>NW_026521831.1:7500000-10000000 GCF_021234435.1 Artibeus jamaicensis | reverse complement strand
TGGGTCGGGTTTGCCAGGGCCAGACGGCTCTGCTGCCCTGCTGAACCGTTGACTCTCTTGCTCAGATTTAAGGAGTTGGGTCCTGAGATGTCACTGAGAATTTCAGTTTTTCTTCCGCTCCAGGGATGGTGGCTCCTATACCAGAGTGAGCCTGACCTGACCTGACCTGGCTCATGTCAGGTCAGCTGTGGCATTTGAGGCTGGTGCATGGCTGCCTCTGCCTGCCTGCGCCCGAATCTCTCTTGGCTGTAGCTAGAGGTCTGCACAGATTCTCTGACCTTGAGAAAGCTGTGCCTCCTCTCTAGGCCTTGGGGTCCCCTGATCTGCCCCAGGAAAGGGTGGGATGGATACCCCCACACCCAGGAAACCAGTGGGCCCAACCTGTACCCTCCTCTCAAGCTCTCGGGCATCCATGTCTGTGACCCGCTGTTTAGGACCCCAGGGTGGGGGTGAGGGGTTGCTAACCCAGTGGGACCAGGGAGAGGGTGCAGATGTCTATGTGAGTAATAGGCCCAACACCTCTAATCTTAGGGACACTTCTATGGGGTCAAACTTTTAATACCTTAGAACATGAATTTCTGACCCATTTCCTGCTATTTCTTGGTGGATGGTGCCTAGTGGAATGGAAAGAGATCCAACTCCGAGGGTGGTCTTGAGACTGAGGCCACTGGCTTGCTCAGCGTGGCACTGGCAGGCTCACCAAGGGTCCCAGGGAGAGGTTTCTGGTAGACAGATTTCAACTGTGCATAAAGAAGAGCTTTGAAGTTGCCCAGAATGAGTAGTCTTGTGATAGTGAGCTCCCTGTCTCCAGAGGCATGCAAGCAGACCAGTTTCACTCAGGCATCCAAACTGACTTATGCGAGGCACTGTGCTAAGTGCTAGGGGTAGAGGAGAATGAGGTCCAGTGGAGGAATAGGCACTTTAACAGATAACTGCAACACCATCTGCGAGTGTGAGCACAGGGAGGGAGTGTCTGCGTCTGAGGCTGCCTGGGAGTCTAAAGGCTGCTTTGAGGGTGAGGATGCAGCCCTTTGTTGAACCTTAAAGCAGACCATAGCTTTGCCAGGAGGACAGGGGCCAATGAGAGGGCCAGTATTCATTTACTCATTCATTTTTCATATTATATGTTCTAAATTATATATAGAAGGGTGTGTTGCAAAAGAAATGCAAGTATCAGCCCTGGCTGTTGTGGCTCAGAGGATTAGCACTGGCCTGAGAACCGAAGGGTCATGGGCTCGATTCCCCGGCACATGAATGACTGGGTTGCGGAGCAGGTCCCGGTTGGGGGCATGTAGGAGGCAATTGATTCATGTATCTGTCTCTCACGCAGTGATATTTCTCTCTCTTTCTCCCTCCCTTCCTCTCTCTCTAAAAGCAAATAAATAAAATATTTTAAAAAAAAGAAATGCAAATATCAGGGGAGGACAGGACTGGGGACTTTTGAAAATTTAGATTGGCTTTCACCACGGGTGGTCAGAATTCATCTCCATGTAGAGACAGATGCTTTTGAGGAGACATTTTCCCAGCTCCATGCGCTCTGGGAGGGGCCTGGGCCTCCCTCTTCCTGGCAGGCCTGTCTTTTGGGTGCCGCCCTGCTGCACACCAGCCCATCCAGTGTCTGAGCTGCTCTAGAAGGATGTGATTGAGGAGGCGCTGGGAGCCGGGTATCCTAGCAACCTCAGAGGCTGGTATCTGCAGGGCTAGCTAGGCCCAAGCTCAATTCTCCTTGTGATTCCCTAGCTTTCCATTGACGGTGTGCCTCCAGCAGGGTTGGGAAGTGGGGAGAAGAGAGAAAAGGTGGGCAGGAAGTATAGCAGCCAGCCCCGTCACTCTCTCTCAAACAGCACAGCCGGGAATGGGGGGAACAGGAGCACAAGGGGAGTCCTTTAACTGAACATGCTGCCTGTCTGTCGCCAAGGCCAATTTACAACCATTTAAAATACGATGAATCTGGGCAGCGATCCTCAGTGACAGTTAACATCATGAAACGATAGACAGCTGGGAATGCTGTTCTTTCTCATGGAAGACCAAGGCACCTATGATATATTCCTGCCAAAATCAAACCTGAATCTCGTTGAGCCTCTGGACGTAGGTAACTCTCAGTTACAGGGATGCGGCCCGATTTTGTCTGTAGGGAAAGCACAGTCTCAACAAAAGACTGTGAGAAAAAAGAATAAAAGGAAAAAGAAACCTAAGTGAAACAGAAGGGGAACTTATAACTTAACAGAGCTCAAGAGAAATACCAGCCAATGATAACATATGGACTTCCTTTGGCTCCTGATTCTCACCAACAAACTGAAAAATGACAAAAACTAAGACACTCGAGACCTTTGGGGAACTTTGAACACTGACTGGATATTTAAGGATGCCGGTGAATGATTTTTAACTTTTGAAGGGTGTTAAAATCGTTTCCAGAATATTCTTAAAAAGATCCTAATGGTTGAGGAATACATACTGAAATAGTCGTGGATGAAATAACAAGTTGTCTGGCATGCATTTGAAAGGACCCACGGCGGGGAGGAGGACAGGGGAGGAGGACGGGAGGTTTGGAGGATGGGAGAGTGGCCCTGAGCCAGCGGTGCGGTTAGGTGACGTCGGGCACATGGGGTCATCATCCTACGCTTTTAGATTTGAGTCATTTGAAACTGCTGACTTTTGATCATTCTGACCTTCAAAACGGCAATTGCTTATGGTCCAAGCAAAACCTCGGGGAGATGTGTTTGACGTTTTTCATAATAAAAACATTTCTTTGAGCAAAAGAACTGGTGCAAACCTGCTGTTCAGGAGTCTCTGCCCTGGGAAGGTTGGCCCCGAAATCTGAAGGGCTGTTGTGAAAACAGCCGAAAGCCACTCTCAGAGGCAATTGTAGCTGCATGAATGATTTCTGTTGACTGAATAATAATGGTAATAATAATAATAATAATTTACTGTCACTTATAGCAATTGCTCAGCGTGTTTGAACTACAGATGATGTCATTAACATTTTGCTTGCTCAATAAGTAATAAAAAATTAAAAGAATCCAAACAAGCTGTAGACTGGGCATCAAATGGAAATTCTTCTGGCAGAAGAAGGCACCCCACCCCCACCCTGCAGCCACGCCTGGAGCGTGAATGATCTTGGAGGAACGGTGGTCAGAAGAGCCGGCGGTGGGCGCAGAGGCAGACCCTGGCTTCGGCCCTCTTCGTTCCGGGGTCGCGGCGAATCCCCCACCGCTCGGAGCCCCAGCCTTGCACTGGTGCCAGTTTCTCAGACCTGTGGGTTCCGCATCTGGAGAAGACCCAGATCATCCCATTAAGTCCCTTTCCAGTTCCCGTTTCTATCTCAATGTGCTGAGTTAATCACTGGACCAACTAACAGGCTTTATAAAATGTTCGTTGTTAATGTCTGCTCTTTACTGACCATTGCTGGCATGGGTCCTTGTTTTAATAAGTTCACGAATCAAACCGGACTCCACCTCTTAATAGCTTTGTGGCCTCAGGCAAGTATTTAAGCTCCAGTGGGGCCTCAGTTTCCTTACCTTCAAGTTGGGGGTGATGACAGTTAATACCTGCTTCATAGGGATTTTGTAAGAATTGAATTAGATAAGGCAGGTCAACTGCCTAGTGCCCGGTACATTGCAGGGCTCCTTGAATGATAACTACTACTACTGCTATTATTTTTGCAGAAACCCCTGAGTGTTTAACAGCGAATGTAAACTATGTCATTCTGATGATGTATGATGTGAAATATCTCAGGGGGCTGTGCCAAAGGGAAATCTGGAAGAATAAGAGAATCAGAAACTGCCAACTGCCCCTCAATAATCATTCTCCCCTTTTTCCTTAATAACAAAGCTGAAACTACATTACCCAGCCTTCTTTGCTGCCAAATGTGGCCATGTGACTACATTCTGGCCAAAGAAATGAAAGCACAGTGTTTTGTAGCACTTTTGAAAGGTTGATTAAAAGGACCTAGCTCAGCTGGGAGGAGAGTCCCTTTATCCCCATTTTTTTCTTCCGCTGATCTGAAATGCTGATGTGATGGTTGGCGCTCCAGCATCCATTTAGAATGTGAGTTCGCCTTGCAGATAGAAAATGTGCCCAGAAGATGATGAAATATGATAGGAGCCTAGGTTTCTGATGACATAGTGAAGCCACTCTAATATCCCTGGACTGCCTGTCTCTTTACTTCTTGGGTATGAGAGATACAAACTTCTATCTTAAATCTCCCTTTTTTTCTGTTACATGCAGCTGAACCTAATTGCTGGGGTGATACTAAAAATATTTAACCAGAATGGCAAGGGCACTGACCAATCAGACAGACTCTGGGCATGGTGACAGAGCAGGAGGAGAAGGGTTTGGGGACAGCAGGAGGACTTGGAGCAGCTTTACCAACCAATATGCAAGGGTTTTAATATTTTAACCAGCAGTTCAGCCTTATGAGTGCATACCAGCTGAAACCAGAGCATCCCTGACGGGACCCCATGTGCCCGTCGTCACCTAACCGCACCGCTGGCTCAGGGCCACTCTCCCGTCCTCCAAACCTCCCGTCCTCCTCCCCGCCGTGGGTCCTTTCAAATGCATGCCAGACAACTTGTTATTTCATCCCTGCCATTAGTCAACAAATGACTAATGACGGAGACGAGCTGAAAAGCCACGGAGAAGGCCTTCAGGCCATGGGCACAGCTTGGGGGTGAGTGAGGCATGGTGAGTTATGAACAGTGAGAACCCTAGATCAGTGTGACTTGATGAAAATGTTCACTCCTTATTCTACCCAATTTTTTCTACAGGAAAATACAGGTAACATACAACTTACTGCCCTGATCATTTTTAAGTTTGCAATTCGGTAGGCATGGACATGTTTACAGTGTTGTGCAACCGCCACCGGTCTCCAGCACTGTGCCCATCTGGGGCAGCCGAAACTTTATACCTGCTACACACGGCCTCTCCACTTTCTGCAGCCCTTAGCGCTCGCCACACTGCTTTCTCTCTCTGGTTCTGACTGTTCTAGGTACCGTCTATATGTAGAGTCATACAGTATTTGTCTTTTTGTGATTGGCTGGTTTTACTTTGCATAATGTCCTCAAGGTCCATACATGTCGTAGCGTATATCAGCATTTCCTCCCTTTGTAAGGCAGGATAATGTTTTATTATATGTTGTATATACACTTCATCTTGCATATCCATTCACTTGTCAGTGGACACTTGTGTTTCTCCCATGTTGCTGTATAATTGGTCTCTGATGCATTTCTGACTTGCTGTTGCTCATTTTAAGGCTATAGTGAGACACAGGAAACCATACGTGTGTGTGCGTGTGTGTAATCTTTTGGCCTATGAGACAGACCAATGCTCAACAATAGTCCAGAAGATCCAGAATCACCCAGAATGTCCTTGTCTTGTTTTGCCCCCGGGTTCTCGGTTCACTTACACTCCTTCAAAACCCAGCCCAAGGGTGACCTTGAGCCTGACCGCCCCCATATTCCCGGGGTACCTCTAGCATTTCTCCAACAGAACACATAGCACATCACTGTCCACATTTTTTTGTCATCTCCGCTGCTGAGTTTAAGTGCCCTGCAGGTGGAAGCTGGGTCATCTGCTTCTTCACCCTGGACCTACTGCCATACCTGGCACCTGGTAAACACTTAGGAAATGTTGCTAAATGAATGGCTTATAAAATCAGTCATTTGGGATAGTGGTGGGGACAGCATCAGCTCCCACTGAAAAATCCATTTCTCCTTCTTGTTGAGTCGTACTTAGAGTCTGGACTATTCCCTTCGTTTCAATTACATTAACTAATTAGTTCAATGCTTCAGTGTTTCCTTGGACATTTTCCACCAAAGATATAGTTGATTTCCATAAATAATTTAGGTGCACACTGCATATCGCAATTACAAGATGGTGAGAGCCTCCTGAACAGGTCGGAACTGCTGGGAAAGAGATGGCAGCCCCCCTGCCGGTGCTGAAGAGGAAGGGCACCTCCCGGGCCAGGCTCTGGTTTCCAGAGATGGTTCACAATGCCTCCCACCCCACGTGTGGGTCTGCAATGCGACCTCCCCATGAGAAGGGGCACCTATGCCTGCTCTCCCTTCAGTCTGAATGGCCTTGGTGTCTTTGATGAGTAGGGACGGCTGGTCACCATGCAGCGGTCACTGAAACACCACCCGGCATCGGTCCCTCCCTCCCTCCCCTAAAACCCACAAATTGCTTCAAATTCAAAAATACTTGGGACTCTGCTTCTCATAGGCTCCTGTAATTCAATTCACTTGACCTCTTTGATGTTATTTCCAGTGGTATCTGCCAGTCTCTCTTATAACCTACACACACACTCAAGAGACCCTTTCTCTCTTCAAAGAAAATATATAGATGGAAAAAAATAAAAATAAAAAATATACAGATGGTCAACAAGCATGGGACAAGATGCTCAGCATCATTAATCATTAGGGAAATGCAATTCAAAATTTTAGAGAGGTACAGCTTCAAGAGGGTGGCTACTATCAAAAAACTAAAAAACAAGTGTTGGCGAGGATGCAAAGAAATTGGGAGCCTTGTGCCCAGGGGGTGGGAATGGAAAATGGTGCAAAGCCCCTGTGGAGAACAGCATAGCTTGTCCTCTTCCTGGCCTGTCCCCTCTCATCCGTTCTCCCCTCTGCCACCAGTGACCTTCAGAGTCAAGTGTGGTAGTGTCCCCGTAACATCTACCGGTGCTCATGTGTTGCCCTCAGGATGAAGCTGAGACATCTCTCCTTGGTGTTCTAGGCTCATTCTCTTTGACTGCATCTCCATCCTCATCTCTTGCCAACCTGGGTGCTCCAAACACTCCCGGCCTCAGCCCTCGGAGCTTCTCACGGGTGCTGACGCTTGCCAAGGAGCCCCGGTGGACCCACGCTTTGGCAGTGCTGTTCCTTCTTTCTGCAATGTTCCTCCTTTCTGGCACGTGCCCGACCCCCAACTTCTCAAGACCAGGCTCTGAAGCACCCCCGATCCCTCCCTCACAGGCTTCCTCAGGCAGGTCCTTGCTCCCTCCCCTGTGCCCCTGAGTCAGCACCCGGACCCCAGCCCTTCTCCCACTGCCTTGTTGCTGGCTCTTTACAAAGTGTCTCCCTCTCCGGACCAGGAGCATTTGAGGGCCAGGACGGTATCTCATCCATGACCATTCCCATGTGGCCCAGGACAGGGGCCAAGCACTCAACACTGTCACGCTATTGTCCAGGAGGAAGGAAGCCGGCTCTGTGGCCGGCTCTGCCCCCGGTAGATCAGAGCCTGGCCAGCCTCTTTGTGGAGGGAGGGCCTTTGTCCAGTCAGAATTCTTCACCCTGGAACCTTGTGACAGTGACTGATGGCCACGTGCCACCCTAGTGATTCTGACTCGACTGCTCCCAGGTGAGGCTGGCATGCAGCCAGGTTTGAGAACCATTCTAGGTGCTTCTCTGGCTTTAATGGGCCCACAGGTCCCCGAGAATCATGTTGAAGTGCCAGTTCAGATCCAGTAGGTCTGGAGTGGGGTTGGGATGTCTGGTTTTCACAGGAGCTCCCAGGTGACACAATGCTGAGGTCTAAGCGGAAGGGACTTAGGTGATCTCTACCATCCCTGGCAGGGTATTCACTGCCACTGAGATGGAAGGAGGTGGACCACAGGCCTGCAGGTTTGAAGAAGGAGTGAGGGGTGGGGAGGTGGGTGGAGCCTGAGGGCTGTCATGGAGGATGCCTGTGCGGGGCATGGTGACGCCTGGCACGTGGGCTGTGGGCAGGTGGTAGCAATGTCTGAGGTATGCTATGCACCCGGGTTCTGTGGTCCTGCTGATCATAATAGCTAGTGCTTACTGTGTGCCAGGCACTTTTCTAGACTTCTGTTCTAGTAACTCACTTAATGCTCCATCCCATTTTATAGATAAGGAAACTGAGGCACAGCAAGATTAAATAACATATCCAAGGCCATGCATCTAGGCACTGACGGAGCCTTGGCAGGCCTTGTGATTAACCCCTTCGCCACGTTGCCCCTCTCACTTCTGAGCCAGCATGTATTCGATTGTTTGTTCATCTCATCAAATATCTGATGAGCCCCTGCTCTGAGCCAGGCCCAGGGTTGGCCACTGGGAACACAAGGGTGTCACCACCAGGACAGAGCCCCAAGACAGGCCCTGAAGATGCATCTGGAGGGTTTGGCAGTTGGAGTGTCCCCAGGCCTGTCTGGCCACCCCCCAGGGAACCCCAGCCCCTCCTGCAAGATCCCCGTTGCTGAGCAGCTGCTAACATGTGGCCCCAGAATAAACTTGTGACAGGCTGGGTGGAGGGCCAAGTAACGGCCACCTACAAGCTCTGGCCAGGAGGCGGGCAGAGCAGCCCAGGGCCCTCCCCTTTTCTGTTCACCACCTCCTTCCCCTCCTAGCCCAGCTTCTTAGGATCCCAGTTCTCTGTGGGCCCGGTGCCCACTCCAGCCTTTGACTCACATTGTCCCAGCCCACGGGCCATGTAAAACCGCCTGCAATGTACAAAATCAATTCGACTCTATTATTATATTTGCTTAGTTATTATTTGGATGGATAGAACAGGCCACCCCGCCCTCCCTCTGGGCTCTTGTACAACAAATTGACTTCCAGCCCACACCACTTGGATAAATAATAGATCCTCATGTTGGAAAGCCCAGGCGGTGCCCTGTGTCCCTTGCTCCTGGGGACTGACCACCTTCATCTGACTCCAGGTGGGCTCTCATGGGTTGGCTGGCCCCGCTGGTGACTTCAGTTTCTCAGATCAGGGCTCTCCCTGGTTGCTATGGGGGCTGATGCCCTGAGCTCCAGGAGGAGGAGAGAGGAGAGAGCCCGGGTCAGCGGGAGAGTTCCCCATGCTAGAGGGGCGGAAGCAGACACTAAGGAAAGGCTTGCCCTACCTGGTCCCAGTCTCTGTCTCACGGTGTCACCATGTCTGGTGGCATCATTGTCTCCATCATCAGGCTAAGAGCTCCAGCAGCATCTGAGTTTTATTCATCTTTTATCCCAGGATCCAGTGCAGGGCTTGACAGAATAGATGATGTCATGTGCATCCCATGGGGGGGGGGGGGGGGGCCAAGGGTTGTGATTCCAGTAGCCGCACCCAGCCTGGCATTTGTCCCCATTTACCATTGTGTTCAACTCTTGATCCCAAGAGCTCACACCTGGCACATTGTTTATTCAGGGTCGGTGTTTCCACTGAACATCCTCCAGGATTTTGCAACTTATCCAACAAACTCTTAGGGAACTTTTACTATGAGCCTCTGCTTTAGGTGTTATTGACTCATCAAATCCTTATAACAGCCCTGTGAAGTAGGCACAATCATTAGCCACATTTTACAGGCACCGGAAGCACAGAGAGGTTAAATAAGGCTGCTAGGAAGTGACCCTCAGCCAAGCAGCCTCTCCTGGTCTCAGTGCCGGCCATTCTTCTCATTCTCGGATGTTGTATGTCCACCTGGACCATCGAGTAGCTTCCAAACTTTCTGACCATGCAACTTACCAGCCCGAATTTCTAAACAGGCATCCCTCCAAATGTGTACACTGAAGTGCCTACCAATTATGTTTAAACACTGCTACCAGGAGTTAACATCTCAGGCCCAGTGGAGACTTAGTGCAGGGGCCTCATTCACAATGAGGGAAATAAACCCACTCTTCAAATGGTCTCCTTGAGAATTCCAAATGGGGGACAAGGGGCAATTGCTGGTCAGATTCGTCCCTGGTTTTATCTCAGTGCAGCTGAAAGTAAGGGTCGTCCTCAAAAGGGAAGAGGGCCGGCATTGCCCCTTGTTTTTCTCCTGAGCTCAAATGTTTCATACTATCGTCTGCCTGTAGATTCTTTGCAGGAGTCTTTGAAAGCTGTCTGTCCACTTGGTAAGAGCTGATGTAATGAAAAACAGAGTTTGCAAACCCAGACTACTAGCATTCAAAGGCTGATGAGAGAGTTACTGTCATTAACTTCTCCACACAGTGGCCATAGAACAACCCAGAGGTTAAATTGCAAATGAAACATTCACAGAGCTGCATTTCTCTCCTGACTGGTACATAAGATTTAAAGAAAAAAATTCTAATATTGTCTTTCTGGACTCCAACAAAGGAGCTTTTGCACCTATAATAATTTGTTTGTTTGTTTTGCTTTGCTAATGTTCGTTAGCATTTCTTCTATGGCTTTCCAGAGTCCTTACACATGATTCAGGCATTTTTATACAGAGTAATCTTTGCTTGACCAAATAAACATTTAAAAATATCTACAGATAATTATTTGGTTAAATAAATACATGCTCAGAAATAGAAATAGTTCTCCAAAACACTCCATGTGGAGTAAGTTCAAAACAGGTGATCTGTGTTAACTATTACACGTGGTTGAAATTCTAAGCTTGGTTTTATGAGATCAAATAAATAAATGCTCTGAAGGGCTTACAGTTCTTCTAAATAGACCCTACCTACCTGTCATGTGGTAGGTCAACGTTTACAGAGTAACTGGCATGGGTCTTAGGTGGTCATTGGCTGGAGTGATCATGGGCATAGTGGGCCCAGCTGGACTTGTAGGTCCCAAATAAGCAGAGAGATTTGATAGGGTCAGCACCTGAATCTTGTACAGGTTAAAGAGCCCACAGATAGTTAATGGTGAAGCTGAATTAAAAGGTCTTTTAGTAGCTGCTTCAGCATACCAAGCAAGTTCTTTGTTCTTTGGTATATTAGGCAGCTATTGCCACAATAATGCTGTGTAACGAAATATTCCCAACACAGGTTAAATAATTACAGTGTCCTATTTTTTTTAATGTGCTGTTGGTTTGTTTGCTAGTATTTTTGTTTGTTGGCTAGTATTTTATTTAAGAGTTTTCTATCTGTGTCATATGTGAGATTAGTGGGGCCTCTTTTTAAATCCCAGTGAAGTAGCCATTGCCTATCTTTGGGTGACAGACAGCATGAACGACAAATATTCTCGTGAACTTCACTTTGCATCATTCTTTTATCCTTTTCACCACACCAGTATTATCATTTTTAGAATATGCCCCCTCTGCTTCCTTTGCCTCACCCTCCATTGGTTTTTCAGTCTCCTCTGTTCGCCCTCACATTTGCCTCCTGCTCTTTCTCCTCCTTGGGAATAGATGAAACTTGGTGGTATTAGGTGATGGGGACTTTGAGCCACAGTATCTGTAGCATTATGGCTGAGATGAGACAAATTTACACAGACTACTGAGTCCTGTGGAGGAAAAGGGATGGCACGGCCACTCTCTCAAGGCTCAAGGGGAGAGCTCACTGACACTTGCCTTGACAGGCTTCTCTTGGCTTTAATTTGCATAAGAATGCAGGGCCTATATGGAAAACTCATCAATCATTGTCAGGCAGTAATGGTCAAGTAGATAACATTCAAAGAACTCTGGGGGCCTATTCTGAGTCAGAGTCAAATATCTAAAGGGCCGTAAAACTTTGGAGAACTCATTTCATACTTGGACCCTTATCATTCAAATTGAGGGTATTAGCAAAGCAGGTTTCACAGGATTTTGTGCATTCTTTCTTAGGCCTGATCGCCCTAGGGAATCTGCCCTTTGCAGCTCAGGGCTGCACCCACCTCCAGCAGTGTTTCAGGCTTAGGTCAAACTGGGGAAGTAAGGCATCCGAGAGATTAGGAGACTTCTTGCATACAGAATGAGGACTCAGGCTATGTCAAAGCTGAGGGGCGGGGTCCATCGCCCCCTGTCTCCATAGCTCCCCATAGTCCTTTGCTGAGGGCCCCCTCGTGACCATGCCTGTCTTAGGTCATCTCTCCCTTGAGGAATCTTATCTGTCATTGGCTAACCAGTCATGCACTGGGGGCTAGGCAGAGGGAAGTAAAGTGGGCAGAGGTGGTGCTCCTACCAGGGGGATAAGCTTTGTCTCCTTAGTGGCTTAGGGTCTCCAGGTCTCTCACTCAGCCTTAGCTGTGTTTTGGATGTGTATGTGTGTGGGGGGTGGTTACAGCTTCTGAAACCAGGCAGGGCAGTTCCCAACAATTAGGAAAGTGAGCAGTGGACACCTACAGACCAACCTGTTATTGAATTACAGCTCAGCCACTTCCCAGCTCTGTAGTTTTGGGTCAGTTGCAGAATTTTTCAACATCTCATCTTTGGCGTCTGTAAAAGGGAATGATAATCACGCCTTCCCTCACAGGACTGTTGATAGGAGTGACACCGTTAAAGAGATAGCACAATTGACAAGTGTTGGTTGTAGTTCCTCACCAAACCCATTTCTTATTTTTGGGCACAGACTTAGATAACATTTCCACACTTCTTTGCAGTTAGTTGTGTC
Organism: Artibeus jamaicensis; assembly: GCF_021234435.1. Taxonomy (NCBI): domain Eukaryota; kingdom Metazoa; phylum Chordata; class Mammalia; order Chiroptera; family Phyllostomidae; genus Artibeus; species Artibeus jamaicensis. The sequence continues at coordinate 9,987,749 of NW_026521831.1, read as the reverse complement.
CATGTGCCTGTATGTTAGCTGATGACAAGGGATCTGAATGATGCCACTTCCAGGAATATAGCACACTCCCCACATGTAATTGTCTCTGTTCTTTTTCCTCCTGCTAGTTCAACACAGACAAGCCAGGTGAAGCATCCTGCAACCTGGATGGAGGCTGAGGTCCTGAGTTGCCACGTGGAAGAGAGCCACCTGCTAATCGGAGACACAGTTTGGGACTCTACATGAATAAATAATAAACTTCTGTCACGCTCGGCCCACTGGCCATTTCAGGGTTTGCTTGTTACAGCAACTACCCTTACCCTAGTTAGTACCATGCTGCATAGGCAGGGCTTCTTCCTCTTGGTTTTCTGTCTTCATGACCCAGCTCGCAATGCCAGCTCCCTGGTGAAACTTTCTCCAACCTCCTCAGCAAAACTAACAAGTCATGCTCTCTCTGTGCTCCCACTACTCAGCATAAATCCTGTCCCAGTCACACACTGGGCTGTGAATTCTTTGTTCACGTGTCTCAGCAAAGGTTGCTGGTTTGAGTGAAGAATGAGAGGGTAGCATCAGATGCATCAAACACATGTTCTAATAGAGAACTGGCCAGTGTCTGCAGAGAGGGATGGTGATACCACATTAACCTTTTTGTCCAACTCTAGGTCTCAGAGCCAACTTTTGGCCCAGCTACAACTTTGGGTCACTGCCAGGGACAGCTCTTAGTAAAGGCTCCAGTTTTTGCAATGGTACAAAAGACGTAAGTTACATGGCCCTTCATTTCCTACCACTTAAATTTCAAGTCTGGGCTCTGTCTGGAACTGGCTAGGTGACCTTGGATATATCGCACCCTCTCCTCCCCATCCCTGCCCCTGACCTTTGCTCTGGCTCAGAGAACAGTACTGGGAGCAGGGGAAGCCACTCCTGACCTGGAAGTGGGCTTAGGCAAGGGGAGCTGCAGGGACCTGAAGCCAGGAAAGGCAGCCCTATAGTTTCTGTGAAGTTCCATGTAGCATTGATGTCAGTGGACTCCCCAGATGCCCAAGTCAGGGGCCCAGGCCTCAGCTCTCCTGCCTTGGTCAGCTCAGCCCAGCCCAGCCAACCTCGAAGCTCCAAACTCCCCAAAGGCAGGGCCACATTAAAACTTTCCAAGGCAGTATATATGAAAGAAATTCTGGGGACTACCACTGTTATAGAACAGACCAGGGGTGTGTGTGTGAGTGAATGATATACTATTACCAAAAGGACTCCCCACCACCAGGTTTGCTATGCCTGCCACAAGAGGAAAGACATCTCTCAATGCCAGAGATTTGTGAAAAGGAAAGGCATTATTTATTTAAAAGCTATACAGACTTAGTAGTGACTTAATGTCTTCATTAAAATACTAAAGTCCTTTTGGAATACCCACAGGTGCACACAGTCCTTCCTTCTCCCACTGCCCTAGTCTGGGGTACTGTATCTCAGGAAAATTAGTAGAAGTCTGTGGTTTGCACTCCGGGTACTATCAGCTGTGTTACCACCATGATCTTTAGTTAATCCAAAGCTATGTGGCACCTTCTCATAGCCCACCAGCAAGAGTCCTTCCACTCCTTTTCTTCCAGGCAAAGTCTCTCCTTCTTCCTAAGCCATATGGCAAAAGGGAACATCCCAAAGCCGCAGAGTCCCTACTCTGCCAAAGCTGTGTGGTTCTCACCGGTATGGCTGCTGTGCCTGGGTTTAAATCCCCGAGACAATCTTCCTCTGCAGCCCCATTTCCAACTCCTCCTACAATCAGTTATACCTGCCAACATTCCTGTTTTCTTCCAGCTTTTCTGGGCTGCCATAGTGAGTCTGGGCGGGTGTGGCCCCATGGCATGGAGCCAATCTTCTCCAAGCTCTTATGCAGGAGCTGTAACCAGGGGAAGTTGCCTCCCAGTTACATCTTGCATGGAAGTCACTTCCATCCTCCTGGCTCAAATCATAGCCACAGATATGATTTAACTGAAACCAGTTAAAGGTTATAGATGTGTTAAATGACCGTTCTAGAGGTTATCTGCAAAGCCCCTGCTATACAAAACAGCTCTAAATGGCCCTGCTCCATTTGTCCCATCCCCAGCTCAGACTGGTGGGGGTGAGGACATTCTATATACATTTTTCTAATATTTCTTGGACACTTGAGCTCTGGACCCCATAACCAATCCCTATTTGGGCCACCCCTCTTGGCTGCACCCTGTTACACCTCCATCAGACAAAATTAAAATATTACTAGAAATACCATAGTCCAGCTGAGTTCTGACTTTTTTCATGACTATTACTTTGATAGTGTTTTACCATGTTACATATCAAAGTCTTCCTGGAATGTTTTATTTTTCTTCACTTATTTTTGATGCCCCTGTTTGCTTTCCTCTTCAGCACCCACTGGGCCTCCTGCTGTAAAATCCAGGAGGCGAGTGATACTCACCTGAAAGGACCTTGAAAATTGCATGTCGCCGGCATCCGCAGCAGCAGAGCCCCGTTCCTGTCTGTGTGGGTAGGTGCTAAACTTCCCCATACAGGGGCTGGAACGGAGCCAGGTCTTGGAGCTGCAGCACCTCTCCCGAGTTCCTGTGGTGCTTGGAGGAGGCAGGAAGTCTTGCAGAGTGTGGGGGTGAGGGGCTGACAAAGGGCTCTGGGGACTGAGAATGGAAAGGCTGAGCTGGGAGGAAAGTGAGCAGGGAGGGGCCTGTGGAAATGCCACCTGCGTCATCCCTTGGGCTCTGGGTGAGGCAGAATATGTGTAACAAGCCCAGGTGCATCCTGGTGCAAGGCCTCAGAGTGACTGGCTGGGACTGTAGGCTTGGGGGGATGGGGGATGGGGCTGGGTACGGGGAACAAGGAGCCCCTGGCTGGCCTTCCAGCTTTCCTTCTGATGCTCCAATAGCAGCAACAAAGTAGAATAGTATAGAGCCAGAGTGCCCAGATTCAAACCTGGGCTCTATCATGCAATGGCTCCATGACCTTGGGGAAATTGCTTAATGTTTCTGAGCTAGGAATTGGTCCAAACTGGAAGACATCAAAAAAGCCAACTAGTCCAGGAAACTTGTTTCACAAAGGATGCTGCTGAAGTGGGGAAGGAGCTCTCCAAGAGTCCCAGCTAGTAGAAGGTGGGCGGCAGGACCTGAACCAAGGCCTTCTGATTCCCATCTGAGTACTTTATCCTTCAGAGTGATTTTGGGTACAAATAGCATCAAGCCACAAAACGCCTCCATTTAACCATTCAACCATTCATTATCCATTCACAAATTCACAGATTGTTCTACTTATCTATCCATATACCTCATCCCATCTACCCACCGATGTGTCATCCATCCAGCCGTCCCTCTATCCAACTATTTCTTACCCACCCAGTTACCCACCCTCCTATCCACCTTCCATCTATTCGTTCACTCACACATCTTTCCATCCAACCACCACCACATCCATCAACTTAAAGGAATGTTTGTTGGGTACATAACCAACAGCATTTGCCATAGGGTGTGAGAAGCTGCAAGTATTACTATTAAACCTTTTGTTTCCAATTCAATTGCTATTCAGTTTACAGCATTGTGCTAAGCACTGCTGGGTAGGGGTAAGGATTCAGGAACAAAAACATATAACATGAAATATTTCCTCCTAAAGAAATACGACAACTAAAAGCAATTCAAGACCCTGGGGTAGAATTTGGACTAGGAAAATAAAAGAACGATTATATAAAGGACATTATTCAGGCGATTGATGAAATTCTAGTATGGACTGTGGAATGGATAATAGTGTATTGCTGGAATGTTTAATTTTCTGATTTTTATAATAATTTTTCTAGGAATTTCACATTAAAGTATTTAGAGATAAAGGAGCATGATATCTGTGACTTAGTGGCAAATGATTTCAGAAAAATTTTTTGGTTATATATAAAATATACATATAAACATTACAATATTATATATGTGTATATATCTCCATATATATAGATATAGATATAGATATATAGATATATATAGATATAAAGAGAGAGAGAGTTTGGTCAATGATATAAAGAAAAACCTTGTATTATTTGAATTTTTTTTGAAAATTCTTTGTCTGTTTGAAATGATATAAAATATAGAGTCAACCCCCAAACCCACAATCTTTTTCTGTTGGAGTTACAATTAGAGGAGGGAGATACCCACTGGAAACCCAAACATGTATGAGGAAGACAAGATGTATTAACCTGTGAATGTTCATGCTCCCCTCCCCCACCCAGTAATGCACAATAAAGAACTAGTGATCTGACTTCAGCTAAGATGAAGGCATACGTAGTAGATACACTGTTCCTCCTCGCACAGCCAAAAGAAGGGCAACACATTTAAAAACAAAAAATAATCAGAACTGCCAGGAAATCAAACTGTATGGAAGTCTGAAAACCAAGGAGTTAAAGAAGAAACATTCATCCAGACAAATAGGAGGGGTGAAGATAGGCAGCCAGGCAGAGAGGGCTTACAGCAAGGCAACAGCTGGCAGACCAGGTGGTCCCACACTTGTGTGCAGACAAACCGGGAGGAACAGCTTGGGAGCAAGACAGACCACACAACCTGGGGTTCCAGTGCAGGGAAATGAAGCCTCAAAACCTCTGACTGAAAAAAACCTGTGGGGGTTGAGGCAACAGGAGAAACTCCCAGCCTCACACAAAAGTTTGGAGTGACCCACAGGGTCCTAGAACATACACAAAACGACCCACCTGGAAATCAGTGCCAGAAGGGTCCAATTTGCTTGTGAGTAGCAGAGGAATTTACTCAAAGCCAGCCCAGCTGAGCAAGCAGCATTGTGCCCTCTTGGACCCTTCCCCCCATACAGTGCCACAATGCAGCTAAGTGGATAGCCCCACCCTGGCAAATACCTAAGGCTTTGCCCCTTGCTACATAACAAGTGTGCCAAGATTTTAAAAAATTACCCAAATGAAAGAACAGATCAAAGCTCCAGAAATAATATAACCAAGTGATGAAGAGATAGCAAACATATCAGATACAGAGTTCAAAACACTGGTAATCAGGATGCTCACAGAAATGGTTGAGTATGGTTGCAAAATAGAGGAAGAAGTAAAGGCTATGCAAAGTGAAATAAAGGAAAATGCACAGGAACCAACAGTGAAGGGAAGGAAACCGAGACTCAAATCTCAATTTGGAGCAGAAGGAAGATATAAGCATTCAACCAGAACAGAATGAAGAAACAAGAATTCAAAAAAGTGAGGAGAGGCTTATGAACCTCCAGAACAACTTTAAGCATTCTAACATTCAAATCTTTGGGGTGCCAGAAGGAGAAGAGGAAGAGCAAGAAATTGAAAACTTATTCGAACAAATAATGAAGAAGAACTTCCTTAATCTGGCAAAGGAAATAGACTTCCAGGAAGTCCATGAAGCTCAGAGAGTCACAAAGAAGTTGGACCCAAGGAGGCACACACTAAGGCATATCATAATTACATTACCCAAGATTAAAGAGAATGAGAGAACCTTAAAAATAGCAAGAGAAAAGGAGTCAGTTACCTACAAAGGAGTTTCCATAAGTCTATCAGCTGATTTCTCAAAAAGAAAACTTGCAGGCAAGAAGGGGCTGGAAAGAAGTATTCCAAGTCATGAAAGGCAAGGACCTACATCCAAGATTACTTTATTCAGCAAAGCTACCATTTAGAATGGAAGGGCAGATAAAGTGCTTCCCAGATAAGGTCAAGTTAAAGGAGTTCGTCATCACCAAGCCCTTATTATATGAAATACCAAAGGTACTTATCTAAGAAGAAGAAGAAGATCAAAAACTAAAAATAGTAAAGTGACAACAAACACAACCATCAACGGCTGAACCTAAAAAAATAAAAATAAAAGTGAACTAAGCAAACAACTAGAACAGGAACAGATTCACAGAAATAGAGATCACATTGAGGGTTATCAGCAGGAAGGGGAAGGAAGGAGAATGGGGAAAAGGTACAGGGAATAAGAAGCATAAATGGTAGGTACAAAATAGACAGGGGGAGGTTAAAAATAGTATGGGAAATGGAGAAGCCAAAGAACTTATATGTATGACTCAGGGACATGAACTAAAGTCGGGGAGTGATGGTGGGAGGGAGGTACAGGGCAGAGGGAAATAAAGGGGAGAAAAAAATGGGACAACTGTAATAGCATAATCAATAAAATATATTCTCTTGGCTGGCGTAGCTCAGTGGATTGAGTGTGGGCCTGCGAACCAAAGGATTGTGGTTGGATTCCCAGTCAGGGCACATGTCTGGGTTGCAGGCCAGTTCCCAGCGGGGGATGCACGAGAGGCAACCATACATTGATATTTCTCTCCCTCTCTCCTTCCCTTCCCCCCTAAAAATAAATAAATAAAATCTTTAAAAATGAAATAAAATAAGATATATTTAAAGAAAGAACTAGAGGGGAAGATAATGGAAGGAAAACTACAGGGGGCGGGGTTGGGGTGGGCTTGTCGGAGCTGCCACTTCGGGTTGTGCATGAACTTGAGAGTTGCGAGGGAACTTCTGAGAAGTCTGCTGTGGGTTGTGAATTTGTTTTTCAAGAATCAAGAATAAAGATCGAAATGTCTTTCAAAATGACTTCTAGTTGCTAGGTTTTGAGTGCAACTTCATGCAGAGACTGACTCACAAGGAGCCTGGCATTTTATTCTGGTTCCAGATATATGGCTACTTTCCATTAATTAGCAAAGAGGACACTTGGGGAATGGCTTGGTCAGAGAGGGTCTGCCTCCAGGAGACCTTGGAAGATGCAGGAGGTAGAGCTTGAGGTGTAAGTGGCCACTGACTAGAGGAAGAGGAAGCCCCGGAACCCAGGTGAGAGAGGAAAAGACACAGAGAAGACGGGTGTTTATGGAGCATTGCACTAGGTCCTTCAACACACCTTCATTTCACTTAATCCATACAATGTCCTTGCTAACTACATATTACTGGTTTATTTACAGACAAGGAAACTGAGGCACAGAGAGCTTGCTCATACTACTGGTAAATGGCAGAACCAGGAGCTGCATGTCCCCAGAGACCCGTGTTGCCATGCTGCCTTGGGAAAGAGCACGTCTTGAGAAGGTGTAGGGAGAGAAGAGATGGGGGCATCTGCACTCAAACAAATAGTATGACTGTGTTCTAATAAAACTTTATAAAAAGAAGTAGTGGGCCAGCTTTGGCCCTTGGACAGTAGTTTGCCAACCCCTCCTTTAGAAAAAAGACAGACATAAAATGACTGGATGGTAAGGGTTTTGGAGGAAGGGGCATATATGGGTTTGAAAGAGAACTGGGTGGAATAAAGTGTGCAGAGTAATTCAGGGTCAGACAGGAGAGACCCTGAATGCTAGGAGTAAGAACCCAGACTTCACTAACAAAGATGCCCAGAAAACAATGAGCTGGAAAGGGGCCTTGTGGATGTGGAATGTTAAAACACTGGGGCCAGGGGTTCACAAGGTCATTCAGCCACAACAGAGGCAGTGACAAAGATGGCCACCTCTTTGAGGACTCCTTAGCCTGATCAGTTCTCCTCAGGGTAGGAACAGCTTTTTACACCACGGCACCAGGCACATTTAAATTCAGAGAGAAGGATTTGTGATTCTGTGTGGGCAGACTCCAATTGTGAACTTGCCAGCTGCTGCTTCCTGTTCTCTCCTGCCACAGGATGGAGGAAACAGCCCCCCACCCCCACCCCGCCGTTTCCTCCTTGCAGAATGGATGATGACTGGATGGGTACCAGCTGCTCCATGAACCCAGCCTCTCTCTGCCTGGGGACTTGGACTGCAGCTTCGCCCACCTGGCCAGTCCTGACTCCATGGCTGCCCCTTCCTGGACGGGCAAGGGGCTGAGCATGGCACACAAAGGGCCAAGATGAGGCTGAGATCTGGAGGAATGGATCAAGGGCAGAAAGAGGGGATCAAGAAAGCCAGAAAAAAAGTCGTCTGGGGTTTCAGTAAGGTAGAAGTAGAGTTTTTCTGACTGGGCCAGGGCTCTGTTTCTTCTGTCAGCTGGAGGTGGGCTATGACAAGGTCCTACTGGATAGTAGCACCACAAGATAGAAGGGGCCTGGGTCTGAAGGACAGTGACGGGGGCAGCTGACCAATCACCCTGGATACCTACCCAGACTAGTATGAGCAGAAATAACTTTGGTTGCCGTGATCTATTACATATTGAGGCCTATTTGTTACAGCAGTTAGCCTACACTAACTAATACATAGTCTGAATAATCAGGGTGTCATGTAAAGAGTGCCCTACTCCTGGGTCTAGCACCAATTCACTCTGTCATCTTGGACCAGTCACTTTTCTGGGCCTCAATTTTGCCATCTGCGAGAAAAGAGAATTAGTTAGTTGATATCCAAAGTCCTTTCTGTTCTTCAATTCTATTCTCTGAAAGATGGGAAGCAACCCTTGAGATTAGAAATTTACCAAATATTGACAAAACACCCCCAAATATCCTTACTTTACTGATAATATGGTAAAATGGAAACTTACAAATCATAGGTGGAGATGGGTCATAGCAGGTTGATGCTTAAGGAGCATTGATAAATAGTAGTAGATCAATAACAACCCAGAAAGGAGGTCTGTAGTGACATACAACGGTGCTATTTTAAAATCACCACTTTGGATAAACACACAGAAAGGGAGCTGAACAAAGATATGGAAAATTCAAACTGTGAAGCCTAACTCATAGACAAATGAGAGACTCATGGTTCAAAATAGTCTCTATAAGGCAAGAGGTTAGGACAAAGGCAACAAAAGGAAATGAGCCAAGTCCTGCAAAATTCAAGGGTGGAAGGAGCTTGTTTTGGCAACGGGTCTTAACATCAGGCTATGCCAAAGTGACCTGGGCATATTTGTTGGCATGGTTTCTCTTGGAGTCCATACTCTTGGGGCCCTGGCAGCTAGAACCCTACAGCATCTGAAGCCACCCCAAGCAGTCACACACAGACACCAAGGAGGGGGAAGGGAAGTGTCCATGCTGGAGGTCAGGCCATACCTGCTGTCTCTTGTGCTCTTTAGGGGACCACTAATGCTTTACAAGGCAGGTCAGGAAACTCTTTCTGTAAAGGGCCATGTAGGATGTTTCAAGCTTCTATTTCAACTATTCAACTTGGCCTTTGCAGCACAAAAGCAGGCACTGACAGTAGTAAACAAATGAGTATGACTGTGTTCTAATAAAACTTTATAAAAAGAAGTAGTGGGCCAGCTTTGGCCCTTGGACAGTAGTTTGCCAACCCCTCCTTTAGAAAAAAGACAGACATAAAATGACTGGATGGTAAGGGTTTTGGAGGAAGGGGCATATATGGATTTGAAAGAGAACTGGGTGGAATAAAGTATGCAGAGTAATCGTGTTCACTCAGTGGTCCCAGAGGGATAACCATAATGAGGCTATTTTCATTCAAACCAAAGATGACCCTGTATAACAAACAAAGGATGGCTCTGCATCCTCAGAGGTGTGCAAGCAGAGGCTGAAAGGTGGGGGCGTCGGGCTGGTTGTTCTGTAATGCTCGGTCTTGCTCTGGAAGTTCTCTGCCTCCCTTGCCAGCCCTGTTTCCCCACCCTTCCTGGTACTCAGTACTGAGCTAGTACATCCTGCCCACATATTGAGGCATAAATTATACACTGGAGATGCAGCCATAGTCTCTTTGATCATGCGGCTCCAGGAGTCAGGGGGACATTTGTAGGGCTGGCTTGATTGGAAGTTGTGGTGAAGTCCTGTTGGGCCTGGGTAGGCCTCTGGCTGCAGATAGGCACCCTCACCCACATGGGTGACGAAAATCTGGCTCCTTGAATGGGGCCCCTGGTCCAGGGCTGAGGATTCAGAGCCTGGTTTGTGCCTTCCTGTGGCTGGGAGGAGAGTGGATGACTTAATTTCACTGGTCCTTTGCAGCAAAGGCATCTCAGGGGCAGGCCGTAGCCTGCAGATTGAACTGCAGATTCAATGCAATGACTGCAGATTGAAATGCAAGCCTCCATGTCACTTCCAGTGGCTGGGCTACTGGAAGGAAGCTCATGGATAGAAATGGGACCTCTAGATTTCTTGGGGCAACATTCTGGATCCTCTACCTCACTTCTGTCAGGTCATGACTAAACTTGAACAGGTCTGACTCACTCAATCTCGCAATAAACCTATGAAATGGGGTGCAAGCCAGAAGGTTTTGGCTGCAAGTAACAGAAACACCATCTGAACTGGCCATTCAGAGGCAGAGAAGCAACTAACCCAGCATCAAGGGCATGAGGACCAAGGCCAAGTTAGTGCAGTGGCTGCTCAATTCCAAATGGCTTAAACAATGCACAAGTGCATCCACTATTTCAGCCATATTATTTAGTAACATGGAACTTGGCCTCACTGGCCATAGGCAGTTGGACTGGGGGAAGCACAAGACTCAGAGCAGCCAATCAGTAACCTGACGAGCAGCCAATGGGATGGCCTGGAGGAAGATCTCTGCACAATCAGGGTGCCAGAGTTCCAGGCTGGATCTCTCTCTCTCTCTTTCTCTCGTGCTCTCTCAAAGGCATATGAAGAAGGATTTGGAGAGAGTGTGGGACAATAGTAGAGGGATCAGAAGATAAAAGTCACACTGAAGGAAGTGAGTAGAGGAGCCTGAGCTGCAGGATGCAGATGCCAAGAGGGAGTGAGAAACAGGCACAGGCAGCCTGAAAGGAGGTCGGCCATCTTTAAAGCCATGACTAGGGGATTCCCTGTCCCCAGAGCTGAAGCAGTTCTTTCCCAGTCCCCAGTTTGCTCTGGTCTGTATAAGTCTTGGCAGAGTGGCTCACCAGGGAGGTCACATGAAGGGGCGGCTGGACTGCTATGTTTGCTGCTTTCACAGTATCTTTATATATAATCTCCCACTAGCCCTTCACCATCACCTGGGAGTTTTTGAGGCAAGCAGTACACATAGCTTTGGGAATTCTGAGTAATTCCCTTGCAGGATCACGGCGTGGCATAGGCCAGGCATCTTGGTCAGGCTCTCTCTCCCCAAGGCATGCTGGAGGAAGGAGTTGGTGCTGGGAATGGCCCCTGGGTTTCTGGTCTCCTGGACCTCCCAATGCCATCTGCAGGCCAAGAGCCTTCCCTGGGTCTGAGAGAGCAAGCACTGGCCAGCCAAGGCTGAGGGACTCAGCCAGCAGTGGTGCCCAGGAGATGTGGGCAGCTGGCGTTGCCCTGGCCCAGGCCTCGATCAGGAGATTGGGTATGATGACAGAGGGGAGGGGAGAGTGGGAAGGCACTGTAGGGTCTCCAGAGCATGGACATTTGCCACCTGTGCCCATATCTGTCCTCCCACCCTCATTTTATCAGCAGCTTCTGGAATTTCTCCAATGAAGGACATCTTCCAGATACCATAGAGGCTGAGCTTCAGTCACTGAAGTCCAGCTAGACTCCTGAATCCATCATTTACCATGTGAGCTGGGAAAGTCATCCAACCTCCCTGGGCCTCCACTTCCCCATCTGTAAAATGGGATGATTATAGTATCTACCCCACAGGGGTGGGAGGGTCCAATGAGTTCACCCATATAAAACACGTGGAACGGTGCCTGATATATGAATGTATAGTACATGCTAAGGAAATGTTAGCCATTAGCCGCTGCTCCTAAGAGCAAGGGCTCAGGGAGGGGAGCAGGGAGAGAGACCCAGGAAAAGGAGAAAAGGACACAGAGAGAAACATCAGAAAAGGGAGAAGGTGGGGAGGAAAGAAGAAGGCAGACATAAAAGTGGGACCCACTTGGGTGCTGGCCTTGTCCACTTGGGGTTTGCTCAGGGCTCCCTTGCTTGTTCTTTCCTCCCCCATGTAATCTCTCTGGAATTTTGAGGCATTCTGCTTCCACCCCCCAGCAGTTGCCATGGTGATGGAAACCTGGACCCAATGGAAAGTTCTCTGTGCTTGGCAACCAGGCTGCAGCACCCTGCCTCCCGCCTGCCTGCCTGTGCGTGGGCGGCCAGCTACACTGCTGCCAGGATTCCAGGCCAGCACAGCCTCTCCATGGAGATCCAGCCCCCCCCCCCACTGCAGTTAGGATGGAGACACTGGCATGACGGGCACCAAGGACCCTCAGAGAATATCTAGTCCCTTCCAGTTTATAGGTGGGACGGTGGGCCAGAGAGGTGACCAGTCCAAGGTTGCACAGGCCTCCTGGTGTCTCTCTCTTGGGCTCAGCTGAGTCCGGCAGGCACCCTGCACATGAGGACACCCCAGATGGGACTAGCTACATGGCAGACCAGCCCCAGATAACAGGCCAGCTGCTGGGAGCCAGAGGGATGCAGGAAAACAAGGGGAGCCTGGGCAGGGTCCCACTGGCTGCCTCCTCTTCCCCCACATGCAGTGGTAGGTAGAGTTCACTGGGGTGCTGCGTTTGCTCCTTTCCCAAAAGCCCCAGTTTTCAGCCAAAGTGAGAAGGTTGCAAAGATAGCTTTTAGCCTTCCCTGACAGGGTCCCATGTTCCCACCTTGGCTCCTTACTCCACCCATTCCCTCCCCTCCTCCCCCAGCTGATTGAGCCTCAGTTCCCAGCAGGAAGCCAAGTGTCCCTTTTGGGGGTTGGTAGGTTCTGGTTTAACCAACAATCTACCTTTGACCTACCCAGATCCTTTTTTTCTTATGTACTCCATGTTTTCAAAATCTTTGTCCCTTCAGCAAATGCCTTTATTGAGCAATTATGCTCATCATAGCCCAGTTTTGATTACTAAAGCCTTGTAGAACCCTGGCTTTGACTGCCCCGGAAGTGGAGACATGAACTTGCATGGTTGTGTGATGGGAATGTGGGATAGTTCCAAGAAGTGAAAACTAACACTAGCTCGGGCCTTATTAGTCCCCACCCCTTAGAACCCTACAGGTGAAGGTGCCCTGGTTGGTGACAATGGAATTACCCCCCAGTCCCGTGACCCACCAGCAGGTGGGATGTGGACTGTCTTGGAAGCTCTGGATACTGGCTAGACTGAGGTCAGCCTGGGCCATGTCACTTACCCCTTCCCATGGGCCTTGACTGTCCCGCAGTTTGGCATCTCTTGTGGTTGCTGCTGAGCATCCAGATCTTAGAAAGAAGAGGACTCCTACCCTGTTTCTGATCAGATGACTTGGACAACAAAACCATTCACTGGAAGCAAAGGGGTTTCCTTGTGCAATTTCAGTGGTCCCAAAGAATGGAGACGAAGCTCATGGTCCTAATTTCCCATGAAATCTGGAGCTGGAAAACTCCCTTAGATTTAGCCCAGTGTCTTCCTTACCCAGGGACATGAACAATAACTAGAGAGGGGCTGACAGCATAGGCAGGGGATGGGTAGGTCCAGAGCCAAGGAGCAGGGTTTCAGTGTCACCTTTGTCTCCCTTGAGTTGTGATTATACAATTGCATCACTTCCCCGAGCCTCATTTTTCCCATGTGGAAAGCGGGGCCTGGGTCGTTAGCCCCTCCACCTGGCACGGGTTCCTTAGGGAAAGGGCCATGCCAACCTCTCGTTTCTCCCCCATGTTCCTCGTGCAGAGAGCCTGGTGCAGTAGTCCTGGCTTGGCCAAAAGGTAGGAACAAACCACGAGGACATTCCTTCAGCAGACCATCTTCCACTCTTTCATTTTACTCATTAGTTCACTCGTTTGTCTGACCAAAACTTATTCTCATTACTTATGTGTTAGGGATACAGCAGTGTGGGAGGCAGACCAGGAGCTTATAACTGAGTGATGGGGGTGGAATGTGGGGAGTGTAGGACACCACGGGGACACAGGGGAGGGGACCACCCTCAATTTCTCAGATTCCAAGAAGGCTTCCTTGAGGAGGTGACAACTCAGCGAAGACTTTGAAGATAAGAAGGTTTAATATGAGCAAAAGGAGCAGGAGTAGAGTTCTCAGGAAGACAAGTGTAATCTGGAGGGGGAGGGATCCACACAAGTCCCTTCCACTCTCCTTTACTTACCAAAGAAACAACCTCAGCAGTAGCAAGGACCAGCGAGGTGGTTCAGGACCACGGAGAGCACCAAAGCCTCCTCACCGCCCCCATCTTGCCTGGCTGACCCTGGGAAGCACAGACAGCTCAGGCAAGGCCTGCGGGGAGGAAGGGTGGGGTCTGGGGGGTGGGGTTTGGGAGCCGCCCGGTTGGAACGGCGGCAGGAGAGTCTGGGGGGGTGGCTGAGGTCCAGGGTACCCACGGTCACCTCTCCAAATGAGTCACAGACCCAAGGGGAGCCTGACAAGCTATTTCTAGGTTCTGGGAGCCCAGGAACTCCATTGGCTGCAAGAACTGTGGCAGGAAGATTGAGACAAGTGGTTCTCAGCAGCTCAGAATCAGAAAGCCTTTTGAGCATACGTTGAATAATAAAGAATAAACTTAGAAGCATAACATAATAAATAAGTAAATTATATAGCATGTCAGAAGTGACAAATACTAAGAGAAAAAGACTTCTCCTCCTTTCCTCCCCAAACCCCGAGTGGACCTAAAGTTCAATGCAATTCAGGAGATTTGGGGCGTGCCCCAGGCCTCCAGTTAAGAACCCGTCACCCTGCAGGGTTTGTGTGAGAGTTGGGGGGGGGGCAGACCGGTGAATGGAGAAACTGGGCTGAGTCTGCCCGGACACCCAGGCCAGTCTGAGGGGGGACCCTATGCTCCCTGGCCAGCTGCCAGAGGTGTCCCCAGGGCCCTGGCGCCTGACTTGCAGCCCCTCTCCCCGCCATGATGTTTACAGAGGAAATGCTGTTGAAGCGGTCACTGTTCTAGAGGGTCAGGATGCAACAGTGAGCAGGAGAAGTAACCACTGCTCCCAGAGAGCTTACAGTCTAGTGGATAGAGACAGATAATAAATAATAAGGTAACTTAAAATTATGTTGTACATCAAAAGTGGTCATTGCTTTGGGAGAAAGAAAGAAAGAAAGAGAAAGAAAGAAAGAAAGAAAGAAAGAAAGAAAGAAAGAAAGAAAGAAAGAAAGAAAGAAAGAAAGAAAGAAAGAAAGAAAGAAAGAAAGAAAGAAAGACAGCCTGGCAGGGTGAGAAGGATTGAGAGCAACCGAATGTGCTGGGGGGGGAGGGGCAGTTGCAACTTTAAATATGGAAACCAGAGTGGGGCTCATCAAAAAAGCGACCCAGAGCAAAGACGTGAACGGGAGGAGGGTCTTGGCCTAGCAGCCATTTGGGGAAAGAAGCTCTAGGCCCAGGGGCTGCCAGCGCAGAGGCCATGGACGGGGACTATCCCGGCGGTGCTGGAGGAGTAGTGAGGAGGAGTCAGGCAGGAGGTGTCAGGGGCCCCCCGATCACGAGGCGCCGTTGGGATGACCAACCTCTGCTCTGAGTGGGGTGAGAGCCAAGGCAGGCTTCTGAGCAGAGGAAGGAAACGTTCTGACTATGTTTAGAAGGGACTGTGGAGGGAGGAGGTTGGGCGGAGGGGCCCTGTCGTTACCCAGATGGGAGGTGATGGTGGCTTGCACCAGGTTGGCAGCCAGGGCAGTGGATTCTGGGTAGTCTGGAGGCAGCACCAACAGGATCTGCAGAAGGATCCAATGGGGGTGGAAGGGAAAGGTGTCAAGGAGGACTGCCGTTGGGCCTGAGCAGCTGGAGGGGTGGCGTTGCCAGCAGCGTAGATGGGGACAGCTGTGGAGGAGCAGGTTTCCGGGGACAGACAAGGGCTGTTTCAAATGGGCTCTTTTCAAAGTGTCCATTGGACATCCCAGGGGAGACATGGAGGAGGCGTTAGGAAATGTGATTCCAGATTTCACAGCCAAGTGGCCCAAATAGGGTGGGCCCCTTAAAAGACTGATGGGGCCCCTATCGGAGCATTCACTCCTGCTCACATTCCCACCACTCTCTTCCCAACCCCACGCTCTGCCAGGGCAACCCGTCTGTGCCTAAACAGTCCTGGCCAAGAGAGTTCTTCCTGCACTGAGCCATTCTCTGTCCAGGGGCCTCCAGTGCATGGAGAGGGATGTTAATAAGAGCCGCCACGGCCTCTGAGCGAAAGAGAGACATGGGTTCTTCCTGGCGTCTGCGTACAACCTTCTGTGAGACCAGGTTTCCCCCAGGCCCCCGGAGGATCCCCCCCGCCCCCAGTGCTCTCTTTCTCTCAAGCAGGCTTGGGTGGACTCGACTCCTGCCCCCAGAGGCCCCGGCCCAGCCAAGCCAAGTACTGACAGGGCTAGGAGCGTTCAGTGAAGGGGTATGTCTGATATGCAGCCCGGTGCCTGGCGCAGAGAAGGTGCTGGATGCAGTGAGGTAATCGCCTGTGAGAGAAGTACTCACCTGCACTCTAGAAGCCTGGGGCTGGAGGTGGTGCTGGTCCAGGATGGAGACCCTTGAGTTAAGTCCTAAGAGGTGTGCACAAGTGAACCAGATGGAGAGGGGAAAGGGGA
The DNA here is from genome assembly GCF_021234435.1 of Artibeus jamaicensis. Taxonomy (NCBI): domain Eukaryota; kingdom Metazoa; phylum Chordata; class Mammalia; order Chiroptera; family Phyllostomidae; genus Artibeus; species Artibeus jamaicensis. The sequence goes on along the minus strand of NW_026521831.1, from coordinate 9,971,473 downwards.
TGCCAAGAATTCCACCCGCCCTGTGTCCCCATTTCTCCTCTGTGCTGACCACGCCTCGCTCCTGCCTCATGCCCCTCTTCCGTGGGGCCTTGCTCCTTAGTTAAAAGGTGGAGCCTAAGACGGAGCCTTGAGGGAGAACGTGGCACAGTGTAGAAGCATGTAGAGACTGGAGCCAGAGTCTGGGTTCAAATCCAGGCCTGTATTTAACAGCCGTGCGTGACCTTAGATAATCTACTTAACCTCTCTGTGTTTCAGTTTCCTTATCTGCTGACAAGGAGGAAGGTAGGTGATGGGACCTACTGTCCAGACTTGTTGTGATGATAAGGTGGGATAATACCTAGAAAGGGTTTAGACATCTATTATTGTGGTTGGGGCCTGAGGGTGTTCTGGTCTCAGCGTCTGCTCAGGTCTGTCGTGGGTCACGAAACCCGCTTTAATCCTTGAGCTCGGGGGGCCCTCTTTTACAGAGAAGGTAATGCTGGCCTTGTGGTGGCCAAATGACACTTCTCAGACCTTACAGATAGTCCAGGGCAAATGCAGCGGAGGTCTGGGATCTGGCTAAGGAAAGAGGCAGCCGCCAGGGGACCCAGGGATCCTGCGGTGGGAACTTAGAATTGGGAGCAGGAAGCAGCAGAGACAGGAGGGGCCGAGAGGTGGGGGAGGCAATTTCCAGCAGGAAGAGGGAGAGGAAACCCAGCAGTCTCCTGAGGGGCAGCGGAAGCTCTGGCCACGGACACCTGGCTGTCTCATTGGGTCCCCTTGTCTCTCTGGACTGCAGCAGAGAAGCCATTTGCTGAGTCACCCAGACTCTGGGACAGGCCTGGAGCCTGTCCTTGGTCTTCCTGCAGAGCTGAGCCAGCAGCCCTCAGTTCCACTCCCCTGCCCAGCAGCTCCTCAGAGTCTGGGCTTCTGCTCTGGCCTGGCCACCAGCTGACTGTGTACCCCTGGGCAGGCTGCTTCTCCTCTTAGACGCCTAAACTGTCCAGTGGCAGTTGCTAGCACAAGAATGCTGCCCCCAGGAAGACAGGGAACTTGATGGCCGGCTGGCTGTGTATCCTAGGGCCTATGAATAAGTGAATGAACGAATGAGTGAATGAGTCAGTGAGCGCCAGCCTTGGTCTGAGGGCAGCAGTAGAGACCAGATGAGCAGGTAGGAGCAAAGACCACCTCGGGCGGGGTTTGATCTGTGCGTATGCCGGCCGGTGGGCCCTCCTTCAGGGTGATTGTTCAGACTCTCCATGACTGAAGCCAAACTCATCGCTCCCCTCACACATTCCCAGCTCTGTACCCCCGTCTCTGATTCCTCTGGGAATCCCTCATCAGCCTCCAGCCCTCATCCATCTCCCGTCCATCACCTGCTACCTCGTGAACATCTCACAACTCCACCCCCTCTCTCCTCCCAAAGCCATCACCTTAGCCAGAATGCATCCTCCCTCCTGCTCCCAGGGTGACCTCCCAACTGGTCTGTCTCCGGTCACCCACTCCCACGCCCACACTGCAGACAGGGACTCTTTTCCCGGGCTCCTCATTGTCCTCAGGACAGAGTCCAGATTCCGCACCAGGGCCTGCATGGCGCTTGGAATCTGGACCCCCGCTTATCCCTCCTGCCTCCTTCCTCTCTATACTCCCCTCTTCCTGCCATCCCCTTTGTGGTTCGGGAACTGCCGTACTCTTTCCTGGCCCCCGTGCCTTTGCATGCGCCACTCCCCTGCCCTGGAATGTGCAAGGTCCTTCCTTGTCTGTGTGATGAACGTTCATCCCTATGACCACTCAGGAACACCAGGGAAACTGGCACTAACCACCCCAGTGTTGACAGTCCCCCCTCAGACTTGCACGACTTCCCATAAACATTTCTCATGTTGTGCCTTATGTATTTGGGTGTCTCTCTTCCTTATGAGATATTTCTAGAAGTGGGCTCATGAATATAAATGTGAGCATTTAAATGGAAGCAGTATCTAGCTCAACTAGATGTTCATAAATAGGTAACCAATGAATGTATTGACTGATAGAAAAGATGTGTGGACAAACAGAAGGATAAAAAAGTAGTGGGATAAATGGATGAATGGAAGTAAGGAAGCAATGGATGGGTGGTGGGTTAGATGAATTATTGGTTGAATGGATGGATGGTTGGATAGTAGATGGGTGGAAAACTGAAGAGAGGATAGAAAGGGTGAGGGAAATATGGAAGAAAGGAAGGAAGAGAGAAAAGATGAATAGATAAAAGAATAGTTGGTTGCAATAAATGAATGGAAGAAAGGAAACAGGAAAAGATGAAATGATGAGTGATGAATGGATAAGTCAGTGATTGGCTAGAGGGATGGAAGTATTAAAAGGGAACAAAGAATGTAAGAGAAGATGGAAGAAAGAGTGGAAGGATGGATGACTGCTTAGCTGTGACTGTTTTTATGCCACTTGAGCTGGTCAGCTCTCTTACAAGGCAATCTGGGACTCCCAGGTGGTCCCTGAAACTTGTCCGGCTGCCTGCATGGGTACATGAGACCTTGGACAATAAACGCACCATCTATGTGTGCTCATTAGGAAAAACTAGAATGCTAGATGCTAGTTCAATAGTTTCAAGGGCGCATCAGAGGAAATGGGGCTGAGAGGGTGTATGTGGCCTGCCTAGGTCACAGCCAGGTCCTGAGATGACCTGCCTTGAACCCAGCTCTTCCCGCCCCCTCCAGGCTCTGCATTCCACTCTTGCTGGCTCAGCTCCTCTCCCTGGAGGCTCACTCTGAGCAGGGGCAGCCTGGCCACTAACCTGCGGGAGTTTTTTCATGGAACAAATGAGAAGAGGAAATGACCTCAACAGAGGGCTGAGGCTGGGGAAGTCTGAGTGGGGGCAGCTGTCCCTCCCCATGGAACGTGACCCTGGGCACATGCCTGAGCAGGAAGAAGCGGGTCTGGTTCGTGCCCACTTCCAGGCACCCTGCCAGGGCTGCGACACAGAAAACGAGCGGGCGGCATTAGAGAGTGTCTGGGTGTCCTGAGGACCCTCGGGGAAGGTGAGCCTGGAGGCCAGGGTGCTCCTCATTGCACCCAGAGCAGAGGCTGAGCTTGGAGGAGCTGCGCGACCCCTCTGCCCCCACCCCCCGCAGTCCTTTGCGGTCAAGGTCCAAAGGCTGAACTTCCTCCTGCCTGTGTCTCTAGGTTGTCCTCCTGAGTAGCCCTCACTGACGTCTTTCTTAGTTCTTCATCACAGATTTTCATTATGAAGTTTCCAGAAGGTGCATGGACCCCTGTGGCTCCCACACACGGTCTGGTACCCCAGCATCCCAGAGTAGGAGGAGGTGACCCAGGAGGGCTGTGCCTGGGTGTCATTTGCTCCTTCCTCCTTCCACGCTCGGCCGCATGCTGGAGGTAACCCCCTGGAACTTGCACCTTCACCTTCTTGTCGAGACTTCTGGAAGCCCCCAAGGGGAGGGGCTTGGGGTTTCTGCCACACAGATGTGGACCCCGGGACCCAAGGCAGAAGGGGTCAGAGAGGTCACAGAATTTAGTTACTGGGGGGCACTGATTCTGCAAGGTCCTCTTAAGGAGAGCTAAAGACTTCAGTTCTTTTCAGCCTCTTCATTTAATTTTGTAAGTCCTGCTGTTTTATTTTTATTTTAAGGCAGCCTGAGGACAAAGCATGTATTTTTGAAACAGCAATGTTCTTCGTGTTTTCTTTTTCTCCGTTTCTTCCTGGAGAACAAGTCAGTGCTTTCTTTTCATGTTTCATGACCATAGTGCCTGAAAAAAACTCCTGCTCTGCAAAGTCTGGGCGGAGTCCAGGTTCCCTAGGGAGGCCAGCCTGGCCAGGGGGCATGGGCTCGCCTGTTCTCTGGTACGGGTGATGGCCTGTCCCTGCGGCCAGCCTCAGACACTCAGCCCTCTGTGGGCCCCAAGCCTGCCGCGGTTTTTAAGGTGGTTCTTTTTCAGAGCTAAGAACCCGTGGTTTTTCACTGTACCTTGGGACACCACCCCGCTGCTCCCAACCCCCAACCGCTGCTCTCCTCTCAGGCCGGGCGGAGGCGCTCAGTCCAGGCGAGGTGTGAGGCTCTGTCCTGCAGAAATCTGTATGTCCTCAACCAGAGACACGTCCTAGAAACCTTTGCAAGGGACGAGATATAACGTCTAATTTTTGAACGTGCATTTGTGTAAATTAGTGAGTTGTACAAATGTGTAGCAACAGTGCATGATGCTGAACTTCAGGTCGTTATTACTGGGCATCTTCAGAGTCTAGTCCAGCGGGTTTCTTCGCCTTGAGCCTGGCCCCTTGCTGCCTGTTTCAGCCTCTCGGCTAGAGCGTGCACTGAGGCACGCACAGCCGGAACAGGGGTCAGAAAACGTTTCCTGTGAAGGGCCAGACAGTATATATTTTAAACTTGTGGGTCATACCATGTCCAGGGCAGCAACTGCACTCCGCACAAAGCAGTCATAGATGATAGTAAACCAATGGGTGTGGGTGTGTTCCAATAAAACTTTATTTACAAAAACAGGCTAAGGGCCTGATTTGGCTCTTGGGTTCTATTTTGCTAATCTCTATTTAGAAAAAGGACAGATGTTAATGACCAGTATGGTGAGCATTCCGGAGGTCGGGGTATATGTGGATTAGTGAAGAACTGGGTGGGGTTTAGGGAGAAGAAACCTTGGAGAGTTAGACATTCCCTCTAAAACGTCGAGGGTAGGAACGGGCCCATTCACTGGTCCCAGAGGCAGGCCATAGTGAGGGGAAGCTACAACGAGGTTTAATTTCATTCATGACAAGGCAAAACCCATAAACAATAAGGTGGTGAGTTCCCCATTAGTAGAAGTGTGCAAGCTGAGGCTGGGGCTTGAGGGGATTAGGCCGGGTGTCCTTTGAATTCCTAGTCCTGCTCTTGGAGGAGAGGTCCTCCGCTCCTGCTCAAAACTCCCCATGGCCCCTCTGTGACTCCCGCTCCCCAAGGAGCAGAAGCTGAAGTCCCCACAAAGATGGACAACGCCCAACATCCCGGTCCTGCTGCCTCCCCTGCCTCTCCCTCTGCGGAAATGCCTCCCCTGCAGGCCTCCAGCTGCTTCCTGTGCCCCCCTCCCCTGCCCCCCCCCCCGCAGACCCCATCACTCCATCCACCTTGCTGTCCCTCCTCCCGCACCTACCTGCGCTTCATCTGCCTTCCAATGTACCAATTTATGTGGCTAATGGTCTGCCTTCTGTAACTAGACTGTTAGCTCCGTGAGGCAGAGACTCTGTCTCTGGGTCGCTGCTGCACCCCCGGGTTTGGTGGGGTGCTTGGCTCACAGTAGGTGTTCAATAAATAGGAACTGAAAATGGCAGGTTGCATTTCTCAAAGATGGCTTCCCCCACACCTCCCGCCCCCTGGCTGTTCTGACAGCCTGGTCTGACACTCTTCCCTCAGAGTGTGGGGTCTGTGCCCTCTCCCCCTGAATCTCGGGCGGCCTGTGACTATGTTGGAAGTGACATTATGTGCCTTCCAAAACTGCGTCAGAAATAGTGATGGAACTCTGTCTGGTTCTTCTGGAATATTCACCTGGGAGCCCAGTCGTCATGGTGGGAGGAAGCCCAAGGCACACAGAGGCCCCTCCTGCAGTCCCAGCTGACAGCCAGCCTCAACCTTGTGATGAGTCCAGGAGGAAGTCTTCGAAACGACTGCAGCCCCTGCCACTGTCTCCGAGAGGCTCCAAGCAAGACCCAGCCAACTCCAGAGCTGTGGGGTGCAGTACGACATGTCGTCGGAAGCCACCAGGTGTTGGAGGTGATCTGAGCCCTGGGAGAGCAGATGCCGAGGTGGTGACTGTAACTCCCGCACGCTCTGCCCGGCTGATCCGGCACCCACTTGGCCCCGGCCCCTGGCTGGAAACCAACCCCACTTTCAGTATGTCTGTCTGCTTCCTTGGGCTTTCTAGAAGCTTCTCCTGGGCAGGCAGCGGAGTAGGTAGGCTGTCTCTTCTGGAGTCTGCCGAGACTCCTTCTCCTAGTCACGGCTCCCTGCTGGGGTCACTGCTGATGGCCTCCAGGCCCCGGGAGGCATGGGACACGGCCTTCTTCAGGCTGCTCCCCTCCGGAGAGTGGCCGGAGCAGACGCCCCTGCCCTGAGGCCAAGGGCTTCTGGGCCATTGCCCTTGATCCTGATTGTCCCAGACACTGCTCACTGCTCCGGGCTCCTGCTGCCGCCCCCACCAGCAGCGTTGCGACCGGGAGGCCCAGCTGGCCTTGAACTCCCAGCCACGTGTGCCCCGGGAAAGCTCGCCCACCGCCAGGACCCCGTCAGGCTGGGGCTGAAGGTGCGAGTCTGGGCAGAGGAAACGATACTCGCCTAGACTCTGACGTTTGCGGACGTTCCTTCCAAGATGGCTGTCAGCACCCATGCCACATAGATTTCACCTGACGCGCAGCGCCCACGCCCACCCAGGACGGGGCTCGATGCTCTGGGGCCAGCACAATGACCCTGAAGAGCCCAGCACTGGTGTTCTCCTGGGAGTCCGGGCTGTTTGGTGTGCTCTGGCCATCCTCCCTGGTGGCGATCTTGGGGGGGCTCCTTTAAAGAACTTGGGGCTCAGCTCCCAGGGCCTGGCCCCAGGTGGGGGCTGTTGGCCAGCATAGGGTGGCCCTGGGTGGGGACACTTCCCCAGGACAAAAATCCACTCAGTTCCTCACAGGGTTCCCTGTGTGAGTGTCCTGCCAGCAGGGGTACCCAGGGCCTCTGTGTGTGGATTGCGGGGTGCCGTGGGGTGCAGTAAGGGTGGGGCTCGGGCCAGGAGGAGCTCTCAGCCTGGGAGGAGGCCTGCTTAAGGCCATGGTGTCCCCAGAAGTCTCCCTTCAAGGGCTCTCCTTGTCCCCAGTCCTCCCGGCTCCCTGGGTGAGGTGAGGCTGAACAGGGACCTCAGGCCAGGAAGGGCGGCACCCAGGGTGCGGTTTGCCCCGCCTCCGGAGGATGGGGGCCAGGGAGGTGGCACTGCTTGAAGGTCACACCAGAGCCCTGGCCGCCGGCCACCTTGGGCCGGGCCTCTCTCCTTGGGAGGCCTCTGGTGCCCAGAAGGCAGCGACGGCCACCCTTTGACATTCTCTCCGAGGGAGGTGACAACTTTTGGCATAACTGGGTAGCCTGCAGGGCTACAGGAAGTTTGTTAGAATCCTCTGTAAGTCCCAAAAGAAATCCTATAACTAGCTGGTCGTTCCCACTCTGATAGTGCCCTGGGAGGGAGGTTGAGAGTGATAATTTATTAATTGCAAGCCTGATAAATAACACCGTGATTCTTATTCCTAAGGTGTGCTGGTTTGGTCAGAGAGAAAGAGCCTTGCACGTGACCTCGGGTGGGCTGCCCTGCACCTCCAAGTGCCTGGTCCCAAGGACAGTGGGGTGAGTGTGCTCCGCCACCACCTCCTCCCCGACACACTTCAGGGACAGCAGTGTGGATACGAAAGTAAACCTGGCGAGCTCAGGGCAGCCTCGGGGCAGGCCTGACGTGCTCAGTGGCCAAAAGTAACCACAGGAGGGCCTGACCATAAATTCCGAACTGGGCAGGCTGGGGCGGGTGGTCCCGTGCTAGACTTATAGCTTCCTTAGCAAAGGACACTCTTTCCCTACGTGAGCCTGTCTTTTGTCTTTGTGCCTCTAGGATCACACACCTCTGAGACGTGACCTTCTTTTCCAGCCCCTCTGGGCACACCCACCTGCACCGGAGGGGGGCGCCTGCAGAGCCCCTCTCTGTGGTCCTGTTCCCCACATACCATTGTCGTGTGCTGTGAACGCCACTTACTCACGGTTGTGCACCCGCTAGTGTGGAAGGAGTGTGTGTTCCTGCGCTTTGCTCCTCCTGCCCCCATCATTAGCCCCAACGGGCTTCATGCTTCTTCCTTGGGGCTGCTCCTTTGATTCTAATGCATAAAACAAGCTGCACAACTGCCTCTCTGCAGGGCGTTGTCTCCGTCCATGGAGATCCTGCTTCTGGGCATGTCCTCCAAAATTTGGCTCCAATACATTTGTATAAAATGTTTCTCTAGGTTTGGATGTTCTTTTGCCAAGAGTGGGGAGGTGGTGAGGAGTTGGGACAAAGCCAAATGCTGACGACCATTGTGTGAGGGACAGGGGACACCTCCCAGCTCCGCTCTGTGCAGAGGACAGAACCTCAGCTGCCAGGCCTGTCTGCGCTGGCCCCTCCTCTGTGACCTTGGGCCTGGGCAACGCCCACTCCTGGGCCTCAATGTCTCTATCCCAGATCTGAGCCTCGAGGTGCTGAGCTGAGCGACCTCTGGTGTCCTCCAGCTCTGCCCCTGTCCAGAAGACACCCTGGCTCTGCCCTGGGGAAGCCCCTCCGAGGTGGGGAATCACCCCCAGCCTGATTCAGGAAGGAAAGAGCGTGCTCGTTAAGTTGTCATAACAGCGCAGGCCTCCAGGCACCTCCTGTTTACCCGGCTGAGTAAATACAGCCAGGCCCTAGCAACAGGCACAAAGGGGCCCTTGTGCCACCCGGCCTCCCTCAGCTCCCTCCCCTCCCAGCTCAGCCCAGCTGGGAGGCCAGGGGAGGCAGGCCTGGCAGGTGACAGGGGTGGGTGCAAGGTCTGTCGTGTGGGGGGCTCTGACGCTGCCCTTCAGGCTGGTCAGCCAGAGCTGGAGCACAGTGAGCCTCTGGTCCCAGGGTTCAATGTCAGCCTTGGCTGTGGAACCTCAGGTAACTTACGAAGCTGCTTTGAACCTCTGATTTCTCATTTGTCACAAGGGGCTACTACAGCCCAACTGCCTCACCTGGCCACCTGGATATCAAGCAAGATGAAGGTTCATTCTATAAACTCCACCCCTATGCAGACAGCGAGGGAATCGCTGTTTCAGGCCAAGGACAGACCAGGAGTCTGTGGTGAATGGGTTGGACCCCAATGCAGTGCTCAGGCCCCCAGAGCCCCTGTGAGCGATGTGATGCCCCACCACTAAAACCTGCTCTGTGCCAGGGCCTGGTGGGGGCGGGGGAGGGATGGGGTGCACAGTGTGCCCCCTCCCCACAGGCCCGCACTGGTGAAGGACGGCGGGATACGGCCGGTAATGACAGAGGGCCCATTTGAGTAGCGTGTAGAGCATCACTACAACTCAAGGAAAAGATGAAGGCCGGGCTGGAAATGAGGGAAAGACATGCAAAAATAATGCATAACAGGATTCACTAAACAAGGGACTGATAGACACTTGAAATCGACCTTACCAGTAACAAAACTAAAAATAAAAACCACAGTGACATTTTCCCTGGCCATCAGATTCTCCGAATATTAGACAGGTCTCCCCCAGAGTTGGCAGGAGTGTGGGGAGGTGGGCTTCTTCAGAAACAGACACTCACCAACCTTGACCGCTGACGCAAACTTCCCGGGCCCCACTGTCCCCATCTGGGAAATGGGCAATGATCCTACTCGCCTTGTGCTTTGTAGGGAGACACCCCAGTTTTAAACGTATTCACCAATTCCAGAGGTAAAGAAACAATTAGACAGGCGGACAGAGAGCTCTACACTTCTCTGATGAGAGATTCATCAGAGAATTGTTTGTGAAAACAAAAGGACTGGAAATAAATCTAACTGTCCTTTAACAGGGAATAGAATGCTTAGATTTTAGCCCACCGATTCCTGGAATACAGCCTAGCAATCAGATTAGATTAGATGGGGCGGAGGTGCTCTCCTGCACACGGAAAGTTCCACTGGTCTCACCGAGGGAGGGAAGAGCAGGTCACGTGACAGTTGATACACAGATTCCATTTATGTGAAACTGTGAACGCGGATTTGTAGGTGTGAGCGCACATTGAAAGGTGTATGTAAGGATGCGCACCAGAATGTCTGCAGCTGTTTGCTCTTAAGGGAGCTTTTATTTTCTTCTTTATACTTTTTTGGTATCATTTATACTGAAATACAAACAAACATGTATAAAGCTATTTTTAAAAAACTTACCAAAACTGCCCTGGCTGGTGTAGCTCAGTGGATTGAGCGCGGGCCTGTGAACCAAAGGGTCACTTGTTCGATTCCCAGTCAGGGCACATGCCTGGGTTGCAGACCAGGTCCCCAGTAGGGGACACACGAGAGGCAACCACACATAGATATCTCTCTCCCACTCTTTCTCCTTCCCATCCCCTCTCTCTAAAAATAAATAAATAAATAAATAAAAGATTAACATCTTTAAAAAACTTACCAAAACTTTCTTATTTTTCTTTTCTTTTTTTAAAGGTTTACTTATTTTTAGACAGAGGGGAAGGGAGGGAGAAAGAGGGGGAGAGAGACATCGATGTGTGGTTGCCTCCCATGTGCCCCCTACTGTGGACTTAGCCTACAAACCAGGCATGTGCCCTGACAGGGAATTGAACTGGTGACCCCTTGGTTCCCAGGCCAGCACTCAATTCACTGAGCCACGCCAGTCAGAGCCAAAGCTATTTTCTTTAGTTTCAAGTTCAAAGGCAGTATGTGCTTAATGGAAACATGGAGACCTCATTTTCTGTGTCTGGAAGGGGACCAGGGCACAGAGCGACTTATAGTGGGGATCCTCTGTGGGGTGGGGAAAGCTCCAGGGAGGCAGGAACTGCGGGGTGGGGGGGGGGGGGAAGGGTGCCCCGTGCAGCCAGGCCCCAGAGTCCAGGGGACGGAGCCGCAAGGGTGAAGGGCAGTTAGGAAAGCCGATGGAGAGTGAGTCATCACGACCAGAAGGCCGGATGCAGAGCGTGATTCTATTTGGAAGGCGCCAGCGAGCTGGGGGAGGCCCAGGCCCTGACCTGGTACTGCTGCCCTCTCTTCGCCAGTCACACCCGAGCAGGAGACACTTGGAAAGTCAGGGTCAGGCCCGAGGAGGCAGCCGGATGCTCACACACCAGCACGTGCTTCCTGCTGGAGGCCGGCCTGCCAGGGCTGCAGCTGCGACCTCGTCTCTTCCAGTCCCGTGACCCGCCATGAGAGCTGGTCCCCATGTGCCTGCTGGGATTCGGGGACCCTGAGGAGGGCACGGCATCCTCTGCGGTCAGCAGGCTCTGCCCACCAGTGCCCCTCTCTGCAGCTGTCCACAGCAGCTCTATGGGGCACCCTAGGGATTTTGCCAGGTGGCGTCACACAACTCTAGGCGGTCCCATGCTCCACTCTCTGCGCCCCGGCCACTTCCCTGCTTGTCCAGAGACGTGCCGCTGACATTTGGGGCTGGATCGTTCTAAGTGGCAGGGCTGTCCTGTGCATGGCAGGATTTTTAGCAGCATTCTTGGCCATGACCCACCAGAAGCCAGCAATACCCTCTGCCAGTCATAACAACCCCAAATGTCTCCAGACTGACATCGCTAAGTGGTGCCCGTGTTTGGGAACCAGGGCGCCATAGGGACCTACGTGGCGGTCAGACTCGCCCTCGGGGCAGGGTCTCCACCGCTCCAGCTTGGGCAAGACGCCCAAAGGTGCCTCAGCAGTTGGTGGCGGCCACATGGGGAACCCTGCCTGCCTGGCCCGGCCCCTGCCCTTCCTCCTGGGGAAAGTGGGAGCCCCTGAGAGCAGCACACCTGGTCCCTGCCCAGGGGGCTGAGACTCCCATGAAGTCTTCACCCCTCCCCTGGCACTGGTCCCCAAGTTGCCATGATGAAAAGAACGAAACCCTTTGAGTGAGGCAAACGTTAGTAAACTTTTCAGACCATGGCCCGCACCCCACTATGCATGCAGGGAGCCAGCACGGCTGGCCCCACGCTTGGTGGGGACTCACTCTCCTCCCGTCACTGCTCACACGTCCTTCACACCCAGCCTTCCTCAGCACTGGCTCCCTCGGAGGGAAGGGCCACCCAGACAGATGTAGCTCCACATCCCTTAACACCCGGACGCTCTTCTGGGAGATTCTCAGAACGGCGGCAGGAAGGGTGCTGCAGGGGACGTTCCTGTCGATCTGCAGGGAGGAGACAGCCAGTGTCGGGGGTCCTGCTGCGAGTGTCCTGGGCAGGGGCTTGCACAGCTCAGGCTCTGGCTGGGATGGGTTTCTGTCACCTCCCTCTGCCAGCACTTGGGGTGAAGACAGCCCTAATGGACAGGGAGCCACGGGGCTGAAGGTGAAGTGAGAAGCTGTTCTAGTTGGGAGGGAGACTCATGACAGCTGCCCTCCGGGCCTGGCCAGACAGCGCGTTCGCAGCTTCGGTGGTCCCATACATTGTACACACACTGACAGGGGCCTCGCCTCAGGGGGGGCCCCTTCCCAGAGCCCACGGCCCGGACCAGAGTTCACGGGGGTCCCGGGCATCAGCAGAACCCCGAGGAGGAGGCATTCGGATGAAACAGAACAGGGACATGCATCTAGGACAAGAATTGCCACAGGTGCCTGGAGAGGAAAGAGCAGACCCAACGACTGAGCCCCAGAGCTCGGCTACAGCGCTTCCCCCTCAGGCTCCGTTCACTGAAGGGCGAGCAGATTCCCTCTTATTCCGGATGGTGCCTGGCCGCCTGCTGGGCCCTTGGCAAACAGCCTTCATAAAGTGCCACCATGTCAGGGCTTCTTGGCTCCAAGTGGTCCCTGGTGTCCGGGGATCCATGCAGAGGGGCCCGAGTGTCTTCACGTGTTTCTGAAGTAGGGGGATCCCAGGGAGCCCCGTGATGTCATCGTACACAGGCGGACGGCGTTTGGTGAGGGCTGGTGAGGTTTGGGGCCCTGTGGGAGCACGGCCGGCAGGTGCATCCTGGTGGGAGGAAACTGGCAGCATTTGATGTCTGGGTCTGGGGGACACAGGGCGTTATGACCATGTGTCTGGTGCGTGGGGTGGGCACAGTCAGAAAAGTGGCCCCCTCCAGCTCCCAGTGAGCTGTCTTTGGCAGGCCTGTTTCTTGGCTGGGCTTGTGCCCTTTATGGGTACAGATGCACTAACATTTGGGGCTCCTTTCCTCCTGCCCCAGGGAGTTCAAATCCCTGTGCCTCCGGTGTCTTCCATCCTCACATCGCCCCCTGGAGGATGGATGGAGAATGGAGTGCACGGCCACATGGCACAAGTGCCAGACATTTTAAATGGCCCTTCCGCCCCTCTTCCTAGCCGCGAGAATCCCAATTTGGTCCAAAAAAACAGCAGAGAGCCAGGCCAGGGATAAATCTTGCCTCACTGATCAATGGTCCCGTGCCCCTTTGTCAGGTTCTTACTTCCCAGCCTCCCTTGCAGTTCTAGGTGGCCCCTGACCCAGTTCCAAGCAATGAAATAGAGGGGAAAGTCTGGAAGGAGGGAGAGGAAGGACATCTGAGAGAGCTTTTGCTTCTTTGTAAAAGAGGCAGGTGTGGAAGGAGAGTTTTCTTAGGCCACCATTCCCCTACTTTCACACTGGAATGCAGACACGATGTCCAGAGCTGCAGCAGCCATCCTGTAGTCATGTGGCACCTGGTTAACACAGAGGCTGGAGGGCAGACAGAGGAAAAGAACCTGGGCACTCCATGACCTCACCAAGCCCCCAACCCCCCTGAAGCCTGCTATGCTCAGGGTCCTTGTTCAATAAGCCGTCACAGTCCTTGTGCTTTAGCTGGACTAGAATATTTGTAGCCAAACACATCAGGGAGGCAGGGAGGTGTGACTTGCTTGGTGTGAGCACATGTAGAGCATCGAGCACGGTGACCGTCATCACAGCATCGCGTGTGTGTGCTGTGTGTGATGGCAGTCGCTCACATACATGGGCACACGTGGATGGATCTGCAAAGTATGTGTGCCTGTGACACTCGGGGTCAGAATGGGGTTCAAGTGCGGCTCCCGTGACTTGGCTCAGGCCCGTGGTGCATACCCCGGACCTGCTGAGAGGGGAGAATACAATGGTTAACTACACCGACAATACGTCAAGTCCCGAGAGGACTCAGAGGTAGGGCAGGAGTGCGGGCCCTGCCTGGCAGATGGGGACACTGAGGCTCAGAGGGGTTACAGGTTATGCCAAGGTCATGAACCAAGACGTGGTGAGACTGGGACTTGAATCGGATTTTCTGCTGTACCACATGCTGGCCTCACACTGTGTCCGGGTGTGGGTGTTGGAGGGCTATGTGTGCATGGGTGTGCAGGAGGTGTGCAGGGTGTGTGTGCGTGTGGCTGGAGGGTGTGTCCATGGGCCAGTCACGTGGGCTCTCCCAGACTCTGGGGCTCCAGTGGCGAGGCCCCGTGTGACAGCTCCCTGCGGCTCTCGGGGGCCCTGGGGCCCCCACAGTGGTGCCTCCCGCTCCCTTCTCCAAAACATCAACAGCAGCACCAGAACGGCTCCCAGGGGTGAGCCGCCTCCCTGATGTTTACCACAGGCCTGGGCCTCACCTGCTGGGCTGCCCCAGGCTGCCACCAGCAGGCTTATTTTCCAAGCCCCCCCTTTCCCTCCTCCTGGCATCTTTAGGGGCCGGCTTCGGTGCAATGGGAGCTCTGAGGAGAGCACTGCTTCCCTCGGATGCCAGGACTCCAAAACAAGACCCCCACACAAGAGGTACTTCCCAGGCTTCTCCGGCCGGGCCAGGCCAGGGGGCGGGGCGTGGTTCCTCCCGGTCCTGCTTCCCTTGCCGGAGCAGATTTTGAGGTTGCCTGGAGATGCGGGTCCATGGGGACCTCCAGTTCCAGTCGAGGTTGCCCAGGCACAGCAAGCAGGTAGGGAAAGCCGCCGGTGTCCACTTGCTGCTGAAGGGCACCTTGCTCCTCCCCCTTGCTCCTCCCCCTTGCTCCTGCCCTCACCTTGGCAGCATCTTTGGCAGAAGGGCATTCTGGCCCTCTGCCCCAACCTAGGGCTCAGGCCAGTCCCGCCCCCTGGGCCTACCCACCCCTCCAGCCCCTGAGGGTCAGACTAGGCCTGCAGGTGTCACCCCCACGACCTGCTCACAGCAAACACACTGTCCTGTTGCTCTCCCCCCAGGAGTCTTTGATCCAGCTTGCTTGGGCGCTGATCCAAAAAGTCATTGAAGGAAAGTACAGACAAGAAGAGGAAAAAAATGCTCTTCTGACAGGCTAAAGCCAAACACTGTCACACACCAGGGCCACTGGCCCTCTCCCAGGAACTCTGGAGAACATCTGGGGACAGGGTGGGGACAGGGGGAAGCCAGGGAAGGAGGCAGAAGAGGAGTGGTTGTGGCCGGGCCTGGCAGCCCCGCAGGGCCCAGTGCTTTCCAGTGCAGGCCTTGAACCAGTGCCCAGCCTCCTGGGGACAGCCACCTTGCAGGTCTGGGGGCTTTGGGGGGCTGGCACAGAGCTGGCCCCAGTGCCAAGGTCCTGCTGAGGACAGTACCATCCTGAGCATTTCACAGGACAGGTGACTGCCCGAGGTCTAGGAAGGGTGGAGACCTACCCGACAACACGGAATAGGTGGGTTACCTCGAGCTGTTCCCATGTTCCCCGTGGCCCCCATGCCTGTCCCGCACCTGGACTAAGGAGAAATCACAGCAGTAAGTGCAGTGTCTTTCAGGAGCCTCACCCTCTCAGGCTCCAGTTGGGGAAACTGAGGCCCAGAGGAGGCCCTCTGATGGGACAGCAGCTGGAGTATAAATTGTGCCCTGCTAAACCGACTGCTGCTCCTGGGGCCTAGCGCTCTGAGCTTTCAATACATGATCCTATTTGTTTTGTTACAACAAACTGATGCACTCAGTACCTTTATGACCCTGCTGTTTAAAGAGGAGTAAGCTGGGAAGGCAAGGGTCAGACCCAAGGCACAGAGCTGACACTCAGTGGAGTCTGGACTCAAACCCAGGCTGTCTGGTTCTATCACCTTCGGCTATGACCTCTGATGAGGGCCGAGAGAAAGGGACGCAATCCCCGACTCACTGCCCTCCCGACCCCCCAGGGCCTGGGCCAGGTGGCTCGGGCCAGAGCCCCTTCTGCCGAGTACCTGGTGCTGGACCGGGATGCAGGCCGGCTGATACCCGCCCCTGCCTGACCATAGAAGAAATGGAAGGGGCTGGGGTGGCGTGCGCAGCACACTCAGGACAGTGCACCGGTGCGATAGGCGCAGTTTAAGGGCACACGATGAACACCCACCACTGTCGTTGTTTCGGAAACAGCAGCACTCCCAGGTGGGAGCCCCGCTGCGTGCGAGGTCAGGTGGGGTGTCTGTGAGGACGCAGAGACCAGCTAGGGCACTTGGAAAGTGGCCCTAGGTCAGGGGAGCAGAGCGCGGGCTCTCTCCAGGAAAACCAGGCAGGGTGATGGGAGGGGAAGCCACCGGCTGCAGGAGCAGGGGCTGCTTCTTCCAGGCGCCTGGCCCCTGCTGGGCGTGATGGTGACCGAGGACAAGGCCCCGGCTCCTGCCACGACTTCCGCTCTCTCTGGACCAGCCACAGGCCTCACCTGGCTTCTGGAATTTCTGCTCTGAGAGCCTGCATCTTCACCTGTCCCACGAGGAAGCTGTGGGGGTTTTGGGGGGTGGGGTTAAGGCAGGACGGACCTCCTCTTTGAGTCCCAGCCCAGTCCTGTCCCTTCTGGAAGCCACAGTTGGGCCCCATGTGCCCCCTGATCTCCCGTCCTCTCTGTAAAAGCTGAGGCTCAGAGACCCACACGGGGACCCCTCCTAGCATTGGGTGAGGGGGAGCTGGTCTTTGGCTCCAGACCCTGAGCCTGGTTGGTTCCCAGGGCAACAGCAGCCCACAGGGAGGCGGCCTGGCAGCCTAGAGGAGACTGGCAGCTGGGGAGTTGGGGAGTCACAGCCCAGCCCCCCTTTATTTCTCTGTGCTGTCAGGGAAGTATGTGTGCCTGGTACGTGCCTGGGTGTGCAAGCAGGGGCGTGTGTTGCTGTGTGTTTGTGAGAACCTGAGGCCTGGGAGCATCCAGCCCTCAGCTCTGTAGGAGGGGGGAGGAGGGGGAAGCTGCCTTCGTTAACCCTGCTGTGAGTCGGGGAGCGCCGGCTCCGTTTCATAGGTGAGGAAATGGGGGCACCTTACGTGTCTTGTCCTTGGCATAACAGTGAGGGGGAGCTCCCCCTGGACATGCCAGCTCCACACGGGGACTCTTCCCCTCCCCCCCGTCCCCTCTGCCTGTGGGCGCAGGGCCTGCAGGACACATTCTTCTCGGTCCTGATGGACTCCGGGCTTCCGCTGTCCCCCGGTCTCCTGGCTCACCTGCAGTCTGTCCTCCTGGGGTGCGGCGGGACGGCTGAGCAGAGGGGTGCATCCAGATGGAGTCCCCCAGCAGGGGCAGAGCATGTGCCCTGCAAAGCTTGGGACCAGAGAGTCCCAGGATGTGGCAGGGGGAAGGGCCCTGGGCACTGGCTCTGACCCCACCCTGGTCAGCTGAGGCCCATCAGGCAGGTGGAGGGTCCATCTGCCGCATCCAACTCATGGCCCCTCCTGCCCTGACCCCTGGGGGGCCAGGGGCTCTGCGCTTGGCAAGCTGCCCTCACAGTCCCCACAGGTCTGAGCTCGCCCAGGGGATCGTGATGCTCTTCTTTCCAGAGGACCTGGCCGGAGGGACAGACAGTCCTGGCTTCAAGTCCTGCCCCAGAGAGTCACCAGCCACATGAGTCTGAACAAGCTTCTGGACGTCTCCAACGCCCAGGCCTTCGCCTCTGTAACAGGGCACAGACTAGTCTGCTCGGGCGGACTTCAGCTCAGACGCTTGTCTCCTCCCAGGTCCGGAGGCTGGGCGCCTGAGTTGCAGGTGTGGGCAGGTCGGTTGTGGATGGCTACCTTCTCACTACCTTCTCGCTGGGTCCTCCCTGGTCTTCCTCCGCGTGGGACTGTGTCGTCACTTCCTTTCCCTGCTTCCCAAATCCACCAGTCACACTGGATCTGGGCCCACCCCCCTGACCCTACAACACCTGTCACCTCGTTAAAGCCCCGTCTCCAACTGGGAGCTGCTTACCAAGGGTTAAGACTTCAACCTAAGAATCCGGGGACTTACAGTACAGGGTGTGATGTAATGTGAGTACCGGCTTCCTCGCTTTGGTGTGAGAGCTATTAATCATGAAGTGTAGCTAGGATGCCTGGGTGCTGCCACCTGCCCTGGGGTGACATCGCTCTGATGGCCCTCCTAAAGGGTGTGCTTGGGCCTGCACCCCGAGGAGAGGAAGGGTGCTGGGGCTTGGTACCGGGGGGCCCTCGGTCGGGAGGCGGCCTTCCCACGCCTGACCTGTCCGCTCTGCCACAGAGAAGGGCAGGCGTGTACTTTCCAAAGCCACCCACACCCTCAGACCAGCGGGCACAGCCCAGCCCCAGAGGGGGGCGGGGCAAGGTAGTAGAGCACTCCACTTCTCAGATGGGGAAACCGAGGCACTGAGAAGCCACGCAGGGTGCTGTGGCAGGCGGCTGGAACGCACTGGGCTCTGGGCCCAGCCCATGGGGTGTCGACACCCACAGAGAAGCGAGGATGTCATGTGGCTGTGCTCCCAGCCGCCCGGCTCTCCGGAGGTGGGTGACCGGGAGTGGGCCTGGCCTGAGCGCGGGGAGGGTCCCGGTGGCCCTGGTCCATGGCCCTTGCCCCAGGCTCCCCTTGGCCAAGCCTCCACTTCCTGAGCCAGATGCCAGGACAGGCTGGGATGCCGAAACCCTTCCTAAAAAGGAATCGGGCTGTGGTGGCCCAGGCTATTTTTAGACAATTGTGTTGAAAAATCCCCAAAGTACATGTAGCATCATGCGTTTTTTTTACTTCAGGAAGAAAAAAAGAGATGGGGCGAGTGGATCCCCCACCAGGGGAAGGGCCCTACATTGTTCCCTCACTGCAGGGGCGGTGACCAGGGCCCTGCAGCTGGGCTCAGGGGCTCAGGGCTCGGGCTGGGCTCGCCTCAGCCTCAGCCTCAGTCTGGGCTTTCTGGGGGTGCGGGGCACACACGATCACCCCACATTACAGCTGGGAGACTGAGGCTTCGCCCCGTCCTTCAAACAGACAGCTTTATTGAGGGATAATCGGCACATCAGCAACGGCACATATTTAAAGCATCCAACTGGACGTGTTTGGACATACGGAGACATCCAAGGAGACACCCCCACAATAGAGTGAGCACGCCCAGCCTCCCCGGCTGGTTCCTGCCCACCTCCACCCTCCTTGGTGTCTCCTGCCTCCCCCCCCCCCACCCCCCGGCCCTTGGCAGCCAGGAGCCTGCTTTCTGTCACTGCAGATTCGTTGGCATTTTCTAGAGTTTTCTGTAAATGGAATCATACAGTATCTTCTCTCTCTCTTTTTTTTTGACTGGCTGCTTTAACTCATCATCCTAATTTTGAAATCCACCCATGTTGTTGTGCATAGCATTAGCTTGTTCCTTTTTATGGCCACCGGTGCCCCGCACGTGAGCACGCTGCCATTTGGTCCCCTGTCCTTCAGCTGGTGGACGGACGGGGCCTCTTTCCAGTTCTTGGCCGTCAGGAGCAGGCAGCCCTGAGCTGCCGTGCACCGGCCTTTGTGTGGACAGCGGTTCCCTTTGCTGTGGGGTGAACACCCAGGAGAGGGGCTGCTGGGTGACTGCACTTTCAACTTTCTAAGAAATGGCCAAACTTTTCCGACGTGGCCGCACCATGGTGCATTCCCACCAGCAATACACAGGGACTCGTTTCTCAGGAACAAGGACAGTGGAGCTGGAGGAGAGGACTGAATGTGGGAGGTGGGGGTTGGGCAGGGCAGGGCACAGGAGTGAGGGAAACACGGAGCAGTGGGGGACAACTGTGACGGGACATCAATAAAAAAAGTGAAAAATAAAGAAAGAAGAAAACCCAAACAAGCACCCTCACAGGAAAAGGAGCCGTTTCCCCACGTCTTGGCCAGCACTTGCCATCGCCCGCCTCTTTGGCCACAGCTGCCCCAGGGGGCACCTCGCTGCGGGTTCCCTTGCGTTTCTCTCCTGACTGATGATGGTGAGCGTCCTCTCACCTGCTCCTTTGCCCAGACTTCATGGTCTTAAAAAAGTAAACTTTTCACTCTGGAATAATTTTGGATGTACTGGGACGTTTAAAGAGCACACAGACCTTCACCTCTCACTCAGTTTCCCCGGTGTATTAATCCTGGGTGGTCCCTGGCACCACGGCCACAGCCAAGGAACCCGGCCGGCGCGTCACGGCGAAGCTCTGGGCTTTCTTCACTCCGTTGACCCGCTTTAGGATGCTCGCATCCCTCTCCTGTCCCGGGGCGCCGTCTCGGGAACTGCACCCCACCATGCTCATCGTCCTGCCTTCACAGGCCTTGGCTGGTGGTGGTGTCTCAGACCTTCCTTGTTTTACACGCTTTTGACAGTTTTGGGGAGCCTTGGGCAGGTGTTTTGTAGAAAGTTCCTCCAGTTTGGTTTTTCAGCTGTTTCCTTGTGGCAGGACCAGGGCTGCAGGCTTTGGGGGTGAAGACCACAGAGGTGAAGAACCTCCTCACCCCAGCCCTGCAGGGTCCATGCCCTCCACAGGACCGGCCCCTGGTGCTGCCCTTGGCCAATAGTTAAGGTGGCATCTGCCAGCGTCCTCTGCTGTGATGCTGCGATGTCCCCCCTTTCCTAACTCTGCTCATTGGAGGCGAGTCGCTAAGTCCAGCCCACACTCAAGTGTCGAAACTCCCCAGCCTCACTTTTGCTTGAGCGTCTTCTATGCCAGGCACCTCCCGCTGACAGTTCACTTAATTCCCCAAACCTACTGCTGTACCTCTGGGGGAGGGCCCAATACTCCCTAAATTTGTCAATGTTTAAAATTACAGAGGATCGGGGATCATTTAGCCAAACCCATTCTTACCCTTTTTACAGACGAGGAATCGAGAGGAGGTGACTCACTTATGATCACACTTCGACCAGAAGGAAAGTGGCTTTGAGGCCCCGGACCAGGGCGGAGACCTGGAAGGACACCCTGGCCCAGAATCAGCACTCACTCAGCATTTATTGGTAGGTGAGGTATATTGATTGAACGATAAGGACCTCTGTAAGTGATAAGGTGTCTTTTATGGACGACGTAGACAGCCATGCAGGACACCAGCCACCTCCCACCTACCTGCACAAACCAGGCAGGTGAGAGTGCGTGATGCCAAAGGGCAGACAACCCCACTCTCCCCTGCTGTGAGCACCGGACACCCTCCCCACCCCCCCAGGCTGGCCACACAGTAGGAAGGCTGGAGGAAGCTGCATTTGGGGCTTCAGCTGGCTGCAAATGACCCTTCAAATGGCCGCTTAGGAACTAGGGCCCCGTAGTGAGCAGACGCATTTACACGCCACAGGTGTGAGCGTCAGGTGGAAGAACCACTGATTGATACATATCAAGGACATTAAAAACGTTCCTGGTTTTTGTCCCAGTTCCTGCAGGGACTGGTGGAGGGGCCGTGGAATCAGATGATGGAATGGATCGTGGGTACGACAAACATAGGTTATGTCTTGTCACCCCGAGTCTCAGTTTTCCCACCTATGAAATAAGGGTGCATGTGAGAAATGGCTGTTTTGGAGTTGGGGTGTTAACATGTGGACTGACCCACAGTTAGCGTGGATTGGCCAGCGGTATTGTCCAGGCCCCTCTTGAACCGCGTCAGCAGCCTCTGCCCCCGCAGAAGTAGCCCGGGACCAAAGACTCAGCTAGTTCTGGGTCCAGATGCCTTGAGGACTAGGTTGCCTGATCCAACCAGAAGGGAAGCTGAACTCTGAATCCTGCCATCAAAATCCTGTTGTGCCAGCTCAAGAGGACCTTTCGGTGCCCGAGATGCCAGTGAGCTGGGAGCACACCCAGCCCGACAGCGTACCTGCTGAAGGTACCATCTGTCTGCGGCACACCTCGCTGGGGCACCGGCTGGCTAGGCGAGCTGTGGGGGAGGAGCCCACAGCACGGCCACACTGCTGCTGCTGATTGGCTTCTACCCGGAGCCAGTGGACAGCGTCTGGCCATTCAAATGGACCAGCTGGGCCCTGGTCACAGGTATTTACATGTGAAAGAGGGAAGCAGGAGTAAGTGTCAGAGAAGGAGATGGGACAGGGACGATCAGAGGTCAGAGTGACTCGCTGCTACCTTTGAAGAGGGAGAAGGGGCCATGAACTGGGAACTCAGGACAGCCCCTGGAAGCCGGGAAAGGCCAGGGACAGATTCGCTCCTCTGCCCGTCCCCCCCGGAAGGAGGCCCCGACACTTTGATCTGTGCCCAGTGAGGCCCTGCCAGGATTCTGACTTGCAGAACGCTAGTGAACGAATGTTATGTGAAGCCACTAAGCTCATGGCAATTTGTTACGGCAGCCACAGGAAATGAACACAGTGGGCATGTATTTTATCATCACAGAAGGAAAGAGACAGCTGCTTGTTATTCGTTTTTTAAAGGCAGAGTTGTGGGTAAACTCGCTTTATTTCCACATAGGGGCCATTTAACTTTTCTTATTTCATTTCATTGTTTTTAAGGCCACTATTGGCTAAATGAAAATATTTGTAAAAATTGACTTGGTCGCCTTTGAACAATCATATTTAAAAAAAAAACCCAACCTCAACAGGTCTTAAAGTTGGTTAATATTTTCAGCTTAGAGAACGCTTTTCTGACTGAAAGTAGCCCCTTCCCCAACCTCCCCCTCCCTGCACCGCCGCTTAAAACTTGCTCCAGAAGCTCAGTCCATCTGGTAATTATTTACACCTCTGTCTGCTGTCTGTCTCCCCAACGCCAGGGGCCCTGTGTCTGGCCACAGGAGGTACCTGATATGTGGGCACTAACAGAAGAAGCAAGGCCTAGTTACTGCTGGGTTTCATACCAGGCTGGGTGCCCAGGAAGCCTCCAGGAAGCTTGTGGGGGGATCCGCCTTCCTGGCAGCTGCACCTTCCCAGGTGCTGCGTGGGAGGGCAAGGCTTGGCTCTAGCTGAAAGTAATCATAAACACACTGGGAATCAGGTAATACCCAAAGAGCCCCCCCAAAGCACGTGCTGCCAGGCCCTGTTTGTGTTTCACACGCTCTGAATCTTTGCAGCCACCTTGGTTTGCCCATTTCACAAATGAGGGAACTGAGACGCAGAACGAGTGAGCCCCCCAAAGTCCTGCAGAGAGTGGGTGTCCAGGCCCAGATTCAAGTTCCAGCCAGTGGGCCCTGCAGCAGGAGCCCAGCTGCAGACGTGAGCTGCCCACGGTGCACGCGGGCAGGGCTGGGTTCCAGCTACTTCCTCATGGCTGCACCCAGGACCTGAGGACAACCCTCTGAGGCCCAGAAGGCAAAGGTGAGGGAGGTTATGAGCTGTACCCCTTGCCTGCCTGGCACAGCGGGCAGGGCAGGACCCCAGCCAGTCCCCTTGCTGCCTCCTCCACGTGGAGAGGAGCGAATGAATGAAGTGCAGTGGGAGTCTCCGAGTGGTTTCGAGCGAGCTCTGCTGCAAATAGTCGTGTGTGGGAGGAGGGAGCAGCACGTCCCCTCCTGCCTGGCTCTGGAGCTTCTTGGTGGATCCCTGGGCCGCTCTCCCCTGGCAGGTCCTTGCAGGGAACCCCTGGGCCCAGGCACAGCGCTTCATTACATGCCCAACAGCCCTGTGAGGAGACGTGTTACCCCCACTGTGAGAGAGGAGCTGGAAGCCCTTTTTCATTGGAGGTGACGTGACCAGGCAGAGCTGGGCTTCCAGCCAGATCGGAGTGACCCATAGCACACTGGTCAGCAGGAAACCCTATTGTCCTCAGAGGGTCAGGGGTCACCCAGCAGAATATGGGGGAGGCAGGGAGGGATGTGGTGGCTGTGGGCAGCTGGATTGAGATCTGGAGCTCCTGGCTCCAAACAGACCTGCAGAAGGCACCCTGCACCCGCTCATCCCTCCTCAGGGTCTGAGCCTTCAGGAGCGGTCCTCTCGAAGCCAGGTTCTGAGGCCACACGCGGTGGCCCTGTGGCGTGGTGTTTCCCTCCTGGAACCTCTGGACTCGTTCAGCTGCTTGCTGACTCATGTCTCAGCCCGGAAGGCAGGCCTGAGGCCCAGGGAGGGACAGCATCTCAGTGAGGGTCGCCCCTGGGCAGGTGCAGACTGGGAAAGGGCCCCTCGGGGTATCGCCTTGAGGAAGGGGGCCTCAGCCTGGCCCCCAAAGGCCTTCCGGAGGAGATCTCTGCCTGCGATGTCCACAGGATGTCCTTTTCCTGGTCCCATCTGGCTGAGCGTGGGTGGGGCAGCAGGAAATGAAGTGACCGCGAGAGTGGGAGGAGAGGACGGTTGGCAGCAGAAGTGGGGGCTCCGAGGGTCGGCCCCGTGAGGACCGGCCTGTCTGCTTCTGTGTGGGGGTGCACATGGGGTCCCCCGGGCTCAGCTTGGCCTGCCCACTGCTGACTTCCTGAGACAGGCCCCGAGCAAGGTCTCAGGGCTTTTGCCCAGGTGTGCGCTGCTTTCAGACACAGGGGCAGGGACAGGAACCAGAGAGGGGGCGGGGGCTGAGGAAGAGGCATGGGGAGTGGCAAGAGCTGCCTGGCCACCAAGCAGCCACCTTGCACAAGGCCTGAGGGCACTGCTCCCAACGCTCCAACGTGGTTGGCACCCCTGCTTTGGACAATGCCCACCCTGCCGGCTGTGAGAGAAGAGCCAGAGGGAGTCCGGTGGACACTTGGAAACAGGGAGCTGAGCACCATCGGGACGCCCTGGGGGTGCTGCGGGGCAGGGAGGTATGGAAGAGGGGGACAGCGGGTGTGGGGTGGCCTTCAGTTGAGCCTTACTGCCCATCCGGCCAGTACTGGCTATGCTGCGGGGAGCCGGGGAAGGGCCACTGGGCTGGGGCTAAGGCCGGGGGATGGGGGGGGAAGGCCAGCAAAGGCCGGGTGTGGACTGGCCAGGCCTGAGTCACATGCTCCAGTCCCAGGTAACTGGGGCGAGTCGGGAAAGGCGATCCTGACTTCCCACTCTAGGATCAGGGCAGAACCTCCTGCGGGGGCGAGGGCTGACCCACCCAGAGTCCCTGGGAGCAGACGGCTCCCTGCCCCAGGAACCGGGCCTCAAGCTCTGTCGGGTCTGGGCGCTTTCACTAACGACACTGGCCATCGGTCCATTTAAAAATCATTTTATTATTAACATCATCTTCCCATTTAGCCAAGTGTCTGTCATGTATAAGGAATGTCGGTAAATATTCCATTTGAAGCTTCTTTGTACATATTTCCATTGATAAATAAACTCTGAATTCACATAAAAAAGTTAAACTTAAATAACTCATATTTCCTTCTCTTGTAACAGGCATATATTGGTAAAATATAAATATTCTTGGACTCAGGCTTTGTTCTAAGTGACGACGGTAATTGATCACATGGTACAATTATCGACAACAAAACCAAGAAACTGTCAGCTGGTGTCCTGGCTTGGACTAGCACTGAGGTGGGAGAATGGGGATTCACATTTGGTTTCCGGGCCACGGGTGGGGCAGGCGTGGGGGGGGGGGAGGGAGGGAACCGCTTCCTTTACAGCTCAGATAAAAATAATCTGTTCTGTCACTGAATTTTAACTTGGAATATATTCTTCTACATTTGCTGATTAATTCCATAATCATCGTGTTACTCAAAACTCAGATGTCGACTAACAGAATATGGCACGTAATTCGTTTTGAACCATGTCAGTAGATTCAGAAATGATCGCTGGGCTGGTGGAAATGACAGGAACGCGGGGTGGGGGCCTGGTGACGGGGGGGGGGGGGGGGGGCTGTTTGGTTAGTCCACGGCGGTCCGGCGCGCATTCTCCTGGGGCCTCGGTGTGGCGGACCCGTCCCCCTGGGCCACCGCGGCCTCAGAGCACTCGGGGGATGATGGTGAAGGGCACAGCGGGGCTGCTGGCCTCCAGCTCCAAGGCCGTCAGGAAGCACTCGGTGGCTGCTGTGTCGTTGCCCTGAGCTTGCAGGACCTCACCCAGCCCGTTCCAGACCTCGTGGGCCGTGGAGTTCACCTGCACTGCATCACGAAGAATCTTCTCCGCTAGACTGTAGCGGCCCAGCTGATGTAGGATCAGGGCCTGTGGGTGACAGACAGACAGACCGTTAGAAAGGGTCTATAGCTCTGGGCTCCTGTCTGTTCCTGAGTGTCAGCAAGTGCCTTGGAGGTAGCATGGAGCTCCTTCAGGCTGGGCGCACAGTAAGTTCAAGTTCTTCCTGCACTCAGGGGCAAGAGTCAGAGTAGTCACTTGAACCAAATGAAGCTGCCGACAGTCAGCCACTTTTGAATGATAAATATGGCAACTTCACACAGTTCACCTGCACACTGAACGCCCAGGTGGTGGGAACGGCGCAGTCAGTGAGCTGGCTGTGTGCACCAGCGAACACCTGCCTGCATAGAAGGGCCTCACCTTTTTTTTTTCTTAACCTAAAGAAATGCCATTTGTGGCATCGTTATCATAACAGTGAGAACAGAACTATGAAAAATGAGCTCACAGTCCCCTACTCTACCAAAGTCCCAAATCTCGCTGACCCCTGCCCACCCCAGGCTGGGCCGGGCATAGCTGTTGCTTTTCAGTTTTAAGCACAGGGTATGTGTCGGTCCCCAGATGTTTTATCGTCACCGTGTTTCCAAGCTGCACACCCCCACAACCACGCGTTTGTGCTCGTCCGTGCCCTGGGCACACCCTCGACCCAGTCTCTCCCTGACAGAGGTGACGTTTACGTGGCATTCAGTCTCTTCGCTATCATAAACTCCTCGAGATGGACATCTCTCCAGATAGTGCCTCTTCACTTCTCAAAAAAATTCATTTATTCTTAGAGCAAGGGAGAGGGAGGGAGAAAGAGAGGGAGAGAAACATTGAGTCGTGAGGGAAACATCGATTGGTTGCCTCTTACACATGGGCCAACGGGGGGAGGGTGGGGGGGACCAGGCCACAACCCCCGCATGTGCGCTGACGGGGAATCGAACCTTTCACTTTGCAGAATGAGGCCCAACCCACTGAGCCACACCAGTCAGGGCTTCTTTGCTCTGTTAGATTAGTAATTTCAAATCTTTTTTTACAGCTCTGGGAATCTGGTTAAATGGAACCTTACTGAGAACATGCATACGTTCTGGGAATAAACAGACAAAAAGAAACTTTGGGGGGAGGGCAGGACAATGGGAGGGGCAAAGAGCCCACTCCGGGCTCTCACAGAGGCCCTGGACGCGGGCCAGTGGGACCAGCTTGACAAGTTAGAGATTCTTCTTTTAGGGCCAATTTCCTCAAATTGGCATTATTGGATCAGGGAATGTGACTTTTCTGAGGGTCCTCCAAATAATTTGTACCCTCTAAGGGTCACGTCACTTTTTGGGCCATCAACAGAGTTTCAGTGGTCGGTCCGTGCCCCCACCCCCCACTATCATTATTCTTCACTTTGGCTGATTTTGCAAGTACAGACTGCCCCTCCTCATTGAACCCTGCGTTTCTTCAATAACAATCAATGTTAACTGCTTCCCGTGACTTTGTTTACAAGCCTTTCAGAAGATGGGTATTCATCTGCTATCATCATTGTCTAGTCTGTTTTTATTTGAGATTTTTTCCTTTGAACAAACATTTTTAGCTTTTTAAATTGAATTCATTGATCTTTGGCTATCTATCTAACTGATCTTCAGAGTCTAGAACGCTACCTCTCAAAGAACGGAGACAGGGTCAGTTCCATTCATTGTGATCTTTCTTTATGAAACGGTCTTCTTTACCTCGGCAGACAGAGATCTCAGTGCGTTTTTTTTCCCTCTTTGCCGGACATAAAACTCACTATTGTATCTCGCCATGTATAATGCGCACTTTTTTGCCCAAATTTTTTAGGGGAAAATAGGAATGCTCATTATACATGGGTAGTACTAATTCCATATCTATATAAATGGTTTTAATTCTTTTATTTATGCTTGTGTGTTAAAAGTGTAACTCTAGTTTTGTAATTATTTGTTACATAAAATTTCTTGTACCATAATATGTTCAAAAATAAATGCTACAATTCCTTTATAATACAAAAAATACAAGTATCTAAATATACATAATAAAAAAATTAAAAATTAAAAATTAAAATGAAAGTTTTTTTCCTGAAAGTGTGGGCCAAACACGTGGGTGCATATTACACGCGGCACAACACGGCACCCTCCCCTCCACTCACTCTCGTGAGGCTCCGCCTCCGTCGCGTGGCGAATCACTACGGGAGACAG
The DNA here is from genome assembly GCF_021234435.1 of Artibeus jamaicensis. Classification (NCBI taxonomy): domain Eukaryota; kingdom Metazoa; phylum Chordata; class Mammalia; order Chiroptera; family Phyllostomidae; genus Artibeus; species Artibeus jamaicensis. Next base: position 9,943,588 of record NW_026521831.1, on the reverse strand, counting down.
GAGCCTTCTCCGAGAGAAGCCTGACGTCTGTAAGCGTTTGGTCTTTTCACTCAGGAATGTGGTCAGTCTCACCCTGAATCTCCCAATAAAGCCTTGTACTTCCTTTTTGTGGCTCAGATGGCACAAATGAGTCATCCCCGATGTTCTCATGCCTATATTTCACCAAGGGTCAAGGGCCACTGGGGTCGGCTCTTGGAGCAAAGCCAGCCCGTGCCAGGGCACACACGTGCCTGCCAGGGGCCGGCTGTGGCAGCAGCCACCGGCAGCAGGCCCCACGGGTGCTGAGGGACCAGGTGGGGTCCACTCTGAAGAGCTCTGGCCTCTGAGATGAGCTACGGGAGGAAGGCGGGGCATGGGTGAGGAGGCCGTGGCCCCAGAGCTGTGTGTGACACTGTTGGTGGCAGGGAGAGGGGGTTCCTCCACACACCCAGCTCTGGATGGGGCAGGCCACTTAGGGAGCCTCCCGGAGCGAGCAGGTAGAGGCGGCCTTGGGCAGACAGAGGCTGCCTTCCCCTGACCAGGGCACGCAGACTTCAAGGTCAGCTCTACCTGCTCCTAGAGGAAGTCCGAAAGAAAACATCAGCAGTTCCCCCAACTGGGGAGGGGGCAAGGACCAGGCCCTGGGTTGGATCTTCCAGAGCAGAGGGCTCCAAGAGGGTGGCTGTGTCCAGGCAGGGGGTGACCCCCTTCCTGAAGCTTCAGAGTTACAGCAGTGGCCGGAAGTCAGTGCTCGCCAAGAGGATTCACCTTGGCTCCGGCGCTCTGCCCGCCACAGACGGCACGGCCTTCAGGCTCTGCAGCGTGAGCCACTGGGTCTCAGTGGCCTTCCCGAGGCCGGGCAGGGCCAGTGGTGCCGGGCCCACCAGCAAGTGCTTCCCAGCTCTACCTGTGCGCACAAGGCCGCTGCAGAGAACTGCTTCCCCATCTGCGTGGGGTCTCCTCCTCACAGCCCCTCTCTTCTGTCCGACTCCCCAAGGGGATGAGCGGACTGTGTGCCGAGAATGGGGGCTTCCTGCAGGGACGACCATTAATAGTGATCACAGTAGCAAATGCTTTCACGGTGGCCATGACGCACCAGGCACTGTTCTAAGTGCCTACTTTTAGTTCACGTGATTCATCTGGGGACCCCCAAAGCAGTTTCACACAGGCACCTGATGTAAGAGCCCACAGTTGGGGAGCACCTCTGGTGCAGGGGAAGAACAGCCCACACACTGGGCGCCCCTCTTCCATCCCACAGGTGAGTCCACGCTGGCTCCCAGGGGCCACGTGCTCCCCTATACCCCAGATGCTCCCCTACACCCCAGCCACAAAGCTGGCTGCTGTGCTGGGCTACAGCCGCACCGCCTACCTCCTGGGGCCTCCTGAAATCCCCATGGGAGGAGCCCATGTGGTGGGGGTGCTTTTCCCACTCTGGTCCTTTAGAGAAAATCTGAGAGTTCGACACCCTCGCTTCCCAGCGTGAAGGTCAAGTGGAAAGAACGGGAGGACACCTTCCCAGGCTGCAATCAACAGGATGTGAAGGCCAATGAGTTCCTGCCTCCTTTCTCAGAGGGCAGATGAGCGGTCATGGTAGCCCACTCTGGAACATTCCGATGCCCCATCAGGGAAGTGAGGGTTGAGGGGGTGTGTGGGAGGGGGTCTGGGAGGTGGCAGTGGTGGCAGCATGAAAAGATTGAGAAAGGAGCCCCACCCTGTCCCTAGCAGGCTCGGCTTTCTCGGTGCATCTACAGTATCGAATACACACCACCTTTTTTTCCTGCAAAACAGAGAGAAACACACTGCATGTGTTTGGCACATGGGTGACGGGGACAAGCCAGGTGTTAAGACACGAGAGGCCTCTTAGGTTGCTTGGCTGCAGGTGTAATTTAGGTCAGGTGCTATGCTGGGCCCTTATTCTTGGCTCATTTCACACGGCTGCCACTTTAGATTTAAGGAGACAAGGTTCAGAAAGGCCAGGTGTCTTGCCCAAGGTCATAGGCCCAAGAAGTTTGGAACTGCAGGCCAGCCCAGGTCCGCCTGAGGCCAAAGTCCCTGTTCTCCCCACTGGGTCTCCCTGCCAGCTCACTGCTGCCTGGCGCTTTAAGAGACAAGCCCGGGGCCCCTCAGGCACTAACCCAGTTACATCTGAGCCACAGCAGATGGGCCCCTGCCTGCTGTGCCTTGTCTTTCATCTCTCTGACCACAGACTGTGTCACCCCTTCTCGGGTCACTGTGCTCCAGGGCACAGCTTTTCTGTGGCTCAGGTCTGGTTTCTGGGAGCATCCTGTAGATTTGCGCCAGGACCAGGAGGACTTCTTGCATCCCTTTGGTACCTACAAGCTGACTATAATCTTGTGGCCTGGGATGGCCACAGGTGCCAAAGGACTAGGGTGTCCTGCTAGCCAGCAAGTGGGCCCAGGAGATGTGCAAACCCAGGAGGAGCAGGGCCTCGGCCGCATGGGACCCTGGCATCAGCCCTCTGAGCTGCCATGACCTGCCTCCACCCTGCTGGCGTGGAGATGAGGATGCTGGTCCTTTTGCTGAGAAAGGGGCAGGCCGCTGGACCTGGGTGCAGCTTACCACAGGGCATATGGCAGGAGGGGAGTCTAGTTGCCCCCAACAGCTTGTAGAGAAGAAGCCAAAGGGCTAAACCGACCCATGACCCTCAGCGTTGGGCAGCTAAGTCTCTGTGGTTCTCTAGGTTCTAGGGTTCTTGTGGGCCCGGAAATTTTCAGCCCATGCCTGAACTCATATGCTGAACAGGGGAACAGGCTGCCATTTCCAGATGACCTTGAAGCGTCCCGAGCAATCTGCTTAGTGGAACTAATTCTGAAAGCTGGAGCTGCTCAAGGAGGCAGCCAGACTTGCCAGGGCCGCCAGATCCGGTTCGGCAAGCGAGTGAAAAGTCAGCCTATTCCCTGACCCCCAGGGAGCCAAGAGCGGCTCAGAAACCCAGCACATAGCGAGAGCAACCGGAACAGGCTCCGGCCGGGGTCTGGGCCACGTCTGCTGCCTGTGGTGCTGGCAGGGTGGCCAGAGGTGGGCCGAGACCTGGAAGTGCTGGCAGCCAGGACTGACTTGCCACCCAAGGCCCTCTGTTGTGCGAGAGGCCTTCCCTGGCTTTGAGATGCTGTCAGGTACCGGGACCCTGACGTCCTTTCCAGTTCTACAGGCCCTGCCTCCTCTCCTCTCCAGAGATCAGAGGTGCAGCTCCCGAGGCTGGCGCTGAACTAACCTCACCAGCAGCTGCACTCGGCATTCCCCCACGTGAGCTCCTCGGTTCAGCCTGGCTGGTCTGACAACCTGAGGAGACGTGCAGGATGCAGACTCCAGCCCGCCCCCCACTGGAGGGCCATCTGTCCTAGCCCATCTGCCCAAAGCCCTCACCATCCCCGTTCAGCCGAGAACCCAACTGACATAGGCCCCTTCAGCAGCGCTACCCAGAGGCACAGGGCTCCACTCCCAGCCCTCCAGGCTGGCAGGAGACAGAGGTCTCGATGGATGACATATTTCATGACCACGATAACCTGCCCTCCCCCCATATCGCACTCCCCAAACTGACTGAGTGGCTGCCCAGATCTCAGCCATGTGTCAAGGACGCAGAAGAAGACAAGAAGCAGGCCTGCTCTCAAAGCTCCGGGCGCAGTGAAAACCCTGCAGACCAAGCAATTGTGAGGTGCCAGGCGCTGGGCTATGCCCCTGGCAGGCAAGAGCCCCCCTCGCTCCCCTCTAAGGCCTAAGACACCCCTGCAGGTACAAGTGGCAGAGCTGAGACCTGAGCTCTAACAACTGTGCTCTTAACACGAGGCCTTCCTTTCTTCCCTTGGAGAGAACGTGCTTCTGCCTCTCCCCACCCTGGTGTTTCCGGACTCGGCGGGAGAGGCGGCGAGAGAGGCTGGCCTCCCAGGAGGGGGAGTCCCTGAGGAGGCAGCTTCTCAGTCCCTTTGTTCGGACACGCACGAAGGCCGCCTCCCAAGCTTACCTTGTAATTATTATAACCAGGTGTTTTGTACATTGTGATCTTGGTGCTGCATTGAATCGGAAAGGAGAGATTAAATCGAACCGTTATTTCAAACACGGCGAAATGGACTTGGCTAGTTTGAGGGCAACCAGCCCCTCCCTCACGCATGTCTTTGTCTGTGCGTGTGATGATGATGCCCCAGGACCAAGCACGCCGAGGGCGGCCGTGCCGGAGCCCTGTGCAGGCTGTCGTGCCCCAGGTGTCCTGCTGTGGCCCGGCTCTGGGGGACACATCGAGCCCTGGCTCAGGCCAGCTGCAGGGCCACAGGACAAAAGCCCCTGTGGGAGGCTTCAGATGTCCCCATGGTGCTCTGCTCGAGTGCCAAGACAGCCCTTCTTGGCTCAAGGGCATGCCACAGACCACTGCTTGTCTCTCTAGGGGTCAGGGAGATAACACTGTGCAAGAAAGCGCCTTCCCGAAGCCAGGCCGCCACTGAAAAGGAGTCACACAGCTCAGCTCCAGCCTCTCGCTGTGGCTGCTGCTCATTCCCCGGCACAGCGGCCTGGAAATCAAATATTCCACAGGAAGATGCAGATGAACCGCTCCCGCGGGCTTTCCTCGCTGGGCCTGGCCAGTACTGCAGACCCCAGCCTGCGTGGGCCCCTCTCCGAGTGGGCCCTGCTCTCGGCTTGGCTTCTGGCTCTGCAGAGGCTGCGGGCCCCCGCCCGGCCCAGGTAGGGAGTGGAGCACTTAAAGACCTTTCCGTCCCCCCCTGGGGCAGAAGCTACAGCACCACACCACTGCGGGGATGGCAGTGGGGTCTCAGGCAGAGCTGCCAGGGGCTCCTTCAAAACCACAAACTAACCTGCAGGATCAATGCATAGGCCTACCAGGCCCCATTAATCTTCAGAGCTCAAGGGATTATAACCAACATATCACATGCTTTACTGATTAAAAAGTGCTTCACGCCTGTGCTGCAGGTAGGCGCCACATTCACCCAGGTGGCTCCTCTCCAGCTCTGCTCCCCCACAAGGCTTTGCTGCGAGTACCTGGAGGGGTGGGGCAGGGGAGCTGTGGTCCTCTCTGCACAGCCAGGCCTGATGCCTCGTGGGGTGGGCAGTCACCAGGCAGCAGCCCCACGGGAGAACTGCTCTGTTCCCACAGGAGCCCCCGGTGTTGCCATGGTCCCTTCAGGCTCTTTGCTCACACACCACGGGTCGGACTCAGCTCCCCAGCACACTCCAGAACCCACCTACTGACTCTCTGGTCCGACACTCTCACACACAAGGACACCCAGGGCCAGAGAAGAACAGAGCCCTGAGGGAGGCAGGATGAGCCCGGCCCGAAGGTGTCGGGAGGAGAGGTGCTGGCGTGTGGCAAGGGCCCCGAGTTTCAGGCCCTGAGCACAGTGCTCAACCCCAGCCGCTCTCTGTTTACCCTGCCAGGACCTGTGGGCATGGCCGAGGGAGAGCTTTCTGGAAGACTGCCAGGCCCCCCAGAGTGGCTTCCGGAACCCAAGAGGGAATGGGGACCCCACACGAGCTCCTGCCCCCTCCCAGAGGCTGTAGATTGGCTGGCTGGCCTGTCAGTCTGCCTTGGCTGAAACGTGAGAACTACCAGTACGGTGTGGCCACCACGTCTGTCCGGTATTTACACTTTCCTTCCGGAGGCTGCAATGGATCAGAGAGAAGCGGGCTGGTAGAGGTGGTGTTCTCAGAAACAGCTTTCTTTTAAGTCAGAACATTAACAGACTGTAAACGAGCGCCACTCTGAGAAGGCCACAGAGACATGGCTTTGAAAGGATTTCCTTGGAGCAGCTACGGGACCTTGAAGCTCAGGGCAGCCCCGCCTCCCCGGGCCGCCATTCTCTTTGGGCAAGCACCAGGGGCACAGGCAGTTCGAGCAGGGGCGGCCCCAGCCCTGCCCTGCTTTGCAGCAGTGCCTTGAAAAGGAGCTGGAGACACACGCAGATGGGAGGGGGCAGTGCCCAGTTCCTCCACCTGGACACCAGCAGCTCCGGGGAGGCCTGGTCCACGCTGGACTCTGCTTTGTGTCTCACTCTGTTTGTTTTGGGTACTTAGAAATTGCACGGGCTTGCCAGGGGCCGAGTGTGGGTGCCCCTGCCAACCACGCCTGCTATGGAGGGCCAGCCTCACCAGGCCGAGAGCTCCGAGGGAGGCAGAGCTGAGGTGTCCCGCCCGGCTGAGGCCGAGGGCGTCTGCAGCCCTGCACATCTGTAGCTCGGCCCCCTGGGAGTCAGCACGACTCCATTTTCTTCTCAGCAGGTCAGAAGCTTTGGGTAAGGGATTGGTGTGGGGCTGGGCTTTTCCTTTTGGCCGTTTTACTCAATTTGACACAGTTTCCCCAAAGGCCCTGCTGGCCATTCCTGACAGCCTTACCATCCTCTGAGCCGCTGCACAGCAGAGTGTCCTGGTACTCATGCTGTGGCTCTCTCTCCAGCAACATGTGGCTGCCACAGCCGGCGCCTGCTGGTCACCAAGTCCCATCCACCCTGCCCCTGGCCCTGGGGGATGGGGAGAGGGGGACAGAACATTGACCTTCAGAGCAACAAAGGGCTGCTGGCGTGCTGTGCTGGGGACCTGGACCAAAGAGTGTGAGGGGGTGCAGGAGAGGAGGGAAAATACCACTGAGTGGCTCCTGGCGACGGGCCAGGCACTGGAGTTGTTACATTGGGGAGCAGCTCATTCTGACCAAGGCTTGTCTGGATGAAGGACTCAGGAGAGGGGAATGGAGCAAGCCCCCCAAGGCAGCTGCCATGACGGGGCTGGAGACATTACAGGGAGACCTCCCACCCCCCACTCTCCCTGATCACTTGTCAGAACTACGCACAGGGGCAGCTCCTTCCCTCGCTCCTCTGCGGAGTTACTAAACCGAATGCCCCAGGGTCCTCAGGCAAACGCGGGGGTGTGGTACCCCAGGGCCTGTAGCCCAAGCACCCACAGCAGGAAGAGTGTCAGGGGCAGGCAGAGGGTTGGGTAGTAGGCAAGCCTGGGGCAGGGAGGGGCAGGAGCCTGGGCGCTGAAGAGACTGGTCTTGGAGGCAAGCTGTGAACTGGTGCTGAGGATTCCAGAATGGAGGGGGGAAGACCCCCGACCCCTCCCCTCCCTCCTCCCACCCAGGGCAGCCCACACCTTTGCTCGCTCAGGGCTTCCGATGGCTGCAGGAGGCTGCGCTCTCACGGGGCCCCCTTTCCAGGTCAGCTGTTTTATTTGAAGAAATGTGCCTTCTGGGGACCAGACCTTTCCAGCATTGAACTCGACTCAGAAGGAGATAAAGCTCGATGTTTCGAAAACCTCTTATTTTTCTCAGCCAGCAGCCCACTAGTTCTGGAAGCAGAAATCCTTGGGCTTAGGAGGGGGGCTTGGGACTCTGCTCTGTGACACATAAGCCCCTGCTGCCGTCCCTGATGGGCAGCTTCCTGCTCTTGCTTGTACCCTCCAGTGACTGGGAGCTCACCACTTCCCTGGGCCGAGTGAACGGTCGATTAAAAATGAGGAGCCCACCAGGACTGGTGTGGCTCAATGGGTTGGCTGTCCACACCCAACCCACCCTGCCAGTTCGATTCCCAGTCAGGGCACATGCCTGGATTGCGGGCCAGGTACCCAGATGGGGGTGTGCGAGAGGTAGCTGATAGTTGTTTCTCTTCTCTCACATATCAATGTTTCTCTCTCTCCCTCCCTTCCCCTTTCTATAAATAAATAAATAAATAAATAAATAAATAAATAAATAAATCTTTTAAAAAAACGTGGAGCCCTAATTAGCCCTTTTATCTAATTGCCACTCTTTGACGTTTGCAGTCTTCTGGGGTCGTGAAGAAAAGGCCCCTTGTTTTTTTACCTGACAGCCCTTCACGATCAGAAGCTTCCGGAACAGCCCCGTGCACCCCTCCTCCCCCACCTCACCGGGTCCTGCTGCTTAACGGGGTCTGCAGGAGACCTCACTGGGGGTCCGGATGAAGGGGCAGCACGCCCAGGAAAATGTGAGTATGGCTTTTCCTTTTCTTAAAAAAAAAAAAAAGCCTCTGACTTGCAGAATCTTTTAAAGCTGCTTTCTTCCAGGGTAGTTTGGAATGTTCTAGAGGATCTCATTCTGCAATTAGCAGAGTGATGGGCTGCCAGGCAGCAAACACCAGCAGCGAGGATCGGGCCAGTCTGGCTTCGAGCTCACCTCTCACGGCCCCAGGCCCCTGGGCCCCAGGTCTCCTCTGGCCTAATTTCTTTGAAATGGGCTGCTTCAGCATCAGGGTCGAAATATGCACAGGCTGTGCTGGCTTTTGGAAAACTGTCGCTGGGGATCAGGAGGATGTTTAGGGGAGGGACCACAGCCAGCCGGCCAGCAGCTTCTCAGGACCGATGCCCCCACAACCTGTGCCGTCTCTGCAGCAGCACCCGGAGGGTGGCCAGCGGTGGCAGAGGAGGACACAGGACCATTCCTAGAAGGGCCAGCCTTCATTTCACAGGCCGGAAACGGGGCACCTGAGCAGGAAGGCACTCTGCCAAGGTCACAGGGCGAGCTGAGGCCAGCGCCCAGGGCCCAGGGTCCTGACTGGGGGCCCCTTCAGTCTGCTACAACCACAGGTATGTCTGTTCTTTCCTTCCTTCTACAAACTTTTGCCGAGTACCTGTGCACATTCTGGTGCCATCATACTGAGCACGGAGCCGGGCACAGGTGCTCAGTGGCACAGGCTGTCACTGCGGCCACGTTCCCTGCCCTCTCGGGCCTGGAGGGGTTAGTCTGCCGTGGTTCCTGCCCCAGGTGGACTCTGTGACCAGGGCGGGGCTGTCTTTCACGTGGGGAAAGCCCAGGGTCTGGAGCAGAGCCAGGCCCTGGAAGGAGGCTAAGAGGACATTCTGAAAGAGGGAACGAGATGCTCCCACCCCAGCCTGCTTTTTGAGCAAATGAGAAGGCTGAAGGTCAGAGTCGGGGTGACGAGCTGATGGCCACATAGCTACAGAGGAGGAGCTGCCACCCAGTGGGAGCTGTTGCCCCTGCCTCTAAAGCCCCCTGTGGGCAGACGTGCGGCCTGCGTGTCTAGCTCTTCCTGGGGAGGTGCCGCTCCCAGCTTTTACTCAAATGGGGTGGGGCAGGCTCCTCAGGCAGCTGCATCTGGGAGAGCGAGGACCTGGCTCAGAGCCCAGGTGTCCTGGGGACCCTCAGGGCTCTCTGCTCCATGTCAGGACACCAGGGTCTCTGGAAAGGGTGTTGGGCCTTTAGGGGCCTCGGAGATGATTCCAAGAGGGCTTCGCTGGTGAGCTGTCCCTGGAACCCACGGCTCACACTGGGCTGCCAAGGGGGCAAAAATGCTCCTGGGGGAGAAGTCCCTCGGACGGGACTCTCCTGCCCAGTTCCGTGTGGTGGCTGCCAGACTGTGGGCTCTCCAGACCTGGGTGACCACTGGAGGACCTGACCGGGGAGGGGCTGGTGTGAAGAAGGCCCACCCACCCAGCACCCTCTGATGGGGGCCTGGAGGGGAACACAAGTGGCAGTCCCTCCGCAGTCTGGATGCTGCTGCACAGGGCAGGGTGGGACAGGCAGCCAGCTCCCCGCCCTGGTGGCCGCCCCCCTGCCCCCCTGCCCCCCTGCCCCATTCTGCCTTCTGTGCTCCTCTGACGACAGAGCCCTGGAAGACGGCGCCATTTAGGCAACTGGTCAAGCTCCAAAGCAGAGATGGGGCACCCTCGACAGTCTCCCCGCCCAACTCCAACCCAGCTGCCTGGAACCCGAGTCCTTTCACTCTCCCTCAGAATCAACGGCACAGAGATGGGGCTCACCGGGGAAGAGAGGGAGCACTGGCGTTAACAGAAGGGTGGCCTCGCCTCAGCACAGAGGGGCCTGAGCGCCTCTGTGACCTCAGCACTGGCAGACCAAGGGGGGCGCCTGCTTTCCCATGAAAAGCAGAGCGGGGTGCGGGGAGCTGCTCCCCCTTTCCATCCCTAGTGCCTGCCCCGGCCCCGGCAGTTGAGTCACTTTTATCTACGTCCTGGTGCCTGGGTTTCCCATGATGCTGCAGGCAGCAAGCACCCTGGGACGCCAGGCCCACAGGCTGATGGGATACCCCGTGCCCGGGGTTGGAGGAGCTCCCTGCAGGCTTCGGCCGAGGCCAGGCATTGGGGGTTGGAGAACACACCCAGCCTGGGGTCCACCTGAGCGCTGCACAGTGTGTGACCTCACTGAAGCAACAGAAATGTCAGCCGAGCAAGTCCCAGGCCACACCAAAGGACCTCAGTGAGAAGGAACCTCAGGGCGGCCCCGTGCGGCGCAGGCTGGGCAGAGGCCTGGCGAGGGGCGAAGGGGGACAGGAGGAAGCCTCTGGCCCCAGAAAGGTGTGGGGACGCTGGGCATTCTAACTCTGAAGCCTGCGACTGTTCTTGGCAACATTCCCAATGAATCTGTGTCCCCTCCCCCATTTAAATCGCAAGCTTTGTTACTGAGCATTAGCTCAGGGGCTCAGCGCAAACAGGAATATTAGCTACCAGCTCTCAGCAGAGAGAAAGCTGCAGTTTGGCCCTGGTACCCAGGGACCCGCCACACCCAGCCCGCGTTTTCTGCGGGTGCTAACACTTTCCACAGGTAACGGAAGAGACTCCTGTTGATTATTTATACTTCTCCCCAGGTGACTTATTTATTTTTATCCACCTTCCCCAACAACAAGTCCGGCAGAAACAACAGTGCGGAGCAGCCCGGAAGCTGCCACTCCCCACGGCTGAGCTGCTCACGCAGTGGAAAGTTTGGTGCCAATGCCCTTTGGGAGCCAGGGCCCAGCCCCCCAGCCCCCGGGGAGGCTGCCCCGAGACTGTGTGCACAGACTGCGGGTGCTCCACCCGGGGCCCACGAAGCCCTGCTGGAGGGGTGAGGGCCTCTGGGAGGCTGTGAGCCAACGGGCCCTGTGCAGGCTCAGCTGTCCCCTGGGCCCTGGGACCGGCTTCCACAGGTGGGAGCCCCGTGCCAGGTGGCCACAGAGTTCCTCCAAGGCTGGTGGGGACATGCTTGGTGATGGGGGCAGTGGAGGTTCTCCATGGTCAGGAAAACCACTCACTATCCGCCTCTGCAGGGCTGAGCTGTGGGGCTTCCTGCAGCAGCCAAGAGTAGGAGGGTCCTGCACACCTTGACCCCGCCCGGGGTCCGAGGCTGGATCCCTTCCAATGACCCGGACAGACCCTGATCAGGCCTCTGTGTTATCCTGTCCTCAGATGGGCCAAAGAGGGGTGGGTGGGTGGGTACTTGGGCCTGACCATCTATCACCAGCCACTGAAAGCAGAAGCCCACTCCAGGGCTTCCAGGAGACGGCCCGGCCTGCCCCGTGGCCCACCACCGACCGTCCGCCTCCGAACCTTCGGACACAAAGGTGGGTGATTCACTACCTGACCCCTGGGGATGCAGTCATTTTGGCGAGTTACCGTCCCCCTCCCTGCCGGGGTCTGGCACCAACCATTTTTCCATTTAAACAGGAACAGACAGAAATGATAAGATACTTTGTGATGGAGAGAGAATGGGGATTGGTAAGCCTTGGAAAAATTTCCCCACAAATAACAAGAGGACCCGCAGCGCGGAATCCAGGCAGGAAGGTGGGTGGGGGCTCCGGGGACGGGACCCTGCTCCGCCCGACCGCTCGCCACTCACACCCACGCGCTTTAGTGGGGAAAAGGAAAACAGGCCGTTTGCTTAGAAACGTGGACTTCCACTCCTGGGCTTCTGTCACAGACTCTCTCCCCGGGCCTGCTGCCCTCCCACGCCGCCCGTCCCCACCTCATCTCCCGGCTGGGGCAGCTGCCTCTGGGAACCATGTGGCTGCTTCGGAAATGGAACAGAGGCTGAGCCTGGCGCTTTCTTTTCCTACACAGTTGAGCCACTTGCAACGTGGAGCAAATCAATGTCAAGATCAGAGCCGCTTCCCGACATGTGCCCGCCAGCGCCGAGGGGAAGAGCGCAGGGATGTGCCTCTCCTCTGAGCAGAGGCGCTGGGGCTGAGCGGTGTGTGCCCGCCACCTGCCATTCAGTGGGCCACCGCTAACAAGGAGCAAGGAGCCTGCTGCACGCCAAGTGCCTGTGCAGGAAGCTCCGAGATGGATCCCTGAGGGGCTGCAGCAGCCACTCGGAGGGAGATGGAGGAAACCGGAAGAGTAGTCAGAGCCACTACGAAGACGGCTCCTGAGGTCAGGCTCACGTGACTCTCACACTGTGTGGGGGCCCTGCCTGCCCCAGGAGCTGAGGACATTGGGTCTCAGCCTTCCTGCGACCCACTTGGGCACCCCCTGCTCTCTGATTGAAATGCTTTGCTGAGAAGTGAGACCTTTCCTTCCCCCAAAGAATGGGGAAGGGGAGGGCCACAGGGGAGACTGAATGTCCACCCCGCACGGCCTCTGGGGAGCCTCGTGCGGCACAGGTGACTCTCACGGCCGCCTGCCATGGGAGAGTGAAAGGCACGGAACTGGCGGCTGCCGAGTTGAGCTCATGTGCTGGGCAGGGGCTCAGAGCTGCCCTCCACCTGCATGACAGCCCCGTGGTAGTGGGTGGAGGGCACGCCGTCCACAATGGAGGGCAGAGCTAGAATTTAAACGTGGGTCTTTTTGCTCTGAAATGTGTCCCAAACACACGCCCCTCTGGGCCACCTGCCCGGGCAACTCGGAGTGTTGTTCTCAGCTCTTCTGTGTCTCCCCAGGGTGGCAAGGTGAGCTGCGATGTACCTGTGCCATGAGCATCCCCCACCCCAGAAGTCCCGAGTCAGGGACACTGTGTTCTTCTCTAAGTTCCCTGCCCCCCAACCTTCTCCCGTTAAATCATGTGAATCTGTGAGTCCACTGGTGTGCTGCCAAACTGGCTTTCTGAAAAAAAGAAAAAAGCCCCGATGTGTAGTGCTTGCCAATTTCCATGGTGTAAATACTGCACCGCGGCTGACTTCAAGCTGCCCACGGTGTCACTGCAGGTGGATCTGGGGAGTGATGAGCAGAGGGGCTTGCAGACCCGGCCAGCACTGCCTGTACCTGTCTTAGCGGCAGGAGGCCCCGCAGGAGGCCCTAGCATAGCGGAGCCCACAGGTCACGCAGGCGGTGCCGGTGCCAAAGGACGCCCAGCCTGGGGACCAAAGCACACTGCTGTCTGGGTGGCTGAGGGGAGTCCACACAAAAACAGTTTTCAGGGTTGAGGACAAAGAACCGGAGGAAAGAGATGTGCCTTTTTTTTTGTCACTCGGCAACTCAACTTGGGGACACATAAGGTACCACTGAAACACCCTCAGGACACCTCTAACATTGGGACAATGGCAGTGGGGGCTTTGTCTTCCCCCATTCAGTCTCCAAAAGATCACTCAGTGAACCTGGTTTCCCCACAGCCAATTTTAAACTGGTAAACTGCTCCGTGTCCCTTGTCCTACTCATGGGTGGGTGTGGGTGTCTTGGGGTGGCTGAAGGGGACTGCAGCCAGCAAGAAAGATAAGATTGTTGCCAGCTTTCCTCAGTCTTTCCCAAGGCAGAAGCAGGTTTGTCACCTTGGGGTAAGATGCCAGGCAGCAGGTAAAGAACTTAACAGCTTGTGGGAGTTCTAATTAGAGAGCCAATTATAACTCAATTGACCTGCCTGGCTCGGAAAGACCTGGAAAAACCGCACGTTGTCTTAGGAAGAAGTTGATTTTGCTTCTCTTTTGTCCTGGGAGGTCGCCACAGGGAGCATCGGTGCCAGCCCCACGCATCTGTCTGGATGCCGCTGCCCTTCGCAGAGGCTGAGAGAAGCCACAGGGACACGCTGCCTGCAGCGGGGGGCTGTCACCCTGCACCCAGGACGGACGCTTCCCGTCTTTACGGAGAGAGGCACAGGCAGCACCAGGCCCCGCAGGCGGCCCTGTGGGGAGCAGGCCCGACCTTTCTGCTTCATTTGAAAGGACGCCAGCCAGCCTTTCAGTTACAGATTTAATCAAGACTGACCTCTTGGCAAGGCCAGACCCCAAGGGGGGTGTGTGCGTGCCCCTGCAAGGTTCCCAGGCTCAAACCCCAGCTCCGGTGGGACCAGCTGCGGAAACGCCGTGCAAACTGCCAGCACCTACGTATCCTTGTCAGTAACTTTCTCTCCTCTCCGCAGATGTCGGCGCTCCTTGGGTTCCGCCCGGGCCCTCTCTCTCTTCCTCTCTGTGGGTCACACCCCAGGTGGTCTCAAGGCCTCCCACACCTTCAGCTACCACCTGCAGGCTGCTGCCCCCCAACCACGGCTCCAGCCCCAGACACAGCTCAACTTCCAGACCCCCAGACACACACACCTAGGGCAGCTCTTCCTAAAGGGACCCAGACTTGTGTCTTCCTCCCCACATCTGGTCATTGCTGGTGAAGACACCTCACCCTTCCGGGCACCAGAACCAGTGTCTGAGAGTCAGCCTGGAACCTTCCAATCCCCGCTCGGAGCCCCCAGTCCTGAATCTGCCTGCTCAGCGGCCCCTGCCCTGGGGCCCCCAGTCCCTGCCCCTGCCTGCTCAGCTAACGCTGTGATGTTAGTTGCATCGCGACATTGCTCAGCTTCTACCTCGAGCACCCCCACCATGGCCCCCAGAATAATCTCTCCAAAATGCAAACCTGACCACGTGACTATTTCTTTCCAACACTATCGTGCAAAATTTCAAACCTGAAGAAAAGCAGAAAGGCTAGTATGATCAACATCACCTACATTCAATAGCCGCCAACGTGTTTCACATTTGCTGTATCTATTTGCAGGGCAAAGGTTGGTGTTTTAAAGCAAATTACAGGCATTGTAAAATTCTACCCCCAATACTTCGGCAGGAATCTTTAAAAAAAAATAAACAACCAAGGACGTTTTCTTATCTAACCACCCAACCATATCACACCCACCAAAGCAATGGCGCCTCCTGACCACCTACCACCGGCCCAGGTTCCAGCTTCCCCAGCTGCCCCAACTCGTCTCTGACGGCCGGTTTTCAGACGCCACCTGTGCTCCACCTGAGGAAGAGTCCGCATCTCCACCCAGCTGCTGCGCCTGGCCCCCAGGTCTCGAGTTCTGCGGGGCCTTTTCTGTCTCCCACCCCCGAGGACAGATCGCCCACACGTACCTCTGCCCAGGAGACCCCGTGACTTCCCTCGTACGGACTCACGCACCCGCACTCTCGGGACTTGGGTCGGGGGCAGCGTGCTCCTGCTCTCGGGACCCAGCCCCGCACCTGCGCAGAGCTGGGCTCCGCGGCTCTCGCACACGTCATCTCACGGGTCGGCACCGCAGCGGCGAAGAGGCCGTGTGCCGAGTGAGCGCTGAGCGACTGAGGTGCTGAGACAAAGTGCAACCCTGCCTGGCACGGGGCAGGTGCTCACACCCTGGGTCCTTTCCTGCTTCCCAAGCCCTCAGGTGACCGGCCAGTTGATGTTCTGAGAGGCTGGAAAAGCAGCAATACCTACACAGGTACTTCCAGAGGCAGGTGTTCCACCAACACCCAGCAGAGAAGGAGAGGCCAGGGGCGGACTGGAGGAGGGGACAGGGCCCCTGCACCCCGAAGAGCACCTGGTGGGAGGTGAGAGGCCGAGTGACCGTGTGGGGGGTGGGAGGCACAGTGCTCTGGGGCCCCAGGCACTTCGGCAGAGGAACCACCTGCCGAGGGGCTGTCACGGGGCCTTCCTGAAGCTCTCAGAGATGCGGCGCCTCTGGGACACTGGGGCCCAGGCTGGACAGCCAGTGTGGGGCGCTCAAACTGTGGTCGGTTCTCTCCCACTGAGGCCCCATGGAAGCACCAGAGGGGCAGGGCTTTCTCTGGACCCCGGGCTCCACGGCCTTTACTCAATGCCCCCGGGTGGCCCTCTGCACACCTGCACCTTCCTCTTTAGGGAGCAGCACCCATATTCTTGCCAACCCTCCCCAGACACGCTTGGGGGGTTTCTGAAGACAGGGCCCCAGAGCAGGCTCTGTGCAGGGGGGAGGGGCCGGCCTTGGCTCTAAGTCATGACTTTCCTGGAACCTGAGGGTTTGAGACTTGGTGATTCCGGGTACATTTGTCATGAGAATATTTGTCATTCCTTCCTCCTAAGCAAACCTTCACCCCACCCCCTTGGTAACAGGAGGGGTGCCAAACGCTGCCCTGGAAACCGCTGCACCCAACTGGGCTCAGAATTAGGGCTGAAGCCAGCGATCCAGGAATATCTGGGGCTCAGGCAGCTGTGAGAAGGGATGCTACACAGCAGGGAGGGGGAGACACTTCCAGGCAAGGCAAGAAGCCAGAGGAGAGACCAAGACTGTACTCCAGTGGGGAGCGAAAGAGAGAGGAGACAAGCTCCGTAAGTGCTGCTGGACCTGAAGACACAGGGTGGGAGCCCTCCAGTCCCTTCGACCCCCAAAGACAGTGAGAATGCCCACTGCTCCCCTCCAGGGCCTGGGCGGAGCTCTCTGCGACCAGGGTCTGCTGTGGAGCCAGAGAGCTGATCAGTGGACACTTGGAGTGGATGACCTGACCCCAGCCAGGAGTGGTGACTGTGGCAAGGCAGGAAGGCAGTGGAAGGGAAATGTCAAATCAGATGCACTGGAATGATGGGGCAGAATTTCTAAGAATAAATGATTTGCATAGAGTATGTCAGATTTCAAATAATTCTAGAGCATAATTACTAATGAGACACTGAACCGCACTGCCTGTAATTAGTCATCTGAGACTCTGAAACAGAAAACAGAAATCAACACAGCACTAATTTTTCCCTTAAGCTGCAGCACAGGAACACCTAGTGATGTGGCCTGTACTTTGCCTGCCGCCTGCACGGCCGTGTTGCTTCTGGGTCTGGGATTTCAGTCCTGCGCGAAATGATGCTGTTTGGGGAAGGGGTGTTGCTCCGGGGGAGGGGTTGGCATGAACCCAGGCGGGGACTTCCGGGGTCATGTGGACGCGCGGAAGCTGCTCCCCCGTCCCAGCGGTGCCCCTTTTGCTCTGAGGCAGACACACATGCCCAACAACCAGAGGGTGTTGTAAGGTAAAAATACACAGTTCCGAAAGGATGCGAGGGTAGAGCTTGCCTCCTAGAAAACCTCTCATTTACCTGGTTCTTCCCCCAATGATTTCCAATACCTCCTCATACTCAGATGACCTCTCCCCGGGACCAACCCCTGACCAGCTTCCGCAGGCTCAGTCATGGCTTGCTCCTGCTCCTGCTGTCCTCTCCGCCCCAAAGAGGCTGCAGGAACTATGGAAACCCGGTTAGAGCCATGTGGCTCCCTCTCCCACCCCAGGGGAGTGCCCCCCCTCCCTGGAAGCTGGCTGTGAATGCACAGACATCTTGGTGCTGCGGGAACCAAGGAACCTGCTGTCCTCTGGGTTCGGGGCTGGAGTGGGGGGCGAGAGAAGAGGCTCCCTGAGTCGGGACCAAGATCAGAAGACCATGCACGCCGTGCACGGGACACCGGGGTCACAGTCTATGGCAGGAACCGTGTAAGAAGGGCCAAGCACATGTTCAGAATCACCATCAAAGGACAAGGGAGTGTCCTTGAGGAGAGAAGACTGGGGCAGAGCAGGGCGGGGGTGACTGACCTCCAAGCCACGGTATGCATCTGTCTGACCTGAGGGCGTGGGGTTTCGGAGCCTGGATTTTGTTTTTAACCAGGAAGTGATGTTTAACGATGTTTGTCTGGCACACAGGGGTGGGAGGGCCAGGCCACACAAGGCCAGAAGTTTTGAGTGCCCTCCTTTCCGGGCACTCCCAAGGCCTGAGGCTGTCCCTTCTTGGCTCGTCTGTAACCACAGGACACTGGCGGGAGGTTCTGGTCTAAAGGGACGGTGGCAGGTGGGGGAGTGTGGGGCCCCAGGAGGGGACTGCTGACAGCACTGCCCCACCCCTGGCACGTGCCGCCACAGGCTGGCCAGTCGGCCCCGGGGGCCGACCCCGGAAAGGGGCCCTGTTTCCCAGCTGACCGTGCTGGCTTCTGTGCCAAGCACACCTGACAGGAGCCCGACTGGCAGCCCCACACGTCCTCCGAGACCTGGCCTGCAGTACGTGGGGACCCCACTGCCCTGGAAGGTTCTCTCAAGCTCCGCCCTGGCCTCCCAGGAAACTACGTGGCTGCCTCCTCGAGCCGGGCCTGACGCCACCTCCTGCACTCATGGCCGGAAGGGAGCGTGCCAAGGCCAAGCCGCAAGCACCCAGAGGCCGGGACACAAAGAAACAGTTGCCCTGGCCGTTCAAAACCTGCACGTTCGCTGGCGCCTGCTCAGAATCTCTTCCAGGGAGACAGTGCCCAGTGCCTGAGGGATTCGTTGGTAAAAAAGGAGTAAAGACAGCTGTCAAGTTCGAGTTCCCTTATAGTCGCTGTTCTCCATCTCTTCCTCCCCCACCCTGCTTTGCCCACCTGCCACCTGGGATCCACACAGACCTCTGGGCTGTCTCAGGCGTGGCACCTTCCCTCCACCCACGGAGCAGGCAGACAGACCCTGAACAGGACGGCTCCACGCTGGTGTGACAAGTGCTTCAGCAGAGGGGGTCAAAGCAGAGGGAGGGAGACACCGGGGCTGGGCTCCGTGACAGCACATGACTGGGTGTCCCTGACTGCCCTTCCTGCCACCCAGGTTGGGGGCCCACCCCCGGTCTGCCACAGCAGCCCGGTCTGGCCTCCCCTCTGAGCCCAGGACGCTCTCGGTGTCTGCCTGACAAGTCGTGCCGGCCGGGCCTCCACCAGTTCTTTCCACCTGGACAGCCTGGGCTCTGGGCTCCACCGAAATAGGAAGCCGTGCTCAGAAGCAAAAGTACTACGTTTTTGCCTAACCACATGGCAGGAATGATACATTCTTATTTCGGCTCCTCCAATTGCTCAAATTTGGTCACGTTCGATCAGAAGGAAAGCCACAGTCATGGTGAGCTCATTTAGAAATGAGATGTCTCGCTCATTGTGCAAAAGTTACAGATGGACTTCTGCCACAGGGGTGACCTAAATTACAGGGTGACAGCACAGTTCAGCGGGACTGGAGAGGATGGCAGCGGTATTCATAGTGGGGTTTGCAGGGGGCTCTGCAGCCCATACTCACTTGTTCACCCTGAACGACAGTGCCACTGGGAGGGTGCGGTTGTCATCCCCATTTCACAGCTGAGCAAGGGGAAGCTCAGGAAGGTCTGGGACCTCATCTCCAGCCCCGCGGTCAGTGAGCTGCAAAGCTGACACTCACACCCGGGCAGGCCGGCTCCTGGGCCTTGCCCTTAACCTCTGTGCTGCCTGTCCTATCACTCGAGCTGAGCGTCCTCAAGGACTCTACTGCCACCCAGCCTCAGTGTCTTCCCGTTGGTCCGGTGCTGCTCCTAGTTTGCCAGGGGACCTGGGACAAGTCGCCAAGAGCAGTTTTCCCTCAGTAAAAAAGAAATTCTCCACTGCACCTCATATCATGAAAACAAACATCAGATAACGACATGGGAGATTTCAGATTTCTTTGTAGAGGTCAAAATTATGTTCCTGCCAAGAATGAATAATTCTTACAAGGGCCTCAAGCTATCGAAGGAGCTGAGGCGCCATTAAAAGGAGGGAAAGGGGTGCGATGAGGAGGAAAGGCCCAGGTGTGTAGCGGAATGCACCGCTGTGCCACGGGCACCATGGGTCCGAGTCCGCACCACGGGGCGCACAGGCGGCAGAGAAATCGGGGCCTGTCACTCGCCAAGGAGCGCTGTCGGCAAGTGCGCCAACGTGCAAGAAGGGTGGACGTCTAAACAGTTCACAAGTTTTTCTTTAAAGAAAAGAGTTGTTCTTAATTTTAAAAGCATTTTTGCATCCTGAAAGAAAATAGAATACAATCAGTAGATGAAAGAGCCTTCTCAGCAGACTATGGTCAAGTCGAGTTTCCTGCCAATCATTGTTTTTGTGCTCCCAGAGAAAACTGATACTTTGGATGAAAGAGATCCACTTCTAGAGATCAGCGTTTGAAAGGGGAAGGGTATCTCCATTCCATTTCATTAGTTTAATTGTGTCTGCGTCTCATCCAGAGAAGGGAGGGGATCACAGGCCCCCCTTCAAGACTGCTTTTTCCAAGGGAAAGCTGTGTAACCCTGCCCTGCCTGTGCCCTGGGCTGCCTGCTGCCCCAGCTTCCCTAACTGGACTGAGGGATAAATCAGACAGACACACAGACACTAGTCTCAGGCTGCGTCTCTCCTCCAACAAAGGCACAAGTTGGAAAACATGCTCTTAACTAATAAAATAAGACACAAGCAATGTTGCCCAAATCTCATTAAAAACAGGGACACTTTCAGAGATGGGAGAGAGAAAAACACTGAAGTCTGCAGAGCAAGCGGCCTTGGGCAAGCCAGGCCCGCCTCCCCTCAGCTCGACAACCCCATGCCCGGCCTCCGGCCTGTCAGGCACAGCGGGGTGAGCCTTGTCTTGCAGCAAACTGAGTGAGCTCGAAGCTGTCAGAAGGGAGAGCAGCCTTCTCGGGGCAATGCCGTTGGTGAGCTTGTTGTGATGAATCAACAGGGCCCAATATCGGGGTCAAATGTTAGAGGTGTGGGAACCACCTAAAATGCAGCAACAATCCCTAGGACGTGCCCCCTTTACCCTCCCCCCCCTTCCCCGGTCAGTGCTGCATGCGGCAGGCAGCTCGTTAATAAAATGCACTTTTCAAGCAGCTCCCGCGTTCTCTTCGGCAGCCTTTGCTGCTGATGCACGCCCCTGGAGCAGAGCCGCAGAGCCAGTCCCAAAGTGTTCACGCTGGATGTCAGCCTTCTGATGTTTCGGAAAACACGAGATCGGGGAGAAAAGCCCTGAGGACGGCGGCCTGCGTGCCAGGCCTTAGCAGGAGCCTCTTGGGCTGGAGCCAGGGGCTCTCCCGTCTTGCCGCGCACCAACAGAGGACAAACCGGCAGGTCTGGATCCATCATGCTCCACACAGACAGCTCCCTCTGTGATTTGATTGGCCTCTTAGGGGAACCTCAACACTGAGCAGCCTCACTGCGGTCTCCCTTCTGCAGCCCACATCCTGCACCCCCAACCCCCCTCCCTGAGCTGGGGCAGGCGGGCCTCAGCCACACGCCGTGGGCGGGCTGCCTGGGCCTAACCCATGGCCTCCAATGTCCCTCCTCCTGATCATCGTCCCTGACTTCAGGGAGCTCCACCAACAGGGTGGGACTCACCACCTCCCCAGTCTTCGAGTCACCCACCCCTGCATGACGTGGCTGTCTTTCCTTCCCTGGCCCTCCACCTTGCCTCGGGAACTGGTCATTCAAGGGGCAGTGGCCCCTTTGTGCGTTTAATCTCTCACATCTCCCACATGGGCCCCGGGATACCCTGGTGTCTGTGGAAGCTGCACCAGGCTCACCTTAGCTGAAGGCCGCCCCTCAGGTTCCAGCATCCGCTCAACTCCTTCCCCACTGAGGCCGGCAGGGAGGGAGGGAGGGAAGGGGGCCAGTCAGCTGGGGCGGGGTCTGCCACCCCCTCCCACGCTTTTCTGCGCCTGTCCCCTTCACAGCTGCCTCAGGCATGTCTGCCTCTCTCCACAAGTGTCCACGCCACCGAGCCCCGATGACCCCACCGTCTGCTTCTGTTCCACACCTTTCTCCACCTGTCAGCCAGAGCGGACGGGGGGAGCCTGCAGCATCGAGTGCCTAGGCCTCAGGAGAGATTAATTTCTCAGCAACGTCTTTCCCTTCCGGCCTATCGACCCCCCTCCACGGTCGTCTCTCCCCTCCCCTCGAACCTCACATGCCGCCCTTGAAAGCCCGGGCTGACTTTATCAGAGGACAGGCAGATGTCCCTGTTTGCAGAGCCTGTCCCTGTCCTGGTAACTTTGTCCTCTGGTCTCCGAGTCTGTCCTTGGGCAGCGTTGCCCAGGGATGCTGCGCTCTCTGCCCTGTGTCCCCAGGGAGCCCCCCGGCCCCCACCCTGTTCCTCCCCTCCCCCACTCCAGGTCACAGAAAAACTGGTGGGGAAACCACTGCCCTCCGCCTCATTCATCCATTCTGGATACTGGGAGCTAAAGGCTTTTAAACACAGCACATGGCTGTATGTAAATGTACATGCTCGTGCACAATGATAGGGAAGTATGCCTGCAGATTTTCTGGAAAAAGTCTCCTCAGTCGATGAGTCTCCCCCGTCAACACTGCTCTGTGATTCCTCATCCCTTCGACTCCCCGGGCCCTGCACCTGCCC
The DNA here is from genome assembly GCF_021234435.1 of Artibeus jamaicensis. Lineage (NCBI taxonomy): Eukaryota > Metazoa > Chordata > Mammalia > Chiroptera > Phyllostomidae > Artibeus > Artibeus jamaicensis. Next base: position 9,921,545 of record NW_026521831.1, on the reverse strand, counting down.
ACACTCAGCTCGCCGCCTCCCTCAGCTTGTGCTAACTCATTATTAACCTTAAACACATTATTTCTCTCCTCCCTTCTCTCTGTATGTGAATTTAAATACATATATGAAGGCTAAAACGGTTGGAAAATTATCAGTTTTCTTTGGGGGTTAATTTACATTTCTTTTGTTGAGTCCGACATCCTATTTGCTCTGATGACTGCCATCTGCCTCCCAGTTATTCCTGCTTTTAAACAACACCAAGGGGTCTGTGTTTCTGCCTTGGTTGTACCTCTCGAGCTGGGCCGGGCCATCCAGCACATGCTGCCTCTTACGGCCCTGGACGTGAACACGTGATTGTTCTTTACGGAACGAGCCGGAGCCTCTGTCTGATCACGCTCGTTGCTGTCACCAGGAGCCACCCGGGCTGCACCTGCGCATTTGCAGGGCTTCCTTCCTTCCGGACCACCCGTCCAGCCACCCCTGCTGCTCCCCTCCTCCCCTGTGGGCTCCCGTGACCACGCAGACACACTCCCTCCCCCGGTTTTTCTGTGAACCGCAGCAGGTTCCTGCAGTTCCTTCCCCTGGGACCTCCTTGGTTGGTTCTTTGGTGGCGTCCAGAGCTCATGTTCTTCAAACCCCTTTGAGCCTTGACCTTCTGAGTCTCGCCCTGATCCAGTTGGGGCAGGCACCCCTGGCCCACCCATCACTGGCACTCCCTCTCCCTGAGTGCTGCCAAGTGTCAACAGTATCCGTGCCCGCCTCCCGCTGCCACGTAGGCCTAGGGCCCTGGCTCTTCCCGAGGCCTGGGCCTGGGAACAGAGGCAGCTTCTGACCTCACTGCGGGGCCCCTTTCCTACACTCAGGGGCTGACCAACCAGTCTGGTGCCCACCACAGCCAGGCAGGATCTTCCGTGACTCAGTAAGAGACTTTCAGTTCCCACGCTTCCTTTGTGCCTGGCATTCTTGTCTTCCCCATTTATGTAGCTGAGGAAACTGAGGCACGGAGATGCTGAGCGACCTCCTAAGGCTGCAAAGCTAGTGAGTGATGGAACTGGGATTCCAGCCCAGGCCAGGGTGGCCTGGGGTCCCCTCCTGGGCCACCTTCCTCCCTTCCTCCGTCCAAAGCTGGAGAAACCCAGCTCTCTGGAGAAGCCCAGGGTCAGGAGCAAGAGCGGGGGCTGGAGTTCCGGGGCTGTCCCTCCACGGGGCAGGCTGCGAGCCCACAGGCCATCCTGATCCCGAGGTCACCAGGAAGGAGCCCTCCAAGCCACCCTGTGGGAGGCATGCCAATCCCAGCCCCCAGAGCAGTTTCGGACCTCAAGAACCTGAACTGCTCAGAACACGAGTGCTTGCTGGCCTGTCCCTGCCTCCGGTCTGGAGAGTTCTGAATATAGCAGGGTGCACTGAGAAAAGCGTTAAGAGTTTATCGTTTTTACTCTTTTCTCTGGGTGAGACCTCCAGAGCAGCTCCTGCCTCTGAGCCCAGAGAAGGCCCTCCCTCACCAGCCCCCCTGCGCTGGGCCCGCTGCGGGCGGCTCCTTTCTCACAGGAGAGCGCCTGGCATTTGTCAGGGGGCTCAGGTGTCCCGACAAGCTCCAAAGGTGAAACAGAAGACTCCTGGTGCGATTTTCCTATGCGATCTTCTGTCTCGTGTGTTCCCCTTGGGGATGGAGCAGAAGCACCTCCCTGAATAATTCATAGGCCCCGAGGTGGAAACACGCTGCCTCTTTTTAATCCAAACGCTGGGTACATGGCAATGACGGCGCCTCGTCCGCGAGGCTCCGGAGAGCACAGAGGTCCCAGAAGCTCCTCCAAATGCCTCTTGCAATAGTGAGACACAAATTAAAATATTTCTGATCAAACCAACCTGGAGCTTTGGGTAGTGTGTAAAATTATACAGCTGTCTCCAGCTACAGGATGCTCATGAAGGGAAGCTAAACAATTAAGTAGCTGTAATTACTATAAAACCTGATTTATTTTTAAAACTGAAAATGGTTGTCATCGGTTTTCTACCGAATGAGCACCTACTAGGTGCCAGGAACTCTGCGAGGCTTGTGATGTGGATCATCTCCTTCTGTTCTCACCAGTGAACGGGGTAAGTCAGCCCAATTCCCAGAGCCACCGAGGCTCCTGGACATCAAGCACCAAGGCCCAGGTGTCCCGGGAGTGGGGACCGGGGCTGTGTGGACCTCTATCTGACCTGGAAGCACACGCCCTTCCCGTGGTGCCCAGGGCTCAGGGCCTGGGCAGTCTCCTGCCGAGAACCGGTAGCTGCTGCTCAGCTCCCTCGACATGTCACAATGTCACTGTGAGAAATGGCAAGAGAACAAAGGCTCTGAGACCCTCCAGGCAACATTTTATGTATCAGTTACAGAACCGTAACCTCTTAACGCCTGACAGAAACTCAGCCGATCTAGTCGAATGTTTTCATTTCACAGAAAGGAAACAGTGCCCAGAACTTGTGGGCTTTTCCCAACATTAAAAGAGTGAGCCATTGACGCCACTGGGCCAGACAGAACTCTGTCGCCTGCACTCCTTGTCCAGTGCTCCCTTGTCAGAATTACACGCCACCGATGACGGACTCTGGGCTCCCACAGACGGCAACACAGAGGACAGCTCCACTCATTACAAGGCTTTCCCATCCCGCGGTTCACTAAATCACAGATGTCCCACTACTCAGAATGGAACAAGGACTCAGAGCCTCAGCCCAGCACACAGACCCACAGAAAGCAGGTGGCTTCCCGCCAGCTCCGTGGGCCTGGTTAACGTCTGCCTGCCTTCGATTCTGACTTTTGCAGGAAGAGCAGACCGATGGCCCTGTAGCAGCCATGCTTGGTATGTTCTTAACAGGACAGACCCTCCAGAGCGGTCAGTCTGCCGCCCCCCATGGAAATGGAGGTAGTCAAGTGGCCAACTCCTAGGCAAGGGATGGGCGGAGCAGCGGGGCAGCCCCAGGCTCCCGGCCCGGCCGTCCAGGGAGCAATGTGTGTGCATCTCTGCAGAGCCAGTGCCCACACACTGTGGACACTGCAGAGACTCACCTGCGTCCTTCTGGTGGGACATGTTCCGCCCGTCCCCTCCTCCAAACAGGATGACAGGGTGTCCTACTAGCAAGTGGTCTCAGAGACAAGCTGGGTCTCCAGCTCCCTCAGGTAAGAGAGCCCCCAGTCTATAAAAGGCTCTGACTTTTGTACTAAAGTCTCCCCGAAAAGTGGACACCCCCACAAGGTGGCTGCTAAAAGCAGTGCAGAGACCGAGATGACAAAGACGGGGCCCAGAGCCACAAGAATATCTTTACTAAATCCAGAGCCACGGTGGCTGGGGACCACTGCCTTGACCTCGCCCCCGCCACATGGGGCTGCCGGGCGGAGCTGCTCAGGCTGGGCCCTGCCAGCTCCTTGGGGCTCCATTTACGTCGACCACGGCAGGAGCAGTACCTGCTGGCTAGGCGCCCTGGCCTTAGGAACCAGAATAGGGTTTGAGGGTCATGAGCCCCCACCAAGAGTGGGGGTCCCGCCGCTCTCAGACTCACCAGTCGCTGCATGCTCTTCACGTGGGTGGGGCTGATGGACAAGGCTTCTTCGTACCACCGCCGGGCTTCATCGATGTTGCCTCGCAGCTCGGCAACCTGGCCCCGCATGTACAGGACGTTGTGGGACATCGGGAAGAGGTTGGCCGCTTCCTGGGTGCAGGCCGTGGCTTCCGCAGGCTTCCCGATGCCGATGTAGACCTCCGCTGTGGGGGAGGGGGCAGAGGCAGGTGATTCCGGCTCCACCGACCTTTGGAGGCCCTGGGAGTGACTGCGACTCTGGCTGGGGACATTTATATTCCCCCCACCCCTGCCCGAGTGTGGCAGGGGCCCATCAGGAATACACAGGATCCAGAGCCGGCCAATCCCCCTCCCGAGTGGAAACGGCTGCAGGCTGACGGTCCTTCGTGCCCACAGTCACATGTGGACTCAAGTCTCTCACACAGTGGGGCCCTGAAGGGGACACACGTCACCACCAAGTGGGGAGTGAGGCCTGTGTGGGTTCCCCCCCACCCCCAGGACACCCATCCTCAGGGCCCACCTAGAACACCTGGTGCCTGGGACGCCTGCCCCCGACTCTGACAGCCCTAGGAAAGGGCCAGAGTGAGCTCACAGGGAATTGAATCGGAGGCACACAGCCACTCAGAGGGCAATGGCCCTGCCCTGCGGCCTCTTCTCCCGACACCAGAGGTGTGGCAAGGGCAGCCGGCTGGGACTCACATGTTTATGGGCGTGAACCTGAACGGTGACCCTGCCTGCCAGCCAGGCAGCTGCTGTGCCCTGGAGACTGTTGACTGTATCCCGTCAACAAAGCCCTGGGAAAACCGAGCTGTCGCTTTCAAGACTGCAGGAAAATGGCCCGTCCTCCAATCTCAGGCCTCCACTTGCCCCGCTCCACACGGAGGGTCCTGAATTGCCCTGCAGCCCGGGCCTCCCTGAAAGAGCCCGTCACCCATGTCCAAGTGCCACTCGTCTGTGTCTCAGGGACACGCAGGCACCTTTCCTCCACCACCGTTCCAGGGCCTGGCTGTCGGGCTACTCTCCCCACCTCAGCTGTGTCTGTGCAGACCACTGTCCTGGGCCCTGCTCAGGCGGCCGCTGTGCCTGGGACCTCTGACCCCTTCTACCTCCAGGCCAGCCCCTTCCTCATCCATGCAGGCCCCTGCCTCCACCCCCGACCCCCACAGCTGCTGCCAGACTGGCCCCCGGGCCAGAGCTCTGGGCAGTCGCCCCCTGAGTGGAAGAGCACGCCGTCCTTCTCTTGGAGGGGGTTCCTCCTGCTCCCTGCACCCTGGGCCCCCCTGCGGAGAGCACTGCTGTGCCCACACACACTTTGGTCTGTTCTCCTGTGACGCCCCCCACGGCCCCAGCCCCGCTGCAGCCTCACATCAAGGCCTAGCTCAGCTGCCACCATTCCTGGGCACCATCTTGGACCCCACCCCTGCCCTCAGATGGGGGGCCAGCCTTTGTGCCTCTCTGTGGCTGTGTCCCCAGCGCTTTTTGTGAGGGGTCTTGGGTCTACTCCTGACAGCAGGCTCTGCTGCAGATCTATCCTATGTCCCTACCTCCAGCTTCAGCCCTGGAGGCGGGAAAGGCCCAGGTGGCGTCACCGGGCTGTGGTCTGTGCTGACTCGGCTGATGTTCTGACCGTGACTGCCCTGCACGGCCCCTCTCCCAGCGCCCTCAGGTCCCTGGCGGCCACGTTCACATCGGTGCTGACTCTGTAGGCCACGGGAAAGCCCGGGAGAGTACAGTCTCACCAGGGTACAGACTCATCCTGACCCCTCGACCCCTGTCGTCGGGTCCTCTGTCCATCAGCCTCCCATCGGCAGCAGCACAGAGATGACGGGCCAGCCAGGGGAGGAGGGATGAAAACTCAGGCCATCGAAACACAGCCTCCGTAGCCCTCAGGTGGCCAGGCCGGCGGTCACACGCCTGCTGCACCTGCTGCATCTGCTGCATAGGCCCCAGAACCCAGGACCCGCTAGTGTGCACCGCACACAGGGCTCCATGGAGACAGAGATGACCGGGACCTGCCCTTCGGTTTGGGCCTAGGCAAAGCCTGCCCTCCTGGGACATGAGGTCCGTCCTCATGACACCGCAAGGCTAGCCGATGTCCTCCCATAGCAGGAGTCTTCCCAGGCCCTCACCAGGAAGGGTCTGAGCTCCCTGGGCATGGCGGAGACACGGGGAGCCGTGCAGACGCTCCTCTTGCTGAACCCTTGCTCCTGCCTTGCTTCCACTTTGGGGGTGAGCTCATTTCCAAGACCTGCAGGGCCCGGAGCAGTCTGCGGGTGGGTGAGACACACCGGGCCTCTCCTTCCAGATAGGTCACTGGGGAATTTTTAAAAGGCCAACTTGAGAGGGTGGGGGCTAAATACTTCCAGAATTTTCACACCAAGAGTCAAGGCTGGGGGAGCCTCACACCAGCACAACAGTACGCGTGCTGACCTGTTCTCGGAGGGTCCCCACAAGGCCGAGGACCTCCCTGACCGCTGCGTGTCCATCAGCCACAGGTCTGAGCTTCTGCTCCCCGCACGTGCTGGGGAAGGGAAGACGGGTCAGAAGGGGGAGAAAGATCCAGGCTCCCAAGGGCTTTTTCTAGAAGTTGCAGGAGGAAACCCGTCGCCGGTGAGGTGTGTGCTCCGAGGCCAACAAGGCAGACAAAGGCCCGGGCTGCTCCTGAGCGCCTCATTTTAACTTCAATGGAAGGACGCAGGACGCAATGTACTACAGTGGATTTGCAAGCCATTTTCCCCAATGGAGCCTCCTTTGTCCAAAGAGACATTAAGAGAAGGGAGTGCCCTGGCTGGTGTGGCTCAGTGGGCTGGGCGTCCTGCAAACAAATGGTAGCCAGTTCAATTCCCACTCAGGGCACGTGCATGGGCTGCGGGCCAGCTCCCAGGCTGGGGGTGTGTGGGAGGCAACCAACTGATGTTTCTCTTGCACATCAACGTTTCTCTCCTCTCTAAAAATAAATAAAATCTTTTTTTTTTTCAGATGAGCACTATTTTTATTGGAGTGAACACTTTGTAAGTTTTTTTAAAAATTTTTTATTGATTATGCTGTTACAGTTGTTCTATTCCCCCCTTCATTCCCCTCCACACTACCCCCCTGTTCCCACCATTACCCCCCCTTTAGTTTATGACCATGTGTCTCAAGTCCTTTAGATTCTATATTTCCCATGCTATTCTTGCCCCCCCATCTATTTTCTATCTACTGTCTATGCTACTTATTTTCTGTACCTTCTCCCCCCTTCTCCCTCCTCCCACTCCCCTGTTGCTAACCCTCCTTGAGATCTTCATTTCTATGTTTCCACTCCTGATCTAGCTGTCCTTTTAGTTTGCTTTTGTTTTAGGTGTGGTTGTTAATAACTGTGAGTTTGTTGTCCTTTCACTGTTCATGTTTCTTTAACTTCTTTTTCTTCGATAAGTCCCTTTAACATTTCATATAATAAGGGCTTGGTGATGATGAACTCCTTGAATTTGATCTTATCTGAGAAGCACTTTATCTGTCCTTCCATTCTAAATGAAAGTTTTGCTGGATCGAGCAATCTTGGATGTAGGTCTTTAGATTTCATGACTTGGAATACCTCTTTCCAGCCCCTTCTTCCCTGTAAGGTCTCTTTTGAGAAATCCGCTGACAGTCTGATGGGGACTCCTTTATAGGTGACTGTCCCCTTAGCTCTTGCTGCTTCTAGGATTCTCTCCTTCATTTTAATTTTGGCTAATGTAATTATGATGTGCCTTGGTGTGTTTCTTCTTGGGTCCAACTTCTTTGGAACTCTCTGAGCTTCCTGGATTTCCTGGAAGTCTATTTCCTTTGCCAGATTGGGGAAATTCTCCTTTATTATTTGTTCAAATAAGTTTTCCACTGGTGTCTGTGCCTTTCCCCCTTCTGGTACCCCTATAATTCGGATGTTGGAGCGTTTAAAGATGTCCTGGAGGTTCCTAAGACTCTCCTCATTTCTTTGAATTCTTGCTTCTTGACTTTTCGGTTTGGCCATTGTTTGCTTTCTTCTGGTCCACTCCATTGATTTGAGTCCCAGTTTCCTTTTCATTGCTATTGGTGTCCTGTGCAATTCCATTCATTTCAATTAGTTTCGCCTTCATATATTTGTCTAATTTGTCGGTATAATCAACCAGTTCTGTGAGGATCCTGATCACCAATGTTTTAAACTGTGCGTCTGTGAGTTTTGCTATTTCTTCATCACTTAGATCTATTGGCTCTGGGGCTCTGAGATCCTCCTGCGCCATTCTTGGTCTGTTCTGGCCCTTTAAGTGTGAGGAAAGGCACCTTGGATTCCCAGGTTGCTGGGTTGTGACGCTGTATGTGGGGGCGTGGTCAGAGCGGGGAAATGGCGGCCCCCTCTGCTGTTTCTCACAGCTGGGTGCGGAGGAGCAGCGCCTTAGGTGGTTCACCTGGGCTGGGCCACTCAGAGTCGCTGGGTTATGACGCTGTATGTGGAGGTGGGGTCAGAGCAGGGAAATGGCGGCACCCTCCACTGCCGCTTGCCGTGGGGACCTGCCGGCCCGGTCCAACCGCCCACTCCCTCGCCTGTCCACCCGCGCACAAATGCGAGACCTCAGTCAACACGCAGCCCCGCTGCCTCGCTGTCTCCCCCGCTGTCGCTCGCCTGGTTGCTCGCTTGGTCGCTCACTCGGTCCGACCCTGCGCCTGGATTCCACGCCTGAGTCCGTCTGACCAAATTTTCCTGTGCAACCCTGCTCCGCCAGCCGCTGGTTTCGCCCCTTACCGGTCAGGCTGAAGAATTTGTTGTTAACGGACTTCCGAAAAGTTCAATTTTCCGTGTTCTGGCTGTGTTTTCTGTTGCTAATATTTAGTTTTCTCTAATCTTGGTTGTGTGAGAAGGCACGGCACATCCACCTATGCCTTCATCTTGGCAGAAGTCCATAAATAAAATCTTTTAAAAAAAACCCAGAGTGGGCAGCTTGCCCTCCTTTTGGCTTGGCCCCCTCTCCTGGCCTTGGAGGCACCATTGGTGACCCCAGGGCTCTGGGACACCCAGACTGTAAGCCATGGTGTCATGAGAACATTGAGGATTTGGTCCCTGTACCTGGGGCTTACGTGTGGCCTTGGGCAGGGCAGTCATTCACCAGTCAAGGGGGCCTAATGCTGGCCCACAACTCTGCAAGGGCAGCGGACCCAGCAGGGGGAGGAAGCCTGCAGCGCAGGGGGAATGAAAATGGTAAGGATCATGCTTAGCGGGGCCTCACCCCTCTGAGACAGCAGAGTGAGGAATCTAAGGGACAGGAGGCAAAATGACCCGCCCAAGCCCTGCAGCTCCACGTGGCCGAGCCAGTGGACTTGGGAGGTGCAAATCTAGCCTCTCCATCTAACCAGGGCTCCTCTGAGACAAGGGCCCAGGCACAGGCACAGCTCAGGGGCACCACGAGCTGGGTCCCGCCCGACTGTACAGAGTGGGTGTCGCAATAAAGAGAATGTCCCAGTAAAGCCAGTCACACGAGTTCTTGAGTTTCCTAGTGCACATAAAATTGTTTCTACCACACTGTAGTCTTTCAGTACACAACAGCATTAGGTCTAAAAAACAATGTGCATGCGTTAATTAAAAAGTGCTTTATTGCTAAGCAATGCTCACGGTCATGTGAGCCTGCAGGGAGCTGTGACCTTTTTGCCAGTGTAAGGTCTTATCTTCAGTTTGTAAAAATCCCAGCGTCTGTGAAGTGCGACCAGGCGGGGTGCACCTGTAGCCACTCGTCCTCCCTGAGGACGGGCCATCTTAACGGGCACCACGTCTAAGGCCCATCAGTGAAACCTCAGTGCGGGGCTCCGACGTCGGTCCTGTCTTCTGCGCTGGGGTTGGGGCGCTGAAAGGTACAGGTAACCCAGAAAGGCCCACGGGGCCTTCCTGCCCAGGCACGTGCTGGTCCCTCCAGGGGTTTACAATGAGTTCGTGCTGCTCAAGAGCCGGCCTTCCCGGGAGTCCGTGGCTCAAACAAGGACTAACATTTCCCCAGAAAAGAGTGTCACCAATGTCTATCCCTGATCCCACAGGATCAGCAAGTCCCCACTCTGGGTTTGCATGGCATTGCCATCACCCCCTGGACATACTGCCTTTGCCAGGAGACGCTCTATCTCACTTCTTGTTTCTGTCAGGGGCCCATCAGCCACAGCCACACTGTGGACTCCCCCCAGTCCCATCAACTTGATGAGTTTGGAAGAAGGACGTGGGCTTGCCCACGATGGCCACTCAGGGCTCTCTTTGTCCAGTATCTGGTGACTGGGAGTCTGCGTTCTTGGTTTGCTCTTCCTGGCACAACCCTGGGCTCTGCCCCCTGCACAGGGAGGCCAGCAGTTTGGGATGGGTGACTTCGACTCCACTGTGATGCATCAGGGAGCCCAAGTGGGACCAAAGTCAAACCACGCCCTCCAGTTCAGCCACTCTAGCAACGCAGCTGGGAGTTTGTTCTCTAACGCCTCCTCTATTTCTGAACTAGTTGAGAACTCAGGAGGTAAAGAGCAGAGTATTATTTATACTTCCCTGAAGCCTCCAAAATATAATCACTTATTGTGTTTTCCCACTAGAACAACGAGCAACCCCTGGCCACGGTCATCTCTGCGTTTCTTAGCACAGGCCCTGGCACTTAGCAGGTGCTAAGAGAAGTTCGTAGATGAACGAACACTGAACGAGGTCAGAGGAGGGCAACCGCTTCTGTGGCCCAGGACAGTGATCCACATCAGAGGCCCCAGGAGCCGCAGCAAACGGAGCTTCCCAGGCCCTTTCACCAGGGGCTAAATTCAAGTTGGAAAAGTAAGTCAGCAGAGGGCCTGTGAGCAGGCGGAGAGATGTAAGCGCTTGTACAGAAGGAACAGAAACACAGAGGGGAGCTGTCTCTGGGGACTGAAGGCTGAGCCGATCACCTTCCCCCCAAAACACACCAGAGTGCGATGTCAGGCCCGCGCTGCAGGGAAGCTCTGAAAGGTCCCTCACTGAAGGGTCACAGGACAAAGACTCGGTCATGGCCGCTGGCAGCCGTCGGTGAACCAAAGGTCAGGGGCTACGCAGGGTCTCGGACATTTCTACCTCATTCTGGGAGCTCAGCCCGCACTCTGGCTACCCTCCTTGGCTTGTCCTCGTCAGTGGTTCCCTATTGCAGGTGAATGTAAGCCACGTGTTTGCTCAGCATTTAAAGGTGGGGCCCTGCCACCTTTCCAATTCTGTCCCTCTCTGTCCAACTCAGGGTCTCGCCTCCACACCGCTGCCTGAGCTGTTCCTTCTGCCCCAAGTGCCTTTCCCAAGGGTCCTCTGCTGAAGATCCGCCCCTCCTCTCTCTGGGCTCCGCCCATCCCCACCCCGGCACCAGACTTCCCCAGACACCCTGGGGTAAACCATCCCTCCAGCGCCCTGGGTGCTGCGGGAGGTCCCACCCCCAGGCGGCCTCCACTACGTGACCCGTGTGCATACACAGCTTGCCCACGGGATGCCATGGTCCTGGAGGGCCGGGGTCAAGTCGGTGCCACTTCTGCATGGTACAGAGGGCTGGTACTGCAGGCTTTCTGAAATTGCTCTTTCTACCAAACTAAAGCCGTGATCTGAGGGGGACTACTTCTTCCTGGAGGTGAAGAGGTGCTCCTGACGGGGGAACTTCACTGCGAGGCTGAGAGGTGGCTCCCAACGAGCACGCCTGGGGCTCGGGTTGCACTGTGCAGAGGCACTGTGCAGAGTGGGGCTGAGTGCAGCCCCACTGTGCAGAGGCACTGCGCAGAGTGGGGCTGAGTCCAGCCCGGGCGCCATTGGCAGGCTGTGCGCCCGGCACAGGACTGCGTCTGTCCCAGGAATGCGAGGAACCTCTTCTCACAAGGGTGCCGTTGGCTGGCCACGCCTGCTCCCCGGGGGTCCATCTAACCAGAGGGGGCACCTTTTCTCGCACAAAGAAACAGCACATGTTTCTAAAAGGCTGAGCACAGTCTAGGTGCCATCACACCTGCCATTCCACCTGAGATCTGGCAGGTAGGGAGGAAGGAAAGACTGGTGTCCCAGCAGGTCCTCCCCAGCCTTGCAGGTCAGGCCTACTGGCAAGCAGGCAGGCAGGGAGCTCGGCCAGCGAAATCCCCGACCCCTCAAAACCATTTCCTTTACCCCAGATCCTGCTTCCTCCGAAGGGCAGTGACTTTTGCTTGGGAAACAAATCTTGGCCTCTTGCTTCTGTGATAGTGACAGTGCCTGCCCAGGGGCAGAGGAGTCCCTAGTGGAACACAGGTGCCTGCCAGGAGCAGCAGATACTCTTTCATGTGTAAATGAGCCCATGGGCCAAAGAGGAAAGGGGTCCTGTGTTGGGGTCGTATGTCCAGAGGAGCCTCCAGTCACCCTCCTATGGCGGCCCCCAGGGAGGCCTCCCTCCTCATCAGCCCTCATTGCAACTGTCCTTTACTCTCTGGGGACTCAGAAAGTGAGGGGGGTTGGTGGTCGTTTTCATGTGACAGTCCTACCTGAGCTTCTAGGGCCAGGTCCTGAGCTGGGGTCTGAGAGCCACGTAGGGCCTGTCCTCACCCAGGGCTTGGCCAAGTGCCTCCATCAGGGAGGTGGCTGCACGGCTGACACCCATTTCTGAGTCTGCAGATGGCTGTGCCGATCTGTGCAGTGTGCTCCCTTCGCCAGGGGCTCGGTGGGACGCCGAGACTATCTCCTCACTACCACCCCCCAACCCGCTGCATCACCGTACACTTTATCCCCTCCAGGCCTTGGTCCAGATGGTCTCCAGATGCCTCAGCCCTTTCCCCCAGTCCCCTGCCCCTGGGCTGACCATGACTCATCAGTCAAAGAGAAGACAGCGCCAGCCGAGCTGACCTCAACCCTTCACTGCCGCTGCCCCCATCCACACTGCCCCCTCTGTTCTGAGGGCCGACTCTCTGCCCGTGCCCTGGGCCCCACCTCTCTCTTTCCTTTTCGTGCCTTCACACATCCTCTCTCTCTTCTGGATGACAAGGGTCTCAGTCTCAACTGCACCATCCCTATCAGCAATCAACAGGCTTCAGGGCCCGCTTCCTCCCCCACGGTCCTCCCCAGCTACCCCTCCCATCCCCGCTCTGCTCCACTGGGCTCTTCTGGCAAGAAATGTGCCCCGCCCTCCTCTCCTCACTTGCCGCTCACTCTGCAGCCCACACCCGTGGCTCCACGGCCACCACGCCGCAAACCTGTCCTGTCACAGTCCCCAACAACAGCCGCACACTGCATCCAACAAGTGCTTCTGTCCCCAGTGGACTCAGTTTCTCAACAGCGTTTCCTACTTGAAAACAGTTATTTGAATAGAAGTGCTTGCCACCCGCGGGGCACTCACTGTGCACAGTTGTGCAACTGTCGCAACTGTCCTCGCTTTGCAGAGCAGAGGGCCGGGGCTCAGAGGGACCAGGAATAACCTGCCCACATCGCCTGCTGTGGGCACCACGCTGCGGCTGGGATTCCACCCTCCCAGCCCAGAGCCCTCACTGTCCACTGTGGCACAGGCGCCTCTGTGTGCCCTTGGGCGGCCACCCGCTGCCTCTCCTGGTGCCCCCTCCACTGCCCAGCTGACCTCTCCCTCCCGCTTCTTCGACCTTTCCTCACCCTCAGAAGATTTTCAGCGTTGGGGCGGGCAGGACTCGGGTCTCTGTTCCAGCCCTCTCCCCGCCTTGTCGGCGGTCTCTTCCCAGCCACTCCCATCACACCCGCCCCCAGCTCCAACCCCTCCCCCCAGTTCTGTTTCCAGCCCAAATCTGAAGGATGGGCTTGAATATTCTGCACCTGCCTGACACTGTCACTTGCATGTTCTCAGGCACCTGACACTTCCAAGTTCAAGCAGGACTCGGCTTCGCTGCCCTGCTGACCCCACATATCTGCTCTTCACCCAGGCTTCTCACCGCAAAAAAATGAAACTACCGGTCACCCCCTGGCTGGAGCCCCAAACGCAGGGGCTCCTTTCCTTTCACCCACCCCCAAATCTAATCCTTCACGAGTCCTATCTGCTCCCTCTCAGCGCCTCCCAGCATCCACGTCCCTCCACCCCCGCGGGTTCCACGCCTCCCCCGGCCGCTCTCCTCTCTCACGTGGGCCGATGCTGCCGCCTGCCCTGCTGCTCCTTCTGCTCCCACTTCACCGCTCGCACTCGTTCTCCGTACCGAAGGGGAGGGGCCTTCAAAAACCTCCCTCTTATCCTTTCACTCTCCTGCTGGGAGGCTCTCCACAGCTTGTCCATGCTTTTAGGATTAAGTTAAAAGACTTGGCAAGACCCTGCCTCACCTGGGGCCACTGCCATCTCCCTACCACTCAGAGCTCAGGTGACCCGCAGGCCTGGCATGTGCTGTCCTGCCCCCCCCACCATCGTCCTGACCGAGTGCTCATCAGCCTGTGGGTCTCTGCTCCCAGTGCTCAGGCCCTCGCTGGCTCCCTTGGGGGGAGGACCTCTGTTAGCAGTTCTCACAGGTACCCGCTCTGCCCCTCACAGCACCTGGCACCATGGGAATGGCGTCTCCTGCCCTGGCTCTGTGTAGAATCTGTGCACTGTGTGGGACACCATCTGTCTCATGACCATCGCACCCCAGAGCGTAGCTCCAATGTGACGAAAACAGATGCTCAAGGACACGGTGTCCCGGAGCTGAGTGCCACTCCAGGTGGGAGCTGGGGTTCTGGGCCCACACTGGGTGGTCTGGACTCAGGCCTTTCCGCTATTGGTAGCCCTGTAACCCTAGGCAAATGACAGCTGGGGCTCAGTTTCTCAATCTGTAAAATGGGATGAACAGGCTATTTATGCTCCACATGGCTCTCATGAGAACTGAATGAGTTAAAGACATACGAAGCTCATGGGATGATGTCTGACGCACGTACTGTCCTTGATGAATGTTATACCTGCAAGTTGCAGACCATTAATGACGACCCACCCCCAGGCAAAAGAAGAGGTGGGTCTAGGGGAAGCTGACTGATCAAGGATGACACTGCACACGGCAGGCACGGCCCCGGGGACCGAGTGCTCCCTCCCACAGGCGCTCCCTGTGCGGTGACAACGCCCCACCCATCTGGGAGCTGTCTCCTTGCCAGGGGGACCAGGCCCTCTGCCCTGCTGGTGTGGCCTCCTGGTGGCTGGGAGAAGCCTGGGAAAGGGAAGGGGAAAGGGGACAGGCCAGGACCAAGGAATCTGTGAGAGTGTCACAGCTTTAAATTCCCAGCAGAAATCAGAAAATCTGATCTTGCACATCTAAGAATAGCTGTTGGTTTCGACTGTGAGAGGTGCCAAAGTGAAAGCTATAATTATTAGTAAGTAACAAGCAGAAATTAACCACCTACTGCAAAGTCATTTTTAGCTGCCATCCCAATGTGGAAATTGAAAGATGGGCACCAAGAAGCGGCCTGGCTTGGGGAAGGCCCTGGCTCCACTCTGAATCGGATGTGTGCCTCTCCAACGGCAACACGAGGTTTGCATTCTGAAGAAGTTGGATGGAGAGGTGTCTCGAGGTGTAATAAACATCAGATGCTCTGCGTGGCCCCCTGTCTCTGGCCTCCTGACTCGTGCTGCCGGGCTCTAGCTTCTGTCCACCCTGGGCTTCCCCTCGTGCGAAACATGGGGAAGAACCCCCTGACCTTCTCTGCAAGACGATGAATGTACAAATCGCACTGGAAGATACTTGGAACTTTCGGGAAAAGAGACCACAGGATGGGTAGTTGCTTTCTAAGTATCACATGAAGCCCAGAGATCATAAGGAAAAGTTTGACGGATGTATTTTTTTAAAAACTGGGGAAAAAAAGGACAAAAAACAGAAACAAAACTGAAGCGGAGAGATGTACTTTTGGCACATATCATAAACACAAGGCAACTCTCTGTGACGCGTAATAAACGCTCACACACCAGGAAGACAAGCTCAGAACCTAAGACCAGCGGGAGGCCATCAGGAACAGACCCCTGAAATTCCATTTCCACCTGTTAGGTCGGCAAAGACCTAGTGGGTGTCCCCGAGCTCGCAGCACCTCTGGAAGGCACGCAGACTCCTGGGGTGGGTGCCCGCGGGGCAGGGGGGTGGCGACGGGCCAGAGATGGCAGGGAGCCTTCGCACTCTGTGTCGTCTACGCCTCTTCAACTGTGTGCTGTGTGCACTCACTATTTTTTTGAAAAGCACTAAAGTAAAATGGTTACACAGATGCAAACGGACTGGGGGAAAAACATGCACAACCCATGTGGGCCTACCACCAGGGATTCTGGTGAAGAGCCTGAGGTTTTGGGGTCCCAGGGGTCCAGGACAGGAGGACGGGGTGCTGAGGGAAGAGGGTGCAGAGGGTGCCCGGGATGTGGGGCGCACCACACGGGACGGGAAGGACCTTGCACTAAGCACCCCTGTCCACTCGGTCCGTGCTCCCCACTGGCCCCTGGCCCGTTCCTTCCCAGGGTAGATGAATAGGACCCCAAAAGCATCACGAACAGGACACCTCCCTCCCAGAGGCGTCCCACTTGTGATGCCTTTGCCACTCAGACAGACATGCACACAGCCCAGGGCACCTCTCACACAATCGGGTGGAAACCTGAGGTCACCTCAGAGCCACCTCCCTGTGGGCCTCGAACCTGGGGTGAGGCCACGGCTCCTCCCCTCACGCTTCCCCTACACTCACCGGAGCAAACCACCACGGGAGGACAGACCCACAGACGCCCCAGGGGCACCATGGCCTTGGATGTGAAACCCTGATCTAACGAATTTCCTCAAAACCTTACAGAATCGGGCGGAACTGCTAGAGCTGATGACGGACACAGATGTTACCTGGTTCCATCAGTTGTCAAGAAAACGGGGTCACTTTTAGTTCAACACTTAGAGCAGTAGAGCTCAAACCGCGTGTGCTAAAACGTCACCCTTCAGTGGGGCTGATTGGTGAATTCCTTTTGAATTGACCTCTTTGAATTGAACAGACTATGCGACTGCATGATACAATTCTAATTCTTGACTCTAACAAAGTCACTGCTTTGAGTCCACGCGGCACAAACCCTGTAAAGATCCTGAGCCAGTCCATTCGCCCATGTTACGCGTAGAGCTCACTGCACGCACACCAGCACTCTGCATGCTGTGCCCAGAGTGAGGCGGACCCGGCACCTGTTCTCCACAAGTGCAATGTCACCAACGCACAGAATGGTAAACGAGCAACGAGAGCTGTACTGTCCTGTGGATACGGCAGTGACAAGTGGGTGTTATTTACACGATTCATATGAAAGTTCAAGGACAGCTCCAAACGGTTCCTCAGTGTCCTGATAAGCGGCTACAGAGTTTCTTGCCCAGAGCCCTGGCCAGCTGCGCTACATCACGCCACGCCAGGTCATGCCACGCCATGAGGGACAGAGCCTGGACACCTGAGCGAGGGCAGCGAGCCCCAGGGCGATGCTGTCGCAGGACTCAGGCCATCGGCTTTTCCAAGAACTGAGCAAGAGAAGCGGTGCCTGCGAGGCCGAGAGAGCTTGTTCCAGCCTCAGGGCCTCAGCTTCAACTCTTCCCGGTTTCCCCCCATCAGCCCTTCAAACCTGGACTCCGTAGCCCAAGGGAAGGACAACCTCGCCCCTGAGCTGGCCCTGCAGGTTCGGCCGGTCTGTCCTGGCCCAACACTAGCCCGTACTCCTTCCTTCCCTGTGTCCTGCAGTCTCTGCTCATGAAGGCTGCTGAATAGGACAGGTGTCTGGACAGGGGAGCGGCCTTTCTGTAGGACAGTGGTGGAGGGGGACCTTGCTGTGCCCGCTGCCCACTAGCCCCCCTCAAGGGCCCAAGACAGCCCAGCGCTGGCCAGCGCTGTGCGGGAAGAGCAGTCAGCACACTCATGAATCACCTCTTGCTTGTGCTCCTGCTTGAAAGGATGTAATTTTTAAATTACGGCCGCTGTTGTGGCTCAATTAGAGATGCCCGTACCTCAGAGGCCGGCTGAGTCTGCCTCTGCAACATGCCAGAGCCAGGCAGACCCAACCACGCTTTCCTGCACAGGGATCTGCAGTGGAGCCAAACAAGGATGAACATCACACAACTAGCCTGGCAGAAAAGGTGTAAACAGGGGGCCCCCTGGCAGAAAAGGCATAACAAAGGCATAAAATGGGGGATAATAAGCACTTTCCCAGCCAAATCTGGGCTTTTACCATATGCCCCAAAGGTCAGGCCTTGAAAGGCCCTGGTAGAATCTTATAGATTGAATGATAAACCACGAGGAACAGAAGTTACCTGTTATATAGAAATATAAGTAAATCAACAGCCATCATTTGTTTGGAGTCTCTGTAGAATGGGATTCTTGCTGCTGAAATTGCCCGCATGCTGGGTTTATTTTGGGATTTCCAAATGCTGCTTTTTCCAAAAGCAGCCACATGAAACTCAGGTGGGGCTTCGTCCCAGCTTCCTGGGCCAGTTTCCGCTTCAGCAGGTGTGGCACCTGCCCCTCCCTGGGGATTCCCAGGAGTGCGGTCAGGGTGGGGAGCAGGGACACCAGAAAGGCTGCCCTCCCCCCGGCTTTGATTAAGACACCTGTGTCATCAGTATGCCTGGCCCCTCCCCCAGGCTCTCCAAGAATTCACTGCCAGGATGTGCCAGGCACTGTGCTCACCAGCCCTTGGAGACAGGTGCCATGAACCCCACATACAGATGAGGAAACTGAGGCTGAGAGGAAGCCATCAACTCAAGTCTATGCAGCAGCTGAGTCATAGAGCTGGGACTCCCCTCCGAGCCTGCGGGATGTCCAGACTTTCTGGTCTGGGACACCATGCCATGCTGTCTCCTGCAGAGAGAGTCTAGGGCGCAGCTCTCTGGCCCCTTCTGCAGCCCAAGCCCCGCACTTCATACGGCAAACGCCCTGCGACCCTTAGAGCCCAGTGTGGAAGATCCTTCCTGGATGCCTGCTGTGCACCAGGCTCTGGACACAGAGGCCGGGGAGGGATGGGAGCTACTGCGTAACCCACTGGTGCAAAGAAGTGCACCAGTTCCCCTTATGTGCGGTTCTACTTTGTGTGGTTTCAGTTACCCACGATCAGCTGTTGTCCAAAAATATCAGATGGAAAATTCCAAAAATAAGCCATTCGTAAGTTTTAAATCTCACGCCACCCCGAGTACCATGCTAAAAGCTTGCACTGTCCTGCTCCGTCCCCTGGGGCCAAGAATCACCCTTTGCCCAGTGTGTCCACCCTCTACATAGGACACGCCCACTAGTCACTTAGTAGCCACCCTGGTTATCGAACGGACAGTTGCGGTACTGAGTGGTCGTGCTCAAGCCACCTGGATAATTTACTTAGCAACCACCCCAAAAGTGCAGTAGTGGTCCACCAAGGGAAGTCGTAAAGAGCTACTTCATCACCAGTGATGGCTGCTCATCTCTCACTACGCCTAACTTACAAACTGAACTCGATCACAGGTGCGTGTGAAAAGGGAAAAACACGGCACATAGAGGGCCCGACAAGTTTTAGGTGTCTCCTGGGGCCCGGGAACATGTCCTCCATGGCTCGGGGGTGGGGACCGCTGCAGGCACATTTTGGTGTGACTGCAAAGGCTCTGGTCTCTCTGGATGAGGGGCTGTGGGCTAGAGAGGCAAGTGCCCGCGGGAGGCTGTGGGTGGGTGGGGGGCCCAGCCCAGGGGTGGGGCAGTACCTGCGTGGAGCCAGATCTGTGCCAGTGTCATCCAGGGGTGCAGCGGGCCCTGCTTGGGGGCGCTGCTCTGCAGCGACGAGGCCACTTCTGACAGCGCCTGCTCCACGCGGGAGGCCGCCACCGAGGTGGCGTGAATGGAGCCTGTGAGGGATTTTCAAGAAGACGACATCAGAAGGGAAAGGGTGGGCCCAGCCAGCCTCCCGCCCACCCTCCCACACGTAGACAGGAGCTCAAGACACACACACGCCCTCCCCCATGACGTTTCTGAGATTTACTGTCCATGAAGGAACACAACCATGACAGCCGGAACCTTACTTTCAGTCCTGGGCTTTAGCTGATTCCTGAGTCAACCACCAGAGCTCATGCTCAGCTCCTGAAGCTCAGTCTGTACACTGTGGGGCTCGGGGCAGGGAGGGCCATGGCTAGGACACAGCTGCGTGCGACACACCCGTTAAGCAAACAAGTCTACACGGTGCCCTTACAGAGCACCCCTGTGAGGGCCTAACCCCAGCAATGATGGGGGTGGAGGAAGGCACTGCACTCGTCTCCTGGGGTAACCTTCGGAGTAGATGGGGACCGTTTCCAGACACCCCTCGCAACTTCCCACGTCATCCCCCGGCTGCCAGGAGGTGGGTAACACCCCTAGATTTGAAACCATATTCTAGAACACGGCTTGACTATAGAAAGAGCACCTTTTGCCCGGTGTCTGGGCAGATATCTACTACTGAGGCTATTGTTAGACCAGTGGAGGGCAGGTGGTATTGCAAGGATGCCTGAGGTCAGAGGCTGCACCTTCCTGACTCTCGTGCGGACCCTGCTGCCCTGGAAGGCGAGGAGGGGAGAGTGAGCACAAAGGATCTGGTGAAAGGACTTCCATCCAGAGGCCAAGTGAGTCAGATGACTCCTTCCTCTCATGCCGACCTTCAGGAGGTCCAGACGCCCCCGGGCACCTCCTTCAGCAGGGGCTTGGTCCCCGCCTCTCTCCAACATTCACTCTACACAGTATGGTTTCAGAAGTCAGAGCAGGAGTCCCAGCTATTTACAGTGCAAAACTCTTGCTATCTATTTGCACCAGCAACATTCACGATTTATAACTCACCACAAAATCCAACGCGAAGATAAACATCGCTAGTGGTGACTGCCAACCCGTCACGTTTCAAACTGGTAATATATGAGACCGATGCTGACAACTCAGAGAAGTTGAGCCGGTTGTATGGAGTTGCGAGCATGAAAATACCCTCTGTGCGGCTCAGCGGTGTGCCGCTTCCCTCACTTTCGGGGTGTGCTCAGGGAGAGACTGGCCTCCCATGCTGTGTCCCGACTCCTCCGGCAGGAAGGAAACACGGATTTCGCTACAGACACTCAGTCCTTCAGTGGGAGCCTGGTGCAGGGTCCCGGGAGGCGGATGGAGACCAGACAGGGAATCTGCCTTCTGTGGGTCATTGGCACGCAGACGGCGCCCGTGAGGACTGGCCGTCAGTGGACAGGGCCACATGTGCAGGGGGACATCTGGTCTGCGACAACAGGCCCTTGACGTTTGGTCCCGACAAAAACCTCCATGAGCACAGGGGGCCCATGCCAGATTGACCTTGACATTCGGTCCTGTCAAACACGTCCACCCCTGGGAATGTCCCCAGGTTCCAAACTTCAAGGATCCGTTTGGCACAGACCTAAGTCTCAGTGGACATCTGAGAAGGAACAGATGTCCTACAAGGGGACAAGATGGAGGACAGCACCCGGGAAAGGACCGCTGAGCCCTCCCCCATGGGTGCCGCCACATGCGGGGGAGGAGACCGAGGCCCCCCCTCCATCACTGGGGAGGACACCAGCGAGCGCTGCCCTGAGGCGGGGGTGTGGGGGTGTGGCTGATGAAATGTGTCTGACTGCTTACAAAAAATCGCAACAGCAACTTTGATTAACACGCTATTTGTTTGTTCTCGGGTCTTCTTTTTAACCTTTTTATGGAAAAATAATATTTTAACTTTGATAGCAAGGACTGGCTGTGATTTCCCTGAGATTTGTAGCAACAACTATCAGTTCAGTGAAGGAGGTCATGGCTGCTACGTACTGACATTGCAAGGCTGGCTTACTTTCTCATGGGCCACCCTGAACACGTGGTTCTCGACCGTGGCTTCACCTGGAAATGACCTGGGCGTTTCAAAAGTCATGATGCCACAGATGCGTCCCGGACCAACGGACTCACTAACCCTAGAGGTGGGGCCAGGTGTCTGTCAACCACCGTGGGATGCCGAGGTGCAGCTGAGGTGAGCCCACTGACCTGGGGGTCAGGCAGCGGCTACTCCTACCATTTGGTCAAGAAAAGCTTGAAGGCAGAGTCTATCTGCGCCAACCAGCCCAGGCTCTGCCGCTTCCCTGTAGCTCAGCAATCTGGGGACAGGCTTCCTCAGGCTTCCTGGCCTCACAATCCCTTGGACTCTGAAATGTTGTAGAGACCCCTGGAGTCTGTTGATGTGGGTTCTGTCTGTGGGTATTTACCATATTGGAAACCAAACTGAGATAATGTGTAAAATAGTTCGTCATTGATTCATTTAAAAATAACAACGAACAACTGTTCTAGAAAAATTCTGCAAGTTTTCTACCAGGTTCTATGGCTCCTTTGCTGCGAGAATTCAGTGACTTCTGGAGGGGACTAATTCTGCTTTTTGGATGAACTGTTTTGTTTGGTCCACAAATGCGCTAATCAGAACTTTTGCCAGTTTCTTCCTTTGTGGTACCTATGTACAATCAAGTTAATGAATTCTTCTCATAAAAATACGATTCACTGTGAACAGGTCTGGCATATGATGGCGACGACGATGACGATGATGGCTGTGGCCATGGCAGTTATCTGCTGTAGAGAACGTTCCATGTTTCCGGCACTGTGATTAGCACTTCGTATATATTATCTCACTCTTTAAACAATTCCTTGCAGCAAAATTGGGGTGGAACGAGGTTATATAACTTCCCCCAAGTCATACAGACAACAGAGTGCAAAACCGGGACTCAAGCACTAGTCTGATTCCAGGGCTAGCCTTTAAGCCCAGCCCTGACGGCCCCTCCCCCAGGAAGGCTGCTGGGAGCCCTCTCTCTTCTCCCGTCACTGCCCTGTAAGCAGCCAGGCCCCTTGGGTGTGGTGACCACTGTCCAGGTCTCACTGTCTTATGTTCCAGTTGACACAACTGTCTCTCCCATTGGATTGGGTGCGGCTCAGGAAGACAGGAACCTGCCTTCCACTTTGGTGTTTTCAGGGCCTCACAACATCAGGCCCACGGCAGGTGCTCACAGAATGAGCAAGTGGACGCGGCTGTCAGCAGACACGTTGCTGGGCACAGTTCCGGAGAGTGGTCCCCTCTTTCGGATGCTCTACTCTCCTTCCCCAGTGAGGGTCAGAGGCCAGACCTTCCTTGTCTCAAAGGGCTTCTCAGTGTGGCTGTCAGCACGTCCAGCAACCGGGGCTGGACAGGACAGTGGTGCAGACGATACCGTGCACCTTGCTGGGTGACCACCCCCCGCAGTCTCACTACCCCATTGAAAGACGGAGCGAAACCGAGCTTCACCAGAAATGATTTTTTCTCTTCCTGGCCAATCCCACCACACCCAAGGGGCCTGGCTGCTTACAGGGCAGTGAAGGGAGAAGAAACAGGGCTCCCAGCAGCCTTCCTGGGGGAGGGGCCGTTAGGGCTGGGCTTAAAGGCTAGCCCTGGAATCAGACTGGTGCTTGAGTCCCGGTTTTGCACGGGGCACAAAGGCAGCTCTCGGGCCTGCACGACATTCTAATGCTCTGAGCCAGGGATGGGTACCAGGGCATTCAGATACTTATTAATAACAGTAGGGGACTAACAATAACGGTAACGCTATTTAATAGTTAACACCCGCTATTCCTGGTAATGACACGGTACATCAAATTCTCCCACTGGATTAGAATCTAGAGGGGAGAAAAGGGGCTTAACATCATTATGAATCAGAATAGGTATATCTGATTAAAAATATCAAAATATAATCAAAATAACTTGTGTCTTGCTATCTCATAGGACTCAAAACAGTGAATTTGATTTATGTGCGTGAACAACTAGAAGGGCTAGTCTAACCTACATATTTTTAAAGCAGCGCTTGTCTTTCTCCCCGGAGCAGAAGTGGCCTGGGGGGAGTCCGCGAGTGAGGCCTGAAGAAGGAATGGCGGTGGTGAGGAACACAGGACATGACATGCGCCTAAACGGAAATCCGAGCCCGGAGACACGAGCTTGCTGGTAACCAGGCCTGACAGGGACCAGCAGCGCTTGTCTGTGCAGTGACCCTGGGGGCTGAGCGGCCGCTGTGCCTGGCGAGTCCCTCAGTCCCTGGGCCCTGGGGCTCAGGCGCCACGAGGACCGAGAGCGGGTCAGGCAGAGGCAACCCGCCCCAAACTGGCCCCAGTTCTGTGACCTGCTTGCCCGAACGGCCCAGCGGGCGTGAGAGGCCACGCAGCTGAGGAGACCTGCGTTTCTTCAGGCTGACTGCATTTTCTTCCCTCGCCCAGATAGATGCCCAAGAGGAAATGTCATCTCAGACACCTGCTGCGAGGGCAGAGTGCCACTTAAAGAGCTGCTCTGGTCCCTACAACCAGGGTGTTCGTCTGGGCTCCCTGTGGAACATCGTGTGTGTGGGCGGGGGAGGCAAGGCGTGGACCCAGGAACTGCGGCCCAGAAACTGGGCCCTATGGGCCAAGAGGACCAGAAACCAAGGCCGCTGACCTCCGGGAGCTGTGAGGCAAGCTCTGAACGCCTCCCGAGGCTGCCTGACCCACACTCCTATCAAAGGCCGAAGCTGTCGAGAGACCTGTCACAAGTGGGACACTGGGAGCCGTCAGCTCAAGTTGCCTTTGCAGCAGAGCCCATACACAGATCCTTCTCTCCGAAGCAGACCGCATCTGCAGCGCATCCCCCACAGACCTGAAGTGTGGCAGACCTACGCAGGCCGCAGCTCCCCGGTCAAGTCCCCCGTGAAAGGGGTCTCGGAGGCAGTCACGTTGTTACACCAAAGGCATAATAAATCACGTGGCTTGGTTATGTTCGCTGCCCCTGTATCCTCAACAGCAAGGTCACCAAACACACGGCGTGGATTTACAGTCCAGCTGTGCCCTGGACTGTCTGTTGTGGAGGCACTAGTAAGGGGCTGCCACCTGAGGGACGTCTGCCTGCCCGCTCTCCTCACGGCTGCACAGCATGTGGACAATAAACTAGATCTCAGGCGGATCCCTGCCTCCCTAGTGACTGGCAAGCGTCACGGTCCAGAAACAAGGCACAACTGCTATGTTACGTGCAGACAAATCCTCCACCAGAGGCACCTCAGTAGACACACTTCCCACGTGTGCTCAGGATGCTGGCTGCTCTGTGCTCCTCCGCCCCAGAACTGACTCAGGAGCCTCATGTGCAGGAACAAGGGACCGTGATGGAGCACGTGGCCCCGCCCCAAGTCCCCTCTCTGCCCCTCACCCACGTGCCCTCCGCCTGACGCCCCAGCAGCAACCAGCCCCCCCCCCCCGTCTGCTCCCCATAGAAACGAGCTGCTCTGTAATGGGCATGCTGGCGAATCTCTCTGTTTATTTTCCCTCAGTCCTGGAGTGATTCCATGTTATCTGTCAAGACAGTCTATTCAGTTCTTAGAAGCTGTGTCCCCAATCTATTAAAATAAGAAGGAAACAAGGCAGCAATTCACCTCTTCAAGACCCTGACTACCGAGGAGCAATCTGGATGACTAAGCATTCTGCCAGAGAGCTGGGCTGAAACATTTTCTTTTTTAGCAGGAAAAGAATCTGTTTCTCGAGACCGGGCTTCAGAGCACGTGGGGCCGATGCTGCAGGCTGCTGGCAGCCTGGCGAGCCACCCCCCCCCCTGCCGACTGTGCGCCTGAGCTCCAAGAGCCAGGGCGTCCTCGGGCCTAAGGGGGTGGAGGCTGAGGAGCTAGTGATGATTATCTCTTACTTTTGGCAGGGGGAGGACAGGGAGAGTCCACCCCCACTTCAGCCCTCAAATTAGGCATGTTTTCTCTGTAGCTCTTTAAAAAAAAACACATTAAACACGTTGGCCCTTCGCCACACCCTGTGGGCATCGGGACAATTTCCATCGTTGCTGGAGGGAGGGAGTCCCGTCTGCCCGAGGAGGTGGATCTGGGGTGGTGGCCTCCTCCACTGCACTGCCACGGACCTCCCTTCCACATTTCTAACTCCGAAGGCTGCCACCTCCCCTTCCTGGTAGTGTGACCACTAATGTGACAGGGACACGGGGCTGGAGCTGCTTTACGGGCGACTGCCTGGTCCTACCCACTTCCCACCGGCAATGAGGCCTCCCGCCCTGGGTCCCTCTGCCTGGGACCCTTGGTGGTGCTAGCAGACAATTTCCTTTTTCACTGCGGGTAACAGAGATTATTAAGACAGCCAACTAAGCCGAGACTGCCCGACCCATTGCTCCCAGACGACACAATTTCCCAACGACTTTAACAGAATCGTCAACACACTGTAAACCTGACAAAACGTGTCTTCTCCTGAAAGGGAAGGTTCCTCCCGGGGAAAGCTCTGGGCAAGGAGCACACCAAGGCAGGGAAAGGCTAGGGTATGTGGTCGCCAGCAGGCATGCAGGGGTGGCCCGGCCAGGCGGTCACACGGAAGCGTGGAGGGACGCCGTTCACGCACGTGCAAGGAAGACGCCAGCTGCCGGGGAGCCGCGCCCTGGCCCTGGATGGGAGACAGTACCTGCCGGAGGGCCACACTGGGCAGATGCCCCATTGCCTGCGAACCCTCCCCGTGCACTGCCTGTTCTGAGACTGTGTCTCTGGACCGAAGTGCCCTCCTGCCTGGGGAAGGCTGTGTTTGTCTCTGAAGGCAGGCAGCCTCCGGGTCTGTGCGATATTCTCATTCCTGGACACATGCTCCTCACCTCCTCTCTGAGAGCCATTTCCTGTTGACCTGTCAATCTCCTGAAATTCCACTCGATCTTGTTTAAGCAAAGGTGCCACTCAACTAATGGAGGAGACTCTAATTAGATCAGCCAGAAAAGGCTTATATCTGAATTGTTAGGGCTGAACTTCTAAAATGGCCATGCTTCAAATGCAGGGCAGTCAGCCACAGAAGAAGTTTTTCATATAGAGATTTTAAAAAGCTACTTAATTTTATCAGGTTAGAGCACAGGTGTACCTGCCTAGTTACTTCCTGATTAAAATATACATGTTTTGGGTGTTAGAAAATGCAAAGTCAATAACAAGATGCTAGCCATCAAAGAAAAAGTCTACTACCTTGAATTTATTTCTCAACCTCATTCCGGTTGAGAGGCGTGCTTTGTCTGTAACCTGTTTATTCCCTCCTCCTAGTTACCCGTCTCTAAAGAGAGCAGCAGACTCTCCGCCAGAGTCGGCGAGATGAAAAACTGAGCCAGGAACCCATGTTGGCATTCTCGATTTTAGCACGTTTTTGGGGAGGAGCGTCGAACGTCAGCACACAGTTTTCTCAAAGTGGCGACTGCTAGAGCACCTGAGTTGGGGGCGAGAGGGTCTGGAGTGCTAAGGAGCGACAGGCAGCGGCAGCGTGGACACAGCCCTGGACGGCTGCCCTCGGGGAGCTGCCCCTGCCCGGGCTGCATGCAACTCGGGGACAGGGACACCTGGCTGAGGCTGGGATCAGGCCCAGCTACTGGCACACCACGGAGTTCTGGGTGCACAGGGGGCTCGCCAACCTCCCTCTTTACAGAAGGGGGGGGGGTGGTTGCGGCGTGCGGAACCTGGGTTCCTGGGCAGAGCTGGCTCTGAGACCCGGTTTCCTGGCCTTGGGGAAATAAGAGCTGGAGCTGTTTCTGCGGGAAGCACAAAATACAAGTCCCTTGTATGAATCTATCCACCCTCATAAACAAATAGAAGCTTTGACTAATGAGGACTGCGTGAGGATTTTAATGTAACCTCACTTTCTAAAAACCAAACTGTTTCAGTGGATCCCAGTGGCCTGATATCGAAAGGACCCTGGCAGTGAAACCTTTTACCCCCCTTCCCTGAAGAACCCTAATGTGAGGACAACACCAAACATTTGTTTTCTATCATGGGCTTTAGGTCAAGCTAGATTTCAGGGAAAAAAATCGCCTCCCTGAGGGCGTATTTGCCATAAGCAGGATTTGCTTTCCTAAGACCAGAAACAATGAGGAAGTCAGCCTGGGTCAGAGCCCAGGGCCTTCGCCTTTTTAAACTGAGGGAAATCTCAGAGCCTTTCACTGTTAATTCGAACTGTGAGTCTCCAAGAACATCTGACCAGGGAGACTCAGTGGTCTAAGAAACAGCCTTTGGGAAATGCTGTAATTCACTAAGGCCTTAAAAGAACACCACCCAAGACGCCAGTCCTGTACTCAGGGAATTGCTTATTCTCTAAATTTTGGTAGATGTAGTTTAAGTTTTATGATGTCTGTTTTGCTTACTTTAGGAAAATTAATTATTAGAATTGCTTTTCTCAAAATGGTCGAACGGGAAAGGAATTTCAAGATTCAACTGGTTTCCTCCACCCCAGTTTTACGGATGGCCTGCCCTGGGGGCGCTGGGCGTCTCACACTGCGCAGTGACACCAGTGCAGGGGGCAGGGGATCTGCGGCCACCCACCCACACCCTTACTTGGGCATTTTTCCTGTTATGCCTTCCTCTGTGGTCCTCCCCAGACAAGTACTGCCTCCTTGGCATGGACAGCCCAGCAGCAGCGGAAGCATCGGGATCCATCGCAGGCGAGGGAGCCCCGGGTGGCGCAGTGGGCAGGCGGGCAGCAGCCAAATGTCCACACCATCTCAACAACCAGCAACCACAACACACATTCCAGGATGGAGGGAAGCGTGACTCTGAGACCCTCCGAAAGGTTAATAGATTGGTAAACTACTTACTAACTGAAAAAAGGGAGGGAAACCCATGAAAGTACACTTCTGGAGAGTTGCCTTCGAACAACAAATCAAACCGAAAATTAAAACCAAGAAACAAAGCATTTGAAAAATCAAAATTAAGGCTAAAAAAGCAAATAGAGTTCTAATAACCTTCCAACTGTAAGTCTGGCTGTCTGGAATCAGATTTCAATTTAAGAATGACACATGTTTTTCCACTAACAATTTTTTTTTTTTTTTTTAACCAAAGAAAGCCCAACTGGACCTTCTCCTCTATTGAAGCCTCAACCAGCACATGAAAGCTGGCCGGTCCCTGCAATGTACTCTGTTTCCAGGGCAGGAAATTCCAAAGGGAAGGGAAAAATAATCAAACAAGCAGTTTTCAGATCTTCCCACACATTAACCCTGATTATGATTCCAAGGGTTTGCAGGGTTTGGCTAGTTTTCCTTTCTGCAAAGTCAAAGGGTTGGAGGGAGAAATTCGTAGATTCAGGTCGTGGCTGTCTGTCCTAATGAACAGACTGTAATTGAACAATTAAACAGACTTTAACGAACAACGAACAGACTTTAATGGATGATTTTAATTGGGAAATCCTACACTTGTCACTAACGCAAGGTACGTTTCCTCCTTCTCTAACTAAACACTGTACCCCAGGGGGTAAAAAAGATGGGTGTTTTGGTCTTTGTGAAGACACCTGGCTCCTGGCCGGCTGCTCCCCAAGGATGGGTGGTGACTTCAGAGCCTCTCACAAAATGAGCAACCGAACCTGTCTGGGACGCACGCAGCCAACGCAGCGAGCAGAAAGCACAGTGGGTGCTCGCTGCCCTAACATCGTACTAACTAATCAACGCAAAGGTGCCTCACTGGACCAGACACGTCCTCGTCTGGCAGGTTTTAAGGAGCGCAGGGGCCTTGGGGCACAGTGTGATGGACGCAGGCAGGGTGGGGAGGTCGGTGGGTTTGTTGTGTGAACGAGTGAAGGGGTGGGGGAGGCAGTGGGAGCATTCTGTATTCGAGAGCAGTAAGATCCCATTTTATGGCAAAAAACCGGGCAAAAGTCAATGTAAAAAACAATTCTTATGGAAAAACTGAAGTTGGCAATTGCCCCAAAGCATTGTTTTAAGGGGGGAAATCTATTTTAAAAAATGGATTAAACACAACATAAATAGCCCTGGCTGGGTGGCTCAGTTGGGCTGGAGTATCGTCCCCATGCTTCAAAAGGCTGCAGGTTTGATTCCTGGGCAGGGCACATACCTAGGGTGAGGCAGGTTCGATCCCTGGTATGGGAAGCAACTGATTGATATTTCTCCCCCACATTGATCTCTCTCTCTCCTTTCCTCTCTCTCTAAAATCAATAAACATATCCTTGGGTGAGGATAAAAAAAAACATAGACACCTTATGCATTATCTTTGTCTTCCACTTCACAAAGCTGAGACGGCCACTAAAGCAAGTTCTGGACACCTAGCCTGCAGATAAGCAAGGTCGGTGCCTTGGCCTGAATGACTGATTTCAGGCGTGAGTCTCATTTCTGCCCCAACTGTGCATGTGTTTAACACACGGGTTAGCCATTGAGAGATGAGCACATTTGGGAGGGGGGCAGCAGTCCCCCCTTAGGAGCTTTTTGTTCATCCTATAACTGAGCATTTGGAACAAAGATAAGCCCTTGTAAATCATAGATGCAGAGATTAAATTTCCTGGTGCTGCTGGTAAAATGGACATTAAATGAATGAGTCAAAGACCACAAGGGTGGGCTGTCCTGGTGAGATCCATATCAGGTCCCCCTCAAGGACTTTATCAACCACTGTTTCATTTTAATAAAAGCATTTTTTTTGTTATTGCCAGGTTCCCAGACACCCTAAAACAGATTTTCAAATTTCTGCATTATTGAAACACAGAATTAGATGAAAATACTGTTCAATTCTTCTGCATAGTTTCATGACATAAACCCTGTATTTTCCTTCCTTGCACATGGAAAATTATGTACAGACTTGGTTTTCAAAGTGCAGTGTGTGGCCCGCCGGCACTGGGACCAAGGGGCATTTTGTAAGTGCAGACCCCTGGGCCCCGCCTCAGGCCTGCCCAGTCCTAAACTCTGGGGTGGGGCCCAGGGGTCCGCCCTGCAGTTTCCAAAGCTCTGAGTGTGATTTTAACACACAGTAAAGTTCTAGAACTGCATAGTTAAGGGGCATATGTGACCATTATCTCTAGAGAACTGGCTTGACTATTGCATACTTGTTGAATTAATTTCAAAATTGAAAATCAGAAATATTTAGGATAAATTATTTGCTAATTGTTCTATTTTGCCTTATTTTCCATTTTATTAAATATTTTATTTATTTATTTTTAGAGAAAGGGGAAGGGAGGGAGAAAGAGAGGGAGAGGGAGAGAAACACTAATGTGTGGTTGCTTCTCACATGCCTGCTACTGGGGACCTGGCCTGCAACCCAGGCACGTGCCCTGACTGGGAATTGAACCAGCAGCACTTTGGTTCACAGGCCAGCACTCAATCCACTGAGCCACAGCAGCCAGCAGCTAATTTGCCTCCTTAAAAAGAAGTAGAACTTTTAATGCATTTATATCAACTCCAGGAAAGCACACAAGTACCTGAGAGCTAAAAACAGTATTCTGGAAAAGTTTTATATATTCTGCTTAAAACAGGTTTCCTTTACTTTTCAAAGAGGAGACTGGGACTTGGGCACCAATATCTTTTCCTGCCCCGAACAGCTTTTGGATTTTCAAATTAGCAGGACCTTTTCCCCTCCCGGATAAATTTGATGGAGCTTCCTATCCAGCTTATCAGTTAGGAAGATTATCAGAGAATGAAATGCCAGGCAAACGAAGCAGAAAGAACGAGAACGGAAAAGCCATAAACCATGTTTACACAGAGAGGGCTCCTGGCGGGGGCCGGGGTCACTGAATGAGCGAGCGGCTGGGGGCCACACAAAGGTGTCGGGTTTGGGATGAGAATGGAGATGGGAAGATACAAACAGGTGGAGAGGAGATTCGGTTCTTGAAAGAGAACAGGAGGAGGAGGAGGAATCTGACACTAAAAAGGTGAAAGAGAAAAAAAAGGACAAAAGCAGAAAAAAACTTTAGAAACACAAAAGAAAAATAAGCTGGCTTTTAATATACTCACATAAGCTGCAAAGAAAATGAGGTCATGTAATGCACAATCATTCCTCTGCTTGACAAGAGGATACCAGCGTTTTTGAAAGAAAACAAATTGGCTGTTTCCCCACTAGTTATTTAATTCTTCTGCAATGACACCATGGAACACGAATAACGCAGCTTCACCTGGGCACAGATTCAGCAGTACTACCCCCTGGAAATAACACATCTTTAACCCATGACACCCAGGATGTTCTGGGGGACACTATCTGCTTTTCAGCTGAAAAGTGTTAGAACTCAACTTTTCCTGGACATGTTTGTTCTGAGAAGCACTTACGTACAGTTCATTTGTATTTTCCTGGATGTAGACACACCGTGTGGAACGGTGCCTAGGTTGCGGCCCCAGCATCATGGGGCCCTGGGGGACTGGGCTGTCTAAGCTGGTCCGAGGCTGGCGGTGCCACCTGGGCACTTGGAAAGGGAGCTAGGACCACACCTTCCTGTCTCATAGCTGGAGAGAGCCACAGCGATGGGGGGACCGCCGCAGTGACATTTAGAATTTTCCTAGATGCAATGACCCAGGCTTTCAAGTTAATAGAGTTATTTTGCTTTGGGTAGGTGTCTGGTCACATCTACCAATGATTAAAGATAAATCCCCTGACTCTGCATCCTGTTTTAGAGGCCAAAGAACAAAAAAATTTTTTTTCATCCTCTATTTAAGGAACTACCAACTTATTCCAAAGAAAAGGCAGCGATTCATAGCGTCAGAGTTGTGACTGTCACCCATTGGATTGTTCTTTTTCAATGGCTGGGACCATTCAATGACAGGTTTGGGGGGAGGAGAGCTGGGGTGATATTAGGAGGAAAATCATGGTCTTTGAGGGAGGCTTGTTCAGCTGGCCACACCCACTCAATAAAACCACCGTCCACATGATTGGCCACAGCGGACTGGGCCTCTCCGTGCTCCCAGACATGGGTCCCCTGACCTGACTCCACAGACCTGCATGTGGACGGCTTCAGAGGTAGAAACCATATGTCAACTAATGAACCACTTCCAAGGTTAAGAATTTAGCCTACACTTTACAGTGACCCAGAGGTAGAACAATGGCATTATGGTTATATTCTGTAAAAGTTCCTATCTGTATGAGATATATACTGAAATTTTATCAGGTGAAGTGTGATGCCTGGAATTTGCTTTAAAATATTCTATAAAAACTAAGCGGGAACAGGAGAGGCGGATGAGAAAAGATTACTAATTGCTGAAGGCTGGTGGTGAGGTTCAAGGGGATTTGTTATATTATATCTGTAGTCTGGTATAGTTGAATATTTCCCATGATAGAAAATAAAATAAAGAAATAGAAAATAAACTTTAGTTCTGAAATATAAAAGTAAGTGACTTAAGAGGGCCTGTGGCTTCACGAAGGACCCACCCGCACAGTGGGCGTTTCAGAGTCAGCAGGACCCAGCGCCCTCGCCGAGGCTGACACTGTGCGGCTTTGCTCGTAGCGGAGGCCGCGCCCCTCAAGTTAGGAAATTCAGAGGAGCAGTGAGGCACTGGTGGGGGCAGGGACCGAGGCTATCGACAAGCTCTCCCCTACCAGGGCTGGGCTCTCTCCAGCCAGAGCTGATCTGAGTCACTTCTGTTTGGATTCAGGGCCGTTTTTACGCCTGATGCATTCCACATTCGCCAGCCTCCTCAGCGCCGCGTGAACCGGGGACCGTGACGGGAGGAGACGGCTGTGGCCATGCACATGGGTCAACGGGGAAGTGAATCTGTGCGCTGTGAGAGCGCGAGGACCCTGTCTGCGGATGGAGGTGGGGTGGTCCAGGGTGCGCCGTGAAGTGGGAGATGCCAGGGGTCCGCGCAGCACACGCACTGGGCCATTTTTAATGTCAGGGGACACGGGAAATAACATCTACCCTTATTCGCATGAAGAAACACCGCAAGGGTAGACAAATAAAGTAACAGAAATGGTTACCTTTAGGGAAAGAGAAGGTGTGGGGGCAGGGATGGGAGCGAACCTTCTCCCTCGACCTTCTGACCTAGAACTAAGGTCTGGGGTGGTCCATGAGACAGGCCGCCCACACAGGCGCCTGAGTAAGAGCGCGGGCCCTCCCGCCCTGCAGCTGAGCTGCGCTGAGCTGAGCTGCGCTGAGCTGACGACGGTGGGCTGTATTCACCGAGATGGAGGCACCTTTCCATTTTTAGGTGGGCCTTCCCAATGTTTACGTCTCTGACCTGAAGGGTCATTTCAGCGTGTCTTACTGTCATCGGTGGCCAGGCCACAGTCGACGATGCCTAACCTGGCCTCCATTGTCTGGACTCCCTGCCCCGGGTGAGTGACTGGTGGTATGGAAACCGCCCCAGCGGGGCCCTGGGGGCAGGGCCAGGGAAGGGGGCCTGGAGGGACCCCTATGGGCAGTGCAGCAGCAACAACCCAGTGGGCACTGGCCAGTGCCTGGGAAGCTGTGGTTCTCTCTGCTTGTTCCAGGGCGCCCGCACCGGCCGCCCGGACCCCTGGGTGCCCAGCGTTGAGTGAGAGTGGGGTGTGAGCACCATGGAGGGCAAGGGGGCCATGACCCCGACTGTGCTGCACAGACACACCTCACTTGGACACTATGGCGCCCGAGCTTTAACCTGAAGAAGGGGACCCCTGAGGGCTTTGGGAAAATGTCCCCCAGGGCAGAGGGGAGAATGAAGAACAAGGGCCTCACTTATTTCTGCCACCATCTGTAGTCAGTGGGATGTGGCATAAAAGGCTTGAGGAAATTGAGGTCCAAGTCAGCAGAGGTAAGGAGGTCAAATTTCACAGGATTGCCCCCACAGGACCTGTGGAAGGGCAAAGGAGGAGGACAGCCCTGGGTGGCCACCGCAGCCAAACAAGCCCGAAATGGTGCAGGTGCCATAATAAGCCTCCCCCTCTCTCTTCTCTCCCGTGTCCGAGCCTCACCTTCCAGTCACTTGTCCTGACAGCCCGACCTTCCCACTCTAGCAGTGAGGTGGGTGAGTGTGTCTCTAGCAGGGCTGGGCTCGAGGAAAAAGAGCATCGCTGCACTATTCCAAGGCAGTCTCTGCCTGGTCTGCCGTCTAGGCCCACCCAGGATGGCTGATCACTCCGGGGCTAGTCACCGTCGGGAGAGAGCTGGCGTGGTTTTGTCAGTCTGCGTTTTGAGTGATGGCCACCAGCCACCTTACACTGTGCTAGTTGGCAACTCATGCTGCTTCTAAGGCCCAGTGTTCTTTTGACCTGGGGTCTTGGGAGGAGGCTCCTCGGGCTGACGCTGAGTTTGGTAAAAGGGAGCCCAGCACAGGGGTGCCGCCTGCAGGTTGACCTGAGGCCAGGCTTGGGCGGGGACCACACCTGGCTCCCTAAGGCCCTACCCTGCCCACCCCAACCATGGAGAGATTTCCCAGGAGATGGTTGTGCACGTGTCAGGCTTTCTTTGCAGGGGCTTGGTCAGGACCTGGGACCTGGCAGCAGAACCTGGAGGCCCCTCTAAAACAGCCAGCCCGTACAAGACCAGGCCCACCCAGCCAGGGACTGAGCGTCACGCAGGCCCCTGTGGGGCGGCGGGAGGAACAGCAGACCCAGGTTCCAGGTGATGCACTGGAACCACCTTTGAGGATCAACGTGAAGCAAATTTCTGTATGTTTGGTGGTTCCGTTGAGTTTTCCAAATTGACGCTGAATAGTCGGTATCACTACTAGAACTGCTCGTTTGGAGTACTGAACATTACAGAGGTGTGTTTACTCCTCTGTGCTTAGGCAAATGTGGGAAAGCAAACCATGAAGGCATGTAGACGTCTGCTCAGAGGCAGAAAGGGCTGCAGGCCTCCCTGTGGGGACAGCAGCCTCGGAAGCTCAGAGCCCACCTGCCTCCCTTCAGGGTCTTTTGCTGGATACATGTGTCTATAGGTGCAATGGATTAGAAATCAGGACCTGGATTTCAGCTAGGTCTGAAATCTAAGCGAGAGGGAAAAACAGCAAAGCAGAGGAAGCTTGACGGAGATGGGAACAATCTAATTTTAGTTTTGAGTTTTAGGTTCTAAGAGCGAGGGGAAAAAATAGAAAGATTTCAAAGAGCTGTGTTGGGCATGTAATATTCCTTCCCCCACTATGAACACACTTGAAAAAGACATGGGAGAAAATGCACCTCAATTGCGAGCTGAACCGATCTGCGCGAGCTCTTTCCCAGCCCTGGGCCCTGGCCATCTTCGTCCCGTCACTTGGGGCACAGTCCTCACACTGGCCTTTGCACCGTTCCATCCCCTCTGGCTCTTTATTCTCACCTGTCTCCGGGTCACTGAAGTCTGGCAAAGTGATTGTGTTAAGCTGTCGTCTGTCCGCAATGGTTCTATCTAAGAGGCTGCTCCCACGTCCAGAGTCACTGCAAAACAACAGCTCCAAATGTCAGTCATTTGCAGGGTGGACGGGAGGAAGCAGAACCAACCAATACCGACTCCTGAAATGCAGGAACACCTCTGGGTGCGTGTTTCTGACATCCTTCTGCACCTTTATGTCTATTACAAAGTGCCCTGCTTCCTGGGTCAGCTTTGGCTGGGATTGCTTTCAGCATTCAACGTCACGAACACAGCTTAAACCATACCCACAGACCCTTGCTAATTTTAGCCTCTTTCTTTTATCATTATAAAATACAAAAATAAAAATGAGAAGCCCAGCTCTCTGTCTACTTTACGGGGAGACTGACTGACATCCAGCCCCCACACACCCTCCTCGAAGGGCCTGAGAACTGAGGACACTCGATGCCAGTGCCTCGAGGCCCTTGCTGCACAGGGATGTCACGGGAGGCACTTCTGGAAAACTGATGCCCAGGCCCTACTCCAGAACAAAAACAACACCAGTTTCTGGGGCAGTTGACATGTCTCAGAGCTCCCCAGAAGGTTCTGATGCACAGCTGGATGTGAGTGCCCCCCGAGAACCCCTGGCCCCTACTCTTCAAGGGGCGATCACAGCCACGGCCTTGTTCGGGTCCCAAACCAGGTAAGACTGATTGCGTGCCCTGTGTAACAGAGGAGGACCGGACGTCGGGGGTCGGTTTCCTGGCAGAGCTGGAGCTGCAGCCCCATCCAGCGAGAAGGGGCACCTCAGAGGGGACCCAGCAGGGCTGGGGCCAGCCTCCCGGCCACACCCCTGCCTGCCCCTTGCCTGGAATCCCCCCTCCATCCTGCTCCCACACGGTGGGGGAGGGGCATCGGGACCGACAGGGATGAAACTCAGCTAAAGGGACCTTGGCTCATACAGACTCTTGTTTTTGTTTTCTTAAATTCTAAGAAGCTTGGGAGCAAAGACAATTTTTTCCCCTCTATCATGATATTCCATCAAAGAAGCTCCAAAAGAAGCTTACCTGTCTTTTCAAGTGTGAATCCTTAATGATTTTCTTTGAATCCATTTTTAATCAATCTGGGGGCTCTAAGAGTGATATATTTTTTTTTGTTAAGAAGTTCGAATTCTACAATAAAAGGACACAATCTCCTTCCTCGTTGCAGCAGCTGTTGCTGGAAGTGGTACAAACAAGATTTGGTAGGAAATGTAATGTGGTTTGCAGGCTGCAATTTCCAGGTTCAGAGATGGAGTTAGAGAAATCCACAGGAAATGGAAGGGAACTTGCTTCGGTACAGAAGACTCATCAGCCTACACTCAACTACATCACTGGGTATGTGTTTTTCGGAAACTGTTCTAATGAATATTCCCACAACTAAGAAACGTAAATGTCTTTGAGCAGAAGATAATATAAAAGTACACACAAATTTTCATTAATCACATTGCTGACTAAATATTTCTAGCATTGGTCTATTTGCCTATGTGTTTTTAATGTAAATATTACAAAAATATTACCCCAAAATCTGAATATTTGCAACTTTAAATGCTACTCATTAGTAAGTGATTGAAATGAGAATCGGGAAGAAAAAAATTTTCTTCCAATCGCATGGCTGCATGATGGAGATGGTCCAAGGGGCAGCGACAAGAGGGGGAAAGAAGTGATTAACAAGAAAAAATACAAATGAAAGAAGCTGGCTGTCGGCTTCGAGAGGCAGCATGCACAGTGGGGGGGCTCTCATGCTGGACAGACCTGGGCTTGACTCAGAGCTCCACTACTTACTACACTGGGAAAGCTTGGGCAAGTTTTTTAGTCTTGTTTAGTTTCCCCTTTATTTTCTGTGAAATGGGAAGCATAGTAGTCACCCAGCAAGACTAACAGCCCAGGGCTGAAGGTCACACAGACGGCCTCCTGCAGCAAAGCTCAGGCAGGGCTGCAGCCACTCCTGGCTGAATGTTGCGAGGTTCAGCCCGCGGAGGCTGCTAGGGCCTCCGGTGGGGGCTCTCTGCTCAGAAGTCACACTATGTTGAGTGGCCAAGGGAAAACGCACAAGCGGAGGGGGCCCCAGAGACTACTAAGACCAAGAAGACAAAACACGAGACAGAGTTCTATCCTAAATGTAAGCGAAACTGCAGACCTAGGGAAATAAACCCAGGCTGCTGGCCTTTCCAAATGTACACTCGAGAGAACACCACCCACCATTTTGCTCTCAGACTGCAGGTGCCATGCTCTTTGAAGCTGCCTAAGGCTCAGCGCACTGACCGGCTCCTAGAGATCTTCCCTCAAGCAAAATGACGGGGGCCGAGCTGCAGAGAACATGACGCTGGGTCTGTTCTCAGTCTGGCTCCGGTCCTGCCCGTGTCTTCCTCTGTGCTCTGAAGGCCTGTGCCAGCCTCAGCATGGAGCTGGGGTGCGGGAGGGGAGCCGTGGAAAGCTGGCAGGTTGAGCAGAGGGCCCCCCTCCCCTCTCAACTGATCAGGCTCCAAAACAAGGGTGCCCTGAGCTGGGAAGTCGGCGTGGACCTTCTCCAGGTGGCAACTAACTGCCTCATGCCCAGACTGAGCTTGCTGCTCAGATTTTTTTTCTTTTTTCTTTTTTAAGCAGGGATACTTCTCATGCACTTGTTCACGAGATTCTGCCCTTTTCTAAAACTTGTGTGACCTGATGGCAGATCCAAGGCCGCTGGGCCCAGAGCTGCCCTCATCTGGAGGACTGCGACATGTGCTGTTCCCGGTCACGACACAGTCCCCTGACCCCGAGGCTTTATTCTATTGCCAGGGTCACGTCTTTCTGGACTGTTCTTGGGATGTCTAAATTTGCACAATGGTATGGGCTACAGGAGAAACATGTATTTATATCCCAGAGAAAATAAAGTTAAAAAAACAAATGAACAGGAATATCCTTAATAAGGTGCCACCGGATTACCGCCCCTCCCCTCAAGGCTTTCAGAGTAGCTGGGGAGAGGAGCAGCTGGAAGGAGCAGCTGGAAGAAGGAGTAGCTGGAGGGAGCAGTTCTGTGCCGGGTCCCCCTCTAACCACCCCCTACCCACACTGCGCCTGCAGCCAAGGTGCCTTCCTACTCTGGCCCTGAGAGATCCTTCAGGAAATGGAGGAAGCAGGGACACAGCCCAGGCATTTGGTTAAGTATTTTTAAAAAGCTTTCCAATTCTGCTATTTTTTTCTCCTCACATTCAATATTCTTGGTTGCTAAGTGGGAGGAAATGTGGGGAGGTGGGTGAGGTGTGGAGAACTGAGGGAAAGCTGGCAACATGAAGGCTGATGGGTTTCTGTTCTCGTTTCTAAAGGGGGCACAGGCAAGGGAACACGCTCCAGCCGGGGAGGCAGCCACCGGCTGGGGCGCATCGCCTGTTGGCTGGGCTGGCGGCAGACACCCCCCAAGCCCGCTGCTTCTGACAGGCTGGGAGTAAGGGGCTTTGGGGAACATAAATACGAGCATTTTCTATTTCTGCCTAACAACTCAGAAAAGTAGAATCTTTTTAAAATTAAAATGATCTTTATTTTCAGAACATGCCCACAAAAGGGAAGATTATCTTTTCATCAAGAGGAAGACAGCGCTGCGCCATGGGCTCTGGTTAGAAGGGAACTCTGGTCTACTTCTTGTGCCCCAGCTCTGCAAAGGGTCACGTAGCTTTCCGGAACGCACTCCCCCTCCCTGCTGGCCGTACTGCCCGTGGGCCCGTGGTCATCTCTGTTAGTGTCAGTTCACAAGGACCCATCCTCTTCACAGGGTCCTGATCTTGACCTTCTTTTTTTTGAACTGCAGAAACTTTTGTAAAACAAAATTCACATGGAACCCCACCTGCCCTTGGCCGCTTCCCTACGGCCCATCCTGCCTTTTCTCTCCCCGGGCCAGCGGCGGCAGACCACGGCCACCAGATCACGTGCCTGCCTCCTGGTGGGCTGGACTGGGCAAACCACATACTTATTACACATTTAGGATGTGGGTTTTATACACTTTTAGGCTCCTGACTTTTAAGAGCATAATGGAGCTGCCCATACATCTTGCTTGCTACGAGCTTGAAACATCTTCTGAATGAATGAGCAGTTGTTGGAACTCACTGCACTCATTACAGCCCATTCCATCACCAGGCTTCCCTTGCAGGGCGGGGCACACTGACACTCCAGACATACAGCCCGGGAGACTGCCCAAGACTTGAAAATGGCCACAATGGGCCACCAGGTGTCTTTCAGTGGCCTGCTGGGGGCCGACAGCCCACCCTCCTCAGAGTGTCTGCCTCTGTAGGGTGGGCCCCTTGCACTGGCCTGGCCTGTCCGGGCCTTGCCACGGCTCTACAGGGCGGGGGGGCGGGGGGGAGGCTGCAGGAACATGACAGCAAGGAGAACGAATTTCATATGGTCAAGCTACACTTTCT
The DNA here is from genome assembly GCF_021234435.1 of Artibeus jamaicensis. NCBI lineage: Eukaryota > Metazoa > Chordata > Mammalia > Chiroptera > Phyllostomidae > Artibeus > Artibeus jamaicensis. Next base: position 9,881,721 of record NW_026521831.1, on the reverse strand, counting down.
GCTATATAGAAAAGATAACCTCAAATACATTTTATTGTCCTATAGGACATTGTTTTTGCATTTATCTGCAAGTTCATTTCAGCATACCTGTTTTTGAAATTCTTCTTTGGACTGGCCTTAACATTTGACTGATTCCCTCTTTAGTTAATGAAATACATAAAATCTTTGACACAGGCTTAACTTCTGTTTGAGTCATGACTTTAATTTCTTGAAAATACGACTTTCACGCCAATAGCAATCTCTGCTCTCCTTGCAGGTGGTGGCCCCACTGTCCATGCAGGCCTGTTAAATACTGTAAGAATCCAACCTGGAACACACAGGTCCGGCAGAAGCAAGGCCGGCTTTGATGCGGTTGGCAGGGTGATAATGTGGGAGTAACACTTCATAGGTTTAGCCTGAGCGTTTCACCTAAAATGTCACACGGTATGCTTGAGTGTGACATTGTTATGTGTCAGAGTTACATGCTTATGATCTTGTAATAAAAGATTTTGTAGCAAAACAAGGGGTGTTATTTGTGCTGTATCCTGTATCACTGACCAGTCTATTCATACATCGTCAGATAGGCATCAGCTGTGAACCGAACCTACTGCGTTGCCGTGGCAACAAGAGCAAAAGAAACCCACGGGAGAATAATCCCTTTAAAGCTGGAGCACAGGAGGCTCCCCCACTATCATCTGCTGTATCTGGGGACCTGGAAGGGCACTAGGGTGACAGAGTAAGTGCCTGCTAAATGCCGGTCAGAGACGGCACAGGTGGGCAGGGACCCGTGCGGACACCACGCACGCCAGGCCCTGCAGGCCCCTTACCTGGGATTGGTCAGATTGTAGCAGGACTTCCATATCTGTAGCATGTGCTTGCAGGTGAGGAGCGCCTCATCTGGGCCCCGGCAGAGCGACTCCAGCTTCACTTTGGAAAACAGCAGTCTGGGTGGGGACACAAAGGAGAAGGGGGCACACTCACACCACACGGCCTCCGCCCAAACAGAACAGGGTGGCCTGGCTCAGGGGCCGAAGCTACCGCGCTCGCTCTGCAGTCGGGTGTCCAAAGGCTTCCCCCGACCACAGGAAGCCGTGGAAGCAGGAGCAAGGGCCCCAGAACTCCCAGCTCAACCTGGGGCTTTGCCCAAGTCTCACCTCGAAGGCAGGCACAGGCACCGACTGGTGGTGGTCAGGCGAAGTGCTTCCGAGTGGCTCATTTTATTCAGCACACAGGGATTCCATTAAGAGCACGCTTTTAAAGTACAAAACTAATTTCTCTGTGAAACTTCAAAAATTCATTAAAAGCTAACTTTGATTTACTTACAAAATTACACAGGAGACGGATTTAGTTGCTGTAAATATCTACAAGTAACCTTCCACAACGACCCTCATCACGCGGTGAGCAGGTCTCGTAAGCTGTGAAAAGCCGGAACTGAGGGCACAGGAGGAAGGGGTGCCTGGCCAACACCCCCCCCCCCAAGCCTTCCCCGGCCCTGCTAGTTAGGGGCCAGGACTTCACCAGCTTGCTCCATGACCACCACCTAGTCCCTGTGTTTGTTGCCACCGACATCCTGCCCCTCCACCCAGACCTTCCGAGTGCTAACCGCAGCCCCTTCTCTCTCTCCTGGCTCCCGACCCCCACATCATCCCATCCCGAAATCTGCTTATGTCCCTCTGCAGACATCAGCTCCCTTGGTCCTGGGCTCTCCACCACTCTCCCGCGAAAGCCCTGTCTTGGGTCCACACACCTTCCTCGTGGACTTCCTGTCCCTGGACTGGTTCTGTGAACCTTTCTCATAAAAGCCTCCAAAGATAACTTTCCTTCCTCGCGTAAGACCCCCGGCCCCTTCTCCTTCACTTTCCCATTCTGTGCGTCGAGCCAGAAGGGCCCTCACTCCTGCGCACAGGATTCCCGGCCAGAGGCTGTGCTCCCCTCCCAGAGCCACGAACACACAGGCCAGGTCCTCAGCCTTGGTCTTTCCTGGTCCACGCCACTCCTTAGCTCCCCCTAAATTCACCTAGAGCCCCACCCCTCAAACTAGTCCTCTCCCATCGATGCCACCTGCACCCCTTGAGGGTCTCTGCTCAGCGTGTACCAGACTAGCTGGCGTGTGCTGTTCATCAGGAGAAAAGGACGGGGAGCAGTTCCTGTCTCCCAAAGGCCTCCCGTGTGCCCAGCACGGGGTTCAGCACCTTGCAAACCAGATCCCAGTCCTCTTTGTAACGCCCCTGCTCAGGGGCGGGTGTTTACCTCCCTTTCCATAAACGAGCCCCAACCCCTCTCCCAGGCCTTACTCCCACGGCACCCAGGGCTGTGCTTGGCAGTCAGCCGGCCTTTGGTCAGCATTTGCTCACCAACTATTTTCTCTATAAGTCACAGAAGACAGAGAAATGTGTTTCTAGTGCCTTGAGTTAGACACGAAGGAGAATTCCTCAACTGTGCACCATGTAATGGCCTCATTGGAAGGTACTTTGGAGGAGAAAAGCCTTTTTTTCTCCACGGTCCTGAGACGGAGTGAGGCTGGTGCTAACCCGCCGCTGTCCAGGCTCGGGGATGAGTCCGCCCCACCCACACCCTCTGAATGGAACCCAGGAAACTCAAGGCGCTGCTTGGGGCTCCCAGGGGGTTGGGGTGGCAGTATCCTCAAGCCCAGGTTTGCAGAAGCCTGCTGAGGCAACGGCGAGCCAGGCCAGGGGAGGGACGAGGTCTCTGGCCCACAAGTGGCATAGAGAGTGAGCCCAGGCGTGAGAGCACTTGGCTTCTGCTCAAAAGCTTCTCGTGGAAGTTCCCTGAGGCCTTTCCAGGGCCACCTGGAAAGGCTGGAGGGCCACTCAGGGTGCCTGGGGGGCGTTTTAGGAGCCAGAGCTGTCATCTGCTGATGTCTTCATGAGCTCACAAGGGGGTTGATCTTTTCCACTGGAATCTCCTACCAAACTGGGGTCAGTGTGTTACCACGAAGGAAGGCCAAAGGGTCACCTGTCCACTTCTGGTGGAGACCTACCGGAGGCCAGTGATCCCCTGGGTGAGGGCTGGTTGCTGAGCGGTTTTGGCCAGGAACCCCACCCAGGACTGTGGTGACGTCTGTGGGAGGCAGCTTAGCTCAGAGGGTGGCTGCCCCAGGGAGGGCTTCAAGCAGGTGGGGAGAATCCCTGCACAGGTATTGCTGAAGCTCTAAGAGTGATTATCTGCGAGTCCTTCGCTGTCCCGGATGCCAGCACCCATCCTAAGCCTCAGCTTGGGCGAACAGTTCTGTGCCAGCATTCTTGGCTGGAAAAAGAACTTCTAATTAACATGAAATAACAGCTTTCAAACACTTGACTGAGGATGTGGAACTGAAAAGGTGTGGGCTGGGTTTAAGGGAACCAGACAGGGAGAACAATAGCGGGGCTCTGAGCACAAATGATGGAAAGTGAAGCAGAGGAACAGCAGGAATGAGCGCGGCAGAGAAAGGAGGCCAGAAGCACAGGCAGGAGAGGCAAGGCCAAGGAGTGAAGGCGGGACACGAGGACACCGCCTGAGACTGCTCCTTGTCACCTTGCTGCCCTCCCCCAACCCTCAGCTGTGCACGAGGCCGAGACAATGCCTGCAAGGGACCCTTGTCATCCTATTTGCCAAATGCTGCTCACTCATTTGAAGACTGTTGGAAAACCTCTGGCTGGGTGTGTGTTACCTTAGCACAGAAATGGAGAGAATGCAAACAATGATTAGGGTTCACCTGCTGCCGCAGATGTCCAAAGGTGTCAGAGACTCCACCCACCGGGGAACCATCTACAGCTTCAGCTCCATCTACAGCTCTGTGCCTCTTGAGGCAAAAACAAGAGCAAGTTATGGACACACTTGGGGCAAGCCAGCATTGATGGCACTTTTGTACGTGGAGCGGTCAATGGCTCCTCGCACAAAGCATGTGCCAGGCAGGACTGTTGGTGGCCACGCCCCGCCCCGAGTCCAACCATGAATTCAGATGTTTCTCTGAGTTAAGAAGTCACCTGCTGGGAAAATGGTCTACTCCTATACCCTGTCTAGGAGTAGACAGGGTGGCTCAAAGTTCACTAATCTCATTAAAAATGATTTTGTTTAGAGACTCACTGAAAACTTACAGGAAATTAATAAAGACTAGCAGAACCTGGCAGAAGTATCAATGGGGCTGTCGCTGACCTCACGCGACGCCTTCCGTTTCCTGGCTCCTGCCCACGTGCTTCTCTTTGGTGTGCCCGCTGCCCATCTTGCACACCCCCACTCTAGCCACGGCGCCTTCCTCCATGTGCCGCCCTTCTTCACGTCCCCGGGTCTCTGCGCATGCCCTCTCTTCCACCTGGAATGCCTTTTCCATCCACTTCTCTTTAAGCATCTGCTCATCTTTCAAGGTTCAGGTCGAAGAGCACCGTTTTCCTGAAGCCAGTCTTAAGTAATAGGAGTTACTGTTTCCAAAAGGAAATACGATTCCAGAAGGGACGAGAGCTCGCTACTGTGGAATAGTAAGCTACAGCCGGGAAACTTCTGTTGTCGGGACAAGTGACATAGTAACGGCAGCAGCTGTCGGGCATTTGAAGTATTTAACCACTGATCCTTACGACAACCCTGCATGTCAGGTGGGCAGTGAGGCCCTCACCCCAGTTCGCAGTGTGAGTCACTGGTGGGACAGAAACACAAACCCGAGACTCCAAGGTCCCGAACAAGAACCCGAGGAGAAGGACTCAAAATTGTCTCGGCACATCACTGACACTCGTGAAGACTCGCAGCACTTTCTAACCTGCCGCCAGATACTCACCAGCCTGAAATATGCAAAGAGCTGTGTCAGCTGCGAAGTGGAGTGAAACATGCTGGTTAGGAAAACCAGCAACCTTTCAGTCTGCAGGCCAGCGTTTAACCCACTGAGCCACACCAGCCAGGGTGAGAGGATCCTTCAAATAATAGCCATGTTTGGCTTAGGACAGAGTTCAGGAAGAACTCATCATGGTCCGGGTGCAGGTCTGGGCCACGTGGCCTTGTGACATCACTGGGCACCTTAGGGAATGTCTTCTCAGAGCCAGCTTTCATGTCTAATGATCAGCCCAGGGAGACCTTTCTGATGCCCTGGAAACTGTCCCGACCACCAGCCCTCACCTCCAGTCCATCACTCCTGAGCTCACTGTCGACCCTCACCTCTCCCTGCACATGCGCATGGTGACCAACTGCCTGCCTGGCAGGCCCCCCACCAGCGCCCCTCCCACCGTGCCTGTGAGCATCTCATTGTCTGACATCTTCCATGACCCCTGTCCTCAGGCAGAATCTACCTCCTTCCTCATCTCGTGTGTAGAAACTACTTTCATAATCTGTTTACTTATCCCACATTTGTGCAGGTGACTACCTATATGTCAGGGCCTGATCACAAATTTGTTCATCCTTTTGTCAATCACTTTTAAAGCGCCTAGTGCGCCACTGAAGCTCCAAAGGGGAATAAGACATGGTATCTTCCTCCCAAAAGCTCGCAGCCTCGTGTTACATTCACCAGCTATGGGATGAATGTCTGAATAAAGCTCTTGGGCAACACAAAAGGAAGAAGACAGATTCTGCCTGGGTGCCATGAAGACGCCAGAGAAAAAGTGGGACTTTCACAGTTGAGGTGGGAGAGGCGCTGGGGGCGGGGGTGTCCAGGTTGGCAGGTGGGACAGCGGAGCCCAGGCAGGCGGTGTGGCGTCCACAGGGAGCTCAGCTGTGGTGTCTGCACTCTCAGATCTAAGAGTGGGAACTGAGATGGAGCTAAAAGGGTAGATATCTCCAGATTCTGAACTCTCATACGCTCACAAAGCTTTCTGATGAAGACCTCTGAAGGAAAGAAAAGGCAGAAAAGTTTAGAGAAACAGTAGAGCAGTAATTCCCTCCAATCTGATTTGGCAGTATAAAAACACATTCATTAAATGCAAGTAGGAAGAAACGAGCGTATTAAAACACAAAACCCTCACTAATTAGCTGTAAATGCTGTGCTCAAGGCAGCTGACTCAGAAGTGGAATCGCAGGAACCTTGCACGCTGGGCACTCTGTGCTGATCTGCGTGTGCGCGTGCCCACGGTCACCTTCGGGCTCAGCACGCCAGGAACCTGCTCTTTGTCTGACGGATTTAGGCAGAAGGTGTTCTCTGCAAAGAGCGGCCTCAGATCCCGGGCTGGATCACTGTCACTGAAAATCAGTGCCTTCACCGGCCTGTGAGCTGCCTGGCCTGACGCAGCAGAATGGGGTCCCGGGACCAGCAGGCAAGCCAACGGCACCAGGTTTACAGCTGTGCAGGCCCCAGAGCCCAGACCACCCTGAGGACCCTCTGACAACTGCTGGAAGGCACCGGGGGGTGGGGAGCCAGCTCATGTGACGCTCCCACGAGACCACAAATGCTGCTTCAGGTCTCACTGAAGGTGAATGTTCAATAAATGTCACCCGGAGGAATGATCTGCCTGCTCATCTGTTACACGGAAAACAGTTTCCTCGATGGTCTGGTTTCCCTCATTGCTGTACCGACACGCTCTTCACGTCAAAACACATGGATTTTTCCAATCAGCCAAAAGCTGGAAAAAGCCTTGAGAGGCCTGTAATGGTTTGCTGCTCAGGGTGCAGTGCGGGGCGGGCGCCCCGGGAACTGGTGAGCAGTGTGGAGTCCCGCCCGCTCTAGACGCAGCGGGCCAGGGTCGTCTGGGACAAGGTTCCCCACGATCTGTGTGCAAACTGCAGGTCAAGAAGCACCGTGCAGGTTCCTAACCAGTTCCTAACTTCCTGTCCTAACCTTCAATGGTGTGATTTTTTTTAAAGACCTCCAAGAAAGCATTTCCAGAGCCCCTACACTTAGGAAATTCTACATGTATTTCTTTCTTTCCCATAGGAATTTTGGAAGTATTCCTTTCTTAAATTCAGTGGAAATTCTGATCAACCACTTACATTAAGGTCACAAACAAAGGGCACCCCACCCGTGATCCTGAAGAGAACACTTGACTTCTTTCTGGAGGGAGGCCCTGGCTGGCTTTCTGATGGCTGCGCTGTAACCTGTCCAGGCCCTCCCTGCGTGTCTGCAGGGAGGGGCACCACTGACACTGTCACCCGCACGGAGAGCACCTCTGGGGCCTGCAGAGTGTGGAGCTGGGTGCTCCTCAGGACCGGGGAGCCTTTGGCATTGGGCCAGTGCACTCCAAAACTAACCGGGTCCAAGCATCTCTGAAACGTGTGCAGACCTTAGAGAACTCTGCCAGCAGGTTCGGCTCACGGGTCTTTAGATGGAAACCCCTGGTCTCCAGGCTTCTCCAGGATCGAGTCTCAGTACCTGGTTCCCTTTACAAACCCCCAAATCCCACACTGAGTCCTAGTCAGTTTGCCAATGGAGCCACTGAAGGGAAGTGTGACGAGCAGGGCTCTTCTCGTTCCCGCCCTCTCCAGGGACAGAGCCCTGGTGGGTAACTGACCCTGGTGGTGTACTGGCAACACCTGCCTGGGAGCTCTGAATGACTGCACTGGGAGTTCTAGAAGTCTGACCACGGTTACTCAAGAGGGAGGTGAGGTACGATGTGCTTGCAAGTCTGGGCAGGTTGCTCAGCATTTCTTTCACAATGGCCTTGCTGTCACTGTGACTGTCACCCCAGCCCAGGCTCTCAGATCTGCTGGTTGCTGGGGAGATCGCCACCCTATGCGCTTAGCAAAAGAAGGTGCCAGGAGCAGACCCCGTCTCGGCAGAACTCAGCAACCCCTCGTCCTCAGCTGGGAGGCTGCTCATGAGTGACGGGTGCCAGGACAGTCCCCACGGTCCCGGAGGGTTCGGCTGTGCCTCCTGCTCTCCTCTCTCTGACAGGCAGGAGCTCCTGTTAGATCCCATATCAGTTACATTTCGCTTCTCATTTCAGTCAAAGTGTCAACAATCTGGAATACTCCCCCATCCTTCCAGCGATATTTTTAGAACAAACAACTGACAAATTTAGCTGAAATAAATCACCTCAAGAAACCCCAGTTTGGCTCGTTTTTTGCTCCTGCTTCAGCTAGTAATCCGATCACCGCCCCAGAGCCAGCACTCAGCTGGAAGTGACCCAGACAGGTAGGCCGAATGGAAAACACCCGGGAGTCACACTGCCCTGCTGGGGGACCTGCTCGCGTGCCCGAGGGCGATGCCGCTACGAGGGCAGCCACTGTGTGCAGCACCGTCCACGGAGCAACAGGGCACCGGCCCCGGGGGCCAGGGTGGGTTCTCAGGGGCTCTCCCAGCAGGGGGCTAGGGGCTGAGGGCGCAAAGTGAGTGCAGGGCAGATGGCCGCCCTGGGGCTGTGAGTGGGCTGGTGAACAGAGCGGTGGGAGCGGGCCTTCCCATCAGACCGCGGGCTGGAAGAAGAAACTGCGTCCTTCCTGAACCACACAGCCGCTGCTCGTCTCTAAACGGAGGGCTGCAGTGAACCCAAGAGGGTCCACTGCTCTGCTGCTGCCCCAAGGCCATCTCTTGGGCACGTGTCCCTGTCTCTGTTCTGACTCAGCTCTCTTGGCCCCCGTTTCCCCACATTCCCAAGTTTGAGGCGGGGAGCCCAGTGAACAAATGAGACACGGGGGCCCATTTCGGCGGCCATGGCGGGTGTCAAAAAGATGGGTCCCCCGCCCTCACCCAGACATGGAAGGCAAGGCTTTCAGGGGACTGGAAGGGACCAATGAAGTTCTGTGAGAGGGAATGGCTCTTCCCACCTGCAGGCGGGAGGCCGAGCAGGGCCCCGAGTCCCTGCCCCAGGTGCCTGCAGCTGTGAATCCCGGCTTGTTGCTCGAGCCCCACCTTCTCTGTCTCAACCTCCTGTGTGTCCTCACTGGGGCCGTCATGAAGAGCTCGGCCATCTATTTTCAACCTTCCAAGAATGCTGCAAACCCTCTACCACCATGCAGGTCAATAAGGAGAGACCAGAAAGCCGATTGAAAACCAACTACGGTAGAATACGTAAAACTTACCGTTTGTAAGTGCACAGATCAGTGGCACTAAGCACATTCACACTGGTGTGCAGCCGTCCCCACCACCCACCTCCGGGACATTTCCCATCTTTCCAAAACTGAAACTCTGTCTTCGTGGACCAGTAACCCCCACCCTCCCTCCACTAGCCCCTGCCACTTCCTGCCCCTGGGATTTTGATGACTCTGGGAACCTCACCTAAGAGAACATTTTTGTCCTTCTGTGATCGGTGTACTTCACTTAGCATTACGCCCCCTCGGTCCCTCCACGCGTCGGCATTCCCTTCCTTTCCGAGGCTGAACAACATTCCATTGAATGCAGGCCCCACGTTCTGCTGACCCCCTCACTCCTCAGTGGACATGTGCGCTGCTTCTGCCGTGTGGCTGCTGTGACCAACGCCGTGACGGACGTAAGTGGACAGTATCTGTGCAAGTTCCTGCTTTCAATTCTTTGGAGCGTTGACTCAGACGTGGGATTGATGGATCATACATACGTGCTGTTAATTCCTTGGGGAGTGTCTTCCACATGCTGCGCCAAGTCCCACCAGCAGAGCACAGAACCTCCACTTTCTCATCCTTGTCAACCTATTATTATATTTTAAAAATACTAGCTGCCCTGACGGGTCTGAGTGGCATCTCATGGTGGTTTTGATTTATATTCTCCTAATGATTAGCGATGTTGAGTATTTTCATGGACTTACTGGCCATTTTACTTTGGAGAAATTCCATTTGAATCCTTTGCCTACTTTTTATTCAGGTTTTTTGTTTTGGGAAGTGGGTTTTGAATTAGCCATTGCATCTCTGAATTCGTTTTGATCTGGGGGGTCCTTCAGGCTGCCACCCACCCTCCCTTGGCCGAAAGCCCCACTTTCCAACCTGCATGCGAGGACCTGGCCTCCCTGGGTCAGTGACCTCACGCCCCTCCCTCCCCGCCCTCCCAGACATCCTTCAGGTATCCACACATCATTTCTCTAACTTAATGCAACAAACAGCCCCTTTCCCTGTGGTCCAACCTTGTATCAAATGCAAATTTAATGGGCACGCTCATCACTCCATCACCAGGCTCAGACACGAAATGGCCCAGAGCCCCTGGCCCCTCAGTAGTCACTGCACCACAACACCCCCAGTCTACCCAACTCCAGTGGAGTTTCTCTGCGGAGTGTGCGTGCGGCAGAGCGAGGAAGACGGGATGCCTCACCCGCCAAGTGATGACTTTTTTCAACCAGATGTAGATGTAGAGTCCACTCCAGTGAAGGGCGACGCCGACCATGTTTTCCGGTTCTTTGCTGAGAGTAACAGGGACAGTGCGACAGCCCTGCCCGCCTGCCCGGGCGGCTCGGACGGAGCACTCACCATCTTCCTCGTACCAGCGCAGCAGCGTCCCCAGCGCGGCGCCTGCACCGTGGTGGGAGCTGAGTGCTTCAAAGGTGTGGGGTGAGAGCACAGGTGTGGAGGCGGAGGCCAGACGGCCCAGGTTCAAATCGTGACTCCATCATTTTCTCGGTGCATGAACCAGCAGCGTAATCTGGGACAGATTATTTACCTCCTCTGTGCCTCAATTTTCTTATCTGTACAATGGGGATAATACTACCTATCACAGTTCTGAGGTTGATTAATCTACTTAAAAAGTGTTAAGCACTGACAGGAGTTGCCTCTAACAAAGCCGAGTGTAAATGCTAGTGATCGCTACGTGAGTGAGTGAGTGAATGTTATGTATGTTCACTTCTTTCCCTGGAGTTCACTCCCGCTGGTGTAAAAGAAGTGTGACTGTTTCGTAGAGTCTGCTTTCACACATGCAGGACACAAGACCACACACAGAGAAGAGTGTGGTGGACAAGGTTACGGTCTTCCGGTCAGGTGACTGAGCGTCGGTTTCAGCACTCGGGATACCACGGAGTCACGTCTGCAGCAGGAACTGCGCTCGGAAGAGTTGTCTGAACATCTGTAATGACCCCCCTGGTATTCGTACCCTTCGGAGGTTTCCAAAATTACTTTCTTGCGCTTTGTGGTAACGTGATGGTTTCTTAAGTGTGCTGTTGACCTGATACCCTCCCTTTGAGCACATGAAAAGGGACCTGTAGATATTCTTTTTAAGTAGGAAAGAGTAAAGTTAAAACCAACTAAAAATGAATCATTAAGAAAGGTGCACAACCTCAGTTTGTTTCAGGGTAAGAAGTCAGCCCTGGCAGCACCCGCAGCAGCCACTGCGGGGCTTGCTGAACCGGAGTAACACATGGCAGTCACTCTCAAACTCTCAGTGCCACCACAAGTACGATACTACCTGACATACTTTCCAAAGATAAAAAGTAACAAACCACCAGTTCTAATCCCAGCATTTCATCTAAAAAGGACTGTCCACGGCAGAAATGCAAAGTCTGTGAGGGCCTGGTCAAAGCCCCGGCCCATGGACTGCCGCCCTGGGAGGGACAGCCCCACGGAGCACAAAGTGGCAGGGTGATGAAAGCAAGGTCACACACAGTGGCGGGCACAGTGGCCAGTGGAGCCAAGCAGAAAGCTTGGACACGGGCAGGATCCCACATGCGTGGACATTCAGGACAAAAGTGGCACCGTGGAGCAAGAGGGAGAGGAATCTGTCCAACACGGCGTGCCGGGACAACCGGGTATCACACGGGAAGAAATGACATCGGACGGCTCACACTGCACATGGGTGCAGTGGTCACCTCCAGGCGAACTCCCGGCTTTCAGTGCAGAGACTGTAAGAGCTTCCAGAAGGCAGCTTAAGGGCCTATCCCCGTGATCCTGGAGTCAGCCAAGGTCTCTAACTAAGCACCAAAGAACTGTCCATGGAGACATAATTGAGGGATTCAACTACTTTTAAATCAGTAACTTCTGTTCGTCAAAGGATGTCAGTAAGAGAAAGCAAAGAGTAAGCACAGTTTGGGAGATGTTTACAACACATTTCACCACCAACAACGAAAAAAGCACATGTACCATAATCTATAAAGAAATCTTACCAACTAGTATGAGAAAGACAACCCAACCAGAAGAAAGACTCCTACATGTGCTTCACGAAGGAGAGAAGCTAAATGACCAACAGACCAATGAACAGGTGTCCAGCCTCATTAACACGGAAGGACATGCAACCTCAACTCACAGCAGGACACCACTGACCAGCAAGTACACAGCCAAAAGTAAGTCTGATGACACCCAGGGTTGGTGTGGCAGCCACGTGGGTCCCCAGGCCCTGCTGGTCGGAGTGCACAATGGCATGGCCACTCTGGAAAACAGTTGGGGATTCTTCGCTAAAACTGAAGATTTTACACATATCCTGTGACCCGACAATTCCATCCCAGGCGTATACTTATAGAAACGCTTACTCGTGGGCATCGGGGGACGTGAGCGAGAATGTTTACAGCAGCATTCATTGCTCATAACAGCTGAAAACAACCCACGTACCCCCTGAGAGCAGACCAGAAAAAATAAATCTTGGTATACTTATACAATAAAAGCTATTCATAAGCATAAATGAATAAATTGCTGCTGTAGGCACTATGGACGAACCTCTGAACATAACGTTAAGCAATGAAAGCAAGCAGTATACAGACACTTTCAGTACAATTCCATTTAAAATTGTAAACACGCAGAATTAAAAATTTTCACTATTCAGGAGTACAAACGTACACGGCACACACAGAACCAGTTGTGCGCAGGTTGCTGCTCAGTGCACAATTCAGATGGTGGTGGACTGGGAGGTGAGAGGTAAGGGGGCAGGAAGGGGCACAGGGGCGGCTCACAGGCTGTATTTATGCTCTTTCTCTTAAACAAAGGAGGGCTGCACATATATTAGTAGCATTATTATTTTAAATGTGTTTAATAAATAATCTTTGTTTCTTCTTAATATTTAATAGCAATTCTAAAATACGGCATTTGAGAACACTGTACTAGTAATAATAATAATAATTCCTATGAATAATTGAGTGACTGCCACGCGATGATTTTGACTAAGACATCGATCCCAAGGCCTTCAGCGCCCTGGCTGAGACAGCTAAATGCCCTGGCAGTTCTGGCCTCTCTGTGTCCATCCTTGCTGCTAACGCGAAATGATAAAAATTGGTATTTAAGTACCTGGAGAAGCTTTAAAGGGGACCAGAAAGTTCTGTAATTCTCTGCACGGGGCCGAGAGGCTGGTGGGGCCAACTCTGGGTAGAGCAGTTGACCAGTGGGAAAGGGTTCACATGGGCGTGCCCGACCTTCTCACATCTGTGGGCCACAGTGGAAGAAGAAGAGTTGTCTTGGGCCACATGTAATCACAAAACAATCTTATCATGTTTTAAGTAAGTTGACGAGCTTGTGTTGGGCTGCATTCACCGCTATCCTGGGCCACACACGGCCCGCAGGCCGGGGGTCAGACACACCTGAGGCAGGTGCTGACCACACATCAGTTACGCACTTGGTCGGTGGCCGGTGTGGCCCGGGGGGACACAAGGAGCAGGAGGCATTCCTGGCTTCTGAGAGTCTGCGGTTCTGCTGCAGACAAGCCTGTCACAAGCCGAAGGGGAGCACTACTTGACAGGTGCCCACATAATCTTGTCTGGGCTGGCACCGGAATGCTTCACCCAGGTTAGACAGCTCATGGGATCTGCCGACTGCATCCGGCCCCACTTTTAATCAAGTATTCTCAGGAAGAAGTTTCTCATCACAAAGGAAGAAACACAAATATTTAAAAAGCAAACAAGTCATCGGAGGCTGCTCTCAGACCTGCTGACATATGCTTTGCTTTTTTGAGCTTACAGCTTAACATTAAAATAACAGGCTTGCATTCCTCAAATATCTCCACTGCTGTTCCTTACTTATATTGCTTGAAAAGGCTGTCAGCTGCTGTCACTTGGAGGCACTGCCATATTAGCCACCACTGTTTACTGCTTACAATGTGGTGTGGCTGTTAGTTTAACAAGCAGGCTCCGGATGACACCCCAGGCTGTGTACGCAGGAGCCACATGCGCTGTCTCACATCTAATGAAGGTGCGGGGGGAGGCAGGGAGGGCTGCTTTATAAATATTGATGAAACGGAATTTAATTGCGCCAGGCGGTAGTCTGCTGCTAGGTAGAGGACTGCAGGTTTTTTAAGGTGCTTTCACTGCTTTAAGGTCCCATGGCCGAAGAGGCTCCGATAAGATCCAAAAACACGCTGGGTGTGCAAAAGAGCAAGTTTGAGATCTGCCAGAAGCAAACACCGCAGCAAACCTCCTTCATTCGCTCTGCATAAGTAGCCGAACCTACAAAGGAAATCTCTCCTCAGAGTCTCCCCGATTACAATGAGAATTTTCTCGCTGGGGGAAGAGAAGTGCTCTTTTCACAGGGAGACAAAGACATGTTTGAAATGGAAATGTGTGAACCGATTTTCCAAGGAGAGCCACTGAAACTCACTGAGCAAAAACACACCCAGGTGATGAGAAATCAAGCCCACGACCAAGAGGATCCACTTCAAATTGGTGATTGCGCTTATTTCATGTAAGTGCAGAGAGCCAGTGGGGGCCGCGGGCTCCATCCCCTCCCTCTTCCCCTGCCCCGTTACTGACCCCGCCACTTAGACAGTTAGAACCTGCCTGGCGTGCAGGACTGTTTACTCTTTCTCACCACTGTGTACCAGTCACCCAGCTACTCCACTGAGGACACACTAGGAGCCGAGCAGCCTAAGAAACATGTCTTCTCAGCAAAGCCTAACCAGCAAGCCTGGATCCTGGGATTCCAAGGAAATAGAAAAGTAAGCAGATAATTCAAGCAACGGGCTGTTGATGATGGCAATTCTTATGTTACGTACAAATACTGTTGATTTAAGGAATTCCATTTCCTAGAGAATAAAACCAAGTCAGAAAGAGGTCAGCTTATCCTGGTGAAAGTTGCCAAAATGTAACAATCACCCGAAACTGGCAGAGCCCTGCCTAACAGTCTGCCCAACAAGCTCTAAAGCCCCGTGTTCCCCCAAGTTTCAGTCCTGGGAGTTCGCTCGCTGTAACGTTTGCCATTCCCAGGTGTATCATCGATCAGTATTTTCTTAATATTTTTCTTTAAACTGACTTTAGTGCAACTCATTAAAACAATTCTTAGTCTCCCTCTGAGTGATAATTTCTCAGAGAGAAATATCAAATCACACTTTGATATGCGGGTATACTTTTCTAATGTACATTTAAAAATATGTAACTTCTAAAAGTGTTTGTCCACCGCCATCTGAGATCACCCTGTGTGCCCCAAGGGTACCAGTGGAGAAATGGATAAAGAGTTTGAACTCGACAGGGACGAGCTCGCAGACCGCAGCCGACCCTCGAACGACACGGGTTTGAACTGCGCGGGTCCACTTCTACGCAGGTTTTCTTCCATAAACACTGTAAAGAAACCCTATTTTCTCTTTCTTAATAACACTTTCTTTTCTCTAGCTTACTTTACTGTAAGAACACAGTATATATTAATGTGGTGTACAAAAAATGTGTAATCGACTATTTATATTCAGGGAGAAGTCTTCTCTCATCAGTAGGCTGTTACTAGCTAAGCTTTTGGGGACTCAGAAGTTCTCTGCGGGTCTTCAACTGTGCCGGGGGCCGGCGCCCCTAACCTCCGCATCAGTCAGGAGTCAACCGCACATCTGTTTCTAAACATCATGAAAAAACAAAGAATGCAGGGAATTTTGTACTATTTGCCCTAGGACGTCTGTGAAGGACTCGGATTAGGGAGAAGGAAGTTGCTAACTCCCGAGTCAGGAAGGACAGAAGCCCGGCGCACTCACATGAAATTCTCCGGGTACTCGCTCAGGGCCATGTCCACGATGTTCAGTGCGTCGTGGTGGTGCTTCTGTGCGGACAGCAGCAGGGCCAGCAGGTGCAGGGCATTGGCGTCGTCGCCTTGCAGCTGCAGCGCTTGGCGCACGTACCCCAGAGCCTCCGGTATCTGGTTGAAAACACAGCCAGGACGAATTGTTAAACACACACACACGCCCACGCACGGCCACCATTTCAGTATCTGCTTCTCTGGAACCCTCAAGAGTCGTTTCACCCGGGAGTGCGGTCCAGGGTGAACTCCGGTTTTAGGCCCAGCCTCCGCGGAAGCGCCGGGAGGTTTGCCGAGAACAGGAGAGTGGGCGCTGTCTTCAAGCCCCAGTCCAATCCATGAAGTGATGCTCTCCTCTGTGTGACTGCCAATACCAAATCTTTTCTTTTCCTCACATAAACCCTTTGTTTTCTCCCACCAAATGGATCTCGTTTTGATCACACTTGAGATAATTTCACTAAGTGGAGGCGCAGAGAAATTGCCAGAGGTTTTTGGTGGAATTAAGCTGCCTCGGCTGAGCTGCTCTCAGTTTTTACAGTGTGGCTGACACGGAAGTGCTGAAGTCCTAAGAGTGTTCACAGAGCTTCCTAAGTGATCAGATGCCGTGGTTCCGTCCAAGCCCCTTTGCCCTGGTTCCCCATCAGACATCAGGGATAAACACACAAGCAGACAGAAACCCCACACCTTCCCCAGCTACAACCCTAACACTCGACCCAAGAAACACATGGCGATTCCACGCTGAACTCAAGCAGGACCAGACGCAGCCTTAACCTTCCACGTACAACAGCTACTGGAGTCTTTCTTCACGATGGTTGGTGAAATGCACACATAGTGAAAAGTGAACACCCGAGTTTCCACGCAGGTTTAACAGTAACTAGGGAGAAACAGGACTTGAAGCTGGGTTTTGAAAGAGAGCTCCAGATCGAAGCCTCCTGCACCGCTGGCCACGGGACCCCTCTGCTGGACACCCCCTCAGCTCTCCTGCGTCTTCCCAAACCCTCGGAAACTCACTCCTGAGTAGGAAGCCACAACTTCTGTTCTTCCCTCTCTCTGAAATTCCATTTTTGATGGATTTAATTATAAATGCTGGCCATGGAGGCTTCCTGCTTGCAGCCAGAGAATCATGGCTAGTACAGCTAGAAGGGAGATCATCTGCCCAAACCTTCCTTTATGGGAGGAAGCTGAGCCCAGAGATGAAACGACTTGAGCAAGATCACCCAGCCATTGAACTCCTGAGACCAATGTGGCACTAGGGGTTCCGATTCCTCTCCCACCCTCTGCTCCTAGTCAGATGGCATTGGCTATAAAGAAAGAGGGCCACAGGCCCCCTGCCCACGGTCAGCAGGGAAATGCTGAGGTCTGCTGCTGTCAGGCTGCATGCCCACAAGGGGCACACACACCCACTAGGCTCACCCCTCAGGGTGAGCACGGATGGTGCGAACAGCACCCAGCCTGGCAGTGTGGGGAGGGCCAAAAGGCAGGGGACACCTATGGCACCAATGTGCAGGGATGACCAAAGCAATCAGGGACACGCTGGTCCAGGGTTCAAAAGATGTCCCGAAGGGAGAGCTGACTCGAAGGAATTCAGCAGCCGGTTTCTGCATTCAGTGAGCACCCCTGAGTGCCCACCACCTGTCGGACAGTGTTCCTTCCAACTGTCCAGTAAAGCAGTGATGATGGACACAGGTTCCTGCCCCGGCTGAATCTCAAGTTTAGCGAGAAAGACACTGACCGGGAGAACTGAGCAAGAGGAAGGAGAAGTGCAGGCCGCTGCAGGGAGAGGCTCTGCAGAGGAGGGGAGAGGAGGTCCTGGTGGGGAGACAGGCCAGGTGGCCAGTCCCCAGCCCTCAGCTGTTGCAGCAGCAGCTCGTGCTCAGCCCAGCTGTGAGCCACACCATGCCAGGTGAGAGGACCTTTACAGGGAAGGGAGCCGGGTCACCTCAGCCCTTGGGTCCCCAGTGGGAGCCACCACTCCAGGAAGTCAGATGCATGCCTACCTCCTGGGCTGCCAGGGGAATGGCATGTCTGGGGAAGTGACCTTCCGTTCACCCTCCAGTCAGCACTCAGGAATGTGCTGGGGTTACCACCAGTGTCTTGCACCTGGTGGGCAGGCGGACATGTGGCCAAAGTCTCCAGAACAGCTGGGAGGGGACGGGAGGGGATGAGAATGGCAAAGGCAGCTTCTGGAAGCTGCCAAAGAAAAGACGAAGGCCAGCAAACTCTGTCCCTCCTCTGAGAACTTTGTCAACTCTCCTATTTCAAGGAGCCGCTATGTGGAATTGCTACCTTCTACAAGTTTAGAGGAACTGGTACCTTTTGTCTCTGTTTCCTGGCATCTTCCTGTCAAGCACTGATACCCGAATGGCACCCAAGCCCCAGCCAGTGGCTAAATTCCCATGATGCTGAGGGCTCAGCACTGGGCTCTGCTGGCAGGGGACACGGGCTCTTGGCTGACTCCCAGGTTCAGAGTGTACGCCCAGCGCTGCACCCGTGTTGCCGTCCAACCCCAGGTGGGCCCTCAGATCCAGGGACTGAACCTTCCAAAGCGGAGCCTGGCATGTCTTCA
This sequence comes from Artibeus jamaicensis, assembly GCF_021234435.1. NCBI lineage: Eukaryota > Metazoa > Chordata > Mammalia > Chiroptera > Phyllostomidae > Artibeus > Artibeus jamaicensis. The sequence goes on along the minus strand of NW_026521831.1, from coordinate 9,863,465 downwards.
CAGCTGGTGCTCGAACTGACCAGAACACCAGGGTCTTCGCTGTGAGGAGGCCGTGTCCCGTGGGGAGGGCCCCCAGCTCCAGGTCAGCCTCGGGTGAGTGGAGGACCCGCTACTAGCTCAGACTGAGGCGTCGAAGGAGCTGGACCAAGAAGAACATGCACCCAATGCAGGAAACATTCGAGAAACTGACCTGTCTGGAGATGGCGAGCTGCAGAGCCAGGTAGAAAGCTGCTTGGTGGTCGGTAGGTGACAGACTGTGGGCCCTGAAAGAGCAGTGACGGCCATCAGCACGAGGGAGAGGGTCTCAAACAGGTGTTCACATTTGCATTTTTACACCAAGACCACATATTTAACCACCGTTTCATTTAAACTCTCCACCTTTGTTCACTAACAAATGTGACGCGTTTTCCCTTTTCTACACGTAGGTATGACAGAGGCTTCTGTGTTTGGCTTTGCCTCTGAAGGGGCAGCCGGTGACGCCGGCTTTGAGCAGGAGCTGCAGGCAGAGAATCCGCAGGCCCCGAGCTCCGACCCCTGGCACGCCGGGCAGAAGAGGCCCTCGCGTTACGCTGGGACACCATGAGGCTACGGGTGCACTTGCTAACGTGACGGCGGCTTTGGTTAAGTTTTGGCTTGGCCTTACTGCTACTTCATCCAAATTTCTGAATTTTGGAGAAACTACCTGAAAATCAAGACCCGGCTTTGCTTGTAAAACGAGGTTTTGGTTGTTGAGGGACTAACTATAGGCTGCTCACTCAGTCCTCTGAAGCTACCAAGTGCCATGCAGCTTGCTAACTTCAGCTGTGAAAGTTGGGCGCGTCAGGCTGTGGCTCAGCTCTGGGTTTGGTTTTACTGACTGGCCTTGACGCCAGATGGGAAGAGGCTGTGCTGGCCTCCTGAGGACCTGCAAATGGGGTTATTCTTGCTTTTATGTGAAAGTCAATCATAGTTCACCAGGAGCAACTCAAAAGGAGACTGGATGTAACATATTCTGCACTGAAAGTCTGGAGGGAAGAGAAAACAAACTTATACTTTCTTTAAAAGGCACAATGGAGCAGACTAATTAAAAACGGCACGGCCCGGATAGTAAACAAACCTTCCCGCCATTCTGTCCACATTCTGTGATTAAAGGAAGTCTTCTAGCAGCAGAAAGCAAATGCGGGGTAGGGAGGCACGCCAGATCATTATGGAGCCAGCGGCAGCGACGTGCCAAGGATGGCTCTCTCCACCGGTGAGGCCTCCTCATGGAAGTGTCCGTCTGCTGCGGGGACAAGCACTACAGAGTCTTCATGTGTCTGCCTTTAGAAAACACCCCAAGTCCAACGATCCGGGAAACTGTCCGTGCAAATGCAGCAGCTCAGGTGGGCGGACTGGAGGGAGCAGGTGGGTCTCTGTCCTTTCATTACTCTTGAGAGCAAAGCACCTGAAGTCGCCTCCCTGGTCACCTCACCAGTGACTCTGGCTCGAGACACAGCCTTGGGACTCCCCTCACCTTCAGGGAAGAGGCTCGGCCTGTTTGCCTGCGTTGCCCTTTTAGATGTCTTGCTTCTGCCAGTATGCTCCAGTTTTTACTGTTTGATCAGTATTGGTCTTTGCATGAATTTGTACATCAAAGACTTTTTCCCTTTGGTGCTGGGAGGAAATAGGATTGGGACGTCACGGTACCTGTCTCTCCCATCATTCAGGGAAAATGAATACAAAATCAGTTCTGAAGAGACAGTGACTTATTTAGCATTGTTTATTTTATCTCATTTTTTTCATAATTAATAAAAAGCCAGGTTTCTACAACCATCAAAACAGAATTCCTCCGAGCTATCGTTTTCTCGGCCCAGTTCAGTTTTGGCACAAGTGAGGTTAAATCAGATCCTCAGTTGCCTCTACTCACACCAGCCGAGCGCAAAGCTGGCGATGGTCTGGTGGGTTCAGGGTAACGGATAAGAATGGTTCTGACCACAGGTTCCATCCTGGCACCAACAAATGACTGTTAACTGTTAGCCACAGCACTGAAGAGACCAACCCGAGCGCTAGAGACCTTGGTTTTTCAGGGTGGGTTAGAGCAACAGCTGAAGAACTGCAAACTTGGCTAATGATGGGTATCCAACTGCCAGATTTCTAATGAAGCAGAACTGAAACACAGACATCTCAAAAATCTCATTTTTGTAATTTGGTGAATGCGTTAAACTGACCACTTTAGCTTGGGAAAGAAAGTAAGAATGCCCAGCAAAATGAGAAAAAGTGCATGGTGCCGATTGCACGAGACTCTCGAAAACCGGCTTTCGTTGTGTAGAACAACTCGGCAGCTGTGCTTCTTGTGGCAGAACCACCGTGGTAGTTCTGTGTGCCCGCTGCCGACCGCTAGACCGGTGTCGCCGAGCGGGAAGTCATCCGTGTTCTTGAGAACCGTCAGCCTGCTGAACCCCGCACAGGAGTACAACGCAGCCCACAAACCCCATTCCCGCACAGTGGGCGCCTGGTGCTGCTGCTAAGAAAAACCAGAGGGGTGCTCACTAAGAGCTTCCCTTGTCAAAGCAGCTCCATACCCACGAATTTAATTTCTTGTTCATAAACAAAGAATTGTTAGATGGGTCACCAGGCCACCCATCTATCCTCTATCTACTCATCCATCCATCCATCCATCCATCCATCCCTCTGCCCATCCATCCATTCGTCTACCCACCAGCCTACATTATTCAGTCCCCAAGTGATGCCTGTGCCAAGTGCTGGGGAGACAAACCGTGCAAGTGCCTTTCCCTGAGGAACACCCCTTCTCCCCCCAGAGAGGCGTGCCAGGCTGCTGCTGCAGAGCAGGGAACAGGCGAGCCTCCCAAACCACCTGTCTACAACCCAGGACACCTTGAGGTCCACCCCAGGGCTCTCCTAGACTCTCCAACATGCTCCAGAGCTGAACCAACAATATGGAAAAAGCTGGTCAATTTTGAACCTGGTCATTAAGATACACACTTTGCAACAATAACTACAACTTATAAAGCATCTGCTATTAAGCACCTGGTCCAAGACCATCTAGTGAAAGAGACAGAGCTAGAAGTGAAGCTCTGAGGCCTGGACTCTCTACTCTGTCCCCCTGCTGGCTCTTTGGGTCCAATCTCCTGGAAGCCCCCCCCTTCGGTCTAGATTACAGCAGATGTGTGGTGGGTGTACTGTTCAGGTAAGAAAAAAACCTATGCAAACCTGGTCAGATCTACCATCCAGGAACTTCCCGTTGGTGACACACACAGGGTGGCCAATGTGTCCTGCTCTGCCCAGGATTTCCCTGGACTTGGGCCTGAAAGTCCCACGGTCCGGGACACCACCCTTCCTGACAAACTGGAGGGGGGGGGGGTCACTCCACTCACACAAATCGCACTATATTCAGGCTTAAATTCAAGCTGCAGGGAGAGAGGACAAGGAGGTGAGACTGTGGAACAACCACAAATGACACCCGCTGCCTCTCTCACGGAGCAGCCCAGACTTCCGTGTGCTGGGTGCCAGGTCTCTGTGGCGTGGTCTCTGCCGCTGCCTCCAGGCTTCTCGCTGTGGGTGTGAGCATGCGCAGGGGCAGCCCCCAGATCAGTTCGGCATCTTCAGGAAAGCCGTGCACACGTTTCTTTTTTTTTAATGGGACAAAGGAATTGGTCCTACTGCTCGGGTTGGGCTTCTGTGCAAACAGCCGGGGGCCTCAACATGACGACGCAGAAATGCAAGTGGGGGCCGTAAAAACCCTTGTGAACCTTTCTGAATCATGACTCTAGAAAAATTGAATTAATTTTTACATCTACATTGGCACTTTTTTTCTTTTTAAACAAAAATTGCCAAACAATTGCATAAATAGCATTGTGGGGAGAGAATTTAAATACATGGTGAAAAAAAAGTACTTCTTATCCAAGTGGTTTTTAAATATCCATTTACATTTAGGGAGCAATACAAATCATTCATATTTACTTAAAATCTTTCCTTACAGATTAAGTCTACAATGTACTAGAACAGTCCTAGTTAATGTGAACTTGAAACAAAATCATTTTATTTCTTTGAAAAATATTCTTTCTTTTACACAAAAACTAATTTAGTTTAGCCTTCCACAATAAATCACGTAAGTGAGTAGAATTTTATTACTCTTCGTTCCCACACGAACGAATGTTTTAAGAATCTCTGTGAATTCCAAGCTAAAAGCCCAAGTCGAAGGAACAAAAAGGAATTCGGGCCAATGGAACAGCTGTTACAGAACCCTCGGCCATGAATTCCGACGCCTCGGGGCAGACCTCGGACCATGGCTGCTCCCAGAGCCGGGAAGGTGTGCAGACTTAAGTGACAGAGACACAGTGACCGTTTCCTTAGGCGTTCCTGTGCATGTGTGACAAAGTGGCACTGGACAGTTGAAAGCTCCCAATCCCTTGAAATGGAAATGCTTTCCACAATCCAGCCCTGAAGAAGCCGGCGGGGGCTCAGCACAGAGGCAGGAGCCCGTCTGTAGAAGTCAGTTGGTGACTTCTCTGTCATCACCCGGCCTGGCCCTGGCGAGGCGAGGTGCCACTGGCCGGCCTGGAGGGACACGGAAATGAGATGAAAGAGTTCAGACTGACTGGAACCACGGGAGAACGAGGTGAACGGAGGACCACGCAGGCAGCGGCAAAGCTGTGGGCAACCCAGTCCTCGGAGGGAGATCTGACATGGGTTCTCAGGTATTGAGAGGTCTCGCGACATTTGGGTGCAAGTAACTATGTTTCTAACACAACTCCAAGAAAGCAATGTGACTCAGATATCTCTGTAGTGAAAGGGTCAATAGCAATCAGAGATTTGACATCATGGGCCTGTACTTCCAGGCAATGATTCACTGCAGTGATTTATTATAGCTGCAATAAAAACAAAATGAGGGCAGTGTGGTGTGGCAGGCACCAGAAAGGCTGGGTGAGAGTCGGGAAACCCTGACCATTCAACAAAGGTGTGACTCTGGCAACTCTTCCCAGCCCTGCAGGGCGGTCCCTCACCTGCAGTGAGCACGCTCCTTGTCCTGTCTGCCTTATGGGGAGGGGGTGAGGATGAGGTTACATAAGGAACGCGAACGCACACTATGACACTCAAGCGTTCGCTGGGTAAAGAGCATTCTCCGGGTTTCATGAGAGGTGCACGGACACAGAGGAGCACAAGGTATCGTGGAGTGTGGCCGGGGTGACTGTCACAGAGTATTTCAGAGACTGTCCTAAAATCCGGCCTTTTCATTTCCTAATATAAAAATCTGCAACTTGACAGGTTAAAAAAAAGCTGGAAAGAAATGATCCCTTTTCTAGATGATGACAAATGTCTTTAATAAAAGGAATCATCTCCCTAGACGTACAAAGTATCTATCTTCTTGGAGCTGAACTGCTTTATTAGGAACTGATAAAATGTACCCAGTGGAGGAACAGATTAAGAATGCAGACTTACATGGCAGCAAACGATGCAGCGAGTTCTGATACTGTGTAATCAGTGCTCAGACGAACACTCCCAGGGGTAAAATGCTGTTTACATAATCTTTATAAATATCTCTGCCTTTTATACTTATCATACTGGGTGTCATTCTGTACAGCCGAGCGAAAAGATGGACTCCCACTCACCTCTGAAATGCAAGGAGCGCCTTTTTCTGCAGGACCTCCTGCATCCCTCGCAACGAAGCTGCAAAAAGGGTTCAGTTGGTCAGGGCCATGGAAGATCAGGGAGCTCTGAACACATACAAAACCTATCACAAAAACTACATTCAGTTGGGTTATAAGCAACATTCTGGGTGCCTGTGAGTCCAGTGCTATCCCAGGAGGCACCATGGAAGCTGAGGCCCTGGTACTCGTTGGGAACACGTGGAATGATGTCGAGGGGACAGCGTGAGTTGCATGGCAGCTCTTAGTGCCCCCAGACGTAGGGGGCCATCTTTCAAAGACCATCTGGGAAGTCCAGAGGGGGTGACGTCTGTTTTCTGAAGTGCAGGCTTGGTTGAAGCCTGGCTCTACCCAATGGCAGAGAAGATAATCAAGCCCCAATGGGGTTGGACCGGATGGCCTTCAGAGGTGCTTCTGGCACAGAGAAACTATGATCCTTGGCCCAGGGCACTAGCTTGATGCCTGGAAAGGCCAGTTTAAGTCACACTGTGCAATGACAGGACCTTCAATATCTGGATATGAACACAAGGGATGGACCGGGCAAACCCAGTGCTGAAACGGGAAAATCGGCTCCACAGTGTGAGGCTGCCTTGCTGTGCGCCAACACTTTCCCTGGGGAGAGCATGTGAGTCTGGATCCCCTGGAGTCTGTTGCAAGAACTGAAAGGGCACGTTTAACTGGTGCGTGTGAAAAAGTCCTGGAGGAACCTGCTTATGGTTGGAACGGGAGGAGGCCCTTATCCACTAAATGCGCTGTGGCAGATGCCCTCCCGACATCACACTGAGGGTGGTCGAAGGCTGCCCCAGAGAGCTGGCTGTGCCTGTAACCCGTGGCTCACAGAACAGGACCCACCGAGCCACAGGGAACCACAGAGGGCCCAGCTGAGAGACGGATGCACCGTGAGGCCCAAGAGGGCCAAGCGACTCTCCCAGGGTAACGGCTAATTAGGGGCAGAGTCCAAACTAAGGATCTATACCGATAAGTATGTGGCACTAAATTCACACTTCACTGAAAGCCTACCGTGTGTAAAATAATGTGCTGGGTATTGCCAGTATCTCACGTGTACACAAAATATTTGCAAAAAACCTATTATTAAAAATCAACGAATAGGCAACACTTCTTCAGGGCATTTGAAATTTTAAAGCAGAGGAAAGAAAAATTTGGGGTAACACATAAAAATGCTGTAACTATACAGACAAAGGAAGTAAGTGAGCGCCATTAAAAAGTCGGGACAGTATTTTCTCCCCGGGGCCCGAGCGGGAGGGGCGCACGAAGGGCCCCACTACGGCGGCTGGACTCCGGCTCCTGAGCAGGTGGGGCTCCAAGGCTGTGTGTCTTCACCGATTCATTCACATTCGTTTCTGAACTTTTCATATTCAACAATAAATTTTAAAGGAATAATAGAGTTCAGAAAAGACAATTTATCAGTTTCTGCTTTCTGCAAACATCACTGGAAACTTCATAAAGTGTACGAAACATTTTTTAGCCAGAGCCTGGCCACCAAAACTGGGGCACTGTCGCACTGTGCACGTGCGTATCTGCGAATTAGAGTGCACACCTGGAGAAGGGGCGGGTGCTGACCAACCAAGGGGAGCTTCGGGAAGTGGCTGGCCCTGGACTTGGCTGCATTCCTGTGCCAAAGACCCAACATCCTCTCACTCCAGGACAACCCGACCAAGTGCTGGGGCACAGGCAGGCACAGGCTGGGGCAGGTGAATCGGTTCTCAGGGCACTGCGCTCACCTTGCACCTCATGGCAGATGCCCTGCACCTGTCAGCTGGCCACCTGTGCAGCACCAGCCCCCTGCACCCGGAAGGGAGCCTGTAAGCCCTGGCGCAAGGCCTTGGTCCCTTGCCTCCCATTCTCCAAGCAACAAGGACGCAGCAGCGGGGCCCCTCGGGGCAGCACAGCAGAACGACCCAGTGTGTACACCCCCAGGGATGGAAGGAGCAGTGGGAGCCCTGCCGCACAGACAGGCAGCCCAGCCCTCATCCACAGCCCCCACGGGGTGGGGCCTCTCACCGTCAGTGGCCTGCAGACTGTACGTGAGTCCCAGAGCTAAGTAGCCTTTGGCCTTGAACTCGGATGTCTTCTCTCCCACATCGACGACTGTTTTGGCAAACTTTTCAGCCTCTTCCAACTGAAAAACCAGACAGATGAAAAACAATAACAACCTGCAGAGTTTCTAACATGAGTTACCACGGCTGCCGGCTGCCAAAAGCAGACTCTGGTGAGTCACTGTGAAAAGGACTCCAAGTCTCCCAGTCCCACTCTGGCCACCATTCCATTTCCTGAGTCATAGCCTAACAGTCCTCAAACTCCTACCTTGCCTTTTCTCCTTACAGTTTTCTTTTTGTCCTCTTTTCCAAAGTCACCTTCACACCTGGCAGGGCTTCTACCTGTCTCATCTTCCCTTTTACTACTGGCGCTGCAGCCAGGTTGTGCGAGGCACGCAGACGTTGCGTTTTAGATACGGGGCAGGGGTGGGGAGGTCAGTGACAGTAGGTTTACAGTCACAGCACAAACAAATAATCAATCAGTAATAACACAAGAATAAACTCTGTGTCATGCACTCACAACTGTCAACCTCCTTCCGCCCACCCCGCATATGTAAATAATAAAGTTTTTGAAATGTTTTGTGTTTGGGTCACACATTTTTTTTTTAACATAATGAATCCATTTAGACTTGGATTCTCTTTCCCACAGCCTGTTACACATGTCAAAACTCCATCTCTTTATTTCACAGCGCACAGCACGTGGACCTGGCGTCAGCAGATGCCAGAGAGAATGTGCACCTACAAACCACACCCACGCCCAGGCCTTTCCCACAGCGATTAGAGGCAAAAATAACAGGGCTCGTTCCTTGGAAGTGTGGCGGATGCTGATGCTTTTGAAGCTGAGGGACAGGACACGGGCGTTCATTACTCTCCTTCCTTCTGTGGTGTTTGGAAGTTTTAATAATAAAAATGGAAAAATATAAACAGAAGAGATGTGTTGCTTTCATCTTTGAAAAAAAAAGTGGGTTCATCTCAGGCTTTGGAGATAGATGTGCAGCCGCCCGGAACAGCGCCCCAGGGTCACGGCTGGAGACCGGAGTTTCCAGATCGAGGGGGCGGGCGGGGGTAGGGGGTCGCCGCCCCATCCGCCCTGCTCCTGCGCTCACGGCCTTGTGGCTCCAAACCAGCGACACCTGCGCAAAGCCACATGACGACGCCTCCACGGCTGCCTGTTTCAACGACAGCCTGCTCTTCCAAAATGTCTTCTTTCTCTCACATTTTACCGAGTAAAACTGAACAAAGGTAGAACCCTTTCTTCAAAAGGCTTACTTTTGCCCCGCTGCATGAGAATAAATGTGCGGAGAGCGGGGGAGGGACACACAAGCAGCAAGGACCACAATGGTAAAAAAAAAAGAAAAAGAAAAAGAAAAAAAGCCTTAGCAAGGCCCTTCTGTCTTTTGGGATAATTCTTCTTATCACTAATCTTGACATAAAGTCAAAGAAAAGAAACGAAAACTCCTCTCAGTAATCAGTCTGACTTTCCTACTTTCCATTGAGAAGTAGACGGTATATGTTTGAGGGGCACCGACACTGTCACCCACGGGCTGTTCCCAGGTTTGGACCCGGACCACACCCCCTAAGGAGGAAGGCAGATGGAGGGCAGCGGAGCGGAGGAAGGCGGGTGGGTTTACACGTGAGCGGCACACGCCTCGAAGTCCCACATCGCCTCTCCACGGCCGGACGCACCTGAGCGTGGACCCCGGTTCTGCCTTATCACTTCTGCTTCTGAAGCCCGGTGCCGGGGAACGGGACAGCCTGGGGCCCTGGCACACGCTGGTTCTCACCGTCCTGTGGGCAGCGTGTGAGGCCTGAGAGGCCTGAGGAGGCCGGGGTCTGGGGCACGAACAGCCCTGCGTCCGAGCAGCTGGTGAGTCACTGCTCTCCGGGCCTGGGAGCACGCGGCCCCGCGGCCCTACCCTGCGCGGAGCGCGCGGCACTCACCCAGTGAAGGGAGCCCATGCACAGTTTGGCGGCCAGGAGGGGGATGGTGGCGTCGTCGGGCTTCAGCCGGATGCACTCCTTCAGCACCTTCACAGCACGGGCAGACTTGGCAAAGGAGATTATTTCTGTGAAACTCGGACTGTTGGACAGAACCAAACACTAGCACCTCCCCCCAGGGGTGTTTAGTCAGCTGCCCTCTTAATGAGGTTTTCCAGCTTGGAGCCGCCACTCATGCAGGGGGCGCCTGGGGCCAGCAACAACCAGAGCTCGGGGCCCCTAAGTGATGGCGGGTTCAGACAAGTGGAAATGCTTCCCTGCAATCACCTGCATTTTCTCCCCTACTTGGGGAGCCACTGTAAAACTAAGATAAAAACAAAGATGGCGGGGGCTCCTGTTATTATAAAAAGTAAGCTGTCCAATCTATAGCATACTATAATAAATTTGTCTCCACGTAGCCCAAATAATCTTACATCACAGACTTAACGATTCACTAAATGGCAGGCTCACTGAATGGTCCAAATGTCTTCACTGGGTGTGTACCACGTGGGGGATACCACACTGGGCACCCGGTGGGTGTCATCTCATTTACTGGATCACCATCCCATGAGGTAGGTCCCATTACGACCACATTTCACTGAAGAGGAAGCTGAGGTCTAAGTGACCTGGTCACAGAGCCCAGACCGTAACTTTAGCAGGTGGACCCCAAAGCTGACACTTTCAGCTAATATCACATGCCACCTAACATCCCAAATAGCTAAGGAGAACTAAACGACTTTCCCTCCAGGAGTAAGTTTGCACTCCCAAATGAGAAAAAGGCTTGGGTGGGAAGAAACCAGCCTGAGTTTAAGCCCCATATCACCATGACGAAGTTACCACGGTTAGAAAAAGGCAAGTATTTCATAATTCTTCTCAATGATGTGTCCGCGCTGACCCCCAAATAATTAAATATGAATGCTCATTTACAAAGGACCAGAGGGCAGATTCAGTTGCTTTAGGCTTCCGAGAGGTGGTACGTGACCCCTTGGGATGCGAAGGCACTGAGCCCCGATGTGCAGAACTGCACGCCGCAGAGGGGGACTCACTTTTCCAGCAGCCATGAGCGACAGAGCGAACTGGTACCAGAGGTGGAACTCCTCAAAGGCGAACTTCATGGCTCTTTCCAGGCACTGGTTTGGAAAGAACGACAAATGCAAACATCTGAGAACTGCCAGGCCCACTGGCCACGTGCGGGTTTGTGTTTCTGCACATCGAGGTCTGCCTTCCTTCATTGCTCAAAATCCGATCTCCCACCAGACCCCTCCTGCGGAGTCCCCACAGGGGAGGATGCCTCGCGCTGGAAGCCCAGACCACCCATTGTTGGCTGGGATGACCCAGGACCTTGAACAGCTTTTCATTCAGCACAAGCAAAGGGGCAGGTGCACGAATAGCTCAAAACACAGGGCCCAACTGGACAAGTGCCCCAAGGGTGGGAGACACAAGCACTACGGGACAGTAGTTAACGGGATTCAGGAACGGCGTCTTGGAGGAATGCGTCTGAGTTGGGCCTCGATTCATGAGAATGGAAAACTCAGCCGCGACTTGGAAATGGTGCTCCAGGAAGCACAGGCATGGATGACAGGGTGCGCCCTTGCTTGGCGGTGGCGAGTGGGCCAGTACGAACGCACGGTGCACGGCAGCGGGGAGAGGTCAGGCTGGAAGACCGGCCTGGGCTGTGGCAGCCCGATGTCGAAGCTGTCCCATCTCCCTTCCCACCCCAGCTCTGGGTCGCCCTCCTCTGTGCTCCGAAAGTCAGAGCTATCCAGGGTGGGACAGCCGTTCTCTGCAATGACTGAGCAGAAAGAAAGAGCTGGGCCCCTGATGCCATGAGATGCTGTGGCCCCTCGCCAGGCTTCTCATCGTGGGGGGACAAAGTAAATGCTTATTTGGTGAAATCACTGTAAGTTTGTTGGTTACACCCGGGCCCACCTCTCACTACCACGGACACTGCGTGGCAGCACTGATCGTGAACCTGGCCCCAGAGCCCTCATAACTGCTCTGCTTCATTGGTAAGCAAGAGGATCCTGCTTGTATGCCTTTAAGAAGTACAGTGGGGAAAAATACTAGAGCAGCTTCCAGGAAAGATCAAGTAGTCAAGCTGGGGTAGCGGGGGGACACCTGATCCAGCTGTGGGGTGGTAGGGGCCGGGAATTAATGGGGGAGGTAGGTGTTATGGAGAGAACCCTGAGCAGTGAAAAGCCAACAGTATTTAGAAACTGATTCAGGGAAGGGAGCAAGGGATGATGAAGGAGAGACAAGAACAGTAATCACGTTGCCAGAGATTAGGCAAAGGGGAGGGCAGGTGGTGAGAAGGGGTAGGAGATGATGATGAAAAACAGGTTGGTTCCCACAGCTCTGCTCAACCAATTCAATACAGTATAACCAAGACTTCCGCCGAGATGGAGGCGTAGGTGGAAACACTTTGCGTCCTCACACAACCAAATCTAAAAACAACAAGGTTTTAACAACAATAAACGCAACCAAACCACACAGAAAATCGAATACGGAGTTCGAGAACCACAAACTGCTCAGCTAAACCGGTGAGGGGGGCGAAGCCAGCAGTGGAGCAGGTCGGGCAAAAAAGATCCTCTGACCCGGGCGGGTGCACAAGCAGCCGGGGGAGCGGATCCCAGGTGCGGGCTAGCTACGGGCGGAACCCAGGGAAGAGACACGGCTGGCTGTCTGCAGTCGGTCGCGCATTTGCATGCAGATAAACCAGTGAAGAGGCAAGCGTTGAGACAGATCGCGCAGGGAGGCGGGCTTGCACATTTGCGCTTGAATAAGCAGGCGGGGGCCAGTGGTGAGGCGGCTGGGTGAGCAAAGAGGACCGCCATTGCTCCCTCTCTGACCCCGCCCCCACATACAGCGTCACAAACCAGCGACCTGGCTGGCCCCGCCCTGGTGAACATCTAAGGCGCCTCTCCTCATACATAACAGGCACAAACAGATCAAAACATGGCTCAAGAACAACTCAGAGCCCCAGAGCCCATAAATCTAAGTGATGAAGAAATAGCCAAACTTTCAGATACACAGTTCAAAACACTGGTGATCAGGATGCTCACAGAACTGGTTGATTTTAGTCACAAATTAGAAGAACATATGAAGGCTAAACTAATTGAAATGAATGGAAATGCACAGGAAACCAATAGTAACAGAAAGGAAACTGGGATTCAAATCAAGGGAGCGGACCAGAAGGAAGGAAAAAATGACCAAACAGAAAAATATGAAGAAATGAGAATTCAAAAAAATGAGGAGAGGCTTAGGAACCTCCAGGACATCTTTAAACGCTCCAACATCCTAATTATAGGGGTACCAGAAGGGGAAGAGGAACAGTTACGAGTGGAAACCTTATTTGAACAAATAATAAAAGATAACTTCCCCATTCTGGCAAAGGAAATAGACTTCCAGGAAATCCAGGAAGCTCAGAGAGTCCCAAAGAAGTTGGACCCAAGAAGGAACACACCAAGGCACATCATCATTACATTAGCCAAGATTAAAATGAAGGAGAAAATTCTAGAAGCAGCAAGAGTAGGGAACAGTCACCTACAAAGGAGTTCCCATCAGACTGTCAGTGGATTTCTCAAAAGAGACCTTACAGGAAAGAAGGGGCTGGAAAGAAGTATTCCAAGTCATGAAATCCAAAGACCTACATCCAAGATTGATCTATCCAGCAAAGCTTTCATTTAGAATGGAAGGACAGATGAAGTGCTTCTCAGATAAGATCAAATTCAAGGAGTTCATCATCACCAAGCCCTTATTATATGAAATGTTAAAGGGACTTACCTAAGAAAAAGAAGATAAAAAAGATGGACAGTGAAAGGACAGTAAACCCACAGTTATTAAGAACCACACCTAAAACAAAAACAAACTAAGGACAGCTAGATCAGGAGCAGAACCATCGTAATGAAGATCACATGGAGGGTTAGCAACAGGGGAGTGGGAGAAGGAGAAAGGGGGAGAAGGTACAGAAAATAAGTAGCATAGACAGTAGGTAGAAAATAGGGGGAGGGCAAGAATAGTATGGGAAATATAGAATCTAAAGAACTTGAGAAATGTGGTCATAAACTAAAGGGGGAGAATGGTGGGGGAGGGGTGTGCAGGGTGGAGGGGAACGGAGGGGGGGAATAGAACAAATGTAATGGCATAATCAATAAAATAAAAAAAATACAGTATAACCACTGAATACTTACATACACACTCGGAAACATTTAGATGTTGAAATGTTTTTTTTTCTCCTTTTGCTAAGAGGAATGGTAAACATCAACTGTTTTCCTGATAAACAAAAGGAGTTCAGCAGCTGGAAATCTGTTCTGAGTCAGAAGCTAGTGATACAAATAAGTGTGCATCCTTATTTTCTGTTGTGCCAAAGGCTAACACAGTCATTACACTCAGGGAAAAACATGTCCAGGAAGCTTCATTCCAGGTGTTACAGGAAAACACCAGCCCTCCTAAAGAACAGACTCGGAGGCTGCAAGGGAACTTGAGTAGCATCCAGGGGGGGTCCCTGAAGGAGAGGACATTTGTCATTTTGGCTGCCTATCACCACAAATCTTTTCTGACTTATTTCAGGGGTGTGGGCACCCTAGGTAGAAGGGAAGCAGCCTCTCTGCTTTGCAGGAAAAGACGGAGGGGAACACTTGGAGTGTCACATGACCCGAGGAGGTGCCACTCAGGTGCCCCTGCCAGCCCTTTGCCTCTGGAATAGTGAGGTTGGATGAGACCCTCCACTGTTATTCCCCGTGGCCAGGCCTGGGGGGGCCACAGAAGCAGCGGGGTTGGTAGAGGCCCTCTAAAGCAAACTGGAACAGGGGCCTGGCCTCCTCGACTTCCGCTCACGCCCACATTTCAACCTTCTGTGGACCTGGGGAGCCACAGGCCTCAGTAGACCTCTTTTCTGCCTAACTAGTCAGCTCCGTTACTTACAAGCAAGGTCCTGAAGGTACACCCAGCCGAGTGCTTCAGGCCCCTCCTCTAACAACACCTTAGTTTCTGCCTAAGAACCTTCCAGAACAGGGAGTTGACAACCTCAGTAGAAATAATCTAGTAGCTGGAAATAATGTAGGCAATGCTGCTGCAGATGAAATGTGTGATTTGGACAAGCCAATTAACCATTCTATACCTAGATTCCTCGCTGTAAAATGGGCAATATAATAGTAATTAATGTAGCATTGTCAAGAAGACTAAGTTAGTACACGTAAGCGTGATTACTTAATACACAAAAGAATAGTACCTCAGATATAGGCTTGTAAGTGCTAAAAAAAGGTCAGCTATAACCTCTTTTTAAAAAAACTTAACATTCTTATATTAAGAAAGAAAACTGCATAATACCTATTACTTTACCCAAACTTAATGTATAAATATTCAAATTTATTCTTTAGCTATGAAGTTTATTTATTTTTTTTGTTGTTGTTTGAGTACAGTTGTCTCCATTTTCCTCCCACCGCTCCCCCCACCCCAGGCATCCCCACCTCCCTCCCTTGATCCTACCCTCCTTGGCTTTGTCCGTGGGGCATAATGGGGGGAAGGGGGATGGGTTGTCAGGAACATAGACAAAGGACACCTGGGTAAAAATGCAAGTTTATAAAACACTATGTCAGAAATACTTATTTGCTTTACAAAACGTTTCCTCGTTTTAGAAAAGGACCCTGGCTGAGGTCCTCAGGAACAGCGCACAACCTCACAGAACCAGACGAGAACACGTTTGTCACTTTTTCCCGTAACGAGTGGTGCGGACGGAAGGTTTGTGCTCCCCTCCAAAGATCCTATGTTGAGACCTGACCCCATGCGACGGTGTTAAAAGGCGGGGCCTTTGGGAGATGACTGAGTGGCCAGGGCAAAGCCCCCATGACGAGGACTAGTGTTCCTACAAAGGATGAGAGGCAGGCCCTTTGTTCCTCCCTGAGCCCCCCCACCCCACCCCCGGGGAGATGCTGGCAGCCTGCATCCCAGAGGTGAGCCTTCACCAGATGGCCAATCTGCTGGAGCCATGATCTTAGACTTTGAGTCAGAAGCAGGACTAGTGTGTTCCTCCATTCACAGACGAGGAGACTGGAGCACAGACTCCCAAGAAGCTCTCAAAGTCTCCACACCTTCCCTTCCCGAGGAGCCGGAAGATTCCAGGCTGTGGGCGGAGCCTGTCTGGCTGTGGGTGGAGCTGTGAGCACCACTGTCAGTGGCCATGATGGGCCACTCACACTTACTGTACCAGGCCCACCCACGCTGCATGAAGCAAACACGGCTAAATCAGAGGCCCCTAAAACTGTCACCAGTTGCCTGAACTATTTTGAGATCCAGCAAGACATTTCGCTGCTAATGGAGCCCTTGCTCCTTTTTGGGACCCCTGAGGCTACCTAGGACTGAGGCCTTTCCAGCTTGCAGACTTTTCAAGAAACTTCACGATCCCACAACCCCCTCCAGCCCCACTGCAGCTGGGGATGAGAAGTCCCCAGCCCATGTCAAAGGCACTCAGTTTACAGGGGTCACGGGCTTCTACACTCACTGCCGCATCTCTCACAGACCCCCTCCCAGCTCAGGTCTCCTCATCACTGTAGCAACCCACATGTCCCGATAAGCCCAGGGCTGTCACCCAGGGTGCGAAGGGATACGAGTCAACAGTGACAAACTGGCCCTCTCCCCCGCCCCCCGCAGCTCCGAGGAGCATTGGCTCTGGCATCGCGGCGGAGGCTCTGCCTCCCTGTGGGTTCTTGGCATCTCAATGCAGTGATGCACTGCCTCCGAGAAAGCGCCCAGGCAGCTCCAGACGCTCCTGAAATCCCAATGCCAAGCACACCGCTCGATACATAACATGTCCTCCCTACATTCCTGCAAACATCACGACGACGTAACTCCCACGCAGCTCGGGTCAGTGTGCCCGAGTCACACCCAGAGGCCGCTCCCAAAGACCAAAGGAGGATGCTGAGGAAACCGGGGCTCGGGCATTTGCTGTCCACACCTTCTGCCCTCTAGATGGGGTGCCTGCTCACCCCAGTTCCGTCTGACTCCCTTTTAAGCACCTTAATCACAGCTGCATGTGACAGAATAAAAATCTCGTTTTAACAGAGGGGGGAGACTGGGAAAAGAATATACGCTATACAATAACAAAGAAGAGCATTTACACTTTAATAATTGGTTCCAGCCCAAAAGAAGTGCTGACAAAATGGACTTTAAGGAAGGCACAGACACTGAAACCTACATAATTCTATTAACCGATGTCACTCCAATAAATTCTATAAAGAGGAAAAACAGACACAGGTGTTTAGTGTTCATTGAGGGCATTTGCCAGGCTGTTCCAACTGCCCAGGCCCAGCATGGCTGGTGGCTGGGAAGGGGACAGCGGAGGTGGACACGGGCCGAGGACAGTAGTCCTGTGGCTCAGGGGCAGACTGCCCCAGGCCCAACCCAGTCTCCTCACCCTCTAGCCACAGGGTGGTTATGGGGCCCTGAGCAGTAATTTTAAAAATGCACGCGAAATGCTTCAAAGGGTGTCTTGGCACAGAATGAAAGCTATAAATGCGTCACTGTTGATGATGTTTTCATGAAATGAAGCAGCAGCAGATCGGCAAGGTTTGGGCTTCCACCTGAACGGGGAGTGCAGGGGGAGAAGAAGAGCTCTGGGAGGGGGATGGGGAGCCACAGAGGGCAGAGGGAGAGTGGGAGAGAGGAGCGTCGGTTCCGGCCTTTTTCACTTGTGGTGTCCAGTGAAGGGACCGCAGCCTGGGCCTGGAGAGAGGCACACGGTGTCCAGTCCAGGTCTGCTGGTCCCTGAGTCACCCACGGGAAACAGCAGGTGACATCTCAGGTCATCCCCTTACCAGAAAAGAAGATGGGTTTGGCAGTAGCCCTGTTTCTACCAGGAAGGGTCGGCCCATTTGCTGCAATCACCGGGCTGCTGCCACTTCTTCAAAGCCCAGAGGACATTCACTCAATACCACGGATGTTTTGGTGGAACAATAACCAGGATCTAAATGGCATCCTAATCACATGAATGGTAGTCAAAATGTCCCTTGCAAAAATGGTTCCTTCGGTAGCAAAAATGTACGCTTTCCAGGCTTTCATCTCGGCTCTTCCCATGCCGGCCATCTCTGAGGGGCAGCAGGAGGGAGCCGCCCCTCTGGCACAAGAACGGGGTTCAGCAATTGCCTTCTGGTCCGCAAAGCCCAGTCACACGCCCAGGCGCAAGGCAGCGGCAGCTGTACCACAGCAAGGAGAAGCCAGGGTCTATTTTTGGAATTCGGGAGTGAGAGTCCGCATCCAAAAACCCGGGGAGGAGGGGCCAGGAAGAAAAGAAATCAGATTTCACCTCAACTGTAGCCTGGAGCTTCTAAAATTCATCACCATTAAACCAGAACAAGTAACACAGCGAGCTGCCTGCATGACCCGCCTTCATGGACAGGCCGGCAGGCTGGCTGCACCCCGAGTTGTCCGAACACAGGTCTGTCAATGGACTCGGAAGAAGAGTTTCTTTTCTGCGTCCTTTGCGCTCACATCAGCTAATACATGGGCTTCTTTGCATTTGTGAAACAGTGGTTTTTATTTTCACATGGTATACGGATAACATTTCATGTCTGTACTTTTGGCAGTGAGAAATGCAGCAACTCAGACACTCGGGACTGTCATCTGAGACCCACGGGCACAACCAGGTAGAATCAGAGAGTGTGCTGAAACCTCTGAGATCATCTGGACCCATTTCTGCTTTATGGACGAGGAAACGAAGAGCCAGACAGGAGACTGGGCCTGCCCAGGGTCACACGGAACCCGGATCTCATAGTAATGGGTTCAGAGCCCTGATCTCTGAGTTAACCAAACAAATTAAAACACTTTTTAAAAGTGTAAATTAAAGTGGAATTGGAGAGAGCTAATTCATAAGGGCCTAGAGTCTAGGCAAGGCTTCTAAAAAGCGTGCTTCTGGGGCTCTCGGTTACCAGCATGAGCCCCTCCCAACCCAGGGTTTGAGAAAACACAGATGGTACCCATCGAATCTTGCTCAGATTTCTCTCCCCTTAAATTAAAAATAAAACAGAGCAAACCCCACATCCACGCGCCCCTCCCGTTTCTCTTTCTGCTTTAAAACCGCAATCCCGCTCCAAGCAAGGAGTCTGGAAGCTTTATTACTTTGACGAGTGCCTAAATTAAAGGACACCATCGCCTCTGGCCACAGTGGAGGTGCAGAGAGGGTACTGCTTCTCAAAGGCCACAGACTTTATTGCAGAACTGGATGCGGGCGCCACCCTCCGGCGTGCCCCCACCCCCCACCATGAGGCAGCCAGAGGGGGTCTGCCCAGTGAGTAAAGGGTCTCCCGGGCCCCCTCACATACTGCACACTCCCCCTGTGGTTTGGTGGAGATAGCTGATTCTCTGTCATTCTTGCAAAATGAATCACTAAATTCAAGACATGGACATTTCATTCCTCTACCTCCTCCCCCTTCCACTGCCTCTCACCTTTCGGTCTTTGTCTGCATAAGGCTGTCTCCCTAGGCTTGGGGCGTTCGGTTTTAACCTTCAACCACAGCTGCTGCCTCGCCCACTGGCGAGGACTGAGGGAGGGAAGGGAGGAGCCCCAGGTGTAGCAGCCCGGAGTTGGGGGTGCCCTGTACAGCATAGGTGCTTGTGAATGCTTGAACAAAGGAATCAGCATGGCCTGAGTGTTAGGGTCCATCCTCTTGAGTGTGCTTGAAGGGTGGCCATGGATGAACAAGGAAGCACTGTGGGGAGTGCAGTGAAATGCAAAGCACCCAGAGGTGATGCCGCGGCAGGTGCCCTGCAGCCTGGGGGCCAAGTCCCACCCACTGCGCGTTCAGGGTCCAACAGCTAGGAGTCATTTATAGGTGGGCACTGGCTGTTGGTTGAAAGAGAGGAAACACTAACTCTGAATCCAAATTAAATAAAATATTACCCCCCAAACAACCCCATTCTCCTCATTAATGCACCTACCTTACAAAAACTGTAGTCATTATCACATGCTAATATAATCAATAAAAATTTTGTGGAGACTTGTCTCCTCTCTCGTTAGATCTACACAATATCCTTGATTTTGCTCCTTGGTTCTCAAAGACTCAGGATTTAGTATCTGGCCCTGTTTAGAAAGGCTTGCAACCCCCAGGCTGATTTTCTGGGGCCCTTTATGTCACTGAGGCAGGACTGATTTGCCGCAAGGTTCCAAAGAGACAGACCAGGTGAAAGTTACAAGGACACAGCCTCCAATGAACCCCTTCTGATGGATGGAATGGTTTGCACTGTCTACCATGAGCTATGCTGGCTCTTCACACCCATCAGTCTCGGGGGTGGAAGCACAGAATGGCCAAGTATCTTTCCCAAAGTTGCACAGCTAGGAAAGCACAGCATCAGGATTTGAATCCAGATATGTCTTGCTCCAAAACTGAATTATTCCACTGTCCAATGAAGGACGCTACTCAGGGTCCAGGGTCATCTGCCAGGGTTGTTACAGGGCGAATTTTTACTTTAGAAAGCAGATTATCAACACCACCAATAGGAATAGTAACATACACTTTGCATACATTATTCTTTTACTATCACAATAGCCCTTAGAGGTAGTCCTATTACACCTGCATTTTCCCCATAAGAGAAGTAAAGGAACACCCTCAAGTTCATACTTGGCATGGAAAGTAGGAGAATTGAGAATTCAAACTGAACCTGATGTCAAAACACGAGATACTATCCCAAGTGATCTAGATCCAATGCAACCTCCATCAAAATCCCAACAGCCCTTCTTGCAGAAGCGGAAGCCGATCCTCAGATTCATGTGGAACCGCGAGCAGCCCAGGACAGGCAAAACTATCTTGAAAGGGAGGAAGTTGGAGAACCCACACTTCTCAATTTCAAAACTTACAGCAAAGATTCAGCAACCAAACCCGTGTAGGACAGACACGCAGAGCGATGAGACAGGACTACGAGCACAGACATAAGCCACACACCTGTGGACAACTGATTTCAATAAGCCCATCCAGGGGGTAAAGGACAGTTTGAACAAATGTTAGAACAGCTCGCTTTCCGCGTGCAAAAGAATGAAGGTGCAACCCTCCTGACACCGCATACAAAAATGAACTCAAAATGACAACAACCTAAATAGAAGAGCAAAAATCACAACATCCTTACAAAAAAACAAAGGAATGAATCTTCATGACCTTGAAACTGGTTCTTAGATATGACACCAGTAACACAGGCACCAAAGGAAAAAAACTGATATATTGGACTTCATCGGAATTAAAAACTTTTGTGCATCAAGCCCTGGCTGGTGTAGCTCAGGGGATTGAGCACAGGTCTGCGAACCACAGGATCTTGGTTCGATTCCCAGTCAGGGTACATGCCTGGGTTGCAGGCCAGTTCCCTGCTGGCCAGTTCCCAGCAGCGGATGCACTAGAGGCAACCATACATTGATGTTAAGAAGAAGAAAAAAAAAACTTTTGTGCATCAGATAACATCATCAAAAAATGAAAAGACAAACTACAGAGTGGGAGGCAATGTCTGCAAGTCCTGTATCTGCTGAGGGTTTATTAGCCACAATAAAGAAAGAACTCCTGTAACTCAACAACAACAATAACAAAACCCAATTTAAAAATGGGCTGGTCTTGTACAGTCATTTCTCCAAACGGCCAAACAGCCAATAAGCACATGAAAAGATACTCAACTTCATTAGTCACTAGGGAAGAGCAAACCAAACCCACAATGAGAGACCACTCCACAGCTACTAGAATGGTGGCTATTACGGCAAAACAACAAGAAAATAACAAGTGTTGGTGAGAATGTGGAGAAACTGGATGCCTTGTGCCTTGCTGCTGGGAGTGTAAAACAGGGCAGCTGCTTTAAAAAAAAACACCCAAAACCACCCCCAACAGTTTGGTGGTTCCTCAAAAAGTGAAACAGAATGATCATATGACCCAGCAATTATACTCTTGTGTGTGTGTAACCCCCAGCCCTGGCTGGTGTAGCTCAGTGGATTGAGCACAGGCCTGCAAACCAAACAACCGCGGTTCGATTCCCAGTCAGGGCACCTGCCTGGGTTGCAGGCCATTTCCCAGCAGGGGATGCACGAGAAGCAACCACACATTGATATTTCTCTCCCTCTGTCTTTCCCTTCTCCTCTAAAGATAAATAAATAAAAATTTTAAAAAAATATTTTATATATATCCCCCAATGAACCGAACACTGGAACTCAGATGTGTGTGGTCAGTGTTCACCACAGCATTATTCATAACAGCCAAAAGGCAGAAATAATCCACATGTCCACCAACAGATAAGTGGATAAACAAAATGTGGCATATGCACACAAAAAATATTATTCCTCCAAAATGGGAATGTAGTCAGAAACGTGCTATCGGACATGTTCCCACGACATGGCAGGACCTCGAGAACACGGGGCTGGTGAAACACGCCAGACGAGAAAGCAAGTCCTGCACGGTCGGAGGCCACGGGGTGGGGGGTGGGGGGTGGGCAGCAGCGCGGAGGGCTCCTGCTTAATGGGTGAAGGGTTTCTACCTGAGGTGATGGGAAATTTTGGAAACAAGCATGATGTTACACAACATAGTGAATGAAATTAATACCACTGAATTATATAATTTTAAAAGGTTAAAATGGCATATCGATTTTTTTTGAGTGAAAATCATTTTTCTATTGAGGGTCCTAAGAAGACAGCAATGATGCTTAATTCAAAAGCCGCTTTCACATGGTGGGGTGGTGGGTACCGGTGGCCACGGCAGCAGCTGAGCCCTTCGGGGATAGACCTGTCTGTCACGTGAAAATGCCGTAGCTGCTTCCTGCTGGGCTGACCCCCAGTGCCGGGCCCACGCTGAGATCTGTCAGATGCTCTGCCCCAATATATGCCCGCCTCTTCCTCTGCTGCCTGTTTCCCAGCTACACGACCTTGAGTTTATCTCGAAGACCAGAGAAGTGGGTGCAGGATGAGGAGGTACGTGGCCTGAAGCACCAGTTTCTTCAGCAGGTTTTTGCGAAGCACCTATTATGAACCAAAGACTGTGCCCTGATTTCTCGGAAGTCTGTGGTCCACTTGGATCAGGCCACACTGATGCCTTGCAGGAACCAGAGTGCCAAGGTCAAGGCTGGGTTTCTGTAGTACAAGTGGGGCTGCATGAAACACCAAACTCTGATGCACACCAACACACGGTGGGCCCAGGAAGCAGACTCGGCCGTCCACGTGCTTTTTGCCATGCTCCCTGATTAAATATGTGTTTGGGTTGGGGAATGTAAAAATGTCCCTTTGGTCCAAGCAAGCACTAGCCAGACGCCTCCACCCACAGAGCTACAATGCTACCAAGATTCATCATAAACAAACGGATGCGAGTTCATCCAGAAAGACAAAAATACCACTTTTGTCTTCACAGCTGCCATGTTTATGTATGGGGGACACAGGCACCCTTTCTACAGGGACCCCATGACATTCTGTCAAAATGGAGCCCACTAACAGTCAAATTTAAGAAACAAACCTGTTCAGCAGCTTGGGTCCATTCTAAAAAACAAGCGAAGCTGGCTTATGGCTTTACTTTTCATGGTGCGGTTGTCATGCCAACTAGTGCTGCTGTCTAAATTGAAGGGGAAAAAAAGGGTTCCTTCCTACACAAACCTTTCAGCAGAGCTCACAATTAATCTTTTTAAAAAAACACGAAAGCTCACAGCCCCGGAGCAATGGTAAACATTGTGCTGATATTGAAACCTGTCAGAATGATGACGCGATAAACCTCTGGATTGAATTCCCTTCATACAGCGCTGCCTGCCATCTCTGGCTGAACAGTGGCTGGACAGTGCCCTGGGGAAAGAATGGCAGTAGGTGGGCGGACTTGAGCACAGCCAGTCGTGAGATGGGAAAGGGGCCTTCCATCCTGAATAGATGCAACTGCAGAAAGAGACAGAGAGGATGGCTTCCTTGCAAAGGCTGCTCTGCTCCTCCCGTGAGCACAGTTGAAAGCCTGGGTCTGCACAGCACTGCGTGACCCACCCAAAGGTGTCAATGACAGCAGGGCGTAAGATGAGGAGACAAGCTAGGAACCAGAGCAGAGGCACCGCCACCCTGTCCCCTTCGGTGCAGAGCACCTTGGGGCTCAGGTCAGCCAAGGGGAACTAGGGGGTGTGGGGTGGCGGGAGAAGCACGCATGTCCTGATGTGGAAGCGTGGACGCTGGCCGGGGACAAGAGGAGGAAGGAGCGCATGGCAAGGAGGAGGCGAGGCCTCTTCTCTCACAGTGGCTCTGCGGTTGTGAACCTTCTGTCTACAGAAGGTCTGCCTGTGTAAAGAAAGACCTGTGCAGTGCTGCCGAGGCAAAGAGGGCCTGCTCCCAGGACAGCCGAGGGGGAACGTGGTCTGACCACACCAGTAAGGCGCCCAGAGTGTGGGCACCAAGACCCTGGGTGTCTGATGATGTTTTCACCCTCTATCTCTCCTACCACTCCCCAGCACGCCCCCGCCCCTGTCAGGCCGAATGCTCTAAGACCTCCACAGTCTCGATGATGAAGGGTGTCCCTTGCTCTTACTCTCTGGAATTTCCATCAGGCCTTGAAGAGCCAGCTCATGCACCAGCTGTTCACAGCCTCTCTCTGACACCCTGACCTGCAAACTCTGCTGCAAATAACGTGCCTGGCGCTACCCAGCCTTCGCTATTCCGGCCGACCCTTAAACAATGCGGGGATGCAGTCGAAAATCTACACAAAGCTTCTGACTCCCCCCAGACTTAGCTGTCTCTCGTTATCTGTGGGGAATTGGTTCCAGAATACCTCGTGGATTCCAAAATCCGCGGATGCTCAAGTCCCTTCTATGAAACGGCGTAGATTAATGCATACAGTTGACCCTCCACATCTGCGGTGTCCCAACCTCAGGTGGAAAGCAGTACAGATATTTGTTTTTAAAAACCCACATGTAAGTGGACTCCGTAGTCCAAACCGACGTTGTTCAAGCGCCCACGTACTCATCTTTCCATGTATTTCCATGTGGTCACCCTAACTAGACTGGAGGTCGTTAGAATGCGAGGGGCCTGCTTCGTGGATGTCGTTGCCTCCCCCAGCTGCAGCCCCCGGCATACGGTGGCAGGGACTGGGCAGAAGTACACCATTCACCAAACTCTGCGTGCTCTGCTCCGAGCACTTTGCATGGATTAGCGAATAATCCCACAGTTATGAGACAGGAGTGATCATTGTCCCTGGCTTACAGGAGGAAGACCCGAGGCATAAGGGGTGAGTAACTCCCAGGATCACACAATTGGCAAATGGCAGATGGAGGGCGCAGACCCAAGCTCACTAGGGCAGTGCCCAGGGCGTGTGAGTTCGCTGGCCGAGGCTGCGGGTAATGGAGGCAGGGAGGGGACGGGGTACCAACGGGACAACAATGATTGAAAATATCCACAATGAAACATGAATGATACTATCCCATACCTTGAAATTTACATAAATTTACATTCATTAAAAGATACATGAAAAAATGGTTTCTAAAATGCCAACGGGTAGTTAACTATCTCAGGAAAGAGGGGTTCCAAGTGACTTTTACTTTCTTTTCCGTATTTGTACGTATTGCTTTTCTTCAGGGCTCTGTGAGTCTGTTGCATGTGGCAAAAACAGAAACAATGAAGTCAACTTCGTTATGGGCTAAAGAGCAAAACAAACAGAAAAAAAAGGGGAAGAGCCATCAAACGTTTAACAGAAGGACGCAGCCGTCCTGTGTTTTAGAAAGATCGGTGAGGACGCAGGGATGAGACAGGGAAATAGACGGACACAGGGCCCGGGGAAGTGATACAGGAAGCTGGAACTCCAGTCACCCTCCAGGGTGGCACCACTCACCACAGCCGAAAACCTGTCAACTGGTGAACGGGTGAGCAGATGGTGACCCAGCCCATGCAGTCCTGCTTTTTCAACCATGAAACAGGAGCAGCGCACTGACTCACACCACAACACGGATGAACCTTGTTCTAAGTGAAAGAAGCCAGACTCAAAGGGTCATACGCTGGATGATTCTATTTACATGGAATCCCCATATTAGGCAAGTCCACAGAGGCCGGACACAGATTGATGGCCGGCAGAAATTTGGGGGGGGAGGAATGGAGAGCAATTACCTAATGGGGATGGGGCTTCCTTTCAGGGAGATGAGTGCATTTTAGAATTTGATGGGGGGGGGGGGGGTTGCAGAATAGCGGGAATGTACTAAATGCCACTGAATTGGACACTTAAATGGTTATGTATACATTATATGGATTCTTAAAAGGCCAGTTCGCCTTTTAATCTGAAGTCTTGAGAAAAATGAAAAGGTGGGTGAAAAAGGGAAGGAATAAAGGGAAGCCCAGCACATGCGGGGAGGAGGACACTGTAAACAAGCCGTGGCCTGAGACCGAGGGAGACAAGGCCCGTGCTCGGCCCGGGTGACAAGCCTTCCCAAGACGGAACCGCCGTCTCCAGGTGCTGTGTGTATTCACCTTTCGCCTATGACACCTGCTGTTTGGCTTTCGAGAACCAAGACAACGGGGCCATCAACTATTTGGCTGGGAAAAGTTCCAGCTGCAGCACTAAGTAGAAATAGCAAGAAAGGCCGGAGCCAAGTACTCAGACCCTTCTCGACTGAGGCGGACCCTGTGGGAGCCCGCCCCAGCACCAGACACACCGGCTGGCAGTGTCCTGCTGTCTGGCCGCCTCCCTGCAGATGGGGGAAGGTGGGGGGGCCAGGGGGCATTGCTCTCCGGCAGGGCCTGGGCCCGGTACATGTGTCCCGGCCTGAATCACGGCCCCTGGCCCCAAACAGGGGGCTGCAAACGCATGTGCTGCAGACATCATGCCCTCTATTTTATCAACTGATCTATATTTTCAATAGATAAAGCGCCATATGGTACAAAAGTCAAAAGGCTTCAAGGGACAGCCAGTGATAAATTCCCCATCCCTCGCCCCTCTACTCCAGAACCTTCCAGGGAACCTCTGGCAATTTTGCCATCGTCCTCAATGGGACTCGTGCTGTGAAATTCCGAATTGCAGAGGCTCCAACAACCCCCCAGGCTACCTGGGGACTCGGGCGTCAGGTCATCAGCACAAGATGGAAGCTAAATGTGACATCAAGATGAAAGTCATCTGGGTGAAAACAATGTCCCAGCCTTTTGTGCCAGGAGGAAACACATGCCAGGGAGTGGCTGGCCAGCAGAGGAATGCTGCTAAGGTGACAGCCGTTCCCCTGGAGTCATTCATGGCATGATGAGAAGTCCGAGGGCGGGCGTCATCCGGCCTGCGGCCAAGTCAGCCACCTCGGGCTGCTCACACCTGTTTCAGATGTAGGCCCACTTCGAGCTGGGGAAAGGCGAGGTTGCCGCAGGATGGGGTGAAAGCAGACACACAAACCACACTCAGCCTGGGCCCGGAGAGGTGTTTAGTGGTTCATCTGGAGGGGAGAAGTTCACCTTCAATGAACTCCACCCCGGGCCAGGTGGCACCGTCCCCGCTGATGGGCTCCGTGGCGGACAGAGTGGACAGGAACCAGGCTGGCCAGGAGGCAAGGGTCCCAGGAAATCACAGCACCTGCAGCAGTGACGAATCTAGGCCAATCCCAAACCTGGGCCGAGTCCCAGGGGGTGTGGGGTGTACCGGGTGTGACAGGGACATCAGGACATATTGCCTTATCTCGCCGGATCATGAGGGGCTTTTTTTGAAGAATGAGTAACCACTACCCTGTATAGTCACCGAGCCAAAGACTAAAAAAAGATCCGAGCCACGCAGGCTCATCTGCTCCCGGGACTCCTGCCTAAGGTGGCGCTGCTCCGGCGGGCGGGGGGTGAGTCGACGTGTATCTGATCTCAGCAGGTCTGTCACTGAGTGTCCCTCCCTGTCCTCCTGCCCGGAGGCTGTTGCTGTGCGTGTAAATTTAGAAAAAGAAGGATCAATAACACGGAAAAGTGCATTTAACAAAATGAGCTGTTTTCTTTCTTTCTTTTCACTCCACCGAAGGAAAGATAAAGTGATCTTGTTACGTATTTAGCCCCTGCCATCGTGGAGTCGGGTATTCTGGGCGGCAACTCAATTATGCATAACCATGGCCCCAGATGAACGCGCTCCTCCTCACACTGTGAAACCGTAGTCAACCCCCCCAACCCCCGCCAAAGGTTTCTTGGGAACGGAGGGAGGGAGGTGACAGCACCTTGCACTACATCTGCACTCGCCTGGGGTCTCCTCTGAATAGCGCAAGGCCCTCAACAAAGACACTGTTGACATTAAAGGCCACGCCATGCGCCGGGCCGTGCCCTGGGCCTGACAAGCCGCTTCAGTGGGAGCCATGCCTTGACACGTCAAATGAAACACAGCCGACTTTATAAGGGAGTGGTGCCACAGATGAGAGATGTTGGGCTACGGTGGAAATTACACCAAAAGAGAAACTGCTAGAGAAATGCTTGCCTTCCCTCGTATGCACACTCACGGCCAGTTGGTGTTTGGACCCCTGGCCAGAAGTGACCGCCAGTGAATTCCACCACCTAACCACTCAGCCCGTCCATTTCACAGAGCAGGAAACCGAAGCTAAGCACAAAGTCACGTGGCTGCCAGTGACTGAGTGGGGGCCAGGGCAGAGCCCCACTGCACCACCCGCCACCTAGAGGTCATCCAGACTCGGGGGCCGTACCTCTGACAGCATCTCGTACTGGCCCCGCCTCCCCAGGGCGATGGTCAGCAGGTCATAGACCACGGAGGCGCTCTGCAGGCTGATGAGGCGGTCGCTCCTGTGCTCGGGGATCCTGCTCAGCACAGCGTCCCGGTTGGCCTGGAAACAGCACGGAAGAGACAAGCAGATGGTGAGCCAGCCTGTGCACACAGCCACCACCTTGTGCAGAGAAGCCGTCTAGGAGGCCCTCCTGCCCCTACCAGATTGCAGGCAGTTTGGAGGCAGGGGCGGGAATGAGTAAGGGGCCTGTCGCCTCTGGCTGTTTGTTTGAAATCCCCAGAGCACCACAGCACGTGGTACATGGTGTTCTCCAAACAGTGGAGGCCTGGAGGTGTGATCCTGCAGACAGGTGCACCAGTGGGCAGGTGTGGGCAGGAGCGTGTAGGGGCCAGCACACAGCAGGGTGAGTTCCCCTGGGCTCAGGCCCCCGGGCGGCCCCAGGGAAGGCACAGCTGTGCTCCGGCAGCAGAACGTTCCATCAGGTCGGGCCCTGCAGCTCCTCACGTGCTGGTCCCACTCCTGCTCTACGTGAGAGGGTGGGCAAGAACTCCCGGCTGCACACTTCCTGTCACCAGATGGTGTCATCAGGTTCCCTCCGTCCTACAGAGACATGCCACACTTTCCTTCCACTACCAAAGCGACATTCAAATCCCTGTATGTCCTCTTCACTGGAACAGGCTACAAAGACGGATCGATCTTGTTAGGGAAGCACAAAACAGATGTACAGGAGACAGCAGGGAGCAAACAGACTTCTGCTTTAAAGACATTACCACGGAGGACTCAAGAGAACACCTTGTCTGTTTCACATCTCCGCTGCTTAGCAGAGAAATACAGCAGGCACAGCCAGGCTTATTAGTCTCATTGATCCAGAAATCACAGTGTAATTTCTCCCCAGATTCCTCCAGACGAAATGCATGCATTAGAGACTCTAAACACCAGCTCATTTTCCTTTTCTCCCTGATAGGGAATTCAGAACCAGCAAAGTCAGATTTTGCCTGTCTTTCTTTCCCTGTTAATTAACTGAAGCCTCCAGATCTATCTGTCCCCAGGGGCACAGAAAGGGACCCTCAGTTTTTTCTGTGAGAATGGTCCCATGAGGCACCTGTCCCAGCAGGCTGATGTTTATCTTCCTGCCTGACATTCAGAAAGGCGACGTACACCCCTCCCTCTTGCGAACGAGACGAAATGCTTTCTTTCTGTGAGTCCAAGGCACTCGTGTTCAGCCTCCCGTCAGTACTTGCTCACTTTAAGGCTCCCTGTTCTTAAATGTCAGAAGACAAATAAGAATGTATAAGACAGGCCACTTCCTACAAACTGAGTCATCTCTCATGGAAATAAGCCTGCTTTTGAAGATTTCATTCTAAGCTTTCCTTGTTAGGAGAGGCTTTTAAGCCAGCGCCAGGAGCTTGGAGGGAAACAGGGATTGCTGTGAGTGGTCTCCTTTCATTCGTCTGCTATAAATGTTCCTTGTCGAAACCGACGCCTAGAAGATAAGTATACAAAATGAAATAGTATTCAAAAGAAATTTTCAAGTTATGCCAAATGTATTTTTCTTAATGTTTAGAGAAAGTCTACGGGAATCTTCTGATTAAAAAGGTTCACTGTAGCACCTCCAGCGGATCCACAGGTAATAAATATCCTGGAATACAGTGTCAGTGTCGGTTGTGCAAACGTGGTCTTGTTAACGCCTTTCTCCCAGGGAAGCCTGGTTTGACTGGAGAAAGCAGTCCAATTCCCAATGAGCTCTTGTAGGTGGAGAGACTATGGGCAAATTTATACTTCTGAGTTAACATCACAACCAACAAAGAGCACAGTTCTCCCAAAGACCAATCGAGCATCTTCTTTTTCTGTCTGAAAACTGAAAAATCAATCAAGGAGTCAAGGAATAAAAGGGCTTCCAAAGGCAACTTAACTTCGGGTTCTACCCATCCAATCATGGAATGATTTACAGACAGAACATAATCATTTTGGCCGGGAAGCCCATCCTTCATATTTACTGATGTCATCAGATTTCAGCAGCCCGTGAAGAGATTTTTCTGGAAGTTAAATACCACAGAGCCGCATGTGACTAACTCAAAGGGATCTCAATGCTGAGCCTCATTAGTTCCTGCCACTCCAGTGAAGGAGCAGGAGAGACGGAGCCATCATTCCCGCCGTTTAGAGAGGGGGCCGAGGTTTACCAACTCCAAACTGGAGCACGTGTTCTGACAACGGAACTCCACATTTTCGGTCAACTGTCCAAGGAATCTGAGAGGTGTGGTCACCACACTTCCAGAACTTTCACAATGTAACCAGCCAGGTTCACCCGAAGGAAATGTAACTGCTGAGTTGTGAAGAGCCCACGTTGCACGCAGGGACGTCAGTGGGGGGGCCGCCAGGAGTGTCCCGTCAGAGCACTGATGGCCAAGTGCAGTGAGACCCGCCTGGAAGAAGTGCCAGGGCCGGCCGGCTCACATACGTGCCTTCCCTGAACACACCAAGGCATAACAGAGAATGTAAGTGACACCGTGCTAAGTGACCGGCTGATGGTGAAGGAAAGATGAGCCAACGGGGCAACCTGGTTCCTTCAGAGGAAGGAGGGCCAATGACGTCAAAGCGCTTCCAAGTAAAAGAAGTGGAAACCCAAGCAGCCTCGTTCCTGTAAACATCTCTGGGCCGTTCCACGGGACGAGAAAACCCGAGCTCGCCTGGCCCGCCCCTCACTCTGCACCGGCGCGTTCTTCTCGCGCTCCATTTCTAAGTCTCTCTCACCCGAGGGTGTTTCGGGGCCCCATTTAAACTGTGTGCTCAGGCAAGAAGGGACACACTTCTTTTAGGGTTCCTTCTTCTCCTCCTTTGTCCTCCTGCCTGCCAGGTGAGACATGGGAGGGGGCAGTACGATCTACCCGGGAGACCACCGC
This sequence comes from Artibeus jamaicensis, assembly GCF_021234435.1. Classification (NCBI taxonomy): domain Eukaryota; kingdom Metazoa; phylum Chordata; class Mammalia; order Chiroptera; family Phyllostomidae; genus Artibeus; species Artibeus jamaicensis. The sequence continues at coordinate 9,832,268 of NW_026521831.1, read as the reverse complement.
ACAACAAATCTGCTGTGCCTGCCTGGGGCCTCGGGTTCCTCCTGTGAGAAATGAATGAATGGACTCCTAGGTCCTGTCGAGTTCCAGCCGCCTGCCCCACCCACACGCGGGCCCCGCATGCTGACTCGCCAAGGCATTAACCACTATAACACATATTACTCCTGCAAGTTTCAAGGCAGGGCTGTCACGCCTAATGATACGCAGAGTAGAAACCCATTAAATGCTGTTTCTAGACCTCAATTTAATAACGTGGCTAAACACTAAGAAAACGTTTTAGAGGAATGTAGTGGCCTGGCACAAACGCCCTTCCGGGCACAGAGCCAGGTAACGGTGAACCCCCTTGGCCTGGGCTGGACAACGCCCGGGAGCAGGCGAGGGCTCAGCAAAGGGACCTGCACGTGAGGTCGGGGCAGTGCCACCTGGCTCCTGCCACACACACCACAGGTTCACACGCACAGGTGACTTCTCCCCAGATTCTCCCCCCCACCAAGGCAAATTGAGAAGGCTCGTAAAGGTTGCCATGTGGGAACCTCCTTCCCCTTGTGAGGTCCCTTCGGTGGCCATTTTGGCTGTAGTTTTCCTATGGCACATACTCGTGTTAGTGTTCCAGCAATACTTGGTGGACAAAGGAATAAACTCAGATGCCTGCTGACTGCTAAGGGAAGAGAAGCTTGTCCCAGCTCCGGGGCAACCCAGGAATATGCTACCCAGTCTGAGAACCAAGAAACATGCCTCCCTTCAAACCGCTACTGTTTCTTCCTATCCGGGGAGCTCTCCGTTTTCCTCCCAAGGAAAAGAGTCGTTACACCAATGGAACAGCCACATAAAAAAGGGACTACAGCAACGGGAAAGAAGAAGGAAAAACACATCTACTTACCATAGATTCACTAATCAGCAATAATAACAGGGCTTCTTCAGTATTTTCTTGAGGACAAAAAATGCTGTATAAAGAAAATCAACTTTAATATATGGCAATTCCAAAATGACACAAAGTACTTGACTGTGAACAGAGCAAAATACTAAAAACTTCAAGGTTTTCATATGGAGCCCTTGAGAAGTAGTCTGTAATCTAAACACTTAAATTAACTGGCTTATTTCTATGGTAATCTATAGAATGTATACATGCTAACTATGCATTTTAATAGCAGGCAACAGAGTGAAGTAAAAACCACTTTAAAAGCCCAAATAACATACACGCTTATTATCGAGGCAGAAATTTAGATTGCTATTAACTGACGTTATCTTAACAACACCAGCTTTTCCTTAAACCCATTATGGAGGTGGAAATTGCAGACATTTCAGTGAACAGAACTCTTCTTACTTCCTTCTTATTAACTAGCACATCTTACACTGTCCTTTAGATGAGAGATTAGAAGCAATTTCAGAGTTTGAGTAATTTCTAGAATACTGTAAGAGTGTTGAGAGCTATTTTACTTGACCACATGTTTCTTATGGGGTAGCATAAGAGCCAGTTGTCTTATTCATCAATTTTATGGAATTTGGCTGAATGCTAACATTTAGGATTTTTTTTAAGCTCAATATCGCTCAGGCTTAGAGAACAATAAAAAACAAACACAACCCAAATATCCACTCTCTGTATGCTTTAAGCATTTTAAAACACAGTGATTTTTTTCTTGTTTCGAAGCTGCAGAATCCTTTGAGTAGAATTGTGTTTTCCCCAATTGGGCCAAACTCAACTCTTTTTCACGCAGTGGGAGAGGAGTGAGCGCGATAAAAATGAACCTGCTTATAAGAGCCTTCTGGACATTTTGCAGAGGGCTAAAGACTAAATTTACATCTTCCCAGGGTTAATATTGCAATCATTTAATTCAAGAGATACAATGATTTCTCCCCAAAACTGCAAAACGAGAAAAGTTTTCCAAATTATTGTAAGTACTTGCTGTCTTTGAAGTGCTGGCAACTTTTACATCATATCAAAGGACCATGAAAAGCAAGACAGAAAAAGCACAGTGCCCAGTGCTCCTTTTACAACTCTATGACTTCGCTGGAGGAAAGAAAACCGCCTGTGGAATTCTTCCTATTGCTCCTGAAGGGCTACAATTTTAGGAAAAGGTTGGCCTGTATGCAAGAAGTGAGATTCTGGAATCAGCAGCGACTTCCTTAAAGAGGCAGCTTGAGTGGATCTGGGCTTCGAGAAGATGGAACACTTCTTTCCCCTTAAATTCACAAATAGAGCCTACAGGCTTTGAATCAAGTGTGCTTGTGCGTGTGTGAGTGAGTGAGTGTGTGTGTGTGTGTGTGTGTGAGAGAGAGAGAGAGAGAGAGTGAGCCCATCCAGCCATCAGTTCCCAATATCTTTGCTTGTGCATACATGCAACTGGGACCGTACACAATAAAACAGGACCAGTCACCACTGTTTTCAGGGCTGGCCAGATCTGCCTGGTCCAGACCAATTGAAAAGAGAGAGAGAGCCCATGTTCACTGTGATTTAATACCAGCCAATTCAATCCATGGATCATCTCCCAATTCCATTAGAGCCATCCATCCAGACTGCTTAAATGCAAGGTTGTGTTATTTTCACCAGAGCTGCTAACTGGTAGCACACTGATTTTAATTCCACTTCCTCTTCCCTTCCAGGCAAGATGAGACTCAGGAGCTCTGCCAAGCTCTAGGGGCTGGCAGGGGGAGGCAAGGGTGGGGAGGGAGAAGGGGTAGTTTTAAGAGAGATGCCTGAAAAAACTACACACTGGCATGTCCCCTCAATAATTATTGATTCTCTGCACCCATTTCTGGCCATTCTTTCCCTCTCCCCTATTCCAGGTGAGTATGGAGCTCAGGGCTCAAAGTGGGAATTGTTGGGGACTTCCCTGTTGTGATGTTCTCCTCATGGGGCTCAAGAGCTCAGGTGAGGTCCCAGGGCGCTCAGACCTCAGCCTTGTGGAGTTGGAAAACTGGGTCCCTGACCCACAGGAAGCTGATTAAAGGTCAGGTGGGAGAGGCACAGGGACAAGGAGAAAATGGGGATCAGTGGGCAGAGAGGACAAGCTCATGTGAGTGGGACTGGGGGCTAGTGGAGGACGAGGGAGCGCAGGACGCAGAAAGGGAGGGCGCAGTCTCATCCTGGCCATGGGGCCAACTCTTGGGCTGACCTGTAGGGAAGGAGCTCCTTTTCATGCGTCTGATCGACTGACCAACATGTTATCTGATTCTACAGAAGACACGGGGAACCAGGAGAGGATCATCATTTCTAAACAGCAATCGTGATCTTGCCAAGGCTCTCAGGTAACAACAGCCCTTTCTTAAATTCTTTCCTGACAGGTAAGAATATCACAGTATGTGGTGGAAGCAATCGTACAAAAGAAATTAAAGTAACTTTTTCCAACCACATTTCATCTGTCTGTCACCTTTAGCTATTACACGGCTGATGATCGGTTAGATGTCCTAAGGTCAAGGTCACCATCCGGAGTCAAAGCAGACTGCTTAGGCGTGAGGAGGGCCTTGAGCGCCTCTCACCCACAAGCAAGTTCACTTGTAAATAATGACATCAATCCAAGGCCCATAATGGTGTCTTTGTCACTTCAATATGCCTGGCTATGCCACCACTGGGGAGTTCCTGGGGGAGTACAGCCTCTGACCCACAGCGAGCCAGACAAGAGCTGAAGAATCAATGCCAGCGAAGGCTGAAGCCCCAGCCCTTCCCTAGGTCACACTGTTTGTTAAACACGCCCAGGCAGAAAACACTGCCAGTCCCAGGTCTGTGAGGAAAGACAAGAGTTCCAAGAGAAGAGAAGGGTTCAAATTGAGCACTGAGAGTGTCTCCGGACTATGAGGGGTCACCTGGTCCAATCCGAAGATGACCCAGGCCTCTACATAATTCTTCCCCTTTTTGTCTGCACATTTGGTCACAATCCCCCCATGACAAAGGGAAAAAGGCCCTGCACTTGGATCAGCCCCGTCTGCAGAGCTGTACCGTGGCTGGACTGGGCAAATCCTACGAAGCCCTCCTCTTCGCATGAGGGCTTCCATGTTCCTGCTGAGAGAACAGGTTCCCCCGCGAGGATGTGGAGGGGGGCTGCGTGCACTGGAGCTGAGGAGAGAGCGGCCGCTGCAGCACAGAGGGCCACTCACCCAGCGTCGAACCACCGTCACGTCACGGACCTGACCTGTCATCCCTCATCTGTGCACTTTAAACAGCGTCTTTGTTCCACCCAAGACCACTAAACTGGAGGCCAGGAGATTCACGCCTAGTTAGTTAGTTAGTACTCCACAATCGTTCCTTTCTCCTCCTAGGCCCACGGAAAGTTCAGCACTCCTAGCTTTCAATAAATCTTCTCATCATTCACCTCCTGGCACAAGAGTGGCTTTTAATTGCGTTCTTTATTTTGTGCTAATTTTGAAGTCAAACATGCCTTTAATTATCTAAGCCACCTCACATACTTTTGATGAGGAGGAATCCAATGAAAGGGAAATACGCCTGATGGACGTGCATGCCTGATGGATGTTCACACCAACAAACGTGTGCAAACGCTTACAGCACTACTCCTGTTGGCCCCATGTGAGAAACAACTCAAAAGCCCATCGCAGGTACACTAGGTCAACAGACTGGACTGTGTTACTACAAGGGAATACTATGCAGCAACGAAAACAGACTCTCACTACATGCAAAAATGTAGGCAAATCTCCCAAACATGTTAGACAAAAGGGAAACAAAAAGTTGTTAACGTATGATTCCATTTGTACAAATTTTGAAAACGAGCCAGGCTAATCATTGTGCGGGCAGTCAGGGCTGAGTCTCTGTTCGGTGGGGGTGGGTGGGGTGGACGTCGGAAGAGGGTGCTGAGAGGGCTCCCGGGGTCCGGTGATGTCTGCTTCTTGTTCTGAACACTAATCACATGCATGTGTTCACTCAGTAAAACTTCCTTGTATTTTATACTTTTAAAAAATAATTTATTGATTATGCTATTAGAGTTATCCCATTTTTTTCTCTCCTTTATTCCCCTCTGCCCTGCACTCCCCCTCCCACCAGCCTTCCCCAACCCCGCCTTAGTTCATGTCCATGGGTCTTACATATAAGTTCTTTGGCTTCTCCATTTTATACTATTCTTAACCTCCCTGTCTATTTTGTACCTACCATTTATGCTTCTCATTCCCTGTATCTTTTCCCCCATTCTCCCCCCTGCTCCTCCCCACTGGTGACCCTCCATGTGATCTCCATTTCTGTGATTCTGCTCCTGTTCTAGTTGTTTGCTTCTTTTGTTTCTGTTTTATGTTCAGTTGCTGATAGTTGTGAGTTTGTCATTTTACTGTTCATATGTTTGATCATCTTCTTTCTCTTAGATAAGTCCCTTTAATATTTCACATAGTAAGGGTTTGGTGATGATGAACTCATTTAACTTGACCTTATCTGAGAAGCACTTTATCTGCCCTTCCATTTTAAATGATAGCTATGCTGGATAGAGTAATCTTGGATGTAGATCCTTGCCTTTCATGACTTCGAATACATCTTTCCAGTCCCTTCTTGCCTATAATGTTTCTTTTGAGAAAGAAAGACTCCTTTGTAAATAACTGTCTCCTTTTCTCGCTGCTTTTAAGATTCTTTCCTTTTCTTTAATTTTGGTAATGTAATTATGATATGCCTTGGTGTGTGCTTCCTTGGGTCCAATTTCTTTGGGACTCTCTGAGCTTCTTGGACTTCCTGGAAGTCTATTTCCTTTGCCAGATTAGGGAAGTTCTCCTTCATTATTTGTTCAAATAAGTTTTCAATTTCTTGTTCTTCCTCCTCTCCTCGAACCCCTATGATTCAGGTGTTTAAACATTTAAAGTTGTCCTGGAGGTTCCTAAGCCTCTCCTCATTTTTCTCAATTCTTGGTTCTCCATTCTCTTCTGGTTGAATGTTTACTTCTTCCTTCTGGTCCAAATTGCTGATTTGAGTCCTGGTTTCCTTCCCTTCACTGTTGGTTCCCTATATATTTTGCCTTATTTCACTTTGCACAACCTTCACTTCTTCCTCTATTTTGTGACTACACTCAACAATTTCTGTGAGCATCCTGATTACCAGTGTCATGTTTTATACTTTTGATTTGTGTGTTTTTCTCAATGTATGTATCAATAAAAAGCTTAAAAAAATAAGGGAACAAAAGTCAGTAACATTTTTCACAGAAAAACCTAGAAGAAAGGAAGTAAAGAGGTCCACGACATGTGACTCCTCCCCTCTTTTCTCTCTAAGGATGGTCAACGTTTAATTTATTTTCAAAACTCAAGATGGGGAAAGAATGAGCATCCTGTGTCCCCTTCACATCCAGGTACCAGTGACAGGGAGTGGGACTTCCTGGCAGAGCTTGCTTTTCAGTTGTATTCTATTGTCACCAACTGTCCTGGGTGGCCCTTGTGGTGTGCTAGAGCTGGAAGGACTCTGCCCCCATGAGTTTGCTTTGTACTCAATTACATTTGTGACCATTTTTTTTTCCAGAGAGAACTGACTGATCAGATAGTCCTTCTGGGGTATATTGAAGCACCAAGACAGGTATAAACCAACAGGTCTTCTCTCTTTACTAATAAACCAGAAGAAGGACTGTGAACATGCAAAACTAGAAAGTTAAAAATTGATGGTGACAAAGGAACTTAATGGAATAGAGTAGATATACAAAAAAAGAAAATCAACAAAACCAAAAGTTGGTTCTTCAAAAAGATGAATAAAAGTTCACAAAAGTTTTTAGCTACAATGACCCAAAAAGAGAGAGAGAAGACTCAAATTATAAAATGAGGAATGCAAGAGAGGACTTGACTGTGCCAACTTTACAGAAATAAAAAAAAATGATAAGGTTATACTATGCATAATTGTATACCAGAAAATTAGATAATTTAGATGAAATGAGCAAAGTTCTAGAAAGGCAAAAACTACCAGAACTGACTCAAGAAGAAATAGAAAGTCTGAACAGACCTATAACAAGTAAAGAGATTAAAGAAGTAATGAAAATCTTCCCATGAACAAAAGCACAGGAACATACAGATTCACTGATAAATTCTACCCCATTTTAAAAACAATTAATATCAAGAGACTTCCACCAAGATGGAGGCGTAGGTGGAAGCACTGCACCTTCTCACACAACCAAGTTTAAAAACAACAAAGTTTTAGCAACAAAAACGCAGCCAAAGCACAGAAAATTGAGCTATACGGAAGTCTGACAACAATAAACCCTTCGGCCAAACCGGTAAGAGGGGCAGAGCCAGCAGCAGAGTGGGGTCAGGCAGGAAAGACCCACCGAACCAACCCAGGTGCGCAACCCAGGCGGGTAGGCAGTGGGCGGATCCCAGGTGTGGAGTAGCAGTAGGTGGACCCACTGAGGGCTGACTATGGTCACACATTTGAGCGCAGATAAACCGGTGAAGGAGCGAGCGGTGAGACAGACTGTGCAGGCCCCAGTGGCGGGAGGCAGCAGAGGAGACCGCTATTGTCCCTCTCTGACTCCGCCCCCACATACAGCGTCACAAACCAGTGACCTGGTGGCCCTGCCCTGGTGAACACCTCCTCGTACGTAACAGGCACGAACAGATCAAAACACGGCTCAAGAACAATTCAAAGCCCCAGAGCCAGTAAATCTAAGTGATGACGAAATGGCCAAACTTTCAGATACACAGTTCAAAACACTGGTGATCAGGATGCTCACAGAACTGGTTGATTTTAGTCACAAATTAGAGGAACATATGAAAGCTAAACTAATTGCAATGAATGGAAATGCACAGGAAACCAATAATAATGGAAAGGAAACTGGAACTCAAATCAATGGAGTGGACCAGAAGAAAGCAAATAATGGCCAAACAGAAAAGAGTGAAGAAGCAACAATTCAAAAAAAAATGAGGAGAGTCTTAGGAACCTCCAGGACATTTTTAAACATTCCAACATCCGAATTATAGGGGTACCAGAAGGGGAAGAGGAACAGCCACGAGTGGAACACTTATTTGAACAAATAATAAAAGAGAATTTCCTCAATCTGGCAAAGGAAATAGACTTCCAGGAAATCCAGGAAGCTCAGAGAGTCCCAAAGAAGTTGGACCCAAGAAGGAACACACCAAGGCACATCATCATTACATTAGCCAAGATTAAAATGAAGGAGAGAATTCTAGAAGCAGCAAGAGATAAGGGGACAGTCACCTACAAAGGAGTTCCCATCAGACTGTCAGCTGATTTCTCAAAAGAGACCTTACAGGCAAGAAGGGGCTGGAAAGAAGTATTCCAAGTCATGAAATCCAAAGACCTACATCCAAGATTGATCTATCCAGCAAAGCTTTCATTTAGAATGGAAGAGCAGATAAAGTGCTTCTCAGTTAAGATCAAATTCAAGGAGTTCATCATCACCAAGCCCTTATTATATGAAAGGTTAAAGGGACTTACCTAAGAAAAAGAAGATAAAAAAGATGGACAGTGAAAGGACAGCAAACTCACAGTTATTAAGAACCACACCTAAAACAAAAACAAACTAAGGACAGCTAGATCCTGTCCTTAAGGGAGTGGGAGAAGGGAGAAGATACAGAAAATAAGTAGCATAGACAGTAGGTATAAAATAGATAGGGGGAGGGCAAGAATAGTATGGGAAATATAGAATCTAAAGAACTTGAGACATGTGGTCATAAACTAAAGGGGGAGAATGGTGGGGGAGGGGTGTGCAGGGTGGAGGAGAATGAAGGGGGAAATAGAACTGTAATGGCATAATCAATAAAATATATTTTAAAAATAAAATAAATAAAAATTAATATTAATTCTCCAAAAACTCTTTCAAAAAGTAGAAGATAAAGGAATATTCCGAAACGCATTGTGTAAGGCCAGCATTACCCCAATACCAGAACTAGACAAAGACCTCACAAGAAAACTACAGAGCAATATATTTTGTGAATATTGATGCAAAACTCCTCGACAATATTAGCAAGTCAAGCCTGGCTTTACATAAAAAAGAGTATGTACCATGACAAGTGGGATTCACCTGAAAATGCAGGGTTTTGCTTAACCTCAGAAAATCAATTAATTTACTATATCACATCAAGAGAATAAAAGACAAGTATCTCAATAGATGCAGAAAAGGCACTCGATTAACACTAATACCCTTTTGTGATAAAAAAACAAAACACCAAGGCCAGTAACAGCAGGGACCTCCCTCTACTTGGCAAAGGACATCTGTGCAAACCCACAGCCAACGTCACACTCTGTGGTGAGAGACTCGACACTTCCCCTTCCTAGGATTAAGTACGACCCAAGGATGTCCACTCTTGTCACTTCTATTCAACAGTGTCCTGGAGGTCCTCGTCAGGGCAATTAGGGAAGAAATGAAATAAAAGGCGTCCAGGTTAGTAGAATGAAGGAAGTAAAACTAATCTCTATTTGCAGGTGACACAATGGGAATAGCCCTACCGAGACCACCTCGGTCCTCATCAAGTCCCAAATTAAAGCCTAAAGTAACTAAGAAGTTCTAAAGAGTCATTGTCTTCCAGTCACTTGCACACTATTTAATTCTCCCTCATATAGCTAATTCAGTTTAAAACAATTTTCTTTAAAGAAAAGGACCAGGGAATTGAAGGAAAGAAAAAAGGTTCACTCGGGCTTACAAACAGCTTTGTCACTGGCTGCTGTATTAATATAACGCTGTGGCTCTTCTCACAAATGGACTGAGAACTCCAAAGCCCAATAGTGATGGCTGAGATGAGAGCATTTTTCTACTTAAAACGTCCCCACCAGTGCACAGATTCTTACTGAAAGTATGAGAAGTAATGAGATATTGCTCTTAAGTTGGTAAACGAGATTTTTCATCTGGTTTTCTTTCAGGGGAAAACAGAATCTTCCCTTGAACTTCTACTCCTCCTTGAATTTTCCCGAAGTTTCCCTCCCACCTCCTGACCCTATATGGGGACATCTACTCTCGTACTTCTCTCCTGAGTAGACGCGGGCTTTCCGAGTGAGGGTGTAGGTTTTTGAGTTTGCTCCCTTCCGGAGAGGGTCGTCCAGAGGTGACTGGCACGGCGGGTCCTCCAGAGGGTTCCAGTAGCTCTGCTCGCACATGCCCCGCAACAGGATCTCCGCCAGCTGCCTCGCGATTGTCTGGAACACAGGGGCAGAGGCACAGCCGTGAACCGAGGTCGCATCGTCCATTCATTCATTCACGCATTCATCCATGCACTCATCTGATAAGCATTTTCCAGTCATTGTTTTGTGTATTGCATTCTTCTAAGGCTCATAGTTAAATTTTTTGGATGAAATTATATCAGTTGGTGGCAAAAAAAAAGTAAAAAGACATGATACACTAAGACATGAACAATTTCAAAACGTTAAGTGCATGTGCTTCAAACGTCACTGTCCTCAGTTGCACTCGGGAACACTAAACATGTTTTACTACTGAAACTTTAATTCAGCTCTTTTCCAAAAGCCCTTATAAATAATAGGTAATCTGCAAATATTTCATCACCTCCCAAATGATGTCTGCCAAAGCCCCAACTGGGCCAAAACAAGGCCAGTACTCAACCCAGGTGATGTAACCCCCGGAAAAAACCTCTTCACTGATGATAAGATGATGTCCAGTGTAGCATTTAGGACGTCTTCCTTCCTGGAGTGCCATGGGCACTGTCCCACATGGCCCCACTCTGGGACTCGGCACCTGGGAGCCCTGTCCTCGGGACCCTGGGCCTGTGCAATACAGAAGGCCAAGTGGGGACTGGGCTGCGGATCAAGCAAGACCTTCTTTCAGAGCTGGACGGGCACCGCTTTTCTCCTGAGTTAGATGCAGGCTCCTGTGCTTCTCCGAACTGTGTAACTCCACTGCCTGGGACAGGCCTGGGTGTGATGCCTGGGGGAGGGGCATGTGGCATCCACCAAGAAGTATTTCGTGGATTGATGCATATTCAGTGCATTTCCAGTGACAAAAAAGAGGAAAGGTAAAAACAAAAAGAGAAGGAAGGGAGGGAGAAAGAAGGGAGGGGGAAGGAAGGAAGGAAGGAAGGAAGGAAGGGAGGAAGCTGAAAGAAAGAAGGAAAGAAGAAAAGAAAAAAGAAAAGAAAAGGAATCCCCCAGAAAACATGAGCCCTGCTCCTCGGGTGGCCTCGGGTGGCCCAGGCCGCCCCGAATTGGCAGGAGGTGGCAGAAGGAAGCTTCACCCAGCAGGTCTCACCAGGCAAGTGCTCGCGGCCTTCCCTGAGAAGGAGCCTTTTTAAATAAATACGCTCCAGAAGAGAACTCTGCTAGCCTTTCATCTGGGTGAAATCTCTTAAAACGCCACAAGGAAACTTCAGTGCAACCCAAGCACTAGCTTAGTGGTTCCTGGGAATCACTGTGTAAAGGCAACTTTTCTTGATTATTCTCAAGTAAGACCCATTGGCTTTAACTGTCTATAAAAATGTGAAATTAAATCACTCCTATCATCCCCAACTGAGCCATCTGTAAAGATCTCATAAGAACCCAATTTCCAGGACCTAAACGTGTCCCGAACTGTTTTCCTAAACCTTCGGTTAGAGCCCCATTTTGATCTCGCCGCAGTCATAGAAGCTAATGACTTCTGCTGCAAGCTTCAACTGGCAACAATTACCTCCACTCACGACAGCCGAGGGGGAAAAAATGTTAAAGGGAAAACTGTTAAAGGCCAAAAACTGAATGAGGACCTTCGTTTTCTGGATGTGGAGGGATCCTAAAATTATAAAAGTTTCTGCCCTGCACAGTTACTGCGCTTGTCCACTAGCAGACAGCACGTGACAGATGAAATCGTTTCCCCTCGGGGCACCAGCCTTCCAGAGACGCTTCAAATGAGGCTCTGATGTGAGTGCAGGCTATCAAGGCGTCACCTCATCAGCGCCCTGCCGATCACACAGGATGCTGCGCGCGTGCGTTGAAAGCTCAGGTGAGGTTCAGGAAGGAAGACTAAATAGGAGAAATTATCAGCAAGACCACCAGTAGGTAACATACCTTTTAATTTTTACACTACGGTTTCATTTAGGTGGCAGTTTAAATGCTTAAAAACTGCTGGTAACTATCAAATGAATTCAGAATTAAAGGAAAGAAAGGAGCAAAGGGGGCCCGAAATAAGACTAAAAATTTTACGTACAAACTGGGTCATGAAATGCACTTCTGTACACACATTTTAAACTGTAGTAAAATTCACCCAACACAAAGTTCACTACTTTAACCATTTAAAGTGTGTATGCCCACGGCATCTAGTACGTTCACGATGGTGAGCAATCCTCAGTGCTATCTCGTTCCGGAACATGCCCTCCACCCCCAAGGGAAGCCCTAACCCCTGTTAAGTGGTCACTCCCCGTGGCTCGCCCTTCCAGACCCTGGGAACAACTGGCCTGCTCTCTGTGTCTATAGATCTGTCTGTCTGGGGCGCCTGCCCACGAATGGAACTGTGCACTGCGTGGCCTCGTGTCTCCAAGGCTCGTCCATGCTGCAGCAGGCATCAGCTCCTCCCTTCTCTTTGTGGCTAATGAGGCCCGTTGCACAGGTGTGCCACATTTTGCTCATCCGGTCACTGACTGATGGACATTTGACTGTGTCCATCTTCTGGCTGCTGTGGATAGTGTGGCCACGACCATTCACGCCCAAGTTTTTGTTTGAACACCTGCTTTCAATTCTTTGAAGCATTTACTCAGGAGTGAGGCTGCTGTAGATGTACTTTTAAATCCTTCTCTGCCACAGTCTCATACCAGATAGAGTCTGACAAGGCAACTTTTCCATCTAATAAGAATATCACAAATTTGCAATTACTGGCCATTTTTAAAAGAGTCATATAGTGAATAAGACAGATGAAAACACTGTCTGAGGAATGGCGCTCGCTGGAGAAGCTTTCTGCGATCCAGTGGGAGCCAAGGGCACACTGTAAGTAAGACCCAGAAAGTGCTTCTCAATGAGGGTGGGCAGAGAATCACCGTGGAAACTACAATGTTAGGGTCCCGGTCCTGCCCCAGAACGCCCCAGCTGCCCTTTCTGAATCAGGCACAGGGATGTATGTGTGTTGGGGGCAGAGGGTAGGGCACAAAAGTAGGTTTGCAGTTGTGAATACCCAAAACGCAGCTTATTCTTGTGTAATCACTGATTAATTACTTCTTATTTTCCATATGCACAACTGTAAACCTACATTTGCCCCACACTGTACGTGTTTAAGTTTCCTATGAGAACTCCGACACACACCTTTGGTTGAGCACTCAAAGGACTAAAAACGGTTTAACTTGGGTCAGGTGAGGACCATCGCCCGGGATGGTCAGATCAGAGATCTGCTCTCCCCACCATGAGAGCACTGACCAGTCACCGGCCGAGACCGTCCAGGGCAGCTCCAGGCCACCCAAACCAAAGGAGCCTCTTCACTCTAATTCTCAGAAAAAAGAATGAAAACATCAAAGACACCTGTCTTCCTTCCTAATGTGTCTATTCAGAATTCTACCTCACAGAATTTTTATAAGTTCAAATACACTGATTTAAAAATCATAAACCTTATAATGAAAGATACTCTCTAATTCTGAAAAATAACATTGAAGTAAGCAGCAGGCAGATCCCTACAGTGTATTGAATACACTCATCCCTTTTAATGAGAAAAAAGCATCCATTTCCTTAATGAATCAATACATAGTTTTGAGAGTCAACAGTATGAACAAGTGATCCATATTTAAGCAATTTTGAAAGCCTGGCTTTTTCAATGTGCTTTTAAAATAATTATAAGAACATTTGCCAGCATGAGGTCTGTCCAGAAGGTATCCAGCCATGTAACATGAAAAATAGAGACATTTATTGAAGAAGATACAAGATACAAGAAACATTGTACACAGGACAATGACACCTCAGTCCCCTTCCAAGTAGGCACCCTGGGGCCTCACCCAGTTCTCCCAATTGCCATCAGCTGCCCCACTGTATTTTCCTGAATCTCATCAATGGTCTAAAATCTCTTCCCTTTCAAAGACGATTTTAGTTTTGGGAAAAGCCAGAAGTCACAGGATGCCAAATTTGGGCTGTAAGGAGGTTGAGTCACCTGGGGGTTTGATGCTTTGTCAAAAAACTCTGCACGAGATGTGATACATGAGTGGGTGCATTGTTGTGATGAAGCTGTGGCCTTCTGAATCACCCAAATAGATTTCGTGGAGGAATGTTCAAGCTTAACGCAAAATGTGATGCAGATTCATTGCTGTACTCACTCAGTCATTTGAATGTGACGGCCACACGGTACATGTGCTCACTCAGTGGTGTCTAACTGTCCCACTGACTAGCACAGTGAGGCTGTCATCATCCATGTGTGTGTATCCAGTCCACTTTCCTCAACTGCCAGGTTATACAGATGTCATGCAAACTGTCACTCGTTATATTAACAGTGGCTGGACTTTTTCGGGACAGACCTCATATAATCAGTTACTTACATGGTGCTTCCAAAGCTTGGAAGACGCTGTTCTTACTGACCAGTTGAAAAGTTGTATGGAATGTTGGGAGTGGGTCAATTTGAGGAAAAAGGCAACAATTTTTATCCATGTTTTGCAAAAATATGGATAAAAATTTCGACTTGTTTACACTTCTTAAGGCACCTATAAATCACATCAAAATGTAAATAAATACTGAAGACCAAGTGAACTGTGTGTGTGTGTGTGTGTGTGTGTGTGAAACCCATCTTCTCTCACCACCCCTCCCTGTACTTCTAGGAAAGCCTGTGACTCAGCCATCTTGCCCCGAGTTGTACGTCTGCACTTAAAACTCTGGACACACCAAAGGAAGGTACAGCCTCATGTTCCCTGACAAGCACTTGCCTTGCCCGACCGCATACTGTCCCACAGCATTCAAAAGACCCACGATAAAAGGAGGGCCACAGTGCCAGTGACAAAAGACACTGCGATCTCATATGGGGTTGCTCCATCAACGGGGACAGGTGGACCTGCAGCTTCCAGGTAGCACCAGGCCTTTGCCCAAACCCTCACGCACTGGCCGTGGCTCTGAAGCGCAAGCTGTGAAGGTGCAGTTAAGGAACAGCCCCAGAAGGGAAAGTGAAAGGTTCAAAAGGGAAGAGGGAGAACTCAACTCCACGGGAGAGCCAAGCTGACGATCAACCAGTCTACTTCCCTGGGCTTTGTATTTCTCTTCTAAGTTGCACAGTGAGTACCATCAGTCGAACAGCGAGGCACAGCTCGGGGTGCTCCTGACCTGCGTTGCTCTGGGCGGGCAGGTAGGAACTGTCAGCAGTGGCGTCCGGGAGGGCTTACGTCTACCTGCCTCACAGGACCCATTTCCGATGTTTCACAGAGAGCACCACTGAGGGGCAACTGCAAAGACGCCAGCATCAGTGGCCATGAGAGAAAGGTAAATCAAAACCGTGAGGAGACTTCACACCCACTAGGATGGCTACAGCTGAAAAGACACTGACAAATGCTGTCGAGGATGAGAAAAAAACTGCATCTTTACAACTTCTAGTGAGAATGTAAAATGGTGCAACCATTTTGGAAAACAGTCTGGCAATCCTTCCAAATATTAAAAAGAGAGTTGCCATAGGACCCAGCAATCCCCCTTTCAGGTACACGCCCAAGAACAACGAACGCACGAATCCACATAAGAACTTGTGTAAGAATGTTCGCAGCACATTATTCATAACAGCCCAGAAGTGAAACAACCCAAATGCCCATCCGCTAATAAACAGGTAAGTGAAATGTGTTATATCCATACAGTGAAATATGATTTGGTAGTAATAAAAATGAAAGAAATGCTGATACAGGCTACAACCTGGATGAACCTTAAAAACATAATCCAAAGTAAAGGAAGCCAGTCAAAAAAGAACACATATTGCCTAATTCCATGTACAGGAAACATCCAAAACAGACAGAAAGCAAATCAGGGATTGCCGGGGGCTGGGGATGAGGAGGATGGAGACCGACTACTAACGGGTATGGAGTTTCTTTTCAGGGCAATGAAATGTTTTGAATTAAATATTAGTGATGGCTGAACAAACCTGTGCATACACTAAAAAACACTGATTGCAAATGGGTAAATTGTATGGTATTTAAACTATATCATTTTTAAAAGATCTTATTTATTCATTTTTAGGAAGGGGAAGGGAGAAAGAGGGAGAGAAACATCAGTGTATGGTTGCCTCTTGTGCACCCCCTACTGGGGACCTGGCCCACAACCCAGGCATGTGCCCTGAGTGGGCATCAAACTGGCGACCCTTTGGTTTGCAGACCCCCGCTCAAACCACTAAGCCACAAAAGCCAGGGCTGTAAACTATATCTAAATAATATATATGGGGGGGGGGGAGAGAACACTCCCTCAATCAAGTCACTAGTCACACTCACCATCCGCAGGTTTTGAGTTGTTCTCGTTTCCACCGCTCTGAGGAGCTCTCTGAATCTCCCGACTCCTCTTGTCAAGTTCCTGTGTGCACACAGAATTGACAGGGTTTCCATCTGCTGTGCATTCATATGAAATATTTTATACACATAGCTCCATGCATTTTTGTCTACAGAAAAGCTGTTGGCTAGATTTTAAGCAAAGAATTATTCTGAATACGTCTGTCCATCTTTGTTCAAATCTAAAAAATTTGACCTGGGACTGATGGATTTTTCTGCCTCCACAACCAAATTTTCTCAAGAAAACAAAAACTGGAAAATCAATTCTGAGGCGCCCCCCCACTTGCAAGAGTCCAGCTTCACTCCAGCAGTGGCTCTGGAGTTTTCCTGCTCTGTGCAGTGGCACTGAAGCTGTCTTTTCTGGCAAACAGGGAAGAGGAATATCCACAAGGCAATGCAGGCAGTGTGGGGAAAGGCCTCTTGTAACCTGTAACTTTTGTGGGTAAGACGGAGATCGAAGGTGTGAAAAGTGAGGGGCTCCACCAAACAACCACTCCCATCTTTGAGACCACCAATCAACCCTCCTCCCCCAACCCCGCAGAGAAGCAAGGGTCGAAGGCCCCTTCTGCCAGCAACTGTATGAACACGGAACCTGAGCTGCCTGGCTGTGCTCGGAACACCTCTCATCTTGCTGCCCTGCCCGCCTCTCGGAGACATGTTTACTGACACATTTCGTTAGGGGACAAATGATTCTTTGGTAACATCCTGGTCAACATATCCAAGCCCCACTTGTCCTCTCTGAAAGCCGGCGGCTCAGCCGGCGGCACTTCCGTGCGGCCCCTTTACATTGAGCGCCGCTACCACCTATGACATAACCCGGGGATATTTATAACCTGCTCATTAGGACGCGTCTCATCTTTCCGGAGCGCGGTGGAGCGGGTCAGCCGGTGCAAACCTGTCAGCCAGCCCTGCAGGCTGTGGCAGGTGCTCTAGGCATTTGGCTCGCTTCTTGGATGACATTTTAAATTGCACAAAGGTATTAAATCAAACTGAATGTGGGTTCTGTACGTTATGAACACTCGCAAGGGCCATTAATTCGTCTCTTACACCGACACGACATCCCAGAGCTCTCATTCACAAGAACAGCCTGGAACCCAGGTGAGAGTTTGTCGGCACAGGCACACAAGTACTCCCACCTTCCTCCCACCCACACGGATCAGGTGGTGGCAGACCAGAGAGCTTTACGACGACATAAGAAGAGAAGCTTGTACTCAGGTCACCAGGCAGCGCTGAAGGAAGTCTAACAGCGACGTGAATAAAAATTAGGTAACAGGCCCTGGGACATGCAATCTGCTTTGCTTTTCCCTTCACTGGTTTTTATGGGACCTGGTTCTCAGGCAACAAAGCACATTTGCTCTGGACGGAAGCTCGGCTCTCGAGTAGCGAAGGGGGAGGAAACGGTGACAGCTAACAAACGGATGGGAGGATGGAGTAGTCTAATTTCGTTCCAGGATCACAGATTAAGCTCCCGAGATGTGTGATGTACGGCAGGAACGGCGTTCTGACCTGTACGAAACGGGTGGGATGGAGGCAACACGACCGGAGACCCAGGTTTCAAGGGCTGAAAATTGGGGTTTGAACGGGCAGTTTTGAATCTAAATCCTGTAGCTCAGGGGAGGCTCCAAGATAGGAACTGGCCATTCAGAATGTGCCCTCCTTGTGGAAGGAGTTACTTATCCAGGCACAGAAGCACAGAATATTCTAGCTATAATGACCCACCACTAGCCAGTCCTTGTGGCACAGAAGTGACATGGCTTGCTTAGGTTCACAGACCAAGAAAGAGGGCGAGCTGGGAGCTCAGTCACCTTCTTGGGCAAAAGAAATGTAAGTTCTCAAGCTGAAGTGCAACTCTAGGAGAAAGAACACAATATGAATGCAAGAGCTCAGGTCTCTGTTTTGTATCATTAATATGCAAATTACTTAATACATATATCCACAGTACAAAGTTCATGCATTCCAGTGATCACAGTTAATGAGATACTCCCAGGAACAAGCTCACAACTAGAAAAGAAAATCTACTGGCCCAGGTAAAGCAGGCCAGTGTCCGAGCTAATGCCTCTGGTACCTTAAAGAGAAACCACGGATGAATTCACCTCCCCTCAAAGGCGCAGGGTGGCTTCTCCCGTGTAGGACCGAGGCCCTCTGGTGGACGACTGGGGGAAGTCTCTGGAACCAAAGGGATGCCCACACATCCTAAGGCGAAGCCAGCTGCAACTGAGGGCATATTCCCGAAGCACAGAAATTACCTTGGAAACAGATACAAGTTTTTCTTGAACTGTTTCAGTTTATTTCTGGAGAGAGTTAGGATTCAGAATCAAATTCTCCCACAAACTGGGAGGCACCCTGCTTGTAAACAAAGGGTCCCCAGTAACTGAGAAGGCCTGTCTCAGCAGACGTGGGGCTGTGCTGGTCACGGGGCCTGTGGAGCCGTGGGGACGGCTGCAGGGCTGGCTGTCTAACTACAGATCGATGTGGCAGCAGGAGGGAGGAGGAACTGAAGGTGAAAGACTGTGCATTTTAAATATGAGAAAAATAAAGAGCATCCCCAAAGCAAAAACATACAATTCTCATCGACACCTACACCATTCATTTTTAGCCACATAATTTTATTCAACCAAGCCCTTTTACTGTTGATGGCAGAATAAAAAACTTTTAAAAATCTGGATGGAGCATCATGATAGAAAGGAACAAAAAAGGAAATTAACCTGCAAGAATTACATTGTAAATGCTATGAAATAACCCAATTTGAGGGGTATAATCAAAAGCCACGCGGCTGCTTTTGAGTCTCTGAACTATTAGTTTATTCTGAAAAATCTTGAGATCTATCAACTCTCTGGAAGGAACTGTTGCTTAAAATCCCCACTCCAAAATGAAGAGAAGAGAGCCACAGGGTCCCCCTGGTTTTGAGGGTTTCCATGGACCCTTGACATGAGGTCATTTATTCCATTTCATCACCCTTGGCAGAGTACATGATGTTAGAATTCATTATGGTAAACTACTCTCAAAATGAGCAGCGGGTGCTTTGGCAAGCTGTCAGAACTCGGGGTTCACTTCCTGCACCTTGCTTCGGCCAGCTTCCTGAGCTGGGTGCATTTCTGCCTGTGCCAAACGATTCCCAAATGGCTTGGCCATGACTGAGGAGAAAGGGTCAGCCAGTTCCTGAGCACCAGCCGGTTGTTTAGCCTGACAAACAGGCGAAATCTTGCTTTCCCTTTCCAACATGGCTACCTGGCCCCATCCCAGCAGGGAGAGCTCAGGCCGATGTCCCTGCCTTGCTCTGTGCAAAGCCAGGCAACCTACTGCTCCACCTCTGGCAGGAAAGCCCACTCACTTGCCATAGCAGCACATT
This sequence comes from Artibeus jamaicensis, assembly GCF_021234435.1. Classification (NCBI taxonomy): domain Eukaryota; kingdom Metazoa; phylum Chordata; class Mammalia; order Chiroptera; family Phyllostomidae; genus Artibeus; species Artibeus jamaicensis. The sequence goes on along the minus strand of NW_026521831.1, from coordinate 9,812,614 downwards.
CTTCTTCCCCCTTGACCCACTTCCACCTTTTCTTCTCTTCTCCCTTTTCTGCCAGGTTTCATCCGCCTCCTTCTGAATCTCTTCCTCCCAGGGCTTGTCTGCTGGCCCTTAGGTCAGTGCAAAAGCATGACTTCCAGCAGACCTGGGAGGGCACCACTTGCCAGCACTCTCCAGCACTCGCCAGCACTCAGCTTGCCTCTTGCCCCCTGGGTCCTGCAATTTACATTCTATGTACAAGCCTAGGGAGGTGCTTGGCTCCGTCCTATGACTCTGAACCATAGTCTCAGCATTTGACCATTGTCACTGGACTTCTGTGCCGGCACGCCAAGGGGGAAATGTAAATGGGAAGGAAGTCAGAGCTCCCAAATCCAACTCGAAGTGGGAAACTCAGAGACTGAGAACCGCGTCACCTCCTGATGGGTGGCTGCTTCAACAGCAAGCTCAAGATAGTGTTTTGCTCTTTCTCTTTTCATTTCTTGGGAGTACGATGGGAAAATGCAATTCTTCCCTTTAGCTTATCCTTCCGAGTTATCTCTGGCCTCAGACTTTGGCCCGGGCCAGCAGTACATCTTAGTCACTGGGATGCAGACTCAACGTTCTGCCATGAGTAAAATATTTTTTGTGCTGGATGTCATATCCCCAGGTAATAAGAAAAAGGTATCTTCTGAGAGGGAAATATTATGTTCAATATTTTTTCCCTTCTCTGTGATTGAGAACTTTATAACTGAAGGTCAATGACAGGACACATCAACACAATAGGTCTCTGAGAGCTAAGAAATCCTCTGGCTTTTTGCATGATTATGGTATCAAATACCAGGCCTGTCCCCAAGGAGACGCCGGTGGACTAAGGCCACCAACCCTGCCTTAGGGAGCTTAGATGGCTTCACATCCCCCATAAGAACGCAAGTGCCTCGAGGACCAAGCCCTTCGCTTTGCTCGCTGGCACGTCCCAAGTCCCTCAAACGGAGGCTGGCACACAGAGAGGGAGGGCCCCATCAGCATTCACGGGACGAGTGAAACTCAGAGCTACTACGAGCACAGGAACCAGGACCACAGGGGACACATTTCCCACCTGTTCCTGTCCCCTTCTCTCTCACCACGTGTGACTGCAGGCAGTACAGCCAAGCACCCGCTTAAACAGAATACAACTCCTCTGTCCGCGGTGGCTTTGCAGCACGGGTGCCACATGTACCAAGTGGCGGCGGCCCTGGGCTGGCCGGGCCTGACAGCTTCCAGGCAGCCACGTGGATAATGAGGATTGTCCAGGCATTTCAGGGAAAGTTTCCGAAGGAACTAAAGCCATCCTTCAAGACCCGGGGCAAAGGCTGCCCTTGGGAATCGCTCCCAGCTTCTCCAGGAAGACAGTCACTCACCCCGCCTGCTGCCCGCCAGTCTGCACGGATATGGAGCCCATGTGGCCTCACACACTGAGTTCTGTGTTCATGTGTGTCCTCCCACTGAACCGTGACCCTCTCGGGAGCACAGGCCCTCTCTGCACCTGCCTCTCCACGTCCCAACTGCCTCACGGGGCCAGCCAGGCACCCAGTGACACTTGGTAAGCTGTGCACCACCCCCCCAAAAAAGAGAGTGAGCCCAGCCATATGTCCTGAAATCCCTTTCCCATTCTCTTCGCTGAAGAGTTTCCTTAGTCACCAAGGCAACCAGTAAAGCAGATAAGTCTTACAGCGTGAGATAGGCCCCTTGGGATTCTGCACAGTCCACACAGAAAACTCTAGAAAAACAGGGATCTATCACGCATCTCCGGGTCCTTTTCTCTTGGTTCCCAAGCTTGGGAACTGCCTCCCCTGCATTTATATAACCATTAGTATCCTCTCTTTGGAAAGGTCTGAAATGAAAACCAGATATCCCGTCCTGGGAAGGGGGAGAAGAAAAAGACATCCTTCACAGTCCAAAAGGACACTTCTGGCCGGCCGTCAGGGAGCTGTTTTTCCCGGAACGGGTTCCGGCTCCTGTTCCCTGTGTACACACTCTTCACTGGTATCCAGTGACACGCATTTGTGAAGACAGATGGCTTGCTGCACTCGGGGGCCAGGGATCAAACCCACAACCTTGGCCTCGTTAGGAAGGACTCGCTCTGTTCCTCGGGGCGAGCCAGCTGCAGCCTGGATATGGTGATGGAGGGTGTGACAACCGTCCACTCTGGGATGTGGACAAGCAGGCAAAGCTTCCGGAAGTCTCATTTCAAACCTAATGAGAGTTGTACTAGGCTTAACAACATTTTTTTTTGACTACCTCAGCAACGGAGGCTTCCTCGTGACCAGAGGCGAGGAAACTGGGCGTCGGGGTGGGCCAACAGGCAGCAGGCAGCCCACAGGCAGGCCCTGCCCCCGGGCAGCAGAGCTGCGAGTCCAAAAGGGCACCGAGAGCCTGCTGGGGGTCGGACGGGGACATGCGCACGGGTCCTTCTGACGTGGCACGTGGAAGGCCCAGGGATGGCAGCTGGACAAACTGCCCCAGGGGCTCAGATCAGAGAGCAACGCAGCCTCCGCCTGTCCCTTCCTGCTCCCCCAAACCCCGAGTCTCTGAGGAAGAAGAAATCCAGGCAGGCTCGCCCGGCCTCGTGTCCTTCCTCCCCTCTACCTTTTGGGAACGAGTCAAAGGATATCAATCCTCATTCATGAAATACACGGTGAGGGCCTACTGTGCGCAGGGGAGGTAACAGTGGGCCAGCCAACAAACACACCTCCTCGTGGGCTTGGGATGACGCCTGGCTGAACCCTGGAAGCCAAACAGTATGGGCCACAGTTGGACTCCTCAGTCTAATAAAGTATTTTCAACAGACAAAGCCAGGATCTAGCGTATAAGGAAGGACTGCCCTTCAGAGCATTGACCTGGAAACCCACAGCCTCACGTACAAACCTACATTTAGATTTCCACGCTTTGCAACTTGCCAGCTGTTGGTCTCGGGGAAGCTGCCTGCACCTCAGTTTTCTCATCTGTAAAATGGCAATAACAGATGTACCTGCCTCACAGACTGGTCGCAAGAATTAAATGAATTAATACCTGTAGTTAAGTGCTTTTTTGGGGTTTGCCATCCTTATTACTATTATCCTCAGAACTTGGCCACTGCTCAGTTTTGGAATTCTAGAATCTATCTTCCAGTCAGTTTATAGCACATGAAAGTCTGCTTTACTTCTTTGGGGTCATTTAATTCTAAAGGAAAAATAAAAGGTGTTCCCCAGTCGGACCCATTCCATCACTCTGCTATTTACTGAAAGCCAATCGTGTCCTCAATAACAAAAGACAACTGATGTCAGGCGAGGATAGAAAAGTGCTCCTTCTGTGGGACCCTGTGGCCCTTCTCCCAGGAAGTGGTGGTGACATCTCCCGAGAGTGCCAGTGTCCTTGGGGAGGGGTACGGAGTCTCCACCACAGGCCAGGGGCCAAAGGCAACACTGACGAGTAGAGGGACTGAGGGTGTCAGCCACCGAGTACTTCTTGTTCTACCTCAGTCAACAGAGCTGACACTGCTGACTGTTCTGGTCAGTCAACAGAGCCAGGCCACACCTGAACACGTGAACTTGGGTGGCTGAGCCACAGGAGTGGTGTAAGTGGCTCAGACTGGTGGTTGGGTGGCTGACAGCCATGGTTTTATGAGTATGATACGGAGCGCTGACAAGAGAAAGCTAAGCACCACCATGACTTACTTCCACCAAGAAACACATGTGCCCCGACCCAGCCCAAGCCAGGAGACAGGCACGTGTAGCGTGAGGCTGGGGCTCCGATGACCTGCCTCATAAGCAGGGACACAGAGAATCACACGGAGCAGGGTGGGCACCAGGCCAGTTCCATATTCATTTTAACAGTCAACGATCAAGTGGAAGACAGACACAGTCTAGGAGGTCCAGAGGGTCTGCTACCACGATGACCCCAAATTAACCTTTCACAGCAGCAATGTCACGCAGATGAAAGGACTTCCGACTGTCCTGCTTGTCCGGCCAACTGGGCTGTGGAGATGGAGAAGGGCAGAAAGGACACTAAGGGGAAGACAGTCCTTCTGCACGTACCACCGCTCTTGAGCTGAGGGTTAAGGGCAAGGGTAAGAGCACAATGTTCGCTTCCATTTTGATCCGCAGGAAACAGAACTGCATTTCCAAAACCACTTCTGGGGATGATATTTCAAAAGCTATGACTAAAAATGTCCAAGGGACTTGTTTGTTGTTGTTATTTTTTGAAGACCTTTAAACGCAGGGGTCACAGGTCCAAATGGCTTCAGGAGCCCAGCCGGCAGCAGGGGTGGGTGAGGAGGGGCTGGGAGGGGGCTGGGAGCAGGGCAACCCCAGGGTGGGGCTCAGGCCCAGGCCTGCCTGCGGGATCCTATTCCGAACCAGGCCACTCAACTGGGAAAGAAGAGGCTTGGCTGGGACATTGGTAAATAAAAGCCTTCAACATTGTTTGTAGGGAAATAAAGCAGTATGGCTTTGGCTGGAGGTAGCATGGTGCCATTTGGGATTCTCACACATTCTCCTGAGTCACGCCGGATAACGTGCTGGGGCCTGGGAAAGAGCTGTAAGTTGGGAATAAACAGAAGAAAAAGGCAGAGGTCGAGAGTGAAGGTGAGAAGAGGAGGAGGAAGGGAGAACAGAATGTGAGACACGTGGACACACGGCAAAGGGCACACACACCAGGGGATGCTAGGCACACGCTGGGGAGGGCAAGAGCGAGGGCAGCAGACCCCACCCTGTGGAGCCTGTGCCCTCATCTGCACGGCGGGACTGATGCCTGCCTCCAACGCCCGGGCAAGAGGACGCCTGGAAAGCCGCCTCCCACCACCCGCCATCTGGCCCTCCACTCCACAGATAAACATTTGCTGGGCAGAAGCCAAAAAGCAGCCACTGGTATGTTTGTGCATCTATGGTTTAGCAGAAAAGAGTACAAAATCAGAACTGTTTTCTATTTCGTGCGACGTCAAACTTTTCCTCTCAGTTAAGTCGTTTTATGAGTGAGAAAGCAAAGGCTCAGAGAAATGATCTAACACGCCCATGACCGTCCTGCAGCCCACAAAGAGAAGAGCTGGCGCCTGGACGCAGGCCGAGTCCGGCGCCCAGAAAAGCTGAAGACGACCCTGTCACGGAGAAGCCCGCAGACCGGCTGGAAACGGTGACTAACTTCCGTGACACCAAACAAAAACATTCCAGGGGCAGGGGCGCAGCAAGAGAAGGTGGGAGACGGAGGGCCAGATGGGCCACACCGCAGGGGCTCTGAAGGAGGGAGGGACCCTCGGCCCCTGCGGTGTGGGGGTGGATGACAAAGGCACAGCAGTCAGAGTGCCAGACCGACCAAATGCTGCCGACAGAGAAATGGGTGTGTGCGCAAGCGGTTAGGACAAGCTTCTCGATCAAATTATTTCATCCTAGCTGCTTTTATTTTGGCCCTTCCCAGTGAAAATTCTCAGCCGGTCCCTCGGCTAGCTTGGCTATACCTCTGCACCATCTACACAAAAAAGCGTTGCTTGGCACTTGAGCAGGGCAAATGGATCTGTGGGGCGAACGCTTAATTTGTTTGGGGGAAGGGGCTATGTCCAAGCCCCTTCGAGCCATCCACAAGAGCTGGCATTTATTCACAAACCCACGAGATAAACTACAAGTTATTTTACGCTGTCATCCAGAGAGTCACCAACTGCGTCCGGCCACAGTCGGGCCACGGTCCGGGTGCTCACGTGCGAGGGCGCAGTAAGAAGACCCAGCCGCAGTCCTGGGCCCACTAGGCTGCTGCGGGGACCACACGAGGCAGCATCATCATCACTCAGAAGACACGAGCCCCCATCGCCACCTTCCGCTGAGATGGCACTAACTCGTTCCAGGCGGTTTCCCCACAACCTGGTGAGGCACGCTGGGCGTTGTCACTGTCTCCAGCTCACACAGAGGGAAATCGAGTCCCAGAGAGGACTCGGGGTGCCAGGACTAGCACGGAGACCCCTTGGTCCCCAGTGCAGGGACGCCTCCTGCCCTCTGCCGGGCATTGCTCTGTCCCATCTTTTATTACCCCCCATCCTTTTTTATCCTTTTTACACTGTATAAAATATAGATACAGAAAGCCATAAAAAACAAATATACTGTTTAGGGGAGTATTATAAGGCAAACATCCTTGTAATTACCACCCAAGTTAAAGAAGAAACATTATCACTCTCCCCATTGCACTTCACAGGCCCCGCCCTCCATCCCCAGGAACGGGCCAATTGGAACTGCTTCATTCCATCGCCTTCCGGCTCAGTGGCTCCTGCATGCAGAGTTTCATCTTGCCCACATTCTTCTTCTTACAGGTTGAATCTTTAAAAGCTCTTAATCTACAGGTTCCCTTTCTACCTCTTTCTTTTCCTTAGAATCTGCTGGTTAAAGAGGCTGAGCTGTTCCATCTGGAGAGCTCCCCGTGGGCTGGAAGAGCGTGCGGCCGTGGTGTGGCCCGACACTCCCCTCTGGTCTCTGCATTTCTCGCAGGTGGCAGCTGGATTTGGGGGAGTGACCACTTCAGGTTCGGTCCCTTTGCTGGGCTTGGCCAGTGGTGTGCTCATCCCTCAGGAGGTATGTCGTGTCTGGTGACCACTTCTTCTGTCACCTTAGTAGCCCTTGGTGGTCAAATACATTAATTCACTGTGAGTTAACGAAAGGGCAACATGCTAGTTCTTTCACTGCGTTTTCATTTACTGGCTGGGATCGGTTCAGAGGGAGGTGTTTTTGTTTATGTAATATTTGGTTTTCTAGTTCATATAGCAAAGAAGGGGGAATATTTGGTTCTTTTTATTTACTTGGCTAGATACTAAGACACAGCTCATTAATTTAAACATATTTGATGAGTCTGCAGCACTTTTTACACTTCTTGAAATTCAAATTGTCCCATATTTGGCCTGAACTCCCTTCCTGTGACCCTGGAAACCTTTGGTGGTCTCCCTGCAGTCTGGTCCGTGAAGGCGCTCCAGGCTTGTCTCCTTCGCTTCCTACTCCAGAGCTGCATCGAGGTTTCTTTCACTGAAAAAAGGTTCTTCAGCATCGGAGTCCAGGCGCCAGGCACAGTCACTGCCCCTGAGTCAGGCCTCCCTCCCATCCCCTCCTCCTCTCTCTCTCTCTCACACACACACATACATGTACATACAGGGTGAGGCAAAAGTAGGTTTACAGTTGTTGGTATGGAAAGTAATACTATAATAAATAATCATACAAGAATATGCCGTTTTGTGTACTCACACGCCATACCGTATGCATACACAGACGTGTGCCCGCATGCATACATACATGTACAGACAGACACACAAATACCAATCACATCCTACTGATATTTCCGATACAATCATTCAGATTCAGGAATTCAGAGATCTATCTTAAATCTCTTTGGCCTTTTTCCCATATGAAAAGTATTGGTTCTCAAGGACACAGGGGATAACAGAATTACAGCATTCTACAAGTTTTCATTTTCTCTATTCTGTGTTACACAGAATATTTCAGAACAGCAATACCAATAATATCATCACTGTTATGATTTCTGGGAAGTCAAAACCTATCTTCTGCATACACTCCCAGCATGCTCCTTCTATTTTTTTTTAGAGGGTAAGGAAGGGAGAAAAAGAAAGAAACATTGCCTCTCGTATGCACCCCAACTAGGGGCCGAACCCGCAACCCAGGTATGTGCCCTGATAGGAAATCGAACCCATGACCCAGTCGAATCCACAGTAATAAATTAACAAAAGTACCAGAGGTATAAATATGTGGGTAAACATAAATATTGTACAAATACAATACTTTAAAATGTTTTCTTCTAATTTCTAACAAATAGGATTGTATTAATGTAAGGGAATAATTATGATACTGCATTGTGGTGTCTATGACATACAGACACAGCACAGAGAAGGGAGGGAATGAAGCTACATTACAGCCACACTGTATACTACACTGAAATTAAGTCAGCATTAACCTGAGGCAGATTGTGACCGTTTAAGATGTACCCTGTCATTCATAGAGAAAGCACGATAAAACATTTTTTTAAAATACAGGTAAAAAATCAACAGAAGAGTTGAAATGCAATACCCAAAGAAGTATTTTTTAACACAAATGAGGGTAACCGGGAGGAACAAAGACTCGAAAAAGACACGAGATGTGAAAAACGAACAGCAAAATGGCAGACGCAAAGCCAACCACACAGACAGTTGCGGCGAATGTGAATGGATTAAACACTCTGATGAAAAGGCAACAACTTTTACATGGGGTAAAAAAGTGAGATCCAACTGCGCGCTGTCTGTAGCAGACAAAGGAGATGTTTTAATTCAGAGACACAAACAGGTGGAAAGTAAAAGGATAAAAAAGACACACTATGTACACAGTAACCTCGAGGAAGCTGGAGGGGCTGCAGCAGTATCGGAAAGGCAGTCTGCAAGTGAGGAAATGTTACCAGAGACAGAGGGGCATCTCCGAAGGACTTACGCTCACCTGACATTTAATGGGGAAAGGCTGGACGCTTTCTCGCTGAGAGCAGGCAGGGGTAAGATTAAGGTGTCTGCTCCCCCCACTTGCATTTAGTATAGTGCTGGAGGTTCTCGAAACCGTAATGGGGCAACAGATAGACATAAAAGACCCTGAGGAAAGGAGGAAGTAAAACTGTTTCTATTCACAGATGACAGGATCCCATGTGTAAAACCTCTAAGTGATCTATTTAAAAATTGCAAGAACTAATTAGTAAGTTTAGCAAGGTTGCAGGATACAATATCCATATTTTAAAAAACAACCAGTATTTCTTATACTAGCAAAAAAAAAATCTGAAAATTAAGAAAACAATTCAATTTACAATAGAATAAAATGAACAAAATACTCATCAAAAATTTAACCAAAAATTCAAAACCTATAAAATAAAAGCTATAAAGATTTTTGAGAGAAATTAAAGATCTAACTAGAGAGACCTTGGATTGGAAGATTTCCTACGGTTAATATGACAATTCTCTCTGAACTGATCTAGAGATCGATTGCAGGCAGTCCTCATCAAAATCCTGGAGGGCCTTTTTTGGTAGAAATTGACAAGATGATTCTAAAATATATATAAAAATGTTAAGGACTGAAAATAGCCACAATAATTTTGAAAAAGAACAAAGTTAGAAGATTTACACTATCTAATTTTAAAACCTGCTATCAAGCTATATATTCAGGACAGTATGGCACTGGCTTAAGAACAGATATATAAATTAATAAAACCAGAGACTCCAGGAATAAACCTTTACATTCATGTTCAGTTAGTTAATTTTTTACTAATGTGTCAAGGAAATTTAACAGGGAAGGAGAAGACTTCTCAACAAATGGTGCTTAGACAATTGGTAGCTAGATGCCCCCCAAAAGTAACTCAGATCCTTACCTCATGCCATACACAATTATGAACTCAAAATAGATTAGAGACCCACATGTAAAAGTTAAAACTATAAAACTTGTAGAAAAAAATAAAAGAAAATCTCTGAGGTCTTAGATAAGGTAAAAATTTCTTGCTTATGACACCAAAAGGAAAATCTATAAAAAGAAAAATGGAAAAATTGGATTTCCTTAAAATTAACTTTTCCTCTTTAAATGACACCATTAAAAAATAAATACAGGCCATAAACTGGCAGAACATATTTGCAAATGCTGTATCTGGTAAAGAACTTGGATCCACAATGTATAAAGAACTCATCATTTGATAATGACAATCCAACTGAAAATACTCCAACGGCTGTTTCACCACAGAAGATGTGCGCATGCCTAGCAGGCACAGAAAAAGCTACTGAGCACCATGAGTCATTAGAGAAATGCAAATGAAAATGACAGTCAGACACCACTACAACCCCCCCACCATTAGCTCTAATTTAAAAACTGCCAGTACCAGGTACTGAAGAGAATGGAATGAAACTGGAACTCATAAATGTAACATGGTACAGCCACTTTGGAAAACAGTTTGGCAGTTTCTTAAAAAGCTAAATGTGAACTTATCATATGACCCATTGATTCCACTCCTATGATTCCATCCAAGGGAAATGAAAACAAGTACCTGCAGAAAGATTTGTTTACAAATGTTCGCAGCAGCATTATCTATAATAGCTGTCCAAATGTTCATCCATTAGTGAATGGGTAATTCACTAAATGCTCATCAGTTAGTGAGCAATGGGTAAACAAAACATAGTATATCCATACAAGGAAATAACTACTTCACCATAAAAAGGACCTACTGAGACGTGCTACAATGTTGGTGAACCTCAAAAACATCTAAGTTGAAGAAGCAAGACGCAAAGGACTACAAGATGCTGTGATTTCATTTATGTAAAATTCCCACCAAGTGCAAATCTAGAGAGACAAAGAGCAGAGACTGGCTGCCGGCCACAGGCAGGGGAGGGGCCCAATGGTGAGCGGGCGTAAAGACCTCTCCGGAGCAATGAGATGTTCTGAAGCAACTGTGCCCCTGACTGCACCGCTGTATCGACTTATAAAAAACAACAAAACTGTGTGTTTGCCACCTGGGAATTTCTGATGTGTACATGACACCGGAATAAAGGCTAAAGATACATACAGCAGCGTGCTTTCTGGTAGTTCCTGGCTATCTCCCCTCCCCCACTTTACCTCCACCTTCCTTCTTTTTTGTCACTTCTTGCTCCATTTCCGCCCACTCTCAACGGTTTCTGCTCCTTGTGGGGCCCGTCCCAGCACAGCGCCCTACTGGTCAGCAGGCCCGGGCTGCTCCAGCCCCTTGGGCCGGACTTGGCACGTCCCTCTCGTTTCCAGCTGCTAATCTCAGACTGGCCGGAGGGACTTTCCAATATTCCAACAAATACTTGCTGCTCTCAGGCCCTTTGGACGCCCTGGCTTCCTTCTGCTCTTAGCGCACAAATGTGAACTGCCTGCTGGTCTATAGCTGTTGGCAGCTGGTCCTCACCAGCCTGTCCTTCGGGATTCTTGAGGGTACCCTGCCATCTAGTTTTGCTGTAAATGTTGTCTGTGGGTTTCTGGTTTTCCTCTCTGGTTACTCTGTCTTTTTTTATTTTATTTATTTATTTTTAGAGAGAGGGGAAAGGATGGAGAAGGTAAGGGAGAGAAACATCAACGTGTGGTTGCGCTCACGTGGACCACACTGGGGACCTGGCCTGCAACCCAGGCGTGTACCCTGACTGGGAACTGAACCTGCGACCCTTTGGTTCATAGCCCAACACTCGATGTACTGGGCTACACCAGCCAGAGCTTGTTGCTGTGTCTTTTTTATGTGGATATATGTGAATATCCAAAACCACACTGCCACTGTGGTTATCATCTTCCTAGATTTCAGGTGCCAATTCTTACCTTTCTGTCCAGGGAGCCGGCCAAACCTTCTCTCTGCAGGGTTTTATTTATTTATTCATCTGGCCCGTGCATGGTGCTCACCATGTGCCAGACACTGTCCAAGCAGACCGTAATTACTAAGTCACTGAACCCCCAAACAACACTCTGAAGTAGGTTCTATTATTATCCCCGGTTTACAACTGCGAACACTGAAGCACGGGTCAAGTAAGTCGCCAAGGTCACGGTAAATGCAAGAGGGAGCCGGACTGACCACTGGTCAATCGCTCTTTGACCACTGGACCACGTCCACTCTCCAGCCCACTCCTGCCGTGGCTCTGGTCTGGTAGACCTGGCAGTCCACCGTGGCTACCACCCCCGCCCCTCAGTCCTCCCTAAAACACGAAAATCTTACCCCTGCCGTAGGGTAAATCTTACCCCTCCCTCAAAGACCAAGTTCAAATGTCAATTCTCCTGAAAAACTTGATGGACTCAGCCAGGCAAGTAGCTTCTTCCTCCTCCCCTCCCCCCACTTCCCATTTTCAGGCCCCATCTTTCCACCCGGCGTTACACTTACTCCCTACACCCTTGTCTTCCCCGGACCCAGAGAACACTCTGTGTTCATCTCCTGCCCCCGGAGCTCACCCTGGTGACTGGCCCCTCGCAGCCCCTTGATCAACATGCATGGAACTGAGTAGGCAATATTTTGTTGTTGTTTTTTTCTTAACTCAAAATGTGCTTGAAAAACAATAAAACTGCACCTTTTTAAAGAAATGATCTGTAATTTAGAGATTTTACCAAGTCTGACTAAAGATTTTTTCTGGGTATTTTCGGGAAGAAACACAGCGTTGGATTCTTTCTGATATTTTAACTCCTGGTTTCCAACATGCAGAGATTGCCGCTTCTGACACTAGTTTGCCAGACTGAAAGGAGACCCAGCCGCCACATCCACTAACCAGGCTCCGGCCGCAGCGAGGCGCTGCAGTAAGAGCCGGAGGAAAGACGAGGCGGCGCGTTTGTGTGAGGCCTGGAGAATTATCACCAGAGTCTCCTGTGACTTGAAAAGTAAAACTTCAAACCTAAAACACAGAGGATGGTGGAAAAACCAAACATCGATTTAAAAACTAATTCATTAACTTTATTTTTCTTTTTTAAAGATTTTATTTATTTTAGAAAGAGGGAAAAGGAGGGAAAAAAGAGGGAGAGAAACATCAATGTGTGGTTGCCTCTCACGCACCTGACTGGGGATCTGGCCCACAACCCAGGCACATGCCCAGACTGGGAATCAAACCAGCAACCCTTTGGTTCACTGGCCTGTACTCAATGCACTGAGCCACACCAGCCTGGGCTTCATTAACTTTTTAAATCTTGTAATTCAATGCAAGATTTTGCTATGAGAGCACACAATTTTATTGCATATTTCCTTGCGATCTACGGCAGGCATCGCCGCAGGACCAGTGCACAAAGGCAGGCCTGTAAGAGAACCAGTGGCCCCTCTCATTGTCAATAGAAGGTGATAGTGTTTCCCTCTGAAAAAGCCAGAAATTCTCCAAAAATGTCTCAGTAACTTTCTGGGCTTTAGCTCAATCTCTCTCTAAGAGTTAACCAAAAATACCTCTGGAAAACAAAAAGGAGAGAAAAACAATGACTTTAAAAGAAACAAAATCTTAAAAAAAAAAAAAAAGAAATAGGTAAGAAGTATCCCTTGGGAAGAGCTGGGGCCTCCACCGCCACCCCCCAACCCCCGGTGAGGTGCTACTGCACTTGGCACCTCAGCCAGGGAGGGAGACCCGGGTTAACCACACGCCAGAACTGGGCGGGACTCAGCGGCTCGCTCCACTCTCTCCTCCCCAGGGCGGGCGCAGCAGGGCCTGCTCTGCACCCAGATGTCACTAGATTACCAAGCTCCCCACAGCCCTCGAGGGCGAGCTCTGGCTTCCTCCCGGACCAGACAGGATGTGAATTCCTCTTTCCCAATACATGCGCCTCGTTTTCACAGTCTGCCCTTGAGGGCGGCCTGCAAAGGCCACATGGACACGCTCTCCTTCCGTGCTTCGACGTCCAGTTCGTTCAGCCCGAGAAGAGTGGCGTTATTTTATTTTTAAAAAATATGGGTCTGGGAGGTCTGGGAGCAAATGTCCTCAAACCAGCAAACCACAGAGATGGGAACTCCCCTCCCGCTGCGGGGGCTCTGCCACCCGTCCAGACGTGCTCCTGGCACCACAGCGCCCCTCCCGGACCTCGGGGGCAGGGCAGACCCAGAAAAATGTATCATTTCATGCTGAGATCAAGGGAACCGTCTGACACCCGGCCCCCTTCACCCTCTTTTAACAGAAGGACGGGTGTCGTGTGCAGGGAACCCTAACCCAGACGGTCTACAAACACCTCCCCCTTCCCCCCCAAGGAGCCATCCTCTGAGCAGCAGTTTCTGGGAGCCAGCCCAGGTGGTTCTGTTCATCCTTGTATCCCCAGCACGGAGCGCAGTGCTCAATAAATCAATCAATAAATGGATCTAGCTTTCGGAAAATGGGAGTTTCATTAACTGATTTTAAAGAAAACACTCAACTGCTAGGCATCTGGGAGCCAGAGCCCCCTCAGCTGAAAGCGAAAAGGTCGCCCGTTCATTCATTCTTCCACATGCAACTATATACCAGAGACTGCTCCAGGTCCCTTCCCCAACAAAACAGACAACATCCCTACGCAAGTGGGACTCGTGTTCCAGGGATGGAAGACAGACAGTGAACAAGTTGGGTAAGAAAATATACAATGTGGACAAAGGGACAACAAATTACTTTCTTCTCCTACTTGAGAATTTGACCTTAAGCTAACTTTCCAATTCCATTTTCCTGGAAACCGAATAAAGATAAAATGTCAGTTATGTTACTAGGAAACACTGCTTGTGTTGAAAACGACCCCCAGGGGTGGGTAAAGTCAGTAAAGAGGGTCCAACACTCGGCAGTGGAAGGAAATGGAACTTCGGGGGGGGGAGCGCACAATAGAGCGCACCGATATCGTCCCCCCACCCCCCCACCCCCCCTGCACTCTGGATCCCTAGAATGACCTTCCAGTTCTTCTGCTGAAGCCAACGACAGACCAACGGGGACACGCCCACCTCGGTGAACGGCGACAAAGCTCTCGGACGGCACAGGACTCTGAACACTGAAGGACACCGAAGCAACTACCTGTCCCCCATGATTCCTCCTTAAAGTGGCCTTAGAGTTTCGTAATCAAAGTGGACAAAGACACCTCTGTTCCCACACTGAACTTTTGATGACATTGAATGCAGACCTGGTATGCATTTAAAACAAACAGAACACTGGCCGACACTCCTAATTTCGTAAACAGTCACATCTACACCGGCTTTTTAAAGTCCTTATTTTCCAAGTGTAACATTGTATTCTCCTCCGCACAGCCGGGTACTCCACTTTGAGAAAAGAGTCCTAACGGGGTGTGGGCAGCAAGGTCCAAGTGGTGAGAAACCCGGACCGGGTGTCGGAGAAAGATGCGCAGGTGCCAGCTGGGCCACCACCGACCAGTTGTGTGACACCGAGTGAATCCTATCGCCTCACTTACTATTTCCCCAACCAGAGTGTGAACTCCCTAAGGCAGTGACTAGGCCCAAAGCGGGTGGCCCTCCTGCCTCAGGCAGCCACTCCACGGGTTCCTCCCCTTTATTCCACATCTGACTCTGGGCACTGGGCTGTCTTTGCTTCTCCCCTACCCTCTGTCCCTCACTGACCTCATTCAGTCCAGGGCTTTATATATAACCAACTGCTAAAACTCCCAATTTGTAAGTCAAGCTCTACCCTCCCTCTGTGCTCATGTACCTTCCAGGCTGGCAGGTCTGCTCAGGCATGTGCCTGTCTCACAGGCATCTCAAACACAGCGCATCCAAAGGCAAACCCTAGACATCCCCATTTCCAAATCTGATGCTTGCCATGTCCCCGCTCCATCTAACCAATTCTCAAGGAATCCACGAGATTTCCGTAACGGCCCCCACTCCAGACAGAGTGGCCCACTCACACCCCACGGGCACACAGGCCTCTCGGCACCGGGCCCAGGTGCGGCAGGCCAGGTCGGCACCCCACAGGTGTTGGCTGAGTTTGCTGCGTGCCCGAATTGCACTTGGTACTTCACTGGTGAACCCGAGAAACTCAATCCAGGTTCTCGGGAGGCCGGTACAGCCTAGTGAGGGGGACAGATAATAAACAAGCTCACCAATGCATGTAATTACAAATTGTGGTAAGGACGGGAAAATGAATGGGTGCGGCGAGAACACACAGTGGAGAGCACCTGCTTAGTAATGGGGTGATGGGCCAGGCCTCCCAAGGAAGTGCCATTGCAGGAAAAAAGAGGGATCCCAGATGCCACTTAAGTGGCTTCCCTGGCAGTTCTGGCTGCAAAGATGCAAGGCGGGGCAGGGGGTGGGGGCGGGTGACACCTCTCTTTGCCTCCGCAGGCCGAGGGAGCCCCACGCTGAGGCTGTTCCCCCGCCCGGAGAACACCCGGTGCTCCTGAGTCAGTGCAGTCAGCCGACCTCCTCGTCTGGAACGCCGGCATGGCCATCGGTGACTGGGTGTCACCCAAGCCGACTGCCTATGTCAGCAGAGCTCTCTTAAACAGCAGCGGCAATAAGTGCTGTTCCTGGAAAACGCTGGTGGTGTGAGGCTTAGCCATCATGTGAGTGACGGGGTGCCTGCTCCTGGAACTTCCACGTCAGTGGGAGCCTGACCTTCACTGGGTCCTGCATCCAGCTGGAAAGTCAGCCGGGCATCGCCATGGTGGGAAATGGCCGTTTACACTGGCCGTGTGCCTACCGCTTCCTTCCCCAGGGCTTCCACACTCGTTTTCCTATCTGCGCCTCGTCACAGTGCTTGCGCGTAGGTGGATGAGCCCTGTTTTACAAAGAAGAGGGGGAAGGGCTGGTTCCCAATCTGGCCTCTGGCTCAGGGCCCTGCGAAGGTGCCGTCCTGGTGCCCTGAGGCTGAGGCTCTGTGATCTCACCCTCTGCGGTGGCTGAGCAGGCTTTTTCATCCTTAACCAGACTGCCGCTGCCACCCACAGGGACGAGAGACACAGCTGTGAAACAGAAGAGGGTGCGTTCCAGGTCAGACCGCGCCCAGGGACACATGGGGCTGGGTGGCAACCAGAGAGCAGACCAAGGGTGAGAGGGAGGAGAGAGAGGGAGAGGAAAGGGGGGGAGGAGAGAAGTAGCAGATGCTCTGCGACCCGCTGTAGATGAGGCAGGAGGAAGGGCATGATGAGGACACCCCAGGTGGCAGCGTCTGGGGACCATCCCTGGCGAGGCCTCGTACTAGGGGTCGGGTGCACCCTCACAGAGAGGCAGGGCGCTGGCCAGGCCACTGTCTGAGGGTCCGATCGAGCCCCTCCACACACAGGGGTGCATTTCGCCCACAGAGGTGTGGTGCTAAAAGGCCTGAAGGCAGAAGTTGGGAGCCAGGGCCCTGTGTGTAAACGGAGATGATGCTACTCACACCTCCAACCTCGCAGGTGGCAGCGCACACAACGAGATGCCACCGTGAGGGACAAGGACAGTGAAGGAGAGGCACTCGGTACATAAAAGTGTCACTGGGATCTAAGGGACTTGGAGGGGTCCAGGAAGCCGTCCGGGCTCAGGTTCTCCCTGAAAGAGGTTCAAGGGCACCAGTCTGGCACTCACTCTTGACAAAGATGGAGAATTATAAAGGAATAAAAGTGATTACTGTAACTCATCAAGTCCTCAGGGATGACCCCCCCAAAGCTGAATATCTTTACATATATTTCTAAAAAAAGAAGAAGAAGAAGAAGTGCTTTATCAATTTCTATCTCTCACTGTAGAGCTCTTCTCGACTGCACTTCCCTATCCCTGAAGGTCAAACTGCGCCCATTGTATCATCCCAGCTGCGCACGCTTTAAAAAGTTTATTTATCTATTTTTTAGAGAGAGGCAAAGGGAAGGAGAAAGAGGGAGAGAAACATTAATGTACGAGAGAAGGTTGCCTCTCATACACCCCCAGCCTGGGACTTGACCCGAAACCCAGACGCGTGCCTTGACCGGGAATCAAACCAGCAACTTTCCAGTTGGAGGACAACGCCCAACCCACTGAGCCACGCCGGTCAGGGTGCAGATGCAGAAAACAGAACAGGAATGAGACAACCAAGGAGCAGGTGCATCAGAAGTGGGACTATGGAAGCCACAGGTGCTCAGGGACAGCAGCCACCTCTGTGTGCCTCCACTGGCACCACAGAGACACTGACTTGTAGGTGACCCCCTGACAAACGACCCCAGTGTGGCTATTGGGCCTTGGGTAACCCTGATGGCACTTGGCTTGTCCAAAACCTCCCACAGATTTCTCTCCTTGCATCCACATCTTGCGGTCTCAAAGCTGGCCTCCGCCTCCACCACCCCCCGAGAGCAATCTCTTGATGAGAAGCCCCAGCCTTCAGATGCCGCAGCACGCAAAGACCCTGCAGGACAGCCAAACCGAGGTCACCCCTGGTCTTTAGAGCCCAGAGAGAAGGGCAACAAGACTGTGGCTACGTCAGTGAGACTCTCCTTGAACTTGGGTAAAATGAGAAATGAGGCAGTAAGCAATTCCCAGCATGGAATCCACCACCTAGTGATTAAGTACTAAAGCTCTCGTCATCATCATTCCTTAGCTGGACTTCAGTGGGCGGCCAGCATCGCACGGCAGGTGGTCAGAGCCCCAGGGCCCTGCTTCTCCCTCCTCAGCAGACAGCTTTCACAGGCGAGGGTGTGCCGCCCAGCCCACCCTTTTTAATGTCACGCAGGGTGTTTTCAACAGAAGAGGCCGGTGCAGCACCCCCAACAACCCCCAGGGAGCTCATTCTTGTTTCGGGACTTGCATAGCGGCCCCACACACTACAGGTGAGAGGGAGGGACAGCAGTGCTTGGGGGCATCTTGGTGATGGGCGCCTTTTATTGTGAAAGGAAGAAACAGACTGCTTCTTTCAACAGACCATTGAAAAATGGTCCTCGTTCCCTCCCGCTTCCATTTAAAACAGCAAAGAAAAGAGAACTCAAAACTCAGCTCAGGGGACATGCGCCATCACTCAGACGATCTCAGTCGGTGTCGGCTGAGATCAAATTTGAGCACATCGTTGTGCCAAAGCCACCGAGCCATTCCAAACCTTGGGGTGTTAGCTGTAACGATGCCAATCTGGACCAGTGGCCTTTGGAGCAAAGCAGGCCTTTTCCACAGTTTAAGAAGGATCTGAAAAATAAGTATTCACCCCCAGCAAGAAGAAATCCCACTCCCCTGATCTTCGCCCCAAGGTTTGAAGCTCATAACAATGAAGAGGGAGAGACTCCACTGTTCATTTGTCCGAAGGCTGGGACCCGCGTCCTAGAGGAAGGGAATGGGCCGCGGGAGCCCCCATGCACAGCCCAGGAGGAGCTACGGGGAACCAGATACCTACTGTTGGTCTTCATACACATCTATCCTGCAGCACAATGTCAAAACAAGGGACAGCTGAAGAGATTTGGAACAGAACCGTGGCATTTCTCATCAGATAACACAAAAAGGAAAATAAACATCAAATGCATTGTCGAGCTCTGTCCCTTACATTGGGGCCTTGGGCCTCTCTTATACCCTCTGCACAGGCAGCTCAAGTAGAAGAGGTCCTCGTGGGACATCGCGGCCGTACTCACTCATCAAAGTACCGCTGAGACTCGGCAAATCCAAGCCTTGAACTGATCAGCTATTCCAAGGAGGGTGATCCCGTGTGCTGGGTTTCCAATTTGTTACTTTTCCCCCCAGCCTGGGGGTTGGGGGGGCCTGTACGGTACCATTCCCAAGGGGAAGGGTAGCATGAAGCTTGGTTCCCATGAGATCTCCCCCTCTGGTCTTGGGGCTCCTTACATAGGACCCTCCTCCCTGCCGCCCACCTTCAAATCTCATGAGAAAGTGATAGAGCCAGATGGCGGGAAGAAGAGTGAGCCTATGTTTGTTCTTTTTTAAAAAAAATCCAAATTATAGTTCATATTTAAAATTGTTTTGTTATAATAGCTAAACTGAAGACAGTATTATAAAGCTTTCTATTCTCCTTCTTTAAAAAAAGTGAAGAAGGCTTACCCATTTTTGAAATAGAGGACATGGGCTCTCTGAAGTCCTGTTTCTAGGAAAAAGCCTAGTTCTTGATCGTGGGGAGCAGGGCCGGGCTTAGGGCTTCTGTTTTGAATATTAGTAAGTATTACCTAGAAGGGGAGAAAACCGGAAAACTAATCAGATCCACATCCAAGTCTACTTCCTTCAACCCTATTGCTAAATGCACTGCACAGCTTGAAAAATGGACTTCCTTATGCAAACAGACGTCAGAGAGAACGACTTCTCTGAGACAGGAAGCAACCAAGCAACCCAGGGGTGTGTGTGGCCCTCCTGGTGCCAGGGGCTGAGGAGTGGAGGGCGCTGACGGACGTGTGGTGCCAGGACAAGCATCAGGGCCAGGCCGGAGTGGCGCTGCTAAATGCCAGGATGTTGACAGAGAGGCTGCATAAGACAGCGGCCGGTCCCGGCAACAGGCAAAAATAGGCAGAGATAGTCATCATCCACCCAAGGCCAAGGCCGCTGACTGGCAGGCTGCAGCTTCAGCCCTGCAAGAGCTTGATGAGCTCCCAAAAGAGCTGAGAAGTGCCGTGACTGGCCTGGCCTAAGACTAACCAGGGACGACCAACCGTCCAGGCTGAAGCGAGGCCTGTGGACTGAGTGGCAGTCACCTGTTCTCAAGGGAGGAGCCGAGACAAACAGCCTAAGCTTCTGGTCTCCCAAACTTGACCTCTTGTCAACAGATGACGAGGTTTCAAAAGTTCCCATTTTTAGCCTTGAAAAAGATTAGTTGGTCTCCCAACTTATCAGGAGAAAGGCTTGTAAATTGAGTGGGTTATAGTGAAGTCTGCAGATGTATCAACTGTTCCACAGGCTACTCCCTTTAAACTCACAAGTCAAATAAGGCATTCAGCAAACAAAAGCTCCTGTGGCCCATTAAACACCATTCAAGGGCTCTCCAGACACTGTCCGAGTTTGCCGAAAGTCAGCAGCTCTTCAAGGACCCTGATGTTAGCCAAACCCCAAATATCCTAGGGGTCTTGAAATTATTCACCAAAAGGAGTTGAAGCAATTGCTAGTTCTCTAACTCGCAAGGTCTGGGGAAAAGAAAAGTAGCAGGCACTCAATGAACAACATGTTCTGGAGTGAAATCCAGGTGGGCAACCCTTGCATTTGAACTGCATCCCAGCATCTTACCAAAGCTGCCTGGCTGCTTCATGACTTAGCACTTGGCCCTGCAAGTGCTGAGAGGTAGGCGTCCCTTCTACCTCCAGAGGGCGTGAGCGTTTTTGTCTTTAACGTGTGACCCTCCCCCCTGACTCTCTAAGTGATGGAGGGGCACGGAGCAGGGTCCTTGAGCATGTGTCCAAGAAGATCTCACTCACTCCTCTGAGCTTCAAAAAGTATCTCCGTGCTATCCCGGCTGGTGTGGTTCAGGGGGTTGGGCACCGCCCCGCAAACGGAAAGGTTGCCAGTTTGATTCCTGGTCGGGGTCATGCCTCGGCTGCGGGCCGGGTCCCCGGATGGGGGTGTGCGAGAGGCAACCGACTGATGTTTCTCTCCCTCTTTCCCCCTCCCTTCTCCTCTGTCTAAAAGTAAATAAATAAAAATTTAAACAGATCATCTACATGCTGCCAACTCCCACACTGATAGTCTACAATCCAGACTTCCCTTCTGAATTCCAGGCTCACATATGGAACTACTTCCTGGACATCTCCATTGGAGAGTCCAACTCTGAAACCTTTAAAAATTACCCTTCATGTGCTTTTGAAAATAGTTTTTAATTTCAAAGAATGCCATGATTATTTTAAAGCAAAACAACTCAGTACAGTACAAAAAGAAAGTTATAAATCATCTTATTTCTGTGGTGGAATCATCTTATAAATCATTCCACCACAGAAATAACCAGTTAACATCAGCTGAATCTGTATATGTGTGTATCAAGAGGAGAGAAAAGTGAAAATCATTTTCCAGAAACTGAGATTGCACTCTATGTCAGTTTTAAATGTAAATCATTACATTTAATTTTAATTAAAGTTGTTAGAAGCAATGAAGGTGGGACCAAAGTAATCATTCAACTTCAGAAAAACATAGATTTTTTTCCCTCACATAGTCATAAGAGGTCTC
Source organism: Artibeus jamaicensis (assembly GCF_021234435.1). Taxonomy (NCBI): domain Eukaryota; kingdom Metazoa; phylum Chordata; class Mammalia; order Chiroptera; family Phyllostomidae; genus Artibeus; species Artibeus jamaicensis. Next base: position 9,791,152 of record NW_026521831.1, on the reverse strand, counting down.
TCTAAAGTTAAAAATATTTCGTATTTATTATGTATGTGCGGGTGTGTGTAGGAAAAGAGAGCGAGAAGAGAAAGTGGGTGCTTCTTTTACTGATGTATTTCAACTTGACACAGTATCTCCAGGTTCACAGTAAAGACGAGGAGACTGACATATTCATACTCATGTTACTTTCCATTTTATCTTCTCTTCACCTTCCTAGTTCTGTTATATTACTTTTTCTATTGCCAAGGCTCCCAAGGTTCCACCCCAGAACTGTTTTTGCATCAGTTCTATATGAAAATGCACTCTCTGCTTCTTAAATTCTTTATTTTGAATCGATTCTTGGTTGGTAGAACATTGCCCAGAAGGGCTCGTGGGAGCTCCAGGCCAAGTTCCTGCATGTCTGAGAAGCCTGTCTTGCCTCTCCTGCTCCGAGCCTTACTGGGGGGGACCCCTTGGGCTTCACACTTCCTCTCCTTCAGGGTCCTGCCAAGGACCCCCCAGCCTCCTGACGCTGAGAGCCACACTCGGAAGCCGGCCTCCTGCTCTCCCTGTGTACACGATCTCGGCAAAGAGCAACCTGCTGTTCCCTGAAGTCTACAAAATCTACGAGGAGTTGTCTTGCCTTTCATCCCTCTGTGCCCAGTCTGCTTAGCGTACAGACGGAACTCTAGGTGTACAAATTCAGATCTGCAGTAGAAAGTAAGGAGCTGGGGTGGGGCGGCCACTCTGGGTTCAAAGCCCGGCTCCCCAACTTTGGCGAGTCCCAGCCTCTCCACACCTCAGTTTTCTCAGTGGTGAAATGAAGATGGCGACAGAACGTGGTTTTAGCACGGTCCCACAGACTAAATGAGATTTTGAGATTTTCTTCCTTTCTCACACAAACATTTAATGTTATAAATACTTCTGTACATTTTCTTTTATTTATCTTGAAGCTCTATTTTTAGGTACACACAGTTTTAAGATTACAATGTCTTGCTGATGAACTGACTCCTTCTATTATCTTATATCTCTATCTCCTGCACTATTCCTTGTTCTTAATTCTACTTTGATATCATAATACAGCCATTCCAACTTTGTTTTGATTTTTGTTTGCATAGTATGCATTTTTACTCTTTGTCTACCTATATATTAATATTTAAATGGTTTTCTTGAAGCTGGTATATAGTTAGGTCCTGCTTTTTTATCCAATCCGAAAATCTCCGCCTTTTAAGCGGGGTGTTTAGACCATTTGCATTTAAAGTAATTATTCACACGATCAGAACCATCTTTCTAGTTGTTTTTTATTGTTTGATCTGTTCTTTGTTCCTTTTTTCTCTCTCATTCTGCCTTTTTTTAATTGATGATTCCATTTTATTTCCACTATCAAATGATTATTTTTTCTTATTTTTAGTGGTTGTCCGAGGGTTTACAATATAGCTCTTTAGTTTATCACAGTCTGTCACACTCTTCAAATAATATTATACCCATTCATATATAAACACCTTATAACAATACACATCCATTTCCTCCCCTAACCTTTGTGCTTTGATGTCATTAATCCCGGGGCCCTGGAGACAGGGCTCACCCTCAAGGGCCCCTTTCCGAACACTGCCCTCCCAGAGACCAGAACGCTTCCTTGGACAAGTGCCGCCTAACTCCCACCCACCCCAGGAAAACCTGGAGCATCCTTACACTCTAGGAATCTAGGTTGAGCTCAAAGCTGAAGTCTCCACTATCATCCATCTTAATAAATAAGGTCGTCCACCCAGACGCCCAAACCAGACACTGGGGCGTGAGCACGAACACCTCGATGCTCTAACACCCAATCTCGTACCAGGTGTGTCCAAACTGGCTCTCGGGTACGTCCGCACCTGCCCGTTTCCAGAGCCATTACTTCACCTGAGCTACTGTCGCCTCCTGTTAGATTTCTACAACAGCCTCCTACATGGGCTCTCCACATCCTCTCCTGCTCCCTCCCTTCCCTTTCACTCTCCACAAGCAGCCCGAATAACGTTTTTATGTATTTGAAAAATATTTTATTTTTAGAAAGAGGGAAAGGTGGGGAGAAAGAGAGGGAGAAAAACCTCGATGTGAGAGAGAAACATCAATCAGCTGCCTCCCGAACCAGCCCTGATCGGGAACCAAACCAACAACCCAGGCACGTGCCCTGATGGGGAATCAAACCGGCGACCTTTCACTTTGCGGGGTAAGGCCCAGCCAAGTGAGCCACACCAGTCAGGGCCTGACTAAATTTTTATAACACGATCTGGGTCGTGTTACTCGAGTTCTTTCTCATCTCCCGGGTGTTGACCTGACTGCCACCTTCCCACCTGCACTGTGCCCACGACATGAAGGAGGCCTGCCTCTATGGTTCCCTCTCTGTAGAACGTCCCACTCTACTCCTGCCCTGCACTTACCAGTGTGGTTTTAACCCGATCGCTGGTTGTTGGCCTCCGTGGTGCCACAACTGTCACGAGCCAGGGCCACCTCTCTTTCATTTACTAACACCTCCAGTGTCTAGTGCAGTAGAGTCTTTTGCAGGGCAAATTTTCAACACATGTAGTAAATGAATGAAATGTGCAGTAAATGAATGAATGAATGAATGTGCAAGGCCAATCAGAAATGCAGAAAAAAACAACCAGAAATAACCTACTATGCATTCGGCACTACACAGGTACAGAGGTTATCTCGTGTATTCTCCCACAAAACCCCCCAGGGAGACACACCATTGTCCTCTCTTCACTGAAGGGGACACTCAGACTGTGCGCCATGGAGGGAGTCGCCCAAATCACATGGCTAGCGATTTAGAGCTGGTGCTGAAACTCAGGTCCACCTGACTATGCATGCTAGCTCCTCCCCCTCTGTCCTATCAGTCTGTGTCTGCTTGCAGAACAGAGCCCAATGGACAAGGGGTCAGGCTGCCAGGATGGAGCTTTAGGTTATTAATGGGAAAGATGCAAGTGGGGAGGCAGAGAGAACAGCTCAGTTCAGGGCTTGCTGTGAAGCCCAAGCATCTTGGATTTAATCCCTCCTCCAACAAGAGCCTCTAACACACGGGCCTGGGCGGAAGCATCGTTCGGCAGCACTCAAGCCACCACCTGTTCTGTGGATAAGCACTTCCCCATGAGAGGATGCCAGCTAGCATCCTGAACAAGTACAGCCTGCTTTGGTGTACGCACACACCCAACGGCTGAGGAAGCCTGGAAGCAAGGGAGCAGGGGCCAGATATCTTAGATCAAAGGACCCAGGTTCAAGATCTGGTTCTGACCCCTCACCACCAGTGAACTTCGGAGAATTCCTCTGACCTCTCGGATCTTCATTCTCCTCCTTTGTACAATGGGATAATAATAGCTCACATGATTGTGGTTAAGTTGCAAATGAGGCATTTGGTGAGAATAGGAACACAATCATCTTTAATAGAGATATATTAAAGAGTTATCTTCAAGTAGGAACAAAATAAGGACATTTCCCACCACCTTTATTTTTCACACTGTTTTAGAAAGTCTGGCAATAGGACGTGAGAGAGATAAGATGGGAAATATTAGGAAGGAAGAAACCCAACAAAAACCATTCCTCTGCCACATACCCACGTTCTCACAAGAGTAAGAAGAATCAACTCTATTTTCATAGAGGAGTTCAATGTTGTGGTTAATGATCCTATCTTTGTCAGCCTTCAAGATACAACAGCTCAGGTATCCTCTCTTCCAGAAACCAGCCCTAAACTTCCACACTGGTCCCAAACCCTTCTCTGGGCTCTTGGCGCCCTCTGGGTGTCCGCCCTGTGTCCTCATGAGACCCCAGCTCCCTCGGACTTGCTCTGTGGCTTACTCAGCCCAGAGGCCCTGGCGTCCAGCACAGTACGCAGAGCACAGAAGCTCAGTAACTGTGTGAGCAAATTAGAACTCAACAAAATTACTCTAAAATTCACTTAGAGGTGCCCACAGAACCGGACGGAAGATATTCTGAAAATAAGAATCAGCAGTTACTAATCCTTTCAGATGTTAAAACCCATCATAAAAAGTTCTTATTAAATAGTCACATTGGTGCAATATAAGATGGCAGAACAAAATAGGAAAGCCAGAAGTTACTGTTGTATTAATACTTTTTTGAATGACTTAAAGCATACGACAGAAAATATGAAAAAGAGATGTAAGATCGTCTTAAGCAGCACTGAAATCTGGGGAGAACATGAGTCATGCCTGATATCATATACCAAGGTAAATCCCCAGAAGATCTGGAAATGAAAAGTTATTTTTAAAAACATGGAAAATGGTTAAAAACTCTTTAAATCCTAGAAGGGGGTTATCCCAAATTTTATCTTTAAAACAATAAAGAAAATATGATAAAATATAATCAGGTTCAAATGTGTACAGATTTATGAGCAACTTAAAATGAAAAATTACTGATTGGGAAAACATTCTGAGTGAAAATGATAAGGAGTTAACACATTTATGGCATAAAAACTTCATTCACATTGTAAAAAACCCCACTACATCCCAAAATTGAACAGAGAGTATAAACAGACGAAAAAGAAGCATAACAAGGTTAAACATCAAGTTACCATCTGACCCAGCAAACCCACTACTAAGTATATATACCCAAGAGAATGAAAACATCTGTCCACGGGAATCCTGTATGTGAATTACAGCAACATTTTACTGCAGCCGAAGAATGAAAGGGCAACACGATTACTGGAGAAACACGGTGCAGTGTATCCATACGGCGGCCAGTTATTTGACCATGAAAGGGCTGAAGGACGGTGCGTGCGGCAACAGGGTGAATCTCGAGACCCTGAGGCCAAGCCCAGAAGCCAGTCTGCGGGGGGGCGGCAGCTGTGCGGTTCTGCGTGTCAGACACGCCCTGAACACGCAAATCAATGGAGACGGAGGACCGCAGGTGAGCGGGCACAGGGTCTCCTTTGGGGCAGCAAAAATGTCCTGGAATCAATATTGGCAATGGCTGCACAGCCCTGTGAATATATTAAAAACCGCTGGAATGTACACTTTCAAAGGGTGAATTGTATGGTGTGTAAGTTATATCTTATAATGTAATAAAAAGGGTAAAAGATAACTAGTCAATAGATGAAAAAAAATCCAACCTGTTGATAGTCAAAGAAACGCAAACTATAACTGCAAGGTACCGTTTTCACCGAGCAAATCAGCGAAGTATTTGCTATTTTATACAACAGCAAGCCTGTCGATATAGCGAAAAACCCACTGCCCTCCTGCACAGCCAATGGTAGAGGAGGGCAGTAGGACTCACAGAAAGCAGTGGGGCACATTATGTAGCACCAAGAGCATCTAAAGACACCCCCACTGCGGGGACTTTGCCCTTAAGGAACAAGGCAAAGGCCGCCTGAAGGAGCGGGCGTGGCAGGGGTGCTCAGAACAGGTGCTGCCCGCCAGCGCGTCGATCACGCCACAGAGGCCAACCCTGATGGAATAGGGCACAGCCTGGGAAACACTTCAAGGCTCTGACATAATGTTAAGTAAAAACAAAGACTATTAAAAACAATTTAATGCTGTAAAATTATGAGGGCAGAGGCTGACCGAGGAAACACAAAAATTAAACTACTGTTTCCGACGTGGGTGTAGGCAGGTCGTGGGCTCCCGCTCTGGCTCCATGATGGCAGGCCTGTGTGCACGCCCAGCCCGCCGGCTCCTGGACGTCTCTACGGAGGTGTCCTTCCTCCAGGCACACATGTCAGGCTGCAAACTGTGGCCTGCGGCTGTGGCTGGAGCGGGGTGGGGACGGGAGGGTGAATCTGCCCTTTTCTTATCTCTCACACGTAGAGCCCGGCACAGCCACGTGGACCTCCAGAGTCGAGTCACAGCGCCAGGTGCTTTTCCGTGGCAGGGCCTCGTGTCTGAATCCCACACACAACAGAACCTCCATCTCCTCCAGTTCTGAGTCCGCAACCTGGGATCCCTCCCACTGGGCGGGCTCCACAAACTGGGGGGTGACCACACAGACTGCTGAGCAGAGGAAATCTGGGCGGGGTGGGGCCTGGCCCCGGGGCGGAGCTGGGTGTTTCTTTCCAAACTCCAGCGCTGAACAGCCCATAACAAGTCTGTGGACGGCCCGTAATTTAGCTCGGCCTCCCTTTCTAAAAGAGGGTGTAAAGGAATGAACTGTCAGCAGAAGGTAAAGTTCCACCCTGGAACTGCTTCGGCTCCAAAAAGCCGTCACCAGCTGGCGGGCGGATGCGCGCAAAGGACAGGGGCAGCAAGATTTCATTTGCCAAAAGCAGAGCTCACATTATAATATTCAAGGATGAAGTCATCTTTATTCCTGTCCTTGCACCACTAGGAGCTCCTTGCAGGGCAGATAACGTTATTTAGCGCTGGCAGGACGCCACCGCCCAAAGATAAACTAATCAAGGCCATCCCACGTTCTTTCTAATTCTATCTGCTCTAATTTGATTGGTTTGATTAAATTATTTTATGGGCACGGTGTTAGAGGGACCTTTTATTCCCCTTCAGAGAACAAATTATCGGTAGATGCCTCGGGGACAAGGACGATGCGGCACAAACAGTTAATGCGCACGGCTTGCGTGCACTCGCGTCCTCCTCAGCCCGCCTCTGCGTTTGGAACAAGGGACGAGCGGCACAGGGCAGCTCCTGGCGGGCTGGCCAGACGACGCTGGAGACTCGCTGGTTCTCTAGCCCCAGACAAGCTGGGCAGTGCGAGGCCCACCCAGAAAACAAAAGCTGAAACAAAGGACTGGGCCAAGGTCACATGGTGCAGAGGTGAACAGGTGAACAGAGAATGACCACAGAAAGAAATGCTGACCGTGTGCCGGCCACGGGCACGCGGGGAAGTGCGTGGTCAAACCACCCCATCCTGACTAGCACAGCCCACCTACCCATTGGCATTGCTCTTTTACTAACGAGGATCCTGAGGCAGCACAGAGAGGTTGGCAGCACAGCCCAAAGTCCCACAGCTAAGAGGTGGCAGGACCGGGATCCCAATACCAGCAGTGGCCTGACAGCTGGGCTCTGCTGCCTCCCACAGGTCAGTAAGTCAGCTCAAGGGGAGGCCAAGGTCATCTCCCTCTCTGAGGGTTGCTGCTCTGTATGAAGTAAACAACTTTAACATCACTGAACAGTGATGCTGACTTCACTCTTTGGGAAACACAGAGAGCGGGGCCACCTCGGAAATGGGATTTGGTGGTCCCCGATGGTGAAAGGCACTGTCCCCCAGAGTTCTCCCCAAATTTTATCCTTACTTATGCAAGAAGTTAAGAGCCAACACTAATAAACAAAGTGCCCAGAGGTCCCGGCAACTGGGAGTTTCCTCTCTAGAGAATGGCTGGGAAAGGAGGGACAAACCATCGAAGGACTGACCGCGTCTGCCCAGTGGAACAAATACAGGGACAGAGCTTGTGGGTGCTTCCACTGAAGAGGGCTGCCCACCTGGAGAATCGAGGCCTGAGCTTGCCCCGGTCTTGGACTTAATTCATGTTCTAGTTCCTTAAAATTTAGGTTTTTAATTTAGCGTACTTTTAAAAGTCATTTAAGTTCAAAAATTTTTTTGTTTATGTCCAAGAGGTCTCATCTGCATAGCACCCACTATCTCACCTCAAAACCCCTGAACTTTCGGCTGGCTCAACGGGCACTTAAGGAAGGTCATTTCCCCTGTAGACTCCTCATCAATCAACACACATTTCTTAAATACCTACTACAGTCAGAACAGACGTTGGATCCACTCAGTCTCTCTCATTGCTAACATCGCGACTTGCTGGATCTGAGCAGGGAGGCTCAAAGTGGTCTCCCACAAAGGAAAATGCAGGCAGGAAAATCCGAGCCGGAGACATGAGAGCACCTGGAGACCGACCGTAGGCTGAGGCTGCGTCCCCCCGCCACTCGGACCTCTGGTCTGCCTAGGGAAATACGTGTTTCTACGTATAAGGGTGTGGGGAACTCCAGTGGCTGGGGCAGGAAAGCGAGCGAGTGCTGGACTTGGTCAACAAAGGGCTGAGATCTAATTCCAGCCTCAGCCCTAAACTCCTCTGTGCCCTGGGCTCTCCCTTTCTCAGCCTCCACTTTCTTCTCAGAACCCAACGCCCTATGATCACTATTTCCCCAAACCCACAAAAATCTCTGCTTTATATCCTATGATTGCATCTTTGATGATCTGGCTGAAAAACCCGCTGGCGAACAGGTGGTTATCGAAGGCACGCGACAGGAAGGAGCCCAGATCTGCCAGAGTCCATGTCGTGAATGGCACAGGTAACAGAAGAGCCTCCTGTCTCCCGGCCCAAAAAGGCAGGCTCAGCACGACGGGGCCGGACAACCGTTGGGCGGTGGGGTGCAAAACAAGAGCCCCTGAGTGGCAGGGGCTGGGGGGAGACAAGAGAAGCTGAGCTGGGGTGCACGGGTTCCCCACTGCCAAGCACTGGCAATGGTGGACACCAACAGTGGAAGCAATGTGGGTTTTGAAAGCATGGTCACTTCTCTAGAGACCTTGTCCTAAACTCTGAATAACGGAAGATTCCTTTCTCGTGGCAGCCTGCAGATAGGCCATTCTGGCAAGGCCTGTCCGGAAAAAGTCCAGCTACTGTTAGTATAATAAGAATGGATGTGACCTGGCCGCCGGGGGGATTGGAATGCACATGCGTGAACAATGACTTCACTGCACTAGTCAGTGGGGGCAGTAGACACTGGTGAGTGAGCATGTGCACTGTGTGGCTGTTGCATTCAAAATGGCTGAGCAAGTAGAGCCACAAATCCGCATCAAATTTTCATTAAGTTTGAACATTCCTCCACGGAAGCTATTTGGATAATTCAGAAAGCTGCAACCATGGGCCGCTGGTGATTGGCAGCTTCATCACAACAACACGCCTGCTTATGTGTCACGTCTCATGCAGAGTTTTTCTGTGAAACATCAAATGACCCAGGTGACTCAGCCCCTCTATAGCCCAGATTTGGCGCCCTGTGACTTCTGGCTTTTCACAAAACTAAAATCACCTTTGAAAGGAAAAAGATTTCAGACCATTGATGAGACTCAGGAAAATACAATGGGGCAGCTGATGGTGACCAAGAGAACTGTGTGAGGTCCCAAGGTGACTGCTTTGAAGGGGACTGAGGCATCACTGTCCTGTGTACAAAGTTTCTTGTGTCTTGTGTCTTCTTCAGTAAATGTCACTATTTCTCATGTTAGGTGGCTGGGTTTCTTCTGGACAGAGCTTGTGAGCTCCCAGGCACGACGAGCCATGATCTGCGGCCCATTCTGGAGCAGGCCAGGACACATATCATCCCCCTGCTTCTCATACAGTAGTTCTGACCCTCATCACATACATTAACATACAAAGACTTATTAAAAAATCACTTCCGGTCTGTATGTTATTAAATAACAAAAACCGACAAGACTTTGGTAGCCCCTCTCCACTCTAACCCTCATGGAGACGGAGAGCCCATACACCTGATGGGAACGGGACTGAGATCACTTTCGGCCTCACGGGATTTCCCGTCATTTCAAAATACCTCCCAGGATGCGTCTCAGGGTCTGAAGGGGGAAATGTCGCTGTCAGGCCTTGGTTAGAACTCCAGAACACTCTGCTGGGGGCAGAGAGGGCTGGGAGCTATTGAGTAAAAACAAGTGACATTTGTCAAGAACCCCAGGCTCGGTGCCTTGTTTACCTGACCTTTTATAATCCCCACAAGAATGCCATGAAATAGGAACTACAACTAATCTCCTTTTCCAGGTGGGGAAGCTGGGACCGAACAGGGCAGGAGTTTTAAAGGGCCGGGATGGAGATCCTTCTGAACAGACCAGTGACACAGCCCTGTCCTGCCTCCCTCATCCTGGGCCTGAGGGTGTGAGCTGGGGTCTCTCGTTCACTCACTCTCCGCTCAGGGGGCCCTCCTGTCCACCGCTGGGTTCCATCTCCCGCACCAGAGGCACACGGGTGGTGGCCGGGAGGAACCGTCCAGATGGCCTCGGGGGATCCGCCGCCTGCTTCAGGCAGGGCAGTCGAGGGTCCCCAGCAGACCTCTGGCGTCACCACTGAGGTCAAGCCCCCCAAGCCCAGCTGTACAGATGGTCCATGCAAGTACGAATGAAGATCAACCCATTTTGCAAAACAGAGCAGGAATAATTAGCCAGCTCCGGGGTTCTAAGGGGATAGACAGGTGCATGCTGCCGGTCTGCTCCGAGGGTGCTGAAACACTCCCCAGCACTGGCTCGTCCCCTTCCCAAGCCCCACGATGGCCGCAGGCTTCCCCTCGGCATCGCGGAGAGTGAGGGAAACTGCGTCCCCGGAGGCAGACGGGCAGAAGGTTCTCCAGAGGGCACCCATGGTTCTCTATAATTGGATGTGAGATTTTAAAAAATTAACCATGGGAACAAACACACAGTCCACACTCACCCTTTCTATCTCTTGGAGGTACAGGAGCGCAATGTCCCCGGCCTTCTCGTAGCAGGTGACGACATCCTGCTCCCGGTCCACGTGGAGGTTACTGGTGGAAGAGGAAATGGGCAGCTTCTCTAAACAAAGTCCTGGGAAAAATCAAACACAAAAACTGGGTGAGCTGCTTTTCACGGGCTTAACTTTTAAAATGTTGCTCTGGAGGGCCAGAAAGCGGTCCCCGGAGACCACACACTGTCAGAGAAGCGGACTCTCCGCCCCCTCTCTCTTCAAGTACAAAGAGAACATCAAAGTGGAGTGCAGAAAAAAGCACCCACAGTTACGGGCCAAAGAGGCACTGAGCCCCATTTGGCTTCTGATATCGGGCTGGGAACCTGGTCGCTGTGACCCCGTTCAGACCTAACCGAGCTTCTCCATCAATTACGTCCCAAGGTCCTGAAAGAATTTTTAAGGTGAGTAAAGGTAGGCTCACAGAACAATACTAGCTAAGGAATATTTTCCATCTCCAAGTGTAAACAAACAAAAAAAATTAGATGCTCTCGGGAGTCTCAGTTACCAGAAATCCTTCCAGCCCTCAGCCTTATAGTGGGGGTCAGGGCAGCAATTTCTCAGTTCTGGGCAAAGAAAAGCCCCAGAACTTCGCTTTGGGGGCATCTCTTTCCAGATGGAGGAGGTACTCTTAAGCAAGGGAGATGTCATGGCTGGAGTGTAGGAAAGGCTGAAAAATTCTCAAAGCCGAGGGGAGCGGCTGCGGCCGGAACCCAGCGCCACCTCTGCCCTGCCCTGGGCATCCAGCCCAGAGCAAGGGGGACTCGGGTTCTGCCCACAACTGGAGGCAGCAGGAACTCTGTGCGGGGGGCTTCCGGGGCCTCCACATGCAACAGGGCTTCTGCTGCGTCGAGGGCCCTCGGACCCACACACACACAGGCCCCACGTGTTCCACTCCTTGTGGAAGTGTAAGGAGGGTCACTACTGACAGAAACGGGGTCTGTACTGGGAAGGCGCAGGGAGAGTCCTGCCGATGAAGAAGCTGAGGTCTGCCGTGGTAAATGAAGGGAGTGACCAGCCCGAAACCTGCAGTCAGTTCCTGATACCGCGGGGATCAGAAGCCAGGCCTGTGGCCTCACCAGCAACGACCATCAAGGCTGCTGCTGACCTTCAGAGTGGACACCACACCAGAGAGCGGGTGAGACACTAAACACACCAGAAAATGGCCCGAAGCCCCCTGTGCATCATTTTGCCCATGGCCTCATCCAAGTTGCTCTCCAACAGTGAGTCCCTCCGGACTGTGGAAAACGGCCGGGGGCACTGCACTGTCCGGAAGGAGGAGACACCTCTTCTGTTCCTCTGGAGCCACGAACGCGGGGCCGCGTGCCTGCGAGCTCGGAGGTCGCCACTTGGCCACGGAGGGTGCAGCTCCGCCACGGATCCTGATACCGTTAGCCACTTTACAGGGGTGAGATTGGCATGCAACAAACTACGCATTGTTTCAATGTTTCAATATTGTTGTTGTTTTTATTTAAAATTTTTATCAATTCAAGTCCATAACTTACATCTGGATTCACTCTTTATGTTGTGCAGGTCTGTGAGTTTTGACAAATGTTTTAATGATGTCAATCAAATATCCACCACTACTGTGTGGTACAGGATAAGTCTGCTGTCCTAAAAACGGCCCCTGCTCACCTCTTTATCTCTCCACCCCCTCCCGAACCTCACAGAGTTGGAATCATGCAGTACGGACTCCTTTCAGAGTGGCTTCTTCTCACTGAGCTACACCGACATAAGGTCCCTCCGTGTCCTTTGGTGGCCTAACAGCTCATTTCTTTTTGTTGGTAAATAATAATCCATTTCCCCATTAGTCTATTAAAAGGCATCTGCACTGCGTCTGAGTTGGGGCAAATGTGAATACAACTGCTACAAATATCCATGTGTGGGCCTTTGTGCAAACACGGTTTTCAACTCAATCAGGTAAAACACCAAGAAACACGACTGCGAACTGTGCGGGGAGAATACGCTTGTAAGAAACAGCTAAACAGACCCATCTTCCTGACAAAGTGACTGTGCTGTCCCAAGGCGTCTCTGTCCTACCGACCCGCTGTCTACCTGTCCTCTCATTCGCTGAAGTCTCAGGCCTCCCAGTGGCTGTTTGGACGGTGCCACTCAACAGTTTCCTTCAAACGACCTGAAATCATTTCACATACGCACAGCACCTTTACAGCTGCATTACTTCCATCCCTCTTCCGGGCCTTTACTCTTATCCTATAGGTTTTTCCGTCATGCAGGTTATAAATCCCAGCCCACGAGGTTTTATTTGGCCATCCTTGTTGAGAAATATGTTTGCTGACTATGGAATTTGGGGTGGGCGGCTTGCTTCCTCTGCCGCCCCCACTCGAAACGCCCGCCCCACGGCAGTCTCCCCTGCAATGGCTTCTGACAGTGAGCCTGCCCCCACCCACACGGGTTTGTCCACCCGCCTGCAACGCGCTTTGTTCCTGGCTGCTTTTAAGATTTTTCTCTCGCCACGGGCAGTAAGATTTTCTCTCGCCACGGGCAGCGAGCGGTTTGCATGACGAAGTGCATTGGTTTAGTTTCCTCCATGTTTCTGGTGCTTCAGCTTCGCTGAGCTTCCTGGATCTAAGGGCTTATAGTTTTCATAAAATCTGAAAAATGTTCAGGCGTTACTCATTAAACTGTTTCTGTCAACTCTCCTCCTTCCTGAGGGGACTCCAGTGACACGAGTTAGGCCACCTGAAGCTGTTCCGCAGCTCACTCGCGTCACTTCCTTGTCCCCTTTTCTTGGTGTCATTTTGGATGGTTTCTCCTGCTGGGTCTTCAAGTTCACTGACCTTTTCTTCTGTATCTAGTCTGCCCTTCGTCACAACAGTGTAGTTTTCCTCTCCACGAAAACGTGATGTGGGTGTGTTTTTAACTTCCCCATCTCTACTAAACCTTTTGAACATAAGGAATACAGTTGCAGTAACTGTTTTAATGTCCCTCCAATCCTGGGGGTTTAATTTCCTTCCCACTTGGAGCCAAAATTGTTTATGCAGCTGCAACCGAAATCACTAAGCAGCCTCTCCAGTGTGAAGTCTGTTACAACCTCTTGAAATTTTCTTTGAAGGATACACGATAAACTGAACGAATTCACCGTTTGGCAGAACAGCTCCAGAGCCACTCAAAGCAAGCACCTGACTGAAGCACCCACATGGGCTCTAAGTTCTGCTTTGTGCAAAATTGTAACTACCAGACAACAACAAAGAGGCAATTGTTTTGCAATCTGCCTTCTGCTGTGTGAGAAGCAACCAGAGAATGCACAAATTAGTATCAGAGATTTAATATAAAGAAAACATATTCTCCAGAGTGTCAGAGGGCCAGGGAGGAAGGTACTCGGTTCCACTGCCGCTGGCCTTGGGCCATGGAGACTCACTGAGATGACCAGGGCCCCCTGGGGCCTGCCAAGCCCACTGAATCAAAGGAAAGCCAAATCCAATTCAAAACGGTTTGACTATCAGGTGTATTTTGAAAGCTGAATTACTGCAACCCAATCATCTGGGGCTGCAATCTGTGACCATTCATGGTCAGTACAAACATTAAGTACCCTATAAAACTTAACCCTCCACTGAGAAGAGACCGGTGTCTCCTGTGGGTTTGTGTTTTAAGTGGGCAGATATGTGGGCACCCAAGGCCTCGGCTGGCAAATGGGTCCCTGGCAAGGAGTCCATCCTCGGGTAGGAGACTCTTCACGGTAAACCTTGTTCCTCCCCCCCCCCCATGCTGCGGCACTCATCCCATGGGCCTCTGGGGCACATCTCGGAGAACAGATGAGTCTTGGCTCACCAGGGACTCGTGGCCATGCCGTGCAGTTACGGAACATCTAGTTCTCTGTCGAAAGCTGCTTACAGGACCTCTGGGCTGGACTGTGAAATTTCAAGTGTCTGGGGTCAGATCAACAGTGTCTGAGAAGCAGAGTTCTAAGGTCACGGACCAAATCGGCCCTCATTAAGACGTCAGGCGACGCCTTGTCAGTTTGGAAAGCGATCATCAGTAATGTTTTCAGTTACTTCCTTTCTTCCAGAGAAATACGTGACAAAAAAGCAAAAACCGGACTGAATGAATAACTGGTGCGACAGCAATACCGAATGAACGTCTCAGCAAGATGTGCGTGTCTAGAACAAAAAGAGGAGACACTCAGCACTTCCCGTCCAGTCATCAAGGCCAAGTTCAAAGCATGGCTCGGAAAAGTGGCCGGGCACTGGCCGTGGTCTAAGGGCTGCTGAGTGGCCTCCCTGCCACAGCAGGGGTCCCACGGGGAGTCACTTCCGAAAGGTGCTTTCAGTGAAGGGCAACACATTTTAAGTCACTGAAGGATAAGAAAATCTTTTCATCACACTTGACTGCTTTCAGCGCGCTCCTGCGTGCATCAGCTGCTCTGGGCCTGTTGCGCGGGAACTATCGCCTTCTGACGTTGGGGGAAAGAAAGTCCCAGAAAAGCTGAGTGACTTGCCCCAGGTCTGCACGGCGGCCATCTCTGGAAGTTGTAAGGGAGGCAGGATGTAAATGCGTCCTGCCCAAGGTAACATTCTAAAAGGAAACAGGATTGCTGAGTCTGATGCAGGGTGCGGCGTCGAAAGCAAAGAAAGGTACTGTACGGATGCCAGGAGGCAGGTGGGACATCAACAGCTCAAAGGGGCACCAGGCAGCTGAGGACCCTGGGCAATTTAAAAATCTGAGTGCGCTTTGCTTCACCTGTGTTCTATCTGGGTGTGACTTACAGAACATCACCCAGCACACTGGACTCCACCCCGTTCCGTTGCCTCCACATCAAGCTCCCATCATCTGGGTTAAAAGGAGGGCTGTCTGTCCCTGGAGCTTTGGCTGAGGAAGTGAAGTGCTATACAGCTCACTGCCCAAAAAATCCAAAGCCCTTTCAGGATCTCTCAGCCAGGAGCCTGGTCTGGCTACGTAAGACCAACCCACTTCAATAATATAAAAGGTTATTCACCAAGGCCTTACTCAGCACCCAGCACTATACCCAAAGTTTGACAGACACCGTTTGTAATCTCCACAGCCACCCTGCATGGGACGTGCTAATGGCACCTTCTAGATAGGACTGAACTTAAGGCTCCACAGCTAGTACGTGATAAAGCCAAGTTCGGACCCCTGGTCTGTGCGACTACAAAACCCTGTTCACAAAACCCTGTGTCTCACCCAGCCGCTGAGAGCAGAACCGCTGCCTAATAGCAGCGATGACGATAAAAATGAGTTTTGAATCGTAAAGGCAGAGAAATCAGAGTCCAGAGCCCTCGGGCAGTGACTTTTTCTTCCAGCAGGAGCCGCACCACCTCAGGCAATCCCACCAAGGCCGCTGCGCTCCGCAGGGCTGAGCTCGAGGGATGCCATCTTGAGCTGCACAACTTGAGAAGATTAACAGGCCCTGGCTGGTGTGACTCAGTGGATTGAGTGCTGGCCTGGGAACCAAAGGGTCACCGGTTCGATTCCCAGTCAGGGCACATGCCTGGGTTGTGGGCCAGGTCCCCAGCAGGGGGTGCTTGAGAGGCAGCCACACACTGTCTCTCTCCCTCTTTCTCCCTCCCTTCCCCTCTCTCTAAAAATAAATAAATAAAAAGAAGAGTAACCACCAAAACAAATACTTCGATTTTATAATCGCACTACAATGAACATGGAATTCATTTCTTATGAAGTTATACAACACAATAAAGTCTGTACAGTGCAGCTGTACGGACTGTGGTGCACTGTTCCCTCACTTCCCTCACCCGCGTCTCTGGCAGCCGGGCCCAGGACGGGAGCACCCTGCTGCTTTGCTGCAACCTGACCCACAGGGCAGCTTACAACTGGAAACACCAGGAGAACTTGATTATTATGCCCTGTCTCCGATGACCCAGCCCGGCGGTATGGACTTCAAACGCATCAGGACAATTTCCAGGGATCTCCATTTCCAAGGCCGAAAAGAAGCTCGGTGGAGGGATTCAGGATCCTCAAGCACAGCACCGGCGCAGGCAGCCCCAGGTGGCCGCCCCTGCGATCTGGCTGAGAACAGCCCCACTCCCGCGGGTGTCGAATGGACTCAACTCAGTGAGCGGACAAGACCCTGCAGGGCGCAGAGGGGGGGCAGCTGATGGAGACCTCCACGTGCCGAGGGGGCAGGGGCAGGATGCTGCAGCTGCCCTCCACGTCCTGAGAAGTCCCTGTCCATCCAGGGCTTCTGTGCTTGCTGGTGGGCCCTGGCCTGGGGGCCGCGGTTGGGCCTTCTCGGCGCATCCACCAATTGCTCTCTTGTGCACGTGTACACACACGCACACGCAGTGTCACTCAGGAGAAGAGCGTGCCAGGGCCTGAATTAGACATTCACCTGCTGGCGCATGTGATCTTTCAATGTCCCTTCCACAGTCCTGTGAGCAAATGAGATGCTTATTCAACCTGAAATGCTCACTGGAGAGTGTGCAGTTTGAGAGTATGCTCTTTAAATCTCTCCTTAGTAACCTCGTAATAGTAATAGCGTGTAGCGAGTGCCAGCCTCATGCCAGACACTGTTCTGGGAGTTTGACATAATTCTTCTAACCCTCACAAGAACGAGGGAGGACTCGCTGTCACCGCCGTGTTCGTGATGAGGGAACAGGGCTCTGAGCTGTTAAGTGACTCCCCTGTGATTACACAACCAGTAAGTAGCAGAGCGAGAACTCCACCCAGACACCCTGACTCCTGAGTTTAGCTCTTAGCCTTTGCATGACACTCCCTCCCATGTCTCTGGTTTGTCTGTCTGTCTTTAGATGTAAAGCAGCACCGAGAACGTGGGCTCTGGAGCCGGGCTCCCTGGTTCCTCATCCGCAGCTTTGTATGTAAAAGGCGGGTGCTTAGAACACTGTGCAACACCTTCTCTGTCCAGTTCCAAACACCCATCCCTTTTTATTGCTGAATATCCCATTGTGTAAATATAATACATTTTATTTAACCATTCATCAGTTGATAACCATTTGGTTATTTAAACTTTTTTAATATTGTAAAGAATGTTACTATAAATATTCACGTATTGGTTTTGGGGTGGATGTATATTTTCCATGAAGTTAGATGTAAACCTAGAGTGGAATTGGTAGGTCATAAGGTAATCCTATGTTTTATTATTCATTGTTTTATTATTTTTCATCTTCGTGTCAAAAATCCTATGTATCACCTAACTCCCCAACTGCTGGGAAAAACATTAAGAAGTGAAACTGTATGGACTTTTGAGCACACAGACCTGGATTCGAACCTGGCTTCTCCCTTCACTAGCTCTGTGGCTCTGAGCAGGCTACTCAGCATCTCAGAGCCTATTTCCACGTCAAGCAAGTGAGAGCAGCAGCATTTGCTTCAGTGGGTTATTCTGAGGCTTAGCTTGGTGCCTGGCATACAATAAACAGGCACTTGATAAACAGCAGCTACTACTATTAACAAGCACCTTTCCTGGGGACAATGACAATTCTCAGTTTTTTTGACAGGTGTCCAAAAAATACAGAAAAAGAGAGAAGAAAATAACCATCGTCCATAACCCCATCACTCTGAATTAAGCGTGGTTAACACCGCACGCAGCACAGGCCCTCAGCCTCCGTAACACATAGTGCTCTGTACACTCTGGTCTTGGCTGGAGTTTCTTTCGTCACCCAAGGAGATCCCGTGGGTGCAGAGTGCGGCCCAGACTGCCGCAGGGAGGAGAGCTGCCAGCGAAAGGTGTGCCTGTCTTTTCTCTAGTCAACGAATTCTCTGCAGGGCCCTGCCGCGCCTCACAGAGCAGGACCTGGCTTCCATTACAGAAGCTCCACCTCCAGCGGAATGGAGGAGAGAGGTTTCAAAACAATGTGAAGAGGACATCGCTGAAGCAGACATGGCACCACGGGAGAACTGAGGACGGGCAGGGGCTCCAGTCCCCAAACTCTCCTTGGGCTCTTTGAGTCTCTGCTTGTCAGACAGAGACCCCACGAGGAGTTGACTCACATTAAATATGAATGTGGGTCAGAGGCAGTAAAAGGGCTCTGACTCTTCTTACACCATCTAAATATAAACAGGAAGCTTTGACTCGCAACCTGAGATGAGCGGCCACAGGCAGCACATCTGCCTCCCACCACTCCAGGTGGGAGGGGGCTGAGAGGACCCTGGGTGGAGGCGCAGGGTGGCTTACACAGCAGGTCGCAGGGCCCCGGGCTTCACAGCCCCTACCACCCCATGCCCCTACCCCTACCCCTACCCCGTAAGCAGTGCCCCGGCCCCATCTCTAGCACCCCATTCCCTCCGCTCATGCACGTTTCAATAAAACTAGTTTTTTTCACTGCACCTGAAGAAATCCCAAGGCTTCCAAATAAATAAATAAGCAAGCAAGCAAGCTACTTCTCAAGGGGAAAAAATCGGGTCCGCTATCTTCCCTCTTCCTCTCACTCTAAGGAGAAAATGCAGGCTCACAGGGTTTCACTGCGAGTCGGCAGAGCTGCGACGCAGCCCCCCCAGACAGGAGCACTTCCCTGCGCGAAAGGAGGCACAGCAGCGATTACTAGTCTGTCTTGCTGTTCAGGAACCCTAGAAGGTCATGGTCATTAGCACACCTCCAATTTGTAAAGGTTGGAATTAGATTCTGTCACTTCGTCTACCAAGCAACGCTCTGGGAAAAGCCCCCTTGGGCTCCCACAGTTCTTATCGCCACGGGTTGTCCAGACCATGGTGAAAAGCAAGCCCGTCAACTCCTACTAAAGCTCCACCACCAGTAAAACACACTTGGAAATCCTTCCCCTTTTCACGTGATCGCTGCACCGAATGTTCTAATGCCTCCGTCAAGGCGCTCACAGAGGGTAAACGTGCACACGGCAGACGCTAGGCCTGGGCCTGGAAGGCCAGCCAGGCGGTGTGCAAACGCTTGGGGCAGGCACAGCTCTCTAAAAACGGCCCTGGACTCCCTTACGAGGCTCACTGATCCAAGGTTAATAAAGACGTCTGTCAGGTTCACCTTTTCCCTCCGAATCTCTAACATTTCAGGCCCTAGGAGTGATGAGCAGGTTGGGAGGCTGGTGCCCTAGACTGGCGGAGTGTGCAGGACGGAGGCGCCTGGGGCGGCTGCAGGCCTGCACGCCTGCGCCAGCACCAGTATGCAGGCGACGGGCTCCTGCGCCCCCTGGCGGCCATGGCTGGCACCGCAGGGACGGCCTGGGAGGGCTCCTGGAGGCAAGGCCCAGGTGGTGTGGCCCAAGGCAGAGCTTCTAGCCGGCGGCTTGCTCCGACCCCTTCTGTGGAATTCCAGTGTTTGAACGTGCCCAGAACTCCAAAGAACCCTGCTGTTTAAGTAAGAAGCCTGAGCGCTGTCAAGGCAGAAGACGTTTTCCAAGGCCGCCTGCGATGTGCATGCTGGTTCTGGGAGCCACTGGACACAAACCAAGGCATCTCGCAGCACCCCAGGGTCACCTTGGCCTGTTTCAGTGGCCTCAGCAGTCCGGGCAGCTGCGAGTTCCTACAAAAACGGTATGCCAGCCTGGGTCAGGAAGCAAGCCCCTGACAGGAAGGAGAAAAAGCACCAGGGCTGAAACAGGGGTCCATTCTTCCCTCCTCCAATGGACTGGGGAGTCTACCCACTTCCCTCTCGGGATCCCTGTGAGGGTTAAGGGTGTTAAGGGGCAAGTGTTTAGAAGGTGTTTACACGGAAATTTTTAATGCTGTAATTATTTGTAGTTTACTACTATTCCTCCAGAACCTGGCACATAGTAGGAGCTCAACAAGCATGAGTTCTCTCTGTCCTGCAAGGCTGCGCTGTGCCCTGGTCCATTTGACTCATGGGGTCAAGGCCCTGGAGGACCAGCCCCGCCCAGCCCCACTTCCTGCTCCTGCCCACCAGCCCGACTGACTGGGGGGGCAGCCAGGAGAGCGATGCCCTCCTTCTGCACAGAACAGTCTGTGCCCCGCTCCCGCCCCCGGAGAGTGCTGAGCTTTCCAAATGTGAATACGTTTTCATTCCCGAAGCATCGGGAACATTTGGGGGAAGAAAATGAATACCAGGCATGATTCGAAAATGAAAGAAGCTGAGTTACGGGTGGTAGCAGATGCACACTGCACGAGGAGTCACTAATCCTGGTTTTAAAATATTAAATGGGAGTCTGGGCTAGGTGGCTTTTTTTATAACCTGGCCCCAAGCAGATGCTGGAAGTGAGGGCCAATCCTAAGAGTGAAATATACAGCAGCTAGCCCACAATGCAGGGGAGAAAACTATACTAAGGAGGTCCAAGGAGTCACCAGCTTTCAAAGAAAATGGGCCCCAGGAGATGTCTCTTCAGAGCCAAACAAGCTGAAAGACAGTCCACAAATTGGCATGAACACCCAGAAGCTGAGTGTGGGTAGAACAGAGATGGAGACAAGATTATCTGTTTTATAACAGGCTCAAAGCAAAACGTATTTCATCTAAAAATGAGAGGATTTCAGAATACACTGAAACATTGCACTTCTCTGTAAGCAACTTGTGTGTTGCTTAGACACAGCGTACCTTCGACAGTGTGCCCCTGGATCCCGGGGGAAGGTGTCTGAGAACCACCCCACACATGCCCCCCCGTGTGGCAGGCACGGCCCCTGGTGTGAATGCAGGAACGTGGAGCAAGCAGCTGAGATGAAACATGGCCCTGGAGCCCAGCCCAGGCAGGCACGCACTGAGTTGCTGGGTTAATGAATCAGTTATACAGTCTAGACTGAGAGAGGCAAGTGACAGGTATGAAATAATTCAACAAAGACTGAGCACCGAAGTGGAAGGCACCAACTAGAAACAGAGGTGGGTCAGACGACGGAGGGACTGAGGGAATGACGGAGCTGGAGAAGTGGTCACCGAGATGTCACTGAGGGTGGACCGCTCGCAGGGAAGAGGAGAGGACTGGATGGGAGAAGACAGGCAGAGGTGGGGAACGGGCCTGGTGGTGGTGAGGGCAGGGAGGTGTGTGGGCGCGCCGGCAGGCAGCCTGGACCAGAGTGCGGGTGGCACGGAGCAGGACAGAGCCCCCAAAATCCAGAGAAGTGTACGGCCATGCGGAGACTTGTGTGCTTGGCAGGAGGGCTCACTGGGAACCCGAGCTTCCACAATAAGGGAAAAGATGCCTTTTGGGGTGGAGGGGGGTTCACTCAGCAGTACCGCGGTGTGGATTTTTCCATGGTTAGGTTAAACCTCAGAACAACTGGTTCTGGCATCCAAGCCACTGCCTGTTACTGACTTCACTGCATTTTAACCTCAACCTGCTTAAGAATAGAAGTCTGCCACAAACATTCAAATGCTTGTGTATCTTGTTCCCTGTGGTCCCCAGGGGAACGCTTTGTGTCACTGCCCCCCTCCTCCTCTTCATGAGCCCAGAGTCCTGGCCTTGGTTCTGGCCTTCCTCACTCTCTGGTCCTCTGAGTGAGCTTCAGCCACTCCTGGGTTGTATCCAAATCCATACACAGCCAATTCCCAATTCCTGAAGCCAAAAAGCCAATAGCTAGAGACCCTTAGGCAGAGCAGCAGCCCCAGAACTAGAATGTCTCCCTGGACACGCCCTCTTGTGGCCACAGAGGTATCATCATGTCCAGCTCCGGCCCAGCATCCTGTCCTGCGCTCCTTACCTGGTTTAACTACATCGTTGCCTGTTCAGTGAGCTACGCAGAACATCTCAGTCATCACGGTTCCTCCCTCAACCACTTTCCCACATCAACTCTCCATCACACACTCTCCCCATGGCCTACTGCAACCAGCTAGGACAAAGCGCTCAATCTAGTTCTTTCAAATAAAGGAGACAATGTATGGAATTGTCTGCATTGGGGATGAAACAGATGAGAAGACACACAGGATGGCGTCGCACCCCAGAATTCTGCAACAGCAGGAGGCCACTAACACTCCTGGGGTTGGAAAGGAAAAAGGGAGGAGGCGGAGTTGCGAGAGCCCGGGAGCCGGAGTCACTGGGTGGGAAGCAGAAGCCAGCAGAGGCTCCGTCCGGGAAGCTGAAACCCCAGGGGAGGGTTTGTCTGACCAAGGCTGGAGCAACTGAAGAGACCAAATTGCAGTCACAGGTGCTGCCCGAGGTAAAGAAGGAGAAATGGCCCAGATTCCACCCCTTCCGCCCTCCAATTTCCTGCCAGTGCTCCCTGCTGGCCCCACCCAGGCAGAAGCAAGCACCAGTCAGACCCCCTGAAATGCAGAACAATGGAGGGGAAGGGCCCAAAGCCAGCTCACCTCCCCAACCAGTCTCCAGCCCCATCATCTTTAATGCCTTCTAATCTGTTCTCCACTCTGCGCAGAAAAATCTTTCTCACTTACAAGCTTAATTAAGTGCTCCTGCTTAACACCAGGCTGACTTTGTCAATCAATTGCAAATGTAGGAAATGCTGCTTCCCTTTGACTATACTGAGCTTACTTTATAACACGGGACGCGCTGCTACTGAAGGTATTACTGTAGAAGGAAATAGGGGCCACTCCTCAAGGTCGTCCGCCCTAAATGCTTTCTGACCAGGACAGTTTGCTGTGACTACGAGGCTCAGGGCTCCAGTGGAAAGGTGCCCTGTAGAAGAAAGTGCAGAGTAAAGGCTATTAAATTCTATTAAAGGAACAGTGTAGCAAGAGATTGAATTAGTAACTAAAACAAACAAACAAAAAACCTTCCTACAAAGACAAGCCCAGGCTCAGATGGATTATGGTGAGTCCTACCAAATGTTTAAAGAATCAGCACCAATCCTTCACAAACTCTTCCAACAGGTAGAAGAGGAGGAAACATGTCACAGCTCATCCTGTGACACCAGCATTACCTTGGTACCCAAACCAGAGAAAGACATCGCAAGGCAAATACACCAATCTCCACTATGAACAGAGAAGTAAAAACCCTCAACAAAATACTTGCACACCAAGCCTAGGAACAGATAAGAAGGATTATGTACTACGACCAAGTGGGATCCATCCCAGGAATGCAAGGCTGGTTTAACATATGAAAATCAAAGATATAATACACCACAGTAGAAAAATAAAGCACAAAAATTACATGGTAATCTCAGTAGAGAAAGCATCTAACAAAATCTAACACTCTTTCATGATAAAAACACACACACAAAAATCTAGAAACACGGAAGAACCTCTTCAACCCAATGAAGTCCCTTTATGAAAAGCCCATGGCCAACACCGTATTTACTAGCGAAAGGCTGAGAACGTTCACCCTGAGACGAAGACCTCTGCTCTGGGCACCTCTGTTCCACGTCGTGCTGCAGGTCCGGCCAATGCGACGAGGCAACAGAAAGAAATAAAAGGCATCCGGACTGGAAAGGAAGAAGGACAATGATCCTATTTACAGATGACATGATCTTATATACAGAAAACCCTAAAGAATCTACAAAAAATTATTGGAGCTAATGAGGCCAGCAAGGTTATAGGATAAAAGAACAATATAAAAAATCTGTCCTATTTTTTGTATACTAGCAATGAACAATTCAAAAGTGAAATTAATTAAAAGATTTCACTATGACAGCATCAAAAAGAATAAATACTTAGGAATAAACTTAACAAAAGGAATATAAGACTCATACACTGAAAACTACAAAACATTTTTTCAAAGAAATGAATAAAGATACCCACATTCATGGATGAGAGAGCCTAATACTGTTGAGATGGCCAAACTCTCCAAATTGATCTACATATTTACCATAATCCTTATAAAATTCCCAGCAAGCTTACTTTTTGCAGTAATTGACCATTCGATACTAAATTTACATAGAAACATAAGGGCCCCATAAAAGCCAAAACAACCTTTAAAAAAAAGAGCAAAGCTGGAGGCCTCACCCTTCCTGATCTCAAACTTCACTCCAAAGCTACAGTGACCAAGATGGTGGGTGTTAGCATAAGGCAGGCACACAGACCAGTGGGGTAGGACCAAGGGTCCAGAAGTGACTCTTCTGTCCATACTCATGTCCACTTGACTTCAACGAAAGTGTCAAGACAATTCAGTGCAGGAAAAATAGTCTTTTCCCCAAGTGGTGCTGGGATAACTGAATATCCACATGCAAAAAAGAATGAAGTGGGGTCCCTCCCCCACACTAGATACAAAAATGAACTTAAAGGAGACATAGACCTAAATGTAAGAGTCAAAGAAAACAGGAATACGTCTTTGTGACCTTAATTAGTGAATAATTTCTTAGATACAATACCAAAAGCACCAAAGCCATAAAAGAAAAAAATGAAAAATGAAATAAATTAAAGTGAAAAAATTTTGTGTTTCAAAGGACACCATCCAGAAAGTAAAAAGACAACTCACAGAATGAAAGAAAATATTTTGAAAAACATGTGCCTATAAAGGGACTTGTATCTAGATTCTATAAGAACTAGTATAACTCAATAACTGAAAACAAATCACCCAGTTAAACAGTGGGCACGAGATCTGAACAGACTTTTCTCCAAGGAGATATAGAAACCACCAATAAGCACATGAAAAACCGTTCCACATCATCAGTCACTAGGGAAACACAAATAAGAACCACGCTTAGACACCACTTCAAACACACTAGGATGACTGTAATCAAAAAGATCAAATTCAACTGAAAGCTGACAAAAGCTTGTGGAGAAACCAGAACCTTCAGAACAGTGTGGCCACCTGGAAAACAACTGGTAGCTCCTCAGAAAGTTAAACACAAGAGTTATCATGTGACCCGGTAATTTCACTCCCAAGTACATAACCAAGAGAATTGAAAACACATACCAACTCCAAACTTTGTACAAAAATGTTCACAGCAGCATCACTGACAGTCTCCAGAAAGTGGAAACAATCCCATTCCCATCGCCTGGTGCGGGTCTAATAAAATGTGGCATATCCACACGGTGGAATACTATTCAGCCATGAAAAGGGGTGAGTTGCAACATGTGGGAGACCTGGACACGTGATGCTAAGTGACAGCAGCCAGACAGAGAACGTCGTGGACTCCGTGACTCCATTTACACAGTGCATCCACAGCAGGCAGACCCACAGAGACAGAAAGTGGATCGGCGGTTGGCGAGGGCTGGGGCGCTCATCAGGTGACAGGAGGGACTGCAGATGAGCACAGCTTCTCTCCAGGGCGATGAAAACAAGCTAAAACGGGGGACTTCCGCCAAGATGGAGGCATAGGTGGAGACACCGTGCTTTCTCTCACAACCAAGTTTAGAGACAACTAAATAATAGCAACAGAAAACATAGCCAGAACACAGAAAATTGAACTTTTCGGAAGTCTGATAACAACAAATTCTTCAGCCTGACCGGTAAGAGGGGCGAAACCAGCAGCTGTCAGAGCATGGTTGCATAGAAAAACTCGGTCAGACAGACTCAGGTGCGCAGAACCCAGGCGCAGGGTTGGACCTAGTAAGCGACTCAGCGAGCGACCGCGGGGAAACAGCGAGGGAGCAGGTGGTGAGACTACGGGACTGAGCAGGCTCCAAGGCGAGTGGCAGCAGAGGGCACCGCCATTTCCCCACTCTGACCCCACCTCCACATACAGCATCATAACCCAGCAACCTGGGAGTCCAAGGCTCCGGTCCTCATACTTAACGGGCGCGAACAGACCAAAAATGGCTCAAGAAGATCTCAAAGCCCCAGAGCCTATAAATCTAAGCGATGAAGAAATAGCAAAACTCGCAGACGCACAGTTTACCAATAGCGATGAAAAGGAAACTGGGACTCAAATCAATGGAGTGGAGCAGAAGAAAGCAAATAATGGCCAAACAGAAAAGAGTGAAGAAGCAAGAATTCAAAAAAATGAGGAGAGTCTTAGGAACCTCCAGGACATCTTTAAATACTCCAACATCCGAATTATAGGGGTACCTGAAGGGGGAAAGGAACAGCCACCAGTGGAACACTTATTTGAACAAATAATAAAGGAGAATTTCCCCAAGCTGGCAAAGGGAATAGACTTCCAGGAAATCCAGGAAGCTCAGAGAGTCCCAAAGAAGTTGGACCCAATGAGGAACACACCAAGGCACATCATCATTACGTTAGCCAAGATTAAAATGAAGGAGAGAATCCTAGAAGCAGCAAGAGCTAAGGGGACAGTCACCTACAAAGGAGTTCCTATCAGACTGTCAGCTGATTTCTCAAAAGAGACCTTACAGGCAAGAAGGGGCTGGAAAGAAGTATTCCAAGTCATGAAATCTAAAGACCTACAACCAAGATTGCTCTATCCAGCAAAACTTTCATTTAGAATGGAAGGACAGATAAAGTGCTTCTCAGATAAGATCAAATTCAAGGAGTTCATCATCACCAAGCCCTTATTATATGAAATGTTAAAGGGACTTATCTAAGAAAAAGAAGTTAAAAAACCATGAACAGTGAAAGGACAACAAACTCACAGTTAATAACAACCACACCTAAAACAAAAGCAAACTAAGAGGACAGCTAGATCAGGAGCGGAAACATAGAAATGAAGATCACATGGAGGGTTAGCAACAGGGGAGTGGGAGAAGGAGAAGGCAGGGAGAAGGTACAGAAAATAAGTAGCATAGACGGTAGGTAGAAAATAGATGGGGGGGCAAGAATAGTATGGGAAATATAGAATCTAAAGAACTTGAGACACGTAGTCATAAACTAAAGGGGGGGTAATGGTGGGGACGGGGGGTAGGGTGGAGGGGAATGAAGGGGGGAATAGAACAATTGTAATGGCATAATCAATAAAAAAATAAATTAAAAAAAAGAAAACAAGCTAAAACACATTACGGTGATGGCTGCACCACTCTGAATACACTGAAAACCACTCAAGTGTACACTGTAAAGGGTTTTACTTTATGGTCAGTGAATATCTCAGTAAAGCTTTTTTTAAAGAAAGCTTTAGAGCCTGGGCTGGTGCGGCTCAGTGGACTGAGCGCAGGCCTGCGAACCGAGAGGCTGGATTCCCAGTCAGGGCACACGCCTGAGTCATGGGCCAGGTCCCCCGTGGGGGTGTGCAAAAGGCAACCGACAGGTGTTTCTCTTGCACATTGATGTTTCTCTCCCTTTCTTCCTCTTTCTCCCTCTCTCTAAAAGCAGATAAATCAAATCTTTTTTTTAAAAAAGCTGGAGTATATTGGTAACACAAGAAACTGAAATAACACATTTGTTCCATGGGTAACTGATTCAAAAATATCCACATGGCACCCACTGTGCAATCATGCAAGTGGTTCCGAAAGTATCTGATGACACAGAAGAATAATCGTGCACACGTATGGATACACACAGTGAAGTAGAATGTAAAACAGTGTACACAGAATAATTCTAACCATGTATAAAGTATTATATAAATATCTTTACATATTTATAAATTAAATGTATAGTTGTATTTAGATATAGAATTGAAATATATTATATTTACATAGTTTAAATACATAGGTATATATTTAAATATTTAAAATATAATTTAAGTCCATAAAGGTATATATAGACATATACAGATGGTACATATATTTATATCCATCTATATCTTCAAAAGTGGTTAACTAGCTCAAAAGGCAGCATGGAGGCTGACTTTATTTCCTGCTTTATGTTTTTCTTCATTTTCCAAATGGCCCACACTCAACGAAAAACTGAAGAACAAACGCTCCCTTTCGGATCGGAGGGACGCCAGTCTGTGTCGGCAGGAATAAGAGGCAGCTGACCCCACACACCGCGCCAGGAAAGCACCCAGGTAGAGCCAACCTGCAGGGCAGCCTGGAAACCCTCCCCGCCCCCCCAGAAACCCCACCCCGGTGGAGCCCTTTGAAGGAAAGCATCGGGAACAGGCACAGAGGACAGGCTGGGTCACAACCTCATGTGCAACAGTGAAAAGCTGACAAGAACCTACATGCCCCAAAATAGAGGCTTTGAGTTCAATGTCACAGCTCATCCACACAATGACATGCTGCACCGCCGCTGGAACGATGTGCAAATGTGTCTTTTGTCACGGAAAGTGTTATGATCTGTAGTGAAGTGGAAAAAGCAGGCCGTGAAGCAATATATGTGGCTTAATCACATTTTAATGATAAAAATTCGCACATAGGGTCAGTATAGAGAAATGCACTGAATTGTGAACAGAGGTTCCTGGTGGCTGTGGCCCTGCAGTAACTTCTCACCTATGAACTGTCACCAGACCTTATGTGTGTCACTCCTGCTCACCCTGGACTTGCTCTCCTCCTCTTCCCATGAGCTGCGACATCCTGGCAACTCGGCTTCGATCGCACAGATCGCACAGACAGGGACTGCACCTGGCGGGGGCAGGGCCTCAGAGGCTGCCCCACCAGCCTCGACCAGGTGGACGGCTGCAGAACGCCCCTCATACTGCAGCCAGTGCACTCTAGTCTCTTTGTCACAATAGGGCGCACACCAAGGCACGTACAAAGGCCACCTCTAGGAAGGCAAGCCACTTCCAGCTCCCCATGTCCTAGCTGTAGAAAGTTACCCCATGTCCAGTAGACCCAGGTCCCAAAACAGACAGTGGCCTTGTGTCCAATGTTCCCAAGCCAAGCCTCCTCATTTGGGAAAGAACGTCTGTGGCCACTCGGTATCTGAAGATTCCATTTGCTGTCTCCTGTACCCTAGAGCAAAGGTCTCTACTCACCTGGTTAACCCAGTACTACCGGAAGCTAGAGTCTCTCCATTTCTTCTATCCCCATTCTCTGTTTCTCTACCCAAGTTTAAGAGACAGGAGGAAGGAGCTGGGGGCTGGAGGGGGCCGGGACCGAGACCCACTTAGGAGCTCCCTGGGCATGGACATGGTCAGAAACATGCCACCTTCAGGACAGGGACCCAAGTCAGGTGCTGTCACAGTGAGATGTCATCATGCTCTTACAGGTGTTCCATGATTGGCAGAGATGACTGAATCATCAAAATATGAAAGCCCCACCCACATCTGACCAGGACAGGTGAAAGCAAAGACACCCAGAATCACCTGAATTAGACAACGGCACCTCAGCAGAGATCCAAGCAAGGGAAGTTTTATACATTTCATTCAGTAATTGAGCCCTACTTACGTGCTAAGTTCTGAGGAGGACAAGCAGACAAAACAAAGCACCCTCCCTCGCAGGGGTGGCCCGCCTGCGGTCCACGGGCGCAGGCGGCCCGGGACGGCTGGGAATGCGGCCCAGCACCAAACCGTCAATTTACTTAAAACATGATGAGATATTTTCCTGATTATGTGTCACAATGTACTTAACGTGTGGCCCAAGACAAGTCTTCTTCTCCCAGTGTGGCGCAGAGACGCCAAAAGGTGGGACACCCTGCAGTTTGGAAGAACTCCCTCTCTAGCAGGGGTGTCTGGTAATGGCACCCCCCGTTCTCAGATGATTCCCAAGTATTGTTCCTCTGGGCTATGACGGTCCTGAACATGACCCACTGTCAACGGGGAAGTCCTAGAGGGCTTCAGAGCAGACAGACATGTTGAGCTCCAGAGACAGGACTTACAGGAAGATACCTGGCCAAGGGCAAGGAGTTACTGTGGAGAAACCAGGGGTGGGGCTGAGAAGAGGGGGGTAAGTGCAAATCTGGGGTGTTTTCTAGGGACCCGACTGCTTTCTGTCTGAGGAATCCTGACCTGGCCCCAGCGAGCTCCGACCCACAGGCCCACAGAGCAGGTGACCAGGACACGTGCCCTGGAGCTGAACCCTGTTCCGACCCAGTCAGCCCCCTCCTGCCACCCAGCAGGAGAGCATGGGCCCTGGGACAGCCTCGGAGGCCGGTCCTGTCTCTGCCACTTCCCAGCTGTAGCACCCTCAGCAGCTCACCTACCCTCCCTGTACTCAGTGTCCTCAGCTGTAAGATGGAAAGAGTAACACCTCACCGGGGGTTTGTGAAAATCAGCTGAGATACCCAAATAAAGGGCACAGCTCCTGGCAGAGAGGAGGCCCTGGCATCAATCCCTGTAACCTCGCCAGTCTCATTCCTCTGTCTGTCACGTAGGAAACTGGAGGACGAACCAGACAGAAAAGCCCTAACATGGGGCTGGCCCACGGGAGGTTCTCCGTGACTGAACGAGGGTGGCTTCTGATTCCCAAGAAGCCATGCTGACCACCTGGCAGGGGAGGAGCTCTGGGTCACGGCTGGAAGAACCAGTCTGGCTGAACGCCCTGGGTGGGTCAGGCCTCAAGAGACCATGGAAACGTCTAGGTGACGCTCTGTTGGGGGCTGGGATAAGCCTGAAACAGGCTGATACAATCCGACCTGAAGGTTGCGCCTGAATAACAGGATGCTGCGGTTAGGAGCCATAGAACTCTTCCTCCTGGACATGCGGGTGGCACACCAATCAGTGCCTTGAGCACGCTTTGAAGCCCCCTATCCACTGCACTTCCTCCACTGCCCTCCTCTATATAACTCCCTCCATTTTGAAATAAATTTGCAGCTTGATCAGAATCCTTTGTCTTGCTGCCATTCTTCGAGCCTCCTGTCCCATCCCCCTTCATCCGTTACAGGTATATCGGCGGACCCCGTTGACTGCCTCGCGGGCCGAGGCAACGCTCGAGCATGTGGGGGTCAAGGCCACCACCCACAGCAGCATGCAGCTGGCCAGGGGAGGGCGGTGGGTGGGGCAGCTGCGCTCAGCTCCAGCCTGGTCCTACGCTGGGAGAATGAAGGAATGGCTCTTCCCCCCCTTTCCAAGAAGACGGAAAGCGAAACTGTTAACTGTTCCCAATTTGGAAATGTTAGCCACTGTTTAATTCAGAAGCCCTGGAAACCCCGAGCACACTGAACAAACCCTGCCCCCGGTGCCTGCAGGCCAGCGGTCCACGACTTCTGATCGAGGAGAACCCGTATTTTGCCGTGTGTAATGCGCACTGTCCTGCCCCAATTTTTAAGGAAAACATAAGGATGTGCATCACACATGGGTAGTGCTAATTCTGTACCTGTGTAAATGTTTTTAATTTTTTTACTTACGCTCATGTGTTAACAGTATAACTCTCGGAAGCAATAACAATACCTGTATGCAAAATAATACCCTGAAATACAATAATTAGTTTTCTTTCTAAATATAAATAAATAATTGAATTAAAAAATTAAATATTTTTCCCCTGAAAATTTGGGCCAAAACAGGGGTGTGCATTATACACGCAAAACACGGTACTTTGGACACTGACGCTCATCAGACCCTTGCTGGCAATCACCCTTAAAAATTCTTAGGGGCTGAAACAAGGAAAACCAAAATTATTCTGACAGAGCTCGGCCAAGAGCCTCTTGAACTCCTCAGAGAACCAGCCTATCTGTGGGCATCTCTGTGAACTGGAGGGGGAATTTTCTGTTATTTTAAGTCACTTCTAGTGGTCCCCCCACCAAACATTTACATTTTAAACTAACATTTACATCACGTTC
Source organism: Artibeus jamaicensis (assembly GCF_021234435.1). NCBI lineage: Eukaryota > Metazoa > Chordata > Mammalia > Chiroptera > Phyllostomidae > Artibeus > Artibeus jamaicensis. The sequence continues at coordinate 9,759,532 of NW_026521831.1, read as the reverse complement.
ACTGTGTGCCAGCTACTGTTCTAAGCACTCGACATACACCGTCTCATGTCGTCTTTACGACAACCCAATGAGAGCCCGAGGCGGGGAAACCGAGGTGCACAGACGCTGAGAACTTGTTCGAGGCCCCCCAGCCAGTGCCCAGGGGAGGTGGGAGGGGCCAGGCAGGCGACTCAGCACCAGTGCTCATAACCATCAGTGCACGGGGCCTCTCCCCTGGCCTGCCCAGGCCCTCACAGCCGGGGTCCCGGGGGCTGCAGGCACTTCCTCTGGGCAAAAGTGACCCTGCTCTTTCCCTGTACATGTGTGATTTCACGTGTGTCTACAGAAGTTAGAAACTAGCCAGGGCCGGGTCTCCCATGAGCCGGCCAGTGTGTCCCAAGAGCCAGGTGCCTCAGCCCCGTGGCTGGGGACTCACTGCAAACCACACATCACCCAGGGTCAGACTCAGGGCCCAAGTCCCCTGCGTCCCCTGCCCCCTTTGCATGGCAGCCGTAAGAGGAGGCTGGTAGTACCACTTGTAGACAGGCTGTCTCAGGGCCAATACCAAGACCCGAGCTCTCCATGCTGAGTCATCCCAGAGCCGTCCCCCAGCCCTCACTAGCAAACCCACTCCTGGCTACGATCTACCAGGTCCCACGTCAATCAGGTGACTGGAAACTGCCATAGGAAGCTCTGTTCTCTTTGCAGAATATCATTCCTGGCCCGAAATCACACACACACATGCACAGCTCCCATGAGCCCAGGGCACAGGAGGTGGCTCAGTGAGCATCAGCCGGAGAAGAGGGCAGCCATGTGGCACAGACCCCATCACGCCACATGGCTCAGACAGAGGCAGACACGGGCCAGGCGCTCTCAGGGCCCCCGGAGAAAGGACTGTGCCTGTGAAACCGCCAGCACGCCCTGTCAAGAGTGACGGCATCCTTTCACAGTCCACGGGAACATGAACGAGATTAATGAGATGAACCTGGCAGTATCCAGGGTTCCCCGGGCAACTCGGGGACTATGTCGCAGCCATCACAAAGCTCTTCAGTGTGCCTCCAGCTGGGTCTTTGTTCACCACTGCAATGGACACCAAGTGCGACAGCCAGCACTCCCCAAGTAGCCAGCTCACTGCTGTTCTGGAGGGTCACCCCACCCTAGGCCCCTGGCCTCTGGATCAGCCGCAGTCAGTCACAATGCCTGGTTTGGACATTAGGTGGCAGGAAGGAAGGAGCTGTTTTAGATGGTCCACTTCTTACAGCGGCCTTCGGAAAAGCCTGCGGTGTCTCTCCACCTCCAGGAAGCCTTCCGGCCCTGCTCACCTGCAGTGCCCTCTCCTCAGAAAAGCGGTGACCCATGCCCAGCTTTTCCATTTGCTCCCTTGTTTGGGGCTGACACTGTAAAATACCATTTAGTAAGTATTTAGCATGTGCCAGGTATTGTGTTAAGTGTTGGGAACCATCCTGTCTGGTTTCAGAAGCTATAATGCCCCCAAGGCTAAGGCTGAGTGAATGACCTTTGGACCATAAGCCACTAAGGAGACAAAGCTTATCTCTCTGGCAGGAGCGCTGCTTCTGCTCCTTTTACGTCATCCATAACTGCCCCCCCAGTGCTCGATCAGTTAGCCAATGACAGGTAAGATTCCCCAAGCGGGCAACGACATAAGACAGGCACGATCATGTGGAGGCCCCAGGGAAGGACTTGGGGGGCTACAGCAAAAGGGGGTGATGGACCCTCACCCCTCGGCTTTGACATAGCCTGAGTCCTCATTCTGTATGCGAGAAGCCTCCTAATCTCTTGGATGCCTTAATTCCCCTGCCTAACTTAAGCCTGAAACAATGAAAGAGGGTGGTGCAGCCCTGTGCTGGAAAGGGCTCCCCAGGTGATCAGGCCTGAGAAAGAATACGTAAACTCCTGTGAGACCTGCTTTGCTAAGAATGCTCTCAATTAAATGATAAGCATCCGAGAAGGAAATGAGTTTGTTTCCCCAAGTTTTGTAGCCTTTTAGCTAACAGACCCTGACTCAGAAATAGGCCCTCATGGTTCTCTGTATGCTATCATCTCACCCTTATTGCCTGACAATGATTAATGAACTTTACCTGTATTCCTGTGCAGAATGAACCCAATAAAAGCCTGTCTAGGCAAGGACATGCAGCGCTCTCCCCTTGAGAAAGTGGCCAGGCCACTCCAAAGCCCTCCCCCCTTGAGGGGGTAGCCATGCCGTCCCTTTTCCTCCACAGGACTCGGTAGTCCGTGTGAATTTGTCTCGTCTCATCCATGATGCCGCGGGCACTGTGGGCCGGTGTCCGTGTCAGTTACGCGCCCTGCATACTTTATTTAATGTAATCTTCACAACTCTATGCGGGGACCGTGGTTATACCCAGGTCACAGATGAGGAAGCGGCAACTTAAAGAAGTCAAATAACACGTGTGTCCTGCCTCTCTGTCATTTCTCTTTCCATGGGCTGTGTTCTCTCCCATTAGATTACAAACTCCTTCACCACAGCCAGGGTGGCGGTCACCCTTCCTTCTCTCCCCCGAGCCCTGGGCACACAGTTTAATGCTGGTGAGCGACAACCACTTAGCCCTTCATGAACACAGGGGTGGCAGCAATGAATAATCAAGTGCAGTCAGCCGCATGGCCAAGTGGCCACAAAAAAAGAATCCCTATAAATGTTCTGCTGCATCTTAAATGCCAAGAAAAGTCCCTGCTTAGGTTGCATATATATTATCAGGAAACTTTCCTGAAATGTTTTTCCTTCACTTCCTACAGTGATAACTAAAGACCTCAGGCTCTGAAGAAACCTTGTGTGGCTGAGCTTCAAATGATCCCACCGCAAGCAGGGGGGCCCACCCGGGGGTCCTTGCTGGAAGCTGTCAGAGTTGATCACCAGCCAAGGGCAAAGGGTCAAACTGCAGCCTCCAGGGAAGCTCTGCTGGCTCCCACAACAGCAGACCCCGGGGACCACCCTCCCAGGGCAGACGGCGCAGCTCTCACCTTTGGTAGCATAGGCCTCCGCCATCAGCCGCAGCCTGTACGGAGGGACGGCCACCAGCGGCAGGTCCTCCAGGCCCACCCGCGCGTAAATGTTGAGAGCTTCCTTGTAATCTCCTTCCACATAGTTCAGCTTGGCCAGGATCAGATTGGATTCTTGCAGCAACTCTGACTAGAAAGAAAAGGAGAGGAGACCCGTTTTTCCCACCACGTGACGGCGGATGTTGCCTGGAGGCCCAGCCACCGGCGGCCCAGCCCGGCGCACTGCGCAGAACCGGCGCGCATGCGTGTTCACAGCGAGATCGCTCAGGGCAGCCCTGGGGTGGAAACAACCCAAATATCCACCCACTGAAGATGCGTAAGCCAAATGCGGGAGAGCTGCGCGGTGGAATATTACTCCGCCGTAGTGAGGAAGGAAACTCTGGTACAGCTGCAACAGGGGTGGACCTGAAAAACACTCGTCCCTGTGAAAAAGCTGGGCACAGAGGGCTGGTGAGTGTATGGAGTGGCCAGAATGCTGGAATCCACAGAATGGGGGCCAAGGCTGGGCGGGCGGGAGAGGGGGGAGCCTGTTAACAGTTGGGGGTTTACTTGGGGGATGAAGAAAGTGTTCTAAAATCCAGGGGAAGCCTGCATGACTTGGTGAATAGTCTAAAACCCACTGAATCATACACTTTCATGGGTAAGTTATGTGGCATGTGAATTATATTTCAAAACAGTTGTGGCGAAACAAAACGAAAAACCCGAGGCTCCCCTCAGGTGGCTGGGCTGGGCTGGGGCAAAAAATCGAAGGAATGCTTTATGGACAGAACCTAAAAGCCCGTCTCAAAAAGGAAGCCTCCGTGGGCATCGTAGGTGGTCATGGCCACTGCGCTGGGAGTGTATCCCAAGCTACCCGAGGAGAGAGACTTTCTCAACTGCTGCAAAAACCAGGGCTTGCTTTCTTTCCAAGGGCGAGCTGTCCTCCCCGAGTCATTCCATCGTGTTAAGGTAACTGGTCCTGGGTCCCCTGCACAGAGGCTGCCAGCTCCAACTGTCCTCTGACGGTCAGCTTCCTCAGGCCACACCCACTGGCCTCAGGCTCCTGGCTGCCCCTGCCCCCACTCCTAGCAGGGACAGAAGAGGCCGCCCAAGCATCTATATAAGGAAACAGATTCATCACCCTCTACCAGGCCTTCTCAGAACCTAAGCCACACAAGGCTTGATGTTTCAGCTCAGAGGAGCACGAGTCCTGTGACCCAGAGCTGTGACAGGGTGGACGGAACACAGGGAAGCAGGCAGAGCGCGGCTAAGCAGCTGCCCTGGCTCCGTGGTCCCCACTTCCAGGCGTTCCTTGGAGGCGGCAGAGACTAGAGGCAGTGCTGGAGAGGATGGTGGGGAGGCGGGGCAGGGCAAGGGGAGGCGAGAGGGAAGGGGATCCACAGGAGGCGAGAAAGGAGAGCCTGGACAGGGGGATGCACGCTGAGTATGAACAGGGCAGCTGCAGGGACCGTCGGCAGGCCGGCTTTCCGTGTGGGGGGCGTAGGGTCATCGCCCAGGCAGGGGAAGTTCCTGTGCCAGTTCCCCCACAAACCAAGGCATGGGTCTGCCGTCACTGGTGTGACGCCCCACTCCGCTTTGGGCCACAGCAGCCTGGGACGTTCTAGGACCACAGGTTTTGGCAGGAGATGGTGCAGTAAGTGGCATCCTGAGTCATCCCCTTTCCTGTAGTGGGACAGGGTGTCAGGCCAAGCTCTGGGTCACACATGACTTATGCTGAGTCCAAGAACCTGGGGAAGATTAGTGCCATTTTTCAAAATAAGATGTCTCTGAAGGCCTCAACAGGGAGACTCTTCCGAGCCGGCAGCTCCCATGAGGTGTCCAGCCAGCCTGGAGGCTGATACATGGACCACCCTGATACAGGGAGCTGGCCCGAGTCCAGAAAGATAAGCATGTCAGTAAGATGCTCTCTGAATACCACCCAGGTATCCCTGGGCATCGTCCGCAACCACGCAGCTCAGGTAAGGGCGGGGCCAGCAACTCCCCAAGGCTCCCCTCACCCCAGGGACCCACAGTACCTTGAGGTTCCCTCTGTCCAGGGCGGCAGTCAGGTGCTTGCGGACCTCGGTCAGCTGGGGCCTGGGACCCCGGGGGCTGGCGCCCTGCCGCAGGGGGTGCTCCTTCAGGTACTGCTCCAGCTTCGACTCCCCGAGGAGCAGTTCTGCCATGTCATCTACGAAGAGCAAAGTGAGAAGGTAAATGGGGGCGGGGGCCGGTTTCCGTGCTGGGACCCACCTCCCTTGCTGTACGCCCCCAGCAAGGCCTTTCTGGAACTTCATAACCTCTGATGGGGTCCAGTGGGCACCATCCCACCGTGCGGTCATTCATCAGTAAAGAATGTTCCAGAAGGAAGTACTCAAACAAGTAGTGGCTCAAGCACTCTCATCCTCTGTCACGTAATTACTGAATGTATGGAGATGGATACATAGTAACACAGAGAGAGCTGTAGCTCAGTAGAAAAACCGCAAAGTTGCCTTGCGATTTACCCAGTATGATCTTCACAAAACACACACAAAAGCCAGGACTGCGTCTTTTCCGAGAGTGATGCCGGGGAACCCCTCGCCCTTCTGTGCTCCACGACCTTCAACATGGATGTCGGTCAAAAGGTAGAATGTCTTGTACAGTTAGATTCTTAAAATTAGATTGTCTCAAAACGCCCTGAATGCAGGCGGTCTGGTTGTGTCTGAAAGTCAAAGCCGTGCAGTGGTGGCGTGGAGCCTTTATTCCTGAGAGCACAGCACTCGCAACCATGACTGCTGATGTCTGCGCTGGCTTGTTAACAGAGTGAAAGGCTCCCTCCAGCAGCAGCTCTTTGGAATCCACACATCCAGGCTGCTCTGGACAAACCCAAACAATTCATACGCCAGCCTGAGCTGTAATGGCACAGAACGTAATTGTATTGTGTTGGCAACCTACTTCTGTGATGGCACAGAATGTAATTGTACTGAATGTAAGAGCAGCTTTAAAAGGTCTGGAGGGGGACGCCTCAAACCCACGTTCCCATTGTGATGCAGGAAAAAGAACCTCAGCTGGGGTCAGTGGCCAGTAAGGATATTCTGGTCCTGGGGGGTGGGGAACAACAGCAACAACAACAGGTGTGTCTATCATTTGTGCATCTAAAGTTAACTGAGATTCGGGGGCGGGGGGCAGGTCCACCAGAGGCCAAGAGCTGGAACGAGAGCCTTTCCAAGTCCCCTGGTCAGCAACCCAAAGCTGCCATAAGTATGTTCAACAGTTCTTAGCAGCGCCTTTGTCTGTGCATTGGGAGGCCAAAAATAATCCTTTAGAGCTAAGACCTAGGGTCCTGGGCGATGCTGAACAACACCAAAACCGGGCAGAGTTAAGTTGCTGAACTCAAGAACTCTTTAGTCGTCCAAGAAGAAAAGGCAAATCGCCAAGAACATCAGGCAGGGCCCACAGCAGAGTCAGCGGCCAGAAGACAAGGAAGCCATGTCTGCAGAGGACACAGGGACATGAAGTGCAGCCTAGGTGGGCTGGACCCAGTGGGACACCAGTCAGGCTCGAAGACAATAAGCAGACTCCTCCCAGAAGAACGGCAGTCCAGCTAAAAAAGAGGCCTCGGGCTCAGGGACGGAGGGCAGCAGGCAAAGGCCTGCTGGTGAGTTTCAGGGCATTCACACACACACAACACCACATGCTTCTAAGCATTACCCCTACAGAGAGAATCTGACTGTTACAAACCAACACAATGCAAAAACAACAATGTATCGAAGACTGGGAGGGGCCTGGGAGGGCCACGTCCTCATCTTTAAAAGCCCTGTAATATTGGTTACAAGAAACACACAGGACACCAATATTTTTAAAACTTGATCAGGACTCTTCTAAGAAAAAATGTCACATGGTGAAATGTTTATTTGGAGCTTGACGATTCCTTCAGGTTCTCTTTTTTCCCATGAATACTTATTAATACCTAATTTTTAAAAAATAGAGTGCTACTGTCCAATTGAAATATTTTCAAGCCATGTATCATTTAAAAGATTTTAGTAGCTATGTTAAAAATAAACAGTTGAAATTAATTTGAATAATATAGTCCATATAATTGAATACATTCAAAATACTATCAATTTTAACAACTAATCAGTATCTCTAAATTATTGCAGTGTTTATATCCTTTCCTCATGTTGAGTTTTCCAAACCCGCTGTGGCCTGCGCACCCACAGCCCCGCTCGATTCGAACCTGCCGCACTGCAGGTGGTTGAGAGCTGTCGGAAGGGACCAAGACCACTGTGGATGGAGGTATGGCGGCTGACCTTTCTACCTGTCCCCGTCCCTAGAAAGACACTGAGAATGGTTACATCAGAGGAAAAGACAGGAATCTCTGAACGACAGGACTCGGGATAATTTAAAAATCCTCATCTTTCTAGTGAGATTTTTTTATATTGAGGGGAACCATTCTACATCACTGTTAGAAAAAAAACTGTAAGTCTTCTTTGAAAACAGGGACCTTACCGGTGGTAACTTCTGACTAGTAAAATGACTGGTGGGCACTGAATTTCTTTCCTGTAGAGTTAAATTTCCAAAAAATAAAACAAGATACAACGGGTTCAGAGTCCTAGATTTAAACTCCAGTGTGGCACTCTGTGACTTCGGCACCCTGGTTTAGCCTCAGTGTTTGGGGGCAAGTCCAGGGAAACCCCACTGTGCGCTGGAGCCGAGGGCTCCCCTCTCCCCTCATCCCACGTTACTCCCTGTTAGTCCCCATCTCCCCTTTACCCCACCCCGTTCGTTCACCATCCTGCTGCAGACTCCTGCGACCTCGCACCTGAACGTGGCCGCCCTGAGCAGAATCCCCTGGCAGGCAAGCAGAAAGGACAATTGACCAGGACCCCTGCTACCTGCTGCCTCTTTCTAGCTGTGGGGTGGGGGCACGGTATTCACCCTCTTCATGTGCCAACTCCCCCATTTATAAAATGGGGACAGTACCACGACCGCAGCAGGAACAGGGACTGGAGCTAACGAGTTCCAGGGGGAAAACGCAGCGTCTGGAATGACTGCACCTCCCAAAGGGGCCTTGAAGAATGTGGACTGGCCAACAGGAGAGGGAAGGGCACACCAGGCTGAGGGAAGGGCATAGCGTAAGGAAGGTGCAGAGGCGTGGGAAGCTCACGGAACCCCGTGGCGGAGAACAGGGTGCGGTGAGGGAAGCAGAGATCGAAGACTGGGCTGGGAGCAGAGGGCGGGGACCTACTGGGTCCCGTGCCCCCAGCCCCCGACTCCGTGCAGCCCCACAGGATGAGGTCCACGTGCCTCCAGGTAGAAAACAGGTCCTGGCCAAGTTCTGCGCCTGCACCAGCCCAGCGCACCCCTCGAGCATCTGGGATGCTTCGGACCACCAGGGATGCCACTTGCCATCACTTGCTCCATACCTACCAGTCCTCCCAGCACTGGTCTGCCCCCGCATGCCCCCTCCCAAGCCACCCCCAACTGCCCCAAGAACCTCAGTCACCCCAAACTAGGTGATTCTCTACCCGTCTGCCCGTTTTAGACTGTGCTGAGAGGCTCAACGGAAGAGCCAGTGTGCGTCTGTTTCCGCGTCTGGCACGGACTCAGTGCTCAGTGAATGGTGAGGTAGGTCGAAGACTGGCCGGGCACTGGGCCACATCCTCTTCCATGGTTAGGCCTGGCCCCACCTGTGGCAGAACCTGCCAGTCATTCTGAATATTCATGCTCCCCTCCTTTCTGTAGCAGCAGAAGCCCCAAGTCTTATCATCGGCACTCACGGCTGCCCAGGTACAGACAGCACCTCCCAGGCTCCGTGGGAGCCAGGCGCTACACGCTACTAAGTTACAACCAACGGGCAGAGAGCAGGAGTGTTCCACGCAGCTTCCTTGCCGCGCCCTCAGAGGGAACGCGCTTGCCCTCTGGGGCCTCCTCACCCCACCACTAGCTGGAACACAGTGTGCTGCGGGGCAATGGCACATCCGGCCTGGACCACGAGACGGAGCCCATCAACTGAGGATGGCAGAGCCACCGACGCGAGGAGCCTCGGGCCCCCGCACCCGGGAGCTGCCACCACGCCCGGGCTACTGCTGCCGCTGCCGGTCAATTATTACAGGAAACAGAAACATTAACTTCTCCTCCCTTGTTTTCGTCCGGGTCACTGTTCTTCCAACCTTTGTTCCAGGGGCCAAACTGGTACCCTAACTAGATCTCCCACACACAAAACAGGCTCCAAGCCGGGAACCACCGGCCGAGAACACCTTCCAGACGCCCGTCTTCCTGTTCACGGGTTTCTCGGCAGATTCCACACAACCTGAGGGTGGGGGGGAGCATGGTGGGCAGAGCTCCCAACTCTGCCCCTCTCTTGTTTCGTTGGTTTCGCTCTGCCCAGGTTCACAAACAAGTCTATTTCAACGCTGGGCGGCGTAGTTAAGGGGGTGTAAAATCCACTACCATTGCATTCCCTTTTACCATTTATTTTCTAAATCCTCCCTGGGGACGTGTATTTCTATTGATTTTAGAGAAAGAGGAAGTGAGAGAGGAACATCGATGTGAGAGGAAATGTCGCTTGGTTGCCTCCCATACGTACGTACTCTGACTAGGGATTGACCCCGCAACCTAGGTATGCGCCCTGACCAGGATTCGAACCCACAAACTTTTGGAGTAGAGGGCGATGCTCCAACCAATTGGCCAGGGTGGGATTTACATCCTTTTAACTAAATGACCTCCTGACCCTGGGGAAACGCACCAGAGTCTGGCTGCCCAGGTGTGGAGGAGCTGAGCGCTGTCAGAACAACAGGGAGGGCCCTGGGGGAGGCTCAGTCCCTTTCCTCGTGGAGGGTCTAGTTCTCCGGGACCAACGAACACGTGTGGGCTCCAACGACGGCACGTGTGGTCCTGGGTGGGTGCAGGAGGAGGCGAGGCCTCTGCCGAGAACGTGACAGGTGGTGTGTTCGCCAGGTGGAAGGTCTGGGGAAAGGCATTCCAGGAGGAAGGGACAGGACGTGCAAAGGTTTGGCACAGCCTGGTGGTTTGGGGGAACTCCTCAGGGGTTTTTTGGAGCTGGACCACGAGGGTGGGGAGGGGAAGGGGGGGTGGCGGTGGGAGTGGTCCCACCTGCAGGGTGGGCGAGGAGGAGCCGCATGCTCCGAGCAAAGAGCTTACAGCCTAATTTAAAATTCAGCATGGTGGCCACAAAATCATTTCTTCTGAAGTTTTTAAAGAAATTTCCAATTAACCTCTCAAGCAAACTTTGTTTTCCTTGCTCTCCTTCAAAAAGGTGAATGCCCTGCCACACACTCTCCCCCCCCCCCAGGGCAGAGATCTTAAACCACCAGGAGGCTCGTGCCAGAGCAGTTTTGCCGGGACTGCGAGGCTGGGTCCTGACCACCAAGGCGGCGGCTCAGGGCCCGCCCGACACTCCACAGCCCCAGCTACACCTGCCCAGGACCCCACGGGCTCCCATGCAGAATCCACCAGGAACAAAGGAAAAAGACATCATGTCACCAGCTGTTCTTGCCCAACAGTGCACCTGGCCACCTGCTAGGACAGCGAGACACCAGGGGAAAAGACACCTCGGGCACACAAGAAAGGTGATTTCAGACGGATTAAAGAGTTAAATATAAAATAACTCTTGGTTTCCAGCCACGACAGACCAAGTTTAACCTCCCACCGGAAACAACCACAAAACCATGACAGGATATATTTCTAAATAAAAACAATTTTCAAGACCTCGGACATCAGGCAACAGAGGAGAGCCACCCCTGAGAACTGGGTAAGAAACGAGGTCAGCCCCAGGATGGCCACGGGAGTTTCCGCTGCCCCATGGGGACAGGAGACGCTCCCTCGGGAAATCTGCCTGAGGAAGGACCACAGTCACAGTCTCTTCGCTCCATGCCTGCTCACTCACGGGGCAGAGCACAGCTGGGCGTTCCACTGCCATGGGCAGAGCAGCAGGATGGCCAGCCGGGCCGGGATGCGCCTTCCAGAATGGAGAAGCTGAGAGGTACAATGTGGGAGAAAGAGCTCTGGCCTCAGGCAGCCCTATGCTTGAATCCCAGCAACTTTCCCTACTAGCTGTGTGGCGCTAGGAGAGTTACCTAACCTCTCTGAGCCTTGGTTTCCTCACCCAGCTACCAGAAGATTAGAGATAATACCTGTAATGCATACAGTACAAAGCAGGTCTGAATAAAGGTTAGTTACCATTACTGTTATTTTCATTCATTTAGGACTATTTCCCAGAGTGGTTCGGCTAGATCTAGTGGGGCCAGAAAGCCCCACCAGACCTGATCCCTGCACGCAGGAGGCCTGCGATCCCCCGCAGGAGGATGGGGACGCCGTGCTGCACTCACAACAAGCCGCCCCGAGCTCCCGCTAACTGCCGTGCTGAGCAGCCTCCGCCGCGCTGTTAGTCACCCGAACACCACCAGGGAGGTGATACTATTGTCTCCACCTCACAGACAGGGAACCAGGTGTGGGAGGCGCAGTGGCATGCCCAAGGTCACGGAGCCTGTCTGTCCTGGAGCTGGGCTTTGAGCCCATGCCGCCTCCCTGTGCTATCTCCTCTGCCTGCCAGGCACAAACTGTCGAGAGAAGGAGCCAGTTTCCCTCCCAACCAGCCATGTGAGCCCAGCCAAGCAGCTCTGCCTTTCCGCTGCAGGGCCAGACAGGCAGTTCCCAATCCCGTTCCTGTCCCCACTGCTGGGGTTCCCAGAGACGGGAGGGAGGAGGGGCCAGAAGGTGCACAGGGCTGTGTTCACCTATCCCACAAACATTTTGGGGGGTTTAAGGGAGGCTGCAGAAACCAGGTCCCCAGTGACTTGGAGCAAGATCATGTGGAGACCGCCCCTGAGGACAGCGTGGGACTTGGCCCCTGGGTTCATCTCCAGGCCGACAGGCCCCAATCCCATAAGCCTGGTGGCTGGCACAGCTCAAAGCCCAAGTGGCCTCGGCCTCCTGATCCCCAGGGAAGGATGGGTTATGGCCTTTGTCACTTCAGGTGACTGCCCCTCCATCACAGCCGTTTACCTTGCAGGATAAGCAGCTGACACAGAGATCTGATCAAGTGATGCAGAAAAAACTAGCATTTCTACTCTGTTCCAGGGAGCACTTGATATCAATACAAAGAGAAAAGAAACTCAACAACTCGGTTTATATGTCAAGAGAGAGGCATTTAGGTCTATTCAACAGTCCCTGCTGGGGCTGCCATCCAAGAGGAAAAACACAAACCCCATTCAGGCAGGAGCCGGTCCTGCCATCCCCTTTGTTACCCAGCAGACACGGCCACACCAGGTTCTCCGCTTCTTAGTCTCCGTGGGACCTTGGGGAGCTCCACCCCTCTGTCATCTGGCTTCTTGTAAGTCACAGGTAACTTAACGTTTGGTACCAGTCATCCCTTTGCCCCGCAAAGAGTGTTGGCCGGAAAACAGGCCCCGTCGGATGGTGCTGGAGGGAGCATGAATTGGTGTGAGTGGCCATAGAGGGCAACTTAGCAGCACCTGTGAAGCAATTATGTGCCTGCGCCGTCTGACCCAGAAATTCCAGTTTTAGCAACTCGCCCCGTAGACGCAGGCACTCCGGGGCACAAGGAGACAGCAGGGATGTCTGCTGCATGCAGCCGTCTGCTGCGAGCAGAGGGCGGAAGTAACCGGGGGCCTGTCACACGGACTGTGGGGCAGCCCACGTGATGGGACATAGTGTGCCTGCCGAGCCGAGGGGACAGGTCGAAACACAAGTCCACGGGGCTGGACTGGGCTAATGGCCCCAGGCCATCGGCCTCCCTGACTCCACATGCTCTGTGGCCCTCGTGCTGGCCCTGGGCGTGGCCACCGCAGGACTTGCTCCGATCCACAGGACAGCCCAGGTCTGACACACATGGCGCCTGGGAAAGGGCTCGCCCGCTTCTGCCTCCCTGGGGCTCCTCTGCGGCCACCACCAGAACACGCTCGGGCTGGCCTGGGGCGAGGGGGCTGCCGGGCGGCGATGTCATCGAGGTGACCCACAGCTGGCCTCAGATGCATAGGTGGGCCCTGACAAGCCCAGAACCATGAGAAATGACAAAATGTGGCTGTGTTAAGGCACTAAGTTTTCGGTGGTTTATTACAGAGCAGAAGGTAACAGCCTCAAAGAGAGACACGAACCAGGGTGGGGTGTATATCATTATTGTGTGTAAAAACTAAAGCCAACAACAGTCTGCCTCATACATGTACAGAAACACGTATGGCGTATTTCTAAAAGGACCCGGAGAGTACTCAGAGTGGTCGTTTCTGTGGAAAAGCCCGAGGACGCGCAGGTGATGCAGGAAGGCCGCCACTTGTCACTATATACCCTTTTGCACTGTTTGAGCGTGACTGCCACCTACACCCGTTACTACACAGAACTACCGGGTGATCCAAAAGAGAGAGGCGGCCGTGGTGCAGTGTGCTCTGAGCCTGCAGCGGCTGGTCCGGTCGCCCACGCAGGGGTTCACATGACCTTGTCTGTCACCTCAGAACCAAGTGACAGAGTCACAAGTCTGCTGTTCTTACCCCCAGCCCATCTCCACTGTCCCTGGGCCACCAGCCTCTCCTCACCCACGCTCCAGGCCCTCAGCATCCTCCCCGGGCCACTGGCCATCTGTCTCATCTGAGGCTGCCTGCCAGGACATGCTATACCTCCTTCCCTTCCCCTGCCAAAAGCCCGAGCATCATCTGAGTTGCATTTCAGGGTCACCTGGGAGAAGCTTCGCCCGGCTCTCCTGGCCTGAGCGACCCTCGCAGCACTCTGCACACTCACAGGTCAGCCAGCATTCCTTCCGCTCCTGCGTGTGTGCCAGGGGCCTTGAGCAGTGAGTGAGACCAGGCAGGTCTCTGCCTCTTGGAGCTGACGTTCCCAGACAGGTGAGCCGAAGAGATAAACCAGGAAAGGGCCTGACGGCGGTCAGAGATGTGCAGGGAACTAAAACATGACAGGGAGGGCTGGGCGGCTGCCTGAGATGATGGGGTGGTCCGATCGCGGAGAGTCTCCAAGGGGGCCGGGGCGGTGACAGTGAGTGAACGGCAGAGGAAGAGCCTCATCTGGCGCACAGAGGGCCCTGGGGCGGGAGCCAGCTGGTGGGTTCCAGGCCCAGCGAGGAGGCCAGGGAAGCTGGAGTGGCGGGAGCCGATCGGGACAGACCGCAGCATTCTTGCCGACTGTGGTAAAGAGTGCGGCGTTCCTTCTAACTGCAGCTGCGAGTCGTGCACTGGAGGGGGGCGGGCATAAGCAGGGGGACGGGCATAAGCAGGGGGACGGAATACGCCGATTTAGGTTTTAAAAAGCTCCCTGTCTGCCGTGTGGGGAAGGAACTGGTGCTGGAACCAAGCAGGGGCAAGAGCAGAAGTCCGGTGAGAGTTGACAGACACTCAAGACAACGGGGTGAGAGTTCAGAAACGTTGGACAGAGGAAGAAAAGAGCCCAGTGAAGGCAGTTGGAGGTAAAATAAGGCTCGCTGACAGGCTAGCCTGGGGGGCAGTAAACGGAATTAGCACCCCCCACCCCACCGCCAAAGATGTCTACATCCCAACTGCTGGAACCGGCTAAAATGTCACCTTGTGTGGCAAGAGGTACTTTGCAGCTACAATGAAGTTCAGGATCTTGAGATGGGAGGGTTATCCAGGTGGGCACTTTGGTCCTCAGAGGGGGGAAGTGGAAGGGTCAGAGAAGGTGGGGCGACGGACGCAGGGGCAGTCGCAGAGAGACAGGGGGAAGTGAAACTGCTGGCTTCAAAGAGGGAGGAGGGGCCGTGAACTTGGGTGGGTGCAGGGGGGCCCTGACCTGCGACTCGAGGGCCCCATGCGGCCCAGGATGGCTATGAACTCGGCCCAGCACAAAACTGTACACTTACTTGAAACATGATGAGATGTGATTGCATGTTGCACTGTATTTAAGGTGTGGCCCTTAAATACATCTTCTTCCTCTAGGGTGGCACGGAGACGCCCAAAGGTTGGACCCCCCTCGAGGCTGGAAAAGGCCCAGATACAGAGCTGGCAGGGGAAAACACGGCTGTGCTGACACCCGATTTCAGCCCAGTGAGACCATGTCCCACTCCGACCTCCAGAACAGAAGGAAAGCAAACTTGCGCTGCCTTAAACCAGCAAATCGTGACGTGCCGATAGGAAGCTGATGCACTAGGAAGGGAGAGGGACTGAAGGTGAACAGGGGTTGGGCTGCCCAGCGGAGTCAGCGGTGGTACCGTCTGGCCGTCTGCCGAGGTGAGGAGTGAGAGCAGGAGCTGTTTTCACCGACTTTAATGACGTTCGCTGTCCACACCAGAAACTGAGTCAGCGGACAGGGGTCCGGGTCAAAGCCGGCACACACTGAGGGGCAAGGTCCAAGGAGAGAAAACCAGGCCCATGTCTGTCACAGAGACCGAGAATAAAAAGTCTCCACAAAGAGAAACAGGTCGAGTGGGTTAAAAGCAACGGGAGTATCAAGAAGGAGAAGACAACAAACAGCCATCAGATTTGGCAACACAGAGGCAACATCGGAGGGTGATCTTGGCATCGGAAGTCTCTGGGGTGTGCAGGCAACGCAAGCCCGACTAGCACAGCCGGGGCCTGACGATTCTGCAAGAGGCTTTGCTGAAAAGGGACAGAGAGATGGGGCAATAAGTAGCGACGTGAGGTTAATGACGGTTTCTAACAGGAAGGGCTAGGGCCTGGCGTCTCCTGCAGGGAGGGGTCCAGGAAGGAGACAGAGGCAGGAGCTCGACCCAGGACCCAGGAGAGAGAAGAGTGGCTGCAGCAGCCTGGTCTTGGGAAGGCAAGAGCAGCGGGGATTCTGAGCAAAGGAGGAGGGGCTGCTGCCCTCGGAAAGGAACTGAAACCTCCAGGCAGTGACAGGAGGAAAGCGGCAGACTCCGTGGTCGGAAACAAGTGGGTTTCCTCATTGTTTCTGTTTCCTCAGCAAGGAATGAGGCGAGGTCCTGAGCGAGGGTGGGAGGAGGACATCCAGCGGATGTAAGAGGCCTCGGGAGAGAAGAGAACATCTGAAGCAGACATTCTGGAAAGTGGGGATACAAACATACTGGGAGAGGGGCAGAGCCTCGGAGGTCATTGGTCGCCGGGTGCAAGTGGCCGGTGGTGAGGTAGAGGGCTTCTCCAGAGCGTGCAGCTGCTGGGCCGCACAAGCCAGGCGCAGAGCTGGGTTTGGCCAGGGTACAGGCACCAAAACCCAGCAGGATAAAGAAGAGAGGGGCACGTACCCCAACTAGAAAACAGCTATCACTTGTCCCCACACCTGCTTTAAAATGTAAGTCATAACATGTCACCCCTTCCCCCTCAAAACCCTCCAACAGCTCCCATCTCCCTCAAAGTGAAAACCGAAATCCTCGTAATCTATCACCTTGGCTCTCTGACCTCCACCCCCTCGTGCTCATAGCCCTGCTCCACCTCCGATGGCTCCGCACACAGCAGGTGTTCCCTACAGATTTCCGGAATGAGTCAACAGGTACGTCTCCCCTGCATGGACAGGGCCCAGCCAAGCACCTTAGTCTCAGCAGACTCGGCATCTCTGTGGGGTGTCTGGTGCATGGGGGGGGTTTGATTGCTGACTGAGACCCGGGCCTTGGCATTTCTACCCCCAGGCCCCATGGCTCGCCCTCCACTGTCTTTGTTTCTATCGTGACCCACTTCAGAGGGCCCGGCCTGGCTGTTTGCAGCTCCGGACTGAAAGGCGAAGATGGCAAAAGTCAGAGATCAAAGAGCTCAAAACAAGTTGGCAGAAATAATATTTTGAGAACACCCCACACCAGTGCCTCCTCCCAGTGTCCACACATAGTGTGGAAGCTGCAAGGCCGGGACGGGAGGGCAAAGTGTGGGAACAGAGGCAGTAAATCTGCTGCGCTGGCCACACACACGTGCAGGCACACACACACACACACACACACACACACACACACACACTTCCCCTAGAGTCCGAGCCTGAGAAGAGAAAGGTAACTCAAAAGTCATGAGCGTGCAGTGGGTCTGGCCCGTGCCCAGAGCTCAGAAGCACAGGAAGTGACTTGGACGGGTCAGGGGGCACGTTATCAGGCCGGCCCAGAAGGCTTGGAAATGGCTCTTTCCGGAAGTCGGCTCCATGCAGACAAGTTACATGAGCACCCGCAGCATCAATAAGCACTTCTTGAAAGGCCAAAGCCCCCGTCCAGTCCCTGCCCTCAAGAGGAATGGTCTGAAGGGGACAGGTACCACCGAGCCCCAGCACGGCAGTGTGGAAAGACCACTGAGGACACTCAGCAGGGCGTCAGAGGTCTGGACCTGAGAAATTCCTCCAAGTGAGACTGCGGGCAGAAGGGAGACTGGACACAATCGGTGTGTCCATGGTAGGGTGGGGGTGGGGGGGCTACCACGGCCAGTGGGCAGTTGCGGAGGGCCTGGGAGAGCTACTTGCCCAGGCCTCCAGGCCCAGAACTCCGCAGAGAGCTGCCTCTCTCGGCCTGGCGGGCCAGGCGCTGCTGCAGGTCCCTGGGCGTGGCCGCCCTGCCGGCATGCCCTCCCTGGCCGGCCCGCCCCCAGGCTGGCGAATGTGAGGGAAAACACTGCTTCTTGCTACGCGGTGACCCTGAGAGGCTAGGGACAGCAGGTCCTCAAGGGAGCCAGGGTTCACGGCACAGGGGCCAAGCCAGCCACATTCGAGCAGAGGGGACAAGGAGGGGCAGCAGAGGAACCCTGGGAAGGACCGCTCCACAAGTGTCCACCCTACAGTTGCACAAGCAACGGGGTGAGGTCACCAGCAGTCAGTCAGCAGAGAGAGCAATTCGTCGGCCGGAATCCACCCAGAGCCCCGGCAGGCAGGGCCACAGTCACCGCCAGATGACACCAAGACTCTGATCACAAGACCAGCCCTGGGGGATGTGCCCTCCTGGGGGCCTCCACATCCCTTGTCCCTCCGCCACTCCAGCCCTCACCACACACGTGCTAGGACTCTATGTACTAGACTCGAGTGCTCAGTTGGTCTCAACGATCTCGGCCTTCCCAGGCCTCAGGACAGGGGCTGGCACACAGTAGGTGCTCAGTAGGCATTTGATGAGTGAATGAATCCAACTCAGCTCCTCCAGGGCACAGGCCAACTTGTTCACTTAACAATTACTTGAGTGCCTACCATGTGCCAAACATGCTGTTGGTGCCTGAGATTCAGCAACGCGGTCTCCTTCATCTTTGTGTCCCCACTGCACACCGTTGCCCCCCCCACATCCTGCCCCTGGCTCACTGACGTGCTGAGTGCATGACGCAAGAGGAGGCCCGGGGAGTCTGTCAGACCTGGCTGCAGCCCCAGCTGTGCCGTTAACAGTCCTGTGACCCACCTAAGACCCTGTCATCCGCTTCAGGCCTCAGTCACGGGCCGAACAACAGGACCCCAGCCCCACCCGCAGCCCCTCTTTGCTGACATCGTTCTGAGTGAGATCCTGCCCGCTTCCTCTGCCCCTGTAAAGGACTGAGTGCTGGGACCCTCCTTCCACACACAAAACTCCTGATTCAGTTGGGCTGCTTCTGATGATAACGCTGCTGCCAGAAACTGCAATATCTCATTCACTCCCCAAAACCACCTTTGAGATAAAGGGTAAGGCTCAGAGAAGATAAGTGACTTATTTACCCAAGGCCAGACAAGCAGTAAGTGGCAGATGGAATCAAACCTGGGTCTCACATGGCAAAGTCCACTGCCTTCTCCTGCTTTCCCCTCTGCTAAAACACCCCCAGGTACCTGACAGTGCTGAGGGGTCCCTGGGAGGTGGGACTTCCAGTGTGAAAACCAGGTATGTCTCAGGTCAGCTAGGATGTGCGAGTCGCCCTAAGCCTGGCTTTTCCAGCACCCTCCTGGCTCTCTCTCGGGCCTTACCCATTGCCGCATAGGCCCACCCTGCCTCAGCCCCCTTGCAGTCTTGTGAGTGATGCTGCCATTGTTCTCCTCCGGCTGCAGGGTGACACTCTGTCCCACCCCTTGGATGATCGTGGCCAAGTCTGGTCCTTGAACCCCCTGCGTCACAATGATTTGAGGGCTAGTTCACAATCTTGCTCCCTGAACCAACCTGCCAAGACCTCCTCAGGCAGAAGCTGGGGCCCAGCCTGGGAAGCTGAGGTGCGGACCAGCCCCCGGGGGGCTCAGCTGCTCAGGGGTTGAGCAGCTGCCCCGAGCTGTAAGCTTCTCGTGGCAGGTGACCTGCTCACTCTGTTTCTTCTGGCGCAGAACCCCTCCCCGCTGCCCCAGGAGGTGCTCATTGAACTCTGAGGGTTGAGGGTTGAGGTTGAGGGCAGGGGCTTCCAGACCTGCCAGAGCACACAAGTCACCTGAGGCTCTCAATTTAAAATACAGATTTTGCCCCGGCTGGTGTAGCTCAGTGGATTGAGCACAGACTGCAAACCAAAGGGTCTGCTGGTTCGATTCCCAGTCAGGGCACATGCCCGAGTTGCCGGCCAGGTCCCCAGTGGGGGCCATGTGAGAAGCAAACACACATTGATATTTCTCTATCTCTCTTTCTCCCCTCCCTTCCCCTTCTAAAAATAAAAAATAAATAAAATCTTTAAAAATGCAGATTCCCAGCCCCATCTGGGACCCAGAGAGTCACCACTCCAAAGGAGAGGTTGTGGGGGGGCCACAGCGTTCAGGCTCCCTGAGGCCAGGTTCCCAAAGCATGGCCACTGGACAGTGGCTTCGCCTTCACCATCCCAGACCTGCTGCGTCCGGCAGTGGGACAGTCTGGGTTCCCACAAGCCACCTTCCTGATTCAGGGGTCGAGCAAGTTCAGAAAAAGATGAGACAGAAAAAGCTAGAATCTGGCTCCCTGAACATCTCCGAGCCTCAGTCTGCAATGTCCTATATGGGTTCTGAGCCCGACCCCAGTCCTCAGGCAGTCGCTGTGATGGCGGACTGGGATCCACATGCAAGTTCACACTCAGGACCCAGCACACAGCAGAGACTCAGAAATGCTGTTCCTGCCCCTTCCTGCCCCTTCCCTGCTGGCACCACTGTAATACCCGTGCAGTCGAAAAACAAAGGAGCCGGAGGAGCAAGCGATGCACAGGGGGGCCCTCGGAGAAGTGGGTGGGGAATTCAGACCCCAGGTCCGGCAGCCTCTGGAAGGACCAAAAACCGTCTGTTCTGCCTGGCTCTGGCACCTCCCCCACCGCCACACTTGATGAACAGGGACAGACAAACCCGGAGGGCGGCAGGAGTAATTGCCACACCATTAGGTTTCCTGTGGCGTGGGGCTTCTCTTCAAGTTTATGCAGCACCGACCTAATCCAGCTGCCAGCACTGCTTGGGCTGGTCCTGGAGGCTAATTGGACCGGTTCTCGGAGGTCTCAACAAACCCTCTCCCCTCTTTCTGGCTCCTCCATGGGAAACACTGGCTTTCACACAAGTCAAAGGCCTACAACCCTCCAGCCTCTGCCAAGCATGAGGTCACCCAGAGGGGCAGGAATCCACCCACGTGAGGTCAGTGTGAGTCAGGAGCGAGGGCCATCCCTGCTGGAGCACCCAGTGCAAAGCTGGCGGGCGGCAGGGGTGCTCCGGATAAGTACAGAAGTGTGCCAGTCAGAATGACCTCAGCAGCGAGTAATGGCTAAATGCCCAACTCAACGTACCTTCAACAAGAAGGCACTTATTCTGTCTCATAACGGCTAGTCCAGGGAAGGTGAGCAATGCAGTGAGGGGCCATGTTCTTTTGTCTCTGTGCTCTACTCTCCCTGGCTCGGCCTTACCACCTGGGCCTGGTGCCCTCAAGATTACTGCAGCTCCAGGCCTCAAAACTCAGAACAATCTCTGGGGGCGGGAAGGGGGTGGTGGGGACAGACCAGTCTCCTTCCCTCTGAAACAAGTATATGTCACTCTTAAGCATGAGGAAATCTTTCTCAGAAGCACCGCCCCCACACAGCATGTCCTTGATGTCTCATTGGCTAGAACTAAGTCACGTGATCCTGCTTCAACGAATCACAGGCAAGGGGGTGGACCCACTGGGGCCAAAGCCCACCTGCAGTGAAGCTTATGGCCGGTGGTACCTGGTACAGGGCAGGGCTGAGAGATGAACAAACTCAGGGCTCAATCGGAAGGAGGAAGATGATGAAGGTGGAGAATGCTACACTGATAACCAGGGCACCTCCAGCTGGCTGGAACTCACTGGATGCCTACAGCCCCAAAAGTAAACCCCAGCCCCTGCAGGATGCCACTTCTCAGGGATAAGGTGCTCACCCATACTTCGGCCCTCTCCCCGTTTTGCAAGACCCTCTGCCTCACGTCCTCAGGCCTCTTCCAGCTGCTCCAGGGCCCTGCCTCCGAAAGTCTGTGGGCCACTTCAACACAGCCCGCCTACCGAGAAGGGGTCATGAGCCCACGGGCTTGTTAGAGCAGAACCATGTCCCCGTCCAGTAGAGGCTGACTGCCTTAGTGCAGAGACAGGGCACACGCCCAGGTAGGTGATGTGGGGGAGGGGGAACACCCCTGAACTGGGAAATGCGAGTCGACACCCGTCGCCACCAGAGGCAGGAGGGCTGCCCTGTGCAAGCGGCGGCCTGCCAAGCACATTCAGGTGGGTTTTTATGGTTTCGTTCTTCACTTGGTCCTTACTGCCACCCTACGAGTTGGCCCCTACCATCACGGGTTCACAATCAGTTAGCCATAATTTCCAAAACCCAGAATTCTCTAAATGCCAAAAGCTGGTTTGTGCTGCTGTTAACTTCCTGGGCAGCAAAACCTCACTGAACCGACACCATGCCAGGTGTAGGCTATTTACCCCTTTTGCAGCGACTGTTTATATGTGTTGATGCAGAAACACTGACATGTTGGATTATGAGGCACTGTCCTGACTCCTCTGGAGGGTCCCACACTGTCCAGCACATGTACCACATTCTGAAAACCTCTGCATTCTGAAACACATCTGGCCCCATGGGTTTCAGAAAAGGGATTTGGACGTGTGTCCCCATGGCATGAACAGGGTATCTCAGGGTGAAGTCACTCTCGTTAGGAGATGGCAGCACCACACTGCGAGCTGAGCAACGGACGCCGGGCTAGAGCCCTGACTCGGGCTGTCTGCTCCTGCCCTTGCAGGCCTGTGGCTTTAGGGAAGACACCTTCGTCTCTGAGCCTGTGTCCCCATCTGTGAATGGGGAGGCTGGACTAGGTCGGTGGGTTTCAAGTGTGTCTTTTAAGCATATTAACCGTTCCTTCAGAGAGGACTTGAAGGAAAAGTGTCACTGCTCCTGTAAGTGAAGCCTACCCCTCCAGCCACCAGGATAGGGGTTCCCCAGAGGGGTTCCTTGAGAGTGCAGTTTGAAAACTGCCATGCAGCGGGACCCCTCCAGTCCCAGCCAGTTCTAACAACATGTGGTTGTCTTCCTTGAGGCAAACAACCTCTTCCATGATGGAAGGACAGCAGGGAAGCATCCGGACCAGACCTTGACAGATGGGTAGGCTTCTGACCCACAGAGGGCCCTCCAGAGCCTCACAGCACAAGTGCAGGTGGAAAGACAATATGCAAGGTGGGCGAGAGGAGGCCCCAGCAGCCAGGGTAAGGGAAGACGGCTGGGAAGGCTGGCCGATCCGGGGAATGAATGTCAGAAATCCTCCTTCCTCCCCAGCCAGAGCCCGAAATTCCTCCAAACAGGAGGCCGGGGGTGGGGGGAAGTCTAGCAGCCCTGGCCCCACTTGTGCAGCCACAAGGCCACGGTCCTTCTGTCCTGACTACAGTGACCACAAGCTCCGACGCCCAACTGAGCCATCCATGTTTACTGTTGAATTAGTGAGTGTTTTGAATCCAGAAGTCAGGACACGTGCTCTGCCGCACAAGTATGACTTTCAGAGGACAACAGGACAGAATATTTGGACGCAGGATGGCCACCCTGGGAGGGTCAGGAGGGGGGGCCACTGGGGTCCACCTGTCCTTCCCTCTCATGGAAAGCAGTTGGACTCCCAGGAGACTGCAGTACCCCGCAAGTGTCCAAAGACGTCATTCTAAACAATAGTGCCACCTTCTCACCCCAGAGCAGACACTCAGCTAAACCTCAGCCTTGCTTCCAAGGAGACCCTGGAGCTGGCCCACCATTAACTCCCGCCCCTTTGGGACGGTCCAGAGGCCCGAGTTAGACCCGGAGGGGCCCAGGAGCCCAGCCCGCCCCCAGGAGGGAAGCCACGGGGCTGCAGGCAACAGCACCACTGGGAATATCAGCGACAGGAAAATGCAAGAACCTCACTCCCGCTCAATGGTCTAAATGCATTTTGTAACCAAACGTGGCCCCAGAAATCATCTTTATTCAGGCACCATCTCCCTACCGACCCATCACCAAGAGGTAATTAAAATGTCTCAAAAATCACACCTAATCCGAAGGGAGATGATCCCTTAAAGCAGAAACTACATCTGGGGCCCAAATGTTTTCAGTGAGTTCACCAGCTGAGCTTGTGCCTAAGAAGATCAGCAACTGGGGAAGGTGGGGAAGGAGACCCTGCCTCAGACCGGGAGTGGCTGTCCTCTGGGGCTGGCACAGGCCTCCAAAATGCGTGTTTCCGGCATCGACATGTGCACGGGCCTTGACCAGGCACAGGCTCAGGTGTGTCATTCCTAGGTCTCCTCCTCTTTCTTCCCACACAGGTGGTGTTTGGGATGTGGCCACCTTGCCCAGAGTTATACCGAGTTAGCTGGAGCTGAATGCCAGCATTCACATGCACCAAAGTCTGCCTCTGTCAGCTCACATGGTGCTCACAGCCACTCTGTCGTGCCGCGAGGAAAGGCAGGCTCCGAGAGGCTGAGGGACGGGCTCCAGGCCGCCCAGCCAGCCATAAGTGGAGACCAACCGAGGGCCAGGTGCCAGACCACCGCTCTTCCTCCCACAGTGGGGGACTGTGCTGCTGGGAGGCTGGAGGGCAACATTCTGGGGAGAAAGCGCAGCTGGGACCGCCCTGTGCCCATGACTTCCCTGGGGACCTTGCCGAGCTGCGGAGTCTGGCCCAGGAGGTCTGGTGTGGGGCCTGAGAGTCGCCTTCCTCACGTGCTCTTGGGCGATGCCCACGGTACCACCACCTGGACCTCGTCTCGGGCAGCAACAGCCTAGACTTGAGTGGCATTTCCTGCCACCCTTAACTTGCGTGACCACTTTCTCGCGGGGACTCCCGGGGCCCTGGCATGTTGTTGCCACACATTTTAGGGGTTTTTTTTTTGAGATGAAGAGGTTAAAATGGTGACTATGCATGAAACAGAAAACAAATACCTGGATTTTCTTTTCAGTTGGCATTGGCCCTTTTCTTCCTTATCCACCTCTTGGCTAAACTGTCTGCACTCGTTCATCTCAAAGGAGTCAGGCCGGAGCAGCGGGCTCTGGAAGTGCAGCTATTAAGCCCCCTTCACGCAGGGGGACGGCCATGATCCCTTCCCATATGAAACCGATGCTGCTGGAGGGTGGGGGGCACGTGGGTTGCAAGCAGGGGCCCTGAGAATTTGGGAGTCCTCAGCTCAGAGCCCTCAGTGGCTCCCATCTCACTCAGAGAAAAGCCGA
Source organism: Artibeus jamaicensis (assembly GCF_021234435.1). NCBI lineage: Eukaryota > Metazoa > Chordata > Mammalia > Chiroptera > Phyllostomidae > Artibeus > Artibeus jamaicensis. Next base: position 9,735,062 of record NW_026521831.1, on the reverse strand, counting down.
AGCCTTAACCGGGACCCATGAGGCACTGCATGGTCAGCTGCCACCACCCCTCTGCCTTTGAAGTCCCCTCCCTGGAACAGGCCTTTGGTGTCATCTCGGGTGTGGCCTTCCCAGTGGAGCCGTCCTCAGCCACCCTGTGGGACTAGCTGTCCCCATGCCCTCACCACCCCACTCCGCAGCCCTCTCCGGTCACCCCCCTTATCCTTCCATGGCCCTTCCCCCGTCTGCCATCCTGTCCATTTTAGTTCATGAGTTCACTTCTGTCTCCTGGCCCCTTCTCAGCTGCAATGTGGGCTTCATGAGGGCAGGGATGTTTATTATTTTTGTCTATTTTGTTCACTGACACACCCCCTGTGGCTAAAACAGAGGGCAGCACACACATAGCAAATACTCAGTATTGTGAAATGGATGAATGAATGGCCTGCCTACCACGGTGTCGGGCTCTGGGACTAGCCCTGGGAGTCATCAGCTCCTTTGAACTTTGTAACAAACCCTGCAAAATTAGTCTTTCGATCCCCATTCTAAGATGAGGAAACTGAGGCTCAGAGTGGTTAAGGGACTTGGCCAAGGACACGGAGTGACGAAGTGGCTGGTCTGGGACTCAGGCTCCGGTCCGGCTGGTTTCAGAGCATGCTCGTTTCTGCCTGTGGCTGCCTCCAAGGCAACAACTGTCTTAGTATGACAAACACGACATGAGCTCGCTTTCCTTATTGTAAGCAGCAAAGGCTTTAGCTTAAGAATTTTGCCAAATCTCCCCCTGGCCAGCGGGGTTCAGCGTGTTGGGTGCTGTCCCACAAAGCAAAAGGTCACAGGTTTGATTCCTGGGCAGGGCATACACCTGGGTTGTGGGCCTGGTCCCCAATTGGGGTGCGTATGAAAGGCAACCGATTGATGTTTCTCTCCCTCTCTTCCCTTCTCTCTAAATAAATACATAAAATCTTAAAAAGAACTTGTCCAAATTTGCCCGGAACTTGAGGTCTAGTACATCCAAGAGGGTCTACGGGGGAGCTCATGCCCCCAAAGCTGGGAGAAAGGCCCACCACCGACTGGTTGGTTCAAGGGAGGCCCTATCAGCTGAGGGAGGGAAAGCACCCTCCTTAGATCACTTCTCTGAACCCAAAAAGAGAGCCACAGTACTTTCGGTGTTGTTTCAATTTTTCCTTTGCTCTTTGTTTTTCAGTCTTCCTGAGCAATCTCTTCAACCTTTTGAAGCCTGGGTAACCATTCATCACCATTGGCTGCTGCTCACCGTGTGGGTTCTGGGGCAGGAATCTATCTCTTGTGAGTTTCCCAAAACCAGCCTTACACACCGACCCAGGGGCCACAGTGCCCCCCACACTCGCTATCCCCCAAGGCCCATTAATGACTATGCTTAGGCCACAGGGACAAGACCCTGGAAAGGGAGCAGAGTCTAGGCGGGCTGTGAAGGTAAGAGGCACCCGTGCCACCGAAAGCCCATCTGCCGCGCATCCCACTGTGCGCTGGGCTGCCCTTCTTCCGCTGCCCGTCCTTCTCGATTGTATGAACCCACCTGTTTTCTTTAAACACTCACTACCTGACCCTGCCCTGTTTCCATATTTGCTTACTGTCGGTCTCCTCAGAGGAGGGGAAGCGGGGTGGGAGCGGGTCTGCGCCTGGCACAGGTGGGCACGCCAGCACTGGTTGGATGGGTGAGTAAACACAGCAGGAACCAGTGGCTCTGGAGGAAAGCGAGCGGGCTCACACATGAACCCATTTAATCCTAACTCCAGCCTGCCCCAAAGGTGTTATGTGCCTGCTTAGCTGGGCAGCAACAATGTAAACCCAACTCCAAGAAGAAACAAGAAAACGCCTCAGGGAGAGGCAGGAGGGCTAGTGAGCCCTGCAGGGAGGGTAAAGGTCAAGCCGCCATGGGCCCAAGTGCCTTGCCTCAAATGTGTTTCCACCGTGCTGAGCCCAGGAAGATCTGCGCTTCCTCCATGTCCCTGGCCCGACCATGGCGCCTGTGTTCACCTAGGACGAGGCTGCCCCAAGCGTGATAGGTAGCAGGGTTGTGAGTATGCAAAACCAAGTCCTTATTTCAAGGCACAATTAACATAAAAGGCCCAAATATAAACCAGTCTTGAAGAGGACATGTGACATCCCTCTCTATTTCTGGGTAGTTTGAGGTGAGCAGGTTGAAAATAGTGCGCGGATGTCCTTCCTTAGAGCAGTGTCATTCATTCATTCATTCTTTCATTCATTTGTTCAGCCGTGTGCTCACCCAGCCTCAGGAAGCCTGAGATGAACCGAGACAAAACCTCTGCCCTCTCTCCAGCCCACTGGTGCCCGCGGTTTGGGCGGGCACTGAAGGACAAGCAAATATCAACAATGCTTGCTTCCAAAACAAATAGGGCCATGTGGAGCCGAACTCTGAAACGGGAGTTTTGGATGCAATTTAGATTTGAGTGGGTACAAGAACCAATTCAGCCAATGGGGTCCTGGGCTAACTGCAGGCCCAGGTTCCCACTCAGTGCCTCCCTGAGACGCCCCCCCCCCCAAACCCCACTTCCCACCATTCTTCAACCACATTCCCGCCTTTCTCTACAATATTCTCCATCTGGACTCCCCTGAGTCTGCTTCCCCTATAATCCTAAAGCTGACCTCCCTAGGTCCACTGCTTGGACAACCTACTCCCTAAGCCCCAGGACACACATCTCAACCCGCCTTCCACCACCACCACCGCCCCCCCACACACACCAAGCCTGCGCTTCCACCGGAGCCCCATGAACGCCATATGTTTACAAACCCTATTTCCCAGGGGTCTCGGTTCAACACCCCTATAAATACATCCTGACTCCCGGTGTACACCATACACACACCCTAGAAACCCCACACACTCACACCCATGTCCTCAGGAAGCAGCCTTCCCCAGCACCTCCAACTTCTTAGAACCCCAAGGCCGGCCTCTGGCGCCCTGGGACCCGGGTACAGCAGGCGACTCCTCGAGACCCCCTGCACCAGACTCCGCAGAAGCCCGAGTCTGGGGCGCTAGGCACGAACCTTCACCCTGCGCGATTCCCAGGGACCCCGGGCTCCCCAGGCCCTGGCCCCGCGCACATCCGCGCCCCGTCGCCCTCGCGGCCCAGCTGCGCCCCTGCCTGCGCCCCGCGCGGCGCCTCGGGGTCCCGGCCCACCCCGCGGAGGCCGCGGCGCCCCCCGCAGCCCCGGCCGGCGCGTACCGTTGGCGATGAGCTTGGCGGACAGCTGCTTGACGAGCTCGGGGATCCGCTCCCACTGGCACTCGGAGCGGCAGCGCTCGATCTCCGTCTCCAGCCGCGAGCCCGCCTTCTTGGTCGCCATCGCGGCCTGGCCCGGCCCGGCCCGCCCGCCCGCCCGCAGGCCCCGCAGCCGCGCCGCCGTCGCCCGGGCGCCCCCTCGCCGCCGCCCGCCGCCGCCGCCGCGGGCTCGGGCTCCGGCTCCCGGCTCCGCGGCGTAACGGGAGCGCCGGCTGGGAAGGGGCGGGGAGGCGGGCGGCGGCGGGTGGCGGCGGCGCCCGGGTCGGCGCGAGGAGCGGCCCCTGCCGGCCAGGGCCGGAGCCGCAGCGCGGGCGGGGGTCGGGGCTGGAGCCGGGGGCGTGAGGAGCGGCGAGTTGCGAGGGAGATCAGGAAGGGTGAGAGAGGCCCGGTTAGCGGGGCTTGGAGGGGACTGGGGTCGACCCCGAGGTGGAAGGGGTGGGGGCCCCGGGGGTGATGGGAGCAGGGCAGAAGGGTCGGGGTAGGCAGGCGGGTAGGGGATCCGGGTTGGATGGGGCCAGGCGACCGAGGGGGACTACTGGGTCGGAGGAAGGGAGAGACTGGGAGTGGGAGTGGGAAGGACCCCAGGGCCTGGAAAAGGCAGCGACCCAGGGGAAGGTCACCGCACAGGGCGAGCTAGTGGTGGCTTGAGGCCTAGTATGAGGCGGGTGTGGGGGGCAGGCCTGCCCGAGCTTGTCCTGACCTCTCAGGTTTCCAGTAGCTCCCTTCGGGCCTGGTTTGGCTGGTGCCCTTTAGTGGGCCCTGCTCTGCCTCTGGCAGCGTTGACCGCCAGGCAGCTCCAGGTGTTCTGAGAGTCATCCATCTCAGGCAGACGCAGCACCTGCCGGGGAGGAGCTCCGTAAATGTTGAGTTGAACTGAGCGAGGCAGAGACTGCTCCCCCTCAGAGGCCAGCTCCCTTACCCTCCGAGAAGAATGCAAAGTCACCAGTGGGGTTCCTTTGTCTCGGCCCTGCAGACTGAGCGCTGAGGGCAGGTGTCCCAGCTATGCATTCTCTTGGCTACTGGGTAACTAACTATGTTGTGGTCAAGTACCAGATGCCAGGCACTGTTTCAGGGGCCAGGGATATAGCGGAGAACTAAGCAGACAAAACCCCTGCCATGGTGGAGCTTTGCTCCGTTTGAGGATGGAGCTGACAGCCTGAAACACCAGGTGTGAGGAATCACCAAGTCCCTTCAGCATCACCCCGTCTGGGTACCTTCCCTCAGCCCCCAGGAGCCCTCACAGGCAGGGTGACCTCCTACCTCCTCCATAGTCCTGGGGCTGTTCTTGGAAAGAACAGACGTTGTGGACCCGGGTTTAGCAATGAGGACGCTGACATTCAGACATTGAGAGATGTGAGAAGGGACATCCATGAGCTGCCTTCTGACGTGATCAGCATAACCTCCAAAGGCCAAAGAGGTGATGGAGGTTGAGCTGCTGGACCTCCAATGCCATGAAATGTTCAAGTGTCAGCAGGGGACCCTTTGGTTCCACCGAAAGGGAACATAGGGAGGCGAGGAGAAGGAACCTCCCCCGGAGAAATGTCACAGACCCCTATAGTGTCCTGTTAATTGTAGCACAGAGGCCTGTCCCTCCAGATGTTTGCCTGGAATGTTCTCTCCCCTCTGGTCCAAGAGGGAAACGCCTGCTCATTCTTTGAGACTCAGCCCAAAGGTCACCAGGAAGCCTTGCTCGACGTCTGGCAGAGCCTGCGAGATCCCACAGCAGCGGCGATTCCTCTGTGATAGGACTTCACACAGCAAACCCCGCTGCATCGCGACTGCTGTTTATGCTGCCTCGGTTGCCGCGCTGCGGTATAAGTGATTGGCGACCATCTCCCTGCCCGGCTAGTCGATTTGTTCTAGAACAAGGCCTGTGCTTTCACGAGGACAGCGCCCCCCCCCCGACCCCCGCCGCAATGCCCACCCCACGCAGCCGGTTGAGGATTAAATGAGGAAGCACAGGTAACACACTGAAATGGGGTTGGTGTGCCTTAAGAGTGCAAGAAACGTGAGCTGTCACTCTGTGTTTCTGTACCCCTTCCACTCAGTGCAGGGCCTGGCACAGTGCAGGAGTGCGCATGAGAGAGCGAATGAATGGATGAACAGATGAAGATGGAGACCTCTAGGATCTAGAATCAGCCTTCAAATATTTCCCTTTAGGGTTTAACACAATAATAAACACATGAACATGACTACGTTTGAGGCTTCCACCTTCGCTGCAGGCCACCACGGAAGTGACCAACACCCACCTGAGTACTTTTAGACCATATGCTTGAGCGCTGAGGTCACTGCGGGGTAGGGGTTGAGAGCAAAGGCAGACAAACATGTTCAGCCTGACCTAGCAGAGGGAAAGGACTTTCTGAGCCCTCACTGTGTGGAGCCAGGGTGCGGGGCCTCTCAGTCTCTGAGTTCATTTCCACACCTGCGAGGCTTTGATCTCCACCCCCTGCCCAGGGTGCTCTGGCAGCTGCCACAGCCGCGTGATCACATGAGAAGCAGGTCCCCCAATAGTTTTCCAGGTGAACTTACCTGCAGGTGGCACTGCAGGTGGTACTTGGGGAGTAGAAAGTCATTTATGCTAATAATGGTAATTAAGCCAACATCTTTTTTTCCGGGCATTGGTATTACAGGTTTGACGAGGATGTGAAAAGTCACAGCCTATAGTGGAATCTAGCCTTGAGGCCCTGCAGGAAACCAGCTAAGTGAAAGATGGCCCCAGGTTATTCTTTGAGAAAAGCTGGCTTGCTGGGGACCCAAGAACCGGACTCCAGCCTCAGAGTGAAGGTCAGTGCAGATGGGGACACCTCTGGGGTCTGGAGACCTCCTGTCCCTCTTTCCAGAAAGCCTGGGCTCCCTGTACAACTAGAATAGCAGAAGAGGTGAGTGGAAAGGGAGAGGCTTGAGAGAGACCACTGGCGTGGGCGGTGGGGGGCTCAGGGGAAGAAGACACGAGTGAGAGGAAGGGCCAAGGCCTTGGCCCTGTGTGTCCGTCCATCAGCCTGTAAAGCTCTTCCCCAGATAGCCACCCGATCCTCCCCACCTTCCATTAGGTCTCTGCCCCAAGCTCACCTCCTCAGGAAGGTCTTCCCTCACCAGCTATACGAACCCTTCACTCCCCAACCTCTCAATGCGCTGTGGTTTTCTTTCTGTCACCCCTGACTTATGTTTATTGCCTTGGTATTTCTTTCCTCTCTCCCCTCATTAAAATGTAAGCTCCACACGGGCAGGGATTTTTGTGTGTTTTTGTTCACTTCTGCATCCCAGCTCTGAGAATGGCACCCAGCATATAGTAGGTGCTCAGTAAATATTCATCGAATGGGTGAATAAGCAGACAGAGGTGGAGGGGGCTGGGCGGCACAGGGGGACTCCAGGCCTGAGCATCCCAGCAGACAGGCCCACAGAGAAGTGGGGGTCAGCTTGCTGAAGCAGACGGGTCAGCTTTCAGGGGCAGACAGAAATCCTGAAGCAGGAAAGGGCAGGGTCTTCCATGTACTAACAGGAAAGTCACTTCTAACCTTTGTCCAGCCCCCCATGCCGAGCAGCAACCCTGTCATCTGGCTGCCTGAGCCATGGAGCCTGGCACGTGTGAGCCGTGAGCAGCTGGCCCTGTGGACGGGGCCGCAGCAGTCTCGGGGGCACCTGGAAACCACACCACAGCTTGCAGGCCTGGACCTTCAGTAATGACAATGGCAGTGCCTTTGGATGATTTTCAATTAGGAAATATTTGATACCTATAAAAACATAGGTAATCAAGATGTGCCCATGTAATAAAATAATAAAATGAACACCAGGGAACTGACTGGCTATCCCAGAGTTAACCACTAGCTTAATTTTTGTGTTATGATACCCTTGCTTTTTAAAAAAAGGAGTTTTATCACCCACCACACTCGCTTTGTAATATGAGCGTAATACTTAGCCCTGCACATGCTATTATTTGGTTTCACACTTTCTAAAGATGGCACCGTGTTCTTTAACTTACTCTTTTCTCACTCTGTTCCTAGATTTGTTTTTGTTGCACGTAGCTGCGGTTCCTTCCTTTTCTCTGGTGTGTGATCCTCTCTGTGCGACTCGACCACACTTGAGTCATCCATCCTCCAGGTCTGTATCCCCAGTGCCCGGGTTTATGCCTGTATAAACAAGGCTGCTGTCTGTACAAGCTGCATCAGGGCTGTTGTTCTGAGCAGGGTTTTGGAGGGGGACTTAAGATGGCTCTGTGCCCCTCCCCCTTGAAGATCTCCTGACTTCCTTCCCAAGGGTCAGCCGCTGCTGCCCAGAGCCATGGTCCCCACTGCAGGGACAAGCCAGCGGGAACCTTGCCGAGCTGCTTCGGTGCAGGCACAGAGCTGGTGCTTCTAATTTACCATCTGTTGCTGTTTAAGAGGGATAGATAGCCAGGTATAGGATGCTGGCTGGCCGGGAGGAGAGTCTGTTGCTAGGGTAGCCTTCAGCTTTGCGAGTCCAGAAACACATGGGTGCTGCAGGGTGCTTCCCCTACTCCCACTAATGAATCTCATCAGACACCATTGTTTACACTCCATGCCAACCTTCATGTATGATGGAAGCTGTTCCCCTGGGGTCCCACACCCAGAGACCCCTATCCCAGTGTCAGAATGCGTGCAAAGTGGAAGTGGCTGCTAGGAGGTTGTTTGGTGAACATGGACTTGGAACAAGAGAGGGGGAAGTCCCAAGAAGGTCATCACCTGGAAGAGCTCTGTGGGCTGTCTTGGTCCCATTCCTGAGACCACCACTCCGGGGCTGAGAATACCCACATGTCTGCACCCCCCTGCCCAGGATGTGGCTGGACCAGCTCTGTGAATTTTCACTTCTCATCTGCACCCATGCCTGTCTTTCCTAGTGGTTGGACCCCATACCAAAGTCAAACTGGGCTTTGGTTTAAGCCTGTGTGATAGAAATCCTTTACCTTCTTGAGTGTTTTTTCACACTCAGAGTTCTGGGGATACTTTCCTGTTACCTTATATATCACCTGTCCTACTTTCCTCCGGAGAGGCAAAAAGTGGCTTATGATATAATATCCACTTACACGTTTGAGTAAGAACAAAGTAAAGATCATCTGACTGGCTGGGCAGCCACAGAAGCATGCAAACACTTCTGATTGTTTTCTTGCTCTCAAATCAGATGCTTGCAGTACAATCCCTGTGCAGGACCTCTCTCCCGGGGGAATCCTGGTCATTCCATTCCTTTGGCATCTGGAGGTAACTGCTGGGTGAGAAGAGCAAGAGGAGGAGGCCTGAGTCAAGGCCTGCCTCTGCGTCACCAACTGCCTTGTGACCAGACACCATACAATTTTCTCATTTGTAAAATGAGATCGCTGCTCCAGGAGGCTGCCGAGCTCCCACCCATGATTTTGTTCTATCAAAGTGAGACTTGGGCAGCTGCTAGAATGTGAGGAAACCCCGGTTATCCCTCATTGGTATGTGGGTTCTCCCACAAGCCACCGTTCCTGGACTGCAGCCCCCTTCTTCGCACTCGGGGCACTGATGGGGGGCGGGGTGTGGAGGAACGAATGAGACTCTGAAGTTGGAGTGAGGAGGCCGGATCTGATTTTCATCTCTGTCACCTGCTGTGTGACCTTGTGAAAGTCATCTCCCCTGCCTGGGCGTCAGTTAGTTCCCACGTTAATTAGTTGCAGGGGAGATGATCTCTAGCACTCCACAGTAAGGTCGGGCTTGAGAAATTCATCCGCTGAGAAGCAAGACGACACTCGCTTAAATGCATGGTTAGAATAAGTGGAAAGTCAGTGTGATCTGTCAGGTACTTAGGAAGGCACCAGTAAGGCGAAGGCGCCAGCTAACACCCCCACCCCCCGTAACGCATCAGCTAAGGTCCACGCAGCAAACCGGTACCGTACTTCGGCAGGTTGAAAGGAACACTCAGGTCTGTGTCAGTGAGCAGTTTCCTGCTGCGAAGAAGCTGGCAAGGCCAGCAGACCGGGTTAGGAATTCTGTCTCCCGCAGCCTAGCTGGCGGGACCCCGCGCAGCTTTCCCGAGCTCTAGTGAAAGGGGCAGGCTTAGCGCGCGGAGGCAGCCAATGAGAGAGCGGAATGATGAGGTCATGGAGTTCCTCGGCCTTTCATTGGCCGATCCCTAAGCCTCCGTCTGGCTGTGGGGCGGGGTGGTGGGTCGCAGACGGAGACCCAAGTCCAAGCTGGGAAGGTGAGTCCCCAAACTTTCTCTGGGCGTTATCTACCCTGAGAAAGCAGCCACGCAATGATTCGGGACGGTCTCCTGCAGGAAGAGATGAAAATGCCCAGAAGAAAGGCCTCTTGCTCATCCCAGAGGCTGGATTTACTTATTCTGGAGAAACCCTTGTTTTCTTTGGTGAAAGTGGAGGGTTGGTTTGTTTGGTTCAGTAAAACACCCTTATTAGGCAAACATTTAGCACGCTGAGCAAAGTCTATTGGCTGATCATCTGTTATTTCCGCCAGTCAGGTTGGGAACAAAGACGTTTCTGATGGATTTTAAATCCGTGATTCTTAAACCCTGAGGGTGCAGAGGGGTCCAGAAGGCTGGGGTTGTACGCCAGGCTCCAAGCTCCGTTCTCCACGCCTGGCTCTGGAACCTGCAGGTGGAAGAAACTGGCAGAGCCCAGGTGTGGACCTCTCTATGGGAAACGACGCATTTAAAGCATTATCAGAACTCGTTACAAATGCGAATGTACAGGCTGAACCAGCCCAGACCTACCGAATCAGAAACTCGGGCAGGGGTCCGGCCACGTGTGTTTTAACAAGCTCTCTGGTTGATTCTGATGCACAATCAAGTTTGAGGACTGATTTAAATCAACTTACGACCTTTGAGACTACTTCTGAGGTAGATAATTTAGGGGTGGCTGCCCTGTTATTACCATGAAGTCCTGGGAATCGCCAAGGCTCCCAGCAGCTACCATGGTTTTTTGGCTATAGGTAATTGGACCAGAGATGTGCTTGTGACCACTCTTTTCCTGGAAATTGAGTGAGGTGGTCCCGTTGAGCAGCGAGACCCTAGCAGCGAACTTGGTACTCCAGGGCAGGGCTGTTCTGCCATGTGGTCTGAGGAGCAGTGGAAGCCAGTCTGCAGAAGGAAGAAGAGTGAGGCAGACCCAGAGGCCTGGGGATGGGAGACAGAGAATCCATTCAAGGATGCCCTTCAGGCCCCAGCCTCCTTACCAGACCTTCCCAGATCATGGGCTCTGGCTCCTGGGACTCCGGGCACACTGGTCTTCCAGCAAGCATATTCAGTCCCACCTGAGGCTTTCACAGGCTGTTCTCTCCACCTGGAACTTGTCCCCTGTCATTCCCTACACTTAGGAATGTCTTTATATCATTTCCTCTGACCCGATGCTCTAAAGCAGCCCCGCCTCCAGCCACTCTCTAGCACAGGAGCCTGCCTTGGTGTCTTCATTGTATGTGTCATCTTCCAGGCTGTCACACTTACTTGCTTACTGGTTCACCATAAACTTGAGAACACAGACCCCCATGGGTCTGCTCATCACTGGATCTCGTGGGCCTTGAATAGGGCCTGACACCTGTAGTGGTAAATCAGGAAACGCGAGTTGAAGAAACATCACTCTCTTCAGCTTCCTGAATGAGGTCCGCTACCTTCTGTCCTCAGGTTACAGGAAGCTCCCCTGCCATGTTCTCTGATAACAAACACCCCTCCTGGCTGACCCGCGTGGATTCCTGCCATTTACCAATGTTAACCTAAACAGGCCAGAGTGAGAGGTAATAAGCGTTTATACGAGGTTCCTATGAATTGCTATTTGGGAAGCAGTGATTCGGGAAGAACTCCAAATAGTGTTCTGATTGGAGGGAGAGGGCGAGGAGTTTTTACAAGAAAGGGAAAGGAAATCATTACCTGAACAGAAGGAAGCATTTCTATTGGTGTTAATAAGCCAAGGAGGGCATTTCTACGGGTGCAGGCTGGTGAAGTGGTTCTTCAGCTGTACATGGTCGTGCTAATTCCAAAGAAGGTCCATGATTTTCAGGCTGGTAGTCAAGAGCATCTGCTTCCCTGTTCACTTGGCACAGCTGTTTGGAATTCGGAGTTGCTCTCGGCCAGTCCAAAGTTTGAGCTTCTGCGCAGTTCAAACCTCCCACAGGTCTCAGGAGTAAGACGTGCACGGCAGCTCCTCGGGGATGGCAGCTCTAGCTCCATCTTGAAGTGGCTGCAGTTTGTATTACTTTCCACCCATCCAAGGACTCCTGAGGGGTTCAGCTTTGCTTTACAAACAAGAAAACTAAAACCAAGTGACTTGCCCAGGGTCATACGGCAAAGAGGGACACAGTGGGACAGTTGGGACAAGAGAACTAAGCTTAAGGGCCATTGCTGCATATCCAGGGTGACTCACCGTCATGACCTGGGGTCACGATCTGGGGCTCTCCCCACAGCAAGGCGGTCGAGCCAGCAGTCCTGCCTCCTGTTGTTAGCTTTTAATAAATGAGTTTTGTTTTCAAAACGCAGCCCAGAATAGTCTGTGGTCAGCAGAAAGAGGCTGACAGCAACGTCTATTCCAGGAAAGCTATTTTATTTTTTGATGAACTAACACGGACCGGGCGGTTTGAATGTGTCTGTTGCTGGAGGAGCAGGACAGATATTATTACACTGGTCCTCACCCCACGCAGATTTCTTTTTTAAGATGTAAAAGGACATCTTTTTAAAGATGTCCTTGTGTTACAGCCCCTGTTCTGCTATAGTCGGGCAAGCTAACCCTTTTCCCCAGAAAAAACAGTCCTCACGGCTGCAGAAGCTTTCCCGAGCAAATGGGGCCCTTGCACTCAGCCAGGGACCTCAGCAACTGTGTTGAATAGCTGGCTCAGCCACGCCCACCTGGGTGACCATTATTAAACTCAGAGAGAGCGCTGATCAGGGAAGTCAGGGAGCAGGAAAAACAATTAACCCTCAATCACAGGAGACAGAATGGCCATTTGCCCAGTTTTGTGGTCACCTGGGTTCTTTTTTTTTTAACAGACTTTAATTATTTATTTTTAGAGACAGTGGGAAGGGAGGGAGAAAGAGAGGGAGAGAAACATCAATGCACAAGAGAAACACTGATTGGTTGCCTCTGGCATGCGCCCAACTGGGGACCTGGACCATAACCCAGGCATGTGCCCTGACCGGGAATCAAACCTGCAACCTTTCAGTCTACGGGACAATGTCCAACCAACTGAGCCACACCGGTCAGGGTGCACCTGATCTTCATCTGCTTTCCTGGATTTGGTGAATCCTCCACCTGATAAGGCTGAATGTTCCTCGCATTGGAGAAACTGAAAATGCCAGGTGCTCCAGGTGCCAGATGCCCTGTGGCTACGATGAGGGTGATGAAAACCTCAGCCCGGAGGGCCAGAGGCCACTTGGAGCCCAGGGACAGCTGCATCCTGCTTCGGTCAAGGTTGTTCCGGCAGCTGTGGTTGAAGTTGGTGCAGGTGCCTGTGGACGTCCACGCCCAGCAGTGGCGGCAGTACGCGCTCGCCTTGCCGGAAGATCCTCGAGGACTTCCAGCCTCTGTCGCTGACTGCCCAGCAGGTGTCCGGCTGTATAGAACAAGAACAGAGCGGACTTTTGGGAGACCTTTGACAACCCAATGTGGAACCACTGGCAGCCATGACAGGCCAAGTGCTCTGTCAAAACCGAGGTAATGAGGGGTAACAGGAATGCTCTTAGCAGGGGCCTGGGACACCGCACACCAAAAGTCTGGACACTGATATGAATGGGACCCCCACCCCTCATGGGCCATAAGAACTCAGAGCTCTGACCACCCAGTGCTCGAACTGGGCTGCACCAGGGATCGCGCCTGGAGCCCTGCCAGACCTCCGCTCCACCGGACCCGAGCTGTTGGCCTGGCTGGAGACCCACGCCCGGCTCTCCACCTGTGGACGCCGCCAGTGGCTGGGACTTCGTGCCTGTCGCTTGCTCTGCTCGCTTCCCTAGTGTCAGGTCCCCTCTCTGTGGTGCCCCTTATGGGCACTGTGGACAGACACGACGTGTGTGACTCCTCTCAGGGACGCGCCCTTGCTCACAGTGGCTGCAGCTCTGTCGTCTCATCCCCAAGCCCCGGTCCAAACCACCAACTGCCACACGTGGGGAGGCCCAGCCGGCATCTGCCCACACACGGGGGTTTAAGGAGCATAGTCTGGAAAGAGCCAAGGCAGGACACGGCACTCCTGCCACACTCACCATCCTGGGCACTGGACCCAGCGCCTGTGCCCCGCTGCCTCCCGCAGGCCATTGGCTCTGTGTGCCAGCCTCTCCCTGCGTCCCTGCCTGTGGGGCTGTGGGTTTCTGGGCAATACGGGCCGTGCCTTAGTCCTCTGTGCAGCCCCGGGGTGCGCAGCTGCCCCAGCTCCCCCACCTGCCCACCCACTCAGTGGGGCGCCTTCGGAGCGCCCCCACAGGAAAGTGGGGGGCCGTCCCTGCTGACCCCTCCCTCCCACCGCACCAGGCTCATCTCCTTCAGTGGAGGAAGGAGCAGGTGGGATTTGCAGCTCTGTCCTTCGTCGTTTTGTCCTGCACTTTGTGCTCTTCCCGTACCAGGCGCCCACCAACCCTCTCCTGTTCCAGGCATTTGGGTGTTGGCTTCTCTGAGTAGGACTGAGTCTCAGAAAGGCCGGGCCTGCCTCATCCGGGTTGGTGCCATCGTTTCTGAATTTAAGAATCATTCACTGAATGGAATAGTCATGCCAGAGGTCACCTACAACATCTGTGTAGTGTGTTAGAATGTGTAACTTTTAAAACAAGTTTGCGATGTAATAAATCCCATAGCATAGAATCTTAGAGTGTACAACTCAGTAGCTGTTAATATAGTCACAGAATTGTGCAACCAACACTACAATCAGCTTGGGGACTTTTTGTTGCTCCCAAGAAACCTCTGATCCACCCACAGTCGCTCCTAGCTGCGCCCCTCCAGCCTCCGGGTACAGTGGCTCCCTCACCCAATCTCGGAAAGGAAGTGCGCACACCATTGGGAGAACACCCGCAGCCTTCAACCCAGGCGATGAGTCATGGTCTTCCAGTCGGGGAGGCTGAGCAGTAGACACAGCTCTGCTGTGATCTGTATTTCTTCCTCCCTCGAACATGGAAGTTAACATTTGGCATCTGTTGAGCCTCTTTCCAAACTTTATCTCAGCATAAAACCCTCATTGTCGGATGTAGTGTCTTGGCAGTAAATGGCAGAATTATTCCATCACTCTGCCATGCCAGAGGGAGGGAGCCAACCCAGAGGGGGCAAAGGTCACAATGAGCAAAAGGGAGCTTCCAGGGTGAAGTGGCCTCGAAACACAAAGCTGTAACACAAAGACGTAATCACATAAGAACAAACTGTTTTGTGCGCTCACAATGGTAACCCTAATTTCCCCACCCCTGTGTTTAATCCGTGCCACCTTACCTTGAGTACAAAGTGTTTTAACAGCCAGAACGTACTTCACAAAGTTCTGCATTTCCATTTTTCTTTGATTTCATTGAATTCAGGTCCTTTCGTAGTCACTAAGCAACTCCTAAGTGTTCAGGATGGTGCTGAGTCCCCTCCCTGCCGCCCCTAAGGAAACAGAAGAGGAGGCAGTTGTCCCTGTCCTCCTGGAGTCTGGGATCCGCCGGGGAGGCAGACGGTGTGTGGAAGTGGCCAGAGGAGAAAACAAGGCGGAGCAGGCGGCCCCGGGGGCACAGCTCCTGCCGTGTCTCAGCCTTGCGCCCCATCTTCTGTTATGCGCCCACTTGCTTTTTGAGGAATGACCTCAGACTGGCAGGTCCTGCGCCTGGCAGGGAGATGCCCCGCCCTCCCCCAGCCAGAGTCAGCCAGGTAGCCAGGACCCTTCTAACAGGTAGCAGAGTCTTGCTCGGAGGAACACAGGATAAAGGAAAAAAGAAACACATATACTCACTCAGCCTTACATGCCCCTACAGACTCCCTTCAGCACCCGGGTGCAGGTGAACCAATACGCCTCCACCTGTCAGTCCCCAGACCCCGAGGGAGGGCCAGCCCAGCTTCCTGCCCGTGCCACGCCTTCATTCCTTTGGTTGTCCTGTTTCCTGTGACCCATTCATTCCCCCTTTTGCTTAAATTACTCAGTGGTAGTTTTTGCTACTTTCAAACAAAGAACCCGAGTGGGACATCATTATTTTTAAGTCCACCAGAGTGGGGAAGAATCTGAGAACGTGGCCAGCATGCAGCACTGGTAGAACTGTCTAGGGACCAGCCCAGGCAGAGAGGCAAGGACAGGACTGCCCTGACTACGGAGAGCAGGGAGCCCTTCTGTGTGGTCAGGTGACCAGAGATCTCAACCTCTCCTGCCTGCTCTTCACCTCGTCCCGGCGTGGTCCCTGTGGGACACCCCACACATGGGGGGCACTGCCCAGAGGGCCTGTGAGTGGAGCCAGTTCTATAGGTCCCTCGCCGGGCCAGGCCCATGGGCCCCAGGGGCCTTGTGGCTGGCGCAAGAGAGCACCGCAGGTCCTCAAACTGAACCTTGCGCCATCCACTCTCTCACCCTGGGGATCATCTGGGTTAAACTTCATCCTTGAGTGGCCTCCTTTCCCCATTCAGCGGGCTCTGGGCGGACTATCTCCCTCCCCAGTTGTTCAGAGACTGTCTTAAGACTAGTCAGGAAAAACAGCTGAAACACCGACCGGCCGCTGGCGGTCCTCTCTCTCCTGGAATCTCAGTCCCTCTCCTCCAGGCTGCTCCCTGCTGGTGGGACTAGGCCTCGTCGTCCTTTTGAAAATCATTATGACATATTTCCAACATGTAAAAAGGCATAAGGAATGCCACGCTGACCACCCATGTGCCACCATGAAGCCCAAGAAAGAAGACGTGAGAAGGCCATTGGGTTGCCTTGGTAAATGCCTGCACACAGAACCCAGCTCTAACCCAGCGCTGTGCAACCTGCTCATACACTTCGGGTGGACAGCAACTCAAGGCGGGCTGCGATTAAACGTAGTTTCTGGGTCTGATCGGATTGAGAAAACCGCTAACATGATTATCCCTATGGCTGTATTTTTCTGCATCCAAAATGGGCCAACACAGGCAGGACCAGGTGTTGAGTCGAAATTCTGACTTCAGCCCACTGTGCCCCGTCTCATCCTAACAACCACACAGCCGAGGCAGGGGTGCTGGTCAAGCCCGAATGGCCCAGACCTTGCCCTCTGCCCAGGCCTCAATCAGAGGGGACTCCGGGTGCTTCCTACATTGCACAGAGACACCAGCCGCAGCACCAAGCCAGCACAAGGCACGATTTGGAAAGTACTGACTTGGGTTTTTGCTCAGCTGTGGCATCTGTGACATGAAAGTCTGAGAGAAGAAACCTACTAATATTTACTAGAAACATCTATGGATGCATGCCATACCCTATTATCTTACTAACATATATTATGACTCTTGACCCAATCTCAGCATCCTATGCAGCCAAACATTCTGCAAAGTCAGCAGTCAGATGGGGCTGTGACCAGCAGGAGCCACCTGTCTTAGACATTGGGAGGTTGGAGGCTGTGTCCCTCACCTCACACCTCTGTGTGGCAGCTGAGTCCCTGGCCTTTGGTAGCACCTGGTTTTACACTGGGGATTATTTCTTCTTTGTCTCATAAATAGCCACACACCTGCCTGGGTTAGCCGTTAATCCACAGGGCCTGGCTCTGGGATTTCAGAATTGCGTCCACCTCCGTCCAAGCTGATAGTAGACACTGCACAGCCGAACAAAGTTAAAGAAACAAAACATGAAGCCAAGCCCAGGGGTGAGTCTGCGCCTGGATGTGAGGGTTGATCCAAGAACGGAATAGGCTGAGGGTGGTCCTCAAAGCAGGCCTGTTCCGTGTCGCCCCCTCCAGCCAGAGGTCCTCATGCAGGGGAAGACGCCATCATTCCCTGGTGATTCTTTGTGGTGAAGGAGGTTTCAGGGCCCAGGGAGAGGGAGGGGAAGGGGACAGGGACTGAGAACGGGGCTCCAGAAGCAGGCGGGTGGGCTATCATTTCTAAGCAATAAGAAAGGACTAAGATTGCAAGAAGAGCTATGCCCCCAAATTGTGAACAACCAACAAACAGGCTTCCTCCTCAGCAAATGAAAATCCACTGCTCTTTTTTACGCATCTAGTTTGAAGTGAAGCATTTGCAATGTCCTGCCCTTGCAAACTTGATGCAAATTATAAGCAGTGTGCTGGGTGCAGCCCAGATGCAGGGAGTCCAAAGTCAACCATAAACAAATGAAGCTTCACTCTTGGGCCAAGTAACCACCTAAGCTTCTAAGTTAAAGACACATTTATTCCATTCTCCAAGTTTTGTTTCAGCTAGTTGAGTTCAAGATCACACTGTCTTGAGAAAAGCTCTCGGGTGTCAGTCCCAAGTGAGGCCACTACCAGAAGAAGGAGAGAAGGGGGAGAGATTTGCTTGGCTAAAGGCACTATTGTGTGTGTGTGTGGGGAGGGGGGTTTGTTTTGGCTTCTAGCTCAGAGGCTGATGCTTCTGCACCAGTTCCCATCTTGGCTTGTTCACTGACCCAGCCAAGGAGAAGCACACACAGGAAACACTGCAGGGCAAGCTCCCTGCACCCTGAGGCTGTCTGGGGAGTGTGTCCCCAAAGGCTCCCTCCCCAGCAGGCCAGGGGGCCGCTCCACCCATGCTCCAGACCTCAGCCTGGTCTTCTTCCAGAGCCCAGGTCACAGTAACTGCCATGTGCTGAACACCTAATGTGCACCATGCCTGGCAGCTCCTACTGCTTTTGCACATCTGGAATGCACGCGAGTCCTTGGAGGAGACTGTTACAGTCGTGTTAGAGATGAAACCGAGGCTTAGGCGTGTGACTCTCCCAACAGCACGCGGTTAGCAGCGTGGGGGCGGGTTAAGAATTTGCACCTGCAGGGATTTTAAAATATGTCCACAGATGCTTTGCTATGCTTCCCTTCAAAAGGTGGGATCTAATTCTGTCCCCCCGAAGTGTGGCTGCTCTTGGTTGCTGGCTTCTAGAGAATGTAAGCCCTGTGACATCTGAGATTAGGACAGTAAAGGAACTGTGGCTTCCTCTTTGCCTTCTCTTAGGTCATTAGCGTAGCAGAAACCAGCTGTCGTATTGTAGACTCAGGCAGCCCCACTGAGAAGCCAGGCGGCACACTCCCCACCGAGCGAGCCACCCGGCAAGCAGACCTGCCAGCGCCCGCTGGGCCTTCAGGGAGGGCCTCGCTGGGCCAGCATCCACACCTTGACCCTGCCCACAGTACACTCATCCAAGCTGGAACCCACCCAGCTAAGCTGCTCCCAAGTTCTTGACCCCTGGGCACTGTGCAACAATGAATGGCTATTATTTTAAACCATTAACTTTTGGGATTATATCATATTTCACATAGTATAAGGTGCACATTTTGCCCAAATTTTTGAGGGGAAAAATAAGGATGTGCATTACACATGGGTACAATGATTGCATACCACGGTTACAATCATGAGTATAATGATCCCGTGTATAATGTGCACAGAAACGTGGGTGCACATGATACATGGCAAAATGTAGTATTTGTTACACAGAATTAGGTAACTAATACAGGCCTGTGCCCATCCCAACAACTGCTGCTACCTGCAAAATAAGGAAATTTGGTGACTATTTCTTTTGGAAGACTGAGAGAGGCTGGCCTTGGATGGAAGGTGGGTGAGTTCCAGAGGATAAAGGTAGGGGATGATTGCTAAGGTACTCGGGGTTCAGTCATTTCTAAGGGAGGTGTGAGCCCCAGAAGATTGGGTGGCTGGCCAAGAGCTGAGGTAGGAGAGACCCAGGCACCCCCTCCTGCTGACCTGCTCAGGGGCTGGTTTCCTCTGGAGCCGTCAGGTCACTGGACAGAAAAAAGCGTGATGGATGGGCAGTTAGAAGACGAGACCGTTAGAGAGGTCGGTACAGGGGTAGTTTCCCCTCCTTTTAAGCCCCAGCAGAAAGCAGGCACGAGCGGATGAGAGATCAATAGAAAACTGCATTTAGTTCAAACTGCATTTTAGCTCGAGCAAGTTGCCTGGAGCCATTCTTCTAAACCATAAAATTACCAATACACACTGTTGTGTTTTTTTAAGTCTTAATTCCAAAAACATACTGTAAACCCTTCCCTCCAATAACGCTCCCCTCCCACCCCCACAAATCCAAATCAGGTATCAAGTATTTGAGTATTGACAGTTTTATTCTTTTCGTAAAGCATACAAATACATCTTTACACATGGAGAAGGTGGTCAAAAGTAAGCCTTTACGGCTTTGTTAAAAATAAAACTCAGACCTACAACTTCCTGGCTGAATTCCCGAGGTGAGAAAACATCATATCTCTATAATACGCCCTCGCTCTGGCACATGCATCTTTTCCAGCCACTGCACCTCACTCAGACCTGTCTGAACAAAGGGAAGACCAACTTTAAGACCATGAAGGGAAAATACATGCCTCTTATAAGTGTTAAAGACAAGAAGCTATGGAATTCTAAAAACTCTCAATAAGTAGTTAATAGCACAAAAATTCTTAACTCCCATCTAGTTTACCTTTAATCAGTAGCAGTACCAATGACTACTTTAATACAGCATTCAGAGGACACTCAAATATCTATGCACAGTGACAGCAACAAAAGAAACATATGTTTAGCACTTCTAAATAACCCCAGAAGAGGGAAAATTCAGTATAAATGAATACCTGAAGATTAATTCGAGTATTTTTAAATGCATTTAAAAAATCGACCACCAAGTATTATAATTGTGGGTTCCAGGAAAGTAGGTATAGAGAAGCTACTACTTACTAAATAGTATATCAAGAAAAAGAAGTCACTCCCTTTGGGGAGAATTAATACTAGATTGATACTCATAAAGGAAGGTGGCATTAAAGGAAGATATAAAATTGATCTTTGATGTGAGAATAATGTTATTTCTTGCCTCTTAGGGATGTCTTACATCCTTCCAGAGAGACTCAGAAGAAAAGCCACGCAAATAAAATTCGGATCACAGGCCAGGTTAAGTGACTGTCTCAAAGCTTTGTCCCAAAAGGGGTTTCTCAAAGAGGTTAAAAATCTAATTGCCATCCAAATTGCTATTTCCAACCCAAATAAAAAAAATCATCTTCTCCTAAAGCAAGCCTGTGCACAGACCTCAGTTGAAAATTCGGGATGAGTTGAACGGATGAGACAAAGAGCGAGATATGCAAGTGAAAAAATGAAAAACCTCATCAAGCCAGGCAGAGTACAGCAGACCAGCAAAAGATAAAACACAAGCCGGCTTCTGCACAGAAATAGCTCATGTCCTTCCACCGATCCCCACAGAAATACAGCAGGAAGATGAAGCCTGCTGAGTAACCACCAAGAGTCCTGTCTTCTTAATCCAGGTCTCCCTCTAAATACAAGTGTTTTACCATATGGTCATAAGTAATTACTGAAAGGAGTGACTGCCAATCAGCAGTGCCTGTTTTGCACTCGTGTGAAGAAGCCAAGACAGGTACACTTGGGAGCCACTCTTCTTACCCCTTTTCGGCCCAATAGTTGCAGAATGTGAAGTACTTGCACCCACTTAATCCTTACACTCATAGACTAAAAGGTGGACAATGGCCTTGGGGAAGGGAAGCTTCAATGACTTAATCACATAACCGGGAGCGGAGCACACACAGAAAGGGGCCCAGAAAAAAACACCTTGAAAGTTCACAGGTAAGAAATGCTGAAGATGAGGACTACAATGAGGTGAACCAATGTCCTCAAGATGAAAATCGTTGCCCCTTGAAAACACAGCCCCCCGTGTAAACAGAATTTAAATAACTACTCTTAAGGAACATCTTCTCTCTAGGGAAGATCACAATGTGAAGTTACTTAAGACAGAATAAAACCTTTATGTTGCTGTAGCAGCTATATTCTTGGGTAGATTATACTTAAAATGTTGACTTGATGACTACTTCCTGCTACCTTATGATTACTTTTCTACTCTTTCGGTTTTGTGATCACTCACATTTAAATTCTGAATTTCATTATAGCCTGCAACATTCATTTTAGGGTAAAATAAAGGCATCAAATGAGGATGGATGTTCATGTACAGGGTATTAATTAATGGCCAAGTCATATATTTTAAGATATTTCATTATGTTACAATAATTTACCTATAAGACAATTATTTTGGTATAGTGGAAGTTGTATATCAGAATTTAACTTTTCCACATAGATCTTAAAGAATATTAGAAGTGTGATAACACAAACCTCCCAAATAATCAGGCAGTCTAAGGCATGTATAGGGCCAATAATTTAGAAATTTCCACCACTGTGAGGTAATCTTATAAATCAGACAATAACAGGTATTTGAAGTGGGGGCAAGGTGAACAAATAAATTGCTTACTTTTATGAAGTATTTGAGAACATATTTTTAAAAAATGAGATACAAAAGGAACTCCTTTATTTAAAAGTCACTATCTTAATAAGCTTCTTTAAAATAACTTACCTTATATTTGAGATGTAGCCATTTACACAGTTATTGAAGAAATCAGTATAAACGATACTAAAAGGCAGTTTTCAGGAGTAAATGAATCTGAGACTCTAAGACAAGCGAGCACGTTGAAATTAACTCGGAATTTGATTTTCTGCTCCAGTGATTCAGTGATTTATTATTTTATAGAGGTTTGGAAGAATTAATGAATTTCAAAATAGCTAATTTAACTTACTCAGCCATAGAATCTGGTGCAGCAATTAGAAGAAACTGGTTTTTCAAAATTTCTCTCCTCCATTACTTCCCTTTTCTTAATCTGGCCTCTCGATTAGCCACATATAGTTACGAAAGATATGATATGAGCCAGGATTTATGATGGTATGAAAACCATATACAATAAAGTCAATAAGAGAAGAAGGGATGATTTGATGCTGTCTCCAATGCTATGATAAAGAGAATTTAATGTATATATTTGTTGTTCTTACATCTACTTTTACTCCTACTACCAAAAAAGCCCTTCCATTTAACATTGTCATATAAAGTACTTTTTAGTTTATTTTTTTATGTGACTCAATAAAAACTTTTGTGAATTCTAAGTGCATTTCACTGGATATTAACCGCCCACATCCAATTTAACTGCCACAAACGTGGCGTCGGATGCAGCCGTCCCGGTGTTTACAGTCAGGGTGAGGATGACGTACTTGACTGACGAGAGGCCTGTACTCTGGGTGTGTTCTGAGCTCCTCTCAGAACTCCATTCATTCTAGATTCTTCAGGGAGGCTCATCAGTTGATGAATTACCCTTCTCTTTCCTTCCTCTTCTTACTCTGCCTGATGTCTTATTCATTTTCTGTCACATCCTCCAGAACAGAAGGGAAATAAAAATAAAACCCACTGACTCTCAATATTCATAATGAATTAATTATATCATCAATCACTATGGTATACTGACCATTTCTCTGGATCATTTTTCATTAGCAATAAAATCCTTTCAATTTATACTTCATAACTAGTATTTTCTACTTGAATGCGTAGCTTTAAAACAATGACTTGAAGAGCTAACTTTACACATTTCCAAATACAGTCAACATAACTGCAGCCATAAATGGACATTTTCTTAACCATTATAAATCTGTGCCTGACTGAACCACGTGTTGTGAATGAGCTGTGGTTCAGCACATCACGGAAAACCTCCCATCACTACTAGGAAGGGCTGAAAGCCGGAAGTGCGATCCACTGCATGAGAGTCAGGCAGCCCTTCGGGCCACTGGGAGTGTACAAAGTTATTCCCCATAACCACTGTGGACAAAAGTGTGAACAAGATAAAGCAGTATTTTGAAAATATTTTAATATTTGCCATTTTTGTTGCCTGTGCTATTAATATATACATGGACTTAGCAATAAATATACCACTATTACATAGAGTGCAATTACTTTTAGTATTCATAACTGGTTGAAATTAATGCTGCGTCAGCTCAAGAAATGAATAAATAAGTATCATGCCCAAATTCCAAACTAATGCTCCAGACATTACCATGAACAAAAACGATAAGATAAACATGTTGGGCATTATCTCTTTCAGCATGATTCCTGTAAACATAGCAAAGATCACCTTTCTCAGTCCTAACATTTTGTGACGGCTTTAAAAGAAGATATACAAATTCTATCATGTCTTTTTGCATAGAAAATGAATTGATCGTATTTTTAAATGCAGCTACCGTTCCGTGAAGTGTCTTCATCACACAGCACTTGTTTTCTGTATGAATTCAGAACTTTTGAGCAATAAAAGTGCTCTGCATACGTTTATAAAATATGCTTACTGGATTTAAAATTTAACAGGAAAATTTCCAAACAGGTCATGGTGATGATTCTAAAATATTCTGTACATAACATCCGGCTCCAGGAGGACACTGCCTCTCTGCAGCCCAACACAGTGTACGAATGTGAAGCACAGTGTTTCCCAGAAGTTCCCTTTAGGTTTTCCTCACGTCGGTGCCGAGGTGGCTAACGATGACGTTATGTATGCCACACGGACCGTTCTACTTGTTGCAAACAAGTAGAAGGGGGATGTGAGGACAAATTTAAAGTAGATAATAGAAAAAAACGGCAAAAATACAGTACATATGCTTTAAACAGTGCACTTTACAAAATAGTTTGCTTTATTCATATTCTTTCATAAAGTGCAATATAACTTAAAACAGAGACATTGTACCTTAATGTTCTGCAATAACCATTAAAACAAATTGCCAGGAAAGAGCAGTGCAAAATTAAAAACATATGTAGCTCAGCATGCATCTCAGATGGTCCCAAATATAAAGCCTGGGACCCTGAGTCCTTACAGCTCTTCTACTACTTTTTAGAAAAAGATTAATGAGAGCAGGTTATCATCATATGTAACCATAAAACAGCAATAAGTTAAAATCCTCTCTCATGAAATAAGTGTAGGCCACACATAAAATCCATCACAGAATCTTTTTGAACATAGACATTTTTCTCTGATAAGTCTGTTCAAAGGGCACAAATCTCTTCAAAACCCATATTATCCACAAGGCAAAGCAAAAGGCGCCACCAGCACAGTGGGGGTAACTCTCATCGGCAGACGTCTGAGAACCCGCCACTGGCTCTGTAAGCGGTTCGCATCTACCCAGTCCGCGTTAAATCTACAGGGGCCTCTGCTCTTTCCAGAATCGTCCCACTGGCATCACGCTGGGCCGCTCGACAGCGCGACGTGTGCTTGATTCACAGTAACATTCTCTGTCCAGTGCTTTGGGACAAGGAAAACCGACTGGGTTTTCCTGAAAACCCTCCCTAAGAGGCAGATTCCAATGAGACCAGGGGCCTCGTTTGTAAAAGCACAACCCACCACCGCAGGCGTCCGCCGAGGGACCGGCGATGCGGTGGCGCACCGGTCACATTCCTGCCACTCCTGTGCTCTTCAGTCGGAGAACTGGAAGAGGGTCTCGGGGTTACTGCTGTCCGCTGGGTTGCTGGGCTGCAGCGTCTTCGTGGGCGTGGTCTTCCCGTGAGAGTGGGAGGAGGAGGAGTGGGAGCTCTCGCTGGAGCTGCTGCGCGTCTCCGTGCTGGTGCTGGTCTTCTTCATCTTCCTTCTCTTCGCCAGAGGGGCCTTATCCACATTCTGAAGGCAAAACCCCTCCCTCTTGTACTTGTTAAAGGCCTGGGGGAGGAGAGAGGGAACAGTGATGAGGGTAAAAGGATCGAAGGTGTCTTGGCAATTATGACGTACAGAAGACAACTTAGGCTTGTCAACCACAGCTCCAAGTGGTTTGGGGAACACAGTCCTTAACTCCATTGTGTCCACACTTCCTCAGGGGTACAGTGGTTCGTGGGAAGATTTCTGAGGATGTGGCTTAATCGAGCCAACTGGGCCGTCCGGGAGTCATGACTAATGTATCACTCGACACTGGTGCTGCCTCTCAACTAAAAAACACTGGCCCCTGGAATTCCTGAAGACTGTCAGCAGCCCACCCCCACCCCCACTACTCTCACTAGTTCTGTGTCTGAGATGTACAATTCTGACCACAAAGTCCTGACACAGAGCAGACTCAACCCATGTGGGCCCCTGCTCTCCACTTCCAAGTCAACGCACTTGGGTGTATCTGGGCCACTCAGCGTACACAGAGAAGATCAGGACTACAAACCTCGGGCTGGCTTTCAGCTCACGGCAGCCTGTCTTTCCATTTCTTAGACTCAGGCTTAGGCACCACTGCGGTTGCCCAGGGCAACCTTGCCTCATATGTCACAGGGAAGATTTGGATCATCTGCTACAAATTCTTGCAGTTAATCCCTTTACACCTCACCACGTCCTAGTTCATTAACTTTTTAATCAATTTCTGCAGAGAAGAGGCGATGCGCTCCCTTCTTTCTCAAGGTCACCCCTCCAGAGGCAATTTCATTTCTCCTTCCCCCATCTGCTCCTCAGACGACTGTGTAAACGCATCTGCATCTGTGTGCTCAGTGTGCAGCCCCTCGATGCCTCTCCCACCACGCAGTCAGGGCCCACTGCCAAAGAAGCTCCTGCCCATCTCCAGGATGATGAGGTGCAAAATGGTTGTTGAATGAACAAACCTTCACACGCGCCTTAGCCCCTAATGTTTACTTACAGTTTTTAAAGGAAACGATTTAACTTATTTAAGAGAAAAAAGTTCTAATATTTTTTAGGACATTGTTTTCATGACCTACAGAAAATCTTCAACTATTCGAATATCAGATACTGCCTTATCTCACAAACTCATTCTGAATGTCAAGTACGAATATTGTGGGTCAGCAGTGACTCTGGGCCCCCATGCACCTTCTGTTTATAAATGCGATTATATCATGGTGGGGTTTATAAAAACACACCTAAAATGAAAAGAGCACTCATTTTAAATGTATTACTACGAGTGTGTCTCTGAGGTTATGGAGCCTCTGATTGTCCTCTTCAAACCCCCTGCGCGTGTGCAGCACGGGTGCTTACGTGGAAGGTCGCTTTCACACAGGTGTGCACGGCAGCCCCGGAAGAGCCCAGGATGTCGGGCGTCATCAGAGGGTTGGAGGACAGCTGACTGCCATCCTGAAGCCATTCATTGTATCTCAAGCCAGACATTTTAAGCCTTTTATTTGGATCAACTGTGAGAAGTCCTGTGGAAGTAAACAAGAATTTTTATTTTATAATCTGCCATTTCAAACATAGTTTAAAATCAGCCTCAGATGTAAATCTCAATTACACTCGCATGACATGATGGTTTCTCTAAGGCTTCGACCTCGAACAAAAATAATTACCTTTTCATATGCATTTAAATCCCCTAGTGAATACTGGATACTAATGAAAAAGCCCACAACAGCCTGTCTCTAGGAGGCTGCAGGCTAACTGACTTCTCAATCAGGAGAAAGGAACCACCCCACCCAGACTCCCAGCGGGGACTGGGTGAACTCCAAACGAAGGAGTGCCTAGACCTAGTACATTCTCGTACTAACATTTTTTTCTTAGTCCGGGCGTGTAGTAAGGCCTAGAGAAATGGGGATGGAGACTCAAAGGGGACCCTGGGAAGCGTCCAGAAGATGAGTCCTGGGGCAAGAGAGAAGCGGACTCCTGATGAGGGTGCCCAGGGATTCAGAAGAGCACGTGGACAGGCACACAGGAAGCGCAGCCCAACTGAGGAACTGCTGAGTTCCGCAACAGCAGAGGGACGGTGACACCAAGCAGAGGCAGGCAGGGTCAGGTCACGAAGGGCCTTGAACTTTGAATGCTCGGGAGTTTGACCCGAGTTAATGGATTCTCTAAAGGACTTTACAGAACAGAGGCATGAACATATTTGGACATCAGGAAGTTCCCTCCGCCAGTCGATGATGGGCAGGTAAAGTCAGAGGAAGTGAGACAAGCTGAAAGGATGTTGTAGGACCTCGAGAGAGAAATGGTGACAAGGGCTATGGCGGCAGCCATGTGAATGGGGCGGGGATGGCGAGGAGGAACGCCAAACCTGCAGGACCCAGGTACTGGCTGTGGACGGCCAGGAGGGCAGGGACCCAGGACAGCGGCTGGAAGGTGAGAGAGGGAGGTGGGAGGTGGCGAGGGTTGGGGGAAAGGAGGGTAAAAAGGTGCGGGTGCGATTTGGAGGTGCCAGACTGGGGTGCAGCTGGCTCCAAGTGCTAGTGTATGTGGTGACTGTGGGCAGGAGGATGGAAGGAGAATGTTCTGGAAGAAGAAAAGGCTCAACACAGTGGCCTGGACACCTTTCGGGACGGGGATTCCTTGAACAACTAACGCGTGTGATGGCGGGGACCCACCTCAGTCGCTGCACATCACACACAGTGTTCGATTTTCTTAGAGTCTTACCTTGGATCAAATCTTTAGCTTCTTGGGATACATTCTTCCAGGCTTCTCCTTCAAAGGAGAAATCTCCCTTTTTTATTTTCTTCATGATTTCCGCTGCGCTGGTACACGTCAAACTTTTGTCATGAGATTGGAATGGAACTTGTCCAGACAACATTGTATACTACCGAGAAAAAAAAGGACAAAATAGAATGTTTTGTTCAATAGTTTATGATGATTGGGATTATTGGGTTTAAAAGACTGCCTGGCTCCTATCACTGAAACAACCAACACATTTCAGAGAGTTGTAAACAAAAAGGAATAGCTTCTTCTGATAACGAGATTTAAAACCATTTTTATAACTGCTTAGAACAAGAATTAAAGGAGGAAATCCAGCTGTCTCAAAAGATGGCATGAAGGTTAAAGAAACTTAAAGACAAAAGAATCCTGAATAACTATTTTTTCTCTCTGATTCCACACATCATTTCCTTGGGATATTAACTGTGGATAAGAACTTTAAAATTTTTTTATACGTATCCTTCCTTCTTTATTTTGTTCATTACTATCCCCACTTTAACTTTATTTTTCTCATTGTGTCAAATACAATGACTTCTCTACCGTCACCTTGTTTCACTATAGCCACGGGTTTGGAAATTTTACATGGAAGGTTTTATCCTTCAAAATGTCAACAGAGTTCTTTACATATTTTGGAGATTAAATCCTTGTCTGAGGTATCACTGGCAAATATGGCTGTTTCTCTTATTTTCATACTGTTTTCTTTAGCTGTGCAGAAGCTTTTTATTTTGATGAGATCCTGTTTATTCTTTCCTTTATGTCCCTTGCTCTAGGGGACATATCAGTGAAAATGTTGCTGTAATATCTGAGATTTTCCTGCCAATGCTCTCCTCTAGGACTTTAATGATATCATGGTGTATATTTAAGTCTTTTATCCACCTTAAATTTATTTTGGTGTATGGTGTAAGTTGGTGCTCCAGTTTCATTTGGTTCAACTTTTTAATGAAAAAAAGTCAACAGAGAAACCAAAAGCCAAGGCTTGTCTTTGTTGCAGAGGCTGCATCTTTGAAAGTGACCCTTAATCTGGCGGAGGCTGTGCTCCCTGCTCGAGGGCTTGTCGGGTGGAGGGAGCCGTGAGCTGGTGGTCAGGAGGGAGTGTCTGGGCACAGACCAGGGAGAGCTGAGTGGGGCGAGGAGGGTGGAGGTGTTGGTTAGTTAGGAAGGGTCGCAAAGGGTGGTGTCTCTGTTTCCACCCCAGGGCTGAGTGGGACCTACGGAGGCATCCCAGGGACCCAGCAGGAATAAGCTGTTGTTCTGTTCTGGCCACCTGTCTGACAGGCAGGCGCACCCCCACGATGGCAGAGACAGTGAAGCAGCTCTTACACACTGGCTCAGAAAAGATGGGAATTCCCAGGCAGGATAGTAAAAATAACACAAAAAAGGAAAACCGAGAGCTACAACCCAGCAGTGGCCTACAAAGCCTAATTAAGAAGAATGGGAGGCACGGGACTGAAACACAGACAGAGAGGAGAAACTTGACCCCCTGAGGCTACCTGAGACCAGGTGGCTTTGGGCAAATCTGGACTTTCTGAAAAAGAAAGTTGTGCCTGAGAATAAAAACGATACTCATGAAACTGGAGAGTCTGAAAATAGAAGACAAGGAGAAGAAACCTGTTTCGAATTTCAAGCAATATAATGAGAAAAATATTTGTTCTAAAGAGGGGAATGCTAGAACATCTATAGAACAAAGACAACTTTAAAGAGCCCCAAACCTCCTAAACCTGTGGCATGGAGGAAGGAAGGCTGCAAGGGATGGGACTGAACGAGTCCTCGGGGTAGGAGAAACCGCCCTCCATTCCTCTCCGCAGTCCCCTCGCTGACCCCTGCCTCCACCTGCCTCTTCCACGCGCCTTCTCTCCGCCGTCCTTCAGGCAGACACACAGTCACATTTATGCTCCGGACTCTCACCCAACATGCCCCTGCGCGAACTCCTTCCCTGGCTCCCCCGCAGCCGCCCCTGGGGCCCCGGCTCCTGTAGTTCCCGGGCTCCAACCCCACTTTCCCTGCCAATGGTTCTTCTGCCTCCCTGTAACTTTGCACAAGCTACTACATCTCCTTAGAATGCCATTTGCTTTCTTTAGCTGGCCAAGTCCCACCCCTCTAACTAGGGTCTCTGTCCTCTGTCATCATTACAGCAGAGAGAAGACATGTAGTACAGAAGGGGAGAAATGAGCTTGACAGCCAGACAATCCTAGCTTCAAACAGTGCTTTTTTATTTACTAGCTTGGGCAAATCAGTCCACCTCTCTTAGACCTATAGATAACATGAACTAAATCAAGCAATCCACGGTGCTTGGTAACAAGCAGTAGCCAGCTCACTCACACACTCCCTCTCCGTCCCAGCCTCACCCCATTCATCCCTTCTTCCTCTTCCTCTGGCTGGATGGCGGTAGGGACCCCCATTCCCTATGGCAAGTGGGGTGGAACCATGCGACTTCAAAGCCCCTCCAAAGGTCTGCTTTCTCAGTCTCTGCTGGCACCAACTATCTTGGGTTCCTCAGAAAGCAGAGTCTACAGCAAAAGCTTCTACACAATTACATCACTAAAGAGCACAGTCTGTGAGGAGGAGGAACTGAACACGGGGACAGCCTACACACCACAGGAACTGCAGCCCATGGCTACAGTGGCCAGCAGGGCTCAGCTGCCACGCTGAATGTGGTATGAGTCAGCATGGCTCTGGCACTGATGAGCGCCTACTCACCTGGTCACTGCATTCTTCTTGGTTCCCTTCAGTGGGAAAGGTCAAAGCAGTAGGTCTCCAAGGGCAAGGGCAGCACTCGCTGTCTGACCCGAGAGCTGCGTTGCCTTTCCTGCTCTGCTATCCTAGTCTGCAGGGCCCTGATCGTCTTGACACGCTCAGAAACCCCTGCTCGTTCTCTATGTTGCTGTCTTCCCCAAATGAGACCTGGTGAGCGGAAGCCAGCAGGTACCCTGAGTCCCTGTAAGACACGCATGCCCGAGTGAGGAGGTAAACTGCAAACATTCGGGGGACTGTCGCCTTGGTAAAGAGTTTAGAGCACCAATGGCCGGGGCACAGAGATGCCCCCTCTGAAAGACAGACTGCTGTACCTCGTCCCACTAGGAAAGGAGCGCAGGGCTTAGTGGCTTCCTTGGATTCAGGCAGAGGCGTACACTGCAGCTGAGAACACTGCTCCAGTCCCTCTGTCGGGTGACTCAGCACACTACCAGCTTCAAGCGCGGCCCAGAGTAAGGAGGGTTTTGTTGTAGCTGTCACAGAAACTGTCTACTACTGAGGCCGTAGGACCTGGCAGACACGACTGTGCTAGAAGATCTGTGCGAGATGCGAGTGCTGTAGGGGCTCCAGCAACTCAGAGGGCGGGGTCCGGGTCGAACAGGATTTGTGTCCTTGCCAAAAGCCACCCCAGGGAGCCTGCTCACTCGCTCCCCAAGTATGAGAGGAGAGGGTATGTGAGAACACCACCACGCGGGCCCCTTCACAGCGGATTTCCCAGCGTCCAGAACTGTAAGAAAATAAATGTCTGTTGTTCAGCCAAGCAGGGTGCAGTGCTTCCTTACGGCAGATATGGCGGATGCAGCCCCGAGCAGACGCAGGCAGCGTGTGAGCTCCATTTCAGTTAAGGTCCTGGTTGTCCCAACGGGGGCCCCACATCCATGAGGTGGACTGGGTGTAATCAAAGCCACGTGACATTATGCGGCGCATCTTCCTGATGTATTTGTTTTATTCAGTGAGGGTAGTATCATTAACTTTATAGTAAAATACCCACATTAGTGTGAATTAGATTCAACATGCAAAAGATTTGTAAGGCCACCGATTTCTAAGGCAAATCAGGAGACTCCAAATACACCATGTGCTTGCCGTGGGGGGTTCGGGCTGTGTATCTGGATCCTCTGGTGATAATCATTCATTCACCTGGAAGTGCCTGCGGAGACCTCTGTTTTCTTGACAGTTTAATGGTTCACTTTATTTTTCGTCTGCATTTCATTATGTATCTCTAAAAGGCAAGGATTTTAAAAAACCACAACCATAATACCATTATCCACCTAAAAAATATGAGCAGTAATTCCTTCGTATAATTTAATATTCAATCAATATTCAAAATTCCCCATTTGTATTATATGTGCTGTGTATCATAATTACATCGGTATGACTTAGATTTAGTTTGAATTTAATAAATAGAATTGAAATTAGAATTTGCTTGAATCAGAGTTCAAGTTAAATGCAAACACTGTTTGTGAAGTGTCTTTTAATCTACAGATTCCCACACTGCGTTTCCTTATCATTAATTGGCTGGGAACTGGGTTGCTTGCCCTGTAGAACTTTGTGGAGTCGGGCTACTGTGACTGCTCCTGTGGCACCGTTTCACCGGTTCTTTGTCCCCTGTTTCTCTGGAACACGTGACAGTTGGATCCAGAGAGCAGCACGGCTTCCGCCGGTCCCACCACACACAGTGACTTCCGTAGATACGGCCCTGGAAGCTGGAAAACACCTGCCTGCATGTCTAAGGCGCTCTTCTGAATGAAACCTTAGAAAGGATAATGGTTATAACTGGCTCTATTTAAAGTAAGGGTTCTTTTACAAGGGGTAATCCTGTATTATTTAAAGAAACAAAAGGCTCTTTTTTATTTAGACCTATTTTTTTTTCAGGAGAGTGCTACTACTGTTTTTAAAGTCCTTAAATAAAACTCTCAAATCGATAGAGGTTAGCTGTTTATTTTTATTTTAAAAATCTGATTCATAAATATGTATTTTTAGTTTGAAAATTATAAGCAATGACTTAAAATGACTAAAATGGAAACCAAATAAAGCTTAAAATGAAAAAGGAACCGTCCTGCAAGAACACCTGGCTAGCCCTTAGAAAAAAGAGGCTGCCACCAAAATAAATCCCAGATGGAGTGCAGATTAAGGCGCAAAAATAAAACAGAATTCCAGAGGCGCATTTAGGAGAATCAAATTTCACGTCAGTCTTAGACTGACAATCCGACGTCAAAGCTGGGCACCATAAAGGCACAGACTGACACATCTTACTACATATAAAAAAAACTTTTCTATTTAAATCCCTCTAAAAACAAAATTAAAATCCCATATTACTATACACAAAGTTTCAAAAAAATGACAAGCCAGAAAAAATTTTTCCAATATTAATGGCAGGCAAAGGATTAAAATCCTTAACAGAGCTTTAACATTTAATAAGAAAAAGTTCCCACAGGAACTTGGGCAAAGCTCAGAGATGGCCATTCATAAAAGAAAAGTCCAGAGGCCCACGTACCTGAGAACGCGCTCCGACAACGTTCATCACAGATGTGCACGCGAGGGGCAATGACAGGGAGTATTTAAGACTAAATTAAAGAGTCTTCCTTGTGTTTGCAGACAGTTCACGAGAACATGGTATGAAAATCCCTACCAGAAGGAAATCTAGGGATAGATTTCAAAATAAAGATGTATATGCCCTTCCCCTAGAAATTATTCTAAACAAATAATGAGACAAATATAAGCACATACATAAAAATATTAATTTGTATAGCTGAAAATCCATGAAAAATTGGAAAATGCTAACTTCTCATCAGTAAATGGTTAAGTGAACTTCTGGGACTCAAACCACGTGTACAAGCATACTATAGTCTCATTTCTTAAAAAGATTTTATTTGTTTACTTTTAGAAAGATGGGAAGGGATGGAGAAAAAGGGAGAGAAACATCAGTGTGTGAGAGATACATCGACTGGTCTCACATGCCCCCAAATGGGGGCCTGGGTTGCAGGCCAGCCAGGCACGTGTCCTGACTGGGAATCGAACCAGCGATCCTTTGGGTTGCAGGCCAGCACTCAATCCACTGAGCCACATCAGCCAGGGATATAATCTCATTTTTTAAAAAACCCAAGTATATATGCATGTTACGTAGAAAAAACTTGTAAGGAGTCCACAGTATGTTGGGGGCAGGGGAGGGAGATGGAGAGCTTACACCGCACCACCTGTGTATGATGAGGTTGTGAGTGATGCTGTACCTTCTTCTTTCTGTGTTGTCTGAAAGTATCTCTCTAAGATGATGCATTACAAATTACAAGCATGAAAAGTTAAGCAATTTTGAGAACAAGCATGCTGAGGTTTCGCTAGCTTAATGTTCTGTTTCTGATCACTGCGGCCAAGGACGTTTTGTGGAAAGCATGCTTACCACAATTATTATGAGTTACTATAAACATTCCTAATTTTATCTATTAGTTTGTTAATTTATCCTAAATGATATTCTTTAGTTACAGTTTTGGTCTCAAAACCTGAAAGAATATATTTGTAATGTCTTTCTATTTAGTCATTTGCTATTTTCACACTATAGTATGCATAGCTTTTGAAAATATACTATTCTTAAAAAAAACAATATATAACTCTTATTTACATAAAACACAGCTGCCTTGAATATTTCTGAGTAAAACAAAATCTAAATGCCTACATTTTCTCCAGTGCAAATTTTAAGAAAGGGAAACAGTCTTCTGTCCGGCCTCTGAGTGAAAAGGAACCAATGTGGCCCATTTTCTCGGGAATTTGGGGAAGGCGGCAAAGAGAGAGGTGGGCACAGAGGACAGGGGAGAGCGGACCGGGCCTGGTGGCTCTGCGGGAGTGAACTCACCAGAATGACGCCCAGGCTCCAGAGGTCGCAGGACTCGTCGTAGCCGTTGTGGTTCAGGAGCTCGGGCGCGGCGTAGTGCAGGGTGAAGCAGGGCGTCTTGAGAGGCTGGTTATCCGGCGGCTTTAAGCGGGCAAACCCGAAATCAATGATTTTAATTTCCAAATTGTCATTTTCATCAGTGAACAACAAATTCTGCAAGGTACAAACACTGACATCAGTCTCTCATTAAAATGTCACGGGACTGGGTGAAGCCATTTATGTGAGTTTCGTACTGACACCAGCATCAGACACAGCGAGGCTCTGGGGGGGGGCTGGGCTGGACGTCAGTGTGTCGGTGTAGCTCTACCCTCTGCTTTGTAACGTTTCTCGTTATTTCAGTGTTGCAAAGTCACGGGAAACGTGTTCGACGGCATGGCATCTCGTCTGCTGTCAGGGCCTCTGTCTACGCTTCTCTGGAACTCGGCCTTTGTGTTCTACTTCCTCCACCAACCTCCCTTCCTAGAGGGCACGTGAGAGCCTGCCCTCCATTCAGGGACCGTGCCACCACGCCACCAAACTGAGGTTAAGACTTGATACATTTCTCTGAGTACCGTTTACACCTCCTTCCTGGCACGTACCACCCTGTGCATTACCAGTCTGATGTCTTCATCCCCATTAGACCATAGTTTCACCTCATTTACAACTGCATCTGAGGGTCCTGCATAGTCGTATAATAGGTGCTTTATAAATGTGTCCACTGAACAAAGTCATAGATAAATAGTTATATAAGACTTAGTACAGCCCAGTAGAGAAGACATGGTGGAGACACACATTTCAGAACTCTCTTCTCCAAAACAGTTAATACTTAAACATTTCTTATGCTCATGGATATTATACCTCAATTATTCAGAACCCACTGTTACTCTGAATTGTTCATCCACTAAGGCTCTTGATCACTAAGGTTTTACTGCACTACTCTTTGTGATGATCACATCCTAATAAATGCTAACTGCGCTGATGCACAATCTTCATTTTTATTAGCATATCAAGCTAGTCCCACAATAAGTAAATCTGACTATATTGTCTTAAGACATCCTAACAAAACCTGTTATACCTTTAATGTTCACTAAATTATACCCCAGCTCTTGCTTTGCTAACATTATTCTAACCAGAATTTTAAAAAATGCATCATAAGAAGGCTTATTGATACAAAGAAGAAAAATCTTCCAAGCCTTTTATTCGAAAGTTAAGTAAAGTAAGAGGGACAAAAAAACAAACTGAAAAGTGTTTGAGGCTTCCCCACAATTGAAGTCCTAGGTAGGTAGGGTTCACGAATGTGCACTTGGGAGACATGACCTTGGGAGACGTGACCTTGGGAGCGCAGTCGCTCTGCGGGGCAGGCGCCGTGCTGCAGGCAGAGCAGCGAGTCGAGCACGCCTGGTCCCCGCTGTCACTGAGCCCACTAGATCTTTGAGAAGGACTTCAGTTCAGTCCTCATTAAGAACGGCAGTGGGCTTCCTTGATACTAGTCCTTGAAGGAGAGGGTGCAGGAGGGTGTCCACAGGCAGGAACAGGAGGGAGCAGCCACTGTATCTCCTTGCATTCTCCCCTTGAGTTCTGCTTGAAACTAATTTCATACAATTTTTCTTAATCTTTCAGGAGTATGGGAACCAACTTCAAAAACACAAAGCAGTTTACTAAGAATATCAGCCAGCTTCTAAATTTATCTGCTGCTCACCTAGAATTTAGAATTTTGCCTACAAAGAAAATGGATGCCACATAAACATCTACCCAAAGATTCATAATCTAATCTTAAAATGCTATATCCCTGGGAAAAGTAGTACATTTTTAGTTCGAAAACAATATACTCTGCCATTTAAAAGTCAAAGCAAAAGCTCTTTATGAAAATGTTAGTACAAAGGTACATTTTCATTTCTCCAAAATATATTTTGATTTAGGGTTATAATTGTAGAATGTCCTAAAAAACCTAACAAGCCTTCATTTCGAATGACTATGTGAAAGGAAAGTTTTATAACAAACAAGGAGAATTATCAGTAAAATAGGAAGGCAAACTGAATTCTGCTCAGAGGACAGTTGCATCATTTGAGACTCATGAGATGACAGATGGCCAGTTATCAAAGAATAAAACATGTGAAAACGAATTCTATAATCACGGAACAGATCTTCTCAATTAAAAACTACATGCTTGTTCCTTGTCTACAAAGAAAACATTTAAGTGGTGTGCTTTCACGTTTAAAAATAGCCACCTAATCTCCATGCACAGGGCACCATACTTTTAGTGGGCGTGTGTAGGAGAGTGAGAACTGTGACGAGGGAAGCAGAGGGGTAGCTATCACAGTTGCAAGTTCATAAAACAAACTCATTTTTTATTAACCACTAGTAATGTGAATAACAGTAATAGAAACTACATAGACTGAAGTTTAAATACTGTAGGAATCACTTATGTTTGAATACACATAATTCCACTTTAAAAAGCATCTCTTCCAGCCCTGGCTGGTGTAGCTCAGTGGATTGAGCACAGGCCTGCAAACCAGAAAAATCATCTCCTCCTACCAAATACCCAAGATACTTAAATAAAAGCCAAAAATGCTGTTTTTTGAGAAATATTCTTTTGTGGTCTAACACCAAGTAAATTATTTTAAATATAACTGAAAATGCATTACAATCACGCGGGTAATTAAAAATAATGGTCTATTTTAAGTAGGAAATAGTGTGATTCTGCAGACAGCAGAGGATGGTTCATTGTTATTATTTCATAAATCAGAGGGTTTGCTTTTAAATTTTCATTCTTATTTTGATGATTTTCTAAAAGGAAGGAACTTTCTTATTTTTGATATTAAAAAAGAATCATTCTAGCATTAGAACCTCCTTTACTAACCTTTTCAAAGAAATGTGAAGCTGTTACTCCTGCATTGCCACACAGTCCCATAAATCTCACAGTACGTGAGCAAGGAAAGCACATATGTGGATGGCGTGAGTAATTAAACAAGACAACTCTTGGTGCTTTAATACTTAGAACAGAAGTACATACACTCCTATTCATTAGCTAATCGATTTGATTACAAATGTGAAAAACAAGGTTTCAAAATACACCATTAAAAAACCCCTCTAAAATAATATACATATAGAAGGAACATTATTTTCTGCTACAAAAATTTCCACTGCTATTTTTAGTCTACAACTGTTGCATAAAGTATTTCTTCCATAAAAGGCTCTCACACTTACAAATATAACCTCGAGATGATCAGCTGGCAAAAAAAGACAAATTTACTTGAGACTGAAATAGAAAAAATAATCCCAGAAACATGATATTTCCAAGTTTCTATTTAGCAGAAAGCCCTGACAAAAAAGCCCGCACGTGTCTGGGGACATTTAGTAGCGAGGCCGATGCAAGGACACGGGAGAGTGCGCCCGCCGTACCTCGGGCTTCAGGTCCCTGTGCACCACTCCGACGTCGTGCATGTGGCTCACAGCGGACACGAGCCTCCGCATGATGTAGCTGGCTTCCGTCTCGCTGAAGTGCTTCTTCTTCTTGATGCGCTCAAACAGCTCGCCCCCGTTCAGGAGTTCCATCACTAGGAAAGTATGAAGCTGGGAAAGGAAGGGGAAGAATGTGGAGGGCCTTAATGAAGAAGAGTGTCTGAGCATATAAAACATTTACTGACTACTGACGATCACCAATACATTTAAATGATTCTTTGTTAAAATGATCAACAGCAATCCTTTTATTTAGAAGAAAGAGCTGAAGCATAATGTGGCTTTTTTAGAATTCTATTTTGGTGATGGAAAATTTCAAGTACTGCAGCAAAGTCTTTATATATTCTTTTCCTGACTAATTCTTTCATTTGAATTCCATTGCAACCCCCTCTACCAAGTTTACATATCTTTCCTGTTAACGTGTGATCTAGCACTGATACTGTGAAATTAGCTGCTTTAAATAATATACGAGATTACTGACAGTCACTCTTTGAAAGGCACTGTTTGGTGATGTCACTTCAAACCTCCTGCTAGGGCTTTACACGTGACTTTCAGGGCTCTTGTCGTCACCCGCGGCAAAGACCCACTGCTCACTGTGGGTTTATTTTTAATAACTTCTTTTGGTCCCAATGGCATTATCTTTATTAATCAGTTACATATACTGAATACTTACTATCCTTTCCACAAAGAAAATAACATAGCTATTGAAAGTGAAGGAATTATATTGGCTCTCAAAGAAATGCAAATGATTTTTAAAATATATCAACTCTATTCAAATTCAGGTGCTATGCATTATAGCACCAACATCACTCAAAAAACAAAATAGAATGTTTTCCTTTGAATTAGAAAATCCAGAAAACTTGCTTCATAAAAAAGATAATCATAAATACATCATCCGGCACCTATTGAGCAAATTGTAAAGGGTGAACAACCCTTTTAGTAACAGAACTGTTCTCACTCAGGCTACCAGCGATCAAGCCAATTTGAGTTTCTACATCAGACAAGTAAGGTCAAAGTTGAAGGTGTGTTACAAGCACATGCCTGTGATCTTTAAAAAAAAATGGAGAGCAATACTACCCTATAGTGGCTCAAAAGATAGGTATAAGAGTCAAACCCAGATTTGAAGGCCAGTTCTCCCACTTATGACATTGGGGACATTAGTTTACCTCCATGAACTAACTTTAGAACCCTATACAAATAAAATACAGGTAACAATGACAAAATGTGTATGAGGTAGCTTGAATAATGGCCCTCCAAAGATGCCCATATTCTACTCCCCAGAACCTGTAGGTGTCACCTTACATGGTAGAGGGACTCTGCAGTTATGGATAAGGATCTGGAGGTGAGGAGAACGTCTCAATTACCCATCAGAGTCCACAGTGTGAGATGGGACTATGGGAACGAGAGAGGGGAGGGATCCAGGGAGGGGTGACCAGCTAAGGAACGCGGGGCAGTCTCTAGAAGCTGAAAAAGGCAATTGAACAGGCTGTCCCCTTAGGGCCTCCAGAAGGAGCCAGCCCTGCTGACACCCGACTTTCCACTAGTGAGACTGTCAGATGATACACCTGTGCTGTGGCAGGTTTGTGGTGACGTGCTGCCAACAGGAAATGAATACAGTGGTAAAGCACGAATCACGGCACAAAATGAACAGCACCGCAGCATGACTGGAGGCTGGGGTCCCGCCCACATTCCAGTCCACCACTAGTTGGAACCAAGACTGCATGGGTTGGGGACAGTCTAGACGATTGTCACCATCATGGATGAAACCCAGGATATCAACTGCATGTTCGAATGAAAACATATTTATACTAGTACCTATAAGATTACACCATGAGATCATTTATACCCTAGTAACTTTTGAATATAAAAAGAGCAAATAATAAATATAACGTGTGACATAAAACATTAGGGATGCAGTTCCTGCAATCTGACATTAGCCTGAATGCCTTTGGCCAGTCCCCTGACTGACATGCGAACCATTCTCAGCAGGAGCTTGCCCAGGCCCTTCCTAAGCCCCCGCCGTGGATGGGGGACACACCACCTCCACCATAGCCGATGAACCCAATTATGTGGAGGCAGTAGAGGAGTGGGAAGAGCATTTCCTACCGAGTTCTTGCCACAAATGGCTACGAGAACCAAAGGGCGAGAAGACAATATTCTTGCTCACCCACCTGATGTGAAAACTGGGCTGTGGAGCAAAGTAATTAAATGCTTGCTCTGAAGTTGGGCTGTTTGGGTTCGGACCCCAGCACTTGGACATCCAGACCGTGGGACCCTGCTGCTTAACTTCCCTGAGTTGCAGTTCTCTTACCTCCCAGAGCTGCTGTAAGGAGTGACTAAGATAACTTTAGAGTGTCTGGTACACTGCCTGGGCCACGTGAGACATGACAGTCAAGAGCGGAAGTTCTGACGGTCATGCTGCTGCCGCCGCCTGGTTTCACCAAGATGAACCGCTGAGGGTGCGGCACTTGGGGAAATGTCAGTGCGGGAGAGAAGTGGGCCACAGCTCTCCTAGACATGCATGTCACAGCAGCACAAGGACAGAGCCCAGGACCAGAGACTAGGCTTTCCCACAAGATTTTTACTGAACTGCTGTGACCTTAGACTAGTCCTGTGACCCTCCTGGATCTCAGCTTCCTCGTGGGTAAGACCTGATCATTTTAGCTCTGTGCCCAGCACGGTGTCCTGAGTGGGCTGTGTCATCCCACCGGCCCCGGAGGAAAAGATAACTGCAGTGCAGCAACTGCTGCCATGGAAGACACAGTGGGGACCTGGGGAGGACACACGGGCCTGACACAATGGCGCTGCCCGTGTACCCAAAGTTACATGCACCTGTGTTAGGTTTCTGTGAAAAATCAGGACTGGGAGCGGAAGAAGAGGGGGAAGCAGGACATGGCCTGTGGTGAGCAGAAACTGCCACGTGCACTAAGAAAATGAAAGGGACGCACGTTTGCCTTTCTGTTTCCCATTTACTCTTTAACTCGCTCTGAGTAGGTTTAAGGCTCTCCAGGTTCTCTTCTGTAAGTGAAAGGAAAGTTGAAGGCGTGTCTGAGTCCTGAGAGGTACAAGCAATTAAACTATGGTGACAGCAGCTGAACCGGTAATAAGCACGATGCGGCTGGTGGCGGTGGCCCTGGGCTCCTGGCCCTCTGTCCTCCTCCCATGTCACGTATGACTGCCACTGCAGTGTCTGGGTGTCATCCCACATCCCTAACTCTGACCCAACAGCACCGACTGAACTGGTAAAAAGCAGAAACTTCAGTGTGAATATGCACAGAAAAAAATGTGGAATACCTGATCATGAAAAACCTCATGCAGTTTCACGATGTTGGGGTGTCCTTCACAGAGTTTCAGGGCTGTGATTTCTTTCTGAGTGTTGGCCTCCATCCTACAAGATGAAACAGTCATCTCTACAGACCTCTTCACCAAGTCTTCATGTCAGTATCGCGCCTGCCCTGGCTTCGTTTTTATTTACAGTGTGTTCGGAACAGAGGTGTCAAAGTAGCAGCATGAAACTGCTATGAAAGTAATGAGTCACACGACCTACCCGCATAAGTGATGCTTTATTCTTGAGGAGAGATCATTTCTGAGTCAGAAAAGAGCTAGTAACACAAAGAAATGGATAGCCTACTGGCCCAACAATTTGGCAATAAGAATATACAATTATGGAGATAATAATCAGTTACCAAAACAACTAGTGGCTCTCAAAGCTACCAGTACATTGCTCAATAATTTTTTGAAAGTATTTCAAATATACAATGATAAGAATGACAACAGCTGCTGAACTCACTAAGTCTGAATAAATATCACTTAATTATGTTTGCTCATAATAAAGTCAAAAGCATAGCATACTATGATTTATGTCAAAAATGAGTGTTTATTAGAAAATATTAGAGTTAGAAGTATAACAGATCAACTGATGAGATGAATGGCTAAATCTGTGGGTACAATATACTGTTGATTTCCTTTAAAATAAAAATCTCCATTTACAGAATCCAATGAGCAGGATGAATACATAAGACAGACTGCCAGAAAGGGTCATACCTTTTGCTGATTATTTTGACCGCAAATGCTTGGTTACTTTTTCTGTGAATGCACTTTCGACAAATTGAAAAACTTCCTTCTCCCAGTGGTTTGTCCTTCAGATCTAGGTCATAGTGTTGATAGAATGGCGAGTCCTGATGAAAAACCAACATCATTTAACTTAGGAAAATATTAATACATGTGGGATAAATAAAACTGTAAAGGAATAGGACATTATTGTTAATAAACATGAGTGGAATTCATTTATAATCTTCTAAAATTTATCTTTAGCTCATGTCTGTGCTTACCTACACAATTTATTGAGGATACATAATTTTCTATTATTGTAAAAAGAGCTCATTTACACTGATGTTAATAATTCTCTAGGGCAAATATTGCTATTTCCATTTATTCATTTCTGAAAATCGCATCTTGGTCAAATAGCAAGTCCGCTACATTGACTAGACTTCAGAATGTGAATCGGTATTAGTACCGAAACCCTTGTGAACATGCCACTGAAGGGACTGCACCCGCGCACCTTTGTCATCGCGCTCCGGGCCACGTTGGTCATGCCCGGACGTTCCACTGCCACCTGAAACTGAAGCGGGTCTGCGACGGCTGCGTTGCGCTTGAAGAGAATGGAAGGAGCAACAAAGGAATAGCCCTAAAAAACCAAAGCAAAGGTGAAGAACAAAGACTTGAAATTTCCCAGTTTAACATGGACTAGACTGCAGTAAATTTTTTTAAGTGAAGAACAAAATAATAATAAACACTGAAACATTTGTTAAGATGATTCTAATTTCGTATTAGTTGTCATCTAAAATGAAAAGCTATTTCAAGTTAAGAGAAAAAATGCTTTTCAGAAGGAGATAATGCCATCTTCTGGTAGAGTTAAACCAATTCAAATGACAGGCAGAATAATACCTGGTCTCTATTCCACCCCAAAAGTATAACTCATAGCTGTAATTCTTTTGCGTTGCTGATAAAGGTTTGTTTGTAAACACAACTAACTTCTCAAAAAAGGCAGAGTTAAGGTATTAAGCAAAGTGGTCCAAGTGACTGTTCTCCAAACTAGAAAAAGAGCAAGTTTCATTCCAGTTGGTTTCTAATTCAATAATTATTTCACTCATTGTATTTCCTTAGACTAATTAAATGTGAAATTGAGTTTTGGAAAAGGAATATAATCAAGTGGCAGAATGATGTCCTGAACCAGAAGTGACACACTGATGGGTGACTAACCTTTTCAAGCTAGAACATTCACTAGTTCAATGAACGTTTTTTAAAACATCCACCACGTGCTGGACTTAGTGCGGACGTCCAGAGGCAAGGTCTGGACTGCTGGGTGCAGCCGCGCTAATGGTGCACTTGTGGGCGTCAGAGCCGTGACGCCATGACGCCGTGACGCCATGACGCCAGCTAGGAGTCAGGGTATTTCCTCTTAACTCTGAGAAAGATCCCTTTCTAAAAATAAAACCCTTTCTAAAAAATTTTTTTAAGATCATGGTTAAGATTATTCACTGATGACACCGACTCAGATAAAACTGTTTATGAACTAAAGAATATTTTATATGAATAGAGGTGAAATAAACTAGTAGCGTATTTTCTATGAAAGATCCAGAACAGAAAGTTTCAGAATAAAAATTAACTTTTTTTGTAACAAAACCACAAAAACATTGTCTTCTATTTAACAAACCAAAAGCTTCAGTTAACAGTTAGCAAATATCTGTGTTTAGTAATTTTGAAGAGGCTAGAAAACTGTTTTGAAAATGCCAAGATAACCTTCACATGAGAAGGTAACGTTTCACAGCTCCCGGAGATTACCTGAAACAGCCTCTCGGAGCTCTGGGGCAGCGCCGCGGGGGAGTAGGTGGGATCCATTTCTGTGAACTCTTCTGCAAAGTTGCTCACATCTAATTCATCTCGGATTACTGGTTTAAATGGTGCGGGCACTTTTTTGGCAGCTAAAT
Organism: Artibeus jamaicensis; assembly: GCF_021234435.1. Classification (NCBI taxonomy): domain Eukaryota; kingdom Metazoa; phylum Chordata; class Mammalia; order Chiroptera; family Phyllostomidae; genus Artibeus; species Artibeus jamaicensis. The sequence continues at coordinate 9,691,470 of NW_026521831.1, read as the reverse complement.
CATCCCAATTTATTTTCTAAAACAAAAGAAGAAAATTAGTACAAAGTAGAAATCAGCAAAGCCGAAATGTGTCTTCTAAGAATTACAAAACCAGATTAGGATTTGAACTGATCAGCAGAAAGAGAGGCATGTATTTCAAACTAATGATTAAACATAAACATTTCCTGTCTGCCCCCTATGGCTCCAGCCAACGCTGGGCCTGGTGTGGAGTCTCCCCATGTCCTCTAGGGGGCACCAGGACACCTTAGTCTATCAGCAGGGACAAAAGAAAAATCACTTTTGTTCTTAGAATCCTGAGAAAAGTGTTAAGTCAAAACAAAACTAAACTTAACAAACTGTAATAAAGGACTTTAAAATACTCTGTGAATATGACTATTAAGTCTAAAGGCATAGTCCTATTTTCTAGAGTCAGTGTTAATTAGCTTTCCTGCTGGTCGCCTGGATTAATTAGAATATAAACTCACTGTAAGTCCTGTTTGTTTAAATGATGCTACCATACTGATGAATCACTTGACCCTCATTCACTGCATTCAAGCATTGTGAACACACCTCTTCTCTTTCCCGTGGAATAATCCCAGCCCCTTTACGCCCAGATCAGACACTGGTTTGTATTATTCAAATTCACCCTCTGCCTTGAATCCTTCTGTCACTTAAAACAACTTCAGATGATACTTACTAAATAGTATATTCAGATATCCTATTTCCATATTTCTCCAAATCTGAACTGTCATCACTGATAGTAAGATATACCATTATTTTATGTACCGTTAAGAAAGGAAAAAGCATTACCAATTAGAATAGTAAGATGCTGTCCACTGTAAAATGCATACTGATTTCAGAGGTGGTAAACTGAGATACCTACATTTCCAGGTTGACAACATTCAGTGTTTAATCAACCCACAGAAAGTGTTTATTACGCCCTCTTGTGGAGGCAATGCAGATAAAATCCCTAAGTTACAGATCCTCAATTTTCTCAACCAGTATAAGTTTTAGAGATCATTCAGTTTGTCTCTTTTATTTGATTCAGATAGGAATTGAAACCTAAGTAACTAACCATTTCACTTAAATGTTAGCTAGTGGAAGGGTCAGAATTCAAACACAGTGTCTTGACTTTCCAGTTAGTGTCCTTTCCTCTATGTGGCTCTAATGTTTTCCATTATATGATTTGAGAGTAAGGAGGTAATTAAAGAGACAATGTTGTTGGCAGAACACTTAGTTGAATGCGGTTATGATCTTTTCCACCTCTACTCCATTTAGGTCTTTACAAGTAGAATTCTGGCTTTTTCCTAAAGTGTCCTTGTCATTCAAAAAGTCAAGGCAATTAAATAACTAAAATTAATATTTTGAGCTATAAAGAAATTTCTCTAATGGCAAAGATATATTGAAATAGTCGCAAATACAGAGAACTATAGAGAAAAATGCTAGGAAAACACAATTGGGTGTACTTTGCTTGAATGCTTTCTTGGATTTTATCTTAGTGATTTCTGAGGCAATCTTCTGAACAAGATATTTGAAATTGTTTGTTTAAACATTAACCTTTCTATGCCATATGAATCTGTGAAATGTACATACTGAGAGATTAATTTTATTCTAAATATATTTCCCACTATGTTACTGAACTTCTGTATGATGTGCAGTAATATTTTTTTAAATGGTTACACTGAAGGACTGAGATAAATGGGCTTTTTTGAGCATGGAAGTATAGACAGATGATTCTTATTCTCAATCACTATTTGTTCTTCTATATTTAAAAAACAATAAATAACAATATACAAGCTCACTCTACAGGAGAGTTTTTTATTTGCTTTGGTAGCTATTTTAATTTGTTTTGGTGCTAATAATGCTCAGTTTGCAGAATAAAAATAAAACTTGGATGGCCCCTTTAGACCCTGAATATTTAAGTCATGTTTGATGACATGATGAAATTACTTGAAAGTCCTCACCTCAGGGTTTTAGAAATCAAGGTCACGGTACCCCAGGTTGACTGTTTAGACCAAAATAAATGAAATAGCCAACTGAGTCAATTTAACTTTTTTCCAGTTATCTAAAACTTTGGTGGATTTTTCTGGACAAAATTGAGCAAATCAAGTTGAGTAGATGGGTTGGATTTTTGTACGATGGTCTCAATAGGCTTTTTCAGCATAAGAAAAACATCATCTCAAGTGCAAAGAAAATAAATAATTCCTCATGTGTTATAGACATGTAACTAAGAAATAGGAAGATTTCAAAATTTTCTATGATTCTCCTGGGAAAAGAAGAGATAAAATCACTATCTAAAAGATGTAACGCAGTGGATCATGAACTGAGAGGGAAGTAAAAATAGAATAAAAGTCTCCTTAGTCCACATGCTTAAATCTTGAGATCATAAATGGAAACTAATATTCAGAAACCCTAACAAATCAGCAGGTGAAGAACCCAATGTTATTATAATCTTCCCCATTCCTGCTTCATTTGGGGAGAAAGACAGCACTTAGGTTTCTACCAGTGGAATCCCGATCCTTCCTAAAGGGTCTCTGTCATTAAAAAAAAAAGTGCAATATATGTGGAAGTATGGAGAAAACAATTTACTCAAGAGAGACCATGTTCATTCATCTCACCGAGAATGCTGAACATTCTAAAATCAGCAGAGCATAGATCTGTTCAATATATTTCACCTGAAAAAAGAGATGTTCTTTGATTTCATCTGCATCACGTGGACCACACCCCAATCTTTTCTTAGGATCTTTCATCAAAAGACGCTGAATTAGGTCTTTAGCTAAAGCGCTCATATCTTGGGGATACGGAGGTTCACTTTTTAATATTCTCCTGTAGGCAGATAAAACTGGCTGTTAAAACAATCAGAGGATGAAGTTATAGTGACGGTATTCTTAGCAAAATCAAGAATAGTATACAATACACTGAATAAAATATGTTTGAAACTGAACAAATATGAAAACCAGAGACAAAGATATTTAAAATATGAAATCAAATTTCTGAAATGCAAATAAGCAGAAACGAAAAGTATTGGGTTATTTTCCAATATAAATCAATCCTAACAAGAAGCCACTACCCCAAATATTTTATTGGAAAGAAATTAAAAGGCAGGCTCAGGGCTAGGTTAGACCGCCTACCTAGGTACGGAGTAACTCTACGATCAAAGACTTCACAGCGGAAACAACTCTTGGAAAAATTCAGGGAAGTGAGTTCAGTATCGAGACTTGAAAGGACAAAAGAGACCCCAACGCAGCTGCCCCACTCCTCTTTCCGTGTGCCGGCGAACACAAGGGGCGGCGGGAATGCAGAGGGAAGGAAGGTCAAGGCAGGGAGTCGGGACTGCTAGGACCCGGCTCAGCTCTTGACATGGGAAGATCAGTACCAGAGCTGGGGGCTTTTTATGAGAGAAAGTTTCTGCTTCCTTACCTAGAAGAAGGCAGGAGCCACTCAAAGATGGAGGCAAGTCTGATCTTTATTAGGACAAGTAAAACATTAAGAGAATCAAGTTCCTTGATGCAATATCTGAATTTATTCTGAGGTCACAGAAGAAATCAATACAACCCAAATGGAACTTTGTCCCCTTCCTTCCCTCCCCACAAAGCCAGATCAGTAATTTAATGAGAAAGAAATAATGGAAGGGACGGATTGAAATTAATAAGCTTAACAGAATCTTCATAGAGATAAAGTTACTCCATTATGTGGGTTTGCAAAAAGGTTCCCTGTTGTGCATTAAGACATGAATAACTGTTATGAAACAAAACAGATAATAAGGTTACAAGATAGTATGGTACGGTAAGAACATGGACTTCGGAGGCAGACTGAGTTCATACTCGGGTTCAACAAGCTCTGCTGCTTATTGGCTGCAAGATCTTGAGATAATTAATCTCTCTGTACCTCAGTTTTCTCAACTGTAAAATGGGGACGACAGCCTACCTAAAATGGGTATTAAGACGTTTAAATGAGTTAAGATACGATGTGCGGTGCCAAGCACAGCAAAAGCCTGGTAAAATGAGCTACAGGAAAGTCTCCCTCCTAAGACAACTCACAAAACAGACTGTAGTGAGCAGCCGCCGAGAATCTGTGAGGGGACAGGAGAGCTGCAATTTTTGGCTAAAACCCCCAGCAGCGCTGTTCCTTTCAACGCTAATTTGGTTTCTAGCACTGCATCCCGAGAACCTGAGAAAATGACTGTAGAACAAGTGAAAAGATAAGCAGTACCCTCTGCTGTTTTTGATTCTTTAGTGCTCTCCCACTGCTCGCTGCATGTCAGCATTTTCTGCAGTAGAGACAAGGCCTCTCAGATCAGGCGCCTGCAGGTGTGATGGAAACTGGGGGCCCTGTCCCTTAGGGGGAAAAAAGCACAGCGTTTTCCATTTTCTCCACCTTTAAGGTATCTTTGCAGGCAAGAATTTATTGTGTAAGAGGATCAGACTACAGATACATTGTTGCTGGCGTCCACTTTCCTGCACCAGGGTACAGACACAGCACTGGCTGGCATCCTCTGAGTTCCGACCCCATGCTGTCTATTACTCTCACCCTGCGCCATCTGCTGTTTACTGGAAATCTACTCTGTGCCAGGCACTGAGGAAAGAACAGTCAGTCACACTGACCATGGGAACAGGGATGGCCACACCGGGATGCCAAAATTGGAGAGGGAAGTAGAAGACCTGTGTCACCTTGGGGCACACAAACCACAGCATCGGTGTGCAACCAGTGTGTGTGGCAGGTGCCCCGTTCGGGGAACCAGAGTTCTAGATTCGGACGAGGCCAGGATCGGATCATGAAGACGCTGAGTGGAAATTGGAAAGAATTCCTGTCGAAAGCAGTGCTGATGAGGGTACATGGAGAGCAAGCAGGGTGGCCCCCAACCCTTGCCTGTCCTGAGTGAAGATCACAAGGCCAGAGCCAGCAGGAGACCCTCGCAGATGGTGCGGAACACCCACTCGGCCTGGACAAGTGGAAGCAAGAGCCACACCAGAGACTCCTCCCTGATGTCTCTGCAAATGGTCCCTTAGCGGAACAGTGTTCCTTTAGCGGATGCAGAGTGCCGAAGCGTTTTCCTGGTAGAGAACCGAACGCCAGGAAGAGAACAGGAAATGGGGATGCGCTGGTAGAGAGGAAGGGCTCGCAGCAGGCTTTCACCTTTTCTCCATGGGAGGATGATCTCAGATTTACCTTCTTACACAGTGTCCTTGAAATGTATGGATCAGAAATGTGAGATGCCAGCCATGCCCTGTTATTGTGAAGTCACCCTGAGAGGTGAACTGCACCTGGCCTGAGTGGTGTGAGTGGGCACATGAGCCCCGAGGGTTTTCTGGTCCAGGACCATTAAAGCACTTTCAGACAACTGCAGCATCTCAGTGTTATCTCTTATCCCTAAGGGAGTTAGAAGACACAGTTCCTGTGCTGAGCTACCCATGCTGGCCTGGTGCACACCCACCACCTGATCTCATCACTACTGGCTGAGTGTGTCCTTTGGAAGGACCCCCTGATGACACATTTGATGTCACTAACGCCAATTCACTCTGCTTCCTGACCTGTATTTTTCTACAAAGCTAAGTAAACTGGTGCCCTGGTTTTCCAGGGCTCCAAACCCGCTACCTTCCTAGGGGGCGCTGCAGAGGACAAATTAATAATACAGTACAGTGTGATCCGCCAGCACCCCACATTATACAAGTGAAGCAGGTGCAAAGAGATCTAAGGCACAATGAGAGAAGATAAAAGAGAAAGCTGAGGGAGGTGAGTGCCAGGGAAGGGTCGCTTGCACTCTAGCCCAAAGCGGCTGCCCTGCTCACGTGGATGAATGTGCAAATGAACAGCTACCGCGGCAGACGTGAACAGATTGGGGTTAACTAGTTAAAAAAACAACCTGGAGAAATAGATGCTGCTATTGGGTACAAAAATACCTAAAATGAGGAAAAAAAGAAAAAATCAAGAAGTTTATTGGGCATTAAGAAGGCTTTATAAAATATACCAGTAAAGGATTTTATCACAAAGACATGAAAAGAATAAGAAAACCAAAAGATATATATGTAATTTCTTTTTAAAACATGGTAAGAAATACTGATACTTGTAATTTTTCTATACACAACTCTGAATGCAACACATCCATAAACAGAAATTTTAATGACAAATGAGCTAACTGAAGATGATACTGAGTAATTAACATGGATGAAATACAAAAAAACTCAACAAATTACTGCTTGATCCCATTTTAGCATACTACACTACATCCCACAAAATCAATGTATGAAAATAATCACCTAAAGAGAAAACGCATCTTGGGAGGACAAAGAAGTTAACTACCCAAACCTCTTGTAAAGGGCCCAAGGCAGTCAGACTTCTAAGGTGGTCCCCAACGATCACTTGTGTCCAGGGCCTTGTACGACCCCCCCGTGCTTAGCAGGGGCTGCACCTACAGACTTCCTTACACCCAACAGTAACAACAGAGATGACAGGATGTCACTTTCATGATTAGAACATTCCGTCTTCCCAGGGGACTCGCTCTACTGCCCTGCTACCTCGCACGCTTTGAAGAGGCAGGCCACCATGCTGGACGGGCCCACACGGCAAGATGGTCCTCAGCCAACAGCCAGCGAGGAACGGATGCTCTGTTACTCCAGCCACCCTGAGGAACTGAATCCTGCCAACCACCACGAGGGCTTGGAAGCAGATCCTTTCCCAGCTGAGCCCTAAGAGGGATACAGCTCAGCCAACACTTGGCGCCATACGAATGACCTTGAAGTAGAGGACTCAGCTCAGCTTTGTCCTGATTCCTGATGCACAGAAACTCCTGACATAATAAATCTATGTTGTTTTCACACATTTCAGGTCATGTGTTTCCTAGCAATGGATAATGGATAACCAATACAAGGCCATGCAACAGATATTTCAGACCTGGAAAGCTGTCTGGCCTCTGGGGCACCTATCCAACTCTGCCGCAGTAGCTGCGACGCAGCTGGAGGTGATCTGCACCCGCCGAGCACGGCTGTGCACTGATAAAATGTACTTACTGGCGGGCACTGAAATGCCGGCTCCACGGAATCTTCACATGTCACAGGGTACGGCTTCTCTTTAGAGTTTTTAAACCACTTAGGAATATAAAACCCATTCTTTTTTTTTTTTCAAACTATAAGAGAAAGATTATTTAGAAAGTTACAGAGGCAAAAGGAGGGCTCTTGAGGCTTAGGAGAGACAAAGGCAAGGTAATCTGCCGGGGGGAGGGAGCGGGGGAGGGGAAGAGCACCAAGATCCATTCTTAGCTCAGAGGCCACACACGAAAACAGGCCGCAGAATGGATTTGGCCAGAGGGCAGTGGTTGGCCAACCCCTGACTTAAACAGTACAGTTAGGACTGCTTAGCATCCTTTGGATACTACTAAGACCCGAATTTAATAACGTTATGATAGTACAATGAACATATTAAGAAAGCCCATTTTATTGACGGAAAATGAAGAACCAAGTAAACATCTCTTGGCAAACATTTTCTACATTTCGAAGGCAGAGAAAGGGAGACAGACGCCCTGGCAGAGATGGTGGAGCCTCTGGAAGGGAACCCGGGGTCCTGACTCCCAGCGGAGGGCACAGTCAGTCACCACGGTTTACAAAGCCCCAGCACAGCTAAGGGCTCCCAGGGCGGGGGCCGGTAGAAAGACCGAAGGAGGTGCCAGAGTCTGGGTGGGCGCCTTCCCGTGCAGCGGTAACACGAGCCCTAAGAGAAGTTCCACACGAAAAGGCGACAAAAGCGAGTAGGAGAGCAAGAAAAGCACACGTTACAAACACGAAATAAAAATAAGAAACAGACTCACAGAAAAGCTAAAGAGCAATCATTCAAATCTATAGTGGTGATAGTTTAGTATTTCTCCAAACTGGTACCAAGCTGCAAGGAATTGGGAAATGATTTCATATAAATAGTAAGAGAACTAGAAAGGGCTACCGTCGATAAAATCAGTGTCAAATACCTAAGGCAACATCTGGAGGAAATGATAGAACTTTCTTGTGTTCTTCAGAGGACAGAAGGGGGACTGACATGCAGATCAGAAGAAGCTAGTTTCAGCTTATTTTAAGTGGGAAAAATTCCTGTACAACTGAAGTTCCAGGAAGGGGACTCCTTGAAAACACCTTACACACCGTGGCTTCCATTCACCGATGGCACTCAGAAAGAAAGGAGGTGACTCTCAGGGACACACTGAAGGGGTCCTTACATCACTGAGAAAGTTGTACTGTCATTCTAAATTCCTTTACTTTGAAATATGATGTCCCCCCAAAAAATCTGTTCTGATTTTAGGCTACCTGTAGACAACGATAGGCAAGTAGACAACTTGGAAAATACATTATTTTAAAGCACCTCAAGTAAAAACTATAAAAAATATTCAGAGTTCAGGGAAGATTATAATAATTGAGGAATGGAAGAATTCCATGATGAGAAACAGCCCTGGTTAATTAAGACTTTGGGGGATAAGATAATGGTACATTTATCTTAATGGTGCATATTTTTAGGACAGACTGAACGATTTGACACCAGGAAAGACCATCAGAATGGTTCTCTTAAAAGGGAAAGGTAATGTGAGACAATTCAGTCACCACACTGTTTACGTACTTCAGGAACAAAACAATAAATGCCACAAAAAAACATGGAATCCTAAGTTAACATCAATATTTTGTTAAACAAAGTATTAACATGACAGAGAGAATAATTAATTGATTAGAGGGGAACCCCCTACTTAAATTCTTGAAAACTCTGCTCCGGTTTTAAGATTTTAGGAATCTCACTGTGGCTCTCCTTTCTCTCAAACCGGACGCCAACCGACTGAACTAAGGCAATAAAGCCATTTAAATGTGAACGTTGCTTGGTTCAGAACGTTCCTGCCGTCAGAAGCAGCAGCACACTCTCTGTGGCACGCCTGTGGGGGCGGGGGGACTCTAAGACTGCTGTGTCTTAGAGTCAAATAGAGGAGAATCAGCCAGAGGGGCCATTACTTCACGTCATCCGGTCAAGGCCACCCTTCCCATCCGTCGCCGTGACACGTGTGGCCTTGCAAGGGGACTGGGATTTTCAAGACTGTAGCCAAGGTCTTTTATAATTCTGGGGCATTTTCAAACAGCCATGTAGGATAAGCCGAGTCATATTTACTGCTTTCAACAACAGTCATGATTTTAACTGTAAATTTAACATGAAGGGGAAGAGAGTAGTTGAAGAACATGTACGAATGACCCACGGACATGGACAAGGGTGTGGGGGTGGCCTGTGGGGGTGGGGCAGTTGGAACAACTGTAGAATAAACATTAATATAAACAAACAAATAAATAAATAAATTTAACAGGGAATATTCCTGATCACGTAACTTCAGTATTAAATAGCTGGGATAGTAAGAAATTATTCATTCCCTACTCCAGTCTGTGAAAAGTTCATTCAAACTTTCTAACTGGAGTAAAGCTGAGGCCCAACCCTCTCCCCACACGTGAAGCGTACAGCTTGGTGAGCTCTGACACACGTACACCCGTGGACCCACCACCACGACCAGGACTCTGAACACACCCAATGCTTCCGCGTGCCCCTCTGTCCTCAGTGCTGCCCTCCTCCCAGGCGACGGCCCCTCGGCCAGTCTCCACACCTGCGCCACTTCACACTCCCGGGCACTCCTGAATGCACGAAGGGGAGAGCCAATCACTGTGATCAAAGAGCCCCCAAATTTATGCCACTAATCTTCCTCCCAGACTTCCCCAAAGGGACCTGCGGCCTTTTACCAGAAATATCAGACCTTTCAGGAACTACTGGACACCAGTTCTGAACTGGCAGGGATTCCAGAAGACCCAAAATGTCCCTGCGGCCTGCCAACCAGAGCAGGGACTTGTGGGGGTCAGGCGATCGATGGTGTTTAAGCATAGGCCCACCTCACAGTGGACTCAGTGGGTCTCCGAACCCAGCTGAGGTTATTTCTGCAGGTCCAGAATGCATAATTGGAACAGACATATCTAGCAGCTGGCAGAACCCCCACACTGGTGCCTTGACCTATGGAGTTGGGACAATTACAGTTGACAAGGCCAAGTGGAAGCCATTAGAACTGTCTCTACATAGAAAAATGGTAAACCAAAAGCAATACTTTGTTTCTGGGGGGCTGCCAAGAGGAGTGCCACCATCAAAAACTTGAAAGATGGAGGAGCGGTGGTCCCCATTCAGCTCGCCCATCTGGCCTATGCAAAGCCAGGCAGACCCTGGAGAATGGCAGTGGATTATCATCAGTCTCGACCAGGTGGTGAGGCCAATGCAGCTCTGCTGTTCCAGATGTGGTTACATGGCTGGTGCACATTAATGCATCCCTTGGTACCTGGTACGCTGCTGCTGATCTGGCATACGCCTTTTTTCTCCATCCCTGTGCACGAGGCCCTCCAAAAGGAGTTGCTTTCAGCTGGCAAGGCCAGCAATGCGCCTTCACTGTCCTGCCACAGGAGCCTGCCCACTCTCTGGCCCAATAGCATAATCTAGTTTGCGAAGACCTTGATTACCTCTCCCTTCCATAAGATACCACACCCATCCATTATATTGATGATTTTATGCTGATTGGCCCCAGTGGGCAAGAAGCACCATTACTGTGTTGGAGAGTGGAAAATAAATTTGCCTAGCACTCAGGGGCCCTCTACCCTTAGTGATTTCTACAAGTGCACTGATGTGTGGATATGCCTTCCAAGGAGAAGGATGAGCTGTTGCACTGACCCCTACTGCAACGCAAAGGAAGCACAGTGCCGAATGCCTTCAGATTTCAGAGGCAACATATTCCTCATCTGGGTGTACTACTCTGGCCCATCTACAAAGTGACCTGAAAAGCTGCTGCTGAATGGGGCCTAGAACGAGACCAGGCCCTGCAACAGGTCCAGGCTGCTGGCCGAGCTGCGCTGCCACTTGGGCCACGTGATCCAGCAGGTCCAGTGGAGCTTGAGGTGTCGATGCAGATGGGGATGCTCTTTAGACTCTGGCAGCCCCGACAGATGAACTGCAACATGGGTCCCTAGAATTCTGGAGCAAAGCCCTGTCATCGTCTGCAGATAGCTATACCAGTTTTGGGAAACAGCTACCAGTCTGCTACTGGGCCCAATAGAGACTAAATGATTAACTATGGTCCCCCAGTCACATTCAACCTGGGATGCCCATCCTAAATTCAAAGTCATCTGATGGACAAAGCCACAGAGTTGGGCACGCACGGCAACACTCCCTCATCACACGGAAGTGGACACACGAGACTGGGCCTGAGCAGGCCCTGAAGGCGCAAGGCAGTTACATAAAGAAGTGGCCCAAGTGCCCAAGGTCCCCACTCCTGCTACACCGTGTTCTCTCTGCCAGCCTCACAGGGAGTTCCCTACAGTAGCCGTTGGAAGGTGAGGAGACGCAGGCCACGTTTGCAGGTGGTCTGTATGATAATGCAGGCGCCACCGGAGAGCGGACAGCTGTAGCACTACACCTCCTTTCTGGGACATCTGTGAAGGACAGCGTCGAGGGGAAATATTTCCAAAGGGCAGAACTCTGAGCAGTGCACCTGGCTGTTCGTTTTGCTTAGAAGGAAAGAAGACCACAGGTGTGACTTTACACCACTAACTGGGCTGTGGCCGGTGGTCTGTCTGGACGGTCAGGGGTTGGGAAGGAACATAACTGAGAAATCAATGAAGAGGAAGTCTGGTTGACAAGAGTATTTAGGAAGAGATATGTGGATAGACCTCTCTGAATGGGGAAAAAAACACGAAGGTATCTATGCCCCATGAGAATTCACAACAAAGGGTGACCTCGGCAGAGGAGGATTTTAATAATCAAGTGGACAGAATGACCTGTTCTGTGGGTGCCACTTGGCCTTGTCCTCCAGTCAACCCTATCGTCACCCAGTGGGCTCCTGAACAAAATGGCCCTCGTGGCGGGGGTGGAGGCTACAGGTGGGCTTCTCCTCACCAACGCTGACCTGGCCGTGGCCATGCTGAGCGCACCAAGTGCCCAATATGGCATTAATCCCCGGTAATCAGCCAGCCCCCTGGAGGCAAATCAACTACCATGGACTGCTTCCATTATGGAAGGGACGGCATTTCATTCTACTTAGAACAGATGCTCAGCCCTGGCTGGTGTAACTCAGTGGATTGAGCACAGGCCTGCAAACTAAACGGTTGCCAGTTTGATTCCCAGTCAGAACACATGCCTGGGTTGTGGGCCAGACTCCCAGTGCGAGGGCATGCAAGACTAACCACACACTGATGTTTCTCTCCCTTTTTCCTTCCCTTCTCCTCTCTTTAAAAATAAAAAAATAAATAAATAAAATAAAAAAAGAGAATAGACACATTCCACACAGCACTGCTTCTGAAATTCACTGGTCTCACCCTGTTCTGCACCGGATGGAATTATGACCTTGTTACTTGTCTTTGTTTGGAGACTAAGTACAGTATAAGGACATGCAAATGGCCGTCAAGTTGACAAAGGGTGAACTTGTGATGATTAACTTTTAAGTGTCACATGACTGGGGCACAGGTTGCCCTGATTAAACATTTCTGAGTGTGTCTGTGAGGGTGTTCCTTTCCGAGTTTAGCATTTGAATCCCCTCCTTAATGTGGGTGTGTATCATCCAATCCATTTAGGGTCTAAATAGGAAAAACTAAAAGCCTAAAAGCAGAGGAAGGGTGGATTCAGTCCCTTCCCGCTTAACCTGGGGTGCATGTCTTCTGCCCTCAGAACCACCGGCTTTCCTGGGCCTCCAGCTTGCAAATGGCAGGTGGCAGGACTTCTCGACCTTCATAATTTGTGAGCTGATTCCTTATAATAAATCTCCTTTTATAAGTCCTATTGTTTTTCTTTCTCTGGAGAAGCCTAAGACAGGCCCTTTATGTAGCCATTCCAGGGAGTATATCATGGTATCTCACTGTGTTTTAATTTGCATTTCCCTAGAGCCTCATGATTTTGGCCATCTTCTCAGGTGCTTGTTTGCCACCATGGATCTTCTTTGGTTAACTGTTTAAATTTTTTGCCCATTTAAAAAAAATGAAGAGCTTTTTTCCCCTGGAGCTTTGAGAGTTCTTCGTTTTCTGGATACCAGTCCTTGCCAGACAGGATTTATAACTGCATCCCAGTCTGCGGCTTGTCTTTCCAGTCTCTCAGCAGTTGCTCCGAAGAACAGAATTCTGATGGAGTCCAGTTTATCAATGCTTACTTTTATGGATTACACTTTTTGTGTCGCATCTAAGAAATCCTTACCCAATCCCAGGTCGCAAAGATTTTTCTTTATGTTTTCTTTCAGAAATCCTAAGTGTTAGATTTACATTTAGGTCAATGATTGTTTTAAGTTAACTTTTCTATACGGTGCAAAGTAGTTATAGAAGTTCATTTTTTCTCCTTACCATTGCCATCATTTAATGAAAAGACTATCTTTTCTCTACTGCATTATCTTCACACCTTTATTTAAAAAATCAGTTGTCTATATCTGTGTAGCTCTATTTCTGGCCTCTCTATTCTATTTCATTGAATATTTGTCTATCTTGATGCAAACATCACAGTGTCTTAATTACTGTCACTTATAAGTCTTCAAATAAACTTAGGACTACTTTTTCAAAGATGATTTGGCTATTCTAGGTTCTCTTTATTTCTCTAAGATCCAGGAAGTCAATTTCTAGCAATAAAAAAAAGAAGTCTGCAAAGATTGTGATTGTGGTTAATCTATAGAGCAGTTTGGAGATAAATAATATCTTAACTATGCTGAGTAGTTCCCACTCACATGTGCTTATCAATATGTAACTGAAGGAATACTTGAGGGATACCTTCTGCAAATCTCTGAACTTCTCTCTCTGCAGCCCTCTCCTCTCCAACGCTCTGCCTTCGAACTCAATCCGCCTGGGTCTTCCTGGACTCTCAGCTCCGTCTCAGCTCTGCCCGGCTGCCCTCCCTGTGCTGTAGCCTGGACACCCTGAAGGCAGTGAGCTGGGCAATCTCAGGCCTCGCCTTGTGCACTTCCATCTCTCAGTGTTCACTATCCTTTACTGCTAGATGTCCCATGTCTTCAGTATTGTTCTTTCGGATATTTTGCCCGTTTTAAAAACTGTTTCAAGCCCTGGCTGGTGTAGCTCAGTGGATTGAGTGCGGGCCTGCGAACCAGAGTATCGTGGTTTGATTCCCAGTCAGGGTACATGCCTGGGTTGCAGGCCAGTTCCCAGCAGGGGACTCACGAGAGGCAACCACACATTGATGTTTCTCTCCCACTCTTTCTCCTTCCCTTCCCCTCTCTCTAAAAATAAATAAATTAAATATTTTTTTTAAAAAAACTGTTTCAGGCAGGAAAATAAATCCGGTTCTTGTTACTCCATCTTGGTAAGAAGTGGAAGTCCCAATTTCTAATTTTTAATGTCAAATCTGTTCTCAAAGTTATAAAATTCAAGTAAAAACACGACAAAAGCATAACTAGTAATTAGTATAATGTTTTATCATTGTTGTTTACTTGTTCATTAGCTTCTTCCATTCCAAACGTATTTATTGAGCTCTGCAGAGGAACCGCGCTGAGTGGCACCGAGCACAGTGTTGAGGGCCAAAGCCACACATGCCCCTTGCTCTCCCAGAGCTCACAAGCTAATGGGACAGACTGATGTTAACCAAATAATTATAAGCAAAAATACAGCAATACAATTTCTTTTTTTTTTTAAATAAATTTATTTATTTTTTTGAATTGTTTATGCTGTTACAGTTGTTCTATTCCCCCCTTCATTCCCCTCCACCCTGCCCCCCCAACCCCACCATTACCCCCCCTTTAGCTTATGTCCATGTGTCTCAAGTCCTTTAGGTTCTATATTTCCCATACTATTCTTGCCCCCCCCATCTATTTTCTATCTACTGTCTATGCTACTTGTTTTCTGTACCTTCTCTCCCCGTCTCCTCCTCCCACTCCCCTGTTGCTAACCCTCCTTGAGATCTTCATTTCTATGTTTCCACTCCTGATCTAGCTGTTTAGTTTGCTTTCGTTTTAGGTGTGGTTGTTAATAACTGTGAGTTTGTTGTCCTTTCACTGTTCATGTTTCTTTAACTTCTTTTTCTTAGATAAGTCCCTTTAACATTTCATATAATAAGGGCTTGGTGATGATGAACTCCTTGAATTTGGTCTTATCTGAGAAGCACCTTATCTGTCCTTCCGTTCTAAATGAAAGTTTTGCTGGGTAGAGCAATCTTGGTTGTAGGTCTTTAGATTTCATGACTTGGAATATTTCTTTCCAGCCCCTTCTTGCCTGTAAGGTCTCTTTTGAGAAATCTGCTGACAGCCTGATGGGGACTCCTTTGTAGGTGATTGTCCCCTTAGCTCTTGCTGCTTCCAGGATTCTCTCCTTCGTTTTAATTTTGGCTAATGTAATTATGGTATGCCTTGGTGTGTTTCTTCTTGAGTCCAACTTTTTTGGTACTCTCTGGGCTTCTTGGATTTCTTGGAAGTCTGTTTCCTTTGCCAGATTGGGGAAATTTTCTTTTATTATTTGTTCAAATAGTTTTTCCACTGGTGGTTGTGTCTTTCCCCCTTCTGGTACCCCTATAATTCGGATATTGGAGCGTTTATAGATGTCCTGGAGGTTCCTAAGCTTCTCCTCATTTTTCTGAATTCTTATATCTTCATTCCTTTCTGATTGAACATTTTTTTCTTCCTTCTGGTTCACTCCATTGATTTGAGTCCCAGTTTTTTTTTCATCTCTATGGGTTTCCCGTGGAATTCCATTCATTTCCCTTAATTTAGCCTTCATATGTTTCTCTAATTTGTGGCTATAGTCCACCAGATCTGTGAGGAAGCTGATGACCAGTGTTTTAAACTGTGCGTCTGAGAGATTTGCTATTTCTTCGTCACTTAGATTTATCTCCGGGGCTTTGAGGTCCCCCTGCGACATTTTTGGTCTGTTCTGGCCCTTTAAGTGAGAGAAGCGGCGCCTTGGAGTCCCAGGTCGCTGGGTTGTGACGCTGTATGTGGGGGCGTGGTCAGAGCGGGGAAATGGCGCCGCCGCCGGTCCGACCGCTCACTCCCTCACCCGCGCGCAACCGGGCAACCACAGTCAACTCGCTGCCACCGCCTCCCCACTGACTCCTCCGTAGTCGCTCACCCGGTGGGCCGCTCGGTCGCTCACTAGGTCCAATCCTGGGTTTGGAACCCGTGCGACTGGATTCGCGCGTCTGGATTCCGCGCCCGGGTCGATCGAGCTCTCCTTTGTAACTCCTCACCCGAGGCCGGTTTCGCCCCTTACCAGTCGGGCCGAAGAATTTGTTGTTAGCGGACTTCCGAAAAGTTCAGTTTTCCGTGTTCTGGTTGTGTTTTCTGATGCTAATATTTAGTTGTCCCTAAACTTGGTTGTGTGAGGAGGCAAGGCACATCCACCTAAACCTCCATCTTGGCGGAAGTCCTCCAGCAATACAATTTCATAACTCCTATGAAGGGAAGTAATGCTAAGATAACCTATAAGAGCGTGACTTTACGGTATTTCTTCCAATTAAGCCTATATACATGAATTGAAAAATAGCACTACTATTTACTTATGTTAAAGTCACAAAGAAATTATAATATGGTTACAGTGGGAAGAAAATGTCCATCAAATAAACGTCAATACACCATGCACTTACTAAGTTAAGACAACATGCCAAATGCTTTGGAACACACAAAAATTATGATCTCCTTCTGAAATGTAAGATCTATCTGGGCAAATAAAATATCAAGAAATATAAAGGTTATCTATCTACATCCATATGATTATAAACAAAAATGAGCCACCGAAACATAACTTTGTCTATCCCCATTAAAAAAAATCACTTTTCCCCATCACCCGAATTACGGAAATAGGATCATTGCCTTTGCAGCAACAACACATTCATTTTATTTTGTCAGTCTTACCTCGATATCTCAGCCTGGGAATTCTTCTCCCCGTCAACAGTGAAAGGAGACGCTCCAGTTAGTAACTCATACATTAGAACACCTAAACTCCACCAGTCAACTGCCTACAAAACAACAGCGATTTCACTTGATAGAATATTAACTAGTGTACAATTTATAAGAAAGAAAAATGAACAAAATAAAGCTACATATTTGGAAAATATTTTAACAAAAAGATTTTGTAAACAGCTTTTTGTGTAAGGGGCATTAAATTAGCACATGCAAGAAAGACATTTAGAGAACATATATTCAGGTACCTTCAGAATAAAATTTAAATAGGCCATCAATCAATAAGCTAAAAGTGGTTTAATAATTTTCTAAACTAGTAATGGTTTTATTTTGGTTAATCAAAAAGTTTTTCTTTAAGTTTAAAATAAACTTAAAAATTTTTAAGTAAGTGAAACCTGTGGACTTACGACAGAGAGGGGAAAGTACCAATGAGCATTTTTAATAATTATATAGCTCCAATAAATAATATAAAATTAAAGAACAAAAATGAAAAAAAGTCCCATCTAGAGGTATTTTTCTCATAACCACCTAAACCAATTCCTCTTATAGAACCTATCACATACACCTAATAGTCTTAATTTGTGGGATGCATAATGGGATTTAAAATAGCGTAAAATAAAATGTGATCTAAATTGAAACCCAATTTGTACAGTAGTTTCCTGAACTGAGAACACAGCAAATTACAATAATCTTGAATGCTGCTGTATTGGAAACCGCTTCTTTTGTAATTACCCAAATCAAGGTTTCGGTAACAGTTTTATGTAGGAGCTTATGCCAATGAGACATTCATTGGACACTGAAATTTTAAACTCTGCTTCCAAATTTCAGAGCCAAGGTTTCAGGGAACGATGATGCAAAATTTAAGAGCCTGGAGCTGTTTTACAGGGAACACGGGGCAGCGACACAGAAACAGGACCGGGCACCCGGCGGGCACTGCGTGTACGTGTGTGCCATGCCTCACCGAACCAGGTCGCAGTCCCCAAGCTTTCCATGTGCGCCCAGTGACCCAGCTGTATTCTGGACCTCAGGTGTGTGGAAATTCTAGGAGCAATATAAGGTTTTTCTTCCTACAAATTGATTCCATTAGGTCAAAGAAGGTAATTTTCAACTTTTAATAGGTATAAATTCCTACCAAATTTCCCAATAGTTGCAAAGAATACCTTGAAGCAAACTAAACCAACAATTCAATTCTTTTATTTATACAAGCCATTTTGCTCTGAGTTGGGACCCTGAGAATGTTTTGTTGCTGGATTTGAAACCATACTCTTAAAATTGATACAGCTCTACAATCAGATTCCTAGTCATGAAAACTTAAAGAACAGGCTTTAGATAAATGATAAGTCATTAGCAAACATTCTCCACACTTGAGATATCTGGACTGTATATACGGGGTTTTGAAAGGGCACGAGGGAAAAGGGAATGTGAGGAGCAAAAATTAGTCAAAATCCGTTATTTGGAGAAAGTTATTAATAAAGCAAAAGTTTTAGGAAAGAACTGAACAAGTCTGTACCCTTTAATACAGGAAGAATAAATATGTTACTTGGATTTTAAAACTACCAAGAAGACCTCTTCGGAGACTTCCGTTTTGCACATAACAAAGGAAAATGAGCAGAATAAAAAACTGAGCTCTTTAGAGGGCTTAGGAAAACAAACTTAGCCTATCTTGAATGCTTAAAAAAGGGTTATTTTCTTTCTCCAGGGATAGTCATAACAATTATTCCTGTTGAAGAGAGAGAACCAAGAAAGCCTTCAGTATCTCCACAAACTTAGAAGAAATTGGGAATAAGACAACAAGATTCCCTTTTCAACAATCTCTTAGAAAGTAAATACCAACTAAAGGTGAGTTAACTATACATTTTGTATGTTTTCCTAACAAAAATCAATAATGCCAATAAGCACTGTCCAAAATCATTCAGCACGACACAGACAGGAAATATGGAGTTTGTGCACTTGGTAACACCACTGCACTGCGGCTCAGCTGTGAGCTAAAGGCAGAGATCCTATGCAGAGAAAATGAATGATTCTTGTTTTAAATAGAGTTACAACTGGTGTTTTGCTCAAGACTCTTTTAATGAAAATAACATAAAAGTTATTTGAAGAATTGAGTGTTACTCTATAAAACAAGAAATTATCCTCAGCAATAAAACCTGAAAAACAGGAAATCTAGAATTCCTAAGTTTTCTATTATCTTTTTCCTCCAAAACACTAGGTATCATAATGTGCCGTGTATATAGCAAAGGGGATAAAAAAATAAAGGTAAGACAAGACCAGAAAGAGAACTCTATTGAAGAGATTGCACCTAACTCATTAACTAGGATTCTTACTATACATTTCACAGCGATATATAAAAACAGCACATACCTTGTCATGCCCCGAATCGCCCCCTCTGACAATATCTGGTGCCATATATTCAATAGTTCCACAAAAGGAGTATGCTCTTTCCGCCTTAAACAAACAATCGAACAAAAAGAGATTTTATTTCAAGCTAGTATGACAAATGACCCAAAAAGAGAGTTCACACTACATGTCAGTGGTTGAGGTTAATCACCACACAGAGCAGAGAACACAGGGTGGCAGACACTACCTGACAGTCCCTCTTCTCCCCAGGACGGACCATCACTGACAGAGGATGAGTCCTGGGCACATAATGACTTCCCGTGCGAAACCCACCACCATTCATTCCCCTATGCACCCACCTGCCCACTTGTGCATCCGTTCATTCCCTACTTTTCTGTTTATGTGTAGATTTCAATTATTGTTTTCTGAAAGAATGCACAGTCCTGCTAGGATAACATGAACTGCCTAACACTTTACTCTCCATAGCTTTATTTCCAGATAGGCAGGACTGGGAAAACACTGGAAAACTTGGAGGGGGAAGGAAGGCCAATGGCTTATTAATAAGGGGAGTAGGGAACCCAAAGATAAAAAAAGGGAAAAAAATTTCCCACCACACCATCTTGTCTAGGTTTGCCATTGTTTGATAGTGTTTAGTGATGATAAGCCAACTGTCTTTAAAAAAAAAAGATTTTCTCTTCCAGTTATCTGATTTTTTGGACTATAAGATGCAGCTAGGTTTTAGAGGAGGAAAATAGAAAAAAAAAGCAAAATTTTGAATGCAAAAATGTGGTAAAATATTTAATAACATAAATAACACAGTATTTCACCAATGTAAATGTAAACAGAACTCAACAGCAGCGTTAACAACCATCATTCCTCCCAAATGGGGGGGTGGGGGTTGGAGTGCGTCTTACAGTCCAAAAAATACGGTAGTTTTTTTCTCCTTTGTAGAATTTTAAAAAGAGCTAATTTCACATATCAGCCTAAAAATTAATTTTAAGAACTAAAACAATTTTTAAAATAACCAACTGTGTCATATGACTCATCCCAATGTAACAAAGAGCTAAATAAACTGTAGTGCAGATATATTACATAGAGATAAGAATTCCTCTTTAATAATGTACACTCATATGGCTATAACTGAAACTTTCAGAGGCACTTTGGTGCCATTTAAATACTTTTATAAAATTATTTTAGAGGAAGATTTTCCATTTATACTTGACTCTTCTTCCACTAGTAAGGTTTAAGAAAAAGAAGTATTCCTCTTATTTACCAATTTTCTAGTGTAAAGAACACTATTCTAGCAACGTTACAGAAGTGGCAGAAGTCCCCTACTCTGTTGGCTGAAAGTTAAGCCCAGAAACAATGAATGTAATACATTTATTCCAACACTGTGATAATAAATGTATTAAAACTACTTAATGTAAAACATATATAAATAAAAATAAGATACAGTCTATAATTCATTTACTTCTTTTTATACTGAAAGATTACTACATATACTGAATATATACTTATATACTGAATATATACTTACATACTGAAAGATTGCTACATTACTACATCTACTGAAAGATTACTGTCCACCTAGAAACTAAAAGAAATTATTCAATCATATGTGGACTTGCAAAAACAGGCTTGGTTACCCGGCAGAGCACCGTAATATAAATCACACATCGAAGCCTTTATCTCTCTGCTTCATCATTTCAGTACCAAATGCTAATTCTGTGGAAAAATTAAAGCTAAATAAAATTTATTTCATAGAAATTTGTATATAAAAAGTAATGGATAATTTTAAACATTTTGTTAGACACGCTTAGACAGAAAAAATGTGTGTATTAGAAAGCATCAATCTGTTCACTGAATTATTTAAGAAGAAATACTACAAAGTTACTTTTTAAAAAATCCAAACTTCTTAAAACTAAAGCATGCTTTTAGTGAATACACTATCACCCAGGGACCCTTTCTTTGGACATTAAGCAACCATTACTATTACTGTACAGCTGACATGGAGAAACACACAGAAATTACTAAGTCATTTTTCAGTGTTTGATCGCATCTGACAAGACACCTTGAAAACATTATGTGCTAAATCAAGTTTAGGCAAACTGAAAAAATAAAAATAATTCTCCAAACTACCTTATGAGTAAAACGATAATGGGTTTCAATTTATTGACTTTTCAGATTTTTATTTAGAAAACTAGACTTTTTTGCAAATATACGTTTTCATTTATATAGGCAACCCCATGTCACAAACCATTTTGAAATCATGTGCATTTCCTTCTGAGACAATGATTAAATTTTACAAATCATGAAAGTTATGAAAATCTGCATTCTCTTCTTCAAAACTCTAGACATTCATACGTTTCGTGTGAAAGGGCACGAAACATGCATATTTTACAGATTTACTGCCAGAAAGACTTCCGGTGTCTTCCTTGTCTGCCAGTGGGAACCATGCGCTCAGTTCTTTATAGTCCTGACACGGACGGCGCTGAGAACCACGGGAAGAGCTGGAATATGCTCCCCCATCTCCACGCTCTTCCTTCAGCTTTTTCTTTTTTTAATGGGGGGAATAGGTAGTGTCTACTTAACAAATAATGAATACACAATTATCTATTTGATAGGAATTCTAGAAGGCAGTAAAATGAAAGCTTGAGTGTTGGGAAGTCTCAGTCACTGAGGAATAATAATAGTAAACAAAGACAAAGCATTTCTTAAGTCTCTCATTTAAGAAAGAAACCACGGCCATTTAATCCCCTTGCAGTTCTGGACCTGCTCCCTCTGCCTCCTCTGGGCTCTAACTTCCAGATAATTCCAGTAATCCCACCTAGACAGCAGACTGAGGCCCGACAGGGGAAGGTTTCGAGTGGGAGGCAGGAAAGGCTGCCCGGTCGAATTTCGTGAACTACGACATGAAGAGGCTGGGATGGCACAGCTGCACTCTACTGTGGCTACTGTTTGTTCAAAATGTAGATACAGTAATCTCAGGGAGACAGTCGATCCACCTATTTAGAATTTAATTTAACACTATTGTGCAAGGAACATTACTTAGTAAAGCTAACACAAAGTTAAAATACAGTGAACGAGAATTTACTTGAATGTGAAAACAGTGAAAGCAGCGTGTGTGCACCACTCGGGCCGATAATGCGGAATGTTGCTGTGCTTACGTAATCAGCTGATCAAAAAGGCTTCACTGTCCCTTGGAACAATCAGATAACATTGCGTAAAAAAAACCCAAAAACCCTACAAGAACTGGTTTCCTCCTAGAGAAGAATCCGAATAGGAGCTCAGTTGCCAAGCTCTCAAGTATTTCTCAAAACTATAATGAATAATTCCTAGTTTTTGTTTGCCAATGTTTTATTCCATTATTTGCTCATTATAAATTTATAAGTTAAATGTAAATTACCAATGACAAGAACTTTCTCCACATTGGGTTTTTCCCCCACCCTAATTTTGAAAAATCTCACAACAATGACCTAGAAGTGTTTGATATTAAGTGAATATTGGATTGCTAACCATCCAAGACTGTGCTCTAATCCCTGGAAAGGGTGACCCCGACAAGTGCCAGCCCTGAGGAGGGCACTGAAAACCAGTGAGGGGGGCATATGACCTGTGCTGTGGCTGCCCAGAAAGAAGGCAGGAACTTTGTTTCAGGTCTCAGCAATCCAGAAGCGTGATTTCTGATACTTTTATGAGGACAAAAGGCGAAGCCCTCCGCTGAAATCGGGTGGACTGGAATTAACACTCTTGCGCAAACCTTGGAACCTAAGACAGCTGAACCCTGAGTAAATTGAAGTCTAGAAAAATAAACTTCACTCGCTTGCACAGGTTTGTTTCGGTTGGGTCCAAGCTTTAAAAACAAACAATGCGCATTCCTTGTGGAATCACATGGCTAGGCTTGCATCTCTTGTAGGTTTGGGGCATGGACTACTACTCTCCCCGTGGTACTGGGAAAGGGAGAGAATCTGGTCCAACATGGTGATGCTCTGGAGCAGAGCAGAACCAGAGAAATTCCCACAGCTTAGCTGGCCCAGGATTCACCCTGATGAAGCCCTGGAGGCATAAAAACACCAACAAATGAACCAGACTCCATAAATGCAACAGAAAGGATTACTTTAAATGGTAGACAACTAATCTGTAAAAGACCAGTATGTGGTAAAAGATGAACGATATAAAGGAAGGAAAATATCCATGAAACAATACAGCAGCACGGGAAAGATAAGAATGATATGAAAAAGAATCAAAGAGAACTATATAAATGAAAAAACATAGTAACAAAAAATAGGCAGAGTAAGTAGATACAACTAAAGAGGGAATGTGTAAAATAGAAGATATGTTTGAGAAAATTATCCTAAATGTTTCAAGAGTCCCAAGCAAACTAAATAAAAATATATTCACACCTGATGCATTTCTATTTCTTGAGTAGTAGTTACAAGAGTGTTTATCTTATAATAACTCACTAAACCATACTTTTGTTTTGTGTTTTATTTTACAATAAAAAGATATTTTTAAAAAACTAGTCTATTCCTAGATATGTGTGTATATGTGTGTAAACGTATATACACATACATACACATACATATGTATACATACATACATATAAATAATTACTGGATATACAGGGCAAAATAAAGGTATATTAAGAGAGAGTTACTATTTATTATCCATTGATCTTTGCTAAAAAAAATCTAAAGGGCACACTTCAAAAATAAACTGAACTCACAAGAAAAGAGTAAGATGTAAGAAGCAACAATGAGCAGAGAAAACAGATAAACATGTGAAAAATATAAACAAGTATTGCACTTATATAATGAAAATAATAATTACATAGCAATGATTAATTTGAGGAAATATAAGGTGGGACTAAAATAGTAACAATCATATATAAAATTAGATGGATAATTGAAGTTAAAACATTCTAATGTTCTCAAAGTGGTCGTGACAACCATGGACATAATTTAAATGGTTAATTTTGGACTCTAATAAAGTCATTATATAAGTTAAACATTTCAGGGTATAACTACTAAAAGAATAGAAATAGAATACACAACTTCTAGATCATAGGAAGAAATGAAATAAAGCAATCTTTATCATTTGAATAGAAGTCAGGAAAGGAAGGGAGAAAGCAAGAAGAAAGTATGATAAAAAGAAAAACACAGTAAGAAGAAAAAATAAAAATATATCAGTAATTGTAATACACAGATTTAACTCACCAGTTAAAAGACAGAAACTCTCTGGATCAAAAACAAAATCCAGCTATATGTTTTTTATAAAAGGCACACCTAAAACATAATGACAAAGAAATATTGAAAGTAAAGAGATGGAAAAAGAAACATCAGACCAGCACAAACCAAGAGAAGGCTGGATTATCTTATTAATAGCAAGAAAATGGACTTTAAGGTAAAAAGGATTATTATAATAAGGTAGGGTCATTGTGTAATCACAAAAGGAACATTTCATGAGGGGAATAACACTATTCCTAACCTGAACACCCTTACGAATCGAAGAGCCTTACACTATATAAGCAAAAATGGAGAGATCTTCAAGAAATGGACAAATCCACAATCATTATGGGTATTTTAACATATCTCTTCTGTAACGGACTGATCAAGCAGGACAATGATCAGTGAAGCTATGGAAGATTTGCCTGATGTTAAAAAAATGTATAAAACTTTATATACAACAATTAGAGAATACACTGTCTTTTCAGGTAAACACAAGGCACTTGCAAAAATTAACCATGCAATATATCACAAAGCAAATCTCAAATACCACAAAAATAAAATCACATATATTTTGTTCTCCAAACAGAAAGCAAAATTAGAGCTCACTTACCCAAAGATAACCAAAAACTCATGTTTTTGAAAAAATGAAAAACCCATTTCTAAGTAATTCACGTCCCAATGAAAAAAAGCCACAATGAATATTAGATTATTGGAGTAAGAGGACAAACGTTATGGATCAGAACTTGTGCAACACATCTGAAGCTGCTTGTAGAAACTGAGTTTTATTTTAAAAGATTAAATATTAATGAACTAGGTGTCCCACTCAAAAGTTTAGAAAACATGAAAAACTCACAGAAAGTAAAAGGAGTGAAGAAATAAAGGAATAACATGAAAGAAAGAAAAAATTAGAGCTTGACAAAAGTTATTTGTGGAAGAGAATAATAAAGTGAAATCTCTAGGAAATTGATCAAGAAGGAAAAAAAATTAAAAATCAGCAATAGTAATTTAAAAGAAAATATTACTACAATTAAAATAGATTAATAAGGAAATTTTATTAACATTATGCCAAAAAATTAAAGAAAAAAATAACATTTTCTGTAAACATTAACTTACCAAAACTGACTCAAGAAGAAATCGAATACCTAAATACGACTAAAAATATTTTAAAAATATTAAACTAGTATTTGCAAAAAGCCAATCACATTCATCTAGGAGGTAAAAATTTGAAGTGAATCTGCCAATTAGTGGGACTAATATGAAATAACACTCGTATACTTTGGCAAGAAAAACATAGATATGCTAATTTTTGTAAGTAGAAACAAAAATTATAAAGTTATAGAAATAAACCTAATAATATACTACATGAAGCATTCCAAAGAAAATTATAAAATATTATTAGAGAACATAAAATAGCAAGCAAAATAAATGGGAATATATAAATATTCACTTATGCTAATTCATTAGTAGGAGGATTCAATATCCAAAGGTTGCAGTTCTCTCCAAACTAACTTATAAATTCCATTCCACACTAATGTGAGGCAGCCAAAGACTGAGAACAGATAAGAGAGTGAAGACGGAGTGGGCAGGTGCGGGGAAGGGAGAAAGGAACCGTAGGATAAAGAGTGAAGGGAAGGAAGATTCCCACCTTCCCAGATTTAAGACTTACTGTAAAAGCATGGCCTTTACGGTTTTTGGTTTTGACTAGGGAGATGCAAACAGACAAAAGGAACTGAGTGAAGAACCTAGAAACAGACTCACAAGCATACGCAGGAATTTGGTGTTTGACAGACTGCATTTCAAATCAGTAGGGAAATGAGTAACTGAGTATTCAATGAATAGTACAGTCAATGGGATTATCTCTATTAAAAAGTAAAATAAGATCTGCTCTTCATTTTATACACAAACATTAATTCCTAGTAAATTAAGGATTTCAAAGTGTTAATTAAAAAAAAAGTAAAGAGAATATCTTAATACACTGAGACAGGAAGAGGTTTCATTTTTAAATATTTTGCTCCTCAAGAACAAGAAAAACAGTCCTGAATGGTGTGGCTCAGTGGATTGAGTGCTGGACTGGGAAGCAAAGGGTTGATGGTTCGCTTCCGAGTCAGAGCACATGCCTGGGTTGCAGGCTGGTCCCTGGTGCGGGGCAAGTGGGAGGCAACCACACAATGATGTTTCTCTCTCTCTCTTTCTCCCTCCCTTCACCTCTCTAAAATAAATGAATATAATATTAAAAAAATAAAGGTGTATATGAAAAGCCCACAGCAAACATCGTATTCAATGATGGCAAAACTGAAAGCTCTTCCTCTAAGACCAGTAACAAGGTAGGGTGCTACCTCGCACCACTTCCACTCAACACAGCACTGGAAGTCCTAGCCAAAGCAGCTGGACAAGAAAAAGGAATAAAAAGCATCCAAATTAGGCCCAGACTGGGGTGGCTCAGTTGGTTGGGTGTCGTCCCATGAACTGACAGATCTCCGGTTTTATTCCTGGACAGGGCACATGCCTGGGTTGCAGGTTCGGTCCCCTAGGGTGCATACTGAAGGCAACCAATCGATGTTCCTCTCACACTAACATTTTTCACCCTCTCTTTCTCCCTCCCCTCCCTTCCCTGTAAAATCAAAAATAATATAAAATATTTAAAATTGTCAAATTCATTAAATCAGAAAGTAGAATGGTAGTTGCCAGAGGCTAGTAGGTGGAAAAAATGGTGAGTTGGTGACTGGGTACAGAGTTTAGTTTTGAAAGGGGAAAAACTTTAGAGAACTGTTGCACAATAATGTGACTATAATTAACACTACTGAACTATACACTTAAAAATGGTTAAGATGGTAAGTTTTATGTTATACCTATTTTACCACAAAGGCTTTGGCAAATGATTGATGGGACTTATTTACAGAGACCTAAGAGGTTCTTCGGTAACACATGCAAATGGAAAGAATGGTGAATATATGCTCAGTAAGAATCAGGAATGGCGACAGAGGCACTACAAGCTCCGCCTTAGAGAATGATCTGATTCCTAATGCAAACGTGCTCTTTACGGATCCTGAAGCTCCCTTAGGCATCTTGAGAAACGTATGTTGCAACAGCAGAATCTTGCACATATTATTAACTAGGCATTTATCAGAGGAAACTATAATTTAAACTTTCCTACAAATAAGAATATTAAGGGAGAATAATTTAAGATTCTCATCCATATATTTTAATCTTGCTCAAAGTAATCTGAACAGTACCTCCTACAAGCAGAAACTGGTGTTTACAGAGAGCTCTACACTTTCGTAAGCAGTAGCTGATTGTGTCCATGTGACAATCTTCTAAACTAGACATGGCAGATACTGTTTTACTGATGAGGAAACCAAGACTGAGAGGGGTTAATGACCAAGTGACTCGCCCAATGTCACATAGCCAGGAAGTATAGAACCAAAAAGATCTCCCAGCTTTATTTTGTATTCTTTGCACTCACTAAAAGCCTCTTTTATTAGTGAATCACATTATCTAAACTGAGCACAGGCTGCATTTTTCTACTTTCTGGGATGAGAAAACAGTCACAAATCCATAGACCTTTTCTTTTAAGCACATCTACCACAGCAGGGAGTTATAACTGACTTAGCTACCTGTGTTTTAAATGTCAAGGATGCTATTTTTCTTCTAGTTTTATTTCTCTGTGTGTAGGCTCATTCTAATAATGCTGGGAAAATTTTCAAGTGCTCAGTGTTAAATTATGAAAACAGAGACCATATTTAAGCACACGGTAAATAATAACACACAAATGTATCATTTTGACATTATTTCTTTATATATAGGTAAGAACAGATGCCCTTAATGTTTTTAAAGTCTTCAGTTAGACTCATACATCCAATACCTAGCAGATTCTTCTGACTCACAGTGAGAACTCAACAAATGCTTGCTGAACTGCACTCTCAAAAAATCCATGAAGGACATATCCAGCCTGCAGATAGTTAGAAATACCTTCTTTCATTCTCGGAATCTCAAGGGATTTTTCAGATTCTGTGGTTGAGAAAAGAACACATCTGTACAAGTACCAAATTTGCCGTGCTCCTTATCATATAAAAGATTTTTAAGGTTTCTAAAATAAATAAATTTTATTCAATGTACAATCTAGGTTAGCAAAATGTAATCTAAAATAATTCATAACTCAAAATTAAATATTAGAAATAATTCATAAATAAATAATGCATATTAAATAGTCATATAACTATTTGATGAATACCTCTAGAATGCAGGCCCATTAGGGCAAGGAATTTGCTATGTTCACTACTATATTTCTAGGGTCTAGTACAATACTTGGTATACAGCAGGTACTCAATAAATATTTGCTGAGTTATTAAATTAACAAATATACAGAGATGAGTATTACACCATGAGCAGGAACTTCAGGCATACATAACTTCCTAAAAATTAAATGAAAATATATTTCCCCAAGCAAATGAGGAATCTGTAATACATAAAACTAAGATATACTGAAAGAAGGAGGGGGAGATCAGTTCAGTTTTCAAAGGTTGAACTTGAGAAGTCTATGAGAAAGTTAGGTGGACATACACTGTGGGCATGTTTGGGTCTGGATCCCGGAAGAAAAGTCAGTGTTGGCCATGTATTTGGGAAGTACCAGCACCGGGACAGATTGCACATAAAACGAGAGGAGGGCCCAGCACTGGACTGTGAGCAGCGCAGGACTGAACGGTC
Organism: Artibeus jamaicensis; assembly: GCF_021234435.1. NCBI lineage: Eukaryota > Metazoa > Chordata > Mammalia > Chiroptera > Phyllostomidae > Artibeus > Artibeus jamaicensis. The sequence continues at coordinate 9,662,316 of NW_026521831.1, read as the reverse complement.
GGGCAGAAGAGGAAAAGCCTGTGAAAACAGAGGGAGAAAGAAGGAACATCAAGGGAGTGTGGTGTCACAGAAGCCAAGGCGAGAGGCAATTTCCAGTCCAACACTACCCACTGGCCAAGGAGGATGAGGACTGAAAAGCACCAAAATTGAAGTGAACTGTGGCCTTGGCAAGAACTGCTTGGTCAGTTGGCAAGGATACAAGCCAACTGCAGCCGACGTGGAAGTGAGAGGAGACACGTGGGTCAGTAAGGAGAGTGGGTAAACCAACAGTGACGAAAGAGAACAACAGGACATTAGCTGGAAGGGAATACGGGATTCTGAGCTTGTTCTTGTTTTTATCTATCTGGTTGCTGGTCAGTCTGTCCATCCAATTTGTCACTCCATTAAAAAACTTTGAAGACAGGAGAGACTAGTCATGCTAAAATGGTGACAGAAAGGGCCCAAGAGGAAGAGGTTGAAAAGGAGAGAGGTCGGTTAGAGAAAGAGATAGAGATATAAAATAGAAACTGGAAACCAAGGAAGAAACTCCTTGAAGTGCAGTTTAAACTGAAAACCGAGGTGGTACGATAGGAGCAGATAAACAAGAAACTCACTCATTCCAAGAGAGACGATGTTTCAATGTGAGTTGGGCTGAGAAGTGAAAGCAAAAAGAAATGAGAGCTAATCACAACACAAATTGTTTGGTGGGAATATTTTCAAGGTAGAAAGGATCTAGGCATGAAAACTGGCTAAGCAGGAAATGGGTGGGATAGGGGGCAACAGAGCATTAGACAAAGTTCTCGGGGACTCAGAAAAGCTTCCCCAGCTCTGGGAGTGCTACCAGAATCCTCACGTGACGGTGTGTTCTCTAGGACTAAGCTGGTTGGTCGTCTTGCAGGGAAAAGAGAGATGAACTGCAAAGCTTACGAACACGTGACAACTCACCCCTCTATTACTAAATGCAGTTAAACTGTGTGTAGTGAATAGGAAGGGAGTCTGTAAGTTGCTTCTCCACTGCAGATCAAATCCCTGTATTTCATTTTTGCACCTAAACAACCAAGTCCTCAAAAACTATGGCCTCTGGTGAGCATGCCCTTCCTTCCCTCGAGGAGTAGCTGCTGACGAGACGGGCAGAAAACACCGTCGCGTCTCCTGTGAGGAGCAGCCTGGCTGATTCAGTCACACAGCGGATCTGACTAATCGGTAGGGAAACCCAACAACTCCAATCTATGTTTGATTATTGTTTGCTTATTTCTGTTTTGGTTCCTAACATTTTGCTGCTCGCCTACATCTGCCGAGTGATCAGACACACACGCCCATGACCACGGGTTTACTGTGATTCTTTTCCCTGTTGTATTACCAGAACCCCGCCTAGCTCTAGCCCGGACAAGGCCCTCACCCAGTACTCATGGAGCGAACGGGCAAGGGTATGAATGTTCCATGGAGAGAGGCAGGTGAGCACCACATCTTTCTACGCGGGGGGCCTGTACGTGCCAGGGGCCCTTCGCAGTCTGCTGCAGCTGACAGACCCCCTGCTCAGAATGGTGTTTTTAAAAATACAGTATGACTGAAGAAACTAAGTCTATGAAAGTACAGACAGAGGAAACGAATTATATTGCAATCAAAATATAAAAAGAAGTTGTGACATCATCACAAGCCACAGGTGGACTATCTCATACATCCCTGGGACCTGTTCTCTGTACATCCTTCCGATCAAACCTCCTGTGCCCCACACCACCGGCCCCCCTACTTTGAGGGGTAAGTGAGGCCCCAGTGCCTGAGCCTCTGTGGGGGTCAGAGGTGTAAGGTGGCCTGCGTTGGGGCTTCTCCCACCACTGGTTTAGGGTGTAAGTGTGATCCAGGAGGCTCACTGAAGCTGAAAACCAAGGAGGGAGAACAGGAAACTCATTCCAAGACAGATGACATTTTAATACAAGTGGATGTCGGTTACAATGAGTATTTCTGCCACCTATGTCCCAAATCTGGTTGGTATCTTCTTCTCTCCCTTCCAAGTGCACGCCTATCCCACTCTTTGTTACTTGCAGTGGGTTTGGTGATGAAGCAACTGTCAACATTTAATCAGTCACATTTTACTGAAGTTGCCACTAACTTTTGCAAAGGAGAAAAAGTATTAAAAATCGAACTTCAATGTAAATTTCTCAAAAACTCATCTAACTGATTTTATAACTATGATTTTCTGTCAAAGATAATATATTATTATACCCACAGCTTCATGAAGGCAGGCACTTTCTATTTTATTCATCATCATATCACCTAGTTCCTAGTGTAACAAGTGGTCAACCAATATTCATTAAATAAGTAAATTGAGTGAATATAGATAAGATTTAAAAAATTGAGACACTTAGTTTTTATAGTTTCAGCAATAATTCACCTAGGGCTGCTTTGGCATATGACAAAAAAAAGCTAACAATCAGAAACAGGGACACCTAATTTGGACCCAAGAATAATATGTTTCATACGAAGTCGTCTACTTCAAAAATTTTACTGCGGTTTTGTATTCTGTATCAATCGCTTCTCAAATAGACATGAACTGACATTCATATTTACTTAGTTACACTGAATACCCAGTAAGTGTACAAATATCATTTTATTACAACTGCTGCGTAAATGGTACTAATTACAACCAACAGATGTACAATTTTAAATGTAATTAAATATTTTCGTAATATTAAACTAGCTCAATCAGTATTAAAATGCAAAGTCCTCCATACTGAAAATCTGCACATGAGCAGATTTTAGTTCATATAAGCGAAACAAAACAATAAGATTATTCAAGAATTAACTCTTATATTCTTATCATTTTTGCCAAGTGAACTCAAAGGACCATCACAACGAGACATGTCCTACTTTGTAACCATTATGTAAACCATACATGCTTGGATTTCTAACTTTCTAGTGGCTACCACCTAAGCCATCATTCTCAAGCCCCCCCTGGGGAGATTAACCCCCCCATGGGTTATTTAAAAATTTCAGTTACATTTTATGGGGAAAGTTAAATGCATAGTTTTGTTTTGTTTTAACCTGGGGAATACAGATATTTTTATCAAAGGTTTATTGCAATTCTAACAGAATGGTTCCACGGTAATTTTAAACCAAAAATCTTTACAGTCACTCGTGCCAAATTTTGTGTAGGTAGATCTACACAAAAATCCATAATCCATATAGTATTACTCCCATTAAATGCTTATTCTATAGCTAATTTTCATCATTGTTTATATTCTGTTATTACTAACTTTAAATTAAAATTGTAATACTCACTTCATCAGCCACAAACTCCTTACTCAGACCAAAATCTGTCAGCACCACATGGCCGTTAGAATCAAGCAGAATATTCTCAAGCTTAATGTCACGGTATATAATTCCCAACTGCAAAAACAAATAAATATGCATTTAAAAATAACAACTTCCGTAAGTCTTTCATATCTACCTTAAAAACAAACCCAAAAGAGGCAGTCTCCTGCTGAGCTATCACAGATCCTAGTCACTGAACAGGCAGATGCTGATCCTCCATCTCTGGGCGCATCCGCTGGGTTCCCCGCAGCCCTCCAAGCAGGTCCTCCTTGTCCGTCACTCCTGCTTGGCCTGCTTCTCTGGCGTCTCCCGGCCAACTGTTGCTTCTTCTTGCCTCTGTCCTCCTTCACAGACTCCACCCTCACCCCAGACGATCTTCAGGTGCCCTTGGCCAGTTCCGTCCACCACTTCCCAAATGGCTTGAGCGTGGCTTCCAGACTAATCAGGTCCAACAGCATTCACGGCTCTGTTTTTATTCCTACAGCAGTTCCAAACAAACCCCCATTTTTTTTTTTTTTTGGTTCATCAGTTTTTTTTTCTTTTTTTTTTTTATTTAGTTATTTTTTCAGTACAGTTTTTTGCAAACCCCCATTTTTGTCTCTTCCTGGGAAACCCGGTGTTAACGAAACTGGCTTTGTGTGATCCTTCTTTGTGTTTCTCTTTCCCGGGCACTAGGATGAAGGGGAACCTCCTCGCTGAGAACTGACTTGCTACGTTACTTCCACTCCCTGTCAATCACATCTGCACCCAGCAGTCACCACGTCCTCCACTTCTGTTTCTGATGACCCTGTTTCAGTAAGAATGAATGCGTATGGATTCTCCTTTAATAACCAGAATTAAAGCTTTCACACAAATTAAAACCTGAATTTACTAAGCTTTCCTGTCAGAGCTTTGTATTTTGTTAGTCTTCACTCTGGGATTTATGGGGATTCCCACCACCCTTTTTATGCCATAAAAAACTACTTCCAACAACTCTAACCATAGAATGGAAAGACCTTATCAGCCTACTCCTGGGCCCCACTTGGCTCATGTATAAAAAGACGTCCTGCCCTGGCTGGTGTAGCTCAATGGATTGAGTGCGGGCCTGCGAAACAGACAATCGAGGTTCGATTCCCAGTCAGGGCACATGCCTGGGTTGCAGGCCGGTTCCCTGAAGGCCACTTTCCAGCAGGGGACGCGCGAATGGCAACCATACATTGATGTTTCTCTCCCTCTCTCCTTCCCTTCCCCTCTAAAGATAAATTAAATCTTTAAAAAAATAAATAAAGTGTATTTTTTTAAAAAAAGACGTTCTAACTACTTTCCATCCCACAACATAACCATAAGCGTGAAACTTGTCACCACACCGACAATTCCATCGAAAGGAGCACTGATGTCCACTCCCATCACCTCGGTTCAGCTCCCTCTCCGCTAACTCCTTGTTCTCTTTCCCTCCAGTGCACTTCAGTCCCGCCCCCCCAGGGTCTTTTCTCTTTCCCTCCTGCTCTTACAAATCCCTCATTCACTCCCCTTAAGGTTCCTATTCTGAACCCCTCTCCCTCCACCTGCCGGGTCTCATTCCTGTTCTGGGCTGGATCTGCCCTTTTCTTGATTCTGCGTATCTCTTCCTGTATATTCTCATCATTGTTCCTCTTCCACCCATTGTCTCCATGGTGCCATTCTAACTCCCTGGCTCCTTCCTGCCTTTCCCCCTCATTTCTCTCCTTCCTCTTCTGTGCTCCACAATCAGCACTTTAATCTGTTTATCAGTAGTCCAGTGTAGGACCTGAACACTGGACAAAGAAGGGTTGGCAAAGAAGAGTGGTGGTTTTCTGATGTGCCCGCATCATCTATCATCCCAATTCAGTGACTCGAGCCGTGGAGGTCTCCTTGGAGCCTCACAGCTTTGGTAAAAATGACTCTAGTGCTTTCTGTTGCTGAGGCACAAGCCTTGTCTACGTAATGACTATCTGCTTGTACAATAATGCTTCTTTATTAAGTTAAAAAAAGCTGTTTTAGTCAAAGTTTCTTGGATCAAGATTAAGAGCACCTGAAGCAGTGTTTTTTTAAGTTTAGACTGATGTTTACAGAGTTCAAATGGCCTCACAGACATGAACTTCATAGAAAGTTTTTAGCAACTGAGTTCATGCTCCATGGAGGCAATGGGGGGGGGTCGGGGGAGTAAGAGAGGGTCTCTGGGACAAAACACATGGGCCAGAGTGGGAGTGGGAGACAGCTGGGCAGCACAGGTGGAGGCTTCTTTCAATAATCCATATTCTCCAACCTACTCAGAAAACACACCTGTGAAGACGTAAGGCCGTCTACAACAAAGTCACAACTAAGAAAATACACATTGTATATTCTGGTTTCATCTTAAAGGTTATTTTAAGAATGAAAAGTTCATGATAATAACTATACTTGGTGCCAGCTGGGTATTGGAAATACCAGGGCAAACACTTTGTAAAGTATACTGCTGTCTAATCACCATGCTGCACTACTGAAACTAATATAAAATAATACTGAAGATTGACAGATTTTCTTCTGATGATACTTTGTAATAAGCAGTAGGGTTTTTTTATGAAATTGCTCAGGTTCTACATTATCAATCTGCATCACAGGAGCTAATACAAAAAGTCGATTTTTAAAAAAGAAAACTGTGAAGCTGCAAAACTCGATCAACGGTCTACACATGTGCTTTCACAGTCCCCTCACAGACAGGGACACGTGAAGATGTTCGCTCTGTCGGCGAGGCGTGGCTTCAGTTAGCAGGAAGCGCAGGGGCAGGGCGGGGCGGCTTACCTTGTGCAGGTGTTCCAAGGCGAGCACCACCTCTCCCGCGTAGACCTGCACCTCGGGCTCCGTGAAACGCTCTCTTTGAGAAAGATGAGTAAAAAGTTCTCCACCATTTATATAATCTAAAAATGAAATACAGTGTTCTCTCTTTGACTTGTGCTCAAAAACTACAGGAAGAATTTCCTTTTAATCACTTCAGATTAACCATAAAGCGTTGATTTTAATGTGTTTTTTGGGCACAATTCTTAGCATACAGGTTCATATGGAATATGTTACTAAATGCATATAGGAATGACTATCCTAGCTGCAACCAAGTGAATTTGCATAGAGTATTGCCACTAAAACTCTTCCATGAGTCCTGCATATACTTAAATACAGTTTCCAAAAGACGGCATGCCAGAACCTTCTGCCGCCGCCCAGTATTTAACTTGCTGTGCGGTGCTGAGACATCCGCCACTCGGTGACTGAAATAAAAGATGAACGGAACACAGGAAACTCCCATCTTTCCTTTTTAACAGTCACTGTTTCTAGGCAGATGCCCTATTTTCCAGAGTTTTCTATGTACCCTTCCAAAAATGCATGATAGGTAGCAGGTAGCCATCCTGTGGCCCCTCAGAGCCCAACAGAAAAAGGGGCGCAGCGCGGCCGAATCAAAACACCTGAACCCAAAGGGCTTCTGTCTCCCTGTCACCCGGCCCCATTTATCTCAAGAGGAAGGGGGAATAAGAGATGAAAGGCTACAGTGAGAAATAAATCAAGAAAACTGAGTGATAATAAAAAACTCAACACCATTATGTTCATAACTGGCCCTAATAAGACATGTATTGGTAAACCAATAATAATTTCATCAGGAACTCATCACTGCCACCTTAACACATGACAACGTACACCTAGAAAAGTCACAGATATAGTGTAAAGCTTTTCTCCTAAAAAAACTGAAAAGCATTTATCACAAGTGTTTCCATCTGTTGTACTTACCACAATTTGATAAAAGAACAAAGCAAAATCTTCATGAGCTCACCAATTTTTATCATTTTAACTTTGAAGTCCCCATTTAACTTTAAATTCTAAAAAGCAGATACAGCAGTAATGGCTCGTTGTCTTGCAGTGTTATTTCACCAAGCACACACCAGCACAAAGCACCGCCTGACTAAGGCTTCTTCATTTTGCCAAGGGGTTTCGATTGTATCTTAACACAAAGCTAATTATTACACAGGTATAAAAGAAAATAATATTCCTGCAAACAAGAAATTTTTTCTACCTTTAAGTATTTACTGAAATCTAGCATGATATTTATGCATAAACACTAGTATTTATTTTGGATTCTGGGAATATGGTTCTTACTCCTAAGACAAGAGTTTTCTAGAATTTTAATGAACATCTTGCGGTGTTTATTTACCCAGTCCCGGTACTTTGGGAGGAAGTGGACTCTAACCTCTGTCTCCCCTGAGGCAGGAGCTGGTGAGATCTCTCTTTGGCTCCTCCCACCGGCTACTTAGGTCCTTGCCGGGTGCATTCTCTGTTCAGGAGTCAGTCAGCACACACAGATTTCGGAACTACCTCACCTGTGGGTCCCTTCTTTCTAGAGTCCCCTTCCCCCAAATTTGCAGCCACTGATAGCAACTTGAACTTGACTCCTCGGCTTTCTAAGATGATCATTTCTGGACTATATTTTGACCTGCTATTTTGCATTTCCTCAGAAAGAAATATTTTCAGTAGTTAAGAACACAGTCTTTGACATCAGAATGTGCAAAAATTCTAGGTATCCTACCTATCAGTTGAGTGGCTTTCAGCAAGTTGCTTAATCTCATTAAATCTACAACTGTATTTATAAGAAAAATATATTTTCTTAGGGTTTGTTCATTTCATTCAACAGATATTTGAGTCCTCATTATGTACCAGTCACGCTTCTAGGTCCTATACACACAGCACCAAACAACACAGACAATGATCTTCATCCTACTACAACCTGCATTCCTGTGGGAAGAGAGAAACACATATAAATGAGCTACTGTAAATATGTGGGAAGATGATGATTACTACCCCCCCAAAAAACCAAAAACAAAAAACTCCAGCACAGATAAAGGCAGATGAGGAGTGCGAGGGTAGAAGTGAGGACAGCATTTTAATAAGGGTGCTCAGTTAACGCCCCACCAAGGTGACTTCTGAGCACAGACTTTAGGAACGTAAAGACATAAGCTAAGCTCTTCGAGGGAAGACTCTTCCTGGCAGAAGTAAAAGCAAAGGGCAAAGACCCTGAGGCAGGAGAGGAGGGCCTGGCAGACTTGAGACTCAGGAAGGAGGCTGGCGTGGCCAGAACAGTGATGAGGGAAGAGGAGTGGGAAAGCCCAGGCCACGGAAGCGAGTGGGTAAGGGCACTGGGGCAGCGCAGGCGGGTCCTTACGGCCACTGCGGAGGCCGCTCTGTACGTCCAACTGAACAGGGGCCCCCGCAGCGGGGCAGCACAGAGCTTCTGCCGCCATAAGGGTTCCATCTTCTCTGAATGAAATGGGAAACCTCTGGAGGATTCTGAGTTGAATTAACAGTACAAGACCTGCATTTTAACAGGACCAATGACTCTGACCACTGCATTGAGAACAGTGAGGGTGGAAGTCAGGAGCTCCCATGCAATGCACAAGGTGAGAGATGACAGTTGCTAAGACGACAGTAACCACAGGGCAGTGGCAGGACCCAGCGCCACCTGTGTGCCTGAAGAGATAGGAGCCGGGCTGCCCGCGGTGGGGAAGGCTGCAGAAGGGCGGGTTTGGAAGGGGCAATCCAGAGTACACTTGGCTGTGAGGAATACATCGTGTCTGACATGTAGTGAAACCTCACTAAGTGGTAGATATTCTCATTATCTTGAGTTATATATTCTGAGACAGTTAAGAGGTTCAAGAGAGCTCCACCAGAACTTATTCAAAGGAAGAGGAAGACAGATTTTTTAATGGCCACTTTTAGAGCATTTAAAAGGCTTCATGAATCATCCTGAAAGTGCTCCATGTAAATTCTTTGAAATTACTGCATTTTTTCGAGTTTGTGTACGCAAATGTGCCTTCCTCTGAGACAAGAGGGTCCACAGCTTTTATCGGATTCCCCAAGGAGTTGTAAGCCAAAATCATTTAAGGAACATCACCCTAAACCTGGCATTATACGTCTGAATGGAAACGTTCCTCTCTAATTTACAAACAAACAGCTGAGTGCTGACCACCAGCACAGGGGAACATCCGAGAGCAGGTTTCTACCACAGCTCGCCAGTGCCATGAACTTGACTGGCACAGCCCACACGCCCAGCACCGCTGCTCCTGGGCACTCAGCTCACTGCTCCAGACGCCAGCCCTGGCTTGGCATAACTGTCCTGGAGCTTATTTGGATTTCAGATTGAACTGGGGATGTTCAGAAGCTTAAAAAGTGAAATGGAGCAAGGGGTCTCATTCTCAACGAGACCTGGGAATGCGGAGGACGGGCTGGACTTGCCTTCCAGCGTCTTTACACCTCTGTACTTGTCTCGACATCCAGCGACTGTTAGAGGAAAGGCTGGGGCTTGTCCTAGAAACAACTTAGCCAGGCAGTGAAACAGCAAATAACAAAATTCAGAGAGGACTGTAGGGGTATGGTTGCATCTGAGATGAACTATACAATTTTTATTCCCTTGCGAGAGAACGCAGGAGTCGGGATGAGTGTGGCTCTGGGAAAGCGGCGGCAGCAGGGTCAGCCTGGTGAGGGGCGTCCTGCACACCCAGGCGCTCGTGGAAACAGGAGAGTCATTCTTCTCGGTGTTATGACTCGAGATTTCTGCCCCCTCCTCCTGCAACAGGACATGAGCTGCATTTTTTTCATATGCAAGACTTAATTGAAAAATACACATTGAATAAAGCACCTGAGTGGAAAATAATACTAGAATTATTTAAGGTCCACTCTGCCCGGTGGGCTTGTGATCCATGCCAACTTTTCTACCCTGAATAACTTCCCTATCAAAATTCTGGATTCATTAGGTTTCTAGAAATTACCTTCCTCAAGTCTTTGCCAAGTCCTTCCATAAGTAATTGCAATGTGAGAAGTTTTCTGTTCTTGTTTTTAAAGCCAACGCTGACTGCCTTTATTCTTTTTAGGGCAGGAACACTGCCAGCAACAGCACGCAAATGTCGTTTCACTGCTGTTCCTGAGGCTGCCTGCCTCTGAGGACATCACGGTGAGAAGGAACGAGGCACACTCCCGGCCGCCGCTGCCTGCATGGAAGCAGCACCCTAATCCCAGGTGAGTCCCCGAAGTGAGGAAGGGCCCCTGCCAGATGACAATTCAGTGCACTAAGGGTCTGGGCCGTCCTCCTTAAACATGGCTCAGTGCTTTTGAGACTAGACGGGGAAGTACTAACATCTGGAGGTACCGGGCACTTCCTGTGTGCCTGTTCAGTTAGATGTGATTATGAACTTGATCCTCATGCACAATGCTCTGCACCAGGCACTGTTGTAACAGTATTACCCCCAGAGAAAGGAAGGCAGTCTCAAGAGAACAGCGAAACTCAAAGAGCTTGACTGCATCACGCAGAGACGCACATCCAGTAAGTGGGGTGACAGGGGTGTGAATGGGGGCAGCCTGACTACAAAGACGGTGATTTTTCCTGACACACCAGGACTGCCCTTCCCCCCCTCCGTAGGCGTCACTGTCACTAGGAGCAGCCCCATTAGGTAGGCGGTCTTGCTAATCACTGTCAGAAAAACTGTCTTAAGACCCACTATTCTATCTCTCAAATGCTTAAATGGCTTAGAGCCAATAATTCTATATATATTGGGCCATTTCATTTCACTGTCTTTCACACTTTTCACAATTAAGTTTCAGAGTTCTTGTCAGAATGTCACCATACTCAAAAGTAGACATTCAGGGCCAGGATGGGAGAGTAGCTTATACTGAGGTATTTTTTTGATGGCCACAATAAACGTTTCAATCTTCTCCTTGAGAATGCGCCAAGCTAAAATGATCACTGACATATTTATGGCACAGGCCTGAAGAGCGAATTTATGTCTTGGAGGACTGCGCCCAGGCTGCTCCCTCATTCAAGTCTCTGGCCTCGCGCGCAGGAGTATCTACAAAGAGGCCCTGACCGGAACCCACCTGCCTGTTCAAGCCCAAGTGACTGGATCTGACAACACAGAAGAGCTACCTCCGAATTCTTGCCACAGATTAGAGCCTCAAACTGTCTGCAGTCCAAACCTCAGCGAATGCTCAGGTGTGGGAAATCACATACCCCCAGGGCAACATACGTAGTCTACACACCTTTCTGGATGTGCTGGAGCGGCCTGAACAAAGGCAGAGCGGGAGAAAGCTAGGAACACGAATAACACTGTTTTGGAAAAATTAGACTCTAATCTGGTTGCACAGGCTTACATTCTGAGGGACAGCGGCCCGGAACCTGGCATTACTCTGGGAGGACTGGTGAGAACTGTGTGTTCCATCTGGGCCCTAGGAAAGAAGTTTTTCCTAGGTCACGAGCCTTACTCTGAGGTTTTCAAAAAATGTATCTTGATACAGTTTCAAACTCACAAAAAAGATTTGCAAAATCCGTACAAGAAATCCCCACATTCCCATTATGAAAATCCCCCAATTGTGTACACTCTGCATCATTTGCTTTCCTGTTCTCTTTTACACATGTGCACACTTCCCCGAGCCAGCTGAGAGCACGCTGCAGACAGCACGGTCCTGGCCCTAAACCCTGCAGTGTGAGCCTCCTCAGAAAAAGAGCCAGAACACAACCACCAATATCAAAGCCTGGAACTATGATGAAAGTACCGTTATCTAAAAAACATAATCTAATTAGTAATAATATCTAATTTCTACCCCCTACTCTGATTTTGTCATTGTCCCAGTTAATGCTCTTTATAGCCACTTTTCCCCCAGCCCAGGACCTAGTTCATGGTCGTCCTGGCTAGCAGAGCCCCTTAGTCTGGAACCTCAGTCTTTCTTGATCTTGACCTCTTTGGAGAGGTGAGGCCAGTTATTTTGAGGACCAATCTCCGACTTGGGTTTTATCTAATGTTTTCTCATGATTAGGTTACGCATTCTTGGAAGGAATATCAATGAAATTATGGTCTCTGTCTTAGAATATATCAGGAAGCATGTGATGTTAATTTTCCCAATGTTGGTATTAATTTTGATCACATCATTGATCAAATGTGGGGTTTTGTGGGGTTTTGCCAGCTTTCTCCACTTTTATAAAGTTACGTTTCCTTTTGTAATTCACTGGTAAATTATGGGAAGATGAGGTGAGACCACGTACAAGCACCAGTTCCTCATCAAACCAGCGCGCGTCCATTTTAGAACCCAGTGCTGATTTTCTCACCCCACCATGCCTTCTCTGTGTTTGGCTGGCAGCCTCCCATTAGAAGGGCTTTCTCTTCACCTCACTTATCGTGCTTTCTTACTTCCTGTTACAAGTTGCTTCTGTGTCATCTTGTACTTCTCCAGGCTTCACTTGAATGCAGCCACCACTACGGATGACTATCTGCCAGGGGTGCTACTAAACGCTTTACAAGTGTCAACCTCTTGACAGAGACCTTAACCAAGACAGGAATGGGAGGGCCTTCGGGGAGCTCTCACGCCCTAAGCGGGTTGGTTGCAAAAGCCCTCCTGGAGGAACTCTGTGGTTACAACAGAGCCTCCTCTCAACTGCCTCTTCCCCCCTGAGGAGAATGTCCTCCTCCTTGCTCTCCCGTCTTGCACTTGGCTTGCCATGGCCGCACACACCACCTTGCAGTCCCTGCTCTGTCCCAGGTGAATCCTTTCTGCTGAGAGGGTGCCTAGTGGACTTTCCAGTCACCACAGGCATCATCCCACACAGGCCAAACAACTCCAGGCGGACGGGAAAGCAAAGGGTCAGAGATTAAGTGACTTGTCTATTAGGAAATACTGAAACCCAGAGCGGAACTCAAGCTAATGTCTAAGTACAGAGCAGGGAAAGAAAAATGCATGCTCCCAGAGGAGTGAGTGGGTTGCTCAGGTGGCTGGAGCACAGCAGCGAGACTGGGTGAAGGGGCTGAGGCTGGAGCCAGACTGCTTCAAAGCCTGGCACTGGAGTTTAGATTATACCCTCTTCAAGGGAAGTGGGAGTCAATGGGGGACTTTAAGTAGTGCAGTGAGCCAACCTATAGCTATGCGTTAAAGAAACCAATTAAATTATAATGTAGAATTGGGAATGATCAAGAGAGGTGAAAAACGGGACATCATAGCCACCTAATTTTCTGCTATTGAAAATAATGATGCTGTTCCTGATACACCAAAGAGGTCAAGATACATGGGCTGAGCTACGTGGAGAAATGAAGTCACATGGTTCCTCCAAATACCAGCTCTGCGGTCCTGGTACTCTCTTGACGCCCTGAGCCCCGGACACCTCATTTGTAAAACAAAGATGACAATCTATACCTTATGTGCAAAGGCTAAAAGACAACACATAGAAAACACCAAGAGCAATGCCTGATAACAAAGAAGTACTACAAAAGCTAAATATTACAATAAAAAATATTTACTGCCTTCATCTCAAGCTCCATTTTGACTCTGGACACAGGAGTGTAGGATTTTCTGGTCCATGGACAACCTCTCTTTACATTGACATTCTCATTCTTATAATAACTAGAACGGTAATAAGAACAGCAAGAAAATAATGCCACAAGAAAGACCTTTGCATGTACATTTTCCCACTCGGGGAGGCATGGATTAGGACGGCAGATTCCTAACACTGGATTGCTGAGTTGCAACATGCTCATATATAAAATCTTGATAACTGCTGCAAATTTTTCAATAAATATTTTCTTCTAACAAGCCACAGCCATTTATTTACACCTACAGTGAACGTATGCCTTTTAACAAAATGTTTTCACCTTCTTATTATCATTTTCTTTGATTTTTCTACTCCAACAGGCATTTCCAAAACACAGAACTTTTGAAGGTACGAAAGAAAGAAGAGAGGAAGAAAATGTGAGTTCGCGGCAGTTGGACTTAATGTATTTTCAGTAGAAGTGAAGACTTATTCTCTTCATAACCGAAGAACAGAATAGGACTGTCAAGGGTCCACCTTCGTGACGACAATTTCAAATAAACAAGTAAATAAACCTGGGATGTTCTCAGCAGCTGGGAGGCACATCTCATCAACGGGAGTCTCCCCCCAAATTTATCAATGTTTAATTATACTGAGTCTTACTTACAGTCCATACAACCTAATTCCTTATTGTGATGCTTGTATAGACTACTAGTGTCTTGATTAAACTAAAAGAAACATTTTTGTTATATGAAAATGATTATATCTGAATTCTTTTGTGTTTTGCTAAATGATCTTCTTTAGATACAGAATGGCTCATATTCTATATCTATAAAATATGACTAGAGGTAATTTCAACTTCCACATAAGATTGTCATGAGGCTTAAATGAGCTATTAGGGGATAATCCTGGACCAGATCTGCATTAAGAACTTACTAGATGGTGACTATTAGCTACTGTTATTATTTGTAGACATCAATTACAATTACAGAGTTAAAAAATATGGCCAAGTTTAATTGTAATGATTTAAAAATACAATTGAAATTTATGATATCCTGAATTAAGCTATTCTCTCAATGTAGGCATAATTGCAAGGTTTAGAAATGTTTCGCAGATACTTCTATAAGGTACTAGTTGGGTCTAATTAGTTTTAGTTAGTATTCAGCTAAAGAAATTTTCTTACATAATTGATATTTCAGAGCAATATTCGAGAGCTATCTGGTATTTATTCAGGCACAATTAGCGCTTTTAAAGATTTCTCTGTGACGGTAGCCAGAGCGCCAGATGAAGGACTCGGATGCTGTGTCTCTCAGAAGCATAAAAATAACACAGATATCACACAAATAATGTGCAATGTCAAAAACACACAATCTCTCCAATTTCCAAACACTACCATCCTTTCTGAATCCAGCATGTCCCATCTTTTCTTTCTTCTTCCTTTCATGCAAACTTCTGCAGAGTGGTTCACACGTCTGACCTGACTCTCCTTGCTTACCCTCTGTGCACTTCCTATTGCTGCTGTGACCAATGACTGCAGACCTGGTGGCTCAAAACAACACAAATGTATTATTTTATGCTGCAGTTTACAGAGGTGGGACATGCATGTCTTTGGCCTAAAAGTAGGACGCAGCAGGGCTCCATTTATTCTGGACGCTCTAAGAGAAAGTCTACCTTTTGCCTTTTCCATTCTCAAGAGGCAGCCTGCACGCCTTGGCTCAGGGCCCTTCCTCCAACTCCACAGTCAGCAATGGCCGTTAAGTTACTTCTCACTGCATCACTGTGACCTCTTCTGCAGTCCCGTCTCCGTCCGACTCCCTTCCTCTGCCCTCCTCTTCTTCCACTTTTAAGGACCACCGCGGTTATGTTGTGCTCACCCAGATAATCCAGGATTATCTCCCCATTTTAAGGTCAGCTGACTAGTAATTTTAGTTCCACCTGCAACCTTAATCCTCCCTTGTTATGTAACATAACATATATATATATATTCTCAGAAATAGGATGTGGGCATCTCTGGTGTTCAGTTATTCTGTCTGCCACAGCCTCCATGTACTTCCTAACACACTAGAGTACAACTTCCACTTCCCCAATACCGCCAAGAGTCTCAGCTTTAAAACAATCTCATCTCACTGAAGCCAATGGACACTTTCCAGTCCTCGTGTTGACTTTGCAGCTGCACACTGCAAACCCAGGGGAAGAATACTTCAAACAGAGCCCAGAGAGATGGGCCCAGAGAGCCCAGAGCACAAGAACCACCACTGTGCCCACAAACTGTCCAGCTCAAACTGAGTTCCTCATAATGGTTATAATAAAACCCCTTCATTTGGGGGCAGTTTATTGTGCAGAAAAGGCTACAAGATTCATTAGTAACTTGTAGACCATGTTTGTAACCAAGTGACTTGCTCAAGATCACACACTTAATAGGTAACAAAGCTGGAATTGAAATCCAAGTCCATCTGACTACAGAATCTAAAGGCTCTGCATGATGTGACCTTACTACTGAGCTGCCCCAGGACTCTGTACAATATTCACCTTTACCTTTTTGCAGTCATTTTCCAGTCTTCATCATCACAGATGCTGGGGGAGCTCTGTGTCTGGACTGTCCTTCCCTATCACCCCCTGTTGCTTCTTAAGTTACACTTTAAAGGTCACTTCTCTGAGGTCTTCCCTGATAACCCTGAATAGATAAGTCTTTTCATTACATGTTCCCATTAGTACCCTCTGCATTTTCTTCTAACTGCTTATCTCAAAGGTAATTAATTAATTCTGTACTAATTTATTTAACCTCTGTCCCACTTTCGGATTATAAAGCCCTGAGGACAAGAATCTTGTCCAGCTTGTTTGCTATTATATCCAAGAACCTGACACTTAGAAAGCAGGCAAACATTTGCAGCGTGAATGAAGAGTTTAGAACTGACTGTATCTTGATGTACTTCACCTACTGTAGCTATCATCCAGGAAATCTGTATAATAAATTTGGAGAATTTGAAGACATATACCAACTCTCTGCTGACATCACTTATTCTTTCACTTTCAAGTCCTGCAAGGCTCCTGTACTTCTAAATTGGCTCAGTTAGGCCCCTGGTCTGTGACAAAAATGCTTCATCCAAAGGTCAGGGTGAAGTTTATTTCTACAGAAGTAACAAGTTAGAAATGCTGATGATTTCCACCAATGTCTAGTAATTCTAGTAATGTGACACAATATGTCCTTAAACAGATAATTTAAAATTACAATGTTGCAATACCGGATACTTTATTGTTTCCTTTAAAAGAAAAAGGAGGAGGAGAAAAAAGGGGGAAAAAAAGAGCCCTGCTCAGTGTGGCTGAGTTGGTTGGAGGGCTAGCCCATAGACTGAAAGATCATGGGTTCGATTCCCAGTCAGGGCACATACCTAGGTCATGGGTTTAATCTCCAGTCAGGGCACATGGGAGAAGGCAACCCTCTCATCAATGCCTCTCTCCCCCTTACCACTTTCTCTTTCTCTAAAACCAATGAGAAATGTCTTTTATTGAAGATTAAAAACAAAAGAGATTAATTTTCTCTATTTTACTAGAATTATGTACCTTTAACTTAGGTCAAACTTTTTTCATGTTAGGGATGTAAAACACATTTATTTCACTCAATGACACTTAACTTTACATGGATATTTAACAGCAAGTAGATTTTGCTTTGTTGTTACAGGGTTGTCTACCCTCAGTCACATTTCATTTTGGATTCAGAACAGCAAAGCGTGTGTGTCTGTCTGTCTGTCTCTGCACTGAGTATAGGAGGATGGGTAGAAATTGGAGGAGAATTAGGCTTTAACTAGTAGATTTTTTTTACAGGTTGCATGTCCTTTTATTAATTTTTTACCCTTGTTCATGTACAGTTGTCCCCATTTTCCCACCATCACACCCCCAACCCTCAATCCTTCCCCCCTTTGGCTTTGTCCATGGGTCCTTTTTTTTTTTAAGATTTTATTAATTTATTTTTAGACAGGAGGAAGGGAGGGAGAAAGAGAGGAAGAGAAGCATCGATTAGTTGGCTCTCGCATGCCCCCGACTAGGGATCTGGCCTGCAACCCAGGCATGTGCCCTGACTCAGAATCAAACTGGCGAACTTTTGGTTTGCAGTTCGGCACTCAATCCACTGAGCCACACCAGCCAGGGCTCCATGGGTCCTTTATACATGTTCCTTGACGGCCCTTTCCCTTCACTCCCTGGTTAAAATTTTTTTAAACAGTAAATTAATCTTGAGAATCTGAAGATCTTTGAAAAATTTCCAGGATTCCAGCAACTCCCTAAGAGACAAAATTACTCCTATAGTTCTGAGAATATCTTATGGGGCTATCATTAACTATACTGTATTGTATATTTGAAAGTTTCTAAGAAAGATTTTAAAAGTTCTCATCAGAAGGAAAAAACTATAACAATGTGACGTGATGGATGTTAACTAAACTTATCATGGTAATATTTCACAGTAGGTACATATATCAGGTCATTATCAAATTTAATTCAAGGTATTCATACCTTGAATTAATATAATGTTACATATCAATTCTGTCTCAATAAAACTATAAACACTGTACCTTTTGGGATTAACATTAGGGTAAACAGCATATGCTCTTAATCAAAATTACTATGTACACATTATTTAATGATTTATACTTCAAATAAAATTAGTTGTTCAAAATCACCTGTATTTCCAATGATTTCTTCTATTCTCGCTAATATCGCTGTTGAAAAGCCATAATATTAGCACACTGAAGTGTGGAACGGACTCGCTTTGTTGAGAAAGAACCTGCTATTATTAGTCCTGTCAGTTCCCCCAGATTTGGAACCCTCTTCCACCCACCACCATGGACAGTTCCTTGGTGGTCTTTCATTTTTCTTTCCTACATATTTTTCTCTTCCTTCAGACATACTTCACATACATTAATTTCCACACTTTCTGGTTCTTCTTTCCACCTACTCTTCCTCCTCCAGACTGCCTAAATCCCTGCTGATTGCTCCTTTTTCTTGTCTTGTATCTAAAGCACAGTCTTAACATGATGCACCATATACAACTGAAAGTAATTTCTAACGTCATGCCAAAGCCATCTCACTTTTCCTTTTGGTTTTAGCTCAACACTCTAACAGCAGCTCCTGTGAAAGCCTTCCAGCTTATCAAAGTCATTATCAAATTCTGGCTAAAGCACAATTTATCAGTGTTGTGAATTAGTCATATTTACTTCAAAGCAAAGGAGCCTCCAAGTTGCTGTCTGCTTTGCTCTCTCTGCACAGCAGACTGCAATGTATCATGAACCGTTCTGTTGCTGTCTCAGCAAGTATCATCACCCTTGCAAATTCTGAGATGAATTAATATTCAAAAATGAAGCTTCAGTATTTTAAGCATCTCTAACTTCCTGAAAGGATGACTCATGATGAGAGAACTGTCAATAAGGCCGGTGGCATTCATTACTGAGCACTGCTCAGAATCACCTTTATAAATAACCTTTGTAATTTGCCTCTTTAGTATCTTATAAATTCTCCTGATTAATCTGACAGTTGAAACAGTCATAGATCAGCTGGTGTTTTGACAAAATTACCACTAACAGAGATCAGAGAACACCAAAAAAAATTTGTTTTTTACAGACTTTTTCCCACATGGAATTCCTTCCCACTGTTAGCTAAAATGAATACAATTTTAAAGAAAACACAAGACATGAAAACATTTTTATATTTCTTGTATAACCTTGCAGAGTACAGAAAAGTTATAAAAGGAGGTCTATTTCCTATGTTAGAAGATTTGGAAAGGCTAAAAATATATAAAGGAGAAAACCCATGAAAGTCACATGATGCCGTTGGACAGAAATTAAAATAAAGCATAAAACAGACATAAATTATTAAAATTAATAATTAAAAAGATACTAGTAATATAGAATTCTTTTTAAAATGTGACTTATAAGATAGGTTTACAGGAGGGGGGTCAATAAATTATTGCCCAAAGGCCAAATCTAGTCCCCTGCTGCGGACCCGACTTGGAGGAGAGCAGAACCCATATAAACGAAGGAAAAGCAATCACAACGAAATGAAGCATACTGTAGGGAAAAAATCATACACACTCAGTTCAGATAGAAATGCTATCTTCCTTATCTGGCATAAGTCAAAGGTAAGCATCTGTCAAGATAATACTGACTCTGTAATAATCTTATCATTTTGAGAGGCCTGCGCCTATCAGGCAAATTTTACCCTAAAGGCACAAGCCTGGTTAAATGTCCAGTGAGCCAAGGACCCGAGGAGAAGCCTGATAGCAACCTGGAATGGAGTCTCCACACCTTCTTCCAAAATAGCTCAGAAAACAGCAAGAATGACTGCACACCTCCATGATCCACACTTTCAGCAAAATCCAGAGACGAATAAAACCCACACACACCAAATAGCACATCGTGGATCGGCCAAGAAACCACCAAGTGTCCACTGAAGAATGAACAGATAAGGAAAATGTAGTACATATTTATACAAGGGAATGATACTTGGTAGGACAAAGAATGCAGTCTTATACCATCTGTGACAACATGGATGTGCCTCAGGGCACTATGCTAAGTGAAATACATCAGAGAAAAGACAATACCATATGACTCACTTATGTGTGAAATCTAAAAAGTTAAAAAAAAAAAAAAAAAACAAGCTCAGAGGTACAGAGAACAGTCTAGTGGTTGCCAGAGGTGAGGGGGGTGAAAAGGTGCACATTTCCAGTTACACGACAGTTACATCACAGGGACATAATGGATACAGTGACGGCGGCTGATGTGGCTGCAGTGCATACTGGAAAGTTCTGAGCGAGTAAATCCTCATGTTCTCATCACAACACCAACAATGAGATTCTGTAGCTGCGTATGAGGACAGATGTTAACTACACTTCAATACATTCAAATATCGAATCATGTTGTATACTTGAAACTAATAAGATGTATGTAAATTATACCTCAATTTTTAAAAATCTGTTTTTAAAAAAGGTGCAAAGAAATGAAGTCTATTTCCCCACCCATTCAGTCTGGGCTGCAGGAGTTCCGGAGTTCCTCGGGAAGACCTGCAGCCTCTGCCTCTGCCCTGGTGGCTGTCCCCACGAGCTGCCCCGAGACCGCCGTGCTGAGGAGAAGCTGACTGCTACACTGGCGGGGGAGAGGCCACGTGGAGGCGAAGAGAGGTGCCCCAGCTGACCGCCAGCGCCCGCTGTCAGATGCCAGAGGGAAGCCATCTCGGCCCTTCCAGCCCAGCCAACTCTCCAGTTGACCAGCATGTGCGTGAGTCCAGGTAAAACCAGCAGAGCTCTGTCCAGCAAACCCACAGAATCATGAGAAAATAACTCTCTGTTTAGGCAACCACATTCTAGAGTGGTTTGTTATCCAGCAATAAAAAACTCGTACCATTGAGTATTTCAAATGACAATGTGTTAACTGGAAAAGGCAGACATCATTAACTGACAAAAGTCAAAAATCTGGTTACCAATTATATGGACAGGACCACCTCATTTTCGTAAGACATGCACTCACACAGACACAAACACAAAAGGATCTAGATGGACACATACTAATTAATAACGAGGGAAATGTAACAAGGTGAACAAACTCTAGGTTGTTAAGATAGGTTTTCCTTTCCTTACTCTGGTATTTTCTTACATCTTCTATTTGCACACAGATGCTTTTATAGACATAAAACAGTTTTTAAAAATACCATATTTCTAAAACTCCTATAGAGTTAACTTACTCATCCAATAAAAAGGGTAGCTGGGTCCCTGAAGAGCTCACTGTACAAATTCTTGCTATTAACTTCAAACAGCACACAAAAATTGAATTAAGTCAGGTAATCAACAAACCTGTAGAGATAGTTATGGACTGAATTGTGTCCCCCACTCCAAACTTACACAGCGAAGCCCTAACCCCTGGTACCTTCAAGTATGACTACATTTAGAGACAAGGCCTTTAAAGTGGTGATTAAGTGATAAAACTGAGGCCCTCGGGGTGGGCCCTGATTGGGGGGGGGGGACTTGGAAAACAGAAGTA
Source organism: Artibeus jamaicensis (assembly GCF_021234435.1). Classification (NCBI taxonomy): domain Eukaryota; kingdom Metazoa; phylum Chordata; class Mammalia; order Chiroptera; family Phyllostomidae; genus Artibeus; species Artibeus jamaicensis. The sequence goes on along the minus strand of NW_026521831.1, from coordinate 9,640,707 downwards.
ACCCCAGGGGTGTCCATGCACTGCAAACCAGCAGGGAAGGGCGGCCCGAGGGGGGCCATCTGCAAGTGGGGGAGAGAGGCCTGCAGCAGAGCTGTTCCCGTGTCCTCAAAGGAAACCAACCTCACGGCACCTCGCTCCTGGCCTCCAGCCTCCAGGACCGTGAGGAACTACATCCAGGTTGTGCCAACCACCCGTCTGTGACCATGTGTCACGGCAGCCCTCACACACTGAGTAAGACTAGGTGTACAGCACAATGTTTGGAAAACTGACCTACTGTATCTTCTAAGCACGGCAAACAAAAGACCGAACCACAAAAACAGCGTATGGTCAAGTCCCGCTCTAGATTTCTGAAAATTTTGGTCTTTAAGGTCAAATAACAACTATAAACATGCACAAAGAGAAACTGTATTAAACCTATTAACCAATGTCACTCTGATAAAGTCAATACAAAATAAAGTACATTAAATCCACGGAGAGGAGGGCCTGCTTTCCGGACGCACTGCCTCGTTTACGGTGGCACCGCTGCGTCCGGTCCGCATTCTAGACTTGGGCTGGTGCAAGAAATGGGCTTTCTCACTTTGTGGTGTATTTGTTTATGATGGGTCCCTGACAAAAAACACAAGTAATGGAGGACAACAACTAAAAAGGTCTACTTTTTAAAAATCAATACAAAATATTTCACTTATCTACCTTTAAATTAGAAACATTCTTTACAACAAGCACACTTTTCAGTAAACGATAAAAAAGATCAAGTGCAGTGATGGTAAGAGAACAGGAAAGAGGGGGAGCGCGGCGGTGCGGTGGCACGGGGCCCGGGGGTCTGGGTCCTCGCTGCTCCTGGCTGTGCCCGCTGCAGGCTGGTAGGCTGGCCATGAACTTCTATGAGCTGGTTTGCTGCAGAGGGAGAACAAGATCTGCGTTTCTCGGCCGCCTTCGGGGCCTCCTAGGGCTTCCTTGGAAACTCTGGCAGGGCGAGGAGTAGAAATAAACTGGCAGGGCTTGGTGTGGTGCCCTTGAGCTCAGATTCCAGCAGAGCTGCTCAGTTCTATTTGCTTTCCATTTTAATGCTTTTATTTTCACTTAAGGGAAGGATTCTGCTGCTACAAATGTTTGCAATCATTGTATCAAAATGTTCTGTCCCCACAGCCTACAAGTCCTAAGGAATGCATATTTTGAAATGCGTCAATAACACAGCCAGGCGGAGGCACACAGGATGCAAAGTGAAGGGCCACACGATTCGCACTTGCTGGAATGACTGGCAGAGACAATATGAGTGGGGACTCGGACAGGGCAGGAGACGACAGCCCACATGTAGAAGGGATTTAGGACTGTTGGGTACTGGTAAGCATTGCAAAATGAAACCGTAAGTAAGTGTAACTTCATGACTCAGAAAGTGAATGCAACTTTAGGAATTATTAATAAAAGTATAATTTCCAAAATGAGAGCATTCAATAAAACAGCCAAACATGTATTTAAAAACTGGTTTGTACTATCAATAATCAAAGAATACAGGGAGCACTGTTTGTCATACTTTGATATGAGTCTGACCTGAGTTCCAACCTTCCTTCTCAAGTGCACACAATGTATGTAACGTCAAGAATTGCAGCTTCCAGAACCTTTGACAGCACTAATGAGCAGATCTGGCAGCGTCTGTGGAACTGTGGATAGCACCCAGTGGGGCGCTGGCACACTGCAGGTGCTCAGGAATAGCTAATGCCTGCGTTCCATCACACCTAATTGTCAGGTAGTTTGAAAACAGAGGATCAGAAAACATAAATGCAAGTCACCACAAGAATGGGACTAAAGTTGAAACAGATGAAACATTCAAGGACGGCAGAGGGCAATACTGGAAATGTTGCCATTTCTGGTAGGAACAGAAAAGGGTGCAACTTTTCTGCAACGCAGTCTAGCAGTGTGTGCAGAGGACATTTCCTAGGTCCCTAGACAGCAGTCCAAGCCCAGCTGGGAAAGGACAGGGTTCAGAAAGTGTCTGTGGGCAGAAATGGGAGCGATCGAAGGGGTGACTGAGTAGCTCCATTGTACATGGGTTTTTTGCCCAAAAGGCAAAACACCTCTAAGAAGTCTTTTTTTCTTTTTGACAATCGAAGATTTCCATAATGTCCCTTTGTCAGTCCAAACCAGTACATTCTGGAGAACTCCAAAAGGAGACACTGTGGCTCATTTCACTATTCAGCTCCTTACATCTGAATGGAAGCAGATGACCCAAGTGTTTCTTAAGATTAATAACAGAGTGTGAAATACAAGTACAAATTTCTCCAGGCTGGATGGTCCCAAATCCAGAGTAATTCATGATGTTTAGGGAATACCGCCACAAAGAGAAACATGAAACTTAGAACATTCATTTCTTCTAAATTCAAAATCTGTTACCCTTGACTGCACTACCACTCACCCTCCCCGCCCCAAGCGTTTCTGTAAAGTCTGGTGACAGCTGGCACTTACCTAAGATGAGATGCAGCTTGGTTTCTGTCTGAAAGGCGTAGTGCAGCGTCACCAAAAACGGCGACTGCCGGATGTGCTCCAGGACCTGCCGTTCCGTCCTGGTGTGCTCCGTGGTTTTGGCCTTTTGCACTATCGTTGCCTTTTTCAATACTTTCATGGCGTACAACTTCCCGGTATCGTGGCCACTAATTTTACGGACTAGAAATACTTTGCCATAAGCTGAAAAAGAGAAAAAGAATTAAATTGCTACATAAGCAGAAAGGTAATTTATTGGAAGTTGCACATTACAACGCGCGCGCGCGCACACACACACACACACACACACACACAAACACTTTTTGAATGAAAAAATGTCCTTGGTACCGTTTCAAACAGTTCTCTGACAGATTTCTTCAATTTTTATTCCAAACATGTTTCCGAGTCTAACCCTCAGTATTTACATACCTAACCATTGCTGACAAAGTTATGCTTTCACTCTTACTGTTATTCTTTCAATATTTTTAGCTGTAGGAAACTAGCTGTTATGGTCGATTCACCACACTCCAATTCTGGAACAGCTGTGACATTTTGGACATCAGATAAAACCTCTAGGGTTTACTATTGATGTAAAGGAATAAAAACAGTTCTTAATCTCATACACACTTATAAAGCATAAGTACCTCAAGTACCCCTCTAAATTTATTTTAAAAGTCTAAAGCAATCTAAGCTAACATAAAAAAAAAAAAGAGATACTAGGCCTGGCTGGCGTAGCTCAGTGGATTGAGCGCAGGCCTGCAAACCAGAGTACGCGGTTCGATTCCCAGTCAGGGCACATGCCTGGGTTGCAGGCCAGTTTCCAGCAGGGGACGCATGAGAGGCAACCATACACTGATATTTCTCTCCCACTCTTTCTCCTTGCCTTCCCCTCTCTCGAAAAACAAATAAATAAAATATTTTTAAAAAAAGAGAGATACTCAAATTTACAATCCTGACAGAAACCCCTTTATATCTCTGGGCAGTAATTCCCAGCTTACTAGGTCAACCTTGCCACCTTTTCCCTAAACAGGGGCCTGCTGGGCAAACCCTCTGTGCAGAGCTAGGGCCCTGTGAGCACTGTGCCTCTGGGGCAGAGCAGGCATCTGCATTTGTTTACAGAAGGGGGGAGAGGGCAGGAAGAGGCGGGAGGAGGGAGAGCAGGAACAGGGAGGTCCCCATTTCATCCCACTAGGTGTAAGTTCTTTTCCTTTTTAAAAAATGCAAACACCTCCTGGGATGGTTAAGCCCAGCCCCTGTTTGAAGTTAACCCTGTAATCAGACCACTCTGGAGTCAGAGTTCTGACCCAGACCAGTACTTCCACACTCAGCCCACACCTCTCCAGTATTCGGCCCGTATTTTCCGTCTGATCCATCACTAGAATGAAAGACTTTAGAGGAGGGGCTCTGGTGCCCTGTGTGTTCTGCAGTCCTGGGCTTGGGGAAGTGATTAGCACAGACACGAGACACACAGTGGCTGGGTGAGTGACTGGACTACTTCCGAGGAGGAGGAAAACCAGCATTACTGCGGACTTGTCTACGCAGGCTCTGTGCTGAACGTACTCCACACGTGGATTCACTTAATTCTCAGAGCAGCCAGTGCTGGCCATTCAGTCATTCCACTTTACAGATGAGGAAGTGGGTTCAGAAGGAACTGGCCCAAGAACTTGGGTAAGAAGTGGCAGAACTGATTCAAATGCAACAGGGTGACACGCAGGCCACGGTCACCACAGTGAATAAACAAATGATCCTTCACGAATACTAGACATCAGATACACTGGATTTTAGTAAAAGCAGCACCATGAACACATTCTGGAATACAGAAAAAGTTCACAAAATGTGTATGTCTTATCTTACTGTAAATAAAATAATTAGAGATTGAGATTTTAGTAAGGCAGAAGTGAACCAAAAAACGAAATGCAATCCTAGCAACTTAACTTGGAAGTATAAAAAATGTAAAACTTCATCTATTCAGAAACATTCAAATGAAGGTTAAAAAACATTCCAATGAAGTGTTCAGCTTCCACAAAGCAGCTGCTTACAAACTGAGGAGAAAGTCAAGTCCTCAACAAGTAGGGGGCTTCCGTGTTCCCTATACACACGCCCAGCCTAATTCCAGTCTCCAGAGTGCGGTGGCCCTCAGAAATCCTGTCGTCAATCTGCCCTCTCCAATGGAAAACGTCCTTCTCCAGCATCACTGGAAGATGGTGCTCAGCTTCTTCCCAGCATTCATGTCCGCCCTTCGGCTCAGGTGTTGACCACGGCGCCAGTAGGTGCTGGCACGCAACACCCAGCACTTGCCCAGCACTTCAGAGCTATACCGACTCATTGCACTCCTGTGGCCTCCCTTTCACAACAAGGAAACTGAAGTAGAGCAGAGGCAGGTCGCTTGCCCAAGGTCACACGTGTCCATTCAGCCCGACTGGGGCCCCACACTCCAGCTGGGCTCCCACTGCCTCCTGCAGTGGATGAGTCAGAGGCAAATGAATAAGGAGCCAAACGGAAGTCACCACCCAGGCTGGGCGTCATCAGGGTGCAATGGGCTCAGCGCTACCACTTCCAAGAGGAGAAAGTTTTGTAAAGTAGCCCATTTTATTGATGGGGGACTCAAATATTAGAAAATGTTCCCTGTACCGAGGGGAAAAAGGCCTTTTTATAATACTCATCTGTTGTTCCTTCTATACCCTCCAGACTTACAAAAAAAGAATATTAGCTTCTATATAATGTTTTAAACATTTTAAAGCATGATTATGTCATTTCATCTACACAGAATGTCCTTATTCCTTGAATCAATCCTCATCACCAAGAGGTTCCACTGATGGGCTCTGTGAATTTGTAAGTATTTTTCTTTGATTTCTTTCCTATTACTTTCAAAAAGGTTGTATTTAACTCCAAATAAATGAGGTAACATAGAAAGCTACTGCACGTGGTCATCTAATAAATCATCCTTACCGCACATTACACAGTGTTTGGTCAAATAATAAACTGCCGTCCTCCTCGCCGTGTGATGGTATTCGTTACTTTTCCAATGATATGAGCTAAAGAGGACATCTCCTGCCAGTGTGGTTATTTCCATCCACCGGGAAAATTGCAGGGAAAAACCAGGATGACACTCAGAAACCTTTTGTTTATACTTTTATAATTGCCATAATTAACTAAAGCTACATGTGGCAAGTGCCAATAGAAGCTATGTCAAGAAAATTCAAGGAGTGCCTTACAATGTTCCCAACAACAAATAACTTGAGACAAACAGGACCTTAATTATGAGTAGGCTGCCTAACGAAAACAGAGCTGCCTCCAGACAGCCTGTTTCTGAAGCAGGAGGCTGTTTACCACTCTGCAAAGCAGGAAGAAAACGCTTTCCCTCTGGACAGACCCTGAAGGAGCTGCGCTCCCTGGCCTGGTTCAGCTGATTTGCAGATTAGCACAGAGGGCAAAAGGAAGTAGACCTCCTGTTGAATGGGGCCTACGCCACACGCTCACCTACATGTTTTCCAATATTTTAAGAGGGGCCACTGACACTGGAATTGATGGCAATATTATTTCCTTTTTGTTGCAACTGGGTGAATGGATGGACTGCCTTCTAGTGCAGCCAAGGCCTGGCTTTCCTTTGTTATGTGCGCGCTGATGTTGAAGAATTCCTGTTTTGAAAGCATCTTTTGTTATGTGTGTGCTGATGTCGTTGAAACATTCTGTTCTGAAGGCATCCTTTGGGAGCTGCAAAGGCTAGCAATGGTGAAAACTCTTTTGGCCAAAAAAGATCAAAACCAGTACTTCCTGACCCTAAAATGGAATTTAGGCTACATGTGTGCATTTGCTGCTTAGGTAAAGAGACTAAGCATCATACTTTAACATGACTCTAATCTCTGTATCAACATGCAGTGGGGAGAGGGAAGGGAACTTAAGGGGAAAAAGGGGGAGGGATTTTGAGGAACAAGTATGAGGGATGCAGAGATGAGGACTGGGGGGGGGAATGCGGGAGGGAGACTGGGTGGGGGGTTGGGGTGGGATGGGAGAAATAGATTAAAAAAAATGTACTTGAAAAGTAACTAAATAAAATTTAATATTAAAAAAAAGAAAAGTAACTAAATAAAATTTATTATAATAAATAAATAAATAAATAAATAAATAAATAAATAAATAAATAAATAAAAACATGCAGTGGCTTCCGATACTCCCATTAGCAATCTTCACAGAAGGCTTGTGCATTTTATGAAATGTCACCAGAGCCAGGGCCTTATGAGATACTCAGTCCGGAAATGTGAGCAAAAGAGGGGATGGAATTCACTGGTTTTCTGGAGGACTGCCCTTGAAGAACTTGACTGAACTCGAGGTAGAAGTGCTATTTATCTTGAGACTGAGGTAAAGTAAATTCTACAAATAAATGAGCAGCAGGACTAATTCCCGACTTAGCTTGACAGACCTCTGTGCCTGTTTGGACGAGGCAAATCTTTCCGCGCTCAGCCCTGCAGATGTCACCTGGATGCTGCTGGAAACCCTGTGCTCTCGCAGCCCTGCAGCCACTCGGAAGGGAGAACTGGGACGGGACAACTGCGCACATTTCCCCGAAGCTGGAGAAGGACCTGCACAAGCTGCAGGGAAGTGACAGACACCTACGAAGGTTATTCCTGTTCAAACTGAAGTGTGGACTCATAATTCTGCTCTACCTGACACAGAACGATGCCGACAAATCTTGCTCCTGGCGACCTCGATGGCCAGATGCCAAAGGGAAGAATGTGAAGTGGACTCAACGGTGTCGGGGGAAAGTGTCTAGTTCCTTAGAGCAGCTGTCAGTTTGCTTTTCAAAATGCGGACTCCTATTCAAAAGCAACCCTCTCACTCAAGTTTATTTTGAGCATAATTAAACTAATCTCCTTATTTTATTTGCCAAATTTGAATTCACCAATACATTTTAGGAAGTTATTTGTAATCTTTGCATTAAAATAATAAGATTAATTTGGAGAGATATTTTTATGGTCTGTAAAAGCAATCAATTTACTATGCCATAAATTAAATGCATGCAAAATTTGTATATGCTTACATACATTATTCTGGAGGAAAAAGATAAACCATTGTTCTAGAAGGCCTCTGGCTGACTTTCTTCATTATAGCGCTCACCCAGAACACGCGGCCCTCCCTGGGGGCTGACTGGCTCGCCACTGTGGGGTCACTGCTTCCTGTCACTCCAAGTCTTGACACTGCTTAAAACTGTACACATTGTACAACCTGCCTACAAGCCATGCCCCACTTTGGGTTGATACAGAGCTTGTAGCAGAAACTATAGTACTTGAATTATTGCTTTTTTTGAAAAAGAAAAGAGAGGCAGAAACTCTCTTGGTGACTTCCACTTAGACAACGCCCAGCCCTAACTGTCACCCCCTCTGTAACCCGCACGAGCACACACTGAACGCCGGTCGCTGGCTCCCAGGGCCGTGTGCCCCGTGCAGTGCAGCCGTCTGCCTTCGCCAGTCACTGACACTCACTGCCCTACCTGTTCATGCCTGTCGTGTGTGGTGTTCTTACTACAATTTAAGTCTCACACTACCATGTAAATGTGAACGTGAAAGAGAAAAACGAGGTTGGATGCTTTGGAAGTAGATAAAAACAAGACGCTTCAAAAGAACTGCTGAAAAATGAGGTGTGGGTGAAACTACTATAAAAGGCTAGAGGGGAAATTATGAAAATCTAAAAGGATTTTATACTTAGATGATTCAAATGTGTCTGCACTGCACTTTAAAGAATCCAAAACAATTCTAGCCGATGCATTGCAAATGTGGTTTATGCAAGATAAACCATTGTTTAAGAACCTATTTTCAAAGATAGAGTTTTGTGCCTACACCCAAAGACTGGCGAGTGAGTATGTATTTACACATTTTAAGTAAAAAGTAGGATGTTCAAAATATATGAGGTCTTTCCAGAAAAAGCCCAGCCAGTGTTAATATAACGAGAACGATTTACACAACATGGATGTAACCTGGCAGCCAAGGAGAGGGGACCGGAATGCACATGCATGAACAACGACAACCTCACTGTGCTAATCAGTGGGGCTGGTAGATGTCGTTGAGTGAGTGTGTGTACTGTGTGGTCACTGCATTCAAAAATGACTCAACGAGTGAAGCAATAATTGGCATCAAATTTTGTGTTAGGCTTGAACATTCCTCCACAGAAACCACCTGGATGATTCAGGAGGCTTTCGGACGATGCAATGAGTGCAGCGCATATGAAAGTGTGGCAAAAACACTTCAAAGCGGCTTGTGCTCCCAGAGCAGAAGGAAAACACGCTGCAGTTGGAAGAACTGGGTGAGGTCCCAAGGTGCCCTCTTTGAAGAGACTGAGACGTCATTGTCCTACGTACAATGTTTCCTGTATCTTCTTCAATAAATGCCTCTATTTGCCATAGTACGTGGTGGGATACTTTCTGTACAGACCTCATATATTTATATATACATCCTTTTAAAATAATTTTCATTTTAACCAACATCTTTTGATTAGCCTAAAGTACCAATCACGTCACAGGAGTTTCCACTAACGAAAGCACCACATTCATCACTGCTGAGATGCGCCCCTCATCCTTCCGGATAACTGAAATCTTGTTAAAGGGTGACCTGGCATCAACCACACTAGCTACACCTCTCAGCTGGCCTTCCCCTCCATCTGGTAAACGTACCTTTTCTGCTGTCATCCAAATTGCTGATAAAGATGTAACCCTTCCTGCTCAAAACACTAATTTCCCACTGCTCTTAAAGAGAACCCCTAACATAACCTAAACTCTCCGGCTTCTACCTACCCCTCTCCACCCTCCTGCCGTCTCGCTGGGCTCACTCCTCAGGCACCCGGCCTTTCCTGACTTCCCGGACCAGTACGAGCCCTCTAATTTTATGCCCCTCTAACACCAGGCATTCTGTGTCATAGAAATGATCAGAAACATTAGTTTTCATTTATCTGTATGGTTGCTTCATTGTCTAACTTCCACTGGACTGTACAATGCAGAAAATAATGGCGATTGATTTTACTCACTTTGTATCACTGATAAGTAACTCTGAAGCTGGCACATTATGGAAACTCGATGTTGAACGCATAAACAAAAAAATGAACAAACAAGCCAGCAATCAGGAAAAGAGCAAAGAAACAGCTCCATAAATCCACAGCCAAATACCCTTTTCTCAGCTGACAATTTGGTACAAAGCTGAAGAAACCAGCAAGGCAGATTCAAGGTACAGAGCTACTGCCAGCTGATTCTTTCCTTCAGGGAAGGAATGATGAGCTTTCACAAAGCAATTCCCCTTAATTTGTGGACTAAATCTGATTCCTGGCAATATTCCCTGGCTAAAGTGAACTCAGGAACTTAGCTGCCCCCATTCTAGGACAGGAAAATATCTTAACATAGTGACATCTATATATGGCCCCTGCTCTCTCATCTGCCACAACTATGTGAGAACTAATTATAGTGCCTGGCCACATTCCTTTCTCACATATAATACAGCTTGGGGGAAGATTGCTATCTTTCCACATGCGATATGTCCTGGTCACTGACAATCAATTCACCTGTCCGCCGCTCCCTCTTCCCCTGTACAACTTCCTCCCCCGCAAGACGTCAGTGTCAGAAACGAAACCAAACAAGAAATACACCCCTGGAACTCTCAATTTCACTGTCCTGCCCTTGGAAGCTGGTATTATTAATAGGCCAGACACATGTACATGGTCGGTAATGCTGGGGACAGCAGACATCGAGCTCTGGTAAAACTTCCATCACCGAAAGGACTCTTAGAGAAGCAGCTTCATTTAAATATTCCCAGCACACAATGAACACATAGAGTTCAGTGGTAAAACTGACCAAAACCTGGAATTTCTAAAGACTCATCTGAACTCAAGAATCAGTGTTGTGACTTCCGGCCAAGATGGAGGTGTAGGTAGACACACTGTGCCCCCTCGCACAAGCAAAAGAAAGACAACAACAAATTTAAAAACAAAACATAACTAGAACTGCCAGAAAACTGAACTGTATGGAAGTCTGACGACCAAGGAAACATCTACTAGAAGAAGAAACATCCATTCAGACTAGTAGGAGGGATAGTGATGGGAAGCCGGGCAGAGAGGATGTGAGGCGAGGCAGCGGCTGGAGGACTGGGGCCGGTGAGGGGACAGCTGGTGGACCAAGTTGTTTATGTGTGCATAAACCAGGAGAAACAACTGGGGAGCAAGACAGACCACACAGCCCAGGGTTCCAGCGCGGGGAAATAAAGCTCAAAACCTATGTGGTTTGCAGCGGCAGGTAAAACTCCCAGTCTCACAGGAGAGTCCATAGGAGGGGTATGGGGTCCTAGAACAAATACAAACCCACCCACCTGGGAATCAGCACCAGAAGGGTCCGATTTTCTTGTGGGCAGCGGGGGAAGTAACTGATAGCCAGCCGAGAATGAGGCACTGTTCCCTCTTGGACTCCTCACTCACAGACAGCACCACGACGCAGCAATGTGGGCTGCCCGGCCCTGGTGAACTGAGGCTACACTCCTTACTGAGTAACAACTGTGCTGAGACAAAGAAACATGGCCCAAATGAAAGGACACATCAAAGCTCCAAAACTGGAACTAAGTGGTGAAGACATAGACAACCTATCAGATGCAGAGTTCAAAACACTGGTAACCAGGATGCTCACAGAATTGGTTGAATTTGGTCGCAAATTAGAAGAAAAATGAAGACTATGCAAAGTGAAATAAAGGCAAATGCACAGGGAACCAACAGTGAAGGGAAGGAAACCAGGACTCAAATCAATGATTTGGAGCAGAGGGAAGAAATAAACATTCAACCAGAACAGAATTAAAAAACAAGAATTCAAAATAATGAGGAGAGGCTTAGGAACCTCTGGGTCAACTTTAAACATTCCATCATCTGAATCATAGGGGTGCCAGAAGGAGAAGAGAAAGAGCAAGACATTGAAAACTTACTTGAAAACAATGAAGGAGAACTTCCCCAATCTAGCAAAGGAAACAGACTTCCAGGAAGTCCAGGAAGCTCAGAGAGTCCCAAAGAAGTTGGACCAAAGAGGTACACCCGAAGACACAGCACAATTACATTACCCAAAATTAAAGGTAAGAAGAGAATCTTAAAGGCAGCAAGAGAAAAGGAGACAGTTACCTATAAAGGAGTGCCCATTAGACTGTCAGCTGATTTCTCAAAAGAAACCTTGCAGGCAAGAAGGGGCTAGAAAGAAGTATTTAAAGTCATGAAAGGCAAGGACCTACATCTGACATGATTCAGCAAAGCTATCATTTAGAATGGAAGGGCAGATAAAGTGCTTCCCAGATGAGGTCAAGTTAAAGGAGTTCATCATCACCAAGCCCTTATTATAGGAAATGTTAAAGGGACATATCTAAGAAAAAGATGATGATAAAAAGTATGAACAGTAAAATGACAACAAATTCACAACTATCAACAACTGAACCTAAAAACAACAACAACAAAAAATAAACTAGAACAGGAACAGAATCACAGAAATGGAGATCACATGGAGGGTTATCAGTGGGGAGGGGGAAGAATGGAAGAAAAGGTACAGAGAATAAGAAGCATAAATGGTAAGTACAAAATAGACAGGGGGAGGGTAAGAATAGTATGGGAAGTGGAGAAGCCAAAGAACTTATATGTATAACCCACGGACACAAACTAAGAGGGGGAATGCAGGTGGGAGGGGTATGCAGGGCAGAGGGGAATAAAGGGGGGAAAAATGGGACAACTGTAATAGCATAATCAATAAAAAATATTTTTAAAAAAGACTCATCTGAAACATCAGATTAATCAGACCTCAGAAACGTCACTGTCCACCCCAGTGATTCTCTACAATCCACTCTGTGTTAAGACTCATCAACAGGAAGCATCTCCCCTGGACCACAGTACTAGCTAAGAAAGACTTTATTCATAAAGAGCCTTCAGTAAATTTAACCTGTGGGTCACTTTTTGAGAAGACTAAATAAAATAAAATTTGTTTTTTTTCAAGACTATCTCTGGATCTGATGTTAAAAAACACTATTCTCGTATTATTTAATGCCTGTGATATAGGAGCCATTTGATCATTTCGGTGCCTGTTGAAGTCTCTGTAGACCCGATTTTTCAAACTGTGAGCTGTGACCCATTGGTAGATGATGGTATTTAGTGGGTATAACCAACATTTCACAAAACTAAAATGGAACCGAATATACTGAAAGTGTTTCATGACACTTCTGCTGCCTCCTTATGCATATGCACATGTATGTGTACACATGTATGCGTACATGGAGAGCAGCACAGAATCATGGTTAAAAGTAGACTGGAGCTCACTGCCTGGGTTTGAGTCCTGGATGTGCTATTTACAAACAGTGTGACCTTGGGCAAAACAGTAACTAACGTAACTGTCTCAGCTGCTTCACTGGGGATAGTAATAGTTCCTATATCATGTTTTGAGGATTAAATAAATCATCGTAAGGCCCGGCAGATAATAAACTGCCGGCAGATAATAAACATTTACATTTACTATGTAAATGTTAGCAGAAAAAAGCTTGTGTCTGTATGTCTATACACATACATAAATACACATACTAAGTTGCAATATAAAAATGTGCCATTTCAGCCTATGGGGAATAGTCAAGAAAGCATGAAAGCCACTCGACTACATGAATTTATATGCCTTTGCTTCAAAAAATTATGTAGGTCAAAGAATTTTCTGTTTATTCCCACCTCTTTTTAACCTCAGAGTTAAATTTAAGACTTGGTTATAATGACTACTTCATTCCAGGCATCTAACATCTACTTCACTTTCGTTCTTTTGGCTTTTGTTGTCTTTTTTTAGGGTTTTTTTTCTGTCTTTGAAAATGCCCTTAAGCCACTTTGAAAATGGGTAAATTTCAGAACACATTTAAAACATAATGTACTTGACTTTACATACTTATCAAACAGAAGCACTAATTCCTAAATTCCTTTACACAACATATATTTTAATTACAAACTAAATTCCAAAAATTAAAAAAACCTATTAAGCTAAGTATTTCAACATAATTTTAAAACACAAAAAAGGAGAATCTGAGCCATTTAATATACCTAATTTGTGTTAGCCACTTTTTGCCAGGATTTGTGAAATCATAAAATCAAATTTTCTAAGATTAATAAAGGTAGACTGATTAAAACAGATTAATCTTCTAACACATAAGGAAAACATATGAACCCGAAACATGCTTGATTAAATAAAAAGATGCTAAAAGTAAACAAGAGACGTAATAATCAACAGTAATTTTTGTAAGAGGCTAAAGTAGGCTATTTGCTTAAGACATAAACATATCCTCTCTAGAAGATACATAATAATGAAGATCCAGAAAAGATATGAAGGTGTCGGCATTCTAGACTTAACCCAATTTTAAACTAACCAAGAGCTGTTTGACTCACTGCCCCACTACTTTCACGGTCACAGGCAGCTGTGCAGCTGGGTCTCGACCACAGATCAGTACATTTTCTCATGAATGGTGACAGCTTTGAAAAAAGGACTTAACAGGTAAGAAGGTTGGAAAAAAAACTGTCATAGGATTAACTGTTTGTAGATTCCACCTATGCACACTGCATTAGTTTGAATGATTAAAGACCGATTGCATAATAATCTTCTAGATGAGCATTTTTTAAGTTTCAGGGAAACTTAAAACCACATCCATTAACCCAGCTCCAAATTGCATGCATTTACACATGTAGCTGTGGCCAGTTCCTGACTATCTCCATTCAAATAACCCATGAAACCACAGGCCATTTCTTAACCCCGATCCCAAATAATTGGAAAACTCAAGAGCAGGGTCCAGCAGGAAAGAAGAAAAAGCTGCAAAGGAAACCATGTGCTGTGAGGTCCAGACTTGGAGATGACCCCCCACGGTGTGATCACCAGAGGACCTTGCTAAAAGAAAAATGCAAGAAAACAAGGACATAAGGACGGCTGAGAAGCACATTCATAAATCATTCTGTTTACACCTCAACGAACAAGCTGTCTACCTAGCTAAACAGTTATGTCTTACTGGCCAGTGTTAATGAGCATCTGCAAATGGTGCCCTGCCAAGTCCCACCTCCACAGGCCGGTGCACCCGCGCACCTGCTGCCAACAGCCCACAGCTGTCCTCTTCTCTGGACTAAGGCCTAAGGTAGCACAGGAGCCACAGCCTCACCGGAGATGTTACATTCCACCATTCCCTTCCCCACCCTACCCAAGCAGCCTGCAGTCAACAACCACCACGGGTACAAAAGGCTTGCCTCCTCACTCTGGCTGGCTCCCAAACCCTTTCCCATGGGTTCAGGCTGAATCTAGACCCCAGCTCAAACCACGGGCTCTTTCCCTCCTTGCTGCTTCCCTGTCTCTCTCCGGAAAGCATTCCTGCAAGAAATCACATGGGCCCAAATCCCCGCCCCAGGCTCTGCTTCTAGGGAACAATTCAGTAATCAACTCAACTGCATGTACTGTAGGGAGACAGTGCCAACCACCACCATCACATGGAATTGTCTTTTGATTATGGCATAGAACATCACAAACATTTAACCTCTCTGATTCCCATAAATAGCGTAGACTTACCCTGAAGCATAGGGTACAGTGGGTATACACGGATGCAGAATTATAAACTTTTCTGATTGACAATTTTGACAATTTAATGAATACACGCTTTTGAAAGTACTATTTTTAATAGGGATACTTTCCAAACACCTAAGAGAATAAAATGACAAATGATGACTAAGTCATCATACCTTCTAAAACAGTCTTTTACATGACAACCAAAGTTATTTTTCCCTTTCCCTCCCTCTCATCACCAAAAAGTAGCTGTGTCATTAAGGTGCCTAGTACAATTTCTAGCACCCTCTTGTGGCAAATTACCCAGGGGAATCAGAATTACGTCTTAATAAATAAAATGTGTTTCTGAAAAGTCTTCAGTAAAGAACAAAGAAAAATTTTAAAGGCCTTCCTGTCGGAGACGATTTTCATAGAGCCTGGGACCAAAGCGTAAAGAACCATCGGAGTCCACATCTGAAGATGACGGTTCAGGCTGGGTGAGCAGCCCACAGAGGGTCTCTACTCGACACGCAAGTCCTTCCACAGGACAACTTGTAAGGTCTGCTATTGGTCAAATGAAAAGAAAAATCCACATGATGAGGAAGAAGTGACCTTCCTACGAGGGCACCAGTTCCCAGTTCCCAGGCCGAGTGGCTGCTGCCCATCAGCCAGGACAGACGCCCGGCATTCCGAACGCCCGTGCTCTGCCGGTGCACATTCCGAGGTTTCCTAAGCCCGGAAATAATTCTACATTAGACAAATACCAGGTTCACGTTGTACCATGCAGCTTGCAAGTCTGTAGTAATAGATATATTTAAAATGCTCACTCCTCTATCCCCAGCATTTGCCTGTTGATAATACATGTGAAAAAATGAATTCCAAGAGCAACAGGAAAGGCCTGAAAGGTTTTAAATAGAGAAGTGGCAAGCGCTTTAGAAGGGTCATTATTACAAAGATCACTTAGGAAAGATTACTCTGGCTGTCCTGTGGAGAATGGATTAGGAGAGAACAGCCTGGAACCTGGAAGATCTTTTGGTAGCTGTGTTTCCCTGCTGCTGGACATATTTCCGGCTAGTAAAATATTTGTTAAGAGATAACATTCACTTATGTCTTAAGCTAATCGGAGACCTTGGTGATGGGTTATATTAGCTCTTTTAGAAACTGGACTTCTTTCCCTTTTAGCTATATAAGTAGCTGAAGTTTACATCTCATTTACTATGTGTTAGACAATCTAAATATTTTATTACTCATTTTATGTATATTTTAGCATAAGACTGTTAACCTAAAATGCAAAAAGGTTGTTAGGCACCTAAAATGTTTGAATAGTTAAGAGAACACTCATAAGAAATACGTTTTCATTTGACATGTTATTTTTAAGGTAATTCACAAATCAACATCTTAGAAATAACAAAATTTCAACATGTCCTTTGTAAAATATTTTTCATTTGTTAGATTTTTATTATTAGAAATATAACTTTAGTTGAAATTATTCCAAGATATGCCAACAAAGTGAATGACTATAGAAAATAACTAATAATCTATCCTTATGAATAAGTCCTAAATAATTTTTATTTTTCTAACTTAAAAGTACAACTTTATGGTAGAGTTCACCAAACAATAAATAACCACAATTGATGGCTATGCAGCAATTGACAATTCATGTCCATTATTTCACTGATCTTATAACAATACTGTGAGACAGGTATTATTAACTTATGCCAATAGGGACTTGGACTAGCAAGGGTCATTTGATTTCTGCGAGGAAAGCCAGCAGGTGACGACGATGTCAAGATTCCAGCCTGAGCCTTCTGAGTCGTCCTCCACACCTGAGTACTTCACAACTGTGAGGGCGCCACAGTCGGAAGGGGAAATCGGCTCCGCTGCCCCTTCACAGTTACATGGCAATTTTATCTTTTTGTCACAGTGACAAAAGATCTCCAGAGTAGAGATCACGTAAGATGAATAAAGAAAATTCAAGGAGAATACTAAATCCTTTTAGCTGAGACTTTCATGCTCCACTTCATTAAGTATCAGAATTAATAATTATGCAGCCCTGGCTGGTGTACCTCACTGGATTGAGTGCGGGCCTGAGAACCAAAGGATCGAGGTTCGATTCCCAGTCAGGGCACATGCCTGGGTTGCAGGCCAGTTCTCGGCAGGGGATGCATGAGGGGCAACCATACATTGATATTTCTCTCCCTCTCTCCTTCCCTTCCGCTCTAAAGATTAAAAAAAATAAAAATCTTAAAAAAATAATAATGTACACAATGAGGATGTGTAAAGAATTCTTCTATTCTTGGAAAGATGTCTCAAAGGAAGCAAAATGGTCAAAAGGAAGGCAGTTGAAATGAAAACAGATTCATTACTCCCAACCATAATCCAAAATTTCATCACGAAACAAAATAATTCTAAAAGGTGAATCCAAGATATGTCCTGGTCTTGGGAGTATCAGTCTCAAGAACGATGCTGGAGACAAGAGCACGACACACACCTGAGAGCCCGTAATTCTTCGCATCCATACATATGGATACAAGGACGGGGCAGAGCAACAGAGTTGAAGGACATACAGGGACGACAAACAGGGGTGTCGGACCTTTTGGCGTCTCTGGGCCACACTGGAAGAAGAAGAGTTGTCTCGGGCCACACATTAAATACACAAACACTAATGAAAACTGAAGAGCAAAAAAAGGTTTTAAGTAACTTTACAACTTCCTGTTGGGCCGCATTCATAGCCCCGGGAAGAAAAGCAGCAGATGCAAAGGAGAATTCCAAGAACCACCCAGCGCTGCATTCTCTGCAAAGGCGTTTCGGTGCCACAGTCCAGAGAATGAAGCAATGTGGGCAGGATTTGGGCAGGCAGAGAGCAGGAGGAGCACGAAGGAAGACGAGAGGACGGACAAGGCAGAGCCTCAGAGGAGGGGAAGTGCACACGACTGCCAGGGAAGTGAAGGAAGAGTCACTGGACCAGAAAGTAGGTGGAATATCAGGGCAGCCAGAGACAAGACGGATGACGCACAGCTGAGCCTAAAAGCAGGGCAGGAATTTGGACTTGAATAATTAACTGGAAAAAAAAAAAGGGCACTGTTCTGAAAAGAGAAGACAGCGATAATGTTGAGCTTTAATGAGGATGTACATTATTTTATAACAGTATGTATAAAGTGCATAAAACAAAGAGAGAACTAGCAGAAAGGCAGACCAGTTAAGAAAACACTAAAAACGATGCATGTTTAAGGCAACAGGCCTTATGGAACTTGCAACAGAAAGCAACAGGCTGCTGCAGAAGGTCATTTTGAAGGAAAAATTGTAACTCTGTGGGAAACAAAATAAAAGGGTCAAAATAGAGAAGAATCGAAAATTATTTCCAAGTCTCCTGCTGAGGACACCAATCAAACAATTAGATACACCAAAAGACACGAGCTAGATGAAAACAAAGAAGTCAGCACTCTGAGTGACAGATTTTTCCATGAATATTACATGCACTTAAGTATCGCATCAAGAAGAAAATCTCCCCTAGTCCAATATTCTACAAAGTTTTCACGATATTGGATGAACGGCATTTTTTTTTCTAGTGCAAAAGATACAAAAATAAACTTTAGAAGTGTTTTCAGCTTCACTTCCAAAGAAAACTTGACATGACGCACAGAGACATCTGATGAGACTTTCCTATTGTTCACGGTGCTGGGAGAAAATTACCTTAAAAAGGAAGTGAAACTGAAAAATTACTGGTGAAATTTCTGAATAAAAATTGAGACTTTATCAGGCTTATAATAAAAGTTTCCACCTACTCCATTTAGTCATCAAAACTGTGATTTTAAATACAGGAATACCTACAGTGACATTTCTTGGTTATTCCACTGTCATGAAGCAGGTATCCCGTGAGCTGATGGAGGGGAAAGGCAGTGCCCATGGCCCCAGAGACCAATTATAGAACAGCAAAGCAGCATAAAATGGAAATATGAAAGTAAAATGTTGCTGGTAAACTCTTTCCTCACTTTCTCAGAATTGTCTTTAAGATCTGTGATCAAACCTTTCAAAAAGCTGAGGTAGATAATGAGACAAAGTATTAAATATGTTGAAAGAAAATACACAGTTTAATTTTATAGATCTGATATTAAAATTTTCATGTGTGAAACTGGCCTATAATTTTTCCTTCCTCCCACTCTCTTGGTCTATATTTGAAATCAAGGTTATACTACTAGCCTCATACAATAAATTGGAGAAAATAATTCAACTTCTTCTGTTGCTTGAGTCTGTAGATTAAAATTACCTATGCCTTTCAAGTCAGGCAGACTCACTCCTAAAACTGTATCGAGTGTTTTCCTAGCAGGAAGACTGACTTACTGACCAATTTCCTTAGCAGTTACAGGGCTATTCAGGTTTTTCTTCTTTTTTTTTTCAATCAGTGTGGTAATTTACACATTCAAGACCCAGCTGCCTAATAAAGCTCGAGGAACACGACCGCCGAACACACACTCCTATCATACCCGAAATTATATGCTACTTTTGTCTAATACTTTAGTTTGCTTTTTTAACCCCACAATTTCAACATTACAACCATGGTTTTACACAGACAATACTGTTTAGATTTTCTTTGCTCGCCAACCCTTTTGGCATCTCAGAAACTCTCCTAATATCACTTTTTTTCCCCAGGTGAGGACTTACCGGTGGAAAACACACTCGGCTTTCATGTGTCTGGAAATGCAATCGCCAAAGGGTTTCTTTTCAAGGTAAGGAAAATGCCCTAAAATTGACTGCGGGGATGGCTGCAAAACTGTGAATGAACTGAAACCACCGATCTGCACACTGTAAACGGGCGAATTATAAAGTGCATGGATTTACTGCACTAAAGCTACTAAAATATAAAACATTCAGATAAAACAGCCTCCGTGACTTTAATATAAACTGACCTCAAAAAGCTTTTGCCAAGATGGCACCAACACTATTTCTAAGGAACAGAGTTACCACAGGACTGTGCGCTTCTTTCCCCTTTAAGCAGATACTGCCTTTGAAGTAAGAAACAAAGGTAGAGATAACAGAATGATTCTGCTATTTTGAAAGCACGATTTCTCAGTGACAGGGCAGGTGAGCAGTGAAAAAAAATACCATCCTTACAAATGATCTGAAGGCGAGAATGCACAGTAAAATCCCCAAGTTGACAATTGCGCTACATTCTTCCTGACAATAAATGCTCAGCTGATGAGAATAAACCACAGGGTCACTCACGGCGCTGTAAAGGTTGGCCCTACACAATATGCTAAACTGCACAGGGAAATGATGAAGACTTTCTGTGGCAGGCATCACAGCTCAGTAACAAATGACCTAAAGACAAGTAACAGCGGCACACATAAACACGTGCAGATTCGTGAGAATGCTAGGGCAGTGTGTGGGGTTGACTAGAGAAGCCCTTAGGAAAGAACGTTTCTCTGGCTATGAGGCTTGGCACTTTGGAAGGGATGGGCGAACCCGCAGGTGGGCAGGAGCCGTCCATCTGCTCAGGGAGGTATACTGGCCTCGGGAGTGTGAAGCTGAACTTTAGGGGGAAAGAAAAATGGTCTGTCCACTGGGATTCTCTCTCCGCTTCCAGGGAAACAGACACCAGGTCTGATGGGAAAAGAGAGGGAAAGTCCTGCACTTCGCTCCGCAGGAAGGGAGGAAAGTGAAGTGCAAGTTCTCACAGCAGGGTGGCTGCAGCGCTGCACACCACAGGGCCAGGGGCGAGGAGACACGGTGCACCCGACGAGCTACATTATGGGGGGCCGGTGTTAAATGAAAAAGTGGGGTGCCTTGCCCATGAATTACTTCAAATTTCAGAACAGTGAGTGCAGAGCATTAAGCCAAATGGCGGGGCTCTTCCAAATGCCAGGGTCTCGGACACCCAGGAGGCCCTGACTCTTAAGCAGCAAGAAGAGCAGCAGCAAAAGTTCAGAAGACACATAAAAGTTTAAAGCAGAAGATCAAGATCATCAAAAATCCCACCACCCAGGGACCACCACTGCTATCAATCTGCTGTGTATCACAGAGATTTTTTCCTACATACATATACACATGCAGATACTGATTCACAGAACTTCTTTATATCATGGAAATGGTAGATTGTACATTCCTTCTGTAGCTTTTTTTTTTTTTGGTAATATTACACTATGGAGAGCTTTCCAAAGTGTTAGTAAGTGCAGATCATTTCAATCCCATTGTACGGATCACTGAGCACAGAGGTCCAGGCTCCACTCAACCATCTCCTGTTGTTAGGTTTCTTAAGGGTTCTGAGCTTTTGTTATTCAAAACAATGATCAATAAAGTGAATGAGGTGAGAACTGAATGAGTCAATCAGTATAAAGCATTTAACGAAGTACTTGGCAAGTAACAAACCCTCTATAAATGTTAGTGTTTCTTAAAAATATTGCCTCCTATGTAAACATTGAACTAATTTACATTCCCAACAGCAAGGTAAAAAGAGATTGATTTTTCTAAATCCTTGCCAATTCTTTCAAACTCTGCCTTTTGTATTTCTACGAATCATTTGTTCATGTGTTTTGACAGCTCTCCTGCTGGATTCCTTATGATTTTTTAAATTTTAGCTGATTTCTGTGCTTGTAATATCAATCCTTTCTCATTGGAATAACGAGTACTTTTTTCCTCAAAAAGAATTAACTCGAGACTTACCTCCAGTTCCTAGGACCTTCAGGAGCTCAAAGTTTTCAATCCCCACCTTCTCTGCATGTCCTGTTAAATTTGCTAAAAAACAAAGAGAAAAAAAAGCAATAATTAAGGGGATCGGCAACAGGAGGGGGTCCCATGGGGGCTTCTAAGATAACGGCAATGTTTTCTGTTTTTGACTTGGGTGGTTAAGCCATGTTAGGTTTGGGACAAAGGTTCCTTCATGTGGAATAAACTTGAAAATTGTTGCTTAAACAAAGTTAAACGGGTTTCTTTACTGCTAAACATCACAGATTCTGTACCATGAAAATATACATGTGAATCTTCAAGACTGAGACACTACATTTGTCAAATTTGTTGGACCACAAAACTGTTTTTTAGGTGATGCCTATTAGGATCATGTGGGCCAGCCGTCTGTCTGCAGACACGGTTAAGGCAGGCGTGGTCCAAATCCTACTTCTGCCACTTAAAAGCTGTGTGACCTTGAATAAATTACTCAACTGCTTGTGTTTCAGGTCCCTCTAGCATCAGATGGGGATAATTAAAATACCTACCCTCAAAGCCTATGAGGGTCTGCAATTTACTTTGAAATTCGTAAAAAAGAGGACAATGTCTGAAAAAGATAAGGGTAGATATGTGATAAAGCCCGACAAGAAAATGTCAGAGAACCCGGATAGTGTAAGGTGTTCAACACACAAGTCTTTCAAACTGTCTATGTATTTGAAAATGTCTACAGTAAAATGGCAGAAAATAAAACAATACCTACCTCATAGAGTTGTTGTGGTCAAGATAAATAAGTTAAATTTAGACAGTGCTTGCTGTGTGCCAGGAAGTGTTATTATGTCTATAAATAAATTAATGCTTTGGGATTAGAATTTCAAGAAAATTAGACCCATCAAACTTTTAGAATTAAAAGTTTCAGGGAGATAAATAATTTCAGTGTCTTTCCAAATTTCACTAACTGCAAACATTTTTTTTAAACTGTGGTGAAAACATAACATAAAGTTTACCATCTTAACCATTTTTAAGTGTACAATACAGTGGTATTAATTACATGTCAACTGTGTGCGATAGAGCTCCACAAATTGTTCACTGTGCAAAACAAACTCTAAGTCCATTGAACACCCCAACCCCTGGGAACCACCATCTACCTTCTGAATCAAAGAGTCTGACTACTGATGCGTAACCGTACAGTGGGAACAAGTCAGTGTACGGGGCCCCT
Source organism: Artibeus jamaicensis (assembly GCF_021234435.1). Lineage (NCBI taxonomy): Eukaryota > Metazoa > Chordata > Mammalia > Chiroptera > Phyllostomidae > Artibeus > Artibeus jamaicensis. The sequence continues at coordinate 9,617,818 of NW_026521831.1, read as the reverse complement.
GCTCCAAGTCCCACTGACATCAGTACAGATCTAAAATGCATACAGCAACCACAGGTACAATGGTATCTGCAAGTATGCACATGTCCTCCTGTAGTATGCCAAGCAGATTAAGCTAAAAGCCAAGCTCACAGAAACCACCACTTTTGAAAGAATGATTTGACTCTCTTCTAACTGAATTGTTATTTTATTATGCAAAAATTTTAAAGTTGAAGACATAATTAAAGAGCCATAGGTTGAAAATGTTAAAAATTGCTACTGCTGATTCTCACAGTTAGGAGTCGTCTTTTACTTACTGTCCATACCCTGTATTAATATCCCCCATGTCTGTATTTGCAGCTTGCCTGCGTATCTTTTGATAAGCAACCAGTCCAGCCTTTCTTCACTAGCCACAGAACTGCTTTCAAAGGAAATTAAGAGAGATCAGATCAATTCCACTTTGTCCCACAAAGTATACCACCTAGGGAACTCTGGTCATTCATAGATCTTTCAGATCTGTGACGGGCTGTTTTATTCATCATCTACTATACCTCAAATATTGTGTTTCTGACATAAAGTAACACTTTGCCTGTGAGGGTAACTCAAGGCTTCCTCAAACTCCTAGCCTTCAGGAAAAAGAACCGACAAGGTTCAAGATGAAAGGAACTGGCGCCTTCTGTGCTTGGGGGAAGGAGGTAGTGGCGAAGGTCTCCAGGTGATGAGACGTTAGCTGTTTTCTTCAAGGTATGTTCTCTTTGGGTTCTCCTTGCTTTGGCTTGACTGCTGAGAGTTTATTTACTCTGTGTGTTGTTTCTGTCAAGACTGTTCCCAGCTGGCTGGTGAGTAAGGCAGAGCTTGGGAGAGGGTCTTCCCTTCCCGATACCCCAAGCCCCAGGACCTAAGAAAGAAAACCCAATGCTGGGCTTGCAAAGAGCAACCCTGGGCTTATAAAAACACATTCTTTTTTTGCCTAGGTTTATTCCTAGACTTTATTGTTCCTGGCCTTCTCTTCTTAATAATGGTGAGACTCCAGTGAACAAGCTAAGAGAGAATCTGCTTAGGGCGAAATGACCAATGAATCTTAAGCAGAGCCATGTGGTCCAGTTCAGCTCACCAAAGGCACGGTTTCAGTTTGGGGTGAGGTACGAAAGATCAAGCTTGTCATGACAAGCTCCCTGACTTCATTCCGTCCTCTGTTTTAATCTCCCTGGGGGACCTAGCAGCTGGAGCTACAATAGGGCAGGACAGAGACCGTGACCTGCAGTAGGGCAGGACAGAGACCGTGACCTGCAATAGGGCAGGACAGAGACCGTGACCCCGACAACAGTCCTCAGAGCTACTAGCTGGGATCGTCAGACCATTCCTCTGGTTCATGCGTTTCTGCTCTGAAGGTATGAAAAACAGTAACATTTTTATTTTAAAAAATCATTATAAGTTTACAGGCATTGAAACAAAAATATTATTATTCACCATTTAACCCTAATTTAATTTTTTTATTATTTTGCTCTTGAAGTGATAAGGAAAAAAACAAACAGTTCATGGGTCAATATTTTGCTCAAAGTGAAAATTAACTAAAGATATTTGAGTACCAGAAATCCACTACTGTCATTTTTTAATTTTATTGAGGTGTCGTTTACACACAACAAAATTCACTCAAATGAACAGTTTGATAATTTTGGGTGATTATGTACAGTTGTGAAGCCTCCATGCCAACCATGATATAAAACAGTGCCATCGTCCTGAAAGTCCAAGACATCCTTTTGAAGCCAATTACTTCCCAGACCACTGGCTCAGGCATCCAATGATCTAATTTTAGTCATCACAGTTTTAACTTTTCTCAAATTTCATGTTTGTGAGTTTCATCTACGTTGCTGTGCATGTTACTACTTTATTTCTTTTTGTTACAGAGTAGTGTTCCATAGCACCGATAAGCCACAACTTGCTTTTCCAAATTCACTAGCTGATGGACTGCATTGGTCAGATTCATATTGGGTGCAGTTTTTGGTTACAACAAAGTGTTTTTGTGGGCATGTTTTCACTTCTCTTGGGTAAATACCTAGGAATGAGATTGCTTCACATACGGTACAACCATATCCACTTTTGTAAGATACTAGTATTCTATTTTATTACAACGGCTGCGCTATTTTGCATTCTCACCAATAATATACAAGAGGTCCACTTGCTCCACACCCTCTTAAAGACACGGTACTATTACACTTTTCAGTAGTAACCATTCTAGTAGGTATGAAGTATCTAACTGCTTGCAGACTGTATTTTAGAGCACTTTTAGGTCACAACAAAAATGAGCAAAAGGTACGTATATATCCCATATGCCTTCTGCCACCATTCACGAACAGCCCCCTCATTATCAACGCCCCCACCACAGAGGTACACTCGTTACAACTGATGAACCTGCACTGGCATGTCGTCATTGCCCAAAGTCCACAGTTTACAGTGGGGTTCACTCTTGGTGTTGGACACTCTGTGTATTTGAACAAATGCATCTACCATTGTATCGTAGCAGTTAGTATTATACAGAGTAAGCAGCTCTATCATATTTAGGCATGGAGGGAATATTTATTAATTATAAAGATTTTTTCCATTGTATTAAAGACAAAAACACATAAAAATTATAAATATTTTTTCCATTGTATTAAAGACAAAAACACATAAAAGGAAATGTTTAATATGATACTATATCGAATCCTAAGCAATGACAAATACGTATTCAAGCATGTGAGTCTAGGTGTCCAAATGGTTCTCATTTCTATGCTATCTATAATTTGTTATTGTAATTAGAAACTTTTAAGCAAGAAGGTCTAAAAATAAATTACATTTCTCTTAATTAAACTGTTAACTTAAGATCAAAAGCTCAAACTTCTCAGCAACAATACTAATATTTATTAGAACAAGACTTACAATATTTACATATTTTACTTGACACCAGAGGAGAAACAAGCATTAGCCAAACACAGAAATCTTCTTTATGTCTGAGTCACCACACACCTTAGTGAAGTCCGAAATGATATTCTGATCATATGGTGTGGAACTAACTCCCTGCAAGCCTGGGGCCAGGCTGCACCAGATACTGGCCTGTACTGCGCTGAGAGAGAACTGTCCCTGTCTTTTTTCTCACCTAAAAGTGAATGGTATTTTATTGTGACTGTTGGAGCTCCTCCTCTTGTGCCAGGTCCCTCTGTCCCTCTCCCTGTCTAGTCCTCCCCAAAGGTAAGAGAAACCTTGGTATTCAGAGTCCAAACTTCTGACTGCGCATAGTCAGTAGTAGGTGGATCCACACCAGTCTGTTCTTTTGCCTCAAACTTCTGTCCTAGGCTGACCCCAAGGGCCGATGGCTGGTCTCTTGCACTGCTTCACTGTACATAGTAGTTAACTAAGCAAATTCAGAGGTTGTTTGGGAACTCGGTGTTCACTCACTAGTTTGCTCTCCTCTCTAACCTTCTAACCCACACACTTCAACATGTTGGCTCCAAGATTATAATTAGATGGGGCTGGGAGGGGAGCAGAAGTCCTCACTTGAGCTTGGGCCGAGACTGCGTGCACCAGCGCGGCTTCAGTGTAAGCGAAGTTCTCCATGAGAACCCGTATGCTGGGAGCTGGCACAGCTTTTGTCAGCGTGACACTGAGTCCCACTGGCCACTGCTCTGTGCAGTTTCCTCATGACTCCTGAGGGACAAGAGTAGATCGGCTGGGCAGAGTTTGGGCATGTCTGGATTTCTGACCCTAACAGCTGAATGGTGCCAAAACCGTACCCTCAGCCCCTACGTTCTAACGAAAAGGATTAACTCCTTCCCACAGAAACAATGCCTGCTGAAATTCTTCACAAATATATAAAATAACAAAGAGCATCAATAAACAAAAATGGAGGCTAGAGCTATTGAATTAGTGCAGAACAGTATGGCCTCATCAGTTGTTCATATCTGGTATCTATTTTGAAGCCCACATCATATGAGTTTTAAATATTCGTAAACTCGGACTAGAACAAGTATTTTTAAACTTTTCAAGGTCTACTTGAGGCCTATCTCTTATTGTTCGTCAGCTTATACTGTCTCCTCTCATGAAAACCTTTCATAATGTTTTTTACATTAATGCATTACTAAGGTTATTCATTTAGAAAAGATAGGCATGAACTGTTTTAATGCTTTCACAGGCAATTTTAACCAGTTTTTTTCTTATTACAACGTTAGAAACTATCCCCACTGAAAGTCAAAATCCTTCACCTCTTGATCTGTGTTATCCTATAACGCATACTTTCTAGTTAAGTAATCACTGTACAAGAAGTCAATGGATTTTTTTTTTTTTTAAGTTTGTCAAAAACAAATTTCAGGCTGGTGTGGCTCAGTGGATTGAGCACCGGCCTGCGAACCAAAGACTCACCGGTTCTATTCCCAGTCAGGGCACATGCCTGTATAATGGACCATGCTGGGGGTGTGCAAGAAGCAACCAGTCAATGTTTCTCTCCCACATTGATGTTTCTTTCCTTCTCTTTCTCCCACCCTTCTCTCTAAAAATAAATAAATAAAATCTTAAGCCCTCCCCCACAAAACAAATTTCAATATTTAAATGGTTCCCTACAAAAGTATGAATTAACAGTCAAGAAAAAATCTTGTACTATCAATGACTAGAAATATTAGGTTCCTGATTCTATAACTAGATTCCTTCAGCTCCCTGTACAATATTAACATGGTTCTCTGCAATGTGGGGAAAGAGGACTACTGTAATTTTTAATAATAAATTTAGACTAATAGGATAATTGTCTTTTTCCCAAATTTAGATAGCGTTGCTATTTGTATTATTATTATTATTATTATCTAATCCAGTTTCATGGTTTTTAAAAAACAGACACATAAACAGACCTAAGGTAGACCCAGAAAAATCTACCACTGAAAGACATTTATTGTTAATCCTTGGCAGATTCTTCCAGAATCTTGGCCATAAACCTATGACTGAAAAATGGCTCCTCATTCAACTTTCTAGGCAATTCTATTACCATATATAATGAATTCATAATGCATATTATCTATGATCATTTCTTTAAGTTGTGAGAAATTTACCTTGGAACTTCCCAGTCTTATGAAGGAAAACAATCAGTAAAAATACATGATTAGATCCAATGGTTGTGTTAAAACTAAGAAAAGGCTTAATTTAAAAGCACTTTTACAATTAAAGTAGAAATAAAGAAAATAATGCTTTGGAGGCCATTTCAAGTAAGTTTTTTTTAGTATATGACTCAGGCACACACATACCAGATTTTATTCAATAAATTAATCACTTATTAAATTTGCAATAAGCTGTGAGAAATGCAATTTAATAGAAAGGATTATGGAGTCTGCAGACATTGAAGGGAATATCATTAACATGCAGAACTAGTTAGAAACACTCATTGAGAATGCAGGCCCTCGTTCACTCATTTCACACCTGAATAGGTGTTCGGTCTTTAGCTAAGAAGTACAGGGTTTGAAATGGCAAAGATGAGACAACAGTTAGGGAATTCTGAGCTAGACTAGCTACAGTGAAAGCATAAGTAGGAATAAGTATTTTCCCAGTAAAGAATGACAAGACGAGAGGAATGTTCTAATTAGCTATTACTGGTTTATGTGGGGAAAACAGTAAAAATATAACATCAAATAAGTACATGAAACTTGCTGATTCAAAACCTGGAATGCCAGGTTAATTAGCTGTGATTGAATCCCTAAGCAATTTCGGTTCTGGACGTGAGGAAAGTAAGGTTTTAGAAAAGTCCTCCGGGCAGTGATGGGTCGTGCGGACAGCAGCACGGAAGACTAACTGGAAGATGGCGGGGCGGCTGCCGTGAACCAGACTTGTGCTCGGTGGGTCTGGGGTGAGTAGGAACAACAACTCAGAGTTCATCGAAAGGGGAAGTTGAAAGGGGAGCCTGCAAGGGGAAGTTGTGGGGTTTCGACATGCATTCTGAAGTGATGGCAGGACGCCCTGAAAGAGCTGCCATGTAAGCCGACCTAGACAAGGAACCGAAGTTCTGCAGAGAAGAGGCAGAATGCTGATGGGGTTTGGAACATCCCAACCCCCAAATTCAGCACCTCGGCATACTGAGTATTTGAAGCTGTAGGAACCTGAGAAGCAGCGTGTGCAGGAAGGACTCTGACCTCCCCTGAAGCAGGCCACAAACCCTTCCTGTGAGAGGTGCCCCCCTCCACCCAGAGGAAAAGAGCACCCTTATCGCTGACGACAAGGGACACTGAGAGGAGTCTGAACAAACAGCGGTCCCGGTTTACTACACTTACCTCATGCCCTTTGCCCTATCACTCCCCTTTTCCACAGTTTTCTACTCTTCAGCAAAACAAATATGAAAATGCTCAGGTTTAACCGTTTCTTTGGGTCATTTCCTTATGAAGGCTCCAGTGTCCCATAAAACTTATATTAAATAAATTTTATACTTTCCTCCTTAATGGCTTTTGTTACAGGAGTCTCAATTGAGAACTTAGAAAAGTAGAGAAAAAAGATATTTTTCCTCTCCTAAAATGCACCAGGTTATTAAGAGAGGGGCAATGGCTGAAACTTGCAGTAGAAAGCCCTTAAGGAGACCACCCCCCAAAAACGGTGAGTGTTAATAATGATCAGAGCTGGGATCAAGAGGAAAAAGAGCCAGAGAATTGGTTAGAAGATGAACAGTATATACAGTCCAAGAAAAGACAGAATGCCTGATAAAATAATGATTATCGATGAGGTCAAACTGTGGTACAATGAGACATATATATTTGATCTTTGTTCCCAGTCCTCGCGTGCAGCTCCTAAAAGCTTAGGAACCTCCAGGGTATGGAATTGGGCCTTCTGTATGCTAACGAGATGACTGGTGCTGGGAGTCCACCCCCCCCGCGAGCTTCAGGATTTGAGGCTGGTGGGCGAGGGAAGAAGTAGCTCTGGTTACCAGAAAAAAACTAGGACTTTCAACCCCATCCTCTACCCTTTCCCCTGCAGGGAGGGGAGGTGGGGGGAGTAGAGATCAAGTCAATCAACAATGGCCAATGACTTGAGGCATTATGCCTACATAATAAGCCCTCCATAGATCCCCTGAACAATGGTTTGGAGAGCTTCAGGTTGGTGTGCACACAGACGGTGGTACCCTCAAAGGGGCATGGAAGTCCCCATTCTCCATCCCACCCTCTGTGCTCCAACCAGTACCTTGGCCCTATGAAGCTCCTCCATTAGAGGCTGTTGCTAAGTTGTAGTTGTATCCTCAAGTCTAGGCAGAGAGGCCAGGATATAAGGATGGGGCTGGAAAAACAAAACAACAAACTTAAAAGCAATGAATACAGATAAATCTGTTCAAGGAATGGAGATATAAAAAAGAGAAAATGGGAGCAAACTCATATGGAATGTTTTTCTGCCTTTGAAGGCAGATGAGAGAAAAGACTACTGAAAAAAGGAAAAACGGGAAAGGCTGGAAAAAGGGGGGTGGGAGGGATGGTATCTCAGGGAACAGATCCTTCACGATGTGATAAATAGTGGGATCCAGCGCAGAAAAGGTTGGAGAGAAGGATTAAAGGACAGAGGGAAGAATAAAGATATATTAAGGTGGAAGGATGGAAAAAATGATCATAGCCTTTCCGCCGGACACAACGGTCTGTGAAGGGAATACAAGAGACAGTGCAATGAAACGACAGGAAGATGCCTCAGAGGTCGGGTTGGCCAAAGTACACAACAGAACGTGAAGTGAGGTCCACGACAGTCTCCAAACTAAAAGTCATTATAAGCGGCAGGATTTAAACTCTCTTAATCCAAAGAACTAAAATACTTAAAGAATGGATAAAAAAGACGGACGGAACAAAATGAAAACTAAAAACCAAAATGCCAAATTGGGCAACGTGTTTCTAGCACTTTCCAGGGGACCACCTAATCAGCAGCTTCAAATACCAGGTCCCCTTGGAAGGAACCGCCTATCAGGAGAAAGTGTACAGTGCTCCTGAGGCTGGACATCTTATCTGTTAGAATACACAACCAACTTCCTTTTTTCTAATCCTGTGCTCACCAAGCCACTCAGTTTAACTTGATACTCTCACCCAAAAGGAAAATGCACTAATTAAGCAAACACAAATGTTTCCTGCACTTCTCTGTATTCCCACTGTTTGCTGGCAATGGCTTGGGTTTATACATGTCTTTTGTGATTGTAACTATAGCTATATGCATGAAATTGGAGCACAAAAAGAAAAACAACATAATGATTTGGCATTAAATCCCATTTGCCACTATCAGGGAACATTAACAGCGTTTATGTACAGGACACTGCAGTAGTATAGTGTTGTCTCATCAGTGGTTTTCTGACTCCTTTTCATTTCGGAAGGAGAGCAATTATAAAAAGTAACGTGAGATTCGGTTGTGAATGCAATAGGAAGGAGAGGAACATAAAGCTGTTGCAGCTGAGATGCAAATAATTAAGGCATAGTTCATTATAAATCTAGGACCTACAGAAAGAACACCATCAACTTCTGAAACTTAAATACTGTCTACACAAAACCTTGTCCAATGTTCAAGTACTTTTCTTTTCTCTTTGAGACAGTAGCTCGTCAATTTAAAAGGGGGTAGGGGATGACAAAGCCCAGCAAGTTAATCAGAAAGTTCCTGTTTTGGGTAAAGAAGGGAGTTTCAGTATTGGCCCCAATTCCCTTTTCCTCAGTAATTAGTTTCACCTTCCCTTCCTGGCATCTTCAGTATTTAAGAAATCAGCATTAACTTCTGATTTCCAAGTACTGGTGTGAGAAAGATCACATCAGGATACTGGAGACATGTTTCCCTTTTTAGAACTTTTATTATGACCTGTAACAGAAAAGTCACGGGGGGAGGGGGTCAGTTGTAACCCCACCGCGCTAACACTAGCTACCCTCATTTGGAGCGTTCACTTCCAGTCTTCTTGTGCATGTATCCTAGTTAGTAGCTGGGGCTTGCCAGGTCCTTAAAGCCCACAGAGCTAAAGCCCTCCCACTCCCTATTCAAAATAGGTATTCTTAATCTCTCTCCAGCTTCCACCCTTTGGGGCGAGGCCATTATCTTCACCTAGCTCCTGGCCTCGAATCATTTTTCTGACTCATCTCCTTTTCTCCCTTCCTTTCCCTCTTAGGAACAAAACCAACAAATCCTTCCCCTCTGCTTCCTTCCTGTCTGACCTCAACTGCTCCTGCTACCATCCACACACATCCCTCCCTGAACTTGCTGTTAAGGCGATGCCCCCAGGGCAGCTCCCGCCATTCTAGGGACTCTGGTGCCCACTGCTCTGACGATACATTTTTCTTCTCCTTACCTATTTATAGGTTTTATGTAATTATCATACTCAACATATCACCACACAGTCTACTTACTGAATGAGCATTCGGAATGTTGACGTGTACCTGATATGGTGCAAAGCACTGGCGCCTCGCGCTCCCCAGCAGCACGGGGTCCAGGGGAGGTGCTCACAGACAAGCGATGAGCCCCAGGGCACCAGCACTCTGACAGCTCTGAGGGACAGAGACCGGGAGAGCGTACCAGAGCACCTTACCACACCTGTGGGTTTGGGGAGTTAGGTGCGGATGGACGGAGAGGCAGAAAAAGACCCTGCATGTGAGAAGGAAACACAGCCAGAAAAGCACCAAGACGAGGACAGCTCACAGCTTATGTAGGAACCTGCAATTGGCACAGGCGGGCAATGCAGGGCAAGGAAGGGGAAAGAAGGCACAGCAAGACCCAAGCAGGCACCAAGTCATGGAAGACTGTGTGACACTGAGGAAAGTATCTATTTTATTTTAAAGTAAAGGGAGAGCCAGTGAAAGATTTTAGGCAGAGGATTAAGATAATTGATTCTGTACCGGAAAAAGACCACCAGCAGCAGTGTGGAAATGAATTACTGTAGAAAGGAATTCACTCGGGAGGCAGCAAAGCCAATGCACAGGCTGATGCAACACTGGAGGCCAGAAACAACTAAGGCACGACTGAGGCGCTGCAGCCGGAGAGGAAAGGGAGGGGCCCCGATATGTTTGGTACTCACTAACAGTGTAATACTGAGAGCAGAGTGAAAACACTGGAAATTACTAAAATGATCAACCTTCGAAGTTTAAAATGATGCTCCTTAAGTGACCATGGTATCGGAAAGTACTCGGAGTGAAAGACAAGATCAATTTTCAGAAAGTTTCACGGGAACTGTATTCATTTGTCAAAACTCACAACTGTGTGCCAATAAGAATGAATTTCACTGTATGTAAATGACACCTCTATAGAAAATAATTAGAACTAGAAAGTAAGGATCACGAAAACATTTTAAAAACACGCATATTATAGAGAAATGCTCAGATTCAACAAGGATTTTCTTAACGTTTACTGGGTTATTGTTTTGCATGCAATCTATTTACTTATCGAAATTAATACTTTTCAGAAAAGTCACATACTTCTAAATAGCAATATAAAGCTTCTAACACTTATTCTTCTTTTTTTCCAAAATGCATGCACTTCTCATACATCTTTTTTTTTAAAGATTTTATTTATTGAATTTTACAGAGGGGAAGGGCATGTGCCCTGACTGGGAATCAAACCTGCAACCCTTTGGTTTGCAACTTGTACTCAATCCACTGAGCTACGCCAGCCAGGGCCATTTCTCATACATCTTACAGGATATTATCTAAGTAAATCGTTCTTCAATTTTATAAAACATTATTTATTTATTTATTTAGTAATGCATTATTCTGAAATATTACAAGTTCTTCTGTCTTTGTATAATAGCATATGGCTTAACAGCATTTACTAATGTGTAGCTGTATGTGTGCATGTATAGATTCAGTGAACATAAACTTTATGAATTAAAAGTAAGTACACGAGATGTCTGTGGGATTTCCAAGTAAAATGGCCAAAGGACAGTAAAGAATTTTACTGCAGCCTAATTATAGGAAAATTCACAATTATTATAAAACAGAGCTTTAAAAGAACAGTCAACTAGAAAACTTCATTTCCAAGCCATGCCATCTGACTGAAGTTAATATACACAAAGATGTGAAGAAAAAGATACTTTAAGGAACAATATAGCACATTAAAAGGATTGCATAAAAGTTTTCATAACATTTTCAAAAGCAAGTTCCCTCAGTGATGGTTTTATAATCATCTGACGAGTTTAAAGGCAATTGTGCCTGAACCCGAGTCAGGACAAAGAGCAGGACTGCACTGCTCACACTCAGTGTGGCTTTCCGGTTCTTAAGTGAAGAGGCACCTTCGTTTGCAATAAGTCAGGCTCCAGCATTTTGGCAAGCAAAAAATTAGGTAATGTAAGTGATAAAAACTTACACCATTACAAGGCAATATTATTTTGGTATTTGTTGATATATTTTAAATTGTATCTTCCATGCAAGCAATAAAATAGTTTCTAATAGTCCAAAGTAACATTCCCAAGGATCAGATTTCAATTTGTTGTAAGAAAATACGGCATTTTGTTCCTCCTAAGTCATAGCCTCATTTTTCCACTGCAATTATACTGTCACCTCTACACTTAATTCTATTGTGAGAAAGTACTTTATCAACACCCTTTCTTTTTTGTATTTTCCAGACTACATGCTGCTAATAGTGACAACTGGGTTTCTATTAGTGCTTCAATGTAGCAGCTTTGAATCAAATATCAGTTTCAATAATTTGTGCTTACAACTATAAATTTTCATAAGACTACTGCCATCTCATTTTTAAGAATAATCCTAGTTTTTTAAAAAATGTTACCGATAATTTTAACTCATAGTGAACTATCTCATTTCATTCCATGGACACTTGGGGCCAAAGAAACTCAATTCATACTGTCTTGTCCCACCCTTTCGCTCCCTTTTCAGTTTTAACTGCGCTTCCTCCAACACACCACGCTCTGACACCAAGTCTGGGAGTTGGAAGAAAAAGGTCAAGGAATGCTCTGGAGGGAATTACAGGCACTGGAGCTCGACAGCCAAGTGCTGCTCCCCTGCTGCCCCCCCCCACTTTGCTTGTTTCAAACATGAATTGTGTAACCCATTCCCCTGAAACCAAGTTAAGCAATTAATGCTTCCAATTCTATGACAAGGGTACCAGCACAATTATGTTGCCACAGAAAAAGCTACAGGTCTTTTGTGTTCCTAAACACATTTATAGTGCTCCCTGGCCATTTACTCTTTTTGTTTGTTTGTTTGTTTAATTTTACAACGATTTCAAAATCCAAAGTTGTAAAAATAACAGTTGCAAAAATAACTCCCATATGCATAATTAGTTTTTAACATTCTGCCACATTTTTTTTTACTCATATACTCATACATACACTCACACACATTCCTTATTTTTTCTGACCTACTTCAGTGTAATTTGCACACCTCATGCATCTTTACCCCGTAATATTTCAGTGTGTATGTCCTAAAAATTCTCTTAAGTTCCCTCAGCCTATGAGCAAATTCAAAAAATTTAACACTGGTAAAATATTTTAATCTATGGTCCCTATTCTGATTTGTTGACTGTATGATGTTCCTGTGATGTTTAATTTTATGTGTCAAGTTGGCTGGATCACAGGGCACCCAGATATTCAGCCAAAAACTATTCTGGGTGCTTTTATGAGGGTGTTTTTAGACAGGACTAGTGTTCAAAGTGGTGCAGAGTGGACCCTGAGGGCACAAGTCAACCACATGAAAAAGTGGCCCAAATGCCATTGGTCCCCACTCCTGCTCTCACTGCCTGCGCGCTCCTAGCTTGTACCCATAGCCTCATGAGGGATTCTCTCAGATCAAAGGACAGAAAAGATGAGACTCAGGCCCGGTTTACAGATGGTTCTACACACCAGGAAAGCACCACCCAAGAGTAGCCAGTCATGAGCGTACTGCTCCTTGCTGGGATGTCCCTACGGGACAGTGGCGAGGGAATCATGTGACCAGTTTCAGGAATGAAGACTACAGTTGTCATGAATATTTCTTATTTTGTTTTGTTATAAATAAGTTTATGCGTGTATGTGTATGTGACAAGTATATTAGTTCTCTTCCTTTTCTTTCCCCATGTCATGTAACATATAATGTATTAACTTTATATGATAGTATTTAAGTTACGGAATAACAAGAAGAAGAGTGAATATCTCTCAAGGACTTTTAAATCTTATTGGCAAAAGGATGAGTACATGCATGGGATGACTTTAGATGGGTGAACTAGCAACAACTCCTACGGACAGGCAGGTAGGGCCGAATCACTGAGGACTTTGAAGGACAAGCTAGATAAGGCCTAGTGATTTCACCCTCACAGGTGCAAAGGTGGTATAATCAAGCAAGAGGAGAATGTCTGGGCTTCAGATGAACTCAGTTTAGAGCTCAAGCTCTACCACTCACACTGTGCCCCTTACTTGTAACCTGTGACTGACCGGGTAGACAAATGGAGGGGTGCAATGGATCGTGCACTGATTGATGGATGGATGCATGCATGCATGCATGCATGCACAGATGGACAGGTAGTTTGGTAGACACAAGGACAGACAGTGTCTCTCTCTGTCTCTGTCTGTCTGTCTGTCTCTCTCTCTCTCTCTCTCACACACACACACACACACACACACTCTCTAACAGTACTTACCTGAGCCTGGATTCATCCCAAAAGCAGAGCATCAAAATGATTTGTACGTTGACAGGAGAAGCAAAGGACCAAGGAGGGGGAAATTGGAAGGGAGCATGAGCCGGCAAAGGGCACCTTATTCAGATGCTCACTGCTGTGGGCAACTGGAGCTCAATCTTGCCAAGACTCCCTAAGGAATGACTAGAAAACTCTTAGAATTACCTGTGCAAAGACAAGAAGAAGCATTTCTCCCTTGGCCCCTGGCCCCAAGGTTGAGCATGAACTTCCGAGCACCTAGGCTGAACTCGCCTCTGTGCCCTCTCACCTGTGTTTCCTGCTGAGTGGGCCTGGGTGAAGCCCTGGAGCAGAAAGGGAATGAGGCGCAGGGAACATACTTGGGACAAGACACTGTCGGGGCAAAGCGAGCCAGAGCCTGCACGGATGTCTGAAGAGAATTTAAGGTGGCACTTAACAGGCACCTGACGGAATAAAGCTCAAACTTCCTTCTGCCTCTGTCATTAGATACATGTGTATTGAATCATTACTCTGTACACCTTCAACTTACACAACGGTATAAGTCAATTATATCTCAACAAAGCTAGAGAAGAAATAAACTGCTCGTTCAGTCTTTGAGGAGGAGCTAGCATAGCCGTCACACATGGTGATAGGAAGGAGCTCGTCTGCACTCCAGGGATTCACTATGCTTCTTGTCGCTTCCGTGCCTGGTGAGTAATGCCAAAGAGGCCTCCAGAGCAACCACAGTCCAACAAGAGCAAGGGAACTGAAGACTCAGATCCCTCAGAAACGGTCTTAATCATACAAGTCAGGTAACGTCCTGCCTGGCTGCGCATCTTTCTGGGCCCAGCACTGCCACAGAGCTCTGCGGGTCAGGGCACACCGAGTGCCCTCTGGTCCACTGTGGTAATACTACCCACCCTGCTCCTGCTGGTAAGCACCACCGCCCTGGCCTCGTACTCCAGAATCCTACCATTTCTATGGATGCTAGCGAACCCAGCTCCACAGAAGTACCACCTCTCAACCCCACCCTGTTTCCCTCCACCACTGTGTTCAGTATTACCCTAGGGAATGAAGTGTGTGCTCTGAACCCTTCTAAGCACCGTGGTCAAACAGCGTTCCCCAGTCTCTCATAATAAATCCATTCTCACAGTCTCTATTCTCTGAAATGTTTTACCTTGACACTCTGCCAAAGCAATTCTTACACATCTACCTAATCTACTGTAAGTCGTATTCATGCCTAAGCTTCAGGAAACCATCTCGGCAGTACATTAGGACCAGGTTACTAGGACACTGACGCCTGAGATGTGAAGAATGCTCCCATGTTAGGAAATTCCCGGTCAGGGCACACACCTGGGCTGCAGGCTGGTCCCTGGTTGGAGACGCGCAAGAGGCAACTGATTGATCTTTCTCTCGCACATCGATGCTTATCTCCCTCCTTTTCCCTCTCTCTAAAAATAAATAAATAAAACCTTTTAAAAATTATTTTTTTAAAAAAGATGAGATCCGGGCCTGTTTTTAAGCATCGGCAGTCCTACTGTTATAAGTAACCGGACCTCCTCCAAAGCTGTCCCAGAACCCTTGTCCCCCCACGTGCCCTGCCCTGAGCACTGCTTGGCCCGAGCCTGTTATTCTCTTGGCTACAAGCCTCTGGAGGAAAACGCGGTCAGCCAACTTCAGAGCCGTATAATCACCACTGTCCGCACACCACTCAAGCCCAGAGCTGTCACGGAACCCCACCCTCCACCTTCCAGCCAGTGCCAGCCCCAGTCCCTGCGGGGGGGGGGGGGGGGGGAGCCTCAGCAACTGTTCTGTCACCACCCCTGCCACCAGCAGCGGTGTCCTTGCTGCAGTCTCGCCAGTTGGTGACCCACTCTGACATCCAATCTGAGCTGTGCTTTCAAGAGCCACTTCTGCTACTCCCCATCTTAGCTGGGACTCGTGTGCCAGCAATTTATTTGGAAGGTAACCCCAGTGAGAAGGCGTGAGGAAGAAGAACTCAGGAGACTGAAACTGGAAAGGAGGAAAAGCCAGAACAGGATGCATGATCAGCTCAACTCAATCTGGACCTTTTGAGGAAGGTGTAAAATGCCTGCCAGGATTCTCTCTTCTAGTCTAGGGTCAAGACAGAGAAGCATTATTACCAACTCCTGTCCTCTGTTAGCTGGGAGATGCCCCAGTGGGACATGAACACCCTGCATCTGGGCTGTGCACCTGGACTTGCTGAGCCAGCTCGCTCCAGTGGCCCAAACCTTGGAGTCGGAGCCAAAGCCCTGGGGCAGAAAGTGAAAAACATGCAGCAGGCGTGCCTGGAATTAGACGCCATCAATCCGAAGCGAGTGGATGCCCACGCTGAACTGGCACTGCCGCAGCTGGACCCTGGAGCGAAGCAGATGGACAGTGAGCTTGTGCCCCGGGGGTGTCACCTGCAATACCAATCACCTACATGTGTTGTGAGAACCAAATGAGACACACAAAATGCTTGGCAGAGCACCTGATACATAAAGCACAATAAATGACAGCGCCTACCATTAGGTCAGACGCTGAACTAAGACTGTGTCGTAGTAACGGTGAACAAGAAGCAGATAAAGGAGGCGGTTCAGAACTGAGAGCAAACTGGTGCTCGGGGAGAAGGCGAGGCAGAGGAAGGGCCTGGCAGCGCGGAGACCGGCAGTGCCACGGTCAAGTACAAAAAGCTGGAGGAAAAAGCACTACTCAACACAGGGGGGGGCAAGGTGCCAGTGGGCTCTCCCAGTGTTTTACGTTCAGTAGACGGTTGGAAATGACTGATAAAAATTCAAGAAAGAGATCTAAGTGAAGAGAGCCACTTGGATGGTAGTTCAAACCATGACAGTATTTGATGCCCTAGTTAACAAGAAAAGACGGCAGACACGGATTAGCAACATTTAAGAGACAAGCTGAGGGATGACAGCCAGTGAGAGGGGGAGATGGGGCAGTCAGTGACAGGGGACCAGGAGGAAGACCAGTGTCCCGGGGGGAAGGGAGGACAGGACCAGCACCTGAGAACCAGCTGCTCTGAAGAGGCTCCGTGAGATTAAACGGAGGCGCTCCCACCCGGTCAGGACGACAGGGAGACATCAGTCATTTTAGAGAGAACAGTTCCCGTGCGGTGACTGAAGTGGAAGCCTGATGTCACAGCGCATCCGAGTGAATGACAGGTAAAGGGGAGAAATAGCTGGTGTAAATGGCTCTTTCGAAAATCGGCGAAAAGGAAAAACAGCAAAAAGTAGACGGCCACAGACTTTTTTTTACGTAAGACTCAACTGCATTTGTCGTAAGAAGAGTTTGAGAATCAGGGAAAGGGGAGAAAAAAATACAAAGTTCTCGGAGGAAGTGGAAGGTTCCAAAGAGATGGGAGAGCATAACCTGACTCAATCATCTTTACTTAATATGTTCGGATTTGTTTTTAGTACACCAACTAGGAAATATGTATTTAGCATCTAATTTATTGGGACCAACCTAATAAAGCTATCGACTTTAAACTTATAAAACTATGTCTTTTCTCACTGAACCTTACAAAAACATAAGCTTCTTGGACTAATTTAGTTTCAGTCAAAAGGTGACAATGGTATGCAGTGAGAAAAGAACCCTCCCTCTGCTATTTTGGCTTTTTTTCTTTTTGTCGGGGGGCGGGGGGAGTACATTATTTATAAACAATTTACCAGATAAGCTCTAATTTAGGGGTTACCCAGAATAGTTTGGACAGTCCATATATAACTCTGAAATCTAAAATCTTGAACCCTGGTCTGCAGACTCCAATTAGCTCAGTTCTAGAAAATAAGCTTGAACATGAGCTAAACGGCGAGCCCATTAGGCTCCTTTCAACTGCCAGGTGGGAAGCTATTTCGAAGCTATTCAGATCTGTGGTTGGGCCTCAAACCACGACTCCGGACAGCGCTCTGCTAGAGGCAGAACAAAGGTAAAGTTGATGTCTCTGTGCTTTGAAACGATGCTGCCCACTTTCCTCTACGGCCAGCGTCACTCACCCTCAAGCCTCACAGCACTTTTGGTGTATAAAACGGCCTGTTTGATCATCCAACTGATCTGGGGACTACATGTTTGAGCCAATGTGAAAACCCAGTCAATAAGAAAATGAATGCTTATAAAGCACAAACAAGCAGCCTTTTTCCTCCAGTACGTGTACCAAATAAATTTAACAGAGAAGAACTGAACTAAATATAAAACACTTCACAAAGAAGAAAGAGAACATTGTGCTTCCTAAGAATTCTGGCATGATCTGGAGAACACGTGCAGGGAGCTGCCCTCGGTGGGGGCACAGGCGCGTCGTGGCTGTGCCTGAAACCTCTCTGGAAGGTGTTCTACAACATTCTATAAAGTTCTGCCTTGTGGCACGTAAATTTTGTGTCAACTTGTGTGTTTTTCTCTAGCTAAGACTTTAAATTAAAAAAAGATCTTATTTATTTGTGGTTAGAGAGAGGGGAAGGGAGGGAGAAAGAGAGGGAAACATCGGTTGGGGTGGACTCTTGCTCGTGTCCCGACCAGGGATCAAACCCACAACCTAGGCGTGTGCTCTGACCAGGAATCAAACCGGTGGCCCTTCACTTGACAAGGCCCACCCAACTGACCACACTGGTCAGGGCCATAGCTAAGACTTTTAAAATGCCAGAATAACAAATTTTTAAAAGAACAATAAAGCTATTTTTTCTTCTTGAAGAATGAAGTGCCTTTTCTTCACCATTCATAGAAAAGGGGAAAAAATCCTTAAGCTCAAAACTCCCCCATCTTCCTGCTCCCAAATGTACAAATGCATCTGTATCCTCTCTACCCCCCCTCCTGTTATCCCAGAAACAGTGAGCCTCCTCTTATCAGAGGCCAGTCCCCACGGCCCCCTTATCAGGGACCTTGACGCCATCCCCTCATCTGTGTAGATTCAGTCTCTCTCTCTCTCTCTCTCTCTCTCTCTCTCTCTCTCTCTGTCTGCCAGGATCCAGACGAGTGGTATTTAAGCATCTTCTAGTATCCCTCATCTTAGTAACAAATAACAACACCTCCACCTCCAAACCCCACATTCGTCTCTGGCTAAGTCTCTCTAATCCCCTCCAGAACCAAGTCTCTCAAAAGTTATCTTCACTTGCATCCACTCCTCAACCCATTCCAGTCTGGCTTCTGCCACCAAACCTGCACCGGAACTGCTCCCGACAAGGACAGTAGCCGATCAGTCCAACCTGACAAACACCCCATGAGGCACTTCACCCCTTGGCTTCCACGCCACCGCGGCGTTCTATGGTTTTCCCCTGGTTTTTCTTCCGGCTGTGCCCGCTCCATACTCTTTCTCAGCAATCCCCTTTCTATCCATCCTCTAAGTTTTGGAGTTTTCGGGCCTCAGTTCTGAGTGCTCTCCCCTGCCCTCCATTCTCTCACCTCTCCAAGTGCTCCCCTCCACACCTGGGCTTTAAACGGCATCTCGGTGCCAACGATGCTACGATTTTTATCTGCAGCCCAGACATCTTTTCCAAGCTCCCGTCCCCATGTCCCACTGATGACGTAAAACACAGCGGTTTGGACAAGCCGTGGGGGCAGACGGCGGGGGGATGGGGGGCAAAAACTAGTTCTTCTACTTACTTCCTGAAGAGCCCTGAGCAAGTCAGTGGCCTGAGACTCAGTTTCCTCCACTGTAAAACTGGAATGATAACAATAGTATTCATTTCATAAGCTTACTGTGTGGACTGAATGAGTTGATGAAAGCACCTCCTATGTAACACGTAGTAAGCTTTCACTATCCGTGATTACTACTGCCATATATGTCCATTAAAATATGTCAAAGACAACTCAAACTTTGTATAAAACTGGATCCTCTCTCTTCTACCCACCCATATGCACCCCCCCTGGATTGCCACCCATGAATTCTAAGGCAGAATTCTAAGATGACCCCAAAGACCCTTTGCATGACTTCCTACCCTTGAGTGAATATAATAAGACCACTCTTGTGATAAAGGGGGTTTGCATATGTAATTAGACCTAATTAAGGTCCCAAATCAGTTGACCTTATGAGAGAAAGATTACCTAGGCTGACCTGACCTAACCACCTAAGGCCAGGAAGTCAGGGAAGGAGGTCTAGAAGTTGGAGAGTCAAGGCCTGAGAAGGACTTGCCCCCCACCCCTCTACCCCCTCCACCCCCCACCGGCCTGAAGATGGAGGAGCCAAATGAGAAGAAATGCGAAGGCCTGGAGGAGCTGGAAGAGGACCCTGCGAACAGGTTAAGGACCAAAGGAGCCAGCACGCGCCAGCTGCAAGAACGGGCTCTGCCCAGAGCCTCTGAGACGCGAACCCCATCTGGTTGCCACCTTCCTTTCGGCCATGCTGCCAGAACTTCTAACCTACTGAACCGTTAGCTAATAAATGGGTGCTATTGTTAGCCACCAAGTTTGTGATAATATGTTATGCAGCAAAAGGAAATTAATACACCATCTGAACAAATAGCACCTTTGAACATATTTGTTCCAGTCAGAAAATCCCATATCAATGCAACACCAAATTCTGTTGATTGTACCTTCTAAACACATCTCAAATACATTCACAGCTCTTAATTTCCAACTGTTACTTCATCCATACCTGAACTTCTGTAGTAGCCTAACTAATCTCCCTTAATGCAGTCTTCTCTCCTGTTCTCACAGCAATGGGGCGTTGCAAAACACTTCTCCAAAACACCCTTCAACCGCGCAACACTGTGCACTCAGGCCAACGCCTGAGCACCTTACCATAATCTAAAGAACCCTGCGCCAAACAGCCCTGGCTTCTTTTTCGGACCCGTTTCCCGTGATTCCCATGCCTGCACACAAGTCAAGCCACAGAGGCCTTTCTTCCGGTGACCCCGGTGTGCCGAGCCATCTCCTCTACGGGACCATCTGTGTCGCTTTCTTTGGCAGAAATGCTTCATCCCCCCACTGGTCACCCCGTAATAACGAGGTCATCACCTGCACATCACTGTTTCACAGATGAAACCCTCGCGCCTCACACGAGGCTGGCTCACCCTGTTAGACTCTCTCACAGAACCTGTACTTTTCATAGCGCTTATCGTAACTGCCTTCATACAGTTAACTGTATGATTATTTACTGAAGGTCTTTCTCTTAGGTATCGTTCAGTTAGGGTGGAAACCATGTTTAACTTGTTTCCTGCTAAAACCCAGCACTTGGCACAGTGCCTGTATTCAACAAATCTTTGGATTTGGCCACCTAACTCATACATGGCAAAATTCAAAAAAAGTTACCACTTAGATATGTGCATGGCCCCATTAGATGTGTCCCAATCTAGCCCTAATTAGGGTGTTTCCTAACACACGAATGACCTTCACACCTAAAGGGAAAGCAGGGTCAAGTTCATGAGAAGGGGTTATTGCAAATCTACCTCTAAGATTTGGTGTTCATGTCCACTTAATATAGTATCAAATTAAATATGAAGCAAAACATTATTCTTACTACATATTTTAAATAGCTTTTGCTCTAAGAAAAAACATATATAACTCCACTCCAGATTGTTGATCGGTTAGAGGACAGAGTGCTTTAGTTGACTAAATTTTCCAGGTAACAGTGGGATACCCCAATGATGTAGAAAACTGCCTGGTACAAGGGCAGACCGGTGTGCGATCTCGATCTTTCTGCCACTCAACTTCCTCTTTACAAGCATGCCTCCTCTCTACTGATGTCTCACTACGTATTTTTAAAAACCAAAAGTGCTATTAATTAGAGGCCTCACTTTTTTCTTTTTGAGAAATACAAAAGTAGCACAAACAACATATGACGAAGATTTAAGAAGCAAAAGACTGGGTAGAAAATCAAGTGTCTTCCCATTTTTCCTTATTGTTTTTGGTATGTATATAGCAGTTTATACATGTGCATTTATTTAATTCTATATTTACCTAATCCCTACCTTGGTCCAGAAAATATTTAAGGCAAATTACTTGGATTAACTACAGCATAACAAAAGAAGGACAGAAAGTACAGAGACAAAAAATGGTACTGGGAAGAGGCTCAAGCTGCATGTCAGACCACAGCCTCATGTGGTGTGCGCCTGACAGCTGAAGCTTTCTGGCCACCAAGTTGATGCGAGGGTTGTGCTCAGGGACCCACGTCAGAGGACCCCCTAAGAGAAACAGAACAGCTGCACTTGGTACCGAGATCAGAAAGGAATGTCTTCTTGGATTCCTTAGTTCTAGTTCTACTTCTGAGCACACTTGTTACGAAAATAGTGGTTTAAATAACTGACTGCTTTACATTGTTATCATACTCAGTTACCCAGGCCTGGGGTTAAATTACCTCTAGGTTTACCCAGCCTTAAGCAAGATGTGTTAGTTTCCTATTGCTGCTGCAAGAAAGTAACAAACTTCATGGTTTAAATTTGTTTTCTCCCTGCTCTGAGATCAGAAGTCTGAAACTGGGTTTTGCAGAGCTGAAACCAAGGGGGCAGAGTTGTGTTCCTTTTGGATGCTCTCAGGGAATATCTGTCCTCAGCCTCTAGAGGCTGCTCCTACTTCTTGGCTCACCGCCCCTCCAGCAATGGCAACACTCCAAACTCTCTTCTCATCACATCTTTCCCTCCCTCTACTTCCTCCTTCACGTCCCCTTCTCTGACTCCGACCCTCCTGCCTCCCTCTTACAAGTACCCTGTGTTCACACTGGGCCCACTCGGATATTCCAGGGTACTCTTTCCATCTTAAAATCCTTAACCACACCTGCGAGGTCTCCCCACCAAGTAAGGAAACATCCACAGGTTTCAGGGTTTGCACCTAGACACTGGTGCAGTGGTGCGGGTGCCTGTAATTCAGCCTTACCCATGCGACTTCATCAGAGAGACCTGCCCGCAGCTATCTAAACTGGAAGAGTGGGGTTAAAAAATGGCACCGTAAGACCAAAATCTACATAATCAGAGTAAAGCCACAAATGGAGAACTTAATCAAAAAAGTTTTTTAATCAAAAGTTAATCATAGAATTCTTTTAAGTTCACCGTCTACACTCCAAGTAATGTAATACACTACAAAAATATTATTTACACAACTTTCTGCCAGGAACACACTGATTACATAAAAAGAAGCACACCTACACAAAACTCGTGTGAAATAAAGCAACCGCAACACCAAGTGCTGTACTAAAAATCGGGACGTTTGCCTCCTCATTCTCCCTGCAGTCACGAGAGGGGGGTTGCCTCCTGAAATTTTTTAAAGTGAGAAAGCAACCTCACTTACAACTTTAGAAATATATAAAGTCCAGAGCATTTGCATGTTTTTCAGACAAACAGCTACACCTGAACCCAGAGGGGAACTGCTGGAGACAAAAACAACCAGGGCAAGATTCCATTTCAGACCCTATTCATCTCCCCCGACATGGAAGAGGTGTGCCAGGGTGCCCCACCTTTGAGGGACATGGAAGAGGTGTGCCGGGGTGCCCCACCTTTGAGGGACCCACGCAGAACAGCGGTTTTCAGCTGGTGTGCCGCGGCAGGCGCCCCGGTGCCCCAGGAATTTTTACAACGTGCAACACTGCGCCTGACTGTTTAGCCAGGGCACTGACCTCTTTTCCCCTTAGACTGTCAGATTTAAAAAACATCAATGGCCAATACAAGAGCCGTCCGGTGTGAATGAATCAACAGGATACCTATTTTTTCTTTTCTTTTTGTCGGATTGGCAAAAAATGTATTTTGGGGTGTGCTGCAAGATCTTAGTGCTTAGTTTACGTGTGCCATGAGATGAAAATGGCTGGAAAATCACTGGCAGAGCGAGATCTTTGAGCTCGTCACGGGAGCTCAAAGGAGGCAACTGTGACCCTCCCGCCGACTTTGGCATTGCCACCTCTCAACAGTGTGTTTAACGGGGAGGCTTTGGTCCGCCCATGGTATTATTGTGCTGGATGGTCCCTAGACTTTTTACTAAGCATCGGCTCTTCTTTCGAACCGGCCCACCAAACCGCCCATGTGTCCAGGAAGCTGAGGTTTCATATTCTGCCTTGCTTTGGAGTGAAAGTTGGCAAGGAACTGGAGGTCTGATACAACAGGAGACATGCCACCTGAGAAGGTTTTCCTCCTTCGGACTACAAATACAAAATATACTCAACTCCCCTGTGACTTAAGGGCTGAGATACTACCTCCTTTGCCCAAATAGATCATTTTTTTAATCTCTAAAACCTGTGATAAAAAGTTACGGGGCTTTTTTTTTTTTCTTAGGTCTAGGCTCTAGGGAATTAAGCTAGTATACTACCAATAACCTATTTATAGTTTTAACCTTCTTATTGTATCCCATAAAACTAAAGATAGAGCACGAGTTCTGCCTACTCTTCTCAAGGCAAGGAAAGTGTGAACAAATGGAAAAGTACTATAAAAATATACACACAGGGACACAAATACATATTTATGCATGTATAATAAAAAGAGTTGTGTTGTTCTCACGGATAACTAAGAGTATCACTGAAATCTTTCAAAGTGCCTTACTGTAGGAAAGTATTATGTTCCTAAAGAACTAATTATAAATTAAATTGTTATAAATGGAATCATATGCAAAACGCATGAGGAAACTGTTGTTTTCAATGGGATTCCATAATAAATCCTATGGTAAAATTGAATTATTTATTAAGGTAAATCCCTATTCCTGACTTTTGTCTATACCAAGATTTACACAGTAATTCCACAGAACATGAGCTTAATGCTGGTAAGTACTTTGGCTATAACTCAAGTCCAACACCGTTACTTTACGGATTAGAACACTTGGGCTCAGAAAGGTGAAACGACCTAACCCAGGTCACACAGCACGTTGGGGGCAGAGCTAGAAATACAGTCCACCCCCGACCTCTGCTAGTCTTTACTTGGAAGACCCTAAGTATGGATGCCAGCAACCAAACAGGTAAGCTCTTTCATTGATAGCAAAAATCAAGCCAGCATATTCTGGGGAAACCAGACAGAGACATCATAAAAAAACAAAACGGTAACAAAACAAATCCTGTGAATATAAACACAAAAAATTTCAACAAATACTAGGAAATTGAATCCATCATGGTGTACAAAAGAATTATGTAGCATGACCAAGTGAAACTCATCCCCAATAATGCAAGGCTGGCTTAATACTCAAAAAGGTAATTAATACACCGTATCGATGAAACAAAAAGAAAACTCACGTAATATGCTACAGATGCAGAAAAACATATGACAAAATCTTTTTGGTCTTTTCATCATAAAAACATCCAAACAAACTAGTGAAAGAAGGGAACTTCCTCTGATAAAGAGCTTCTATGAAAAGTCTGCTAACCTCATGTTAAATGGTGAAAGACTAAAGCTTTGCCCCTAAGATCAGAAACAAGACTGGGAAGTCTCCTCCCCCATTCTATTGAACAGTGTGCTGACGGTTCTAGCCAGAGCAGGTAGGCAAGAAAATCAAGTGAAAGGCATGTGGATTGATAAGGAAGAAGTAAAACTATCTCTATTTTCAGATGACATAATCTTGCAAACAGAAAATCCTAAAACAGCTACTGAAAAACTAATAGAACTAAAAAACTAGTTCAGCAAGGCTACAAGATACAAAATTAATATACAAAAATAAATAGTATATAATTTGCAATTAATAATCCAAAAATCAAATTTAAAATAATCATTCATTTTATAATAGCATCAAAACAAAATACAAATAAATTAACAAAAGAAATGCAAACTTATAGTCTGAAAACTACAAAATGCTGTTGAAAGAAATGAAAGATCTTAATGAACAGAAAAACATTCCATGTTCATGGGTCAGAAGACTTAATATGGTAAGCTGGCAACACTCTCAAAATTGATCTATAGATTCGATGTCATCCCTACCAGAATCCCAGGTGCCTTCTTAGCAGAAATTAAGAAGCTGATCCTAAAATGTACGTGGAAATTTAAGGGACCCAGAATAGCCAAGAATCTTGAAAAAGAAGAACCAAGATGGAGGACTCACCCTCTCCGATGTCAAAACTTACTAAAAAGCCACAGGAGCCAGCAGTGAGTGTAGTACCGACACAGGACTACATGGAGATCAGTGGAGTCAAATTGTGACTCTGTGCACCCCTGGTCCATTCACCTTGACAAGGGTGCCAAGACAATAAAATGAGAAAAGAACAGTTTTTCAACAAATAGATCAAAACCTAAATGTAAAAGCTAAATCCACTGACTCTTAAAAGAAAACCAAGGCATAAATCTTTATGACCTTGGATTAGTCAATGACTTCTTTGGTCCAACACCAAAAGTACAAGAAACAAAACAAAAAATATTGGGTTGGCCAAAAAGTTTGTTTTCCCGCCATAAGATGGCTCTGGTAGTGCTTAGTTGTCTCTAATTTTATTCAAAATCATTTTGTTAGATTGTATTGTGACAGCTGTCACATAAGCATGCATTTAAAAAGAACTTAGCAAAATATATCCATTTTAACATCGAAAATGAAGAAAATAAGCAACATCATCAGCATATTATGCTTTATTATTTCAAGAAAGGTAAAAATACAACTGAAAAGCAAAACAGATTTGCGCAGTGTGTGGAGAAGGTGCTGTGACTGATCAAATGCGTGAAAAGTGGTTTGCGAAGTTTCATGCTGGAGGTTTTTTGCTGGACGATGCTCCACGGTCGGGTAGATCAATTGAGGTTGACAGTGATCGAATCAAGGCATTAATTGAGGACAATCAATGTTATACAATATGGGAGATAGCAGACATACTCAAAATATCCAAATGAATAAAGTTATTGGTGAAAATGAAAATTTTGCAGTAGAAACTAAGTGGACTTTTTGGCCAATTCAGTAATTTGGACTTCGTCAAAAGTAAAGTCTTTTGTGCTTCTGAGGACACCACCAAAAACCAAAAACAACCCACTTTACGAGAAAATATTTGCAAATGTACAGGGTGGGGCAAAAGTAGGTTTACAGTTGTTCACATGGAAAATAACACAATAATTAATAAGCAATCACACAAGAATAAAGTTTGTGTTAATCGTACTCACAATAGTAAATCTACTGTGCCCCACCCTGTATATGTGATAAGGGACTTGCATCTAGAATACATAAAGAATTCTCACATCCCAATAATTAAAAGACAAATAAACCAATAAAAAACGTCCAAAGGATCTTACAAACATTTCCCCAAAGATATACAAATGCTCATAAGCAGGTGAAAAGATGCTCAACATCGTCAGTCATTACAAAAACACAAATCATGAGATACCATTTCACACCCACCAGGATGGGTACAAGCAGAAAGACAGACAGTACGAGTGCAGACGAGGCTGCGGAGGAACCCGAGGTACTGTGCATTGCCTGCGGGACTGTGGACTCCTTGGTATTCGGCTCCTTGGAAAACTTGTAAGCACAGACTTGCCAAGTAATCCAGTAAATTTTACTCTTAGTATGTACTCAAGAGAAATAAACACGTAGGTCCACACAAAAACTTGTACACAAACGTACACAGCAGCATTATTCACAAAAGCAGAAGGTGAGAAGAACTCAAATGTCAATCAGCTGATGAGTGGATACACAAAATATGATATAGCCATACAATGGAACACTATGCGTAAGTTTAAAAAGGAAGTACTGGTACATGCTACTGCATGGATGGATCTTGAAAACACTGTGTTCAGTGCAAGAAGCCGGTCATAAAAGAACACATGTTGTAAAATCCCACCACATTATACTGTCCCCAGGCAAATGCATGGAGAAAGTAGACCTAGTGGTTGTACAGGGTTGAGGATGGGTGGTGGGAACGTGGAGTGACTGATATAAATGGGCAAGACATTTCTTTTTAAAGCCATGGAAATGTTCTAAAATCAGATTGTGGTGATGGTTGTATAACTCTTTAAATATACTAAAATTCATTGAATTGTGCACTTAAAACAAGTAGATTCTATGTTATGTAAATTATATGTCAAAAAGAGTTGTTTAACAGAACCGATACTGTGACTTCCACCGTGCTCTCTCTCCCACCACTTGCTCTGGGCAGCCAGCTGTTAAAATAGGAGGACATTCAAGGAGTCCTATCGGGAGGTCCACTTGGCAAGGAACCAGAGCACCCTGCCGAGCACATGGGAGTGAGCTGTCTTAGAAGGAGAACCTCCAGCCCCTTCACATGTCTTCAGGGGACTTCAGTCCTGGCAAACATCTGGACCACAACCTCATGAGAGACCCTGAGTCAGAACTACCAAGTGAAGCAACTCCTACAGCCCTGATCCACTGAAATGACGTTGCTGTCCAAGCCACTGAATTCTCGGGTGAGTTGTTACACAACAGATAACCCCCTTCCTTGGCCCTCTTCTCAGGGTTAGGCTCTCTCTACTAATGATAGACACCCAAGGACATGTTTTCCCAGCAACCCCTCCACTTCTAAGAGTTCAGTTTCTCCCCCCTCCACGTTTACTGTCGTAGCCGTCATGTTAGTAGAACACGATCCCATTCCCTGGCCTTGGCTGAATGATCCAAAAGAGGGCACCTGACGAGAGCCAGGCCAACAGGGTCCATCCCCGAGATTTTTAATATCTGAAGCTAAGTAAAAGGCGGCGTCTCTCTGGTATCTGAAGCTGTGAGATGTAAAACTTGGGGTCTGTCAGCAGCCATGTGTTTCCCACGTGGGAAAAGTTGGACAGCAGTGGAGAAGAATAAAGTTCTCACAGAGAGACAAAGATTCAGGATGGAGGCAGTATATGAGTTTGTGGTTCCAGTGGGAACCCCGCCCTTTCAATGGCAAGACCTTATCTGTCTCACAACCCCAGCATCCAAAACAGCACTCAATGCTAAGAGGTAATGAAATACTTACCGAATAAATGAGCGGATACGAAAACCCACAACCCTTCCAATAATACTCTCTTCTTTTTGTTGCTATTGTGCCACAGAGTTAAATTTGATTATTTGAAGCCTAGAAGTCCTAACCTCTTCTTTGCAACTTTTATACTCTGTATAATCTTTTATTATTAAACTTATGATAATGTAGCCTAATACATTACTGGTTTAGATGGCCTCATTTCCTACTATCAGAAAGCAAAACATTTTCTTAGTCATTTTTGGTCTTATCAGTATCATCTTGAAAACAAGGTGCTCGAGAAACGTATGTTTAACTGGTCTAATCAATTCTTTATTTTTCATTTTTCAGCTTTTATAGTCACTCTCATCAACTTATCAACCACCTAATATCCCAGGTACAGGGAACACAATAAATTGTTGAACCTGATCATGAATTTTTATCCATTCAATGAATTAATTCAACAAATATGTGAATACTAATGTGCCAGGGGCTGAAAATGGGAAAGGTATATGGTCAAGGAACAAGGACTCAAGGACCTTACAGTATAGCACAGGCAAGCAAGTTGACTATACAGCATTTGTGTTCAATGTTATTGAAGAGCTATGCACAGGCTGCTAAACAGCAGCAGGGGTTATGAGGATTTCACACTCCAGAAGACGTGTACAGAAAAAGACAACAGCCTGACAATGTGGCACAGCCTGAGTACCACATGAATGATCTGTTTCCCAAGTTACACTGAATTAATTCACACGCTTTAAGAAAACATAACTGTTATGGAGTGATTTTCAGATCTACACTCAGCCAACATCTCCTGAGTGCTTAGTATGTGCCAAGCAACCTGCTTAGCACTCCTCCAAAGGGAACGTACTAAATTTTCACATTTTCTAGATGAGAGAAGTTAGTGTAAAGAGTGAAATGACTTGCCCAAGGCTACACAGCTAGTAAGTGGCAGAGGGGAGATACAGAACGAAGTCCTCCAATTCCATGTCCAGGTAGCTGTGCTACTTCAGTGCACACAACTGGAACAATTTCCCTGTCCATACATGTGACTTTTATTGCCTTTTCATTCATCCTGCAGCATGCAACACAGTGTTGGGGCACAAAGGAGCAATCACCAAATGCTGGCTTGGTATGGCTATATGCTAGACCAAATTTTGGGAAGCAAAGGACTGCTGTCAGATCAGATAACTGTGGTGCCTATTATAGCATCATGTGCCGACAGAAGCACAGTTGGCAGCAGATGAGTGAATTTTTCAAGTTATATTTTAACTATTTTTGACCACTATATCTGGTCAGTTCCAGTGTTCAGCAATAAATCAAAATGACCGTTCATTTCCTTTGACAGTTAACAGTACTAATGAATTCAGTATAATCTCACCACCCATCAGAAAAAAATTCTGAAATGCAAACTTGAAGCTGATGATTCACACAGCACAGAAAGGGAAATAAAGCAGTACTCATTGTTTTCTACAAAACTAGCATTGTTTCAAAACCCAGAAACCAAGCAGTAGGTTGACTACTAATAACAAGTAAGTTGCTCTTTGGTCATTTAGCAAAAAGCTGCTTGTTGGACCATGGTCAGTGGCTGAGGAGCACATGACTTTCAGTAGCTTTTGCTGTACAGAACAATCCTACACACAAAAATCAGTAAATTGTTATGTAAGGTAAGAAAAAGAAATTCAGACTCTCCACACCAGAAAGCACCTGACACTGAGCCTGGCACAAATGAGGTATTAATACTGAGTAAATGCTTACTAAGTAAAGAATTTAATGGCCCTTTGAAAACCTCAGTTGTCTATTAAATCAAGAGGAAAAAAAAACATCCAACCAACCAAGACTACACAGGTTATGTTAGGAACTCAAAAAGATAATGGAGTAACTGGCTCACGATACATAAATTCACAATGACCAAAACCAAAAAACCACCAATGCTTAAAAATGTTGAAATAAGTAAGCATGCATTTGACACCCTCTTAAACTAAGTCACGGCCCCGGCACTTAGTGGAACACTAACTGGCAATCAAATTAGAAATAACAAAAACTAAAAGAACCATGACAGATCTAACTTTAAAATCTGTTCAAAGCAGTAACAAGGTTTACTAGGCATACAACTGAAACCTGCTGTATAAACTCTGCCCACACCATAAAAGCATACCCCAATATGCCGACGAAGTTGAATCAAAAACCTTTATAAACGTTTACAAGAACATTCAATACTAATAACAACCTACTAAAGTAGGAGCTGGTCAGAAGTGAAAAAGAATCTCTAATACGAGACTGGGCTCCACAAATATAAACTTAAACGATTAGTCCAAATAAGCGTTTTATGAAATGAACAAGCCAGACTCACACGACGAATAAAGTAATTTGACTTGGGACAGCTCCAGAGATCTCAAACATTAGAACATCAACGCTTCAGAAGGCTAGTGAATGAGTCTCTTTTACTTCGAGCTTTAAATGTACAGAACCTTCGTTTCAAGGGACTTTTGAAAGAAATTCAAGGCCAAGGACAGCATTTCGTGGTAATTGAAAATAAAAGCACTCAGTCCCGGTAGCCCGCGATCCCCATTTATCTCACTGGAGACTGCACTTAGGAGAGTCCACGGGACAGGCACCCTTTTATATTTTGTACAGGACCCCAGCACCTTAGAGGACGATTCCACAAATCCCCACCAGGACCACCTCTAGGGAAGCGGAGGGGTGGAGATGCAAGTTACGCATCGTTCATCCCACACTGAGAAAGGCGCACCTTTTACCCCAAACAGGATGCAGTGACAGATGTGTCACCTGTGCGGGAAAGGGGCCCGAAGACCTCCTTGCAGACAAGTGCCAACACGAGGCTTTCTGCTGCCCCAAGGGCCCCATCGCTCAGTCCCAGTCCCAGCCGCTCAATCCCCAGCTCTGGAAAACTTTCCGCCAGTTCCCTGGCTGCATACCCCCACCTCCCAGGACCCCCTGGCTCCAGCCCCGCCCTCAAGGCCCCGCCCTCAAAGCCCCGCCCCGGGTCCGCCCCCCCGCGCCCACTGTCCGGCCCAGCGCCCCTGGCCCTCACGGACACCCGCGTGCCCTCGGGGGCGCGCCCCCCGTGCCGGCCCAGCCGGCAGAGGGCGGGGTCGCTCACCCGTGCGCAGCTCATGCTTGACGGTAAGGAGCTGCTCCTCCACGGCGCTGCCTTCCCCGCTGGTCCCTACGGCGCCACCGCCACTGCCGCCGCCACTGCAGCCGCTGCTGCCCTTCTCCTCCATCTTCTCCCTTTCCGATCCTGCGGGATTCCCCGAGGGGACCCGAGAGGCAGGCGACGCTCGGGCCCTCACAGCTCCCGCTGCAGCCCCAAGAGCCGGCGTGCGGCAGCGCCAGAACTCAGACGCAGACAAGAGTCTCTTTCCCGCTCTGACCGCACTGCACGCTCCTCCGCCTTCCTCCTCCCCCCCCCCCCACTCCAGCGGGCACCGCTAGTACCACTCAACCAAACTGCCCCTTGCTCTACCGCCTCCTCCCTCCAGCCGCTCCGCCTACCGCCAGCAAGGTACCAGAGCCATTTGAGCCGCCATCGCTTATTGGGCACAAGGCGCGCGCATCTATCAGTGCCGGATCCCATTTGGCAATCCGTTCTGACGCTTTGAAGGCTGCCCCGCCCCTCTCCTCAAATTGTTGTTGCTTGGCGGGGAGGCAGGAGAGGGAGGAGCGCGACTACTCCGATTGGAGAGATTCGAGGTTCTGCTCCGCCTATTTCCTCTGGTGCGCACGCGCAGTCAGGACCTTCTCTCCTAGACCTCCCCAGAACGGTCACGCCCCTAGTCCCCCCGCTTCAGTCTGTTAGTAAACAGTGTCTAGTAGTTGGGAAGTGCTCGAGGTCTGTGATTGGCTATTGCTGAAAGAGGCAGGAGGGCTGATTGGAACGTTTGGTCCGCCAATCACCATAGACAGATGAGGGACTTGGAGGGAAACACTTATCACGCACGTGTTTTCAGGACAAACCTGAGGGCCTTAGGTAGAGATACATGGTTGTGTGATCAGCTGGAAGACAATGTGTGCTAAAAAGGAGTTACTTGCACTAGTAAGCCTTTAACAAGTTAAGTTTGTGCTTAAATACAGGTAGTTCTTAGCAAAAATTCGCAATCCCAGCTCTCGATGAGGACTTGAAAAGGACAGGCATTTCCGCTTTTATATAAGACTCATCCTAGACACCAAAAGGACACAGAGATGGAATACTACCTCTGCCCATAAACAGCTTTCAGTAGAACATGAGGAAAACACATTCTGTGTATATACACAGAAAACTATAAATCAGAATTTGAAATTAAAATCATACAAACTGCTAGAGAATCGCACAGATGGCACAATTATTCTCAGTAAAGGAGCTGGGGAAAGCTTTTTAGGGCAAGGAGGCATTTGAGATAACCAATTTATAAGCTGGGTAAGATGGAAATACAAGCAGATACTTCATACAAAGATGGTAACTGGGACAGTAAACCTGGAGGTAAAGAAGGCAAGAGTGGGTTAAGTGATAGATAAGGCTGATGGAGTATGATGTAAGAGGTACAGCTGAAAAGGTGAGGTGTGGTAAAACAACGGAGAACCTTGACTAACTACCCTGCTAAGCAGTGCAGGTTTTATTTAGTGCAGGAAGGGGGAGCCTCAAACAGTCGTTACAACATCAAAGCTGTTCTCTTGGAAATTATTGAGAATGGACTGAAGGGCAGAGGAGGAGAAAGATAACGGTAAAAATACTGTTCCAAGGATAGAATTTATGGGGGCCTAATTTCTGGCAGTGGGTATGAACATGGGGAAAATAAGAGGATTAAAGATGGACACTTGGACATAATTCACATAGAAACAGACTTTTAAAGTAAGTATGGATTCGATCAGAAGTCAGCAAAAATTTTCTGCAAAGGGCCAAGTCATAAATATTTTGGGCTTTGCTAACCATGTGACCTCTTTCACAACTACTCAACTCTACTATATTGAAAGCTGCAAGAAAGCTAGTGGATATGGCTGTGTTCCAATAAAGCTATTTATGGACATTGAAATTACATTTCACATAATTTTCACGTGTCATAATATATTCTTATCCTTTGCAACCATTTAAAAATATAAAAACCATTCTTAGCTCTTGGGTCATTAAAAAAAAAAAGCAGACAGTAGACCAGATTTGGCCTGCAGGCCATAGTTTGTAGACTTGTGGGTTACACTGCCACAGAAGATAAAGCAGGGAAGCCCCTGCAACCCCTTCACGTTGCCCTCAGCTCCCTGGGCTTACCTACCTGGAACATTTATCTCACTACACTAGCAATTTTCCACTTTTTCATCTCACATAAACTAAGTACTAAAATTCTGCAGCACACCAAAAAAAAATTTTTTGCCGATCTGACCAGAAAAAAAAATAAGTATACTTTTGATGCATTCATCCTGAATGGCTATTGTTGTGCTAGCTGTCGTCATTTTTTAAATTTGACAATCAAAGGAAAAAGAGATTATTGCCCATGACTAAACAGTGAGGCGCTGCATGTTCTAAAACTTCTTAGGTCATACATGACCTTAGTGTGCCTCTTAGGATGCAACATGCGCCTGCCATGGGGCACCGGGTGAAACTCAACGCACTACACCATAAGCGCCTACTTATTCATCTTTCTCCTCCACAAGTAGTGCATTATATGTAGCCAGGGAATAACTGTGCAATTGTTTGTTGATTCACTCAATCACTTTTACACCAGTTATATACCAACTACTGTGGTAGTTTCCAAAGGCACAGTGGGAACAAAACATGCAATCCTCGCATGCATAGAGCCTAAAGTCGAAACAGAAATAAATCTTAAGTCATTACACAAAGAAATGTTAGCTTTCCATTGTGATCACGCCATAAAGGAAAATTATAGGGTGCAAAAGTAGAATCTATCAGGGGGCCTAATTTAGGTCAGAGGAGCTTAAAGGTCTTTATAAGGAAGTACTAGTTAAACTGATTCTTAAAGATGAGTAGTCTTTCATCAGGATGTGGCAGAGACTGGTCCGATGCTCACCAATCTCATTTCCTCTTCCTGGACACACAGGAGAAGTACAGTTTTTTTTTGTTGTTTTTTTTTTTTTCCTTTGCAGTTAGGCTAGGGTCATATGACTGTGATCTGGGCAATGGGTAAGGGCAGATGTGATATGTGCCATTTGCAGGCCTGGCAGAGAAAACCCCATGGATAATCCCTCACACTCTTTTCTCTTTCCATGGCACTACAAAGACCACATTTTGAATATAGGGGTGCCACAATTTAGAAGAACCATGAGCCCCTGGGTCTCCACTTGGAGAAGAGCCATGCTGACCGACATCAGACTGTCATGTGAGCAATAAATAAATCTCATTAGGCATAAGCTACTGTGATGTTGGGGTTGTTTGCTACGAAAACATAGTCTAGCCTACCTTGATGATTTTGCAAGTGAATTGCTGAGGAAAGAAACTTCTAGAAACATGCAGATGCAAAGTACTGAGACAGGCAAAGAGCCTATTGCATTGTAGGGATTGAGAAGCAACCAGTAGGGTCATAACACAGAAAGCAAGAGATGAGGTGAGGGAGATACCCTGTCACAAAGTGTGTGGTAGGATTTATATTTGGGGGGATTTTCCCATTTTCCCTGTGTGAAGTCAAAAGCAATGGAAGAAATTTAAACAAGGAAATGATATGATTGGGGTAGTGCTTTCCAAAGGCCACTGTGGTTGGTGTTTACAGACTGGACTGGAGGGAGCAAGAGGGGATACAGGGAGACCAGTGAGGAGGTTATCACTGTCGTCTAGGCAAAAGATGATGGCAGGTGTAGTAGATATGGAAAGAAATAGAATGTTTCTAGATATATATTTTGGACTTCATGAAGTATGGGATATACTGGATGAGGGATAAAGAACTGCTTGAAAAAATAACAAGTTTCTAGCATGAAGAACTAGGTGGAGGGAAAAGGATGGTGGTACCATTTAAAGAGATGGGTGAATTAAAGAAAAAGTATGTATTAGAGAGCGATTCAAGAGTTTAATTTCTAAATATCCAATGCCAATATTAAGTAGCTATATGGGTATATGAATCTGCAGAACAGCAGAGGGGTCTAGGGTAGAGATATAACTTTAGGAATCATTGGCATATAGAGGGTATTTGAGGCCAGAAGTGTGAATAAGATTACCTGGGAAGAGAATGAGCAGAGGAGCTCAGGACAGAAGTCTAAGAAATTTCAACACTGAGATGTTGGAATGAAGAGGTGGAGCTGAAGACGTAAGAGGGGAAACCTGAAGAGTTTTTTTATGTTGGAAGCCAAAGTGTTTCAAGAAGGAGGGAGTGCTCAGCTATGTCACATGCCCTGAGAGGTCACAGAAGTTGAGGTTTGGAAAGATCCCATGTATTTGCCAACTTGGGTGCCACTGGGGACAATGTCTAAGATGGTTTTTGTAGAGCAAATGGGAAGTGGAAGAGAAGCGGTGTGTGTGGACATCCTTTTCAAGGAGTTTTTCTCTGAAGGAAAATGGAAAAGGAAGGCCTGTAGGGACCCAGGGAGTTTTTTACTTTTCATTCTCAAGTGATTTTAAAATTGCAGAAGAGTTTCAAAAACAGTACAGAATTTCCACATGTCCTCCACTGAGCTTCCTCTAATATTATGTTCAATCATTGAAAACTGAGAAATTAACATTAGTATGACATTATTAAATAAACTTTAGACTCTAAAGATTTCACCATTTTTTTCTGCAAAAATAGTTTTTATATTTTAAAATGGTGGAAAAATTAAAAGAAGAAGAGTGTACTGCAACACATGAAATTTAAATTTCAATGTCCATAAGGTTTTATGGGAATGGACACAGGTTCTCTCTCTGTGCCAGGATGCAATGCAGGATCCTACACCACATTTAGTTGTCATGGCTCCTTAGTCTCTTCCAATGTGTAAGAGTTCCTTAGTCTTCCCCTGCTTTCATGACCTGCACTCTTTTGAAAGGTCCTGGTCAAGTATTTCGTAGAATGCCGTTCAATTTGGGTTTGTCTGATGTTTTCTTATGATTAAGTTGGAATGACCATTTTTGGCAAGAATACCACAGAGGTGATGGGCTTTTCATCAACTCATCATCTCAGGGTTACAAGTCTATATTCTTACTTCTTATGATGTTCACCTTGAACACTTGGTTAAGGTGGCCTTTGCCATCTTTCTCTACTTTATTATTGTTCCCATTATAATTAATAAATACTGAGAGGCCTTTGAGATACATTTAGTATGCAAATGTACTTAAACTTTCACCCAGTGATTTTAGCATCCATTGGTGGATCTTGCCAATGGCAGTTATGACTGTGATATCTTAATGGGTATGTCCTATTTGATTGTGTTTTTTTTTTTAATGAGAAATACTGGCACACATTTGAATGGTGATGGGATGGATAGATGGTGAAGAGGTTGGAGAACTAATAAGGAGAATCTCTAAAAAAATGGTCAGGGTAGGAGCCTGAGCTGGCTGAGAGGTTTGCTTGGGTAGGTGGAGACCTCAAGTCCTTCACCAAGAAAGGAGAGAGAGAGGAGGGGCTGGAGGCAAGCATGGACCAGCTTGTAGATGTAAGGGTATCTTGGTCATCTCATTTCAGTATCCCTGGCATCTAGAATAATCTCTAGACCAAAGAAGGCTTTCAGTAAACGTTTGTTGAATGAATCACATAATATATGAATGAATGAATGAATGAATGAATGAATGAATGAATGAATGAGTTGGAAACCTACATTTAAAGAGAAGGCATAATAAGAGGAGCCAATTTAGGGTGTAATCTCAGTAAAGCAGGAATAAGCCCTATAAGCTGTTCTCACCTGTAGACAGTTTAAAAACACCCAGATGTGCACACCTGTTGCAGAGAGTTTATTTCAAAGACTCAAGCCCCATGCTGAGTGATGGGGGAAATGGGAGGAGATCATCTTGGAAACTGAGGACAGTGGAAACAGTTCAGAACAGTCACTGTGGGAAATAAATATAGCGAGCTAACAGGGATAATTGCCGACTCCCACTGGGGTCCCAGGTGGAGTTAGAAAGCCTGAATCAGGATAGTTAAATGTCTTCCTCTAGCAACTTACATTTCCCCCGCTGGGCTAGGCAACAACCCAGTCAAAATTACTGACCCTGGGGCCCAAGTTGAGTGAGCAGGTGGTGAAGCCAAGAAAAAAGCTGGCCTGCAAGAATAGGCTGGAGTCCAGGAGCAGGAGCTTGTTAACACGAAGGAGTAAAAACAGCAGAAACAGCAGTTCTCAGCCTTGGCTACACACCGGAGTCACCTGGGATACTCGAAAACAAACACAAAAACTCCCACCCCTGAATAGTGTGACTTAATCGGTCTGGGGTGGGGCCTGGACTTCGTGATATTTTCTTAAAGTTTCCCATGCGATTATAATGTAGAGCCAGCTTGGCAATGTACAACGCTAATGTATAACCCATAGAGGGGAGGATGGTAATGTTGGAGTTTCAAAACAACAGCAACTTTTCACAGGTAGTGGTGATGCCAGATAGGGTAGGGAGAAAAGGGATAAATCAGGGGCTGAACACACCAAATAAAATGGGTGGAAGCTTAACAGATCAGATGATGATGGCTTGGCGTCAAAGGAAGAAAAGGTTTTGAGGGCATGAGACAATGGACATAGTCTGGACGCGGTTGCTGGAACCGAGGAAAAACATCACCAGTCCCTCCTGCCCTGAGAGACAGACAAGTGGGGAAGGCAGATCTGTCCAAGAAATGGCTTGGAAAGGGAAAGTGTCATGGAGAAAGTCAGATTTCTGCTAAGGCCGTAAGAGTGGTAAAGAAAAATCTTGCAAATACATTCGTTCCCCCTTAGAAACTGCCTTTTTTCCAGGCCTGCTGGTCCCTGGTACCAGAATGGGCCCCCAGCTCACCCCTTTACCTTGTGGGCCTGTGTCTAGGGTGCCATGCTTTCTGGCTTCGTCAGTCCTCAGCGTGGGGTGGAGGGGGGAGGGCTGAAGCAAAGTGGGAGGAGGCCTTGGTGGTGTGAGCCATTGGGACTTCATGAATTCATTTTTCATGCAACATGAGCAGGAAGCTCCTCACCTTTGGATTTATAAGAATTAGGGAATGCCAGAGACTCACCGCATCATGCCACCCTTTATCTGGCTCCGTCAAAACACTTAGATGTACACTCAGACAGGAGAGAGCTTCTTTCAGAAAGTCAAAAACAACATTATCCACGTCTTGATTCTGTTTTTGACCTTGTCAGGACCTACACTGTGTGATATAGAACCAGGTAGCTTAAGGACATGCTGCAGAATACAAAGACCAACAGTTAGGGAGCGTTTGTGCTCTTGGAAGCCACTCATCCACTGCTGAAGGTGACACATTGCCACTCTTCCCAAAAAAAAAGATGTTAGGAAGGCACACATACACCTTGCGTTCACAAACAAGGAGGAAGTGCAGGGAGGGAGGGTGGTAGCATTTAGGCAGATTCTCACTGTCCCTTCCATTACTCCAGAGAGTACCTACAGAGCTCAGAAATGCTCCAACTGTGGCGGATATGGAGCCCTCTGCTGAGTCGGAAGATCTGGTCTGAGATCTGGCGCGGGGACCTGTGCCCACGAGTGCACAGCTGGGAGAGACTTTAGAGGCACGCACATCGCAAATATCTTCAGATAAAGAGAGTAAAGATATTTTACTCTCTTCCTCCCTACCCCTCCACCCCAAAATCTTCCGGAAGCAACGAAAAACGAAACAAGGTAAAAACACAGAAAAAGTCCTGTTTTTAATGAAACAAGGAAACTCACAAAACCTCAGACCACAAACCATGAAGCATGCCTACCAAATACTGTAAAACTCTACTGAAATTGGCGAAACGCTGAGGGCATATATTGCCCCCAGCCTTGAGCAGGAAACATGTTTCTTTAGAAGTTAGTGCCACTATCCCCAGGGACCAAGTCATCGATCCTTGGCTTGGCCTGGGGTTTCCCAAGAGCAAGGGGCACTTGTATCACTGGGGGCACAAGAGGTAAGTCTAGGCGTTACATAGACGGTCATTTTTTTTAAGCTTTCATTTATTTATTTTTAGGGAGAGGGGAAAAGAGAGAGAAAGGGAGAGAAACAAGGATGTGCAGGAGACACATTGATCGGCTGCCTCTCACACACCCCCAACTGGGGACAGGGCCCGCAACCCAAGCAGGTGCCCTGACTGGGAATTGAACCAACGACCCTTAAGTTTGCAAGCCAGCACTCAATCCACCAAGGCACACCAGCCAAGGCCAGACAGTCATTTAATCCTAGCAGAATGAAAATGATTCAATCAGAGTTCTCTCGTTTGTGATTTCGTTAAGAAGAAAGTCTTGGTTTGGTGCCTGTGGTCCTTCCCTTCCTTCTGATTTGCCCTTATCTCTCTTTCTAACCAGGAAAATACAGGCCTCAGACTCAGCCTCCAGCAGACAACTGTATCTAGCTGGAACTTACTACTGTTTTAACAGTAAAACTACTCACTGCATTTATTTTGATAGTTACTTATGATAGTTATTTATGGCAAGTGATATTATTGGCTTTTCATTTAGGATAGAGATATGCCTCATTTTTAAATAAATAAAAATTGGAAATTGACTCAAAGAAGAGGAGCGATTATAATCAAGGTGATATACAAAAGAGGCAAAATTGAAGAAGTGGTACCCAAATGACTGAAATTTGAGTTACAAGATCCAAGGACCCTGCCAGAAAAACAGGTAGTGTTCTTGCAAAGAACCAGTGTGATAGTGGGGAAGGTCTGTATCAAGGAGAAACCTGGCTGATGTTTATTTATTTCTACTGGCTATGACCTAGCCTCCAGGCCAAAGGCATGAGAGAGTGGAAGGGACGCAAAGGCAGTTGCTAGATGATAATCCCGAGAGACTGGATGAGAGGGCCTTGCTGGGGCCCCAGGATCTTCCCCGGAAGCTCAGAGACAGTCTCTCACGGACAGGAAGTTAACAGATTCGGAAATACCAAAGCAAAGCCGCCAAGCGCCTCAACGCCCTTCCTCCACCCCTTCCCATACTGTTACTTAGCAAAAACTCTTCATCTTGCCGGAAAAATTTTAACATTATGTTCCTGAAAGAAGAAATCTTAAAGAGGAGGTTCAAGGGTACAAATCAGGAATTGAATAAAGGAGCCAAAGAGGATAAAACAGAGTGGCGGAGCACAAGGAAGGAAAGCTGCTTTAGAACAAACCCAAAATAGAATGAACTCAGGTAAAAACACAGCGGAACAATACTGAAAAGAACAAAGAAATGCTAAAAATTATAAAAATTTGATAGCTATAGAAAATACACAGTGGAGATGTAAGATGTGAAAAGCAGCATTCTTGCAGAAGCTTCCAGAACAAATGGAGCAATAGAAGCAACTGAATTGAAAGAAGACTTGAATCAGCAGGCAGGAAGCACACCCTGTGTCGACGTGAAATTTGTGCGGAGTGATCAACCATAAAATATGCTGGATAAAAAAAATGACCACAAAGCAAAGTCTACAAAACTTAAAAGCATGAAGGCGTGACCCATGAATTTTACCTTCTACCCAGTTGTCTTGGAAATGTGAAGGCCATCGGCAGCCACTGGCAAGCACAAAGGAACTCAGGGTTCATACGTTCTCGAAAAAAAATTCTTTCTACTGAAATCCAGATGAATCAACATCGAAAGAAGAATGGAGGATCTTATAAAAACTCCTGAAGATGAGCTTTGAGTTGTTTTAAGTAGAGAAGTAAGACCAAACAGCTGTGGAATTTATAGTTTAAGAACAAAATGTAAACATCACAAACTCTTACCCTGTAAGAGTAACTATGTACCTAACACAAAATTGGGATGTGAGGGGAGAGGGCAGTGCGAGGACTTGGAAGTGTGTAAATTTACTCATCTTTAATGTCAGGGAAATAATCACTCTAAATAATAAGATGCATGAACTGCAGCTTTTTAAAGCAAGCCTGAATCCAGCTTCTTGATAATTTTTATATTAGTTTTTTTTAAGGGGATAATTTTGGTGGTAGAGAAACACTTAGCTGAAGTTCAGCATCTCCTGTTTCACTTCAGTTTCATTTTCTGTAAAATTAATTTTAACCATTTTACTTAAAAGTAATTTGCAAAGTAAAATGCCACTGTTGTCTCTTGATCTTTCTAGTCTGTTTCCATGCACAAGGTGGTATATTCCAAGTGCTGATAGCTGTTTCTGGGAAGTGAGGTTTTGGACATGTTTTTAAAAACTTCCTCTGTGTACTCTTCTATGTTATTTTTTACCATAAACCAGATACATAAAAATAATAGTCATTTTTCTGAGTAATGTGGTGGAACAATAAAATGGCCCTTATAATCTTTGTTCCCCCTGGCGCTACTTCCGTGACTATGTTACATGAAAAAAAGGATTTTCCAGATGTAATTAAATTTATTAACTAGTTGGCTTTTAAATCAGGAGATGATCTGGGTGGGCCTAACCACGCAAGCACTTTAAAAGATGAGCATTTTCTGTAGCTGGTAGCAGAAGTCAGAGATTCAAAACATGAAAAGTCAATCATGCAGGAGAGACATTCTGTCGCTGGCTTTCACAAGGAGGGAGCCACGTGGAGAGACCCTGAGAGCAGTCTCTAGTTGCTAAGAGCAACCCCTCGCCAACAACCAATAGGAAAGCAAGGCCCTCAGCCCCACAACTGCAAGTATCTGAATGCTGCCAACCACCTGAATGAACTCGGGAGTGGATTTTTTGCCCAGACTGCCCGACACCTTAATTCCAGCCTGTGAGACCTTAAACAAGGAAGCCATCTGATCTAGCAAGTTCTAACCGACAGAACTGGGAAATAATAAATGGGTGTTTTTTCAAGCTGTGAAATTTGTGGTTGTTTGTTGTGCAGCAGTGAAAAACTAATATAATCAGTAAACACCTTTCCCCGTGCAAGACATGCAGAATCAGCATCATCACCATCAGCGTCGTCAGCATCTTGTGCCATCCCCACCCCGTTGTCGTGTGCCTTCCTCCCTCTGGATCTGCAGAGCTTGAGATATCTGCAGAAGCCCCACATGCTCTGTGAGAAAAGGGGCCCTTTGGCGTAATGGCTGGGAGACTCCAGTTTGGGATCAGACCTTTGTGGAGACTGTGAGTCAGATTATGCCTGTCACACTAGTTGACTTGTTACACAACCACAGCAAAACTTGTTTGTTTTTTTTAAATCTTTTTGTTTAAAGATTTTATTTATTTTTAGACAGAGGGGAAGGAAGAGAAACATCAATGTGTGGTTTCCTCTCAAGTGCCCCCTACTGGGGACATGGCCTGCAACCCAGGCATGTGCCCTGACTGAGAATCGAACCAGGCCTTCAGTTTGCAGGCCTGTGCTCAATCCAGTAAACCACTCCAGCCAGGGCCAAAACTTGGTTTTAAGTGAATAAACAGACAAGTTGGGGCCAGAAAGCTAGAGATGAAGGAGAGAGGGGCGGGCAAGGGCTGGATGGAGGACAGGAAACAGCCTGCTGGCAGGCCGAGCAGATAAAAGCACTGAAAATACCCCCGTCCCACCTCAGCTTTCCCCCAGCCCCATTCTATAGAAATAATCATATTCACTCTCAGATATTAGGTGATCTGGTGTTCTCTCTATCTTTAAATAATATACTGCTATCGCTGTTGATTTGTTTTATACCTTACTTATCTTTCTTTTTCTGTGATAAATGAGGATTAGGCTAATTTTCGGCAGCAGTTCCTCTTCTTTTTATATAGTTACACAACTCCTTTGCTTCTCCGTAGGTTACCTGGGTTACTTTGATGCACTTCAATTGTTTGATCCATCTGGTCACAGCAGGGTCTCTTGACTGCTCACTTTCTAAGACAAGGGCAGCAGCATCCCTAACTTCTCTTCCCTGTCTGCCTCCCAATTTCTGCCATATGCAATTTGAAGGCTACGGACTTACATTCTTTTGTATATCGTAGTTACTTCTCCAAAGACCGATCTTAAAAAGTGAAAATCATTTAAATGGGCACCAGCACACCCACCATGAACCGGGCGAAAGGCTGGGCATCATGCCAGAAAG
This sequence comes from Artibeus jamaicensis, assembly GCF_021234435.1. Taxonomy (NCBI): domain Eukaryota; kingdom Metazoa; phylum Chordata; class Mammalia; order Chiroptera; family Phyllostomidae; genus Artibeus; species Artibeus jamaicensis. The sequence goes on along the minus strand of NW_026521831.1, from coordinate 9,574,514 downwards.
TTCCACCTCTCAGGGTTGTGATAAATCCAAACAGTTCTAAACCTGCTCAGAAACACGGAGGTGCTGAGGGGTGCTCCAGATGTGGGGGTTCCCTGTTTGCCGCAAGATCCCTGGAGCAGAAAAGCCCTGGCACAGAAACCGCTTCCCGTGTGCCAAGGGTGGGAAGAGTCTTGAATCAACAACCCTAAGAAAGGAGGGGAAATCTATTGTTAATGATGCTAGGCAAAGAACGCTGGGCCCCAGGGATTTGGCTGTGGCCAAGGAGCAGGAGCCCTTGTTCATGTTCAGTGAGGGTGGAAAGCCAGAACCAAGATCACACACGGGGAATCTCTACTGAGCCTGGACACGGATGATCTACCACTAAACCACAGTGAAAGCTACCAGCACTGACCTGCTGTGTGTGGCCCTGTTTTTGGATAGGCTGGCTGACTAGTGGGAAGAGAACACTGTAGGTATCCTTTTTCTCTATTCATCAGCATTTTCAAGAACCACTTCTTTTATATTTTAAAGAAAACCTCAGCTTGAGAAAAAAATCATTTAAACAGCATTTACATTGTTGTGATTCTGTACATATTGTTCTCTCAAGAGGCAACGTGTTTATATAAAAGTTGTTTTTCCTTTCATGGAAAAACATTTGCCCATCTAGACCACCTTTCTTTTATCTTGTTTCTTTTTTCCTTTATTGTAGTTCATTTTCCACCCCCCCCCCCCCCCCGGCCCCCAGCTTTTTCATTCCATCAGGTATTTTGCTGAGTTGGTAAGCACCGCCCCCCATGGGGCCCTCTGCCCTCCTGCTGTATAGCCAATGAAGTGATGGGATTTCTCTTTCTGGCTTTCCGGGGTCAGTTTCAGGTTTCCCAAGATCCATATCTTTCTACTTCTTCAATTACACTTTTGTTTTTCTTCTGTGCCTGTTCAAGTACCTTCCTAAGAACTGGCGTGTGGGAAGTCGATTCTCTGAACCTTGTTTGTTCCCAAAGATCTTGATTCCGCACTCACACCCGGATGACAGTCTGAGTGTGACACTGCAGGTTGGAAATCACTCTCCTGCAGCAGCTGAAGGCGTCACACCATTGCCTCCAGCCTTCCGTCTTGCCAATGAGACGTCCATTTAATTTTCATTATTATTTTCACTCTTTTATCGGGGACTTTTTTCATTGGAAATCTTTCCATTGCTCTTTCTATCTTTGATGCGCTAAAAAAATCCAATTATGTCAACAGAGGAGTCTTTTAAACTCTATGTTTACCACCCAATGGGCTCTTTTTGTCTAGAGACCTATGGCCTTCTGTGCCAGAAAATTCTCTTGTAGCATTTTTTGATAATATTTTCTCCCTTGATTTTCTTTATTCTTCCTTTCAGAATCTACTATTAACTAGATGTTAGGCCTCCTGTATTTGTTTTCTATGTCTTTTTTTAATCTCCTGTATTACCATTTAAAAGAGATTTTAAAATCTCTTTTTCTTTTGGTTTTGTGTGTTTAGAGAGAGTACTGTAATTTTATCTTCCAAACTTTCCATTGGCTCTTTTACAACTTGAACAGTCCCGGTTTTAATTTATAAGAGCTCATCTTGTTTGTCCTTTGTCCTGACAGCCTGTTCTTCTTTTACAGAGGAAATAGTTTCATGAGTCTTTCTGAATATTTTAATCAGAGCTTTTTAGTTTAGTTTGTTTTGATCTGAGCTCTCTTCCTCAAAATGACTGCTTCCTTTGGGGATGGGGGGGGGTTCCCCTTCTCTTTATTTTAGCCTCTCTCTTTTTATTAAGGAGTCTTTTCCTGAGGTTTCTAGAGATTCTTCATTGTCTATTCTTAATAAAAAGTGAAGCCAAAAAACTGACTAGGAGTCAGCTGTGTATCGGGGCTTGTTGACAAGAAGGCCTCGGTGTCTTAAATACTAGAAGGTGACGATTTACCCCCTTCAGAGATATTTTTAAATTTTCTTTAAAGAAGGGAATCTGACGGTAGCTTTCCTGGGCGACAGAGACTTCATGGATGGTGTGGGATCGAAAGGCCCAGTAGTTCCATAGGCAGACTTTCAATTCATTCCCCTGTTTTCTGCCCCATATTTCACATTCTCTGTCATACTTGAGCTTCTCCGAGATTCACCCAGGAAGATCAGCCTCCCCGCACTTTATGTCTCTCCGTGTGTATTCCAGACGGTGGTCCCCGAACCTCTTGCTGTTCCTTGGAAGGTGGCGCCCGACTTGGGGAAACACCCATCTAGACTGACTTTTTCTTCCCTGGCACCCCAAAGCTAACAAATGGCAGCACCTGGACACAAACCCTCTCTCTGATGCCAAACCTGAGGTTCCTGCTACTAACCACGGCATCCTAGCAACTCCATGGTTAACGACTGATAAAGAAAAATGAGAAATTAGGCTCTATTTGGGAATAGACATCAAAGATTTGTTCACTTTGAAGTGCTTACGGTGCCTTAGGATCATATTCTTTCCTTCAGATGTTTGAAACTGAAATACTTAGGCCAGAGAGAGAAAGCTCAGCAGCCCGGGAGGGTCGGGGAGGGGCCGTCACTCCGCAGCTGCAGCCAGTTGCTGCCAAGCAGGAATGCTGGCCAGCCATAGCCTAGCCTTCCAATTTTTTCAAGAAACATCAAAATCCAGATTACTAAGTACTATTATTAGGTCATGATTTAAAATGTTGGCAAATAATTCAAGTTCAACTGTGACCGTAAGGCCAGCTGCCGTGATGAGACATTGCAAGTGACAGGGAATATCTGAAACAGAAAGTGAAAGCCGTGGCACAACCCCAGCAGCCAATCCCAGAAACCTGGTTGAGACAAAGCAAGAATTCGGTCCTTGCCCAGCCCCAGACACTCTGGGAAGTGGGTCTGGTGATCGTTTCCTACTTCTCTTAACAACCGACCCTGCTGCCTCTCTCAGACCCTAACCTGGCTGGATTCTCCCCTTTTCTGCTCTCGGGTCATTTTGCTTAAAGAAATCTTTGTGGTTTGGGGTGACAGAGCCAAAAGCCCATCGAAAGGACTCCTGCACCCTATGGACAGGTACTGAAGAGGGCAGGGAGGGAGGCCAAGATCAGGACCCCTGAGAAGTCATTTGGAGTTTGCACAGCTGCTACTCTGCTACCTTTGCACACTCTGGTGACAAGGGACAGTTTTTCGCCGGAGGCCTGCCTGGGGCCTGGGAAATGGACCAGAAATCATTTCACATCACTGAGCTGAGCCCCTCCATTTACAAAACTGGGATAATAAAAGTAGCCGTTTGTACTGCAGAGTGTTGTTCTGGGAACCAATGCAATAATGTGCAAGGAGTGGTATCATGACAGCAGATAAGGCATCGCCTCTGCTGGAGGAATCGGGGTGCATTCAGACCGCACGCGGTGGGCAGGAAACTAAGCTGCGGAATATCCCAAAGTTTCTCTGCGGTGAGATTCCAGTCATCCCTTCCAATGCAATGGACTGCAGTTTATTTTATTTAATTAAACCTATTTAAGTAACAAGACGCCTGAAATGACCAGATACACTAGGAAAGAAAGCGAACCTGTCAACAGAAGTCCTTGAAATAGGCTGACTCCTGCATCCAAATGACAACACTTTTGGAAAGACAGGGACTCACCTTAGTTCTCGGGAACTCCTGTAAGTGTTGGTCTCCTCCCCTGGGACCCCCTTTACATCTTACCAGCTGAGAAACCGACAGCTGACTTAGATGTCAAGGTCACCCTGAGTTCTAATTCAGCTCAGCTGTCAGAAGAGCGGGAGCTTCTAAGTGTCCTTGAGTAGGGAGATTACCTACCACTCAGGCGATGTCAACTTTGCCTTTCAGTTTGACTGTTATCCAGTACGTTTCATATTGAGTGGCAGAAAGATTCATGTGCAAATATGTTCACTGAAGCTATTTTTATGAGCAAACAATTTGAAAATGGCGTTTGCTCAACAACAGGGGAATGGTTAAATAAATTATATTTCTTATGATGAAGGATTATGCAGCCATTAAAGAATCATTGCACAGTGGTTCCCACTGGGGAATGGTAGCGACACAGGTAATTCTGCTGGACTAGGCCAAGGCAAACCAGAAAGCTCTACCTCTGCTCAGTCCGAGTCAGCTGAGAACCCACGCAGGCGTGACTCTGACTAATGCAGCACAGCTGTGCAGTGCTGGCGAGCATCTGGAGCCTACAAACAGGTGAGGTCTGTAGCTGTCAAAGGCGGGGCTCTTCACATCAGGCAGACACATCTGTCAACCTCCCAAGAGAAATGGGTCTGTAGCACCCACTTCTCTTAAAGAACCCCCACACACACTTACTCAGTCTTCCTCCCTCTGAGCTCCAGTACGGGAGTAGCAGCTTGAAAGACACCAGGGGCACACAGGGAGGGACTGAAGTGTCTGGCACCAAGGCAAAGGCTGGGGTACAGCTTTCTCCCAGACAGAAAAGGCAGGCAGAGCCACAGAGCCAGCAGAGAGGTGCCATATCTGAGATTCCATCAACCTGGCTAACTCTACTTGCCTAGCCATGGAGATTACTTGAGGCTCTGTCCCACCAACTTACAGCTGTTAACAGTAGCTTTTCCATATGAATGGTTGGTCTTGGCTTCTGCTTCACAACTTCCTAAATCCTTTCAATAAGCAACAACTGGCTTCCATGAGTCCCCAGCCCCTAACTCTTGCTAAGTGGCCCAGGCACGCACTAGCAGAATCCAGCCTAGATTCACAACTTGGCTTCACCTGTGAATCTCCAAGCCCAGCACAAGCAGCAGCCACCTCAGATTGCTTTACAGCTCAGGCAGTGTGGTTGTGGGCAAAACACCGGTAGGGGCTGACCTTGGCCTGCACCACCCAGAAAACCTTAGGGCCTGCACACCCAGTGGAAAGCTACAGACCATCTCAGAGCACGACCACCCTGCCCCCACACAGCCGATCCTCCATGAAGGGCAGAGATTCGTGGTCAGTGGTCACAGCCAGTCCTTGCAGCTGACTGGCCTGGGTAAATCCCTCCCATTGACCTGCCAAAGCAACCAAGCCTCAACTACAAGGGTGTCCACACAAAGGGTGCATCTCAAGTACTCAGCTTGGGGAGGCTGTGCCACTGGACCCTATAGGGCACCTACTACATTAGGCCATGATACTAAGACAGGGAGTCATAGCAGCTCTACCTAATACATACAAACAAATGCAGGAAAGCTGCCATAATGAAGAGACAAAGAAAATGTCCCAAATGAAAAAACAGATCAAAACTCCAGATAAAGAGCTAAATGAAATGGAGATAAGCAACCTATCAGATGCAGAGTTCAAAACACTGATTATAAGGATGCTGAAGGAACTTAGTAAGGACCTCAACAGCATAAAAAAGATCCAGGCAGAAATGAAGGAATACACTAATTGAAATAAAGAACAATGTACAGGGAGACAACAACAGGGTGAATGAAGCTAAGAACCAAATCAATGATTTTGAACATAAGGAAGCAAAAAAACAACAAATCAGGACAAGAAGAAGAAAAAAGAATTTAAAAAAAAGAGGGTAGTTTTTTTTTTTACTATTACTCTGGGACAACTTCAAGTATTCTAACATTCGCTTCATAGCGGTGCCAGAAGGAGAAGAAAAGGGGCAAGAAATTGGAAATCTATTTGAAAAAATAATGAAAGAAAAGCTCCCTAATTTGATGAAGGAAATAGACATTCAAGTCCAGGAAGCACAGAGAATCACAAACAAAATGGATGCAAAGCGCATCATAGTTAAATACACATCATAATTAAAATGCCAAAGGTAAAGATAAAGAGAGAATCTTAGAAGCAGCAAGAGAAAAGCAATTAGTTACCTACAGGGGAGTTCCTATAAGACTGTCAGCTGATTTCTCAAAAGAAACATTGCAGGCCTGAAGGTACTGGCAAGAAATATTCAAAGTTAGAAAAGCAGGGACCTATAGCCAAGATTGCTCCACCCAGCAAAGCTATCATTTAGAATCAAAGGGCAGATAAAGAGCTTTGCAGACAAGAAAAAAACTAAAGGAGTTCATCACCACCAAACTATTATTATTTGAAATGTTAAAGGGCCTTATTTAAGAAAAAGATCAAAACTATGAACAATAAAATGGCAAAAAATACAAATCTATCAACAATTGAATCCAAAAAGCAAACTAAGCAAATAAGAAGAACAGAGACAGAATCATGGATACAGAGAGGGTTTTGATGGTTGCCATATGGGAGGAGGGTGTAGGGGAAAGGGTGAAGAGGTGAGGGGATTACGAAATACAAATAGGTAGTTAGAGAAAGCCATAGGGGTGTACAGTACAGTATAGGAAGTGGAGTAGCCAAGAACTTACGCACATGAACCATGGACATGAACAATGGTGTGAGGATTGATTGCCTGAGGGAGTGGGCGGTGCTTGGTGGAGGGGGCCAAAGGGAGGAAAAATAGGACTATCGTACTAGCGTAACAAAATATAATAAAATAATAAAGGTGGTATCAATATTTTAAAAAGCTAGTTTGAGTGGTATGCAGTTGAGTTGCCCTCAAAAACTGAATTTAATAGCCTTGGCTTGCATTTACTTTCATGGCTGTCTCCTTTAATTCTGAAAATGAAAACTTGTGGTTTTAGAATTTAATTTTTTATAGGAACCAATAAGGTTGTTATATTGGGGGAGAATGAAATGAATCTCCCCCCACCCAGTGGGTCTTTTGAGTTCTTTTCTCCCTCTATCCTTTCATTAATTCATTCACTGAATTGGTACATCTCTCTTTCTGTGAACAAGCATTGACCTCAACAACTAGGATTAAAGTAGCAGTTGTTAGAATAGAAGGTAACTTTGTACCCCAGAGGATGTGGTAGCCCCAAATATGCCACACTGAAGTTTGGGGGTTTGGGACATTTTGAGGTTTTGGTTTTTGATCTTCAAGTAATACATGTTTTCTGAAGAAAAGTAGAGAGTATAGAGAAGTAATAAAGAAATGGGGAAAAATCATCTTTTAGGGGCAACCCCTACCCATTTAGGGGCAACCTCTGCTGCTATTTTGGAATATTTTCTTCTAGTATTTTTATTCTATGTTTTTTATGTTTCAAGTACCTGAGGGACCCCACTGAAGTTCATGTTACCTATAGATGTTATCATGACCAGCACAGACCTTTGATTAACTTTGTTGGAGGTATGAAGTTGTACATCTTTTTTCTAGAAATATCTACAGGCATTGTGTGCTGAATCCCCCACTTTCAATACAAATCTACATTCTGAGAACAATATAAGGGAAAGAGCCCTGTTTGTCTGCCTGCCCTGGGCATGTTTACACCTTTACCTTTACCACATTGAGGGGTGTGGTCACCTCACAGTTACAGAACAAACAGAAAGATCTAGAAAACGTGAATCTCTAGATCCTGACCCAGATGTCCTCCTGTGGGCCAGCAAGAGTAGGAGGAGCATTCAGTGAAATAAGTCAGTCAGAGAAAGACAATTACCATATGATTTCACTTATATGTGGAATCTAAAGAAGAAAATGAACAAGCAAACAAAATAGAAACAGGCTCCTAGACACAGAGAGTGAACTGACGGTCGACAGAGGGAAGGGCAGTTGGGAGACTGGGTGAAAAAGATGATGAAATTAAGACGCACAAATTGGTGCTTATGAAACAGTCACGGGGATGTAAAGTACAGCTTAGAGGGTATAGTCAATAATACTGTGATAACTATGTATGGCGCCAGGTGGGTACTGGAAATATCAGGGGGAACACTTTGTAAAGTATATGATTGTCTAACCTCTATGCCGTATGCCTGAAACTTAATACAAAATAATGTTGAAGGCTAACTGTAATTGAAAGAATAGTAGAAGGAGCAAGGCAATGTGTTCCTTGAAGTTCCTTCCTAGGGAATGGAAATGTCTCCTTGCTTCTATGTCAACCTGAGAACAGAAATGCCAATGATGTTTTCCTTTAATTTTTTTGTTTTTGGAGTATGTGAGAAATATGTGTCCTGCCTTGGGGCCTTAGACGCTCTGCCTCCAGACCTTCTTCCCATGGCTCACAGCTGAAGCATCGTTCTGCCTTCAGCTGAGCTGTCTCTCTTTAGAGTCCCTCCCAGGACTCCCAGACCTCCTCCCACCCTGCCCCACCCCATCCCTCTCCATCTCCATCTCCTCAACCAACTCTATTGTCTTCCTAGCATGGACCACTATCTAGAATGACCTTGTTCGTATACTTATTTGCTTGTCTGTGACCCATCTTTACTCCTCTAGAGCGCAAGTTCCATGGAAATAGGAGGCTTCCCAGCACTATTTTTTCTGTGTTGCCAGTGCTTACCACAGTCTCTAGCACACATTAAGACTAGCAATACACATTGTTGAATGAATGAATGAGTGAATGATGCAGCTGGGTCAAAGCCCTGTGCTCCTGCATGTTCCACATCCATTCAATTCTAAGTTTTAACATTTCTGTCCTCTGTCATCCATCTCTAATCCATCCCCACTAACCCCCAGGACTAATGTTCACCCCCTAAGGTAATTCCATTGTTCATAACTGCTCTGTCTGCTCCAGTCCCTACCTGGCCCTGACACCAAGGGTTCCTCCTGAACCTCACCACACGGCTTCCCGATTGATATTCCTTGCCAGCAGTGCCCTCCATGCAAACCAATGGGCTGATTTCCCTCATGGCAGCAGAGAGGGGCAGCCCAGGGGAACACATTGGAATTGGGGGTTGGAGTGAGGATGTGCAGACTGACAGCAAAGCCAAACAATGCTTTGCTTTATTCTGTATTCACATTTAATTTTTGCATCAACTATTATGAAGAGAGGGCTTGAGATGTTGATTACCAAGGATGCTGGGGTATGATTTTGAAGTTAAGAAAACTGATGATTGTTCTTTTTCCTACATAGATTGTGAAACCTCGTCCCTTCATGCTCTCCTCCCTCCTGACCTCTGCTTGGGAAATGCCAGCTTCTCTTCATGGGCTTGTTTAAAGCCCACCTTCCTGTTTTCCCCCTTCACCAGCAGAGCTAACAGTTCGTTTCCTAAGCCCTGTAGCACTGCATCCATAGCTCTGATGGGTCACAACCTTGTATTTGTCCAGATCCCCCAGCAGATTGGGTGGGGAACCCCCAAGGGCAATGCATCTTAATCAGCTGGGGCTGCCTCATCAAGATACCATATAGACACTGACACTTACCCAACAGTGATTTCCTCCCAGTTCCAAGGGCTGCAAGTCCAAGGTCAGGGTGCCAGCATAGCTGGGATTGGTTTATAGGGTCTACTTTCTCCTCTCTGTGTCCCCACATGGTGGAGAGGTAGCAGGCTCCCTGGTGTCTGTCTCTTCTCTTGAGGACACTAGTCCCATCAGACCAGGGTCTCGACCATGTGAGCACTTGTAAACATAATTACTTCCCAAAGCCCCATCTCCGGTGTACAAATTGTGGGGGTGCACAGACATTCAGTCCATAATACTCAATAAACCTCTAAAAAAAGAGATTTAATTTATTTTTAGAGAGGGGAAGGGAGGGAGAAAGAGAAGGAGAGAAACATTGATGTGTGAGAGATACATTAATCAGTTGCCTCTCTTGTATCCCCAACTGGGAACCTGGCCCACAGCCCAGGCATGTGCCCCAACTAGGAATCGAACTGGCGACCTTTCAGTTTGCAGGCCGGCACTCAGTCTGCTGAGCCACTCCAGCCAGGGCACACAGTAAACCTTTTAAAATAAAGAACCTTTAACTTCCCTCTGACCAAGGGCAGATCTGACCACAGGGTCTAAAACAGGGATACCCGACAGGTGGCTACAGTTCACAGGACCCAAATTTCAAAGTCAGAAGCACAGAGAAAGTCCAGCAATGCACTCCAATATTCATGTAAGCTGATCCAGTCACCCACTGTCCTCGCTGCAGACTGAGAAAGTCAAGCCTCGGAGAAGTTCAAGGGACTCAGCCAATGTGTTATTCATCGGATCTATGCCTAGAATCAAACACCGCTTACAAAATCATGTTTGTCCACTTAGAAAGCATATATTGATTGATTGATTGATTGATTGATCGCCTTCTGTGTGCCAGGGATTGTGCTGCCCTCCAGGACTCGCCCCCAGGGCTGGTGGTGGGGACAGACCTCTCACCCGCCGCTGCAGCGCGGTGTGATCTGGGCCTCGAGACAGCTCAGGGGAGGAGCCTGGAACCAGGTGGGTGGAGGTCAGGTGAGGGTTGGAAGAGGTGCCTTGGAGAGTGGACAGCTGGGTGGGGTCTGTAAGGATGAGGAGGACTTAGGCCTTCAAAGCTCCAGAGGAAGATGGTCCAGGCAGAGGACACGAGCCAGGAACCAGGGAGAAAGGGGCCCCGCTGGGAGCTGCAAATTCAGTGTAGGTGTCAAGTGCTGTTCCCAGCTCCGGGTTACAGCAAAGTAGAAAACAGCATCCCTGCCCTGGTGTAATTTACAGTCAAAGACACATGACAAGTGAAATAAATAATGCCTTGAAGCATTATGGTCCACTTCCCCTCTTGTGTGTGGAGAGCTGGGGTACCTAAGATGACAGTTTGAATATGTTTCTGAGTCTCCTCCCCGCTGTGTTTCCGGAGTAAGTCCCAAACCCCAGGGACCTTACTTAGTCTCTGCCTCTCCCAGTGAAAACCAGAAAAGCTGAGCAACCCCCTGGGGGCTGTGGTCTCCACTGTTACTGCTGCAGGGGTTCGCGCCTGTGTTGCCCCATGGGAGCCTGGGGCAGAGCTGGTCCAAGGAAGAACTGCACTTCCAGGGCAGGGTGGTGGGCTGTGGTCAGGGAGGGTGGGAGGGGAAGAAAAGGCCTCTTCTCCACAGGACGGCCCTCAGCAGGGGATGCTACAGGCCACAAGTGGACCTCAGCTCCCAGAGCCTCCTGTTCTGCGAAGACAGACAGACAGACAGACACACACAGGCACACACCAGGGACAGGGGCCTCCAACCTATAAAGCCACATGAGTGCCAGGAGCCAGTATCACTCCTCGCCTGAGCCAAGGTCAAGGAGTCCCTGAGGACTGGGCAGTGTCTCTCTCCCAGGCTCTGCAGGAAGTCTGGCCTGGTTAGGAAACTAGGAGCCACCGGCAGTAGCTTTATGACGTGCACTGGTGGCTGTGGTGGCCACAGGGTTAATGACTCAGCCCCTGCAGCCACGTCTGGTGCCGTGAGAGGGATCACGCAGGTCAGCTCTCCAGGACAGGTGGGGAGAAGGGGACACTGAGGGGGAGGCCCACGCCCTCCGTGGAGCCTGGCCGTCTCCTCCATGCTGTCCTTATCAGAATCCCAGGAAATGTACTCGATGAGGGTGGGGATGGCCCTGTCCTCCAGGGTCACTTACTGTGAGCTGTCACAGTATGCAGGTGACACATCATACATACGCAGGTGTAAGTGCACCTGTTACTCTGGCATCTCTAAGCACGTGTCTTCTTACCCTCCTACCCTTTGCCCTCAAGAACAGTGGGAGGAAGGTGTGGCCAGAGGACTTTACCACATGAAGGGCTGTTGCTTTTCAGAGGGTTGCACGTCTGTAAAGTCAGCTTGGCAAATTTCCAGTCCACTTACCCATTCCCAGAAGACAGGCCTTTCCTTGAACCGGGAAATAATGCCAAAAGTTCCAGCAACTGGGCAAAGGCCCGTAGCCCGCCCAGGCCATTCACATTTGCATGTCTTGTGCAGGAGATGGTAGGTACAGAAGGCAAAGGCACCCAGGCCCTGTCATAAGAGACCATCGAGAGTACAGACCCCTGTTCCATCCCTGGCAGAGTCCCTGAACGATGTAGCCTGGAACAAATGTCCCTGGGTCCTGGCTCTCCTGCCCTAGCCGGGCTGATTTCCTGGGACCCGGCCTTCCTGCAGCCTTCTTCTGCTTGGAAGCCACAATGGCTTTTGGCTGCCCATCAGTCAGCCTTGCAACTCGGGTGCCCTGTCCTCTGACCGCCTACCCACAGAAATTGACTGTGTCTCCCGAATCAAACGCTGGACTCCAGCAGGCCAGTATCTACACTCCTCTTCTCCTCAACCATGCCTGACTCTAGCAGTCTGGAGCCCCCTGCTCCCTTCAAACCTCACCTTTCCTTCAAGGACTCCTCCTGGAAGCCTTTCCTGAGGACTTCAGCCCACGTGGATTTCATTTATTACCCATGTGACTAATTTAACAGTTGGTCTCCTAGGGACACATTCTTGACTATTCACTGGCCCGTGAATCTGGTCTTCTCAGTTACAGAGAATTCAGGACAGAAACTACCCTTCTGCTTATTCGTATCCCCCACCATGGTGCTTAGGATAGTACCAAACTCACAGAGATGTTCAATAAACTCTTGTTAACCACTTCATTTCCCCAGGGAGTTGAAATGCTTTGGTTTCTGTTAGTTTTGCTGTGGGCTGCTGGTTTCTGGTCTCAAACAGGAAGTGGTGCTAGGTGGAGAAGTCACAGGAAGGCTTTTCTCATGACTTACCTTTCATTCCTTCCAACGACGACCATGCCCCTTTGAGAAACGTCAAGCCTACGTGTGCACAGAAGAGTGAGAGCAGCCACTGAGCGCTGCAGGGTGCCTGTGCAGATGTCATTCAGGACCATCTGCTGCAACCGTATAGCAGGGACCCCAGGCTTCCTGGCCCCAGACTGGGGACCACTGGAGTATGCACTCTGCACAGTGCTTGCAAGTATCTGATTCAAACATCTTCTTTCTGCTGCTCTCACACCTCACTGGCACATAAGATATTTGTGAAACAAAGGGATAGATACAACAGGAAAGGGGTTAGGAGGAATTCATATACCGTTAATATTAACAATATATCACCAGGCACTAACTGCTAGGTACTTTTGGTCACTTTACCCATTGTGCGTGGTTTAGCCCTTACAGAAGCTACGAAGTATCATTATCCCCATGGGGACACTGTGAGCAGGGGTCGCTGTGGACATGGAGGAAAGGCCGAGCTTTCCATCTGGGTAGGTGAGACACAGAGCAGCAGGAAGACATGCACAGAGTGTGGCCTGTCCATGCAGTGCCTGTCATCAGTCACACAAAGGGATGAATTACCGACCCGCGCTGCACCACGGCTCAGCCTCAAACGTTGCACCAAATGCAAGAAGTCAGACACAAAAGGCCATGTGTTGTGTGGTGCCATTTATACAAAGCAGAAGAGGCAAATCCGCAGCGAAAAGGCAGATTAGTGGTTGCCAGGAGCTGCGAGGAGGGGGCAATGGGGAATGACTGTTTAGTGGGTAGGCTTTCCGTTTTGAGTGCTGGAAAGTTCTGGAACTGGATAGTGCTGGTGGTCACACAACATGGCGCATATACTTAACGCCGTTGACTTGTATGCTTTAAAATGGGTACATTTTATGTTATGTGTCTTTTACCACAATTTTTTTAAAAACAAGGAAAAAAACTAAAATAGCAGCAGCAGCCCACATGGAAACAGGATCTGAAGGGCAGGGGACTATTCGGCAAGAGCAGCAGGGGCCGCAGATACGCAGGGCAGAGCTTTGGACCCTCACAGGCCTGGGGGGAGGGGTCAGGCTGTGACCTCACCAGACTGGGTTAGCCTCTGGCGTGCGTGGGCATCAGGGTAAAGAATGTGCAATTTTTCAAAAAGGATCCGCCCAAGTTGTAAGGAAGCCCACTCACTTTGAGCCTCGGGCGCAGGAGGTGTGCCACGCCTGTCCCCTCTCCCTGTCACATGGAACTTGGCCGTCTCCTCCCTTTCTGGGGTGGCACCCCCGAAGGTGGCCCTGATACACAGCTCACTCAGCAGCAGCAGAACAGGTGCCCTTCCTCAGGGGTCCTGCCTTGTAGAACTGCTTTCCACAGTACCGCAAAACACAGTGATTATTGCTAAGACATTAATCCGCCCCTGCCTGAGGAGTCGCCAAGAGACAGACGCATTAGGAAATCCCACTCCCTGGGCAGCATGGGGAGGAGGAGGGCTTGTTCTCGGGGTCCTCAGAGGCACCGCTCTACTTTTGGCCCCCACTTGTGACCTCACCCCTGGCCCCACAAGACATGCAGGAGGCCCTTAAGGGTGTGTCCCAGCTACATCTTTGCGTGTGAAGGAAAGTGACTAGTATTAGATGCACTCTATGTTCTCTCTTTTGCAAGGGAGTGTTTTTCTCTTAGTGGAGTCAAGCCTCTTTTAAAAAATACACACAGTTCAATCCGTTTCTTTTGTGGGTTTCAAAAGAGACATTTAGTTCAAAAATGTGGCAACAGCTGGAGAACAAAGGCGAGGAAGAAAAACTTGCAATTATTTCTAGTGTGGGATGGGAGGCGAAAAAGAAGACTATGCAAATCAAGGCGGGGGGTGGGGGTGGGGACTGGTGCCCCAGATTTCCCTCAGATGCTGGGGCCCGCTCCTTACTCTGTCTCTTCAGTGGTACGCTCCATTGGTCCAGCCCAGCCTCCTCCCCCGATTCTGATCTGCCCCCCTCTTATCTTTATAACCTAGAACTATCCCTACTGCTCCCCATCTCAATCCACACCTCACATCTCCAACATCTGCCTACACAAGGGAGCTGATACCTGCTTCCTGAGGCGAGATCTTGTTGACCCAAGACTCTAACTGGAGTCGATCTACCTACAGGTGCTAGAGCCCCTTCCGTCCAAGCCCCCATCACAAGAATCTCACCTGTGGCTTCTAGAATAATGGCATGACTCAGAGGTTCTAGGACACGGATTTCAGGTGCTATTAGGGGCTTGTGGTGAGCATATTTTGTGATAGGAGGGTGTATTTTTTGAGTCTTCATCACACCCACAAGTTGCATTGCACGAGTGGCCAACTGAACCTGTGGAGAGATGCATTGTTGAAAATCGGGGCACGAGACCCTCTTACCATTCCTCCCGGGCCACCGAGTCGATGATGGAGCAGTTCGGACTGTGGTACAGGCTCTGGGCTTTCTCAGAAAGGCCTGTGGACTGGTCACAGCACAGAGGCTTGGCTGCCTCTGGAAAGCTCTGGTCCCTACCTACTCCTGAGGTGAGCACCCTCCCCTGGCTTTCGCCTCTGAATTGCTCAACCACCGAGACTGCAGCTTGTGCCTTCCACCTGAGGCTGGCTCTAATGACAGCTCGGCTCACCTGTATGAACTTTTTCCTCATTCATTCTTTCCAGGGAGAACAGTTGGCCCACTTGGAGTGGGTGGGTCAGTGATGGGCAGCAAGCAATTTTACTGAGCACACACTGGGGATATTGGCTAAATTTCCGGACTGGCGCAGAGCGTGCGAACCATGAAACGCTCTCCCAGATTAACTCATACACTTTCTAGTTACTGTGTCAGCTTAAAAAAGAGCCTCAAGTTTGTAGAGGCAGGGGAGGGAGTTGGGGAGAACTGGGGAGTGGCTGCTAATGGGTATAGAGCTGTCTTTCTGCAGTGATGAAAGTCTTCTACAGCTTATTGTGGTGACAGTCGCACAACTTTGGGAATATACTAAAAATAATTAACAGGTGAATTGCATAAGCTAGGCCGGAGGATGGACATAGCTGCCTCACCACTATCATCACCCGTCTCTCTCTACTTAGCATTCAAGGACCAGTTCGGAGGGACCCCCTCCAAATATTCTTAATTACACACTTGGTTCTTCTGTCTCTTACTATGTCAGTTGTATGCAGTGGTTGGTATGCTAGTGCATGTTTAACAACCAGCTCTCCAGGAAAAAGTCCCAGTCTGTAGCATCTTCTGATTTCTGTGATGTAAATGCTCCCACCATGGCCAATGTCAAACTACAAATTTGATGGCTGAACGAGGGGCTGGGAAGCGCCCCGCACAGCAGGGCACCATCACGTAGCATCTCAAGATCACTGCGCAGACGGAACATCATAATGTGGTTAGGAAGTGATGGGTTCTGAGTGTGCATCACCTTTGTCTTTAATGTGATTTATTTTATTGTAAGTTTATGTACTTTAATTGTTAATAATGGCCATCTTTAACCACTAGCTCACAGACTCCCTGAAAATATGACAGTCAGCTCTTATAAACTTGTCTGAGCCAGCTCCAGCACCCCGCCCCGCCATCTCATCCTGACCGTGCCTGCCCTCTTGCTGAAGATACATCATTTCTTAGAAGGCAGCCTGGACACGCTCAAGGACAGGGACAACGCCATCCTGTTGATTGCTGACTCACCCGTGCGGTCCAGCGGCCAGTCTGTGCTAGGTATGCTCCGCACTGGCCTATTGGCTGAAAGCAAGGGGCCACCGTTGTAACCAGGGCAGCAGTGACAGAGCCCTGGGCAAGCGATAGGCCCCCCAAAACACCAGCTTCCTCAACAGTGGAGAATCACGGAGTAAGAGGAAATCCAATGCAAATAAGTCTTCAGCTTCTTCGCCTTTAGAAGTTAAGTAAAAGTCAAAGATGCCTGTTCTGCCCTGGGCACAGGGCTAGCTCTCTTTGCATCGGGGGTCATGTGAGAGGAGGAGGAGAGATGAAGCAGGGGGTCGGTTTAGAAGAGTCAGAGCAGAGACTGGGCTGCCTTCCCACCTGCCGTGCAGGAAACCGAATGAAGAAAGGAGGTGATGTACTCCGTGTGAGGACAGTGTTCCCAGAGTCATTTTTAACACCCGCCCTTTGCTGATAAGCATAAGAATCTCCTTCTTTTCCAGAGATTCTGATCATCCTTCTGTGAAGGTATAACCCTTGCTTCAGAGTGGGTATCATACACATTCAGAAGCTCTGGGTCTCCCCACCGGCCCGAGGGGTCTGCCACTGCATTTATGAACGCGTAGTTTTGGGGTCTGTCGACCTGGTTTGGCAATGGCCTCCCCCTGCCCTCACCTCCCAGGCGGAGGGTCAGGATGTGAAAGACTGAGCCTCTGGATCAGCAAGATCCAGAAGCCACTGACTTGCCTGTGACTTGGCTTCTGCACCTGCCACTGAATTGCTGTGTCGCCTTCGGCTCGTGGCCACCCCTCTCCGGGTCTCAGGTTCCCCACCTTTAACTCCCTCACCTTTCACAGAAAATGCAATGGTTTTGAAGTTTCCTCTCAGCTCTAACAACCCGTGAGCCCGAGTCATTTCTCTCCCTGACCTAGATTTTAATGATAAAGTACTTAAAATATTACAAAATTTGAAAGTGATCAGTTATCTCCTCCGCTTGGAAATGTCATCGCTGGCAGTGCCTCGGTGGGTGTTGGGGCTATTTTGGTGCCTGAGTGTTGAGAAGAGGAGGACGGGCGGGTGGAGAGATTACCAAGTCAGTAACCTCCTCACGACTTCTGAGGCCCATCGGCTCTTGTCTCGAGTGCTTAATCCAAACAGCTGTGAGTGGCGGCGGTGTGTTGGAATAGTGATAAAAAACCACCACTTTCTTCTACCGAGTGCCGACTGGGGCCTTGGACTTGGCATGGTCTCCGTTGGATTTTCAGAACAAGCTCTCCAGGTGTGCGGGATGTGCCCCATTCCCTAAGTGAGCGATGAAGGAACTTGCCCGGGCTTCCGGAGCTCGATGCAGCCGGAATTCAAACTCAAACCTGCCGCCAGCCCCCGTCTTCTCCGTGGTTAGAAAGTGATGTCCACAGACCGGCAGCGCTGGCTCCGGGGCCCTCCCCGGGGCCGACTGGATCAGGAACTCTGGGGACAGGGCCCAGAGAGCCCTGGGTGGGATTCTGAGGCGAGGTCGCATTTGAGAACCCCTGTGTGACCTCGGGCTGCCTCTCGCCAGCATTCCTGATGCTGTCACCACGGTAAGACATTTCCACCAGCACATTGGGAACCACACTCTGGCTAGAGGGTGATCACCTTTTAACACTGAGGAATGTTCGAATACCACATGAATCACAAAGCTGGCTTATCGAAGCACTGTTGAGTCAAGTCGAAATAACCACCAGAGATTGCTGTTGGAATTTGACTTTCCGATTCCAATAAAGGGATCGGTGCTTGAGACTTCTGGGTGGCTTTCTTACTTTTTCAAGCTCTCTGGGAGAGGATGGAGGGATTCCAGGAGGAGGTGTTGGGGCAAACTGAAATTTCCCTTTGTCTCATATCTAGGAAAGAACTTATCTCATTTTAAGATGAGCAGATCATAACATGTAGAATTTTGCATGTTGAGTCCTACCCGCAATCAATGCTCATATCTGCTGCCCTCTCTCTGGGACTGGGACAGGAGCCGAAAGGCAGCTGCGTTTGGGTGTGGGAGGCAGGTATGACTTGTGGAGGAGCAGGGGCACCCATTGTTGGAGCGGGGAGGGTCGGTGGACCTCAGTTACAGCTTGGTGGGCGCAGGGGAGGCTCACAGGCACGTGTGCAGAGAGCCCGGTGGTGGGCGTGGAGAACTGGGCACAGGCTGGGAGACTGGTGCGTCTGCTCCTGGAGAAAAGAGGCTGCTGCGGCTCCCCAGTTTTTGATCTTGAAGGTGCACAGATACCACCATGTTTCCCTTCAGCTGACGGAAGAACAAGCAAACATCAGGGGCCCACTCCTGCAGGCTGCCTGGGTGGGCTGCTGCCAGACCCCGAGGCTTCATGCACCTGCTCCACGCTGTCCCCAGTGCAGATGAAGTTGCTGGAGAGTATTCACACCACGCAGGCTGGCTTCACTTCAGATTCCTGGCCTCTGACTGCAGATGGGCTATCCACACTGCCTCGCAAGCCCACCCTCTTCTCCTTTTAGCTTGCTTTGCTCCAACACAAGGATTGTGCCTCCCCCCCCTCCTCCTCCCTGCTCCCCATCCCAGCCCTGCTGCTGCCTGAGCCGCATGCTCGGTGGGTAAAATAGAAGCCAGCAGATGGGAACTCCCTCCTCCTGCCACCACCAAATGTACACACCTTCCTACACCTACTTCTGCAACAGGCCTCTCTTTCTTCTCTTACACTGGAGTGAGTGTCTCTACTCCTTTCAGAGGTGAATCCTTCATCCTGTGGTCTGGATCCTATTCCTTCTTGCCTGTCCCAAAATATCACATCTACTGCTTGTCTAGTCTAGTCCATCTCTCTCTCTCTCTCTCTCATCAGCAAATTTTTACTCTGTCCTGGATCATTGTCACCAACCTATAGACCTGCTGCTCTCATGTTACACATATGTGTGCATATATACACACACGAACAATGAGAGATTTAAAGCTTCCGTATATGGATTTGTACCTGTGTGTAAGTGTACATGCATGCTACATATATATTAAAAAACCTATATTATGAGTTTTATACAGCAGTACCACCCTTGGCCCGGCCTCCCACCTCCAGCTCCCACCTCCTTTTGGCTTTCTCCTCCCCCTCCCCTCCCATTCTTTCCTCTACTTACTCCAGTCTAGCTCCTCCGCCCCTCCCCACCGCCACTCTACGGAGTAGTTGTTCTCAACCCAGAGCACTCTTGTCCCCCAGGAGACACTTGGCATGGTCTGGGCGCATGTGGGGTGGTCACAACCCGGGGGAGGAGTGCTGTGGTGCACAGCAGGCGGAGGCCAGGGGGGCAGCTGACCAGGAGCTCGGACCAGACGGAGAGTCACCCCCCTCCAGTGTCCAATGCCAGGAGCGCAGCAGCTGCGGGAGGCCGATGCAGACTGCTCCGTCCTGGTTCCCAGGAACCTCCACGGTGCCACGTCTGAAGAACCGTCTTCAGTGCTCCTCACACCCAGCCGTTCTCTCTGGGATTCTGGACACTTCTCCGTCTTGGTTTCCCGTCCACCTTTGGGCCATTCCTTTGCACCTTCCCCCTCTGGCCGACTCAGTCCTGGGCTTTCTCCTCAAGTCCCTCCCTCCTCTCTGCCTAAGGGTGCACCCAGGGGCTTCCTGTCATTTCCAGGAGCCAGACTATCTGGTTTGAGTCCTAGCTCTCAGCTTCACAGCTGTGTGTCCATGGCAACAATTTCTTCTCTGTTACTTGGCAGCCTCAGTTTGTTCTTCAGTGAAATGGGGGGGTAACAATAATTGTACTTACTGTAAATCCGAGAGGAAATCCAAGTATATCGCATGGCAGAGAGTTTCATTCATCTTAGATGCTATTGTTGTCAATGAGTACTGTATGACAAAGAAATAGCATATCGTTACTGTTCACCAGAGCTCAAGAATGGGTTCTGAGGACTCGCTAGACCACATCAAGATAGGGGTTCGGTCTAAGTTAAGCACACACACATATGCACATACTGCCTGAGCGTGAGCCATGTGCCGGACACCAAGGCCGAGGATTTGGGAGGCGCGAGGCGGGAGTGCTGCCCCAGAAAGATTACCCGCAGTGGACACACAGGGGACAAACACAGAGGAATGGGCGGTGCCGCAAACCAGGCCCTGTTCTCGGCTGTACAACTGGGTCGGGAACAGACAGACACCAGGCTCTGTTCTCCTGCAGCTTTGCTTCTACAACAGATCGATTACTGGAGAGAAACAAATGAAAAGTGGCCCAGCGGACGGTGGTAAGTGCCATGAAAAACTAAAGCAGGCCGGGAGGGGTCAAGGAGCTAGGCAGGGAGGGGGCGGTAGACAAGGGACAGGCCAGCGAGGTGAGTGAGCAAGACCAGGGTCTGACCCTGTCTCTATGTGAAATTCTGCATATATTTTTTGGCCTTAACTCCTATCTTTAAAACTAGGTTCTTGTCTTGGCTCCTGGGTTATTTGGAGCCCTCTTAAATTTTGCGCTGGTGTCAGGCCCGGAAGCGGAGTCCGTGTGAAGCGAGCTGGCAGTCACTAGAGGAGGCCTGTGGGTGCCTGGCCCAGTCTTCAGACTTTACTCTGTGGTCCGTGGAAAGGCCACGGAAGGGTCTTGAGCGAACAGATGATGTCACCAAAGTGCTGTCTGGGACGATTTTTCTGGAAGCCCTGTGGAGAATGTGGGGAAGAGACCTGAGTGCCAGGCCCAGTTGGAAATTGATTGCGGTGGCCCAGGCCCCGGGGCGCCGGGACAGAAGGCTGGGGAAAGGAAGGCTGGCAGGCCCCTGCCTTTCTGGGTCTTGTTGGCCTCTCCGCCGTCCCAGAAGCCAACACTTCCCAAACAGCTGAGCAGCTGCAATGAATGCCAGCCTTTTGCCTCTTTCTGTTTTTCACATGGTCGATTTGTGTAAAACAGGAAGTGCTACCATGACAATGGCGTGATTTTTGAAAACTCTGAAAGCCACGGGTGCCTTGTGCTGAAGCTGAGCTGTGCTCACTGAGTCTCCCACTGGGTGGGCCCCACTCCAAGGGGCCACGATTTCCCTCTACCCTGCCGCAAAATGGATGGGCTGCTCTGTTCCTAAGACTGAGGCCAAGGTTGCTTAGCCTTTTGCGAACTCCTGGTGGCGAAGGGCTACCGCACGGCACTGCAGAAAGGGAGGCTGGCTGAGCGCCTGCCTGGCCCTGAGAAGGCAGGGGGGTTTATGAGGTCACAGGAAGCCCTCCCCTGCCCAGACGTTGGTCCTAGAGAAAGGATTCAATCCATCTTGGTGGCCCCGGGCTGGGAGAATTGGGAGGGAAGGTAATTTCCTGAGACACAGGCGGGCAGGAACGTGCAATGGGTGCCAAGCTGGAGTGGGTGGTGGGGGTGGGGGGAGGAGCAGGGCAGCCACTTCAGCAGGGACTTCTAATCTTCCATTCAGTTGGATCCAAATCTCTGCTTCGGATTCACCCTGGTGGCCTCACTCAGTGGACTCCTCCAGTCGTTTTTCAAAATGACATTTTCTCCTGAGCCCTGAAGACATTCTTTTGGAAGGAAGTCTTTTGAAATCAGAGCCTGGTTTGAAGCTTGACTGTGGCTTCCTATCTGTGGACACTCAGGCAGGTGGCTCGACCTCTCTGAGCCTCAACTCACGGAGTTTGCGTGACGGTGAAATGTGGTTATGAACAGGAAGGACCCAGCGGTGGTCAGATCCCTGCTCTGCCACCTGGTGTCTGTATGGCCACGGGAAGGACACTGAACCAACTTCTTAGGCTTCGTCTTTCTCATCTCTGATGTGGGGATAGTGGTGCCTGCTCCAGAGCATGGCTGTCAGGGTCAAATGAAACTAACCCCTAGCTAGGTAAGCCGTGAACATGGCATATAGAAAAAAACTCAGCAAACAGTTACTAGAATTACTACTATGGCTGGCAATGGCAGCTATTATTAGTATCACTTGGGAATAAAATAAAATAAATATGGGAGCACGTTTGATTTTTAGGACCCAAAGGAAATATTTCAGAACACCCTTTTCTTCTCCTCTGGCTCTTATTGATTCATTCAGTCAACAAGTACTTACTGAGCACCTACTAGGTGCTGCTCACCTTGTTAGGCACAGGAGACATGGCAGGCAACAAAGCGTGCGTCCTAGAGCACCGTGGCTCCAAGTCTAGTGGGAAAGTCAGACAACCTGACAATTCTGTGACTTGATTTGGAAGTAAGCTTGACTTGAGACCTGCACGTAAGGGAAGTGACAAAGCCTGTCCCTATGTACCCACCTGGATGCGAAGGGGCTCAGAGGCCTGGCTGTCCCCGAGACCCTGGGGGGGTCTCATCCCTCAGGGGTAAGGTTCAGATTGTGATATTCAACGATTCCCCCTCCCCCTTTTCCCTTAGAGAGGTCAGCCAGAAAGGAGACCAGAGGTGCAAATGCACTTGGCAGAAAGAGAAAGCCATATGACCCTGTGAAGGGGAGACCCAGCTGGAGACCCAGCCTGGAGACCGCTGGACACCACAGTCTAAGTCCTTCCTGGCCAACTTTGTGGACCCAGCAGACGGGAACTTGCACTTTTCCTGCCCTACCTTAAACCTTCTTGGGATGACTTCGCCATGAGCAAAAAGATGCCGGAGGGTGCTGGCTGATGGCTGGTGGCCGCTGGCCGGTGGTTCCACCTTGAGGTTTCAGGCAGGGCCAGGATTCTCCAGCCCATTGGAGCTGAAACGAGATGCGGACTTTGATCTCTCACTAACAATTTGAGGAAAACTGATTCCAACCAGACGCCAAACCAGCCTTTGAAGACGACTCTCCCAGCCCCACTATTGTTGCAGGCGAGGAAATCAGAACATTTCTCATCTAATTCGGGTTGAAATACCTCTTTGGATTCTTATTTCTATCACCCACCGAGTTCCTTCAATTGCCTTTCCTTTTCTTAACTCTTTAACAGCTATAATTACCTGGCATACAATAGTTACCTGGGTTTCATTTTTAATTGTGTATTTTTAAGGAGGCCTCCTTTTAGTTAAGCAATTTCGAACAATAGCTTGATTATAATTCTAAATGCCTTTGACACAAGTGATTTCTTCTTTCCCAAAACATGCTCTGATGCTTTCTGAATATTGTAATCTGTCTCCCTTAGCAGTTTTGCTTGGATCTCACCCACTAAGGAAACCAACTGTAAATACTTGGCGTTCCTGCTACCTCTGGTCATCCACGCTGGTTACCCTTCATTTCAGTGTTAGGCCTCAGGGAACCTGGACGGGAAAGACCAGGCCTGTTTCCTGCCTGAGGCTCTGCTTCTTTATAAACAGCCATTCCCTGAGGGTGTGCAGGTCAGAGTGTCGTCACTGGTGGGATTCCTAATGAAGTTGTTTTTTAAGACTTTATTTGTTTATTTTTAGGGAGAGGGGAAGGGAGGAAGAAAAAGAGGAGAGTAACATCAGTGTGTGGTTGCCTCTCATGCGCCCTCTACTGGGACCTGGCCAACAACCCAGGCATGTGCCCTGACTGGGAATTGAACTGGCAACCCTTTGGTTCTCAGGCCAGCACTCAATCCACTCAGCCACACCAGCCAGGGCTCTAATAAAGTTTTTTTCCCCATGGTAAAATACTCATAACATGAAAATTAACCATTTCGTCATTTTTAAGTGTATGATTCAGTGGTATTAACTACATTCATAATGTGATACGACCCTCCCCTCTGTCCACCTACAGAGCTTCTTTATTATCCTGAACATAGGTTTGTGCACATTGAACAGTAATTTCCTATTCTCCCCCCTCCAGATCCTGGTAACTCTACTCTGCTTTCTGGCTCTATGAGTTTGCCTACCCCGGCCACCTTATATAACTAGAATCAGGTAATGTCTGTCCTTTTGTGACTTGCTCCTTTCATTCAGCACAATGTCTTTAAGGCTCATCCATATCATAGCCTGCATCAGAATTTCAGCCCCTTTTACTGCTAAACAACATTCTGCTGTAGGTGTGTACAGTCTGTTTGTCCAGTCACCTGCTGATGGACGACGCCTGGGTTGTTTCCATCCTTGGTGATTTCCTAATAGAATTTACCATGACCGTTGGGGCCTGGCCCCTCTGTGGCCCAGGACCAGTTTAGCAGCCACCCTTTTACTTCATTTCGTCCTTTGGAAACAGGACGTCATGCAGAGCAGCCTTGACACCAGGGTTCTGTGGGTGAGCGGGGGCCAGACAGGGTGAGGGATGGGCAGCTGTGGTCACTGCGGACCCCGGCAGACAGAGTGATGCCCGAGGGTCCCCCTGGTCAGAGGCTGGGCACCCCTGGTGGGTGTGGTTGCACAGCATAAGGTTTCTGAGGCCCTAACAAAAGAGAGCTGTCCTTTCTCCATTCCACTAAACCTCGCTTGTAAATTTTTATTTTTCAATCACAGTTGACATGCAGTGTTACATTGTATTAGTTTCAGGTGCACAGCAGAATGGTTAGACTTCACACTTTACCACGTGTTCCCCCTGCTAGTTCAAGTGCCCACCTGGCACCACACATAGTTATTACAATATTATTGACTATTTTCCCTAGGCTGTGTTTGCATCCCTGTAGCTATTTTGTAACCACCAATTGGTACTTCTGAATCTCTTCACCTTCTGACCCAGTCCCTCCAACACCCCTCTCCTCTGGCAACCATCAGTCTGTTCTCGCATCTGTGAGTCTGTTTTGTGTGTTCTAACCCATTTATTTAGTCACTCACTCACTCCTTCCAATATTATTAAACCTGTGGTGGGAAGCAGCACAGTCCCTGCCCACCCTGAGCTTCCAGCCACTAGAGGCGGAGAAGCGAACCTACACAGACCGTGCCTGGGGCTGAGGGGCTTTAGGAGGAAGAGCATGGGGTGCTGTGGGAACACACAGGGGACATCTCACCTGTACTTGGGAGCCAGGAAAGAAAGTCACACCTGTGCTAAGTCATATGGGAAAGGAAAAAGTTAGCCAGCGGGAGGCAGAAGGCAGAAGGCAGAAAAAGTGAACCAGGCCTAGGCTGGAACATGCAAGGGGCTGGAGCTGACATGGAGGTCCTATGGTGGGCTCAGGTGTGTGACTTGTGCTTTGAGGTGGGGGTGACAAGATTCAGAAGAGGCAGGAAAGGTAAAGCCACAGGCTCCGGCAGGGTGCACTGGTGAATGATTTCCTGTGGCATTTGGGCTTCCCCCAGAGCAGAAGAGGAGTCCCAGTAACTGTGAGGCAGGCGACAGATCAGGAGAAAGCAGACCCTGTCCTTCACTCGAAGGAGGCACCCAGCTGAAATCCTAAGATCCCGCATCTGCTGGGCGCTTCCTGGGTGTCAGGTGCTGCTCAAATACTTCACGCCCATCGTCTCTATTAGTCCTCACAACGTCTGACCAAGGCGAAGACAAGGAAACTGAGGCCTGGAGAGGCACTCAGTGCCCGGGCTGCATGCCCAGGTCAATGACATCAGGAATTCCGGGGCGGTACCCCTGGTGTCGGCATCTTTCCAAGCTCCCGGAGCGATGTCAGCCCAGCCCTGGCATTACACTGCCCTGTTTCCAGGGAAGGCAGGCTAACTCTTGCAGAAAGGAGGGGGCACAAGCTTGCAGGGTCCACCCCGCTGCCAGAGGCTCTGTGGCTTTAAGAACTGGGGCTGGCTGCCTGCCAAGGAGGCTGCCCGCCATCGTCTGCCAGCCTGTAGGCCACGTGGTTGCTGGGACTGGCCTGGGCTTGCAGCCCAGAGCTCTGCAGAGCAAGAAAAGGGACCTTTACGCCTTTTTGAGGGAAGCACATTCTGCAAAGCTGTGGAAACAAAGAGAGGAACTGTTTGTAGCCCTGGTGCAGACGTCCCAAACAGAGAGTAAGTCAGGAGGGCAGGGACGCAGCACAGACCTGCCCCTCCAGCTCCCACCGGCCACATGCCCACACCCCTCCCACCTGAGGAACCAAATGCCAGCAAATAGCTCACCCTCCCGGGGGTGGGGCACAGCCCATGAGCAAGCAGGAATTTTCCTGAAGTTCTCCAAGGGGCAGGGATCTCTGTTTCCTTGAGAAAAAGTCAGGGCTCAGCTCACGACAGGTAGCACATGGTGACGGGCAGCACCTCGGGTGTGGGTTCTCTTTCTCCTCTTGGTCCCCCCTCCTGCGTGGGCCTCGTGGTCCCTGTCATTGCCTCCGAGAACCCCCAAGGTCATGTGAAGGCCAAGAAAGTGAAACTGAAACCTGTCAGGTATCTGTCAGCCTTTGGGACAGGAGCTTGCTGGGGATGAGATGATGAAGCTAACAACCAAAATAGGAGGTGGCAGTAGGGTGAAGGGACTCTGGGCTGCCACAGCCACAGGGCCAAACTGGCCTGTCCGCGTTGCCTGGGCTTCCAGAAGACACAGGCAGGGACCTTGGAGAGGAGCAGAGGTAGGGCAGCGCCAGGCCCTCGCCTCCACCCGGGGGCCGACCTCTATCAATGTTCTTGCCTCGTCCAGACTGCAGGGCTGCTTGTCTCAGTCTGTGCCTGGGGTACCAGGACCGCCGCGGTACGAGCAACCGCAGCAGCATGTGTCTGACCTGGGCACCGCCAGACTCTGAAGGCACGACCACGTGACCTCTGGGTGTCTCCTCGCTGGCACTCTCTGAGCCTCCCTGAACCCCCTTCATCCCAGACAATGAGCGCTAATGGCGGTCCACCTTCATGAGAACACATGCAAAGGTTACGGCGTGGTGGGGGAGGTGGCAGGCCGAGGTTACGCTGGCAGGAAGGAGAATGCTGGCGCTGACGGTGCGCAGAGGAGGGAGCTCCTTTGTGTCTTCAAGATAACCGGGTGCAAGCTAGAAGGAAGGGGAAGAGGGGTCGGAGAGTACAAAGCGAAGAGAAAGCTGGCTTCTCCGGAGGGGGAGAGCTCAGGGGCGGCAGCAGGAAGAAGAAGGGGGCAGGGTGGGGGGAGCTGGGAGGGAACGGCGCTGCAGCTGCGACCTAATCCTGATGGGACATAACCCCTTAAAGAGTTAAATGTGACTTCCGGCTGCAGGGTTCGATCCCAGGAGATCCACCAGTGGCCCTTGGCATGTTTTATTCGCACATTTCAGCATCCTGGGAAAATGGGGAAGTTTCACACGTGACTCTGAAAGGCAAGTCAGCATCAGGCCCCCGGCATAGCGGGGCAGCTAGAGCCGGAGCTCCTGCTCCCCGAGGTCCCCACTGTCACGGCAGTGCTGTGCCTTCCCCGTCCCACTCCCCAGCCACGGTGCCCGCCTGGCTCCCACCAGCCTTGAAGGTTGCCGCTCCTCCTGCGGTTGATAGTAATGATCTCTGGAGCCTGGGTGTGTTTGTGTGTATGTGCGTGCGTGTGTGCATGCCTGTGCAAACCACAAACACAGGGAGGCTCTCTTCCATTCACCTCCCCCTTTCTCAGTTGAAGGCGACAGATGCGCGAAACCAGGCGTACCCCTCCCCTCCACCGATTTCGGCAGCCTTTCCAGGCGACCTGCCAAATTGCTAGATGGTATTTGCATTGTAAAAATATGGAGTGCATTTTGTTATTTCTGGTTTTAAGGATTTCCCAGCCCTCCTAAAGCAATGTTTAACTTATGCCACGCTTACAGCTTTCAAAGCTTTTCTTAAACATCCATGAGTTCACTGCATCCACCCAGCGGTCCTGCGAGGTTGGTCATGTGGGTCCCCCTTGCAGGGCCCACTGAGGGGAAACTGATCAATAGAGACAACAAATGACTTGCCTTGGTCGTGCAGTGACTCTGAAGACAAGTATCAGGGCAGGGCTCTCTAGAAAACTAAGTTGTGTCCTTTTGGCTCCGCAGAATTGCAAAGTGATGCTTTGATAAACATGGTGACTACAGGTATGATTTCCACCAGAATTCTTGTCTGACTGCTGGTTCGGCCACTCAATAGCTATGAATCTTTAGGAGAAGAATGGAATCTCCCTGGGCCTCCTTCTCTGTAAATGGGGATAACGGCCCTCGCTTAGTGAGTGTTGTGTGGATTAAATACCTGTTAAGCGTTGAGAACGATGCCTGGCACAGAGTAAGTTTCCAATAAACAGCACTATCGGTACAGAAATGATCACTCCCTGTACCTTCGGAAAACACTCAGTATCGGGTAGGGTATGAGCTAAGTGGTAACCAAAAGACCCCAAAATACATTTGCTCAAAAAGGAGAGATGTGTATTTCTCTTTCACCCAATAGCTAAGAGGTAGATGGTCTGGACAGGCAAACAGCTCCGCTCCACAGGGTCACTCAGGAACCCAGCTTCCTGCTGTCTGTTTGTCCAGTCACCTGCTGATGGATGACGCCTGGGTTGTTTCCATCCTTAGTGATTTCCTAATAGAATTTAACATGACCGTTGGGGTCTGGCCCCTCTGTGGCCCAGGACCAGTTTAGCAGCCACCCTTTACTTCATTTCGTCCTTTGGAAACAGGACGTCATGCAGAGCAGCCTTGACACCAGGGCTCTGTGGGCGAGCGGGGGCCAGACGGGGTGAGGCATGGGCAGCTGTGGTCACTGCGGACCCCGGCAGGCAGAGTAATGCCCGAGGGTCCCCCTGGTCAGAGGCTGGGCACCCCTGGTGGGTGTGGTTGCACAGCATAAGGTTTCTGACTCCCTAACAAAAGAGAGCTGTCCTTTCTCCATTCCACTAAACCTCACTTATAAATTTTTATTTTTCAATCACAGTTGATACTCAGTGTTACATTGTATTAGTTTCAGGTGCACAGCAGAATGGTTAGACTTCACACTTTACCATGTGTTCCCCCTGCTAGTTCAAGTACCCACCTGGCACCACACATAGTTATTACAATATTATTGACTATTTTCCCTAGGCTGTGTTTGCATCCCTGTAGCTATTTTGTAACCACCAATTGGTACTTCTGAATCTCTTCACCTTCTGACCAGTCCCTCCGACACCCTCTCCTCTGGCAACCATCAGTCTGTTCTCGCATCTATGAGTCTGTTTCTGTTTTGTGTGTTCTAACCCGTTTATTTAGTCACTCACTCACTCCTTCCAATATTATTAAATCTGCCTCCAACCACTTTCTTTGTTGCAGAAGGAACCTACTCTATATGCAGACGTGACCTTGACCCCTCTGCTAAACACCTGGACTTTCACTGTCAGACCAGGAGCTACTTCATTTGACGCTGGTGGCTGGTTTTCCTCTCTATCCTGCAGGTCACTCTATCCGTCTGTGTGAACCCACCCAGCCGAGCCCCCCATCTGGGGCGTTTCTGCCCTGCTCCTCTCTGGGGTGCTGACTGCTGGCCTGCCATGTCTACTGGCCCGTCACCGTCCTGGGTCCCCAGGGCAGCCTAGGAACCCTTGCCAATGTCCCTAGACACTTTCCTGTCGCATTGCCATCAGCATCTCCTCCCCACTGCCCCTCTTTTCTCAACCCTTCTTTTATTTAAATTCTCACCTGAGAATATGTTTATTGATTTTAGGGAGGAGGAGAGAGAGACATCGTTGTGAGGGAGAAACATCTGTCGGTTTCCTCCTGAATGTGCCCTGACCAGGGATCAAACCCACAACCTAGGTATGTGCCCTGACTGGGAATCGAACCCACAGTCTTTTGGTTTACAGAGCAATGGTCCAACCGACTGAACCAACCGGCTGGGGCTCAATTCTTCTTTTAACCTTTCTTTCATTGTATCTCATTGTCATTAATACAGAATCTATCCATTCCATTGATGAAATTGAGCAAAATTGAGCCCCCCACCCCTGGAAACTTTCTCAGGGTCCGCCCTGGTGACCAGGCAGCATCTCCCCTACTCTTCCTTGCCATCACTTCGTGCCAGGAAAGAGGCGTCTTCCTGCCACGGCCGAGCTTCCCGGGTGCTCTGGACGCGCTCCCATCTCCCCCGGAACTTTGCTCCAGTCACTGTTTCCTCCTGTTCACATCTTTGGCCTCTTCTGTGCCCGCATTTCGCATCGGTGCCTAAGCAGATGCGTTCTCTCCAGTCTGAAAAATACCCTGTTCTCGACTCCGTGTTTCCCTCTAACTTCTCTCTTCAGTATCCCTTTCTCTCCCCTTTCACGGCCGCTTCTGGACAGACTTGTCCACACAGGCTGCGGCGTCCACGCCCATGACCGAATGCCCAGGCAGAAGCCGTTAAGGGCAGCCACGCTCCCGGTCCCGTGGCTGCTCTCCTCCCTGATCCGACCCCACCCTCTGGAGTGTGGGTGCTGGTGTAACCCCCACACCTTATGCTTCTGCCCCCACGGCTCTCTGCTCTGGGTTTCCACCCTGCTCTCCTGGACACTGTTTCCTATGCCTTTCACAGAGAGACCTTCCTCTCCACTGACTCCCATTTAAATGTAAAAAACAGCCTTAGCTCAAAGGCTGTGCAAAAAAGTTTTGCCAACCCCTGGCTTAGTCTATTCTCCCAATATCTACATTGCAACAAAGTCCTGTTGTTTCCTGCAATATAGCAGTGCTGGTGTGGTTTCCTCAAGCGAGTAACCCGTGAGTCAGACCGAGAGTCAGAGAGACAGCCACCACCCACTGGGTAACCCCTGCTGCCGCTCCTGCACCCGCCAGAGTGAGAGCAGGTGCCCCTGACACCTGGGCGCTGAGACCTGTAGGGCTACAGGGGTGGACTCTGCTGCCCCCTGCTGCCCTCTCCTGGCCAGCGGGTGTGGAAGATCAGACATGAAGTCCCGTTGGAGTTGCTGTGGTTCCTGGTGCGTTCAGGTTGGGGTGCTGGTCTCACAGGTTTGTCAAAACCTGCACAGTGGAAAGGACTGAGGCAGGGCTCTTGACACTGGTTGTGGGTGGCCGAGTTTATTGTTTGTCGTAGGCTCCCAGGGCTGTTTGAGCACCAGTATTACAGAAAAAGAAGAGTGACCGTACATCGCACATCTACCATGTGCCGAGTGTTGCTAAACATGTATTATTTCACGTCATCCTTATAGCAACCACGAGCTCCGTGTTCCTTGACTGTTCGGCATATTCCCTCTGTACAAGTGATAAAACTGAGACCCACGGAGGTTCAATGCCTTGGCCGAGGTCCCAGGGAGCAGAGAGCGGAGCTGGAGCTCACAGTTCGTCCGTATTCATCTGACTCTAAACCCATTTCTTAACTGCTCCCCAAGGTCCTCAATCTTTTGTGTAGAGTCTAATTCAGTGGGAACTGTGTGAAGCCACAAATCTGCGTCTTTAGCAAGGATTCTGGTGCTTCTGGACATCGCTTTGAGAACACCGCCTCCCGTAAAGGGAAACTGAACTGCTTCCAGCAGATGCCTATAACTATTCAATGCCAGTAACCTCGTTCTGGGGTGGAACAAACGCGGGGCCTGCCTGTCCTCTTGGAGGAAAGAGATTAGCAGAGGTGATAGAATGGAAAATCTCTCATGGTTCTTCAGGCTTCCTGACCCCACCCCCGTCTGAGCCCAGAAAAGTGCAACTCAGTCAGATTCACCTACAGAGGTGGGACTCCCACCCCCGCCCCTCCCCCTACAGACAAAGAGCCCGGAGCAAGTGCACCCTAAAATCTAAGGGAGGCCTGGCTGTGCCGAGGGACAACCTCACATCTCAGTTGCAATGTGGGCACACGCCTTTCCTTTCCTAATTAGTCAGACTTGGCACTCAGGCTGTCTGGTCTGGAACCGTTCATGGCTTGGTAGGCAGAGACCAAAGGGAAGGGACTTAGGACCTAAACACAGTGAGTCTGTAATGAAACAGAGCAGCCTGGCCCCCACTCACTCACTCCTCGGCTCACTGTGCCTCGCAGCAGCAAAGCTATGTTTGGCCAGGAATGGGACGGAAACTTCCCCCCACCTGGCGGCCCCTGTTTTCTTGAGCTTTCCTGTATCTCTTCGGCTGCTAGGTAAGGTTGGCCATAATCCGCAGAGAAGGGGCCAGTGAGCACCAGCTACTAGGTGGTGCCCAGGGAAGGAGAAATATAGTGGGGAAAACAAAACTCTGCCCCTTTTGTCCTGGGTGTTGCACCGATGGGACCGAATCTCCCAGAGCAGTGTTGGAATTACGTCTTCATTTGACGAATGAGAAGACGGAGGCACAAACACACAAGTGATGTGTGTGAGGCCCCCCAGATAGTAAGACCACCGAGTGCCCACAATCGAAGCCAGAGTCCTCACCCTTTCCAGGCAGCCTTGTGCCACTTGCCACTGGAAGGGGTCACTGCCCTGTCTGTTTGTCCCTCACGACTCCCTCCACTCCCAGTCCAAGCGGGTTCCACTCACAGGGCTTGGGGAAAGGCCATTGGCCCTTGGATCCAAGAACAACGTAAATACGATGAGCCATTTTTTAAAATGAGATTATATATGTCAAGCACTTACCTTACTTTGCCCAGCGCCTGGTACTTTTTAGAGCACTCAGCTGGCCTCCGAGCATTGCTGGGCCTCGGCCTGGGAGGCTGCTGGCTGTGGGAGACTCAGCTGACCGCAAGGTAACAAACACTTTTTAAGTAACTACAATTGATGGTCAAAATAGGAAGGAAAAAATAGCCTTGGGCTCCAGATATATGTAATCCAACTGGGGAATTGAAAGACTTTAATATTTAGAAAAAGAAATCGAACCTTCCTTACAGCTCACACGTCACCAGGGTACTCATTTCTAGCCCTGATCGGACACGTGCAGCTCTGGAGAAAATGACCTCCCTCTTTTGGGGTCTCAGTGTACTTACCGGAAAAATGGAGGCAGTGCCGATCTCAGGGGGTCTGGTTGTCAGGGTCATGTACGTGGCCCATCCTGAACAGCGCACAGCAGCCGGGAGAGAGGAAGAAGCAGCATACGGTGGACTCGCTCCAAGGCCTGACTTGGAAGTTGAGCTCTCAGTGTGGCGAGGGCTCTGCAGAGAGGAAAGAGTTCCAGGTGCTTTTATCCTCAGGTTACGGAAAACCCAACACCAGTTGGTTCGAACACCAATGGAGAGTCCTGAATCAAGGAACCGAGAAATGCACAAGCGGGGCATATTTGAGAGGCGGTTCAATATGCGGTTCAGGCCGTCAGGGCTCCGGTGCTTTCCACCAGTGCCCCTCAGGGGTTGGTGTGCTCGTGATGGTCAAAGGGTGTGAGCAGTCCAGGCCTCCCATCTGCAGCCCTGCAGGCCTCTGTCCCCCCTTCTCAGGAAGTGCTGCCAGTCATTCTGGCTGAAGCAACCTGAGCCATGTGAACCGATCCCCGCCTGCCTGGGCTGGCCAGGCATTGGATTAGGCCACCACCAGAACCTTGGAGCAGAGTCCAGGTTTCGGAAGCACATAGCTTCCCTAAAGGAAACTGGGCCCTCTCGGGGGGTGCAATTTGGCAGGGAGACGGCACAAGGCTCTCCACGGGGAAACCGATTTTGTGCCATGAAAAGGAACAAGCAAGCTGTGCGTGAGAGTGAGCCGCAGTCCGGCTGGGCCCAGAACAGCATTCCTGCGAGGGGGCCGTGAGAAGCGGCATCTGAACCGGCGGTGGGGGCGCTGGAGGGGCCCGCGGTTTCACCGGAGAGCATTTAGCAGCTGTGCCAGCAAATTCAGGAAACGGGCCTGTTTCCTTCTATTATGAAGGCTAATCCTTTAGGCGTTAAATATTTACTCTGCCTGAAAACGCTTCGAGGGGTGAACAGAGAAGGGCGTCCGCAGTTGCTGAGTGCCTACCATCTGCTTTCCCCGCAGTTTCATTTTCCATGCTCCCAACCTTCCCCCCACCCCCCACCCTGGGGAAGGGAGCTTCGCCTGCTTCCCAGACGGAGGAAGAAAGGGAGTTTAGGTGACTTGTCCAGAGTCTGCTCAGCTCATAGCTGGGAGAAGGGAGACTGGAGCCCCCAGGCCTGCTTGATTCCAAAATGCACAGGCAGGCAACCATGTTGCAATTTTTTCCAGTTTGTGAGAATTCCATGGTCTGGTGCGTCATAGCAAGTCCCTGAGCTGATGTCCCTATGCATGGTGACACCTGCTTCGGAGCACGAGCTTGTCCTTGGTTACATGTCTCATAGCCAAGGACTTGATGAGTGTAGGAAGCCGGGGGCAGGGGACTACTCAGGTACCTGCCCCACCGGGACGAGGGGCTGGACGTCAGGACGGGAGAAGCAGGGCGGCTGGGCATCGCTGTCCTGGCCATCGTCGCTGCCTCCTCCTCCTCACACCCTCCCCTCCAGCAGCCCGAGTGCTCTGCTCAGAGCTTCACATACTTTGTCTCCTAGAACCAGCACAAAGCGCCTTTGGGGCAGGTGTGATTGTTCTCCCCATTTTACAGATGAGGAAAGCAAGGGACACCGGGAAAGCTGAGGTCACAGCCTGTGGCTTGTCCCTGTGGGTTGTGTATCCTCATCCCCATCTTACAGAGGAACACCTTTGACTTCCGAGAGGGTGACCGCTGATCCCACTTGGATGTCAAGTGGTTGAGTCTGCATTTGAACTCAAGTTCTGTCTGAGCCCAGACACTGGCAGGGCGATCGCTGTTACGTAAGGAAACCCTTCCGGGGGGGCTCTTTGGCTTGTGGATCCTGCTCTGGAGAGAAGGTCCCAGATGGTCCCAGGAGCCCTCGAGATCCCTTTGTTGGAATAAACACAGGTCCTTTCTGGGGTCGTGTGCACATCGGTGTCCTCCTCCCGGAGTCCCCACTGTCCCCCTTCCCCAAATACCATCTCAGAGGCCCTGAACGTTTAAACCTGGGAGGAGACACCTCCTGTGTGGGCTCCGTCCTGCAGCCTGGGACACATCCCCCCTGTGAGAGGCTGATGCTGATAGTAAACCTTTTATTTTTTTAAGGACACCTACAACAAAAACATGGAGTCTGGGCGCAGATAAGGTCCGTGGGAGCGGCGGGCAGAGGTATAGCGACGCCTGCAGGACAGCTGACGCTGGTGGGGGGGGCGCAGTAGATTGCCCCCTCTGCTTTGTGCTCCATGCTTTTCAGAGCAGACAGGTGCCATGGTGATCGCTGCCACAGAAATAGATGGAGCATCCCAGCAGCCCGCCTGGTGCGGGGCTGCCGAGCTGTTCCCATGGAAACGCATGCGCGCTGGGGAGAGCCAGTTCTTCGGTGTTCTGGCTTACCTTGCGGCTTACCTTGCGGCAGGACCCCCAAAGGGCCCAACCCCCAGAGAGGGGGAGAGGGTCTTATAGAGACCCATCCTATAGGGATGGCCCCTTGAGGCTTCTGACTTTCTCAGGGTGATTGCCTGAGGCCCCTGAAGGCACACCCTTCCCCAAAGGCACCCTGTCTTTGGGTCCCTCTCTCTGAGTCTTCCTGTCCTCCCAGGGACGTCCACTGTCCCTGTTCTGCCTGGATGGGGAAGTGTCGCCGGGTTTACGCAGTGGGTAGCCAGAGCTGCGGGGTAAGGGCAGAGTCTCGGACATTTTCTGGTCAGGACTCCTCCTAAAATGAACTCCCGACTCAGGGGATCCCACCCAGAAGACAGAGCAGGGAAGGGCACATTGCATCAGAGACTGCGGTTTCAGAAACCCGGGCGGTGCAGACTCGGGTGCAGCCTCGGCTGTTTCTGGTGCAGTGTCAGTGGGTTGGAAGACCCTCTGAAGCAGCCGCTCGAGCCCCCGGGTGGGTGCACAGCCATCTCTGCAGCGGGGTTGAGGGATGGGTATAAATGAACCTACACGACCAAGCTTCGTGCATTTTTTGTTGGATTTAGACCAAATTTATGTCTTCTAAAACATCACCCTCACATAGACACACCCTTTAAACTTGTCTGATATTAGGTCTAATATAAGAGGATTGAATTGAGCCCTGGCTGGTGTGGCTCAGTGGATTGAGTGCCAGCCTGAGAAACAAAAGGTCACTGGTTTGATTCCCAGTCAGGGCACATGCCTGGGTTGTGAGCCAGGGTCCCCAGCTGGGGGCGTGCGAGAGGCAACCAATCTATTTATCTTTCGCACATCAATATTTCTCTCCCTCTCTTTCTCCCTCCTTTCCCCTCACCCTAAAAATAAATGAAATTCTTAGGTGAAAGGTCATGTATCATTAGATCTGCCCCCTAATAGCCACTTCTGTCTGTAATGGGGCTCTATTCTATATATTGGTTTCTAGACATTCCTACTCTCAATGGCAGACTTCCCATAGAGCAGTCAACTGTACATTTGGACTAACATATGGTCCTGAGACCAACAATTCTAAGAACTGACCAGCTGAGAGTTTATTTTACTCTCAAAGAAACACACATACATACCCCCTACAAGAGAATTTCTTACAACTTTGAGTCACTACTGCCGCCAACTCATCCATCAGCGCCTAAGTAGCCACAGGTTGTGAAAGGCATAAAACTGGAAGGCCCTGGGAAGCGTCTGTCCTGGCACGTCTGGCACCTGACGTGAAGAGACCAAGGCCCAACGTGCCGAGGTGCTTTGCTGGCTGGCTCAGCGGTTTTTCTACATGTGCAGGCAGCGTGTCAGGCTGTCACTACCAGGCAAGCCCTTTCCCAGCCTCTGGGGACAGAGGGACAGAGGGAGGTGGAAGTCCAGGGGCCTCCAGCTCTTCCAAGAGGCGGGGAGCATCCTCCCCTCCAGGGAGGGATGCTCACAGCGACCTTGAAGTAGGCTCATGAGTCATGCCATTGGGTGTGCTGTGCACTGGAAGGGTAGCTAGACATTGAAGCACCTCCGTGGGTGATGCCCAGGACTCACCCACGGAACCATGTGACTCGACGTTTCACCATTAGCAGCGTTAGACCCTTCCCCTCCCTCCGGACCCAGGTGCCACACCTCGTGGTCCAGGCGTTGGGTTCGGCGGGCCGTTGCTGAACCTCTGGATTCAGTAAGCAATGCGCCTGCTCCATTTTTACAGGCCCAGCAAACTGAAACAGAAGGGCTTGCCCGGTTAGCCTGTAACAGCGTCACACCTTGGAGTCTTGCCACTGGTTGGATTGCTTTATTTGACTAAGTAACTAAAAGCAGATACTCTCTGAAAAGGAGGCTCTCAAATAGCCTATAACTTTCTAAGAAAGGACAGTTTGCAGCCGCGTTTGGCAGAGTTTTCCCCACATTTCACAGAGTCATAAAGTCACCGTTTGGCCATGCGAAGCGCGCACATCAGACCCTCCTGTGCCAAGATGAGTTCCTTCCCCAGGCGCTGGAACCGGAAGCCGAGTTAGAGAATATTTGATGTTTAACTCAAGACACATGCCGACCCCGGTGCCACTTTTCACACCAGCATTCTGAAATGAAACATCTAACGTGACTGTACCTTAACGCTCACAGTTCAGTATTTTAATGTAGATTGTACTTCTTATAGTGGTAAAATACCTGCGACATAAAATTTACTGTCTTAACCAGTTTCCAGCGTACAGTCTGTGGCAGTGAGGACGCCCACATGGTTGTGTGACCGTCTTCACCATCCACCCCCAGGATGTTTTCATTGTCTCAAACTTAAAATCTGTCCCCACTAAACACTGGCCCCCACCTCCCTCTGTCCCTAGCCCAGGGCACCCACTTGTCCACCTTCCATCTCTATGAATTTGACTGTTCCAGGTACGTCACTAGGGGGCGTCATACAGCATCTGTCTCTTTGTCTCTGGCTTGTTTCACTCAGCACAGTGTCTTCCAGGTTCATCCATGTTGTGACAGGATTTCCTCCCTCTTAAAGGCTAAATAATGTTCCATTATATGAATATACCACAGTTTGTTTATCTTCTCTTTAGTTTTTCTATAACTTATTGCTTATCACTTTTAAATTTTAAAATGATCATCAAATGACAGAAAATTTGCAAGGTATACGAAAAACCTCTCTTTATTTCTTGAACTCTCAAAGAATAAGTTTTGCTGGTGCCCGATCATTTTCTGGTATTTTCCTATGGTTTTCCTACTGCATCACAGCCATTAAGTCCAGGAAACTGGCTCAGGTTCATTGCTGCCATTAAATCCCGGACCCCACCCAAGTCTCACCAGTTATCACAGTGGTGTCTTGTATCCCCAAAGGATCCAGTTCGGAATCACTCTCGCATGTAGTCTCCTCTGTTTAATCTCCCTCAACCCGGAAGGGCAGCTCCTCAGTCTTTCCGTGACTTTCGCGACCTTGACCCTTTCGGACGGAGAAGACAGATGCTGTAGGATGCCCCTCAG
This sequence comes from Artibeus jamaicensis, assembly GCF_021234435.1. NCBI lineage: Eukaryota > Metazoa > Chordata > Mammalia > Chiroptera > Phyllostomidae > Artibeus > Artibeus jamaicensis. The sequence goes on along the minus strand of NW_026521831.1, from coordinate 9,536,545 downwards.
TTACGTTTGTCTCATGTTTCCTCGCGATCAGAGGCAGGTTACGCCTCTTTGGCAGGAATATCACTTGGAATAGCAGCGACCCTGCATCCCTCTCCCTGCCCCTACCACGGGACTCACCGTTTTGATTTGTTTCTATCCTAATGACGTTAACTTCGATCACATGATTAAGGTGGTACCTACCAGGTTTTTCTAAGACAAACTTAGTCGTTTCCTCTTCGTAATTAAAAGGCTTTTTACAGGGAGGCACTCTGGAGCTATGTGAATATCCCATTCCTTGTTAACTTGAGTTAACTTTTATATCCACATGGACGTATGGGCTCCTATTTTAGTTAGTGAATCACACCCCATCCCCGTGGTTACTTCCTTTGAAGCTCACGTCGTCCCCGGTCTGACCGGAGAGAGGCCCCTCGGCCCGTGCCCTTCCTGTGGAGCCCATCATTCTCTGGGCATGTGCTCTCTTTCTGACAGGACAAGGTGTTCCAGGTTCATCTTCTAACTTCCTTGCCCCAGCGGTGGGGCCAACCATTTCTCTGAGGAGTCGTGACTTATTTTAATGGAAAATGGTATTTGGAATCCAAGATATGGGCACTAGATGTGCTCACTACTGTGGAGCTACTGCTCCCCCTACATGCACACGCACAGTCCTTACCCTCTGGCACCACATGCCAGGCTGCCGCCCTCTGCAGAATCCCTCCTCCTTCCCCTGAACAGGTTGTGACACCACAGGACACCCCTGGGGACATCCTCCACAGCCCCTGGGCTCTGACCCCCTGCTTTGGGCCATCCTGTGCGCTGGCGCCCACCCACAGTGCTCTGCTCCACCTCCTGACTCCAGGACTGAATTGTTCAGGAAGGGGAAGGAGAAGAGACCGCCACTGACCTCGCCACCGTCCTCGGCAGAAAGTACTTGTTTTGTTAGCAATCCTTTGCCCAGTGGGAGCACTGGTAATCGTCCTGTTAAGTAAACCACACTAATCAATTCACAATACTCCCAGCATTTGGCCAACCTTTTGTCTTTGTTACTGTAATGAAAAATTTTTTGAAGTATTTAGGATGCCTTTTTCCTTTATGGCAACATCTATCGTGCAAATTTTCAGTGGCATGTAGGCTGCCACCAGTAACCGTCTTGGCCAATGTTGAACAACTCCCACCACAAAAACTAATGAACAGAGACGAGGTCTGCACTCCCACCTAGTCTGTTCTTCCATGGTCAAGTGCGGGACTCTGGGCAAGTGATCGGGAGGCAGCTACGGGAACCAGAAAGGAACTCTCATAATACCGGGAATTGCTTACGCTTTTGAATAGTGTGATCTTGGCTCGACTCTGAGGGTCAAGGAAACAGACTGTGTCTTCTGTTACTTTTTGTACCGCTCAAGGTCACATCCTGTGCATGCACAAGGTGCCCCCATGCCTATTGGCTGGCAGAGCTGTGGTGGCTTTGACACTGTAGGGAGGGAGGGAGAACACGAGGAGTAAAATCCGATGGATGCTCCAGCTTTACCCTCCTCGCCCTCCAGGACTGTAAATTCCTCCCAGAAACACTTGCTTCCCTTGGCTTCTGAGCCACCTTGTTTCTCTCCGACCTCCCTGGTTGCCTCCTCTTGGTTGCCTTTGTGGGAGTCGATTGCTTTGTCCATGCTCCCCACGGTGGGCATTTACTGGGTGCCTCCCACGTGCCAGGCACTGTGGTAAGCACTGGAGATACAGCAAGAAATGAAACAGATCCAAAGCTCTGCACTGGTGGAACTGAAGGGAGGCAGAGAACTTTCTCCCTGGCATGTATGTCTGTGTGATCCCTTGTGCCCGCCTCACAAGACCAACCGTGGCTCCACCTGAGTGTGCTGAGCCCTGGCTGGTCCAGCAGGGCATGCAAAGGGTTAAGCCAGCTTCTCTTCTGCAAGGTTCTTCTCTGGGACTGAGATGTTCTAGATGCTCATCTTTCTGGCCTGGCCTCTCTCCCCTCTCATCTGCCACCGTTTCACTCTTCCTGTCCTACAGTCTGCCCCCCACCTACAGCTTGAATCACCTTCATAGATGGTAAGTCTTACCTGGTCACTCTACCGCTGAAAACCTTTGTGACTTCCCTTCGCTCTGGGGATGGATCCGAATTCCTTCCAGAGCTGGCTCTGCTGAGCCTCCCGGCGCCTGCTCCCCTCCTCCTCCCCTGCACCATGTACTTCCTCAGCACAGGAAGCTGGTGCCCCCCACGTGCCTCCCGGCCTTTGTTCATGCTGTTCCCCGAGACAGCACCCTCCCTCCCCTCCTGTCTGCTAGTCTGAGCACCAGCTCCCCCTGTCGTCCTCGTGGCCCCAGAGGGCTCCGCACATGGTCTCACAGTTACCCATCTACCTTCCCGTCCCTCCCAGGGAGGCGGACACAGTGGTAACTACCTGGTGCCTGTCTGTCTCTGGGGAAGAAAACCCCCGGGAGCCTGGGCTGTGGCTGTCTTCTTCCCTGAGACATGGGCAGCGCGCTGGGCAGGAGTAATAAACACAGCACAGCTTCCAGGAGCTCACCGTGGGCCCGGCCCGAACTGTTCTCAGAGCCTCCCGTGTGTTAGCTGATTTCAGCCCACCACAGCTGAGGGAGGTTCATGCTGTGGTCAGTCCCTGCTTCCAGTTGAGAAAATCGGCACAGAGAGGTTCGTGATCCCCTCCTAAGTGCAGGGGCAGGTTTATAATTCAGACGGTCCAGCAGACATCTGTGCTCTGGGCCATGACGCCTGCTCAATGAACACGTGGATGCTGGATTGTGTCTGAACCAGGTGGATTTTGTGATTGGAAATGTGGTAAGGGTGGGAATGCAGTTGGAGGGAGCTTGGGACCGGGCCCCAAGCACCGTTCAAGCCCCCACCCACTCTGTTTAGGGCACACACTCGGGCCACCTTCCTCGGTGCCCCCAGACCCCAGCAACCAGCACAGAGGGGGAGAAGTAGAAGCCGTGTCAGCTCAAGGGTCAGAAGGAGAGAGAAGAGTGTCCGGGTGTCAGGGAAGAGCGTGAGAGAAGCCTGGAACCCCGAGGTGTGGGTTCACTGGAGACCCAGGTGGAAAGCCGAGAAATCCAAGGTTCAGTCCCCAAAGAGACAGGGACCCAAGAGACTCTGTCCTCAGAACCATCCTGTAGGGGACAGGGGGGTAGTCCCCACTATGTTTACTGAGTATATTATTCCTATTAACACCACAGGATGGATGGATGATGGATGGATGGATGAATGGATGGATGGATACATTGATGTAGATAGGTAGATACTGATCAAGCAGGCATAAATTTAAACTTGCTTTTGGATTTGGGCTCTGTCACACACTTGTCATGGGACTTCTGGTAACTTCTTTGACCTCCCTGAGCCCCGGCTTCCTGGTCTATAATGGGACTAATGATGACTTTTGTGGGTGGTGGTGAGGCACCAGTGGCTGTGCCCCAGTGAAGGTGAAGGGCCTGGCGGCAGTGGGTCCCCGCACAGGGCGGGGCTGCTGTCACTCGGCATCTGCCTGCACACTCTCGGGTTGGTATGTCGAGAGCCCTTCTTGGGCAGGAACCAGTGAGCACGTCCTTCATGCTCTGTTTGACCTCTGCCTTCAAGGGGAGGACTCTGGGGGGAAGGGGTTCTCAGCCTTCTTTCCTGTCCAGCCTGTGTCGTCCGGGTGCCTGGCACACTCCCAGCCTGCATCTCGCAGGGCAGGGGTTGTAGCTACGCTCATTTATCCCCAGGCCAGGAGAGCAACATTATTACAGGAATGACCTAGATCTGTTTGAATCATATTGAAACAATAAATAAATAAAGCAAAGGAAAGGCACTCATCCTCAGAGTCTGGTCTTCCGGCCACAGTTTATCTGAAAACAATCACCAGCTTGCCCCTGACACCCTACCCAGTAATAATGGGGGGAGGTGAGGGCTACTGGGTACCTGTGGGGTCTCCGTTTCACTGGTTTAGGGTACACTTCATTCTTTCCTCCAGATATGAAGTGAGGACAATTATCAGGGTTCTGGCCGCTGTCCCCACACGGTTATGGAACGGTTCTGTCTTTGACCTTGCTCAGTGCCTGGCTGAGGTGTTAAGCCTCCCACAGTGGGGACCGCAGATACCCAGGATCTTAGGCGACGCCTGGGCTGTTTGGCCAAGAAGCGAGGTCTGCCAGGCCCGGGCGCACACTGTCAGCCCAGCGGGCAAGCACAGGCTTGACCTGCCAGAGCAGCTGCTGGAGCCTCAGCATCTTCCACTGGGGGGCGGGGCCCAGCCTCGCCTGACCCTCCCTGCACCCCCGCCCGGCCGGGCAGCGCCAACTGCTCTCTCCTCCGAGTGCCTGCAGCTGTGAAAGCATTCGCTGGGGTGCTTTCTGCCCCGTCCAGGGCAGTCTTTTTACACTTGTGTTCGGCAGAGACTTTATACAGTCTCAGTTTCTTTATTCCAGTGGCATGGGGTTTACCCAGTTTTCTAGCTCTGACACTGGAGTTGAAAACATACACTGGTGGTTTAGAATCCCGTTGGGTTCTTCCCTTTTAGACAAAAAGGAGAGCAGAAAATCAGGCTTGTCCAGAGCCTGCTATGGGCACTGCCTTTGAATTGTGCTTTCATCCATCCTACAGTCAGCCAGTCATTCAACAAACGCTCCCTGAACTCCCACTTTTGTGGCAGCCGCTGTGCTAGGCACAGGGCACATTTGGACGGAGAAGACATGGTCTGTGCCTTGGAGGCCAACACAGTGTGACCTGGATTTTGCTAGTGCATTGCAATCTCTCTTTCTGGCATATTAGAAGTCAACTTATAGAATTCCTTTCTAAATTTAATTTCCTAGAACTTTGAGACCATCTCTGTATTTGAAAAATCTACAGTACAGCGGGGAACAAAAGTAGGTTTACAGCTGTAATACAAATAAATAAATACAATAATTAGTAAATAACAATATAAGCATAAATCTGTTTTGTGTACTCACAACTAACTGTAAACCCACTTTTGCCACACCCTGTATTTATTCATTCACCAAAAGTCTGTGTAAGACTCTGTGCGCGGGCAGTGGGGGCAGGGAGGGTGTATAAAGAAGAAACAAAATCTCTGCCTCTTGGAGGCCTAAGTCTAAACAATAAGAGTCACGTGTCGACAGGAAGTTCAGCCTGCTATTTCCTTTGCGATTGCACATGGCATTCATTCATTTGTTCATTTGGGCGTAAGTATTTCTGTTGTATACTGTGTGCTCTCAGGCCTGTGGAAGAGGCCTAGGCACTTGGGGTCTCCCAGGGAGAGAGAAAGAGGGTTCAGAGTCAAATAGAACATCAGGTCAACTGTGATTTAGGCCAAACTCAGTGCCTCAAAAAAATGCTCCGAGGGCCCAGGAGCCCCAGCCTAAGCCAGCACGCACCTGCTGGCTTCTTCATAGAGGTGGAAGATTCTGAACCAGCGCCGAGGAATGCAAAGGCCTTCTGAGAGGGAGGGAGGACATTCCAGGCCAGGGGAAGGGCATAAGCAAAGGTCTTGAAGTGTTAGGAATTTCTCATTAGAGACTGAGTTTTGAAGGGGTTGGGGAGGAGGGAGAACTCGCTCCAACCAACACCCATCTCAGGGCAGGGCCGGGAACCGCTCTGGGCCGGCAGGGATGTGGCAGTGTAGGGGGAGTCTGCCGCCTTCAGGAGAGCTGCGCTTTCTCATTTGTTTCCTTTGTCCCCTCTCCTAGACTCTCTGCGGCCTGTCAAAGGACAGTGCGATGTCCTTCACCCTCCACCTGAAGTCCTGCCCTTTCTCTGTCATAAGGAGTTGGATCCTACAAAAGAAACCAAACATCAGAAACATGTTCAGCACGGCTGGGGGTGAGTGGTGCTTGGTGTTTAAAGAAAGGGAAAAAGAATTCTCTGGGACATGAAACTTTGGAAATACCAGCTGTATAAAGTGCAGGAATTCCCTGAGACACCCAGCCTCTGCATGCGAGACTGACAGTAAGACCCGATGCAGTTGGCTCCGGTGCCCAGCCAGCTTCCCAGAAGGGGCTGGCACTCAGGCCGGTCTCAGTGTGAATACCTGTTCACGCGGGGGAGTCTGGCACCATATAGCTCAGTCGCCACAGCCCCACAGGGAGAACCACCCACGGCCGCCAATCATGGGAGGGCTTTCTCTCCCGGAAAACTGCCCTCTGCTTATGTAGCATTTTAATCTGGTTCTGGTTCAGGCCAAGTCCCCCTACACTGCTCTGACCTTCTGTGGGTGGCACCCATTTCCCTACTGTCTCCCAGCAGTGACACCCAAGGTTCTAAAAGATCCTGCAAGAGAAAACACGTCAAAGTTGTCATGGACCCGAGTCTCAGCAAACATTCACAACCCAAGGGATGTGCGCATGACATCAGACCAAAACAATCTTCTCCTCCCTGGTTTACCGCCCCTTCCAAAAAGACACCACTCGGTCCTCTGCCCCATGTCCTGTTACTAATGGGGACGACTCATGGACTTTCTCTGACCAGAAGTGCAGATGAACAAAACCAAGCACGGTGGCTCTGAAGTCCATTCAGCTAAAAAGGAAATAAGGAAGTTGTGGGCATATAATACCTCTCTGATTGGTGGCATTAAAAACCCAACGGGCTCTCCCAGTGGGCTCTGGAGGGCAGAAGGGGCTGACCAGGGAATGTGAGGCCTCTGGGCTGGTGCAGTTCCTCCCACCTCCCCCCCAGATTATTTTCAGAGGCACGCTGGGCTTGCTTGAGATGCGCGGTCGGCCTCCTCGGGCTTCCAGCAGCTGGCAGGGTCAAGTGCGTCCTCATATTGGAAGTCTGTCGGTAGCTTTGGCCAGCATTGCAGGTTTGAGATCACAAATTCCAAGCGGTGAGAGCGGGTTGCATCCTGGCTGTGCCGCACACCCAGTTGTTCTCCTCACACGTCAAATACAGAGGATAACATAGATAAATTACTTACCACAGAGAGCCTGGCACACACTGCGCACGCAATACTCACTATATTACCATGGAGGAGAAATGTCCGTGTGTTGACAGAGCAAACCTGGCATTTGGAAGAACTGCACCCAAGGTTATTTCTCCAAAAGAGCATAAGTGTGCTTTCCTTTGGAGTGGTCTTTTTAAAGGGAATATCCTTTGTTTTAAACATAACTTTTTAAATATGTTTTTCTCCAGTGATTGAATGATTCTTATCTATTGCATAAATTTTAGAATACTGAGAAAAGTCCTATTAAAATCACCTGGTCTTGTCACCTGGAAATAATCGTGATTAGCATGTAGATATATTTCTTTTCTTTCTCTCACTGATTTTATGTAAAGGGGAATACACGGAACCCACTGTTTTGTTATCTAGTATTGTGCTGTTAATGGTACAGCCCAAACATCTCTTATTAGCATGAAATATTTCTTCTGCACCATAACTTAAATGTCTGTACAAGGGTCCACGGAGCAAATGCAACTCCATCTCCTGCTTTGTGAACCCCTGAGTGTTAGGTAACCTGTACACCGGAGGGAGCTTGCAGACTTGTGCCCTGTTACCGCGGGAACACGGGGGGCCCAGGGTCACGCTGCTGGTGGGAGGCAGAGTCAGGGTTCAGACCCCCCATCCTCAGACCCCAGAGGGGGGCTGGTTGCCACTGGAGGGGCCATGGCACACAAGCGGGGGGTCTCCCTCTGTAGCTCTGCTAAAACTGTGTCTTGGAGGGAAAGTCAAGGATTCTGTGAGCTCAGTCAAGGGTCTTCCCAGACAAAACACGTGACGTCTCTTCCCTAGAAAGGGCACCCACCTGGCTAAGGAGGCCCACGGAAAGGCACTCACGTTGGCCACCTGGGTGGTGCAGAATAGAACCTCAGTGCAGTGCCTCCACCCACCTGCTGGGACGGCCGGAGTGAGAAAGGGCAGTGATGCCAAGGAAGGGAGAGAGCGTGCGTGGCGCGACCGAGACCTCACGCGCCACGGGTGCGTGGGGGTATAAAGTCATAACCACACTGGACACTGCTTAGCAGTACGTATCAAAGCTGACCATGCCTGCACCCTACGGCCCTAGGTGTACGCCAAACAGGAACGTGAACCCCAAAATGCACGTACTAAAATGTTCGTGGCAGCCCCATCACTAACGCCACACTGGAAGCCAATCAAATGCCCTCCTGCCATTCAGGGCGTAAGCACCCTGTGGCAATGACTATATAACCCAGCAATGAGACTGAACCAACACGCAAAAACACGGATGGTTCTCTAACATATTGCCGAAGGAACGCAACTAAACTCAAAAGATTCACACTGCATGATTCCGCCATGTGAGACGCAGGCGGACGTAACCTGGGATGCCAGCAGTTAGGGGAGTGGCCGCCCCTGCGGGGTTGGGGGGGGCTGTGTGGTCACTGCCAGAGGCGTGAGGGGGCTTCTGGGGTGTTCCCAGTGTGCTGTTTCGTGACCTGAATGCTGGTTACAGTGTGTGTGTGGGGGGTCATTTTCTGACACTTCAGCAAGCGGCACACTGACGTGCATTTTTCCGTGTGTGTGAAAAGTTACGTTAAGAGGGTTCTCCCAGGGGGCACTGACCGCATGTGTCCTTCCTCTCCCCAGCCCCAGGGCCACGGCCCGCCAGTGTGGTGCTCCTGCCCAGGTCCCTCGCCCCGGACTTTGAGAAGTTCTGCCAGACCAACGGCGGCCCTCTGCCCCTGCTGGGCCGAAGCGAGCCGGGCAGGTGGGCATCGTCCACCCTGGGTGCTGCCCCAGGCACCAGGTAAAACTGGGTTACTGGGGTCAAGGGTCAGCAGTTAAGGGTCAGCAGTGGCCAGATGCTACAGCCAGGCGTCTCTGTCACCAGCGGCCTCTGGCCTCAGGACCCCACGGTGCCCAGCACAGAGCCTCGCTCAGGACCGTTGTTCAGGAAGGAGCTGGCCTTCCCCGTCCCATCCCCACTCCTACCTCCAACCCCTGGGCCCGACACTGACCCAGGGAAAATCTCTGGGATCGCCAAAACAGCCCAGCCCTGGAGAAATCCCACTGACGCTACCACCCGCCCGCCCCCTCGCCAAAGGCAGACACCTGTCCGCACAGGCCTGGGAAGGACAGACAGGCTCTTGCATGGTTAACGCTGTGGGCGGCGCTCCCCCAGACTTTGAACACGGACCGTAAACGGCCGAACAGGTGCCGCTTCTGTGTCAGTGCTTCAGAGAGCCCGTTTCTCCCACCGCCCGCGCTCGGGCGCCCACCTTCCCACGCCTCACCCCTAGGACGCCGGGACTGGTCTCCTCCCCCACTCTCGCCCTCTCCTCCTCCCACGCCACCCCTCTCCCGCTGTCCCACTGGGTGACTTCCCTGATGCCACACCTGGTCACAACTCCCGCGTTTACGTTCTTCATGCCCTCCCGCAGCCGACAGGTTAGCCTCCTATCAAGACCTGCAGTGACCTGGCCCCAGAGCAGGGTCACCCCCAACCCTCCCCTCAGAGAGAGCACTCTGTTATCATTCTGAGGACTCTGGAGGTGGGAGGGTCCTTCGGAGACCCCACCTGGGCTGAGCGCCCGTTACCTTTTCCCGAGCACCCCCACACTACCCGCTCGGGGACCCCTGGCACAGACGCCTTCTCCCCCCCCCCCCGTCCAGCTGGCGAGCTCCTCTTCATGCTTCAGGACCCAACTCCAGCGCCGCCCCCTTTGGGAGAGCCCCTGTCTCCCGCTTCCCTGCCTCACTCCCCACCTGGACCGTGAACGCTCATGGCTCTGTCCTGCACGTATCCGACTGCGATGCGGTCTCACCTGCCAAGGGAGGGTTTCCAGCTTCTTCTGGGCGTGTCTTCTCCATCACTGTGGCCATGAGCACGCCTGCGCCTGGCACGGAGGGGTCGACGCAGCAAATGGCTTTGGGGTGAACGCATAACAGGCTTGTAACCGAAGTCCTTGGCCCTGCAGAAGTTTCTCTAAGGGGGGAGGTGGCCTCACCACTGCCAGCACCGAGCGCTTCCTTGAGACGCGTGGCTTCTGTCTCCCTGGTCTGTGGGCCCTGCCTTGATGGCAGAGAGGACACCACTGTTTGTTTTTTGCTGGGTTGCTTGGCCCCTGGTTGAAGTTACAGGAAACATACTAGGGTGGGGGAGGGATACACATGCTGATTTAATAGTTTCCAATCTACCGAGATTCAAAGGAGGCCAGCATGGCCCCCATTCAAAGCCCTGTGCCCACCTCAGAACCAGTGCCCAAATTTCAGCCCCAGACGTCCCACTCTCTCTCCCTCCTCCTTTTTAGAAATCGTTGATCCATTACAGTTGTCCCTATTTTTCTGCCATTACTCTCCCCTGCCCTACCCACCCCCGACCTCCCCCATTCAGCTCTCCCCTCCACCGTCTCTGTCCCGGGGTCCTTTGTACATGTTCCTTGACTTCATGCTCTCCCTGGTCCTTTCTTAAGAGTGCATGGTCAAGGGCCATACTGAGTCGGGGTTCTGTGAACTTCCCCCTGTGTCCCCAGGACGGACCGTCCCCAGTTCCGCAAGTATGAGTTTGGTGCCTGCACGGGCAGCCTGACCTCGCTGGAGGGGCACTCGGAGCAGCTCAAGGACATGGTGACCTTCTTCCTGGGCTGCAGCTTCTCCCTGGAAGAGGCCTTGGAGAAAGGGGGGCTCCCCAGAAGAAACCCAGCAGGCCGCGGCCACGGGGCTGCATACAAGGTGGGCACACAGTCCGCAAGGGCAGAGTGATGTGAAGACAGGGTCACCCTGCCTTTTCCCAGGGTGGAGGGAACATCGGCTCAGGGAGCTGGACTCACAGGCTCTGGCTCAACTCGGCCGCTGTTCCAGCTGTGCGACTCGGGACCTCTCCGAGCTTGTCTCCTCATCTGGAAAACGGGGCCAGCAGCCTGCCCTGGAGACTGCTGTGAGCACCCACACGGCCTTGGGGGTGTGAACTGAGCCCTTGTGGACTGATCACTTCAGCTACACAAACCAGCCTGTTAGGCATTTGGGTGGCTCCTTTAGCCGAGGGGCTCTCAGAGAGATGTTGGAACCCCCCCCCTCCATCGAATGTCCTGATATCGGTGAGAGTGTGCCCAGTGGGGTCAGTGCCCCGGGTCAGTGGCAGCACCTCGGCCAGGCCGTGAGACACTGGGGTACGCCTCTGTTAGGGAAGCTGGGTTGTATTCTTGGCCAGAGGTGGCCGCTAGTGGTCACAGTCACAGGGTGGTCACCTCTCCTGGACATGCCTCACTGTGGTGCCTCTGAGGCCTTATTCCAGCCACTGTTTGTTATGGAGAAAGAACCAGAGGCCCTCAGCCCACTGACCCCTTCCAGGACGCTTGTGTGAGGGCGGGAAGTTCCCCTGATCACTGGCTGGGTTGAGTGAGGGTCAGCCCGTGTCTGCGGCCTGCTCCGGGCTTCTTCATGGAGGAATCAGGTTGGAGATTTCATCTTGGGCTCCGGGACTTGCTGAGGGCTTACAGGCTTGGGCTCCCACCAGGGAGGCCCGAGCTGCCTCTCTGATGAGAAGCAAGGCTGCCCACGGCGTAAGCTGCTTTTCGTGTGTGAAATAGATGCCTGCGTGGCTTCCTTATGTGTGAAGTAGGTGGCTTTCTTGAAGGTAAGAAGGGGCGAACGTCCACAGAACCCCCTGTATATCAGCGCGAGTATCAGGCCGGTAGGCAGAGCCCCAGCTGCCGGCAGGTCCTGGGGCCGGGTCCTGCCCGAGCACACCCCCAACGTGGCAGGGGAGAGATGGGAGGGCCCCAGGGCCCAGCACACACAACCTTTCATTTTAGATGAGGAAACGGTGGCCCCTCGAGAGAGAAGAGGACTTTCCCACATCCCACAGCCGGGCTGGAGCTCGTACTCCCGGCTGGCATCTGTAAAACGTTGTCAGGGGAGTGGTGGCCATTAGCAGGTGCTTCACACAGAGGCGCCCTTCACGGCCCCTTGGACGCACTCAGTGGAGACACAGCTTTTCCACAGGATGGTGCTGCCCCTGGTGGCTCCCAAGTAGCTTTCAGTGTAATGGGTTCCCGGGAGAAGCGCCAGGCAGCCATCTGGGAGTCAGGTGACAGCTACAAAGGGATGAAGGAGGCGCCTGAGGTTCGGGGATCGCTGCCTGCCTCCTGAGAGTGTCCCTGGCCTGTGTCCTCTCCCAAGTGCTGTTATTCCGACGCTGACCTGGCAGGTACACCAAGGCTGCGCCTGGCTGTGGCCAGGGTACTGACAGCAAGCCCCTCGGGCGGCACCAAAGCCGTCTCAGCAGATTATTATCCAGGCCAGGTCCGAAATCTTTCCTAAGCCCCACAGCAGGGACCGGAAAGTCACATGGGTCACTTCTACTGAGACCAGAGAGTGAGGCAGGGCCCAGTGGGGCCCGGGGGGTGCAGACCTCCACCCCTGTGTGGGCCCAGGAGGCGCGGGACCCCTGGTACCTCCCGCTCCCTCAGGCCCCTCAGCCCCGCTTCCCCCGGGGGGTGCACCTGGGGTCTGCTGGCCACTGAGGCCCACGGAGAAAATTGAGAGGGTCCACGAACTTGGGTGCAAAGAAAAATCACATTTTCATTTTCATAGCTTCAAACTGACACTAAGCATTTCCTTGGATGACAAAGGTGGGCAGCCAACTGCAGTTGTATCAGCTGACCCTGCAGCTCTGTGGCTGCCCGAAGGGACCACAGATTATTTTCATGTCACGTCACAGTTCCTCCCGACTCCTCAGATGCGTCCTGAATGTTGTCATGACATCAAGATCACGAGGGTGGCTCTGCCGGCTCGTCCCTCAGTCCGTTCCTGAAGACTCGTACACAGGGCTGTGCCACGTGTCTTCCCAATTTGACAACTGCCTTGGCAGTGTGATTGGTTCCCTCCGCAACCCCACGCATCCCCTGTCATGTGGTTAGAGCATCACCTGGATGGGGCTCCGCAGCTGCCCCAGGCTACCCGAGGGGCCCACACGAAGTTAAGATTCTCTGTTAGACCAGCAGTGACCAGCAAACAGCCTCCTCTCTCCGTCACATGAGGGTAGACAATGTGTTTTGTAAGAGCAACTGGAACCTCCCACCTACTTCATTCCCTGCCTTGAACTCTTGGTTCTCAGGGCTCTGATCGGGGCCAGTTCTATGTTCTAACATTTTTTCAACTTGTTTTCTTGGCAGACAACTGTGCCTTGTGCCGCCGTTGCTGGCTTTTGCTGCCCTCTGGTGGTCACCATGAGGCCCGTCCCCAAAGACAAGCTGGAAAGGCTGGTGCAGGCCAGTTGCTCCTTGAGGGGTGTGCAGGGACAACCCGTTCACATCGGCGACCCAGGTCAGTGCCCACACTTGTCATGACTCTGACAGATGCTCTTGGACTTCGGCTCAAGGAGACCGGAACGTGCGGTGTTTGCCCTCCTGTGGCTGTATGAATGGTGCTGGGCTCCCTGGTGCCCTGGGATTTGAAGGTTGCTGCCCTTGGCAGAATAGCAAAGAGCTCCTGTGAACTCCAAGTGAACCGGGATCATGGGAGCAGGTGGTGGAATGTGGCAGCAGAGCCATTTGTCTTGAGATTTGAGCTCAGAGCAGCCTCTAATCCCGGCTCTTGTTCTGTGGCATGTTTGGGTAGGACACGGCTTTGCCCCAAATGTTAACTTGAACTGAAACCCACTAATCCCCGGCATCTGAACTCAATTTGAGGAACATAATCTGAGAGTGAGTGAGCAGATCCAAGCGTGGATGCTGCCCCGGCCTCCTGGAGGCTCTCGGAGGGCCCGGTGGGAGCTTGGGGCTGGGCCTCGGGTGTGAGTTAGCGTTGAGTGCAATTGAACTTGCTTAGCTGTGGAACAGACAAAATCAGACAAAGCACGGCATTCTGTAAAAATACAACCAGGCCCCACCCCCTTTCTCACCGAATGATCTCAGGACCACCCAAAGCAAAGCACCTGCTGATTTTTTTCTCACGAGTTTTTTTCTCACCCCTCTTTGCTGTCCTGTGAGCAACACCCACGGGCTGGCCAGGGGCTGCTGCTGCTGGTCTAGTGACCGAGTTTGCCCCTGTGATATGTGACTCAGTCCATACTGAGATAAACTCACAAAAACCGGCTTTGTTAGCAATCTGCACAAGGAAGGGTCGGGCTCAGCACACCCAGACTCCTGCAGCAGCCGCAGCAGGGCCTGGAGGTCACTCCGTCACTCCAGGTGGACTCACAGCCAATGAGCATCCTGGGTTGTTCAGCCTGTTTCATTTGCTCCTCCCCATCCTTCTCTGCCCCACTCACAGCAGCCCCAGGGCTAGAGACCCCCTGGGAAAGAACCATAAAGGTTCAGCTTAGACAGTAGCTACCAGCGCGGGGCCTGGCGGAATTCATTTTCCTTTTCTGTCTGCAGGGCTGCTGGGAATCCAAGACCTCTCCAAACCTGACTATGGGGATCCCGAGGTGTGTGGACCAGGGGATGTCCCGGTGTTCTGGCCCTCCCACCTGACCAGCCTCGAAGCTGTCAGCAGCTGCAGTACGTCTGGGCTCTGGGGGGCTACCACTCTGAGCAGGATGGACCCCGGAGGGCCTGTAGTTCTGGGAAGGGCAGGCTTATCCAGCGCATCGATATAAAGGGTCATGTCACGTAACAGAGACCCGCAGCCCGTGGCAAAGATGTCCCTGGACTCTGTTTCTTTTTCTTCACCCCAGGGATGGGTCCCCCCAGAGCCACTTATCCTTCAGGTCCCACCCATCTTGCCTAAATATATTTCTCTCTGCAGAAGGCTTCTTGCCTTGTGGCCAATATTTAGATTGACCTTTTGAGACACTTTGGAGGTCAGTGTGGCTTTGAAAGCAGAGGTGACAACAGGCAAGGCAACCACCCGAGCCACTCCCCATGGTGTTCGGAGTGGCCGGTACAGGTTTTCAAAGGCCAGGGGTGATCAGGCCGTGAAGAGATGCATGGAGGCCCTCACTGGCCCCGCCAGTCAGGGCGGGACGTGCAAAAAACATAAAAATATAACAACTGCCACCCACTGTCATAGACCCTGGGAGACTCTGCAGATCATAGAACTGAGTGTCACTTCCAATTTCTTTGAAAGCATGCGTGGAGACTGAGCCATCAGAATGGCCTCCTGATAGGAAAATACGTCTCTGACATGCTGGTGAGGCGTGAACCCCCACAACCCATGGGATTCTCTTTATTTAACATAAACATATTGGGCACCTACTATGTGCCAGGCATGGCCCCGATCTCAGGAACAAAATGCTGCCTGAGATGAGACATAGTTCTCAGAGAGCTGTGGCCATTTCCAAGTGTGTGTGTGCTCACACGGTCACACACCCACACTCACGCAGTAAATACCCTGCAGTGCGGGGGCCTCACCCCTGTCCTGCCACAGCCCTCGGGGACGCTCTGCAGTGGGGGTCCCGCTGCCCTGGGGGTCCCAGCACACTCCAGCCCGTTAGTTCTGTGATCGTACATTTGATCACAATGAGAACAAAGGGCATTATTAGCCAGGGACAGCCTGGAGTGTTTTTTTTTTTAATATTTTATTTATTTATTTTTAGAGAGAGGGGAAGGGAAGGAGAAAGAGTGAGAGAGAAACATCAGTGTGTAGTTGCCCCTCATATGTCCCTTACTGGGGACCTGGCCCACAACCCAGGCATGTGTCCTGACTGGGAATCAAACAAGCGACCCTTTGCTTCACAGGCCTGTGCTCAGTCCACTGAGCTATACCAGCCGGGGCAAGAAATCTGTAACTGGCTATGATCAATTAACTGTAGGCACCACTGCACTCAGACCAGCCTGGAGTCTTTTTAGTTCACATAACTCATGTCAAGCTCGAATATTTAAACTTCGACGGGCAATAGATGAATTGCTGCACACCTCCATACCCAGGGGCAGACCCCCGTCACACTGGGAACTGACTGCTCTGACATCTGCCTGCCTCTACAGTGACCGGTTTCGGGTGCTGCCCAACACACAGAAAAACACTAATTACACTCATCGAAATCTCTAGTTCTTCTCCTTAAACATCACGTCTAAAAGTTAAGTGAGAATGATTTATGTATCCATCAGCAGGCTTTCCTTCGGAAGTGTTGGCTGACCTTGGCTTTCTCTTGCAGCTGAGACATTTTACTGTTTTCTGTGAAATCCAAGACGTTGTTTACTCACTTCACACCTACATTTCCTGAGCACTTTTTATGTATCCCTAAGGCACCACGTGGGATCCTGAGATGAACAGGCGAGGGTCCCTCATCTCCGGGAACACGCAGCCGAGTGGGGTTAGAGCACTCAGGAAAATAAGACACTGAAGAAAGCAGAAGATGTAAGCTAAGTATAGTAAGAACGAAGCACCTAATGGGCCAGGCACAAGGACACAGACTGAGCGAGACACGGTGCCTGGTTCAGGAACAACCCGTCACACACCGAGGGCTCACGTTGGGCCGGGCACCGCTCTAAACACTTCCAGGTGCGTGCTCCAGTTCGGTCCCGACAACCACAGGAGGCCATTACCATTCTTTTACAGCTGAAGCAGCAGGTTTAGAGAATAAAGTTACATCCCAAACTCAGGGGTGTTTGCCACGCTACAGTCACGTGCTTTTTTTAAGAACAAAATTAGCATACAATACACCAAAGCAGAATAGAAGTGCTGTGAGAAAAAGAGAAGCTACGTTCAGACAGAACTATGTGTTAGCAAATCTAACACTTGCTCAAGGGAAGCGAGACAGCTTGACGCTTGGGGAGAGTTCAGGAAGCACTTTCTAATGGCCGTGGGGTTACGCCGAGGGACCGTGGCTCTACCTCCCCCTCTTTTCTCACACTTGTCTCAACTTCACTTCCCTAAACATCAGAGGCACCTGTTACAGTGACACTTGACTTAGCCATAGCTGGCATATGGTGCCAACCACCGCTGTAAGGGGGGGGTGGCAGAATGGTGCGTGGTGCTACCTTGCCTGTCGGTGGTCGGCTAGACCAGGAGGGACTGGGCTGGATGGGGTGGGGTGGGCTCAGCCCCACTTGTTGTGTGTTTCAGAGACCCCGCTGGCGTTCACCAGCGCCCCGGGTTGCGCAGTTATGACTGACCTGCAGGACACAGAGGCTCTGGCCGGCTCTCTCACCCCGGACCAAATTCCAGAGGTCCACTGCATTTCCCAAGATCCTTTGCACTACAGCATCGCATCAGCTTCAGCTGTTCGGAAGATCAGAGAACTAGAGACTGTAATTGCCGTAGACCTGGGTAAGGAGCAACTCACCACTGACGTGATGTGCGGTGAAAAAGGCAGCATAAGACTGCATCTACGGCATGGTTTTTAAAAATGTTTATGCTGTACATGACTCCCAAAAGGACTAGAAGTAAATGCCTTGAAGTACCGAGGGCGATGATCTGTGGGTAGTGGAATTATGGGTGATTTTTGTTTTCTTTATTTTTTTTCCCAAAATGTTCAACCCTAAACATGTGAGGGAGTTTGGGAGGTGATTGTCCCCTGTTGTGCCATTGCCCCAGGTTGGGCAGAGAACAGAATTTTTGTACCAGGCAGCCGGGGCAGGGGTGGGGGCTGGCTTGTCACTCCTGGGGGACTGTGGCAGGGCCTGTGCAGTTTGCCTCAACAGTTTGCAGCCAACGTGTACATTGCAATTGCAACTCAGAGTGAACAGCCCTTCTGTGGCTCGTAAGCCTCTGGCTTTGTAGATGGGGACAGGCTAATGGGACCCACAAGGTCTGCTTGTTCCAACTAGGACGAGGTTTGCTGAAAGCTGGTTGAGGGGCTTTTTCAACTTCCTGAGGTATCTTTATTAAAAAGCCAAATTCCTATTCCCAGGTGGCCAGCAGAGGGCGCCATTGTGCACAGGTGGTTTGAGGGCTTTTTTTTTTTTTTCTGATAAAGGCTCACAGAGGAGGACGGTGTCGACTTCACGGACGTTCTCCACCTCAGTTTCTTCACCAGTATAACAAGAGTCATAACAAGTATACCACCCTCTCAAGGTTCTGATAGGTAATAGCAATAATAGGTATTATCTCCTGACTTACTCTGGGCCAGGCATGTGCTAAAAGCACTTTCATGTTTCATCTTATTATATCCTCCCAATAACCCTACAAGGCAGCTGTTATTAACTTCCTCTAACAGATGAAGAAATCAAGGCGTATAAGCTTAAGAGACTTGCCCTAAACCCCACACCTAGTAGATGGGAGAGGACGGTCGGGCAGCACATGAACCTGCGCCGATGCCTCCAGGCCACGGTCAGTAGTGCTGGCTACATTGGGACGGAGTCCGAGTGGTAGGTCACAGTCCGTCCCAGGCCGTTAAGCAGGCCCCAGCCTCTCCTGACTCCCGCCCCACCCCTCTGCGGCCCCTTCCCACGGCTGTGCTTCTAGACCCGGCCGTTGGTGCACTTTGTCTGAAGGAGGAGCCCTGCTGGCCCACCTGACACCCGTTTCCTGAGCAGATACCTGGACCAATGGGGGCGGGGCCCCTGTGGAAAGCAGGGGAGTGAGACCCACCTGGGGACTGTCCAGGCAAGACGCCTGAGACCCAGGCAGAGCTGGTGGCAGTGACACTGGGGTAGAGAACAGCACCCGAACGGAGCCACCAAGCAGACAGCTTTCTGTGCTGGCCGGCGCTGTGGCCCAGAATCTGACAGTGCCGAGCAGCCTGAAAAACGGCTGATCTTTGCCTGGACCCCGGACCCCAGGCTGCCCCCCCCCCACCCAGTCACAGAGGGGTCTGCAGTAACCAGGGTTCCTGTGAAACCAGAGGGCAGAGCTCTTTGGTTATTCATTTGTTAGGTCTTTCATTTGCTCATCCACCCATTCAGTCATTGGCAGGGACATGATTTCCTTAACATATAGACGCACAGTAAATGTGGGACCCCCCATCCCCCAGATGCACATTTTAGGACAAACACAGATACAGAGGTCAATGCTCATAGCTTTGTGCATGGCCTGAGTGTCTTACATAGCAGATTTCCTTGGTGGACATTTAAAAAAAATTTCTGCGATACTTTCTTGCAAGCATTCTTACCCACACTGACATCTCTCCCACTCAGCGCAAGGATCATGGAAGATGAATTATTGACTTTGCCATTAGCTCGGACTTTAAAAAAAGCAACTGTGAAGTATGAAGTAAAGTTACTGCGGAGAGCCTCCACGGCTTAATGAAAACGACCTGGGAGGCCAGCCACAGCACCCGCTCTGGGGCCCAGCGGCCTGAGCATGAGGCTGTGCTGGAAGATTTATGGCTGTCTGGGCGCGCCAATATCATCCATAAAGAAACATTGTTAATCCTCCAGAAAGAACAACAGATGCTCTTGAGTCCCACTGCATTAAACAGCAGATACGAGAATGGATGGCAGCGGGCTGAGCATTACTCAGGGGGCACGATGACAGAGCTACTTGGTCATCTTTGAGAGGACGTTGGCTTGCATTGGAGGTGCCTGGAGACGATAAAGGAAGACAAGGTTTCCCATAATGGCGTTTGCACTGCTATTAAAACCACCACAGGCGGGCAGACCGCATTAACGTTGATGGGGTTCTCTCTTTCCTCCTTTCTCCTTGGGGTGCTCACACCCTATGAAACAGGTTACAGTCCAACTGTTTTCTTTCAAAATATTATTTTCCTCCCCTTTGATCAACAGCAACTTGTGTTCATTGCATAAATATATGAAAGTAAGGAGGCAATAAAAATGACTAGTATCCCATCCCAAGTAACCACTGTGAGTTTTACAATGTCATGTTTGCCCTTAAAGCCTTTGTCTTTGGTCTTGAAACTGTAAGACCGAAACAAACAAAAACAATATTGGGGGGGCTGGGGAGGCAAAGGAGGTGTCCGGTTGTTCCCAGGGAAGAGGTGTGCAGGCTGTGGTCATCACAACAGCTTTATTAACTCTGCGTTTTGCATACTCACAGCATAAGCCTACTTACTTTTGCCCACCCCTGCAAAACATATATATATATACGCGTGTATATATGTACATACATGTAGATATATCTGTGAATCATGCTATGATACTACTTTAGAACCTGACTTTTAAAACTTTTTCATACACTGTGAACATATTCCCATGCTATCAGTCTTCTACAACAATCTTTTCTTGGCATAGAATTCCGTTTTACAAATGTCCCACCGACGTTATGACTGTCCTATTTGTCACCGTAAACAATGCTGCGGTGAACATCCTCTGACCATGCGTGCCACATACCTACATCTCCGGAAGTGACTGCTGGCTCCAGGGTCAAAACCTGAGCTCCAAACCACCCTCCAGACAAGTGTCCTCGTCCCCACTCCCACTGGAAAAGCATGCAGGGCCATTTTCCCACAGCCTCCCTCCCCCCCGGGCCACCCCCGTGTTCCACGTGGGAAAATTGAGCCTCAGAGCAAGCCAGGACGAGGCCAAGGTCACACAGCCACGATGCGCCAACACTTGGACTTGAATGTAAGTTTCCAGATACTAAATTGGGAGCTTTTCCTGCAAAACAGGAACTCCAACCTCCCTGCCTTCATAGTCTCCAGGCACCTCCGATGCAAGCTGACATCCTCTCGAGTCCCTTAGGCCCCCCTCGCGCTTTAGCCGCAGCCATAATGGAAGTTCTGAGTCACGTCCTGCCTTCCCATGGCACAGATATGCTCCGAGGCAACCTGAGCGTAGACAAAGGCACAATGGTGTGTGACGAGAGTCGGAAGGCTGTGCTACCGGGCTGGGACCGGCGTGGCAGCCGCTGGGAGCAGCTGTGGCGGATGCTGTTGGGGCCCTGCCCAGACCCCAGCTGCAGTGGGTGGCGCCCAGAACAACAGCCCCCACCTTAGGCTGGGGTGTCTCTGCCCCTCCACTGGCTCAGGCACAGACCAGCAGAGGCAGGGCGTCAGTGTCCTGAAGGGCAGCCCTCCCCACGTAGGGCGCAGGAGCCAGTGCATGAGGCCCTGTCGCCCCGTCCCTGGAGGGACAGCCCTCGGGTGCGATCCTCGCCGCTTCTTACAGGATCTTAAGAGGGACTGAGCCCAGGGGCTTTGGTGAGCATCTGTTCGCTCACACACCCTTCAGTGGCTTCTCTCCCTTCTGACTCATTTCTTCGGCTCACTTTCCATAAAAGCACCTGCACCCAAGCCCTTGTCTTGGGGTCTTCTTTTGGGGAGATCCCCAACTAAGACAGTACTGTGCCCCTAAGACAGGGATGTGCCATCAAACGGTGAGACCCACAGGGGTCCCCAGTTGTCAACATCCCAGGCCTCAGGAAGGGAAGAGCTTGGAGGAGTGCAAGGGAGATATGTGGCCAGGCGGTGGTGCACATCATCCCTGCTCCTATTCCCTTTCGACCGCTCCACGATTGTTACCCAGAGAGAACCTCGCCTGCCGGCCACAGGCTGCTCGGACCCTGACCCAGCTGTCCTCAGGACTGGGGCAGGAGAAGAGAATACATTCTGGTGAACAAGTGCCAGTCTTGGGCACGTCCCTCAAATCCACCTTCGAAACAGACAAAAGACCAAACCACTGTGTGTCTAAGTTTCTACTTGAAACACAAGGATGCTATTTTGTGATCTTATTCTGTGTGTCATTTTAGGCAGCCGGGGGATCGGGCACCTGCTCTGCAGGGACGAGCTGCTGAGGGCCTCGCTGTCGCTGTCACACGCCCGCTCGGTGCTCATCACCACGGGGTTCCCCACGCATTTCAACCACGAGCCCCCAGAGGAGACGGACGGCCCCCCGGGAGCCCTTGCTCTGGCCGCCTTCCTGCGGGCACTGGAGAAGGGCGTCTCCATGGCTGTGGACCAGAGAGCCTTGAGTTTGTTCGAGAAGCTTGTTCAGGAGGCTGTTGAGCAAGGTGGGTGGCGAGATGGGGGCGGACGGTGGAGGGAATCGGCGTCTGTGGAACTTCTGCTACGCACTTGACACGGGGCGTTTTCAGTCCTTAAAGCTCAGAACGGCTCTTTGGAATCAGCAACATTATCCCCGTTTGAGAGAGGAAGAGACCGAGGCTCTGAGAGGTCCACTGATTTACCAAGATGGGAATGGTGATCTGGAATTTGAACCCAGGTCCATCAGGCCTCAGGGCCCAGATACCTGACGCCCTCCCTAGGAGAGGTGAGGGTGACCCACAGAGGACCCTTAGCAAACCAGGACCCCTGTGCACCCCTGGCGTCAGGCGTGAGATAGTTGAGAGTAGAGAGGGTGGGAGGCCCAGACAACAGCGCCCCCTCTGGCCCCAATGGGAAGAGATGCCCCAAACTGCCCGAGTCCTAGGCAGGCACTGGAGCTGTGAGCGATGCTGATGCAAGGCTCAGGTGCCAAGGTCGGGCTCGGGTGCCTCACCTGTCCTCCGTCCTGCAGGTGCAGTGTACGCACGAGCCGTGAGCCTGGCGAGTCTCACCTGCCTCGCACTGCCTGTCCCTCTGTGTCCCTCAAAATGCATCTTTTTGCCCCCGACAAGGGCTTCAGCCCCAGGAGGCATGCCCTAGAGCACCGCTGGGCTGGGAGTGTCAGAAAAGGTTGTGTCTGAACGTACAGACTCTGTGTCGCACAACGAAGGTGTGTTGAGTACCTACCATGTGCCGGGCACTGTTCGTGGCTCTCGAGATCCATCGGCGGACTGCTCGTGGGGTGCCTCTTCTAATGCAGTGTGATGGACCATAAACAACATAGGGAAAAGTAAGAGGCGTGAGCAGCCCAGGCGGCAGCGGCTGTCTTCAACAAGACAGTCAGACAAGGCCCCGTGGGGAAGGTGCCACCGGAGCCTAAGTGTGACGCGGGTGAAGGAGCGAGGCTGGGCTGGCTCGAGGAAGGAGGGGCCCGGCCGTGACCAAGGCCAGGGCAGAGGCCACGAGGTGGGGTTGAAGAGAGGGCAGTGGCCAGCCGACTGGCCTGGAGGGTGAAGCTGGGAGAGGGGGACAGAGGTCACAGGGGCCAGACCGGGAAGGGCCTCAAGATTAACTGGGAGCACTGGCCTTTTACTCTGGGGGGAGGGGAGCCCTTGAGGCCACCAGGCGGCAGAGGGCCACACGTTCCAGCTTAGGTTTTAAAGGATCAGCCGGGAAGCTGGAGGGACAAGGGTGGAAACAGGACACTGGCCAGGCTGATGCAAGCGGGAGACAAAGGTGGTGCCCTGTGGCCTGTCCCTCTGGCCCCCTTGTGACTTCAGCTGTGCTAATATAGAAGCTCCAAGTCACATTGACCTGACCATCCCACTGGAGCCGGCACCCTGCAGGTTTCCCCAAAGCTGTGAAAACCCGTCCACCTGGAAGTGCAGGGGCTAAAGTCTTCAGTGGGGGACTCAGCCAGTGGGGGGCAGGCGCTGGGCGCCCTGCCTCCCGTCTTTTGGAGACACCCAGGTCCCGATGAAAGTGAGACCTCATTACCTAGAGCAGTGACCTGGAAAAGGCACAAACCTTCCTGTTGGCTTTTCCTCCTGCCCATCCCACCTGCCTCCTAGGATCACCTCCCCGATAAACCAGCTGCACCCAAGTCTTTGTCTCAGACTCTAATTCCGGGGGGACCACACAGATGAATGATACAGGTAGAGACTGTGGGAACTAGCGAGAACGCTCCATGTTTTGAAGGTTGAACCATGACTCCCGGGCAGACCGGATGCGGTGCGAGACAGAAGAATCGGGGTTGCTCTGAGGGTTTGGGCAGGTAACTGAAGGGGTGGAGCTGCCGCGGACCAGGGTGAGCGAGGTGGTCGGTGGGAGGAGAGCAGCCACTGTGGAAAATCATATGGTGGTTCCTCAAAAAATTAAAAATAGAAAATATCTACATGATGCAGCAATTTCACTTCTGGGTATATGCCCCAGATATTTGAAAATGGGAACTCAAACAGATATTTGCATACCCATAGTTCCAGCCGCACTATTCCCAATGGGCAAAATGTGCAAGTGACCCGAGGTCTGTCGATGAACAAATGGATAAATGAAACATGGTTTGTCCATGCCGTGGAATATTATTTAGCCTTTAAAAGGAAGGAACTCCTGTCACATGCTACAACAAGATGAACCTTGAAGACATCAGGCTAAGTGAAATAAGCCAGACCCAAATACTGTAAGATTCCACTTACACGAGTAATTAAAATCGTAGGGACGAAAAGTAGAATGGTGCTTGTCAGGGGCTGTGGGGAGGGGTATAGGGGCGCGTGTTTCATGGGGACAGAGTTCCAGTTTGCAAAGATGTAAAACTTGCAGTGATGGGTGATGGTGAGGGCCAAACCACAACATGAGTGCACCTTATGCCGGAGATCTGCACCCTCAAAAATGGGTAAGATGGTAACTTTTACGTGATGTGTGTTTTACCGCAAATCCAACACTTAAAAGAATGCAGGTTGGAGCCCAGGTGACGGAGTGTGAGATGCCTACTAGGCGCACAGCGGAGAAGTTAAGCAGGCAGTTAGATGTATGAGTCAAGTTCAGGAGAGCAGTCTGGGCTGGAAAGATAAATTGGAGCATGGTCGGCAAATTGTTGGCTTTTAAAATCAAGACACTAGATGGGATCACCGAGGGAATAAGTGGAGAGAGAGGAAAGGACCCTGGGATGCTCCACAAGGCGGGGTCACGGGGAAGGGGGAGGAGTGGGCAAGGAGCAGCATGGAGGAAGGGGGAAAACCAAGGAGCTATGTTGTCATCAAGGAGAAGGTACATTCCGCTGTGCCAAGCGCTGCCAACAGACTGGTCATCGTTGCCATCTAAGACCTGGTTTGGTGGGTATTTTTAGCCACTCGCTTTCCCAGAAGTCACTCTGACCTCCTGCTCACTTGCTCACCCTGCTCAGGGCCTCAAGTTGAACTTGACCTCAGACTTGGGCTTGTCCACACAGTGGCTTAGCAGGTGTGATTGTTGTGTTGGATTTTTATGGAAGTTTCATTACCTGTGGACAAGGAAAACAGAAGGGATTTGAGCTTTTAATGAAAAGGATCCAGTTCTTTTTCTAACAGAAGCCTAGGAGACATTTTAAGAAGGAACAGCTGAGTCATTTCTTCTGTGTCTTGAGTATAAATTGACCATGTTGATAAATCAGTTCTTTGTAGCTCAGGTGCGAAGTCTCATCTTGCCTCAACCTTGCCTACCCTGTGAGCCCACCGGGGGACAGATTATGTTCCCTGCTCTGTTGGGCCACCTGTTTGGGTGGGAACTGGCATTGTGACACCGACCTACATACTAGGCTTCATCCAAGGGATATAGCATCTATGAGCCTCAGTTTTCCTCCTCTGCACAATGGGGGTCACAGTGGCTCTTATCATGCAGATTTGTTGGGAAAATTAAAGAAGAGTATGCATGTCACCTGATTACAAAGGGCTGGCTCACTGTCACCATGGACACCTACGTGTGTTCCCAGCATCACGATACAGTGGCTCAGAACAGGCCTGTGTTCATGCGCTATGTGGCATCTACAAGGAACATATTTACTAGCCCGCAATACTGGTGAGCCCAGCCCGGTTTCACCTCACCCTCCACCAACCCTAGGGTTTGCTCAGGACTAACAATAAATAAACTGAAGTTTTCTCTGGGTCAAGGGCTGGGTGTACCTAACAAAGTATTCTGCAGGCGAATGTCATTCAGTAATGGAAATAACCACTTCCAAAGAAGCTTTTGAAAAGCCAACAGGAATTCCCTAAATTCACACTAGACTGATGTGTCCACTCCTTGCCTTTCTTTTCAAGGTGTTCTGAAGACGAAGATCCCAATATTAACTTACCCAGGTGGGTCAGCGAGAGCTGCTCAGGCGCTTCTCTGCAGTGATGGGGACCCCAGGTCTCCTAGGTATGTGGGTCCCATCCCAGTTTATTCATATATTTTATAAGTTTTACTTACTTATTTTTAGAAAGAGGGGAAGGGAGGGAGAGCAAGAGGGAAGGAAACATCAGTGTGAGAGAGAAACATCAGTCGGCTGCCTCTTGTATGTGCCCCAGTGGAGGACAGAACCCATACCCCAGGCATGTGCCCCCACTGGGGATCAAACCGCCGACCTCTGGCTTTGCGGGACAACACCCAGCCCACTGAATCACACGGGTCAGGGCTCCCCTGCAGAAAGAGCAGAGCCACGAGCCCATGGGTTCCAAAGGGCCAGACTCACCAACAAGGCTGGGGGTTCAAGGTGCACGGTGGGCTTCACAGAGGGTCTCTCTGAGTAGCAGGGTCCGGAGCATGTCTTCTTGACAGAGGGAGAAGAAAATTATAAAAACCAAAAATCAGCGGCTTCTCAAACTGGGTCACGATCCACTGGAGAGCAGTGCATTCACTTCAGGGGGGACAACCAGCACCTTTGTCAAATGAAATAAAAGTATCGCCACACACCCTGCAGCTCAGCAGCAAGTACTCGCTCGCAAAGCTGCGTGTGCGCAGGTGTGTGTTTTTCACCAGTTGTGGCCAAACACTTTGAAAAACACTTCTTTTCTGTACGTAGGATGTATTTCGGATCTCATAATTTGCAGCGCTGTGTTTTGTACCCTTCCTGACAACAATCTGCAGTAATACATTTTGCATTGCAAACCACACACACCCGTGATTCAAACAGAAGTTTTGAAAGACCAGTTACTCTTGCTACAAGCAGTGTACTCCGACCTGTTCTACTCTGTTCTGTTCTGTTCTACTCTGTTTTCACCTGCTTTTCAGAAAAGGCTGACCAGACCTAATACACCCATTTTACAGCCCACTAATCAGGGTCCACTGAGAATTTAAAAATCCTACTTTTCTAGGCCTGGAGGGCATAAGCCATATAGCAGCTCACAGCAAAGTCAGGTGTTCACAGGGAGGACCCCGCGCCCCGAGGACAAGTTCGACTGCAGAGCTGGTACGACACTGAAGGCTGTGGGACTGTGTGCCGTGCCTGTGAGAACTGCCGATATTTCCGGAATGGCTGGCATGCACCTGAGCTCTGGCTGCCCCCGGAGAAGCTCTGGAAAGCCCCCGTGGGCAGGCCCCTGCTGCCAGATAACAGGTGTTGCTCCGTTTGTGGAGGGAGGTGACAGACCTGACCGCAGGGAGAGCGGATTCTGCTCTCCCCGGAGAAGATGCCTTGACCTTTCCCGAGAAGCGGGCTTCCCAGGAGTGACTGACTCCCCACTAAATGGACCCTGAGCGCTTTAAAAAAAATCCACTCACACAAGATATGTCACTGAGTTCTCCTGGGGGAAAGCCCAGAAAGAGTGTTCTCCTTCCAGAGCAGAGGACGTGCCAGGCTCTTGGGCTCAACTGTTGGCCGCACCACTACCGTGGGTCTGCAGGAAATGCAGGTCAGCTCCTCCCTCCCGCTGCGTCTGCGCCCCAGCGGCTGCCTTCCCTGCACTGCGCAGGCGCCTTGGGATCAAACCCAGCCCCTGTCCAGAGGCCTGTTCTTCCACGGGTGTGCGATGGTACCGTGTTCTAGTCCAACCCAAGGACACGGACCAGCAGGCAGATTTTGTTTTCAAAAAACACGTTCAGAGAAAGCATCTTCAGGGTTAGAATTTTTTTTATTGTGGTAAAATATACATAATACAAAATTGCACAATTTTTGTGCTCTGGCTGGATGGCTCCGTTGGTTGGGGCATCGTACCCTACACCAAAAAGTGGCAGTTTCGCTTCCTGGTCAGGGTGCACACCTACGTTGCAGGTCTGATCCCCACTTGGGGTGCAAACAGCAGGCAACTGATCAGTGTTTCTCTCTCTCATCAATAAATATATACCGGGGCGAAGATTTAAAAAACGACTGTTTTGCCATTTTAAGTGCACGGTTCAGTGGCATGAGGCATGTCCACACTGCTGTGCAGCCAACCCACATCCACCCCAGAACTTCTTCATGTCCCAGACTAAAACTGTACCCACTGAACATTATTCTTCCTTATCCCCGGCCCCGATAACATCCACCCCACTTTATGTCTCTATGAATCTGACTATACTAAGGACTTCTTATAAGTAGAATTCTATAGTATTTGTCATTTTGTGGCGGGCTTAGTTCTCCCTTAGCAAAATGTCCTTGAGACTCATCCATGCTGTAACATATCAGAATTTCTGTCTTTTGAAAGGGTGAGTATTCCATTGTGTGTATATACACCTCATACTGCTTATTTGTTCGTCCGCTGATGGACACTTGGGTTGCTTCCACCTCCTGTCTATTGTGAACACAGCTGCTAGTTTTATGGGTGCATAAATATCTCTCTGACTCCCTGCTTCCAATTCCTTTGGGTGTATACCAGAAGTGGAATTGTTGGATCATATGGTAATTATATTTAAATTTCTTTTTTCTTAACAGCCATACTCTTTTCCACAGCAGAGTTAAGATTCTGAAGAACTCAAGGTGGAGCGGGGAGGGGATTTAGAGAGATATACAAGTGCAATTTTCATGCTCTTAAATTGGATTTCTGAAACAGTGCTCCTCCTGATAACAACAATAGCAGCCACAACTGCCACCAGGAACACTCACCCAGCACTGAGTAGGTGCTTTATGCTGAGCGCCTCTTGTGCACATGCTCTCTTAACGCTTTCAACATGGCTAGAGATGGGACCGTTGTCAGGTCACGTGACAGAATGCAGACAATGAGTCTGGAGAGGTTAAGCAACTCACCCAGACCCAGTGGCGTGAGGACCTGCATGATCTGACTCTGTGGCCAGCATTTCTACCCTCTTGTGTCTCTTTCTGTCTCAAGAAGTTTATCTTACAGTAGATTCATTGGTCTAATATTTTCATTTCTTTTTGGTCTCTTTGTATCTGTTAACTGAACAAGATCCTGGAAGAGGGTAGCTGTGGGCCAATAGCAGCCAACACCCAAACCACTGGGCACTGGCTCCCCCACTGGTTAATGGAGGTCTGGGCAGGGCGCCAGCATGGTCTGTGGTCATGACCCTGACCGACGGCCCTCCTGCTCTCACAGCCTCTGACTCTAATACATTGCTGATGATTCCTCTATCAGTTCTTACCATGATCTCCTAGACTAGCCTCCAGCACAGGTCCTGGCACATAGTAGATGTTCAGCCCAGTTCTGTAGGAATAAAGGCATCGGGGAAAGAATGAAGTGTCCTTCACACAAACACATGAGGGCGGGACTTCACACCAAAGCAGCCACACTCTCCATGAGGCCCCTGTGCTCTTGCTTCCTGGCAGATTCGACCACCTGGTGGCGATAGAGCGCACAGGAAGGGCTGCCGATGGCAACTACTACAATGCGAGGAAAATGAACATCAAGCATTTGGTTGATCCCATTGACGATCTTTTCCTTGCAGCCCAGAAAATCCCTGGAATCTCATCAACCGGTAAGCAAGGGGCACTAAGAATTCCACGAGAACATCAGCACTGAATGCCTGTCTCTTGATTGTTGAACATGAACAGGAAAGAGTTATATGGGGACCGTTGCTTTCCACTCCAGAGATGATCTTTTTTGATTATGGTCCCTACACACAACTATATCACCGTTCGGAAATCCAGCATTCCTGCAAGCAACAAAGGGAAATGCCATTTAACCTAGCATGTCCCATTTTCCCAACTTTAAAATATTAACGCTAATAATAGGATAGTAATAAGAAAACCAAAGCATGGCATATTATTTTGGTCATGTAAGTGAATGTGCCCTGTGTGCTATACATCATCTTGTTATTGGCAAGACCTTGGCTCCTGTCTTCTTGAGGGAAAGAGTTTAGTCGAGAGACAAAGTGCAGTAAAGCGAGCAGGGCAAAGCTCTCAGGACAGTGAAACAGTGAAGGGCTGAGTACAGAAGAAGCCACAGCAGAGCCCAGGCGGGGCTGCCTTAGCTCCCTGGGAAGTCAGAGAGCAGGGGGCTTTGGGATGGGTTCAGGGGATCAGCCTGGGGTGAGCTGCTGCTGCCCACTGCTCCCCTGGTTGCATGTCTCAGGGGGTCCCTCAGGGCTTGGGACATGCTGCCTGTTGGGAGAAGACGGGGAAGAGAAAGACACAGCACACCCCCTCAGAGGGAAAGCACACCTGGTCCTTTGTCCTGAGGGCTTTTATTTCTCTCTTGCAGGTGGGAATCTTAGGGGGAAGTCAGGGGAGGGTCACAGTAGAACATTTATCAGCTTACCAAGTGTCTTTTCAGGGTCGTGGTCTGCAGTGATTGGTCGGCGCCAGGGCAGGGGGTTGTTAGTCATTGCTGCAGGTCCTGAGGCTACCGTGGTGTCAGTTGTCTGGTTTTGCTGGTTTTCTGGGCCTGGGGCTGAAGCGCAGCTGAGGCCTAGATGTTATCCTTAAGGAGGAAAAGTTAAGGGGTTAAACCGAGTGCCCAGCAGTATGAAAGGTCAGGGAGGCCTAAACTGCGGGACCAGGGACACGCTAGGAGAGGAAAGGTCCCGCTGGGGGCGAGGCCCTTGTCTTCCCAGACTTGCCTGTTGCTAGGCACCCAGGGCTGTCTGCCCTGGTGACCTTCTGTACGTGGCCGGGTGTGCTGACTCTGCTCATGTCTGTCTGACTGCCGATGATAACCTTAGGAAGCATATGCATTTTAAATATGTTAACTATCTGAGTAGGGCAGTATTTTTGATTGCTAACAATATCATAGTGTGACCATTTGTGTAAAGCACAGAACTTCCTAGTTTTCAAAGAGGTTGCACATTTCTTGCATTGTTGAGCCTCTTTAAAACCCTGTGGGGTAGATCAGGCAGGTGTATCACATCTGAAACTGAGGCCTAGCAGGGCTTCTTAAGGCTGCCCCGCTCACTGATGTTTCGGGGAGAATCAGACTCCCAAGACCATGCCCAACAGGTTTTCCATAGAATCTGTGGATTTCTGAAAGGCTGCACAAAACTCCTATGGAGAACCAGCCTTCCTCCTCCCCGGAGGCTGGGTCAGTAAGGCCTGTTTGCCATTCTGTATTTATCTGTTCTCTCACACACTCCACAGTGCTTCCCCAACACATTAGTTGCCTTAGGCTTTTAAGGTTTTTGATGAGATGATAAAAGTCTTCCGGCTGAGTAGGAAATGTCTGCCAACCTGCCCTGGTCCTTCCCAGAAAAGGCCGCGGGGGTGGCGCCCGCAGAGCAGTTGGCTTGGTG
Organism: Artibeus jamaicensis; assembly: GCF_021234435.1. Lineage (NCBI taxonomy): Eukaryota > Metazoa > Chordata > Mammalia > Chiroptera > Phyllostomidae > Artibeus > Artibeus jamaicensis. The sequence continues at coordinate 9,505,741 of NW_026521831.1, read as the reverse complement.
CTTCCCGTCTCTCTGGGCAGGGCAGGCCCAGGGCCTCGCAGGGGCATCCAACCTGCTGCCTGCGGGCAGCACGTGGCTCAGGATGGCTGTGGGAGCAACCAGAGGCTATGAATACGAATACAAAATTGTCAATTTACTTAAAACATTAGAGATGTTTTAGTGATTACATAGTGCAATGTATCGTGTGGTCCAAGGCAACTCTTCTTCTTCCAGTGTGGCACAGAGATGCCAAAAGGTTGGATACCCCTGACCAGGGCCTGGGGGGAGGATCCAGGGCAGGAAAGGAAAGGGTCTCCGAGTTCACACTGCACAGACCCCGCTCTGCGCAGATCCCCCAAGTGGGCTTCCGGAGACCCCAGAGCAGGCAGGTGGAGCTGACTGTACCTTCATGGCCCTGCCTTCGTGGACCTCTGCCCGCCTCTCAGGGCCTCGGGGGCTTCAGTGGTGCCTTCCCACAGCCCCCGCCCAGCAGGGCTACCGCCCAAATGTCCTCTCTCTCCTCTGCTCCATGAACAGCCCGTTCCTCAGCTTCCCCAGGCAGCTGCCTTGTGTGCGTGTAGCTCCCAAATGGAACCAAGACGCCCACCATTCATTGCTGTCCCTGCCCCACCCCTCTGGAGCTCAGCAAGGAAAACAAGGTCACGGCCAGGGTGAAATTCATAAAATGAATTCGGCTCTGCTGCTGAGGCACTCAGACAGGCACCTTGGACAGACAGTGATCCTGAAGCAATTACAGCCGGGTTCTACAGGCAGAGTCAGGTGATCCCTAATCTATGGAATGCTCCAGAAATACCCGGACCCAGGAGACCAAATGGTGTGCTACAGTACCGCCTCAGAGGGTACAGGCTGCAGGGCTGAGGGCTGGTCGGATTTTTCTATCGTGTTCCTGCAAGGGTGGGGGCGGGGGTCTGTGGGTTATTTTTAGCCAGGTCACCTATTTTGAACACTATTAATTTCACCAATGGATTAAGCAACTTCTAGTGTGTATCTATTCAAACACACTTAGTCCAGCATTTATTATGCTCATGAACGAATCCTCTGGTGCTGATGGACAGATTGGCCTTTAGACACAGGTCCCTTTCAGACGCTACCCAGCCACCCCCGGGCTCTGTGTTCCCATGAGGCCACCCCCTCCCTCTGGTTGGTGTAGATCAAAATTAACTGACACTCATACATTTCACATTCTTTAAACAAAAGCCTTGAAAGTAAGTTACAGAATTGACATTAAAAAATCCATACCAGTTCACTTCTGCCGGCAGATGCCATCTGGTCGCACTAATGGGAAGGGACTTGTGGCTTCTCCCTGGGCAAGAGCCACTGACGAAAGGAGAGGAAGTTCCTCCCCACACCTGTGCCAACATAGAGGGCGTGCCCTTTGTGACTAGAGAGCATGACCCAGCAAGGGACATAGCCACACCCTGGGGAGTGCCAAACTTCGACTCACTTGTAACGAGAGAAGTTTCTAGAATACCTAAAGAAGTACACCACCTGGTTGGAATACATCCAGAGCCAACCCTGTTCCCTTCCCGGAAGCAGCAGGCACAGGTGCAGGGGCGGCCCTGACCCCAAACCTCCCGCCATTGGCCTCATCCTGTGCACGGACTCAGTTTGTCTTCCCTCCAGGGGTCGGGGACGGAGGCAATGAGCTTGGGATGGGCAAAGTCAAGGAGGCCGTGAAGAGACACATACGAAACGGGGATGTCATCGCCTGTGACGTGGAGGCTGACTTCGCTGTCATCGCTGGTGAGTGCTCTCATAGGGCTGGCCTGTCGGGCCTGGCTGCCCAGGCAGACGGACCTGGCTTGGAGCCTGGCCAGCCAGCAGCTTGTTATCCAAAAGACACAAAGAACTCTTAAAAACTCCACAATAAGAAAACAAACAGCCCCATTAAAAAATGGGCAAAAGACCTAGACGAGACGCCCACCAAAGATGTAGAGATGGAGAGTGAGTTCTGAAAGGGTGTGCACGGCCTGTGTCTCTGTTGTCTGCTCTCTGTTCGCTTTCCAGGGGGCGCACCCAGAAGAGGCAGAAGAGACCCTCCCGAGTTTGCCTGCTGTTGGCAGATCCACCATCTGCCCGTCTCCTTTACCCTGGGGCCTGGGATCGGAGGGGAAGGGAGCCCCCGGAGAATTTCTTGGGAAGTCGTTAGATCTCCTCCAGTTTATCAGCCACCCAGAATGCAGGTTCTTGTATATTAGATCAACCCCATGGGCTTGGCCACTGCATCACTGATGTGGTGACTTCAGCAGCAGGTCAAGTCCCCTAAAGAGAGGAGGTGATCCCATGTGACAGTGGGGACAGGGTTGTTTGGAAGGAAAGCTTCGGATGAAAGTCTGTGTGTTTGGGGCTGAGAAGGATGAACAGGGGCCCCTCGAGTCAGGGTTGGCAGCTGCCAGACCTGAAGGCAGAGAGTTGCGTCTGTTCCGTCAGCTCCGTGTCCATGAGAAAGACCAAGGGCTGGAGAGTCAGGCAGGCAGGCCGACGGCAGCTCTTATTTCCCAGCCTTGCTGGCCTCGCCCCAACAGTGGCTCTCGGTGAGGGTTAGGGGAAACCTCTGGAGGGTCCTGGGCTGGGTGCTCAGAGAGATTCGCTGCTTTTGTAGCAGGCTGGGGGCAACAGGCAGAGGGCCCTCCCAGGAGAGTGAATCAGGAGGCCTGGCAGCCCTGCCCGACTCCGTCCCCCTCCACCCTGGACCCTGGGATAAAGCAGACCTGACACAGGTCAGCAGCTTGTCACACCCGCTACAGTCGGGCCCGACAGGGTCCACTGGCCCTCGGTGCCCTGGCCCTAATGGTTTGCCATCCTGTCCTGTTTGGGGCTGCATCGCAAGCCAGCATCAAGGTGACAGTGCGCAGTGGGACCCAGGTCACTGCACCCCAGGTCAGGGGCCCTGCATGTGGGCTCAAGTCCAGTCCCCTTTCCTGGTCCTGGGGCCCCTCAGCCTCATGTCCTTGATCCCTACTCTGCACCCCAAGACCCACCCATGTAGGACTAATAGAACAGGGGGTTAGTTGTTTTCTGTCGCAAAGATGTGACAGCCATACTACAGACACTTTCAAAAGGCAGGTAGAGACAGGTGGTGGAAGGGGGCGCAGATCTCACCGTAACCATCAGCATTGTCAGTTCTGCACATCGGCTTCCAATGCTCGCACCCGGTGCACACCCAGCGCACACCCACTTTATATCCGAGCCGCCTGGTAGGCACGCACTTCAAGCACTTCTCCTTCCCTCTCACGTTACTTTGCAAATATGTTTTTATTTTCCACTCGCGTGGAGGTTGAGTGTGGGCCTGCGAGTGGCACAACGGCGTGGATATACTCACCACGACTGTGCTGCACACCTGAATGTGTGTAAGATGTCCGTTCAATGTGCATGGGGTTTTTAAACCACAGTTAACAATTAAAAAAAATTTTTTTTAAAAGAGTATGGGCTCTGGAGGCAGCAGCCTGAGTTCACATCTCATACCCATCACTTATAAGCTGTGTGACTTTAGGCAGGTGACTTAACCCCTCTGTGCCTGTCCCCCAGCTTTGTAAATGAAGATTGTAACACCCATGCCTCACACGCTTATTTATAAGGACCCCAGGAGCTAATCCATGTAAGGCACTAGAACAGTGCCACACACTGCAAGCCTTCAATCAAATCACGTTACTTTCTTCCATTGTCTATAAGGGACCGCTGATGACAAGAATCACTGTTATGTTATGTCCCTCTAACAAAGGGAAGCCTGTCGTTTATAACCATAGAATGAAATTGACTACCAGAGGCATCTCAACTTCAGAGATGTAAATGGCAAAAAATGTGTATCTCAGAAGCAGTGGAATACGGTATTTTTATCACGTGGTCTGCACCCATCATATTCTGACATGTGCCTTCAGTGTCCTGTCACCTGCCTTTGTACCCAGCGGGTATTTTGATCTTTCCTACCTTCACCCTTCCTCTGGCAGATTCTACCCAGACTGCAAGGCCCCTACTGAATGAGCCTTTTCTGTGTATCTTCTCCTAGTCAGTCAGAACAAGTGCCCTTCTCAGTGCCCCACTAATCCTTTGGGAACGTCTCGTTCATGGATTGTGCCACCCTGAGGTTGGCTGCGTGGCCAGTCCCTCTCTGCCCTGATTGGAAGGTCCTCTTTCTTCTTCAATCCTTTTGCACCTAGAGTTTAGCTGGTCTTTAATCCATCCTTCTTCAACCAAGCCAAGAACTAACTCCAGCAGGTTTCAGAGAAGAGCCATTGAGGTAGTCCCCCAAATGGGAAATAGCCCTTTGGGGCTGTCTGACCACGGAGGAAGGACGTGAGGCTGACCTGGGAGTCATCCTCAAGAACAGGAAGAGGAGCTGTCACCTGCTCTTCTAAGGACAGGCTGCCATGCGGCCCAAGGTCTCGGGGTAGCCACTCCTCAAGGGGGCGTCCTGGAATGGCTTCCTCTCTCACCACCTGGATCGTCTTCTCTGATGGCCATTAACAGTACATAACCCAGATGGTTTAGAGCAAAGCTTCTCAAACTTGAACTTGAATCAGAATCTCGTGGAAGGCTTAGTAAAGCCCAGCTTGCTCCCCACTCTCCTGCTGAGTTTCTGGTTAAGTAGACCTGGGATACAGCCCAAGGATGTGTGTTTCCAGTGAGGTCCAGGTACCACTGGCGACACTGGTCTGGGACCACTCTTGAGATGCGTTCTGATGCTTAGAGGCAGGGTGACGGGGGACTGCATGACCTTTCCAGGTCTCTGCTGAAACCTTCTTCTGGTCTAGGTGTTTCTAACTGGGGAGGCTACGCCTTGGCCTGTGCTCTGTACATCCTGAACTCCTGTGAGGTCCATGGACGTTACCTGAGGAGGGCCACTGGGCCCTCCGCAGCACCCGGGGAACAGAACTGGACTCAGGCGCTCCCATCCATCGACAAGGTAACACACCCCCACTGGCCATTCTGTGCAGGTGACTTCCCCCTGGGTGAGGAGCTGGCCTGCTGCTCTGGGCCATGAGCCCACGGGCCAGCACCACTGCTGCCTGTCCACGGCCTGAGTCAGAACCTACCTGGAAGCAAAGGTGTCCCAGCTGGACTGGTGGGGTGACCTCTGACCTACTCATGATCCTAAGTTGTTATGGCAGACCTGATCCCAATGACCATGTTCCTCCTAGGTTGACTTGAAGCAAGTTGCTTAACCTCTCTGAGCCTCATTTCCTCCGTCCCTACACCGGGGGACTAGCAGCATCACTGGGTGAGCTGGATGCACAGGCGGACCTCAGAGATGTTGCGGGTTCAGTTCAGACTGCCGCAATAAAGCAGGTACCGCAGTAAAGTGGGCCACGATCATTTGACTGGAGGGCCCTGCCTTTGGTTTGTGAACAAACGCAACATCTCTGAGGGAGCAGTGAGGCGAAGAGCAAAGGAACGAGGTGTGCCTGCAGCTGTGGGTGTCCCCATCGTCCCCTTCCAAGGTTTACCATCCAGCCAAGACACTAAAACCTCAGGTGGGATGGGACCATTAGCCCCCCCATAACATGCTAAGGTTGGGGGGACTAGGGTGGGGAGAGGATCTTGGGGGCTGGAGGCTGGATGAAATGAACCCAGAGGAAGGTGAGGCACCTCAGAAAGGAGGCGTGGCAGGAACAAGAAGCTGGATGAGGGAGACAAGCTCAGTGCTGGGCTGGGAAGGGCAGGGGGTGTGCTGGAGAGGAGGGGGCTTCTGAGCCCAGGGTCTGCAAAGTGGGGCCCAGGGGTTCTTTGAAATGCTTTGCGAGATTGTTCTATATGTGGATTTTTCTGGGCAAGAATCTGTGGTTTCACTGGATCCTCCAAATAGTGTGGGGTCATTAACAGCCCCCGGGACAGACAGTGGTCACATTTGCTGGATCCAGGAACCTGTGGCTTCCTCACGGAGGGTCCCATTGAGAAGTGATAGGGAGCACGCAAGGGTTTCGAGCAAGGGAATGGGACCCCACTGGGGGGCTTTTGCGTGAGCTCGTCCGACTGCAGGGCCAGCCGCCCGAAGGGCTGTGTGCGATCAGGGCATTCCGCAGTGGACCAGTGCTGAGGGGGCAGGCACCGCACATGTGTGGATGGACGTTTGACCTCTGTGGCCTCACACAGATGGTGGGGAAATGCAGGAGAGCGGTCAGCCCTGTGCATGGAGCCGGCAGTTCTACCCCAGAGCCTGAGCTGGTTGGAGACTCTGCCGCCTTCCTCCCGCTCAGTTCCCAGGCCCTCCTGGAGCAGGCAGGCCCTGCCCCGGTGACTCCGATTCCAGACCCAGCCCACGTCTCCTCGTGTGCCAGGCAGGGCCGGGCACCCACTTAGGAGAGAAACTGGGGGTTCCTCAGCCTCCAAAGGGCACCTTCTGTGGGAATTTTTTTGCCCCTTTTTTTCTCCCCTTTATTCCCCTGTGCCGTGTACCCCTGCTCCCACCATCATTCCCCACCTTAGTTCATGTCCGTAGGTTGTACATATAAGTTCTTTGGCTTCTCCATTTCCCATACTACTCCTAACCTCCCCCTGTCTATTTTCTACTTACCATTTATGCTTCTTATTCCCTGTATCTTTTCCCCCATTCTTCCCCAGCGTCCCCCTGCTAATAACCCTCCATGTGATCTCCATTTCTGTGAATCTGTTCCTGTTCTAGTTGTTTGCTTAGTTTGTTTTGTTTTTGGTTTTGGTTTTTTTAGGTTCAATTGTTGATAGTTGTGAGTTTGTTATTTTACTATTTGTATTTTTTAATCTTCTTTTTCTTAGTCATATCATTTCATATAACAAGGGTTTGGTGATGGTGAACTCCTTGAACTTGGCCTTATCTGGGAATCACTTTATCTGCCCTTTCATTCTAAATGATAGCTTTGCTCGGTAGAGTAATCTTGGATGTAGGTCTTCGCCTTTCACGACTTTGAATACTTCTTTCCAGACCCTTTTTGTCTGGAAGGTTTCTTTCGAGAAATCTGCTGATATCCTTATGAACACTCCTTTGTAGGCAACTCTCTCCTTTCCTCTTGCAGCTTTTAAGATTCTCTCTGTATCTTTAATCTTGGGTAATGGAATGATGATGTGCTTTGGATCCAACTTCTTTGGGACTCTCTGAGCTTCCTGGACTTCCTGGAAGTCTATTTCCTTTGCCACATTGGAGAAGTTCTCCTTCATTGTTTTCAAGTAAGTTTTCAAGGTCTTGCTCTTCCTCTTCCCCTTCTGGCACCTCTATGAATCATGTGTTACAACATTTAAAGTTGTCCTGGAGGTTCCTAAGCCTCTCAGTTTTCTGAATTCTTGTTTTTTCATTCTGTTCTGTTTGAATGTTTATTTCTTCCTTCTGCTCCAAACCACTGATTTGAATCCCAGCTTCCTTCCCATCCTGTTGGTTCCCTGTACATTTTTCTTTATTTTCCTTTTCATAGCCTTTACTCTTTTCTCTATTTTGTGACCATACTCAACCATTTCTCTGAGCATCCTGATTACCAGTGTTTTGAACTATGCATCTGATAAGTTGGCTATTCATCGCTTTGTTGTATTTTTTTCTGGAGCTTTGATCTGTTCTTTCATTTGAGTCATTTCTCTTTTTTGTCTTGGTGTGCCTGTTATGTAGTAAGGGGTGGAGCCTTAGGTATTCACCAGGGTGGGGAAACCTACATGGCTGCATTGTGATGCTGTATGTGGGGGAGGAGTCCGAGAGGGAACAATGCCACTTGTTCAGCTCTCTGCCAGCTTTCAGTCACTTCCTCCACTACCCAAAAGCAAATTGGGCCTGTCTGGTGCTGATTCCTGGGTGGGTGCATCTGTGCACGTTCTAGGACCCTGTGGGTCTCTCTAATAACTCTTCTGTGAGGCTGGGAGTTTCTCCTGCTGCCGCCTCAACCTCCACATGTATTTTCGGTCAGAGGTTTGAGGCTTTTTCCCCCTCTCACTGGAACCCTGGGTTGTGCGGTTAGTCTTGCTCCCTAGTTGTTCCTCCCAGTTTATCTGCATGCAAATATGGAGCTACTGGCCTGCCAGCCACCACCTCACCTGCCCCAGTCTTCCAGCCGCCACCTTGCCACAAGTCCTCTCTGCCTCGGCTGCCTGTCTCTGCCCCTCTTACCTGTCTGGATGAATGTTTCTTCTTTAACTCCTTGGTTGTTGGACCTCCATACAGTTCAATTTTCTGACAGTTCTGGTTATTTCTGCTTTTGAAATTTCTTGTTGTTCTTCTTTTGATTGTGCGAGGAGGCAAAGTATATCTACCTGTTCCTCCATCTTGGCCGAAAGTCTCTCTCTGTGGGAATTTTCCAGAGTAATTTGGATCATGGGAAAATGGGGCCAAAGCCCTGAGTTTACGCCGCAATCCCAGGTCAGAAGTAACTTCACCTGTGAGATGACAGTTCCACCTGAGGACAGGCAGGAGGGAGGATGGGAGGGCGGGACATGCCTTGAGAAACAGTGGCGGGAGCTGGGGTGTTTTCCCTGGAGGAGAGAAGACTGGGGGGGTCACACACCCACATGGCTTCCCAGGGGAGGGGACAGGCAGAAAGCAGGCCAAGGGCAGTGGTTACAAGAGCGGATTCTGGTTCAGTGTAAGAAGAGCTTGTTCATCTCAGAGCTGCCCCGCTCTGTGAGGAGGGAACTTTCGGACGCAGGGCCCAGGTCAGGGTGTGGGGAGGGGTCTCCCCTGCTGAGTCGGGCTGCACCCGACCCCGAGGCCTCGTCCCGTCAGTCCAAAGCAGTCTCACGGCACTTACGGCTTCACTTTCCCAGTCCTGGCCTCTCAAAGGCATAGGTTACTAAATGTTAAAGAAAAAAAATCAAAACTTCTGGAAGTCAGGAACCAGGTCTCTTGTATCTGCTTTCCGACAATCAGTAGAGGGAAACACGGTGCTGGGTAAATCCTCGTTGGATCCGTGGGTGGGTGGGTGGACGTGTGGGTGGGTTGACGGGTTGATGGGCAGATGGGCAAATGGGCGGATGGATAGACAGGTAGGTGGGTGGGTGGGTGGATTGATGGATGGATGGATGGATGGATGGGTGAGTGGATGAGTGGGTGAATAGATGGGTGGGTGGATGGGAAAGTGAATGGATGAAAGCAGGGCTTTATTAGAGCAGTGGTTCTCAAACTTTAGAGGCATCAGAATCACCTCACGGGTTGTTAAACCACAGAGCGTGGGGCCCGCCCCAGGGTTCCCGACTCAGGAGGTCTGAGGTAGGCTGGAGTATCCAGGTATCTGACAGGTTTCCCGGTAACGCTGCTGCTGCTGCTGCTGCTGCTGCTGCTGCTGCTGCTGCTGCTGCTGCTGCAGAGACCACAGCTGGAGACTCTGGGATAGAAGGGGGTTGGCTTCCAGTGTCCTGGACAAGGGTTGGTCTGGGGAAGACAAGGAAGAGGCAGGCGGTTCCTGAGCGCTAAGCCTGGAAGCAGCCGCTGAGCTGGGCGGGCACCCAGGGCTGCCACTTCCTCTTTCCTGTCTCCCTCCATTGTCTTATACCCTGTCTGATCCCCTCTTTCTTCTGCCTGTCTCTCCCTCTGCTTATCCCTCCTACCTCCACCCCCAGCCCTGTGTCTCTCCAACACCTGCCTGCACTGGCCATGACTCTGACAAATGAGGGAGGCAAGGCCCCAACAGGGGAGGCGGCTTGCCCAGCAGCACTGCCCAGCTAAGAGGAAGAGCTGAGGTCTGGGCCCGGGTGTCTCTAACTGCGCACTCTCTGGGCTCTTCCCAACACGGCCCAGAGGGCTCCCCGTTCCTGGTAAAGGCATCGGTTCCTGGTAATGCCAGGCTGCCATGTGGGAGGGGAGGGAGAGCAGGGCTCCCGAGTAGAAGTGATGTTTTCTGGGGAAATGGTCTGGCCTAGAGGGACCCAGAGGGCCTCTGTTTCTTGGCACTTCTTGGATCTGAAGTGGAAAAAAAAACCCACTCAGGGTGCTGCCTCACACATGATTTCTGATTCACGCAAACACATTCACACAGCTCAAACACTCAACCCTGGGGATGGAAAATCCTCCTTCTGAGGTTCCACCCAGTTCTTCATAAATGTATGAATATGCCCCAGCCTTGTAAATAAAATTTAAAAGGAACATTTTTTAAAAAAATTATTTAACTGTTGTTCAAGTACAGTTTTCTGTCTTTTACTCCCATCCCAGCCCACCCCCCTGTGCTTCCCACCTCCCTCCCATTTCCACCCCCTTAGTTTTTGCCCATGTGTCCTTTATACTAGTTCCTGTAAACCCTTCCCCTTTCCCCTGAAATTAAAAGGAACATTTTTAAAGCAAAAGCACAAACATATATTTGTTGAGCTCCTTCTCTGGGTCAAGCCTGGGGCTTATCCAGCGAGACAGTGAGGGGTCGGACCTGGTCCCTGGACGGGGAACTCAGGATTCACAGGGGAAACGACACACAAAAGGTAGTTTCAGGAGACAGGTTGGAAATGGCACAGCAAGATTCTGGGGGGACATAAGGAACGGGCACTCAGAGAGCTCAAGGAAGGCTGCCTGGAGGAGGTGGCACTCAACTGGATCTTAGAGGAAGAGCAGGATATTAGCAGTCAGGTGAGGAGGGAGGGAAGGCCCTTCTGGGCAGCAGCAGGAAGGTGCAGGGACACACGGTGGTGCAGTGTTCAGGAGAGTGACCAGAGAATAGTCATACTGGAGTTCAGTGGGTCACTCCTTGGGGGTCCCTGGGTCACAGGAGATGCTGGGCAGAGCTGTGGCCTGAGATGGTGGTGAAGCCTGATTGGTTAGGAGCAGAGGAATGTCCCTCAGCTCTGCTCTGTGAGTTGGGCCTTCCATATTGGGGGGCAGTCTGATCACAGCTGTAACAGGAGGGGACACCACACTGAGGAGGCCAGGGAGCCACGCCCTGCCCACTCTGGCTGCTGGCCGTGCCCTGGGCTGTACCGGAGGGCAGAACAAATAGCTGCACAGCATTCCCCAGACCTTCGCAGGGACCAGGAGCCAACTGGTGAGAATTTACAGGAGGGACTAAGGAAGGACGGATGGACAAAAGGAAGGAAGGAGGGAGGGAAGGCTGGCTCACTGGCTGGCTGGGTGGATGAGCGGACGGACGATGGGGGAGTGGAGAATGGATGATGGATGACACAGAGGGACATGGCCTCTGGCTTCCCCTGGGCTCCCATCCTCTTCCACACTTTCATCTCACTCCACTGTTTAATTTTTGTAACGAGGTACGACTGACCTAAAGCACAGAATCCCTCACTGGACTGTGTCACGGTCCCCAAGATCACATGCAGAACAGCTCCAGCTCCCCAGGAGGCCCCTTCTTACTTTCTTTTATCCTCATCTGAGGATAAAAATTTTTCATTGCTTTTGGAGACAGAGAGAGAGAGAAACATTGATCAGTTGCTTTCTTGTATGGGCCCTGACCGGGGATCGAATCTGCAACCTGGATATGTGTCTGACCAGGACTCAAACCCATGACCTTTTGGTCTTTGGGACGACACTCAAACCAACTGAGCCACATGGGCCATGGCCCCCCACTGTGAACAGCAACATCACCTAATTGTGACCATCAGCCCACTGTGCTCCAGGGGGGAATCCACAGTGACCAGCCACTTTCAACCAGAAGTCACTTGGGACCTCTTTTCCCATCCCTAGGGAACAAGGCCGCAAGCCCTGTCCCCTCTGCCTCTCTTCTGCCCACCGTCCCCCATCTGCTCCCTGCCTGAGCCCGGTGCTCTGCCTCCGGCCCCTCCCTGGTCAGTTCTGTTCCTCCCTCCCCCCACCCCCCACCAGCTCACTCCTGGAAGTTGGTGATTCCTGGGACATTTTCAAGCAGTCACTGTTGACCCAGCTGACCCCTGGGGCTCTCAGAAGCCAAGTGCCAGCCGGTTCCTAGGGCTTGGTTAGTGCATCCTGAGGACCACTAGGCCCTCCCGAGGCCCCGAGGTCCCGAAGGATACAGATGCTGGGGGCGGGCAGCAAGCGGGGAGGAAATGACCCAATGGCTCTAGAAGCAGTCCTCCTAAAGGGAGGATGTGAGCCAGTGCAGAAGACAAATGGGAAAAAATCCCAAACAAAGGGCGGGAAATGCCATTCTGGGTTGGGTGGCCCCTGGAGGGGCTGTTGGGTCAACCGCTCTTTGGAAATGCTCTGGGCCCCCTTCCACCTTGGCTCCCTTGGCAGAGCAGAAACGCAGGTTCTCCAGCCCGCCGAGTGCAGAGGCACGTCCCCTGACATTTGCCAACACTTTCTCCATTGTTCGGAAAAGTTTTCAGCGATGAGTGCTTCTCGCCGCCCCTTGTTTGGCTCATTTCTGCTCTTTTGGCAGCTGTGGTCCTAGCTGCCCCTCCTCCTGAACGGTATTCCACGGGTCTCTCCAGGGAAGGGGTTGGGTGCCCTGCCCTGTGCTGTGGGCCCTGCGGCAGACCATGCCTGCCTGAGCACTCAGCCAGACTGGGACCCCCACCCTCCGGGGCCTGGACCCTGCCTCCGTCACCACCGTCTCACTGGTTCAGAGCCTGGCACACTGCAGGTTCTCCAAGAAACTTCGACAGGTGACGGAATGAGTCAGCAATGCCTGAGCAGGAAGGTGGGAGGCCTCCTCAGACCTGTCACGTCTTCCTGTTCTCGGTGCCTTGGTCCCCTGCTCTCATCCCCTCCTTACTTTGGTGGAGGAGGAAGAGGGGGAAGATGACTTTGACTTCTTCCCCACTGGCACTGGTCTTTCTCTGTTTCTCTATGGAAGGCGCACCTTCCTCAGGGGGACTGGAGCTATTCAGCTGGAACAGACACATTAGTTGGTCAGACAAGTGGAGGGGAAGAGAAGGAGGGGAATCACATCACTCAGGAAGGCTCTGGGCTGGAGGCCAGGGACCCTGCCCTGTCAGTAATCCAGTAATAATCAGCCTCATTTGGTGAGCACCCACTGTGTGCTGAGGACCATGCTAGGTGCTTTGCTTGTATCATCTCATTTAATCCTCACAATAGCCCTCCAGAGGTGGCATCATTGTTATCATCAACCTCCCCATCATACAGATGGGGACACTGAGGCACAGAGAGGTTAAAACATCTGCCAGGAAAGGCCAGAGCCACTCTGCCTGTTGGACCCTGGGTTGCAGCATCAGGAGGGGCCTGCAGTTTTTCAATGGCCCTGCTTGCTCCAGAAGCTTCTGGAAGGGGACAGCAATAGGACTTGACCCGCGCCCCACCGGAGGCTATAAGTGGGCTTTCAGGAGGAATGGGGGCCTTCCTGGCACAAAGGCCGGGGACAGGAAACACGGAGCTGGCCAGAGCCAGGTTGGCAGGAAGTGGCCCATGCTGCACCTGCAGAAGGAGTGAATCTTTAGAGTTCGTTAAGAAGATGTAGGTTTTCATAAAAGCTTATTATTTGGTTACATGAAGGTAACTGGCAGAGGAAACAGCCCAAACTGTTCAGAGTGGCCCCTTCCAGAGAGCAGTCCCTTCCAGAGAGCAGTCTCTTCCAGAGAGCGGGTTCGGGGCCCGCGGGACAGCGACGCAGTCTGATGCCGTAGGTCCCCACTGTTGTTCAGTATGAGTCTCCCAGTGGCTGTGACATTTTTCACTCACATTTTATTGTTCAGAAAGAGGCCATGTCAAGTCCAGTGCTCTTCCTCCACTTACTCATACGTGCAGCTTTCTCTGTCCCCTGCCCCCCTTCTCTCTTTCTACCTCTGACTCCCTTTGTTCCAGGAAGAAAAAATGCTGGACATCCTGGTGTGGCATAAAGTCCGCAGTGGCGTCTCGGGCATCGTGGGCATGGAGGTGGATGGGCTGCCCTTCCACGGCACCCATGACCAGATGATCCAGAAGCTGTTGGACGTCACCACGGCACGCGTGTGACCCTGTCTGGGGAGGAGTCCCTGCGGGCCCAGCGTCTTCCTGCAGCAGGCTGGCTGCAGACGCGGCCCTGGGAGAGCTGGGCTGGACACGTCCTGCTCCTCCCTGGGAGGGGCCGTGCGGTGGGCCAAGGCACCATTCCTCTGGGATTTCCAGTTTCCCACGTTGTCTGAAGGTGCTGGAGGCATCGGCTTCAACCCTCCTGCACCCCGGCTTCTTCAGGCCACCCTCGTGGCGCGCTCAGAGAGTCTTCTACCCGCCCCCCATGGGGACCGAGGCGTGGGTGTCACCGGGCCAGGAACAGCCCCCAGGCTAATGATGAAGTAGTAAAGTGCACACACGTGTGATGTATGTTCATGAAACTCTGAGGCTTTACTAAAAGTTTTTTCAGCACTATGACTAACAAAATATTTATACATCTGAAATGCTCTCTTTTTCCAACAGCATTTTGCTTACTTAGGCTGAAGATCCCTCAACCTCACGTTTGTCATCCTGCCCCCCCCCCCCCCCCGCTTCCCCTCGCCTATCTTCACCCCCACCCCTATCTTCACCCCCACCCCTCCCAAACCCCCACCTCAGAGCCTGGCACTTCTTCCCCTCCTCCTCGTCTGCTCCCCCCAGCCTGGGGCCTGCACAGGGGGGCATCCCTGCTCCAGGCGCCGGGGGCTGAATCAGGGTTGACCGGGACTTAGGCCGCCCACAGAGGCCCCCCGGGCAGCCCTGGCTGGCCTGTCCTTACCCCCTTCACGGCCTCCCACTGCACACTGCCTGACGGCGTCAGAAGTGGAGCCACACACACCGAGTCCCATCTCCCGCACGCACTAGGCCAGTCCACTGGTATCTCGTGCTGGCTCGCCCAGGGGCTGGCCCGCTTCCCAGCTAGGGCCCCGCATGCTTCTGGAGCCTGCTTAGTTTTATTTTCTTAAACGTGTCTCGTTCGATTCTTAAAGGGGCATTTGTTGCAAGGCCCGGGGCACGTGCTGTAGATATGGTCAACAGCAAAGACTAGGTGCAGAGGGAATCCACCTGGGTTAACTCCCCATGCTCCCTGCGCAGGGTGTGGGGAAGCCCCTGGCAGACGTGGCTGGGGTGGGCAATGTCCAGGCCTCCCTCTGTCATGGCAGTGGCGAGTTCCCACCTGTGGTCTGTGCTCCCGCTGCTGTGGCCTCAGAGCCGGTGTGCTCATCACCATGAGCACACAGTCCCTCCATCTGCAGTGTGTCATAGCTCCCTGAACTGCTTCTGCCCTCCGCTTCCCTGGCCAGGTCTCTTCCAATTACACTTTCTGTCCCCAGTTGAGACTTGTCCCCAGGCTCCGTGTAACGGGGGAATCCGATTGAAAGTGTCCCAGGAGTTTTGACTTCTTAACAGCTAGAGAGAAAACATCACTCTGTTGAAGCTTCCAGTGCTTGTCTGACTCAGATTCTAGGGAGAGACACTAATGTGCCTTTGGTTTTGCAACAGTAACAGCAGAATTCTGTGCCAGCGTGGGGAAGTCTAGGCATGCCCACGAAACAGGTTATCTCCTGAGGAGAAGAATAAGTTGTTGGGGGGGGGGGAGGCTGACGCTGGGGCGGAGCCCACAGAAGCCTGAGTGTGGGTGCCGGCCCCAGAGTGAGGCATCCGCAGGAAGGGGCAGGCCCATGGCCCTGCAGCAGAGGCTGAGGGGCAAGGGAAGGCCAGGAGGAGAAGCCTGGGCTGGGTGCAGCCCCGGGACCACCAGAGCTCTGAGTTCTAGGATCCAGTTTCAGCGCTTTTCCGTAATATGATTCCTGCTCAAGGCTTCAATAAAGTTTTGTTCAGGTTTGTCCTGGTCTTGGCTACGCTTCCAGAAGGGACTGTGTCCACGTGTGGCGTGGCGTGGCGTGGCGTGGCGTGGCGTGGCAGCAACCTGGAGAAGCTGGTTACGGGAGGGCAAGAGGTGACACTGTCCTTGCATGGTGGGATTGGAGATGGGGTGCAGCATCCGCCAGGATGGACTCAGGGGCGCGTGAGCATCCCTGGGCATTTCCAGGAACGTTGGGTGGGGGCAGGGGGGGCCTGGGAAATAGAGCCTGGGGATGCTCTGTGGGTGCTCAAGGGCAGGCTGGTGACCTTGGGCACATCGAGGTGCATGCGCCCCGCAGAGACTGCAGGTGGGACTCAAAGGCAAGCAAACCAGCCACGGGGGCCGGGGCTCCTCGGCCCCCCACTCAGCAGGCTGGGTGTTCCCCGAGGTCATTCCCTGCCTCTCACTGCACAGACCCTGCCAACTGCCGGCCCCACCTAGTCCAGTCCCCTCATTCTGCTACTTCCCACCCATTCCGAGTGGGTTCCACCGGCTCCGCAGGGAGGTCATACTCTGAGATTCAAAAGACCACCGCCCTAGGCAGGACGGAGAAGATGTGGCCTAAATGCAGTTTGAGTGAACTCAGTCTGCGTCGGCAATGGGATGTGCTGGCCAGAGGAGCCCATGCGTCAACAGCAGCACAGTGAGGTGGGCAAATGGTCCCTTCTGACCTCGGTCCAGCAGACTCGGTCTCACTTCAGATCCAAGCATCACACTGGAAGTGGCGGGTTCTGTTCAGATGAGGTAGGGGAAGGTGAGTGTTTAAAACCTGTCAGGGGAGGCGGCTCAGAGTGGGAGAAGCGATCCCACTCGGGCTCGCTGGGAGTTCAGATTTTCTTCCCAGCCTTGGCTGGGTGCCAGCTGTTGCAAAACTGGACCATGGTTACGGGGGACATACAGGAACTCACTCACTGGCTCCCGTGACTTTTGCAGCACAAACCAGCATTGATACCCCATGTCTGACCTCAGTGCGCCCTTCTGACAGGTGTTGAATTAAAGCCAATGGACTTGAAATCCCACCATGTCCCCAGAGCACAGGGCACTGCTGTGACCCCAGGGACATGGTCATCAAGGACCACTGCCCTGCCAGATGAATGCCTGGAGACTGAGTGATCCCCAGCTGCAAAGAGCAGTTTCCTTCTGAAAAGTGCTGGCCCTCCTGTGGCTGCGCCCGTGAGACTACAGCAGCGGATGGGGACGGACTCTGAGCTGAAAATTCCTCCCACCCCTGTCTGGTCACCCACAGCCCGCTGTGGATAAACAGGAAGGTGAGCCTCATCTGGCTCGGCAGCGTTGGGGAGTTAGACAGCAATCTGCCGCCTTCTGCCCAAACCAGATGGACCCTTCCCCCCCTCCCCGTCCTCGCACGAGAGGACTCTCAAACCCCAGTCACGTCCTCAGTCTGTTTGGAGGAAGGATGGACTCCTCCAAAACACTTCAGGGCTCCAGGAATCTGACCCAGAGAGGCATGAAGTGACTAAAACCGAATTTACATTTAATAAGATGCAGTTAATCTGCGGTCATAAACATGGAGCCGGCCACTAGCGAGAAGACGCTCCAGCTGGGCCAGCAGATGTGGGCCTCCCCGGACCGCAGCCACGCTGCAAGGACCACCCGGGAGGCGTGCGGCAGGCCGTTCTGCTTGCTGACCTTCCCCAGGGAGGGAGGGATGGTCTGATCGAGCCCTCCCTCATGACGGGCAGGAGTTCTCGGGGTCACAGAAGGGGTCATGTGTCAGGGACAGAAGGAGTGATGTTCTCCAAACCACAGCGCTGGGCTCTGTCCCCAAAGGGGAGGCGTCTAAGTTAAGACCCAGAGTGGATCTGCAGTAAATGCTGAAGAAGAACCGGAGACACTCTGAGAATCGCAGGAGGAAGACCTACTTCGTTTGGGGGTCCGTCTGCCTTGGACACTGCTGGGTGGTCACAGGCAAACCCCCTAACTGCTCTGCTCGCGTTTTCTGTGAGAAAGTCAATCTCTCCACCTTCCTGACTCTGTCGGGTGTTTGGGGGACCCCCTGGGTCCCCTGGTGTTAGAAGACCCTCCTTCCCCAGGAGGACTGCACAGCACACTCCGGCCGCAGCTGGGTACTTTATTTGCAGACTCAAGTTTGCTACACAAATCCATCGCACAGTCCGACACACACATACTTGGCATAAAAGGACAATCCGAAAATACAACTCTCGATAGGCTGTGGAGCCACCCTCCGCTCCTCCAGTCCCACCCGGTGGGAACACCCATGTTTATGGTCAGACCAGGGGGACGTTTGGAGGGAGGAGGCATGGAGCACTCGGCCGGTGCCGCTGCCCCAGGAAGAGCCCCCTGGGGGGTTTCTGGTTGTATGGCCATTTCAGCCACCTTCGGACCTGGCTGCTTCCTCCTCCAGGAAGAGGGAGGGAACCTCCTCAGGTCACGGGAGACCCGCTGTAAGGAGCTGGGGCAGGTGCTGCCCGGTCAAAGCCACGTGTAAGCCTGGTACCCCAGTTCGTGGCAACCCGGCCTGGACTCTCTGCCTTTAGGCGGGGTTCTCTGGGCTCTCTGATGGGTGGGGTACAGGGAGGGGAAGAAAGATTGAAGATGTTCTCCTGGCCCTCCCCTTAGCAGATTCCACAATCATTCTGCCGATGCCAACTTCTATCTCCTCATCCCTGGCCCCGCCCCAGACTCTGTGAGGGACTCAGACTCCAGGGAGGTGGGAGCTGGCTCCAGCACATCCACCCGAACATCTGGAGGGCTGGCACGGGGCTGGCCCGGGGCTGGCATGTCTGTGAAGGTGGGCGGGTCCCTGGGGTGGCACTAAGCTCCTCCCATCCAGCCTCCTGGCCCCGAGCCTCTCCCTTTTGCTCCCTCCATGGGGGGGGGGCAGAGAAAGGCTCCATGGTTGACAATGACCACACAGCTTTGTCACCTCCTCAGCTGCACCACCTATGCATTTGGGCAGGTGTCATCTGTGACACAGTGGCACTGGAAGGCCCTGGCAGGTGCACACCCCCATCTCCCAGCACCCCTTGAACTCTGCACCCCCATCCCAGCTTCCCTTTGCAAACCTTCTGGAGCTGACAGTTCATTGCCTTCCTCCCGCCAGCGACCCAGCTGCAACAGAAGACACCCCTGAGCAGACGGGGGCACCCTGCAGGCTCCAGCAGGCCCCCTGACACCAGAGAGGCCTTGCAGCAGCCCAGGCCCAGGGTTTGGTGACCCCAGCCCATCGTTCCCTCCAGCAGAAAGCAGGGGTGGCCAGCCAGTCAGCTCAGGCCTCACTCACCCCACACATGGGGGATTCTGGCTAGGCCAGCCTGGCTGTGGGCGACCCTGCCCCTCCAGGTGAGTTAGAGGTCTGAAAGGTCGTCGAGTGGAGCTTCCGTAACAACTCGGGCTCCTCGTTTTTCCCCGTGGAGGCCTCGGGGGCTCCCAGTGGGAAGGCCTCCCTGGGCCCGCCGGTCCTGGAGCAGGTGAGGAAGGCGCGGCAGGCGGCACAGAGGCGGGCCAGGTCCCGGTGGGTGGTCTCGCTGACAAAGCAGTACAGCACCGGGTCGGCCACGCAGTTGACGCTGGTGAGGAGCAGGGAGAAGTGGTAGACGTTGAAGATGCCCTTGGCAAACTGGCAGCTGGACTCCCAGAGGCTGCGCACGAGCAGCAGCACGTGGTAGGGCAGGAAGCAGGCCAGGAAGATGACCATGGTGCTGAGCACCAGCCGCTGGATCTGGTCCTTGCGGCTCTTCTGCGTGCCGTGGCTGCGGTGCACGGCCCGCAGGATGCCCCGGTAGGCGGCCAGCAGCAGGCAGAGGGGGAAGAGGAAGCCCACCAGGAAGCGGTAGTAGTTGATGCCGCGTTGCCATGGCTCCAGCGGGTAGTGCTCGAAGCAGACGCGGTGCTGGTTCCCGTCCTCCACCACCTCCTTGTGCAGGAGGAAGTAGACGCTGGCCAGCAGCTCCTTGGCCCAGATGACCACGCTGACGCCGACGGCCGCCTTCAGGGTGCGGAACTGGTGGAAGCGGAAGGGGTGGGCCACGGCCAGGTAGCGGTCGATGGAGATGCAGCAGAGGAAGCCCACGCTGATGTAGATGTTCTCGTAGAGGAGGATGCCGCACACCTGGCAGGACAGGTCGCCGTACAGCCAGTTGTCGTGCTGCAGCACGTACTGCAGCCAGAAGGGCAGCGAGCAGATGTACAGGAGGTCGGCCACCGTCAGGTTGCAGAGGTACACGCCCAGCTCGTTCCGGGCCTTGATCTGCAGGTAGCCGAAGTAGAGAGACAGGCAGTTGGCCGGGAAGCCCACCACCAGCACCGTGACGTAGACCACGGGGGCCAGCGTCTGGTGGATGGTGTGGTCAATGGTGCAGTTCATCGAGGAGCCGTTTGCTGTGATGTTCCCCATCTTTGGGCCGGAAGAGGCTCCCCATTCATGGGCACAGGGGATGGGCCCGTCTCTCTGCCGCCATGCTGTTCACAGGATGTGGTTCAAGCTGGGTCAGAGGCTGGGCCCCCTTGGTGGTGAGTGAGCCTCTGAAAGCCAAAGGTGGGAAAGGCTTAGAATAACAGGAGATAACATGTATAGAGCATCCACTGTGTACCAGGCGCTGTTCTGAGGGCCTCGCTTAATTCAGAGGATGTCCCAGCCGGCCAGCTCCAACTCGACTAGAACCTCGGCATGTGGGTTAGGTCTCCCCATCTGCCTTCCCTGGCTTCCTGCCCTTGTGTATATTCCTGGCCCTGTGAGCACAGCCCCTGCTGGGCCCAGCTCTCCAGGGAAAGCTAAAGATGCAACAGGGAGGGCCCAGGCACTGTCTTCCACAGCAGCAAGCGCCATGCGCACTGTCGCCCCTTGCTCACGGGAACATACCAGGTCACACCGAGGCCACAGCCCCTCCTGGTGGAGTGGCCTCTCCACCAGGCGCAGAAGAGGCCCGGCCTTGCCCACATCCCTCAGTGCTCTGGCCAGAAACAACGGCCAAGCTTCCCTCGGGCGCTGCCCGGATTCCTGGGTGTCTCTCAGCAGGTACTAACCCTCCTCTCTTCCACGGAGCTCGGGGACCCAGCAGAGGGGGGCAATGCAGGGCCAGGCAGCGACGGCCATGAGCACCAGGCCACAGTCGGCCACTACGGGCCGTGCCAGCCAGTTACCCTTTCTGAGCCTCAGTTTCCTGCTCTGTACACTGGGGACAAAACCGCCTGCCCTCAGGGTCAGTATCAGGGCCACAGAAGAGGACGATGTCAAAATGTGTGGCACTGCTTTTTTGGTGGCAAACGGAGTGAGAGGCGGTCGTCTCCCGCTCACGTCAGTGAGAGGCCACGCTGCTGAGGACTGAGCAAAGAGGTGGCTGTGCACACAAACACCTTTGACCAAGACGGACTTCGGTTTTCGCTTGTGAGCCTCCTGTATAAACTAACACGTCAGAGTCTAAGGCTTGAGCTTCTCTGCTGATCTAACACTTTCTGTTCAGGGGAAAATCTGGCTGCGTCTAAATCACGATTTCTTTCAACTCCCCTCCCCTCACAATTATCCTCTCAAGGAGCCTTTTCAGACATTTCCCCCTCCCACCCCCCCCCCATGAAATTTTAACACCTCAGGTACACCGCGTTCATGGTTCACGTACCACGCCCTTCGGGGGGACAGCAAATCATTGTAATGTCGAAGGTTCTTCACCCCGTCCAAGAACCTACCTCCACCCCCGCCCCGAGAACTCGTGGTGCACAACACAGCTGCGGATTCGGAATGGGTGGGGTCTGACAGCCTGGGGGTGGCAGCAGATCGGCCAGCCCTGCGCCCTCCCCCCACCACAGGGAGGCTCATTCTCTCCCACCAGAAGGGAAGCCCCTGAGAGTGCAAGGCCCCCATCTCTCCACCCGCTGACCGGGGCCCCTCCCCCCACAGCCACCCTCCTGCAGGCTCAGCCGGCCCCTGCCCTGCCCTGTGGCCCCCTGAGCCAGGGCGCAGTGGGAAGTGGGCGCAGTGTGCCGGGAAGAGGCTCAGGGACGTCAGTCCAGCGTTCCCTGCCTGGGGTTCATGGAGGATGAACTTGAGGGGTTCCCCTGAAGTCAAACGCTCAATCTTATGTAAGCACGTGCGTTCTTTTCCCTGGGGGAAGGGTCTGTAGCTTTCATCATGTCTCGAAAATGGACAGGAGACAGGTCTGATCCAGAGCTGCCCCTTCTCACCTGGACTTCCTGTGGCCCTCTGCACACCCAAGCCCGCCTGGCCCCGGCTCCCAGGCTGCCCTGACCGTCACCCACGCAATGCCCAAGACGCAGAGTGGACCCTCCCCTTCCTCGCTCACAACCCACTGAGACGGCTTCTTACCACACCTGTGGCAGAGCCCACATTCCTCACGGGGCACGCACGGCCCAACAGGATCGAACTTGTCCCCCCTACCACACGCCAGCCACGTGGCCAGCTTCCTGTGCCACCCGGTCACCCGGCCCGGCTGCTGGCCTGCACACTTGCTGCTGCCCCACCTCGCCCCACCTCCGCCTCCCCACAGGGCTGCCTGCTTTGCTGCCAGATCTCAGCTTAAATGACACCTCCTCCCCTTGCCAGGCCTGCCCCGGCCACCGTCCCACCATCTGCCCGGACCGCTCCACGGAGGGCCCATCGGCATCTGAGGTTTGTCCTCTGTATTCCCTGTCTGCTGTGGACCCGTCTCCTCCAGGAGAACGTAAATTCCCCCACGGCAGAGGCCTCGTGCCCCTTGCACAGTGCCTGGCACGCCACACACACTCATGAATCCCTCTGGACGAACGAGTGAATGCTGCCTCCCCATCTTACAGGTGAGGAAACTGAGGTCCCCAGGGGCGGGGATGGGTGACTTGCCGAAAGCAGCCTGAGGAAGGAGGCACTGGTGTTAGAATCCAGGTCTCCTTGCTCCACGTCCTGCCTCCCTGTCACCTCCAGTCCCCACCTGAGACTCACCCCTACCCCTCGGTCCCCAGAAAACAAGGACCCCCAGTCAGGCCCACCCCCGTCCTGCCAAGGACACAGGCCTGGGGTTTCAGCGATGGTGGTGGAGGGGCTGCCTCTTGCTGTCATCGTTTTTAATTGTGGTGAAATGTACACGACATGAAATTGACCTGGCTGACCGTGTTTAAGTGTACAGTGCTCTGGCCTTCAGGACATTCACAATGAAGGACGACCGCGACCACCCGCCACCCATCCCCAGAGCTCTTCACCTTCCCCACCGAGAGACTCTGCCCCACTCCACACGGACTCCCACTCCGCCTGCCCCCAGCCCCCCGCACCCCCTGCCCGGCCTCCTGCCTCTAGGCACATGACCCCTCTAGGTCCCTCAGACAAGTGGGGTCACACGGTATTTGTCTTTTTTTGTGACAGGCTTATTTAATACGGCGCATGTCCTCGAGGCTCGTCCACACTGTAACATGCGTCAGAAGGTCCTCCCTATTTAAGGCTGAATGCTATTTCCCTACGTATATTCTGTGTTTTGTTCTTCCGCTCACTCGTCAGTGGATACCTGGGTGGTATCTGCCTCCGGCTGCCGTGCAGAGCGCCGCCGTGAGTCTGAGCACACAACTCATCTGTCCGAGGGCCGGGGGTATGCCCAGAAATGGAATTGCTGGGTCATACGGTAGTTCTATTTTTAATCTTTTGAGGAACTGTCCTGTTTTCCATCGGGGCTGCACCATTCTACGTTCCCACCCACTATGCACGGGCTTTTCTTTTTGTGTGTGTTTTTGTGTTGCTGCCATGTCTTGACGGTGAGAGGAAGAAGACAAGGGGCAGCCGAGACCTGTGACCCCTCGGCTCCTCCCACAGCCCCGTCAGGCAGGAGCGGGCCCTACCTGCCCTCCTCCGGCCAGCTCTCCTGTCCGTGAATCCCACCCCCACCCCTGCGGGGCCAAAGGGTCACCTGGCTTATCGATGAGGAAGAAGAGCGAACAGGAAGAAGACGTTCACTGAGCACGTCAGTGAACCGGGGCAAACGGAGTCACTGGGAGGACACGTCCCGTCAGCTCCTAAGAATCCCTTGGGAGTCCCTGGCCCTGCAGCTGCTGTTTACTGGTGTGAGCATGTCCCCGGGCGGTGTGGCCTGGGGCACAGGCCCGTGGCTTCCGCTTTCCAGGACCAACAATAAGTGAAGTCTGGCGACCAAAGTCACCAATAGCCAGGCCCGCAGGGCAAAGCAGCAGCATTTACTGTGTTTAAAGTGCCTCCCGCATTCGCTTTCCACTGAAAAGAGGGTTTTGATATTCTGGACAGTGCTTCTTGACCTTGGGTGCAGCTGAGTCACCCGGAGGATTTGTTACAACAGATTACGGGGCCCCACCTCCGGAGTTTCTGACTCAGTGGGTCTGAGACTGAGATGGGGCTGGAGAACCTGCCACAAGCTCCCAGCTGATGCTGGTGCTGCTGGCCCGTGAGCCACACCCAGAGTAGCAAGGGACTGGAAAGGTCTAGAAGGTCTGGGGTTTGCTCCTGGTCAAGTGTCCTACCAGAGTGCCAGGCTGGGGAGCACAGGTGGCTACAAGGGGAACTTAAGACCCAACAGAATCTTGTGGTCAGAACCAGGACGCAGCCTGTGGGAGACCGACAGCCCAACTGAGGTCTTCCAAACAGAGGGACGGGCGCTGTATTCCAGAACCCGGTGACCGGACTTCTGCCCCGTTTCTGTGAGACCTCTTACAGCCCCTAGGGCGTTTCACATCTGCGCTCCTGCCCGGTCTTCACAGCAACCCCGTTATTGCCCCCATTTCGGGGATGAGGACACTGAGGCCCGAAGGGAGGGATTGGCTCGCCCGACAGTCCAGCACCTCTGGGTGCGGATCAGCGCGCACCGAGGAGCAGCTACAGGGCCCACAGCAGCGGACCAGACACGGGGGCCTGGGTACGGAAGAAGCGGCTCCCACCCTCAGGGAGCCTCCAATCTCGTGACACAGGAATGCCACACACACAAGTGACTGCTGCTGGAGGCAGTGGACAGTGGAGCTCGTTGGTCACCCCCACCCCCCTGCTCACACGCACCGTTGGCTTGTGCTTCCCCTCCACGCATGCTCTCTGTGGGGCGACAGCTCCTCTGGGGGCTCTGCCTAGTTGACACTCTCAGTGCTCCCAGACCTCACCGCCCTCCCCAGGCAGAAGGTGGACACAAGCAGCTTCCTGTCACCAAGCAGGACACGTTCAGTGAGGCCCATCCTGCCACTGTCCTTTTCTCCACTGGTCTGCTGCCTGCCCGGTCACTCAAGTTGCATGGCTGGCCTTCAGCTCCTTCCCTCCTCCTCATCCACAGCATCCACTTCATTATCCAGCTCTGCCGTTTCCTGCTCCTAAACATCTCCCACGTCCACCTCCTCCTCTTCAGCTCCCTTACCTGTGCCTCACACTGGCCCGGTCAAGACTTCCTCCCTGGAATCCGTGCCTCGGTCTCCTATCTGGTTTCCTGTCTGTGTCTCACCACCACAAAGCCACCCTCTGAAAAGGAGATCTAACCAGATCGCTCCTGCTTCAAACTCTCTAATGGCTTTCCAACCATCCACCAGTCTGTCCGTTGGTCTGTCTGTCTGTCCATTTGTCCATCCATCCACCTGCTCCCCCATTCACTTGTTCATCCACACAGCAAAACCTTATGGATTCTCTCTAACACGGAAGGGCATTGCACTGACCGTCTCCTAGTGCAGCTCAAGTTGCTTTCAGTCTCGTGGGAGAGGAGAGAAGAAAAGCCAACCAGTGCCCAGGGAGGGCACAGGACTTAAGGGAGTTCAGTGGAAGTGACGCAGCCCAGCCAGAAAAGCCTTCCTGGGCAGCATGCGGTACCCAGGCCAGGAGAAGGGGGAAGAGATGCCCGAGCAGTGGGCTGCTTCTGCCCGTGGAAGCAACTTGGGCAACAAATCAAATCCAGGAGAGGGAGAGCGGGCTCCGTCTGGGAACTGAAAGTAGTTTGGCGTGACTGGAGCTAGGTGTGAGGAGGGCGTGGCCCCCGAGGAGACCAGAAGAAGCCGTGGTAACTAAGCACTAACTAGGAGGGTGGCAGGGAACAGTCAGGGACAAATCTGAGATGGGCCTCAGTGCTCAGTCCTGATAAGCTCTCAAAAGTGGTGTGTTAGATGGATGGGTGGGTGGGTGAAGAGATGGGTGGATGGACGGGCAGACAAACGGATGAGGGCAGATGGACAGATGGGAGTGAACAGGTGGGTGGGTGGATGACTGGGGTGGATGCGTAGGTGGGTGACTGGATTGGCAAACGGATGAGGGGTAGATGGATGAGTGAATGGGTGGATGAATGGGTGGGCAGATGTGTGAATGGCTAAATGGGTGGGTATGTGCACAGCTGGATGGGTGATGGGTACCTGGATGGAGGGATGGGTTAATGGGTGGGCAGATGGACGGATGGGTGGGGGAGGGATGAAGTTGGGCCTGGGACAGTGAAGGTTTCATGAACAGAAACAGAAAAGGGACCAGGAGGAATGTCTGTAGCCCCCTGCTCCAGCTGCCTGAGCTGCTCAGGGGGTCCTGCTCACCCGCTGAGGCCTTGTCAGGGCCAGCCCTTCCTGCCACCGGTCCCCGAGGACAGGCACCCCCAGGGGGAAACTACACCTCGCCAGGGGTGGCCCTCGTCTGCCCGGTCTCCACAGGCATCTTGCTCTTCAGAAATCAAAGACACAGTGGATGAGGCAAAAGTGTTCTGTAAGGTGCAGATGGAGGCGGGGCGGGAGAGCCGAGCCCCACCCACGGGCCATGCAGGGCTCTCCCAGCCCCACTCTCATTGGGCCCCTTTACAGACGAGGAGCTGAGGCTGAGAGAGAGACGGACCGACCTGCTCCAGACCCCACCGGTACCGTGTGCTTGGCCAGGTCCCGGACTCAGACCGGCCCGCACTTGCCCTCACGCCACACTCTCTGTCTGTCATGATCATCCTGAGCAGCCACCCGCCACCTCCAGGCTTCGCCAGGCTCCAGTCCTAGAGATGCCACCACAAGAGCCACGAGGCTTAGTCCCAGGCCAGCCCCCCGCCCCTGGAGGGTGCTCTGCATGGCCAGCCATTTCCTCAGCACCTACTGAGGAAACCCAGTTCGCCCGTTGTGGTTCCCCCAGTGCAAAGAACCAAACAAGGAGCCACTTCAGACACTTTACCACTCGGCTCAGAGAGAGACAGACTACACACAGGCAGCCCGACACCCAAAGGCAAGCCTTCAGACAAACACTCATTGGCACAGAGGTGTCTCCGAGGACTTCGATGACCAAGGGAACCCCTGGTCATTAAAGGGCTCCTTAAGCCCTGAAGGAGAGGAGGGGCCTCTTTGATGCAAGGGAAGAACCTTCACGTGTTTCAAGGCAGGAGGAGGTGCCTGTGCTGGCAGGCGGCCGGGACACAGACAGTGACCTAATCTGTCACCGTCTCTTCCACGGGGCGCACACGGGCGCACAGACAATTACTCATGGGCCGAGCGGTGCTGCTGGCGGGAGCCGCAGAGCAGGGAGTTTCCTGCCAACCCAGCTCCTCTTCCTTTATCTGGTCGGGCGCCACGCTCCCTAAGTGAGGTTGTTCCGTCTCCTAAAAGGGTGTGTTTCTGAGGCTGTCGATACTTCCCCCTGGGGCGGGAGCAGAAACTGGGAAGCATTCTTCCTTAGTCCCTGTCGCTCCCCCAGGTAGCCTCGCTCCACCAGCAACGAGAAGACAGAATTTCATTTCTAAAGGCCTGGTAACTGTTTCCAAGTTCAGTTCCATCTGGGCTCACAAAGTCACTGTGACTCAGGTGGGGCTGGCGCTGCCCACCCGACACAGAGCCTGAAACCCAGAGAGGCTAACGCAGTTGGTCAGGTTCACACAGTGAGCCAGGGGGGTCTGAACCCAGAATCCAGGCCCGGAGGCACCAACTCACTGCCTTTAAGCTCTTTTGGCCACAAACCACACTTGACGCACTTGACTGAGCACTTGATGCTGGGACCCAGCACACACGTTCCACACACTCATGCGAGCACCCAGAAACAAACCTCCCGGAAGCGACACTCACCCCACCGTCTGCAACGCACTCCGATCTCGGCTATCCCATTTTGTTTCCCTGCAGGCAGGTCCTGAGCTCCTGGGCTGATTTCCTGGCCCTCTAATGGGCCATGGCCATGTTCGGAAACAGCCTGGCTGACCCCCACCTGCTCAGCCTCCGGAACCCAGGACGGCGACGGTCTGTCAGCCGGTGAGGAGCAGGCAGATAGCCGCAGCCAAAGGGAGCTGCCTTGGGGGGAATCCCGGGGCCTCTGTGGCTCTGCTGAGCTCTGCCCCCAAACCTCAAACAGCTCAGCTTCCTCCAGAGGCTCCTGGGAGGCCCGAGGGAGCAGTTGAGAAGCACCTTGCCCTGCTGGCAAACCCCCAGTCAGGACCCACGCTCCCCCTCCGGTGATCTCCCGCAGCTGCACCTCCCAGCTCCGTCTAGAAAACCCCAGCTGGAGGCTGCCGGTTCCCGGGCTGAGGCAGAATCATGTGAACTTGTCAGTCTGATCCGGTGTCAGGCTGGCGGCCGCCCAGGAACACTCGCCCGCCAGGCAGCTGCGGACGAGGGTGGCGGGACCACTCCCTCCACCCTCCCCGTCTACTTCCCACACGCCTGAGGCGCAATGAGCAACCTCCCGGGGAATGTTAAAGCCTGAAGTAGGAACAGGGGACCTCGGGAACTGGGGGGCATGTAGGAGAAGTGGGATGCCCTAACCCTGCCAATCAAACCCCTCTGAGTACCTACAGGACCCTGGGAGAAGAGACACAGGCAGCTGAACCCCAGTGCCAGGGGCCCTCACTGGAGCTGCGCAGACAGGCCGATGCTCAGGAAACTTGAGTACATGGCAGACCCCAACGAGAACAGCAGGAGGACAGGCAGGGACAGGGACAAGCTGACTGTGTCCACTCCCGCCCCAGGCTCTCACCCTGTTGCCACCAGCAACCCACCCAGTCAGTGGGTCCCAGGTGCCTTAGAAAAAACCTGGAGAGCTTATAAAAATAATGCCAATGCCAGGCCTCGCCCTAGATGGATGAAACCACACTTCCTGGAGATGTGCTGGTGGCACCCAGGTCTTTCATAGCGCCCTGGACACTGCTTGCGGGCAGCCAAGTGCAGAAGTGCTCATGTGCGTGCCCCAGGGGGCTGAATCCTGTTCTGCAGACCAGCGAAGCCAGGGCATCGGGCCCTAGGTAAGGCAGCATCAGCAATTTTCCACAGCATGGCCCCGAGTGGGGAAGCAAGAACGGGGCTCTGGTGTCATGGGGTCTCCTGGCTCTTGGGAGCATATACTAAACTGTCAGTGTAGCAGGGCAGAGGGGGCCCCTGGAGGTCCCCTAGCCCAGCCTCCTCGCCATCCAGGTAGGGAGGAACTGAGGCCCAGCTAGGCGAAGGCTCTCAGTCAGGGTCTCACAGCTGAGCAATGGAGCTGAGATTCTAAAAACCAGCTGCCACGCTGCAGGAGCCACGCCGTTTTGGCAGGAGCCCTGCCCTCCCTGGAAGCTGCTCACTGGGTACGCTGCTAGAACCAGGGAGCCAACATCCACCACGCGTGGGGGCGGGGGTCACTGAGGATGTGTGTGCTCCCCGCTCTGTTTCATGGTCTGCAAGACTTGTCTTCTCTAGAGAGCAAGTCGCTCTAGTCCTGTTGGGGGGCTATATTGGTAGTGGTCCCGGGAAACAGCCCCCTCTGCGGGCCTGGGCCCTTTTCAGTGGTCTCCTATGTGAGTTACTGCAAAAGGCTGTGTCTTGTTGCAGCGGGGTGGTGTTCACAGAGACACGTGCGGTTTCTGAGTGTGGAAGTGGCTGGCTCTCCCCGTCGTCACAGAAAAGGGTGGGTGGATGAGGAGTGAAGGGCTGACTTCGTGGTGAATGCCTGGCTCCCCCCAGGACCAGCGGCCAAGGAAAGCGCCCTGGTTCTCTCCACAGGGCAGCTGACGCACACACAGGCAGCCTCCGCCCTCGCTGCCCGTACCTGGAAGAACCGCTGAGGACGCCGTGTCCTCTCCTCCCCCCCAAGCTGCCCCAGGCTGTCCAGCCCCCTCTGCCAACTGTATGCACCACCTCGTCTGCAATGGGGAGCCTTCCTCTCTCCAGGGCGAGGGACCCCCTTTTGCGCCCCACTGGGCCCCGGGGGCTGAAGATGGGAGGAAGCCACCTTCAGTTTCACTCCAAGCAGCCGGGCACATGTGCACCGTGAAAGGCCCACTGAGTAAGAGCAGCCCACGCTGTGCTTGGCTTTGGAGCTGGGCTTCGTCTCTAACCTGAAACAGGGAGGGAGGACGAGAAACTGCCGTGACGCCAGCACCAGGCAGTGGCCTGCGGCAACCTAGAGACTCAGAACCTCGGCTCCCCAAACCCGAGTCGACCTGCACCTGAGTAAAAGTAGTGAGTTTGTAATAAAAACGTAGCCTCCGTATAAGCCCCCCAGCCCACCTCCCCCCGTGTCAACTTCTCTCCTTAGGCCCAAAGTGCCAGAACCTTGGAGGTGCCACTGAGCAGATAAGGACCCTCAGTGACCGGTGAAGATGCTCCAGTCCAGAGGGTGCGGCAGCCTCCCAGGCCTCTGTGTCCCCTTCCCTCCTGCGAAGACAGAGGGTGTACACTGGGCTGGGCCTACCCCCCAAGTTCATTTCCCTGCCTCTCTCTCAGCCCCAGGACAGCAGTCATGAAGCATGGCAGATGTCCCCTGGGATGACAGACCAGAAGGCTTGCCTGAGCCCTGGGTGACCCTGTCTGCGCCCCCCCGCAAATAAACATCTGTTCCAGGGACCTGAGCTCTGAAACGCCGGCGGGATTTTCTGGAATGATGTTCTGCAGGCTACTTTGAGGGCAACAGAGTCCCAGACCACAAGGCCTGGGTGTCCTCACAGGGAGGACTCTGGAGTCAGCCCTGAGCTGGTTGTCACCAGAACATGGTGACAACCCTGAGCTCACGGGCTGGGGGTTAAAAGCGGAGGCTCTGAGCCTGCCTGTGGAGGTCAAGTCCCTGGGCTGCCAGTGCCGGGCTATGTGGCCTTGAGAAATCGCACTCCTGGATAGCCAAAGGACATCTGCAACAGTCAGAAAGATGAGCTCCAGCAAGTGCCTGGCACTTAGTAGGTCCTCAGTGAGTGTTAGTGAGGGTGCAATGATGATGAGGATGGTGGTAGCAGCACCTCTCCCCAGGCCACATGCTCCACCCCACAGCCTGACTCGCCCTAGAAAAGGTGAAGGGTGGGCCGGCCAACTCGGCAAGATGCTTGTTCCGGCGCATAACCTTCGCCCCCATGGCTACTCCGCTGATTTGGAGCTGGTGGGGGTGAGGCCTTAGGGCATCTTGAGGGCTCTGACAAGCCCAAGTAGTGTCTATGATGAGCCATCTGCTATTTGTCTGCAGGGACCTCGGCTGACTTGTGTCTTGAAGGCTGACCTTGACCTTCCCTGGGCCTCACACTTCAGCATGTGCACTTACATCAGAGGACCTGATATAAGGTGCCGCGCTGTTGCAGGTTCAGAAGTGGCCAGGTGTGAATTAAGGATGGCTGGAAGGGCCAGCAGAGAGCCTTCCACAGCACCTGGCACCGCGGCCCTGTTGCAGTTAAACAGGCAGGAGCAATTTAGGACCAAGGAGAACAGTCCTTGCCACTTTGGGAGCATGTGCTTGGTACTGGATGCTGTGCTGCCCGCTTTCCAAACGTTTCCTGTTCTCACCTGCGCATCGACCCTGTGAGGCAGGGCTGTCCCTGTGTTACAGGCGAGGTGACTGCGACTCAGACAGCACCAGCAACCTGCCCAGGGGCTCAGGGCTGAGAACAGCAGAGCCGTTTGACTTCAGAGACAGGGCTCCGGGGTGTCTGTCTCATCAGCTTCCTGTTGCTGCTGGAACAAACCACCACGAAGCCAGCAGCTTCAGACAACGCAGATTTCTCCTCTCACCATCCAGTGGTCAAAAGTCCAACGCGGGTCCCACTGGGCTAAAATCTGTGTCAGCGGGTCCACGTTCCTTCCGGACAGTTGACGGGGAAGTGGACTTCCGTGCCTTTCTTAGCTTCTAAAGACTTCTAGCGTTCCTTGGCCTGTGTTCCTTCGTCCTCAAAGCCAGCAGCAACCGATCCCTCTCACATCCCTGTGCTCTGCCCTTTGCTCCCATGGCCACTGCACCTATGACTCTACATGTCCTGCTCCCAGCTTCCCCCTTTAAGGACCCTTGTGGTCACACTGGGCCTGCCCGGTAAGTGGCAGAACTCGGATTCAAGTCAAGGTCCAAAGTAATTATATATATATATGTGTGTGTGTGTGTGTGTGTGTGTGTGTGTGTAAATATGTATATATAGCTTGTCCAGAACAAGTCCAGCCATTGTTAACATGACAAGAACGGTCTGCACAACATCGATGTAACCTGGCAGCCCAGGAGAGTGGACTGGAGTGCGCATACAGGACAATGACGATTTCACTGCACTAGTCAGTGGGGGTGGCAGATGCTGCTGAGTGAGCATGTGCACTGTGTGGCTGTCGCATTCAAAATGGCTGAGTACATAGAGCAACACATCTGCATCAAATTTTCTGCATTAAGCTTGAACATTCCTCCATGGAAACTACTTGTATTGTTCAAAAGGCCCCAGTTATGGGGCTTTTTGCTAATTGGCAGCTTCATCATGATAACATGCCCACTCTGCATGTCTTGTGCAGAGTTTTTTTGTGAAACATCAAATCACCCAGGTGACTCAGCCGCATTCACAAAGCCCAGATTTGGTGCCCTGCAACTCCTGGATTTTTCCAAAGCTCAGGTCATGTTTGAAAGGGAAGAGATTTCAGACCATTGATGAGATTCAGGAAAATACTATGGGACAGCTGATGGTGACCAGGAGAACTGTGTGAGGTCCCAAGGTGCCTGCTTTGAAGGGGACTGAGGCATCACTGTCCTGTGTACAATGTTTCTTGTATCTTCTTCAATAAAGTCTCTATTTTTTCATTTATGTGACTGGATAACTTCTAGACAGACTATACACACATATAACCCTCACCTGAGGACCTTTTTAATTGCTTCAAACATCGACAGGAGAGAGAAGCATTGAGCAGCTACCTCCCATACGCAACCAGACTGAGGATCTTAACACACTCGGACTGGGGATTGGATCCTCAATCCAGGCATGTGCCCTGACTGGGAATCAAACCTGCAACCTTCCAACTATGGGACGACACTCTGACCGACGGAGCCACACGGGCCAGGGCCAGATTGATTGTATTTCAACCATTGCCAATGCAATGCATGGGAATCTGTACAATTATTTGTCAATGCCCGTCTTTCCCTGTACACAGGAAGCTCCACCCAGAAGAAGCACATGGACCTGTTTTGTTCTCTGCCAGGGAGAATGGTTCTCTGCCAAAATAAATGCACAGCAAAAATGTGTCGAATGTCGAAAGGAATCCATGAGCCTAAACTCCATTTACCTCTGCAGCCCACCCGGAAGGCCAGTGTGGTTGACACTGAAGTTAGGAGCTAACGAACTCGGGGAGACAGTCAGAATATGGGAGGAGGCCACAGGAAGAGGGCTGGCTGGTTTAGACTCTGAGCGTGTGAGTGGGTAGCTCTGTGTGAAAGGGCACTGCAGTGGAAACCTACTGCTAAAAGAGAGACGCTGGTTCCTCTCTGGAGAGTCTGTGGTCTGTCTGAGGAGGTTCGAGCAGCTTGGGGCACCCTTCCTGCTCTGATGCCGGAAGCACAAATCATAGGCCTGAAAGTTGCCATGGTGACCGTAGGCCTGCTGCCCCCACCAGCCTGCCTTCCCACCCCAAGTGTTCCAACCTATCAATTAATGACCCGCTAATGTATGACAACAGCCACTCCAAACACCCAGGCAGTGGTCTTGAGAAACAAACAGACTTCTCCAGGGAACTAAGAGCTGCAGAGATGCTCGCTGCACTCAGCCGGGGCAACCTGCTAAAATCCAGCTTTCCGAATCCAAATTACCCTCTCCTGGCTTACTTCTCTCCTTTCATAGGCCTGGGGTTGACAGAGCTGGGGACTGAAGCCTCGTGGTTCCAGGGAGACAGACACTAGAGAAGCTGCCATGCCGGGTGTCTGCACCAGAGAAACTGATCCTGACCAGGCAGGCATCTTTGTATCTGGCTGGTTTTCTAGCAAAGATGACGTAACTTGTTGCCATGGCACCGGGGGGGGGGCAAAGCAAAAAGGGAAGACTTTCAAGTTTCAGTAGATTCAAGATGGGTGGAAATCATTTGATGCTCTTCTCATTGAGAGGTGGGTGTGAAGTCCCCTCCCCTTGAATCTAGGTGGGCTCTGGGGTGACTTGAGCAGAAGAATAAAGTGGAAGCCACACTGTGCCAGCTTCTGAGTCCAGCTCTAAAGAGACTGGCAGCTCCCACCCCCGTCTCTTGGGATGTTGCTCTTAAAACCTGGGGGTCCCACTGGGAGGAAGCCCAGGAGGCCTCCCAGACTGCCCCACATTGAGAGGAGCTGAGGCCCTGGCTAACAGCCCCAGCTGACGCCAGGATCGACTGACGTATCCCACGTGTGATCTTGGAAGAAGATCCTCCTGCCCCAGCAGGCCAACTCAGCAGATGTTGCAAGGAGCAAACTTAAGTCATCCCCCCCCAACCGTGCCCAAGTCACAGATTCACGAGCAAAATACACGAGCACTGTTATTTTAAGCCACTATCTTCTGAAGTGCTGTGTTATGCAGCAATAGATAACATAATAGAGATATTACGGAGAGCTAGATAACTGGAACATAAAGATTATTTTCCTCTAGAATCACTGAAGGGCTTATATGTTGTATTCATTCATTAGGTTATATGATTTTAATTTTTATAATAACTTCGCAAGGTGTGTATAATAATCTCCATTTTTCCCATGAGATACCCAGAGAGGTGAGGTATCTTGTTTGAGACCAGCCAGCCAGGAAGGATGAAACCTGTTTTCCGCTGTTTCTCTTCCTACAGAGTGCATGGTACCCTGAAGGGCGCAACATACTGGGATTATCAAGAACACGCACAGCTAACCTTTAGGGGGCACTGCTAGGCTTTCAGCGCAGGACCTTTATGGGCATAGTCTCCTAACCACTCTAGGAAGTGGGCTCTACTATCATGCCCATCACAGGTGACACTGAAGCTTAAAAAGAGGGTAGGGGATCATCTCAAGTTGAAAGCACTAATAAGTAGAAGAGCCAAGATTTGGACCCAAGCCACATGGTTCTGGAACGGAACTCTCAAGGGCAGTAGCGTCTAATGCACCCGTAGAGTGTAATGTAAGTGCACTGCTCCAGCCCCGCTTCCTCTGTTCAACTCTGTTCTTCCCCCCCCCCCCCCCCGCCTCGTTTTGGAAGCTGAAGGGGAACAGTGTTAAGCAAAGCATGATCATATTATCCCAGATTTGTATAGTTCCGACTATTCTCACATGCTTTTTCCTCACATCCGTTTTGTCCTCACACCCCCCTGTGTAAGGTGGCCATAGCTAGTATTTATCTCCATTTCTTGGGGGCCCAGCCCCAGCAAGTGACCGGCCCAAAGCCACTGGCTTCAAGTCTCTCCTCTGCCCACCGCTAAAAAAAGAGAACAAAACAAAGAGCCTTCCCGCGCCCTTTCGACGCAGTATCACCATTCTCCGGCTTGAGGATTACCTGGGTCCGCAGAATGGCTGGCCAGAGGGTCTGCCAACCAGCGAGCCCACCCGACGCTCCTGCAACCAATCACGGGGCAGCTCTGTCCTCCCTCTGCGGCAGAGGCGCTCGTTGGAGTCTCCGGAATCAAGCTGCTCTAGTCCTAAGAGGGAACGCACGGATTTGAGGACCGGGAAGAAAATGTTTGGGTCACCTGTGCCGCGGAGCTCTGGACAGTGAAAGGTTAGCTGTCTTATTATATGTATGTATTTTTTGGAAGTAATTACCGGGTGGCCGCGGAGCCAGCCGAGGGGGTGGCTGCTAAACCAGGCGACAGCCACAGCGCACACACCCCTCCGGAAGAGCGACGATGGCGCGCTGGCGCTGCCGCGTCTGCCCGCCGTCGCCACGCACCCGCTGGGCCCCCTCCCGGCGCTCCCGCACTTGGGCGCCACCGCTCGGCTCGTGCACACGCACACGCTCCTGCACCTGGCCCGCGCGCGCACGTGGGGGCCAGAGGCCCGAGCGTGTAGAGCCGGCTGCCGGCGCCGGGATCTGGCTACTGCACGAAGGCAGTTTCCCAGGTTTGCTGCGCCCCCCACCCCACCCCGCCCCAGAGCATGACAAGAGGAAGAGGACTGGCTTCTGGGAGACATACCTGTGCGGTGAGGGGCCAGCCGGAGTCACCCCACTTGTCGCCTGAGTCCCTGCCTATGGCCGACACAGCAAGCGGGGTGGGCACTTCATCTTTTGCTACTGGCGGGATGAGGGGTGACCTGGCTGCTTGGCGGTCCGCTTCCGCCCCGGCCTTCCCACTCCATGGACCACGGGGCCTCGTTGTGCTGTGATTCCCGGCATCCCCCGCCCCCACGCCCCCGGCCGGCGCACTCAGCTTTGCCGTTCTGAGCCCCGCCTTTCACACTGACCGCACGCCCTCGGCTAGGCGCCGGCGGGAAAAACCCCGCTGGTGCAGACCTGTCCTGCAGCCGCGGCACTTACCGCCCCCAACTACTACTCCTCCCGGGACAGGCTCTGCAGCTGCCAGCCTGGGCTCTGACTGGGCCTCGCTACGAAGGGACCAGAGGGTCTTTCTCCAGCCACATCCAGAATCCCTAGGTACCAAGCTGGGGGGGGGGGGGGAGAGTATATGAAGCAATCTTTTCTCCGTGTTCTCAGCCTCAGTACATCCGTAGCCACCTGAGTGAGGCGGTGGCCCCTTGCTGCTCAGGCCCTTTCCACCTCTTTGCACCTCCCTAGGAGGCAATTTTCCGCCTCCTGGATCCCTGGTGCCTCCCAAGGCGCCAGTGTGCCTGCAGCAGAGGTGGCCTGGGACAGCACAAGAGGACAGGACCTCCTGCTGGTTTTGTTGAGAATTTCTAGAAGCCCGAGGGCCCCTCTGCCCCACAAGCTCGCAGAGAACAATAACAACATTCACAACTCCCAGTTTGTGAGTGGTCTGTGCTAGGTGCTGTTCTAAGCATTTAAATGCATGAACTCACTTGATCCTCACCACTCTATGAGGTAGATACCATTATTATTCCCATTGTTCAGCTGGGGAAATGAAGCACAGAGAGGTCAAGGAAGTTGCCCAAAGTCACACAGGTAATAAGTAGAAACACCGAGATTCAAACCCAGGCAGGTGAGTCCACAGCCATCATCACCACCTGCATCCTATCTTAAGCCACCTGGAGCCCTGCCCTCAGCACCTTCTGGTCTTTCACATCTGCATATACTCACGTGTCCCTCTCTGTTCACAAGACCGCCTGAAACCCTGCCCCAGTTTTAAGACCAGAAAGTCACCTCCCCTCTCAAGCCTTTGTGTTTGGCCCAGTGATCTGTGCTGAGCCCCCCTTGCTGCTTGACTCCCTCCCCAGCATTTTTTTGCACTGCCCACTGAGGTCATTGCTCCACAGCTGTCCCTCTGCATGGTCTTCATTCCCAGCCTGTGCCTAGTGCAGAGCCGGGGCCCATTCCTGTTTGTGAAGTGAGTGGTTTGTTGTCAGGACAGATCGCTGAGGGTTGGGGATGGAGGCGGCTGGAGTGTGGGCTGCAGGGTGGGGGTAAAGACAGAGATCTTTGCCTCACTTTCTGCTGGCTCCTCTGAGCGGCTCAAAGGTCCACACTTTCTGCTGGGCCCCTCGGTGGGTCTCTGGAAGGAAGTGGACAGTGGGCAAGAAGGCAGAAGATACCCCAGCAGGGGAGGCAGAAGGAGCAGGTGGATGGGGGAAGCAGGGAAATTAGCTTTTCCTGCGGGGCACTCGCCTAGCAACCTCCCAGCAGGTGCTTCTCTGGGGCTGGCTCAGCCTCTTCTGCTTGTCCTCATTTTGAAATTTCTCCTTCTTGCAAAATATTCACAAATAGAGTGATCTGGATGAACTACTCATGACATAAAAATGCACATGTACTTCTTAAAGATTGCTAAACTGAAAGTCGTCGTTAAGAGTTTGCTTTGAAAGCCAGAGTTCCTGAGTCTGAATCCCACCTCTGCTACCTACAGGAAGGTGACCAGAGTCCAGCCCCTAAACCTCTCTGTGCCAGGTGCCTTGTGTGTGAAACAGGACATGACTCCAGAGGGGGGCTGAGATGATTCTATGAGTTAAATAAAGCAGAGCCCTTAGGTCAACACCCGGCACATATTAGGGCTCAATATGTGTTAGCTGTTATTACTGTCCTATAAATACTCTCTTGTACACAGCACTCATCTGTTGAATGTTTACGTGTCCTTAGTGTTTATGAGTAAGCTCTTTTCACCCCAACAGGTAGTTTTCTTCTCTCACCTTCACAGATCAGGAAACTGAGGTCAGTGGATGGGTTCAGGCCGCTCAGTCCTGAGTCCTGACTGTGGAGCTGCCCCTTGCAGTGCCCCTGCCCCACTCCTCCCATCCCCCCAGGAAGAGGGCTGGGGTTCGAAAGCCCATCATCATGGTTACTAGATCCAGAATTTTGACTCAGGGGTACAGTGCCCATCTTGTGGAACGCTTGTTACAATGTGAGTCCTGCCATGGCGGCCACATTACACAGCCCAGGGGAGGGGAACACTGTACTCAGCACTCGGCGGCCCTGTCTCCCTGCCTCTCTCTCTCATCTCTTCAATCCTCACCCGAGACTATATTTATTGATTTGAGAGAGAGAAACATCAATCAGTTGCCTCCCGTACGCACCCCAACTGGGGACCGAACCTAGGCATGTATCCTGACTGGGAATCAAAGCTGTAACTTTTTGGTGCACGGGACCATGCTCCAACCAACGGAGCCACCCAGCCAGGGCCCTGCCTGTCTTTCTGTAGCTGATGGTCTCTGTTTACAGATGCCCAAACATATCTAGGACTTTTCACAGTCTCAATACCCTTTCACTAAAACAAGCTCCGTTTTTACTCATGCTTCACTTTTTAGACACAAAGCAGCACGGTGCTTATATACTAGTTACTTAAAGCTCCAGAATTGGCCTGTGAACTGCAGGCCTGACTCCTCTGGCCACGCTTTCCCTTAGAAAGTTGAGATTTAGACAAGCAAAGAGATTCATTTCATTGTTGTGTTTCTTGGTGTCAGGATGTCCAGTCCTTGGCAGGAGCAGCAGAATGTGTTATTTTGTAAACAAAACCAGGCATTGGCCTTTTAAACAACACACAGCTCACTAAGTTAAAATGAACTGTGGATTGTTTTCCAGAACCTTCCTGGACCTAGAGAATGGTGAATTATGGCCCCAGTTCATGGAATGCTGGTTCGAGATGCTGCGCTAATAACTTTCTTGCCCACAAAAATCGTCCCCCCACACTGGGCGAGGCTGCAGAGACCTGGTCAGAATTTCTCCAGACACAGCGTGAGTGGCATTGATGTCACTTCTGTTGCCTCTGTGGGGTTTGGGCCATGGCATCTGCATTTCCCAGTGTTGAGCTGGGGAAGCACACGGCAGGTGCTCTCGCCAGCTGCAAGGTGGGTGAGAGAGGTTGCTGCCCAGGACGGCGTATGAGAGGACTTTCAATGGGCTGGCCCAGGTCCACTCTTCACCCTTCCCCATCCTACTCTGTGGACTCCATTGCCCGGTCCCCTTGCCATCTGGCTTTTGTTGGGCTTGGCCAATGGGAAGCGCTCACTGGGATCGGAGGATGGAGGGGAGAGGGGTTGAGGGAGTATTTATTCACCTGTCAGGGTGGCTTCAGGTTGGCCGCCATCCTCTACTGAAGTCGCCAGCTCCTGTCACAGTCCCTCGCCTGTACTGCTCTCCCTGCTCCTTCCCCCAGGCCCGGGATGGTAACCGCTCCTCCACGTGCCAGCTAGTCCCAGGGCACCACGCCGTCTACACTGGTTCCTTTAAAAGTATCGACACATCTGAACAGCATCCGTGTGCTGACCTCCCCTCTGTCATCCTGCTTGACTGTGCCTCTTGCTCTCCACCAAGACCCCACCTGCTGCGGAAGTGGCCCTACCACTTCCCGCACACTCTCTAATGGAGACGATGTGCGTGTGTTTTAGAGGGGCACCCAGATGCTCTACCAGAAAACAAAAATCACTGATTTTCCAGTTCAGTCTTCCAGTTAGCACAGCTGGCCAGCCTCAGAGGAATTCCCTCTCTGCATCCCAAACAGCTGAATGAGTCCTGCTTCCTCACTAGGCTCCGGTGCCAGCTCATCTCGGTTCCCCCGCAGCCTCAGGCCTCTGCCTGCAGCCCACCCCATGCTTCCTGCCTGTGAGCTTCCTGGCCCTCGTTCAGGTGCACACTTTCCTTCTGAGAAATACTCGCCCTGCAGCCGAGCACTTCCCAGGCCAGTTTCAGGCGGTAAGAAGGATTTTTCTGACCATGATTTTTTTCTGGTGTTAACCACACTCCGGCAGGCTAGGGCCTGAGCTGATTAATCAGAGGACTGGACTGATTAACGGGGCAGTGTTTCCACTCCCACTCAGGGCGACCCACTGCTCTCAGATCGGACGTGACTAATGAGGACGGGAAGGCAGGAAATTCCCGGGCTGGTGGAAGGGCAGCTGAAGCCCAGGTACAGTGTGAGCGCACACACCTGGAGAGCTGGGGAGGCCTTCAGGCTGGGCTTGCTCAGGCTGAGGCAGCTGGGCGGGGAGGTGACATCTGAATGTCTAGGCTTGAGTCCCAAATCTGCTGCTTTCTGGTTGTTAGAGTTCTGGCGAATTATGTAGTGTCCCTGAGCCTCAGCTTCTTCTTCTTTCAAATGGGGTTAATAATGGCCCTGGCTGGTGTGGCTCAGTGGATTGGTTGCTGGCCTACAAACCAAGAGGTCACTGGTTCGGTTCCCAGTCAGGACACATGCCTGGACTGCAGGCCAGGCCCCCAGTTGGGGGCATGCTAGAGACAGCCAATTGATGTATCTCTTGCACATCCATGTTTCTCTCCCTTTTTTCTTCCCTTCCCTTCACTCTAAAATAAATAATGAAATCTTTTAAGAA
This sequence comes from Artibeus jamaicensis, assembly GCF_021234435.1. Classification (NCBI taxonomy): domain Eukaryota; kingdom Metazoa; phylum Chordata; class Mammalia; order Chiroptera; family Phyllostomidae; genus Artibeus; species Artibeus jamaicensis. The sequence continues at coordinate 9,465,199 of NW_026521831.1, read as the reverse complement.
CAGTGCGAGGTTAATAAGGAAGATCAGTTGAAGGATGAGACATAAGGGTGCTCTCAGGAAAACAGGTTGGCACAGAAGCCAGGAGTGCAGCCTCGGAGGTGCCAGGGGAGCCAGTTGAGCTGGGAAGGTACAAAGGGGGGCTTGGCCGACCAAGGCGGGGTGGCGGGGCCCAGGCTGGGGCTGCTCAGCCAGCCTTGACCAGCCTCTGCCCTCGTCTCCTGCTTATGGACAATGGATGGGGTCCCGGCTCTTTACACTGGCTGGGCGACTTCGGAAAGTTATGACCTCTCCGTGCCTTAGTTTCCTTATCTGTGGAATTGGGAATAACATCTCACAGTAGTCAGTGAGTTAATAAGTATTTTTAAAAACTTCTTAGAACTGTTCTAGGCAGCGCTCAGCAAATGCTGGGGTAGCCTCTTCACCCCCGGCCTGTGCAAGGCTTGTGTGTGCCCCCGGCTCCGGTATACAGGCTTGCGTGAGGCCGAGCTGGGGCGTGGGGTTTATTTTCTTCAACGTGCTGCTAAATTTGCTGCTAAGGGGCTCCCGTTTCCCTGGTGTGTGGATGCTGGTGGAGGACAGAGGCGAAATGAGTGGCGTCCAGCATCCAGGAGCTCCTCCAGGTGTGCCTGCCCGGAGCCCCCAGAGAGAACCATTCCCAGCTCCCTGCGGTCCCCCTGGATGAGCGTGGGTGCCTCGCACAGGGGTGGGTGGTAGGGTGGACTGGCGAGGACTGTGGGACCCAGACTGGGGCCTCGTCCAGAAATGCTGGGAAATCCCTGCGGGCTGGGTTCAGGCCTTGCCCCCCCCCCCCGGCTCCCAGGCTGTGAGCTAGTGCCTTGGGGGTGGTAATGGTGCTGGAAAGGTGGCATAGCCTTGAACTGCAGACTGCCCGGGTTCACATCCCAGCTCTGCCATCTGCCAACCGACCTCGCCTCTCAGCGCCCCACCTGTAACGTGAGGAGGGCAGCGGGGCCCTGCCTCCTGGGGTGCTGGGTAGTGAGCTCAGAGCAGTTCCTGGCCCCGAGGGGGTGCTCGGTGGATGCCAGCTGTTGTTAATGTGCCGCCAGCCACGGCGCCCTCTGACTACCAGGGAGAGACAGCTATTGTGACAACTGTTGTGACAGCCAGAGTAACGATCCCTTCAAAGATGTCCATGCATCCTAACCTGCACCTGTGAATGTGTTGCCTTACAAGGCAAAAGGGACTTTGCAGATGTGGTAGGTGAAGGAGATTAACCTGCACAGCCGAAAGGGAGAGCACTGAGGGATGCAGGGTGGGAAAGGGGCGACCAGCCACTGTTGGCTCTGAAGATGGGGGTTGGCCACAAGCCAGGAAAGGTGGGCAGCCTCTGGAAGCTGGGAAGGCAGTGGGTTCTGTCCTCCAGCCTCCACGAAAGACTCAGCCGTGCCAACACCCCGAGACCCACTTCTGGCCTCCAGAACTGTAAGGTAATAAAGTTGTGTTTCTTTTTAACCCTCACCCGCAGATATACTTACTGATTTTAGAGAGTGGAAAGGAGTGGGGGGAGAGAGAGAGAGAGAGATCGATGTAAGAAATCTGTTGCCTTCTGCAGGAGCCCTGACTGGTAATGGAACCTGTGACCTTGTTGGTGTAGGAGGCGATGCTGCAACTAACTGAGCCACCCGGCCAGGGCCTACATTTGTATTGTTTTAAGCCACCAAGTTTACGGGAATTTGTTACAACCACCAAAGGGAACTCGTACAGCTGCCAAGACCCAACACGGCTGCATCCTTGAAGGAAGAACCACAGTGAGTCACCACAGCAGGGACAGAGGCACGGTTGTGCCGCCCGCGCTGCTTGCCCCTCGAGGTGAAGAAACAGCCTGGCCAAGGAACTGAACGTCCCCTGGCCGCAGGCCAGAGATGGACTGTTCAGGGCAGGAGAGCTCAGGGCCGGCTCTGTTGGCTGACGAAAGGCCTCCTGGAGGGGCTGGACCCTTGGCAGGGCCTGGAAGGATGGAGAGTATGGGGTTTGGACCAGGAGGAGGAGGAGGAAGGAAAGGCTCTGTGGGAAGGGACCCAGCTATTCATGCATCTGCTCATCCAGCTCCTGGCTCCAGGCCCTGGGGATGGGGACCTGGATGGTGAATTGAGCGAGACAGACCTGGTGGCTGTTCTTACGGAGTTTAGGCTCTGTGGTGGAAGCCAATATGCCATTACAGTAAAACACAAGACGTGTGACAGCAGGAGTGCAGCTTGTTAAGGGAAGCACAGCTGGATGGGCTTCCTGGAGGAAGCGACCCTTCAGCTGATGCAGGGTAAACTGACGCTTTGTTTTGTATTGCTTTGGGCTCTGTGTGGTACCCTGCACTCGGCAGGTGCTGACTGATGGGAGTTTAGCCATATGGCTTGTTATTCCCAGTCTAATTCCTTCTTAATCCGTCTTGTTACACTAAGGAGAACACTCAGTTGGACACTTGTCCGTTTTGAGTGCGACTTTAATTCTCGCTAATCTCCCTTTGTAACAGGTATTAATTATAATTTAATAACGCTGCTTGGTGTTCTATGTCTTGTTTTCATTTAATTATCTTTTGTGGCAGGGGCACTCAGTTTCCACTTCTGGGAGTGGAACGCAATTGCCTCTTAAACGTGAGTGAACTTAGTGTGATTCAACCACGAGTGAGGAGGCAGTAGGAAGGTAGGGGAAAATTTCCTCTTGCCCTACATATATAATAAAATGAAATGGGGAAGGTGGAGTTTTTGAAAGTCTGATTTAGAAGGGAAAACTAAGATTAACACAGCAATTACAACACTCTGACAACAGCTATGACAACCGAACTGTGGGAACCCAGAGTCCAAAAGCACCTGATGGACAGGAGGGCAGTCAGGGTGGCCTTCCTGGAAGAGGAGACTGCTAAACTGAAACCTATGAGGGAGAGGACTAGGAGGTGCCCCGGGAATGCTCGCAGTGTGCATGGTGCAGTGGATAGGGAGCCCTGTACGTACTGGAGGCGGGGGCTGAAGTTGAAGTTGAAGTGCACCGAGGCCCGGTGATGGATGAGTGGCCGGGACTGGTGGAGACAGTTGAAGGGGCTGAGGCAGGACGAGTGCCAGGCGCCAGCAGGCAGTCCGTAGATGTTCGTTTGCCCTGGTCCCCCAGGGCAGGAGGGCACTGCCCCAAGCTGCTCAGAGGCCACCGGACCCAGGGGAGCCTGCCCTGCGCTGGGTCCCTGCGCCCCTAGGGCAGCGCCCTTCTGTGGCCTTCAGTTGCCATCTTCACAAGTCAGGGCCTGTCCCGAGGGAACCTGGGCAGTGTTGGACTTTTGAGATCTGCCCCCACCCAAGAGACCCTGGGCAGGACTACTCTCTCTGGCCTCCTGTGCCCCCAAATGCCACCCAAGTGCTGGTGGGTCCCTGGACACCAAAAGCAGGATCAGTTCGGACCCTGGAATGACAGGGAACCTACCTCCCCACCCTTCTCCTCCACGCCCCCAAAGGCCTTTGTACCAGGGACTGGATTTTTAATTTTCCGCTCCAGGAACATCGGGTAGCCTTGCTGAAGGCATGGTCTCCTCTGGCCTCCTCGCCCACAGCTGCCGTCGTCCCTGCTGACACTTCCACTGCCCCCCAGCCTCACCCTCAGCAGAGCTGTCCCTGGCACTCACCTCATTCAGGTCCCGGGTGCAAGAATCCCGGCTGCAGATGGACCGTGCAGGCCGAGCCCCTCCCTACCCGGCCTGCCAGCCATCAAGAAGGGAAGGATGGCCACGCTGCGGTGGCGGCCACACCGGCCGGGCAGGGGCGTGGTGCAGGGTGGCTCCGGCTGGCCGTGCCACTGCCACCGGGAGGCAATGCAGGGGCGGGCTACCGGCGCTGCTGCCCCAGAGGACTTGGGAGGATGCGGATTCCCGCAGGGCCCGTGAGGGCCATCGCTCTCCAGCGGGGAACATGGAGGGGCCCAGAGGCTTACTCCCGCTTGGTGATTTGAGGTCTCTCGGGGCGGGGGGGGGGAGAGGCGCACGCAGATGGTTTTGCCTCTGCCGGGTTATACTGCACGCACGAAGCGTCTCTGTGAACCTCTCAGTGGGCTGGGCCAGAAAACCAGAGCCTGGAAAGGGAATGACATTTCTGAGCCCTCCCCGGACACCTCCCACGGCCCTGCCACACATGGGGAGGTGCCCATTTCCCCAGGCCCCAGGTCTTTCTGCCTCCCTAGGTCCCCTCTCCCCACCCTGCCAACTGGGAGAGGGCAAGGAGGGAGGATGAGAGAGAGAGAGAAGCCCAGGCAGTGTCCAGCCTCCAGACACAGCCCACGTGGCCTCTGTGTGCCTGGTGTGGGGAGGTCACTGTGCCTACCTGAACCGACAAGAACTGACAAGGACCGGGATCGGAAGCTCTCAGGGCCCAGCTGCTCTGCCCACTTCTCACTCGTCCCTTCCCTTCCAGCCCATCCCTAAAAGGCCGAGTGCCGGGCTGGAGCCAGCCAGTTCTGGCTGCTAGCAGATGGGTGAGTTTCCAGGAATTTCACAAGCCAGGTGTTAAACACAGCCATCATTAAAAACTAACTTACGTAAACTGCTATTAAATGATTTATATTAAAAACAAAGGTAGTAAATACTCAAACCTTGCCGCTCGTAATTAACTGTACGGTTACCTAGGCTCCTGGGGTTATACCTGTCACATCTGTCTGGAGGTGACCGTATATAACGGGGTGACACCACACATCTCTTCCCACCTCTGTGGTTGGTGACACCACGTTGGCAGCTTGAACTTGGCCGTGGTGAAAATATTTACAACACAGACATGGGCAAATGTTACCAAACCAGGGCTTGATTTGTTTTCATGTTTTCTGTCGCTAGACTTCAGAAAGTGGTGGAGAAAATGTTATTAGTGCAGATTAGGCTTAAAAGTGTGTCTTGGGTATTATGGTACGTACTTTTTTTTTTTTACACCTGTAGCCATTACAAGGCGAACAGCACAGGAGACTGAGGAATGTCACCTGGTATTCGGAAGACGACGGCCGGGCTGAGCAGTCTCCCACGCTGGCGGACAGGAGAGGTTCTCTCACATGCCTTCTACTTGTCTTACTTGATAAGCCAAGAGAAAGTATCATCCACGTGCAAACTGCAGCTATACTCACTTGTCAGCTGAGTGCGAGCACAGGTTGGCTATAAATACATGCGTTTGGCAAAAATCAACAAGAGCTTTCTGAGGGAATCAGTGGGCTGCCCGCACACATGTATGTACACATGTGTGTGCATGTAGAAACATGTATACATAGATACATTCCCTCCCAGTTGGTTGATAAACATCTGGCTGGCTGCTGCCCAGTTTGCCCTACTTTTTCCGATGGTCTCACCTTCCAGTTCTCCCCAGGGTGCGCCCCTCTTGCCCCACAGGTGATTGGGGATGTCTCTCCGGCAGACCACCGCCCTGAACTCTGGGCACGAATGTCCAGCTGTCACTTGGGTTATTTTTCACCCACCAGATCACACGTCTCCCAGGCCAGTGCAGAGTTGGGGTGCCTGCAGCTCAGCAGGGATGAGATTTGGGGTGTCCCCCTCAGCCACAGACCCCGCCAACAGAGTAATGGATGGGACGTAGGGAAGAGGGAGAGGATGCTGGACACTGCCCGGGTGTCAGGGGCCCGATGGGACGAGAGGAGCAGCACAGGCTCTGGCGGGGGAGGAGGAGGGTAGACTGTGTTGGGCGTTTTTGGCTGGAGGTGTCTTTGGGACATTCAAGCCTGAGACAGATCTGGAGGTTCCGAGAGGCTGGGGCGAGGAGTATCTTTGAAGCCTTCTAAGATTGTAATTAAAGCCGTGGATGTGTACGCACTTGCCTGGGGTGGGAAGAGTGATGGGAGGCTTGGGTGCACCCTGAGGTGAGTCACGTGAAGAACCCAGACCACAGAGGGGAATGTTCAAGGCAGGTCATCTGGGGTGAGTGCCTGAGAGGTGCCACAGTGGCTAACTTGAGGCAGGCAGACCGGTTGGCAGGCCCCCTGCCAGGACTCAGGGTCAGGGTGTGTGCAACTCAGATGAGCACAGGTGGCTGAGGGGGTGTGCAGATTCCAGACCCCCTCTCAGGTCCAGGTGACCTGTAACATGCCGAATGTGGGGAAGGAGCCAAATCTGCATTCCGGGCTCATGGGACTGACAGCTTGTATCAATGAGCCAGGGAGCCTGCAGCCCAGGCGGGGTGGGTGGGTGGGTGGGTGTGTGTGTGTCACAGGTGGCTGACCTTGGGCCTGAAGCTCAGGGGTGGTCCGTGCTAGGGAGCCAGGTGAGGTCAGCCCTGAAGGGGTGGCATGGGAGGGAGATGCCCCAACGGTGGGACCTGGGACTCAGCACACAGGAAGCTTTCAGTGACCGTGGAAAGAAGGAATGCCTGAGGAATTGGTGAGTTTGAGCACTCCAGCTGCACCCAGAGGGAGGCAATCGTGATACAGAGGCTGAGAGCTCCAAGGAGTGACTGCCCAGGTGTCCAATCCAGCCGAGGCCAAAGGCCACGTGGGATGAAGCCTGCACTGCGAAGTGCCACTGCTCACTCAGGGTGGCTCAAAGTACTGCGGACGGCAGTTGCCCTGGTGCGGTAGGACAGGTTGCAGAATCTGGGGAAGGAATGGGAAAGGAGGCAGGAGGCACTTTTGCAGAAGAGGTTTGGTGAGGACGGACGGACACGTGGAGGCATCAGCTGGACAGACCGTGACGACTTGCTCAGGGACACCTGTGTGTGCCTGCCTCTCCTCATCTTCAGGCGTCTGACTGGGGAGGCCCCAGGCCCTAACCACTGGCGCTGCCTTGCTGACCGGTCTCAGAAAAACCGGAAGGGTCACTTGAGGCTCAGCTCCTGCTGCGATACAAACTCCACGACGAAACGGGACTCGAATGAAAACAAATGCGAGTCCGGGAACAGCTGCTGCACGGTCAATGGAAACCTGCCTTTCACGTTCTGACCTCCTGCCAAGAAGGCTGTGGCTTCCAGGGGCTGCGGAGCCCTGAAAGCCCACCGCCCCATCCACACTGCCAGTGACGAGCGGGGAGGAAAACCAGGACTCGGTTCTACCCCATCATTTATTACAACCCCCTCCTCGTGTTCCAGAACCAGAGGCCATTTAACACACAGCCAGAGCACCCTAAAACTGACGGTGTTAAAGTCCCCACTTCTTCCTCAGTACATTAAGCCGGAAGAAAAAAAGGCCTTTAAAAAATCACAATCACCAGGGTATAGTGCGTCCCAGGAAGAGCACCTTTACTGAACGGGAGGGAAAACCTGTCGGGAACCTGCGCGAACACACGGAGCAGCGGGCAAGGCTCCTGCAGAATGACTCCCCGAGGAACATAAATAGATCCCCTCCCAGTACACACACGTCACGTGAGTGCACACATACGTGTAATATATTAAAGAAATTTGGCTTCTGCCACAAGTGGTACACTCGCTGGGAGGGCTGGGCAGGGCGCTCTCCACCCCACCCCTGGGCCCTGGCAGATCCAGTGCTTGTAGAAAAGTGAGCCAGCTACAGGGAGAGGTAAAGGCCCAAGGCCACCTGCCTGGAAGGCCAGCGTGGCCCCGGGGAAAGGGAAGTGCATGGGCCCCAGAACGCAGGGCACCGCTCCAGGTGAACAGAAGGCCTGGGCTTCTCCTGGGATCCAGTGTCTTTTGGGGGTGGGAGTAGAGTTTTCAGGCCCACGAGGGCTCAGCCCTGTGAGCATGTGAGCATGCGAGCATGCGTGCATCGGCACACCCGTACACACACACAGGTGCACACTTCAGTGGAGGTCGACAAGTTGCGAACAAGTGTTTGCACAGGGGCGTACCCTAGTAGTGTCTGCTTTGGGAGGTCAGTTCTGTCACCGCGGCGTGAGCACCCCTAGGCTGAAGTGGGTTTGCTCAAAGGACACCAGGTGCCGGAGGCTGCAGATTCGGAAGACCCGTCACACACCTGGGAGTGTCACCACTCAGGGCTTGGCACAGTGTTTTCATTAACAAAGCAAATGGGAGAAACGCGAGGGAACCCTTTCCTCATTCTAAGACCCTTTCCCAACACCACAGGCGGACAGGAGAGGAGGACAAGTCCTCAGAAGGCGCATCAGTAGTTTTTAGGTCCAGGAGACGAGTCACACACAGCCGTACTCGTACCACACCGTCTGCTGGTCCCCACCCGGCTCCGGGGACGCTGGTGTGCTCTTTGAGTTGTTCCCACGACTGAAGTCCTCGGGAGCCTGGCTGGTGTGCAGAGCCAGGTCGGGAGACCGGGCGGGGCTCTTGGCAGGGAGCCCCTCTCTGTGCCCCTGCCCTAGGATGCCATCACCCTCCGAGAGGCTGAGCCCCGCCCGGACAGGGGCGACAGTGGCCACTTCTCCTGAGTGTGGGGGGTTTGGGGGCTTAGTCCTGGCAACAGGGGCCACAGCAGGTGAGAAGTGCGGGAACTGGGAGGTGCTGCCGCCTCCGGTGGCAATGGCAGGGGCTGTGGCAGACTGCGGCAGGGGGGCCAGCCCCTCCTCCTTTGGGGGAGCCAGAGAGAAGCGCCTCGTGTCCGGTGGCCGGCTTCGGGGACCCGGGCCCTGGCAGGGGCCACCAGCCTTTCCCACGAGTGGGGTCCGCTCCCGGGCCAGGCTGTGGGAACTGGAGGGTGTGATGCTTTGCAGGGTGTAGCTGCCCATGTCTCTGCCCCCTGAGGCCTCAGAACCCCCCAGCTTCTGAGCGGGCTCCTGTTTGCAGACGTCTGGCCCGCTGGCCCGAAGCAGGTCGGCTGAGGCCAGGCTGAAGGCCCTGCTCAGGGACGAGCTGCGGCTGGCGCCTGTGTGGGAGGCTGGTGGCAGAGTGGCCTGCCGGGGTCTGCCCAGAGATAGGCTCTGTGGGGGCTGGGCCTGCCTCCCCGGGGCACTGGGTGGGGCCTCGGTCTCGGCGGGTCTGAAATTCGGCTTTACATACTGCCCCGGCTTCAGCTGCCTCCCCTCAGAGGTGTGGACAGCCGTCTTAATGGTGGGGGCCACGAGGCTGGTGGGCATCTTGGCCCCTTCTTTCCTGGTAGGCGGTCCTGGCTGACCCCCGACGGCTGGGAGATCATTGGCCTTCCTGAAGTAGTCGCTTAGCAGGTCATCCCGGCGACTGGGAGCGTCCTGCAGAGAAGAGGGGAGGCGCTGAGAGGCAGGCGGGAGAGAGAGCCAGAGGGTCCTCGGAGAGCCCTCACTGACCCAGGGTGTCCCCTGTGCAGCCGCACAGCCAGGACTGACGTTTCCCGCTTGCCCTTGATCAGGATGGCGGGGCCAGGACAACTCACGGGCGGAGGGAGAGAACCCGACACGGCTCCGGCACCCGGCACTCCACCGGCAGGAAGACGGCCCGGGGGAGGGAGACGGCCCTCCACCCAATGTGTCCCTTTGCAGAAGGGTCAGGCCTGGAAGCCTGCCGCGGTGTCAGCCTGCTCCTCCCTGTCCCACCAAACAGAGTGGGAGGTGGAGGGCGGGTTTGCTGGTCCCCTTTCCTCCCCAGAGCACCACGCTCAGCCACCTCGCCAGGGCTCCGCCTCAACCGCCAGGACTAGAAACCAGGCTGCTCCTGACAGGCCGGCCAACCTCGCTCATAGCCCTCGCTGCCCCCTAGATCTTTCTCTTGACCTGGGAAATGGGGTGGTGGGGCTGAGAAAGGCAGCCTCCCCAAGGGGAACTCAAGGCCTTGCAGGGGACGACCACCTGCCACTGTTCCCTCAAGGCTGCCCCGGCCCCCCAGCTAAAGTCCGCTTCCTGCCCTGTAGGCAGAGTCGAGGGTCACAGCAGAGGTGGCCCGGCCTAAAGGGGTGCCCTCTGGCCCTTGACAGGGACAGTCTGCCGACCTCTGCTGGTGGAGATGCCGGGTCAGTGGGGGTTCAGAGCTCCTCACCTTTGAGGCGGGCGCTACCCCATCTTTGGAGAAGCTCCAGGGGTGGGCACACACTGTCCCTACCCTCCGTGTCCGCTGCACATCTCTGTCTGCCCACCTCACAGACACAGGAAGCACCCTCCGGGGTCTGGGCTGCAGCCAGCATACGGGGCTGCTGGCTATGTGCCCCCCATCCATTCCTTTGGTCCTGGCCCATCTGAGGACAGGGTGAGGGAGAGGGCACCCCTGGGCCACTCACGGGGCCGGGGGAGCCGCGGTTGCTCTCCTCCAGGAACTCCTCCAGGGTGACCATCTCGCTGCTCGGGGAGGCGCAGGGCCGCACCCCTGCGTGAGGCTGGGCCACACCCCTCTTCTGGACACCCTCCTGGGCGAGAGGCCCGTTCCGGGGTGGCGGGTGCTCCTGGCGACCGAGGGCAGTGCGTCGTGGGGTGCTGGCATCCCGGGGCGGAGGAGCCGCGTCCCTGCTGGGGACCAGGTCTTCGCTGCTGAAGCTCTCGGCCCTGCCGTGGAGTCGGTCGGAGGAGCCTGGGGGTCAGGGTGAGGAGACACCGGGGAACACGTCAGGCTGCCGCTCCCACCTGCCCGCCTCCGTGGGCTGCCTCCGGCTGGCGGCAAACGAGAGACCTGCCCAAGAACTCAGGGCACCTGCTTCCCGGCTGCCGCCTGGGGTGTCAAGGACATTCTGGAATGATCTGGAATCTTACACTGGCATGTGAAAACAAAATAACTCAAAATAAAAGTGGAAAACTTCTGCTCAGGCTTAAGGGAACAGCTGTCAGCACCTCACTCATCAGCTCCTGGGACAGCGCACACACTCCTGCAAAACACACAGCAAGCGGCTGGGCAGACACGCCACGTCCTGGGCCGAGAAACAAACTCGAGACGTTTGGAAGGAATCACGGCCGGCCACTTGGGATTGCAGCTGCCGGTGCTTGCCCCCTTCCCGAAGGTGAAGTACTTGGACTCAGAGGTTGGGGGGTTCGACCAGGAGCCCAGGGCTGGTCAGTGGAGAAGGGATTTGAACCCAAAGCCACTACAACTTTCAGGCCTGAGCTTGAAACTGCATGACGTGTGAACACACATGCACGATGCTTTTAAGATCCTTGCTAGTTGCATTTTAGACAACTAATACGAGCCCTGAGCCTAAGATCCGAGTCTGGCGCAAGGGTCTGAAAAGCGCAAGGAAGGGAAGGCCAGCTTACCCTTCAGAGGGAGCGGCGAGCCGTCGCTGGACGTGTTCCTGCTGCTCTCTAAGCTGCCCGGCCGCGAGGCTGGAAGGAAACGAGGACGTCACCCTGAAGGGCCGATGACCAAGCACGTCCCAGACTAAGCCGTCTAATCCGGAAAAACTTACACCACCAGGTAACTCTGTGCCACAGTTCGTGCAAACGTCCTCGGGGAAGACAGACTTCAGGATTCTCACCGGAGGGCGGGGCGCATGCAGCACAGGCAGGGAGGCTGCCCAGGAGGACAGTCTGCACTGTTTGTTCTGTGAGGTCCGGGGCTGGGGCCTCAGACAATTTGGTTAACAAGGGAAACTGGCATGGAAAGCAGGCGACAGAGGGCTATTCTGGGTAAGCCGAGACTTGGGACAGCCGGCCCTGATTACTGTGAGGAACTCTCTGGAGCACGCACGCCACGAAGCGTGTGCCCGTGCTCAGGGCAGCTGCGCCTCGGCCTTCCCTGGGAGCGGGAGCTGGGACCCTCCGGAGGGAAGAAAGCGCCTGCTTTTCCGGGTCTTTTGTTGGGAGCCGCCCCGCCTGGTTTCAGGAGCTGTAACGCCCCCATGGCTGAGGCTGAGTGAGCGACCCTGGAACCATAAGCCACTAAGGAGACAAAGCTTATCTCCCTGGCAGGAGCTCTGCTTCTGCACTTTTTTTCAGCACTGGCCTCCAGTGCTTGGTCAGTTAGCCAATGATGGGTAAGATTCCTCAAGGGAGGATTGACCTAAGGCAGGCATGATCACATGGAGGCCCCAGGGAAGGACTTGGGGGGGCTATGGAGAAAGGGGGTGATGGACCCTTGCCCCTCAGCTTTGACGAAGCCTGACTCCCCTAAGTCCGCGAGAAGTCTCTGAAATTTCCTTGGCTCTCTGTCTCCTCTGCCTGACTTAAGCCTGAAATAATGACAGAGGGCAGTGCAGCCCTGTGCACCTTTGGGCTGAACTGCACTGGGAAGGGCTCTGTGTCCTGCCCCGCCCAGCGAAGTCGGCTGTGGATTTACTGGCTCTGCGGGGCACTCGGTTCCCCAGTGCTGGTGCACCCCACACGAAGCAGGCATCGGGAGAGAACCTGTTTACTAACAGGGCAAGGGGGTGAGCCCAAACACAGTTGGTTTTCGTGAAGAGTGTCCCCTCTTTGAGAAGGGGACGTATGAGCTAAACAGTGCACCCCTGTCCTTAAAAAGGAGTGTCACTAAAAGGCAATTGTGGAACAAACCAATGGGTCTGAAAACACCTTTGTTTATTCCAGCCCCACCCTGCAAACCCCTCTGCCCTCTCTTTCCTGACAAGAGAATCTCTAGGAATCAGAACACTAAGGAAGAAAATCCTTCTCGGTCAGCCAATCAGGCTCTTTGCTGAGAATGACCAAGGGTGGTGGCAGATCCCCCATCCTGTTCCCTCCTCCCAGGATCAGGATATGAGGGCTCTGTGGGGTCCCCGTTTGACTGGAGCCTGTCTTCACCCCAAAGCTGTAAATGCCTGTGTCTGTGTGTTGGGAACTGCCCTGCCTGGTTTCAGAAGCTGTAATGCCCCCGCCCCCTTGTCCCCACCCCCATGGCTAAGGCTGAGTGAGTGACCTTGGGACCATAAGCCACTAAGGAGACAAAGCTTATCTCCCTGGCAGGGGCGCTACCTCGGCCTCTTTTACCTCATCCATAACTGGCCCCCAATGCTTGACTGGTTAGCCAATGATGGGTAAGATTCCCCAAGGGGGGAACAACCTAAGACAGGCACAATCACATGCAGGCCCCAAGGAAGGACTTGGGGGCTACAGCAAAAAGGGCTGGTGGACCCCTGCTGCTTGGCTACGTCCTCATTCTGTCTGCAAGAAGTCTCCTAGTCTCTTGGCTGCCTTACTACCCCTGCCTGACTTAAGCCTGAAATAATGCTGGTGGTGGGTTACTGCCCTGTGCTGGAAAGGGTGGGTCCCCTAGGCCAATCGGGCCTAAGAGAGACTATGTAAAATTCTATAAAACCTGCTTTGTTCAGAATGCTCTCAATTAAATGATAAGGATCCAAGTAAGCAATGAGTTTGTTCCTCAAAGTTTTATGGCTCTTTAGCTATCTGACCCTGACTCAGAATAGGCCCTCAGGGTTCTCTGTTATCTATTGTTTGATCATTACTGCCTGACAATGACTGATGAGCTTTACCTGTATTCCTGTGCAAAATGAACCAAATAAAAGCCCATTGAGGAAAAGGCTCTTGGCCCTTCTCCTTTGTGAGATTGGCCACCTTTCCTCCCCAACAAAATCATGTCTTAGTAGACTTATTCTCATCCGTAGTGGCCAGGGGAGCCCCGCAGACAGAGTCCCCCCCCACATCTGTGGGAACCCATGTCAGCACCACTCAGCCCTTCAGGCCACGGGTGGGCTCGAGATAACGCTCCCTCCCACGCTTGCTGGTGATCGCTGCAGAGGCTGAACCAGAGTTTCTTCTTTTTATTAAACAAAGAGTTTCTCACCCTTCTAGGAATTGCTTCTCGGAAATCATAAAAACCCAAAGCAACTTTTCACTTTTGAGAAGGTTGGTATAATGCAGTGTTTCTCTTCTGCAGAAATTTACAATATGCTTAAATCGGATGGCAAGGGCTTCTAACAATTTCTGGAGGAAATTTACACCTCGGAGCCACTCTGGGCCACTAAAATCAGAGTGGGAGACCTTGCTGCAATCAATGCTTCCTGCATGGGTCTCCAGAACTTCCTTAAAGCAAAGGAAATCAGAGCCTACAGAAGTAGGATACTTGACAAGTAGTGATTTCCACATCACTGGAGGTATGTAAGCAGAAGCTGCACGCTCAAGCCCCTAGGGAGAGCAGGGAAGGAGTGCTGAGGAATTCCCACTTCAGCATAACTCCACTTTTGCCAATTTTGAGTGCTGGACTTCCACAAGGACTTAGCTTGAAGGGAAAGTACCGTTGATGAAAACAGGCCAGAGAACTGAGGCTGAAGGGCACCATGCACCGACCACTCACCCTGCGGCCTGTGGCTGGCGAACTCCAGCTCCAGGGATGGTTCACAGAGGCTGTCATCCGAATTATAGCCTGTGGGGAAAACAAGGCTGGTGAGTCAGGGACCTGGTGTGCCCACAGGGAAACCAGGGCCTTTTGCCAGATGGCCACCTCTGACTCCTGCCCGGCACCTGAGTTGTGGCTCTGATGCTGCAAGTGGGGGGTGGTGACGTGTGGGTGACACCCTCGGGACCTGCTTGTACTATGTCTGCCTCTAGTTCTGCTGGGACGGCTTCATACTCCCAACTCCTACTGATTCAACTCTAAATCACGCTTCTACCCGTCCAGTGACTGGGACTCCACACCAAAGAGGTTCCTACCTAAGGACAGCGCAGCCGAGGGAGCTGACACTCAGTGAGTGCCCTGGGGCCCCTTTCCAACCTCGATGCTGCACCAAAGGCAGAGGATTGTGAAAGTGAGTCTCCTCTGGGGGCCTCATTACCTACACGTGGCTGGAGGGGGGAAAAGGAAAGAACCCACCACGGGAGCAAGATGCTGGCTCCCCAGAGGTGGAACCCTGCGCCAGCAGCCCCTAACCGGAACCAGCCCAGAATCTATGGGCACCAGCGAACTGCTCTTTCCGTGACAAGAATGAAATGCTGTGTGCCTTAAACCTGCTAGATTCTGACGGCAGACCCCGGCTCCCCTCTACAATGATGCTGGGGGTTGCCGTGGGCAGTGCTGAGTGTGCAGAGAGCCGGGGCCCTCCTGCAGCCTCTGCAGCCGTACAGACAGGCTTGGGCCCTGACTCAGGGTGGGATCCAGGCCGAGAGCCCACGGGTCCGCCAGGAGAGCTGGGCTTGCGCCACACAGGCTGCTAGAAGTCCAAGGGAAGATGGGGTTCCAGCCCCTGCTTGAGACCAGCCAGGGCTCCTGTACCCCAGAGCCCGGGAGGCTGGGGCAGGCGGCCAGCTGCCGACAGCGGACAGCAAACCACGAACCTGGCTGGCAGGTGGCACGATTCCCTAGACACCCTGCAGCTTGGGGCTGCAGTCCTCAAGGTCTGGCTGGGAGCGGAGGGCCGCCAGGCAGCCCTCGGCTCCCTCTGCTCACACCCTCCCAGGGCTCGCCAAGTGCGACTTGTAAACGATGAGGCCTGTCTGCCGGGCTGTGCGTGCAGTGGCCCTGGGAGCCCCGTGCGGGCTGTGCTGTGAGGAACACCAACCCTGCTCTCTCCAATTCCTAACATCCCGCGGCAATCGGTTTTCTGTCGTCTCTTCAGATACGTTCACCTCCAAGTTAGAAGCAGACTGTCTTTTTCAGTTTGAAGCTTTATTTTTCCCTTTCTGATTGTGTGTAAATCTCCAACCAGAAACTGAACCGGGTGGGTGGCTCTCCCCCGAACGGTTCCTTTCTACAGCCTCCTGCTCTGGTTTCACGCCTACAGCTTTGCTCATTCTGGGTCAGTGATGGGCGCTTGAAAGCTCTCATCTCTGTGGGCGCAGGCTCACCTCAGGTGTCTGGGGCCCCTGAACTGTCCCGGGTTTCACTTGGCAGGATCTGACCGAACTATTTTGCTCATCAGACAGCCCCTGAAGAGCATTTTCCTCTCGAGTCGCAGGTGTGGACACACATGGCTACTGGCATCCCAGGAGACACCCGCTTCGTAATCCTACCCCAAAGCCCCTTGTTTCTCAGAGTGGGACACCTGCCCTCCACTCTGACAGTTCAGAGACCCTGTTGAGTCTCCTCCTTGGATAATAAACCCCTACGGTTGCCTGATTGTAGCCCAAACTCTGGTTCCTGCCTGTTCTGGAGCTGCCTGGTGCCGGCACTTCCTGGGCCGTGGTGGTGGGTTCTAGGGCCTCCCCCATTAGTGGCTGAGGGTCAGGACTCAGATGGTGACGTTACCTACCCCGAGTCACAAAGCTACAGACGGGGCAGAGGCCTGACCCCGTGTCTGTGTGACGCTAGAGCCTGTCCGCAGCTTAACTCGCCTGCTGACCACCCACCTGTCCGTCTGAGATCCCTCCCGCCCAAGAGCCGGGTCTCCAGAAGGGACCCTGGGCCCCAGCTGCTCAGCCCTTGTGGTCCTGCAGGGACCCGTGACTCACCTTTGGTGCGGCTGGGGTGCCGGGAGAGGGGGGTAGAGCTGGAAGGGGTCACGGTGACGGCTGTGGATGAACAGGTCCGGGAGCCCAGCTCCGAGGGCCAGGGCTTCAGGGCTGGGTCAGCGGAGGCGTCTGTGAGGTCAGGGCGGCCGCTGTGCGGGGACCCTCGCTTTGGTTTTAGGTCCCCAGGGCCTGGGGCAAAGAAGGGCACTGAGAATGGGGCCACACAACCCCACACCACGGTGGGGCCACCACACGGAGGCCTGGAAGCAGAGGCAGCAGGGCACACGGACCACGGAGACAAAAGCCGGGCTGCGCGCCGCGGGGGCTGCGGTCCGCTCGGAGGCCCCGGGAGGCCGGCCTGGGCTCTGCCGCTGGGTCACGCGCAGCAGGAGCCCCGACGGCTGGAGACAACGCAGGGCGAGCTCAAGCGGCCACAGTAAATGTTGGCAGAAGTCCAGCAAATGAACTGCAGGGCACACCCGCCCCGTGCAGCTGTGTCTCACTGCAACCTCTGACTGAACGAGACCCTGACCGGTGTCTGCCCAGGACCACGGCAGACCCGCAGTCGTGGCCTTCGAGGCCCAGGGGGCGCCTCCTGCCAACCGGCCCCTCTACGCCTGGAGGAGGGGGGCGCTGCCTCCCCAGCGACGGGTTCACGACACCTCCAACCCTGCGCGGTGACACCGGCCGAGAGGGCGGTCTGTACCTCGTACTTGTGCCTTCCTGCAACCTCTGAATTTTCTGCCACGAACATATTCTCATGTCAAAGTTAAATAAAATCCTACATAAAAAAAAAAAATTGGAGCCCTGGCTGGTGTGGCTCAGTGGATTGAGCACCGGTCTGTGAACTACAAGGTTGCCAGTTTGATTCCCACTCAGGTCACATGCCTGGGTTGCGAGCTGGGTCCCCAGCTGGGGGCGTGCAAGAGGCAACTAACTGATCAATGTTTCTCTCCCTTTCCCTCCTTCCCTTCCCCTCTCTAAAAATAAATGAAATCTGCCCTGGATGGTGTAGCTCGGTGGATTGAGCATGGGCCTGCGAACCACAGAATCACAGTTCAATTCCCAGTCAGGGCACATGCCTGGGTTGCAGGCCAGTTCCCAGCAGGGGATGCATGAGAGGCAACCATACACTGATATTTCTCTCCCTCTCTCCTTCCTTTCCCCTCTGAAGATAAATAAATAAAAACCTAAAAGTAATAATAACAACATAAAAAAATTAAATCTGTTTTTAAAAAGTTGGAATAAGGCAAACCCCCAAATCCTTCAGCTACTTAGTAGTGGGAATGAGGACGAGCGGTCCAGACACAAGTTGAACATCAATGCCGTGGGGTTCCTGGCAGCGTCAGGACGACGCTGTTTTGCCCAGTGTCCACTGTGGAGACCCCGGCCCCTCTCCACACTCTCCCAGAGCCCTGGCCCCTGCCCCTCAGCCACCCATGTCTGGACTCACGGAGAAGCTTTTAAGCACCCAAATCTTATGACTTGAAATTGCGAAAATCTGGATTTTGAAAGATAACCTTAATGAGAAGCAAGATTCAAGTCTGGTGGAATGAGTCGAACAGGCGTCCACAGGGTGGAGGTAAAATGAGGAGCGGAGGGGGCAGAGATGAGCACACGGCAGCGATGGGGGGGAAATGCATGTTTCCGACAGCATGCGGGGGAGACAGGGCCGAGGGCCAGGACGATGCAGCCCAGGGACCCCAAAGCGGATGCAGGAGACCAGGTCAGCGCCACGGGGACTGACCTGAACGTTATAATAGCTACACGTTTATTTTTATGGTTACCTTGTTTTTATGGTGAAACTGGCTTTCCATTTACCGTACTGATAATAATCTCTCCTTGTAAAATAAACGTTAAGCGGCAATGGCGAGTCAGTTCAAGGGAAGACAGGTAAGTAATCACACGGGTCATAGAGACATGGCAGAAACCAAGGAGGTGGAACAAGGATGGCTGGAGACAGGAAACACTGCAGTAGCTAAAGGCCTCTGTGGACCGGCTCGCCCCCGCTCTGGCTGCGATATGCGTGCTGATGCTGTCTGTCTGTCCACTGTGGTTCTGACATCAGCATCCAGGGGGCCAGAGCATCTCAGCACAGTCCTAAGACTTCACTCTGGGCCCAACCCTGGCTTGGCAACATCAGGCAACATCGAGGCAATCACTCAAAATGCTTGAACAGAGCAATAAATCCTTCAAAATACAGAACACATCGAAAGAGTGCCTTACTTGCAAAAGCCAACAATTCCGTGCTCTGACAAAGAACGTGGATAAAAGGGCAGCAGTTTCAAATTTAGCGGCTTACAAATAAATCTTAAAAAGTAATCTCACTGGACAGAGGGCGTACATTTTCGGAAGCACAGCGACAACGGACCAGTTCTGCGTCACACACGGGCATGACATAAGCCTGCAGGTGCGAGAGAGGGGGCAGCACACGGCCAGGGGACTTACTCGGCAGGGACATCCTGGCCCGAGGACCTGTGCTCGGATGTCCCGAAGCTCCCCTAAAACTGTGCTGCGCCGGGGTACGGTCCAGAGGGTGTGGCAACTCATCTTCTCTTTTGAAATCGGAATCCACGCTGGCTACTTTAAGCTTGGCTGGGAATTGGGGTCAGGAGGAGGGGTCCGCTATGTGGTCCTCTGGCCTTTAGGTACTGCTTGCTTGTTTGTTTGAATTTCAGAAATGAAGGAGGGTACGTGATGAAGACACCGATAAAGGAAGAGGATTAGAAATCTCCAATTTCGGAAAAAGAGACAGACTCGTTAGGGGAGGGTGGAGTGTCAGAGGAAGACCAGAATCGCAGGCGTTTAGAGAAAGCCGGGTGGGCCGATGGAGACTTGTCTTTGTCCTTGCTTTTGCTTCTCAAAAAGGGACTCTTTTTGCGTTGAGTGGCTAAATTGTTATCCCCCGGATCACCCAAGAGAGGAAGGAAAAAAAACAAAACAGCAAATTAAATGAAATGCGTAATAACAACAAATGACGCTAAGTGGGCTAATGTACTTGGGAAATGAGAGCCCCGTCCAGCCCAGGGGAGAGGAAAACTGCCCACCACGCAGCTGGGATTGGCTCGGACTCAATTCAACTGCTCTGTGGCGTCTTCGCGCCGGCGCTGTCCTTACGGGGCACGTGAGGAGAGCACTGTGCTGCTCCAGGAGCCGGTGCGCTGGACTGTTTTCCAATTTCAATGTGTTGAATTACTAAAGAAGGATGTTTATTCGTTTAGGGCCAGCATTTCTCCCTCACCCATTCTGACGCCAGGATCCCTGGGGGCCCCGCTCCTGCTCGAGGGCGCTCAGCGACCGGCTTCTGTCCTGCTGGACACCACGGCCCACCCGAGCGAGCCCTCATCATTCCTGTACACCTAAAGGAACCCCTCTGGGCAGGATGAGTGTGAAAACAAACTATCTCTCTGTGGTACCAAGACACCCTCGACATCAAGAATGATTCCCTATGCAGCCTCTACTCTAAACCTACATTTTACAGCCTTTAAGTTACAGAGTCTTCTCAGAGCAGACCCTTGGTCTAACTTTCTGAACATGTCCTACGTTGACATAACTGATTTATCCGATTTCTGATTTAGGATTAAAACAGATGCTGGAACCTCTGTTATTTCTTTCTCCACAGCACCACCTGGTGGCCGCAGGTCACGCTACAGGATAAGGAACCAACTTGTCAAGGCTGGTGCCCCAAGTCTGTTGGCACCCTCAGGGACCAAAGCAGCTTTGACTCTGGGCAGCACTCACAGCGGTTAAGAGCCCGGGCTGCGTGACGTGCCAGACAGGTGCTCGGACCCCAGCTCTAGCACTTTTCTCTGGGCAGCTGGGGCGCCTGGCCTCCCTTCCTCAGCTCTGACATGTGGACGGCAAGCGCGCCCACCTCGCCCGGCAGTGAGGAGGGCTAAGTGAGGCAGAGAGAGCACGCAAGCCCACTGCAAGGGGGCCGAGCCCAGAAGGAGCGCCCGCTCCCTGGCTGCTGTTCCCAACATCTGTCCAAGCTGCTGGATCCCGAACCAGCATGGCGGTTCGGACTTCAAGTACCACCTTCCTCCGAAAGCTCTCCTGGCTCAATTAGGCTGGTCACGGTTAATTAATCCACCGTAGACAATAATGCAAGTTGTTGTCAAGAAATTTAAACAGCCAGTATGAAAACCTGAGGCAACAGAGCCCCTCCAGATAAAAACAGGTGCTGACGAGTTTCGTCGTCTTTTAGCGGCTCGTCAGCCCTGCACCTAATCCGTCTCCTGGAGAAAACAGCAGATGCCAGTGTTACACGTGTGTGTGCACGTGTGCGCATTTCTGCATTGCAAGTGACACGCCGGGACTGAGAAGTCATGAACGTCCCAGGAAAGGCTCGTGCATGTCACACTCGGGAGGCGGCTTGTCCCCGGCCCTCAGCGCTGTAGCATCAGCCCGAGAGCACACCAGTCTCAGGCCGGAGCCTGGTCCTCACAAGTCCCAGGGTCCTTTGCAAAATTTAAATTTCTCAGGAGGCAGGTCTGGCAGGCAGACAGAAAAATAACCTATAAGATGATACTCAAAAGTAAATTTGAAAATTTAACCTATTTAAGGCAACGGTTGGGTTCAGTCAATTGTCAGATGCATATTCCCACTGCCTCTGAAATGAGGAGGTGGCTTTGAGCATGTCTCCCACTCACGGCAGGCTAGGCGACAAAACTGTCACCGCCACAGCCAATTTACTTTCTTTTCACACGTGCACAACTGTGCCGCTTGTAACCAATAGCCTCTTAGACTCGATGAAACACAGCACGTGCAACTAGAAATCCATTTCAGAACCTCTGGCAAACTCCGAACGTGCTAAGTGACGAGGGAAGCCGCACCCCCTGGCAGTAGGACTCAAGGCCAGATCAGGGTGGGGGAGAAAACCAGACCTGCCTGTCAAAGTGACACAGAGACCAGAGCCACCTAGGGCCCTGCTGAAGATCCCGCTTGTGCCCATTCCGTGTGAAGTGCACCGGGGTCCCCCTACAGGACTGCCTTTGATGGGTACATGGAAAGCCCAGAACACGCCACTGAGCCTGTCTCTCTGGTGCCTGTGCGGACATCAGCTCTGGGTGTTCGAGTCCCTACCACATACGTGTGGGGTGATGCTTCTCATGCCAAAGTAGCTGAATTGGTATCGGCCAGAATTGGTATCGGCCGAAATGGCGCAACACTGACGTGGGTTTGTATTTCCCCTTGGTTGTTAACCACCTAAGGAGGCAGATGTGCGTGCATGAAGCATACCCTTCTATCTTCACACACACGTGCACACCCACAAACACGCATACCCACACACTGTCACACTGGTTCTACACTGTCCACGAGGAAGATCTGAGACCCGCCCCTTCCCTCCCCGCCCGCCTGCAGCCAGGCCAGCCCCTCCTACCTTTTCCGGCGGGCCCGTTGCGGGTGTCTCGCTCTTCTACGCCATTTGAGCTGGATGGGGCGGCCTCGGGGGGCTCCGGCTGCGATCTGAGAGGCTGAGAAGCCGCGGGCGAGGCTGGGTCCGAGCACTCCAGCGGCCAGGGAGGGTCGTCTGCAGTTGACTTCGGTCGTTCTCTGGAACCCTCTTTCTTTGGTTTGATGAATTTGACTAAGGCTTTGGCTCCAATCCAGTGGTTTTTCCTAGTTGGAAGTGGGGTTTTAGAACACAGCTGACCCTCACTGCTCCTCCAAGCAGGTCCCTGGGGCCCTAATGCAAGCCGGGATTTCCCTCACCAGCCTGGGAGGTTGGCTGTCCAGGTGGGGCTTAGAATGGTGGTGCTCTTTGCCGTCACCACAATCATTGTGTCTGGGGCTCATGCGGTGGGGCATAATTCGCAGTTAATCCGCACTGACCCAGGGGCAGCAGAAGCACACACTCGGCAGAAACCCACATTCGCCCCTCGGGAAAACAGAACTTCGGACTCAGCTCTCGGTGCGTGGGTATCTGTGCGAGATAGAGGAAGTGCCGCTGGGCCCATCTGATCTAGGTTTGTTGGCAATTTTCCCCATGAAAATGCCATTTTCTGGGAGTGTCAGGAACCTCTTCGTTTTGCGGTGGAGCTGTTAACAAGTGTCGTAAGCTGGCACACTCTGACCCTCCCTGGCACTGAGGAGTCTGGGGCAGGGGGAAGACGGCAGGGAGGAGTGGGCTGAATTACAAGTAAGCAGCGCACCGCAGCTCACCGGAACCAGCGGCATTCCCACACGAGAACCACAGCGAGGTTCTGGTCCCGGCTCTGCCACCGAACAGCCCTGTGCCTGCACAGACCCCTCCATGTCCTCAACCGTGCCCCAGTTTCTCTGCCAACAGAAGGTTCTGGCAGAGACTCTGAAGCTCTGATTCTGTGGCTCCGACAGAGAGGCCTTGCAGGGTCCTTGGAGACTCTGCCTGCAAGGCTGGGCTGGGGCAGGACAGCATGAAGGGCCTGCTCCTGGGGCTCGGGCCTGGGGGAGCCCTGCAGCCTGGGTGCCGGCAGCCCCAGAGACCGAGCCAGCCCACAGCGGGGCGGCAGCTCTTTCTGGAGAACAGAATGTGTTTGTGAAGCCGCCCTGGTCCTGGTGAATCCAGAGGCACTCAGCTAAGGCCCAAGGTTCCCATGTTTGAAGACCACGGGTGTGGGGCCAGGGGTCTGGCCCAAGCTTCCTTCCCAAACAGAAACATGGTTTTCCGTGCCCTGTTAAATCTTGAGACAAAGCCTGATACTAGAGCTTTCCTGGCTGTAAAACCAGGCCCTCTCTGCCTGCTTAAGAGGGCTCGTGGCCAGCTGGCAGCGGCCAGGCCTCAGCGGGAAACCCTGAGCACAGGGAGCGGGGCTGAGAGACTCCACCCTCTTCCCGCGCTGGCAGGGCCTGCACGCAGACGGCGGCCGGCAGAGACACGGCCCCCCAACTGGCCGCAGTTCGCCCCTACTCGTGACCGAGCGCATCTTCTGCCCCGTGTTTATTAAGCTGCTGAAACTTAAGCCGACTCACTTCTTTGGAGCAGGGTCATAGAACTTGTACTGGTCCATGATTTTTTCTTCCAGTTTCTCCTTATGTCTCCGTAAGGCATTTAATTTGTCTCTGTGACAGAGGAGAGAAAAAAACAGTCTGATTTAAAAAAAAAAACGCACAAATCTACTCAGCAGCTCAGCCTGGGTCCTTTTCTGGGATTCAGACACCACGGTTCCCGTGACCAGCACGATCGCCAAGGTGGGAACACATGGATGGAAGTGTCCGGGACCCCTGACCCCCCGAGGAGACGTGCCAAAAGCCGAACACCAACTCAGGAGAGCAAGCTCTGAACCGACTGAAAACTCAAGCTGGGAGACCCCGGGGCCTTCCTGGCAAGGTCGGTTCTGGACACTGGGTACTTGGAGTCAGAGCCAGGGCTGAGCTAACTCCTGCTGGTGCAGGTCTATGGCACCTGGAGTGGAGGGGAGGGAGGGGTCTGCCCTCGGTGAGTTTGATGGGCATCAAGGTTAACAACAAAGTCAGCTTCACAAAGTCAGACCTCTGACCTGGAGCCATTCTGACTAACACTGGGTCTCTGATAACAAGTCCTAGGAACAAACTCAGGCCTTTCTGGAGTCAGGGCAGATGAGAGCAAAGTGGGCCTTGGAAGCCCAGAGGGCGTGGGGGGGGCACTCGGGAATGAACCGGGCCCAGCAAATAGGCCACTGCCTTGGGTGGGGTGGATCTTCTGATGTTTTTTCCTCAAAGAACCCAGAAACCCAGGGTGTGAAGCAAAAATCTCTTGATTTCTAAATGTTGGAAATCAGTTCACATTTTCAAAGACACGGGAAGGACCAAAGAGACGCCCCTTGAGCCCTGGGCCGCCAGAGGGCAGCCCTGCTTGCTGGGAGGGAGTCTGGCCTTCCTGGAATGGACGGACGGCATGTTCATCTGACCTTCCCTGGTCACAAGGAAGGACAGTCCCATCATCACGGAGGGGTGAGGACCGCACAAGACGCATCTTAGATTACCCGACTTCCAAACCACTGGACTTCCAGTACCGAGGCTCTTCTTCCTCCCAACCTCCGTTCTGGCAGCAGCTCCCTAGGCCCCGTCAGCCAGCATCCCTCACACGCTCACTTCCCAGTGAGTCCGACTCATTAGCCAACATGGGAGCCTTCCCTCTGGTGCTCCCTGCACCTTCCCTGCCCCCAGACCACGCCGGGCTCCATCTTCATGCCCCCTCCCACTGCTGAGCCTCCTCCCCACCTGGGTCAGCAGCAGAACCCCCAATTCCCACCACCACGCTTCCCCCTCTGCGCCCCACGGAGCTCCCGGACATCTGCCTGGGGTGCACAGAGCTCTGCTCACACCCCTCCACCCCTACTGGTTTCTGGTGCCCAGGAAACTGGTCCTGGACACCTGTCGGGGCCTACGCCGAAGCCGGGACTCCGTGCACACTGGCGGGCGGAGGGCAGCCACGGCACACACACAGTCCACGACCCAGCTCGTTCAGGAAACCAGACACAGACAGAAAGGGCTCAGCCTCCGATCTGAACCCCAGAGCTCACTCTAACCACTGTGGTATTTTTTAAAGTGAACTCAATTCCTAAAGCAGATTAAGCAGCTGCTGACAGTGGGCAGTGTCTTCAAAAGCAAACAAGAGCCGATCATCCCTACTCACAGAAACCTAGAACGATTCCATGGACAAGCAGGGAAGGAGGTGCCACTGAGACTGTCTGTCCCCTTGTCCCCAAGACACCCCGGCCCAGGCGGTTCTGTGCCTGGCACGCCAGGCTCCCTCTGCCGACAGGTGCCCGCCTACACCCCTTACATGTACTGCTTCTGCTCCTCGTGGTACTGCTCCTTGCTCTCCATGTTCTGCTCCAGAAGCATCTGGTTCTGCTGGCTCAACAGCTGGATCTGGCTCAGGAGGTGGTGGTTTTCTTCCTCCAAGTTCCCCTTGAGACGGGAGAGCAGCTGAAACACAGACCACCGACGTCTCACACATGGGGCGCCCTGGTCCCCGCTGCTGGGAGCGCACCTCCCACAGAAGACAAAGACTGTGTACACGGAGAGGGCCGTCATGGCCAGTGACACGGGACAGCCCTCTGCAACGGCGCCGCCCAACCCAGCGGCCAAGGGCCATGCATGGCTACCGAGCACCGAAAACGCAGCCAGTCCGAGCTGGGACGTGGCATTAGTGCAAACACACAACCGAGTCTGAAGACTTAATGACCGTTTAAAAAAAAATAACATAAAATCTCATCAATAAGTTTTTTGGGGGTTACCTGTAATAGTTTAAATATGAGCTAAATAAAGTATATCATTAAAATTAATCCCACCTGCCCTGGCTGGTGTGGCTCAGTGGATTGAGAGCTGGCCTGCAAACCAAAGGGTTTGATGCCCACTCAGGGCACGTGCCTGGGTTGCGGGCCAGGTCCCTAGTGGGGGGTGTGAGAGGCAACCACACACTGATGTTTCTCTCCCTGTCTCCCTCCCTTCCTCTCTCTCTAAAACTAACATAAATTTTAAAAATCTTTAAAAAATTAATCCCACTCGTTTCCTTTTACTTTTTTAACAAGGCTAGTAGGAAATTTTGTATTGCATGTGGCAGCTTGCATCCTATTTCTATCGGACAGCTCTGCCCTAGAAGAGGTTTGGCACAGTTTTTCGGTGAAGAGCCAGAAAGTAAGTATTTAGGGCTTGCTCTCAGGACAGCAGTCCCTAGTGCAGCTACTCATCTCTGTTGTCTCGGCAGGAAAGTCGCCCCAGAGACGGAGGTTCCGCACGGGGGGGACTGTGTGGTAAAAAAACAAACTTTACTTGTGGACACCGACATCACTTGCCACCAAATATCCTTCTTCTGATTTCTCCCAACCATTAAAAAGTGTTAGCGCTATTCTTGGTGCAGCTGTACGAAGCCAGGCGGGGCTGGTGCTGACTTCAGGCCGAGGTGGGCCAGCACCCGCTCTGGGGCAGCCGTGTGCTTGGTGGGGCAGGAAAGTCATGAGCTCTGGCTGCAGACACACTGGGCTCCCACCCACGACTTGAGAGGGGTACGAATGGGAACCCCAGGCCACTGTGAGAATTAAATGAGGTAACACAGGTGAGCCCAGAGCGGGGAGGACAGGAATAAAATGATGACCGCCCGCCCATGCAGGGAGCAAAGGTCAGGTGAAAGGTGTTTGTGGATGCATCCCCGCCAGTCACGGTGTTTGGTCCGTTCAAACGCTTCTGCTTCCCTCCTGTCCTCTGTGTGACCTTCATGCGGGTGAGGACCCATGCTGACCTGGCCGAGCCCGAGGCAGTGAGATACCCCCTGGTGCCCTGAGGCCCAGCGGCCCAGGCCTCACCTCGCAGTGGTTGTCCAGCTTGGTCAGCGAGATGTCCATGGTCTGGTGCTGCTCCTTCAGCTCGTCGCACCGGGCCTGCCAGCGGTTCAGCTCCAGCTGCGAGGTGTTCAGCGCTGTTTTCAGCTCCTTGGTGTGTGTGTGCAGCTCCTCGTACTCCCCCTTCAGCTGCTGGTGCAGGAAGTTGACCCTGGGCGGGGAGAGCCACGAGGCCGAGGGCTGAGGGGCACGCCCAGGCTCCGTCCCAGCTGTGCTCCCTCAAACAACACGGCAGCCTCTCTGGGCCTCAGTCGTTCTTATGTGTATTTAAGTGTGTGGTGGGTGTTGAGCAAAAGCAGTTTTTAATCCACGTCTGCTGGGGTTCTGTGAAGGTGCCCCCACGCTGGGCTGGGGGAGACAGAACAGGCAGGCTCCGGCGTTGCTCCCACAGAGCAACACTGTCAACCAACAATCCTTTATGTTTAAGGCCTTAGCATAGCTGCCTATGTGGAAAAAGTTCTTCTATTACAGCACTTTTAAGCCCTCTCTGGCTGGAGCGTCATCCGTGCACCAGAGCGGTGACGGGTTCGACTCCCAGTCCGGCACCTGCCTGGGTTGTGGCACCACCAACGTGAGAGACTAACTTTTCTCTCTTACATCAGCATCTGTCTAAAACCAATAAACGAATCCTTGGTGAGGATTTTTTAAAAACCCACTTTTAAAAACTCTAAATCGGAACATTTTTGCTCTGAAATTCCCTGTCTGTGCCCAACTCCTCTCCCAGTTCCAGGCCCCTTTCTACTTTCGACTCCTGAGAGAAATAAAATATGAGATGCTGGGGTATGATGTGATTCCACTGACATCACCACCCCCACCGCCCATCTGGGGGCTCCTGGGGGAAGATTTATATCAGAGAAGCTCAAACTACAGGAGGCTTGCGGACTCAATGTGAACAGATGTGTCTCGCTTGGCCCACACCATGGTGCTTTGTCTTGTTTTTTAATTAACCAGTTTATTAACATTTAAAAATTTTAAAGGTTCATTATCACCACTGAAATGTGTAGCCTCTTGGAAGAGAAAAGCATAAACAAAGGATGACCCAGCAGCCCGGGCCCGCCAGGGCCCAGGAGTGTACTCCGCCTGCTGGTCTGGTCTGCCGAGGACACTCCCTCCACTGCGCCTGCCCCCCGCAGGCACCCCAGTCTGTGGCCCCTCCATACATATCACAACAAGGCTGCAGGAAGGAAGCAGCTTCCTGTGGCCACGCCTCCAGGTTTTGTGGAGACAGGCCTTGCACTGAAATCCTGATCGTGCCACTAACTGGGAGCGCTGACCTCAAATGAGCTACTTAACCTCTCTCAGCCCATTTCCTTGTCTGTTAAAAAAAAAAAAGGGTAAGAACAGCCTTGTTGTTTGCAGTACAATGTTCTATCGCGTCACCTCGAATGTGAATGAGTGTAACTGAAACTGTTTCCAAAGGTTCCTGGTCTCTGCCCATATTGCTGTCCCCTGATCAAGACAGGAAGGTGCCTTCTGTGACAAACGGACAGCCAGTGTGCTCGTGCCTGAGGATCCGGCAGTGACCGCGCACGTCCCCGTGAGGATCACGCAGCCCTGCCCTTGGGAACACTACTCGGCGTGAGTTCAGCATCCATTTGGGGCGCATTTCGAACGGTGAAACCGCCACCCAAGGCACAAAGTGCAGCAGAACACCAGGGCACTGGAGGGGCCCCGGGAAGGACGCTCCCGGGCAGTGCGAGGGCCAGCGCGGGGTGGGGGCCCGAGGCCCGTGCGACCCCGGCTGCAAACGTGCACCTCGGACCCCGGTGTCTGGGTGCTCTGGCCACACCCGGGGTGAGTGCCATGAGTGCCGACTGGGGGTCACACGTGCATCTCAGCGGGCAGGTGAACTCACACACAGGGAACCCGTGCATGAGGACCAGAGACTGACGGAGGTGCCCGTGCCCGGTACAGTCACTGCCGTCACCAGTGCGGAGGCCGAGGTTATCCACCCTGAGACAACGCGCCGTCCCGGCCACCAGCTCCAGTCCCCTTTTACCCATTACCATCCAGCTGTTACTGTGACAAGGTTTGTGGAAAACACTGTCACCGGAGACTCACTGGGCCTAAAGCCCAGCAGGGGTGTGACAGAAATCCCAGCACCTGCTGCAGCCCGGGGGCGGGGCGGGTACCTGTCCAGCTCTCCCTGCAGCCTCTGGTTCTCGCTCGCCGCGATGGCGTTCGTCCTCTGTTCCTGCTGCAGCGCCTCCCGCTCGGTGTTCAGGACCTTCTCCAGCTCCTCCAGCTCCGCCTTGTGCTTCAGCATGTCCTCGTGCCTGTCGGGGGGAAGCATGCCTGCTGGAGACGGACACCCCAGAAGACGGCAAGGCCCCCCCACAGGCGGCTTCTCTGCAGAGCTGAGGACGGGGATGGGCGGGCAGTGGGGTTGGACAGCAGAGAAACGGGAGAGTGGCTCCGGGGACAGATGTGCAGGTCGACGTCCAGGCCAGGCCAGCTCTGAGGGGCAGAGTTCTCCTCCCACGCGACGTGTCTCCGGGGGCCCTTCTAGTCCCATCAAAGCTGCCGTCCTCTGCTAGCCCACTGGGAACACAGTGACTGCTTCCTGCACTCCAAGCCCTTCTCGTAGGGAGTTACATTTAGGTTACAAGGGGGTCCACTAAGCACGAATGCATCTAAAAGCATACACAGCTGAATGCAATAGCTAATGTCCCTCACAGGGGCCTGGGTAAGCCCTCCACCCAGCTCAGGCACAGTGAGTCTCCCGTTCTGAGTCGGGCCGTGTGGGGGCCTGGAGGCTTGCCTGGTGGGGCCCGTGCAGCTGTAAGGGCCAGTTGTGCACACACACACACATGCACACACCCCCCCATTCACTAAGGCACCCCCAACCCAGCCCTTACCCTCCCCAACACCGTCCCCCTCAGCTTGGGGGCTGTCATTTCCTTCCTGTCTCAATCTGCACAGGTTCCCGTGCAGCCATCTCTGGAGCGCAGCAGGGAACAGGGATGACTCCGGACCAGCCCCGGCTGTCCCTCCTGCCTGCTGGAACCTTCTGTGTTCAGGAATGACTCGGGAGCTCCCCAAGGCCAAGGCGGTGACTGAGTCATCACCTTTCCATCTCCCCATTCAGGCAAATCCCTTTCCAGACCCCTGAGTTTTCCCTGCTCATGGGAAGGCTGACAGAGACCGCCCGGTGGTCCAGCGTGTTTGGCCTTTGTCTGCGGGTGCCCCACCCCCCATCAGCTGCGCCTGCAGCATCTGACCGGAGCCACGGCTGTGGGGGACTTGAACTCAGAAACCTGCCCCAGGGGCAGTGAGGCTTAGCCACAGGGCAGAGGCTGCCCCGACGTGGCACCGTGGAAAGCTGGAGGCGGGGGGGCCTGTTGGCTTTCGGGGCTAACGATTCTGGAAAAATGCATCCAGATCTGACAAATCAGGGCCAAGACCATTAGGGTCCCCAACTCCCGCTTCCCTGATGTAACGTCTAGGAAAAACCCACGGATCAAACACATTCCCGCCACTAGTGACGACCTGACTGCAAAGCAGGAACTGCGTGAGTCTCACTCACTCTCCGGTGAATGTGTGGGAACTAGTGTCTGATTGAAGGGCCAAATGACATGAATACAGAGCCACTGTCCCTGTGTTCCAGGCACCTGCGCCTCTAAACCTGCAGCCCTGCCCTGGCTGGTGTGGCTCAGAAGACTGAGCACCGACAGTGAACCAAAGGGTCACTGGTTCGATTCCCAGTCAGGGCACATGCTGGGGTTGAAAGCCAGGTCCCCACTAGGGGGTGCATGAGAGGCAACCACACACTGATGTTTCTCTCCCTGTCTCCCTCCCTTCCCATCTTTAAAAATGAAACAATAAAATCTTTAAACCTGTAGCCCTGCTTCAGATAGACCAAGGGGCTTCCAGCTATCTGTCCAACCAGCCAAAACTACCAAGTAAAACGTGTCTGCGTGTTCTGTCAAGCAAGAAAGGACAGGCAGACCACCACCGAACTCCTCCCTCAGAGCCAGGCAAATCCCGCCTGCACAAACCTGCCCCGTCTGAACGGACGTTACGAACACAAGGACATTGTTGTCATACAGAACAGGACACCAAGGAGGAGACCCGAAGAGCCTGGTGAGGGGCGGGCGCCACGCTGGTTCCAGCGTGTGAACACTTTTTGCTCCGAATCACAGGTCAGCTGGGTACGTCCAGACGCAGCGCCTGGCGTGCAGCAGACGCTCGCTACGCACTGCACGAGTACAGGACGGTGCAGGAGGAGGGCGAGGCGGAAACGCCGAGAGGCAGAAGGTGGTCATTTTGGCTGGAAGAAACCCAGTCTGATAGGCGGAGGCGTCTCTCGGCGCCCCTGAAGGGTGGAGATGTGGGCGGATGGTAAAGTGGGTGGAAGGCCCTGGAGACAGGTCACAGGAAGCCCTGGGTAAGTGTATACGCGAAAGCCGTCACCACAAACAGCATCATCGGATGCCCTCGCCAGGCTTTGCTGGCTCCCCGAGTTCCCTGGATCCCCATGACGGAAGCTCCCTGCACCTCGGCTGCTCCTGCTAAAGACCCGGCGTCTGCTTAGCATCTTGGGGAGGCCGAGTCAAGGCAGACACCGTTAGCAGGGACGTGTCGCAGGCACAGGAGGTGGACGGCCGCTCCCTCCTGCACTGGTCCAAGCAGACACGTCTCCTGCTCTCTCCTGCATTCCAGTCCCATGCACATCACACCTGCCCCGGGGCCCGGAACAAGCAGGATCTGCCGGGAGGGCGCTCAGTGCACACAAAGTGCACATGGTGGACTCAGTGCACACAAAGCCCCGATTTGTCAAGTGAGCAAAGTCAAGACTCACGCATTTTAATGAACACCGATTCCACCTGAAAAGTGGAGAGCAAGGGTGGTGAGTGGGCGGTCATGAAACGGCGGAGTGCTGATGCTGAGTGACAGGTACACAGGGCTTTCCCTGTACTATTCTGTCTACTTCTACACGTTTAAGAGTTTCCAAAATTGAAAGTTAGAACAAAAAAGGCAGCTCAGACTCTAAGAAGGACGGAAAGGCCTGGGCCGGCAGGTGAGGCATGCAACCAGAAAACGCAGCTGTGTGAACTTCTCCTTGCTCTTGGTTTGGAGAGAAAAGGAAGGAGGGGATGGGAATCCTCAGGGGAGTGGGGGGCCCCGATGCTGACACAGGTTTCCCTGAGCTGGGATTAGCTGTGCCCACCCTTCTCCGCCCGGGACCCTCCTGCCCCCCAGCGGCACAAACTCTACCTCGCTGAGGGTGACGTTTGCTCTCCCCCTCTCTCTGGGGACGTTCCAGTGCCCCAGGTACTGAAGCAGCACAGAGGAGCCGCCATGGGCCAGAGCGGAGTGGGGACAGGGCCCCAGGGAGCCCGCCAGCCGCCCCACGCACCTCTCCCCGAGCGCCTTGTGCTCCAGCTCCAGGTTCCGATGCAGCGTCCTCAGGCAGCTGTGCTGGCGGATGAGGGCCTCGTACTCGGTGGACTGGTGCTCGTGCAGCGCGCCCAGGTGCTCGTGGTCCTGCAGCAGGGCCTCGTAGGCGGCCTTCAGCTGCTCCTGCTGCTTCTGCATGTTCTCGAGCTCACTCTCCTTGGCCGCCTGCTGGTTCTGCAGCAGCGTGTACTGCGCAGTGAGTGAGGTGCTCTGGGAGGTCAGAGTGGAATTTTCCACCTGCCGGGAGGGAGAAGGTGATGACGCCTCACTGGGTGCAGGCCCTGGGGAGCCGCAGACCCCGTGTCCCCACACATCGTGAGAAGCCAAGAGCAGGTCAAGGGACCGTCAGGGCAGGCAACACCAGCTGGGCTGAGGCCAGTTCTACCAGGACAGCGTAAATGAACTGCCGCATGGCACTGAATGCCCCCAATCCACAAATGTGACCTTCCGGGCAAATTATGTCCTTTTTCTAGACAAGCTCCTTGGGTGCCCTCTTTGGCTACTTTTAAAAGCCTACTTTAAAAAAAAAAGTAGACACAAAATCAGTCGGGATATTGAATGCCTGAACACCACTCCAACCAATTCAACCTGGTGTTCACAGATCGCCCATCCGACCACACCCAGAACCCCCAGGACACCGAAGAGGAAGGAACATCCTCACTCACTCGGGGGCCAGGTTACCCCGATATCAAACCCGGACAACGTGGCAAGCACAACACAGGCCAAACCGCAATTTCACACCCACTTTATTTTGACTAAAGAACAAACCCCAACCTCTTTGCCCGGTGGTTTCCTGTGTGTTGTCCCTGCCTGTCACTTACCTACATTCAAACACTTTTCTCAGAAACTGTACAAATGAATGGTAGTTCATTTCCCCACAATCTCTTATCCACAACTACAAACCAACACCCTAACCCAAGTGGCCTGGAACCCAGTTTGCCTGACACGCTCAGCAGCCCGGGAGCCACCTCGTGGAGACTAAAGGCCCGCGCGGCTTTCAAAAGGCCCTGCAGGTTCTGCAGGGGAACCCAACTAAGTTGATCCCAGAATCTCTTTCCTAAGAATGGGTCAAGGAACAGACTCTGGTAAACAGACAAGACTGAAGGAAAAAAGCAGCTTTCGGCCCCAGTGGCCACATGCTCACTCACCAAACACAGCTTATCAACTCGTCACCACCTACAAAGACTCTGAGGCCGGGCACCACTGTTTACAATGAGCCCATTAAAAATAAAACACAACAGGACCTCCAACCCCCCCCTCCCATGCTTTGTGTTGCTTGCTGGGAGTCGGTGAGCCCAGGGCTGGTCTGCAGGCCGGATCCACCTGCGGCCCTCACCTGCCCGGCCCTCACCTGCAGCTTGGCTGTCTGCGTCTGCAGCGTGGTGTTGTGCTCCTGCAGGAAAGCGCTCTGTTTCTGCAGTGTCAGGATCTGAGTGCTGAAGGCCACGTTCTGGGTCTCCAGGTGCTGCAGCTGGTCCCTGAGCAGCTGCTTCTCGGCCTGCAGAGCTGCATTCTAGGGGAAAACACGAGGGCGTCGCACACCGGCTGGCACGTGGGACCTGGGCTATAAGGGGCCCTCAAGACTTGATGCTTTGGAGGCCAAAGCCAGGGTCCACCAGGTCAGAGAAGCAACATTTTCTCTCTTGGAAAAAGTAGTCAACAGAACTGGGGGGGAAAGGCCCCAAACAGCTCTAATTGGGGGTATATGCTTTCAAGACAGAAAAACACCCCTAAAAGGGATTCTGGACATGAGTGAGAATGAGAACCGAGCACATGACTGTGAGGCGAAGGCGGCTGGAGCTGGAGCCACTTCACCTGTTCCCTTGCTGACGCATTTCTTCTGTCGAATGGCTGAGAGCACCTGGGGAGCTGCTCACACAGGCTGGGAGTCCGAGCCTGCGGCACAGGCTCACCCCCCCCCCCCGGAACTGACAGCAGGTGGAAGGAGGCGGCCCACGTTTCACAGGCTGATGAAGACCTCATTAAATATGCCACCAGCTGGGCCAGGAGCTGGGGCACGTGAGCTTCAAGGTCACGTGGGCTGCCTTACTACCACGGGACTCGGGCCAATTCTCAAACTCTTCTGTCTCAGCTTTCTTGTCTGTCGCATGATGAGAACCGTCACTACCAGCTTCCCACCACCACTGGGCGAGTGAAATAAAACCAGGGGTTCAGACGTCCACTGACCAACTCTTCCCCTACAGGACAGTAAACGTTCGGGTGTGCCGGCCATGTGGTCTCCACCCCAACCACTGAGCCCAGGCGCCGCTGGGAAGGCAACCCACACGACAGGTGAACAAAAGGCACAGCTGTGTCCCAGTAACACCTTAGTTACAGAAGCAGGTGCCAGGCCAGGGCTGGCCGTCCCCTGGAACACAGCTCTGACACACGCAGGAGAGGCATGCAAACAGTCCCGGGGTGTAAGCTACAGGCCAACTCTGAGGGGCAAGCAGGTGGCCAGTCGCCGTGGGAAAATGTGTGTGCGCCCCCCTGTGGCGGAAATGCAGAGGGCAACTCCAGCGAAAACGCGCTCTGAGGACTTGCCAGGACCACGCAGAGAGTGTCCAGCTGCACCCGGAGAAGTCTTAGCAGATTCCACATCCGGTGCCCTTTAAAGGGATGGCAGGGTCTCCCTGGGACAAGGGACAGGATGGCCTCTCTCTGAGCAACCTGGGCTGGGGCAGCCAACTCACGTTCCGCTCCAGCTCGATGGCCCGGTCCTTCACTCGGAGCAGCTCCATCGTGGCTTCCTTGTGGCTGGGCCCCCAGCTCTCCTTGCCCTGGTGGGCAGCCCCCAACGTGCCCGCGGGGTGTTTCAGAGAGTTCTGCAAGTGCTTCCCCTCCTCCTGGTTCCGCCGGAGGACCTCACACTCCTGCTGCAGCTGTGGGCACGGGAGCACAGAGACAGGTGTGGGGCAGGAAGGGGCCTAGCTCAGCTCAGGGCCCACACCAAACCCCACCCTCGCCCGGCCCCAGTGATGACGAGGCAGACGCCCCGCTTTTGCTTTTACTGGAGGTGCACATTGCCTCCGTCCTATGTAGTTTTCCTTCTTCCCAAAGATAACAGAAGGGGCAGTGGCCTAGGACCCCATCCCGCCTCAGTCCTGCCACGGCCACATAACAGTGGCTGTCTTCTCACATCCCTGAGCCTCAATTGTCTATAACACGGAGGTGACCCTGGGAACATGAACCAGGTGATGCTATAAAGCCCATCCCAGGTCTAGACCCACATTGCTCTAGATCCACCCTTGCAACCAAGAAATGTGCCACGGCTTCATAAAGAAGCAATAAACAAATGCTTACGTGTGCATGTGTGGAGTGCATGTGTGTGGAGAGCATGTGTGTGTACAGGCATGTGGACAGCATGTGTGCGCCAAGAGTAGACGTGCACATCCTTACAAGCCTCTGTGCACCTGGGCCTGTCCCATCTGAGGCGCCCATGAGACCGGGCCTGGTGCCCAGGCCCGAGGTTTCAATGGTTCTCATTGGCGTCCCCAGATTTCGCCTCCTCTCCCCGCCGGTCCTGGCGTGTGTGACTCGGAAGCCGCTCCCTCAGGAACCCTGCAGCTCAGCCACATCTGCTCCAGGACATGGGCACCCAGAGCTTGTCCCGGGTGGCAGCTCTTACCGCCTGGAGCTGCTTCTGCAGCTGGTGGCTCAGGCTGGCCTTCGCTTCCACCTGCGCCTCCAGGGACACAATCTTCTCCTCCTTCGTGGCCAGTGTCATTTTTAATGCCGATTCGTTCCTGCCCTCCAAAATCCTGTATTTTCTGAAAAATACAATGACGTAACAGTATCATCTGTCTGCCTTTTCCACCCACAAGCTCCTGATCTCCCAGCTGCCACACATCCCTCCCTCCAGCCAGTGGGCTTCCTTTGGGCAGCGTTCAGCCCAGAACATTTGCAGAAGCCCAAAACCACCCGTCCAGAGCCCGCCAGGGACTCCCCAGGCCGGCGTCCCCATGGCACCTTCACACGTCACTGGGGCAGTTTCATGGCCATCGTTTTAGGAAGGAGTTGTCACCATGGCCTTTTTACAGAAGGGGAAACTGAGTCTCTGAGGGGTTAAGCAATTTGCCCAAGGTCACAGCGCTAGGTGGCCACACTGAAAGGATGTCACATTATCTAACATGTGGCTCGTCAGTTTCAAGTCCAGTGAAAGTCTAAGATGTTGGATTTCCTTGAAGAAATGAGACCATTTTAAAAAGCGTTGCAGGCAAAGACTGTGGTGAACTGAAAAAAGTGAAGGCTGGGGTCGGGGAGAGAGGGATGAGCAGGTGGCACGGAGGACTGCGAGGGCAGGGAGGCTGTTCCGTGTGGCTCTGCGGCGCTGGACGCACCAGGAGGCGTTTGTCCCAGCCCACAGGACCGACAGCTCCGAGACAGATCACCCGTGTGAACCAGGGCCTCTGGGCAGGTGACGTGTCTGTGCAGGTTCATCAGGTGTCACAAAGGCACCACCTTGGTGGGGGGTGTTGATAAGAGGGGAACAGGGCCACGTGGGAAATCGCTGTACCTTCCCCCTGACTTTGCTGTGAACCTAAAACTACTCTGAAAGGTACAGTCTGTTGAAAGTAATGGAAGAAGCCCTTTTACTGGACAAAAGGACCTCTGTCCTCTCCCCTGGGAGCCCCAGGGGGGACCTAGATCTGAGTGCGGAGCTCGGGGACACGGGCACGAGCCGTCGGGCCGGCAGCCACACGGGGAGGCCCTCACCTGTCACTGCTGTTGTCCTCCTGGAGCAGCAGCTCCTTGGAGAGCCCGACCTTCTCCAGCTCCTGGCTCAGCTTGTCCAGCTCACTAGTCAGCTGCTGGGTCTTCAGCTTCTCCAGCACCAGGTCCTGCAGGGACGAGGAGAGGATGACGTGGGACGGGAGCCCCGCAGAGACAGCAGGGAGGGTGGGGCACAGGCCCTTCTCAAGGCTGAGCAGCTGCCTTCCCATGTCGGGGTTGACTCAGGTGTCACAAGGGCCGGGCAGGTGGCTGGAGGGGGACGGTGAACCTCAGTGATGTCTCCCAGAGAGAAGGGATGACCGTGCTCTTCCAGCCCCTCGAGTCGTGGGTGACCAGGCCACAGAGCTGAGTGTCAAGGTGGATCCAACGTGCCCCAGACACATTTGTGAAATACCAGTATGTTGACCAGTGAGTAGTAGGTTCAAATTCTCACGACTGCCTTTTCTGGGGAGTAATGTAATTAAATGTTCATTACAGAGAATTTGGAATAAACAAAAAGTATCATAAGGAGGAAGGTCTAATTTCAAATCCTGGTTTTGATTTACTTTTCAGAAGCAGGCGTTGCTCTCACCGAGGAGGTTGACTTGGTCTGGCCCACCTGCACTTCCGCACCTCTTCATGGCTCTCCGGGTAGCTGCCGCTTCTGCCCGTGGCACAGCTCCCGGCATGCCCGCCTCCCCACCAAATCCGAAGGCGTGGACCAGCGGCACAACCGAGAATGGTGCTCGCCAAGCATGCATTCCACCTGCCGATTTCCCAGCTGCCCTGCGGGCAGGTGAAGCCCACGGGCTGTGGGGTGAAGTGACGGGGGTCACCCCCCAGCTGCAGCTCAGAGGATCTGGCGCACTGCCTTCCAGCAGCCTCTCCCCTGCCCTGGCTCTGCCCAAACCTTGTGCTGGGAGCTGGAGCCCAAAGATCGAAGCAGCTGAGTCAGAGAACAGGTGACAGGCTCCCAGGAGCATCACCTGGACTCCTGTGAGAAGCAGGCCCTGAGTGGTCACTGCTGCCACTCTGGGGCATCCTGTCACCACAGCCTAACCTAAGTCACGCCCGCCGCGGCAGAGACAGCGGCCCACCCATGTGAACATGGAGACCGGGCTCACTCCGTCCACTTCCTTTTCCTCCGAGAGGCACTGCTGGGGCACACTTCCCAGCCTCCCTAGAGACCGAGTCCTGCCCCGCGAAGTGTGCTCTCTCTCACTTACTCTCTGTCTCGTCTGCCAGCCACACACACAGGAGCCAGAAGAGGGCCCCACTATGGGATGGCCGAACCCCAGGCAGGGGGCAAGCCAGGTGCCTGTGTCATTGTGCTGGGGGCCACCTGGGAACAGCCACGCCCAAGTCCCACCTGCTCCAGATTCGGCTTCTGTGCTGGGCCCTTCAGAGATGCCGTTCACTCGAGCAGTTACTTGCCCTAACACACCCAGGGAATGCCCGGGTGACCTGTGCAAGAAGTTCCAGGGGAGAGCAGGACACACTTATCGAGAAACCGTAGAATGTGAAGACTCTCTGATACTGTGACCACACCTCCAGGGACGCATCCTAACAAAACAGGCACAACACCTGTGAAGGTGGACACGTGCCAGGATGCGCAGTGTTATTTCAAATGGTGGGAAAAACTGGACACAACCCTGGATGCTGAAAAAAATAACTGCGGGGAATTTTATAGTAATATCTGGCAGCCATTAGAAACCTTGGCTTAAAGCCCATCTGATGTAACGAGAAAAGGCATAATCAATCCAACGCACAGTAGGGCTGGGATATAGAGAGTAGGGTATCGTGTGTGTGCATGCGTGCACAGGAAAAATGATGGAGTAAAAGAAGCCACCTGGGGGCGCTGTTATCTCCAGGCAGTAAGGTAACAGCTGGTTTTTTACCAGGTCCGGCAGTGAACTGTCGAACCAGGAAAACGTTTAAAGAGGACACAGCCCCACTTCCATCCCGAGGCACACCCCCGACAGCAGGCCCCGCTGCACCCTGGGAGGGGCTGCCTGCACCCAGCTCACCTCTCTCAGGGTCGTCAGCGTCCTCGTGTGCATGGTCACTTGCTTGGTGAGGTCCCTGTTGTCCTTCTCAAGCTCCTTCAGCTTGGCGGCCGCGTCCCTGCAGCGGGCCAGCTCCTTGTCCAGGGCACGGCTCTCCTTCTCGGCAGCGGCCAGCTTGGCGGTGCTGTCATCCAAGACGGCGTCCTTGAGCTCCACCTGCTGCCACAGCCGTTTCACCTCCTTCTCCAGCAGCTTCTTGTCTTTCTCCAGCTGGGCCAGCTCCTGCTCCAGGGCCTTCCTGTCCGTCTCAGAGCGCTCCAGCTGCTTGTTGGTGAGCCGCTGGGCCTCCAGGTCCCGCTGCAGGGTCTGGTTTTCTGTCTCCAGATCGCTGAGCTCTCGCTCCAGGGCCTGCGACTTCTGGCCGCTGCTCTCCAGGCTCTGCTGCAGCCGCAGGTTCTCGGCGCTCAGGCTCTGGTAGCTGAGCTCCAGGCGCTCCGACTTCTTGCTCAGGGCCTTCAGCAGCTCCACGTTCTTCCTCAGTTCCTCCTTCTCCCGCTCAAGCTCCTGGTTCTCCCTCTCGATCTGAGCCATCTTGGTGCCCGTGAAGCGCATGGTCTCCACCATCCTGCGCAGCTCCAGGTTCTCTTCGTCCAGCTGCTTGTTGTCCCGCTCCAGCCCCTCCAGCTGCACCGACACGTTCTGCAGGGTGTCCAGCGACTTCCGCAGCCTCCGGTTCTCCAGTGTCAGGCTCTGGCTCTCGCGCTCCAGGGTGTCCGCCCTCTCCGTGGCTGTCGTCAGGGAGGTGACCTTCTGGGTCAGCTTCTCGTTCTCCTGCTCCAGCCGGTGCAGCTCCTTCTCCAGCTCCGTCACCCGCTCCACCTTCTCCTTTGCCTGCTCCAGGTCCCGGAGCAGCTGCTGCTTCTCGAACCCCAGCTTGCTCAGCTTGCTGCTGCTCTCCGTCACCGTCTGGTGGAGGACTTTGTTCTCCTTCTCGATGTTCTTCACACGAGCCTCACTGTTGACCTGTGACCTCTCCCGCAGCGACCACACTGTTTGGTTGAGATGATCCTTTTCTTGCTCGAGATCCTTGATCTGCAGGGAAGCATAACAGGAGCGACACAGAGGGCCGTGTGAGCGCGCTACGGCGTTCGGGGCCCGAACTGACGGGCCTCGAGAGACCACCACACCCTGCACCCAGAGGAAGCCCTAACACCTCCCAAAGGACCGATACGGACATGAGGTGAAGGGCGAGGAGATTCCCACTGAGATAGTTCCAGTCAAAATGCATCCATAGCAGCCGGGACGACTGAGAAACATAAACCACATCCCCTCTCACTTAAAACCGTGAACGCGATTTCCCCTGGGGCTTTTCATCCTGAGCCGCGCAAGCTGGATGCCCCCCTCTGTGGCCTCTCCTCACACTGCTCTCCCCTGCAGACACCGCACGTGGTCTTCCCTCTGCCTCGGATACTCGCCCCGCTCCGCCCCCTGCCTTCAGCATCACTGGCTCCTCCTCATCCTCCCGGACTCAGCGTGAGCCTCTGCTCCCCAGGGAAGCCCTGCGCCTAGCAGGATTCCCTCCCTGGACCCACGTCAATTAGCTCAAGAGCACACATCTGAAGTCACCTGGCTTGCCACCTGTCATTCTGCCTCTAGACTGTAAGCCAGATCAGGGTGGGGGCCCCGCCTGCCTTCTTGCACTGCCCCAACCCCCCTTTTCTGCTCTGCTGGAGAGGCTGATACAATCAAGCGCTTGACACCCCACCCCCCTACAGCTAGCAGCAGCCAGGGGTCGGGGTCTGGCTAATGAGATGCCAACGGAGGGTCCCGGGGAGGCCTGCCCTCAGCCCCTTTCCCCGCCACCTCTTTCCTGCCTATTTCTTGGGGTGGACAACAGCCACTGCTCGACACTGGGCTGCCCTCCCTGGGCCTTCTCAGGCACAAACCCTGGAGGTTTGCCAGGCTTCTCGGTGGGACGCTGGACACTGGGGTGGGATCACGTTGTCCCGTGGGGCTGTCCCGTGTGCTGAAGGACATTCAGCAGCATCCCTGGCTTCCACCCACCACACGCCAAGAGCACTCCCTCCCCAAGGCATGGCAATCAAGAACCAGATTGCCAGTGTCCCTGGGAGGCAAAGTCTGCCCTGTCCCCCTGCAGCCGATCTGAGCGGCAGCCGAGCAAGGGGACAGGTAACCCGTGTGTCGCTGCTGAGTGCCCAGGCCGCGGCTCTGACCCTCGGCGCACCCTCATGCAGGCCGCGGTGCCGGGGAGGCATTCGCTCCGATGGCCTACCTGCCTGGCTCTGTCGGCCCTCAGGGTCTCCATGTCGCTCTGCAGCTGTTCTTTCTCTTTGATCAGCTCCTCGCCGAGGGTCTCCAAGTCCTGGTTGCTCTGCTTTTCTCTCTCCAGCTGGGTCTGCAACTTCTCAATCTGCAGAGCCAAAGACCCAGCCCGGGCCCAAGTCAGTCTCACAAAGGGAACCGTGTTTTAAAGCAAACCCGGGGCCTGTCAGCCCCACGGAATGTGTCAACGGGCCTTTTCTCAAGGAAAAAAAAGTCCAGACCTTGTCCTGCAGTGACTTCCACACCCCCTCCACCCTGAACTCAGCCCACGGTTTACTCCCGGCTCAGGGTAGAGAGAAAGGTCACGGACACCAATAGGTCAGCCTCCTCCC
Source organism: Artibeus jamaicensis (assembly GCF_021234435.1). Taxonomy (NCBI): domain Eukaryota; kingdom Metazoa; phylum Chordata; class Mammalia; order Chiroptera; family Phyllostomidae; genus Artibeus; species Artibeus jamaicensis. The sequence continues at coordinate 9,423,969 of NW_026521831.1, read as the reverse complement.
AGCTTCCCGCTCTTCTCCCTCCCTGACACGTGCCCAATGGCTGCCCCTTATCCTCTAGAGAAAGATGTTACTCCAGTCTCTGCATTTCTGGTTGCTGTTGCGTCTAGGCTGAAGACGTGACTGCTCCCGTCCCACCCACCACTGCTAGACACCCCATCTTCCACCTGCTCTGGTTCTTGCCACAGAACTGGGGCCCTTATTCCCGTCCACCCCTGAGGGACCTCGGTGCCCTGGGCGAGCTCTCTGGGCTGAGGCTGCTGCAGGCGTCTGGCCCGAGGTGTTTCCCGTGCTCCCTGAAGCACCGGCTCAGGCTGAGGGCTCTGGTGAGGCCCAGGTGCCCAGAGCCAGCGGCCTGCCTCTCAGCCCCTGGGCGGCTCTTGGGTCCGTGTGACAAGTCCCCAAAGGGCTGCCCCTCTTCCTCTGAAAACCGGGGTTCTTGGTTGAAGGTGTGACATCATAGAATGTCTATGCCGAGTCACACGTGGGGAATTGGCACCCCCCCCCTCCCCGAGGCCCACAGGAGTGTCGTGAATCACAGGGAAGGCCCGCACCCTGCGTGACACTTGGGGGGTGGGCGAGCCGAGCTGGCACCGGGGGTCCGGGCCTCCATGCCTCCGTGTCCTGGCTCAGATGCCTGTCAGGGGGGCCGTGTTGCCTGGACTTGTCTGGAGGCCGTGCCTGACCGTCCTCCAGGAAGGGCAGTGTCAGGCCACGTCCCCTGTGGGGCTCAGCCGATAGCTGCGAGGACCCATCATGTGCCAGGCTCGGGAGAGAAAGCAAACCCGCCCGGCTGGGCCAGGACAGATGCGGCCCGAGCGGGCTGAGCAGACAGGAGGCTGAAGCGCGCCGGGGAGCGAAGGGCCGCCCTCCCAGGGCTCCGGTGCCAGACACAGGGCAGCTCTGGTCTGGGCTCTGCGGCACCTCTCTCCCACCGGGGACCCTGAGCCTAGAGGTGCCTCCCAAGGGCTGTGGCAGGGCTGCCCCAGGCCCCACCAGGGAACTGATCCAAAGAGGAAGCAGGAGGGCAGGACTTGAGAGATGGGGGGCTGAGGAGTCATGTCAGGTAGGTGCGCTCTCCGCCAGTTCTGCCCGTGCAGAGGAGGGACTGGAGTGGACACTGAGAGCGGGACGAATGTCGGCAGTCCACTCTGGGGCCTGCTGGGAGCTGGGCCAGAGAGGCCGTGTTGCAGGCTTTCCGTGGCGGGCCTGTGAGGACCTGCTGGGCTGGAGGCACTCACCTTTCTAAAGGTCTGTTCTTTTTTATCTTGGCCGAGGTCGAACTGCCGTTTGTAAAGACCTTTCCTGCGCCAGGCCCACGTGAATCTAAAAAACCCAACTGTCTAGTCGCTTTCCCTGCGCTGCTCTGCACCGAGAGACAAGACGGGAGACGGGGATTCCCACATTGTCCCACGAAGAAAGGACGAACTATTTGGCAGCTACCCTGCTGCAAGGCAGACAATGCTTCAAAGGGACAAGAAGCGTAGGTAACCGAACCTCGGGCGTCCCGTGAGAGGTCTGGGGAAACCACTTCACAAGCCCCACCCAGAGATAAAGGACGGGCAGAGCTGCGACCAGCGGGACCCAGGTCTCCCGTGTGCAGCCTGGGTCCCCCCCGCTGCTGGTGCAGCCTCAGTAAAGGGCGCCGGCAGGGCTCATGGGGCGGACACCCGGACACCCAGACACCCAAAAGCACCAGTCCTACATGGCAGTCAGCAAGCAAGAGGGCCCTTGCCCTCACCCTCATCTAGGGTCCGGCCACCGGTCAAGGTGCCGTGTTCGGAGCCCACAGTGCACTGTGCCATCGCGGTGCGGCTGCATGTACTGATGCCCTCTGACCGGGATGACCACTGCCTGGAGACAGTCCCTAGCCTCCCCATGGCCCTTCCTACCACGTGAGCGGGGGCCCTCGTAACTGCAGGACAAAGACTAGCTTGTGTCTGTCCCCCCTGATGTCTGCTATGGTGCCACTGGGAAGACTCAGGGGTTCCCCGAAAGGCAAACACCGTTCAACCCTCTTCTTCCTCACCCTGGCCATCAGAAGGGAAGAGTGACATGGACGTTGTTCTACCACCAGCAGTCCCCTGAACTGGCCCATCAATGGCCCCCCCCCACACATGCCCCCCGCCCCCCAGGTTCTCTCGCAGGGCCCTGCCCTCTGTTCATCACGAGTGTGTGACGTGCTGAACCCAACGATCCTCACAGCACCTGTCAGGTGGGTACGTCACTGAGCCCACTTCACGGACGAAGGGCAGAGAACTGAATCCTGTCCGGTCACACCGGGGCGGGGACAAGTCGTGCTGCCTCCTGAGCCCCTTCAGTGATTCCTTCTGTCCCCCCGTTATAGCCGTGGCCGCACCGGATGCTGCATCCCTCCCAGCTGCGCATCCGCGGCAACACCTGGATGCTCCGCCTGGCCGCCCACCTGCCCACTGTCCCAGCCACACCGCCCGCTTACCTTCTTGCTGAGCTGCTGGTTCTCCTTCTCCAGCTCCCCGCACTTGAGGCTGCTCTCCTCCAGCGCCAGGGCCGTGTCCCGCAGCCCCTGGATGGCGCTCTGGAGGCTCTGGTTCTCCTTCTCCAGCTTCAGGATGCGGCTGGAGGCGCACTCGTTCAGCTCGAACACAAACGACTTCCTGGAGGCTGAAGCACAGCGTGGGGTCAGAGCCCGGGGTCCAGGGGCCTTGGCGACAGCTCTCTGCCCCCGGCCTCGAGCCCCAGGTCTGAGGGGCCAGGGGCGGCCTCCCCGCGGGTCAGCGGGTGCCCTCCTTTTCTTCACGGGGTGTGTTGCTGTCGGCGCCTAAGGTTACTCAGGCAGTGGTGGCCCCTCTGCTGGCTCAGCTGGGGTCTGTCAGGGGAGCAGCCCAGAGCTTAAGAAGGAAGCAGGTGACGGGGGGGGGGGGGGGGGGGGGAGCCAAAAGATCAAGACCGTGGAACTGCTGGCACCACTTTTTACAAGTTGCTAACCTGACCGTCAATCCAGGACTGCAGACACCCGCAGAGGTGAGGCAGATGGCGTTTTCCGTGCCAGCTGAGAGCGGCAGGAGTCTGGGTGGCTCAGCTGGGGGAGGGGGGCCGGGGCAGTAACTGACACAGCGGCTACAGGCTGCCCATGCCCGGTACCTGCCGCCCCTGGGCCAGGTCCTTTGGGCTGAGGTTTCCCTCTGTAATCTCACAACCACACTGAGAAAAGAATGAGGCAGCGTATCTCAAGTGCTTTAAAAATTCTAAGCGAGATGAAAACATGAGCTAAAGATAGAAGGCGGCAGATTTTCTACTTTGCTCTTAAACAGCCTGAAGGCAGAGCGAGAAGGGAGCGCAGACCTGAGAAGAATGGGGGGGCCTGGCCCCACCCTGCCAGGAGCAGGTGCGGGACTTTAGGCAGGGCCGGGGCCTTCTCAGGACGAATGTGCATGCAAGCCCTGGGGAGAGGGGTCGGGGCTGGTCCCCTCCCCTGTCCCTCCAGTGCTGCACTCAGTCCTGGGAGCCTTACTACACTGATAATTGCTAATATGGCCGTGCCCCCCCTGCTTCTTACTCACCACCGGGGAGCTAGAGTTACGTAGAGGGGACAGCTTTTCAAAGCAGGCCCATGAAGCTGGAAACAAAACGCGTGTGTTCTGCAATGCTGGACGGTCACAGGGATGAAGAAGTGTCTGTGCCCCACCCCGAGTTCCCACCTTCCACCAAGGACAGCGGTGCCGACTTGGGGAGCTGATTTCTGCTCTAAAGCCCCCAGGCAACCGGCGGCACCACGTGGAGTGGGCAGGCCGCCCTCTGCCCCTTTACCCCAGCGCTGACCACGTGCAAACACACATGTTCCTAAGCACATGAACACACGTGAAGGGCTTCGAAGCTACACATGACATTGACCAACTACAACTGCCCCAGTTCACAACCTGTGACTGCTGGGACGGTACCTGTGCAGCACAGGCCAGAGTTTACTGTTTTAACCACTTCTGAGGGGACGGTTCTGCGGCACTTGATACGTTCCTTTGTTCTGCTACCACCACCGTCGCCCCCACCCCCAGACTTTCTCACTGTCTCACACCGGAGCTCTGCGCTCATGGAAAACAATCCTGAAGCTTCTCCAAGTTCAACAATGGAACTGATTACAAGCCTCATTTCCTCTTCCGTCAAGGCCAGGCCCTCGGAGGCTGGGATATGACAGGACCGTTTATTAGCAAAACAACTGATGGCTCTTCACTGGGTGCTATGCTCGCCGGCACCCCAAGAACCAGAGTAACTCTTTATCTTTCAGTAAGACAAGGGCGGCTGTTCTTGCCGCCCTACTCAGTACCCCGAGGGCCGGGCGCACAGCAGTGCTCGGCTGCCCTTTCTCACAAGACACGCACGGCGGCCCTGGGAGACAGCTCCACGACCCCTGTGTCGCAGGTAAGAAAACTGTGATTTAAAAGAGGCCGCCCAGTGAACCAGTGGGGGAGCCAGGACTTTACGCCAGGTCTTTCTGACTCAGGAAGCAGCCACACCATCCACACAGAGAGGAGTATGTGAGCTGCCAGCTAAGCAGCAGGAGTTGGGAACAGGAAGAATAAGTGAGGGTTACTGACCTGACGGGGCTCAAGAACTAGACTGAGTAGTCAGAGTCAGGGGGGCCTTGCAACGCCACAGGCCACCCTGGTCTCTAGCAGAAATACACTTGGTCCCAGCGGGTCCCAGCCAGCCTGCACTGCTTCTGTGTTCCACCAGGGGGCAGTGGTCCTCCTCGAGGAACCTGAACTCCCAGAGCCAGGAATCCCCATGACCCCCACCTGGGCCCTAGCGATGCCAAACCACAGAGAGAACTTCGCACGCAGACTAACAGTTTAATGAACCGATTTTAGGTTTGGAACTGGTGGGAGCCCTTGAAGGGAAGGACTGTCCAGCTGCTTCAACAGCCTTTCCATTATGCTTAGGAATGTTTACCAGCAATGAAAAAGCAACCTGCCACCCTGCCAAACCAGCCAGGAGCCACCGTGCACCCGGTGGGGTGCTCAGGACACACTCACTTGCACTCTCTGGCCCACGTGGGCTATTTTTAAACACAGGAACTGGCTTATTGTTTGCCAAGCGCTGAAGCTTCCTGCTACACTGCTGACCATGCCCCACCCGCTGTCCCGGGGCCAACTGGACACTCATGGAAGGTGCTGGGCAGGGGCTCAAACACTAGAGGGAGGGGGAGAAGCCTGGGCCCCAGGAGAAGCAGCCCCTCAGAGCCCCCGCCCAGGGCGACAGAGAACTGACTGCAGCCCTTTTACCCAATTATGCAAATGAGCGGAGGAAATGACGCCCAGGGGATATTTATAGTGGGGATTAGTGACCACTGGGGACCTCTCCTGCCATCCTGAGCTTTAACTTTCCATCATCTGGGGTCAGGTGTGAGATGCCCGCTTGTGTCAGTGTGCTGTAACCTGGAGGCTCCTAGGACTGTCCATGTGGGGCCCAAGAAACCTGGCAGCATGTAATCTGCGTGTCCCGTCCTGACGCCAAGGCCATCAGACCCTTCCCCCTCTCCGCAGGGATATGGCAACGGAGCAGCTCCCACTGGCCCCACACCCGAGACTCAGAGCCAAGGGCTCGGTTCCCTGGACGTGGGAGAAGCCACGGCCGGGCTTGTGCCCAGGCACCGGGGGCTGCCGCCTACCGTCCGACAGGTCCGCGTTCTTGGACAGCTGCTCCAGCTCCCAGCCCAGGTGGGCGGACTCATTCATGCTCTGCTTCTGTGCAATCTCGAGGACCATGTTTTCTTCTAGCAGCTCCTCGATGCGCTTCTTGTCCGTGTCCCGGTCCTAGTGCAGAAAAAGGGGAGGGGTGAGGATGTGGCCTGGGCGCCTGCTGGACAGCCCCTGGCCCCTGTGCATCGGCCCTCGTTCCCCCAGGACGGACGAGGAGCCTCCGTGCACCTGCCCACTTCCCCAAACACAGCTGCTCAGAAGAAACTCCAACACAGGGCCCGGTGGTGAGAGTTGGCAACCACCAGAAGATACACTGACCCAGTGACTTCGCTGACGAAGAGACCTCAGGTCTCTAACTGGGTTGTATCTGAACAAAGTGATGCCCAGCACAGGGCTTTAAGTATGTGACAGGAGGGTGGGCAGCTTGGCAGCCCGAGCAGGCCCAGCACGCCGCTGGGAGGCTGCAGAGACTCACACATCACAGCTCCCCGGACACCATAAACGCCTGCAAAGACCCTTGTGCAACCATCAGCACGTCCACCCTCACAGGAAAGCGCCCCACAGCCAGGCCCTGTCTGCTCTGTGGGTGGTGAGTGGCACACACTGAAGCCACTGAGTTCAACCCAGGGACCCTGTGTGGTCAGCAGGTCACTGTGTCCGTGGGGCAGCAACCCAGCGGCTGAAGGTCAGGGAAAGGCGCGGCACCACCCCAGACCCGCCCCCACTCTGGGTCACCCGTGGTGACAGCGGTGTGTGATACCAGCTCCAGGTCGTGCAGCTTCGATTTCAGCTGCAGGTTCTCCTTCTCCAGCTCGTGCACTTTGTCGCCCCGCGCCCGGGCGGCCGTCAGCTGCTCCTCCAGCATGCACTTGGTTTCAATGAGCACGATGTTGTCTTCCCTCAGCTCCTGGTCGGCAGAAACACACAGCAGAGACGTCCCATCAGGAGGCGCCCGCCGGGGTCAGGACGTCGGCGTCCCCCCAGGTGCGGGGACCAAATCCGCCAACCGCCCAGGACGAAACTGCCGCCCCGGGAAGGCCTGTCTCCGCATTTTACCCCTGCCCCTTTCTCAGCCAGGCCAGATGGACTGGGAAAAAATGGGGAAAAAAATATGGGAGACAGGCCTCTGTCCCATAGACAGGTTCTCTACGGAAAAAAAAAATACCTCCAAACCAAGAAACTATTTAAATTCCGGAAGGAAACACTTCCTCAGTGTCTCCTTTGTGCCGGCCATGGTGTAATGGTTTTGCCACCTTGTCCAGCTGGACAAATGTACCTGATGACAGATAAGGGACTCTGCTGAGCCCCGTTTCCGTCACAGGGAAGGGGCAGGGTGCCAAGTGTGCCCCGGGTTTGAGGACCGAGCCAGGCCTCTCGACCTAACGCTTGCCCCGCTGGCCTGGGTCCTGGGAAAAAAATGACCATTCGGACGAGCCTTTGTTCACGTGTTGCTCCCGTCTGAACGTCTTATACACGTGCTCTCGGACAAAGCACCGTCTTGGCAGTGTCCTCTAGATGAGGAGCCTGTGAGACACGGCCAACATTCAGGCACTGTGGGCCCACTGTGTGCCAGGCACGTGCTGGGTGTGGAGTGCGGCAGCTGGTCCCCGGCAGGCCCCTCCTGGACGAGGAGGCTGTTGGACTCTCTTCCCTGCAGGGGCCAGAACTCAAGATGCCTGGTCTTTGTGAGGCTGGATTCACCTGGGCGCCCTCTTCCTGCCTGTCCTGGGCCCTGCACCAGGGACTGGCTCTCCCTGCCTCATTCACTTTTCACAAGGGCCCCGAGGAGGTAGGGGCGGTCCCTTCTGACACGTGAGGATAGTGACTGGGGTAAATTAAGGAATGAGCCCGAAGTCACAAGACCAGCAAGGGAGGAAAGCTGGGCTTGGACTTGGGCTGGAGAGCTCTGGACATGTGTTCTTTCCCCTGCTGCCACTATCCACTACCCACCCTTAAAAGGCCTGCAGGGGTCAGAGGCCGAGACCACTGTCAATGACGTGAGCCGAGGACAGAGGTGTTTCAGGTGGGAGGAAGGCCCAGCTCCCCGTCTTTGGCTACTGTCCCCCACCATCCCCATCATGGGCTCCAGCTGGTCCGCCCACCAGTACCCCCCAGAACCACCGTCATCGCAGGCCCTGACCCCCACAGTGCAGGCTGCCCCTTCGGCCCACAACCAGCTCCTACTCTGGCTTCACAGCTGGAGCTGCCCCTCTGAGAAGCGTGTCCAGCTCCACTGTCTCTCCCACTGTGACGGGCACTAGGCTCCCAGACTGGCCCGGGCACACTCTGGGCAACACCGAGCCGGCCTGGATCACCCCCACAACCCGAGGCTGTGAACTCCGCAGGACTATTCCGGATCTGCTCTCCTGGGCCTCCCGGAGGTGTCCAGTAACACTGAATCGTGCTGTGAGGGGATCACAGGTGGCAGGGGCGGTGGGTCCCCGAGGACCTGGGCACAGGCAGGGAGGTGCAAGTGTACAGAACGGAACAGGACGTGAAGCAAAAGGAGTTACAGCTACTATTCACACGTATCTCCATTTTCTGGCTGTATCAACTTCCACCATCTATAAAGCAATAAAAATTTACCTGAACTTGCTCTGCGTGTCCTGGCTCCTCAGAGGTGAGAGGCCAGGCTCCGAGAAGCTGCGCCCGGGGCCTAAAGCTGGCAAAGGGCTCGGCCTGGGGGGGCGGGGTGGGGACACCCTGCAGCCGCTGCCCGCAGCCAGCCTGCCTCCCGAGGACCTTGACCCCAACTGAACCGGGAGGCTATTGAGAGGCTTGACCCAGCGCAGCGAACAGCTGAGGGGCCATGTTTAGGAAGCACAGGCCAGGCCTGATGTCTGGTCCCTAAGAGATGCCCTGGTGACTGGGGGTGGGGATGGCGACACAGGCTGACGGCTCCCACTCCCAGGCCTGCCACGGGCAGGACCAGCCATGGGACCAGAAGCAAGCGCAGGTTCCCCTTACTCCTGCAGGCAGGTATGGGAAGCTAACGTGGTAACGAGTGTGGAACGTGCTTTGCTCCATGCCCGAGACAAGGTCCAGGGAGCAGGCTGGCCACCCGTCACCATCACACCGGGTCCCTGTGAGGCCGTCCGGAGCAGCTCCTTCCACCGAGCAACAGGCAGACACCTGTTGCTGGGGGTGGGGCATCCTGACCCCGACCAGCGCCAAACATGGCGGTGGCAGGGGTCAAAGGGACAACCAGGTCCTTCTCACTGTGCCCGGGACCTCAGCACCAGGGGCCACTCAGGTGGCTCAAGGAGACCGGAAGCCAGCTCAGTGGTGCCCTCAGAGGGAGGCTGCGGATCGTCCGACTCAGAACGGCAGACCCCTGCTCACTCGATGCAGGCGAACCCTCCCTGCCCCTGACCTGTTCACCAGTTTGCTGCAGTTGGTTGAACTTCAGAGAAGCCTAGCCAGGGGTGAAGCCCCCGACCTGGGGACTGGTGGGCTGCACCACAGACCAAACACCAGCTCTGTCTCGCTCCCGCTCCTCAGTGGGCCGAGTGCTTCCTAAATGCCTCAGTCACTGACGAACACAAAGTCCCCGTGGGAACACAGGACCGAGGACTTCAGGGCACTCAGGGCTGTGGAGGCTGGTCCCCTGACCACGACCTGACGCCCAGGGGCCGACCGGAGGTGCTGGAGGCTGGACCCTCTCATGCCGTCTGCTGCTTGCTGTCTGCTGCTGTGGCTGCCCTCACCCTCTCGCCGGTGCCCTCAGTTCACCTCTCCCCGCACTGCCTCTGTCTGCACGACTTTCTCCTTCCTCCCCAGCAAGGCCAAGGTCCTGGAGGACGTCAGAGGTGTTTCAATGTAAGATCCACCTCACACCACCAGTGACACTGAGCCAATTATTAACCCACAGGTGTTGGCACCTGAGAACCAGAGGTGGGGTGGCCGCTAAACCTCGTGAGGTGCATCGATGCCCTTAGTGCGAGTGTAGCACAGACGCCCCAGGGTGCGGACGAGCTCCACCAGTGGTTACCGCCGCCCATGTCGGCCCTCGCGGAGCACCCGCGTGGGCCAGACCACGTGTGCACGGGACCCGAGAGGACATGCTTTGAGCTTTTTGGGCCCTACGTCTGTGACAACTGCCCAGCTCTGCAGGTGTAGACTGTGTGAGTGGGTGGGCACAGAACCGATGAAGGGCCAAATTTCACCCTGGACCGGCCATGCAGTTTGGCACCAAGGACTCAGGCTCAAGGTCAGGAAAACACAAGATTGTCTTCAAGGAGCTCCTGGTGTGGGTGGCAGACAGACAGGAAGACGTGTCATGACGTCACACGGCGGCCTCTGCCTGGAGGTGAGGGGTGAACGGAAGTGTGAGCCAGGAGTCTGGGGGACGCAGCTGGCAGGGCTTTGCCCACCCGCCCCTCCTGTGGCCTTGTGCTGGGCACCGGGGAGCCCGACAGGGGCTCGGCTGAGTGGGAGCAGAGCGCCGAGGGGTACCAGGGACAGGGAGAGCCAGACGGGGGTGAAAGGCGGGTCTGGTCCTGAGTGATGGAGAGGTGCCTGAGGAGCTCGGAAGGGCCGCTCTGGCAGCGGGACAGACAGACGTGAACAAGGAGAGACAGAGGCAGAACGGCCAGTCCGGGGATTTGTGGGGGTTTGTGGGGGTCCCTCTGGAATAACACGATGACTCCTGTGCAGGCGCCGGAGCAACACGAGCAAATGACGACAGGCCAGTGCTGTGGCCACTCACTCTTCAGACCCCTGACTCTGGACAGGGACACACTGGGGGACAGGGGAGGGGCCCAGGGCACAGGGGCACCTCGGACCCTAGAGAGTACAGTGGGAAGAAGGGAAGAAAGCAGAATCAAGGCTCACCACTCTGGACTAGGTGCCGCGTGGGCGGACGGAGACTGCGTGGTAGGGTTGGGGGAGAGGGGACAGTGGTCCAGACATGCAGACTGACCGTGAGATTCCCACAGACTCTCCAGGTGGACCTGGAGCACGGAGACGCCCAGCCTCAAAATTAAGATTTGGGACTTGTTGGTCTGCGTCAGCTAAAGCGGGAAGCAGGAGAGGAAGAAGCCCTGGCGGAGAGAGCCCAGAGGGGAGAGCAGTGCGGGGGGAGGAGAGCCTGGGCCGGCTGACCACTGAGCGTGCCCAGAAGGCGGACGTCGGGACTCAGGGACACCAGGCCTGGGAGAGGAGGCGGCTCCGGGAGGAGGGGGCGGAGGTGTCCCGGCCACACAGACGGGGCCAAGGGAGGCCGAGTGCTTGCTGCACTGGAGCCCTGCCTCTCAAGCATGGGGGGGAGGTGGAAGGGCAGCGGACGCTCGGACGAGGAGGGGCTGAAGGACGCAGCGGTGCTCTCTTCTTCCGAACAGGCCCGGAAAGGGGTTTGTTTTCATTAAGGGTGGGAGCATCTTGAGAGTGCTGGACTCAAATCAACAAACCCATCATGAGCACCTTCTTCTACTGAGGGTGACAGAGAGGAGTGTAGCTGCTGGGACCCCAGGACGCCTTGGCCGGAGGTGAGTGGAGATTGGGACCCCATCTCCTGGGCCCGGGTGGGCAGGCCAGGCCACGCCCACAGCACATCTTCCCCTCCCAGACCTGGGCACCGAGGGGGTTTCTTAAGAATGTGTGTGCCCCGGACCCCAGAACCAGCCATGAACCCAGCTCCTAACTGCCTTCCAGCACAGGTTGGATCCAGGGGCCCCTCCTCAGGGGACAGGGGCTTGCCAGGGGGAGGAGCTCACGTGAAACGTGCTCCTACCTGTGCCTCATGATGCCAGGCACAAGGGGCTCAGAGACACCCTGACCACTAGTCCTTTCACTGACGAAGACAAGGTTTGCCCAGCACCCAGCCAGCGGTGGGACTGCTGGGACTGCGCTAAGTCACCACCCCTCACACTGCTGTTTGCTCGGAACCCAGCACTGCCCAGGGAGCTGGGCGTCTCCCAGGGTGGCAGAGACAAGGCTGCCCGGCCGCCTGCTCCGGACGCGCACTGCACCCGCACACCTGCCCTTCGCTGTCGGGAGTTTCAGCCAGCGACGAAACACAGGGCAAGAGGCACCTCCCGGCCATCCCCTTCTGCCTCTGTCCCTCACCCCAAGCCCTGGCAGCAGGGAGGCGGGACAGCTGTTTGCAGAGGGAAGTGAAGGGCCACCCGCTGCACCCCCACTTCTCCCTGTGTCCAGGGATGCCCAGGCCTCGCTCCTCTTGTTGTTTTAACCCTCGTATAAACTAGGAGCTGCCAGAAGTTTAAAAACAAAACAAGGAAGTTTGTGTTCCATATTTTTCTAAGCAAAATTAGCCCTGTCCTCACCCTGAACCCCCCTGGGTCCTTTATCTGTCCCTCCCACGTGGCACTAACACTCTCTCCCTTTTATGTGCTGCTCTGTGGTGACACAGGACAGGACCTCGGGGGACAGCACCCAGGCCGTTAGTCGCTCCCCTGTACCTAGAGGGGTCTCCCCGCACAGTGGGCGCCCAGGGCCATAAGCTGGCATGAATGTGGTGATCGTCCCCTCTCCGCGCCCCTGCCTGTCACGCCCCCCCCAGCCGCCATCACAAAGGAGACAAAGCCTCACGCTTTTGCCCGTCCTTCTCCCCCGGCTGCAAGTCTCGTCCTTGCAGAGAGCAGGCTTTTCACTTGATTTGTGTGCTGACTACCATGTGCCTCTCGTGTGCCAGCCCCCAGGCTCGCCGTCCAATGAGCCCCCATCTCTGCCCTCATGGGTTTGTAGTGCACCCCCCCCCCACCTGGCAGGCAGGGCTGACAGCAGGGCTGTCGTCACAGCTGCGGTCGGAGGACGTGTGCCCAAGCACTGTCCTCCCCTGTGCCCCAGTGTTGTGTGACTCATCCCCCATCAGAGCCTGGACTCCATGGACCGCGCCAGTTCTCTGGTAATTCATTAAGCTAATGCAAAGCTTAAGGCATTACTAATCTCATGGTAACACCACCGTGAAAACTATTAATCAATATGAAAAACAGTGCTATTACTCAGAGGCACGAACCTTGAGAACGTGGCAAAGGGGTCCCCAGCATGAAACCCTCCAAACGTCCAGAAGCTCCCCGAATGCCAGGAGCGAGCCTCGTTTTCAGTAGAGCCCCGCCCCAGTGCAGGAGTTAGGTCGCCCTGCCTGCGTGACTGGGGGCAGGGGCTTGGACGAGACAGGGGATGAGCAGAGACAGACCGAACCCTGAGGCCCACCCCGTCCAGCGGACAGGGTCAGGGTGAGAGGCGGGGATGCACACGGCCCCCACGGAGGGCAGGAGGGGCTGCCGAGGTGGCAATCTGGGGAAGCCTGTGCTCGACTGTCCCCAACGCTCCCAACTGCGGCATTCCGGTGAGCACAGAAAAGCCCGTGTCCCAGAACCTGTCTGTGCTGGAGATTCGTGCCTTTCATCGCCAGCAGGGCCAGCGGACCGTTTCCAGGACAAAGCCAAGATCTGGAGCTGGCCTCCCCCGCACCCCTTGGGCCTGGCTGAGTTTCTGCACGGCACCCAGGAGGATCCTCCACAGGGGGTGGGGCCAGGTGTCACTAACACTCCTGGGGGAACAGACACGCCCTGAGTAGGTTGTAACAAACAAGCCTGGATCAGGACCCTCCCCACCCCACCTTGGTCTGGCCCAGAGGGACCAGGGGCCCCCACGGCCTGTGCGCAGCAAGCAGAACATGTCAAGGTGTCAGGCACAAGAGCCTGACCCCCGCACGCCTGCCTGCCTGCCAGCAGCTCAGCAGGGCGAGGGACAATTTGTGCTCCCCAGACCTGTGTTCAGGCCCTGCTAAAACCCTCTGGCTGGCCATGAGGATGACTTCTTACCATCCAACAGGACCATGCGGTACTGAAACTGCCTACAAGCCCCGGTGCCAGCAACAGGGACAAAGTTCCCAAACCCTCAGAACAGAGGGTCTGGAACCTGCTGCTGAAGTCAGGCAGTCGGGGTGAGCGGTCTGGGCATCAGTGACCCCGCCTGGCTCTTGATCTCCGCCCCTCTCAGCCCTGAAACCCTCCCCTGCATGGACCACAACATTGGCGTCAGTGGTGGGCCACTGAGGGTGCAGGGCGGACTTGCCCAAATACCAGGCATCTTACTTCCTTTCCCCCAAAACCCTCCTGAAAGTGGGAGAAACAATCCTGGCAAGATTTACCGGCAGAAATTGCAAGATGTTTAAAAAAAAAAAGATTCGTGAATGGAAGGTCACTGCTGTGGCTAATCCCGTGGGAGAGAGAAAAATCCTAAAAGGAATCATGGCCCTTCAACCATATTCCCGACCTTACTCCTTCCCCTAAATTAGGGCCCCTGGGGGTGGTGCAGACAGGCTCAGGAGCAGGAAGAGCCCTGGCTGCTGGAGCCCGGTGCCACCCCACCCCCCCTCGGGGACAGGACGCGTGGAGAGCCCCACCGCTGCGCGCACCTCCATGCGGGCCTTGTAGAAGTCCACATCGTGCAGCTTCTCCCGGCAGCGGCCCAGCTCCAGCTCCAGCCTCTCCACACGGTTGGCCTTCTCCCTCAGCGAGTCCAGCTCATCGCGGTAGGCGCGCGCAGACCGGGCGTCGGCCGCCAGCTGGATGTTCTGGGAGGTGGGCAAAGGCAGGGGACCTGGCTCAGGGCACCCCGGGGCTGGGGAAGAGGGCGCGGGCCCTGCGGCCCCAGGAAAAAAGCTCCTGGTGGCCAAGCGGCGCCGTGTGCAGGCCACCTCGTGGGGGCTCCACACGCTGTCACTAAAACATGTCACCGCCCCTCCCACCGCAGCTCTCAGGACAACTGGCTGTCACGGAATCAAAGGCTTTTGCTGGGAGGTCCTGCGGCTGTGTTCCTGAACCCCAGGCCTGGGGCACTGGGGCACCCCCCCCCACCCTTCCACACACGACCGAAAGGACTCCTGCTCACCTCCTGCTTGACTTTCTGCAGCTCCAGCACCAGCTGGTCCACCTCATGCCTGGTGTCCACAAGCTGCTCCGTCTTCTCCTCCCTGGGGCCATTCAGAGGGTGCGTGGTGAGGGTCCCCCCAGAAGCACCTGGACAGCCACCACCTGGGAGACCGCGGCGGGGAACGGAGAGGGGACCTGGCTTCTAGGGGTGAGGAGGGGGGTCTGCGTGTCCTCTTCACGTTTTCAAGGCCTGCTCTCAAACTACACCCCCCCGAGGGTGCGGGACGGGTAAGGCGGCCCAGGAGCCGCTGCGCCCCACTCCACGGCCGGGCAGGCAGTGAGGCCTCTGATGAAAGGTGAAGGCGGGCAGCTCCCGAGATGACTGGACAGGCCCATCGATGGGGCGAGACACTTCCTCCCTCCAGCCAAGAAAACGCACAGCAGCGTGTGGTCATTCGAGCCCCACACCGAGCCCGAGGAGGGACAGCAGGCTGCCCCCGCACCCTCTGTGACATCTGGGCCGGCAGGAGCCCCAACAACCCACGGAGCCCCTCCTGGGCAGGGCCACGCCCCACAGGGGCCAAGTGCAGAGCAGAGCCCAGCCGACCCCGGGCCCCAAGGCAGAGCTGTCCTGCTGGCTGCCTGCCCTGTGACCCTCGGGTGCTGGAAACCTGCTGGGACAGGTGGCACGAGAGCAGGACAAATGGGGTCACCGGAGGACTCACAGCTCCTGCCTGACACGGCGCAGCCTGGCCTTGGTGTCGGCCAGCTCCACGGCCAGGTGCTGTCTGTCCTCGCTGGAGAGGCTGCTGGTCGGGCTGGGCGTGGACTCGGCGCTGGGGCACCTGAGCGGGCTGGGCGGCTGCTGGGCCTGTAGGTAGTCCCGCTCCTGAGTGAGGTCCACGATCAGCTGCAGCAGGGCAGAGAGGGGGCTCACCAGCACGTCCCTGCGCCCAGCACAGTGCCCGCACTAGAACTTGGTGAGAAATGACCAGAAGACGTACAGACAGTAGAGAACAAGATGTCAGCGCGAGTGGAAAACCAGGAGGGAGGCATGAGAAAGGTGGTGTGTCATTAAAAAGCGATGACGTACTTAGCGAGACAGCAAGGAGCATGAGAATGGAGCAGGGTCCCCAACCTCACACAGGTGTCTCGGAGGTGACTGTTTGCTGTGCAGGTGCCCGTGTCCCCCCACCCCCGAAGCTGGACCAGGACAACTGGGGGTGTGCAGGCTTCAGAGGAACGGTCAGGAGAGGAGAGGAGGGCAGAGGAGGGCGGCCTGTGACCGGCCCCGGCCCGAGTGCCCCGCCCTGCCCCCAGGCGCAGGGCCGCCCCAGACACACCTCCGTGCGCTCGTCTCGCTCGTCTATGAGCCGCCGCAGGTGCAACACCATGCTCCTGGACAGGGCCTCCAGCTCCTCGGGGGCCACGTCGGGGACCTCCAGCCACTGCAGGTCGAACACGTTCTCCTGGTTGTGGGTCACCTGAGGGCACACATAGGGGCGGCGCTGCAGAGGCTGGGCGGGGGCAGCTGGGGGGGCCCTGCAGACAGCGCAGCCGGGCTCTGCACTGAGACACAGACCACTTCTGCTTTCAGCACTGGTTCAGAGAGGGCCCGCCGCTCTCAACACTGGAAAGCATCCCCACGCTGTCATGGCTCCGGAAACAGTCCCCAGACCACACCCAGGAGGGAGGCCTCATGGCGGGGAGGAGAGGAACAGAGTCCTCTCTCAGAATCTAACGCAAGCACGGCAAAATATTATTAAAACTCTTACATCAGAACGTTGGGCATATAACAATCTTATGCCATTTTGGGAAAATTATTTCATAATCTAAAATGATTTTCAGGTGAGCCAGTATCTCTTCGCCACCCAGGACCACCTGGATTCCCCCCTTTCCGTGGGGTGGACAGGGTGTGGGGGGGAGACGCACAGCCTCTCCACCAACTCTGCCGACCTCACCTTCTCAACCTGACCCAGCCCCCCACCCCCAACCAACCACGGGGGGCAGATCTGCCTCGGGCCCTCATGGGTTTGGGAGGATGAGTATCAGTGCACACAGGTCTCGAAGGGGAAAACAAACAGAAACTCACTTGGTGTGGAAACCAAAAAAAAAGCGCTTGAATTTTCCAGAGGCGTAAATGGAGGTAGAGAATAACTTAAACCAACCTCCCTGCAAAGACCACCACCAACGAAAAAATGGCCTTTCCGTTTTGCAAATGACACCCACTGCCTCACATCTCCCCACTGCGCAAACAAGATGCTGGGGTTTGGCTGGTCTCGGAGAACCAAGAGCAACCTCAGCCCCAGGTGCTGGGCACCTGACAGGCGTGGGCCAGGACTTGCATGCTGGGTGCCAGGCCTGCTCCACCTCAGCGCTTGGGGAAGGCCTCTGGTGTCCATAAAGGGGACTTGGGGACGTGCAACCCCAGCCAGACACCAGGCACATGCGCTGCTTTTAACTGAAGGTCCCTGTCGCTTCTCCCTGATGGGACTTGGTGGGCCTGGGCACCGTAATGTGTGAGAAGCGCCCAACTCGCTCTGAGGCCTGGTCCCCACTGCCAGCCACTGAATCCGATTATCACTCAGGACTCTTTGGGCCGCACTCCAGCCCGTTTTTATTTCACCTGTCCTGCTGGCTGAGCAGGAAAGACGCTCAGTGGCAATGCACCTAACCCAAGACACATACATATATTTTTCAAAACACTGGACACGCAAGGAAAATTAAGAGGCAGAATGGTTCTTAGGCTAACAGGTGGCCACTCACTGTCAGTGATGGCTAAGCGTATTTGTGATGTTACTGGCCTCCCCCTGACACAGGCATCCCTGGCCCCTCCGCCGCCACAGTCACATACCTCTCCTGCTGTGATGCTGACTCAGGGCCCAGGGGGCCTGGAGCCAGGGGAACCCATCAGCCCAGCCCGTCCCAACATTGGCCCAGAGATCTGGGTTCAGGGGCCCAGACCAGGCACACACCTGCTCCTATGTGCTCCTGCCCCTGGCTTTTTCATGCCTCTATCTCGCCTGTCCAATCAGACTGAATACTGACACGTATCTCCTAAATCATTACAACACACGAGGCTTCCTCTGGAGGGAATGGTGGGGGAGGATGTCAGGTAGGTGCTTGCCCCCATAGGCCCGGTTGCCAGGGAAACCACTTCTCTGATGCTGCCACCCCTGCCCAGGTCTATGGAATGACAGAGGGGCTGTCCACAGCCCTCCTGACCGCACCCCGGGGCCGAGTCTTCAGGGGCAGCCTTTCTGGGACTTGGTGGCTTCTCGCTTCCCCAGTGGGGGCAGCTTGTTTCTCGGCCCCGTGGCTGACAGAAACGAAGAATCTTTCTCCAGAAAGATCAACCATCTGACACAGGGTGACATTTGCCAGGATCCATTTTCAGGGCCTGTAAATCAAACCCTGGGCCCAAACCCCTTGACAGCACTTAAAAATAGCTGGACTCCTTATTAGGCAAGGAGAGGAGGCACCAAACTTGAATGAGGCCTTTTCTCACATTCTTTTTATTTTTATCCCCATTTTACTTTAGCTTGCGGATGGGTACCTTTCCAAACAGATTCCACTGGTCTGTGGTGTCTGACACCTCAAATCAGTAAAGTCACCAGTGAGTGATGTAGTGTTTCCACTTTTCACCGGGGAGGGGAGCCTGCGGCCTGGTTGCTGCGGGAGGGCCCCCGGCTAAGCCCCCGCCAGCCACCACACACCTACCTCCTGGATGTGGGCCACGATCCCGGCCTGGGTCTCGATGTCCAGCTGTTTGATTCTCTCAATGAACTCCTCTTTCTTCTCACACTGTGGAGGGTAACACGTGTTAATGGAAGCGTTTGCCAGTGAGGTCACCTGGGGCCACCACAGGCACAGAAATAGTTTCCAGAGGAACCACCCACCCAGCCCCTGGCTGCTGCCTTTACATCCGAGAATTTGTCCTCCCTTGTCCTCAGGATGTTTCTCTAGAAGCTGTTCAGACCTCCTGCATGAGAACCACCTGTTTTTATTTTTTTTAAGATCTTTTAAATTTATTTTATAGAGAAGGGAGAAAAAGAGGGAAAGAAACATCAATGTGTGGTTGCCTCTAGCACACCCCCTACTGGGGGACCCAGCCCACAACCCAGGCATATGCCCTGACTGGGAATCGAACCAGCGACCCTTGGTTCTCAGGCCGGCACTCAACCCACTGAGCCACACCAGCCAGGGCTAGACGGCCTGTTTGTAAAAAGCCTATCAGGCTGACAGCGCTCAGGGTGGCACACAGAAATGTGCGTGTTAAACATCGAGGCACCTGAACTGGGCCCGGGGGTGGCAAACTTCACCTGTGAAGGGCCAGATGGTCAAAACAATCTGAGACTCTGCGGGCCATTTGGCCTCAGCTCTGCCACTTCGGTGTGACAGCGGCCAGAGAGAGCGTATAAAGAAGTGGGTGGGGCCCCGCCCCCATGAACCTTTAGTTACGAAAACAGGGGCCGAGTCAGACTCGGCCCACAGGCTGCATGCGGTTTGCTGAGCTTTGCAGCAAACCGCAAGCTCTAGGTCCCCCTGTACTGGGGACAATTCGCTAGTGGTAGCCTGGCCTGAGGGACCCTCACCTGCTTGCTGCCAAAGGTGCCCCAGTACTAGAAATGGTGGTCACCTAATGGATGGTCCCTTCTCTCAGGGACCCAGTGATGAGTCATGTTGGGCTGAAGGCGGCTTCACTCCTTCCTCACTGAGGGGGGGTTTTGCGCCCACAAATCCACACACAAGGCAGCTAAGAGCAGACCACCGCCCGCCCGCCCCCCCCGCCCAAGCCCTACCTGGACCGCACAGCCCAGCACCAGCAGCAGCACCTTCTTAATCTCCTCCATACTCTTCCCTAAATCAAAAGAGCAACATACTTAATTAGTCCCATCTGCTTATAAAATCTCATCAGCGACACACCAGTCTGCTGTCAGGGAAAAACATCAGATAAGCTAAAAAAAAAAAAAAGAAACTTCATTTCTCTACCCAGAGATTTCCACTTAGGTATACACTTGCCGCTTGTTTTCCATGTACGGGTCTGCATCTTATTTAAACCCAGTAAGAAATCTGAGAGTAACTATTTGTGGTCCTTTTCTATTCACCTGTACCATAAATATCTCCCCATAACAATCAGTGAACTTCAACATCAGTGTCTCTTTCCAGTGCATGTGAAAACCGCTGAGTCGACTCTAATGAGGCTGCAGGAACGTCACCTTTGCGCCACGTCAGACGAATGTCAGACGGCAAGCCGGCAGACTGGCCACCCAGCTGCGCGCCATCGGCTGCTGCACAGCTGTCCACCCCCCCAACCTTGGTCTCACCGTTTGGCTGGCGTCTTCCACAGCAAACCCCAGAAAACACACGCGTCACTTTTAATGGGGATGGTCTCAGGCTTACTTGGTACAAAGGCCACCAACTTACCCAACCGATCCCTTCCCAGAGGCTCCACCTTGCGACGTTTTAATGTAAACGATGCTAAACAACATCTTAGTGGCTAGTTCCTCACATGCATCCTTACTCCCTCTTGAGGAAAAACTCATCTTTTAAGCTTCTTCTCCTACTGCCAAATAGTCCGGCAGAAAGGCCTGTCCATTTCCCTCACGATGAGCATCCGAGAAGCCCTGCTTCTGCGGCCCCAGGCCCACTCCCTTCTCCGGCCTCACGGCTCCTCCTCCACCTTGCCAGCCAGTCTCCCCTGCTTTCACACCGTCTCTCTGGCCGCACAGAGGGCAAGTGTGTCTTCACGTGTTTGAGAGTCCCAACCACTTAAAGGAAGAGTTAGAGTACTGGGGCTCTAGGCCTGGCTTGGTCACCGGGAGCAGTGCGACCCCAACAAGCCATGTTCTGTCCCTGGGCCTCAGTTTCCACATCTCTGACATGGAGGAGGCTGCTGGCCTGGGTGAAGTGCAGAGTGATTTTCAGGTAAAAAATCTATGGTTTCCTGCCCTTCTCACTATAGCCTGTTCTATCTGGGGGAGAAGGAACACGCCAGAAATAGCACTGTTTTCTAGAAAGATTTGCCAACACCCATTCACACTGTGCTAAAATGGTCCAGAGTATCACCAGTGACCCCTGGGATGAAAGCAGCAAACTCGTGTCCCAAGAAGTAGTAGTGCTGTGGTTCCCTCAAGTCCCGGGGCCGGGTGTGGAGTCGTCCGACTACCTCCCGACTGAGGAACAGCTGGACACACCCCTTCCTGGGACGATGACATCGTGGCTGAGATTCAGAACTGGGGGCTGCACAGTCACTGACTGAACTGCACCCTGCCTGAGGTCTCCCCGCCAAGAGGTGGGGGGAGGAGTGGGGGTCAGACCACAGGCCCCCGCGGACCATTCACGCCCCACTCCTATAAATGAGATTAATAAGGCTGGGGCTGCTGGTCGGTCCAATCACAACGAAGCCCTTCTCCCTGCTGGTGTGGAGCTTCCTCAGTGTTGGAAATGGAAACATCCTCAAAAGCTTTTATGAATTATTTTTCACCTGACACCTGTCATTTGGCCCAGGAGGCTCCAGTCTGTAGTCATGAATGAACATCATCACCACACTGACCCACTTCTCCATTATCACTGAGCGGATGATCAGCCACAACTTCAGTTTTGATAAAAAGGAAAGGAAATGCCCCTGTGAACATTAAAAGCCTCTCATCAGTCTCACCGACGTCTTTCCCTGGCCCCAGCCCATGTGACCGTCCTTACCCACCCCCTCGCCTGGGTCTTGGGAGGATATTACAGGCGCAGACCCCTCCCAGCCATCGCTGGCTCCTCCTACAGCACTTCACCTTCACGGGGCCGTGTACCTGGTGCCGTGACCGGCCCGGAGCTGACACACAGGAGGGAGAGCATTTGCAGGGCTCGGATCAGCCGGAGCAGAGGGCAGAGCCCATACAGAAAGTCTTCATGTATGAAAATCTTCATGCACCCTGTTCACGGCAAGGGCCCGGAGGGACCAAAGCACCCCATGCTTCCCAATGATTTAAACGGCTCTGAGGACCCACCCCGGCAGCCACAGCAGATGAACACACACTGCAAGGGGAGACCAGTGCGGGCAGGCCGACTGCTCACAGCAGGAGTGTCAGCGAGGAGGGGACCAGAAACCCTATGCGCACAGACACACAGGAGCTTGAGCACAGTCTGAGGCCGCTCGGTGCGGGGGCAGAGGGCTCTGCTGCCCCGTCACCCCCCAGTTACGCACACGTGACGCATGGCGACCGCGAGCCACTCGTTGTTTCTTCCCTTCATTCCTTCCGCCCGTCGGGCACCATGAAGGACTACGTCTGCCCCACAGCACTGTTAGGAAAGCGTGGAATTCCCGTTTGCTAAGTTTGGTAACGACGGGAGAAAAGGTTTCAAAGGTAGAGAACTAATTTCAGAAAAATCTTCACCAAAAAAAAAAATTATTTAAAAGAAACTTCTGGGCCATCAACAGGGCACTAGGAGACTCCGTGCCACCCCGTTGGAGAGCAGCGAGCCCCTGCTGGGTGTGACTGGGGGAGGGAGGGGGAGGGAGGGAAAACATTGGCTCACAACAAACGCCTGCACAGATTTCTATGAAACTTATTTTTATTTTTAAAGAGAGAGAAGCACGAGTTCCCTCGTTTCTCATGCGAGGCTGATGGCCAATTTCTCTCAGAATTTCAGCAGTAAGAAGAAGAACGGCTATTTTCACAAATCCACCAGATTGTGGGTTTTTGAATAGTTTCAAAACATACAGAAGGCTCTGGGCCGGGTCCCTGCCAGCGAGGTTGGCTGTGACTCGGTTAGGCTGGCGAAGGAGAAGCAAACCCCCCGACGACTCCCTGCCCAAGCACCCACGTGTTCGGGGCCGAGAGCACCACCGACATCAGCACAGTCCTCGGAGCTCAGACCACGAAAATCAGCAGTTACAAAAAGCTGAAAAAACGCGACGGGAACCTGGAAGGAGGACATCTGCTCTGCATTAGGCAAGGCTTCTTAACAGAAATGACCTCTGAGCTGAGCCCCAGGGACGAAGAGGAGAGATTTAGGAGGTAGGTGAGTGAGCAAGAGCATCCCAGGCACTGGGGGCCCAGCCTGTGCAAAGGCCCCGAGGCAAGTGCACACGGTGGCGGACAAACTGTAAATGCTCTGTGGTCAAGTTTACTAGAATTGCTTTTCAGAGTGGAAAACGGGAGAGGGTATGAAGCAGTGTGGACGCCTGCGCTGAATGGGTCACAGTGGGCGGGGCCCGCCAGGACACGCCAGGCACCCTCCACCTCTTCCCTACAACCTCACAGCCCCGGGAGGAATCCCACACTGTCTGGTTGACTCTACGAGAAACCTCACTTCCTTCACTACCTGCTGCTGGAGTCTTGTCACGGAGAAACTCACAGCAGCCTTTCTCAGCAGGAACGGAATCCACAGATGCTGATCTACGCTGCATTAAAGCGACAGATGCTGCAGCTGTCGGCTCCCTAAACCAAGGGGAACGACCTGGTATCACAGGCGCCGGGAGGGGATGGACATAGAAACGCAGCTGGACAGTTAAACTACACCAGCCTCTAAAATGCACAGGCTGGACAGGGTCAGGGCTGGGAAATTCCATGGCCTTCGAATCTGAGTGCACGACAGACACAGCCAGCCAATCACAACACTTTCTCAGCCTGGAGAGGCCTCTGAATCCTTCTGAACACAGCCCTCTGCAGCCTCTGCCAATCACGGGAAGCAACACCTGTCTTCCACACCCAACCCCCAGGTGCATGACGCCCAGGGCGCTTTCGGAGTCTCTTCTTTGATTCTCTAAGATGCAACCATTTAAGTTTTCACACTTCTTGTCCTACAATGACACTTAGGTTGGAAGGCAGGGATTTAGGCAAAGGAAAGCAAAGGCCCTTTCCAAGAGGGAGCTCCTACGCATTGGTGGTTCAGTGATAGAATTCTCGCCTGCCAAGACGGAGCTCCTCCCGCCCCAAACGGCTCATGCTCCGCCATGCTGGAGTTGGAAGGCACAGTGATTCACCTGCAGACACAGGGGTCAGGGAGAGGCAGTGACATGGATCCCCAGTTTTGCTAACTCAGCTCCCTAAAAACAGAGGCCCAAGACCTGCAAGTCAACAGTGAGTCTAAGGGTGTGCAAAAGCCTTCCACCTGGAGGACCAACCCAGTTCAGGAGAGTTACCTCTGCCCTCCCCACGTGCCCTTCGCTCCTGCAGACCACTGCTGCGCTGAAACAGAACGTGCTGCTGTTTGAGTCCCCCATGCACAAACAAGGACGGGGCGCCCACACAGGCCGAGGTACACAGCCAGGTTTGGCCCCAGGTCCGCCACCACCTGCCCTTCCCCAACTGTCCACTGTCCCTTCCTCCTGACACTGTCATCACTTATTTACACTTCCTGCCAGAGCAGGCTCCACCTGGTCTGGCCGCTGCCCCCAGGATCCCAGTGCAGGTATCCAACCAGCGTCTGCTGGCTGAAGGCCTGGCGTGAACTGTTCCCACCAACTCCCAGGGCAAGGACGAAGTGAACAGTTCGTTGTCTTTCTTCCGGGGATGGGGATGTTGTTGCAGGTCCTCCAATGTCACTTCATTCAACGCCATTTCGTCACGATGGTGATGACAGGCAGTAGGAACTTAATTCTTGCTCACCTCAGTCTACATAAACTGGTTTTGTTTCTGTGGTGCTGCTTTAAGTCACAGAACCTAAAGACAATGTTAAGCAAGAACCTACTATGTGCACGTGTAGTTTTTTCTTAATAACTCGGCATCCTGTTCACCTCTGACTTACGTGCTAGGGTCGCCCACTTGCAACGCTTTCCCTGGTCTTGCATTTAAACACCAGTCATTTCGTGAGGATGAGTGTGGGGCTGTCTCACTGGCTGAGACCAGCACCGCACTGCACGTGACCCAGGGAACACTCTCCTCAGCGTGTGGGGACGTCCCCAGACTCACCCATGTGTGCGGAGGGCACAGCTCTACAGACCCTCCCAGGGGCTCAGCTTATGGCCGGAGCAGCTGTTTATCACTTTAATAGTCAGGGTCACCGTGGGTTCTGTGGGCACTGCCGAGGAATGTGTGGGCAGTGACTTCCCTGTGGGTGGGCACATAGGGACCCTTCACCAACCACGCCCTGGTCCAGGGGGTCAGAGGCAGGCACCTGCACCTGCCACCTCGGCCTGGAAAACAACCCCCGAGAAACCCTCGCCAAGATTTCTTGCACCAAGAGCTCCGCACATGTAGCTCCCCAACAGGCACGGACGTGATCAGGCACTCCGCCGCCTGTTGAATTAGTCGTTCAACAACTGTTTACCAAACGTGGACTTCTGCCCCCACCGCCGCGCGTGGGCATGGAGAAGTCTGTGTTCAGATGACAGAAGGCCGCTCTCCCAGGTCACAAAGAACAATCAGGAACGACCACGGCCACCCCTTGGACAGCATCATCACCAGAAGGGACTCCCTCCACGCCCCGCCGGCCTGCCCGGGCCGCAGACAATGAGAGTGAATCTACTTCTGGGCACCAACCGGCTGAAGATCAGACAAGGAGAACCAACCACAAGAATTCACAGAGTGACCCGCTGCAGGTGGGGTGGTGGCAGAGGGTCTGAGAAAGCGTCCCTCCCACTGCCCCCAGCAGAAAGCTTGATGCCCCCAAATGATCAGGGAGCACAGAGACCTTTGACACACAGCATCTCGTCCCTCCTCGGACGGCCGCAGAGAAGAGTCCTGCTAGAAGCCATGGTGTATGGCAGCCACGGGCGCGTCCCCTCTGTGTGTACAGGCCATCGCTAAGACGTTTACTAAACACAGGCTGGTATCCAGGCAGATCTCACCGGCCGCTCACAGGCTGGCCTTTGGCCGAGTTGTCACACTTGCCTGGGCTTGGTGTCAACCAAGCTTTTCACGTTCCCTGAAAAGCAGGGCACTGGCCTGCAGCTCCAGTGCCCAGCGGCGCCCCACGCCCCAGATGGTCTGGGAAACTCACTTCTAAGACGGGCAGCGGCACAGCAGTAGCCACCAGCCACGGCCCCCGAGGCGGTGTCTCGGCCCCTTTCTGAACCTGCCCCTCCAGACCGCAGAGGAAGTGTGACTGGGAACCGCTGTCCTGAAGACTGGTCTTTCTGACTTTCTTCTCTGCAAAGAGGACTTAGGTTTTCGGTAATGAAAAAATAAAAAATATGTACACGAGAGAGTTAAGATTAGCGAGTTATGGAGAAGTAAAAAAAAAAAAAAAAGTAAGGCTGGGAAAATATTTGAATAGAAGAATGGCCTGTCAGCTGCCACTGGGAGACCCGGGACCGGCAGGGCACTGGGCAGGGCGGAGCCCCAGGCCCACGACAGGAGGAGGAAGACAGCCGTTAGCTTTTTAAAACGAGGCTGTTCCTAATGAGTCAGACTCTGAGCCATCTTCCTCGGCTGCCACAGGGCAGGGGAACAAGCCACTGGTCACATGGGCCCTCTAGGTTCCTCGTCAGTCTCCAAAAGGCAGCGCTGCCGGGTGTGGGCTGTGAGGGAAGGTTTCCATGGGCCCCGAAAAGCACTTCAAGCACACCCTCGACAGGAGAGCAAGTAAACACTGGGAGGCTTAAATATTAAATCCAAGTAGTGCCAGCAGTTCCGTTTCCCTCCAGCCCCTGTAGCCTAAACTTCAGCGGTGACAGAGCCTGCCGCTCCCCCAGGGACTCCCAGCACTTTTCACTCCTCCGAGCTCCTCCTTCCCTCTGCTGCTCTGTTCTTCGATGCCTTGTCACACACCTCCCCCACCCCCTCCAGGAAGTCCTCCTGGCCTGCCCAGGCAGAACTCATTAATTCCCTGCACTACACTATAGCATGCGCGCGCGTGCACACCCCCCCCCCCACTTCTCACCCTGGAACAGATGCAGTTCTGAAGGCTGTCTTCCTCCCCTCCCTGCCCCAGTGCCGCCTGGGCACTCTGGGCACTTCCTAAGCACAGACAGCTGACTCGTCTCTGGGTCCCCAGCAAGGTGGGCAACGAAAGCTGGAGGACGAGCTTGGGCTGAGCTCCTCTTTGAGACTCTGACCGGGGTGGCCTGCTCTGAGAAGGAAGGGCGTGAGGGCCTTCAGCCTCCCACTGGGAGGGTCAGCAACTGGCCCTCTGGTTTCTGCAGATCGAACAGTGGCCTGCACTGAGCTGTGAAGGGAGGTCACTCACAGCCTCTGGACCCAGAAGGCTCTGACTCTGCAAGGTGCTCTCTCTGCCTCTGGAAGCCCCTCTGTGACCCCTCTGGGAGGGAGAGAATGGAGGACCGAAGGCCAGCCGCTGAACATTGGTTAATGGAACTCCCAGGGGCATTCACAGACAGGACCCTGCAGGGTGTGACTAAGGGTCAGCCCCTCAGTGGCCTCAGAAATCTTGCCTGACATTCAGAATGCAAGAGACCCAGCAGAACAATGGTGGTGGCAGATCCCCCTGCTTGGGACCAGTGGCCGATCGTCCCCATGTGTACAGTCTACCCAGTTTATACTGGTTAAGTACAAGGCTTACCCACGGGACCACCGTGCCGTGTGCCTCTGAATGAGTCCTCTCCCCTCTGTGGGCGGGGTTCTGCACCTCCGCGACTCCTCCCTTCCATTCCAAATACCTCAAGTGGGACCAGCAATTTCCAAGCCTGAGAACCACTCCTGCACGTGGAAGAAAGCAATGCTCTCTTCCAGTGTGACGGTCCTCCGGTTCGTCACAGACATGACTGTGCTGGCTTCCTGTCACACGATCCAGTGCTGTGCATGTGTGCGGCCCAGGGACAGGCCTGGCCGCTGAGAAATGGGGTCTCACCGCCCTCAGGCCACAGACGGTGCAGACGTTGTCATCCTGTGGTTCTCATTCGGCTTCTCATAGAAGAGTGACTCTGACGCGCCACCCAACTGTGTAATGAACGCACAGCTGGCGAGATGGGGGGGGCAGCTTTCAGCTGCCTCGGTGTTGGGCACAGAGCAACTCTCGCTTGACCATGATCCCTGACACCTGACCTCTGACCTCTGCCTCTGGTAGGAGCACCAGCTCACGGGAGGGGGAACATCGGCAGAGGAGGGTCTCCAGCTCTTTGGCTCTACTCATTGAGCACCTACCCTGTGCCAGCCCCTGATCGAGACGCTTAGAATATACGGCAACAACAACAAACAACAAACTCCCTAAAGTCCATGCCCTGGGGAGAGATGACATCCAAGAGAAGGCAATACAAGCAAGAAAACACACATGAAAAAGGTAAGCAAATAACAGGAGATAAATGCCATGAAAAAGGAAAGGCGGAGACGGGCAGGAGGGCTGCGAGCCCTCAGGGAGAGGCGGTAGCTGTGAACGGGGAGGTCGGTGGGCGGCCGCGCTGGGAAGGAGCTGCTCCTGTGAGTGTCCGAGGGAAAAGCATTCCAGGCAGAGGAACGGCTGGTGCACAGGCCCCAGTGCTGAAGGGGGGGCAGAAAAGGGGTGCAATCTGAGTAACCTCCTCAGAGGACCCCGCTCTGGCTGCAGTGCTGAAAACAGGTGGCAGGGGCGGGGACAGGGCGGGCAGAAGGTCAGGAGGCTACTCCAGTGAGCAGCCAGGCGAAAGGTTGGAGCGGCTGGAACCAGCGGGCAGGGCGGGAGGAGAGCTCGGGTGTTTTGAAAGCCGAGCCAAGCCACCTGCCTGAAGGAATGGGTGTGAGGTGAGAGAAGGTGGTAAGAGCTGGCCAGCAAAACACAAAGGACACCCTACGACACCCAGGCCGG
This sequence comes from Artibeus jamaicensis, assembly GCF_021234435.1. NCBI lineage: Eukaryota > Metazoa > Chordata > Mammalia > Chiroptera > Phyllostomidae > Artibeus > Artibeus jamaicensis. The sequence goes on along the minus strand of NW_026521831.1, from coordinate 9,395,780 downwards.
GAGCCTGGACACAGACCGGCTGCCAAGGAAAAGGCTTTCCTGCCGAGTGTCACCATACGTGGGTGACAGAGGGGTTCAGAGCACGGTCCTGCAGGACCCCAGGCCGGGCTTGGAGGAGTGGGGTCTACAGTAATGACGCTGTGGGCGCTTCCCCAGGGATGGGTGCCCCGCTGGGAGCCGAACCACACATGATCGCCGAGGAAACCCAGAGCGCCGATCTGAGGCCCACAACAGGAAAGAACAGAATGAGGATTTGGGGCCAAGGGGGGTGCACGCTGAGGACGGATGTGGAAAGCAGTCTGAAGCGTACGAAGGGGTTTCTTTTCCACATCTGCTGAGCTGTCCTCAAATCCCAGGGCAGAGAAAGAGAGGACGCCCTTTTGTCCGATGGGTGCATGGGGCACGTGAGCTGCGATGCCTCCCTCTTTAGATCAGAGGGAGGGGGCGAAGCCGGGGGTCTCAGGAGCTCCCAGTGTCCCTGTGTGTAGCTGGGGGAGGGGCAAACTAGACGCTCCACTGGGAGGTGTCCTGCTCCCAGCACCTGACTCCATTGTTTTTGCCCCCAAACAAAAAATACCCCCAAATTGTGGACAGTCTGTGTCGCAAGTCCCAGGACGCTGTCACCACTGGCCAGGAAGAACACGGGCGGGCTCCTGAAACTCGGGCAGCAGAGCTAGTGCACAGGCGGCCCCCACAGACAGAAACCAACTTTGTTCTTTATTTACAAACCAGCCCCAAATGCTTCACACGTCTATTTTTAAAACTGAAAACAGAAAACCCCTTCCTTAACCACGTCCCTCTGCCTCGGGCACTCAGTCTGCAGCTGCTCGCTGGTGGACCTGCCAGCCTCCCTGCCCTGGGAGCCCCAAGCCCAGGACCCCTGCCCAAACCTGTGTGTCTGTCTGTCCACTCAGAGCCCTCTGGTCCTGACACGGGGTGAGGCAGCCCCTCCCCCTCTGAGCCTGCTCACGGTGGGATTCCCGTCCTTCTCCAGCGCTCCCGCCCCATCTCCGACTTCCTCAGAGCTGGAGCCGACCTCTTGGATGGACGTCTATGAATTCTGTGCGATGCTGGGTACCGGGGGGGGGGGGTTGCACTGTTCACCCGTCACAGCTTCAAATCAGCCTCCCAACACTGTCCTCACACTGGGTGGTGGTGAGGTTGCGTAACTCTTTACATTATGAAAAAAGATGATTAAACAGTATATTTAAAGTGGGTCAATTTTATGGTATGAATGTTATACCTCAGTAAACCTTTTTTCCCTTTTTAAATCACTGTGCACATCCCTGCAGATGTTTCCCTTCAGCACCAGAGCCCAGTGGAAACCGAGTCCTCTGCACGCGAACCATTCCTACCCCCTGGGTGGCTCACGCAGAGGCAGGAACAGAGCCCTGCTGAGGGGAGGGCTGGTGTGCGGAGGTGCCCAGTGGGTCACAGTCCCCAGAGGGTGGCAGGAAAGACGGGCCCTGATGGGGATGGGGAACCGCAGACATTGCCAGGAGGGCAGCCAAACCTTGCAATGTGATGAGGAGCAGGGTGGCAAGGGGAGGAGAGGACTCCAGTATTAGGCTGCACGGCACCCACTGCGCCCCCTGCTGGTTTTGTCAGTCAGACGGGTTGCACATTGGCGATCACCAACACTCAGCCCCGCAGGCCATGCCCTTGTGGCATGAGAACAGTGTGGGGGGCTCAGGCTTGGGGGTCGGGTGGAGCAGGGCCCCAGGCAGCACCTCTGCTCAGGGACCGAGTGACCAAGGGCTTGTCACTTACACTCTGTGAACCTCTGCTTTCTCATCTCTGATGTCCCGAAGCACATTTTCACTTCCACTTAAAAAATACATCTTTTTAATTCTAATTTGAGGACACGTTCACTGATTTTTAGAGAAAAGGGAAGGGAGAAAGAGCCAGAAATATCGACGTGAGAAAAAAAAAAATCTGTTAGTTGCCTCCCGCATACGCCCCGCCCAGGGACCGAATCTGCAACCAGGAATCAAACCACTGACCTCCCAATGTATGGGCCGACACGCCAACCGAGCCCACCGGCCAGAGCTCATTTCCACTTTTCCGTGCATGTGCAATGTCCGGCACATGGTGGGCTCACCACGGGCTCAAGGAGTGCCCCCGTCCCCTGCTCCTTGGCCATCCGAGTTGCCTTGCACAGCTCTCTCCAGGATGGATGGAGAGCACAGCTAAGCTCGGACCAGCAACCTCTCTCCCCTTAATACCAGTGCCCCCCAAATAAATTTGGAGAGTCAACAGAGTTCTGCTCAGCAAAGCAGACCCCCCACTTTCCTGAAGTTACTACAGAAACCACGAGAGTCCCGGGTGTCCCTGGGGCCCAGGGCTGTAGCCGGGATGGGCCGTATCTGGTATCTTCTATCTGGGGGAACCATGAGATAAAGCCAGAAAACAAACGGCCCGGAGGCAAACGGCCCAAAGGCGCCCCATCAGTAACACGTGGATTGGAAGGCTTTGCACGGCCAGGATGAACTCCGAAAAGATGATGTGCAAGGGTGTACGCGCCCATGGGCTGGCCGCGGTGAGGACTCGTGGAGGTCAAGGTGACCTCTTCCTGTTGCCTCACACGGAGAAAAGGCAGACACGTCGGCTAGCGGGCACTCGGAGATGTGACGCGGACCGGAGCTCCCTCTGTGAGTAATGTAATGTCCTTGGCAGGTCTCTTGGTGCGCTCCCCACCTCTGACCCCCACCTAATGGCAACTTTAGCTACTGTCACATAGACAAGAACAAGCATGGCCAGGCCCAGTGATGGCATGATGAGATGGCAAGAGAGGCAAGCTTAGCTCCTCCTGTAATAGCTTCTCATGTGGCCCCACCCCTTCCCCCATTCCTTGACTTATTCCAGGGGGCCCCAGAACTGGGGTTCCAAAACACTAGCAAGGTCTCTCCTGGAGCAGAGGAAGTCCCTGCCAGCAAGACGTCTGTCCCTGGGGCCCTCGAGCTTACCCTGGGAGCCAAGGGTGCAGGCAGACACCGGGTGTGGCAGGGAGCAAACCCACCCTTGGGTGTTTAACTTACCCAAGGAGCTAACTGACAAGGGTGCGTGAAGCTCCAACTTTCTGCAAGATGCGCAGGAGCACATTTTACTCGGTCTTTCAAAGTCACACAAGTGTCCGAGGCTAGGACTTGGCACCCTTGCCCTCACAGGCCTCCAGGTGCAGTGGGAGACGTGAAAGACAGCCACGGCAGGACAGATATCCTGGTAACAGCCCCCCCAGGGACCAGACGAGGCAGCTCAGGGTCCCCATGGACGAGGGAGGGGAGTTCCCTCAAATGATTCTTGCTTTCTGACCAAAAGACCCCCACCCCACGATGGCACCACTGGCACCACCTTCTCTGAGGAGGGCAGACCGCGCAGAGGCCACAGTGTGGCTTGCCTCTCAGCCCACCTCCTGGAGGATTCAAGGGTTCGTTCTTAGGGACGGCACGTGCTCCTGGCTCCGTGCCTCTGGGCGAGAAACCGCCCCTTAAAAATCTCACCAAGATGATCCCGTTTTCACAGTGTCGGCTCCACGCTGGCAGCCGGAGCTCGGAGACTGACAGCTGCCCAGAGCCAGCAGCCCCGGCCACGCACCCACCGGGCGGGCGGCTTTCACTCACCAGACAGCGGGTCTTTGCCAATCATCAACACATTGGGCAGATTCATTACGATCAGCTGCTGGAGAACTTCCTACAGAAACAAAGGGGAAAAGATACTGTTAGGAATAGGGAGTGAAAATAAAGCACAATCAAGAAAATGAGTTTACCAAGTCACCGGATGAGCGTGCAGCCACTCCATGGTCCCCACGAACACACTACATGACAGGAAGGACTGTTTAGGCTGTAAACAGGCGTGAAAGGTCGAAGCTAATTGTCCTTCTGCCTCCATCACCACCACGCACATGCCATGTCTGCGTGTGCGAGGAGACTCGGGGAGAAAGAAGAAACGCTACATGCCAGGACTGCGGCACCGGGTGTGGGTTTCTTTTTAAAGATTTATTTCTGTGGGGTGGTTTGCTCGTGCCCTTAACAACGCAGAGTGAGAATGGAAGAGAGGCCGCTGGGTCGCTGTCACCTGACGACTCGGAGGCTGCTGGTGACCACACACAGTCTCCAGTGCAAGTCGTAAGCGAGGAGCCGCCTCTCGCTCACGGCGTGACTTCCCTGAAGGATAAATCACGGCTAATCTGCACATGTTGGAGAGGCGGCGCGGGAAACGAGCTGCCTTCTGGCCCTCACGCTGAGGGTCTTTGAAAGGAGGCCCTGGCCCCGGCCATCAGTCAAGGCCCCTGTCCAGGCGTCTTTGACGGGCTCTCTGCGGAGCGTGCCAGCTCGCACCGAGCCGCCGCTGCGCTTCCCAGAGCACGGCCGGGGCAGGGCGTCTTCCCTGTCCAGATGGGCTGCGCTTCTTCACAGATCAGAGGATAAAAGTCCACTTTCACAGAGAACATGTGGGGGTGTAGGTTTTACAGGTTTTCTGGGGTCTTACAAAAGTGGTCAGTATAGAAATTCTTCACCAACAGAGGTCTTCTTATGCTTTTTAAAAAATGTTTCCAACTTATTTCAGGAGTCACTCTGTTGCGCGACTCGAGAAATCTCTGCACTCAGCTTGTACTGATAAAGAAAAAGTGCGGTGGGTGGGAGGCGATCACGCAGTTGGCTAGTCCCACAGGACCCAGTGGAACCCCCAGAACTATCTCTAATCCTCAGAGGGGAGAGGTGGCCAGGCTGAGCAGGCTGGGAGATGCCAGCTCTGTCCCAAATTTTATGTGATGCCTTTATCCTCCCTTCTTACCATCTTTCTACAGCTCCTGCCCACACCAGGAATTGGGGAGAGGGGGCACTAAACCAGGGGTGTACCCCACTCCCAACACATCGGGCCTCTCTCCACTCAGTGTTGGAACAAGTTTCTCTTTACCATCTGGGGTCCCAGGCCAGCACATCAGAAATGGCTGTTTTCTCGAACACATCACGGTTGTCGGACAGGAGCCTGAGCTGGGTGACGGCCTCGGCCCTCCTTGAGGCCTTGGGAAAACTCAGCAGAAAAACTGTCTGCAGAGAACAGTTCTCCAAACCGTCCGGCCCAGGGACAAAGGCACTGCGAGCAGCATTGCCAGAGTCCGCTTTTCAGTGGCTCATCCGGCACAAGGAGGGACTCCCAGCTGATGATCCCCGAGTCCTGGAATCTCTGCCCCGCCTCTAGACGCCCATCTAACGCTTGGCCCAACTTCCGGAACATTCGCTTGTTCTCCCTGCCCACCATTCGCAGTCCCCCTGGGAGCCTTGGCTGGTTCCCCTCTGCTGCTGTCCTCACACTTCGTGGGTCCCAGCACGGGGACTGGGGTGCTCGAAGGAGGCACAAACCGACGAAGGAGGCCCAGCGGCGCCTCCGCGCCGACACAGGTCCAAGCGGACGGCTGCTGGCAACCGTGCTAGAAAACACGAGTGCCCAACAGGTTCCACTCTCTGAACATGAGCATTTTCCTCAAAAGGTATGTGTCACATGCAATTAAGTGTGATGACTGACAACACAAACAATAAAATTGGAATTAAATTGTCTTAGAAAAGTGACGTTTTATGAATGAACAATGTTTTGTGGGTTTTTTAAAAAAATTGTTCCTTTCAAAACGCCCTGGGTCTCCCAAGACCTGATCCCATGGCTACAAACACTCACGAGTGACTGAGGTCCCCCCCCAAAGGGCCACCAGACACACTTCCAGCCGAAGAGGCTCAGAGGTGTGAGTGTCGACCGCAGCAGAAGCACAGTGAGAGGAGACACACATTCATTCCAAACATTCCAGTAGCTACCTTCAAAAAAGTAAAAAGGAACAGGTGAAAATGTTCTCACAATAGACTTTAATTAAGCCAACATTCCCAAAGTGCCACTATTTCACGTCATCAACACAAAGTCATGAATACGTCACATTTTTCCCACACAAGTCTCTGCAACCCGGCGTGTGGTTTGCACTCACAGCACATCTCAGGCCGGTGCCGTTTTCCTTGCAAACACTTGATCTGGAGAAGCCGCTTCACGCACCCAAGCGGTGCCAAACACACTGAAAAGCTTTCCAAGAGCTGAATCGAGCATCGCTTTTTAAATTTAAATTAGAAATTCCCCAGGCACACTAGCCACATCGAGAGATCTTCGCAGCCACACCTGGCTAGCAGCTGTCACGCACCCCAACACCAGTGCCCAGGGGACTCGCTGGTGTCAGTCCCCGAGGAAAGTCTAGCAGACGCACCCCTCAGGGTCGCAGGCCCCCAGGGCAACAAGCCAGGCCATCCATCCACCCAGTGGGGACGTGAGGAGCTTGCTGACGACTGGACCCTCCCTCCTGGCACTCAGAACAGAAGGCCTCTGTGGAGGCCGCAGCTGACAGTGGCCAGCTCAGCCAGCACCTGGTCACACCCTGGCTGGCTGTGTGGGATGGGGGGACTAAGCGAGACTGGAGGGTGCGAACCCAGTGGTGTGCTGGAACACTCCCCAAATCCGGCACCTCTTGGTGCCACCCAGCCTCCACAAAGGCCACCGTCCCATCTGCAGGCAGGGACAAGGGTGCACACAAGCCTCGATGCAGCCTGTCCTGTCCCCCGACCCTTGTGGCCTGACATGGGCAGGACAGGTGTCAGCCTTGAAGTTGGGCCCTCCTGGAGACCCCCGCAACAAAGGGAAGGGCGGGGGGGGGGGAGGGCAGTAAAGTCTGTGGTCTAAGGGGGGCTTTGTACGAGGTTTGCTTTCAGGTCCTAATCCAAGCTGCTGGGAATGCGCCAGGTTCTCCTGTTCATGAATGAACTGCGCTAACAGCAATCTGGAAGGCCCCTGCTGGTAAATGCTTTAAACAAACCATAGGACAAGTTACAAAAATGGATCAGGGGTGGGGGGCTGGGGGGGTGGGAGGGGAGGGGGTGTGTGTTTGGATTCTCAGCAGCAGGGGGCTGGAAAGCGTCTGTAATGCACACCACCCAGGTCCCAAATCTAAATCTAAGGTCTAATCAATGCCCAAGTTGCTCCTGGGGCTGCACAGGTCGGGAGGGATGGGATAGGCCAGGACACTCTCTAGGAAGCGTCTGTCGCCCCAGCTAGAGGGTCTCAGGAGCTACATTTGCATCTGCAGAGTGTCAACAAGCCCAGCTGGTAGGACACCATCAGCTTCCCAGCTTCCTGACCTGAATCCTCCGGAGGCAGCGAGGGTGACGTGGGGAGTGAGGGGTGGCCCGTCTCAACGCCCGTGGCACTGGTGCTCAGAGGTCACCAGTGGAGAGGAGTTCTAAGGCCAGAACCAGGAAGGCAAGTGGATGGAAGACCCACCCCCCTTCCTACCAGAATCATCCCCCAACAAGCACAGGTGTACTTGGTGGGAGGTGTCCCCGTCCAGGCTGCCCAGGTGATCGAGCTCAGCCAGAGGCAGGAAGGACTGTTCCTGTTCCACACCTATCCTGGGGAGTGGCCAGGTGAGGAAGACCCAGGCATTCGCCCTGGGTGGGAAGGTGGCAAAAAAAAAAAAAAGCTTGAAAAAATTTAAGGATACCTAATTGCACATACAGCAATGTACGGCAGGTTAAAAAAAGGGATGATACCAAAATGACAGAACTCTCTTTATGGGAGTGATTGGGACAAGAGCTAGTTTCCCAACCAACACTTTCTAAAGGCCTATAATGTGGCCGCATCACCTTAAATGAACACACTGTACCCCCATGGCATGGGGCCCACGTGGAGAGCACATAGGGCAGCATTCACTGGATATGGGCTGTGAACATGAGAGCAAAAAAAAAAAAAACTTTTCTTAGGAGACAATTCACAATATATCTAAGATGAAAAATGATATGGATTACCGTTAAAGAAAAAACCACACAGGGCCCCCCTCCCCAATCAAAGGGCCCTCAGGCATCTCCCACTGGGAAATGCAAAGCTCCGGTCAGCTGGGAAGAGAAGCAGCCAGGAGAACCCAGGTGGCCTGGCCAGCAGGTGTGGGCGGGGCTGGCTGGCTGACTGCCCTAAGCCCTGCACTGGGGACTGTGGCAGGAGGTAGGGGGCGGGAAGAGGGGCAGGGACGGCCTGGGCTCCCAGAGCAACAGCCACTTGAAGATGGAGTGTCACCCACCGCCTGGGGCAACTCGGAGGCCTCACTGAAAAGGCCTCCAGTCCGGCCAGGGCCCACGGTGACCTCTGGGCCTGCTCAAACAGAAAGGTCCTTTCCTCTGCTGTTGGAAGAAGTGCCAGACCCTGGAAAGGCTGCAGGTGCACACACTTTGGTGCGCAAGTACACACACAGTGAAGGTTGTCTTGTTTCCATCCCAGACACTGGGGTTGTTGCATTAAGAACAATGGTTTCATAAAGAAATGGGAAGAAATCTTTTTCTCCTCCTAAAATAAACCTGTACTTTCTGTCTTGACATTTTCTCAAGAAGCAAAAATAAATGTTGCCAAAGGCCAGAGTTTAGGTCCACAGGATGGGGGGCTTGAATAGGGGCTGCTAATGAGAGGGAAGTCCCAGAAACGTGAAGACAAACACCTAGCAGAGACATCCAGAGGGAAGACGATGCTCACAGTTGCCAAGGTGATCGAGATGGTCCAGACAACAGAAGGAGCCTCCCCCACAGCCACAGAAACACAAAGATTCTCTGCCTGTTCTCGGAATCACTACTGAAGTCCAGAACCACGAGTGATATCAGCTTTGAGTGTGCACCCGGCACTCACGCAGTATCCCGCCGTGAGCTGAGCACTCAGCCTGGCTGGGCGGGCGGGCAGATCGACGATCCTAGCACAAAAAGACTGGTGTCGGAGCAGCACAGCACAGCACAGGGACCACCACCAAACTCTGCCTGGGCAAGTCCAGGAGGACAGCCCAGAGGAGGCAGCTTCTGAGCTGGGCTGGGGAGAATGCTCAGGAGTCCCCCAGGTAAAGGAGAGAGCTGGGAGATGCTCTGACTGTTAGGTGTGGCCAGCAAGTCAAGCCTTCGCTTACACTGTCCTCTCCGCACCCGAGGTTCCAACTGGTGCTGGATCCCTTCTTCCTCACACATCCCCAGCCCCGATCACCCCCCATCAGGGAATGGCCTGTTTCCACAGCTCAGCGGGAATGCCGCCTCCTCCATGCAGCCAGCCACCCTCCATCACGTTTGCTTTCCTTTCTCCTTGACTCCTAACGCTTACCTGCCCCCTTCCATGGCACTTTCACATGTTCCCACTCAGACACAGCAAAAAGCTGCTAAGAGTGACAGTGGACAAAATTAGACTGACCAGAAATATCCCTCAGAATCTATATTAAGTTTTTGAAAACAAATGTTCTCTTTGGAAGAGGTGTCCTCTCTCTCTCACACACTACGTAGGGACACAAGTGCTTTGCTCCAGGACCAGCACGGCTCCGCTGTTACCTCCGGTGCCCCGAAACCTGGCGGAGCCAACCACCACATATGTGCCTGAAGATCCTGCAGCCTGGAGATGCTAAATAACAAGTTAAAAACATCTCCAGGTGAATCTGCAATGCTGGTTGGACTACGCCACGCTTTCCAACTGCACCGTCTCAAATGTGATAGTTTTCTGAGCCAAGGATGCAAAGCGAGGCCAATCTTCCATCGCTGAGCTGCAGAAGCAATGCAACAGGCGCAGCCCCACACACGTGCCACCCCGTCCCCATGCCTGGTGGGAGGGGGAGAGGCTTCTAACCCAGCGCAGCAACACTGCCAGGACCTGCACCCCTCCAGCTAGGGGGAGATGCCTCTGGAGCTCCGAATGTCTGAGACACCCACAGGGCACCCCACAGCGAGACCCACCCAGTCGGGGCTCCTGCCCGCAGCCCGGGGCTTATGCTCACGCCATCACTTAGCATGGCTCCACACCGCCCACCCCGACTGGCCAAGGAGGGCTCCTGAACATGCTTCAACAATTTCTTGGCCCAAATGAAAACTGCCTGACAACCCGGCCTGGGCAACACCCCCAACCACAGGGAGGGGTCCGTCTGTTCCCTGCCCAGCATTCCTGTGAGGTGGTCAGACCAAGAACTGCTACAATTTCCAACCTGAGGGAACCTTGGCACGATGCTGGTGATGGGGTGTAATGGCAGGACCCAGAGCAGGGGCAGGGGTGGACACTCTGGGCCGGGGAGCCGTCCCCCCCATATCACACTGAGCTCCTGATGGCCAGACTGGGTCCCTGCGTGCAGCCCATGTGCCTCACAGCTGCCCTAGTGACTCGTGATGGTGACAGCCTGCTGCTCCCACCCAGGTGTCACGCCCCCTCTAAGAACAACAGGGACCGGACCCCCAGACTAAGTGCCACAAGCCCACTCTCTAGAATATTCTCCCGAGAGCGTGCTTTTCTAATTTGGCTGCGGAGAGGAGTGGTGAGCCTGATGATTTATCCTCAGAGCCCGGCCCACAGGCCGCAAGTCCGTAATTCCATCAGGACAGGTTCATGTTTCCGCCTCGGTCCCGCCTGCACCGGGGCAGGGGCCCTGGCGAAATGAATGGGTAATGAAGTGCTCTCTCTCTCATGTTAAGAGGCTGTCACTAGAGCTGCTGATAGACTCGAGCCATCTGTTCCACCTTGTCTCAATTAATCTGGGGTCCCCAGAGCCCGAGACCTGCTCGCGCCTCACGAGCCCAGGAGCACTGACTCCCCTAACTAGGCCACATGGCACCTCAGGACCCAGTGACTTGAGGCTACCAGCTCGGGCCGTCCACAGTTACCGCATCAGCAGCAAACCCCGTCTCGGGAATCTGCATCCACCAGCCCTCACGGCTGTGTTCACGGCAACAAGCCCTGCCCACTGTTTGTTCAAAGAAAGAAAAGCAAATGTTTCCTTGAAGCTGATGGAGGAGGAGGCCCGTGGGAAGGAGCATGTGGAAACTCAAACATCAGCATGTGAGGGCAAAGCTGCTTGCTGTGTGACCTTAGGCAAGTCACCATCCCTCTCTGAGCCACCCTCATCTGTGAGGGGACCAGGACTCTCTCTAAGGGATGTTCGGCTCCTTCAGAAGAGGGGGACTGGAACCCATGGGGCTGGCACAGGGGAGCACAGATGCCTTTATGGAGGTATTCACCCAGGGCTGCCAACTCTGAAAACAGGAAGTGCCCATGCATTCTGGAAGAACCCAGGGGAAACCCAACAGGGACGGGGCTGAAGGCCACCTCAGGGGTCCCCACGAGCACCTGCGGCCCTCCCTTTAGGGCTGGTGTGACGCCTGGGGATGCTCTGCGGGTGCAGCCGTCTTATCTGGTGCCAGGAAGTGCCTGTTCTGAGCCCCTGCACCAGGGAGGTGGTGGGGGCAGCCCCGGAAGCAGGGGTGAGGCACTGCTTTCGTCTGCTCCGGGAACTGCTGCTGCCCATAAATGGCATCTCAGGGGCCATCTTACCGGGGTAAACCCAAGCCTGGTGGTCAGTGGCCAGAGCTGGGCTTTGGGACACACTTGTGCAGTGAGGCACACAGCAGCCACAGGTGCAGGGTGGGGCGGGCACCTGGGGCCAAGACGGACCTGCAGGCGGATGCACACCCCACCTGTGCACACAGGTCCCAGCCCACAGTGGGAGCTGATTGGCATTTTAGCACCAGAAGAGCCAGACAGATCATCTGCAAAGCAGGGCCACTGAGGCCCAGAGAAGAAAACCATGAGGGCACAGCACCGCATCAGGCCTAGACGCCAGGTCTCCTGGGACTCACTTCGTTCAACAGAGCACACTCCCTATACACAGGCCCGCCCTGTGGTGGGGCTTCTTCAGGGGGAGGGGGAGGAAGGGCTGAGGTGATCGTGGCAGGAAAGGGGAGGGAGGGGTGGCCTGTCCTCTCTTCCCCACTCAGAACAGCAGCTGATGTGAGGAGCCCCATTTTACTGTGGTGAGGAATCTCACAACTCTGAGTCAGCAGCTCTAGGCCCCTTTCTTTGAGCTCCTTGGAAAAGTCAACAATCCTGTTGATGGGCAAGCAAGCGAGGCTGCGAGGCTGCAGGGCTTAACTGCTGGCCCCACCCACCAGCCAGGGTCACGGTGCGGGTCACAGCAGGCTGGCCAGCTTGCCGCATAGGCTGTTAGAGCCACCAGCTCCGTGGGACCCAAACTGCTCCCCTGCACCCTTGTCAGATGGGGAGCTAATTCCCCAGGCACCTTCTGCCCTGGACTGGAGGGCACAGTGCTCATGGGACAGGTGGGGCCTTCCTGTCTCAGCCAGCGGCTGGCTGAGGGTAACGTGGTGTAGAGACGTCCACTGTGGCGGCGCCCTGTCCCGCCCATCACTCAGCCGGGCCTGCGGCACCCAACCACCCCGGCACCCACACTTGCTGCCTGACGGTGCGGCTCCAGCACCCCTGTCCCAGGGGACACGCCAGAGGAGGGGTGCAGAGTGTGGGGGGAGCTCCAGCTGTGGGTGGCAGCCTGCTGGGACCTGCCCACCCTGCAGGGACCTGTGAGGGCCAGGAAAGGCAGGTGGGGAGGCCAGGCCCCACCCCCACCCCCTCACAGCCTGAGCGCCACTGGATGGAATGCACCAGGGCTCCTGAGTCAGCCAGGCCCCCAAATCCATCTCCCCAGGGCAGGGAGAGCAGCAGGCAGCCACCGACTCCCTGTTTACACCACTGTGTTTCCTGGGCACCAACTGGATGGCAGGTGGTGCGCTGGCTGGAGGGGGCGGGGGGGCGGTGTAAGCAGACAAGACCCCATCCTCAAATCCAGGAAATATAAACAGATACACTCAACAAAGTTGGCCGGGAGCAGTGAGGGTGTCTGGGGTGTGTGCACAGGCCCGGTCCTGTCCTTGCAGAATCCCCAGCCTGGAAGCAGACAGACCCGCTGGCAAGTCCAGTGCCCTAACAAAGCCGGTGAGAGACATCTGAGCCAGGGGACAATGGAAGCACCTGGGCAGGACTAATCCAGAAAGGCTGAGCTGATATGGGAACAAAGAGGAGCAGGTGCCCTCCAGGTAGGCAGGTATGTGTGTGTGTGTGTGCACAGGCACAGGAGGTCGTGATGGCGGCAACAAAGGCGAAGGCACCCCCCCCTTACGTCTCCCAACACAGGCGCTGGGGTCCCCCCTGCCCCGCTCTGCAGTCCCAGGCGAAGGGCAACCGGAACCCCTGCTCTGGAGTCCCCTGTCCAGACCCACCGGCAGCCTGTGGCCGCCGGGCCTCTGCTTCAACCCCCGTGCTCAGTCTCCAGTGGCTGGGTGGGCGGCAGCTCGGCTAACCTACAGAAGACCATGCAGAGCGCTGGGCACGTGGTCCCAGAGGGTGCTGTTCCAGACACGCTTGGTGAGAACACACAAGCCTGCCTCCTGCTTCAAGGGCCCCAGCTTCGAACAGCTCCTCGGTGCTCAAACGCAGGAGGCTTCTGGGGACGAGACAGTGAGGCCCATCAAAGACGATGACCAGCTACCTGGGTGTGAGGGGGCACCCCTGGGATCCTCAGGGGCACAGGCACCCGACCCACCCCAGGCTTGCCCCGAACCCCTTTCCTTCTCTGGGGCTCACTCAGGGCTTATGACCAGGCAGGAGGAGGGACTGAGCGGGTCCCGTGCTGAGAACGCCAGGGCAGGTCTGTGCCTGGCTGGTGCCTGATACCAGCTTTGGGCAGAGCCACACAGTCTGTGCCTTGGAGAACAATGAAGGCTGAAGAGAAGTAGGTCAAGTTCTATATGAACACCAAGGGAACCGTGAGTCCTCCACAGCGGGTAAGGGGTCAAGATGAAACTATTACTGACCCCCCACAGTCCCTGCTTTAAAAATCTACCCCCACACCCCCCAAAAAGCTGCAGACTGAACAGACAGCACTAGCGAACAAATTCTGTAAACTGGTCACTTCTCATCACGGGAGTTCCCAACAAATGACTGGACGCCGCTGAGAGAGTGAGCCACTCTGGAGGGTTCTCCCATCATCAAGTTCATTCTCTGCAGGAAACTGCAGGAGGGCAACTCAGGACACACTGAAAACCGGGGAGCAGGAAGGTTAAGAAAGACCAGTTTGTAATGACTAACATCACAGCAGGAAGTGAACATCTCAACAGATGGTATCGGCTTCCAGGCAGCGCCTGCCACTCTGGGGGGCGGGCGGGGGCTTGTGGTGGCTTGACATGCCCCCGACACCTAATGCAACGCTCTCCACCTCACAACACTCCCCTCTACCCCCTCCTCTACCTGCACCCCTTAGTTGGAAACAATCACTTCTTTATCTGTGCCCCCCAAGCCCCGGCACCCTGAACCCCACAATCAAGGTGACTGTGAACCTCAGGGTCTCGGAGACAGGCGCTGTGGTGCGTTCACCTCTAAACCCTCCCTTCCCCAGCCCCAGGCCTCTGCACGCGCTGCCCACAGCAGATGATCACCAACTGCTGGCAAAACTGACCACAGGGAGGAAGGGTCTGGTCAGAACAGATGCCTCAGGACCGCGGACAGGCCTTTCCCCTTCCAGAGCGCCAAGAATGCCGTCTTTGGAAGGATAATAAAGCAGCATGCCTAACGAGCCAGAGGCTGGTTTAGACACTGTGTATATCATCTCATTTAATCCTAACCAGCAGGTGGTACTTCCAGTCCACCTGCAATCTGTCAGCGCAAATCCATTTCCCAAGAAGTGTTTCTGACCGCTGGGGATACTGCAGTTAAGCGAGGGACATGAAGCAGCATATAAAACGTCCTATGTGTGTGCCAGGAGGGATTCAGTGCTGAGAAGAAAAATAAAGCGGGACAGGAGGATCGAGAGCGTTGGAAAGCGGGGCTAATACAGGCAGGTGGTCCGAAAGGGCCTGCCGCTGAAGTAACTGGCAGGTGAACCAACAGCGGGGAGGAGAGGCGCAAGCCAGCTGAGATGTGGAGGAAGAGAATTCCAGGCTGGGGGAATGGCGGATGGGAAGGTCCTGCAGCTGAAACAGGCTGCAAGAGGTCCTACCCAGCAGGATGCTGGGTGCCCGGGCCTGACCTCGGAGGCCACTTCCAACAGCCCTAAGTGCTTACAGTGGGCTCCTGTGGTCGGACACCCCACTCTGAGGCCTTGGGGGGCACCAGGAGCCCTCACATAAGCAACTCAGCACAGCACCACAGGTTATTGGGAGTTGTCAAGCCTGCACTCCAGGCACAGGTGACTGGTAGTGGCTGCCTGGAGTGCCAGGTGGGGAGGGATTCTGAAGCCAGGTCTGGGCTCAGAGGCAGAGTGCCACGATCGATTAGTGATGTCTGTCTGAGTCAGGAATGAAGACGAAGAGCCACTCCCTTCTGGAACCAAAGTGATGAGCCCTGGGGAGCGGGTATGGGGAAAGCACCAGTAATTCTCTGTCACTAATTATGAGACCTCCACTGCTAAACCAGCTTCACTTTCTAAGTCTTCTCACCTGGCTGTGGGCTCCCAAGGGTGGGGACCTGGACTATCTCCCTCCCAGGGCCTGGCACAGGGAGGGGCTCGTGGTCAGGGGAGCCGATGAAGGGCCACATGTCCCAGGGCTGGCGCACAGGCTGGCTGCGTGAACCGCTCGACTGTGACTCCTAAAGGACAGGGCAGACACAGGGCACTTCAGTTACACCGACAGGGTCCCCCCACTGCGTATGGCTCTGACCTGGGGACTAAGAAAACTCCTCCTTTTCCTTTCAACATGGGTCAGGTGGGTATGAGGACCACCAGAATCAAAGAACACTGCGGAAGAGGCAGGAAAATGAAGGCATGCAGACCCGCCCCGACACCTGGTCACCGGGCAGGCCAGCTGCTCGGACTTCCCGCAGGGCCAGCTGAGAGCTTTGGAAAAATAAAGGCGCCCGCACCAGCTGCTCCTGAGCCCAAACCGAGCAGGAGGACAGCCGGCACCCACCCGGCCCCCACCCGGCCCCCGTGCACATGGACTCTTCCAGCCCAGCCCCAAAACAGAGAGAAGACGCACACGCACGTTGACTAAGCACCTCCTGGGTGAGGACGTACGTGTGAAGAACACCCCACTCCGGTGCAGCACCTTCTCCTGTGCGCTGGGGCCGGCGCCGGCACTGCGCCCCTTTACAGAACAAACCGAGATGCATGTGGTGAGAACAGGCCTCGGGTCACGTGTCCACTCTGGGGCTTCACAGTATGCATGTCTGTGACCCTGCAGTGACAAGAGAGGCTGCCCTGGTCACTCAGGCTGGTGCCCAAGGAGACGCCAGCAAGAAGTGTGGCAGGCTTCCCGCCCTGAGCAATCCCTTGTGTCCTGACTCTCTAAAGACCAAGTGCTTCTCTTAGGGCATCGGCACACTTGGTTGCCAGGGGTTCTTTGCATCTGCCTCTTCTGCCTCCTCAGCCTTGGCCACGCTCCTCTGTGCTGCGCACACTCCTGAACGGCCTCACGCTCACATTCGTGCACTCTTTCACTCACTCGTTCCCTCACTTGACACGTATCTGCCAAGCGGGTCTGCTGCAGACAGCGTGCTGGGAGCTGGTGATGTGGCGGTGTGTGAACGCAGACAGGATCCCCATATCCCCATCCTCTGGGATCTCAGACTCAGGGTGGAGATGGGCATTTACCAGCCACCCTGACTGCCCACCGACACCCAGCCTACAGATGCAGTTGAAAGGCCTCCCTTGTCAACAGTCACACCGTAGTCCCTCGGCCACCCAGCCCCAGGAAGACGAGGCTGGGTGCTGGGCATGGTACAGAACTGCTCTGGTCACTCAGGCTGTTGCTGCCCACATGAGCCCCACTTCCTCTGCTCGCTGTACCGGGCACAGCCACCCACCCTCCGTAGAGAGGGGCCCTCGCCAGTACCTACCAAACACACTGCTCTTGGCTAGTGGAGGGTAAATATCAAGAGAACCCAAAGCCAGGATAAAGCGCCCCCACCTGAGAAAGCAAACTCATCCCATCTCACACCGTCGGCCCCGAGCTTCTCTAGAGGGTAGAGGTTGCAGTGCCCACCGAGGGCTGGCAGCAGCAGGCCAGAGTAGGGCACCTTCAACAGGCACCAGTGTGTCACGGGGGCCCTAAGTCCATTCCTGGGATGGGGCGCCACCGCTCCGGGCAAGCCTCACGGCCGTGAGGTGAACCCTCCATAGCAGAACTCCTGACCTCGGGGCCCACTGTGAAGACTGCAGTTCACGAACTGAAAGTCCGGGGCATGCAGAACTCAACAGCTGACAATCTCGGCTGCTAGACTCTGGCATGTTCTCTGGCACGGTCCTTAAGTCCCTGAATTAGTGGAGTTCGGAGGGGTGAAGTGACTGGCCCAAGTCACTTGCGGGTGAGTGGAGCACAGAACCCAACAGCAGCCAGCTCCTTGGAGTGCAGATGCCGATTTAAGAGTCAGCTGACCTTTTAATCTCCAGGACTCACGGGGCAATCATCAGGGATCTCACGTGGGGGTTGGGGTGCTAATGCAATACATCCCCAGGGGTTACAGTCACCTCTGAGCAACAAAGACCCCAAAATAGTGGTTTAATTAACCAAGATTCAAGATATCAGAAGACAAGCAGAGCATGAGCACCCCCCACCCAGGGTGCCAGGGAGGTGGGCACTGGGCTGCATTCTGGGGGGCGAGGAGGAGGAAGGGGGAAGAAAGGGGCACTGCCACTGTACCTCACTAGGCTGCAGGGCTGCGCCTTGCTGGAGGGGATGCTGGGGGTCCTTTTATTGAGGACGAAGCATGTGAACAGGAGCTGGGGAGTAACTGATGGACCAGGTAACAGGGATCAAGTACCCCCTCTGGCCTCTGGGAAATTACCATCTCGTTAGAAAGACACACACATGTGGAAATGAGGAGTGGGTGAGGCTGTCTCTAACAAGGCACCGACTGGGTCACACAGACAGGAAACCAGTGCTGAGGGGGAGCAGAGTCCCAGGCGGCCGAGGTGGGCACTGCGGAGGGAGACCTGAGCTGGACGGTCAGGCAGCAGGGCCAAGACAGAAGTGGGGGAGGACTCTGGAGAAGCAGGCTCTGCCCCTCTGCCGGTGAACTAACTTGGGGTGGGGGGCAGTGCTGGCCTCACGTGCGCAGAACTGGGTTAATTATTAATCGAGCTCCTTGGCTCATGACACTCATCTGCGGGCACCCACGGCTCGCTTTCAATTAGTTACTTTGCACAATGTAATAACCACCTGCAAGCCCACCATCCAAAACAAAGGCTGAGACCTTGACAATAACCTACTTTGAACCAGATGGTGCCCCCATCCCACCCTGCCTCCGCCCGCCCAGGATGCCATCAACCTCGACCAGAAGCACACACTCCCTCCCTCTCCTCTCTTTGTTCCAGTTTTACAGGATCTGGTCAATATTCCTAAAAAGTACAGTTATTTCAGTTGCTCTCAACTTCGTAAGAAGAGGAACGCTGCTGTACGTAATCTTCGGGAGCCCTTGCTCCCTGGGCCTGGTATTTATGATGATGCTAAAGCCGATCTCCGTCGCTGCGCATTCCTGTAGCTAATGTGTTTGGACAGCTGTATAATATTCCATTGTGCAGTCCCGTCCCAGCGTGCTCGCCCATCCCCCGCTGGCGGGCAGCTGGGCCGTTTCCAGGCGTGGCTGCTGTGAACAGAAAGGCTGCGAACCCTCCTGCACAAGTCTGTCTCGGGCACACACCTAGGCCTGGGACGGGCTGGGCTGTGCGGTATGTGAGTGGTGAACTCGGGTGTTAATGCCCGACTGGTTTCCAAAGGGACTGCACCAATCTGCGTCCCCTCAGGCAGCGGACGAGAGACAGAACACTGACGTCACGCTAGAGTTCGCCAAGAGCTTTGATCCTTCCCGACTCCCCTGTGTTAGTGGCCCCTGCGCAGGGAGCAAACACTGACCCGGCGTCTCACAAACTAACGTGTGGGTCTTGACCTTCAGTCAACCTGACTCTCAAACCCAGGGCCCCTGCGGCCATGGCCTCTCACCCAAAAGGCCAACTCTCGCAGGAGGGAGAGGTGGAAAGGGCAAGGATATTGCAGGCAGAGGATTACCCCAAGGGAGGGCACCTCAACGGGGTCAAGTGCAAGGTCAAGAGCTAAAACAGACACTGCAGGCCAGTCTGTACAGGATCCAGCCTTTGTCACCCACGGCTAGGGGACAGGCCCACGGATGAGCCTCTGCAGGTCTGACTGGTCTTACATGGCCAGTGTCCCCTCACTCCTTCACTGGCTGCCCTGACTCTCGCAGCTCCTCACAGCAAGGCCACGGGAGCGGGATGCGGGCGGTGCTGTCCAAGTGTGAGCCCACCTCCTCCCACTCCCTTCCAGTACCTACTCTCGTCCTTGGCTGAATGGACAGGTGCGAGCGACAGCCTTCCACAGCCAGGTCTGGTACCCACCCAGGTGCACAGGCCTCCCCCGCTGGAGTGCCTCACTTGTTCCCCATTTCCACCCGGCCTGTGAGGAGCCAACACACAAAACGATGGAACCGCCTCTGCCCTGAAGTAGGTTAGTCACTGGAGAACAGGTCCACATGAGGACAGGATGAGAACCTTCAAGCAAAGGCAGAGGGGCTGGGGTTGAGTCTCAGTGTTACAGGACACCAGATCAGGGCGAGACGGCCGGGCACTGGACCGGCCCACGGGGGGGAAGCACCTCCAGGCTTTGGGGTGTGACCCTAGCGGGCCCTCCTGGGGCTCACCTCGCAGCTCCCAGTGTGGTCTTGAGACTGGAGGAGCCCCTCCCCACGCCATGCACGTCCTCATGTTTCTGTCTCCACAAATAGATGCTCAACAAACGTTCGTCCCACAAAAAACAAAACTCACATCACTATTCCTACAAGGGCACTCAAAAACCTCTGTAAAATGTTACTGGTGATGTTACTGTAGTTTTGGTCGTCTTTGGGCGGACGAACACACTGCACATTTTCAGAAAATGTTACCTAAAGGAGCAACATCGACATTCAGGAGAGGAGGAAGCAAGGGCGTGAGAGCAAAGTGCTGGCTCGGGGGTCAGACGTGCACCCCACGCAGGGAAGGCAATCTCAAAGAGCAGCGAACGCCACACTCAGCCCCAAGGCTTCTGCAGAATCCCGCGCACTTCTAGATGCTTCCAGTGTGAATACAGTGAGACCCCTACCCTCATCCCTCCAGTTGAGCAACAGGCAAGATCTGCGTCCTCTGGCCTTTTCTCTGTTATGTAACAAAGTTCTAGAGCAAACTCCAGCATCATGCCATTTCGCCCCTCTACCAGAATGCATCCCTAAGTGCCAGAGTTGCATCCCTAAGTGCCAGAGTACTGGCACTTTCCTACATAACCACAATTACATGCTTTTAACATTTCTTTCCTGTGTGTGTCTTAAAATTAAGCACTCCATGTTTCTGGAGGGAGGCCAGCCCCACAGTGGGAGAAAAGGTGAGTGGGAGGGGCAGAAGGGGTGGGTGGGGTGAGGACAGAGAATGCCCATTGGTTGAAACCTGCAGACAAGACACCCCCAGGGAGGGCTTCCGGTTTGCAGTCCCAAGCAGATTTCTATTTCCTCCTCCTGTGACTAAGTGACACTGGGGGGGGCTGAGGGCATGCAAAGGTGTAGTTTCAGGATTGGTGGAAAAATCAAGCAACTCACATGGGCCAAAGAAACTTCCTGTACAGTGAGAAAAACATGCTAAAAATCAGGACAGGAAGCAGCAAGTACCTGACCCACCCTTGGTTTAACTTGCTGGGAACTACTGCTGCCAGGACGGAAAGTGTCTCCCCTGCGTCACACGTGGCTCCTGGAGCAGCACCTGCCTGGCTGCCCAGAAGTCACAGGTGCAGGGGCTTTCTCTGGGGGGCGTCCAAGTTTCCCACCCCATCCTAACGAGGGTGCTGTGGGCCCCCAGACCCATCACATATTGCCAAAGGGGCCACGTGGGGAACACGCCCCAAGTCTCAGAAACACCAGTGCCCAGGTGCTGGGGACACAGCAGGTGTGGCAAACCAGCCGGCAAACATGGAAAGAACCCTGAGTGCAGGATGTTTTCTTCTCTGCATTCTCCACGCCTGTGAAGTTACACCTTTCTGCTACTGCGGGAAGTGCTTGAAACCTGGCGCACGTGGGAGCGAGGAGAGGGCATCCTGAGCACTTCCCGCCCCTGGGACCAGCCTTGCCACTAGCATGCTGACGGAGGGGACAGAGGGGATGCAGGGGACGGCAGAACTGCCGGCTAGCCCTGCTGGGCCTTCCCTGTGAGACGCAGCTCACTCTGCGCTCTGTCGGATCCCATCTCCCTGCCTCCTTCTGATTCACCCCTCTGGTGTTTTCTGAACAGGGCCCGTCCAGGACTTTCTCCTCCGTGGTCGTACTGGGCATCAGGCCTCTCCTGCCACGGCAGACAGCATGAGCCAATTGCGGCACCCTTTCCCGCGGACCCAGGCCAGGGCCCCTCAACCTTGCTCCGCATGGCACTCTGGGCAGCCCCAACTGATCCACCTGCACCCAAGCGTGACCCCATCTGCCAGTCCCTGGGCCAGGTGGTTTCTAAGGACACTAAATACAGCGGGTCCCACAACACAGCACCTAAGAGGAGACTAGAGACAAGCTAGTGGCAAGAAATGGGAACAATACTTCCTTCCCTAGAACACCTGGGCTGAGTTGTCCCCTTTGTTAGGAATGACAGACTCTGAAGGGTTCTCCAGGTTAAGGCCCTAAGGAGCTGTTTCCTCTCCAGCTCAGCCTGTTCCACGGAATCTCAACCCTGAGCTCCTCCAGAGCAGGGATGACGACGTTTGCGTGTCTCTCCATCCCTCCTCGGGGCTCAGGGCCGAGCCCTATCCACACTGGGCCCACGGAGGCCTTCTAGCAGGTGAGGGAGAGAGAATATAAAAGAGGGGAGAAGACACAGCCACCAAGGTTGGGGGTAAAACCCCGGCTGACTTCAGACTGAGACGGGGGTGCAGGTATCAGAGGATGCTCCTCGGGTCCCGAGGACTGTCCGGCCTCCTATAGAAAATTCAAGGGGAGAGAGACCACAGCCTGCTGGGACTCAAGCCACAGCCTCAAACACACCCTGTGAACCCGGCCCCTGCCACTGGGTGTAAGTCCTGATTTAGCCTATTCAGGCCACACAGCATCATCTGCCTGTGCTGCTTTTTAACCGGTGACTCCGGCCGGAAAGGAGGGGCCACCACTGCCCGGGGGCCTGTGGGTCACCCTCAGCCCCTCAGAGAGAGAATGAGGACCTCACTCCTGAAATCCCTGCCTGCTCCGTCCAAGGTGGGGGCTGTCCTCCCCCCGGCATCTCCTCCTGTACTGGCCACAGTCTCCAGGTCTGGTCAGATTCCTCCCGAAGGAGCCATGGCTCTGGCCACTGTGCTCCACTGCGCCCCTCTCAGCACCTGCCAAACACAAGGAAGCTTAAAACCCACTGCTGCCTGCAGAAAGCCCCTTCTCCCGTCACCCACTCAGAGTTGGAAATGGCGGGGAAGAGCCACCCCGTGCCCTGGCTCTGCCGGGTGCCTGGAGCAGTGTGCTGAATAGAAAGACTCATCTGCCAAGGAGTCCAGGCCTGTCCTGCTCCAGCAGGGGGTCCTTCAGGGGTCATAAAGGGCTCCAGGAAAGCTCGGCTTTCTTTGATCCAGCTCTGTTCCCCAAGCCCAGGAAAGACCGGGCCCTCCCTCATTCTCCCGGCTCATTCAAGTGTTAAGGAGTCAGGAAAAGGGGGTGGGGAAGAGGAGGGAGGAGCCCAGGGTCATTCCACCTCCTCAAAGGTCCCATAACTTATTAAGCCCCCATCCTTATTGTGCAGGACACCCGGAGGTATCCGTTTACTCTGCAAAACCAGTTCTTGCTGCTTAAGGCCAGTGTGGGGCTTGGTGAATGGCGCAGGGAAACCGGACACTCCTGGGAACGGCGCCATTCTTGGGGACATGAAGAGCTGGGAAAAACACAAGCGCTCCCGCAGGTTATAAACCCCTTCATTGTGGGCGGCGCGCTGGGACAGGGAGCCGAAGTCGCTGATGGAGAGGATGCACCACCAAGATGCTGCAGCCTCAAACCACACGAGGCCTGTTTCTCTCAGTGGGAGAGAAACAAATCTGTGTGTGTGTGTGAGCTTCCAGAACAGGTGAGGCTGGAAAACGTGCAGAGAGGCAGCATCCCCCCCACTTCCACTGTGAAGGCCAGGTGTGCACCCCATGGGGGGAAGGCCTTCTGGGGCACCACACCTGCAGGCCACAGCACACTGGGGCATCCACCCTGGTGCACTGGGGCATCCGGGGAAGACATTCTGAGGACACCACACCTCGGGACCCTGGTGCACTGGTACATTCAGTAAGACAGAGGTAAGAGACTCAATGCATCAAAACCAAGCCATGAGGATCATCCGTGTTTTCTCCGGAGGAAAGACCCTGACGTTGACAACAGTGTGCGTCGGCACAGGGAGGAACGGGCTCCCTTTCCATCCCCCCCCACCCCCTGCACTCCTCGGACCTCCATTGGCCACTGCCCCTGCACTGTCAGCAGCTCCACGGGCCCGTGGGTGAATCAGGCTGGTCAGGGTGCTGCTAACCCGTCACGTGCTGCACTCCGGGCTCTGCCATCCTCACTCTCCTCCCTCCCTGGTCACGCACAGCCACGACGTGGATACAGGCCACCCGGCACGCTGTCAGTCCCCAGAGAGCCCCAGGGGAGGGCACAGGGCTGCATGGGGTGATGCCCCAACCCTGCCCCTTAAATCCACAGCATGGGGGTGGCTGTGAGGTCACCATCCCCCCAATGTCAAAGGACAACGTACTCTCCACTCTCTAAAGACAAATTACTCCTTCTTTTCTTTCAAAGTAACTTCCCCACATAAAGCCAGGCAACAAGATCACTTAAGATGCCCAAGAGATCTTTCCAGTGAGCCCCAGTGAGACCGGTGCCCACAAACCCCTCCTTTCTGACACAGCCAAGGCCCACCAGGAGCAGAGCACCTGCGCTGATTTGCTTCGAGGTCTAGGTTCTCAGGTCTGAAGGACCCGGAGCACAGAACCGCCAGAGGGAAAGTGCTGTCTCTTGACCAGGGATTTCATCTGTCGGCTGCTGGCTATTTCTAACAACCTAGGAAAGAAGGTCTACCCACGAATGTCACCCACCCACAGTCGGGGCCCCTGAGTCCACGGCAGCCCTCTCCCACAGGCTGCCTCGTCGGGCTGGAGACAGCCCGGGTGGCAGACGCAGGTGTCCTTCCCCTAGCTGACCATGCTCAGGTGCGCGCAGGTTCACAGGCCAGCCAGAGGGGTCCCGAGGGCTCGCGAAGCCTGATGGGAAACATGGCAAGGAGGGGAGGCACGACCTCAGGGGACAGGAGCCCTGGTCCCAGATTCACCTTTCAACAGGTGAAGGGACAAAGAAAACCACTCAATGGCCCCATCTTTGTGCTCTCTAATTTGTTAAATGAGTTGCAGGCTGAACAGGACTCGGGCTGTCAGCCTGGCGGCACGCCAGGATCATCTGATGAGAAGCATCTGAAAGAGCTTTTAAACACTATCGACACCCAGGCCCACCGGACCAGTTAAATCTGAATCTCTCACTCTTCGGGGCTGGGTGCATGGTCGGATTTCGGTCACATCACACAGGAGCTGCGTTCCCACTCTATTACTGTTCACAGTGTGGCCACGGCCAAGCCCTCCCTCCCTCCCCCCCCCAATCCCCTCCTCCTTCGTGTAAAATGAGGGAAATGGGCCTCGTGGCCCCTGCTCCTGAGAGCGGACGCGGACCGCTGGCCTCTGGTGCCCCAGGGTCCAGGCAGGTACCGGGCAACTCCTGCTCTGGAAACACCTGGGCTAAGGTTCCTGTCACGCTCTGACTCTAGGACTCCAGGTCCTGTCTGGGGGCCTCCCCGCCTCGGCGGGCGACCCAAGCTACTGCAGCCCCGCAGAGCAGACCGGGAGGGGCTGCCGCACAGGGCTCCGTGCTGGTGTGACGGTCAGCTCGGAGTGATCTGTAGGCAAGAAGCACACGTGGCAAGCTGCCAGCCACTTGGGATGTGCAGAAAATGACTGAAAGAGGACTGAACCCCTCCAACACATGACGTTTTACCCAAATACAGACAGAGCTCTGTTCTCACGGTGGCTGGTGGCTGGTGGCTGTGCCTCAGAAGCCCCCGAGGGGAGAGATGGTGACTCCTCCCCTTCGGGCCTGACCTGAAGGACTTGCTGGGGTATTAATAGCCCTCAGCTGTCCCCTCGCAAGCAACAGATTCCCTTCCCAGGGAAGGGCCGCAGGTCTGGAAGGACAGTGAACTATGAAGCACTTTAATGTGCTGAGGTGGCAGGACAGCGTGGGGACATCTGCCTTCTCGCTTTCATGCAAAGATTTATTCTGATTATAATCATTTAGGTGATAAAAATAGAAAGCAGAAAAGAAAGCCTCCAGGTTCCCGGTTCTGCACAGTTGGAAAAGGTCTCCTTCGGGTGCAGGGGGGCCGGAAGGCTGCTTTCCAGATGGAGAAGACTTCTTCCGCAGCCATTGTTCACCAGCCCGAGGCAGGATATCCGTCTGGACACCAGGTCCAGGGAAACTGAGGCACACGGGGCACCAATCTTCCGGGGGGGGGAGCAAATCTGTTAATTTAAGGGCTCAGCAGCGAGTGGCCAAATAGAGTGGGGTCTTTATGGGGTAGGTGAGGTGAGAAAGGAAAAAGTGGCCCCACCCCCCTCCCTCCAAGAACAGGGGGGGCTGTGTGCCCTGACCCTGCACCGCCTTCCTCCTCACCCTCCCCAGCTTTGTCGGGGAAGGTTGCCAACTGTTCTCCTAAATAGATGTGATTTCAAGTTCAAAGCTGAAGTCACTGACCTAGACCCAAAAGCCTTCGAGGGGAAAGGGATGCTTCTGTGCCTGACAGTTTAATCCTGGTTTGATTTACGCACGAACTTCTAAGAAGCCCTCGTATCCCAGGACTATTCATCATCGACAGGAGCATCTTGGCTGTCGGGACTTAAGATTAATTGCTTGGATGTGGAAAAACCCCTTTGCTGACTCCAAGGGAAAAGGTTTTCCCTTGAAAACGAACAAGAACAGTCAAAGGGGGTAGACAGAGAAGCGAGGACGGACCCTGCTCACTTAGCCCCGTTCGTGCTGGGCTGGCGGAGGGGGGATCTCGAGCCCCTTCTCGATGAACATCAGCAGCGTTCCCACTGGGTGCCATCCTCCTCGTCCCTTTAGAAAATCCGCGAGCTGCAGGTCTGGCGCAGGGCCACGTGCTCCATAAAAACCTTCCATCCCCTTAATCTGTGCTTTTGGCAGTTTCATCTCGTTGCCGTGTTGGAGAGGGCAGGCCATCTAGCTCAGTGCAGCTTTGGAAGCGTGGCAGGTGCCGCAGAAATAACAGCGGCTGGCACCCCCCACAGCGGGAAACCTTTGGGCTAAAACGCAGGGCTCACCCTGGAGCACTCATCAGCCCCACCTCTTGGTTTTCTACCTGGCCGTTCCGAATCTGCACTGCCCAACCCTTGAAGCTCAAAGCTGCAACCCCCTGAAGGTGCCACTGATACCACCTTCTAGCTACCATCTGCAAAAAAAAAAGCCAGCAGCTGGTCTCACTATGTTACAGGATCCCTAGCGCCTATCAAGTTTTAAGACCAAACCCAAAAATCCAAACCAACAAAGAGATTCCCAAAGTCCAGGGAATGGAGCAGGAACGCCCTGCTTCCTTGGCCCGAGCCAGGGGCGGCTGCGCCAGAAAGAAAGCAACGTGGGGTTCAGTCCTTCTTCTGGTACAATGACGGCAGAATACACGTAACACAGAACCATGTAAGATGTGAGTTACTGTTTACCACCTTAACTAATTTTAAGAGTAAAGATCAGTAGTATTAAGTACATTCATGTTATCGTCCTCACCTCCAGAATTCTTCCCATCTTGCAACACCAAACTCTGATTTTAATGGGTTAAACCATAATTTCCCATTCCCTCCCCCTTGCTCCACCTCCTGTCTCTAGGAACTCGACTACTCCGGCTCCCTCATATGAGTGAAGTCATACAGTATTTACCCTTCTGTGACTGGCTTATTTTACTTGGCGTACTGTCCTCCAGGTTCACCCATATTGCAGCATGTGCCAGAAATCCCTTCCTTTTCAAGGCTGAATAATATTCCCCTGTGTGTGCGCACACGTTTCGCTAGCCCACTCACCCACTGCCAGGCACCTGGGTGCTCCCACCGTTCTTGGCCTTTGTGAATAATGCTGCTATGAATGCGGGTGGTGTTCCTTGCTTTTTTAAAAGGCAAAGATGATTTCTGAAGTCAGGCTGCTAGCTACAAGACTAAAAGGTAGGTTTTCCTGAGCACACCATATCCCTTTTTCTTACTTTTTTTCTGTTTTTGGTCTACTTGGGAGTTTAAAGTCAAGTCACCCCTCATACTTTCCAGACTCTTTCCCACCCCATCTGAACAGACTTGGATTTCAAAACCGTATCATGAATTCCACTTCCCAACTGTATCTGGCTGCTCCCATGCCTCCAGGGCCACCACGGCAGCCGTGCCCGGTTGACCCTGCTCCCGCCAACTGGGCCATCCACGGTGGCTCGAGCTGTCCCTTTCGGAGACTGTGCCTAGAGACGTTCAGACAGACCCAGGAATGTAAAGGACCTGAGAACTCTGCACTGGAACGCCCCGCCCCCCTCCCTACCATGTGCAGCACCCCTAACAAAGTCCAGCCCAGTCAATTCGGGGGTGGGGGTGGTTCGGGACACGGAACATGGAAAACCTGACTTGACCTCCCAGAGCAGGGGAGGAGACCTCAGGCAGAACCAGAGGAGAGTCCTTTCAAAGGGATAAAAAGGAGGAAGGCTTTACCAGTCACACTCCCAATTATCTCTGTTTAAAAGGACCAGATTGAAAGGCCCGTCAAAGTGGCTTTGCCATTAGCAATGGATGTGTCCCACCTTTTGAACCCCAGGGTCAGTCCTGACCCAAAGTTTCCATCCAGGGGGTGCGTTGAAGTAGCACCGTCCTAGAGGGCAACCCATCGCACTGACTACCCTGGAGGCTTCTCATCTCAGCAACCGGGGAGGGGTGTCGGGCCAGCTGCACTGCTTCTTTCAGGTACAGTTCATGGGACTGCAGCAGGGGAATCCAAGCAAGTATTATTAGGCTGGCCCTTCAGCTGGCAGTTACTGGGCTTCCAGACCCCGGGGAGCGGGGAGGAAGGTTAAAGGTTGCCCACCAGAATTCTGCCCAGACAGCAGTCCGCAAACTGGCGGGGGACACAGAGAAGGCAGGTGACAGCTGAAAGCTGTGATGATGATGTTCAGAGCGTCTGCAGGGGCTTCACTGGTGCTGCCTGCAGGATAAACTGCCCGGCAAGATGCATGTGCGCAGAGGGAGGGAACGCAGACAGCCCCTATCGCTGGTGCGGCTCCCCAGCCTCCGGCTGCGCTAAAAGTCCAAAAGTCCAAGTAGCTGTTTTGGATTAAGAGCCCCAGGCGACTAAAGACGAGCCTGGAGTGCTCCAACACCAGCTCTCCTTTCTTTGGGCATCTCGGAAAGAGGCGACCTAGTCCATTTCCAGCCGGAACATCCAAGTTTGTAAGTTTTACTCTATCAAACTGTAAAGTCACAGATTCTCGCCCTAACAAGGGGGGGGGGGCGGGCAGGGAGGTCAGAAGACCAACTTAGCACAAAAACTACTCCACCAGCTTCAGAGTGCCCGACCTCACAATTTAAAGGGAAATAGACTCTTCTGGCTGGCTACCAGAACAGGAGGATGAGCCTGTTAATTTAGTTGCTGTGGGTGGGAAAGGAGGTATTTATTTTTCAAGTTTTAAAGTCATTAAGGCTAAACAGTTAGAAAGCTCAAGGGAGCCAAGCTGGCTAGACAAAGTGGAAAACAATCAATTTCATTTCCACCCCCCAGGGGCGGAGCCTCCTGGCACCTGACATATGGGATCTCCATCAACAAAGCCGCCACCACATGACCAGCCTGCAGGTTGGTGCGAAAGCCTCAGGGGACCCGTTAGGAGTGGGATTCAAAGGCTCCAGCCCCCTCCCCGACACTGCATCTCGTCATCCTGGTTCGCCCCCACTGACCTCTAGAACTGTCAGGTCCTGAGTACCTGATATGTGTCAGGCACCCAAGGGACACAGGATGAATAAGGCAGGGCCCTGGCCTCCAATTACTCGGCAGTGTGGAAAGGGGCACCAGAGTCATTTTAGCCTGGAGACAGGACCCAGGCCCAGGGCCTGGACAAGCGTGTATTTTCTGAAAGGCACACCTGAGCCTCTGAACTGCGTATTCCAGGGAGTCTCGGCTTCTGCTGCTCCGAATCTGTCACTAACACACACTGACAGCAGCCACGGTGCCACTCGGGTTCGGTGAGAGACGAATGGAGACAAAGATGCCTGCTTTCAACAAGTCTCACAGCTGGTGGAGGAAAAAATCTGAGACTTCCAAGAGATAACATGCCCAAGACACCCAGTCCACTGTTAGCACATAGTAAGCTTAAAACAAAAGGCTCCTCGTACAGGAGAAACCCGTGTAGGGCGCAATCCAGCACACACACATGTGCACATGTATTGGGCTAATCCGGAAACTCACTGAATGATGAACGAAGCGTGGCCCAGACAGGCGGGTCTGCTACCACCTCCTCTGCTCGACTGGGGGCAGGGCGGGGGGCAGCACCTGGGCCTCTGCACCTCACCATCCTGCGGTGCCTGCCGAAGGGCCTGGTCAACACGCCCCACGTTCCTCGACAGGCACTACTGATGGGAGGCAAGTTACCCGAGGCCCCAGTCTGCGCGGAGAGCTCCAAGAAACCCGCACCTGTACCTCTGCAGACAGTCAGGCTTGCCGCTGCTTTTCTCACTCTGTCTGTTTTTGGATGTGTGCCTCCTGTCTGCCAAGACCTCCACGATATAAGAGACCTGGCCCCTCCATCGGCAGAATCGAGACTCAGCAGAGCAACCCCTGCACGGTCAACCTGGGAGTGTGAGCAGTGCCTATTAGGGCCGACTCAGAAAACCTTACAATCTGTACGATGAAGTTCAATGACGCACCGTTTGTCACCTTTGCTAGTAACAGTGATAGGCAAGTTTTAGACCCCTGGAAGCATTAAATGACCCAACTTGACAAGGTCGTGGATGGAGCTCGCCCTCATTTCTGCCCTCCCACCTCCCATCCTGTTCTCCCTGCTCTGGCTTCACTTCCTGGCCTGCAGGCAACCCCAGAAGCTGCCTGACAGAGCCACCTCATCCACTTCCTGGGTACAGGGGCTGAGCTCTGACCCCCCAGCTGAGAAACCACACCTAACTACTCCCTCAGGAGCCAGGGTGGCAGCTGATGTCCCCAGGTTGTGCTGGGCCCCGTCTCCTCCTACGGAGAGTAGATTAAGTGGCCTTAAATTTGGAACATCACCCCTCCCTCTCCGTTTAGCCTGCTGAAGCCCAACCCCAAGCCAACAGAACACTTCCAGCAAGCACACGGGGGCAGCCTCATGCCCTGCTGAAGCCTCCACCTCCCCTCAAAATATCCCCAACAAACTCAAAAGTTGGGATACAGGGTGCAGACTCTTCAACACCCCTGCAGTCCTGGCCAACCCCACTAACCGAAAACAGGCACCTCCTCCCCCTCATTACTTTGTCTTTCCCCTCATTACTAAAAAAAAAAAACAGGACTGAAATTACACGGTGAAGGACCACGTCCCTGAATGCCACAGCGAAGCAGCAGAAAGATGCTGCCTTTCCAAAAAGAGCGGCTGAGTAACAAAAACTGTTACTAGCCCTGGACGGGAGCCACCCGGCCCCACGCAGCCGGCTGCACAGAGGCGCAGAGCCTGCCCGGGCAGGCTCCCCAGGTCTCCCTCTGACAAACCAGTTAGAACACCGGACAAGCTGATCTTGGCTCTTAACATCAGAACCCAAGGCACAGGAGAGACTGATTTGTTTTTTCTTTTTTAAAAAGCTGAGAAATACATTTCCCTCCTTTTGGTTCCAAATGGAACTGGCACTTCTTACTGCTCCCTACCTCCCTGGAGCTCAGGACACTATCAAATAGGTCGTGTTTCCCACTTCGCCGAGGGACAGTGCGTGGGTCTCACAGACCTGGCCAGTCACAGCTCTGAACACACGGTGAACGAGACCTAACGGAAACCAAGGCCAGTGAGTGCCATCAAAGAGCTGCACAGCGGTCTCAGTCACAGCCTCAGCTGACATTTTGCTGGAAGCGCCTGCTCAGATCTCAGGCCCAAGGTGGGGTGACGGCCCAACTCCCCAGCCCCCACACGGCTTGGCTGCTCTCTTCTGGGAAGGGCTCAACGGCACACGTTTTTAAATGAGTGGCTGCAGAGGAAGAGAAACCCTAAGCGAAAGGTGAAGAGTAAATACACGGTGAGGGGACATGGACCAGAGGCACAAGACAGTCCTGATCGTCAACATGATGTCCTGAGCAGGTCTCTGGGCCCATCGTGCATCGGCACTTGGGTTCAGTTTGTGCAGAATGGACCAAAGCAAGGGGGCAGCCCCCTGGGACCCTGGGGACATCCTCAGCACCGGGGAGCAAAAGGTAAGTCTCTGGAGCTGCTGCTTCTCTGTTAAGACAATGAGAGAGCCCTGACCACGTGGCTCAGTTAGTTAGAGTGCTGCCCCATGCATCGAAAGGTTGTGGGTTCAATCCCCAGTCAGGGCACATACCTAGCTTGTAGGTTTGGTACCTCATCGGGGTACATACAAGGGGCAACCAATCCATGTTTCTCCCTTTCTTTCTCTCCCCCACCCCTCCCTCTCTCAAATCAATGAACATATCCTTGGGTGAGGATTAAAAGAATAATAATAAATAACAGTTTTTAAAAAGACAGAGATGAGGCTCAGGAACAGAATGGAAACCCCCCAGCAACTCAAGGTCTGGACTCCAGGCCAGGAGACAGTCAGTCTCTCTCTCTCCCTCTCTCTCCTGGCTTCACGCCCTCCTGGCCTGGCTGAACTCCAGCTCTGCTAATTGCATCAGGGCCACCTTTCACCCCTTCCTAGTCCCTGCAATTAGCCCTGATTCTCTGCTTCCTGCTTGTAGGGTGTGGGGTGTGGGGTGCGAGGTGCGAGGTGCAGGGTGCAGTCTGTTGCCAGCTGCTCCCTGAGTCCCACCCACAGCCCAACCCCGGAAGGGCTGGTTTCAGAGGCGCCTGAAGCAATCCAGTCCCTTCCTCTGGGGCTTGGCTGGTGTGAAATCAGGCGAACGAGGGGGGAGCCCCGGCAGGAGCCCCTC
Organism: Artibeus jamaicensis; assembly: GCF_021234435.1. Lineage (NCBI taxonomy): Eukaryota > Metazoa > Chordata > Mammalia > Chiroptera > Phyllostomidae > Artibeus > Artibeus jamaicensis. The sequence continues at coordinate 9,363,746 of NW_026521831.1, read as the reverse complement.
CAGAAGCGGCCCTCCCAGCCCGGCCCACCACATGAGGCTCCTGGCTCAGGACCCACCCCGCTGTCATGCGGACCCGCCAACTTCCACAGAGCAGCAGTGAGGCCCCCCCACAAGTGATTGTAGAAAGCTGGGTTTTTAGGAAGGTGAAGCTCTCTGGGGCTGTCTCCCTCTCTCACTCCGTGGAACGTGGGGGTTTCTTCCCCACAACGAGGAGGCCAGGGAGCTCCTACTCCGACCCCCAACGGGCACGCAGTGCTTTTCTCGCAGCCTGTGACTGGGGCATGGAGCTGGGTCCCGGAGTTCCTGGCTGCCATTCAGTGGTGCCCGGGCAGCCTTGCTTCCAAAAACAAAAAGGACACCAAGTCCAAATGGCAGTCTCATGTCTTGCAGGAGCAAACCTGCCTCTAGGAAGGTCTGGGTCCACGCAGTGTGTCTGTCACCAAGGGTCCTCAGCCCCGTCTGCCCCCTCCCTGACCAGCTCCCTCCTTGGACTCCCTTCCAAGGCGCCAGGAGCAAACACCTTCCATTTGGTATGGAAAGAACTCAGGTGCTTTTGTAAACTGCTCCTTGTAACAGTTCTCCAAGAACTCCAAGGTCTTCAGGTTGAAGTTCAAACTCGTGAGCATGACATCCGCCCCCTGGAACTGTGCCACCTGCTGGCCTCACCCATTGTCGCTGCCCACAGCCACTTGGAAGTGACCTAATTAGTCCTCAGGCTCCCTCATGTCTCCATGGCATGCAGGTGCTATTGCTCTCCCAGGATGCCCCATGCACCCCAATTTCTGCCAGTCTAGCTCCTTGACAATCCCTCAAGATGCAGGTCACCCTGCTGAAAAAGCTCTCCCTGAGCCTCGCCCCCTCCGCAGCTCCTGTGACGCCCCATGTCCTGTACACACACAGGGGTTAGAGTGGTCGCTTTACCTGGCCTCTCTCCCACTGCACCAGACACAAGCATCTCGGGCGGGAAAACAGCATAAAGAACAAGAGACAGAAAGAAGATGATGAGACCCCCCGGGGAGCCACACCCACCTCTGAGGCCCAGGGCTTCCTCTCCCACATTTCATCACCACAGGAAAGGCAGGAGGCAGGAAGGACGGGTCCTCTCATCCCCCCGCCCTCCTCAGGCTCACTTGCCAACACAGTCTGGAAGGTTCTCTCTGGAATTTTAGACTGAAAGCCTTCATAGGGAAGCCGGTAAGGTCCTGGGTCCAGAGCAGACAAGTACTCCCCCTACCGAGATGGGGATGGGGCACAGGGGCCTGCCTCTCCGACGAAGGGGTCCTGGTCCTGGACCCCCCAGCTCACCGCCCCCCTCACCAGGCCCCAGTCACCCCTGGCTGTCCTGCTGGAGACTGCAAACCGCCATCTCACGATTCTCCAACCCAAGGACACCTGCCCAGACGCACAGTAAGAATAATCTCAGACTGTCATCCACACACGCACAGCAGTGTTAGTCTTCAACAGGGACCACTGCACCGCGTGAGGGTACGGCCACAATGCTGGCAAAGGGAAAACGAAAGGCCTGCAAGACAGACAACCTGGGCAGCAAGCAGTGGAAGCCCCCCAAGTGTTCACGCCCTTGGCCCAGAATTCCGTGCCAGGAACGCCTCCCAAGGAAGTAAGGACGGTTGTTGAAAAATGGAGGTGCCACGTACGTTCACGGCCGTTCTGGTTGTAATTCTGAGACAGAAACAACAGCATCAACGACAGTGGTACAGCCACAGGGTGAAACGCCACGCACACCCCAAAATCCTCGTGACGGAAGTTGACTTGGTGGCACAGGGAAACGCTCACCACACAGTGAGTGGAGAGAAAGGTCACAGATACTCTGGTAGGAAGGACATCCAGGCCTTAAACCACACGCACACGCATGCACGCAAACACACGCATACTCGCATGTGCAACCAAGAGTTCAGAACACATACACAGCAGGATATCAACAAGGGTATCACCCCTAAGGCATTAGAGAATGAGTGGATTCAATTTTCTCCCTATTTCCCAATCTGCCATCAGAAAATATGTTTATGATCACGCCTTCTCTCTTGGCTCCTTCCCTTGTCTTGGCTACTCCACTTCAGAACGCAGAGATGAGCTCCAAAACCCAGCCTACCCATCTCAAAGCCCTGCACTCTGACCCTTAACGTCAGAGGTGGAGCAAGTAGTATCCCCCCTGCAACGTCAACACCACGCATTATACGTAAAGCAGACTTCGGTGGAACCTGCAGATGCGGCTTGAGCTTGAGGGAGGTGTGAGCTCCTCCCAGGAACACCGCCCCGCCCATCAGAGCAGGCCACGCCCACCAAGGGGACTTCACTCTAAGGAAACCCGCCAGACCACACGGCTGGGGCAGAGCCCCCGTGCGCTTACTGTGTTCCCACCAGCAACGTCGAATGCACATTTCCTGCCATTCTTACTTTCAAACAAAAGTCCTTCGTTTTTCGAACCGAGCTTGCAGGTTTCTCAAGATAATGCTCAGTAGTCAGCCCCTGCTTATCTAGCTCAACGGCCACCCACGCAGAGCTGACGGGTCTCAAATGCAAGGGGCATAGGTCCAGGCAGCGCTATGCAAGTTTTATCTAAAGATACCACACAGCCCTGGCTGCTGTGGCTCAGCTGGTTGGAGCATCATCTCATAACCCAAAGGCCGTGGGTTAGATCCCCATCTGGGTGCGCATGGGAAGGGAACCAGTTGTGCTTTCTCATATCAACATTTCTCTCCCTCTCTCTCTGAAGGCAGTGAAAAAATGTCCTCGGGTGAGGGTTAAAAAAAAAAAAAGACCCCACACAAAGCAGTGTTGTGTGTGTGTGTCCATATGCACAAGCACACACCCCACACCAACATGGCAAGAGTATGAAAATGTGAACTGGAACCTGGCAAGATAACGGGAGGGGTTACCTCCAGGGAGGGAGGGAGGGAGGGAGGGAGGGATAACCAGACTCAGCAGAGGCCTACTGCGGACGTGTATCAGGAAAACTTATCTTAAAAAGCAGGTCAGAAATGAGTATGAAAAATATCCATGAGTCATAGTCATTTGAATAAGAGTCACAGGTGTTCATTATAACCACTGGTGCTGTTTTATTTTTAGTTTTTCAAAAACAATGAAGGAAAATGAGATCACAGAAGATAAGGCATTCCCACATTATTTCTTCTGCTGTTTCTTTTGAGGTTTAAAAAAATAACAGCAATATTTTGGGTCTGCTGAGCTTTCTAACCACTGTGAGAGACCGGAAGTTGGAAGAGCCAAGTTCAAGGAACTCATAAAACAAAATTTCCTCGGGGTGATCCTAAGTCTCAATCTTGGTTGCCTCGGGCCATCACGTGACACGGGATTTCAGGCCCCTGGGAGGCCGTCCTCTTCTGACAGATGAGAACCCTGAGGCCTAGAGAAGGAACACCGGTCCCAGGGCGTGGTCAGTGAGGGGAGGAGCTTGAGGGAACTCAGTGGGTTTCCCATTTCAGAGTCAGTCCTACAAGCAGGTCCCTGCGTCCATCTAAGGGTCCTGAGTTCAGCATTGACACCCTACAGAGGTGTACATCTCCATCAACAGACGTGGGATTAGTCCAGGCCGCCGTCCCAAGTACCTCCCACCAGCACGAAGCCAGAGAAACGTCAGCAACGCCACGTGACAAGCAGGCCCAAACTGTCCGGAGAAGAGGCAAGACCGCAGGTGTGCAGGCGCAGAACAGCACAGGGACACCATGTGCAATCCCACCCCAACCTGAAGAATAAAGTCCTACCAGCTACATGCTGCATTTTCTGTGCTAGTGGCCTTATTTTCCAGCAGGCTCCATGATCAAATGAACTTGTGTTTCACTTAAGGACTCTAGACGTTGACTCAAACCACTGTATATCTCCAAAATTTAATTTTAAAAAAGAGACTCAAATTAAAAAAACAAAACAAAAAAACTTGGCCGCTGAGCCAGTGAAACTGGCCTTGTGTGGCCCTGAGCACAAGGCCAACGGCCAGGCAGCCTGCGGCCAAGCTCCAGCCAGGCTCGTCTTTCTTCCAGACCTCTGACCAGCTGGGGGTGCATGTCCCGGAGCTGGTGCCCTGATGCCCTCCCTGGCCACTCCCTCAGTGATCCCTGCGGTCACCTTCTCATCACTGCACCCTCTCCTCCTAGGGCCTCCAGGGCCCAGCCTTCCTGGCCCAGGGCAGATGAGTTGTGTGTCTGTCATATGTGAAGAAGAAGAGGCACCTGGTGAGACCTGGCCAATGGTGTCCCTGCTAGACATCACTAGGACTGCTCTGTACCCAGTGGCTCCCACGTGTGGGCGCCTCAGAACCCCCTGGAGGCCCTGTGAAGACAGACTGCAGCCCCCCGCTGCTGTGCCTCGGTGGGCTGGGCGTCTTCCTGCAAACTGAAAAGTGTAGGTTCCATTACGGGTCAGGGCATGTTCGGAAGGCAACTGATTGGTGTTTCTCTCTCACATCGATGTTTCTCTTTCTTTCTCTGTCCCTTCCCACCCCCCCTCTTAAAACAAACAAAAATACTGCAAGACCTCCACAGCAGGTCTTAGGGGGGCTTGTTAGAAACGCAGATTGCCGGATGAATTTTTATCAAGTTCCCAGATGCTGCTGCTCCTGCTGGTCTGGGCGCCCCACTCCGAGGACCACCACGGCAGCTGGCTGGTTCCGGGGGACACAGGAAGGATGTAAGACTCAAACAGCTGGGGAACTTCTGAAAACACAGGTTCCTGGCCCGGACCCCAGAAGGGTCCAAACAGCAGGTCAGGAGGAGGCCTGGAGCCCTGGCTGAGACGCCCGTGGTCAGCCGGGACCTGGCCGTGCTGCTCCTCGCCCACCATCTGTCCTCCGTAAAAGGTCAAGGACAGAGTCTCCACAGGTTTTCAGAGGTCAAGCCGGAGCTTCCTTATGAAATAAGCCCATCCTATCTGAGAGGCCACTGGCCTTCCTCACTGTCCCTGCCCCAGATGCCTCTGAAAAGGGCATCTGGGGGGGGAGGGGGACGGAGGGAGGGGGAAGAACCACTGCTTAGCAACCAAGGCCCAGGGCTGGACTTGGTGACTCTGATGTGGCTAACTGAACAGGCACGGGCAGGAGGGAGTCCCACTCTCCTTGGAGGTGACCTCTCGCCCTCCCTGGTACACAGTAATATGCAGTGATGTTTGTCCCACTTCGTCCAACACAACAAGGGGATGCTGGGCAGCACTTCTGCAAAACTTTCCTGCCTGTTGCTTGACAATAATAGCCAATTATGTTTATGCTGTAACGTCAGGTGGGAGGGGAAAAAAGGCAGGATATGCAATTGTATACAAGGCACGACCTCAGCTGCCGAAACAAAAACTATTCATGTGGCCCCGGGAGGAAACCCGCAAGCTGCTCCCAAGGATTGAGTGGTGGGATACAGCCGGTTCTTTTTTCTTGTTACTTGTTTGTTTTCCAAGCTGTTTAGAGAAAGTGCACATTACCTGCAGGACCAGAACTGAACTTTATTTTACAATAAATCGGAAGGAAAACACACACAGTACAACCCTGCCAACACCTAACCTGTGCCAACCCGAGAGGCTTTCCCCAAGGGGGTAGGACGGGGGGCCAGGCGGCTCCGCGGCCGCCAGCACGTCCTTCAGCCAACATGGGCTCTGGGCTCCGGCACGCAGGCTGTGCGCACACCAGCCCTGCCTTCAAAGGGCAGGCAGCACATTAGCCGAGCCAGGCCCCAGGGTCCTCCTTTCTACCTGTCATTCCTTCTGGGCCTGGGCGTGGACTGGCCATCTCTTCCTTCCTGGGATGGTGTTCTGGAGCTCTACACAGAGCCCCGAGAGCAACGAACTGCCTGAAACTCGACCCGGGGCCCAGCAGTGCCACGGCCCGAGGCCCGCCTGGGCCTGGAAGGGGATCACTTCCATGGGCACCCCACCTGACCACTGAGACCGGAGGGCGGTATTTGGAGGACAGCCAAACAGCGTGCACCAGCGTCTGAAACCTCACCACCCCTGGGGGCCTTCCTCTCGGCCATACCGGAGAGGTTACTGCTGCCCAGCCACACCTGAGGCGGGAGGTCCACCTGTCAAGAGTCCCATATTGACATCCACCCTGGTTCCAATTCACCTAAAACTTAGCAAGCGCTGGCTGGGACGCATGGATGACAGAACTGTCTCGTGCCTCCAGGACGTCCTCCTTTCCAATATCCTTTCCCCTTGTCTCCTTCCTGTAATCTTCCAAACTTGGAAGCTCAGTTGCCTTCCGTAACTCCACTCAGGTGTCACTTCCTCCAAGAAGCCTTCCCCAACTCCCCACCTGCACACACACAGGCTGAGTTAGGGGCTCATCTATTGAAATGTTAGCACCAGACACTTCCCCAGGCCCTGAGCACACATCATCCAAGCACCTGCTTACTGCCAATGGTGCCTGCCAACAGGAATCAAGCCCCGGGTACCTGCTGAGCCAACAGCTCCCTCCACACCCAGACCCAAGTTCAATGGCAGCACCCCTGCCTTTGCCCAGCTCCCCCTGCCCAGGGCCATCACAAGGGCAGCACTAGCTGAAACCTGCCAGCCTGTAGCATGCCTGGCCCCAAGTGTGGCTCTTCTCAGACAGAAACGAAGCCACTTCAGCCCCGAAGCCCGAGCTCTCCCAGGCCCCGGGTTGACCCCCAGCCTCTCCTCAGCACAGCTGGCATTTCTCACTCCAAGGATGGGGCTGGTCTGAGCCTCGCAGAGGCTGCTCCCAGAGTCGCAGCGCGGTGCTGCCAACAGTCCATGAAATGAGCACAGGCGGCCTGCTGAACTGGCCGCTCGGGTGAGGCACCCGGCACCCTAAGTCCCCTCTCCTGCTCCCGACCCCAATGGGAGGAGGATGGAAACGACTGTCTGGGAAAACCCAGGACCCTGTCCGCTCTCCACCTCCCCAGCCATTGCACATTTGTGTGGGGTCAGAAGCGCAGGTTCTTGCAGCAACCGCAACCCTCCGCAGGGGCTGGGCCCTGCGTGCAGCCTGGCGCCCCAGCAAAATGACACCGGTTGGCCCGGCTGACCTCAGAACCAGTGGCCACTGCCCCAGGACATAGCAGAGATGCTCCTAAACCCTAACCAAGACCAAGTTATAGTCCAAGAAACCGAGTGGTAAGAGCCAGTCTCAGAGGCCAAGTCTGACCAATATCTCAGGGAAACCCCGACATGCATCTGGGACTTGTTGAGCTGTGAGTGGTTCTCCAACCACGTTCCCTGGGCTCGCAGGGACATGCAAAGATGCCCTGGAGGGAGAGGAGGGGGCTGGGCAGAGTACACTGGGGTCCCCCAACCCCCGAGTCAAAGTCACTGGGCTTCACCTGAGACCTTAGAAAACCTCCTATGTGGTGGGGTGGGGGTGGGAGTTTCAGTTTGAAACTAAGAAACAGTTTGAAAACCAGGGCCCTGCGGGGCAACTGAAGTCTACACTGCATCAGTGCTGACCACATTTGGATCATAACATCAAAGATTCTCACCCGGCCTTGGCCTTGGCCTTCCCAAGGCTGGGATGCGCATTTTAACAGCTCTTCCCCATCAGGTCCTCCCACCCACTGCCTATCTGCTAACGAGGTAGGGTGCACACCTGACAAGCAGACGCCACACGGGGAACCCGGTGCTCCTGTCTGCAAGCTGGGGGCTCCTCGATTACAGGCCTGGCCCAACGTGACCCTTCTGCAGTCTCCTATCTCCTTCAACCCCTTGAAGGGCAGCTGCACAAAGACTGGCTGAGCCGTGCCGATAACCCGCCAGGGTGCCCCTCCCGGAGCCCCTTCCAGCCACTCCCCACCACCCACCTGGTGCTTGGTGCCACCGTAGTGAACCAGGGCTCACCCAACCACGCCAGACATGAAGCTCTGCACACTGCTCACAGAACGTGCGCTGGACGAAGCAGAGTAACCTAATATCCGACCCTTCTCACAATGCAGGAAAAAAGATGCAAATGAAAAAAAACCATGCTGAGCATCAGCAAGCAGACGCCTAACCGTGGGCACCATTTCCTCTGGGCTTCCTGTGGGGAAACCGTTTGAGTGACGACATGGCCAGGCCTGGCAGAAACCCCCGGGGGGGGGACAAACAGCGAACAGCCCTTACCTGGTAGTACGTCTTAATGTTTCTCACCAAGATGGTCAAGTTCTGAATGCGAAGGTTCACGTCGTTGTTGACGTGCTTGTTGATGCGTTGATTTGTAGGCCTGGGGTCTCTATGGGAAGAAGCACAGAATGAATGTGGCACCTCCCGCACCTGCTGCACCCCTCTGCCCCCCCACCCCCGTCCGGGCTGGCGTGAGGCTGGGATCACAGCCCTGCCACCGCCCAGCCACGGACCGTAGACAAGCCACCCCACCCCACTCCCACGCCAAGCACCTGGCCCACCTCGGGCCCTCAGTCTATGTCATTTCTGTGGCCACCGTTAGCAGCACCCATAAACCACCACCGAGTGTCAACGCACACCCACAGAGTGACACTGTGTAAAAATTGATAACCTGCTCCCAAAGATGGTGCGAGATTCAAACTTGTTTGAATTTTGACAATCAGTCAAAGCTGATTGGAAGCTGAACAAACCATAACATATGAATTATCAAGAAAGAAAAAGGGAAAGATTGGTGCTTTTTCCGATTTAAATCAACAAAAGTCACGAATGCTCCACCTCACACGGGTTCCCTTCCTCTCTCCCTCGCACTGGTCTTGGGCTGGGCCTGCCTGTGCGTTTACATTCCAGGTACACAACTCTACCCCGGAAAGCTGACACCACTGGTCTGTGGCGCCGTACGGCGGCCATCACCGCCTGCGAGAGACACAAATAATTCACGTGGGAAGCCCCCAAAGCGCCCTTCACGTTCTGCCACAGGCGGAAGTCAGGTCTGGTCGTGCTGAAACCAGAAACCTGAATCAAGAGATTGATAACTTCGCTCATCTATGTATGTACAGGACATTTCTCAAAATTCTCAGTGTCCAAAAAGGTTTCCTATTGAAGAACAGCAGACGACTTAGCTGCCACCTCTGTGGCTTTTCCTGACAAAGCCCTTCCCCATGTGCTACTGTCCCAAGACACAGGGAGAGGTGGCTAATTCAAATGAGGGCCATCTTCCCGGTTTCATCTGTCATCCGAGCCCTGTGATAAGGGCTCGGGGCCTCATGGGAGCGGGTGTGATGGAAAAGCAGCAGGCTTTTCCTCCTGCTGCAGAAACCCGTCCCCCTCGATAATGAAGGGGGGTTTCGGGAGTTATGGAAATCAGTCTCAATGTCTTTGGGCTCATTTCAAAGTAAGTGACATGAAACTGACAAAAAAAATCTACAAATAGGAATTTCAAATGTCATTGGAAATACAATTTAAACACACACATACACATGCACACAAGCTATGTATAACTCAACCAGGACCCAAGCAGCTGACCGGTAGAGGAAGGCACTGTGGCCAGGTCTGTGGCAGCCACGCCTGCCAGGCCGGGGACCCCAGATGAACGGTCACAGCCAGAATGTCAGACAAAGACCGAGGTGAAATCTTTGCCTCGAGAACGGCGCAGACCATCATGAAGGCTCCGGGAAAAGCGGCCCAGACAGGCCAAAACCTCCTGAAGAAAAAATCGGATGCCTTAACTCTTTGGTGTCGACAGACCCTAAAATGGTAGTGGGCGAAGTGAAGAGAGAAGCTGCCGTTTCACCTGCTGAGGCCAAGTTCATGGCAGGGGACTTCCGCACCATGGTTATCCAGAGTGTAAACAAAGCCCCAGTGAAGATTCCAGCGAAGAAAGACAACGTAGCAAGAGTCCCTTTGCCAGGTACTTGAACGTGACCGAGGAACTGACCGACATGAACTGACCAGTTTCGCCCCAGGTGGGGAACAGCCGGCTCCATTAAAGAGGATTATGCCAAAGCAGCGGAACGAGTGGCGGAACCAGCGAGCTGCAGCTGCCTTGTTACTTCGGAGGAACCTGTGAAGACGGCCACCGGGCGTGGAAATGCCACTGAACATGCCACTGTTCCCCAGATCGAATGCACACTTGCTCACATCACCCCAGAGCTGGGTGAGCAAGAGCAAGGTGCGTTCTACAGGTTAAAGAAAATACAGAAGAAACAGATTCTCAAGGAAACGCCTGAGAAGGACTAGGAGCCCCGAGGGCAGTTGGAGAGGTGCGGGCCCTGCCCACTCCGGATGAGGAGAAGCACGAGTTCCGTCTGAATACTCTTTCCTGCTCCAGTCCTTTCAGAAGCCCCAACACGGCACCACTTTGGTTCAAAAACTAAGTAAGTGCAATAAAACCCTGGCATTAAGGAAATACCTGATAGCTGCTCTGTGAGCCCCCACACTGCGTGCACGCAAATCCCCTTAAACGTTCTCCGAGATACTCAACCATGCATTTTATTCACTCCTCCTGCACCCCCTAAAGCAGGCACACGGGTGCCCTGGGGAAACCAGAGGACCTCTTCTCAGCTGTCATGTGAAGACAGTCCTTACGGTCCCCACACAGTAACAGAGTCTGGCCAAGCCATCTACACGTTACCTGTTTCTTGGGGAGCCGTTCATTACGGCGGGGAGAAAATAAAGGTTAACAGTTCAGTGGGAATTAATTCAGGAACAGAGGAGGCGTTCAGAATTTAAACTGCAGAGGCACTTTTAGCAAGAGAAGTGCGTCTCCCATTACAAAATAATTTGCCTTACAGATGCCATTCTCCCTTGACTGTAGCACGTTAAGAGCTAAGAAGCAATTTCATAACATGACAGATATGCTTCTTTTAACCTAATAGAATGTAGAGAACATGCAGGGCTTTTTCTGCTTTGCTACTACTGTGGTCTCAGCTTTCATTTAAGTCAGACAGGCTCAGCCCAGGAGCGCCAGGGGCCCAAGGGCCTCAGCACACACGGGGATATACCCTTCACTGAAGTCCCCGCACGGACCCAGGGGCGGGGCCCGGGCTCTGACCACCTCTGCTTTTGCTCTCCCCTGTCCTCCAAAAAGAGCCTTGGCACCTACTACATGAGCAATCAGATAATTGTCATGACCATTAATTAATCCATTAACACTTCCTCCTTTAAGGTTCTCGGGTAAAAAAAAAAAAAAAAAGGTTATCAGGAACCAAATCGAAACAGAAGCCTACTATGGCTAAGGCAGGCATGTCCCCGCTCTGCCGAGGACTGGGTAACCCCACCTTTGCGTGCTGCAGGAAATATCACTAGGTCAAGGACTGCTGGTTCCAATCTGAGTCAAATCAAAAGGCTGACACGCTCCAAAGGCCATGCACACCAGCACACGCTTGTGCACACACTCAAACCTGGTCTGGCTTCATTGTACGACAACGATGAGGGGCATTTGTAGGGCGCTTTCTACACACAGGATCTTTTTCAACCCTCCCCAAATCTGTAACGTACCATCCGTTTATTACAGACCAGGAAATGGAAGAAGCATAGAGACTTTAAGGTAACAAACCACTTTAAATGTGGCAGAGGGGGGATTTGAACTTGTCTGCCTGAGGCCAGAGCCAGAGCTCTCAGATACTCTTCCTATGAGACTGAAAAACGTGTGCAACCTGAATCAGGCACCTTCTTTTCCCCTGGTACCAGCAGGTACCCAGAGGCTCTGCACTGACCGATGGAGGGGCTATTCAGCGACTTTCCCGTGCATCTCTGTCCACGCCACTCAAAGCCTCACTCTCACGCAGGCACCCGCCTAGATCTGGGCCTCCCCTGAAAGCTGAGCTCACAGGGCTTTCCTGCTTCCAGGTGCTGATGTCACTGGGAGGCCAGGGCCAAGGGACTGCTACCGCAGCCTTCTTCAGTTGCCAGAGACAATGCCCAGGTGCTGTCACGGGGGCCCCGGCAGCCTCCATATGGCTCTGAAGTGTTAGGTAACACGCCTCTTATCTGAGCTCCAGCATCCCAGTTAGCATACTGTTCTCCTTTCTCAGGTCCTACCAACCCGGGGAGAACTCACCAAAACAGGTGAGGAGCAGGCCGCTGCAGCTCCTAGCACGGAAGGGAAAGCAGAAGAGCCTTACGGCCAGGTAGCTGACGTTTCTCCACTTGGCAGAACTGAAAACCGAGGTTTAGCTGAAGTATAGTGTCAGGTGCGGGGCGAGGACATGGGTCCCAGAGTCCACTGCTGCCTTAGCGCTCAGTGGGAGGGGGCTAAGGCTAGGACTTACTGCAGGACTCCAGAAGACTAAGAATATGGGAGAGCAACTGAAGGAAAAACCTAACTCTTATGGCAGGGGTGTCAAACTCATTTTCACCGGGGGCCACATCAGCCTTGCTGTTGTCTTCAAAGGGCCAAACGTAATTTCAGGACTGTATCCCTGTAACTCCTCCTTAACAGTTAAGCGAGAGCCTGGTGTTGCTGCTGGGGTGTTGCTGCCGGGTTGGATAAAACAAGGTGGAGGCCCACGGGCCTGGCGTTTGCCACCTGTGTCTTACGGGTGGCCTCCAATCCCTTGGGGTTTAAGATGGTGCGCAGGGAAGCGAGTAACACTAACACCTTTGCTGTAGTGGGCACTGTGCTACATGCTAACACATCATCTCATGGAAGCCTCACAACCATCGCTTAAGGGAGGGGGGGTCCCTCATTTCCCACCTGATAGGTCAGGAAACTGAGGTGCGGAGAGGCGGCCGGCCGCAGGCAGCTGTCCGAGACATACCTGGAGTGCAGACGCAGGCTGGCTGCCAGCGGGTTGACTCTAGAACCAGAATTCTTTTTCTTGGTAACTTAAAAAAGCTTTAAAGAGTGTAAAATGCATGTGTCTTAAGTTACAACCTGATGAGTTTTTAAACATGAAACATACCCCAGTCAATATATAGAAAACTCCTCCTTCCAAAGTCCTCCTGTACTGCTTTTCCAGTCAGTCCCCACCCTGCTTCCACAGGCAACTACTGTTCTCCTTTCCAGCACCTGCAGCGCGGTCATTCTGATCACCCAATCAGTGAACTGGGTGCTGCCGCTGCCACGCCTTCCTTGACTTCCTCATTCTGGAAAGCCCCCCAGACAGCTTCTCTGCTGTCCCTTTTCTGTGCCTGACCTGGTTGGAAGGACCCAGAAACGCTGCTTGAGGCCCTAAGACCTGCAAACTAACTAGTCAGCTCCCACGTCTAGACTGACACCTTGGCAAATCACAGAGAAGAAAATAACATTTGAAATCGTGCAGGGGAGGGGAAACAGCCCTTCGAACCGATTTCAGCCATGGGCCAAGTGTGAAGATGAGCTGGCATTTTTCAAAGGAACGTCCAACAGGCTTCCCTGATTTACAAGCAAGTGGTAAAAGCTTCAGGAATTCCAAAGGTCACTGAAGAAAGAGAAACAGTCCCGGGCCTTTGTTCTCTCTCTGCCTGGGTGTAAAAGCTGAACGAAAAGGCTGTGGATACTGCTGGTTGTTTTTCATTAAACAGTCTTGGGTTTGAGTACAGACAGGTTGAAGTTTTCACTGGTCACTGCACCAATGGAATACAGTAATTTTCAGGGTCCAACAGAATGGGGGGTAATTGTCAGAACTTGATCATGCCACGGGCCAACCCCTGGAAAATTCATTTTCATCAATATTCTCAGGGAAGTGCTGCCGAAGCTAACAGATTGGTCATTTAGAATCTAATCAAACACAGGATTGGTAAGATTGGGAGTGGTTTTGAAACACCCCCCCCCCAAAATCATTAGGACTGAAGTGTCTCTCCCACATCATGATACCACATGACTTACTAAAACAAAAGAAGTGATGTTCTTGGGAAATTTTTTAAACACACCTTTTTAGGTGAGTCTATTTAAACCACTCTCCGAATATGCCAAAGCAAACCCCTCCTGCGTGGGCCCCAAGTGAAGCTGGCGCATGACAACCCGCTCAGCTGCAGGTGAGCAGGGGAGCGTGCAGGGTTGGTCCAGGAGAACATCAGGATGGTTAATTCTCCTTCAAGTGCCTATGAATCACCCGGACACTAAGTACCAGCACATCCCCTGCAGTTTCTGAGTTAAAAACAGAATGAAGCAGCAGGAGCCGACACCTACATGTAGCAGGCTGTCAATCACACAGGCTCTGCAGAATTCGGCAACAGGAAAGGATGTGGTCTCACACACACACACATGCTAACGAGGGTAACTTCCACCAAGACCCTGCCCTGAGTTGCTGGGTCCAAAGCATTCTGACGCCCTGTGCCTCTCCTACCACAGCGGCTTTAAATCCAAGTCACGAGAAGCGACTTAACCAACAGCATGTGCCAGGGGGACAACAGAACATGGAAGATAAAATGAAAGGGAGCGCAGAAACACGGGCATCCTGACCCAGAGTGAAACCTTAGTCATACACAGATGCTCCGACCCCCCCCCGGCACTTCCTGTAACCGGACACTGTCTGTTACAGTCACTTGCCCCCCAAAAAAGGTTTTCAGTTCACTGCTTGAACCACATTAAAAGTACCTGAGTTTGAAGTTAACCACACTATGTACACCAAGAGTTTGACGGTCCTTCCATTGCAAATCTCCTTCATCAAACAACTTGCCCACCCCCCGTCCTGGAGTTCTTCACACCCTAACCAACGGCAGCAAAAAGGCACTTGTAGGAGATACCATGGGCCCCACGTGCAAAGATCCCTCCCACTGCAACCTCGGGTTCCATTTCCACAACCTTAAATTTAACTTCCTAAAGTATCATTTTTTGTCTTTCGACCGTGAAGACAACTTACATTTGCAGCATGATCTGGTTCAAAAAGACGCCGTCCACTAAATCCATGTACATAGTCAGGTTGTCTTGGTTGCCGCTTCCGAACGGGCCCAAGGTTTTCACCTGCAAGGAGGAAGATGTGGATAGAAAGGGAGGAAAAGTCACCCCACGCGCACAGTCTGAAGCTCTCCAGGGCCAAGGCTGGCGGGGCCCTGTGGGCTGAAGGGGGTCACCCAACGCCCACCCAAGCTTCAGTGGGCACCAAGCCCACCCTTCTCCAGGGACTCGCTCCCTGTCCCGCTCTAGGCAACAGACGCGAGACGGTAAGAGAAAAACTTCCTCGCCACTTTTCTCCAGCGTCCCAGAAAAGAGAAAAATAAATAAATAAATAAAGGAGCTTTTCAATACATTTCTCACGTCTCAGACTCATCAAAAATCACTGTGCCCACCCCAGCCTGTAGACATTCCCACTCGGAGACCCCCCAATCCCGCACCCGTCACCACCATTCACCGGTTGGTTTGGGTTCAAAAACTACACGAGGATATTTTGGGGGAGTGGGTCCTTTTCCCGAGTAGTCAAGTCACAGGGGACATGGTGACCACCCGTACCCTATCCGCTCCTGGACCCGCAGCCCAGCGCCCCGGCGGGAACAGGTGTATCCACTCTCAACCCCGGGCCGGGAGCGTCGGGGGGTCCTGAACCCTGAGCGCCGGCTCCTGGGCAGGCAAAGCCTCCGGAGCCACGGGCACGGACCCCGACCCCCGCCGGAAAACTTGCGGAACCCCCAAGCCTGGGACTGCCCGGACCCCGGGCGGGGCGGGTCTGTGGCAACTGCAGGAGGGCGGGAGAGGAGCCGGTGCACCAACAATGAGGCAGGGAGCCAGGCGCACTCACCCAGGTCACCAGCGGGCTCTGCAGAAAGAGCTCCATGAGCTCCGAGACGGTAACGTCCATGCTGAGGCTGCGCCCGCCCGCTCCGCGCCCCGCGGCACAAAGCGGCTCTGGGAGCGAGCGGCGGACGCGGGGCTACCGCGGCTCGCGCCCGGGAGACAAAGGCGGGGCGCGAGCCCACGTTCCGCGGCTCTGGCGGCCCCGCGCCCCGCCCGGGGCTGAGGGAAGGGGAGGGCCAGCCTCTCGGGGAGGAACAATGCGGGCGCAGGCCCCGCCTCTTGGCAGCCGTAGGCGACCGCTGCGCCGCCTCGCGGTGCCCAGACTAGGAGTGAGGCTGGGTCTGGGCAGAGATGGGCTGAGCAGGGCTCAGGGAAAAGGAGGCGGCCCGCACGTGCGTGAGGGTAGGGGGCTTCCAAGGGGCGGGTCTGGCTGCCTGCACGTGGGCTCGCGGTCGCGCGCTGACGCCGAGCCCGGCCTCCGCGCGCCGGGGGCCCCAGCACGTGGCGCCTTCCTGCGCGCGTGCGTCTTCTGCGAGGCCCGGGTGCAAAGTGCCGATCGGAGCGCGCGGGCGCTGCCCCCCGCCGGTGTATCCTCAGGTTCGTGCAAGAGGTGGGGCTTCCTCCTTCCGGAGATCGCCCCGGCCGCTGTAGGCCGGGCACAGCGGAGCCCGACCCCGAGACTGCGGGCCCCAGGCAGGTGCAGCCCTTCGGCCGCGAGAGGCCCTGTCCGCCTCAGTGGTAGGAGAGCCAAGCCCGCGCGCCTCAGGTGCTGGGGTGGGTCTCGCAGGCAGGGGGCGCAGGCCCGGGGGACAATGGAGGAAACTTTGGATTGAGTTTAGACCGTAGGCGCGCACACAGCGTCACTTCCCAGACCGTATACCTTCTAGAAGTTCCTTTAACAAGCCGGTGGTGTGGCCACACTGACCTGGCCGGGCCCAACTGTAACACCATTCCCCTAATCCCCGACACTACCGCCACTTTGCCGGAAAGGAGACAACTTCCCGATTCCAACTTGGGGGAAATAGGAGCAGTTTGGTGGCAAGCGACAGGAAAAAAGGACAAGGGCCCCAACTGGAAGGAAAGCAAGCCCTGGGGCCAGACTTCCCTGCTGAAACAGCTACACTAGACCCTAGTTCCTGCCCTTCTCTGCCACTTTACCTCGGACTGGTAATAATTACACACTGTAATTCAGTCATTGTTCAAAGCACTTTATACGATGTAACTAACTTAATTTTCACGTGTTACTCGTGTGAGCCAAGTGCGGGGTGGACCCGAAGCACCTAGCGTAATGCCCTGCGAGAATAGTCTGTGCTAAATGGGTATAGCCATTCGGGTTGGGTTAGCCATTTCAAAGTTGTCTCTGTTAAGTGATAGGGCTGCGGCATCTGCCGGTGGAATGTGGTATTGCGGCAGAGTTTTATCGCACCTGGCGAGGTCGGAGAGGCGGTGAGTGTGGCCCCAGGAGCCAAACTGGCAGTTAAGGGCTCCTGAAAAGAAGTGTTGGAAGTCAGAGGGACGGGAAGGAAAGTGGGAGACTACGGAGGAACTAAAACTTCGAGACTCTGTGGTGTTCTTGTGCACCAGAAATTCCGTAATTCCTTAATTAATGCTTTAGTTACCCATATCGGAAAGTCGGCTGGAAATGGGTATAAATTGTATCCACACCCATCTTATTTGGAAGGCCCCTGTTCTGTAAAGTAAGGGATGACTGTGCGGTCAGAACTTTTTTCACATTGACCCTAATTCTTTTGGGAAGAGGAGCAGGGGATATTTGAAGTTATTTATTAGATAAGCATGATCTTTCACCATAATACATAATATTGCACAAAAGTTTTCTGACAGTCCCTGGTGAGGCAGGGTGGTGACAGTCCTTAGACCACAGCTAGGTCAGGAATTTGTTTTGGGGTCAGTTTGCTGTGTGTTGGTTCATGACCACTGATATTTCAGCACTTCTTGGCTGGACACCTTCACACCTCACATTCAGGGACTGACTCAGCATCCTTGTTCCTTGGTCATGTGAACTGAATGGTAGTCAGGTTACGGGGTAGGAAGGCTTTGAAGAGCTGAATGACCTGGACAAGTTACTTCTTCTTTTTTAAAAAATATCATGCAAGGATATGTTTATTGATTTCTTCTTTTCTTTCTTTTTTTTTTAGAAAGAGAGGAAGGGGGAGAGAAATACATCAATCAGTTGCCTCCTATAAGCACCCCGACCAGGAATTGGACCCACAACCCAGGTATGTGCCCTGATTTGGAATCGAATCTGCAACCTTTCTGGTGTATGGGATGATGTTCCAACCAACTGAGCCACTGGCTAGGGCTGGACAAGTTACTTCTTAAAAGTCTCAATCTCTAAACTCAGAATGAGAAGGTTTTCCCTATATGGTGTATATGAGTAATTTTGAGGTTGAAGGTAATGCATGTAAAAGGATTTATAATCACTCATAATCCTTGTCGCTTCCTCATCTTCTGCTCGTTCAACCACACAGGTTACATGCTAACTGCTAAGCAAGCAGTGGCCCTCCATCTCCCCAGAACACCCCTCGGCTTTCACTTTGCCTGAGACTTCACCCGTTGTTCTAAAATTTTTCCTTTTATTTCTGCATTAAAAATTTCTCTGTATTGCTTCCTAAACAGAAGCAGTATTGTAATTAGCTTCATTCTGATAAAAGAGTTTTCACCGCACTCAGAAAATGCTGGCTTAGTGGCATAAGCTAATGGCCTCTATATTACCAGATAGGCATTTAAATTATTTGTACAGCTAGGGGGCAGGGGGGAATGGCCATCTGTTAATTTGTCTCTGTATTTGATTTTTGTTATAATGAGCATATATTACTTTCATAATAGAAAGTACTTTCTTTTTATTTTAGTTTATTTTTTAAATATTTACTTTTTGAGAGAGGGGAAGGGAGAAAGAAAGAAAAAGAAAAGAAAAAAGAAAAAGAAAGGAAGGAAGGAAGGAAGGAAGGAAGGAAGGAAGGAAGGAAGGAAGGAAGGAAGGAAGGAAGGAAGGAAGGAAGAAAGAGAAAGAGAGTGAGGGAGAGAGAAAGGAAGGAAGGAAGGAAAGAAAGAGAGAGAGAAACATCAGTATATGGTTGCCTCTCATGTGCCCCCAACTGGAGACCTGGCCTATAACCCAGCCCCGCAACCCAGGCATGTGCCCTGACTGGGAATCAAACCAGCAACCCTTTGATTTGTAGGCTGGCATTCAATCCACTGAACCACACCAGCCGGAGCAGAAGTTACTTTTTAAAAATTGTTTTTAAATACACATAAAATTTACCATCACAACCACTTTTCAGTGCGCAGTTCGTTCACGTCGCTGTGCTGTCTCGTCGCCATCCATCCCCAGAACGGTTTCAGCTGGTCAGTCTGAGGCTCTGTGCCCCGTTCCACAGAAACTCCCACTCTGCCCCTCCCCAGCCCCGGCAGCCCCCCACTCTCCTTTCTGTCCTGTGATTTTGACTACTCTGATGCCTCCTATAAGAGGAGCCATGCAGTTTACGTTTATCTTTTTGTGACTGGCTCATTTAATTTAGCCTATTGTCCTCGAGGTTCCTCCATGTTGTAGAATATTGCAGAATTTTCCTACTTTTTAAAGTGAAATACTCCATTGTATGTATAGATCACATTTTGCTTGTCCATTCATCCAACGATGGATACTTGGGTTGCTTCCATGTTTTAGCTGTTGTGCATAATGTTTCCATGAACACAGGAGTACAGTACCCACCCTCGAGAGCCTACTTTCAATTCTCTTTGGTACTGTGGGAGTGCTGGATCATACAGTAATTCCGTTTTGTTTTTTTTTTTTAGACACTATATCATTTTGTGGTCCCACCAACGGTGCTCAAAGGTTCCGAGTTCTCCACATTCTGGCCAACAGTTGACTTTTTCTGGTTTTTGTTTTGACAGTAGCCATCCTAATAGATTTATGGTGCTATCTCATTATAGTTTTGGTCTGGATTTCCCTAAGTGATTCATGATGCTGAGTGCTTTTTCATGTGCTTGTTGACCATTTGCATATCTTCTTTGGAGAAATGTCTATTCCAGGCCTGGGCCCATTTTTGAATGGGACTTTTTTTCCCTTGAGTTGTAATAGTTCTGTATATATTCTTGATATTAATCTTCCATCAGATATGTGATTTGCAAATATTTTCTCCAATTTCGTGGGTTACCTTTTTCCTTTGTGGATAGTTTCTCTTGATGGACAAAAATTTTAAATTTTCATGAAGTCCAGTTTTTTGTTTTCTTTTGGTGGATTTGTCTTTGGTGTCATGTCCAAGAAGTCATAGCCAAATTCAGTGTCATGAAGCATTTGTCCTACATTTTCTGGGAAGAGTTTTGTTATTTTAGGTCTTTTAAGTCCTTGATCCTTTTTGAGTTAAGGGTCCAACTTCATTCCTTCTTTTGCGTGTGTCTGGCTTTCCCAGTACACTTGTTGAAGAGACAGACCTTCCCCACTGAAGGGTTTTGGCACCCTTGTTACAAACTCTTTGACCACAGACAAAAGGATTTATTTCCGGACTCTATTCTATTCCACTACTCTACGTATTTGTCTTTATGCCTATACCACGGTGTTTTGACAAATATAGCTTTGTATTGGGATTAAAATTCTTCTTTTTCTGGTTTTATTGAGATATAAATAACACATAGCAGAGTTTAAGTTTAAAGTGTACAGCATAATGATTTGACTTTTTGTATACAGTTGACCCTGAACAACGTGGGGGTTAAGGGCACCAGCTCCTGCAAAGTCAAAGATCTGCATGTAACTTTTTTTTAAAGATTTATTTATTTTTAGAGCGGGGAAGGAAGAGAGCGAGGGAGAGAAACATCAATGTGTGGTTGCCTCTCACATGCCCCGCACCAAGGACCTGGCCCACAACCCAGGCATGGGAATCTAACCGGCAACCCTTTGATTCACAGGCTGACACTCAACCACTGAGCCACAGCAGTCCGAGCTGCATGTAACTTTTAAATCTACAGTTGGCCTTTTGCATCTGAGGACTCAACCAACCACTGATTGAAAACAGTATTTTCATTCTGCAGTTAGGAAAACATGGTTGGGAATGTGAAAATACTGTTTCTGATCCTCAGTTGGTTGAATCCAGAGGCAAAACCTCGGATATGAAGGGCCGACTGTATTTACTGGAAAAAAAAATTTATGTGTAAGTGACCCACACAGTTCTACCAAGTACCATTTGAGGGTCAACTATGTTGTGAAATAATGAAATAATTACCACAGTAAGTTGAGTCAACATGTCATCTCAGATAAAATATTTCTTTCCTATTAAGAGAACTATTAGGATCTACTGTCTTACCAGCTTTCATATATATACCATACGGCAAGGTTAACTGCAGTCATCATGTTGTACATTATATCCCTTGAACTTACAACCAGAAGTTTGTACCTTTTGACCCTTCCTCCCATCCCCCCAACCCCCCCGCATCTCCTGTCTCTGGTAACCACAAATCTGTTCTTTTTTTCAGTTGGTTTTTTTTTTTTTTGATTCCACATCCAAGTGAGATCCCATGGTACCTGTCATTCTCCCTGAGTTACTTCACTTACCGTGGCAGGGTTTCCTTTTTGTGGCTGAGTAATATTCCATCGCGTGTGTTTATGTGTGTGTATACATCACGACATTCTTGCATTCATCCTTCAGGTTAAATGCTGCTGCTTTGAACATGGGTGTGCAGCTATCTCAACATGTGTTTTCATTTCCTACAGATAGAAACCCGGAAGTGGAATTCCAAGATTGTATCATAGTTTGATTTTTAATTTTTTGAGGAATCTTCTGTTCCCTACGGTGGCTGTACCAGTTTACAGTCCTACCAACAGTGCTCAAGGATTCCTTTTTTTTATCCTCACCAGCAGTTGCTGCTTTTATTAGCCATTCTAACAAGTGTGAGGTTATCTCGTTCTTTTGATTTCCTTAATGATTAGTGATGTTGAGCATCTTTTCATAGTACTGTCGATCATTCCTGTATCATCTTTGCAAAAATGTCTATTCAGATCCCTTGCCCATTTTTAAATTGGATTATTTCTTGTTGCTATTGAGTTCTATAAGTTTTTCATGTTTTGAATATTAAGCCCCTACCAGATTATACTTGAAATATTTTCTTCCATTCAGTAGGTTTTTTCATTTTGACTTCCTTTGCAGTATCGCTTTTTCATTTGCTATAATCCCATTTTAAATTTTTGCCTTTGGTGTCAGATCCAAAAAAAACCAAGACTAATGTCAGTGAACTAATCGCTACTTTTCTTCTGGTGAATTCTACCTATGTACCTAACCACCACCTGTTACTGTACTAACAGCTATACAAAGAGAAACCATACGAATCTGGGCCTGCCTTCTAGAAGCTACATTTCAGGAAATACACCAAAATGTTCTAAAGTTTAAGAGCAAGGGATTTAGTAAACATCAGACCAGTATGTGAGTGGTCTCTGAAATCCGTAACTCATGGCTAGGTCCAGCAACAGAAGGCAGGGGGTGTGTACTTAAATGGTCAGGCCTATGACCAGTAAGAGTTAAGAGGTGCTGGGGCCAGGGATGAATGGACCAGGAAAGCGTCTGTAAGAACTTCAGGTGTTGTTGAAATGAATCAGATGAGGTAATTTACTGAACCTGAAATGCAACTGTTTGTGCTGCTAACCTAAGGCTCAGAGGTACAAAGGACAGAAGTCTGGAGCCCTCCCTTTATATCCACAAGAAGAAATTTTATGGTCAAGAATGAAGCAAACTTTTTTTTGGAGAGAGGGGGAGAGAGGAAGATAAGTATCAGTGTGTGGTTGCCTCTTGCACACCCCCTACTGGGAACCTGGCCCCGCAACCCAGGCACATGCCCTTATACTGGAAATCGAACTGTCGACCCTTTGGTTTGCAGGCTGGCGCTCACTCCACTGATCTATACCAGCCAGGGCTGAAGCAAGCTTTTCAACTGTGCAAGGGCATCAGCTAAGACTTTCCCAGGCTGTGTATTCCCAGGCTGCACATACTGTTCAGTCATTTGATCATTTATCCAGTAAACACTTGGTGATCCATCTGTGGGCTAGGTGTCATGCTAGGTACTAGGAATATAAAGTTGAAAAGGCTGTAACATACCCTTTCTTCAAGGAAGGAGTACCAGGGAACATTTATGAATGTGGATAGGTGAGTATGAGCTCATCAGCAAGCAAGGAAGAGTATCGAGAGAGGCACACGACAGGTTCAAGTCTGTCTTTTAGGTCACGGCATGATTGGGTCAGGGACATGCAAATAATGTGGCCTTGCTGGAGTTGGGGGAGATACATACCCAAGACAGAACCCTAGTGAATCGTAGCATTTAAAGGGTAAAGAGGGGAGCTATGAAAAGACAGAAAGGTCATTAATGTTAAAGCACATGGTACAAGAGAAGCCAAGGGGAAGATCAAGAAGTCAGTAGTAGCTAGTAGTCAACACTGCTGAAGTGTGAAGTGTCCAGTACTACGGAGATGGAAAGGGGTTCACTGGATTGGCAGGTAGGATGTGGCCTACACCCAGCAGTGTTGCCCCGCCCCAGAATGATGGGAATAGAAAGAAGTGAAACAAAAACCCACGTGGCATCACGTTGAAGAAATAACCATTCGCTATGAGTCCGTGGAGTAACTTACCTAGGAGAGTGAAAAGGTCAAGGAAAGTTGTCTCCAACCAGAGCTATTTTAAGGAACAAGACATCCGACTCCAGTAGTTAAGACATTATCTGTCTGAAGAGAGGCTAACAGTTACATTCTAAAGAGCCAAGATGAAGAAGCAGTAAGGCCAAGGAGAAATCAAACTGATTTAGCACTGGGTATCCCAACGTGCGGATGGGTGTTCACTGCCACACGTGGTCTCTGGTAGACAGTAATCCGTCCCGTAAAGTTTTTTGTAATCTTCTTCCTTGATACATGTTATGACAGAAAGTTAATATAACCTTATATAAGAATTTTGCAGGTCCTCAGTTTTCTTCTAAAAGGGATTTTGACAATGCTATTTAAACAGTTTTTTTATGGTACTAGAAATTTCAGACAATCTGAAGATTTTTCCACTTAAATAATCTTCCATTTAAATTTGCCATTCTAATTTTGCAAAGCTTTACAGAAAATACTGCTGAAATCAGTTAAAAACAAAACCAGAAGGAATGTTCCCCCCCTTACTCTATGACTCCCCATTTTCAAATTCACAAAAACTGCCTTGCAAATTGGAGTTTCTGGGGACCAAGTGCAGGATCTGAACACAGGCAGGGAAAAACCACCAGGCTTGTTAACGAAAATGCCAGGGTAACATTTCTGGACACGTCAGCATGTCCAGGGGTTTCCTACAGCCGTTACAAAACTCTCTTTTCAGAAATTGGTAATCACTCTTGAGAAGTGAAATTTTCATTATAAACATTACAAAACGAGCAAAAGACCCAGTAACTATCATTAAAATGGAAAATATCCTATGCACATATTTACACCAATTATCGAGACAGTGCCTATGTTTAAGAGCGTGAACTTTTGAGTCAGATGAACTGTGTCAATTTAAGTGTTGTGTTTCTGGCTAACATTCTTAATGAAATGACGAGCTATTTTAGACCTCACTTCTCCTATTACAGCAAATTTTTTTGGTACAGTTTTTGCTTCAGTAACCATAATCACTAAGGAAACACAATAGTCCATCACTGAAAGGGCATCTCCTAAATGTCAAAGGCCGATAGTTTAACTTCTTAAAAACATATAGTAGCCCTGGCTGGTGTGGCTCAGTGGGTTGAGCACCAACCTGCAAACCAAAGGGTCACCGGTTCGATTCCCAGTCAGGGCACAAACCTGGGTTGTGGGCCAGTTCCCAGTAGGGGGCCCTTGAGAGGCAACCACACATTGATGTTTTTCTCCCTTCCCCTCTAAAAATAAATACATAAAATCTTAAGAAAAAAAAAACAACCTTGGGTCACTTTCCTTTTAAAAAATTGTATTTGTATTAGACTACAGGCAATGAAAGCAAGGGATGCCTCTTCCCTCTACCCAGGAACCCTCAGAACATGAAGGCGGAGAAGTGCTGAGAAAGGGGAGTTTACACTGTGTGTTTAAGCACAAACACTTCATAGTTCTTTCTAGGCAACAAAGACATAACATAATGAACTTAGATCCTGTCAAGTTTTTCTTCTCTGTATTTACAAGGTGAGTTGATCCACTTCAGCTGTTAATAGCCAGAACTTGTGACTCAGAAGTAGCTCTGTAATGTAGTGAAATATGCTTGAACTCTGCTAGTTAATTATGCAAATTCCCTATTAAAAAAAGTAATTAGCTAACAACAAAACTGTTCGGGATTGTAGCAAACTGTGGCTTTCTACCCAACTGTTCAATAACCTTGTTTTTGGTTCCACACATTAGCACTCACTGAGGACTACGGAGAGCAGTGCAGAAGCCCCCGGAGCACAGCAGACACTCAGAGTGCATGGCAGTCAGAACAGAGCCCTTTCCTGGATATTAATTTTTATCAGCACTGGCAAATGAGTTCTTCAGGAAGTTCTAACGTCTTCACTTAAAGTGAGGGTATGTGGAACTAAGGTAGTTATTTTCATTTCCTTAACAGAATCCCAGCACACCTAAGACAATAAAAAGAACCCATTTAAAAATGCTGTTTTACCGAGCCCCTGTCTGGGGGTCCTCTAGCCGGGCATGCATTTAGGAGCCGCCACCTTCGACTCCAACTGGTATTCCAAAGGGAGTAATTAAAAAAAAGGAACGAAACGAAACATACAACTAATACAATTTATCTTACTCTTCACTTTTCTTTTTATTATTCAAAAGTCAAATATGTTATTTTTAAATCATCCATCCTCAATTGTGATTTAATGTACCGTCATTTTCCCAAGATATGAAGTTTCAGAATCTCTTTGGAATACTAATTTCACGGCTCTAGGTTTAACAAAACTGTTGAAATTTTAAATTTCACTCTACTTCCCTGAATTCTCAAGACAGTTGCTGATGTAAATTTTAATATAAAATATTTAGTCACAAAATAGTATTGCTTTTGTATGCACATAGTTGTAAGGTTACTCTGCTTCTGTCAATAAAAACTATACCGTCTTTCATAAAACTCTAAACAAATTAGGAATTGTGATGCAGAACAAAAATTACACATGGTAAAACAGGTACCAGCACAACGTTAAGTTATATTACATCAAAAAAAGTTTTAATGGTCCCAAATATATATACTCAACTAAGCATACACTCAGGGGGGAAAAATATCGGACAAAATGAAACAAAAAAAATTATGACACAAATGACCACATCTAGAATTCCACTCAATCTTTAATAAAGCAGGGACAAAACCCCACTTTAAAAAAAATCTGCAGTTCGAAGGGCAAAGGGAACAGATAAAAAAGAGGAAACTTTATATTCGCCCCTCCCCCATAGGTTTTCCAAACCTGTTGTAGTTTGACTAAAATGTTCAGAATGTACGATTTTAAAGGCAGGTCTCTTTATACAAAGAAACTGCTGGCATTCTTAACTAGTTAAGAATTATGGCCAAAAAGCCTATTCTTCTGAGTCCCAAACATGGTCCGAGAAAGCATATTGATTGTAGCAACTGACCAGTCAATCCACTTAGAAAACCCCTGCCCTGTTGGCTTTATGTTTCCATTTCCTTCCCTGAGAAAAGGGCAATGTGTGGTCCAAGCTGGAGAGCTCAAAGGCTTATGTCTTTCCCCCAGTGTGTAATATCCCCTCCTCCTGCTCCATTGAATTGGCACTTGATGAGCAGAAGTCAAGTGTGCGAGGCTGATCTGTGTCAGTCGTTCACAAGAGACCACTGCTTTGTTGTGGATTTTGTAGGGGGTCGGGGTAGAGAACCAGTTTTTCTACAGGTACTGATTGTAGGCAGTTGCCATTATTATGACTCAAACTTTGCTTTCTTTGACAATGGTAGCGTGTCTTCCTTGTCTTCATCCTCATCATCATCTTCATCATCATCGGGATAATCTACCAGACCCACAAGGCCTCCCTGTTCAGAAACAAGGACTGTAAGTATGGGTAAAGGATACACACCTCCCACACCCACCTCAATGTAGAACTTTTGAGAGGTGAGATTACACATAACTGAAATGCATTCATTTCCTAAATTTCCCAGAGCAAAAACATTTAGTAGTTTATAATCCTAGTAAATCCCAGGAAGTAAAATCATTAATGATTAAAAATTCAAATGTTTTAAGATTAACGATGCATTAAAAATGTTTAAAAGAAGTCTAGAGTGTCAGATACACGACGGAAGGTAAAGAGACCACTGGAAATGTGGGCCGACAGACCGTCAGCTGTGGGAGAGGGAAGCAGCCCTACCCCTCCCTGTCATCTCACCTGGCCTTCCCTGTACCCCTGGCTCCCCAGAACCGCTGCGGTTCACCATTCAGATGGCTGGGGAAAGTCACAGTGCTCTTGTCCTGAGCATGTCCCTTCATCTCAGCATTTCTCACACTACCTTGTAGACCTCACATCAGAGCAATACACACACGTAGATGAGCAGTATATTCCTGATTTAGAGCAATACAGCTCAAATACCAGCCGGTTATGCTAGCCTTGGGTAGCATACGGAAACCAAAAGAACTGCTTTTCATTCTGAGGTGTCTTTCCTACATTTCTGGTGTTAAAATTTTGATCCCTTTTTATATGAAGTGTTACTAATAACAGATGGTTAAT
The DNA here is from genome assembly GCF_021234435.1 of Artibeus jamaicensis. Classification (NCBI taxonomy): domain Eukaryota; kingdom Metazoa; phylum Chordata; class Mammalia; order Chiroptera; family Phyllostomidae; genus Artibeus; species Artibeus jamaicensis. The sequence continues at coordinate 9,336,576 of NW_026521831.1, read as the reverse complement.
TTCTTCTTATAAACCTTGCTTGTTGGCAAAAGAAAATTAGGAGTGTCTGGGTATTTAGATTATCTTTTTCCCCCACAAAGTCTTTATTAATTGGGAAAACTGAGTAAACCAGTTCCAAAAAGAGAGTAAGCAAAGGGATTCTCGGTCCAAATAATTATTGTTGAGAAAGCTTAAATTAGGCTCAGGAGTCGGAAGTGTACCTTGGTAGTAATAGCTGCCGTCTGAGATGTATTTTTAGGGACCGATCCAGGAGAGCCCGGAGATCCTGGGGACCCCGGCGATCCTGGAGAACCAGGCAGATTTGCTGCAGGTGACTGGCTGGTGAGGTTAGTCTTTGTCCCACTGGAGAGGGAAAGCTTGAAACTTGGGCTCTGCCGGCCAGAAAGATTGGTTTTCAGAAGCACCTCCTTTTCCTCGCTTTCTTTTACTAAAAATAAGAATATTGTCAATAGTTATCAACCATACTTACCCTTTAAAAACTCCCCCAAGTGAGGTGACACTAACACACAATTCAACAGCTTACTCCTCTGCCAGGGAGGAACACTGCAGATCAATTTTTGAACAAAGCTCAACAGATCAGTAAATACCATCACCCACTGAATTTTACTACTGAGAAGGAACGAAACTTTCAGTAATATATTCAGTGTGCCTATCCTTCCTGAAATAATATTTTTCTCCTTAAGTCAAATTAAGAACGTTTAGCCTGTACCTTCACAAGAGCTATTAATTCACCCTCTTTAAGGCAACCGTCTTTAAAATCTATGTCGTGACACAAAGTGGATACTAATCACTGTGTCGAGAAACAAGGATAAACCTAGAGAGAGAAAGACCATTTTTGCTTGCCCGTCTTTTCAACATACATTTCTTTCTTTCCATGAATTTACTTATTGGGTCCATGATGTCGTCATCGGTTTTCGTTTTGTCGGATGGAGACACCGCGGCCTCTCCGTCCTCCATGTCGTCTTCGTCCGTGTTGAACCACATCTCCTCTTCGTCCTCGAGCGTCCTGGCATCCCTGCGGTACCTGTGGTTCCTCAAAATGGAACGCATACTGAAGAGAAAGAAGACGGGGGCAAACGGGCTCGTGAAAGTTTCATTAGATGGTTTTCAAGCACTGCTCTGAATTAGATCTAGTCTCACCAGATAAATGGGATAAAACATTTATACACTAGAGGCCGACAAAAAGTTTTAACCTGAATTTAAAAACACACTCTGCCAAATCTAACAGTAACTAGCGGAATTCAACTTCCTATTATCAAAATTGTACTATTACACATCAGTTACTAAACTTAACACCAGAAATTCACAAGTCATAATTTATGGACTTTAAAATGTAAAATCGGGTATTTAGGAAAATGTACATTTCTTAAAACATTTGTAACCTTGAAGTAATTCAAAGCAAGCAGGGTAATGTTCGGATCTGCCTGGACACACGAGCCTCAGTGCCACGCACGGCCATTTTTCCTCCTTGGCCAGCTCAATACTCGCCTGAGGGGGAGCCCCCACCTGCGCCTGCAGGGAGACCCCCACAGTGCCCGCCACGGAGGACACTACCACTTCTACTCACTCCGTGCTGTCTCCTCCTCCCTGCCAAGCCAAGGGGTGAAATACAAGCAGAAAAGAGCCGCTGCCACACAACGTATCACTCACTGCATGAACAGGTTCAAATATGTGGTAATTTACCTGTCAAGTTTGGGATTATCTTGCCTTTCCCTTTGTTGTTCAAATCTCAATTTTAACCCTTTAAATGTCTGTACATAATCTACATCTTCCAGTGCTTTCCAGTAATTTTCAATGACATGAGCAGTCAGTGACTTTATATCTTCCTATAGAAAAGAATTGTAATAAAAAGTAAGATGAAATGTTATTTTAGAAAGATAATTACCCAATTGTTGTGAACTGACAAACACCAAAAGAGTTTAGCTTCATAAAATGATTATACTCTAGAGACTGTCTGACAATGAACACAGGCACAACACACTGGGTACGTCCACATTTCCTGTGGGTCTTTCCAAAGTAAACGCACAGGTCGCAGCCGAGGTGACTCGTGCTCGGTACGTCTGGTGTCTGGGCATGGATATTTTAAATCACACTCGCCCTGTCTGGTGTGGCTCAGCTGGTGGGGCATCATCCCACAAACAAAGATCGTAGGTTCAATTCCCAGTCAGGGCATATGCCTGGGGTATAAGTTTGTTCCTTAGTTGGGATGCGTGCAAAAGGCTACCGACCACGGTGTTTCTCTCCCTCTACTTCTCCCTTCCCCTCTCTCTAAAAGTCAGCACGCGTGTCCTTGGGTGAGGACAGACAGGTATCAGTCACACCAAAGTGCCTATCTGGGTGGTTGTGGCGGTTGCACAACAATGTGAATGCACTGAATGCCAGTGAATGACACACCTGAAAATGGCTACGGTAACACGTTTAATGTTATATATACTTTACCATGTTTAAAAAGTATGCCACAGACAATTCTAATACACGGCAATGTTTGAGAGCCACTGGTGAATGTATCATTAAAGAACCAAGAGCTGGCTATAAAATTGCTCTTTAGAAACATATGGGAGAAACGTCAAGAAAGTTATACAAAAACACATCAAAATGCTTATCAACTATAATTTTACTTTTTAAAAATGATTCTCACGACAGTAAGCAGCTTTGAACTGTCCTATAATGAGTCACAGCTGCTGAGAGAGACTGTTTCGGTTATTAGTTTGAATTGAGTCTCTCACAAAGCTTTTGGGTAACAGATTTTTAGAAAATATAACAATCTCAAATAAGCCAAGGTATCAATAATGTGTATTCAAAGTTTCTCAAAGCCTAAATTCTAAAAGGACAGAGCACAGAACCTACCACTCTAATGAATTCGAACATCTCTATGATAGCAGAGTTCATCAGGTTGTAGCGGGATCCATTGTTGAGAAATGCTTTGACTACTGGTTCAAACAAAAAACTTTTCATTATGTAGCGGTTGTAAAACTCATCTTTTAATCCGATAATCTTTCTTTTAAAACGAAGAGCACCTGAAACAAAGAGGCATTGTTCATATTACACTCCACATTTCCGTCTCTTAAACTTACAAAAAGAGCTGTTTAATACATACAGCTCTTTGTGCAGGGACATTACTGTTCCCAAAGTGTGAACCTAAAGATTACCAAAGGGTTCTGAAAAATGTACTCCAAAGTAGCGTTTGTCACCATAGAACACAAGTCTTAGAGAGCCAGAAAAACTCTGCAAGTTAGTAATGACCAGAATGTACTTTATATCTGAAATAGAAGCCAAGATAGGGCCAAGAAATGAACTAATCTATTGTGCTTGGAGAATTCTAAACATATCCTTATTTACAGCTATCTTCAAAATATTAGAAAAACCATTGCTTTATCAGGACAATCCACCATACAATTTGATCATTATTTTTGGACACTATTTTGCACCAGAATTCATGGGTTGCACTGATTTATGGATGTGTTTGTAGAAATGCTGTAAAACACAAAAAGCTGCATGACCCAAAATTTGCCTTCCCATAGTTTAGAAATAAATTTAGAGGAGATTGTTTTAAAATGTGGTCCTCTATGCTTATTGCAGCGAGTATGCTTTTTAATTTTTTTATAGTTTTTCTTTTTACAATTAATTAGGCTTTAACTTACAGATTAAAAGGTATATTTACATCTTGAGGCATGGGGAGTCAAGTCACCATCCGTCAAGATCCAAATACACAGACAGCTAGACTTTAACAAAGCCCTCTTCACCTAAATGGGTTATCAGTAAGTTAATGCCCCAGTTATTGTAAACAGTTCAAAAAAGCATACTCACTTCATGCAGTCACATCGTCTTCGGTTGGCAAGATTAAATATTGTGTTTGTATTTTGGTTTCTTTGGAGATCATGGAAGTGGCTCGTTAAATTGCCAATTTGTTATTAATCAAGTCCTTCATGAGCAGGTAGCCAGGCAACCATGCTGACACGGTTTCTGGGTGGGAAGGCAGAGGAGTAAAGCAGCTCAATTTTTCTTCAGTTGGCAGAAAAGAGGTCCACAAGTGAATGCCCAATTAGGTACAGGTGATTATAAACTGCCTTAACAATTCAACTTAAGAGTGTTTCTTTCTAAAGAGACACTCTGGGCAGGGAACTTCAAAATAGTTTATAGAATAGTAATTGCATTTTATTTTTTAAACTATTGAATATTTTCAAATACATAAAAGCATGGTGAAATAAGACATTTTAAACAAGAAGAGGCATCTTTCTGTGTTTAAAGTCAAATCCGAACAAGGGTTTATTTTCCCAAAACAATGGTTTTAGAGTTTGGTTTTTCATTTAATGTTACTAGACAAAGTAACTTAGGCAGTTAGTTCCATTTGTTAGAATCAAAATCGATACTTTTAGAGCTCATGCTACTAAGGCCAAATTTTGAGCTTTTGTAACTGAGGCCAGAACTAGTGAGAATTTGCTGGCTTTGTGGAGACTTGTGTGCTACCATAACAGACACCAGCTGGACCCTGTGGTCCTCACACAGTTCCCGGGTAGTTCCTAGGGAAGTGGAAAGCAGTTCCCTTCCTAGATAGAATTCACTAAGACCAACACAGATGGCACCACCATCTCCTCGAGAGCAGTTCTGTTCAGAAACTGCTGCTGTAGATAGAAAGCAGTTCTAACAGTCTTTTTATTTTGCTCCTCTCATTTTTATTTGCTCTCATTTATTTGTATCAAAAACTTTGTTGTTTCCACTCAAACCCAACCCCCAAAAGAAACCTGCATCAAAAAGATCCAACCACTATTCTCTGCTGAATAAAAAGTTGCTTTCAAAAATTTACTAGTGTATTCTGTGAAGTCAAGCTGCTCAAAGGGGCTTAGAGGAAGCTTTTGCATTAGGTCATACTGGCATGACCACAGGGTTCTTAATGCAGAGTGCACGCTGCTTCCGCTTATACCTCCAGCTTTCATGATTGGCATGCCAGGGATCTTCTGTGCTCAGTTTCAATGATCTCTAAAACAAGTAATCCATACACACAGGGATTACATCACATGTAACTAATGATATAGCTAAATGGAAGTATCTCCAACATACTTAATCTCATTCCTCTTACAAATTTTTTAATAAGAATACAGAAAACATAAAAATATGAGCTAAAATGTTATAATGTAAGACCCAAGAATCCTGAAAAGGCCAAGAAATAAGATGAATATTACTGGTGTGTGTGCGTGCCTGTGTATGTATGTACATATCGACTTAGCGTTGGATATATTGCTGGTCTCACAGACTTGATCAGTCGTCTTTCAATATGACAAAAGTATACTAATTAAGAAGAAACAGATATGAAAAGTATCTCCAAGTCCCCCAAACTGTTCACACTTAACCACTCATTATCCTTTGTCCTTACAAGAATGCAATTAAATTTACTTATAAACCCTTTTAAAAACTATACTTATTTTAATGTACTTCATTATCAGAAGTCCAAAAGTGTCTTCAATCTTCTCAAATTTATGCTTAGTTCTTTCACAAATCCTTGATAAAAACTCCTCCTGTATACTGCAAAACCAGTCCAAAAGAGTTCGCTCCTACTGACTGGCATCTTTCAAAAGCTATTTATCTTCTCAATCCTGGGGAGACAGCTACACACTGAGAATAACTGAGGATTTAGGTTTAACGATAGTTTGGAAAATATTAATGATAATAAAAGACAACTAAGATTTATCTGTTACACTTAAATTTCCAACAGTGTAGACATTCATTAATTTGTAATGCTTCTTTTCATAGTTCTCATTAAATTATGAGAAACTTTCTTTGCACTACCACAAGCCAAATGAGATAAAGGCTTGAAGATCGGGCCTTTCCTGTCACCCTCCCACAGGGCTTGTACTGCACCAAACCTCTAACACACCACACTTCTCCGCATTTGCACATCTGATTGTGTATTCTAACAAGGACATCACTCTCCTGTGACAAGGAGAAACTCAAGTCTTCCAAAATTTTCCTGATCTGCCTCAATCATGTAGAATAAATAATTTCCACTATACATCTAAACACATAACACTGTGCTTAAAGTGTTGTTTTAATTTTTACAGATCTTCCTCCTAAATAAACTCTGATCCACTTGACCACTGAGTCCAGGTCTTAATCATCCTAGTACCAGGTATATATCATTCTTCTTGAAATGTAAGATGCCAGTGATTGCGAAAAAAACTTTTACCTTTTCTACTGCTAAGAAAACAGAATGAACAAACAAAAAACTATAGGTCATGACATGCCATTGTTAAGACTCACCTTAAGAAATGGTAAATGTATAAAATATATAATCTCAGAATCAGTGAAATACAATAAGAATCAGTATTTCTTACTGATGTCTTACTGAAATACAGTCAGAATCAGTGAAACAGTAAGTGTTTACTAAGTTTATTGAAATAAAACTGATCAACTTGTTATTTATTCTGTTGTTCCGTGCTGTCCCATCTGCTCACAAATGCCCTTTCCCAATATGCAAATAAAATCTTCTATGGTGACACATTCCAAGAAGCATTCATTATAAACTCCCTCTTAACTTGCTCTGGGGGCTTCTCACTTTTGCTCTGATAGGTGTGTAGAAAATGCATGAGTTTAAAAGCCTTTCTTTCACATGGGCTAATAAATTAGCTCCCAGACATATGCAAAATAATGAACTTATCTTTTGCTGTTTTTAGCAATATAGTTTTATGCCACTGATGCTACCTATTACTCTTGGCTGAAAAAGATTAGTAAAGTAATATCAAAGGTTTTGGATAATTAGCACAAAGCAGTTGTACTGACTATCCGAAAACTGGAAGTTGAAAATATATACTCTGACCAGATGTGTGGTCAGTGTGTGCTGTAATGTGTACGCTGGCCTAAAAATCTAAGTCAATTATATGGCAACTGTTACCCTGATAGAAAAAGTTTAGTAAACTTTTTTACAAGAAAACCTGTTTCTAATACTAAAGGTAAAAATGTTGATAAATCAACATCAGAAACAACCTTATATAAAAATTGTTTTCATAATTTAAGGCTATTTTTAAAAATCAGGCAAGAAAAATTTTAAATGAAGTAATAGAAGTGTTGTACACTCTAATTAGTGTACGACAAGAACAAAACTTACCTACAAAAAACAAAAAGTGTCAATCACCAGCAGCCATCTCAGTTAGCCTCTAGGTGCCCCGAAAACTGGACTGCCAGCTTAGCAGAAGAAGGTGGGCTGCTACACGGTCCATGATATTCCAGATTAACATATTTCCAACTCAGAAAAAGGGTTTTTAATTTGAATAAAGTAGGGTCTTTAAGAATACAGTGAAAGCCAATTTTTTGGAAACAAATAAACAAACAGTGTGGCTAAAAATGACTGTGTTAAAAGACTATCTGTTGCTCCAAAGAGCTGACGGACCACTCCCACGAAGGTCTGCACAGTACACATTCTAGGCTCTGTGGGCCGTATACGGACTCTAGGTATTTTTTTTCTTTAAAAACATAAAAACCATTTTTTTTTTTTTTTTTGCTTTCAGACTGTATACAAATTAGACCACAGGCTGGATTTGGTAACAGCTGTAGTTTGCCACCCCTGTTCTAAAATATATGAGGTAAAACAATGTTATGTCAAATATATCGAAATAAAGCTGGGGAAAAATTATTTGTGGAATTAACAAACAAACCATCTGTAGGCATTTGTGCTAGGCATTCTGTAACTTAGAATGTGTTTTGGAAACTCAGTTTGATTAGCTATAAATTTTCCAAATTACAAAAACTGTCTCACAAGAAGAAAGCTAATTTGTCATTAGTAATGCTGCACTGTTTAAAAAATAATAACTGAGGTAAAATGATCTTAGGTGAAATACAATACTTAGGTGGAATGTAATACTCCAAGGTAATACACTTTATTGATACACTCAACTCCTTTGCTGTATAATAATGAGAAAGAATAGAGGCAGGACAATCACCTGGTCCAAATGCGGCCCAGGTACATAATCAGTGTGGTTTAGTATTAGCTCTCCTGGCCTGAGATTAGTGATCTCTTCTTCTCAGGTAGTGAAACATAAAGATACCAACAAGATGATAATATATAAATAATAGGTCTACCAGAAGCAACACTTACATAATGCCAAGAAAGCATGCTTCGAAGCCATGAGAACTAGCACTCTCCGCAGGATGTCCTTATTAATAATGTAGTTCTTTATGTGGTAGGTATGGTGCTCCACACAAAATGTTAACAATTCCAATACGAGTGCCAACAACTGGGCAGTCTGAAAATCATCTAAAATAAACAAAACAATTTATTTAATGGCTAGTATTCTTTTCTTCCTCCAAATGTAGAATGCAAATTCCAATCAAGTACAATCCTATTAACCGAAACGTTTTAAAGTTAAGGAAAAGAACGTGCACTGAATGCCTACCATGTACCGAGAATGATGCTTCACATTTCTTGAACAACTTTATGAGGAATTAGTTTCACAAGACCCGAGTCTGAAAAGCCAGTAAAGCAGAGACTGGACACCAGCTACTGGGCCTGCTTTATTCCAGTGTAAGGGTGCTCTACCCTGCCCTAACACAGCCCTTAGCAGACGTGCACACCCCGCACGGGGGGTCCTGTCAGACACCGTCTGGTCTTGGTGCAATTACTCTCTCTGCTCCAAGAATCAACTAAGTATCTTCTGTGCCTCCTTTTTACACATAATGAATCAACATTGAATTATAATGACTGATTTATCTTGCCCACCAGGCAGCAAGCCTCTGAAATTATTTTATTTTTCAATTCCTCCATTCAGCCCCTAGAATCACAGCACATGCCTTCCATGCAATGGGCTTTCAAAGAATGTCTGATGAACTGAACATGTGGGTTTGGAAAGAAGCCTCAGGTTCTACCTAATATGAATCAAGTAGACAGGAAAAAAGAGTATCATGTTTCCAAGACTTGATTCTAGAGTCATTTATTTTCTGAGTCCTATTGCAAATTAAAATATACTATATTGAACCCTGGCCAGTGTGGCGGTCCCATGGGGTTGAAGGGTTGTGGATTCAGTCCCCAGTTGGGGTGTGTGCAGCAGGCAGCCAATCCACGTTTTCCTCCTTCCCCCCCTCCCCCTAGAATCACTGAGTATATTCTTGGGTGAGGATTTTAAAAAGTACTATATTGATAATTCATATGACCAAATAATGTATTTGTTCCCATAGTTTCAATATTTATCCCCAAAGTTTCAGATGAAGATTATAAAACTACTTTCTAAATTCAACACACAGATAAGATGAAAGCTAAAGGAATAAAATGAAGAAGTAATAAATCATTAAAACATAAGAACAATCACGAATGCAAATAAAAATAGCTCAATCTTGTCCTGGCTGGTGTGGCTCAGTAGACTGAGTAACAGCCTGTGAACCAAGGGGTTACTGGTTTGGTTCCCAGTCAGGGCACGTGCCTAGGTTACAGGCTGGTTCCCCACTGTGGGGCATGTGGGAAGCAGCCACACATTGATGTTTCTCTCCTTCTTTCTCCCTCCCTTCCTCTGTCTCTAAAAATAAACAAATAAAATCTCAAAAAAAAAAAAAAAAAGCTTAATCTTGAGCACAAGCTTTGCTCTACTACACACCTTGAGTACAAATACTCAAAATGAACTTATTATTTCACCTATGTAAATGCAAATGAAAAACAAATTATTACTTTAACAAAATTTTTTTCTCAATTCTGAAAACAAATAATTTCTTTTTTAAAATTTTTGTTTAGTTATTTTTCAAATACAGTTTTTTGTCTATTTCTCCCATCCCTGAAAACAAATAATTTCTTATATTATTTTACCTTTCTGTTATCTTGATTATAGTGCTTTAAAGAAATTTTACTCTGAACACCTCTTTTGAAAATACATTAGGCCTTTCTATGAACACTGTGAATTTCAGACTTCAAGCTCCAAGAACTACCAACCTGCACTGCCTTACCTTTGCTAGGTTTGTCTTCTGTTGTATTCGCCAGTAAAGGAGCAGTGAGGACATGCATACAGTGTTTGTAGAAGAAACCCAGAAATTCAGTCTTTTCTGTTTTCTAAGGAATCAAAAACACTTCCATGAACTTTAACTGCACTGGTTCCTACCAGCAATAAACAATATATTAGCATGATATAGACACGTCCATGGCTTACATTGGCAGTAGCTAACATGTTCTCTGGGTCAACTAAAGTTCGAAGCAGGCCCATAAGTTGGACTGCTCCTCCAAGTTCAGGGTCTGTATCACAAATCATATGTTCTATAATGAGGTTGATGAGCAAAATATCCTGGTGAGAAAAATACAAAAAGACCACTTATGAGAGAATGGAAAAAGCACAGGCTATGACACACTACAGTATTATATCTAGCTCTGTCTTGTTAGCTATAAACAAAATGAGATGACTGACTTATTAAATAGGTTATATGGCACTGTTTCCCTAAAATGTGGTACAAAGACATTACACTAAATAGCACTGTAAAGAAACTTTTCCAGTTATCTTTAAATCTCTGATTAAAGCAAAAACAAAATTTCAGTTTGGTATTAATAATCTTTATTACCTCCTGATAACAAAACAAGAAGAAAGGTAATGGGCCTTAGATGCATAGATTTAATAGTAAAAATGTTTAACTAGAATTTATAACTTTTTTCTTTCACTGCATTTTTGTGGATTCCTTCTATTCATGGCAAATAATATCTATACCTGTTCTCCACTTATGGGAATAATATAAAGTTTCAATTTTAAGAAAAAATTAGTTGGTACCTGCATGTCTGAAATTGGGGAAAATGAGATTCGTGTTTAGAGAACAAGAGGAGAATAAATGTACTATATAGATTCCAAATGTCACAGAAAACTGACTGTGGGTTTTCCTGAGGTCTGCTGTGACCGGTGTCCCTGGCCCAGGAGTAAATACAAACTGAGAAGGATTCAGTGAGAAAGATCCCTGCTCTTGCCTATACATGCGATGGTAGGACAGACAGAAGGAAGATGAGAACAGTTTATGAAAATGATGACAGAGATTGGGAATCAAGAGACCTACTGCATGTGAGTAAAGTACATCAATGTGTGTTCCACTAGTGGGTCGCAGGCCCAACAAGAATAGCCTTTGTTTTAATACAGGTAGTTTGGTTTTCAAGATTGGACTATTTTATAAAAGAAAAATGTGAAAATATATAACAGTTCAAACTTGCACTTTTCTGACATTACAATTTTTTTAAAAACCTTAAATATAGAAGTAACCGGGCATTCTACTTCATTTTAACATCACTACACATAAATGAGTATCTTTCTAAAAAGTTTATTTTCTCACATTTTAAAAAAGAGAAAAAAATCTATACAGATTTCTAGCCTCAAGGGGATGTCTTTCCCCCCTCCCTTAAGGAGTTTAGGGCAGAAGATTAGTTTATTATTAAGCAAAAAATTACTTTCAAGATTTTATAGGGGAAGGGAGGAATCAAAATCATTGCCTGAACTACCTTAGAACAGAGCGCACACCGAGGGCTCTCACACACGCTGCACTGCCAGGGCACAGGGTTCCCTGCCTCACTTTAAAACTGGCGTGTGTGTGTGTGCACGAACAAGACAACAGCTGGTTCCCCATGGTGAGGCAGTAAGGGCACTCTAGATACTGTCCCCAAAGGCCTAGGCTTCCTTTCTTCATTCTTGACGATTTTGGAAATCAATCCCTACCCAAGTCAATGTTCTCCTAGGAAAGTTATTCATAATTCCACATAAAGAATAACAATTTAGCCCTGAATGGTGAGACTGTGAACCGAAAGTGGTCAGTTCGATTCCCAGTCAGGGCACACGCCTGGATTGTGGGCCAGGTTCCCAGTGGGTGTGTGTGAGAAGCAACAGATCGATGTACCTCACACACAATGATGTTTCTCTCCCTCTCCTTCTCCTTCCCTTCCCCTCCCTCCAAAAATAAATATAAATCTTTATTTAAAAGAAAAAAAGAATGATGATTTATTGGTTAAATGATTTAAACAATATAGAAAGTTAACTTCAGAATTATGAAACATTCAAAAATTAAAAAAAAAATTTAAGCTGAGCATCTGTAAGGCACACTTTAAAACTGAGACAGGAGCCAATTAAGGGGAAGAATAGGCCATTTGATATGATGGCTACACTTTTCCCAAATGTCAAGTATTTAAATCTGAAGTAAGTACAGTTATTGCTCCCCATGTATAAATACTTACTGTTAGTGCAAATAATATTTACCTTGTTGGTTATTTTTTGCTCTGTTAACTTCTTACTTACATCATCGTTTTGCTGTGCCTCCTGCATGACAAACTCTCGTACCATGGATGGGTTATATTCAACCAAGTATGAGAATATATCAGTAGCAGCACTTCGCACCTGTGTATCATCCATGCCCTGCAGATAAAAAGCACTTATTTCTCATAATTATAAAAATAGGGAACTTATGGCTACATAAATTCAAAACCTAACAAATTAAAAGAAAACAATGTAATAAAAAAAGAGGCCAAGGATATTCTCCTGCATGTAAAATCCCTGGTTCTACAGATAAAGTTATACTTTCTTTTATTCTTATTTACTTTTCTATTTTAACATGTCAACAGGCTGTGAACTTAACAATTATTAAAGTGGAAGGGGGAACATGAGAGGCAGCCACACTTTGATTTTTCCCTCTCCCTCCCTAAAAATAAAATCTTTAAAAATATAAAAATATGGAAAATTCCTCTGAGCAGTCTTTCACTACTCTTCAAGAACTTTAATACTGAAGATTAAAAAAATTTTTTCTTATTAATTTATTTTTTAGAAAGGGGGGAAGGGAAGGAGAGAGAGTGGGAGAAAAACATCAATGTGTAGTTGCCTCTCATGTGTCCCCTACTGGGGACCTGGCCTGCAACCCAGGCATGTGCCCTGACTGGGAATCAAACCAGCGACCCTTTGGTTTGCAGCTCGCGCTCAATCCACTGAGCTACACCAGCTAGGGCTCTAATACTGAAGTTTTATAGCTTTTTAACCATTGTGTAATACACAGCTAATATTAAATATTGGCTATAAATACTTGCATGTTACATAAAAAATACTACTTTTGTAGATTAAAAATATAATGGCAATTAAAAATAAGGGGACACAGACTTACAAGGATGACTTCCAAAGCTGGTAATATGCCCATATTTGACAAAGTCTTGAAAAAAGCATCTCTATTTTGAGGTTGCAGTGTTTGGGAAAATGCACAAAATTCTTTTAAAAAGTTAACCTGAAATTAGGAAAAAGGGTAAGTGACTATAAAAGGTCTTTTGTTTTCATTTCATGTCCTTTATAATATGAAATTTCTTACCAATTCCTGTCTTTTTTCCTCATCTGTTGCTTCATCTGTTAGTTGTGCAAACAAATCTGTCAGAAATTTTTCATCTTCCTGTGAAATCAAAGGATAAATTACGCTCATTAATGGCTAAGTATAATAGAATAATTTCTAGATGCTGAAATAGAAGACATGAACTGCAGTTAACAACAACAAAAAAAAAGACTGTATTGGCAATGCGATTTTTAAAAACAGAGACAGAGAAACCCAACTACTGAAGGATAAATTGGCAATTTACACAGAAAAATTGTTCTTTATAACTTGGCAAGGCTCTATTTCCTAAGCCTATTTAAAGGCCACATAGTAAATATCTTAAGCTTTGCAAGCCATATGGTCTCTGCCACAACTATGCAACTCTGTTTTTATCACAGGAAGCAGTCAGAGACAGTGTGTAAATAAGTGAGTGTGGCTGTGTTTAAACAAAACTTTATTTACAAAAATCAGTTGTGGCCCATAGTTTACAGAACCCTGGTTCTCATAGTTTCATAACCTTAACTTTTAAGTTAATGGGTTTTTGGTGGTTGTTTTAGAGAGACAGAGGGAGGGAGGAGGGGGAAGGAGAGGAAAGTGGGTAGGTGTCAATATGTTGTTCAACCCACTTACACCTTCACCGGCTGATTTCTGTATGTGCCCTGACCCTAGGCTTAACGGGGTCAGGGCACATACAGAATGTTCTAACCCACAGTGCTACTGGCCAGGGCCAGAGTTAAGGTTTTACAACCTTTCAAATGGAAAATAAAAATGAGGACAAAGCTTCCCTGGTGTTTTAAAGACACAGAAAATGATTCAATTTTTTAAAAAGCTAAATTCAAGCCCTGGTGGGTATAGCTCAGTGGATTGAGCATGGGCCTGTGAACCAGAGTACTGCAGTTCAATTCCCAGTCAGGGCACATGCCTGGGTTGCAAGCCAGTTCCCAGCAGGGGATGCATGAGAGGCAACCATACATTGATATTTCTCTCCCTCTCTCCTTCCCTTCCCCTCTAAAGATAAATAAACTCTTTAAAAAAAAAAAAAGCTAAATTCAGAAGTTTAGAAAAACCTATTATTTGAAGATAGCCGTATGTACACATAAACATGCCTTAAATTATTTTGGAAGGGATTCAAAAGACTCCCATAGGGTAAAATTATCCTGAAAAGGATTCAGAAAACATGTTTGTAGGGTAAATAAGTCAGAGTACAGAACTTGGAAAGAACCTCAAACATTACCTTACCTCTTATTTTATAATTAAGACAGGTTAAGAAATTTCCCCAAAACCCAGCTACAGTGGGTGATAGAGACCTGATTACCTGTTCAATTTTCTCCATGACTATTTTGAAGATTTTTGTTATAGTTTAATTCCACACTACCTCAGCTAGAAGTAAATTCAACACTACAGCCATACAGACAAGCCAAAGTCTAAATATATATACACATACCTACATGTATATAGGGTTGTGTGTGTACATACAACCTTCCACTAGATTAACTATAAACTAGTGGTATTTCCTGTTCTGGGTGCTCAAAAAACATTTTCAGTAACACTGAAGCAGTTTGGTTATTCCCACCTTTACTTTTTTTCTAAAATGTACAAATAGGCCATACCTCAAATGGCATCCAATTTCAAGATGTATCCCAGATATAATGTATTCCATGAAATGGAAATCAAATGATTAAAAAAGATTCTGTGAACTGCTGCATTTGGGGTATAGAAGCAGAGAAAATAAGAATGTTTAACACTGTTACATAGAGTAGGCAAAGTTAAGGGATACAACTGTTTCTTAAGGTGGGTAAAAACCTGCTTTTAATTATATCTCTATCACTCCTCATCAAAAAATTTGTAAAATTCTACTTTCTTCACAGAAGCACTTAACAACTTGAAAGTACGCATACTTAATGAGCAAAACCAGCACAGGTATAAAGACTGAGAAAATACAGAAGTGACAAATCACCACCTAACAAAGTAAGAACCATGTGAGGCTAAAGAAAAGGACTGCGCAGGGCCATCCAAGGAAACCAGGAACCAAAACTGGATCAGAACACAGGGTCTAATAGGTCTCTAGTAAAAACCAGTTCCTTATCAAAGAATAAATGAAAACTGGTATCAAAACCCTTCTTCCTCCTCCATTATCAGTTATAATACACAGTACAGAGGATTACTACTACACTTACCAGAATATACTGCCTATATCATTTGTTTACATGTCTGTCTTAAATAAACAGAATATACACGTCAAATTAATCAACATTAATTGGATTACTAGTTCCAAGAAAGCAGCTTTGGTAAAACTGGCTTCTATTTGAAGTGCCCCCCCACCCACGACAAAGGCCAAAGACACTGAAAATACAGCAGTTTTCTAAAAAGAAACAGACACGAAAATTAAACTTACTGTTTTATTTATAGTGTGTGCAACCAAGCAGCTTTTCTGATATTTGTCTCCTTAATTTATTAAACAAGTCCAGGCTGCAAATAATTACTGTTTGTAGATCTGAGGTAAGGCTTTATAATATATCTTTCAAGTCATGTCACATATCCGTTATTCTCACAATATCACGGACATCAGAGAAACAAAAACATGGGAAGTACGCAGCTCACAAATCTCTGCACTATGCAGACTTCCATTTCAGTTAGAATAGACCAATTCACACACTATGGGATAATATACTGAAGAGGTTGTTTGACTTTGTGTGTGTTACAAATGCAAGTTACTGGCCTGCTCGTAAAGATTTTGATTCTATGTTTTGTGCAGACTCCAGGAATTTGCAGCCTAGGCAATTTTGATGGAAACAACCTGAAACACCAGACCTGAGAGACTAGGCATACTGTAAGAAGAAAATTTAGTTATTTAAAGGGAACGTGAAATTACCTCTGCTAAAGACAACAGTTCAAATGGTATCAATCAAGTAGGAAAAAAGAATAATCAAACTCACCTGTAACATACCAACAATTTCTACCTTATTGAAAAAAATGAAGGAGTGAAGTGTTGATAACATATTTTCTTCGAAGACTGATGGGGTGGGTAGAACCATATCTTGTATGTACTGGACTCTGTATGTCTGATGAATTTTTTGTTTCAGCTCAGGATCTGATATGGGAATCACTTCTTTAAACTTGGCTGTTTTTGTTAGAAATTCCCTGTGTTTTCGTGGTTGTGATAAAGCAGGATCATATTCTAAGCATCCAATGACATCCATTATACATTCCTCAGAGAACATAACTTCAAAAAGAGCAGTTCGATTCAAGAGAAAGATGCCTTTGATAATTTCATACAAGTGGTGCAGTCCTTCAATATTTTCCAAATCCTCACACACATGAAAAAGCTCTAAAAGCTTTTTAATGTAACCCTCATTTTCCAGTGCTAGTGCAAGTTTTTCACGACGCAGGGGGGACGGTAAAGATGATGCCACAAGTTCTGCAATTTCCTCAAGGCGACTTAATTCACAAGATGGTAATTCTAAACCTGGCGATGACATATCATCAAAACGCTCCTCTTCAGATTCATCTACAAGGTCCTGAGTGATGTCCACTGAAGGGTCCTTTCCTTGAACCTATTAAATCAGATTTATAATAGCTGACAATATAATCAAGCAAATCCAAAAGATATTCTTATATACATACAAGAAATATTATAAAAAACTATAATGACAACTCTGGGGTTTAAGATTCCTTCACACTTGACCCAACTGCCCACTTTTCTAAGTTACATATCTATAAGTAACATATACTTTCAATTTTAAGGTAGTTCAAAGTTAAGAAAGGGGATGAGCTTCCTCCTAAGTGCAAGATTTATCAGCAACATAAACATTCTAGGATATGCTAAACTAACTGTAGAAGGAGTGCCCTGCAGACCCTCGCTGAAGAGGCCTATGCTGAAACATCCACTCGCATCTTATATCCACGACCCTCTTTTCCAACAGAGGGCAAGTCTCAGAAACATTCACAACACTGTGCTCCACCATAGTCACCAGACTCCTCAAAGAGAAGCTTACAAATATCGTAATGCTGAGACCATAGAAAACATATATAATTGTAAGCAACAAGGAAAATAATTAATGTCAACTCTAGAAATCAAAGGCCAAAGAGCATACACCAACTAGCTTTGGACCAAAGTGGGTCACCGATTTGCTATAAACGCTGGTTGGTACCCAAAAATATGATTATGCAAACTGAATGGGAAACCAGTGCACACATACAGAAATGAAACCATGAAAAAGTAACTGTAACCTGTATGTAACAGAGCTATCCCCAAGAGGATCTGCTAAAAGTAACCAAACCACAAAAAAGTTTTCTTGTCTATACCTAAACTTGTAGCTTTCCTAATCCTCCAGAAGTCCTAAAGTTTGTCATTAAATCCCAATTTTATGTCAGTGTAAAGGCTCTAATTATAAAGATAACTTTTAAGGCTAAAAAGTATTTTTACAAAAGGCCAAAGACATATTCTGAAATAAAAGTAGTTTGTTCTCTTGGCCATATCATTTGAGACTGCTAC
The DNA here is from genome assembly GCF_021234435.1 of Artibeus jamaicensis. Lineage (NCBI taxonomy): Eukaryota > Metazoa > Chordata > Mammalia > Chiroptera > Phyllostomidae > Artibeus > Artibeus jamaicensis. The sequence continues at coordinate 9,318,809 of NW_026521831.1, read as the reverse complement.
TAAATCAGCTCAAAAGGCAAAACTGAATGGTGAAAGTATGGAAAAACTGGGCCTTACAAAGAAACTTAAAACTGCTTTGCATAGTTATAAGATATTGTTGATGGATACTAGAAGGGAAGATGTCCTGGAATATGTCTTCTAATACGCTGCACGGTGGTATCATCTTAATCTTGACCCAGCGGGCAGACCACTGCAAGGAGGCTAGATACATTCACAGCTTGTACCTTGCATGATCTTCAGTTTGGTTCTGGACCTGTTATTTACATAAGCTCTCATTATAGCTTTAGCGACCTCATACTGAAGCCATGGCTTTACTTGTAGAATAATGGTAGCATTTGATTTTTAAAAAAGAAAAGGGATGAGAACCTTTATTGAAATGAAAAATGGTATCTTCTTCAGCTAATTTACAAATATAAAGGTTAAGGTAGTAATCAGACAACCTGTATTTAGGATACTCTTGGAATCTGATCTCCTCAGAAAATCAAGGTGTGATTGTACAATTTGACAAATACTTTCAGAAGCAGAACAAGGGAAGAATGAAAATAAAAGTATAAGCTAGCAAAGAGCTTTCTTCTTTATTAAGAGAAAATATAAATATTAGAAGTCAGCCTGGACAAATATGAAGATAATGAGAATGTGAAGGTTATGAAAAACATAAAAAGGAAAAAAAGAGACACACTCAGACATAACTTCTATCAAAGAGTGTACTACAGAATGGTTTCTAGATCAAAAATAGTTTGGGCTCAGCCCTGGGTGTTGACTCAGTGTACTGAGTGCTGGCCTATGAACCAAAGGGTCAACCAATTCGATTCCCAATCAGGACACATGCCTGAGTTGCAGGCCAGGTCCCCAGTAGGGAGCACAGAAGAGGCAATCACAAGTTTCTCTCCCTCTCTCCCACCCTTCCCCTCTGTCTAAAAATAAGTAAATAAAATCTTTTAAATAATGATTTGGGTTCAAAACATAGTATTCCCTTGGATATGCTGGGAGAGCCAGAATCCAGAAATAATGAGAAGATCCAGAAACTGAGAAGCACAGACAGGACCATAAAAGAGTGACTGGGAAACAAAATACTGAACCTAAAGTATTTAAAGCTGGAGAAGGTCAGAAAAATATCTACAATGGCCTAGAAAAGTTACTGCAGAAAAAGTATCCGAGTACTACTATCTGTGACCCAAATGAAAATGACTAAGATTTATGGTATTATAGACTAAGGAAAAGTACAGTAAAGATCAGACAGTTGTATTATAGGAAAGCCAGGCATGGTGGTAACAGACTGAGTGCCAGTCGAAGTTAAATGTTGGCATAACAGAAGACTGGGTCAGGAGTGCAACAGTTCAACTCAGGAAGGTGAAGGAGAGCAAGCCTTTCCTGAATGGGTGCCAATAATTTTAGCATACCCCTAATTTCATCTCTTTGTGTAGAACTCCACGGGGCAAATCCTAGAGGAGCACGCTACAAAACAGCAATTGTATGGAATGGAAGGCAAAGAAAGCATTCAGATATAAATGTCTCTTACATGTTAGGACAAGAAAGGGACAGTTTAACAGGCAGGTTAATTTATGGGGAGGGGAACAGCTGAGAAGAATACAGAGCAGAAAAAAATTCTACAAGTTAAGCAAAAACTGTCTCAAGGACTGCAGCTTCTATTAAGGCAGTGGCTCTCAATCTTCATGGTGCACCAGAATCACCCAAAGCAAGCAAGGGTTGACAGACTACAGCCAACTTGGCCTACCACCTGTTTTTGTAAATGAAATTTCCCATGAAGAAAACCAATCCCATTTACTGATGTGTTTTCTATGGCTATTTTTGCACTAAAATAGCAGAGCTTAATAGCCATTAAACTTTATGACCCACAAAGCCCAAAATGTTTAGTTCCTGCCCTTTACAGAGAAATCTGACCAAAGGCTTTGTTAGAGTCACACTTGCTGCTGGTCTGAGAACTAAACCTTCACAACCACTGAATTAAGGAAATCTGAAGATTATTTTCCAGCTAAAATAAATGTGAAGATAAAGAAGCTGCCCTTACAATGCAATGGTCTAAATGATTACATAACAAGAGCCAATGCCTTAAGCCGCTAGAGCAAATAAAATGCATTCACAAAAGATTATGGAAATTATTAACTGAACAGGAAACTCCAGAATCAACTAGAACATGCAAGATGAGGTCGAAGAAATAGTCAAGAGCCACAGAAGTAACTTAACAAAGTGATATGATCAGATGTGCATTTTTAAAAAGATCACTCTAGCTATGGTATGGACTTGAATGAAAAGACGAGTCAAGATGAAAGCAATAAACCAGGCACAGAATGATGGTGGCTTAGTAAATTATGATAGTGAAAATGAAGCCAACTGAACGGATTTAAAATTTATGATTGAGAGACTGAATGAATATGAGTGAAAAAGGATAAACACAACCCTCAAGTTTCTGATTTCAGCAATTGGATGGCATTTACTAAAATGAAAGAGATAGAAGAATGAACAGATCTCAGTGAGATTATGTTTGGTTCTGGACTATTAAATCTGAGATGCAAGGGGGCACTAACAGAGGAGCTCCCAAAGGCAACTGGATAGAAAATCGTGGCTACAGCAAAGGTCTGGGCTGGATAGTTTGATGTCAAGTAACTGAACTTTTCTGTAAATCAGGCTTTTCACAGAGAGCAGTGAATTTAAGAGATCTACATGAAATGCTTGTGTACGGGGGTAGGCGAAAGCAGGTTTACAGCTATAATACAAACAAATGCAGTAAGTAACAAATATTAAAAGACTAAAAACTGTGTTTTGCATCTGCACAACTGTAAACCTGCTTTTGCCAATTCCCGTATTTAGTAAAATTTTGAGTATTAGCTGAAAGCATAACAAAAAAATAAGGTATTAAAAGAGAGTGTGTTGGTTGTCTAATTTTTTAAATTACCTGACATATTTTCTCCCAAATTTCATCACATCCAGCTTTTTCTTGAAAGCTAAGGGCCAAATCATAATTTTCAGCTTCAGACCACACAATCAAAGTATCCTTGAGAGAGAAAAAAAGAAGTCTGAATGATTAACATACATTATCACAAACTACTTCAAAGTATAAGGCAAATGAATAAAGCAACAAGGAACTGAGAACAGTATTCATTTCACTTTTTGAGACACTGACATTGGTAATTACCCATGACCCTTTACATTTCACTTTATCCAATCTATGAAAACTATTTCCCTTAAGGAGTAATTTAACCAATATATGACAAGCATAGCAAAACGAGCATACAGTCTAACTGTACTAAAACATACAAAGTGAACATTTTCATCAATCCTATGCTTGCACACTAAGTTACATTTCATGCCCAAAGAGAAAGTCTGAGCATTAACAGTAACTAGAGCATGTTAAGGAGAGGACAGGATGGATAAGCCTAGCTCCTCCCTCTGCTGTCAACGTCAAGTGTTTTTTACCTGGGGTATGTAGGCCCATGAAGCCCTTGAAATTACCGGCTAAATTTGTAACATGTGAACATTTGTCTAGACGGATTGTTGTGAACTTTCACCAGTGCTGTGCTTCAAGAAGCAAGGTCCCACCACCCCTCTACTCCTCTTCACTTTTATTTTTTTAATGATGGTAAGTTTAATAAACAGGTCCAGTTTTTATTAAGATGAAAACAGGCAGAACACTACGCTTACGATACTAAGACCATCTTACATTCCCCACAGTACAAAATAATGTGTTCTATAATACTTATAGGGTCTGGGTATATTTTCAAACTTACTGACAGTAAATAAACATATACCCTCTTTCATAGCAATCAACCATTTTTTAAAAAGGGCCCTTGCCCTGGCTGATGCAGCTCAGTGGACTGAGTGCCCGCCTCTGAACTGAAGGGGTGCCGGTTCGATTCCTGGTTCAGGGCACATGCCTGGGTTGTGGTCAGGTCCGTGGTTGGGGGTGTGCGAGAGGCAACCAGTCAAAGTATCTCTCACACACTGATGTTTCTCTCCCTCTCTTCTCCTTCCCTTCCCCTCTCTTAATAAATAACATCTTTATTAAAAAGTTGTTATTTGTTTATTTTTAGAGAGATGGGAAGGGAGGGAGGAAGGGAGGCAGAAAGAAAGAAGAGAAACAATGTGTGGATGCCTCTTATAAGCACCCACTGGGGACCTGGCCTGCAACCCAGTCATGTGCCCTGCCTGGGAATCGAACGTGCAACCCTTTGGTTTGCAGGACCATGCTCAATCCACTGAGCTACACTAGCTAGGGCAAATAAAATCTTTTAAAAAATGAAAACGCGTCCTCTTACTGAGAGAGGTCTATGAAATGTTGAATGGCACTCCCTAGTGCCATTCTACATTTACATTTTTAAAAAGCTTAATATAACAGTGATCATGTAGCATTTTCTCAAACTAGTCAAAAAAGAAGAGTAAGAGAAGTTATAGTTAAATGGATTTGAGTACAATATAAAGAAAAAAATAACTCAATCCAACCAAAAAGTAACTGAAAGGAGCCAAGCACAGGCTGACTGAGCATCTAGCAGGGTGCTGAAAGTGCACTGATCAGACTGTCTTCAAGGTAACTGAAAGGACCTAGATTTCTACTGTGGCAGTTTTGAATACTTTTCATTACCCTAGATACCTCTTACTGGACACAAATGGATCTCATGTTAAAAAATCTGTGTGCTGAATTTGCATATTAACTCTGTTTAGTCAAGTATGTAACTGTCCACCACAAGATCAATATAGTCTCTCACTGAACTAAAGTAATGACAGTCACAAAAGGAAGGGGGAGAGGGAGTGAAGGAGTAATGCCAGACGGAGGTGTATAAATAATCATTTGATCAGGGTGTGCAGCATTACTATTAGTGAAAATCCACAATCTTACTCACAATTTTAAAAAAGAGCTCAAAGATCCCTGTTTACTATATTCAAGAACTTCTCGAGATCAGAGATCACAGATCCCAGGTAGGCGATGTGTTCCACAGCGATGGACCGCTGTTCAGGCTCAGAATTACTTACATGAACATTGTAAATCTGTCAGGTGGGTAATCTCCCTAGGCCTCAGCTTCTTCATCTTTAAAATGAGTATAATACAACTATTACGAAACGTGGTGATAATATAAGACCCATAGGAAAAAGCCTAAAATCACTATCACATTAGTAATAAGATGAATTTAATATAACTGTAAGCAACTGCTCTGCTACAATGTATATTCAAAAATCACGTGGAGGCTTACTTTAAGGCACAGCTAGACATCTGCTCTTAATTATCCATTTGGCAAATTTGGAAGTTAGAGAATTCATACATCTTGCTCTTCGGTTTTCCTTTAAGAGCCTAATTTTCATACATTACCTTGCCTATTTGTGATTTAACAGCTTAAAGGTTAAGACATGAATTAACTCATTCATTCTTAACTGAATGAATGAAACCTCAAAATGTGAATTTATGTATTCAAGTATAAAACACCAAAGCCAAATACTCCAGTCTCCAACCATTCCAATCAAACCTAAAAATTTTCTTAACACTGAATGATGCAACATAGCGTGAAGTAGATCATTCAACTATGAGGAAAATATTTCACATTGTACCAATGTTTTTTGGACAAGTATGCCCAAAATAAATCGCCACTAAATAAATTCAGGAGTTTAAATCAGCCTTCCTCTGTACTGTGTGTTACTTCAAGCAACTCACAACCTTTGCATCACCTAATGTGCAAAATAAAGCCAATACTAAATTCCTCCTAGTAGTATTTTAGTGTTGATGATGAAGCAAAGCACTTTACAATTTATAAAATGATACATGCATATATTTATAAAGTAATATATATGAATGTGGTGGTAATATTCTTTATCATGAATTATTTTCTCTCTGCACCTTCAGGGCAATGGGAAACTGATACTGATTTCAATGGATTTGTAGAACAGTGTGTGTATCAGTTCCAAACAGACGGCATTCAACGCATTCAACGACAGTGCAAGTTTCAACGACAGTGCAAGTAGGTATTAAATGAGGGAATGATTTACTTTCAAATATCTCCTGTACATCAGAAAGGTACAAGAAAGAATACTCAAACTGAAACTTGCCTTAAAAACTGTAACTTCATTGTAAGATCCTCCTCAGGCTATGTAAGAAATCAGATTTTTATCTACACTGAGCTGCGGTACAGGGATATGAGTATTCCCTCTGGCACGTACAACAGTAAAGGAAGGAGTTTCTACTATTCAGTTGTGTTTACTGGCTGATGATTACATTGGTGGCCACTAAAAAAAATCTTTGGACAGAAACAACAAAACTTCTATTTTTAATGTTCAATTATTAAGGTTCAGCTGCTCAACTACCTGGGACATAAAATTAGCTTGACTGAAATCAAGTTTTTTTTAAAATTTAAAATGATTGCTGTTTATATTAGAGAAATTGGCAGAAATCAAATTTTTTAAATTAGGCTGGCAAAATACATTGTAATCTGTTTTTGAATTTTTCATTGTAAGTAATCAGAGGGTGAATTTTCATTTAATCACTAAACTGAGATAATAGGCAAAATAAGACACATCTTTAAATTTTTACCTGTTGTTTCTGGTATGCAGTGTTAGGATTTATTTTGGATTCTAAAAGTAGAGAGCCTAGGAAACAAAAAGAAAGACATTCCATTATGTAATTGCAAACCAGCAAAACACACATATTTCCTTTTTCTGAACATGTGGTGCACATACAATTCAGTTAAGAAAATTTCTCACAATACAGAATTCACCACACTTCATCTTCAAACAGGCAGTTTATTTCTCATTGGAAGCTAATTTGCACTCCCCTTGGTAGTATACTAAGACTCATGGTATGTGGAAAACAACTATCATTTTGTTACAAAGAGCAAATTTTAAGACTAAATTTATACCTCTCCCCTCATCAACCAGTTCCTAGGTTATCCCAATGCACTAATCTCAGGACAGGTTATGGCCCAAAATGCTTGAGAAGCAGCAGATTTCTCTGCACCTGTCTCTCATCCAAAGCGTTCATTTCTTCTCATATAACACTTAACAGCTGCTTTACCCATTCCAAAAGGGTGCTCTTAACATGTCCAGATTTAACTAGCTTGCTTTTATGTTACTCATTTATGAATACTGTCCCATGTTAGTGATTCACTGACCATTTATTGTACTTCTATGTGCTCATAACAGCACTGTTATATAGTAAAATACCAGCACTGCCCAGGTTGTGATGACTTAACTTGCAAATATCCTATGTACATAAACAGCTTTCCCTTTCACTCTAAACACCTCCCCCACTCCCAGTGTCTAGCAGGGGTGAACTGCTTAACCCAAAATCTTTTTTCCTTTCTGTACTTAATTAAGGTAACTAAACAGTCTCCATATTTTTCTCATCTTGTGGCCCCAATACCCCATTTCTTAAGGCTCTTTCCTTTTTACAACTTTTAGCTGCAGTTCAGCTAAATATTCTCACATTCCAGAGGAAATTGTTTAATCTCCCTCCTCTTGTTCTAAACTTTTGCCAGAATAATCAAAATAAATTTTCCAGCGTCCCTTCCATTTCCTTTATGCACAATTATTAGATTTTTTATTTTGGTAATTTTTAAGAAGTGTCACCATTCTACACTCGTAAGAAAAAGTAGCAAGTGAATGAACTCAATGTTTAGAGTTCCTTAAAAGTATTAAAAGTCTCCAACTATCTTTGTAAATATTCTTTCATTATTTTAACTACTAGAACAAAAATTGTATTTGACTATTTCCCAATGAAATCAGTCATCAAACTTACTTTTTAAAGATGGGCCATGGCATATAATTACACTCTGGTTTCCATGAAAAAAATACATTACAAAAAACCTACTTTGAAATATCGTGTCCTCAAAAACTGTCTGTCTCTAGAAAAACTGTAAGATAATCAAGTGAACAACTGGATTACTTTAAAAAATTTCAGAAGCTGCAAGAAGTGCAGTGTCATAGAACCAAACTGAGTAATGCCTCTTTAAAAGTTAACAACCTACCTCTCCCAAAAATGATTAAAATTTAAAACTCCTGTGCTGCAGATAATACCATCAAGAATTCGAAAAGACAAACCAGAGAATGGAAGAAATCACCTGGAAGTCACATATCTCCTAAGGGACGAGTATCCAGAACTCTTAGAACTCAGTAATAAGATGATCTAATTTAAAAATAAGCAATGGATCTGAACAGACATCTCTCCAAGAACATGTACAAATGCACAGTAAAATGAAAAGACACTTAATATCATTAGTCATTAAGGAACTACAAATTAAAACCACAAATAAGCCCTGGCTGGATAAGCCCTGGCTCAGTGGATTGAGCATGGGTCTGCAAACCAAAGGATAGCGGTTCGATTCCCAGTCAGGGCACATGCCTGGGTTGCAGGCCAGTTCCCAGCAGGGGACCCACGAGAGGCAATCATACATTGATATTTCTCTCCTTCCCTTCCCCATTAAAGATAAATAAATAAAAACCTTAAGAAAACACACAAATAAGATAACATTTCACACAAGGTAGGATGCCTATAATCTATTGAGACAGACAATAACAAGTGTTGACAGCAATGTGGAGAAATGGGAACCCTCACACATTTTGCTTATAGGTGCAAAAAAGGCATCCACTTTGGCAAAGTTTGGCAGTTCTTTGAAAAGTCAGTTACTGCCCTGACTGGTGTGGCTCAGTGGGTTGGGTACATCCTGCAAACTGAAAGGTCACTGGTTCGACTCCTAGTCAGATCACATGCCTGGGTTGTAGGCCACGTCCCCTCCGCACCCAGCTAGGGGTGGGTATACAAGAGGCAACTGAGATCTATGTTTCTCTCTCTCCCTTCCCCTCTTTCTAAAAACAGTAAAATCTTTTAAAAAATTAGTTACCAACAGGTCCACTCCTAGGTATACACTCGAGAAATTGAAGTGTTATGTCCACACAAATACAGGGATGGGCAAAAGTAGGCTCACAGCTGTAATGTGAAGAAGTTTCTTCTTCTACTATGATTATTGTGTTTTCCATATGAACAACTGTAAACCTACTTCTGCCCAACCTTGTGTGTGTCCACATGTCCATGGTAGCAATTATTCATAACGGCACAAAAGTGGATACAATCCAAATGTCTGAAGACCGATGAATAAAATGAAATACTATTCAACTATACAAAGAAATGAAGTTGTGATACATGCTATAACATGAATGAACCTTGAAAACGTTATACATGAAAGAAGCCAGTCCCAAAAGACCACATACCATATGACTGCATTTTAATAAAATGTTCAGGATACGCAAATGTAAAGAGCTGTACATTAGGTGTTGTTTAGGGCTGGAAGGAACGGGGAGTGAATGGGCAGTTAACTGCTAATGGGCATGTCATTTCTTTTAAAGACAAAATATTCTAAAATTAGACTGTGGTGATGGCTGCATAACCCTGAGAATATACTATAACACTGAATTACACTCTTTGAATGGGTGAATTATACGCCATGTGAACACTGTTTTAAAAAAGTAGGCCCTGGCCAGGTAGCTTAGTTGGTTAGAGCACTGTCCCAATACACTAAGGTTGCAGGTTCAATACCTGTTCAGGGCACGTACAAGAATCAACCAATGAATGTATAAATAAGTAGAACAACTAATCAATGTCTGTCTCTTTCTCTCAATGTCTATCTTCCTCTCTTAAAAAAACACACACAAAAAAAACCTTAACAGTGTAAATACTCAAATGGAGTATCATCCTATAGCAGTGTTAATGGACTAAACATATGTGAAAGCAACAACACACATGAATCTTACAAACAGGAGTGAAAAGAAGCCTCAGACAAAAGTGTATACCATATAATTCCATTTACATAAAGTTCAAAAAAGGCAAAAATTAACCTATGGCATTAGAAGTTAGGTTGTGGTTTTAGGTATCAGCAAGTAGGGTTCCAGGGAGGAGAAGAAAAGATAGTGACTGAGAAGGGAACAGGAACAGGTTTCCAGAGTGCAGGTTATTTTGTGAAAACTCATCAAGCTGAATAATTCTACTGGGTTGACCAAAAACTTCGTTTAGTTTTTCTGTATGATGTCTCTAGTAGTACTTAGTTGTCTTGAACTTCATTAGAAACAGTTTTATTAGACTGTACTGACAGCTGTCGTATCAGCATGCATTTCTTAAAAACATCAAAATTGGTATATTTTTGTGCAGCTGTTTTAATATTTAAGACAAAAGAAAATACTTAACATTTCTGGTGTATTACACTTTATTACTTCAAGAAAGGTAAAAACACAACTAAAGCACAAAAAAGATGATTTGTGCAGTGTATGGAAAAAATGCTATGACTGATCAAACAAGTCAAAAGTGGTTTCCAAAACTTCTTGGCACTACTGACATTTTGGCCACATACTTCTTTGCTGTGGGGCTGTCTTATGCATTGGAAGGTGTATAGCAGCGCCCTGGCCTCTACCCACTAGAAGCCAACAGAGAGGGAGAGCCAACACACTCAAAACATCCAAATCAGTAAAGTCATTGGTGTAAATGAAAAAAGTATCTTTTATTTTATAGAAAAAAAGCAATAGACTGTTTAGCCACCCCAACAATTTGTGTACCTTTTTAATATCCATACTGTACTTCAAAAGTTTGGTTTTTTTTAAAGTTTAAGAGAAGGGATAAACAATACATGGCACAGGAAGGTGGAATTAGCACTTCCAGTTGTGTTTTCAATAAACATATACACCTGACTTCAGAGCAGCTAAAACAAAACAAAACAAAACAAAACAAAACAAAACAAAACAAAAAACTGGCAGTGGTATACCTATTTTTAAGTACCAGTCCCTTTTCTTTTCTTTCTTTCTTTAAATGGGAGATCTTTTTAATTTGATTTTATTTATTTATCTTTAGAAGGGAAGGGAAGAGAAGGAGAGAAATATCAATGTATGGTTGCTTCTGGTGCATCCCCTGCTGGGAACTGACTGGCCTGCAACCCAGGCATGTGCCCTGACAGGGAATCGAACCTCGATCTTTTGGTTCACAGGCCCGTGCTCAATCCACTGAGCTACACCAGCCAGGAGGCAGTCCCTTTTCTATTTGCTTCAAAACTCTCACAACAGGGTTACAGGGTCAGGGTAATTACAAAGGAAAAATCACAAGCTGAACATTTGAAGTGTCCCCTCCCAAAACTCTGGCTAAAACATACTAGAAGCTTCTGGCATTGGCAAGTGTATTCTTTTTGGGGGTGCCATTGAAGACGTTAGGAGAAAGTATCTTTCCTGAAACCCACTTCAGCCATATTCCAGGGCTTCAGTCTAAGATACCACTTTTAGAAGTCCAGCTCTGGTCTGCAGTACCATCTTCCCTCAGCGATCAGTAGAAGTTGTAGAGGGCAAATAGCTTTTTAGTTTGGGAGTGAAGTAAGATAATAATGAAAAGACCCATTTCTAGTCCATGTATTAGGTTCCTCATCTCCACCTTCTAGTTTCTATTGGGTCAAGTTATGAGCACTTCCCCAATCAACTGAAAAGATCCAGCTGAGTGTTAACATGCATCAACCCAACCCTTCCCCCAACAAGTTTACCTGTATCAGTTGCTATAGCTACAGTACTAAGAACAATGCTCCCATCCTAGTAATATGAGTATGGACGCAGACGTACAGTTCAACTGTAGGTGAGAGGCATTTATCATAGTAGCAAAGACAAAGGGAGAACTGAGGAAGATGATCCTTACCAGACCTGAAGCAACATTAAAGGAGGTAGAAAAGGTTCTCATCAAGGGAGTACACATACTTTTGATAATGAGAAGGTCCAGTGTATCATCCTAATAATATTGAAGCACACAGATAAGGCAGCCAACCACTACAACTTATTTGAGAAACACATTCATTCTCTGGAAAGAAGCCGATGATGCCCTTATCCCCCTAGAGAAATTCACTCTCACCCTCCCAATGACTCCTCCTCCTCATGCCATCTGAGACACTCTCACACAGACAAGAGAAAGACAAGCCTACAAAGCAAACTCCAATATTAAGACCTGAGAAAGGACTCCCCACTTCCAACCTGAACGTCTGGGAAAGAAATATGGAGACACACACAAAAAAACCCAAGAGAGTCAAGCTAAGCAGAATGCACCAACACGTGTAATTAAATCTGTCACTTGCAGAATCTGTCATTCAGACCACTAGCAAACCAACTGTGCTCAGGTGAACTAAAGGGCACAACTGCACAGCAAGTGCTTGTGGAATCCGTCCCCAAGAAGTTCTGATATGCCTCCAAGCCACTATTTGCACATATACTTCTTTAAAATAATAAATAAAAAGAGGGTCCATAATTCTCGTTGACTATTACCAAGACTCAAAATCAGCAATCTTTTTGGAGGATCATTTGTCTTTATCAAGCTTTTCAAAATATACTACTCCTTAGTTCAACAATTCTTCTAGGAAATTATCTTACATCCTCACATAGATGCCAAGTATATGAATAAATATGTCACTGGCAGTGTTTATAATGGTAAAAAACTAGAAACAACCTCCATGCCAGCTGTTCTCAAAGTGTGGAGGCCTTAAGGGATCTGGCAAATCAAAACTATATTCATATTACTAAAAGGTGATTTGCATTTTTCACTCTTGTTTTTCTCAGTATCCATACTGTGGTACTGTAACAGGCTGAATGAAGATGAGAAACCTCCTTTTAAAAAAATTAGGCCAAGCATTAAAGAGATTTGTAAAAATGTGAAATAAGGACACTCTTCTCACTAAATTTCTTGTTTTAAGAAAGCTTTTTAAAGTCTTACTTTTAATTTCTAATATGGTAAATATTAATAGATATAACTCACATAAACAAAAGCTTTTGGGGATCCTCAATTTTAAGAGTATGAAGGTATCCTGGGACAAAAGTCTGAGAAATGCCCCTGAACAGAGCACTGTGTGAACTAAACACGCAGTGGAATACTCCTGGACATTTGGATGAGACAGATCTGTGCACCCCGACACCACAGCAGAGGAAGGGAAATGGCCCTCAGAACATCGCCAAGACAACTGCAGGCAAAAGCAGTCACAGACTAACAGCAAGAAAAAGTGACAATAAGATCAATAGTAAAATTATGAGTATAAATAATTAGGTCATTAAAAACATTCCCTCTCTGCTTCATGACATTTTGGTTCCTCCTATAAAATGAAATGTGAGAGCTTTTCTTTCTTTTTTTTAAAATCCTGTTGCCAACCCCCAACACACCCTTCAAAACAAACACCTCCCAGGAAGGGGGTGAAGGCAGTTGGCAGTAGTGCTGACTAAACTACCATTCCCAAAGAGTTTAAATCAGCCTGGATGCAGCTAGCAAACAGCTTGTTTGATTCCTCCTCTAACAAACATACTTATACACTCATGTAAGTATTTTTAAATCTGGTTAACAGAAAAATTAGTGTTGATAATGATGATCCAGAAGCACATTACAAACGAAAGTTTATCTATCCAACACATGATCATTACATTGCTTAAGAAAAACTTTCTAGCATATATTTAAGAGACATTATATGAAAACTGCTGAGAGCTTTAATCTCTGGCATACAGTCTTATTTAGCTGGAAAATTCACTTATTTGGAAGATATCATTTCCTTTCACTGAAGAAATGACCTGAATTTCTATAACTTCTGTGGTTTTATTTTCAATATTAACCAACAACCAATCAATCAGTCAAGTAGTATGGAGTATCTGGTGTGGGGTTAAGAAACTTAGGTCCTGGCCTCAGTTTAGATTTGCATAAACACAAGGATTTCAGAATGAATAGCTCCAGCTCTGTTCCTCCAGAGGAAGCAGTTCAACCTCTAGGTTTCTCCAATATACTGTTCTTATCAATGCTCAAAGCTAAAGGCAGGGGCTTAAGGTACCAGGAAGAAAACGCCATCAAAAATGAGTTAAAGAAGTCCAAAAATCTCATCTGGATAAAAGACTAGTGTATGCTTTATACGTAGAGCAGGTCTGTGTTCTAGGTACCCCTCTCCTGATTTTTGTGGTCCCGCTAATGGGACACACATGGCATTTAAAAACTGAAATGAAGGTTTAGGGGAAAAAACAAAGTGGCAGCATCACATTAAAAAGTTTCACACCTGGGTCAAGTCTTCACTGCACTCCGTTATCACACGGAACAGATGACAAGGGTTTGGTTACCCTAAGCCTATATTCGTTTTCTACAAAGTAGGTCTACACAAGAAAAAATATTGAAATCAACATTTCAAATGAAGTATTTCTCCCAGTACTGACACTAAGCTCTTCTTGGTAGCTAAATCTAGAATGCTTCCTGTATGCAAGATTCTATACTTACTGATTTGTAAGAATAGCAGTAAAAAATGCTGATGCTCTCTCTGTTCATTTCTCTCACCACAACAGCCAAAACAAAACAAAAAAGACTTTCCCACCCAAAGTGTTCTGACCTTCTTTTCTAATTACAGCAGAGACAGAGGCAACCAAGTTCTACCAAGAGGCAGAAACACGGGATTACAGTTTTTATCATCAGCTAGTAGTGCTACCATGACCAAAACATTTCCCCGTGTCTCATTTTCATCATGCCCCAATGAGAACTGGATCTTTCTAACTCTGAAACAGTCAAGTCAGATAATAGTTAAAACTATTTTGGAATGTAAAAAATACTTTATAAAACTCAAGGCAAAAACCAAATACAAGAACATTATCATTGGTGCTTGGCATGTAATCCAGAGTGAAGAGTATGGATATGACTTCACGTTCAAAGACATCCTTCAGTGTGTAGAGAAATTCCAGTTTCTTTATCAATTCTCAAGCTGGCAGGCAGAGCTGGTAAAGACCATAATGGAGGAAAGTAGAACAGTTTGACCATAAAGTGAGAGGACAAGGGATGACACTATCCTTACTTCAGCAAGTTAATAGGTAGAGCATAAGCTGAGAGAAGAAAAATACTTAGTCATCTTTACTGAAGATAGAACTTTGCAGGTACACAGCTATGATAATACCTGAGGAGGTAAACCCATTAAAGAAAAAAATGCATGCCCTATAACATATCTTGCCAACATGAACCTATTAAATAAGAATGCCAATTCAGAAAAATGGGCTCAGGGGCTTTGTGGGACATCCTATCATCTCCAAGGCAAAACGCACTACAGATCTGCCAACCCAGCCCACTTCAGGGGAAACAGCATGCTCACTGAGTCAGATGGCCCCTGTAACGAGGAGGCCCCAGTTACTTCCATTCAGAAGTTGCATTTCTCATTTTCAGACCAGTATATAAGCTCGTCTAACAAGATAAATGACCCATTTTATAGAAAATCAGAAACATTTTCCATTTTGCTCATCACAATAAAAAGAAAATGCTCAATTATACTACAAGGGAGAATGAGGAGAGCACACAATGATGAATAACCCAAAACTGCAATCAATACAAAACCTCCCATGTGTGGCCTGGAGATAAACTATAATTTTAAATCTTTAGTCAAAAAGTTGTTTTTATTTTCTTTGCATTGAGTCTAAGCATAAAGCAGCAAATGCAAGCAGGCAATATGGGATTTAAGACACCCTGTTAACAGTCAATCAAATAACTGATAATACCAGTTAAGCCATAGACTAGATATCTCACTCAAATCCAGTTTGAACACTGACTTTGCTCCCTAACCCAGCTGTTATTTAGCCTCTCTAAGCCTGTTTCCCCATCTACAGAATAAAGTTAATAATACATTCTATACCAGAGGAGACAAGTAGTCTGGCACACAGTAGGTACCCAAAATTCTTTGATATTCCATTTGCAGTTTTCTTGTTAGAAAAAAATTACTCGTCAAAGGAAAGAATATTTAGAACAATATTTCACAAGTATTTGAGAATTTTCTAAGTCTACTCTTTGGACTTAAGTTTTCCTTACAATGTAAATTTAACAAGGGCACATGTTAACTTACTTCATTTCTCTTTCCCTATTAGATAAAAATTAAATCTGTTTTCTTCCGCCATTTAACCTGCTTCATTGCAGGGTCCCAAACCTTCCAAAGAAAGGGAGGGGAGGCTGGGGGTTATCTCTAAAGTGGTGCAAATAAAAACAAGGAAAAAAAAGATTCCTGTATTATGTTAGAAGAGTATGATTCCCTACAACAGTGTCACATTGGGACTTAATGCTTAAAAATACTTTAAACAAAAGATTCTGTATAATGAGTCCAATTACACACATGAAAAGGTTTTATCTTAAATTATGAGATGAGACTTGCTGTCAAACCTACATACACTTTCATCTCAGAAGTTAACTGAACCGAGACAAAGCCCATGCTTTCCACATTACTACCTAACACGTTTTGCAAGCATCCCAAGATAGGGAGGTTGGAGTGGTTGGTTACTCTGTAATAGATACAAAAGCACACTAACACCTGACACTCAAACATCTATTTTAATAGGCCTCAGAAAAATATGCCTGATGCATTCAGGACCCTTTAAATGTTCCCAAAAGGAAAGATTTTTTTTCTCCAGTTTTAGGTTATTTTGGGTAGCCAAATTAAGATCACCTGTTGGCAATATACCCCAAATTAGTTTTTCAATTCAAATTGAAAATCAATGTTCCCAGAGTCTTCAAGACAGTCCAATTAAAATTCTTCGAAACAAGTTTGTAATAATTCAGACACAGAGTAACTACAATCATAATAAACTTAAACAGCTACTACAAAATTACACATGAATTAAGGCAAATTTTCAAATCCAGGAAAAACGATTTGAAAAGTTTTATCTGACATGAACATTTTCTTAAAGTAAAATTCACCGCACGCCCAGAGGAAAGTGGAAATCATAAAAGTGGGTAAGTCTCTAAAAATGTGAAACATTAATTTTAAACAAACTGGTCTTTGAACCTTGAGGGCTGTTTCCAAACACATGAAGCACAGGCACCAGGGCAGATTGGGATGGTTTTAAAGATTACCTGCCAACTTTTCCCCACTTCCCCACCTGTTAACTGAACCAAACAGTGAATGTACTTTTAAGCAATCAAAAAAGCTGACATAAAGTGATTCCAAACTTGCAAGATGTCTACGCAGTGAAACACACAAAATTCTGCGTTACTATTGCAAAAAAAGAAACAACAAACAAACAAAAAAAAACAACCGAACACTGGGGAGCACAAATCTAATCTTCTCACGGAAAAGAGGCATGCTTTTATTTTCTGCTGCCCGCTGAGTTGCCAGAACCTTGAACCGGTGTTGCCAAC
The DNA here is from genome assembly GCF_021234435.1 of Artibeus jamaicensis. Classification (NCBI taxonomy): domain Eukaryota; kingdom Metazoa; phylum Chordata; class Mammalia; order Chiroptera; family Phyllostomidae; genus Artibeus; species Artibeus jamaicensis. Next base: position 9,301,684 of record NW_026521831.1, on the reverse strand, counting down.
CTGCAACAGGGTCAGAAAGATGAAGAAGTGTTTTTGTTTTTTAATGCACAGCGAAATGTTTTCCAAAGAGTGAAACAGCTGAGAACTTTCTTACCTCCGAAAAAAGTTTCACGCCTGCTTTACAGATGGGTGCACTAAGGAGTGCCTTTTTCAAGGTCACCGTAGCGCGAAAGAACAGCACAGTCCGGACGACGATCCCAAGTCCCCAGCCTCTCCCCACGCCAGGGCGGCACAGCCCAAACGTGCCCGGCTCCGCTCGTACCCCCAAGTACCACGAGACACTCGGTAAGAGACGTCCTGGGCGCTCTCCGTGCAGCTCCGACGGGAGTGTGGTGCCGGTGGCCCGCCCTCCCCCGAGGCGGCAGTCGCCCCCGCTCCGTCCTCGTAGTAAGAGAGCCACTGGCTCAGAAGAACCAGGGAGGTGGCCCAGGGTCGTGGAAGGCGCGCGTCCCACCGCATAGGGGTTCACTTACCGTCGCTCTCAGCCCTGACAAGCAGGGACATGCCCTTCAGCCGCTCCACGTAGCCTGACGACACATGCCCGGTGCCCCGGTCGTCCCACTGCCGGTCCTCGTTGAGCGTGTAAACCTTCACCCGCCGCCGGGTGTCGGTCATCGTGCCGCCCAGGGGCCGGGGCAGAGGCCCCGCCGGAGTCGCCCGGGAAGGGGGTCCGGGGTAAGCGGGAGCCGAGACGGGAGGACGCCCGCAAGCAGAGGGCTCCCCGGCTTCACTGCCACCGCTGGCCGCCGCGGGGCCGTGCTGCCGCCCGCATGGCCCGTTCCCGGACCCGAACTCTGGGCCCCCGCTTTTTCTTGCCTCCGATACCTCGGCGCTATTGTCCAGGCCCGGCGAACCCGGCGGCCCCGAGGGGGCGCGTAGCGCTTCGCAGCCTCCCGCCCCGCCGCTATAGAAAGTCGGGGCGCCGGTCACTGCCCTGCTCCCGACTCCACCATGATGTCCGCGAAGCCGCTTCCCGCGCCACCGCCGCCTCCTCAGGCCGTCGCCGCCATGTTTTCCTTCCTTCTACCTGGCTCTGCCACCGCAGCCGGTGGCTCTGCTCCTCTCGCCTGCTTCAAGTGTCCGATGCCGACAAGCGCCTGATCCCGTTGCAGGCGCCTCCGCTGCGCAGGCGACTCCTAGAGCCCCCAGGCGCCGAGCGCTCCAGGCCTATTGGAAGTCTCGTTCCTCCGCCGCTGCCACCGCCTCTTCCGTCTTCCTCACGGAGCCAAAGCCGCCGCCATCTTGGTTCGCCCCTCAATAGCGGCGCGCGGGGCCACCCAGGCAGCCGCTGCAGGGGCGGCCCGCTGACCCCACCATTTAAAGAGACAGGGGCAAGGCCGGGAGCCTCGCTGCGTCGAAGGCCTAGGACGGAGGCAGGAGGCGGGCGCGGAGTTGGCGAGGTGGCGGGAGCACAGGGTGCGGAGGAGGGGAAACGCTGGTCGCGCCGGTGACGGCCGGGGCTCCCTAGCGCTCCTGGCACGCACCGTCGTGCGAGTACGGCGGCGCGTGCGTGCGTCGCGCCCTGTGTTCGTCATCAGCCTCGCCCGGGGATTAAGCCAGAGTGTGGGGGGCGGAGCGAGTGATTCTGCGGTCTCTGCTAATGGCGCGCTTGGTGTCTGACATTCTTTAGTCGGCCTGCTGCAGTCTTGTGTTTCGCTGTCCACCCGCCCAGCGACTTTGGCCTGTGGTTGTTAGGCACGTCCATCTCTACGATTGTCTTTTCCGGGCCGCTTTTGGCCCTGGGCTCGGAACCTGAGCACCGAGGTGTCGGCGGCTGCCCTTTAGGAGGAAAACCTTCCGGCGAAGGCCACAGCTTTTGGCAGAGCGGACATCCACTTGCCTTGGGAGCTGCAGTGCTGTGGCGAGCCTAGAAACTTGGGACAGCTTGCATTTTCTGAGCCTGAGGACAAGCCCAGAAAGTGACAAGTCTGAAACCTCACCTTACAATTCAGCTGCTACATCCATTTCTTTATCCTTTATTGGGATAAAGGATAGAATAAAACGATTATTCTAGTCCTCCGTGCTGCAAAAAAGAACTTGAGGAATTTACAAAAACAACACACGATACTGTGTAATCAGGATGAGTAATTCTCAAGTTTACTTGTTTGTTTTTAAAGATTTACTTTTTAGAGACAGAGGAAGAGGGAGAGAATCACTGATGTGTGAGAGAAACATCCATTGCGTGGTTGCCTCTCCTACGCCCCCCACCGGGATCTGGCTCGGAAGGGAAGGAAGCATCAACCTCTGGGTCCCCCAGGCTGGCCTGAACCCACTGAGCCCCACCAGCCAGGGCTCAACGTTACATGTTAACGGTCTTCGGAAGAACTTAATTCCTTATGCCTCCGTTTCCATTTGCCAGGCCTTCTAGGTCATTGCTGTCCACTAGAAAGAGAATGAGAGCCATTCGTAATTTTAAATTTTATAGTAATCACTTCTTTTAAAAAGTACGAAGAAACCGCTGAATTATTTAATGTATTTAATCAAATGCAATCTCTTCTAACAGTAAATAAAATCTTAATGAGATATTTTTCTCCCTTCGTTCCACCTTTTCTCTCTAAAAATTTTTGTGAGAGTTTATTTGAGCTAAAGACATATGCCAGGGAGCAAGATCTCAAATACTTCTCTAAATTCCTTTTTTTGTTTTGTTTTTGTTTGGGGGTTTCTTTTTTTTTTTTTGGTACTAAGCTTAAAATGCAACGTGTTTTTTACCCTTAGTGCAAGTTTCTATTTGGATGCAAAATTTTCATTGGTACTACCTGACCTGTATTTAGACTTTATTAAATTTGCCATTGAAAAAGATTCACATACTGTTATATCAAACATACTGGGTTTCTAAAAATGAATCAACCGTCAATTCAATGTAAAATTTAACAGAAATTGAGTTTAATTCAGTTCCCGTAGCCACATTTCAAGTGCTCAGCAACCACATGTGCCTCTGTCTACCCTTATGGCCGGTTCAGGTGTTTTAACACTGCCAGGAATTTCGTATCAAACTTGCAAGGTAGTTTGTTATAAACATCTACTCAAGCAAGAGGCCCTGATGGCATTAGCAGGGCTGAGCGGTTTCCCAGGACGAAGGAGTGTCAGTTTTAAAATCAGAACTTGGGCTTCTCCTCTCCCACCACGTGAAACGCAAAGAAGTGCTTGAAAGGGCAGCGTGAGAGTTCCATTATTTACAAACAAAACTGAAAATTATTTTTAAAAAAGCAAGCAATTGTTTTTTGTAAAAAGTAAAGTGTAAGCATCAGGGCATAGCAATAATTTTGTCCACTTTGGCACAGTAAGATATCATTTTTTTTAAAGATTTTATTTATTTTTAGGGTGAAGGGAAGGGAGGGAGAAAGAGAAACATCAGTCAGTTGCCCCTCGTGCATCCCTGCTGGGAACTGGCCTGCAACCCAGGCATGTGCCCTGACTGGGAATCGAACCTTGGTATTTTGGTTCCTAGGCCCGCACTCAATCCACTGAGCTACACCAGCCAGGGTCCAGTTTTTTGGTTTTTGCAGGCAGGTACTCAATCCACTGAGCCACACCAGCAAGGATGACATCATTAAATTTGCTCGTGTTATTGTTTACTCGATTACCAAACCAAACATGAACTAATTTGTGTGTGTGTGTGTGGGGGGGGAATCATACATTTTTAAATAATATACATTTAGTGTAAATTAAATAGCAGGGATTTTTTATTAAATAAAAAGATTAAAAGTTTTATATATATATATATATTACAAGAAATATTAACAATTATGTTTGCTGTATAATATCTTAAATAGCAGTTGAGTTGTATCAGTCCAGTTCCTCCCAGAGAAACAACCAGCAGGATATTTCTACAGTGAAAGAGATTTGGAGGAATTGCTTATATGATCGAGTGGTAGGCTAGGCAAGTCTGAAATACATAGGGCAGGCCAGCAGGGCACTGGAAGTCCTTGAGCAGGAGCTGACCCTGCAGTCCACAGATAGCATTTTTACTTCTACAGGGAAACCTTAGTTTTGGTAGCAAGGCCTTTGGACTGAATGGATGAGGCCCGCCCAGATTACTGAGAATAATCTACTTAATATCACATCTACAAAATGCCCTCCCAGCAATACCTAGATTACTGTTTGATTGACACAAGATTATCACAATAGTAAATAAGTACTTCATGTAGTCACTTAATCATATGGCATGCACAAATGGTAAGACCATTTAAGGAAATTCCTAATGGAGTTCCACAAGGGGGGGTGCAAGTCACAAAATATTAAGATACACATCAGTGGGTGTTGTATTTTGAGTCCAGGTCCTGCCTCTTAGAAGCTACCTGACATTCAAAATTTCTTAACCTCTCTGTGCCTCAGTTTCCTCACCTATAAGGTAGGAATAATAATATCTTCTAAGATTGGAAGGATTTAAAAAGTTACAATGCTTTATTTTTTAATTTATTTATTTTAATTGTTGTTCAAGTTTTCTTTTACTCCCATCCCAGCCCATCCCCCCCAGTGCTCCTCACCTCCCTCCCATTTCCACCCCCCCTTAATTTTTGTCCATGTGTTCTTTATACTTGTTCCTGTAAACCCTTCCCCTTTTCCCCTGAAATTCCCTCCCCTCTCCCCTCTCCCCTCTGGTCCCTGTCAGCCTGTTCTCTATTTCAGTGTCTTTGGTTATATTTTGCTTGCTTGTTTGATTTGTTGTTCAGGTTCTTGTTAAAGGTGAGGTCATGTGGTATTTGTCTTTCACCGCCTGGCTTATTTCACTCAGCATAATGCTTTCCAGTTCCATCCATGCTGTTGCAAAGGGTAGGAGCTCCTTCTTTCTGCTGCATAGAATTCCATTGTGTAAATGTACCACAATTGTTAGATCCATTCATTTACTGATGGGCACCTAGGTTGCTTCCAGCACTTGTCTATGATACAATGCTTTAAACACAAAGCTTTTTCCTGGGACTCATGTACCTTCACCTCCATGCATAACATAGACTTGGAAAGTATGCAGTAGGGTCCATTCATCATGTAATATTCACACCTACTCTATGTTACTTACCTTTAGGCATTTGCGTTTATCCTTTTGTAGTGTCTCCTGCTTTAGACTAAAAACCCCGGAAAGAACAAGGACTAGGCTGCCGGGTTGTGCACTGCCCCGCCCCAGAATGCACCAGCCTCTCAGATGACCTCCATGTTGGACAGAGAAGATAATGGGATCTGTAGGGTGGGAAGGCATGGCACCAAAAGATCTGAGCCCCACTGTGGCTCAGCCACTAAACTGGTGGTCTAATGCGAGACACTTCACCTCTCTGGGCCTTGGTTTTCTAATCCTGATAAGATGGCCATTAAGGACACTCCCAGCTTTCACATTCCATAGGTGTGCAGCAGTGGTGGTAAGAATACTAGAAATCACGCTGTCTCCATAAAGACATGTGCCAACATGACCACACATTAGCATTTTTAAAAGATTTTATTTATTTATTTTTAGAGAGTGGGGAAGGGAGGGAGAAAGAGAGAGAAACATCAATGTGTGGTTGCCTCTCACATGCCCCATGCTAGGGACCTGGCCCACAACCCAGGCATGTGCCCTGACTGGGAATCAAACTAGCGACCCTTTGGTTTGCAGCCCGCACTTAATCCACTGAGCTACACCAGCCAAAGCCACATTAGCATTTTTATGATGTTACAAGTATTTTATTACCACAGGTGAAAAATCATTAAAACCCAGCAGAAAAATGTGCCACTAACCATCCATTTTTGTTCTAAACTATTTTTTATAAGTTATGTAAATAGTTAACTTGGTGTGTCCTATCTGGGGAAAAATTACATTTTTCACCCTTGATAATGTTATCATGAACAAATTAGAAAAATAAAGATAGTTTTAGGTAAAAGCTGGAACAACAAAAAGATTTTGCCAGCTTAAAATTCACTACCATTCACAATTCATTTCTTTTTTTTTATGTTTTTTTAAATATTTAATTTATTTATCTTTAGAGGGGAAGGGAAGGAGAGAGGGAGAGAAACATCAATGTATGGTTGCCTTTGGTGCGTCCCTGCTGAGAACTGGCCTGCAGGGAACCGGCCTGCAACCCAGGCATGTGCCCTGACTGGGAATCGAACCACGACTGTCTGGTTCTCAGGCCCATGCTCAATCCACTGAGCTACACCAGCCAGGGCTTCACGATTCATTTCTTTAAATATAAAAACATCCTCATGAAATGCTGACTAGCAACTCTTCATGTGTTAACAATAAGCAAAACAAGTGGCAAATACATTTACAAAGAACAAGTTGAATTGAAGGGAAATTCCGTAAGTCTGTCATTCAGTTGGCATGCTTGGAAATTATTTAAGATACTTCTAGGGAATGGAAGTCACAACTGGAATTACAATGATTAGTTCTCTGTTCTTTTCATTGTGCAGATTGTTATCCAAAAATATGTATATGTATATATACATTTTAGTATTTTATTTACTTATTTCTAGAGGGTGGGGGTGGGAAGGAGAAAGAGTGGGAGAGAAACATCAATGTGTGGTTGCCTCTCATGTGTCCCCTACTGGGGACCTGGCCTGCAACCCAGGCACGTGCCCTGACTGGGAATTGAACCGGCGACCCTTTGCTTCACAGGCCCATGCTAAATCCACTGAGCTACACCAGCCAGGGCCAAGAAATATATTTTTAAAGAAAGAGAAAGGTAGCTTGTTCTTTTTCTCAAATAGCTTTTTATATGGATTCCATATGTGTTTGTCATTCCTTTTCATCAATAATTTGATAAATACAAGCCATCCTAAAAGTACGGTGTTGTAGTAGTGATAAACATCCCTGCTGGAAACCCAATTAGTACCTCACTGATGTAGATCTCTAATAAAAGGAGCAAAAGTCTGCGATATTGCTTAATTTGTATTAATTAACCAAGAGCTTTATTCATGTTGTACTGTCATAATACATGTATAACCCTAGTCTTAGAAATAGTCATTTATGTGTGTGACCCCGTGAATAATAATATAGATGAGCAGGAAAAATAGCAGTCATTATTTTACTAAATATATATTAAAAAGAACAGGTGGGTAGCTTAAGTATCTGGGTAATTACTTATTTAAATGCTTCTCTTTCACTCCAAAGCACAAATTCCCTGCTGTTAGAATTGTGTATTTTTAAAAATGTGTCCTTACCTACAGTGATATGCAGCATATCATAGACACTCTTCAAAAATAGCACCCATTTATGACAAAAAAAAAACCACGCAGCCAAGTGGGAGTAGAGGTAGCACATCTCAACATAATAAAGGCCATATATGAGAAACTTACAAGCAACATCATACTCAATGGACAAAAACTAAAAGTTTTCCCACTGAGATCAGGAACGAGACAAATATAACTGCTTTCAACACTTCTATTCGATATAGTATTGGAAGTCCTAGCCAGAGCGATCAGATAAGAAAAATAAATAAAAGGCATTCATATTGGAAGTGAGGAAGTAAAACTATCACTGTTTGCAGATGCCATGATAGTGCACATAGAAAATCCTATAGCCTCCGCCCAAAAACTACTCTACCTAATAAGTGACTTTGGCAAAACAGCAGGATTCAAAGTTAATATTCAGAAATTGAAGGCATTTTTATACACCAACAATGAAATACCAGAATCAGAAATCAGGGGAAAAAACTCTCATTTGCTATAATAATAAGAAAATAAAGTACCTAGTAATAAACCTTACCAAGGAGGTAAAGATCTGTAATCAGAAAACTACACAACACTGAAGAAAGAAATCAAGGAAGACACAAATAAATGGAAGCATATACTGTGTTCATGGATCGGAAGAATTAACATCATCAGAGTATCCATACTACCCAAAGCAGTTTATAGATTCAACCCCATCCCTATTAAAATACCAATGACATATTAATCAGTATAGAACAAACATTTCAAAAATTTATATGGAACCATAAGTGACCCCAAATAGCTGCAGCAATTTTGAGGAAGAAGAACAAAGTATGAAGGATCACAATACCTGATATAAAACTATATTACAAGGCCACTGTCATCAAAGCAGTATGGTACTGGCATAAGAACAGACACATAGACCAATGTAACAGAATGGAGAGCCCAGAAATAAACCCAAGTCTCTGTGGTCAATTAATATTCAACAAAGGGGGCAGAAGCATAAAATGGACTAAAAATAGCCTCTTTGACAAATGGTGTTGGGAGATCTGGACAGCTACGTGCAGGAAAAATGAAACTAGACCACCAGCTTACACCATACAGAAAAATAAATTCGAGGTGGATAAAAGACTTAAATATAAGTTGCAACACCATAAAAGTCCTAGAGGAGAACATAGGCAGGAAAATCTCAGATATTCCATACAGCAATACTTTTAATATGTCTCCTAGAGCAAGGGACATAAAGGAAAGAATAAACAAACGGGACTTCATCAAAATAAAAAGCTTCTGCATGGCTAAAGAAAACAGCAGTAAAATGAAAAGAGAACCAACCATATGGGAAAATATATTTGCAAATGATACCTCGGACAAGGGTTTGATCTCCAAAATATATAAAGAACTCACATGACTCCACTCCAGGAAGATAAACAACCCAATTTAAAAATAGGTGAAGGACCTGAACAGATACTTCTCCAAGGAGGACATACAGAGGACCCAAAGCCATGTGAAAGGATGCTCAGCATCACTAGCCATCAGAGAGATACAAATTAAAACCACAGTGAGATACCACTTCACCCTGGTCACAATGGCCATCATAAATAAATCAACAAACAACAAGTGTTGGAGAGGTTGTAGAGAAAAGGGAACCCTAGTGCACTGTTGGGAATGCAAATTGGTGCAGCCACTGTGGAAAACAGTATGGAATTTCCTCAGAAAACTAAAAATGGAATTGCCTTTTGACCCAGCGATCCCACTGCTGGAATTATACCCTAAGAATCCTGGAACACTAATACAAATAGTAGCACAATTTACAATAGCCAAGTGCTGGAAGCAACCTAAGTGCCCACCAGTAAGTAAATCAATGGATAAAAAAGCCATGGTGCATTTACACAATGGAATACTATGCAGCAGAAAGAAAGAAGAAGCTCCTATCCTTCATGACAGCATGGGTGGAACTGGAGAGCATTATGCTTAAGTGAAATAAGCCAGGTGGTAACAGACAAATACCATATGATCTCACCTATAAGTGCAACCTAGTCAACAAAACAAACAAGCAAGAAAATTATAACCAGAGACATTGAAATAAAGACTAAACTGACAGTAACCAGAGGGGAGGAAGGAGACGGATAGTGGGGGGAAAGAGAGGAAAGGCCAACAAGAAACATGTTTAAAGGACACATTGACAAAGGCAAAGTGGGTAGGTTTGAGGGTGGGAGGCAGGGATGGGTGGGGTGGGGGGCGTGGTGGGGTGGAAATGGAGACAATTGTGCTTGAACAACAAAAATAAGTAAATAAAAATTCAAAAAAGAAACTTTGACAAATTGTCATTTTACCCAAAGGTCACAGTCGGCATTTGCCTTCATGATTTATCACTTGCCCCTCGAATTTTACAGTGCAGGAATGTCGACTGCCTCTAGCTCCCCAAACAGCAGCTTGTGCTTTGTGTCCCCAGGCCTTGCGCCTCTGTCTAGACAGAATGTCCTTTCCACCTCGTTTCCTTCAAAATCCTCCAAAGGCATCACCTCCTCTGTTAGACTTCTCAGACGGCTCCCATCCCAGACAATTGTAATCATCCCTTCTTTTGTAACACTCCTGTGTCTTTTCATTACTTATATTGTCACCTGTACATGGTTGGTTTATTTATATGCCTAATTCTTCTACTAGCTGGGAAGTTCCTTGAAGGCAGGACTTTCTCTTATTCTTCTGTACAGTCAAAATCAGATACATTGCCTGGAATTTGGTTAGTGTGTAGTAGATATTTATTGAGCTGAATGCTAAACTGCCTAATTAGGGACTTGATGTAGGACGAGCCAGTGTGACTCAGTTGGTTGGAGCATCGTCCTATACACCAAAAGGTTGGGAGTTCAACTCCCAGTCCGGGCACATAACCTAGGTTGTGGGTTTAATCCCTGGTCCAGGCAGAGGCAACCAATCAATGTTTCTCTAGCTCTTTCTCTTTCCTCTTTTCTTCCTCTGCTTATAAAATCAACAAAAACATTTTAAATTTTTTTTTAAGAAAGAAGTTGGCCTAGTAACCGATCACAGACTAGCTTACAACAAAATACGTGTTAAACAAGTCATGCACTGAATGAGCACAGAAGTTGTGATAAAAATGACAATTGTAGGGATCGGAGAAGAGTTTTGTAGAAGAGGCAGCATTGGTTGAGACTTGAAGAGTTTGATGTTAAGGGAAAGGGGGACAGAGCATCTGAGATGACAGGATTATGAGAAAAAGTAGCAAGCAGAAAGGAACATTATGTCAATTTAGGAAGCTAAGCAGATTAGCATAGCTAGAGAGTGCAAGCTGGGAAAAGTAGTAAATTAGGGGGAAAAAGAGTATGTGGCACAGGTGTGAAATTCTGAAATGCCATTCTAAAGTGTTTGGATATTATTCTGAAGATTAATGAGAGATGGTCAGGTGACCCCTAAAACCTGAATTGTATTAATATTAATATCTCCGGTGTCCAGATGACAAGGGCTTCTTCTTTTCAGAGAGTGCTATATGGTAGATAATTTTTCAGATTAGTGACAAAGAGGAAATAATATAAGTATATTCTGCATGTAAAATGCATCCAGGCATTCATTATTTTCAGTTTCTTTTTCCACCTGTTAATAACTAAAAAAGGTAGGATAGTTGGTCAGGGATGGTGATATCAACATGAAAGTATCCAATTTCTTTATTTAGCTATATTTAAACCAGAAATAAAATGTTTGGTGGTGATTTACTTTTTGTCATCCCAAATATTCTAATTCTGTATTTGAGAATTATGTGTTTATACTCAAAAGATGCCGAAATCCTGTTCCTTACCGCCAAGCACAGTGGTTAGGTGGTACTTGACGGAAGTCAGGACAATCCAGACACTGGCTGGATTTCTCAGACTGTTACTGGGTGAGAAATATCCTTACTCTTGAACAACTCAGTTAGAAGGGTGTGGTATAGGGCTGCCTATATAGTGTGGGGATGTTGTGTGAACGGCCCTGTGCTCATGAACACATAACTCAGAAGTGTAGGGGAATTAACACTCCATGGGGTCGATTTTGACTAAGAGACATGGAAGCCAGTGGCCAAATGCTTCCCTTTTATCCCTCGGACTAAAGGTCCTGTGGGATCCACCCATGGCAGTGGCCATGTTTGCTAACACCTCCCTATATTGGCTTCTCCTCCTTCTCTACCTAGTACCCCTCCTCCTTTCTCTTCTCCATGGAATCACGCTCCCCAACAAAATACTCTTTCTCGAGTCTCTTTGCAAATGATCTCAAGTCTCAGGTTTTGCTTTCTTTGATACCTTAGCTAAGATGCCTTGACTTCAACGGTGCTTCAGTTCTCCCCTTTCCCACAGTCGCTCTGCAAGCCCAACTCTGACCAGTCCTGCAGAGAGTCTGTGGGAGGGCCGCTGACCTTTAATTCCCTCTCAGAGAAAACCGTTCCCATTCAGACACAGATAGAAAGAAGGGCCTGTGCTCATGCGTAGACCCTTCTTTAGGCCCTCATTAGGCCAATCATCATCTCTCCATTTTTTTCTGTGATCCAACTTCGGTTCAAAATAATTTCATCAATAAAAGTCAAGTTTAACTATGCAAAAATTTCAAGACCACCTTTGTAAAATACACAAACACACATACAGAAGTCTAATACTACAAAGTATCTCCACAGTCCCTGTAAGGTTGGTTTAATAGATCTGACATATATTTCCCAAATCAGGTCTCGGAACCTGAGGCAGACATTTGAGGTCTAGGTCGTGCTTGCTCAAAAATTCATTTCATACAATCATTGCATCTACTTAAGTAAAGAGTTCTATGAAACATAAGGAGCATATCAGAAGAAAGATTTTTTATTATAAAACTCTTTAAATCTATTTATTCCAGTCTTAAAAATGTAATACATTCTACAGTCTAAGAAATGGCTCTTGTAAATGGGATGAAAAGATGTTTTTGGTCAGTAAGAAAAGTTGGGCATGTATTTAACCACCTGTCTTACACCAGCCAGATTTTGACTATGGGCATAACTATCTCATTCCTTTTTGAGCTATGAAGAAATCTAAAACCATGGAGAGCAAGATGATGGTGCTATCCATTAAAAAATGGGATTTTGTATAACACACTTAATATTATTTGAGTTGAGACCTGGGATGCTGGAATTCGCACACTGATGAACTGTGTCAGAAAAAAAATTCATGATCTTGGGGGATAAGAATGGTGTCTGGCAGGAAAGAAACTTTTGGTTCATAGCTACTTAGGTTGGCTTGAAGTTCAATGTGCTGGTTATTCTCCATTTGGCTGCCCCTCCCTGCCCTGCTCTGCTCTGTGCCCAAGGACTGATCCCCAGGCAGTGGGTCACACAGGCTCTCTTGTCCTGTGGCTTCAGCTTCTGGTTGGGCCCAGTCAGTGGGAGGAATGGCATGAGATTGTTGAGGGGGAGGAAATAGAAGGGAAAAATTATTGTGGTATTTTCCCCTTGTTTTCTTTTTGACTCAGGGCCTCAGATCTGTCAGGGTCTGCATTCTGGGATAAACAGTTTTCTGTGGCTGGAGTGAGGTGTCTGAAGTGGAGTGAGATGGTGCTGGAATTCTGCACTGACCAAATCCTGAAGGCCTTTCATTGCTTCAGATGCCAGAGTGGACAGGGATTCATGAAAGGATTTTAAGGTGAGGAATGTAATAACTGGATTTGTTTTTAAAAGATAACTCTGGGAGCATTGTGAGGAAGAATTGAAGAGAGGTAATAACAGAGTGGGCGAGTCCAGTTACAAAGTGTCCCAGACTATGCAAGACATGGCAAATTCTTGAATTAAAGTAGTTCCAGTGAGAATAGGGGAGGAGAAATGGATTCTAAGTACCCCTACCCTCCCACCCTCCCAGACAGAAGGGGATCGGGGGATGCCTTCTGGGCTGCTGGAATGGTGATACCCACCCAGCAGTAATGAGGGGCATCCCAGCTTGGATGCCAAAGGAGGAGGCTGGGTATGAACCCCAACTTTTCCTTCCACCTGGCAGTAATGAGGCAGTGCTCCCTTCCCCTGCCAGAAAGGTATCAGAAAAAAGTCAGACAAAAAGAAGGTTTAGTTAAGATCTAGAGTCTCTTGTCTCTTGACAAGAGGGTTGAGTACAACTTCACTACTCACATTGCACACTTTTTGGATCTGTGTCTGGTTTTTCCATGGCTTGAGTTTCATTCCATAAAGAAGCTATAAAATGGAAAAGAATTATGACAGAGAAAATTGGATCTTCTTAGTGATACCAACATGGCAGTCTTGGCTGTGGTTATAGATAAAAATCTGTATTTGGATGCTATTCTTCAAGCTTTGAGAAAAAAAAACAAAAACCCAGTTGTTTCAAAACTAAAACAGCTCCAGGCAGAAAAGGAACCAATTGTGAAGATATTTGAAGATCTGAAAACTACAAGACAAATTCAGTCAATCAGAGGTGGTCAAATGCTGTTTGACTACCTGGTAGGCAAGCATACTTTTAGGATGGAATATTCATTCATTCATTCATTCATTCATTCATTCATTCATTCATGCTAGAATATTTAGATACACTCTACAGGTATGCATCATTCCAACACGAATATGGGAATTACTCTGGAGTGGCAGATTATTTTTATTTCTGTAGAGTGTTGGTTCCAGCAACAGATAGAAATGAGTTGAGTTCACTCTAGGGAAAACTGACCTCTGAAACTTAATACAGAATCAGGATGCAGCCATGCAAGACCTTACATGGTTAAAAGATTATAACTGTGAGTTCTCCACTCCAGTCTCTTAAGCAGTGAACGTGGCTCATTCACTGGTTTTCTTCAACCACCCCATAGGCCGTGATAACATTATTCATCTCTTCCTTTACCAGTCACAGTCTCTTAATGCGATTTGGATGATGTGTCCACAACACTTTGCTATTTAACTGAAGCAGTTATAACAAACCAGGATGTTCAAAGACACCAGCAGGTGCTAAAAGACCCAGTCAAAGTTATTCAGCAGGAGTCTTACATATAAAGAATCAGTTACAGAATTTGCTGAATGTTTATATGGTTAACTTTGACTTTCAATTAGCAATAATCACGCCTCGGATAAACCTCATTGGCTACGATACTGCCACTGCGCAAAGCTGGTTAACTTTGACTTTGATGAGGCTCCGAGTAAGCTGAGGGAATGTGAACCTGTGCTTGTGAATGAATTCTTCTTGGTGGCTTGTCTTGGAGACTTCACTAACAATGCCTGTCTCTTCATATTTGAGTCTTTTTGTCACTTACATTCACTAGTATATCAGCATTAACATGTTGGCAGATGAACTGAACGTGACTCTAGAAGAAGCCGAAAGGTGGATTTAAATTTGGTTAGAGATGCAAGACCGGATGCCAAGATTGGTTCTAAATTAGGTCACATGGTTATGAGCACCAGTGCAGTCTTGGCCTATCAACAAGTGCTTGAAGAGACCAAAAGCCTTTCATTTAGAAGCCAGATGTTGGCTGTGAATATTGAGAAGAAGCTTAAATAGTAGGGAAGAGTCTCCTAACTGGGCAACTCAGGACTCTGCCTTCTAATGAAAAACTGTAAATAAAAGATTAAAAAAAATATATAAAGGAAAGACAAAATAATAAAACATTATGTAAAGGATGACATAGATTTTATTGTTATTTTTTGAAGATTTTATTTATATATTTTTAGAGAGGGGAAGGGAGGGAGAGAAACATCAATGTGTGGTTGCCTCAAGTTCAAGGAGTTCATCATCACCAAGCTCTTATTATATGAAATGTTAAAGGGACTTATCTAAGAAAAAGAAGATAAAAATATGAACAGGAAAGAACAGCAAACTCATAGTTATTAACAGCCACACCTGAAACAAAAGCAAACTAAGAGGACAGCTAGATCAGGAGTGGAGCCATAGAAATGGAGATCACATGGAGGGTTAGCAACAGGGGAGTGGGAGAAGGAGAAGGGGGGAGAAGGTACAGAGAATAAGTAGCATAGACAGTAGGTAGAAAACAGACAGGGGAGGGCAAGAATAGTAGGGGAAATGTAGAAGCTAAAGAACTTGTGACACGTGGACATAAACTAAAAGGGGAGGGGGGGAGGGGGGAGGGGGTGTGCAGGGGGGAGGAGAATGAAGGGGGTAAATGGGACAACTGTAATGGCATAATAAGTAAAATATATATATAAAATAAATAAAAAGTTTAAAACTGCTGGTGTGGCTCAGTGGATTAAGCACTGAACTGTGAACCAAAGAGTCACCAGTCCATCATTCTCTATTTTTTAAGAAAAAGAATATTGAGTGCTAAGCATCAGAAGATTGTAAGGTCACACAGAATATTGATTAGCTAGAAACTGAATAGTAAACATTACTTAACTGCAAGGATTGAATAGGCTCCCATTTATAAACGCCATTTTATAAATGATTTGTTAAGCAGTATCAACATGCCACTTAGCAGTCTAAATCATATAGCCATAGTAATATGCAGTCATTAATCCACTGATAGTCCTAAATGAAAAACCCAATAAACACACAGTGAAAAATATGTGCTCAGAAGTTGGCATCCTCTTTATTAGCCTACAAATTATAAACATGTATGTTCAGAAACTATTTGAATATTTGAAAATTTTCATATTTAAAATTTTACAGTTAATTTACTTAAGAAAAAAACACTCCCTGGAAAGATTCTGTGAAAATACTGTGATTTCTGAAGAGGAATTTAATTTACATGTAAAGTTCATAGGATTCTTTCCAGGACGATCACACGCACATTCTTTGGGGACAGGATGCTTCAAAGGATTATTTCCACAATTTCATATCCTGTATAGGTCTTCGGCGGAAAAATGATTGATGACAGTTTTCATCAATTAGCCTAACAATATCTAGGAAGCACCCTTAAAAAAAAAGATTTTATTTTAGACAAAGGCGGAGGGAAGGAGAAAGAAAGGGAGAGAAACATCAGTGTGTGGTTGCATTCGGGAGCTGCTTTAGGTCACATTGTGAAGGGGCCAGGTTATTCTTTACATGTTTTCACTCTCCCACCTTCCCTCATGGTATCTTAAACCACGACTGTTACACCCTCCTGTCACACCATTATCAAAAAGAGTGGCCTACATGGGCACTGTGTCTCCCGCACAAAAATAAATAAGGCCGCGTGGAAACCGGGCATGTGCTCTCTGAAATGTGAGGGATGCCTGCTCTCGGGGGAACTGGGTACCCGCTCAGAATACACTGAGGCCTGTCCTGTATTCTAGATTCCCCTGTCAGTGTCCATCCTCAGATTTTTTTATGTAAGCTGTTAGTCAAAATGTATACATGCTGAAATTGCAATTTGAGTGCTTTGCACCAAGTGGCTGCCTGTGGTGTTTTCTGTTGCGTTTCCTGTCTGTGCCAGAAGGTGGCGATGTTCCTCACTAGAATGGTCATCCCTCAACAATCTGCCAGCTCCTGACCCAGGAATTTCAATGATCTGTTTCTGAATTCTGGAGTCAGCTTTTTGAAAATTCATAAAACTCCTTGAGTTTCAAACCATTAAGTAATAGGAAAAAAACGTTGGGGGATGGGTACACAATGCAATATACAGATGCCACATCACAGAATTATACACTTGAAACCTACATAATTTTATTAACCAATACCATCTCAGGGAACCTGATAAAAAAGATAAAGAAAAAAATGATAGAAGCGTGTTGGCTCTTTTGATAAACTGTGAAAATGCCTGGCAGAGAGCTGTATTTTAAAAAGACTTGAAGTTTTGGAAAACAGTATGGAATTTTCTCAGAAAAATAAAAATCGACCTGCCTTTTGACCCAGCAATTCCACTGCTAGGATTATATCCTAAGAACCCCAAAACATCAATTTCAAAGAACCTATGCACCACAATGTTCATAGCAGCACAATTTACAATAGCCAAGAGCTGGAAGCAACCTAGGTGCCCGTCAGTAAATGAATGGATTAAAAAATTGTGGTACATATACACAATGGAATTCTATGCAGCAGAAAGAAAGAAGGAACTAGTACCCTTTGCAACAACATGGATGGAACTGGAAAGCATTATGCTGAGTGAAATAAGCCAGGTGTTGAAAGACAAATACCATATGATCTCACCTTTAACAGGAAGCTAAACAACAAAACAAACAAGCAAGCAAAATAAAAACAAAGACACTAAAATAGAGAACAAGGGGACAGCAACCAGAGGGAAGAGGGGAGGGGATTTAAGGGAAAAAAATGGGAGGCATTTAAAGCAGCAAGTATAAAGGACACAGGGACAATAACTAAGGGGGTGGAAATGGGAGGGAGGTGGGGAGCATGGGGCAGGGTGGGCTGGGATGGGAGAAATAGACAGAAAACTGAACTTGAAAAATAATGAAATAAAAATAATAAAAATAAATAAAAAGACTTGAAGTTGAGAATATCTTTATGTTTCTAAAGGAGGAGAAAGGAATTAAGATCAGAGTTTAGGGCCCAAGGAACCACTGGGACACTATTGTCACTTAAAATTTAATAACCAACATACTTCTGATTTCTGTGAACCAAACCTTAAGTCCCTTACCAGGAGAATCTTTTCATCCTCGGATTAGAGGCTGCAAACCACTAATCTGAGGGTCAAATCCAGCTCACTGACCCATTAAGTTTGCCTATGTAGTGTAAAAATTAAGAAATTTCACATCAAGATCTGGATTTCTGATTTCTCTTGAGGGATTGGGAAATTTGGCCCCACTGCTCACATTCCCACAGGACAACAGAGGGCTGGTGACACACAGCAGAGACACTTTGAAGGGACATGCCACACCTGCCATGATACATATAATACACATGTAGAGTGTATCATTTGCTAGGTGTTGACAAGTGTACACACCAGTAAACCATCACCACAGTCAAGCTAATGAAAATATCCATCACCTTTCTGCTTGGGTCCACTACCCAGGAAAACTTCTGGGAAGATGTTTACTTCCCACTTGGAATTTCAGTATTCGTTGCTCTCCTGAGGGCCTCAACCTCAAGGTCCTTACTCTGTGCCTCGTACCTTTGCCTTTTAATGATTCTCGTTGACCTTATTTGTGCTGAAACTTCCTTAGGTCCTGTACGTACCTCTATAGACCAAACGTGTCTGTTCCCTCAAAATTTGTATGATGAAAATTAACCCCCAGTGTGATGGTGTTAGAAGGTGGGGTCTTAGGGAGGTGATTATTGGTCATAAATGAAATTAGTGTCCTTATAAAAGGGACCCCAGAGGACTCCTTCCTTCCTTCTGTGATGTGAGGACACAGCTAAAAGATGGCTGTCTGTGAATCAGGGAGCAGGCTCCCACTGACACTAAATCTGCCAGCACCTTGACCTCGGCCTTCTCAGCTTCTAGAACTGTGAGAAGACTAAGATACTTGATTCGCTTTGGACTTGGTCATCCTACATACAGGCCAAATCCAGGAGACTGGGTCTCTTGAAAGGAAATAAAGCCATCTGAGTTCACCACAACAAATCTCTAAAAGTAGAAATAAGCCCTCCGAGGTTCTCAAGCCTCTGTGACAAGGGGATCTGAGCCCCCATATCCAGTTCTATAACACTGGGAGTTCCATACTCCCAGTAAAGAAGCCGCTGCTGCCAAGGGGTACTGGCCAGCGCAAGGCTTGTGCGCAAGAAACAGGACAGGTTCCCTCTGGTCCCTAAACCCATGCCCCTCTGGCCTCTGTCCCACACACCATTCATTTTATAGTCCTGGACTTACGTTGTGCTTTTATCAGCCCAGCTCACGATATCTTTCTGCCTTCCTGTGAACAAGTCAACAATATGCACAAACCGTCATGCCTCGGGGGTTTACTGAGGCCCTGGCTTATTTCCCTAAGGCCCAGATGGAAACTCATGACCTTTTCCCTTTAGAAGCATGAAAGGGAAGGACATGCTTTAGGCATCCCTAACAACACGACAAGCCATCGGTCTTTTGGTACTTCACTCTCATTTTCTACACAGTGGGTCAGGCACTTCCACTTCCTATTTATGGGGAGAAGTTACCAAATTGGTCCACAGCCTCCGTAAGATTACACATCACCATAGAGCAAATCTTACAGGTCCGACCTTCACAAATATCGGTCGGGATACTTAGGCAGTCAGGTACCTCAACATGTCCCATTGGCCAGAAACATTATCCTGGTGAAGATGTAGAAGTGGAGCAAGGATGACAGCCACTGCCTTCGGGTCCCTTTATCCACTTGCAAAGGGATTTGATTCAACTCCCAAAGTCTCATGGGCACAAATATGTTCTCACCATAATCTGCATTCTAAAAAGAAGGCTTGGAAGCTCTTCCCTGCGCATAGGCAACTGCCACGACTCTAGCTAAGTTGCTGCCGGAAGGAGTTTTTCCCACTTGGGGAAGCCACTTCGTTCCTGGTGATGGAGGAGCTCACGTTCTTGCTCAGGTTATTCAGGACATTCGGTGAGCACTTCCACTCTCACAAAACCTGCGTCGTCTCCACCATCTGCAGTTCTCAAAGAACAGGGTGGGTCAACGGTGCTCTTAGAAGCCACACTGCAGAACTCAACCTGGCCTGGCCCAAAGTCTTGCCCTTGGCCCTGATGGTCCTTTGACCTTCACTCTCCTCTTAACATTGATTACCTCTATATAAAACAATTGCTGTCAGGCTGATGAGGGTGCCTCACACTTACTGGAGTACGGGAGATTCAAATCTGATCCAGTCTGTATTTCAAAGGCCCACCAAGGTCCTATTCAATACATTCATACATACTTATTACCAGTAGTTCAAACCTGCCTCTCCCCCAGACATCCCACCTCAGCCCCTATCTTCAGGTGGAAGAGCTAGTCTTCTGGAAGATACCACCGGAAGACCAATCTTGATTCCAAGCAGGAAGAACCTTTTACTCTCTTCCTAAACATTCACGCCGCTGCACAACATCAGGCCTCAACCTTGTATTCATGTTTTCCAACTTTAAAAATACAAGTGTTATTTTGAATGTGGGAAAGTTCACCCCAACAGGAGACTTTAAATGGAGACTCCTTGGAGAGCTCCCGAAGCAGCTAATGACGTGAGATAGACTGCTCCCTCACGAATTTAGGAAGAGGCAGGTAACCTCGTGAGGGAGTCAGCTTCCTCCTGTGACGCTGGAACATGACTCCCTAGGATTCTCCTCTCTAGTCCCCTCCTTAGTTCTCCTTCGTATCCGTCTCATCGTTATTTTATTTTCTGCTGTTCATTTGTTTCAGGACTTTCTTGAGCCATGCCCTCCCTTGACCTCTTGATTTCTGCCCCTCCTTATCATGTTCTTCCCTATTCTTCATTTCTCTACAAACCTTCAGGGACCCTAGTTTTTGTGTATTTGTCCCCCTAAGCCTCTCTGACTCTGCATCATAAGCAAAGACATCTGAGATGCTAACCGAGAAATTCACTGTTTTGCCGCCGCAGCCCTGACCCCACTACCGAAGGACCTTCTCTGCACCAGTTTCCTGGGACCCATGAGACCCATTCCCGTTGGTCTGGAGTCTCGCTTTTTACTCCTGAATACATCCTCTAATAATCAGTTTTCTGCTTTCTCTGATAACTGTCCTCCTAATGAAACGTCTGTCTCCAGCTCCCTTTCTCAGCTTCAGACCCACAGAGACCTCCTCTGAGAGCAACAGATGGCTCAGCTACTGCTCCAAGGACAATGTCAACAAGAAACTGCTGACCCTACGGACCATTTCACTGACTCTTGACCAAAGCCCCACAGAGATCACTCTAATTCCTGAGGATGCTCCCGGACAGATGATGTTTGTCTTGATCAAGAGGGGCGCTGACAAGGCCAATCACAGACCTGTCCCCTTTTGCCAGAACTGCCTGACAAGGCCGGACACTGACCCTCCAAGTTCCCAGTCTTTGTCTCATGATTGATTTGCTAAGATTAAGACTGTTTGCCCCCTGACACTAACCACAGAGAAAAACATTTCCTGTTCACATAACTGATGGAGACGTCTCCTGCTTGAAAAACAAGCCCAGCTACAAATCACACCCCTGCAACTTGTTTACTCCTGATAAAAGTCTAAAGCAAAAACATGCACCCCCCAAACGCTCTGATCTTTAGATCTTGGATGCTGCCCAGGTTGCATGTAAAAAAATCAATCTCTTTACTTGTCTGATTTTTGTCTTTGACATACAACACGTGAAAAAGTGACCAAACAACAGAGTACTAAGGCAAAACCAACAAATGGACCAAGAAAGAGAAATAAATCCATGTTTTGTGGAAATCTGATATAAGATACTACAAAGAAATGGTTAAAAAAATGAATTGATGGTACCGGGCAATAAAGTTGAACTGCCACCTTATATTAAATTAAGAAGGTGGGTCTCAGGCTCAATTTACCTAAATTCCAAAGGTAAAATTTTAAACTGAATCAAAGAAAAATGTAGGGGAATACACACGTGAACTAGAAGTAGAGGGAAATTTCCTAACCAAGTCTCAAATAATAGAGAGATTTCAGGACATCGAGCGAGGATCAGGGATTACATCAAGGACAATTAATTTGTAGACTATCATTTCTAGACCATGGTTGGGTAATAAATTCAACTGGGTGGATCGCAATCAGCATTTAAGCAGTAAAGTAGAATAGAATCGTGCAAAAAAGTATTACAGAAATATACTTATCAAACTTCTGTTTATATTATATAAATACAAATGTAAATTTAAAAATATACATATATATATCTAGTGTATATTGGTTGGGAATATATATTTACATATGTATATATAGTATATTAATACATAGTAACATATAATTATTCACTATTAATTTACTCACTATAGTTATTCAATATATAATATATATTAAGTATATACTTACAGTCTGTGAGTATAGTCTGTGTATATTAATATATTATATAAAGTATATGTGTTGGTTGTGATATAAATTAAACTTCCTATTGTCAATTATGATCAAAACAGTGAAAACCACTGAATATTTAAGGGGCTCAAGCAAATTACTGAGGAAAGAAAGAATTATATTCGACCGAAAATTTGGCAGCAGACAATAAACAGAGAGGTTGACTTTGAAGCCTCAGTAGCTAACAAGCACACAAAGAAGGCTCTAACTTACCAGTAGTCATTGTGAAACAACAGATGCCATGTCATCCCCCCAAGAAGACAAAAATAAAAGGAACGTATGCTACCAAGTGATGGATGAGACGGGTCACACGGGAACTCGGGCAGTTTCGATGCGAGTATAAACTGGTAGGGGCATTCTGGAGACAACTGGAGGAAATTTAGAACATGAATTCTCTTGGACCCGGCAACCTCACTGCTAGGTATACATGTCAGGGAAATTCCTACTCGCGGCCTTGAGGCGACGTGTGCTCACTGGTTGAGGTGGCGACGTTCATGGTCAGGAACATTGGAGCCAATCTAGGTTTCATGGCAAGGGAAGCAGATAAAATGTGGTAAATGTATATTTAGAATATAAATTCCTATGCACTAGTCAGAAGCAATGGACTAGATGTGCACAAAGCAAAATATTGAGTGTTCAAGGAAACAACAGAATTTATGGCTTAACACCATGTAAGTTAAGTTAAATATATATACGCACATACTATGTATTTGAACAGTTAAAAATAGATGTCTTTACAGAGTAGCAATATGATTTTTTCTCTTCTTGATTCCTTCTATATTTTTTAAGTTTATACTGATACATTTTTTTATAATGGAGACATATATAATAATTTTTATTATTAAAAATCAACTATAAAAAACAGTCTTTTCAACAAATAGACATCTCCCCATAAAAGATTGTATACGTGGTTAAAAAGCACATGGAGATTCTCCCCATCATTGTCATTAGGCAAATGCAAGTGAACATTACACTGAGATTCCACCTCACACCCGCTAGGATGTTGGAATGAAAAAGAGGAGGGAAAGTGCTGGCGAGGTTGTGGACGGACTGGAACCCTTTGCCTTATGGTTAAGAACGTAAAAACAGTGCAACCACTTTGAAAAACAATTTGGCAGGTCCTCAAAATGTTGCATCTAGAGTTACCATATGACTCAGCAACTCCACTCCTCCATGTCTACTCCAGAGAACTGTCCACACAAAGGCTTGGATGCAAACGTCTCTAGCAGCATCATTCAGAACAGCCCAAAAGGCTAAACAACCCAAATATCCATGAACTGATGAATCGATAAACAAAATGGGGTACATCCATGAGAATTCAATACAACTGAACAACAAAAAGAAATGAAATACTGATTCATGATACAACGCCCTCAACTAAGAAACAGATGAACTTGAAAGCAATATGCTAAGTGAAACAAGCAAGTCTCACAAGGTCACATCTCATGTGATTCACTGTACATGAAACGCCCAGAATGAGCGACTCTGTAGAGACAGAAAGCAGGTGAGGGCATGCGGGACAGATGGAGATTGACAAACGGGTGTGAGAGGTTTCTTCTGGAGGTGATGATATATTCTAAACTGAGATCATGCTGATGGTTGCCTACATCTCTAAATATGCTAAAAATAATTGAACCATAGTCTTTAAAAAGGTGAATTTTATGGTACATAAATTCTATTTCAATAAGCTGTTTTTAAAAAGTCACCTATGTATGAAAATAACATTAGCACTTTTATAAGAAAGGATTTCGAAAATTCAAGAGGATAACAAAAATGTCCTCTCAGACGGAATTTTAACTGCTAGAACTAATCTAAAACCAACCAAATTTCATTCCCTATCTAGTAAACATAGTAAATGTAGTTTGGGAATAAAGTTGGGGCAGGTATGAGACAGAGTACAGGTATCAAACTGACCTCCACCAGCAGGGATGGTTTTAATGATGAAATCCTGGAATGATCCCAGGTCAGTATACGTAGGACCATTTCATTCTGCAGAACAGCCTTTTGCATCCAATGCTGACATCCTGCTGGAACGAGGCAGCCATTTACTGCCATTTGGACCCCTAAAGTCATATAAGAATCAAGTCTTTCATGGAAAGATCTTTGCAGTTGGCACTCTTTGGGCATTGTGGCGAGTACCAGAGCCTTCTGCCTCTCCCTAATTTCAGCAACAAAGAGATTCTATAATCAGGCATCACTGCACCCAGGAATCACAATTATTTTTCTTATCAGTGTCTCCAAATAAAGCCTGGTTTCCCAGAGGAAACACAAAATATGAAAAATATCTCTTCTCATAATATTGCTAAACACATCTGTCTTTTCTAAATTAGTACAAGTTTGTTGTAAATATTTACAAAACTTAAAATATTGGCAACAGCTGTTATTTTCTTCCCAGTATGTAACCACTGGTAATTTTGCAGTCTATTTTCTCAGTTTGTATGTTTTAAATAAAACTTGGATCATATTGTATATTTGGATCATACGGTATATAGTATTTTATAATTATTTTGTTCTTTAACTCTGCATTAAATCAAGTTCATTGCCATTTTTCCTTAAAAACCTGACTTCATTGTATTCTGCCATATGGATGTATCAAAACTAATTTAACCAGTTTCCTATTATTCTACCTTTAAGTGGTTTCTAATTGACAACAATTATAACCAATCCTGTGGGAACACCCTCACATACAAGCTGGCATTTGGCTCATACATATGCATCAGTACAAGAAACATGGTTGTCTATAAACAGCGAGACTTCTGATTGGGTAGGTGTCTGTGCAGCTCGGTTGGTCCTAGGCCACAGGGGTGGTCTACATTTTTTAACATCAGCCCTGCTTCTGCCTAATGCTTAGTATTTCGCTAAGGTTGTTCCATTTGGTTAAATTCATTGCAATGGAACTACTGACACAAATGGTATGAATACATCCAAAGCTTATAAAATATATTGCCAAATTACTTGTCAGATTCTACCAACCTACATTCAAACAGCTGTTCTCATTAATACTACATACAATTATGTTCTCAATCTTTGCCAATTCTCATTAGATTTTAATGTCAACATCCTACACATCTCAGAACTTCAATGACTGCAAATGACTATATTCTCAAATGACACATTCCAGGTTCCTCTTCTTTGCAACATTGCCTTGCATTCCGAATAAAATTCTGACAAGTTCAATACCTTACATCCAAAGTTGTCTGTTCCCTGTTGCTTCTTTATAGCTAAATCAGCTTCTAAAACCATCATCATGTCCTTTATCATTTGAAAGATTACTTAATTTTACTTCTCTTAATAAAAATTGTACTTGCATTAACCTCTTGATCAGCCTATACAGAGACGCTGGCTTCAAAACTTTTGAGAAGAACAAACTGAAATAATTATAGTATTAGGAAGTTAGGTTACACGACACTTTTTTAGTAAATATACTTTCATGAAAGTATTCAGTCTGAAGTGTTTTAAGTTTAACATTGTAATGTGAGTAAAACATATTAGTAACCTTTTTATCAACTTCAAAATTGGGTACAAAATAGCTTAATCAACAATAAATCTCAATACACGTATTATTAACATTTCACCTATAATCTACTCATTAGAGAAGGAACACAAAACATTTTTAGCTCTGTTATTATTGACTTTTTTTCTTTTGGAATACCAGTCAGCCAGGTAACAGCATCAGTCTTCTTTAAGAACACATCATGGGAAAAAGGGTTCCTAATCTTAGTTTGAAGAAAATGTTAAAAAGTAAATAAATCAGCCCTGGCTGGTGTGGCTCAGTGGATTGAGCGTTGGCCTGCGAACCAAAAGTTGCTGGTCTGATTCCCAGTCAGAGCACATGCCTGGGTTGTGTGCCAGGTCCCCAGTAGGGGGCGTGGGAGAGGCAACCGCACACCAATGTTTCTCTCCCTCCCCTTCTCTCTAGAAAATAAATAAATAAAACCCTTTTTTGAATAGCAAACAACAACAACAAAAAAGCAGTAAATCAAATTGCAAGCACTAATCTCTGGGTCTATATAAAGTTGGTGGGGTTTTTTTTTATCATTTCAATTATTTTTTATTATTTTGATTAACAAATGCCCAAGAGTACCATGGTGATGGTCAGCATTACCATGGATGGGAGGGTTTATCCACCTATGAGTCTCTTTATTTCTAGGAAAGTTAGTAAACCCCAAACATGATTCAAAATGTAATCACATTCTGAAAAAATGCCACAGGGAAAAAGCAAAAACAACGATGATGCTAACTCACTCTTTTCACGTGTCATTACCCTTCCCTTTCATATCCACCTCATGCGCACACCACTGCCCGGTAAATACACATCAGGCGAGTCCTTTCCCTACCCCAACGCTTCGCTAATTTTATAGATTATAAATCCTCATTCCTTTGCATTTATTCATGTTGATAACCACAACTTTGTGATGGATGACGCCACACCTGAATATTTTTGGTTAAACTCCCCGGTTTTTCCCACCTAGTGGACCCCAGGTTCTGCAGAAGAAGATGGGCGGTCTGCATCCTTACAGCCCTGCACCAAGCACGTGGCCCGGGACACGGACATGCTACACAAACAAACATTGTATCTTTATTATGATTGAACAAATGAGTGTGGATGAATAGATATCAATGCATTCGAATTAGGGAAGGAAACAAAGGGAAAATTATTTGTGCCAAATTAAAAGAAACTGTTAGCCCTGGCTGGTGTAGCTCAGTGGATTGAGCGCGGGCTTGTGAACCACACGATCGCGGTTGGATTCCTAGTCAGGGCACATGCCTGGGTTGCAGGCCAGTTCCCAGCAGGAGAAGCAACCATACATTGATATTTCTCTCCTTCTCTCCTTCCCTTCCTCTCTAAAAATAAGTAAATAAAATCTTTAAAAAAAAAAAGAAAGAAACTGTTAGACCCTGAAAGTCTTGTTGCTTCATGGTGTATATGCTATTTCTAAACTCTAAAGTGAAAGAAAGTGAGTGTCTCAAAGCTGAGATATATATTCCTGTATTAGAAAAAAGAGAGGCATCTTTAGTATAGGATAAAATAAAGTTAAAAACACATGTACTACAAATAAACATATCTACACTAATAAAGAACAGGGGCTTAGCCCTGGCTGGTGTAGCTTAGTGGACTAGCATGGGTTGCAAACCAAAGGATCACTAGTTCAATTCCCAGTCAGGGCACGTGTCTAGTTGTGGGCCAGGTCCCCAGTGGGGGCCACGTGAGAAGCAACCACACACAGATATTTCTCTCCCTCTCTTTCTCCTTCCTTCCCCCTTCTCTAAAAATAAATAGATAAAATCTTTTTAAAAAAGAGAGAGAAAAGCATTTTTAAAAAAAACAGGGGCTCAATCAAGAAACAAAATGTCGCTTCCGTCACTGAGAAAAAAAGTTGGAGGGAAAAAATTTGCTCTTTATCCCTAATAAATGTCTGTATAGATTAGTGGGTGCCCAGAACAGCCCCTGACACTTAATAAATGTTTGTCAAATAAATGGGTAATGTCCAGGAAACTTAATCTATGGGAATAAATGATCCAGTTGATAACTGAAGAAGAAGGCAGCGAGCTAGAAGACCAAGAGAACTCTCTTTAGAAGGAACTGGGGTAGGAAATGAGAACGAAAACAGAGTACTCGGTAAAATTATAAACAAGTAAATCCAGGAGGCTGGATAAAGTAGAGAGAAGACTGAAGCCCCGCAAGACCTACTGTCGATATTTGTACCAGTGAGTTTTTAAAATCGCTCTGGAACAGACAGTCCATGCCCTAAGTGAACACTTCCATGAAAGAGGAGAAGGAGAGCTGCCAAGTTCATTGTGTGACTGAACTATGCCAAACCAGAGACAGACAGTACCAGAAAAGAAAATTATAGGCTCATTTCGGTGACATTCACAGCGTCAAAGTCCAGAGTAAACAGTTAGTTCGCCAGACTGAACAGAGTATTAGAAAAATAAAACACCATGTCAAGTAGGGTTTATCCTAGGAATTCGAGAATGCCCAAGAAAGGTCACACTGCAAGTCTAGCAGGCAGAAAGACTGCGGTTATAACTTTTCTCCGCCAGAAAAGTACTTTTCCATCAGAGAAGAAAACCTTGCCCTGGCTGCTGTGCTCAGTGGATTGAGTGGCAGCCTGCAAACCAAGGTCACTAGTTTGATGCCCAGGCAGGACACATGCCTGGGTTGTGGACCAGGTTACCAGTTGGGGGCGTGCTAGAGGCAACCAACAGAGTCTCTTGCACATCGATGTTTCTCTCCCTCTCTTCCCTTCTCTCTAAAAATAAATAGATAAAATCCTTTAAAAAAGGAAAGGAAACATTTACTTCAACATGTTCAAAAGGCTACAGCCAACACGATTAACTAATAAGCCCTCCAGGGTCAGAGAAGGCCTCCCTCATTATAGACCCTTGAGCACCACGCAGCACAGAGAGTCCCCGGAGGACCACGAGCTGCTACTCGGATCCTCGTGAATGCGAGTGTGTTTGCTGGCTTAATGTTGAAGAGGGAAAATGTTTGTCATTCCAGAGAGGAGGGTCCTGGTTGCCAGAAACGAAATACAGTTAGCCATCGTCAAAATGAAGGGCCTTTCCGGCATTACTGTTACGCTAAAGATTTAGCTAAATGCTAAAGGTGTGTGTCTCTAAATACCAGGTATTTGTGTTTCTCAGGGTGTTTAAGGTATTCTTATGATGCGAATTATCTTTTAAATAGAATGATGGTGTGTAACAATGAGAAATTATGCATGAGAATAGCCCTGTTTTGAATATGGAGCTAACCAAAATTCACAAAACTTAACTCTTCACAAGTGATGACTGTGGTCTGAATTCTTTGGTTTTCCCTACAGATACCAAGTGCTGATAAGTACTTGTTAAAACTTATTTGAGGTTGAGGGCAAATTTGAATGTTTCTGTGAGCAGGGCAGCAACCACTTTATTAGAAGGTGTAAATGCATAGATCCTCCTAAAAATGTTGAAGTCAGAGTCTCTGACCCCAAGTGAACATCGGAAGAATTAGGGTCCACCTAACAGATGTTACAGTATTTCTGTTATTCACATGGCAAAAGTACCTGATTATTAAGAACAGAGCCCATCATTATTCATTCCCTCACTTCCAGAATCAGTCTTTCTGTGACCATTCAGCTGAATTATAATGGGCTGGCAGGGCAGGCTCTGTATGAACTGAAAGGAAGATGTAGAAGGACCTTCACAAGGTTGCTTACATTTGTATTAGGGGCAGAGGACAGCAAAAGAAAAAAGGCCGTGGAGAGGGAGGCTGGCAGGGGAGGGGCAGGCTGGCAGGGGAGAGCTGCTCACCCAGCTGTGGGCTGTGGGCCCTGCTTCCAACTCCAAGGCAAGCAGAGGTTCTAGTGATGCTGGCCAGTGTCTACCACTAGCCCAGCTCAGTGCTCATGACATCACATGTCAATCATTCAATATTTGCTCTTCATATGAATTGGGGAGGGGAGAGGTGGGCACACCAAAGTGCTGAGCTGAGGTGACTGGGAGGCTCAGCACCCGCTCCCCAACCCCTCCCGGGCCACAGCGGCCCACCTGGGAGCTACAGGTGAGAAGGCCTGCTCACCTGGGAGCTACAGGCACTGATGGGGCCGCTGGGTGAGCACACTACCTTGTTTGGAGGTGGAAGGAGGGAGGCTTGCCTCCCTTGCAGCTTTGTCCACCAGTCCCAACCCTCCTCTCCTTTCCCTCTGCAGAGCCCTGCAGTGGGCCCAGTGCTTCCACGTTCACAGTCACTCTCCGTCACCCCTCCGCTGCTTGAAGGCTGCCTCCGACTTTGCCTGTTCCTCACCAATTGGAGGCCAGGCTGCAAAGTGATTTTTTTCTTCTTCTCTGGGAATGGTCTCAATGAACAGAAGGGCTATGTGGCCCTGTCCCCTGACCATAGCTGATCGGCCTACAGATAACCCTCTGATTTAGACTCCTTCAGCCAATTCTCGCTGAGGATTTTTAACTCGAATCAGAAACCTAGAGATGGAGGTTGTGGTGGGTGGGGCTTAGTCATACAATGGCAGCGTGTGAAAATGTCTGGCCAGGAATGCCTGCTGCTGCAGCCCAGAGCTGCCTGGGGTAGTGCACGGTCATGGGCCCACTGAGTGTGACATGAGATGGGAGTGAGCTGGGAGGAGGGGGCTGGATATTACAGTCATACCTCCGTATCTGTCGGCTTCACAGCTTGTCAAACCCTGTACTCTGTCTCATTTGGACAAGAAAAAATGTTTTAGCACTCGGTGCTTGCTTGGAACTCATTGCATTTGCTAGAACGTGTAAGAGTCATGATGCTTCTCTGCAAGAGAAAATGTTTCATCACTGGTCACATTTGGTACTCGTTGGTTTCGGCACTTGTCACGAGTTCCCGAACACACTGATGACGAGTACCCAGGTGCCACTGTAGGGTGTAGGAGCCCTGAGCTGCCATATAAGGGGTGCAGCTACCCTGGTACGGAGGCCACATACAGAGGCTATGTGGAGAGGTCTTTTGAAAAGGGAGAGGCCCTGAGATCACATAAAGAAGCCCTCCCTGGCTGGTGTTGCTCAGTGGATTGAGCATGGGCCTGCAAACCAGAGGTTCGCGGTTCAATTCCCAGTCAGGGCACATGCCTGAGTTGCAGGCTAGTTCCCAGCAGGGGACGCACGAGAGGCAACCATACATTGATGTTTCTCTCTTTCTCTCCTTCCCTTCCTCTCTATAAACAAACAAACAAACAAATAAGAAAGAAGCCCATAGAGCAGGTGTTCAGCTGAGTCCGGCCCCCAGCCAACCTGCCCGCTGAAGACCGTGCACAAATGACCATGAGCAAGGCCAGCGGGACCATGCAGCCCAGCCCAGCCAGACTACACCATCTTGGGCAAATAAAACGATTGTTGTTTTAAGTCACTGAATTGTGGAGTTGGTCACACAGCAATTGGTAACAGAGCATCCAGGTATGAGAGGGATCCCAAGACTCCACGTTCAGAATGAGAGTGGTGCATATCCCCACCCCACTGCTCCTGGGCCTGGCCATGTGATCTGACCTGGCCAATCGCATACGAGCAGCCATGACGCACATGCCTCGCTTCAGACAGTTCAGGTGGTTTGGCTGGGCCTCTGGTGTCTGGTCCTTTGCCATGGGAAGAGCTGCCCAGTGACTCCTGCTCTTCAGCCTGTGTCCAGAGGACAAACACGTGGGGTGCACCTGCTGGCTGCAGAAACCACCATGGCCAATCCACAGACCAGTGAGCAAGAAACATGTGCTTAGTGTCACAAGCCACTGAGAGCTGAGACCTGAGGGTGGCGGCTGCTGCTGCTGTAAAACTGACTAAATGCTCCACCAACCAAATGTCATTTTGAGGTGTTTGATCTGGCACTGAAGAACACACCATGCTCCCAGCTCGTTGCCATAGTGATGCTGTATTCGGTATGCTGGCTAGGGCTGCCGCTGGGGTTCTAAGGGATGGGGTTGGCTAAGGTAAACGCTGCCCAATTTCTGTACCATGCTAGGTGACAATGAAGTGGTAAATCAGAGATGTTCGGCTCGTGAGTCTGATTTTTGCATCCGCCTTGCTCCCAAGCCTCTCAAAAGAACTTTTGTGATATACAACATGGCCACGATTTTCAGGTCCCAGAATCGGGCTCTTTGGGACTGGAGGCCTCACCTGCCCTTTTGTTGTCAAAGCAACTGCTCCTGAATTCGCCCAGGACAGGGAGGATCTGTGAATGGACTGGCCATCGTCTGATGACGTGGGCAGGTGCTCCGGTAGTGCGCACAGGTGCGCGTCTCTGAGATTCTACGTGTTGCCTGGAGCAGCGCCTTGCGCAGGCGCTGTGCCCTTCCGACACCCCCGTGATGGGAGTCATATTTCCCTCTGTGGTCCATAAGCGGGACCACAGTCTGCTTATGAAGTTGCTCTGGGAAACCCAGATAGCTCTACCTTTAATTCTCATGAAGCTCGGAAAGCACACCTGCGGGTTAGCCTCCTTCCCCACCTGTGTCACCCCGGCAGGACCACCGTCTCCTCTCACTCCTAATGGGAAGAGCAAGGCTGGGGGGTTTGGATCCCAAAGAATGGGCTCCACTCAAGAAAACCCAGTTCACACAGAGATGGTTATCATTTTATATTTTTCTAAGAACCCCATGGAAAAATCCTTTTTGGAAGGGGTGACATAAAATTTTTAAATAAAAGAATGGAATGGTAAACATATTGACAAATAGCAATTTGAGTTATGATAATTCTGTTGTATTTTTTTACAGATTTTATATTAACATTGAAATATATGGTTCTAGGAACTGTCTAATAAAACTAGGAAATAGAGAGAAAATTGGGATAATCCTGTGTTCACTATTCAGATTTTCACCGATGAGACTACTGGTTGGCACTGGTAGTTGATAAGTCCATTTTGTTTCTTTTAAGGAATGTTTTGCATGTATCCCATGGGTGGATATTACGTATTTGCAACATAAATACTATAAAAATCAGTCCCCCCAGCACCACGGCGGTTGCAATGGCAATAAGTGTGTGTCCTAAAAACGGCAGTGGCACTTCGTCAACGTAAATCTGCAACAGAAAAAGCAAAGTCTTTAAGCTTTCTGAATCTAATAATTCAAAACACTGAACTTGACACAATTCGCACATGGTGGGAACACTGCTGATCATTCAGCAAAACTCTGCCCAGACTTATCCAGCACCCGCGAAGCTCAGAAACAGTCTCTCCATGATTTGTTAAGAAACAATTTTTGCACAACAGACAGGGAGTAAGAATCCTCCTTGTCACCCTCCTTGCCTCTATTGTGTCTCCTTAGTACCAGAAGTAGGCGGATAGGACAGATAGGAAGCCGCCCTGCATTCACTGCTGGAGGGACAGGCCCAGGACAGTGGGAACGGCTGGACATTGCCTGGGCGGGAGTTAGGGGAGGCGCTTCCTGAGCAGGATGTGGAAAAGTAAGTGGGTTCACAGAAGAGAAGGAGAAGAAGGGGCACCCAGGGAGTCAGCGTGTGCTTTCTCCAGCTGCTGTCTCTTTAGAAAATCCTCTAATGAAGGGCTGACGTAGGAACATTTTTCGATATTCAGAATGGTCTCTCTGCCTGAATGGGGACTGTGTTTTGGTGTGCATCATGTGCCCTTTTTTGCCCAAAATTTTGAGGCCAAAAAAAAAAAAAAAAAAGGATGTGCATTGTACATGGGTAGTACTAATTTTATAAATGTTTTTAATTCTTTGACTTATGCTTATGCACTAAAAGTGTAACTCTAGAAAGCGGTCATGATATCTGTATGCAAAATAATACCCTGGAATACAAGAATTGGTTTTGTTTCTAAGTAGAAATTAAAAAGTGGAATTAAAAAATTAAAATGAAGGATTTTCCTGAAAGTTAGGGCCAAAAATGTGGGTGCACGTTATACACAGCAAAATACGGTGGATTAGGGAAACAAGTTCCACAGCGGAGACAGGCTTACTGAGCGACAGGCACAGAGGTGTCTTTTTCTCGGAGGGTTTGGTTTAGGATGGGTGCCGTTCATGTGAAATGTGCAAGCAAGGGCACACGGAGATGAAGGCGGTTCAAGTGCTGTGGCTCGTGTTTCCTGGGTGAAGTAGGAGGCAAGATCATCTTTTGAGGTAGAAGAAAGCGGAGTTGGATGGAAATAGAATAGTGGGGAATGTGGGCAAATGTCAACTGGTAAAGAACAGGATGGGCAAAGGTATAACTCAAGTTAAACGTACCACCACCCTCCCTGTGACCCAAGGGGCTGTCCGTTTTCTTAGAAGCAGTCCCCATATGCTGTCCATTCTCTCGCGACTCCGTTCAGATTCAGCATTTCTGTTCCACTTTCAATACTGCTGCTGTGAGCCTCAGGACCTCACTTGGTATCAATCAGCTACTTTACACTGTTAAAAAATTATTTCGTGATTCCTTTCCTTTATTAACTGTGCAATTACTTCCTTTTTACTATTCATTTTTGTAGTTTTTCCTTCCTTCCTGAAAATTCATTTTCCTCTGTTGATACTTGTTTTTAGCCTGAAGAACTCCCTTAAGCATTTTTTTAGAAGAGGAATTTTGTCAACAGTGGATTCTCCTAGTTTCCTTTATCTGAGAATTGCCTTTATTGTTCTCTCCTTCCCAAAGGGTATTTTCACTAGATGCAAGGAAAGTCAGAAAACTGAGCTAAACGTGGAAGGTGGAGATAAAAATAAATACAGGTTCTCCCGCCTGTCATGCGCCCTAACTGCATCACTGCTGACGACATCGTCACCACTATTTTTCAGGATCTCCAGTCTCCAGGCCTTGTCCATCACACAAGTTTGGCCGTTTTTAAAGCCTCAGTGTCTCTTGGACTAATGCCCGTCATGTTATCTCCCCAGCCCTCACCCCAGGTGGTACCTGTGCATTCACCGTACCTGAAATTCTTCCACTAGGTTACAAAAAGTGACTCCCGGAATAACGGACACTCTGAAGTGAAAGAGCTCAGAGCCCTGTGGAAAAAACACACCTGGTCCTTAGCAGCACAGACATGTGCATGGGTTTATGTAAAAATGTACACTGGAGCCACCTTCCCCACAGATGTGGCATTGACATTCCAATCATCTGAGACTCTGGGCATACACTGTATTCTTCAGAATGAAAATGGAAGGAGAAGTACAAGAGTTTGAAATGGAGAGATTTGACAGCTGATGCTGCACTTTGTATTCGGAATGGGAAAACAGAAATTTGCAACATGGCCTCGATGCTTATGCTGGGCTAGTCCTCATCCTCGTTGTTCTGATATGGCCCCTAACTTTCATCAGCTTTCTCAATGAATACCTAGATGATATCAACTCCATGTATTCTTATGGGTAGCTGGGACCAGAAGGTGTGTCTGTGTGCATGCAGGTGAAGAACCCATTGCCCCCGGACTTTTGGAAACACACTTTCTGTTCCATTTTGATGGATAATGTATGGGTCTTTCCTGTCAGCTCAAAAAGTCATTAAGTTAATGCTAAGTTCAACTTTCAGATAACTTTAGAAACAATAACATCAAAGGAAATGGAAAAATAAATACTCTCCATATACAAGGTCTATCTGGAAATAGTCCAGCATTATGAGAATGGTGTGCATGACATGGATGTAACCTGGCAGCCAAGGAGAGTGGGCTGGAATGCACATGCGTGAACAATGACAACCTCACAGGGGGAGACAGACACTGCTGAATGAACAGGTGCACTGTGTGGCTGTTGTGTTCAAAATGACTGAGTGACTAGAGCAATTAATAATTGGCATCAGAATTAGCATTAACTTTGACCATTCCTCCACAGAAACTATTCAGATGATTCAGAAGGCCACGGCTATAGGCAACTGGTGATTGGCAGCTTCATCACAACAATATGCCTGCTCATGCAGAGTTTCTTGGTAAAACATCAAATCATCCAAGTGACTCATTCCTCTTATAGCCCAGATTTGGTGCCCAGCAACTTCCGGCTTTTCCCAAAACTAAAATCACCTTTGAAAGGAAAGTAATTTCATACCATTGATGAGATTCAGGAAAATACAATGGGGCAGCTGATGGTGACTGGGAGAACTGTGTGAGGTACCAAGGTGCCTATTTGGAAGGGGACTGAGGTGTCATTGTCCTATGTATAAATGTTTCTCGTATCTTGTATCTCCTTTAATAAATGTCTCTATTCTTCATATACATGGCTGGATACCTTCCAAACAGACTTTGTACTTTAAGGGTGCTATTTCCACCATTCATGGATACCTACACTTTAAAACTAAAACCGATCTTAGTTTAGACATACACATTTTATCTCAACTCAAAACAGGAATAACAAAAATGCTGCCAACTTACCTTTATGCTTAAATTGAGGCCTGAAGGATTATACACTGGAACATTGAGAATAGACTCTAAGTAAATTTTCAGTTTTCTAACATTTTCTGGTACAGTGTGTTCTAAAAGTACATGAAATGTAGTTTAAGTACATGCATGCTTTCTCATTTTGTATATAACTTATTACATACAGTAAGGTACAATGAAAGATTCTACTGCATGGCATGACTAAATGATCCTATATTTTTAGTTCTGCTTGACTTTGTGGAAGATAAATTCCTCACATGGCTCCTCCTCAGAGGCACTGTCAAGAAGGACAAGACCTCTGACCACCTTAACTCCTTCCAGCTCAATGCCCATGACCAGTTCTGACCAGTACATCCTTTGTGTCTTTGGCATTGAGATACCAATGGACCCCTTTAGTGGTTGTTAAGTGATGTTAAATAAGCTGGCACAAAAATTTCACAATAGGATCACTAAAACTCTTTCCCAGACAAGTGATCAGTTAGTTAATCCTGCTTTTCTTATAATTATTTCTAAAACCAGATGTGTAGTGTGGGGGTTAGAAATTGCAGTGGTATAATGATATATAGGATCGAAAGGGGGAAAAAAAGCTCTGATTGGAGCATTTGCCAATTCCCATGGTGTGAATACTCTCACCATGGCTAATAGCAAGCTACCAGTGGCTTTAACAACCAGTATGCAAAATGCTTGAAGGTTTAATAGTCAGCACTCAAAGCTGGTAACAGCAGGCTCCAACATACCACAGAAAATGGGATGCTAGTTAAAGCAAAATATTTAGCAGTGTTTTTGGTTCTGGGTTTTTTGTTTGTTTGTTTGTTAGTTAGTTAGTTTGTTTTTTTTTACTTATTTTTCATTCCAAAAGTGCATATGTTGGGCAGAGTAAGACCTACTGCACATCAAATGTCTAGATATTTGGTAACATAAATGATTGATCAAAATTGTATTCCATTCCATCTATCTGTCTGCCAGTTGTCTACCTACACTTGGTAAGATATTCATACAAAAACAAAACTCAAGATGTGCAATAAAAAACTCTTTTACATATTTCAGGTAAAACTGAATTGTGAAAAATTACATCTTTTCTTATTTAAAAGGATTTCTGCATCTTTTCAATTATTTTACCATAAAATCTTAAAAATTTTTTTTTCATGTAAGTAGAAGATACTGGCAACACCTTGTGTAGCCCCCCATGTGACTCTGCGTACCCAGTGGAAGGGGACACTTAGGTTGACATGTAGCACAGATCCAGTCAATCATCTTTGCTACTAATCTACAAAATAGCTTTCAAATATCTAACAGTTTAAATTTGTCGCAAATGCTTTTCTGCCATAGAATCCAGGTCACAGGAAGGATGATGAAGTAAGAGGGAGATCATAGAATGACCAGCAGAATGCCAATGGATTCAAACCCTTTTCAGAAGCACTCTGGCTGTCTCTCGTGCAGTTCTGGTAAATGACTTATCTAGGTAATAATGACACCGCTTAGGAGGTAAGATGCTTATAGAAAAAAGCAAACCCTACTGAGTTCCCAGTTTTCTCTGTCATTCACTTCCATCACAGTGACCAGATATGGAGTTTCCACTGGGACATGTCCATCCTCACTGTGAATTTCCAAAGAGATTGGGTATTGTGTAACTGGAAACTTAAAACGAGGAACCTGAAAGGGAAATTCCAAGAATAGATGTAAATTTGGGAAATTTAATACTAATTTGATTTCCTGGTAAAGAATGCATAGCTATGTTCCCAAGAGTCTGGATACTCCAAATGAAATGGGCTACCAAGGGTTTCTGACAATAAAAATCTGTTTTGCAGTAGAATCAATGTGAACTCCAAAAGGGATAGACAAACTTGGTGGGACGAAAACCTTTAACTTTGCATGGGCCTTTTTCACAGGACTTGACTATGAGGATTTGCCAACTTCCTTAGCTGCCCCATATCCCATAAGTCACTGCGTGATCTGGATCCTGCCCGTCCCCACACACCTGTCTCCTTGCCGGTCCTGATCTTTCAGCCACACTCTTTAGGCTCAGGCTCCAGAGCCAGAGTTCTAGTCTAACTCCATCACACGGGACTGATGTGGTTGTTGGCAAATTACCTGGCTTTGCTGGGCCTCAGATGGAATCATGGAGAAGCCTCAGAGCAGGGTCTAGTGGCCAGTCAATGCTCAAGAAATATTACTGTAATTCAGCAACTGGGTAGTTGCAGAGGTGCGTAATAACAGCCCTCATAACTTGTCAAGGGTGATTCTATCCCAATATTGTATTAAGTGATCATATCTTTATATGTAAAGGAAAAATTACTTCATTTAATGCTATGTGTAGTCTTATAAGGCATTTGAATTAGTTCTAATTGAAAGTCCTACCAGGTACATACCTAACTTGGCTAATGCAAACACAAACATGATACACCTTCCAATGCTTTGAGACCAATATTTGTACAACCTGTTCTCTTCACCGACATGTTAGACTGTCTTGTGTTTTGTCACTGCTACCAGGCTAAACTTCCTGATCACAAAGATTTCAACTTCTATTATCCCAGAACCTGATATACAATAGATACTAAGTTTTTTTTTGAATGAATTAATATTCACCATAATGTAGTAGAGTGTTGGACAAGTTACAAATTGTTTTCATATAGACACGAGTGGGTATCTTTATAAGAAACTGTTGAATGGACAGGCAGAGTGGGTATCATTCTATTTTACAGATGATGTTAATAAGCTTATCGGGGGACATTTAACTCCAGATCTTTATAGCTCTCTATCGTCTTCAGTTCTATGTCACAACAAGACATCATTTCTTAGTTTTTGTACTTAACCAAAATGTGCATTTCAGAATCTATTTAATAGGAAAGTACTCTGTGGTCAGGTCATTAAAAATTATCTCACCTTTTCTCTGCAATCTGAGAAAGCAACGGCATGCGAAAACTTCTGGTCGTGTGTGCAGTTACACTCCTCCCGAGTGGACACATTAGCACACTGTTTGAATTTACCAGATTTCTGCAAATGGAATTGACAAAGGTTGACTTTTTTCCCCTGTGGCGGGATCTCCACAAACTGAGTAAATGCTCAAAAAATATTTGTTCCCTGAGTAAATGAAATCCCCGAGAGAGGAAAACAAATCCATTAATCATAAAGGAGAAGTAAAATATTTCTGAATTGTGCCCTCTTGCTTGGTGATACCTGAACGCAAGTATCACTGAGCTGCTTGCCCGTTTGTAAGTTGTCACAGCTGTCTTAGTGCATGTGAAGTGGTATCTCACGGTGGCTTTGATTTGCGTTTCCCTGGTAACAAATAAGGAGGTGCAGAGTCACTGAGCCCATCCCCATCGCTGCCTGCTGCCCTCGGTGCATGGTGTTGCCTGGTCCCAGAGGAAGGCCGTTGGTCTCCCCTTCACACTAGTCTGCGCTCCTCCTGCATCGTCCCCTGTTTGGTTGGCCCCTGCTCATCTCTCAGCCTGACACCCTCGGACTAAGCTGGGCATCCTGATCCACAGTCGCAGTGTGTGTTTTGTGCCTGTCTCTACTACACGTCTAACTTGAACTTTAGGGCAAGTGAGGGCCAACCGGGAGATTTTTAAAAATTCAGATTTCAGGACGACACCCCACAGTTTCCGATTCGGTAGCTAGGAGGTGAGAATGAGGACACCATGAGGTAGAAATATTCCCAGGTAGCCCCGCTTCAGGTTATGCAGGGCCTCGCTGTTCACAGACACCGCACTGGAAAACGCTGTTTAGTTCGTACAACTTTCTTGTTTGATGCCTGTTCTCCCCCGTTAGAGTGAAGATCCCTGAAGGTGTCATGTTTATCATGCTCATTGCTGTGTCCTCAGAGAACATCTGTACAGTGCCTGGTAACACTGGTGATACGGAAGTTAACATTTGTTGAATTTCAAAAGATGCATTAAAAAACTTTCATCTATTTAGGTATGTATATTAGATATACTTCCTATTCGACTCTCCCCATAAAACCCTGAAAAAAAACCCTTAAAAGATTTCCACGGAATGCCTTGGCTGGAGTGGCTCAGTGGGTTGAGTGCTGGCTTGGGAACCAAAGGGTCACTGGTTTGATTCCCAGTCAGGGCTCATGCCTGTGTTGCTGGCCAGGTCCCCAGTAGGGGCTGCGTGAGAGGCAACCACACACTGACGTTTCTCTCCCTCTCTTTCTTCCTCCCTTTCCCTCTCTCTATAAATAAACAAAATATTTTTTTTAAATTTTCATGTAAATACAGTAAAACTGTATTTAAATACAATAAAACTGTATTTCAATACAGGAGGCTTAGTGGTAGTGATGCACCAGATTTATCTTTGTGAGAAAATGGAATTGAAGAACGTAGTATTATAGTTGCTCATTGCCTAGAACAGAGCTTCTTATCTTGAAATCCAAGATTCGACAAGAAGTCAACCTCCTCATGTTGTGTGTGTGTAACAATATGTGTACAAATGTGTATTATTGCTTTGTTCAACAATTTTGTTCAACAGTGCTCTCCATGTCTGGCACTGTTCTTGGTACTAAAGGTAAAGTAGAGAGCAAAATAGATTTAAAAAAAAAACCTGCCTTCTGTAGCTTACCTTTTTATGAAATACAATAAATAAAATAAATGAGTAAAATTTTAATAAGTGCAACGAGGAAAAATAAGACAGGGAAGGTGGATGGGGGTGGGTAATAATGGAGATGGGACTGTTCTAAATAGAGGTTAAGGAAGGCCTCACAATGAATGTTAACATTTAAGCAAAAACCAAAGGACGGTGATAAAGGGTTCTGCGTCATATTGGGCAGAAGAGCGTTCCAGACAGAGGAATTTTTTGAAACTATGAAGATCCTGAAGTGGAAACATGTCTGGCATATTTGAAGAACAGTAAGGCGGCCAGTGTGGCTAGAGCAGGCCGACCTGGGCAACATCAGGTCAGATGCAGTGCCAAGGTCAAACCACGAAGGACATGGTATTAAGGAGGACCTTATAAACCATTGGGAGAAGCTGGCTTTTACTCTGACTGAGGTGGGAAGACAGCGGAGAGTTTTGAGCAAGAGAAACAATTTCATGTCATTGTGTGTGTGCACATGTTCGTGAATGGATGCAAATGTCTGTACATACATATATAGGCAGGTAAGTGTGTTTTTCTGGAGAGAGATTCCATAGGCATCTATGGTTTTCTCAAGAAGCCACCCCATAATGTACTCTCCCTCTGTTCTCCACCTAGTTCGCTCCACACTCCAGAGAGGCAGGGCACTGCTGGGTTAGTTTCTAGGAAGAACCTTGGCAGGAGTTTAAGTGTGTCTATGTTGAGGCAAACACTCTTCTTTTCTTTTGGGCACCATTACTTTTTCAGGGCTGGAGGTGTGAGATGGGTCTGGAGGCTCTTTTTATTTGAGAAAAGGTGCTTTCAGCCCATTCATCACCTTCAAAATCTAAATGGGAGCCAGGGGGAGGTCAGGGGTAAAGGGTCCCTTGGACTTCTTGATTCCAAAAGAATATTCAGGAATAGCGGTAAAATGAGAGGGACTGAAGTCGTAGAAGGAGGAATTGGTAGCAATCGTAGTAGTAATCATCATCATCACTATCACCATCAGCAGCAGCATCATCATTACCAACATCACCCTCATCACCATCACCACCACCACCAGCAGCAGCATCACCAACATCACCCTCATCACCATCACCACCACCACCAGCAGCAGCATCACCAACATCACCCTCATCACCATCACCACCACCACCACCAGCAGCATCACCAACATCACCCTCATCACCATCACCACCACCACCAGCAGCAGCATCACCAACATCACCCTCATCACCATCACCACCACCACCACCAGCAGCATCACCAACATCACCCTCATCACCATCACCACCACCACCAGCAGCAGCATCACCAACATCACCCTCATCACCATCACCACCACCATCATCACCGAAAAGGGCAGATGGAGCATTTTACTAAACACGGCTTCTCAATTAATCCCTGTAGCTACTTTCAACTGTAATTTTACTCAATGATCTTGAATTCGAATAAATACTAGTTTATTTGTAGAAAAATGACTCACCTTTGACTTTCGAAATAGATTTCTGGGGATGGGCTTGCTAGGATCTGCATGGTAAAAATTATCCGTAAGTGGAATGGCAATTCCCATATTAGATGGAGGCCTGTAGTTTATCTGCAAGTGATTAAATAAAATATGTAATTCATTATTTACTATGTCTTTGATTTAAATATCTTCACTTTGCAGAAAAGCATTCAAAGCAAATATTTTGTTTTTAGTTCCAGGTATTAAAGTAAATTTCTATTCACCCTATGCTCCCAAACCAATATTTTCTGGAATTTCAACAGCTTCAATATAAGTTGGACCTTGTAAATAAGTGAAAATTCTTTTATTACCTAAAATA
Source organism: Artibeus jamaicensis (assembly GCF_021234435.1). NCBI lineage: Eukaryota > Metazoa > Chordata > Mammalia > Chiroptera > Phyllostomidae > Artibeus > Artibeus jamaicensis. Next base: position 9,259,554 of record NW_026521831.1, on the reverse strand, counting down.
GTGGCCATAAAGTCAATGCAAATAAAGGTTAAACACCTTGTAAAAAGTTCTAGTGATGTATTTAGTAAATAATTCTTCAAGTTTTGTTATTTGCTTTTTTTGCTACAAGAAAAATTGTAAGTAATAAGTTAGCAGAGTACTATATTATATTTTTAAAATAGTCAGATTCTGACAAGGCAAAAAATAAAATAGCTACTACTTTGAAATGGGGCCAGTAACGGTAACTTGGGACAGGTCAACATAAGGACAAGTAATTTCATATATTACAAAAACCAAGGTTATGCAACCATTTATATACATAAGTGACATAAATAACAATGAAGCGAAGTAACCAAAAAATCATTATTTCAGAAACATTTTACATTTTAGAAATAAGTCATTATCACATCCTTGAACTAACACGAGGACTGAAAAATAACTGGGGTGTTCTGAGCATTTTAGGAAAGAAATGCTAAGACTGAACGGTTAGCCAATCACACAAAAGCAGTATATCACTGGTACCCTTAAACCAATCTGCTTAGGTAGTTTTCGTTTGTTTGTTTTCGTTTCTTACCGGCAAAGTTTTGATCATATTAAAGCCCTGGCTGTCTTTGTGAACCCCACTGAGCCAGCCTTCCAGCGGGATGACTTCACTGGGAATGTGGTGCATAGACTTGAGATAACTACAGCTGCTCTTCATTATTGGCACGAACGTTGTAACGAAGCAGTCCGTCGAGGCTTCCCAGACAATAAACGCCAGCGAAGTGATTCCCTGGAAAGATCCAAATGAATGAAGGTGATTTCGAGTCACTGTGATAGGATGCACTGCGTCCGCAAGAAACTCCTATGCTGATATCTTAACCTCCAGTATCTCAGAATGTGACTGTGTTTGGAGAGAGGACCTTTAAAGAGGTATCTGACTTAAAATGAGATCAATAGGGCAGGCCCTAGTTTCACATGACGGGCGTCCCTAGGGCAAGAGAAGATCTGAACACAGGCACACACATGGGGGGAAGATGAAGACACAGGAAAGAGGTGAGGAAACCAACCCCGCTGACACCTGGATCTTGAACTTCTAGCCTCCGGAAGTGTGAGAAAATAAGGTTCTCTTGTTTAATCCTTCCAGTCTGTCCTATTTTGTGATGACAGCTGAGCTAAATGACATAGTAACCAACTAAAGAATATAGAAAAAGAACAGAAATAGAAAAAGAACATTAATAGAAAACGGAAATAGAGTGATAAGTTTGACATAAAGATCTGTTTGAGAGTAAACCATAATAGAAAACACATTCTTTTCCAGGAAGAAATACATTCCTATCTAATTGGATATGGGCAACATTTGGAAATGAGCAAGACTCAGGAAGGACTTATTAAGTAAATAGCACAGTGACTTCCAACTCACATAGATGGGGCTTCCCCCACTCACTGATTAAGCACCCTGGCATTTGCTCTGATGATATGAATAAAATAATTTCTATTGGCACACATTTTGAAAAGAAGTTATTCACTTAGCAATCACTGTGCATCACGAAGATCTATCTTTAGCAGGAATTTGTGCACAATAAATGTATTTCAACCTGGAAAAATATTAAATATTCAATAAAACTTCATAAATTCTGTTTGAAATCTGAAAGTATTTTGGGAATTTTAAGAGTGCAGAAATACTAATAACTCTAGTGGTACAGCAAACTGTGGTAGTGGGAGTTTTACTCCTATTCCCATATTCTATAGCCATTAAAAGATGGATTTTTAATAAATTTTTGCCAAAACACTTTGAACAAGAATCTAAACAGGGTTATTCTTGTAAAGGAAATTTGGGGGTGGAGAGGAAGCAGAAGTTAAATAAGAAACAAGGAAGCAAAGAGAAAAAGCTAGAATGTTGGGCATTCTAGAACAGAACGGACCCAATTTCTACAATTCAATGGCAGGAGAATAACATGGAATAGTACCTTTTAACTAAAAGAGACTTAAGAGATAAAATAATCACATACTGTATAAATCTTGTTTGGATCCCAATTCAAACAAACCAACTATAAATCATTTTGAAAAAACTGGGGAAATTTGATTATAGGCTGAGGTTTACAGGACCTGTAGGTTTCAAACTGAAAATTTAGTTTAACGAGTTTTCGGAATGACAGTGGCGTTGTGACTGTGTGAGGGAAAACACACACACTTTTACAGACGTAGATTGAAGCACACAGGAGTGACATGACGGAATGTTTGCTGTTCACTTTAAAATGTCGGAATATAAACAAATTACACAGGGATGATAAAACAAAAATAACAAAATCTTGACTATTGTTTAATACAAGTGTAATAGAGATATGGAAATTCTACTTTTCTCTATATGTTAAAGTCTTTATGATAAAAAAACTTAAGAATATGTAGAAGAAATGTATTGACTTGGAAGGATTGAAACATAGTTAAGTGGAAAGTGCAAATATTTTAAAGTGTATATATAATGTTCTCCCTTTTTGGGGGAAAAATAGGAAAATACTGTGGTAAGTTCTCAGTGACTAAGCATTTTCTATGCTTTAGATGCCCTACTGGAATTATCACATTTAATTCTTAAAACAACCTTATGAGGTAGGTATTATTATCATCTCTGTTTTATGAATAAGGAACTAACTGCAGTAAAGTGACTGTCCCAATTTCACACTGAAGCACTAGAAATGAGATCTAACTCGGTCTGTCTTTAACAGAGCTCGCCCTTTTAACCTCTAACCTTAATCTTTAACCTCTAACCTCTAACTTTAACCCTAAAGGCTTTTCCTTAGCTTATATTGTAACTTTTCTATAATTAGTAGATTTTTTTGTAATTAAAGAAAACCTTACTTGCAGTAAAGCTTTGCTAGCTACCGAAATTTTCATTAGGTAATTATCAGCAACATCGAAGGAGCCTTCGGCTTTAACTTCCAACACAGTTGGGTTTCCAACAATTATTTTCACTAGTGGTAGTTCAGGTATTTGAGACCCTATAGGAACAAGGCTAGCAGTTAGTACTGAATCATAAAAATCCTAAACCATTTCATAATGATTGGCTAATCAGGATTCTAGAACATCAGAATCCATTATGAAGACTGTGTAATGCCTGTGAATACGGTTAGGAATTTCCATAGAGTTAATTTTAATAGTTACTAGAAAAATTTAACTTTGCAAATAGTTTTTCCAAATTTCTCGCAAAATATCACTCCACTTACCCCTTATTTCCTCAGCCAGGTTCTCGAGTGCATAGAAAGGTCATTTGGTTGGTACTGATCACACTGAGTTGGGTATACTCCGTAAAGAAACTGAAGGGTAGGCTCAGTTTAAAGGGCTGTCAGTCAATTGTCATGGAGAGAATACTTGTAGGCCATTAACACAATATGTCACCAGGGCAATTCCTGCCTGCAGGTCCCTTGTGTGCAAACTTTCCATGCTGAGAAACTTAAAAAAAAGGAGTTTTGAAACACTGTGTGGTCTAACAGTTATCTTTACTAATGGGAAATCAGGAATGGAAATAACTGATTTGCCTGAAGTCACACCTGAGGTTTCCCTTCAGTCAAAATCATCTGGCCAGCACTTCCTAACCTATAACTGGGGGTTGTGTTAAAATGCACATTCTGATTTAGCAGGTCCAAAGAGGGGTCTGATATTTCACATTCCACCCCCTAGCTTTATTGAGGTAAATTGACCATCAAATTGCATAGTTTAAAGTTGTATAATGCGATGATTTGTGATTTGCATATATTGTGAAATGGTTACTGCGATTAACACATGTACCACCTGACATGTAGTTATCTTGTGTGTGTGTGTGTGTGTGTGTGGTGTGACAATGCTTAAAATCTACTTTCTTAGCAAATTTCAAATACATAATACAATATGGTTAACTATAGTCACCATGCTGTACACAATGTCCCCAGAACTTTCTCATTTTATAACTAGAAATTTGTACCCTTTGACCAACATCTGCCTATTTCACCCCCGCCCCCAGCCCCTAGCAACCAGCATCTACTCTGTATTTCCATGGGTAAGACTTTTGTTTTTTTTTTAGATTTCACGTATGAGTGATAACTGTGCAGCATATGTCTTTCCCTGTCTGCCTTATTTCACTTAGCATAGTGTCTTCCTGGTTAACCCATGTTGCTGCAAATGGCAGGATTTCCTTCTTTTTTATGGCTGGACAATATTCCATTGTGCACATGGACTACTTCTTCTTTATCCACTGTTCTGTCAATGTCCACGTGTTATTTCCATATCTTGGCTATTGTGAGTAACGCTGCAACAAACACAGGAGCGGAGATATCTCATCGAGGTGCTGATTTCCCCTCCTTCAGATACATACCCAGAAGTGAGATTATTGGATCGTATGGTAGTTCTATTTCTGAGTTTTTGAGGCTCTTCCATACTGTTTTCCATAGTGGTTGAACCAATTCACATCCCTTCTAACAGTGCAGGAGGGTTCCCTTTTCTCCACGTCCTCCCCGACTTTTGTTTTCTCTTGTCTTTTTGGTAACAGCCACCTGACAGCTAAGAGGTGATATCTCATTGTGGTTTTCATTTGCATTTCTCCGATGGTAAGAAATGTTGAACACCTTTTCAGGTACTGTTGGCCATTTGTGACTTCTTTGGGAAAATGTCTATTCAGGTTCTTTGCTCAGTTTTTAATTGAATTTTTGGGGCTTTTTTCCCCCTTGCTATTTGGTTGTATGAATTCCTTATATCTTCTAGCTATTAACTCCTTATCAGATAATGGTTTGCAAATGTTTTCTCCCATTACCTGTTCATTGCATTGATTGGTTTTTATTTATTTTTGTTGTTGTTGTTGTACAGAAGCTTTTTAGTTTGATGTAGTCCCCCTTGTTTGCTTTTGCTTTTGTTGCCTGTGTTTTGGGTGCCAGTTCCCAAAACAAACAAACAAAATCATTGCCAAGACCAATGTCAAAGAACTTTTCCCTCATGTTTTCTACTAAGAATGTTGTGCTTTCAAGTCTTACAATTAGTCTTTAATCCATTTTTGAGTCGATTTTTGTGGCTGATGTAAGATAAGGGTCCAATTTCATTCACGTGATTATCCAGTTTTACCAGCTCTTAATAAAGAGACTATCCTTTCCCTACTGGGTGTTCTTGGCTCCCTAGTCCAAGGTTATCTGACTAGCCCTGGCCGGGTGGTTCAGTTGGTTGGAGCATTATCCTGTACACCACAAGGTCTGATCCCTAGTCAGGGCACATTCCTAGGCTCAGGTTTGATTGTGCCCCCCGCCCCCCATCAGGGTGTGTGTGGGAGGCAACCAATCCGTGTTTCTCTCTCACAGTGCTGTTTCTTCTCTCTCACTTTCTCTTTATAAAATCAACTTTTAAAGAGTCTTTGAGTGAGGTTAAAAAGAAAAGATTACTAGATATGCATGAGTTTATTTCCGGGCTCTATTCTGCTCCATTGGTCTGTCTGTTTTTATGTCAGTGTGTTTTGATTAACATGGCTTTGTAATAGAAGTAGTTTAAATTAGGAAGTATGATGACTCTGGCTTTGTTCTTTCTCAAGATTGCTTTGGCTTTTCAGGGTCTTTAATATGATATACCACAATAACAGAATAAAAAGTATCTATCATCTCAATGGATACAGAAAAAGTATCTGACAGAATCCAACATCTATTCATGACAAAGACTCTCAACAGATTAGGTAGGGAAGGAATGTAGGTCAACATAATGAAGGCCCTATATGACAAGCCCATAGCTAAGGTCATACTCACATGTCAGCATACTGATCATATTACCGAAAGCTTAAAGCTTTGCCTCTAAGACAGGGAACAGGACAAGGATACCCACTCTTGCTGCTTCTGTTCAACATAGAACAGGAAATTCTGCCCAGAGCAATTAGGAAAGGAAAAGAAATAAAAGGCCTCCAAATGAGAAAGGAAGAAGTAAAATTGCCTCTGATTGCACATGACAGGATCTTATTATATACAGGAAACCCTAATGTCTTCACCAAAAAACTGTTCAGAAAAAAAAGATCAGTAACATTCCAGGATACAAAGTCAAAATACAAAATTAGTTGCCTTCCTATACACTAACAATGAACTATCTGGAAGAGCAATTAAGAAAGCAATCCTGTTTATATTAACATCAAACAGAATACAATGCCTAGGAATGAGTTTAAACAAGGAGAGAAAAGGTCTGTACATTGAAAATTATAAAACATCATGAAAGACATTGAAGAAGATATAATGAGTGCAAAGGTGTCCCGCTGTGGCATTGTGATTTAGAATGGGGAATATGTATTTGGTCTTCTGTACCGGTTCCAGCCCAGAGCTCGTAAAACCCTCGGGATTTCCTAAGCAGTGAGAGGGACAAAGCTGTCCTTTGTTATGTTAATAAGGTGGCTTCTGGTCACACCCTGGGACGGGAGCTGCTTGCCTGGTTGGAATTTTCAGTCTCCACCCCCACCCCACACCCAGGATGGATCAAACCAGTGGCCAAAGAGTTATTTAATTATACTTACGGAATTAAGCCTCCATAAAACTGTACATTAAGATAAAGTTGTATTTTGAAGTCAGTGAAGAAAAGACACGTTACTTAATAAGTGATGTCAGAACAACTAGCTAACCACCTATGATACACCAAACAAGTCTACATAAATTAAAGAATTAAATAAAAAGTTAAAATCATAAAATGAAAACTCTACAATTACTTGAAGGAAATATGGGCAATTAGTATTATAACCAATGAGAAGGCATTCTAAAAGTTTCAAAAAGAAGTTTTTCAGGATATGAATATACAATATGAGGAAATCAAAATAGATGTCTTCCATTGTTTTTCAAAGCCTATAGTTTTCATTTATATGAGTTGTATTGGTTCTGTTTTTCAAATAAAAATAGTGGGTTTTTAAACCCTCTTTTAAAAATAGTGGGTTTTTTTCCTTTTATTATGTCTTTAAAAAAATCTCTCTAAGAGTTTTAGGTATCCTTAGTTTTAGCATCTTTCTGATTTTTCTGACATCTTAATTTCTTGAAGGTTAAAGTTTTCTATTTCCTGTGCCTGCTGATTATCCCCCCTGCCAGGCCATTTCCTCGCTTAGTTTCCAAATTGTTTTCCTCAATTCATGTTTAATTGAGCTTGATTTTTTTCCCCATAAAAGTCCATGTTGCCTGGGTTGTAAAAATATTCCACAAAAAGTTTTGTGCTAGCTGTTGTTGGTTCTCTGGGGTTATAATTATTTCTCACCTCGAGATTCCTGCATCCTGTGGGTAGTCTCTGCTGCTGCTCAGTCCTGGGGTTTGAGTTTTTTACAGGAGATCCTTTTTCCTCACTTCGAGTGCCATGGAAGTGATCATCCCCCCAGCTCCTTTTGTGGGTTGGTGGTTTGTAGAGTTTTCCTAATACCCCCTTTATGGACTAACTCAGTTCCAAAATCCTAACACGAAGTAGGATGGCCCAAAGTCACATCTCCTCTCAAGGTATGGGCCTTAAAATCCTTCCCCCTGCCTGTACAGCCCATATCTTAGCCTCATATCCTCCAGGAAACCACACATTAGGGAATTTTTAGGCTTTGAGTTCCCTCTTCATTTCTGCTTATAGATTTTTCTTTTCTTTCTCTCCCTTTATCTTTCCCTCCTCTCCTTCTAGTTCGGTTAATTACTAAATAAAAATTTGTTTCCAGGATGCCATTTTCCCATCATCATTAATGTTTCATTATTGCTTTTGTAATAAATAAATGCTTGAAAAAAATGGGGGAAAGTATAGAATTTTATTTAAAAGCCATTGTCTGCTCTCTCTGATGGATTAATGGAGAACTGTACATTCTGAGTAGGAGAAAAAAAAGGGGGGGAAAGCCATTGTCTGGCTTTAAATAAACACTTGAGACTTCTGGCCAAGATGGAGGCATGGGTAGACACACTGTGCCTCCTCACACAAACGAAAAAAGGACAACAACAAATTTAAATACAAAAAACAGCCAGAACTGTCAGAAAATTGAACTCTATGGAAGTCCAACAAGCAAGGCGTTAAAGAAGAAACATTTATCCAGACCAGTAGGAGGAGCAGTGATGGGCAACCGGGCAGAGAGGCCTTGCAGTAAGGCCTTGGCTGCAGGACTTCGCAAGGCAGGGGATATGCAGATAAACCAGAAAGAACAACTGAAGAGCCAGACAGACCACACAACCCAGGGTCCCAGTGCAAGGAAATAAAGACTCAAACCTCTGATTGGAAACACCTATGGGAGTTGAGGCAGCAGTGGGAGAAACTCCTGCCTCACAGGAGAGTTTGCTAGAGAGACCTGCAGGGTCCTAGAACATGCACAAATGACTGGGAATCAGCACCAGAAAGGCCCAATTTGCTTGTGGGAAGCAGGGAAAGTGACTGAAATCTGGCAGAGAGCTGAGCAAGTGGTACTGTCCCCTCTCAGACCCTCCCTCACAAACAGCGCCACAATGCAGCCATGTGGGTTGCCCCACCCTGATGAATACCTAAGGCTCTGCCCCTTACTATGTAACAGGTGGGCTGAGACAAAAAAAAAAAAATGGCCCAAATGAAATAACAGATCAAAGCTCCAGAAAAAATATAACTAAGCAACGAAGACATAGCCAACCTATCAGACATATAGTTCAAAACACTGGTAATCAGGATGCACACAGAATTGGTTGAATATGGTTGCAAATTAGATGAAAAAATGAAGGCTATGCTAAGTGAAATAAAGGAAAATGTACAAGGAACCAACAGTGATGGGAAGGAAACTGAGACTCAGATCAAGGGTGTGAACCAGAAGGAAGAAAGAAACATTCAACTATAACAGAATGAAGAAACAAGAACTCAGAAAAATAAGGAGAGGCTTAGGAACCTCCAGGATATATTTAAACATTCCAACACCCAAATCCTAGGGGTACCAGAAGGAGAAGAGAAAGAGTAAGAAATTGAAAACTTATTTGAACAAATAATTAAAAAAAAATCTTCCCCAATCTGAAAAAGAAAACAGACTTCCAGGAAACCCAGGAAGTTCAGAGAGTCCCACAGAAGTTGGACCCAAGGAGGAACACACCAAGGCACATCATTATTAAGTTACCCAATATTAAAGAGAAGGAGAGAATTTTAAAAGCAGCAAGAGGAAAGGAGAGAGTTACCTACAAAGAAGTTCCCCTAAGACTGTCAGCTGATTTCTCAAAAGAAACCCTGCAGGCAAGAAGGGGCTGGAAAGAAGTATTCAAAGTTATGAAAGGCAAGCGCCTACATCCAGGATTGCTTTATCCAGCAAAGTTTTCATTTAGAACGAAGGGCAGATAAAGTGCTTCCCAGATAAGGTCAAGTTAAAGGAGTTCATCATCACCAAGGCCTTATTATATGAAATGTTAAAGGGGCTTACCTAAGAAAAAGAAGAAGATCAAAAATATGAACAGTGAAATGACAATAAACTCACAGCTATTAACAACCGAACCTAAAAAACAAACAAACAAACTAAGCAAACTACTAGAACAGGAACAGAATCATAGAAATGGAGATCACATGGAGGGTTATCAGTGGCGGAGTGGGAGGGGAAGAGAGGGAGAAAAGATACAGAGAATAAGTAACATAAATGGTAGGTAGAAAATAGACAGGGGGAGGTTAAGAATAGTATAGGAAATGGAGAAGCCAAAGAACTTATATGTATGGCCCATGGACATGAACTGAAGGAGGGGAATGTGGGTGGGAGGGGGTATGCAGGGCAGAGGGGAATAAAGGAGGAAAAATGGGACAACTGTAATAGCATAATCAATAAAATATATTTTTTTAAAAAGTACAATTGGTTGGTACAGAGTAGGCTGGGGGATGTACAGGACAGTACAGGAAGTGGAGTAGCCAAAGAATGTATATGCATAATCCATGGACATGAACTAAGAAGGGGGATTTCTGGAGGGCATGGGTGGTACTCGGTGGAGGGGGGCAGAGGAGGACAATTTGGACAACTGCAATAGCATAATTAGTAAAATATATTAAAAAGCAAAAAAACCCCACACTTGAAATAACGATAATAATCCAAACCTTATTTTCCTCACTTGTAAAATGAGGATTATAGTCTAGCCCATTAGGGTTGTTATAAAAATTAAATTTAAAAATGTACAGCCTGCGAACCAGACAATCGCTGTTCGATTCCCAGTCAGGGCACATGCCAGGGTTGCAGGCAGGTTCCCTGCAGGCCAGTTCCCAGCAGGGGATGCACGAAAGGCAACCATACATTGATGTTTCTCTCCCTCTCTCTTTGCCTTCCCCTCTAAAGATAAATAAATAAAATCTTAAAAAAAATGTACAAAAAACCATTGAATACAGAGCCTCACACATTGTGAGTGCTCAATAATAAGAAGCTAATACTGTTATAAGTGGAATGCCAGCCACTATGGAAACCAAAGACACATCGAAGACTATATTTCACTTTCGAAGTAAACAAAAACATCTTTTTTTGATGTTTCCCAATAAAAATAAACTTACCTTTTCCGTGAGGTATGACCTTCACTTGTAGAGTCTGAGATTTCCCCAGGTCAACGTATTTCAGGACATTGAGGGATAGCGAATCATCATGTTGCTGAAACCAGTAATTACATGGTTTTGCAAATATCTCCCATGCCCGTCCATTCTTTTGCCCGAAGTCATATAGGAACCAGGAGTCTTTTACGAAAGTCGCACCGATGGGTACTATTCTAGGCATGGTCGCCTTAGCTAATGCGTTCTGACCATCCACGATGCTTATGATAAGGAAGCTGCTGTAACCGGGAATCACCACTGTCTTCTCCACGTCCGAATCTTTAAATGAGGAAGCCACACCTGGAGCTAAAAGGGGAATGATTCAGTATGAAATAAAACAGCCAACGTTCTCCAAGCAGACTGGTGGACTTCATCCGTGAACACACTGTTGGAGTTTTTAAACTATGGTCTTAACCATTAAACACATTTGCCGGACTTCAGGTTATGCATCAAATTAATTTATAGAAAGTGTGTCATGAATATGTCAAGCAAAGACCTGTACTTTATACCCTTTCCTATGAAATGAATTCTATAAAATTATTAGCAGGAAAAAAAACCATGTAGGGATTATAAGAAAGCTAATTTCTTTACTATAAAACTGACAAGAGCCTTAATAGCCTAGAGTCTTTATCATGATTCTTCAAGAGAAGGGTAAAGTAGCCAGTGATTCCCCATTCCCTAAAGTCTGCCTACACCACAGAAGGTGCTAGAAAAATATTTGTTGAAGGCATGAATAATGGATTGTTTAAGGACAGCATGAGATTTAGGAGAAAAGAGCCCCTAGGGCAGAACCATAAGGAACCCCACTGGAGAAGGCATGGAAAAACTCCACAAAGCAGACAAAGAAGAAATGAATGGAGAAAAGTCACCAGAGCACATGAGAGAAGTCAAAAGAAGGCTGTTTCAAGGGGAGGGTGGGGATCATTTGCAAACATTTTTTTTTTCTTTTATCATCAAATGTTTTTGATGGGTCATAGAACATAACAATTCTTGCCTCATTCTGAAAAAATAAATAGAAGTAGTCAGAAAAGAACCTCATAACTCCCTCTATTGTGCACACATCCTCTAATTTATCCCATTTACGTATATCAATAAAATCCTTTCCTACCTACTCCCAAGGGCCACGTAAGTTCATTCTCTCCCTCCCTTTCTAGTGAAATTCCCAGAGTTGCCCTGTTCATGGTCTTCACCTCCTCTCCTAAATGTTTGAATTTAATCCAATTACACTTTGGGCTGTATTACTCCACCCAACAGCAGCTTTTGTCCAAGTTACCAATGACTTTCACACAGACCCACTGGCCAGTTTTCTTTCCTCATTTTACCTGAGCTATTGGTGCATCTATACATCTTCCCTCAGTTCTCCTCTGAGCAGAACTTCCAACCTCCTTCCCAACGTTTCCCCATCTCCTGGACCACTGATTTTTAGGCCACCAGGGACAGGACCTGAGACCTTTCCTTTTTGACACCTACAGCCATTTGCCATGTCTCAGCTGGTTTCATAGTGCTGACTGCTCTGATTTACCTCTCTAGTTCAGGTGTTTTCCCTGAATGCCAGACTCGTCTTTCTTAATATGCACCTTATTTCTCTGCTTGGATGAGTAACAGCATCTTGAATTGAATGCGACCCCTCACCTGAGCATTGTAATAGCCTCCCCATTTCTCTGCTTTTCTTCTTGCCCTTTTTCCATCACTCACCCAGTCCATTCTCAACACAGCGGCCAATGGGATCTTGTTAAACCTTAAGTCCAGTCAGGTCACTTTCTGCTCATAACCCTCCAATGGCTTCTTGTTTACTCAGAATAAAACCCAAATTCTCCCATCCAAGTACTAACCAGGCCCGACCCTGCTTAGCTTCCGAGATCAGACGAGATCGGGCACGTTCAGGGTGGTATGGCCGTAGACAAACCCAAATTCTTACAATAAATTATACCAAGTTTTGATATATATCTATTATAGAATCCTTTGAAATAGAAACATCCTACAAAACTGTACTTGAACAACAATTAAATAAATAAATTAAAAAAAAGAAATATCCTACATAATAGCGATTCAACATCATTTTATTATGCAGGGTGAAGCATGCATAGACTTTCCATTTCCTGTGATTTCTCCTGAATATTGTTTCATACAAAACTAACATCATAGGAATGAATAAGAGGTACTACTATTGATGGAATATCAATGACATTATAGCTAGGTTTTATTATATTAGAAATACAAAATTCCTCCAAAACCCTAAGTAGATGAATACTTCTGTAGATTGGACTAAATTTTAAAATCTACTGTTGTATAAATGAGCATGGACAACCTTCTCAAAAGACAATTCTTCATTTTTATTAGCCATAAGAGCTATGGTTTATCATTACACTTACTTTGTGATTGAAGAGTAAGTTTAAAGAAATCTTGGTCTGTAGTGATGGAAAGGGAACTAGACAAACAGGGGCTTTTATTCACATCTTCTATTCCAAAAGGTTCTATTACTTCAGCAATAACCGCAGACAAAAATCCTTCAGAAATGCTATGTTGAAATGTCTTTCTAATGTAAGCCTTTCCACTATTCCTAAACAAACCAACACACGTTAAGGAATTTGGATAAAACTGTCGCTTAAATGAGCAAGTTTATGAACATACAAGTTACAAACAAAGTGGACCACACAAATGGATAACAAATGAACATTTGATTCATTTGTTACATTCTTCATTCAGAATTTGAACATTCTTCAGCCTCATTAGGTAATTAATAAAACATCAGTTATAGCAACAGGATATAATTTTTCACCTATTAAATTAACAAAGATTTTTTTAAAAATATTTTATTTATTTATCTTTAGAGGGGAAGGGAAGGAGAGAGAAAGAGAAACATCAATGTATGGTTGCCTTTCATGCATCCCCTGCTGGAAACCGGCCTGCAGGGAACTGGTCTGCAACCCAGGCAATGTGCCCTGACTGGGAATCGAACCTCGATTGTCTGGTTCGCAGGCCCGCGCTCAATCCACTGAGCTACACCAGCCAGGGCCAAATTAACAAAGATTTTTAAATGACAGGGTTCAGGAATGATTAAGAACTGAGTGGAGAAAGGCACTCATCCGCTACTGATGGGGATTATTGACTGACACAAACGTCCCAGAAAGCAATCTGATGTTACTCAATAAAAGCTATAGCCCTATGTGTCCCATTTGATTCCGTCAGCCTACTGATAAGGCTCTGTCCTAAGGAAGTAACCTGAAACATGCGGGTGTGGGGGGAGGGATCTCTCTGCAGAAAGGTGTCTGTCACAGCATTGTGAGGCAAGTCAGAAAGAATTGCCAACAATAGGAAAATTAAGTAGATATGAATACATGATCTACTTAGCCAAAAATGCAACTATTAACATGACATTTGACAGAGAGTTTTTAATTGCACAGAGAAAATGGTCATATTACAACGTCTAAATGAAAGAAGCCCAGTGGGGAAGCAAAGCTAATTCAACCCCAGGGGCAGAGGCAAAGGAACGTTACAGGTGAGGGGAGGATAAGATAACGACTGGCTAGCCCTGAAGGGGGTCAGGATGCTGTCGGGACCCTAAAATCCTAAGAGAATGGAGTAGCATCGTGGTCCTGCGAGAAGAGCAAGAAATGCCCAATGAACATCTACCTGCAGATGTAAGACAGGATTGGCTGCAAGGGGCTATTTCTTTTTTTTAATTTTTATATTCAAACCTCTTTATCAGTTTTTATGGAGTGGTACATATGCACCACATTCCAGTTCAGAAGTTTCCATATTATTTTCATAGAAAACTAAGTTTGAAAACAGCATTTGAACACAGCATGGTATTCTACCACAACCGAAACTTTTTTCAGAGTGTACGTAGTCCTTACAGGACTCAACAAAATCAGAAAGTGAACCAGGATGTAGATTTACTTCCTGTGAAGACTTTTATGTTATCTCTGAAAATGAAAAGGATGGCTTTTAAAAGCCCATTTCACTGTTTTATACTATTATGGCAACTTGGATACTGCAACACAGTCTATCTTGAGGGAAATTTAAGATTTTTTCCATGTAAAAGTCTGCACAGATTAGTTATTTCTATTAACAGTTGTCTTTTTTTTCGTTAATGAACCTGACATGCTGAATCTCACATTTTTTTATCATTTAAAAAAATATATTTTATTAATTATGCCATTACAGTTGTTCTATTCCCCTCTTCATTCCCCTCCACCCTGCACACCCCCTTCCCCACTATTCCCCCCTTTAGTTTATGACCACATGTCTCAAGTTATTTAGATTCTATATTTCCCATACTATTCTTGCCCTCCCCCCATTTTCTACCTACCATCTATGCTACTTATTTTCTGTACCTTCTCCCCCCTTCTCCTCCTCCCACTCCCCTGTTGCTAACCCTCCATGTGACCTTCATTTCTATGGTTCTGCTTCTGATCTAGCTGTCCTCTTAATTTGCTTTTGTTTTAGGTGTGGTGGTTAATAACTGTGAGTTTGCTGTCCTTTCACTGTTCATCTTTTTTATCTTCTTTTTCTTAGGTAAGTCCCTTTAACATTTCATATAATAAGGGCTTGGTGATGATGAACTTCTTGAATTTGATCTTATCTGAGAAGCGCTTTATCTGCCCTTCCATTCTAAATGAAAGCTTTGCTGGACAGATCAATCTTGGATGTAGGTCTTTGGATTTCATGACTTGGAATACTTCTTTCCAGCCCCTTCTTGCCTGTAAGGTCTCTTTTGAGAAATCAGCTGACAGTCTGATGGGAACTCCTTTGTAGGTGACTGTCCCCTTATCTCTTGCTGCTTCTAGGATTCTCTCCTTCATTTTAATCTTGGCTAATGTAATTATGATGTGTCTTGGTGTGTTCCTTCTTGGGTCCAAATTCTTTGAGACTCTCTGAGCTTCCTGGATTTCCTGGAAGTCTATTTCCTTTGCCAGATTGGGGAAATTCTCCTTTATTATTTGTTCAAATAAGGTTTCCACTCGTAACTGTTCCTCTTCCCCTTCTGGTACCCCTATAATTCAGATGTTGGAACGTTTAAAGATGTCCTGAAGGTTCCTAAGTCTCTCTTCATTTTTTTGAATTCTTGTTTCTTCATCCTTTTCTGTTTGGTCATTTTTTTCCTCCTTCAGGTCCACTCCTTTGATTTGTGTCCCAGTTTCCTTTCCATTACTATTGATTTCCTGTGTATTTCCCTTTGTTTCAATTAGTTTAGCCTTCATATGTTCCTCTAATTTGTGACTAAAATCAACCAGTTCTGTGAGCATCCTGATCACCAGTGTTTTGTACTGTGCATCTGAAAGTTTAACTATTTCTTCATCACTTAGATTTATCGGCTCTGAGTTGTTCTTGAGCCATGTTTTGATCTGTTCGTGCCTGTTACATAAGAGGAGAGGAGACTTAGTTGTTCATCAGGGCGGGGCCACCCAGGTCGCTGGTTTGTGACGTTGTATGTGGGGGCGGGGTCAGAGAGGGACAATGGTGGTTCCCTCTGCCGCTTCCTGCCACTGTGGCCTGTGCGGTCCAACTCACTGCTAGCTCCTTTGCTGGTTTATCTGTGCGAGAATGTGTGACCACGATCAGCCCTCGGTGGGTCCGCCCACTTCTCCGCACCTGGGATCTGCCCACGGCTGCTGGCGCATCTGGGTCACGGGCCCGGGTTGGTCCAGTGGATCTTTCCTGACCGACCCCGCTCTGCTGCTGGCTCTGCCCCTCTTACCGGTCTGGCTGAAGGGTTTGTTTGGCTGAACAGACTTCCGTGTAGTTCAATTTTCTGTGGTTTGGCTGCGTTTTTGTTGCTAAAACTTTGTTGTTTTTAAACTTAATTGTGCGAGAAGGCCCAATGCTTACACCTATGCCTCCATCTTGGTGGAAGTCCTGAATCTCACATTTAAATGCAAGAACAAAGGCCAAGAAAAACCAAGAGGGGGCACTGTTAATGTGTCATATATTTAGAGAAATGCAGTATGACCTAAGGCAGATAAATACCAGCAATGAACTAGAAGAGGGACCAGAAATGGACCACTTCGTATATGGAACTATGATATTCCACAGGATAACCTTGTGGATCAGTGGGGACCCACAGGGCAATTGATTACCTACCGATATATCGAGAAATAAATCATATTCTCATTTCACACTACATATATTAATTCCAGATGAATTAAAAACTTAAAAATAAATAGAAAAAGTTTGAAACCACTACCAGACACCATGGGAGAATAGTTAAATAAGTTGTGGTATCTTCACAAGAGTGAATCAGATACATATATCAATATCAAGTAATTTATGAAATATATGAAAAATTAAAAAGCATAGCACATTAAAAAAGGCAAATCACAGGAGAAGGTCGACAAAGCTAAAGAATTCATTTAGCAAAGCTAAATACATTATGATATACATGTGTGTGTAGAAGCTATAAAGAAAAAAATGTTCACACGAAACTCAAGACAATGCTTGTTTCTGGGGGACAGGTGTAGCCGTGGGGTGTGGGGAAAGGAAATCCACCCAGAATGACGCCGAAGGGAAAAGGGACCCAGAAGAACCCGGACTCCCAGATGTGTGGCAGTGATGGGGCAGTTTGGTCGTCACCAGTTCCAAGAGTGGCACTGTCCTCTTCAAAGGATTCTGGAGGTCTCCATCAGAAGGAGCTCCTGCCCCCTTTTTTCACCTCCCTTCTTTCATCCAAACTAGCAGGGCTAGGAACCTCAGCTATGACAGAGGAGGGCATGGACAAGAAGAAAATTAGAATGAGAGACATTCCACCTCCCCACACTCCCAGCTTCCCAATTTGGGTCAGGTTCCAGATAGAGTTTGGGAAACAAATTTAAATTGGTTAAGAGTGTCCAGTTTTTTTTAAACACTAGACAGAGATGTTGTCATGTGATTATTACTCTTTTAAGTCAAGGAAATATTCATTTATTTTCTGAGAGAAAAGTTACGGTTCTCGCCTGATACTTCGTCTTGAGGTAGAAAGGAAGTAAGTCCACAGAGGGGATTTTGGAAGACACAGGAGAAGGAAAAACAAAGTTGGTTTTTCCAGCGTATTCAGTAGACAAGTTAGTTACACATCAATTGGCCCAGTTACTCACCTGCTTCAAGGCCTTCAGGGCTTCCTCCTCTCTTAGACTAACATCCAGATTCCTCACTGGGGCTCCGAAGGCCCTGCCTGACTTTGCTCCACTGTCCTGAATGACTTTCCCCCTTAGTCCATGACACTGAGGTCTCCAGGTTGGTTTTTGTTGTTCGATTTCACAAACACATACCAAGCTCCTTGTGGCTGGGGGCCTTTTACATGCTGTGCTCTCAAATCTGGAACCTCCCCCCACCCCCGTTCCTCATTCTTCCATCTTGTTATGAGCATCCCTGTCCTGAGAACCTTCCCAGAGCTTCCAACAGGGCTCAATGCCCAGGAAAATGCTCTCTCAATGCTCCATGCTTTTCTGTTGTAGACTTTTTTAATTTTAACCTCTCCCTGTCTAGTTAATGCCCACAAAAATTATGCTTCTTCTTCCTTGTACCTTTCTCCCTTGTTCCTCCCTTCCCCCTCCCCATGGAAACCCTCCATGTGATGTCCATTGCTCTGGTTCTATTCCTGTTCTAGTTGTTTGCTTAGTTTTTGTTTTCATTGTTTTTCTTTCTTTTACTTTCTTTTAGGTTCAGTTGTTGATAGTTTTGAGTTTATTGTCATTTTAATGTTCATATTTTTGATCTTCCTCTTTTTCTTAGATAAGTCCCTTTAACATTTCATAAAATAAGGGCTTGGTGATAATGAACTCCTTGAACTTGACCTTATCTGAGAAGCACTTTATCTGCCCTTCCATTCTAAATGAAAGCTTTGCTGGATAGAGCAATCTGGGATAGAGCAATCTGGGAAAGTCCCTGCCTTTCATGACTCCAGATCTTTCTTTCCAGCCTCTTCTTGCCCACAAGGTTTCTTTTGAGAAATCAGCTGGTGGCCTATGGGCGCTCCTTTGTAGGTGAGTCTCTCCTTTCCTCTTGCTGTTTTTAAGATATTCTCCTTATCTTTAATATTGGGTAACTTAATGATGATGTGCTTTGGTGTGTTCCTCTTTGGGTCCAGCTTCTTTGGGATTCTCTGGGCTTCTTGGACTTCCTGGAAGTCTATTTCCTTTGCCAGAGTGGGGAAATTTTCCTTCATTATTTGTTCAAATAAGTTTCAATTTCTTGCTGTTCTTCTTCTCCTTCTGGCACCCCTATGATTCGAATATTGGAATGTTTCAAGTTGTCTGAGAGGTTCAAAAGTCTCTTTTCATTTTTTTGGATTCTTGCTTCTTCACTCTGTTCCAGTTGGATGTTTATTTCTTTCTTCTGTTCCAAATTGTTGATTTTAGTTCTGGTTTCCTTCCCTTCGCTGTTGGCTCCCTGAATATTTTGCTTTATCTAATTTTGGGTATCTTTCATTTTTCGACCAACCTCAATCTGTGAGCATTTTGATTCCCAGGGCTTTAAATTCTCCATCAGAAAGGCGGGCTATCTCCCCATCACTTAGCTCTCTTTCTGAAGTTTTGCTCTGTCCTTTCGTTTTGACTATTATTTCTTTGTTCAGGCCCCTGTTAAGTTGTAAGGGGGCAGGGCAACCCTCCTTGCTGCAGTGCTGCCTGTGAGGGAGGGGCCGGAGAGGGAACAGTGAAGCTCCCCTGCTCGTCTCTAGCCTACTTTCCAACGAACTCTTGTGTGAGACTGGGTTTTTTTCCACCATGGTAACCGCTGTAGTCCAAAGCCAGCTCTGAGGCTCAGTTTCCCTTTAAGTCAGCCCCGCCTGTGTGCCACAGTCAGGCCCCCTGTTGTAGACTTATGTCAACTGTAATTACCTTCTTGCCTACTTCCTGTGCTAGAATACAAGTTCGAGGGATCTCTTCCTCATGGCTCTATCACAGCACCAACCACAGTGCCTTTGTGGATGAGTGCTCAGTAATTACTCACGGAAGAGATGAATGAATGGCTCACTGTGCTTTACCCCCTGATTATCTAGCTCTCTGCCTTTGGCCTAGTGCTGGCCTCAAAATTTCGGGCTCCCAGATCCTTGAGGGCCCAGCTGATGTTCCGATCACCCCAGTTCTTTGACCTTGGTTCTTTTATATCCTGCCTTGGGAATGCCTGCCCCCCTGCCAGCAAAGCGACTGCATCTGATCACAAGAATGTGCTGTTCTGGTTTCCAAATATTCTGATCTTTAAGATAATTTTTATAGATTAGGTTACAAGAAACTCAGGTTAACATTGAGATCATAGGAGCACATTAACTTTTTAAAAAGTGATTCTACATTCCCTGTAGGGGCATGCCCACAGTGTCAACATGCATGAACTGACCTGGAATGCCACACAGATAAAAGCCACTGAAAACAAAAGAGATTGTGGGTGCTCTTCTCAGAGACGGAAAGTTCTGCAAGCCTCGTGGGAAAACACTACTGCCGGCATTTGGGCGTGGGGTGCTGGCTGCGGGGCCAGGTGTGTGCGGACAAACCAGTTCCCGTGGACTAAACAGACTTCTGCCCGGGTGGAAGAGTGCCCCCCACATTTGGGATAGGGCGAGTTTTTGGTAATCTGAAATTGTTCCTTTTCTGGTTGTTAGTTTTGGGGGGGTTACAGAATTCATAATGCTCTTCAAAGACAGTATTTAGGCCTTAAAGAGGACTTTAAAGGTCACTGGCTCTTGCCAGTATCTTAGAAGTAAGTGCGCCTGAGAATTCCATGTACCTGGTCCTGTAGTATTTCATGCAAGACGGCCTTTGCCACGTTAGCTGTGTTTGTTTTTAGGACATAGGAGAACATTGTGGAGAAGGAGTATCCAGCCTGGCCTTGAACATTTTATACTCCAGGTGCTAAATGCGCACGTCTATAGCTTGGCCTCCTGGTGCCAATATAACTGGCTCCCAGTCTCTGAAACTGTGGTATCATGCAAGGTACCTTGGAGTCTACCAATATATTTGGCCTTGTGAGGTGTCAAAAAAAAAAAAAAAAGACTCACTCTATTTGAGCAAGAAAATGACTCAGAAAAGTAGGCTCAAAACTGAGAGCCCAGAAACCAGTGTGCAATCTAAATAAATGTGACGCACTAGCTACCTGGAGTGTATCACTTTTCCAGAGTGAATGTTGCTGAATTTCTTGGTATATACTTTCTCCTTTGGCTCATTGGCGGGCACGTAGGCATAGAAGATCATTTCCTTCGTGGAGATGTACTGTGGGGCCAGTGCGGTCTCAAAGCCCATGTCGGGAGCCTGGAGTGGGGAAAAAAATATTGCATGTAAACCATTTTATACTTCAACGATGATAAAGTGTAGATTACAGATTTGTTTCCAGTCCTCACCCATAGGAATACTATCTCAGCAGGTGCTGTGTGAATATGCGTGTGCGTGCAAGGAAAACGTCTGAGGAGTAAGGTTTCCTGTCAGTGTCCCGTGCCCTGCCCTGACCGTGCCGCTCGGCCGCTTTGCATCGTTCTGCCGGGGCACACGCCCAGGTTGCGGGTTCATTACCTGGTCAGGGCATATACCAGAGGCGACCAACTGATGTTTCTCTCTCACATGGACATTTCTCTCCCTCTCTTTTTCCTTCCCTCCCCCTCTCTCTAAAAATAAATTTAAAAATCTAAAAAAAAAAAAAAGAAAGAAAGAAAAGAAGGGTTCCCCTGCTGTTTGTAGAAGGCTGGAGCTGGAGGGTGTACAGAGACTCAAGTGTTCCCCATTGTGTGCACAGGACGAATCTGGAGGTGCGGATTTTAAACTTCGTTCTTAGAGTTTTATTTCCGACAGGCGCTGGAAAGTACCTCTCTTCCCTTGCAAGTTGCCGCTCCTGGTCCCATGCTGGTGACGTTGCACAGCTACTGTCCGAGTCGCCGACTCCGGTGGCAGGTGCCATTCTCACTTGCGCCGGGTTGTGAGGTTTTCCCTCATGGTCAGCATGGGCACCCTCTGCCCGGCTCTCTGACCCAGAGGGCCCTCTATTTGACGCACCGCTCTCCGATCCCAATCCTGTCAAGTTGGGAACTTTTAGGGGGTGAGAGGAGAGGTGGAGCCCGGCCTCCAGGAGGCTGCTGGAGCCAACCTTGTTTCTAGACGCTAGGAGTGGTACACAGCAGGGGCTGGTCCGGGGCCCAGCCGCCAGAGAATTCCTCCACCTCCAGCTTTCTGTTATGCTTTTCACGATTTAAATTTGGGAACTCGCTGGGAAGGGGAGAGAGTGGGAAACAGATGCCGGGGGAATCAGCATGGGACTGAACAGATGGCTTAGGGACTCTGAAAAGGACGAAAGGGCCTCCGAATTAATTCTGTAGGACATTCTAGCCTGGGCGTGCCAAGAAGGTCCCACGAAAAGTGTGTGCAAGACGGTGAAAGGCAGCGTGGTGATGACTAAAAGCACAGGCCCTGGCACCAGCGGCCTGGATGGACTCCAGTTCCCATCGCTGACCAGTGGGAGACGGCGTGGGGTAACCGATTTAGTCTAGCTGCACCTCGCTTCCTCGTGGGTAAAATGAAGGTCCCTGGGTGTCCTCAACAGCAGTGCCCGGCGTGCAACAAGGCCGAATAAAGTGGTTGTTTTTTTATCCAGGTGGGTTTGTTTGCAGGGAGGGAGGTGACAACATCGAGTGTGAGTTCCTTGAACTCATCCTGAGTATAAAAACGCCTCTTGGCATTTGATTTGTATGGTTTAAACTTTCACAGAAGAGAAGTAGGACGTTTTCTACAAACTGCGAAGGTCGCGGAGCAAACTGCTGTTTTGGTTCGTTCCACCCGCCATTCTCGTCATTGGACTGGCATCTATGCACTGCCCGCCCCGCAGACTGGCAGATGCTTGGGGGTCACTCTCTCCCAACACCTCGGACAGGAAACTAAAACACCATCCTTTTTTTCTTACTAAGTTTTTATTTTTCAATCACAGTTGACATACAATAGTCTATTAGTTTCAGGTGTACAACCCAGTGATTAGACATTTACACAACTCGCAAAGTGATCGCCCTGATGAGTCTAGAACCCGCCCGACACCATACAGAGTCATCCCAATATTACCGTGTTCCCTGTGCTGTACTTCGCGTCCCCGCGACTGCTGTGTGACTGCCAGTCTGCACTCCTTCACCCCTTCACCCTTCCACCCAGCCCCCAGCCCCTCTCCCATCTGGGGACCATCAAAATGTTCTCTGTATCTGTGAGTCTGTTTCTGTTCTGCTTGTTTGTTTATTTTGTTTTGAGATTCCACCTAGAAGTGAAACCACATGGCATTTGTCTTCCTCTGTGGGACTTATTTCTCGCGGCCCAACACCCTCGTTGCAGATTGAAACGCCCTCTTGGCCTGGAGGTTTGAGATGCTCTACCACAGGCAGAGTCACCCTTTATCCTCCTTCCTTTGGGCAGGTTTTATTAACCCCCAGTCAGAAAATCCCTTTGGTGCTTCGCCTTTGTGTTGATGAGAGCTCACGTTCATGGCTGTGTGCCTTCACATTAAACATGGAGATTATTACAACGATCTGTATGTAATATCAACCGTGAAAAAGACAATAAATCCTTCCTATGTTAGCACTAGAAAAGGAAGAAATGAGGGGACAGGGCTAATGTAAACAAGGGCAAATCAACAGGAAACGCAGAACTGGTGTTTGCTCAAGGTCAATCTTGAGAGGTATAAAGTCCAACCTTCCGTGAACCTGGGTGGGCAGGAAAGGATCCAGCTTAGACTATCTATGTGGTGGCGTTTTGTGGTGAAGATATTTGTGTGAAGCTACTCAGGGTGGAATTAAATCTGTACGACCCTGAATGAGGCTCGAGAGGTTTGGGAGATGTTTTCTGGAGCATGGAGCTTTTTCCTTCAGTTATATAGAGCAAACTGCATTACTAAGAGTTTGTCCCAAAGAACATACTTTCCCATTTTCCCGTTCTGTGCATAGAATGTGGCATTTCCTTTTAACACAAGGCAAACTGCTGACATGCATTCCATCACTGACCTGGCCAAAAATAACTTTAGAATTTCCAAGGGCGGCATGTGGCCCACCGGCTACAGAATCATCTGGAGTCAGTTTATGTATGAATCCCATGTGGTCATAGTACAACGTGAAAATTTTATCAGTAATAGATCCAATGTCACTGTATGTTTCTAATCCTGTTAGGAAAGAGACAAAAGGCTCTTGGTATTGATCTCATGCAACTAGAGAACTTTTAATAACACACTTGTAAAAACTCCTCATTTAAACTAAGGTCTGGGCATAGATCTCTGAGACTCCGAGACCCCGGAATTAGTCAAGTACACACTAGCCTTTGCTAAGGCCCTAGGAAGTCATTCCCAGCCTCCGTGTCCTTACAGAACCCATTCGCTGAAGTAGGTGAATGACGGATAGAGTGAGCAGGTGTTAAAGACGGCTGGAAGAGGTTAGCTCCTCCAGTTGTGGGGTCTCTTCCTAATACCCGGGCGTCAGATTCTTAAACAGGCAGGAGGCAATGAGAAAATAACCCTCTAGATGGCAAAGGGAATTATTGTCGAGACCCCTGGAGCATAAGCCAAATTAGACGATGTTCCAAATCTGGTAACCTGGGTTTCTCTCCTGCCCTAGGGTGAGACGTTAAGAGGCTCTGGGAGGAGTCTGGTAGGACCTCAGCATCCACTTAACCAGACACAGACCCAGGGAAGGCGAGAGCTGCCTGTGTGGAGGATGCAGCCGGAACGAACGTTCCGGTCTCAGGAGGAACCCGGCTAATTTCCACAGCCCACCCCCAGCTTTTCCAAGCTGGACTGGGCTCTCCTGAGAGGTCCACCCTTGGGTCCCAGACCCCTGAATGCTGGAGGGTCCTAGTTCTCAGAGCTTATATCTCTTCTCTGGCTGTTTCTGCAGGACTCATCCAGTTTTAGGGTTTAAAATCCATTTTTAGGAGGGGGGCTCCTGAACTTAAACCTCCCATCTGGTTCTCTTCTATGAAGTCCAAGTTTGCATCTAACCGACAGCTCACCGACAGCTCCGGATCCCCACCAGGCAGGCGTCTCGAGCTGGATTCCCCCCAAACCAAACTCCTAACCCTCCTGCAAGCCTCCCTCATCCCGAGGCCCTCACTTCCATGGTCAGCATTACCCCTGTTGCTCAGTCTGGAAACCCTGGGCTTGTTTTTGATCCCTCTGACACCCTGTAGCTAATCCGTCAGCAAAGTCTGTCGACTTCAGCCTCAGAGTATCCGTGGAACTCAGCCGCTCCTCACCACTCTCACTACTGTGCAAGCCAACATGACATAAAAAAGGAAGCAGTGTATTACGAGGGATTAGCCCATGCGATTGTGGAGGCTGAGAAGTCCTATGACCTGTCATCGCAAGCTGGAGAGCCACAGGCCTGAGCACCAGGGGGAGCCTGAGAAGTGGGGGGGTGGGGAGGGCACTAAGGCAAGCCCCCCTTCAAGGGCAGGAGACCAACGCCCCAGGTCAAGCCGACAGGCAGAAAGCAAAGGGGGTGACTTCCTCTTCCCTCTGCCGTTTGGTCCTACTCAGGCCCCCAAAGGCCTAGACGATGCCCACCCCCACCCAGCAGGCTCTCCGTTCCACTGAGTCCACCCGTGCAAATGCTCCTATTGTCCAGAAACCCCCTCTCAGACACACCCAGAAGTCATGTTTAATCTGAGAGCTTCTTGGACCTGTCAAGCTGACACATAAAATTAACCATAAAAATTGCTAAGGTTCAATATGCCATATGTCATCTATAAACGTAAGTTATATTTTTTCCTACATGTTAATGTCTTGTGAATGTTTTATAATTGATGTTCTACAGGTACTTTCCAGAAGGTGGCGCTCAAGCCACAGTGGTCGAGTTCCTATTTGTACCTCAGCTCTTTTACACGGTTGTCACTTTCAGTTTCTGGAATCACTGGCATAATGCACAGTTGAGTTTTTATCGCTGCTTAAAATGCCTTAAAAACATTACATTATAATTTGACATCGAATCAGTTACTGTGGGTGCAGCACAAGGGGGAAACCAAGCAAGGCCAACATTCGCCAATAAAGCAAAATGGGCCTGGGAAGAAACACCACAATTCTACATTTTCTTGTAGAACCACCACCCAGTCCTATATGGGACCTAAGAAAGGTGGAAACTCACAAGCAGATGGAATTGCATTATGTTTTACTACGGAGATGACATGCAAAATCGCCTGATCCTGTACCCAGCAACGCAACTCCAGGCGGGGGAAACAATGTACAGCTATCCATGCATCTCCCAGCATCACTGTTAAAACTCTGCGGCACAGCTTAACCAGAATCGTTTTTCATTCTCTTTGTTAACCGGGTGTGTCTCACAGCGAATGAGCCTCAGGTTTGACGAACTGTAATGTTTATAATGCTCTCATGGTGGCTTTGCATATAGGTAACCAGTCGAGGCAGCTGCAGAGTGTCAGGTAACACTATTTGTCTCTGAAGGTTCTTTAGGTAAATGTGTGCTGGTCGCCGTTGCAGCAGAAAAATCCAAGTCTGGCCTGATTGTTTCGTGCCTTTAAAATTCACTTACCTTTTCGATTTTAAATTGCTCGGAAGTGTTTTTGCTTTTAGTTTTTAAAAAAGTAATGTTTATAATCAGTTTTGGTTTTCTTTGCTTTTATTTTCAGTATTTATTCACTTAAGACTCATGTAGATAAAACAGAGAGGCACAGAGCTGCCTCCTCTGTGCAGCGCTGGATATTCCTAAACCTTGCAAGTTTCTTGATCTTTAGTTTCTGTATCTGTCATTTTAGAGTCTTTCTACCCACTGGTATTTCATTCTGTGCATGGCCATGTTTCCATGGTTTATATCTAAAAATTTTTTAAAGTTTAGAACTTAGATTGCCAATTTCATTTTGTTTTCTTAGGTGTTAATTATTTTTTCTGTTTCCAAAGTCATCTTGCTTAGTCTGTTTTGATTTTTGTTCCACAAGAAGCCCTGGTCCATGCTCAGGAGCTCTCTCTCTCTCTCCCTCCTTCCCCCCAATCCAGTGCACCGGCAGGCTGACTCCCAGGGGCCAGACACTGGTGCTCTGTTTCCAGTGGGCTTGTGGTTGGGTTTGACAAGTGAAAGGCACTAACAGGAGATATGAACAAGGGAAGGAGAGAGAAGACTGTTTGTCTACCTACCTGCCTATTATCCATTTATCTGCAGTAGCCCTTTAATCAAAGGGCCTGTAATGAATTTCCTCCATTGCTAGTATTTGGATATTTTACGGTCATTGTTGGTTCTTTTAACTGTCCACTGCTCTTCAGGGGAAACACTTGAGTGGAATTATGTTTCCAACCAGAACCACAACTGATACAGTGCTCTTATCAGAAATGTCCCTGGAAAGCAGAATATCAAGGCAGGATTCTGGGACTGGGTTGCTCACACATTTAAGGAACGCGCAGGTGACCTACCTCTGGTAGGTTTTTGTGACACCCGCAACCCCTGAGCACAGGCGCATCACAGTGCCTCAGATTATTGCTGGGAGTGGCGTCAGGGGGACTGCCTGTGGGAGGCAAGACTTCGGGGAAATGGGGCGGTGTGCTTGAGTGCAATGACAATATGATTTTCACAAAGATTGTGGGGTGGTATGACTTTTATGTCTATATTAGAGAGCTGGCAAAAATAAATTTAAAAAATCTTATGACCTTGCATGTCTAACTCAAGGGCAGAGTAGAGCACCCGACAGCTTTATGGGGGGAAAATAAACCTTACCTCAAACCACATATACAAAGTTAGAAATTATACATAGGCCTATCTAAGAAATCTAAAACAATCTGCTAGAAGAAAGTGGGAGAATGTCTTGCTAACTTTGGAACAGGCAACCATTTCTCAACAGGATATGAGAAGCAAGGAGTACTAATCATAAAAGATTAATAAGTTTAACGTTTGCAAATCAATAATTTGGTTCATCAAAAAATACCACAAAGAGAATAAAAAAGACAAGCAAGTTGTTGGGAAAAGATATTTGCAAGCTACTGTATTTTTCAGACTATAAGATGCATCCCCTCCCCCCCAAATTTGGGAGGAATAATGGTTGTTAATGCTGCTGTTGAGTTCTATTTACATTTACATTGGTGAAATATTATGTTATTTATGTTATTAAATATTTTACCACATTTTTTGCTTAAATTTTTTTTTATTTTTCTCCTCTAAAACCTAGGTGAGTCTTATGGTCCAAAATATATGGTACATTTGTACAAAAGGACTCATATCCATAAGACATTAAAAAGCTCATAGAAATCAATAAGAAAAGGTCAATTCAATCAAAACTTGATTTTAAAAAGACCTGAAGATATAATTTACAAAAAAAGATATAAAAGTTGGCCGACGGACATATGAAAATGGGCTCTGCATCACTGCTCACGCACAGGAAATGAGATGCCGTTGCACACTTAGTGCCGTGGCTCAGCATTGCAAACACTCACAACCAAGTGCTGGTGAGAAGGGGCAACCGCACTTCTTCCCGCTGCTGGCGGGACAGTGAGCGGAGGACACTCACTCTGGACAAGTGTCGCAGCACTTCATGTTTTTCCCACCAAAAGCTAAACAAACATATACTGGACGATGCAGCAATTCTATTCCCAACTACACCACCCCCCAAAAAAAAAAGTTCTGTCCAGCAAAAAAAAATACATACTTATGCAAAAAGTTTATAGCTACTTTTTAAATAATAGGCCTCACGTAGGAATGATTCAAATACCCATCAGCAGGGCAATGGACGAATACTTTACAGAATATTCATACAGTGGAAGACTGCACCACAGTGAGAGAGAACAAAGTTCTAACACAGGCAACAATCCGAAGGACTCTCAGAGTTGTAAGGGTGAATGAAAAGAGTCAGAGGAAGAGAAGGGGGGAAAAGGTACAGAGAATAAGTAGCATAGACGGTAGGTAGAAAATAGACAGGGGGGAAGGCAAGAATATTATGGGAAATATAGAATCTAAAGAACTTGTGACGCATGGACATAAATGAAAGGGGGGATGTGGGGGAGGGGTGTGCAGGGTGGAAGAGAATGAAGGGGGGAATAGGACAACTGTAATGGCATAATCAATAAAATACATTAAAAAAAGAAGAGTCAGATACAAAAGAATATATAGCACACAATTCAATTTGTGTGAAGTTCAGCACCAGGCAAAACTATGGGATTAGGAGCGGGAATACTGGCATGTGTTAGCAGCACAGTGATGGCAAGGTGGCTGCCGGGAGCCTTCTGAAGCCCTGAGCAGGGCCCATGCCTCGCTCGACTTCCCAATGAAACTCAGAGTCATTTTTGTTGATTTCATAGTCATATGTTGGCTGAACATTGGATTCTTGAATGCTACCACACAGACGCTATCTTGACAAATGATCCAGACGAACAGACCACAAAGGTAACCTTGACACCAGCATGAACTGAGCAAAAGCGGTATTGACGTAACCGAGACTAAGTCAACACAGCGGTGAAGATGTGGGGAAACAGGAGCCGAATTCTGTGGTCTCTCCTCACCCTGGAATCAGGAAGGACAAAGAGACTCAGTGGTGACAGAGCTGACTATGCCACTGAGCACCAAGGACACAATCCTGGGGTCCAAGAAACCGGGCTTTCTGAAGCCACGTCAGGAACCTGGGGAAAGTGTGTTTACCATTGTATTGGAGTCGTAACAAGACCAGAAAAAAACTGGTTTGAAGCTAGACAGTCAAGAATGCTGACAATGTTAGAAACAAACTAAAAGAAAACCGCTCTCATGCTTGCCTTGGGGATAATCTGTTTTTCCCACTCTGGTTGGGCCTTATCAGATGTCCCCAAGTTCACCCTGATGCTCACACTTAACTCGGTGGTCTGTGCAAGTACTACTTGAGTGTGGTTGGGAGACTCTATTCCTGAAGGTGGTCTCCCTTGCCCCTTAAGTTACTGAATTTCAGCATTACTTTTATACAGTTGGTAGTGTCCTCACTGTGTGAACGCTAACAAAATAAGCCAAATATATATTTTATATATTATATGTTTTTTACATCATTTATATATTTTATATACATTATATATGTTTATGTATTACATAGAGATTTTCAAAAGTTATGTTTATGAATCTTTTATGATTAGTACTTCTTGCTTCTAATATCCTGTTAGGAATGTTTGCCTTTTCCAAGGTTAGGACGACTCCTGCCTCCTTCTAGCAGATTGTTCTTGATTTCTTATATAGGCCTATGCAAAAATTTGTGCACAAACATTCATAATGGCATTATTCATAAGACTCAAAAGTGGGAAAAACAATCAAATGTCTATCGGCTCAAACATCCTGATAAATGGGTCCACAAAATGCGCTCTATCCACACAATGAAACATTATTCAGCCATAAAAGGAAAGGCGTACTGATGTACACTACATAGTGGATGGAACTTGAAGACGGTATGTTCCGTGCAATAAGCCACTCACACACGGGCAAGTACGGTAAGGTATGATCCGAGGGACAGGGCAGCCACGTTGATGGGGATGGAAAGTCATTGCCAGGGGCTGGGGGGAAGGAGAATGAGCAAGCTAGTGTTTCGTGGGTGTGGAATTAAGTTTGGGAAGATGAGAAAGTTCTGGAGGGAGACAGATGGTGATGATGGTTGTGAAGCAATTTGAACGTACTTCATATCAGTAAACTGTACACCTCAACATGGTTAAAATGCTAAAGTTTGTATTATGTATATTTTACTATAAAAAACAGATAAATAAATAAGTAAAGGGGGAGCAAAAAGCCAAAAGAAAGCCATTAGCAGAAATCAAACAAGGAAAAGGAACAACACGCCAAAAGAGGAAAAAAGGAGGAGCTAAGGAAAGAAAGAAAATTCTGGAGTACCGGGCCACGCTACTCCACACCCAGCCCTGTGGGCAATGTTGAGAGAAGGAAAGGAAATGAAAGGTTCCTGAGGACCCTCAGTCATGCCCTTCTAACAAACGAGAGGTGGACAGAGGATGAGAGGGCACCCTCAGTGAACGCAAAGGGAGAAGCCAGGCCCTCCGGACCGAAGCCAGATCACAGCCTTCCCAGGCACCGCCCCGAGCCGAGAAAACGAATCCCCATCCTACCTGACAAGGAGAGGCAAACAGGTCTTGAGAACAATCCACCTGCGTTATATCAGGGCAAACAGCATCAAAAGCAAGAAAACACCCAGAAATGATCTGAACCAAGGAGATTAAAGGTAACCCACAAAATGGGAGAAGATATTTGCAAATCACATATCCGAGAAGGGAGTAATACCCAGAATACGTAGAGAACTAAAACTCAACAGTAAGAAAAATACATGTAATCGAATTAACAAACGGACAAAGGACTTGAACAGACATTCCTCTGAAGAAGATCTACAAACGGACAATAAGCACAAGGTGCTTGTCATCACTCAGCACTAAGGAAAATGAAAGGAAAAACTGTGGTGAGGCACCGCCTCACACCCGCCAGGAGGGCTGCAGTGGAGAAACCAGAAAACAGCGAGTGTGGATGGGATGTGAGGGGATCCGAACTTCTGTACTGCTGGTGGGAAGGTCAAATGGTGCAGCTGTTGGGAAATGTATGCGGGGTTCTCAAAAAAAGAAATAAAAAATAGCATTACTATGCGATCCAGCAATTCCACT
Source organism: Artibeus jamaicensis (assembly GCF_021234435.1). Classification (NCBI taxonomy): domain Eukaryota; kingdom Metazoa; phylum Chordata; class Mammalia; order Chiroptera; family Phyllostomidae; genus Artibeus; species Artibeus jamaicensis. The sequence goes on along the minus strand of NW_026521831.1, from coordinate 9,228,588 downwards.
TCTGGGAATATTCCCCAAAGAATTGAAAGAAGGGTCTCAAAGAGAGATTTGTGTGCCCAGCTTTCTAACAGCGCTATTCACATTAGCTAAACCATGGAGGAAACCCAAGCGTCCATTAGTGGGACAAACAAATGAGCAAAATGTGGTGTATACATAAGTGGAATATTATTCAGCCTTAAAAACGGAGAAAAGAGCCCTGGCTGGTGTAGCTCAGTGGGTTGAGTGCAGGCCTGCAAACCAGAGCATCGCCAATTTGATTCCCAGTCAGGGCACATGCCTGGGTTGCAGGCCAGGTCCCCAGTATGGAGTGTGCTAGAGGCAAGCATACACTGATGTTTCACTCCCTCTCTTTAAAAAAAAAATGAAGAAAAGTGAGCAAAATGAAACTGCATGGATGGACCCCAAGAACATTACATAGAGTGAAATAACCCAGTCACAAAAGAACACACACCACATGGTTCCTTTGACATGAGAGACCAGGCCCAGTCTGAATCCCAGAGACAGAAAGTACAGCAGTGGTTGCCAGGAACCGTGGGGAGGGGGCCACGGGGAATTAAGTGTTTGAAGGGCACAGTTTCAGTTTTACAGGATCGAGAGATTGCTGGACATGGATGGCAGTGATGGTTCCTGAACACTCTGAACGTACTTAATAGGACTTCGCTATACACTTAAAAACGGCGAAGGTGGTAAGTAGTATGTTACATGTATTTTACCACAATTAAAAACATATTTAAACCTACCAGTCGCTCCTAATAGGATGTAGACTTTAAGGTCAGCTGATTGACAGGGCCGAGTTTTCAGGCCTTGGAAGCCCTGGCTCCCGTGGTGCCCACAGCAATAAACGTGCGTGCCTCACCTGCCTTCGTGAAGTAGGCCTTCCCTCTCTGGGACATGAAAATGATATCGGAAGTGTAGAAGCTGTGATAAGTGCTCTTTATGACATCATCGTAAAAGTCAGCCAGTAATTCGAAAGTGTTGCCGCCGTCGATTGACAGCCATACCTACGGGAATCAAAAGGAAGCCCCCATGAGAGAGCTGCCAAGCACCGTCGGCCTTTCCCTATTAGCCTAGTCTTCCCGCGCAAGAAAACCCACGCAGCACGATCTCTTCCACATTCCCACATCCTTCCACCCCCTCTCCCCCACCTCATGTGCACACGAGCACACACACGTGTACAGACTCCTTCCTTACTCGGTCCACCCTGCACTTCCTTCCCAGAGTTTGATTGACAGGGTGTGTGGTGGGCTCAGGTCTGCACAGCACATGGGCGAATGTGTAAGAGATTGAAGTGATGCCCAGCATCTCCCACACGCGGTCCCTTGTTCCCAAAAGGATGCGGTGCTGGGTGTATCTGAGTGAGGGAGAGAGCACCTGCCCCATTCTGACCTGAGACTCCTCGTTCTAGGCACCGCAGCCACATCTGAGAACTCCGTTGGCGGGACACAGGCCCCAGGCCTTTCTTTGCAGGTGTGCGTCTCAGGACCGGGACGTGGTGAGTCCACGGATGAGCGCCACCACTCACAGCGCGTCCATCTATCTGTTTCCTCGTCTCCGGGGAAGAATCATTTGAAGTGTTGTTTGAAGATGAATCCTGCCTGCTACTTCTTTTAATAGCCTCTGTCTTATTCAAATGAAGATTTCTGGGTTTTACATGCTCTTGAATTTTGCTGACTTGGTTTATATTCTTATAAGTAGTGACGAGAGCATCTATTTCTCCAAAACCCACTAATACTTGACATTATCAAAAATTTGTTTTTAATTTTTCTGACTACTTGAATGAAAACTATGGCATCTCATTGCATTTTTCTAAATATTTTAAATTATTGATCTATTTATGGCTCAGTTTTATTCTTCTTGTGCTATTTATTTAATAATATAGTGAACATGTGTGAACTGAAGCCTAACCCAAGAATTAGCCTATCGCTACTTTACCTTTTCCTATCAATCTCCCCCAGATTCTACTACCCTGGCTCCTTCCTCAAGGACATATCCAATGTCCTGAAATTTGTGTTTTTCATTCCCTTGCTACTTTTTAAAAAGTTTTAGCACATATATAAATATGTTTAATATGTTACTTGATTTTATTTTTTCTTTAAACTTTTTTTGATACAAGGGTATTACACCGTATGTTGCCTTCCAGAACTTACTCTCCCCAATACCATTTACTTATATTCATACACTTTGCATATGGTTCAGTTAATTTGCTTTTCCATCGCTGAATAAGAAATAGTCCATGATGTGAATAAAATGTAATTTATTCCTTCTCCTTTTAATGGGCATCTGAGTTATTTTCAGTTACCCAGTGCTATTATTAACAGTACTGGGATGAAAATTTTTACATGTTTCCTCCTATGTATGTTTCCCTCACCCAAATGGTGACATTGGCAGTCACAGAAGGTGCAAACATTAAAATTGACAGGATAACAGTAAGGCCAAGTTGCTATCCTGAAAAGCTGCAGTGATTGATTTTCCTTCCCATCAGCACTGTTGAAAGGATCGCGTCCTCTTCAACATGGGCCTTGTCGGGTTAATTTTGCTAATGAAATAGCTGAAAATACTGCATTGCGTTTTCCTTTGCAGGTCCCTGATGACCTGGGAATTGTAGCATCTCCCCACAGGTTTATTCCATTGCACTTCCTTCTCTGTGAAATGCCTGTTTGTATTTTTTTAAATCAATTTAGCTTTTTCTGTATTACTTTGTAGACATTCTTATTTATTCTCACATTTAACTCTTCCTCAGTTAAGTGTGTTGCAAATGTTACTTCCAGCTTGTATTTTCACTTTCCACAATGTCTTTAATGAACAGAATCCTGCTCTTCCTCCTTCTCCTTTTTTGTTTGTTTTAATAATTTGCACGTATCTTTTAGGTTTTCTACATAGACAATCACATCTTTTGATCATATCTTTGAGGCTTTGTTACTTTTTTAATACTCATGCCTTTAATTTCTTTTTTTAAATATATTTTATTGATTACACCATTACAGTTGTTCTATTTCCCCCTTCATTCCCCTCCACCCTGCACAACCCCTCCCCCACCATTCCCCCCTTTAGTCTATGACCATGTGTCTCAAGTTCTTTAGATTCTATATTTCCCATACTATTCTTGCCCTCCCCCCTGCCTATTTTCTATCTACCGTCTATGCTACTTATTTTCTGTACCTTCTCCCCCCTTCTCCTCCTCCCACTCCCCTGTTGCTAACCATCCATGTGATCTTCATTTCTATGGTTCTGCTCCTGAGCTAGCTGTCCTCTTAGTTTGCTTTTGTTTTAGGTGTGATTGTTAATAACTGAGTTTGCTGTCCTTTCACTGTTCATCTTTTTTATCTTCTTTTTCTTAGGTAAGTCCCTTTAACATTTCATGTAATAAGGGCTTGGTGATGATGAACCCCTTGAATTTGGTCTTATCTGAGAAGCACTTTATCTGTCCTTCCATTCTAAATGAAAGCTTCACTGGATAGAGCAATCTTGGTTGTAGGTATTTGGATTTCATGACTTGGAATACTTCTTTCCAGCCCCTTCTTGCCTGTAAGGTCTCTTGAGAAATCTGCTGACAGTCTGATGGGAACTCCTTTGTAGGTGACTGTCCCCTTATCTCTTGCTGCTTCTAGGATTCTCTCCTTCATTTTAATCTTGGCTAATATAATTATGGTGTGCCTTGGTGTGTTCCTTCTTGGGTCCAACTTCTTTGGGACTCTCTGAGCTTCCTGGATTTCCTGGAAGTCTATTGCCTTTGCCAGAATGGGGAAGTTCTCCTTTATTATTTGTTCAAATAAGGTTTCCACTGGTGGCTGTTCCTCTTACCCTTCTGGTACCCCTATAATTCAGATGTTGGAGCATTTAAAGATGTCCTGGAGGTTCTTAAGCCTCTTCTCATTTTTTTAACTCTTGATTTTTCATTCTTTTCTGTTTGGTCCTTTTTTCTTCCTTCTGGTCCACTCCCTTGATTTGAGTCCCAGTTTCCTTCCATCACTATTGCTTTCCTGTGCATTTCCCTTCATTTCAATTAGTGTAGCCTTCATATGTTCCTCCAATTTGTGACTAAAATCAACCAGTTCTGTGAGCATCCTGATCACCAGTGTTTTGAACTGTGCATCTGATAGGTTGGCAATTTCTTGGTTGCTTAGAGTTATTGGCTCTGGGGCTTTGAGTTCTTCTTGAGCCATATTTTGGTCTGTTTGAGCCTGTTACATATGAGGAGGGGAGCCTTAGGTGTTCACCAGGGTAGGGCTACCCAGGTCGCTGGGTTGTGACCCTGTATGTGGGGGCGGGGTCAGAGAGGGACAATGGTGGTTCCCTCTGCTGCTTCCCACTGCTGGGGCCTGTGTGGTCTGTCTTACTGCTCATTCCTTCACTGGTTTATCTGCATGTGAATGTGTGACTGCAGTCAGCCTGCTGCCTTGTGCCCTCACTGGGTCTGCCTATTGCTACTCTACACCTGGGATCTGCCCAGGGCTGCCTGCGTGCCTGGGTCAGGGAATCTTTTTTGCCCAACCCACTCCGCTGCTGGCTCCACCCCTCTTACCGGTCTGGCTGAACAGTTAGTTGTTGTCGGACTTCCGGACTTCCGTGTAGTTCAATTTTCTGTGGTTTGGCTGCGTTTTTGTTGCTAAAACTTTGTTGTTTTTAAACTTGGTTGTGCGAGAAGGCACAGTGTTTCCACCTAGGCCTCCATCTTGGTAGAAGTCTAATTTCTTAATTTTGTTCTTTGTCATATTGCATTCCCTTCTGTACACTCTTTTATTTATTAGCAGTTTCTTGGTAGAACTCCATCTGAGGTTAAACACAACTCTGTGTTCTGTGTGCAGTGTTGACCCCACAGCAGAACATGGAGGAGAACATGCTGTGTGATGCTGAACTGGTCACACACTGAATCAGGAACACAAAGCTCCAGCCATCGCACCACATCCCCTCAGTCCGTCCCTCCCTCCTCCTAGGCCAGGATGTTACTCTGTTCTCTCTTTCCTCAAACCTCCAACACTCTTCCTCCATCCTCATTCTCAAGTAATGACTTCGATGTGTTATTGCAAAAACAGAAGATAAACTCCCACATGCTTCCATCACTACATCTGTCCACCTACCAGCCTTGAACCCGTCGACTCTCCCTTCCTTCCTGTTACTGTGGAATAACCTTCCTCCTGAGGCACCCACTCCGCTGGAGCATAGCTCTCCTCTCCTCTTCCCTGTTTGAAAACATCCATGGCTCCAGAAATTGCTCTCTTTCCTGCAGCACCAATTTCCCCTCCTACTGAATAATTCCCATCGGCACACAGCGTAATTTCTCGGATCTTAAGGGAAAAAAAACCCACCTCTTGAACACTCTTCCTTCCTTCAAAGGTTGCTTCATTTCACAACTCCGCATTTCAGCAAAACTTTGCAAAAAAATTGTGCTCATTGTCTCTAATTCCTCTCCTCTCATTCTGTCTGCATTGGGCTTCCCACCTCATTCATTATCTGCAACGGTTCTTTACTTCAAGTGTAACCACTCAGCACAGATGAAGCCAATGACTCACACCCACACTAGAGAGTGAAATTTCATGGGTACGCACCTGATTCCCGTAGGCATAGAGCAAATGGCTTCGTGGATGGAATACCATTCCGACAGGAGACGAGAATGATGAAGGAAACGTGAAAGGTGGAAATTTTTGTTTCAATATAGGTTTGTTACTTCTTAGGCTGTGTACAGATACTGTGGTTGCTTTCTGGAAAGAGACAAAGCATGGAGCAACCATAAGAGCTTTTCCATGAATAATAATACTAGGCCATGTTACAGTCTTCAGAGTTTCCCGTTACTCAGATTTGGATTAAGATAGGGACCCATTAACACAGCACAGGACTGGAAAGATTAGCAACACCCATACCTCTTTACTCCGCGGCCCCCATATACATCCATTTAATAGCTATGAAACATGAAGTTTAGAAGACTGAATACTTTGTCCAAGGTTCAATAATAAATGGAAGAGGAACTGAACCCAGCAGACAGACTCCAGTGCCCAAGCTCATTATTATCCCCTCAAAGTGCTTTTGAAGAGTGTAGGCCCCTGGGCCGCACTCCAGTTCTACTGGGTCATGATCTTGAAGGGGATCAGAATGTGCACCTCAAGATGTGCCACTTTGTTATAAAGATTATTTTCAGCTGAAGACATTTGAGATTCAACAGATGAAGAAAAGAAAGGCTTCCCTTATCTGACTAAAAGCGGCACGTTCTGAGAAATAAGACTGCCATGAATTCCCTTCGGGGTGGAGTTACTCGCACAAGGGAGAACGTGAATAGAACCGATCCAAGTCCTCCTTCGTGGAAGATTTCTGGCCCCAAAGGAGGCAGAAAGAACACTCATACCTGTGCAAACAAACATTAGCACGAACTATCGTAACCCCTGTAAGGCCGTGTCCTTTCACTTACATTTTCCTTGAGTGCCGCTCTCCTCCGCCTTAACCCATTAAGGAGGCACATGACCCCCAAATTTAACCCCCCTTTCTGAGTTCCTCCTCACTGACTTGCCCCTGCCTGCGCAGACACTGCACGCAGAAGTAAATTGTTTCCTTTCCTCCGGCTGTTCTGTCTTTTGTCAGTTTCACGTACAGGACCCTGGTCACTGAACCAAGAGGGAAGAGAAAAATTATTTTTTTCTCCTCTGAAATCATAAGGGTAGGACTGAAATATATATAGTGACTCTAAGAAAAATTCTAGTTCGCAGTTGGGGTTAAGACTCTTTGGAATAGAATATACAGATCTGTGGCAATTTATTTCCGTTATTTGTTCATTGAAAGCACCGGTGGCAAACACAAGGCCCGCGGGCCAAATCAACCTTCCACCTTGTTTTATCCGGCCCGGCACCTTGTTTCTACCTGGCGGCAGCGCTCAGCTCCTCGCCTCTAGTTAAGGAGTAGTTCCATTTATACAGTCCTAAAGTTACATTTGGCCCTTTGAAGGCAACAATAAGGCTGATGAGTTTAACACCCCTGATCTAAACTAACCACTTTCATGAAACATGATATTTACATAAACCTAACTCAGCTTATATTCTCAGGGAGAATAAGCAAAGGAGAATCACTATGCAAACGGCATCCTCTGTTCCAGTTTCATCAAACTCAGTGACCATCAGAGGCAAGAAATCCCTCAAGTGTCTTGCCACAAGTAATTTTGCTGTCTCTAGTTTGATCAAACTCTACCGCCAAAGCTGGCAGGCACGCGACAACAGTTCTGCTCAGTTAAACTTTCCCTAGTGCGGCGTCAGGAGCCACGGCCCCCAGACATAACGATTACCTGGTTATGTAAGAGGTAGACTCCAGTACTATGCTCTTGGTCCACAAGAAATGTTATCACAGTTGAAGCAATAGATTTCACGTGTTTCAAAAGGGGAGGTAAGCAAGGTAACCATACAAAAAACGGCTCTCTACTATAAAAACAAGAGCTTTCCTACAAAAAGAGAAAGGCAAACATAATGCTGTTTTTGATATACAAGCTCTAATTAGTTCTCTTAAGCAAATAAACTAATGACTGACTACAAATAAAAGTGTTGATTTTTTTTTAAGTGTCAAATCTTCAATGCCTGTGCTCTCTTCCGGGGGATGTGAGTTCGGAAAGCATCCTTTCCGGCCCAGGTTGTTTGTCCGGAACCCCTGCAAAGGTCTAGAGGTGACACAATGACTTCATCATCATTAAACGCCAGGACAGGCACCCCTGGGGGCAAGAAGTGATGGTTCAGCCTTCCGGTCTGCAGAACTGATTTTTTTTAAATTAAAAACAATGCATAAAATTGTGCACAATAAAATTTCTTACCTTTTACTCTATGCAATGCCATACCTCACTTAAGGTCCGGTTTCTCTCAAAGGTGACAGTGACATAGTCAACTGTAAAAGAGGAAGGGACAGGGATCACAACAGCACCCCAGTGTCTAAGCCGGTTGTTAAATGTACTCGGATCAATTTCTTGTGCTTCTATCAGGGCGTGCTTGTTGTCTTGGATGTAAATGAATTGTCCTCCTTAGTTTTAAGTCTTAGTTTTAAAACTGATACTGAAGCCCTGGCTGGTGTGGCTCAGTGGATTGAGCACGGGCCTGCAAACCAGACAATCGCAGTTCGATTCCCAGTCAGGGCACATGCCGGGGTTGCAGGCTGGTTCCCTGCAGGCCAGTTCCCAGCAGGGGATGCATGAAAGGCAACCATACATTGATGTTTCTCTCGCTCTCTCCTTCCCTTCCCCTCTAAAGATAAATAAATAAAATCTTTAAAAAAATGTTTAAAACTGATACTGAACAAACCTATGTTTACATTGTACCCTATCTCTATTTCATCACTTTATTTGATCTATATAGGCTATGTCAAAAAAAAAGCCCGTCAACCCCTCTTCAGCTGAAATTTACCTTCAAATGATTCTGTGTTAGCAAAACATCTTTCATTATACCACAGTTTTCCTTTGACATAGTCCACCTACATAAATAAATAAAAAATATCATTTAGGCAACGTGTAGACATAATATATAAAAAAGGAAAAGCATTTTAAAAATGTAAAAGTTCAATAGTTCAGGACCGTGAGGCAAATAAATGGAAGAAAACTATATGCAAATAAAAGGTTGTAGAGGACAAGAAACAAGAAAACTGCTGTTTGAACCACACACACACACGGAAAAGGAAAGCACAGGAATTTCACATGAATGAGCACGTGTTAACGGCAGACGCCCTGCCTCACGGCCTAGTCTTCCTGATGCTACCAGAAGCTGTTAACCTGTCGTCACGGCCGCAGTGTGTCACATGACTGTCTTTCATCCGCACTGGGGGCAGCGAGGCTTAAGGACCCTTTGCAGAAGCCTGATGGCAGCAAGAAGCAATAAGAAACAAGCCACGAAAACATAGGTTTTGAAACAGTGCTGGTTAAGAGAGAAGCTTTCAAAGAAAGTGAGATTGTATATGTCATGTTGGGTATGAATTAGGCAGGCGTGTAAGATGTTTCTTTATTATAGGAGGGTTCTGACTTTTGAATGATTGTTGAAACAAAAGGGAGACCTTCTCCCAGTTTTATAGGTCAGTGATAAAATCTGTATAATCTGTGCATTATCCTTTTAAATGCTCTAAAATCGATAGTGGTAGTGGTTGCACAACTCTGTGAAGATACTAAAGCCCACTGAATTGCATACTCTAGATGCCTGAATTTTGTGTGTATTACATCTTAATAAAACTGCTAGACAAAACAAACAAGACAGACTTTTAACACAGAATACACAATAGTTTAGTTGAATGGTATGGTACCTTCAAGCTAAGGTGTTATATAGAATGAACTTTTTGAGTTCTCATATAAATCTTCAGGTTTGCAGGACACCGTAATTATCACTATAATATGTGAGCAATTAATATAGAATCTTTACTGAGCCCTGACTTACTCTTTCTCTCTAGATTCCGGCTTGCTTATTTCCTACCTGGAATCAGACTGACAACAGCCTAGTCACTATCTTGGGAGATAGTCTCACCTGAGCGGGCTGACCTCATTCCAAGGGATGAGCTCATGACCCAGGTCTGACTTAGAGCCACAAAGGTTGGTCAAGAAGGCACAGGTGATCCCATCAGGTGAGTGAGTTGGCCCTGCGACTCCCGGGAACTCTGTCCTCCTCCTGTTGGGATGGGGAACCTGATTGTTGATGAACCTGGTAGCTATTCTTACTAACAACTGGAGAAAATGTACTGAGAATGAAGCTAATGTCTGGCAAGGATGGCTTCAGGTGAGGGGTAGACATGACAGGAATGAAGGATCTTGTGTCTCTTATACCAGAGAGAATTTTATTCTTGAAGAGGCAACCCAAAAATCCCTGCTATTTCTACTAAACAGATTTTGGTGGCTAACAGATTTTTCCTCATGCTTACTTTCCAGTTTAGGATTTCTGTACTTACTATTACCTCTGTCTGAATGTGCTTCTTCAGGTCATTCAAGTCTCTGCTTGAATTTCTCCTCCTTGGAGAGATCTGCTATAACCAATCACCCTATTTCAAGTAGAGTCTTATCTTCCCTGTGCCCTCTCTTTCCGTTACCTGCTTCAATTTCAGTGACCCCTGATTCCTATCTACATGGCAGTAGGGATGGTATCTTGTTCATTATGAAATTCTTCTTGTCTAAATAAGCATGGGCTAGAGAAAGTACTCAAATATTTGTACAGTGAGTAAAGAAGTAAATGAATAAGTCATCAAGTATTAACTCCTTCGAACCTTCTCAAACAGCCAAACACATCCCATTCTTTCCACCCTTCCTTCGGTTACTATCGAAAAGGCCTAATCCAAAGGTAAATCCCTATACTTTCCCAAACAATTTCCCTTCCGGCCGTGCCTGCGTGTATGAGATGGGGATGGGGAGGGGACATGGCAAAAGGCAAGGAATGCTCAAAGTTTTCCGTCGTGGTTTCCAAACTGAAACATGCTTGTGTGTTGATTAAAATGACCTACTGAATCACGGAACTTGCCCTTGTAACAGAGAGGGGAGATAACCAATGGAATAAAATCTCCCCCAAAGGCAGGCGCAGAGGTGTGGCTAGTTAATATGCAAACTAGAAAGTGACTTTCTCCAGCACAGGGGTGGATGGATCAGGGAGTAAAGTCTTAGCCAGATTTCAGCCCTGACTCTCTTTTCGCCAGGGTGCCCTGGTGCAGAAAACACCTGAACCCCCACAACGATCCTGGGCAGAACAGAAAGTAGGGGTTGCATGGCCTCCGAAACAAGGCAGGGCACTGTGTTCTATTGCTTGATAGGTGGTAGAAATACATTTTTTAGAGCTTAAATGGTAAATAACATTATAGTAACGGGAATAATCTATATCTCGAATTCTCATCTTGCACCTCATCTCTTAAGGCACCGAGGAAACATATCTTTTAACCAACCCTTGGACATTTAAAGCATCTTACCCTTTCGAAACCGCAAAAGTCTGCCCTTGAAAACTAGAAGGAAAAGAAAAAGGAACTTTAATTTTAGCTTGCCTCTGAGAAGGCTTCACAAAACACAGCATTTAAATTATACTGAAGGCAATGTCTCTCTTTAGCCCCACAGTTAGCAGTGCCACACTGAAACCAGCCCCCCGAGTCGTTCACACAACATCCTGGAGATGTCCCCGTCAGTCTTCCCCTTGTTTCACCCCTGGGTCAACCTGTTCATACCTGAACTTAGTGCCAGCCGGGATTTGGGATCAATGCCCCATCTGTTAATGACTCAGGTAGAGGAGTGAGGAAGTGTGCCACCCTCGTGCACTAAATCTGTCGCTCTCTTGGGACTGGGAAGGCACACCCCTAACCTACCATTTCCCCGGGGCCTCCTGCTGCTCAGCCTGGTGCAGGCCCTAGACTGGGCCCACTGGACTTTGAACTTCAGTCACTATTCCCGGCATCTACAACTTGGCTTCAGCAATTATATGATAAGCAATAGAAGGCCAGATTGATTAGCTGTCTGAGCAACAAATGGTACTTTCTCAGAGACAGTGAGGAAGGAGAGAGCCTGTGAATATTTGTACACCTGGAGAAAGGTCGTATCATTGTGCATAAGACATGCCTGCGTCTCCGCCGGGACAACTGCCCCTTCTGTACCCACCCTGGTCTCTTCTTACACTGTTCCTAAGTCTTTACGACCGCCCTGATTTCTGTTGTCATTTTAAAGAGGTGTTTACTAACATGCTTAAGAATTTCATTCTGTGCATGTTGTGTGTCTTCACCAAGATGTACCATATTTGTCATGTATAATGCACAATCTTTTGCCCAAACTTATTTTCAGGGAAAAATAAGGATGTGTACTGTACATGGGTAGTACTACTTCCATATCTATATAAATGTCTTAATTCTTTTATTTATGCTTATGTGTTAAAAGCATAACTCTAGAAAGCAATACTAATACCTGCATGTTCAAAAATAAATGCCGAAATTCCTTTACAGTACAAAAAACAAGTATCTAAATATAAATCTTTGAATGAATTAAAAAATTAAAATGAAAGATTTTTTTACTGAAAGTTTGGGCCCAAAACATGGGTGTACATTATACACAGCAAAGTATGATATATTCCCCTTCTCTCAATACCAAAAGTCACTTTAATTTAGGTTACTTTGCAATATTATATTTAGCTTTGTCAATTACTGTAAAGTATTTTGGGGTCATATATAACTATAGATATGTAGACAGATAGATAGAGTATGTTCTATTTGTATGTACGTAAAACTCACTATAAATCTGTATAGCAATAACACTAGCACCATTTCCAAATGATATTGTCACCACAATAAGGCAAAGGAAGAAGTCACTGTATTAATGTTTTTACATTTTTTAAAAGGAAGAAGCATTTCAATCCTAAGAGAGACTGCGCATAACTCAAGTATTCAATGTTTTTCTACTTTATGTCATGAAAGATATTTCAGGTTAACTATTCATTACAAAGCAGTTCACACACCTTTAGGACACGGTTTGATGGATAACGAAGATCTCTACTTATAAAAAGTCCCAAAGACGTGAGCATAACAAAGAAATGATTTGTTAAAACCATATCCACCACTGAGAGCTCCGTGTGTTCTGAAGGAAGAAATCATACCATGGATCAAACATGAGGAAAATGCGAAATACTGATCAAATATTGATGTAAATGAAATGCTGAAGATGAAGGCACTCTTCAAGAAATTACCTTCTCCAACTTGGGAATAGATCATATCAGTCAGGTTATACCACACGGTATCATCATACTTCCAAAATCCAGAAAAGGTGAGGCCTATGTAAACACCTGCCAGAGAGGAAAGGACGATTAAGGCGAGATGACTTTGCAAAGGGAGTAACTGGCCTCTGTGGTGCGAGGGGCCCCCACCCCAGCCGCATCTGCTCCGCCTTCCACCCCACTCTCCACCCCTCAGCTCAAAGCTCACCGCCCCAAGCACTGGAAAGGTGAAGTGACTTCAGGTTACACTGCAAGATTTTAGCTTGCCATCCGATTTAATTACCAAGTATTTTGCTTTATATTTGAAGGGGGTCAGAATACACCACCCCCAAATATGCCACTTTGCCGTAAGGATTATTTTGAGCTGAAGGCAACTGAGAATCCACGGATGCAAGGCGAGTTTTCTGTCTTCTCCTCATCTGCCTAAAAGCAGGGCATACGTCTTCCCTTGTGAAAGGTGCCCCCTTGTACCAGCAAGAGGAGAACACTCTTATCACCAGAGATGGGAGTTGACAGGGACAAGTGTGCTTAAACAGACCTTAATCCCCCTAGTTTCCCCCCCCATCACTTCCCACAAAGCGTCACCCTCTGAAGCCCAGGTCCCTTCCCTTTGTTAAAATGGTATACAAACCCTTGAGCGTAACTGCTTCTTTGAACTCCCATGAATGTTAAGTGTTAGTAAAAACTGCATGCCCTTTCTCCTGGCAATCACTGACAGTTTAATTCACAGCCCGGGCACTGAACTTAAGAGGGTAGATGAAGAGTTTTTCTTCCCTAACACCCTCCTGAGCACAGATATGGTCCTATATCATTAGTGCAATTTTAGTAAACAATAAAAAACCTCCAAAGAAAACATTAAACTGTAAACTCCTAGAGAAGAAACTTTAATATTTGTGATTTTAAAAATAGAAACAATATTTGCTAATGGCTCATGAAAGCCTGTTGAAAAAATGACCAAGGAAATTGCAAATATTGAGAGTACTTTGTTCCCTGATCCTACCTTTCCTCGGCCACAGCTAGGAATGTCGGGAGTCTCGTGTTTTAAATGTGAAGGGTCAGTCTGAAGGCTAGTCACGGTGTTTGGGGTTCAGGGGTGTGCAGTGTGGGGGCCTGGACACAGTCGATAATCTAATGCATACACTTTGTTTCCAAGAGATGAATATGGGATCAGTCATATTGTAAAGAACGTATTTTAATTCCTGGCTCTTTTCTGTGCAGAGAAAAATGTAGAGAGAAGCATTACCATCATCTGCTTTCTCCAGGAAGAGGAAAAGCTAAAGCTAAGCTCCGCCTTTCTAAGCACTGAGTCTGGTTCTACCAATAACAGCATACTGTATTCTAAGTGGGGGTGGTGGTAGGTGTCCAGCATGATATTGTGTGACCAGGCTCCAGCAAGGTTCAGAAATCGTTAATGCTTCCTTCTGGCTAATATTTTAGACCAAAATTCAGGCCACTCTCTACGGCACGCTGGCCACCAATGGATCCCAGGGTTACAGAAGCCAAGGCAGGCCACGGTGGAGAGTTTGGATTTTACCGGAACAGGCAAAGGGAAGCCCTGGAGTATTCGAAGGTTGTGAGTGATGTGATTTGATTTCCATGTGAGAAGCTCACTCTGGTAGCTGGACAGAGGGTGAGTTATGCTGGGAGAAGACCAGGCCAGGGAGACCCCTGAAGAGGCTGCCCATTGGTCTGTGGAGAAACACTGTTGACTTCAGACTTGAGCAGTGGTGAGAGTGGTCACCGTGGGGGTGGACATGGGGCGCAGCGCCAGCCTGGCGTGTCACGAGGGTAAGAACAGTCAAGAATGTGTCCTGGAACTGAGTTTCCAGGAACTGGATGTTCATTAGGAAGGAGAACACTGGCAAGGCACAGGTTTCAGAGGGGGCGAATCAAGAGTTCTGCATGACACTTGTGATACTTGAGATGCTCATTAAGACACCCAGAGGAAGTGTCAAATCTAGTGTGAGGCTGGGGGCCACAGACAAGGGCCTCCCGTGAGAACTGCTGGTTTAGGCTGCGGCCGCTGGACACTGTGGGAACCTCAGTGCTGCTTGAGTACAGGGGCAGGCAGCTGGGGGAAGGGTGGCTGAAATAATTTCTTCTCGCGCAATGTTGAAGTGGTCTGGTGAGTGAGACCCCAACAGGCAGAGACTGTCCCTTCTCCCCATGACTTGCACGTGTGTGGCAGGAAGGAACACAAGGGATAAAGAATGGCTGCTTCCAGTGACTCACAGAAGTAGGGCTTGTTCCTGTAGGTGTTTGGACTAAGAGAAGGCAGAGGGGCCTTATCTAGCCTGGCACCTGTGGGATGAAGGAGCTTTTGGGAGCTGTTGTAGAGAGGAAAGAGACACATTTCCAGCTGAACTAATTCTGCACAGGCAGACGCTCAGAGCTGGAGGTAACTAAAAGATTGGAAGCCACTAGGAATGCAAAAAAACCAGGGTTGTCCATTTGTCTTTCCTTACACCGATGCCCACCAGTCTGCCTCTATTACTTTACAATAAGTCACAGCAGGGCAAGTTTTTGTTCTTCCTTTTATTCTTTTTAAAAATTATCTTTGCTATTTATTATTTCTATTGCTTCATTCTCCCCTATGGATTCGAGGATTGTCAATTTCCACACACACGCAAATGCTGCTGTAACTTTTTCTGGAATTTTATTGCATCGATGCACAGATTTAAAGAGAATTAATATCTTTACAATATTAGAAGTTCCTATTCATGACCATAAACATTTTACTTATCTTAGTCTTTTTTTATAATTTCTGTACAACAGGCCTTGCAACTATTTTCGTTTGTTTTGTCTCCTTCTGGGTGCCATTAGAGGTTTGTTACTTTATGAATAAAAACTTTAAAATTAGAGTCTTTAGTGGTCTCTGGTGGGCAGTTTTCATAAATTGTTATTGCATTCCTCAATTCTGTAGCACTCTCATATTTGCTCTGATAGTTTTTTTTCTGTTGATTCTTTAGATTTTTATGTGGATACACATATTGTCTATAAGTAATAAAATTTTGTTTCTTATTTTTTATGTTCTTTTATCTATGTATTTATTCCTTTATGTTCACTGGTTTTGGGGGACCAGCAGTCATCAATGGCCTAGGAAAAACAACTAGAATAATACAGTTAGTAGTGGAACTGTGGAAGACCCTATGAAGTATTACAGTAGTAACATAAAAACACAGCCATAATACATTACAAAATATGGTACCTTGGAAGTGCGGAGCCTAATCCATGTGGCAAGGATTGCCGCGCACAAACAGGTGGGTTAGAATCGCAGTGAATGGTCTCTGGGAGGAAGTAACATCAAGTGGAAGGCAGAGGATAAAGGAAATGAGGAAAGACACTGAAGTCGCTGTTAACATGGCAAAAAGCCAGAGGGAAAAACAGTAAGTCACACTCAGATAGACAAGGTACAGTGATGAAGGTAAATTCTTAGGTGTTTTTAGGAGATGGCTTTACTCCATTGTGTCTATGCATTTGGCATGCACTGCCAGTTAAACATCGCTGTTATAAAACACAAAATACCATTTCCGGCATTCAACAAAGCCATTCACTTACCGTTACCTGCCGAATTCACAAGGAAGCCAAGCAATGCTACGTCGTTGGCGCAAGGGCACTTTGTGACTTTCAGGTCTACCACGTGTGGATATAATTTAGTGACACTAGTTTTGGTTATCTTAGTCCCGAGTTTCCACTGAAGAATAGGTTCTGTAAAAATCAAGTTAAGGTGTTTAAATTAAGGCAGAACTCTTGAAAATGAAACATTCTTGCTTTCCTTTAAGGGTTTCAGAGGAACTGTTCCATTGTTCCCAAACCGGGGGTATCGCCTTACCCTCCTTACTCATTGAAAATAGGTTAATTCTTATTTTCCAGAGTGGGAGGAATGAGGTCTCATGGCCCTTGCCCTTATACTACAGAAGAGCACATGGGATGGAATATATCTGATTTGACCACCTTTGGAAAAATATAATTGGCCACAGATCTATACCTAGAAATGAAATTTCTGGATCACACGATATGCACATTTATAACTCAGAGCACAACTTCGGCTGTTTACTTTCTGTTCTCTCCCCCCATGCCCCATTTAAACAGCAGTGGCTGAATAGGAAATGAGAATACATCTGAATAGCAGTGGCAAACAGGGAAAGTTATCATTAGTGGCCAGGACACTTAAGAGGAATTTCTGGAAGATATAAAGAAGTTGGGGTAGAAACAACAGGAAAAAATAAAGCAGTCAGAGGAGGAACATCTTCAGCCCAGCAATCTAGTCTTAGATACGCTGACGGTTGAAGCTGGAGAAAGTCAAATGCTGATATCTAAGAAAATGGGAGGATTTCCTTTCCTCTGAAAAAATGGGAAAAGTGCCTACAAAAAATAAGCCAGGGAATGTGACAGGATACTGCTGTCCCCATGCAGGTCTCCTGCAGCTCCCAAACTTTTAATTACATCTGCTACAAAACCGAAGACTCTATGTGGTATGTTTTTCACATACAATCTTTTTTTTTTTTTTCACTGTGCAAAGCCAGGGAAGGAGCTAGATTTCCATTTGGGTTGACATAGTATAGGGATGGCCAAGAAGGGAAAGAGACGTGATTTATAACCAACCTGATCCACTCCAAGAGTCAAAGAAATCTGGGGCAAGGCAGCTGACTTTCCAGAGCATTACATGTGTGTGAGGGCAATTAACAACCAGATCTCGGAGGACGGGAGATGTGGGCTCGCAGCTGAATACAACTGCACTGACTTGCAAATGTTTCTTATGAACAAGCCAGCTATTGTATTTTATGCACTTGAAGAATGAGGAAGTGATTAAAAGTCTTGACTGCTACTGAGAAGCTAGAGACATGACCAATATGAAGGTGACTGACTAATGATGGTGATTAAGAACTATTTTAGTGGGTTGGTCTGGGGTGTGGAAGGGAGAGTAGGAAGTGAGGACAACATTGTTCAATATCTCTTTGAGATAGTAGTGAATAAATATTGCCAACTGTTAACCTGACTTTAACCTTGATTGCCATTTTCCAATATTCTCTCCCCATGTCCCCAGCATTTCAGTGAGCGAGATCATCACACACTTGATTGCTCTGGTAAGAAATCTAGTATCTGTCCTCCACAGCTCTGTTTCCCTTGCCCCCAATTCACAGTAGAGTTGATAGGAAGCCATATCAGCTCTACTTCCACAGTGTACTCTGAACACGCCTCCTTCTCACCATCTCCACTGCTCAGCCCACAGCCCGAGGACTCCCAGACCATCTCTTAACTGGACCACGCCACAGCTGCCAACCAATCTCCCGCATTCTGTTCTTTCCATCCTTCCCCCAAGAGTCAGTTCTCTATACAGCAGCCAAAGTGATCTTTTTATAAGGCATAAATCAGAATTTACCACTCTCCTGCTTAAATACTCCAACAGCTTTTCCCTGTGACTAGAATAAAATGCACTTTTTACCATGATAGCTGCCAGCCTCTCCAAATTCACTCTACTCTACTCTGTCTGCCATTTGCTGTGCTTCCACTACACCGGGCACCCTCCGGTCCCTCCAACAGGGAGCTCTCATTTCTGCATCTGGAACTGGTGAGAACTTCTCATTTGTGGTCCTACGTAAATTCTAAATAATGTACATTAAAATTGCCATGCAGTATGTAATGCGCTTGGTACATTTCAATATGTGATTCGGATTACAGATTATTTTTAAAATTCAAATAATTTTATATTGTTATTTTAGTATTTACAAGTATTCAATTTGTTTACTTTGATCATTAGATTCCACATATGAGTGAAGTCAGCAAAATAGAGATAGACTCAGATAAGAGAGCAGGCTGACAGCTGCGGATTGGGGTTTGGGGTGAATGGATGGAGCAAAAAAGAGAAAGAGCTCATGCATACAGACAACAGTGTGGTGACTGTGGGGTGGGGGGTGGGGTGGGTGGGGGTGGAAGAGGGTGGAAGAGGCACAAGTGGTAATAGAAAAAAGTACAACAAAATAAACTTTTAAAAATATGGAAAGCAATGAAGACTTCTGGCTGAGATGGAGGCATAGGTAGACACACTGTGCCTTCTTGCACAACCAAAATAAGGGCAACAATAATTTAGAAACAAAATAACAACCAGAACTGACAGAAAATTGAACTATATGGAAGTTGGACAACGAAGGAGCTGAAATAGACACATTCATCCAGACCGGTAAGCGAGGCGGAGTCGGTCAGACAAGCAGAGAGGGGTCTCAGCACAAAAAGTGGTGGCACTGGGCGAGAAAGGCACCCCGGGCACGCAAGACGGCAGTGGGCAGACCCAGCAAGGGGGCGATTGTGAAGTGAGGCACTGCGCTCAAGGCGGCTGACCTGGTGGTCCCACATTCACATGCAGATGAACCAGGTGAAATTGGGGAGCGAGACAGACCGTGCAACCAGGGTCCCAGCACAGGGAAATAAAGCCTCAAAACACCAATTGAAAACACCTATGCGGATTGAGATGCCGGAAGTGACTCCCAGACTCATAGCAGAGTTTGTTGGAGAGACCCACAGGGTCCTAGAATGTACACAAGCCCACCCATCCAGGGAACCAGCACCAGAAAGGCCCAGTTTGCTTGGGGGAAGCAGCAGAGGGGACTGAAATCTGAGAGTGGAGCAAGCACCATTGTTCTCTCTTGGACCCTGCCCCCACACACAGGGTCACAACCCAGTAACATGGGTTGCCCTGCCCTGGGGAACATCTAAGGCTCTGCCCCTCCTATGTAACGGGCTCAACAAGTCAAAAAAAAAAAAAGGCCCAAAAAAGATTTCCGGCCAAGATGGAGGCATAGGTGGAAATATTGTACCTTCTCACACAACCAAATTTAAAGACAACAAAGATTTAGAATCAAAAACACAACCAAGACAGACAGAAAATTGAACTGTATGAAAGTCTGACAACAAGGAACCATTCAGCCAGACCAATAAGAGGGGCAGAGTCAGCGGCTCACAGAGAGGAGTTGCAACAGGGAGAAGCGGTGGCTGCCGGACCAACCCTGGTGCGCAGGAAGCAGTTGGCAGATCACAGGCGTGGTTGTGGCAATGGGCAGACCCAGTAAGGACGCAGCGCGGCTGGCTGACTGCACGGTCACACATTCACATGCAGATAAACCAAGTGAAGGAGTGAGCAGTGAGACAGACCACTCAGGCTAGGGCCCCAGCAACGAGAATTAAAGCCTAAAAGCACCAATTGGAAAAACTTTCGGGGGTGCTGGGAGAGGCTCTCGGTCTCACAGGAGAGTTCACTGGAGAGACCCACAGGGTCCTAGAATGCACACAAGCCCACCTACCCGGGAACCAGCACCAGAAGTGCCCAATTTGCTTGTGGGAAGCAGCAGAGGGGACCAAAATCTGAGAGAGAGCAGAACAAATGCCATTAATCCCTCTCGAACCCTGCCCCCACATACAGCATCACAGCCCAGCAACTGGGTTGCCCCGCCCTGGTGAACACCCAAGGCTCTGCCCATCACAAGTAATGGGTGCAAACAGACCAAAACATTATGGCTCAAGCAGAAGAACAGCTCAAAGCCTCAGAGCCAATACTTCCAAGTGACAAAGAGATAGCCAACCTATCAGATACACAGTTCAAAACACTGGTGATCAGGATGCTCACAGAACTGGTTGATTTTAGTCACAAATTAGATGAAAAAATGAAGGCTACACTAAGTGAAATGAAGGAAAATGCACAGGGAACCAATAGTGATGGAAAGAAAACTGGGACTCAAATCAGTGGAGTGGACTAGAAGGAAAGAAGAAACAACCAAACAGAAAAGAATGAAGAAAAAAGAATTCCAAAAAAATGAGGAGAGGCTTAGGAACCTCCGGGACATCTTTAAACGTTCCAATATCCGAATTATAGGGGTACCAGAAGGGGAAGAGGAACAGCCACAAGTGGAGACCTTATTTGAACAAATAATAAAGGACACCTTCCCCATTCTGGCAAAGGAAATAGACTTCCAGGAAATCCAGGAAACTCAGAGAGTCCCAAAGAAGTTGGACCCAAGGAGGAACACACCAAGGCACATCATAATTACATTAGTCAAGGTAAAAATGAAGGAGAGAATCCTAGAAGCATCAAGAGATAAAGGGACATTCACCTACAAAGGAGTTCCCATAAGACTGTCAGCTGATTTCTCAAAAGAAACTTTGCAGGCAAGAAGGGGCTGGAAAGAAATATTCTAAGTCATGAAAGGCAAGGACCTACCTCCAAGATTGCTCTATCCAGCAAAGCTTTCATTTAGAATGAAAGGACAGATAAAGTGCTTCTCAGATAAGGTCAAGTTCAAGGTGATTCATCATCCCCAAGCCCTTACTATATAAAATGTTAAAGGGACTTATCTAAGAAAAAGAAGATAAAAAAACATGTATAGTAAAATGACAGCAAACTTACAATTACTAACAACCACACCTAAAACAAAAACAGAAACAAACTAAGCAAACCACTAGAACAGGAACAGAACCACAGAAATGGAGATCACATGGAGGGTTAGCAACAGGGGAGTGGGAGGAGGAGAGAGGGGGAAAAGGTACAGAGAACAAGTAGAATAGTTGGTAGGTAGAAAATAGACAGTGGGAGGGTAAGAAGAATATGAGAAATGTAGAAGCTAAACAACTTATGACACATGGACATGAACTAAAGAGGGGGAATGTGGGTGGGAGAGGGTTTGCAGGATGGAGAGGAATTAAGGGGTGGAAATAGGACAACTGTAATAGCATAATCAATAAAATATATATTTTAAAATATGGAGTACACAAAAAATATATTGAAAATATCAGAGCCTCAAAAACTGTAATGATTGAATTACTGACTTACTATTTAAAAAAATTTTGGACACTATGAAAACAGGAGAGCACAACATTTGGTCACTTTTGTTTCAGATATGTTACTGTTGGTTGAAGAAATAAAACAACACAGAATTGACTTAAGTCCTGTTCCCAAATGCCACCACTGTCATGAAATTGCTGTGTATATTTCTCGCTCATGCTTTTTTATTATTTTTTGTTTTGATTTTTACTTTTATCTTTTTTTAAATTTTATTGATCATGCCATTACATTTGTTCTATTCCCCCCCTCCGTTCCCCTCCACCCTGCACACCTCTCTCCATAATTTCCCCCCCTTTAGTTCGTGAACACGTGTCTCAAGTTCTTTAAATTCTATATTTCCCCTACTATTCTTACCCTCCCCCCTATCTATTTTCTATCATTATTTTCTATTTATTATTATAAATAACACTGAATTACATAGATTTGTACATGTCTCTCGGTACATATGCAAACTTTCTCTAGAGCAGTTCTACATATCAGAATCACCTGGGAAATTCATTTTTGACTTAAGATGTCTGGCCTCACTTAAAGAAATTAGCTTTTGACTGGTGTGTGGTGGAGTCCAGACATCATTGCTTTCTTAAAGCTACCCCAGTGATCCTTGTCATAAAAGGTAGTACTTATTTTCATTCTACATAATGGTACCCTATTAAAGTAGGAGTTGAAGAAAAAAGTAAAGCCCTGGCTGGGAGGCTCAGTTGGTTGGAGCATCATCCCAGACACCAGAAGGTTGCGGGTTTGGTCCCCAGTCAGGGCACACGCCTAGGTTGCAGGTTTGATCCCCCATTGGGTTGTGTATAGGAGGCAGTCAATGGATGTTTCTTTCTTACATCAAAGTTTCTCTCTCTCCCCCTCACCCTTCTTCCCTCTCTAAAATCAATAAGTACATATTCTCAGGCGAGGAATTAAAAAAAAAAGAATAAGGGTCAAGAGGAAGGTGAAAAAAGTGGAGATAAATACCAGATACAGGTCCGAGTATTTAAAAAGAAATGCTGCATAGTGCTACAGATGATCCAGAAATCATTAGACAACTATAAGTTAGACAACTGGAAAAAAGAAACCTAGCTCTGGCTGGTGTAGCTCAGTGGATTGAGCTCGGGCCTACGAACCAGAGTATCGAGGTTTGATTCCCAGTCAAGGCACATGCCTGGGTTGCAGCCCAGTTCCCAGCGGGGGACGCGCAAGAAGCAACCATACATTGATATTCCTCTCCCTCTCTCCTTCCCTTGCCCTCTAAAGATAAATAAATAAAATCTTAAAAAAAAGAAAATAAAAAAGAAACCTAGTCAGTCGTATCACTCAATGTTCATAAAACCTTAAACCAAAACAACCATTTTTTCATGAAAAAATAGAAATGTTCTCAGAATGAACAAGAAATTGTGCTGATGGGCCTCATACAGAAGACTGCCATGCAATGAACATTATCTTCTGTATCATCTTTCTAAATATGCAAAAACTACTTGAGAAAGACACTGTTTATTACAACCTGCAACATGGCAACAGAGAAGACAGATTTCCATGTTTCTACAGTGTGCACTGCAGACCCCGCTGAACGATCATCCATGTGTATTTCATTCTTTGTCGTATTAGAACTGTGAGTCCCTCAAGGGACCCAATCACCTCTTATTTATCTCTAGTGCTTAGCACAGAGTTGGGCATATGGTAGGTTACAAGATTTGTCAAAAGAATATCACAAACTCCCTTTCACTCTTGTCTGCTGCCTTTACCTCGGACAGTGTCCAACAGTGTCCCCTCGGTAGTATAAATGTTCAGTCCATGCTGCAAATTGATTCTCACTAACCACTCTTCTATAGCTGCGATGTCTGTGTGAAAACAAAAGGCAGATAATTAACTGCTCTTCACCATGTCATGTTGGCATCATTGAAGCCTCTATGAACACCACTAACAATGATTACTTTTAATTTCCCAATCATTTTTATTAGATTTATATATTTTTTCTGATGTTCTTCCTACAAACATTTTGACGACACGATAAGGAAAAGGAATTGTGAATTGATCTGCCAGCATAGCAATAAATCCAGGTCATATTTTAGACCAGAATTTTTCTCTGAAGGCAGTTGGTGATTAGTAAAAAGCAAATTATGCACTTCAAGTGAAATGGTATACTATTTTTTGAAAGTAGACTGTGATTAATTAAAATATCTAGTGTAAACCCTAGGGCTGACAATAAGAACATTTAAAAGCATAAATAATATGCCATTAGTGCAGATAAAATAGAATCACAAAAATATACGTAATGTAAATAAAGACAGAAAAGGAAGAGAAAGGTGAAGCAGAAGAGCTGGAACAGGTGAACACATGATGGAAGGTTTTATTACAACCACACCAACAATTATATTACATGTACCGTATTTTTAGGACCATAAGATGCACCGGACCATAAGACACACTTAGGTTTTAGAGGAGGAAAATAGGGAAAAAATTTTGAAGCAAAAAATGTGGTAAAATATTTAATAACCTGTGACTCTGCTCCACCGTGGCCTGCCCCACCCCGCCCTCACCACAGCGAGCCAGGTACGCTACTTTTGGACTACAAGACGCACCCCCCTTTTCCTCCCAATTTTTTTTGGGGGGGGTGCATCTTATAGCCTGAAAAATACGGGTAAATGGTCTAAAAATACCAATCAAGAGTTAGATTTCCAGATTAGATGTAAAAATCAAGGCTGAACTATATGCTAACTCTAAGAAACCCACTTCAAATGAAAACTGTTGATGAGCTAAAAGTGTGAGTGGGAACGGAGGAAGCTGGGGAATGCAGCCTGGGAGTTGCTGCGGCGGTTGTGCCCACGGGCCAGGACTGGGGCCAACGTTGAAACCAGAGTGCACCCATGAAGAAGGTGCCTGACCCAAACAGCCTGACTGCTCAAGCTCATGTCTGCCCAGAACTCTAGGTGGATCTATGCCCCACCCCAGCTAGACTGTGGCACTTCCAGTGACTGCTGGAGCACCTGGTACCCAAGCAGATCAACTGCTGTTGGTGCTCTTGTTGTCGCTGCTCTCTATCCAGCATCTATGGAAGACAATGGCGTGAGAAACATCATCTATGCTTCTACAAAAGGACCTTCCGGCACAACTAGCTAACACAGTGGGAGAAGTTGATGTTCTGATGGAGAACCTAACTGGCCTACACTGGGACTGGATCAAAGTTGGCATACGTGTAGTTTCCATGAACTTGTAAAACAGAAAAATATCAGCCCTGAAGATCCACAGGTCTTGGATAACTTTTATAAGTCTTAATTAAAAATAGAAACAGAAATGATGATGTGGTTCTTATTATGGTACACAAAATAATTGAACATAAAGAAAGGATGGGTTTGATATTTTCAATGGGAGTAACATTCAATATTTTCCAGATTGGTTTTATACCAACATCTCTTTCCACCTGCTTGTTAAGCAGCACACACTTCTGTTTGGTGGTGATATTCAGCCTGCTCATCCTAAATACAAAGGAAGTATTAATCCCACCTGTGATATGGCCAAGGTAGTGAAAGATGCATATGTAACAGCCAAGAGGCAGTGTGGGCAGTGTTAGCTGGTAGATCCAGGGCTGGAAGTTGAGTTCAATGCCAAACTCCAGACAAACATATTCAGGTAGTTTATGAGCCCTCCTCACATGCTATTCAAGAACTCAGAACAACAGTAGGACTATGTAAAGAGTTACAGAAAAGAGGGCTCTCTGGCTGTTAAAACCCACGTTACTTTGGGTAAAGAAGACTTATCCCTTAGAGAAGTGACTAAGGTGATGGTGACTACTCTGAAAATTAGCACCACGGTTATTCCAGTGCTTGAATGTTTATTTTCTTTATACTAGTTGGACATTTTATGAAGCTAAGGTAATCAAGACGGTGTGATATTGGTAAAAGATAGCCCAGAAATGTTAATTTAATGGAGGCAAAATATTTGTACCACAATGGTGCTAGAATAATTGCATATTCATAAATTCCCCCAAATTAACCTCAGTCCGTCTATACAATGCACAAAAATTAACTCAAACTGAGTCATCAACCTAAATACAAAATGTGGAACCATAAACTTGGGCTAGGCAAAGATTTTTTAGCTGTGACACCAAAAGTACAATCCATAAAACTAAAAACTGATAAATTAGACTTCACCAAAATCAAGAACCCTGATATTTAAGAGGCATTCTTAAGAAATGAAAAATACAAGCCATATCCTGGCAGAAGGTATTTGCAAATCATATATCTGACAAGGACTTGTATCTAGAATATGTAACAAACTTGAAAAAGATTTGAATAAATAATTCACCAAGTGGCAAATAAGCACAAAATCTGGGCTATAACATACCACTTAATAGTAGATTCCACAGTAAAATAACACATTCCACATTATAGCCTATAATATTTTAAGATTAATGATTCAGTTTAAATAAAACTAATTGGTATAGGAATTTCTCAATGTTCTAATTTTTCAAGTTCTAGATAATAAGTTTACTTTAAATAAAGAGTAATATAAATGTTATATGTGTCAGAACAATCTATAAAAGAATTTTCAGATATAGAAATTAAATTAATTTTCAATTAAATTTGAATTTCAGATTAAGTACAAGTAATTTTTAGCATGACCTGAATACTATAGTATAAGATATTTATATGGGGTAGCAAATATTTTTGTAATATAATAAATATTTTTATTTGTTCAATTTGGGAATCCAGACCCATGACTAAAATAATCAATTCAGATCACTCTTACCTGTATTTTTGGTAATGTTTTCTCTGGGAATAATAATCAGCCAGTTAGCTCGATCACTGTACTTAAGTAAAAAAATATCAGAAAACAATGTTTTACAATCTTAGTAACACTTATTTCTGCCTATTACACCCTATCTCTTAAAAACAAATGTAAGACAAAACATCCAATGCATAAACCCTTTACCCAGTACTTTTATTCTTAGGAATTTATCCTACATTATACTCACATATGTGTGAAATGTATTCAAGAATATTCTTCATCATTATTTGTAATAGTAGTAGACTGGAAATAACTAAGATGTCCATCAGTTATATATAAATATAGTATTACAGCCACAAACTGGAATATCATATAGCCAAGTTCAAGTAGGCAAGTCTCTAAAGCAGTGCTGGCTTGATGTCCACCAAGAGGACAGACCTTGGTGTTTACAGAGCATTTGGGAATTTAAGAGGGAAATCCCAGGATCAAATGAACTGTAGGTATGATCTAAGTGTTCAATATAAACTCTTCCCAAGTCCTTGGGCAACACAAGTACAGAGAAGATCCAGAGAAGGCCACATAAAACAAAACAAAACAAAGCAAAAAACCCAGCAGTGGAAGCTAAGAGAACTGTGCTCATATATCAGCCACTGAAACCATAGGTAAGACAATCTGCAGTTTGTGCCAAGGGAAATAATAGCCTTTTAAACCACCACCAACAAAAACAACAGCAAATTTTCATGGGAACATAACAGAATCCAGAGTTGCTACAGTTATTATCATCACTGTCCATTTTTCAACCAAAAATGACAAGACATGAAAAGAAAGAGGAAGGCATAACTGATTTTCAGGGGGGAAAGGTAGACTCAGAGTGAGTCCATATAGCAGATGAAGGCCTCAAAGCAGCTATTACAAGTATGTACATAGATTTAAGGAAAATGTCCTAATGAAGGAATGGATAGGAAATTCCAGCACATAAATTTTTAAAAATACAGAAATAAAACCAAATGGAAAATATCAGGCTGGAAAGTAAAATAACTGGAAAAATATTTATTAGATGAGTTCAAAAGCAGACTACAGATAGCAAAGGAAAGAATACATGAACTTAGAAATATAGCAATTGAAATTATCCAATCTGGAAAAGAGGGAAATGATTAAAGAAAATGAACAGATACTTAGCTATCTGTGGGGCAACATCACAAGTTCCAAAATGTGCATAATTAGAATTCGAGGCAAGAAAGAGGCATAGAAAGTGGCAAAGCATTTTGGGAGAGAAATAGTGGCTGAAGACTTTACAAATTTGGTAAACTTACAATCCAAGCAGCCCAGAGAGACTCAGTTAAGGTAAAGACAATGTTAAAATTTTATTTATTTATTTTTAGAGAGAGGGGAAAGGAGGGAGAAAGAGAGGGAGAGAAACATCGATGTGAGAGAGATACACTGATCAGTTGCTTCTCTTACACACCCTGACCTGGGACAGGACCTGCAACCCAGGCATGTGCCCTGTCTGGGAATTGAACCGGTGACCTTTTGTTTTGTGGCTAATGCCCAATCACTGAGCCACAGAGGCCAGGGCCACAATGAAACAATCTTAAAACTATTCAGAGAAAGATGACGCATATAGGAGAAAAAGATAAAATTAACAGCTGACTTCTCATTCAGAAACAATAGTGTCAGGTGACAGAATTAAAATTCAGAGTGACATATTCAAAATGCTGAAAGGAAAGGAAGTAAACCAGAAACTCTGTATCTGAAAATATTGTTATTCAAAAGTTGTGACCACTAAGAACTATTAAAATTCGTAAGTGAATTTAGCAAGTTTTCAGTATACAAGATCAATATATAAGAATTCATTGTATTTCTACATATTTGCAAAGAGCAATCTGAAAATGGGATTAAGTAAGCAATTTCATTTACAATAGCATCAAAACAATAAAAATATCATATTATGAATATACTTAACAAAAGAAGTATACCACTTAGACTCTGAAAAATACAAAACATTGTAACAAATTAAGAAAATCTCAGTAAATAGAAAAATATCCCATATTCATGTTTGTAAGACAATATTATTAAAATAGCAATACTCCCCCAATTTGATCTATAGGTTCAATACAATCTCTAGCAGAATTTCAGCTGGCTTCTCTGCAAAAATTGACAAACTTATCTCAAAATTTATATAAAAACTAGCAAACTTCATACGAAGACTAGCAAATACAATCTTGAAAAACAACAAAGTTGTAGGACTCATTCTTCTGATTTTCAAACTCACTACAAGGCAACAGTATCAAGGCAACATGGTGTGGGCTTAAAAGAGATGGATGCAGCAATGAAATAATCTAGAAACAAGCTCTCATATTTGTAGTCAACTGATTTTCAACAAAGTTGCCTCAACAATTCAGCAGGAAAAACAATAGTATTGCATTTTCAACAATACTGTTGTTGGGGCAGTTGGACAGCCACACGCAGAAGGATGATGTGGACCCCAGCAGTCTCACGCCACACACAGAAATGAACCGAAATCGATCAGTAACCTAAAAGGAACATTTTAGAAGAAAACATGGCAGTCTACACAGGCTACGAATACACTAAAATCATTGTACACTTTAAGT
Source organism: Artibeus jamaicensis (assembly GCF_021234435.1). Taxonomy (NCBI): domain Eukaryota; kingdom Metazoa; phylum Chordata; class Mammalia; order Chiroptera; family Phyllostomidae; genus Artibeus; species Artibeus jamaicensis. The sequence continues at coordinate 9,199,771 of NW_026521831.1, read as the reverse complement.
AGGTGAATTGTATGTATGTGAATTATGTCTTCATAAAGTCGTCACCAAAAAAAAAATGAAGGTAAAACAAGACATTTTCCAGGGGGAAAAAAAAATCCCAGAAAATTGTTGCTAGTAGACGTGCACTGTAAGAAATGTTACAGGAAGTTCTTCAAGCTAAAAGGATAAGACACCAGGTGGCAACTATATCTACAGAAAAGAATGAAATGTGTAGGTAAGTAGTAAGCAATCATATGTACTTTTTTCTTTTCTTCTCTTAATTTCTTTAAAAAACATATAACTAATTTATAAAACTTATTTATCTATTTTTAGAGAGAGGGGAAGGGAAGGAAAGGAGAAAGAGGGAAATACCAACGTGTGGGTTGCCTCTTGCACACCCCCTACTGGGGAACCTGGCCCAGGCATATTCCCTGACTGGGAATTGAACCAGTGATTCTTTGGTTCCCAGCCCATGCTCAATCCACTGAGCTACAACAACCAGGGCTAAAAAAATATGAGTTTTTAAAGCAAAAAGTATAACCTGCATTATACATATATTATTACTGGACTAGCTATTTTTTTAAAACACATTCTATAAAAAAGAGTATGCTCCTTATGAATAACATATTGCAGAATAAGATAAAATGTAATTACCAAAGTTAAATTAAAGTGGAAGATGCCAGTATATGTACTGTTAATGACTTCCAAGCTGGGAGCAAGTCCTCCTGATGTGAACATGCTTAGAAATTCTTCTGAAGAACGCTTAGTTTTAGAATGGAAAAAGCAATGGATTTGCTTTAGGAAAGAGTGAAAAAAAAAACAACAACAGGTGATGACAATTCAGTGGAGAGAAGCACATTACATTAATTTAAAAGTAAGAAGAAATCAATGAAAAGTATATGCTGCTAAAGACTGATATCTTTAGTAACTCTAGTTTCTGGGGTGAGTCTGTTTTGAAAAACACACTTTCAGAACTCGGTCACCTATCACACCAGTGTCACAATAGGTTTTGTTATCCTCATAATAATAATCTTCAGGTCACAGAGGTGGTCATAAAATTGTGACGCTTAATAAATAAGCCACATGCTACCACATGTAGAAATCCTTATTGTGTGTCTAAATAAAAAGAAGCAACATATAAAGCAAAACTCATTTTACTGCATTTTGCTGGATATTTCCCCATTTTAAGAAAGTATATGAAAATGCAGTAATCACAAATGGTGAGAGATACTAAGAGTTTTAACTTATTTCTCCCGGTGCTTTGGGTAAGTTACCCTTTAAGTTTCAGAGTCCCTAGCTATGAAGTGACGAAACAGACTCATTCCAGAAATATTTACTGAGCCCTTTCCACAAATGGGGCAGTGACATAATGCTGGAGAGACAGACCTGAATGAAACAAAAGTCCCTGCCCTCGTGGAACTTCCAGTTTAATGGGGACTGAAAGGAAGATAAACCTAAAAAACCCTTTTCCTTTGTCTTGTCACCCCCCAGAATTTATTGCTCTTTGTTAGGATCGTATGCATGCCTTAAATTCTAACCATCCCTTTGAGCTCCTTATCATATATAAATAGAGTCTTTTTCTCCTGTCAATCTGTCTTTTCTCTGTTTTCTTTATAGGCCCCAAGTCTGTGAACCTAAGAGGGTAGGGTTAGTATTTCTCTACAGTTCTTATCTTAAAGACGATTAAATGTCACAATGAACACACTTGGAACACATTTTCAAAACACTTTAAAAAAATGTCTGACCCACTTAAGCTGTTTATACATTTAGTTATTTTTTTACTAATACCACTTCTAGGCTACAACAATACAACTACCCAACAAGTAGGTTATCATTCCCCTTTAAAAAGGACACAACTGAGGACCAGAGAGGTTGAGTAACCTGGGCCGGGGCACACAGATCGTACATGGAAGGACCGAGATTTGACTGCAGCTCTACACGTCTCTTTCTCTAAAGCCTTTCCTTTCCCGTAAAACATAAACACAAATAGGAAAATCATTTTTTGACTCAAAGGGCACACACTTTATGATAGTTGTAAATTCTTAAAAAGTATATATATGTTTGGCATATCAAGAAGGAACTGGAAGTAAGTCAATGCAGAGTGTGGGCTAAATGTATTTGACCTTGTATGGTGTTTTTGTTTGTGTTTATTACATTTATCATAGATTTTTAAGCAAAAATCTGTTCATTTCTTATTAATACGTGTGTTTGTTAGCCTTTGCCGCATACCTATGTGAACAGTGTGTTTTATTTTGTTTTGCTGTGAATCTGCCATTATTTGAATCAATGAAATTCGGTCATCCCTTACCCAAACGGTAATCGCAATGTGGCACTTGTCATAAAAGGGAAAGGTTGTTTCTAAAGGTCAGTGAGATGCCTTTCTTTGTCTACGAGGCCACATCTGTCAACCTTCAAAAGTACAAATCACATCCATAACTGAGGAAAAGCATGACAGCCAATCTTTTAAAAAGGGGAAGGATGAGGCATCTAAAAATAAAAAAGCGAAACCACCTAGGGCATTCAAAGGCTAAATGACATATTTTACCTAGTCCCAGAGGAACAGAATAGAGAGGATTATGACTTATAAAGAATTTTCCCTCCCCAAGTCTGAACATGGTAGGAGCTATTTGAAAAGTGTGCAGTGCCACTGGTTTTACGTACGGAGTTAAAAGGAATGAATGTAAAAGATTGCAACATGCGGTTAGTGGACCTCACCAAGTCATCTGAGGACAGGTACAGCTTGATTATTTCTCTCTTTTGGTGAAACCCTTGGCTACCACAAGAAAAGTGTTCCTCTGTATCACCTAAATAACATAAATACATAAATATATCTTAAGTTACTGATAGAATTTCCATTAAAATCATATTTTTAAATTGATGAAATATTTTAAAAGAATAATTACAATTGTATGCTTTAACTTCATACATGTCTACCTAAAATTAAAATCTTTGACCATGTTTAATATTAAGGATACAGAATCAGGACACTAAAAAGGAAGGTTTGACCAAACACTAAAATAAAATATACCACTACAAAGCTACAGTGCAAAATTTTCAGAGAAGGTCTAAAAACAGTCCTTGACTCTTAGGTCCTCAACCTCGGTGAGCTTATGCAAGGGTCAGGAGTTGGAGACTGGGAAGAAAATTTGTTTTAATAGACAGCTAGTAACATGAAGGTTACTCCTCCCATACAAAGGAGGGTGGGGGGAGGGAGAGCCCTTCTCCTTATCAGCATCTAAAGCAAGTCTCTTGTACAAAGCCTGGAGCTGGATGTGTGTGTTTTCATCCATCCTGCCAGTCTCTGCCTTTTGATTGAAGAGTTTAATCCACCTACATTTGAAGTAACTACTGAGAAAGAGAGACTTCTGTCATTTTGCTATTAGTTTTCTCTATGCTTTCTACTTTCCCCCCTTCATTTCCTGCATTTCTTTTGTAGTGAGCTGGGTTTTTTTGCATTGAAACTTACAGCTATTTTCTTTGCAGTTTCCATGGGGATTACATTTAACATCAGAAAGGTAAACACTCCAATTTGAATGTATAGCAGCTTAGCTTCAACCACACACAAAAACTATTTCTTACAGTTCCATCCCCACCCCTTTCAGCCACTGATGTCACAGAATTACATCTTTATACCTTGTGTGCCCCAAAACATAAACTATTATTTTAAAAGGTATTCGTCTCTTGAATTATATAGAAAGTAGGATCTAGAGTTCCAACCAAAATTAACCGAAGTTACGATAACACTAACTTGTAGACTAATATATATTTTTTTAAATGTTCATTTCTTAAATCACGTAAAAAAAGTAGAGTTACAATCCATTGTTACAAGAATACTAGCTTTTATAATTGCCCAAGTATTTGCCTTTATTGACATCTTTATTTCTCTGCATGGCTTCAAGTTACTGTCTAGTGTCCTCACATTTCAGCCCACAGGACACCCTTGAGAATTTCTTGCCAGGCCAATCTAGTGGTAACAAACTCCCTTAGTTTGTTTATCAGAAAATGTCTGATTTTTTCCCTCATTCCTGAAGGGAAGTTTTCCCAGATATACAACTCTTCATTGACAGGTTTTCTCTTGGAGAATTTTGAATATATTGGCCAGCTGCCTTCTGGCCTTCAAAGTTACTCATGAGAAATCTGCTACTACATTATTGAGGCTTCTTTGAACTTAATGATTTGTCCTCTCTTGCTGTTTTCAAGATTCTTTACTTTGGTTTCTGAACGTGTGATTACGATGTGTCTCAGTGTGGGTCTGTGTGAATTTATCTTACTTGGAGTTTGTTGCGCTTCCTGAATGTTTATGTTGATGCCTTTCATCAAATTTGGGGTTTTCAGCCATTATTCCTTCACATATTCTCTCTGCCCCTTCCTCTCTCTCTCTCCCCCTTTTCTTCAGTTATTCCCAAATGTGTATGTTGGTCCATTTGACAGTGTTGCACAGGTCCCTTGTTCTATTTGCTTTTCTTCAACCTTTTTTTCTTTTTGTCTCTTAGCCTCAATAATTTCCTTTGTCCTATCTTCACATTCACTGATTCCTTAATCTACATGTTCAAATCTGCCCCTGAATGTCTTTAGTGAATTTTTTATTCCAGTTACTATACTTTTTAGTTCCTGCATTTCTTTCTGGTTTCTTCTTACTCTTTCTATCTCTTTATTGATATTTCTATTTTGTCCGCACATTGTTTTGTTGACCTTCTTCACATGTTTTATTTGTTCTTTGGACATCTTTAAGATGATTGTTTTAAAGTAATTGCCCAGTAGATCCTCCATCAGACCTCTTCCAAGAAAAGTTTCAGTTGATTAATTTTTTTCTCTTTGAATGGATCATGCTTTCCTGTTCGTTTGCATGTCTTGTGACTTTTTTTCATTGCTGTTGAAGACTAACATTTGAATCTAATAATGTGGTAACTTTACCCATCAGATTCTCCCCATTCCCTGGGGTTCGTTTTTTGTTACTGTGTTTACTGTGAGCTTTTGTGTAGGCTGTCTCCATGAACAGGCTCAGCCCATGGAGTACACATTAGATTTTCTCAGGTCTTCTCTGAGCCTCTGTGTTTCCCTGGGCGCGTGCAGTCACTTTCTCATTTGCTCCATATATGCTGTTGTTTAGAATGTCCTAGTCCTAGTCCTTAATGTTTGATTCCCAGAAGGAGAAATAAGTAAAAAATGAAGGAGGGGGCAAGGACCTCGGCCCTTTAAAAGCCCTGAAAATCATCTCAGCTGGAGGGAGAGGTTCTGGCAACAACAGAGGTGAGGTGGTAACATAATGGCTGCCTGCCTCGTTGTCTGCCCCTCTGTGATCAGAAGCAGCAAGCAGCAATCAGAGCACGTAGCCCCAAATGCTCAGAAGGCAGGGCCCTTTTTGCCCACCCTGGCTTCCACAAGCTGTACACAACTTCTCCGGACATGTGAGCATAGCTGTCTGCCATGGGAGTGAGGATGGGGTGTGGGTAGCTTCTACTGTGCTGAGTTGATAATGACTAAGATGAGCTACAGTTTACTGTCCAGGTTTTCCCCAGGAAGTAACAAAGTCTTCAGTAGATTTCAGGGTTACAAAGGAGTTACATCAGATTCCTCCAGTGCAATTATTGTCTAGGTGGAGAGACACATTCCTGGTGCTTCCCACTCTGCTATCTTTCTAGAATCCTCTATTCCTTCTCCTTATCTTGAGTCTGAGAAAAGAGGCTTTGATGGGACCACTCAACAATGTAACATATATGGCTTTGATTTGGAGTACAAACTCAGACTCCTGCTTGAAAAAGACAAGAGATGATTGGGTGGATAGGATAGCACAAAGCTTTATGGGAAGAAGGTAGCTTTGTTAAGAGTCCTGAACCACCCAGATTTTCTGGGGCAAAAGATGCATGAATGCTTCCCTTGGTCACTTGTGAGAAATAAGCAGCATTGGGTCATCTAGGGTCCTGTCCTCAAATGTCTCTGTGAGTGGCAAGTGGGTCTTAGCAAAAAGAATTTGAAGGTACAAATTAAAGAATTTGCTTTTCACAACAAAAAAAGGTGAAAATCGAATCACCTCATTGTAACCAAAAAAATCTCATGGGATTTGCCCAAATGTTCATCCAAAGACAGAGGAGGAACTAGTCTCAAAGAATAGGAGGTGAAAATAAGTTTCCTGTATGATCGATTACATGTTATTCATTGTGCAACTTAACAGTTGCTATCCTAAAATTCTGTAAGAAAATATATTAATGCAAGTATCACAAATATGGCTTAAAGTATATTGTGAGGTTATAATGTTAAACAGTTTTTAGCGTATCCCCTGCATTGACTTTGCCCACACCCGACAATGTTGTCAGATCTATTTTTTTTTTTTAGATTTTTAAAAATGTATTTATCTTTAGAGGGGAAGGGAAGGAGAAAGGGAGAGAAATATCAATGTATGGTTGCCTCTCATGCTTCCCCTGCTGAGAATGGGCCTGCAACCCAGGCATGTGCCCTGACTGGGAACTGAACTGCAATCCTTTGGTTTGCAGGCCCGTGCTCAATCCACTAAGCTACACCAGCCAGGACCATCAGATCTATTTTTTAAAGCTACAATTTGATTCTAAAGTCCAAATCACTTCTCTGCTTAAAAAATCTTTACTGCCACTTTGTTGCCTAATGAATAAACTCCATAAGGGAAGAGAAGCTAAACAGATGGAAACTAATTCCTTTGAGTTAATTTGAGCCAGACTCTGGGTCCACCTTGTGCCATAGGTATTACTGTCCCCTCCTTAAAGAAGACTGAACCACAGCTCAGGAAGATGGAGGTATTGCTCAAAGGTCACCTGACTCCCAACAGAAAGTCAGAGTGGGACCAAGATGCTCCTGTGTCTGAGGGCCATTCTCCCTTTATCCTGTGCGACAGTGTTAGATGACCAAGCCCCTCCTTCAAACTCCCCTGCACACAATCTACACTCCAGCACTCTGTGGGGTTCTATTTCCATTCTCAGTCTCAAATTTTAACACATTTTATGATCTGGTTAAATATTTTTGATCCACCATTGGAAATCTGGAGATATGGGATGAAGGGCCAACTGTCTGCATTCTTCCACACCATGTCCTTACAACTGAATTGAACACCTTTGAATTTGGGTCTCTGAGGAGGGTTCTGAGACCAATCCCCCGCAGATACCAAGGGCCACTATGGTTAAATTCTGTATTTCAGAAAATGTTCTCAGTCTCAATCTACTAGCATTATAATTCAGTTTATAATTCATACTACAAGCAACTATTCGTGGAGAAAAAAGAGATTCAAATAAAGTTTTGCAAATATAAAATACTCCTTAAATTTTAAAGATTCTATGACTTCTAAGTAATGAAATATCATAACAAGAAGAGAAGTCTCTATGTATACAACTTAACAATAGATTCACATTGTTAGAAAGTTTTGAACCAGAGTACGATAAATAATACCTCAGAAGATTGGAAGATATGGTAATGAAGAAGTGCTAAAAGAAAAATATTTTAACTGTTAGTGAGGAAGGGATATATGAGAACCCCTGAGAAGAAAGTGGAGAGTTAGCGAGTCTGAAACTTACCCTTATTATTATATATTATTCCTGATGAAAAATCAAAGATGTTCAAAAGTAAAATTATAACATATAAAAATAGCAATTCCATCTGTTGAGAGAAATAAGAATTACTTCTATTTGATAACTTCAAACATACTATTGAGTTCCTTTGCTATACGTAACTACAGACTTAAGAAACATCACTTCCCTGAGGTTAAAAATATTTCCCCTTATGTGACAAGGGCAGATAACATAATAGTTGAGTATGGCAAGCTCTACATTTACCCCCTAACTGGTATGAAAGATATTTAGAAATACAATTATCGCAAACCAAAGAGGTGTGGCACAGGCTTTCCTTCAGTGTAGATAACTTCTGAAACGGGGCGATCAGTTCCATAGCTGTGTAAAGACAGAACCTGACACTGTGAACGCTCTGAGGATGGTAGGGCTGCGCCTTCACCTGAGATTCCGACTGCGGCGTTGTGGGGAAAGCCGTCCACATGGGTCCGGGCATCCCTGCACGTTCCTGCCGCACATTGTTCTTAGAGCTGTGTTTGTTGTGAGAAATCTTGAGGGATGAAGTGGTCTCCCTTGGACCAGAGCAGGCTTGTTTCCATGGTGAACCTCCCAAGCTCGGGGTTCCTCTCCTGTAATGCACCCTCGGTGAGCGTAAGCATCTATGATAGGCTGAGTTGTGCCCCTTCAAACATTTGTATTGAAGTCCTAAACCCCAGTACCTGAAAATGTGGTTGTATTTGGCAAAGGTCTTTATATACATGATTAGGTTAAAATGAGGTCATTAGGGTGGGCCCTAATCCCATATGACTGGTGTCCGTACAAGAAGGGGAAACTTGGACATGCATCCGGATGCTGGGAGGATGATGTAAAGACCCAGGGAGAAGGTGGCCGGCTACAAGCCATGGAAAGATGCCTGGACAGATCCCTGCCTCCTTTCCCTCATAAGTAATCAACGCTGCCCACGCTTCGATCTCAGATGTGGCGCCTCCAGAACTGCAAGACCATGGATTTCTGTGGTTGGAGCCCACCTGGTAACCTCACTTAGTGATCCTAGTGAATTAATGCAGCATCCACAATACGTACCTTGGGGGCATGGGAAGCTGCAGTGAGTGTCATGCTGCTTTGAAAATAGTGCCCTTTCCAGAAAAATCTTGTATTATTTTGCTAAACAGTCAAATTCAGAGATACAGCACCATTAGAACCCATCAGTGGTCCTGACCCTGGAAACAAATGACTGAGATATATGATGCCCCAGGGCCCCAGGGCGGTGACCTGTATTAAGTTATCCTTAAAGTTGTTCCTACCTGGTTCTCTCGAACAAATCTCTCTAATTTTATTTGCATGGATTTGGTTATATCTATCTTTGACCAAAGAACAAAAAGCTTATTTTAAAAGGTTTTTTTTTTTTAATCCTTTCATTAGGGAAAGGAAACCTGAGAGGACATAACTAAGGAGCAATGTTTGGGTCCTTTATGGCTTTGCTACTGGCTTCATATCCTCTTATTGTAGCAATTCAGCCTATCTGTACATTTTAATTTAGAGACGGAGTGTACTTTAGAGTTGATGTATGAGGCACTAAGTAACTGTTCAAAGGCTGTTACCAGCTAGTGACAAAGTTGGCTTAGAACCAAGTTCCCCAGATTCGATAGATCTAGTCGGCATACAAAGATGCTACAAAATGAAAATTTTAAAAAGTGAAGACATAACCTACATAATTAGATGTGAATTCTCACCAAGACCACTAAGTCTGCCCACCATGATTCTGCTTCATGCCTTCGGTAGTCTCATTCTTCAATGTGACCGTGTTCCTCACTTTGGTGCTGCCTTATTTCAATGAGCATCCCACGGTGAACAAGAAGGGCAGGCTTTGGCCAAACCTCAGTTCTGCCCATTGAGATGTCTGACCTTTGGAAAGCTATTCAACTTCTACAGGCTCATTTTCTATTCAGCAAAACACGGGTAACACTTCGCATGGTTATTGTGAGAATTGAATGAATAATATATTTAAAACATCTAATAGCTACTTTTCACAGAATAAACACTTCATAACCAATAGCTTGGAATCCATATGTTTATACATTGAAACAACTTCTTCATCCCCCTCACACCCTCTACTCTCCCTTCCTCGTAGCAGTTAAATTAATCCCTATTATCATTCCAATTTAATTATCATGAGTTATACATAATTGTCAGATATGAGTCTCCTATAGGGGCATTTTTTTTCTTTTCTGGCATCAAGGTAATGCAGGGAATTGAGCCCAAAGAAGGAACCTACCTCCTCCACAACTGGTTCATTTGAAGTTACACCATTACCATGCAACATGTATGTGTTAAAAAGTCATCCCACGGTAGGTCCTGTTTCCTACTGTAATTCCCTCTCAGTGGGATGCTGGACTGGCTGCACTTTCAGTTTTGTGCTTTCCCGAGCTTTCCTCCACGTAGGCTGAGAAAGAAGACCCCAAGTCGGGAGGTGAGATTTCAGTTTACTGGTTGAGAAATCCTCTTAACTTTGGTAACAGCCAAGCAGCTGCCACCCCGTAGAGAACCCTGCTTAGAAAATCTAAAGGACAGGCAGTTGGAATGTCCAACTAACTGCCTCTTGCAGAGGACCAAAGGTCATTTTCTTTAAAAATCTACAAGAGGTGGAGTTTCTCAAAACCTACCACCTTTAATACAGCATCCAGGGAGGCAGGTTCGGAAACTGACCGGAGACTGTTCATAGGATACTCCGATCATCACGGGATTACTGAGCGCCCGAGGAAAACGCGAATGTTTCAAGATCGAGCCAACCACACACAATGAGGTTTGAGAGTACCAGTCTGTCACAGAGAGCTTTGTAACTGTGCCTGGTAGGAAGAGTGGGACTTAGGCAGAGAAGACCTTACTGATGGAGTAAACTACCTAAGCAAACACAGAGGGTGCAAAGATGTGACCGAGCTGTGTATGCATTGGGATCAGGAAGACCGAATGAAATGCCAATCTGTTCTCCAGATTCACGTGTGAATGTCCTTCATGGGGTTGGTTATACCCACTCAGACTACCTTTGCCTAGTGGGCCGAGACTATCCCTTTCTAACTCACTCGGTACCTGACTAGTCTCAAGTGGTCACAGACGCTAACAAGTAATTCTTTAAATGATGACGATAAAACCTGTTTTATACTCATGTTCTTTGGAAGTCCCTTCACGCGGCCACACAGACTCTGCCTCACACTCATGTTGTGAATGATGGCTGGTATCTGGGTTTAACCTATTCCTGGAAGGGCCTGGATAAGAAATATCTTTCTCTGACTTTTTCTGGTGACCTTGATCTAAAGAAGAACGTTACTCCTCAATCTGAAATAATGTGCCGAACTCATCAAAATCTCTCTCCTAATAAGGGTTCATTTTCCAGAACCCTGGGGGCTCTCTCTTTTGTTGCTGGTTTCCCACTAGAGAAGATGAGCAAGCTTATTAAGCAAGTTGCAGTCTTCAGTCTCCGTAGCAACCCTGTGATGAGCTGTTTCCCTAAACTGCATCAGAACAGAAATGCCTGCCCGGTCTTGAAGGTACACATTGATGATGCGATGTGAAGGCCTACACAGGAGCTGATGCAACTGGGAGCTGAAAGTGGACATCCCATGCATCGTTCTTAGGAAGTTACTTGAAGATGTAACTTCCGAAGGGATAAGATGTAACAAGCAAAAGGAAAGACATGAGATCCAGAAAGGGTCAATCTGGGGGACCAGGGGGGTGAGTCCTGGGAAGACAAGTGGGGAGCAGGCAGTCCAGACAGGGCAGGTGACAGAGGGCTCCCCTGCTGGGGAGCAAAAAACAAGAAAGAAACATGCGCAGTGTGAAGTATGATTGCGAAGACAGAAAAAACTCAAGGAGGCACTTTATTCTCTTGTCAACAAGAAAAAGAATGGAAGGGGATAGGAAAAACAAAATGATCTATAAGGAAGTAATGTTCCAAATCATGATACCAGATGGCACTTTTTAAAAGAAAGTGTGCTTTGCTTGTCTGGTTTACTTTTTTTTAATCAAAGTTATGTGTGGACATAGTTAAAAGAGCCTTGTTGCCCAAAATGCTTCACCCCATTCTCCCTTCCCAGAGACGACCCCTTCCGATCTTTGCTCCTCTGTTCTGTTTTCCGTGTTAAGCATTATCTGTTGACTTTCCACGACGCAGGAAGAGGCGTTGGTGCCCTTTCCCTCCACGCTCCCAACACACAGACGCTCTGTATGTTCCTCCATCATTCAACTGTCGTCTAGTCTGATTTTAGTCTAATTGTCTGTCCACACCCATTTTCCAGCCCTTGGTTGTTCTGTTTAATCTTCTAAGGGTTTTCTGAATTTTGTCTCCCCAACCCCCTATATTAATTTTTACAATTTCTATTATACTTTTTTTTGTAATAATTGTTTTATTCTCAGAGCTTTTCACAGATTCTAATTCTTGTTTCATTTATGTAATATTCTCTTTTTTCTGAGACTAACGATAGGGTGGTGGTGGTGGTTGTTTTTTTAACCTTCTTGCATAGTTTGATTTATCCAAGTCATTTTTCCTTTTTATTTTTTCTGGCCTCAGTCTTTTGATTTTGAGACTTTCGCAACATTTTCCATGATCCTTCTTGTTTTCTCAGATTTAGAAGCTTATTTGAAGCTCTGGACCCAAGAGAATGGTCTATCCACTGTGGAAAGGGGTACAAAACAGTGGCACACTCGGGAGAAGTGGTTTCACTGAGGAATAATCTCCATGTTTTTAGGTCTTTCTCTCTTCAGCTTCTCAAGTTTCCTGGGGTCTTGCCATCTCCTTCCAGACGAGTGAAGGCCTGCCTGCTGGGGTTCTGGGGTGTCCATACTTGGTATAAAACACTCATCTGCCGCTGCTTTCGGTGTGGTTCCTGTCTCTCAAAAATTTCCACCAGCCCAGAGATCCTCAGTTCTACCCTCTCCCAAGAGTAAACCTGCAGCCTCTGCCTGGGTCGGGGAAGAGCAGGTGCCAGACGCAGCACTGGGAAGAGGGTCTAAAAACGTTGGTGGGTGTTCAAACAGTCCCGCTCTAGCCCCATTTCTCCATTTCTTTGTCCACGTCAGGAGCGCTGCCTGGCCCTGAGCCCATGGGGGGTCTGCAGCAGGGATCCCATCGCTTCCAATCGTCCCCCTTGTATCAGGGGGGGACTCAGCTTTGCTAGGTTTGCCGGTGCGGTCACCACTTATCCCTCTGCTTTCCAGTTTTCTAAATTTCATTCCACTTCTTCAGGTTTCTCTGTCCTTAGAGGTTTACGCCACTTTAGAAAGCCTTTTCGTGTTGAATTCAGTAGGAGTGAGAGTAAATGTGTGTGTTCAAAACCAATAAATAGAAATCCCTAGTGCACCATGAATTTAAACATTATGAAATTGATGGAGGGTAGTGAAAAAGAAATCCATTTGATTTCAATGCTTGGAACATTCTTTTTAAAATTGAGATGTAACTGACATATAACATTATATTAGTTTCAGATATACAATGCGATGACTCAGTATTTGTTTATATTATTAAGGGATCACCACAGGAAGTCTAGCTAATATCCCTCTAGGGACATTCCCTTTTTTGATGGCCTGGTGGTTATGACATTAAAACCATAAAAGAGAAAACACAATATAATCTTGGCACGCTATTTGTCTTGGAAACGAACAGCATTTACACAGTCATTGTGGCAACATAACCTAAGGGGACCTGCTATGATCTGAGTTCTATAAAATCCCCTCCCACCAAGGGTGGGGGGGGCCTGTGACTGCTTCTAACCAATAGGACATGGCAAAGTTGATGAGATGTCACTCCTTTGTTTAGGTTACGTTTTATGACAAAGCTGATGGGATGCCATGCCCGTAATTATGTTTCATTATATAAGAAGACTGAGATATTAAAGAAGAAGACAGATCCTTCTGTTGGCTTTGCAGATGCAAACAGCTGTGCTGGGGACAGCCTGTGGAGAGGGCCACATGACAGGGAAACCCAGGCAGCTGTCAGGAACCAAAGGTGGCCTCCAGCTAGTAAGCAGCCAGGGCCTTCCGTTACCTAGTGACAAGGAAGTCCATTCTTCCCCAGTGGAGCCTCCAGATGTAAAAGCAGCCCAGTCAGCACCTTGGCTGCAGCCTTGCAGGATTCTGAACAGAGAGCCAGGAGTTGGGGCTCCTGTCCCACAGAGACGGCACAGTAGCAACTGCGTGGTGTAGGCCCCAAGGCTGGGGATGTTTGTTAGACAGCAGTGGAGAACCAGGGCAGATCACACAATGATTTCACTGAACTGCAAGCTAAGGCTGCTAACCGCCCACTCTGGCCTCATGACTCTGAGTCAACAGGTGAACAAGGGGGTTACTCTAATGGTTGGGGAGACTGAGCCTGACTCCCGAGAGGAAACTCGGTTGGTATTACACAAGCCAGGCAAGCGAGAGTATGTGTGGCTTATGGAACACTCCCCAGGCCATGTTTGAGTGTTCCCATGCCCTGTGATTGAAGTATGGAAAACAACCTAATAGGCCAGACCTTCAGGGATGAAAGTAAGGTACTCCCCCATAACAAAAAGATGCAGTCAGCCGAGGCGCTTGCTGAGGGCAGAGAAAATAAGGAATGGGTAGAAGAAAGTAGTTATAAATAGTGACCATGTGACCAGCGGTAGAGATGAGGACTATTTAATACTCAGGAGTATTTCCTCCATATTTTAATAAGAATATTTGTGTGTATGTGTATCTCAAGTATTTTTGTGGCTTTCTCCCTGTCATCCTCTTGTCTTCCAACATGTGTTTATCAGAAGACGGTAGTCACTCAAGGACTTGGTGTTCTTCTTTGGGGAAGGGTTAGCCTGTTCTGTTGTACATGGGACAGTGGTACCATGTCAGGCAGAAGTGTGATTTGGTTACTGCCCGTTCATGGACATTAAGGACAAGATGGGCAGATGTTTATGGCTGCCGAGTTGACAAGGGGTAGACTGTGATAGTTCTGGGATGTGTCAGCACGGCTACCTTCCCCAGAATTCCTGTTCTAGCACACTCCTCATGAAGCTGGGCTTGCTAGAGGAAGCCCCTCTTGAGCTGGAGGGCCAACGGGGAGGCAGGTCCCCTTTTGTGGAATCCACATACCTTCTCCCAGTTATTCAACCACAGATCCAGGTGCTGCCATGAAGGGATTTAGTAGGTGCCATCAAAGACCTTAAGCAGGTGACCTTGAATTAATGAATGAGAGATTGTCCTGGGTGCACATAACTTAGTTCAGAGACTTCAAGCTCTAGCTTATGCTCCCGGGTCCCAGCCTGCTGGGATCTCCTTTTTCTGATCATCTACCCCACAGACTCGGGGCTCACTCAGCCAGCCCAACTGCATGAGCCGCTTCCAGACAAGCAAACTAGTGAGTGCGTGCATGCGCACACACATATACTCGTACGTCTATATACACACATCGGTAGGTAGATGATTGATCCATAGATGATAGAGACGTAGACGTAAGTTGGATGTCCTACGGGCTCTGCTTCTCTTGAACCCTGATACAGTCATAACATTTGGGCAGCTTTAAAAAAAGAAACATTCTTTTCCCCACTGCAGACAACATAGATTAGTAAGAGGTAGGAACTCGGTAGTTAGATTTCCTGGATTCTTATTCTTGTGGTCTTCGTTAACTTTGAAAAAGTTACTGAGCCTCTGTAATGCTGTTTCTGAAAACTTGGGTTAACCGTAGTGCCTCTCCCACACTGTGTTACGTGTGTGCATTTACACACATATACTTTCTCTCATTTAAAGGAGCTTACTGTGCACCCTGTTATCTCTTGAACGCAACAATACATCTTTGGAGCCTTTTCCTTACCTCTGCCCCTTTCTTTGTTAGTGGCTGCCTCTTATCCCACTGGGTGGATGTACATAATTTGTATAACCAGCCACCTATGTTGGCACGCGTTTCAGTCATTCCCAATCTCTTTCTGTCACAAAGAGTATTTTCATCCACTCCTCACGTCACACATGGGTAAGCGTGGCAAGACACATTTCTGGGGAAGACGTTGCTAGGTTGAAGGGGAGGTTTCAGTGTCTCAAACCGCTGGTCGCTGCTGTCGTAGAAGCACACGCTCTCACCGGCGGCCTGGGAGTGCCGTCCTGGTCCGCCTCTGCCCCGGCTGGAGCTTTGCACTGTCACTGCGTTTGAGTTCCTCCTACTACACACGCCCCTTTCTCCATAAGTGTTCATTCACAGGGTTTGCCATTTCTTCCGGATTGTCGCTATTTTCTTATTGACTTGCAAGCACTTTTTCCATTTACTCATTTTAGAGAGAGGAAGGGAGGGAGGGAGGAAGGGAGAAAAAAAGAGAGACCGATTTGTTCATTTACTGATGTATGCATTCATTGGTTGATTCTTATATGCGCCCAGACCAGGGGTCCAACCCCCAACCTTGGTGCATTGGGATGACACTCTAACTAACTGAGCTGCCTGGGGAGGGCAAGCATTTTTATATGTTGAGGAAAGTAGCCCTTGGCCTCTGATGTGAATTGCAAAAAAAAAAAAAAAAAAAATGTCCTCAATCTGTCCTTTGTCATTTGACTTTTTATGGTGATGTGATTTTTTATAGTCAAATAAATGGGGTTTTCTCTTTTATCTTGGTAATTTATGGTTTCACTTTTCATGTGACTTCTTCAATTCACCTGGAATGATTCATTTTGGTATGATCTGTGAAGCAGAGATCCGACTTGTTTTTTTCAGGTGGCTGCCCAGTTGTCCTGACACCGTTTGCTAAGAAATCTTTTCCTTCACTGTTATTTACTGAAACGACCTTTATCTAATTGCTGTGCATATTTGGGTTTGTTTCTGGGTTTTCTACGTTGTTCCTTTGAATTTTTCATCCATTCATGCACAGTACCTCACTATTTTCGTTACTGCAAAAAAAAAGATTTTATATTTAGTACGAAGCTAGTGCCGTTTCATTTAGTACATTTAATATAGGTAGTGCCCTCTTTTCAGTCTTCACCTGGTAATTATCTCTTTCTTTGACCACGTGGCTTTTAGAAGCAGCATGTCCAATTCCAAACAAAAACCAAAAACGTCCTGTTACAGGTTGGGGTCAGTTAGATTAACTTAAGGAGAATTGATATTATGATGCTGAATTTTCCAACCCAAATGTGGCAACGCCTTTACATTTCTTAAATCTTTCTCTGCGGTGTTTTACAATTTTCCTCATATAGATTTGGCACGTTGCACGCTAAGTGAATTCCTTTCTTTTCGTCTTTTCAAACCTGTACGATGGGGTGTCTTCTGTCTCTGCTTCTAACTGGCTGCTGTTTGAATACACGAAGGTTTATTTCTGTGCCTTCTGTCTCGATGACCTTGCTCACTTATCCCACCACTTAGCCTCTCCATTGATTCCAGGGGTCTGCAAATATTGGTCTAATCTTCTTCCTTTAAAATTGTGTTTACTCTTTATTTTTTGCTTCAGTCTAATTGCCATGGCCAGTGCCTCCAGAACGAAGATGATTACGATGAACTCGCCCTGATCTCATTCCTGCCTGTAACGGGGGTGCTTCCAGTGCTTCCTCGTTAAACACGATGCCTCACAGGTCTTCTGCAGCCTGCAGTTGATTTTGCAGTGACTGATCTGTTTACATCATTCCATTTGAATGGGTTCAGTTCATCTTGGCTCATTGCACCCCAGGACACTGATTTTAATCTAGGCTCTCAGAGAGGGAAAGACTTGGTGGGGAGTGAGCGGCTCAGTGGAATGGTGTGGGTAGCAGAAGATCTCTTAGAGTAGGCACAAGTGCAGAAGGCTGCAAACTTTGAAAAATGGAATACAAAAACGGTATCAGGGGGAAGCAGTGATAGAATCATTGTAAAATAAAAATGAAAATAAAGTTTTATACATGGGGCACGATTCCTTGTTATTTAAACTAAAACAAGATGATTATTATAAAAATTACTGGCTGGCATATTTCTAGTAATTTCTAGAGCTTCTCAATCAGTTTAATTTCAGTTCTTACGAAGAACTTGGAAGTAACTGGATAAAAAGATTACCTACAAAGAAATACTGAATTTTGCCATATATAATGCACACTATTCTGCCAAAATTTTTGAGGGAAAAATAAGGATGCACATTATACATGGGTAGTACTAATTCCATATCTATATAAATTTTTAACTATTTTATTTATATAAATGTTTTAAATTTTTTTATTCATGGTTAGGCATTAAAAGTGTAACTCTAGAAAGCAATAATGATATCCATATGCAAAATAATACCCTGGAATATAATAATCAGTTTTTTCTCTAAATATAAAATTTAAAAATTGAATTAAAACATTAGAACAAAAGATTCTTTTCCTGAGAGTTTGGGCCAAAAACATTGGTGGGCATTGTACACAGGAGCACATTATACACAGCAAAATACAGTAGCTAGAAAGACAAGTGACTTTAGGGATAATGAAAGCTAGGAGACAAGGGAAAGACCTTCAAAGTGTTGAGAAGAATAACTGTCAGCTTATAATCATGTACCCAGCATAATTATCTTTCAAGAATGAGGGTGAAATAGTCATTAGCAGACAGAAAGAGTACGTTTACTATCACTAGTTCCACACTAATAGTATCTATAGTATGGACTTTAAGAATGAAAAGGACCCCAAGAAGATTTTTATAAGCCCAAGAAAGAATGGGGGTGTTAAGAGGACATAAGGGGAAAGAAGTCAAAGTGAAAACCTATGGTCTGACTCACAGAACTGCTGGCAGGGTTCAGAGGCGCCAAGGCCGCCGCTAAGTCTCATGCCACAGAAGACATGGGGGGGGGGGCGGCACATTGTTGCTGCTGCGACGGAAACCACCAAACACCTACTGCTTACCACGCACCCTCCCCCGGCACTGAGTGCCGGCTGTGGCCTCTGCAAACTGGATGTTGCTGAGGTGCTCTGCCCTTTGCACTCACTGAATAATACATGAGTAATGGGGTAGGAGGAAGGACAGAAAGAAAATAGGTCCAAGATGAGAAAACTACAGCTAACACAGCGATTTTCTGCGATACGGCAAAACAAGAATCAGAAACTCTAGTCTTGCAGTCTCCAAGCCATTACACACTTATCGCAAACCAGATTCCGGATCACACGGCTCCTTTGGAGATGAAAACGGGCCCCTGTGAAGAAGTCGCCGGGTGCTGGGGGCCGGGGCTGGGGCATTCCAGTACACGGCAGTGGGACTGGCTGCAGGGCAGGTCACACTCGGATGTCAATCCACAACCAGCCCTTCAGGGAAACTGGCCCTTCACATCAGGTCACTCTCCTGCTCACACGGCCGAAGGGTGGAAACGTAACACGTTCAAGTACTCAGAGCAGATACTGTCGGCCCTGTGCCCGCATCCACTGGGATTCGCTGACCTTCCCTGCAGGCTGCTCCTGGGTGCTCCCCGTGTCTCTGCCGGCTGACTGCCCAGGCTGCCAAAGGCCACTGTGCCCGATGGCCTGAAGTTCCCAGGGATTCATGCTTCCCCAAGGGCCACCCTGAAGCCCAGGGCTCTCAACTGGGGGCAGTGCTGACCTCCAGGGGTCAGAATGTCTAGAGGCACTTTTGGCTGTCCCCACTGGGAAGGGTCTGGGATGCTGGCATCTAGCAGGCAGGAGCCAGGGATGCTGCTGAACACCCGACTGTGCCAAGGCTAGACCACCGCAACACGGAACAAAGAACTATTCCCCAAATGGCAGTGGTGTCCGGGTTAATCTATACCACCCTACACAATGACCCACAGGCAGGGGAGCACAAACACTCCAGTTCCCCGGGACCTGATCTGGGTGCTTCTGGGGTGCGCGCTCCAGAGTGTTCTCCTGGGTCAGAGCTAAACTGACCTCCTTGGAAGTGTGCCTGTTCTGCTTCCCTTGTTTAGTTTCCCTCTCTTCCCTGTCCCCCTCCCTGCTGCCCTGCCAATTTGTCCTGAGAACACTTCCTAATAAACCACATTTGGGCAATAACCCATAGCAATAAACACAAATGGATATTCAAGGAGAATAAGATTTTACACACACAGCATGGAGGAGGTTACTAAATGGTTGACGGTGCTTTACAAAACCCACGTAGTTTGACAAGCCCCTAAGCAGGGGTTCAGAGCTCAGGAAACCCAAACCAAGAAAGCATGGCATGGTAGTAAAAACAACTAGTGCCCCGGTGACTAAGGAGTCAGGAAATCTTAAGTAAAGCACAGCACAGAAAAAAAGAGAAAATAAAAATTAGATACTTGCTAGGGTCTTTTATCTAATGTTCTCTTATGTCTTGGAGCAGTGGTTCTCAGCTGGAGACATTTGGCAATGTGTGGAGACATTTTTTGGCTGTCATCCTGGGGTCAGTGTGCTGTTGGCTTCTAGGGAATCAAGGATGCTGCTACATCCTACAATGATCAGTCAAGACCCTCAGTCTCACCACCCCTAACAAAGAATTAGCCAGCCAAAATGTCAACGGTGCTGAGGCTGAGAAACGCTGTCTCCCACGTTAGGTTGGATAGGAGCTACAGGAATCCCTGGTGGCTCAGATTTATGAGCCATCGAAAGGACTGGAGCATGCGTTCCCAATGCACCCGACACGCAGCACAGATGACAAGTGCTCTTCTGCACAAAATTTGGAAGGGCGTATCTGGAACAGATCTTGAAGTGCGAGGTGGCAGAACTAAGCACTCATCCAAGCAGCTAGAGACAGAGGAGAGCAGGGGTCTGAATCTTGGCAAGTTGGACATTATTCTGAAGAATCTACTCTCAGCCTTGTATTGGGATTTAAATACACTATGAGTTCGCATCCTGGAACCCGGCAATTGCCAAAGAAACCCCCCTCATGTGTTCATTAGCCTGTGGACACAACTTTGGGGGCCGAGTTTTCTCCTTGAAACATCTTCCTGAAGCAAAAAAGGAAAAGGTTCCCCCAAATCACATGCCAGTAAGAGAGAAAAGTATTTATAGCTGGCTTATCTGAGTTGATAACAATTTAAATGTACAACCTATTTGCTTATGAATCCGGGTTTGTTGGTGTAACTGGTAGTAAGAGGACACCACACTTAACTTTGACTTCACTTTCCTGTTTGGCGCTGGCCTCTCACGCCCTCACTAAACAAAGTGTTGGCAGTGAAATCCTACATGTCACGCAATTAGCCAACGTCGCATCTTGCTCGGAAAAATTTACACTCCCAACAAGAAATTCTAGGAATGAAAGCATGCTCGGTTTTATTATTAGAAAGGTACCCTGTTCCAGTAACCATAGTAAGTAGGCTAAAATGAAAACATTCATTCCTGGATTGATGATGTCTCTCAAAGGGATTTCAGAACAAATGTACAATTTTTGCCGAAGGCCTGACATAATTCTCTCTCACCTTTGATAATGACATATTGAAATGTGCATCAGAAAATCTTCTAAGGTGCTTAACATTTTGACAGACTAGTGGGGGTCAGTAAAGGTAGGGTGACAGCTGAAATGGAGTCAGAAGTTTTCAGCTGGTTCCTGAGATGGGGGACCTCACCCCGTCCTTCACCAGAGTCTTGCTCCAGGAATCGGGCAATGAGGGGCGTACTCTCCTCTCTCTGGTGTTTTCGGTAGACCCCTGAGTAAGAGATGGGCCTAGATACCATCTTCCACGGCTGACCCCACAAGGCTCTGTGACTACCTGTTATCAACTGACAAACAAATACACGTTTAACCCTTTTTCAGATCCAAGATCTCAAGGTTCAGTATTTGCTCTCAAGCGTATAATTGCCTATATTTTAGTCAGTAGCAAATCAATCATTTTAGGCTGTGATTCACAATGCTTGTAGTGACGAAATGGAAAAATTTTACACTAAATAGCAATGACTTTTTTAACCCATAGATGATCATGCCTTGGGAACATTGTATACCATCGAAGAGAGTGGAATTAACATTAATTGAGATTGAACTCCAGTTGAATTAACATTGACTGAGATTGAACTCCAGTTGAATTAACATTGACTGAGATTCAACTCCAGTTTTTCACTATGGTTAAGAAAAACGCACTTATTCTGAAAAGGGAGGGGCAACTGAGCATACTGATTCAAAGGAAGGCTATTTTATGGCCACTTGTGGCATTTAAGAAATAATAATAAATGTAAAAACAAGGTCTCCTTAATTTCTTCCCAGTTTGACATGTCAATCTTTGCTTGAATTTAGAAATAACAAAAACTCAAAGCACATCCTCATAGCAAGGTATTTTTCCTTTCCAATCATACCAGAGTAAATACATAACTTAACTAGGTAGAACTCTAATTGGTTAAATAATGGTAAATAAACTATATCTAAAGATTCATTCTACTCTAAGATTCTATGATTCTAAGATCAATCAGATAGGCTACATAACTATTACTATTTTAAAATAGGAATTCTAGAGTGAAAGTCTACACTTACGTCACATGTCATCAATTACTGAAAATCAGGATCGGAAGAGGACAGAGAAAATTGGCCTAATAATAGTTCACGAAGAGCTGAAGTCTCGGGGGTCTAATTGCAGATTCAAACAGTGATATAATGTGGCAAAATGAATGTAATTCTGGGTCACATTCATAGAAGTGTTCCAGCTAGACCACAGAAGAGAATAATCTTGTTGCAAGTGCTATACAAACCATTAATGCTGTAGTTCCTTAATTTCATAAAATAAGTCATTTGTAATGCTTCTTTCACAAGCAAAATGGCACCGCACTGCCAATATTGATTCACGCATCCAGAGCCCTAAACTCAAACTTGCGTAAGGCTGAGAAGAGGGATGGTGTGATTGTGAATTTATATGTCGACCAGGAAGGTGTTTTCAGAGAAGAATAACATTTAAATCGGTGGGCTTCAAGTCCAGGAGACTGCCCTCCATAATGTGGATGGATTTCACCCAATCCCTTAAAGGCCTAAACTGGAAAAAAAAAAAAAAAAAGAGCAGCCTCTGTGAGCCAGGGATGAGAACCGCACCACCTGCCCTCCTGGGCCTCGGAGCCTGCCAACCCGCCCTGCAGATGTGGGACTTCCCAGGCTCCGTAAGGGGGAGCCAATTCCTCGTACTGTACACATCTATAATAAATTATTTTGATTACAAATTAAAAAAATTCCTTTGTATTAATATATTCATAAAATATTTTAATTTTATTAAATACATAATTAAAAATATTTTTCTTCCTCCCCCTGCCCCAGCTCAGAGAGAAGATTAAGCGAATCTATCCTAGTCCAAGACAACACTGAAGAATTGCAATACCAGGTCAGACTCTACTTTAATCATGGCATGAAAATATTTTAATGTATGTTTTATAAATAATATTGGTTCTGTTTCTCCAGAGCACTGTAATGCAGAAGGCTTCCAGGAGAAAGTGATTTGAAGCTGAGACTGTCACGCTGCATGGAAACCAGGAAGGTAAAGTGGGGTGGAAAAGGGAAGGCGCTGACCGAAGTGTTTAGGCAATGGAAAAAACAACGCAGACAGAGCTGGAAAGGGCAGGACTGTACACGAGACACGGAAAACCCCAGACCTAAGGTAATGATCCCAGGTTCTGGAATTTCGTCACAGTCTGTGTTTCACTCTGGATCCTGAGAAAAGCATTCCCAGGGGACAGGGATTTACATATCATCAGATTACTTTTCTTTTTCTCAGGACAGACTAGTGTTTCAAGAGATTTCTGGCATGTAATTAATCTCTCCTAGTATTAACTGTTGCTATTTAACTTGAGTCAGATCAGATTGGAAGCTACCCAACTGCTAATGGCCGTCCTGTTACAGCTCAGGCCGGCTCAGCACTTCTTCCTACCCAGAGCTTTCTCACAGACTCGCACGGAGGGCAGCCTACAAACATACGCCAAGCAAATTTAAAACATGAAAGTTTTAAAGGACTGTATATAGACTTAATTATAAAATGGAAAAACAGGATACAGAAATGCAGTCTTCTCTGGATCCCCCATAAACAGACACCCAGTACACACCAGTTGACTTCAGAGCTACATTTACCTGGATCAGTCTTAGGTTACCTAAGATGTACCCACCTAAGATAGGTAGGTTCAGTTACCTAAGGAATTACCTAAGGTAGGTAATATCAGTTACCTAAGATGAACCATGTCTCAGGAGCTTATAGTTTTCCTTGGGGAAGGACATTAATTAACCTCTTCAAATGGGCACGGGGATACTCATGACCAAACTGGCTTGGTGATGGCTCCTGTTTTATCTCCATGCTTACAACTTTGTATGTATTTTCCCTCGTTATTATTATGCCATGATGAAATTATTTGAAGTCTTAACAAACATAGCCTTCTCCATAAGTAAGCTTCCAGCTGGTTTTTATAGATACACTATAGTAACCCTTCCCTCCCACCGAAAAAAAATTATTAATAGTCTCTGTTATTGTGAGCACATCCTACAGGAGCAGGAAGGTTAACCTCGGGTTAAGCAAATTCCTCAGTGGTTTTAGCTCTAGAACTTGCGCCTCTCTAGCAGACACTGCTGTGATATGCTAAAGTGATAATGAATGAGGATGACAAAGGACTTTCAGGTAACTTGGCACCACCAGCCCACCAAAGGGGTCAAGATTTCCCTGGGTGAAGGAATCTCTTCTGTTAATATTTGGTAACATTATCAACTAATGTTCCCATAATGAAGTACTCCTGACACTTGCAGAAAATATTGTGGCAGTGCAGGGAAGATGGGTAAATCTTTCAAACATATATTGTAATATAAAACTACAGTTCTTTCAAAACAGCTGTACACCACACTTGGAATGAAAAGACTGTTTCTCATTACCTTCTTCCTAAGGCAGAAAAATAGACACTGTGACTTTCAGAGAAGCAAACGGAGATGCTGGGCAGCATGAGCAGAACACTTCTAACCCTTTCAAATGACCCTGAGACAAAAATGGAAAACCCTGCTGGAGAGGCGAGGCCCACGTGGAGAGAGAGAGGCAGGTGTTTTCCAGCAACCATTTCCCCGTATCTTTGGAAAACAGATCACCACTTGGAAGCTCTGAGCTCCAGTCATCCAAATCCCAGACGGTTACAGACTCGCATGACCTGCGACGTTCTTCCCCGAGCCCAAGAGGAATGCTGCGCTGATAACCTTCCCTTACCTCCCTGGCGCTGGGAAGCCTCCCAGCCCAGCACAGCGCCTGCCCTGTCTGGCTCCATAACCCTTCCAACACCAGTGCCTTATCACCTGGCACGGCTCCTACAGTGTTAAAGCTATCGCAGCTAATGCAGCGAAAATGAGTCCAAACGTTTCTCAAAAAGGAAGCAAAGTGCTTTGTAATGAACCGTGTCAAATACTTCAAATGCTATCGATAGAACCCAAACTACAAACCTGGAGACTTCATTTGTACATCACTAAACACACATCCGCGAGTTACCAGAGTGGTGGGAACGTCTACACCTGCACCGCGATGACCTGGGTATGTCTGGGAGACGCCATAAAATGTGATTAGAACTGAGCAAGCTGAGACTTCACTGATTAAATGATAACCTGCTGGGCCAAAGAGTCTGTAAATAGGGGGAGACAATTAGAATGAAATACAGCAAAAGTGAAACTCGAAGAGGCGGGATCAGCTGTGTGAGTCCCGTGTTCTCCAGGAGAAAGGCACTAAATATGGGCATCAGACAGTGAGGACCTTCAGCAGTCTCCGGTCTGGGGCAGGATGTTAAACTGTCCGTACCAGATAACTGTCTACAATCCACTTCCCTTTGCTCTGATTTAATGCTCCAAACAATGATTTGGCTTCTAAAATTCAATTTCGTAGGTGCCTTGACACAAAACAGAGATTGGTTGTGAAGGCAGACATAAATATTTCTGTCGTTGGAAGGGACTACCCTCCCTTTGTAAATTAGGAAACCAGTATTGTAGTTTGAACATCAGACTTTGGAAAGTTTTGTTAGCTGAGCCAATTCCCCTAATTTATTAGTGTTCTGAGCAAATGAAAACTCAAGCCCTGCAAAACTGTGGGCCCAGACGCTGTGCTCCCAGACTCCATCCAGGGGAAGCTGTCCTGGGCCGTCTTGGTTGCCCCGAGTTATTTGCACCTCCCCTCTCAAAGAACATCCAGGTTTTTCTTGGGTCTCATGGCAAACAGCAACAAGCACACAAGGTCTGGAAAAGAGTCATTTCTGCACAGGAATAATTTGACTGAATCAGTGTTTTACAAATGTGGCCCAGAGACCAAAAGGTTAACATAACACCTTCCAACATCCTATTTTAAAAACAAAAATAGATGGGTACCTAGTTTACTTTTCTCACTCCTAGGACATGAAAAATATCTAGGCAATAACATTAGAAACAAACACTCCAGGAACCCAAAGGGACAAATTACATTTTAATGTGTGAACTGCCTGAAGATAAAGCTTCAAGGCTGAGGCTTTACAATATTTCCTGGATATAACACCGAAGGCGCAGGCAGGAAAACCAATAGTGGTCAAATTGGACTTCATAAAAATTTTAAAATTTTGTGCATCAGAAGATAATATCAACAGAATAAAAAGGCAGCCCACAGAATGAGAGTATATTTGCAAATGATAAGGGAAGAACATCCATAACATATAGAGAATCCCCAAAACTCAGAAACAACAACCAAAAAACTTCAATCCATAAAAGGACAAAGAACTTGAATAGACATTTCTGTAAGGAAGATGTACAGATGGCCAATAAGCACACGGAAACATATTCAGCATCACTAATCATAAGGAAAATGTAAATCAGAAGTACAAGGCGGTACCACCTCACACCAGTTAGGATGGCTGTTATCACAAAAAACAAAACAGCTGGCCACAATGGAGGTGTAGGTAGACACACTGTGACTCCTTGCACAACCAAAAGAAAGACAACAACAAATTTAAAAACAAAAACCAACCAGAACTGACCCAAAATCAAACTGTATGGAAGTCCACCAACCAAGGAGTTAAAGGAGACACATTCATCCAGACTGGTAAGAGGGGCAGAGATGGGCAGCTGGGCAGAGAGGACTCACAGTAAGGTGGCAGCTTGCAGACCAGGTGGTCCTCACATTTGCACGCAGATAATTCTGGAGGAACAACCAGAGAGCGAGACAGACCCAGCAACCCAGGCTCCCAGGGCCGGGAAATAAAGCCTCAAACCTCTGACTAAAAACACCTGTGGGGGTTGAGGCGGCAGTGGGAGAAACTCCCAGCCCCACAGGAGAGTTTGTTGGAGAGACCCACGGGGTCCTAGAACCTACACAAACCCACCCACGCGGGACTCAGCACCAGAAGGGCCCAATTCGCTTGTGGGCAGCAGGGGAAGTGACTGGAAGTGGGGAGAGAGCTGAGCGAGCAGTACTGTTTTCTCTCGGACCCTCCCCCACGTGCAGCATCATAGCAAAGCCAGGTGGGTTGCCCCGCCCTGGTGAACACCTAAGCCTCCACCACTTACTATGTAACAGGTGGGCTGAGACAAAAAAAAAAAAAATTGGCCCAGATGAAAGAATAGATCAAAACTGATCTTTTGTATGGGCCATTTTTTTGTCTTGACGCGCCTGTCACGTAGTGAGGGGCGGAGCTGTAGGTGTTCACGGGGTGGGGTAACCCAGATGCCGGTTGTGACACTGTATGTGGGGAGGTGTCTGAGAGGGAACAATGGCATTTGCTCCTGTCTCTGCCAGATTTCAGTCACTTCCCCTGATTCCTACAAGCAAATTGGGCCCTTCTGGTGCTGATTCCCAGTGGGTGGGCTTGTGTAGGTTCTAGGACCCAGTGGGTCTCTCCAACAAACCCTCCTGTGAGGCTAGGAGTCTCTCTTGCTGCTGCCCCAAACCCCAGAGGTGTTTTCAATCAGTGATTTGAGGCTTTATTTCCCGGCACTGGGACCCTGGTTTGCATGGTCCACCCTGCTCCCCAGTTTCTCCTGGTTTATCTGCACTGAAATGCAGGACCGCCCAGTCCACAACCCACCACCTCTGTGGGTCCACCAGCTGCCCCTCTGCCGTGACCCCTCTCTGCCTGGCCCGACTCCACCTCTCCTACTGGTCTGAATGAATGTGTCTTTAACTCATTGGTTGTTGGACTTCCACAGAGTTCGATTTTCTGTCAGCTCTAGTTGTTTTTTGTTTTTTAAATTGTTGTTGTCCTTCTTTTGTTGTGCAAGGAGGCACAGTGTGTCTACCCATGCCTCCATCTTGGCCGGAAGTCGTGAAGATGGTAAATTTATGTCATGTATATTTTACCATAAAAATTGATCCCCCCTCCAAGAAACTACATAACTTAGGTATGTGTATGAATTTGACTATGGTCTACATAGTTCATTAATTCCCTAAGGACTATTAACAAAATCACCTAGGGGGCTTTTTTCAAGATTCACCACCTACTTGCAGATTATTACCTCTGTGACTCACTGTTAGTGATGAAAGTGTGTCAGAACCCGCAGGTATGTTGGGGAAGAAAAAAGAAGTCAAAATGATCTTGTTTTATATATCCGGGTAATACTCTTAGGGAAAAAATGAGATTTTTAAAAAACTCTCTCAGCCTCCAAGAAGGAATGAGGAAAAGGAAACCTTGGAGAACTTCTTATTGTCCACACAGCGAGGCGAGAACAGAGGCTGGACACGGGGAGCACCTCTGGCCTGAGAGCTGTGTATTCTAGGCCAAAAGAACAAAGCCATCATTCCTAGCATTTTTCTGTTGCTCTGTTACTTTTTCTGTAACATACTTTCGTTTGGACTGGGAAAGGGAAAGTTTCCCCCTTTGTTTTTTCTCAAGGTTAGTTTTTTCTAGACTGGGAAAAGAAACAAACTTGACTGCAATCAAATCTGTCATAGTATTTCTATCACTCTTCCAACCCGTCTGAATCATTTATTGCCCTCACTTTCAAGAAAACAGATGTTCTTTTTTCTGCAAGACACAGGACATGTGTGTTGTGTGCAGAGATGGGCGCATGTGCATGCGGGGACACGCAGGCACACGTACACACCATAAGCCAAATCCTACCACTGAATGTGACCCGCTTGACCCCTGATCTCACCATTTCCCTGCAGAAGCCCGCTACCTGTAGCCCACCCCTCCTTCTGCCTTGCCCTCATGTTTCAAAAACAATGAAAATATCTTTCAGGAAGAATAAATGAAATGTTTATAGAAAAGTCTCAAGTACTGTTCAGTCTCCCAGAGAAGAACTCTGCTTAGTTCAGAAACAACCTAGTGTTAACATTTTAAGAAAATGTCCCTGACGCCTTTTTTTGTCTTCTGTTTTCTTTCCTTGCAGCCCTAAAAGATAGAAAAGATTTAACACACGTGACGACACTGAGGGGTGGAGCTACGAATACATACAGGAAGAAGGGAAATGCAGAAAATGGGACATATTTTGTCTTTGGCCTTCCCACATACTCTAAAAATAACTGACTACAATGCAGAGATGTCCATGGTCTTTTTTGTCTAAAGTCAATAAAAATAAATGACATTTAGAAAATCAACTTTCTCGGGCGCTCACAATCAAAAACCGGCAAACTTTCGACCCTAAACAAATTTCCACACCGAGGCGAAACCAGCGGCTGGCGGAGCAGGGTTGCGCAGGAAAACTCGGCCAGACACACTCAGGCCCACAGAATCCAGGCGCAGGGTCGGACCTGGTGAGCGATCCAGCGAGCAACCAGGCGAGCGACCTCGGGGGAGACAGCCGGGCCTGGGGCTGCATGTTGACTGAGGTCGCGCATTTGTGCGAGGGTGGACAGGCGAGGGAGTGGGCGGTTGGACCGGGCCAGCAGGTCCCCACGGCAAGCCGCAGTGGAGGGCTCCGCCATTTCCCTGCTCTGGCCACGCCCCCACATACAGCGTCACAACCCAGCGACCTGGGAATCCAAGCCACCGCTTCTCACACTTAAAGGGCCCGAACAGACCAAGAATGGCGCAGGAGGATCTCAGAGCCCCAGAAATAAATCTAAGCGATGAAGAAATAGCAAAACTCACAGACGCACAGTTTAAAAAATTGGTGATCAGGATCCTCACAGAACTGGTTGATTATACGGACAAATTAGACAAATATATGAAGGCGAAACTAATTGAAATGAATGGAATTGCACAGGACACCAATAGCAATGAAAAGGAAACTGGGACTCAAATCAATGGAGTGGACCAGAAGAAAGCAAATAATGGCCAAACAGAAAAGAGTCAAGAAGCAAGAATTCAAAGAAATGAGGAGAGTCTTAGGAACCTCCAGGACATCTTTAAACGCTCCAACATCCGAATTATAGGGGTACCAGAAGGGGGAAAGGCACAGCCACCAGTGGAGAACTTATTTGAACAAATAATAAAGGAGAATTTCCCCAATCTGGCAAAGGGAAATAGACTTCCAGGAAATCCAGGAAGCTCAGAGAGTACCAAAGAAGTTGGACCCAAGAAGGAACACACCAAGGCACATCGTAATTACATTAGCCAAGATTAAATGGAAGGAGAGAATCCTAGAAGCAGACCAAGAGCTAAGGGGACAGTCACCTACACAAAGGAGTCCCCATCAGACTGTCAGCGGATTTCTCAAAAGAGAGACCCATAGGCAAGAAGGGGCTGGAGAAAGAGGTATTCCAAGTCATGAAATCTAAAGAAAATCAACTTTCTCTCTGTCATCTTTTAAAGCCAAGTAAACATTGATTTACAAGTGGGTTGGCCTTAAAAATTGCTTAAGCTTAGAGTAGCTCAAGGAAAATAATGTCTTTAAGTATACATTGTTTGGGGAAAAAACCCTAGATAATAATTCATCAATATAAACAGGAGTATTTGAAATAAACTAAGATATGAGGAAATTAAATGATGACAATTAGTATCACAGGAAAGACCACAGGTTTTCTGATCTCCTATTTGCTCATTCACTGCATAAAACCCAATGTTCTGATATATTCACTATAATATAAGCTGTATGAGGGCAGAGTTGTTGCTTACTAGGTGTATTCCCAGCACCTAAAACAAGAGGCACACAGTAGCTATGGGGTAAATATTTCTTGATAAATATTCCTATATTCTAGGTAGATAGACATGTATGCTAGAGGACTCTTCTAGTCTTTTCCAGATACAACAAAGATTGTATTATAATAGACCACACTAGTTTTCAGATTTTCTACGAAGAAAGAAGAAATTGAGCATGCATTTTGATAAACAGCAGGGAGGGGGAGGGAAAGGGGAAGGAGGCAGAAGGTGTAGCGTAACAATTCTGTACTCATTCCTCTGAGGGAAAGCTGAGTTACGACCAGGTGACTCATGGAAAACTATGCAGTATTAGGACACACATGAGCAACTCACTGAGAGTTCCCTCTACAACGGCCCTGACCTTGCTACTTTGCCACCCTTAACCGCGCTCCGTAAGCTTTTCTCCCTCTGAGAGGCCTCTCTCCTCTCTGGCTGCCGATCTGTTCTTCCCAGGGTTCCTTTTTATTGTAAGAAAACATGACTCGACGGTCCTCCCCACCCTCCTCATCTCCAGGTTCATTCATGACCTGTGAGGCCAAGTCCTCAGTCCCGAGATGTATACGCAGTTAGACTGACTTCTCTACCCCCTCTTTCCCAAGTCCCTCTCTTAAATTCTGCCAGGAAAGGTCTCCAAAATTCTCCTTTTGTCCTTCCAGATAGAACTGTCGCCCAGACCACCTTCTATTTATTCACCTTCCTTTCCACAGACGTCTCATGGATCCTGTTTAAGATGCTAAATACAATAACTTAAATATAAGGCTATTCATATTCGACAGGAACTTTTCAAAGCTGGACACGGTTAAGTATCTCTCCAATTTTATCAAACTTACCTGGCTCCCTGCAAAAAGCAAATGTTTAAAGTAAATTAATATTTTTTTGCGCTTAGTTATACACATATTAAGTTATTAACATGCAATATTAAGGTAAAATCAGATGACTCTCAACAGCAATCTACAAAATTTAGCACTAATTATGTTATGAATACTACTCAGAATATCAGGAAAAATTTTTTCTAGGTCTGTCTTTCCTAGGCCATACCTCATAGTGTGAGGCTACCATGTTTCTCTTTTCTATTATTAAGAAATACGTCAGTGGATTTTTAAAAGCAAATGTACCAAATACATACAATCCAGCATTCTCTCTCAATCAGGAGATACTGTACTGGCCTTTGCCACTTTACTACGCAATAAACCATGACTCACTGTGTTCATTCATTTCTCGGTTTATTCACCGCTGTATCCCTAGTACCCCAAATACTCCTATCAGGTCGATGAATGAAGAAACAAATATTTACTATGTACCTCTAATGTGCCAGGTACTGTGCTACCCTCAGAAATGTAATGATGTGACTCAGCTTATGTAATGACTTAATCACAATTATGATAAATGCTATAAAGGAAAATCACATGACCATTGAATTTAATACTGCCTAAGATGTAAAAAAAAAAAGACTCTTCTCTTGAGAAACATATTTAAGCAACATCTAAAACACAATCAGGATTTAGCAGAGGACAGAATAAAGAGGACAACTACTCCTGTGTGAAGATCCTGAGGACACTCGGGGTGCACTTCCTTCTGAGACCTGAAGAAAGGTCAGCGGGAATAGTCCAAGATGAGGCTGGAATGGAAAGCGGGGCTCGGACCACGCTGGGCCTGGGAAGACCACGTTAAGGATTTTGGGTTTCCCACCAAGAGCAGTCGGAACTAAGGAATGGTAGCCATAGCTACACTTCAAGGGTATCACTCTGGCTGCTGGGTGGAGAATGGATGAGAGAGAACAGGGAGGCAGGAAGACCAGTTTGGGGGCAGGTGCGGTACTGGAGGTGGGAGACGATGCTGTCACTGACAAGGGAAGTTACGGTCAAGTCCACTCAGAGGTGTTTCTGAATAGGGTAATGGATAGAGTGATGAGAGGAAGAGGAATTCCGAAGTGGCTCCTAGGTTGGACAAACAGGTGGGGGATCATCCCTTTTACTTAGATGGAGACCAGTGAAGGCCAAGTTTGTGGAAGGAACACGAAATCAAAAGCTTGGCCTGGGATATGTTCGAGAAATAATGTCCACATCATCCAAGCGACAGTGGAGCTCATTAGCAAGATTTGGGTGAGGACCTGAAGTTGACAGCCTTCTGCTGGCAGACAGCAGGTGAAGTCAGGGGGACAGCAGGTGAAGTCAGGAGAATAGTTGAGATCACCCAGAGAGACGATATAGAGTGAAAAGAAATGTGTGTTTTTGAAATATCCATAATGGCCATAATATAAAAAGTTGAAATTTATTACAAATTTCTGAAATCCTTCACAAATAAGCAATTATTTCATTAAACATACAATGGAAACTGTTGCTGGGAAATACAGTATCAGAGAAATTCATATAATTGAATTCAACCAAAAGGTCAGTTGAGGTTATTTTCAGACCACAATTATACAACATATGTTTAAAATCCCACTGGTTCCTTAACAGTCTGATAAGAGTTGGAACTGATATACTTCGGTGGTAATTTCTCTAGGAGTTACACTAAAGAAATCATGCAAAACTAAATGAAAGCCGAAGAGTGATGTGTTTTGACACAGGCTGCAGCTATTTAACTGTATTCATCTGAAAGCTTCTAAGTAAATACACTGTCAGGGAACAGTACTGTGCAAACGATCCGCTGGCAACACGAACCTTCCGGGGCTTTCTCTGGCCACTCAGCGTTATTTTGGTTCCCTTCTCATTACGAGTGAGCAATGGTCAAGAAATGCCTAAGCAAATACACAGGGAAGTGATTTTTGCACAGTATCTCATATTTTTATGACGGGCTTCTAGTGTTTTCCTCATGAGTAGCTGTGAATGGGACAGGGTATTTCTTTTTCTTTGTCCACATAAATCTTCTAAGAAACAGCCACAATATCTTTACTCAGTACCTCTTCCCCCAAGGAAGGCTGACGTCAACGCTAATGAACACGTTTGGGATCTCGGCTGTGTCAGTACCTGTAACTGAAAGGACTCGTTCTGTTTTTATGGTTCAAGTACAGTTGTCTCCATTTTGCAAATTAAATAATTAAAAGTTGAGTTACATACGTAACTGCAAATAATAAATTTAGGAATTGAAAGCGATAATAGAACACAGAAAAACTGCTCAAAAAAAATCCTAGATTTCTTAAAACAATAAAATCCATGATTTATTATCTAAAAGCCAATACACTTACTTTTCTGGTAGCTATTAAAATAGCTGCATTGGCAGAGGACTTATCAAGTAGTAAAACATGTCATTATGCACTCATCACAACTCACAGAAAACAAGAGTGAATCCTAATGTAAGGTATGGACATCAGGTGATACGGATACATTGATGTAGGTTCATGGATTGTAACAGAGGTACCACTCCGGGGCGAGCTGCTGGTAGCCAGGAAGGCTGCGCATGTCTGGGAGCAGGCGATATAAGAGGATTCTCTGCACCCTCCTCTCAACTTTGGTGAGAACCTAAAACAAAGTCTATTTAAAAAATGTGTTTTAAATAGCTGCCATTTGTCTAAACATTCAAAAGACTACCATACAACGTGATTTATCTTAAAAGTCCATTTGAGAATTGAGCAATGTATCATTTTTCACAAATCTAAAAAAAAAACAACAAAAAACCATTTCAGCCCTGGCTGGATAGTTTGGTTGGTTAGAGTATCGTCCTGATATGTCAAGGTTGTGGGTTCAATCCCCAGTGAGGGCACGTACAAGAATCGATGAATAGACTTCCAGCCAAGATGGACACATAGGTGCAGACATTGTGCCTCCTTGTACAACCAAATTTAAGGACAACAAAGATTCAGAAATAAAAACAAAACCAGAACAAACAAAATTGAACTGTATGAGAGTTCTACAACGATGAGCCATTCATCCAGACCAGTAAGAGGGGCAGAGTCAGCGGTGGCGAAGAGGGGTCCCGGCAGGAAAAAGCGGTGGTTGGTGGACCCGGCAGGCGAGGGACGAAAGCCCAGTAAGGCTTGTAAGGCAGCTGGCTGACCACAGACACACATTCACATGCAGATAAACCAGGCAGGTTTAAAAACGGCCAGTGAGACAGACTGAGCAACCCAGGGCCCCAGCTCCAGGAAATAAAGCCTAAAACCACCAATTGGTAAAACTTTCAGGGGTTGAGGTCCCGGGAGAGGTGCCCAGCCTCACAGGAGAGTTCACTGGAAAGACCCATGGGGTCCTAGAATGTACACAAGCCCACCCACCAGGGAACCAGTGCCAGAAGGGCCCAATTTGCTTGTGGGAAGTGGCAGAGGGGACTGAAATCTGAGAGAAAGTAGAAAAAAACGCTATTGTTCCCTCTCTAACCCTGCCCCCACATACAGCGTCACAACCCAGTGACTGGGTCACCCCGCCCTGGTGAACACCCAAGGCTCTGCCCGTCATAAGTAATGGGCGCAAAGAGACCAAAACATTATGGCTCAAGCAGAAGAACAGCTCAAAGTCCCAGAGCCAATACTTCTAAGTGACCAAGAGATAGCCAACCTATCAGATGCACAGTTCAAAACACTGGTGATCAGGATGCTCATAGAACTGGTTGATTTTAGTCACAAATTAGATGAAAAAATGGAGGCTACACTAAGTAAAATGAAGCAAAATGCACAGGGAACCAATAGTGATGGAAAGAAAACTGGGGCTCAGATCAATGGAGTGGACCAGAAGGAAGAAAGAAACAACCAAACAGAAAAGAATGAAGAAACAAGAATTCCAAAAAAATGAGGAGAGGCTTAGGAACCTCCAGAACATCTTTAAACATTCCAACATCCGAATTATAGGGGTACCAGAAGGGGAAGAGGAACAGCCACAAGTGGAGACCTTATTTGAGCAAATAATAAAGGAGACCTTCCCCAATCTGGCAAAGGCAATAGACTTCCAGGAAATCCAGGAAACTCAGAGAGTCCCAAAGAAGTTGGACCCAAGAAGGAACACACCAAGGCACACCATAATTACATTAGCCAAGATTAAAATGAAGGAGAGAATCCTAGAAGCAGCAAGAGCTAAGGGGACAGTCACCTACAAAGGAGTTCCCATCAGACTGTCAGCAGATTTCTCAAGAGACCTTACAGGCAAGAAGGGGCTGGAAAGAAGTATTCCAAGTCATGAAATCCAAATACCTACAACCAAGATTGCTCTATCCAGTGAAGCTTTCATTTAGAATGGAAGGGCAGATAAAGTGCTTCTCAGATAAGGCCAAGTTCAATGAGTTCATCATCCCCGAGCCCTTATTATATGAAATGTTAAAGGGGCTTATCTAAGAAAAAAAAGATAAAAATATGAACAGGAAAGGACAGTAAACACACATTTATTAACAACCACACTTAAAGCAAAAGCATTGATGGTGGGGGGAAAATAGTGGGAGGGCAAGAGTAGTGTGGGAAATGTAGAAGCTAAAGAACTTATGACACATGGACATGAACTAAATGGGGGGAATGTGGGGAGAGGGGCAGAGTGGAGAAAAATGAAGGAGGGGAATGGGACAACTGTAATGGCATAATCAATAAAATATACTAAAAAATAAAAGTAAAAAATATTTAAATGTATACCAAGCTAATAGGTAGAAAATATATCTCATAAAAAAGAATTAATGAAGAAAGGCATAAGTAAGTAGAACAACAAATCGATATTTCTTTCCTTCTTTCTCTCTTTCCCTTCCCCTTTCTCTGACTCTCTAAAAGTCAATAGAACAAACCGCACAGAGGGTCCCTGTCAACACCACCCATGTACCATAAACTCTAGGCAGCAGGAACAAAGTGCTTGTAAAGTATGTGCATTTTATAGTTTCAAGAGCTAATATCTAGGATAAGGGGAATTAAGTGTTTATTTGGAAAAATCTTAGTAAGTCACACAGAACAGAGGAACCGGAATGAAGAGGGCATGCTTAAGCTAATTCAAAGTATACTTCTGGCCTAAAATATCGCCATCTATTTCCTGGCATGTGTGAGACAAGGTAAGAGAGAAAAAATGGAAGACCGTGAACACAGAGCGCTTGGTCTACTTGTTAGCCAAAGGAAAGTCACATTTCTGCATCCTGAGACAAAATGTGTAGCAAGAAGTAAACAGTGAAATAGAGACACAATCCGTAATGATCACTGCGACAGTGCTCAGTCTTCTAAGTGCGTAACGGCACTAACAGAGACTCGACATACTAGATGAAGAATACCTCAGTAAGACGTTTTTAAAAACCTGTAAT
Source organism: Artibeus jamaicensis (assembly GCF_021234435.1). Lineage (NCBI taxonomy): Eukaryota > Metazoa > Chordata > Mammalia > Chiroptera > Phyllostomidae > Artibeus > Artibeus jamaicensis. The sequence continues at coordinate 9,163,202 of NW_026521831.1, read as the reverse complement.
ATGGCAGTAACTATCCATGGTTGATATTCTTATTGTTTTTTAAATTTATTTGGTTGCCCTAATAATACAACCATTCTATTTTATGGTTTATTTTGGAAGAGTTTTTAAACATTTCCTTTACTTTGGACCTTTGATACAATTCATACCATTTTTTATCAAGTTCAATTTTCTAACAGGTCCATTATATACTGTAATTATGACCCCCATCAATAACTTGAGAAATATATTGATTTGTCTCTTCCCATTGGTAGCAAATTGAGATCACAAGTCTTCTGAAAGGATGTCCAATTCTTCACCAAATAACGTGTGCGGCCTTCAGGATGGATTTAATCTGTGCCACTGGATGACAAGCTTCTCAGGATTTGTAACTGTCTCTCTCCACTGGTTTGCTGCTCCGATGTTGCTGCTGTCTTTGCTGACACAGATCTGTAAAGGAACAGTGCAACCATTTCACTTGACACAGTAATGGCAAGTTCAGGTCATTAATCTTATCAGTAAGACAACTGGAAGTCTGGTGTACACGTATTCAGTTAAACATCTTCCCACTTTTCCGAAAGTTTGCTTGATTTCTCTATATGAAATGTAAACGTGAAAACATTTAACCTATTGAACATGGCGGCGTAGGCAGACATGGCTCACCTGTTTGCACAACCACATCAAAATTACAACTCAAACATAGAACCGCCATCACTCAGAACCATCAGAAACCGAGCTGAATGGAAGTCTGACAACTACAGAATTAAAGAAACTGCATCCATCCAGACTGGCAGGAGGGACACAGACACAGAACAGGCTGGTCCCTCACCCACGTGTGGTGGGTAACATCTGGGGAGGGGGATATCTCAGGAGCAAGGAATCCTAGACTCACTCCAAGCCCCCCACCTAGGGTTCCAGTGCCAGGAAAGTAAGTCCCCACAACTTCTGGCTGCATAAACCTGTGGGGATTGAGTCAATAGAAGAAACTTCTGGGGCCTCACACAGCTCTTAAAGAACCCACACATAGAATCACCTACTCAGACTCACTCCCTCTGAGCTCCAGCACCGGGAAGGCGACTTGAAAGAAAGGCACCAGTGGTGCACAGGGAGGAACTGAAGGGACCGGCATCAGGCGAGCAGAGGCCATTGTCCCTTTTCTAACACTCTCCTCACAGAGCCAGCAGGCTGGTGCCCTATCTGAGACTCCATCACCCTGGCTAACACTGTTTGACCTACCTTGGAGATCCCCAGAAACCCCAATTTACAGAGGCCCACCCATGCTGCTTTTCCATATGAATGGCTGGTCTTGACTTATACTTCACAACTTCCTAAATCCTCTCAAACAAGCAACAGCTGGCCTCACTGAGTCCCAGCCTGGCACTAGCAGCAGCCAGCTGAGATTCACAGCTTGGCTTTGCCTTGGAATCTCTAAGCCCAGAACAAGGAGTAGTCACCTCAGATAGCTTTATAGCTCATGCAGGGTGGCCCTGGGCAAAACACAGGTGGGGGATGACCTTGGCCTGCACCACCCAGGAAACCTCAGGGCCAGTGCACCCAGCGGACAGCTACAGACCGAGCTGGAGCACCACCACCCTGCCCCTGCACAGCTGATCCTCCACAGAGGGTGGAGGGTGGTGGTCAGTGGTCACAGCCAGTCCTTGCAGCTAACTGGCCTGGGTAAATCCCTCCCATTGACCTGCTGACAGCAACCAAGGCTCAACTACAAGAGGAGGGTGTACTCAGCTCACACAAAGGAAACACTTGAGTACCCAGCCTGGGTGATAGGGGAGGCTGTGTTACTGCACCCTACATAGGGGATGTTGTAACTGGACCCTACAGGACACCTGCTACATTAGGCCATGATGCCAAGACATGGAGTCAAAGCAGTTCTACCTAATACATAGGAACAAACACAGGGAGGCTGCTAAAAATGATAAGACAAGAAACATGGCCCAAATAAAAGAACAGGTCAAAACTGCAGAAAAAGACCTAAACAAAATGGGGAGAAGTAATCTAACACTTGCGGAGTTCAAAACACTGGTTTTAAGGATGCTCAAGGAACTTAGTGAGGACTTCAGCACCATAAAAAAGATCCAGTTAGAAACAAAGGATACACTTAACTGAAATAAAGAACAATTTACAGGGAAGCAACAGTACAGTGGATGAAACTGAGAATCAAATCAATGATTTGGAACATAAGGAAGCAAAAAACAACCAATGAGAACAAGAAGAAGAAAAACTCCAAAAAACTGAGGATAGTATAAGCAGCCTCTAGAACAATTTTGAGAGGTCCAACTTTCACGTCATAGGGGTGCCATAAGGAGAAGAGAAAGAGCAAGAAAATGGAAATCTACTTGAAAAAACAATGGAAGAAAACTTCCCTAATTTAGTAAAGGAAATAGACATGCAAGTCCAAGAAGCACAGAGTTCCAAACAAGATGGATGCAAAGAGGCCCACTCTAAGACACATCATAATTAAAGTGCTTAATGTTAAAGATAAAGAATCTTAAAACCAGCAAAAGAAGAGAAGTTAGCTACCTAAAGGGGAGTTCCCACAAAATTGTCAACTGATTTCTCAAAAGAAACTTTGCAGGCTAGAAGGTATTGGCAAGAAATATTCAAAGGCATAAAAAAACAGGAACCTACAGGCAAGATTACTCTACTCAGCAAAGATATTATTTAGAATCGAAGGACAGATAAAGAGCTTCCCATACAAGAAAAAACTAGAGGAGTTCATCATCACCAAACCATTATTATATGAAATGTTAAAGGGGCTTATTTAAGAAAAAAGAAGACCAAAACTATGAATAAAATGGCAAAAAATACAAATCTATCAACAATTGAATCTAAAAAGCAAACTAAGCAAACAAGAACAGAGACAGAATCACAGATACAGAGAAGATTTTGATGGTTGTGAGATGGGACAAGGATGTGGGGGAAGGGTGAAGAGGTGAGGGGATTAGGAAGTACAAATAGAGCTCTGGCTGGTGCAGCTCACTGGATTGAGCACGGGCCTGCAAACCAAAGGACTGAGGTTCGATTCCCAGTCAGGGCACATGCCTGGGTTGCAGGCCGGTTCCTGGCAGGGGACACATGAGAGGCAACCATACATTGATATTTCTCTTCCTCTCTTCTTCCCTTCCCCTCTAAAGATAAATTAAAAAAATTTTTTAAGTACAAATAGGTAGTTACAGAATAACCACGGGGATCTAACCTACCCTACAAAGTGCGATACTAATCACATCTTGTCAATATTTAATAGAGATTTTGGAATTTAAATGTGAGTCAAACGATTGTAATTAAGGTAAAAGCGCAATAGACAGCTCCCACTACTCCACTCAGAGTTAAGAAGGGACAAAAGGAAACAAGTCCCTGTAGGGTCTGCATGAGGCAAACATTATATTGTCTTACACAAAGTACTAAGAATTTTAAAACAAATTTATCCAGACACCCATACTGACTATTTAAATAATATCAAAACTACTATAAAAATGTTTTCTGCAAGCCAAATCTAACATAGTTCAGTTAACAGCAGAGTTGAACACTAAACTGAACATAAAAAGAATAAAGTTGGATATCTTTATAGCCTTAAGAAATGTAATTCAAATACTCAGTGATCCCTCCTTCATAAGGATAGTCAACAGTACTGAAATATTGACTGGTCTCATTGGTTTTAAATTTAAACAGCACAAAAAAGATCTATTTTCCCACAATAAAAATGTAAAGTTTATTTGAAAAAAACTCATTTTGAGATAAGCCTGATTGCTCAGAAATTCCAATTCCTTGTGTTTAAGCAGAACGTCTGACAGGATTCGATTTTTGTGGCAACACTGAATTTTTCGTCATGATGCTGAGACTTGTACTCCACCAAAGTCCAATTCGACCCTGTATTCCTCCTGCGGACCAGCTGTTTGAATGCGTCGAAAAGCGCAAGGAAAGAATTCAAAGTAAAAATTACCCCTACTGACCTGCCCCACGAAATGCCGCCTTCTCACAGAGCTCCGGCTATAAAGCTTGATGAGAAAAGTGATTTCCTTTTCGCTCTGTACAAGTGGGAAAATCAGAGTCTCCCCCCACTTGACTCTTCCACCGGAGGCCTTCAGTAAACGCGTCTTCTTCTTATAAATCAGCTCCCCTGAGCTGAACATTGCCACTTTCACGAAAAAGCCTACAAAAGAAGAAATTCCGATATATAATATTTTATCTAAAACACCATATAAAGGTATGTATGTTTGATGTACAAATATGAAGAAGCCACTTTTTCAAGTTCTGATCAGCTATTGCCATAACAGAAAACATCTTTAGTAAACTCTTTAATTTCTATCGCACTCCATAATGAACTACTGTAACCCCAGACGAATTTAATCTCCCTCCAACATGAGTGGCATTAGAGACCGGAACTGCAGGCATAAGCAATGCTCAGCAGCTGGGAAGGGCGCACCGGAAAGGGTTACACAAAAGAGGGGGGCCACCTTTTCTGGACGGCTGGAGGAACTGACTTCACAGCTTCACAGAGGTAAAACTGCTTGAGGCTCTGGAAGTTCAACACATGCTCACTAGAGAAAATCTACTACTTAAATAAATTGGAGATGTAGAGCTTCCAGCAATGGTAGAATAGCTTCTACAAACTAACCTTCCCATAGATAACAGTGAGAAACTCGGGGGGAAACATAACAAAAACTACTTCCGACACTAAAGACTGACCAAAAACAGAAACTGGGAAGGAGTCAGCACTTGGAAGATGGGAACTGCACTGAGTGAAATTCGGGTTTCTGTGGCTTTTCACCCAAGCAAACTCCCAAGCCTGACTAACACCAGCGGCTACAGTGTAAGCAGACATACAGACTGACTGAGTAGTCCCAGGGTAGAGCTGAGACTGCCGGGTAGCAAGAGAGGAGGGAGCCGCAAAGACTGGCAGAGACCTGGCGGAGACGGAGGGGCTGAGACTGGCCTCTGGATATAAAACGGAGGTCACTGGCAACCCTGATTAGAATTTTGATTGAAGGAAGACACCTGTTAATGTAATGAACTACATTGTAGGTTTCCACTGCTGTCTCTGGTTCCTAGAATTAACACTTTGTAGTCCTGGTCATTTCTTATTTTAATACCAAGTTAGACATTTTTTGGCGTATTTTTTATGATTTTTTCCATCTGTCTACATAAGCGATGGCAGTCTATAGCTATTTTTGCATTAACTACTCTTTCTGCTTTGACATAAAGAATATGTTAACCCCATAAAATAATTTTTTCCACCTTTTTTTCATGCTTTGGAACAGCTTATATATAAAATAGGAATTATATATTCCTTAAGTTTGGTAGAATCTGCCAGTAAAATCATCTTGGCCTTGTACTTTTATTAAAAGTTAACTATCTTTATACAGACTTTATTTTATTGAGATTTTCTTGCTTTTATTATTTTTCATCAACATTTCCTTTTTCATTGTTGTTCAAGTACAGTTGTCTCAATCTTCCCCCTCACTCTCCCCACCCCAGCCACCCCGTTTCCCACCCTCGATCCTACCCACCTTTGGTTTCGTCCATGTGTCCCTTACGGATGTTCCCAAAAGCCCCTCACCCTTTACCCCATTATTCCCTTCCACCTCCCCTCTGGTTACTGTCAGTTTGTTCTTAATTTCAACGTCTCTGGTTATATTTTCCTTGCTTGTTTTGTTGATTAGGTTCCACTTATAGGTGAGATCATAAAGGTATTTGTCTTTTACCACCTGGCTTAGTTCACTTAGTTTTATTCAGATTTTCTTCTCTAGTGAACTTGAACAATTTTCCTTAAAAAAATCACTTATTTTTTGCTTGCTTGTTTGTTTGGTTGATTAGGTTCCAAAATACAACCAGAGACACTGAAATAAAGAACAATCTGGCCAAGATGGAGAAGTAGGTGGAGGGTCCACCTCGCCTCTGTGCACAACCAAATCTAAGAACAACTATTTTTAACAGCAGTCACAACCAAGCCACATGGAAAATCGACAATACGGAGTCCAAAGGACAACTAGATACTCGGCTGGACCGGTACGAGGAGTGAGGCCAGCAGCGGAGCAGGTTAGCAAGAAAAAATTCCCGGGGCGGTGTGCGGAGCGCGCAGGCAACCGAGGGCCCTGATCGCCAGTGAGCTGGCTGCCGGAGCGCACACGGAAGAGGTGCGGTGGGTCGGTCGCACGCATTTACGTGCGGAGAAACCAGTGAGAAGGGAAACCCGCGCGGTGCAGCAGGCTCGCAAAATTAGGATCGGATAAGCAAGCCCCAGGCGTTTGAGTGTCTGGATGCGCTGGGCTAGCGGAGAGGAACGCCATCGCTCCCTCTCTGACCCCGCCCCCACACACAGCGTCACAAACCAGCGACCTGGGTCGCCCCGTCCTGGTAAACAACTAAGGCTTCGCTCCGCTCACTTAACAGCACGAATAAACCAAAAATGGCTCTAGAACAACTCAGAGCCCCAGAACCGATAGACCTAAGTGATGAAGAAATAGCCAGTCTTTCAGATGCACAGTTCAAAACACTGGTTATAAAGATCCTTACAGAACTGGTGGATTTTAGTCACAAATTAGAGAAACATATGGAAGCTAAATTAATTGAAATGAATGCTGATACAAAAGATACCAATAGTAATGGAAAGAAAATTGGGACTCAAATCAAGGGAGAGAACCAGAAGGAAGAAAAAAATGATCAAACAGAAAGGAATGAAGAAATAAGAATTCAGAAAAATGAGGAGAAGCTTAGGAACCTCCAGGACATCTTTAAATGTTCCAACATCCGAATTATAGGGGTACCAGAAGGGGGAAAGGCACAACCACCAGTTGAAAAATTATTTGAACAAATAATAAAGGAGAATTTCCCCAAGATGGCAAAGGAAATAGACTTCCGAGAAATCCAGGAAGCTCAGAGAGTCCCAAAGAAGTTGGACCCAAGAAGGAACACACCAAGGCACATCATAATTACATTAGCCAAGATTAAAATGAAGGAGAGAATCCTAGAAGCAGCAAGAGCTAAGGGGACAGTCACCTACAAAGGAGTTCCCATCAGACTGTCAGCCGATTTCTCAAAAGAGACTTTACAGGCAAGAAGGGGCTGGACAGAGGTATTCCAAGTCATGAAAACCAAAGATCTACAACCAAGATTGCTCTACCCAGCAAAACTTTCATTTAGAATGGAAGGACAGATAAAGTGCTTCTCAGATAAGACCAAATTCAAGGAGTTCATCATCACCAAGCCCTTACTATATGAAATGTTAAAGGGACTTACCTAAGAAAAAGAAGATAAAAAAGATGAACAGTGAAAGGACAGCAAACTCACAGTTATTAAGAACCACACCTAAAACAAAAGCAAACTAAGAGGATAGCTAGATCAGGAGCAGAACCATAGAAATGAAGATCACATGGAGGGTTAGCAACAGGGGAGTGGGAGGAGGGGAAGGGGGGAGAAGGTACAGAAAATAAGTAGTATAGACAGTAGATAGAAAATAGATAGGGGGGAGGGTAAGAATAGTAGGGGGAAATACAGAATCTAAAGAATTTGAGACACATGTTCATGAACTAAAGGGGGGAAATGGTGGGGGAGGGGTATGCAGGGTGGAGGGGAAGGGAGGGGGGAATAGAGCAAATGTAATGGCATAATCAATAAAAAAAAATAAAAATTAAAAATAAATTAAAAAAAAAAAAAGAACAATCTGACAGTAACCACAGGTGTGGGGTGGGGAGGGATAATGTGGGAAAACAGGGGAAGGGCCATCAAGGATCACATGTAAAGGGCACATGGACAAAGCCAACGGGGGGTGGGTTCAAGGGCAGAAGACGGCGATGGGTGGGGCGGGCAGCTGTGGTGGGGTGAAGATGGAGATAACTGTACTTGAACAACAAAACTAAACTAAACCAAAGTAGAGCAGATCTCAAGGATATATATTAAAAATAATTTATTTTAAATAAATTTCAAAGGCACTGGTAGTTATAGAAAGGACTGCCTTATTTATTATGAAATCTCTTCTGAATTTGAAATTATATTCTCATCCTTGTTCATGTTCTCTTTACTTTTTGCTTGATGCAGCCTACCAAAGGTTTGTCTATTTTCATGATCTTTTCAAAGAAAAACTTTTGGTTTTATTGATCGTCTTTTGTTGTTGCCTCAATATTTATCAACTTCAACTCTGGCTTTAATTCCTTCTTTCCTTTGTGATTGCTGTTTTTCTAGCTTGGTGAATTGAACACTGAGTTGTATTTATTTTCAGTCTCATTAGTTACCATGGACGTCCAGATAACTTCCCTTCTGGTAGGAGGAAGGGGTGCTCTTGCCCCACCCTTCACCCACAGGGCAGAACTGACCTTGACCTTGAGCTCCGTGGAGGCCACTGCAAACCAGGCCTGTGAAGCCGGAGTATCAGAACCCCTGGTTGCACCCAGAGGGTGGGGAGGAAAAGAGTTCCAAGGGTTGTGTTTGATACTTTTGGTTTTTGGGAATTAAGTGTCTCACTAGCAGAGTATCCAACGAAGGATGCTGGATGAACTCTGAAGGCTGTAAGACATGTCTGACAGTCCTCCAGACCCTGTGGCTACTAATGAACCAAACAAGGAACAGCCTCCAATGCAGAGAGGTTGCAACTGGGTAAGAACCAGGAGGCTGGTGGATTCAGGCAGAGACAGTGGCTAAAATCTGAAGTCCAACAAAGTGATTTTAAGTTAAAACATAACTGCTTGAGTTGAATTATAAAAGTAACTAAAATTTTAATCTCCCTTGTAGGAAGTGTAGAAAAAAACATTTCTTACTAATATTTTCTTTAGATTTCACTTTGAACCACTGACATACTTACTCAAAGTCAGAGGTGTTGATGAGCTTGGAAGGCACTGTGCCTCAAGAATTTGCAGCTGAATCCTGCTGTTTACTGCTTGAAAGCAAGTCCCCAGTTCAAGTTCTGCATGGCACACCTGCATGTCAAAAAAGTGTCATTTGGTAATTAAGAATAAAGTTTCGAGATATTTCAAAAATTCAAAAATGAAGAGCTAAATTAGAAACTGTGAGGTCGCTGCTTTGGATCGGCACACAAAGTTATACATTATTAGGTTTAGAAGAAAAAAAGGCATGGATTTTGTACAAACGAGGTGATGACCTTCATAAACTCTGAAAACACAAGTTGCAGCTACACACTGACCCTTCAAAATCAGGGAGACTGAGAGACAATGCCAACTGGAAACAAATGAAACTCGAAAGCAGTTTAGTAGAGCAAACGTCAGTGCCATGAACACCAAAGAGCAAGCATACTGTCAAAAGACTTACATGCAGTCATTGGAATTATTTTTTTAAGAACGTAGGAAATATGATTTAAAAACACAGTGAGAATCATTCTTATTTTTTCTAAATGTGTGAATCAGAGTAGGTGCCACCAAAATCAGGAGATGACAGGTCACCACAGTGCACAGGTCTGTGGGCTGGGAGCCGAGTCACCACACCGAATGGGGGCAAGCCCACGTAGGGAGCTGGCGAGAAGGAAGCGAGTGCACGTTACAAGGTCAAAGAAAACCTGAGGCAAACGATGAAATGAAGGAGGTGTAGAGAGCAGGCAAAGTAAAAATGTGCTTCTCCTCAGTGCTGCCCACCAAGAGCAGAATAAAGCCAGTAACTTGTCTGAAAGAGGACAGGAGCCAGCCCACTGACAGGGCCTCAAAGGTTCTTGGAGTGAACAGTACAGGAGAGAGACGTAAAGCTGTCTACACATGAACACGTTACCCTTCCCGTGTTGAAAAGACATGGATGGGGATGAGGCGGGCCAGGCCGCTGAGAGGTCCCACGGGGCTCAGCAGAGACGGGCAGCGAAGTCTCTGCTCGTGCTGATTCCGACAAAGCCACAGCCCAGCCAGGTGGCACTTTATGAGACCTTCATACGTGATAATCGCCCGGCAGCCCAGTAACTGGCTCCCAGCTCCCTAAGAAAGAACCTCTCTAGGTGTGGTCCACTGACTGAATCTTGGGCATTCACCTAAAACGTGGTACTGAGTTGTAGAATTGGTTGTGCCATAAGAAGTCAAGAGATAGTGCAAAGTGAAATCACTTAAAAGCATAAACTGAACTGTTGAGGCTAAACTGTCCTACGCTAAGTCTAAAATAATGAGAAACTTCCCTATTTTGGTGAAAAATAATGCTATGCTACATTCCAATACATAACTGAATGTACCACCTTTGTACTCAATCAGAAAAGAATGAATTAATACATCTTTTCACACGGACTAATTCAGTAGCCATATATAAAACAAAACCTTTGCTGATATAAAACTTCTGATACACAATCTGGTAGAAACTGAACCATAATCATTCATTCAGATTCTCCAAAGCAGATCAGATTATAATGTCTCAATTTCCCAGAAAATACCTTTGCTGAGTCTGATATACTTTACCACTCTCACGAATTTCAGTTGTAATTCATGAATTATCCACTTGTATATGTGTGCCTTCTATAAAATATTGTTGAGGGTTACTATCCACTAAGCTCATTCCAAATATGCAAGTGACAAACCCCTATCAGCTACAGAACAAACTTCCTATATTTGAACAGAAAATACTCTAATTTGGCATGCTTTCATTCACCATTTATTCTTCCAGTCTATCCACATACAAATAGTCAAGAGCATGAGAGGCCCTCACTAAGAGCCCAGCAAAACATGAAGAAAGATGTAAGCTCGAGTTGAAAACAACTAACTTAAATGATTCTAAGTGATAATAAATATTATAAAAAACCCACTGGGGGACAGAGACAAAAATAATAGACAAGGGAATAAAGAAATCAAGAAATTTCAGCTATTCTTGATCAATTATAGTAATCCTTGGCTTTTAATTTTTTGAACATTTAATTTCCCTCAAATTCAGTGATTCTGAAGCCAGGCTGCACATCAGCATCACCTGCAGAGCTTCCGCAACTTACAGATGCCTCTGGTCCTACGCCCCCAAATATTCCGAGTTCACTGGTTCAGGAGTGGGCATCTTTTAAAGCCCCTGTGGTGATACTAATATGTACCCAGGGTTAAATATCACTTCAAGTCATCTTAAATATTTTTGAAAAGTAGATAAAATATAAACCCTATATAAATTTAAAATCACATAAACTTTGACCTTATAAAAGCTTATGGCTGATTTCTATAAGTGTTATCCTAACATAGAAGCTACTATATAAGTAAGTTATTAGGGACCTTTAAACAATTTAAATGTTCAGGTGGCTAGTTGAGAGAAGCAAACATCAGCTCTCAAAAATAAACCAACACTGTAGCTAACCAAGGTCTTTACAAAAAATACCAGCTGTGTAGCTGTGCCCTGGCCGGTGTGTCTTAGCTGGGGGAGCATCGTCTGGTAAACCGAGAGGTCGTGGGTTCCATTCCTGGTCAGGACAATACCTAGAGTCAGTCCCTAGTCAGGGCACCTGTGAGAGGCAACCAACCAATGTTTCTCTCTCACACCGATGCTTCTTTCCCTCTCTTTCCCCCTCTCCCCACTCTCTCTAAAATCATAAGCTATCCATAGGTGAGGATAAAAAATACGTACATTCCAGCTGTCAGAACTTCCTTTATACCCAATTTATGGACAGATATATAGCTGACTCATGATTAAAAACAGCTTTCTTAATCTATTTGAAGCAATCTCTGATGGAGTTTACGGTTCATGATTCTTTCCTGCTTTTCCTAAGTTATCTGCTACCAAAAAAATTTATAAACAATTAATAATTTTAGATGATTCATAGTCCAGGGTTATTGACACACTACTATCACGTACAGAAATTTTCGAAGGTGGCATTATATCCAAAGAGTAGTCCATTTCCTGCGTGCCGAGGGTTCTGAGTGACAGCGAGCATTCTCCAATGGTTTTCTTCCTGGGGGTCTGGGTTTGAACCTTAAACACAAGCCTTCCAGTTTGCAGACTTTGGAGTTTAATAGCAAATACAAAAGTTTCCATAAATTCAATAGGCTAAAAAAAAGAAAAGAAAAACATATAAATAAAAGGACTGAAAAAACAGTGATATGCCAAAACAAAATAAATAAAAATGACATTTTATACTCTGGGAAAGGTAGATCAGAGTTTTTACAACAATAAAAATTTTTTATGTAAATGAAAATGAGAATTGCCATAACTTGTTTTTCCAGAATTTATCCTGGATACTCCTTTCTTATTTTCACATGTCATCCTGTTAATTACTGAATCAGGAATTCAGGTCAATACCAACAGCAAGTGTATCAGAATATATATAGCTTTTCCCCTTCTTGAAAATGGGGCTGTTTCCCATCTTTGGTTCTGGGGCATCTTTTTTGCTATGTACAATTCTTCACCAGTAAATAAGAGTGGTTTAAGAATCCCAGCCGAGCTCTCTCAGTACTCTGAATCTAGCTTGTTCAAGTTACAAGACCTGAATTATTTCTTGAAAGGAGCGATTCTTTGTCTAATGTCCTTCCCATCTATCTTAGACTTCAATTTCACTTTTGGCGGTTTGTTCCACTCTTTGCAATCTGAAAATCAATCTCCTTAACAGAGAAGACGAAGGAAAATATGAGTATAAAGTTCCTCCCTCTCACATTAGCGTCCATCCCACACTGCAAGTCCATGTTTTCCACGCTCAGAATATTTTCAAATGTGCTTTTTCTTACTTTTAACATTTTTAAACCTTGGTTTACCATGGGCTAAGACCTTATTCACACTAGACTATTTTTTGCTATGCACTCTCTTCTTTCCATCTTTAATGCATCCTTTTGAAAAGCATCTTTTTCTTTCCCTTTGGAAAAGTAAGATAGCTGGGCGACTAACATCAATAGTTTAGATGCTGTGCCCAAATTTTCTCTTGTAATTGTTTGTGCCTGTGGTCAGAATTGTGTTTCTGAGAGTCACTCAACCATTCAAGCTTTCTTTTCCTGCTAACTTTTCCTAAATTAGCTTAGTTTTATTTGAAAATCAGAAGTGAAATTGTTAAATAAGTGTCAGGATTACAACCAGAGATGACTTATTTCCATTTAGAGTTTCTACAATGCATATTTGCATAATGTGAAATCTTTCTATATATATGTATCGATTTGATTTCTGGATTCTCACTTAAGAACATTTTCGCATGTGCTTGAAAACTCTTCCTGAACACTACTTTTCATAGCTTTCTAGTATTCTATCACATGATGTTATGATTTGAATTGTGTCCCCCCCAAAATATATCAAAATTCCTAGACCCTCCCCAAAATATGTTGAAGTCCTAACCCCCAGCAACTCCGAATGTGACCTTATTTGGAAATAGGGTCACTGGAGATGTAATCAGTAAAGCTAAGAGGAGGTCATGCTGGAGCAGAGGGACTGGTATCCGTCCAAGAAACCATGCACGTAAAGACACTGAGAGACAGGGAGAACGCCCTGCAGGGATGGAAGCTGAGACTAGAGTGAAGCCGCAGAATGTCAAGGACCATCAGCCACCCAGAGAAGCTACAGGAGAGGCATGAAACAGACTCTCCCTCAGAGAAGGAAGCAACCCTGCTGAAACCTTAATTCCAGACTTCCTCCAAAAAATGTGAGAGATCAGTTTCTGTTTGTTCTAAGCTATCTAGTTTGTGGTACTTACTTACAAAAACCCTAGGAAACTAACACATGTGGTGTTCATGAGTTTTCTCAACCATTCCCCTATATGAGACATTTAGAATGTTTCTAGTTTTATTACTATGAACAAATTGCCAAGAATACTATATATAAGAAGTCTGTCTGGAAAAAGTCCAGCCATTGTTAATATAATGAGAAAGGTTTGTGTGACATCAATTTCATGTGGTGGCCAAGGAGAGTGGACTGGAACACACATGAGTGAACAATGACAACTTCACTGCACTAGTCAGTAGGGGTGAGCATGTGTCACTGAGTGAGCATGTGTACTGTGTAGCCACTGCATTCAAAATGACTGAGAGAAGAGTAACAAATATGCACCCAACTTTGCATTAAGCTTGAAATTCCTCCGTGGAAACTATTTGGACGATTCAGAAGGCCACAGCTGTGGGCAACTGGTGATTGGCAGCTTCATCACTGCAATGCCCCCACTGATGCCCACGTCTTGTGCAGAGTGTTTTGGTGAAACATCAAATCACCAGGTGACTCGGCCCCCCTGCAGCCCAGATTTGGCGCCCTGCGACTTCTGGCTTTTCCTGAAACTAAAATCACCTTTGAAAGGGAAGAGATTTCAGACCATCGATGAGATTCAGGAAAATACCACGGGGCAGCTGACAGCAACTGGAACTGCGTGAGGTCCCAAGGTACCTACTTTGAAAGGGACTGAGGCCCTTCAAAGGGTCTAAAATAACTTCAACTCCTTAACAGTTAAGGAGTAGTTACATTTATACAGTCCTAAAATTATATTCGGCCCTTTGAAGGCAACCACGAGGCTGATGCGGCCCCCGGTGAAAATGAGTTTGACACCCCAAACTGACGGAATTGTACCTGAGTGCAGTGTGCCACTGCGACATCCTTCTGAGTAAATAAAGCTACCGTACTGTTCACAACCTGCATGAAAACCCACAGTTTTTCATGCCAAAAACTGTAAACTTTTGCCTGCCCTGAATACATATCTTATATATGTATATAACACATGTTTTATATATATAATTTTTGCATGGAACAGATTCTAAGTATAATAACTATATTTAAAAAGTATAAATATTAATTGCTTAAGGTTTTGATGTGTATTATCATTAAAATAATTTTCTGAAAGTTTTATTTTCTACAGTACTTATACAATTTTTCTGTTTTTTTAATTTTTCTTTTTTTATTGTTGTTCAAGTATAATTGTTTCCATTTCCCTCCCACTACTCCCCCACTTTTCTGATTTTAATAAAAGAAAAAAGAAAGACAAGGAAGATAGACAATAAAGAAAAACAATATGTAATTAATTCTACATTTGAATTACCTTAGTTTTTAAATGTATGTTTTTGTGGAAAATAACTTCGATTCGCATGGACAAACACTAAGCCTTCAACCCACATCAGAAGACAAAAATAAAGATATATTTAAGTTAATATGAAATCTGGAGCCTATAAAACCAAATCTCCCAATTATAATAATGGGAAGTATTTAAAAGTAATTAATTGCAATCATGCAAGTATTTCTCAAAGCCATATGGAATGAGGGGAAAGAGGATAAAAATACAGACATTTATTTTTCTTTTGTAAGAGAAAAAGCAAAGAGTATTCTTATATATTGTTTATCTCCTATATATTTTAGTGATTAAAATTTTCTTTTTAAATGCACTTTAATATTAGACAGAGAAATAGCAAATATTTTTTCAGGCTCAAAATTGTCATTAAAAAGCAAGAGATACATAATCTATAGTTTCCCCCAAATAAAACACTTTCTTATTCCAATTCTTTACATGGGTTAAAGTGACAAATAAGAGAGAAACATAAAGAGAAATTGAAACACAAAGAGCCACTTACATTGGAGGCTTCCTTGGCTGAAGATTTGAAATGCACCGGTTTGGGCAATGTTAGCGTTCCCTTTACAGAAATAGTAGGAGCATCGCCACAACTAGAGGGCCAACTTAAATCTTTGCACTAAAAGAAATTTAAATACAGTTTCAATTTTACAAAAGACACTGCCATACAAATATTTTATGTGTTTCTTGAGTTAATGGCTTCAGGTACAAACTGTAAAAGCAAACTTTAGCCTACTGAGACTTCCTGTTTCATCTACATTAAAATACTGGACATTTACTGTTCTGGGTATCACATTAATTTCCTTCTTGAGGTTAAAAAAATCAAATACTTTCATTACACCTACTAATTTATTTTCTTTAGCTTCTTTACTGAGTACAGTTTTCTGCAAAATACTATAGAACCCTAAATTCCAGAGAAAGTGACGGCCCGTTTCCCCAGAAGAGAGCAGCAGGACATGCTTACATCACAGTCTAAGTACTGAGCCCTGAGAGAAAAACTGGTGTCCACTCTGACAGCGCACCTGTAAGACTGTGATCCAGATCTGCTCTGCGGAAGAACTGTAAAACACTCTCACGCTCAGTCTCCCCAGGTCCCCTTCATCTCCCGAGAGGGTGATCGTGTCTGAATTGGAGAAGAACAAAGGTATGTGAAATGCTATGCACGCCTTCTAACCCAATTAAGCTTTGATACAATCTGACTTTGAGGGCAAAACTGAAAAATGCTACAATTATTTTTTAAAGTTGACAATTTCATAAAACACATCCCCGCCCTCTGCCACTGTTTTCCTGATGCGCTACGAGGAAGATATAAAAAGTTAATCCAATTATAATGACCTGAAAATTTTAAGTTTAAACTAAGAAAGACTTCCCAAATAACACTGATATGGCCTTAATACCGACGGCTTCAGAAAGTTCCTTCACTGATATACTTTAAAACAAACAAAGAAAAGATATTTCACTCCTTCACTCTTTTAAAAGATGCATTCATGCCTGCACACTAAAAACAGACCCTCTGATGCAAATCCTCGTATGCAGATAACAGTGCCAACGCAGACAATCACCTGGAGCCTCTTTCACTTTATCGTATGTACTTTCCGATTCCTCCTGGGCAGAACTAACTCCCCCGAGAACATAAGAGCAGGACACTTCGTTCCTTACCCAGGCTTCTGTTACTCCCCTGAGAGTTATTCCTCGACGAAGAGCTGCTGGGCACACTGGACAGCGAATCGTGTCTCTACAAAAAAAATTCTTTTTCAGTCAGAAACGGTGCATCAGACTTTGAGGATTCTGAAATAATACCTACCCTACCACCAAACTGCATGCTAACCATTTTGACATTTACTGATAAAAACTTCCCACTTTTCAGCCTGGGCGAGTCGCTCAGTTGGTTAGAGTGTCAACCCAATATGCCAAAGCTGCAGGTTCAATCCACATGCAGGGCACACATAAGAAGCAACGAATGAGTGCATCAATAAGTAGAACAACAAAGCAATAAGTAATACAAAAAATTTTCTAGTTTCCCACTTTTAGATAGAAAAGAGGAAGAAAGACTTTGGTGTGTGTTATCAGAAAAATCTTAAATACCATACTAGATAACATGTGGAAAAGCCTTTGTTGTTTGGTTCAGTTTTATAATAAGGGTGAAGAGGTTATGGTTTATGTTTCATACTCAAAAGTACTAATGAAAATCAGGAGGTATTTGGAAGTGCCCTGTTACCTAACAACCTGCAAAGCAGAAGTCACCAAAGCACAGTCCCTCTGGACCAGGAGCATCTGCACCACCTGGGAAACTATTAGAAATACAAACTCATTGTATTGAGTTTGTATTAGTAGCTCCACTGCGGAGCTACTAAGTGAAAAGCTCAGGGAGTGAGGTCTGGCCTTCTGTATTTTAACTAGCTCTCCATACAATTCCAACGCATGTTAAAGAACTGGTGCTTAAAGAATTAAGTCTGCAAAAAATTAACTCAACTGGGACTATTAAGGGTTATTTAGAATATGCTTCCATATTAATAAAGTATATGTACATACATTCACATAAAAAAGTCCACAAGTATATACACACAATATTCACTTTTACTCTGTTTTAGGAATGCAGGAGAGTTTTCCTTTTACTTTTGCTTAGATCCACTTTCTAAGTTTTTAATAACAATCACGGTTCACTTGTATTAAAAAAGGAAATATTTTTTAAATATCAAAAATTCTCAATTTTATTTGAAAAATAGCACAGTGTTAATATTAATGAATAATTAAAGTTCTACATCTTGATGGAAATACTAACTTTTATTAACTACATAGTTATGTTCATTAAAGGACGCTGAATCAATAAGCACCTTTAACGACCTGCCACTTTAAATTCCCAGTGTCACTGCACACCAACTGAACCCGTAAAAGAGACCCGTAAAAGAACAAAGTAAAAACCACTGCCTCTTGTAATCAGTTGAACGCTCCCTAAAGTAATGCACACGGGAAATGCCAAGTGTCTATCTGAGGAGATATTAAAATAGATACTTCTACCAAAGATGTAAAACATGTTGTTCCTGATTGAAGTCAAAGGTTTCTGAGGTTTTCACTTGAAAATAAATGATCAGATATAATTAAATTACTGTAAATAATTTACCTGGGTGAACTTGTGCGATGAACTTGTAAGATCAAACATAGACTTGCTCAGTCCAGAGGAACCAAGGAGCTTGCTGGTCCTTAAGTCGCAAACTGAAAAGGGACACAAGTAAATAAATTACTTATTTTTACAGTAAAGAAAAAGAAACACTGGGTTCTACTTAATTATAATGGACTAAATCTTTTTAGGAATACACTACAAATACTATATGGAAATCTACTTAAGAGATAAAACCTAGCCAAGTTAATTATTTTTCAACTATTTCACTTTGAAACAAAAACCAACAAAAATCAAATGACACATTTTTACATCCACATCAAACATCAAGTGGGCAAAACTCATTCTTTTTTAAAAAATTTAATTATTGTTCAAACAAAACTCATTCTTTTTGCTCACATTCCTCAACTCTTCGTCCCAGAAGAATCTAAGAAGGTCTCTGTGCTGAATGCAATTCAACTATATAATGAGCACTTGCTTTTAAAAAATCACTGCCGAATCCTATGTGATCCTGTATCCTGTGATCCCTCCTCCTAAACTGTACGATCCTTGAGGGATGGAACTCTGCACACCAATTGTGTATTCCAGCACAGTGCTGAAATAAATTTGAAAGAACTACTTCTGCTTTATTTTTAGTATCTCATCCTGAATTCGGGGTTGAGCCAGCAATGCACATACATGTACATCTGTGTGAATATATACATACATAAAAGACTCAAAGAACAATGAGCTTTCTGTGAATTGGGTATGTACAAGAAAGACTGTAACTGATGCAGTATCAAATATGAAACCAAGTTCTAAAAATCATTCAGGCATTTTCTATATTCTTCCTTTGTATTTCTAATCATATCATGAGTTTCTAAGTATCAATTTCACAGAATACAGCAGAAAAGGAAAAAGCTAGTATCTGTTGTAGAATCGGTGAATGGATAAATTATACACAAAATATATCCAAAATAATCTGTAAATAAAACTCCTTTTGAAAAAGGACAAATAAAATGGATTTAGAACTCACTAGCACACATAACTTAATAATCTTTCCATTTTTATATTAGATGTAATACCACCAAGAAGTCCTGATGTTTATATCACTTCTGAAGCCTGCTTTTCTCTTATTTGTAAATTGTTTTTTATAAGACTCAAGCCTTCCAGGGTCTTAGATTTAATTTGACTTGTCCATTTGCTAAAAAACACAAGGAGCCACCTCTCCTACACCAGGTGGAGACGTGAAGAGAAGAAAGGAGAGTCTGATAGGAGTCTGACGGGCGCTGGTCTTTTTGACTAAACCTCTTTTGTACATGTTCAATAAAAAGCTGAACTCTGAGAAAGAAAGAAAAAAAACACAAAGAGGAGAAAAAACAAAAAAACATCCAAACCTGATCCATATAGTCTTGTGGCTTTTAAACACGGAGGAATGCGCCGACTCAAATCTGGTGAAACGCGCCGACTCATATAGAATGGGTTGTACACGTCATAGCTGGGTCCAGGATGGGATGAGCTGGAAAGTTCTGCCTTTCGATCTCCAAAAGATGCTCTGGCAGATCCTGAAAGCAAATGTTTCTAAAGTTTTATGACATCCTTTACTTGAAGTTATTAGCCAATAGTTGGTGCATTCAAGGCAAAGGAAAAAAAATTTGTCTTGAATAACATTCAATACTGACCCACATGTGGTTGGGATCTAAATAAGCACACATTGACTGGGCTCTAATTGTGTGGAGGATTCTGCCAGGGGTCAGCCATGAAGCCTGCTCTCAAGGCAGTCTGGGAGACAGCCACCATTTTTCTTTGCCCCTAAGCACACACTCCCAAATGTTGTGCATAATTCTATATTTTATAACCAGAGTTTCCTTGTATTTTTCTGCTTATACAAAAGACATCTTATAAGTAAAAAGACTATCTTTTTTTGGAAGTGTACTCTTTTCATGAAGACCAGGACATTTATACAAATGACCACATGCCGAGAAACACAGAGCAAGTCTCAATAAATGTTAAAGCACTGATATCCTACTGAGTATGTTCTCTAACACCAATACATTGAGGTTAGAAATAAATTGCAAGATAAATAAAAATAGTTACATTAAACATTAAGGACCAAAAATAATTTAAAAAGTAATCTTCAAAGAAAACAAGACTGAAAGATTTGCTCTGCTTCATATTAACAACAGAATATTGGCACAATGATAAGATCAAGGGAACAGAATAGAGGACCCAGAGAGAGGCACCATTTTACGGACAGTTGATTTATAACCAACACGGCACTGCACAGCAGTAGGGAAAAAATGGTCTTTTCACTAAAAGGTGATAAGAGAACTGAATATTGATATAGAAAAAAACCCTTCAGCCCAACTAAATATAGCCACAAAAAATTAATGTGCATTTTAGCTCTAAATTAAATGTTAAAGGCAAACCAATAAAACTTCTATATTAAGTAAGTCTATAAGAAAATCTTCATGGCCTTAGGGCAGAGAAGCACTCTTAAAGGGAACACAGCATTAATCAAAAAATGTTAATAAACTCAACTACATTACAATTGAAATTTTACAATCTGTCAAAAGAATAGTTAGGAGAGTAAAGCAGTAACCCGCAGAGTGGGAGAAGGTGTGTGCACTGAAGATAACCGACAAAGGGCTCACACCCAGAAGTTAGGAGGAATCCCCCCAAATCAGGGAGAGAAACAAGCCTGCCTATGTGCAAATTAGCTCAGACTTCAGCAGACACTTTGGAAGGGTCCGTCCAACCAAAGAGCCAATAAACATGACCCGGTGCTCATCTCACTGGTCACGACAAAAATGTAGATGAAAATGCTAGTAAGATACAACTTCATGCTCACCACAATTATTAAAATTAAAAAGCCTGACAGTAGCAAGTGTTGCCAAGAATGTAGAGTGATATGAACTATCAGACTCTGCTGATGAAAATGTACATTGATATGGTCACTGTGGAAAACAGTTTGCTAATTTCTACTAAAGCTAAAGATATTTATACCATGTGACCTCAAAATGCCATTCTGGGACGCATGCACAACTGAAAAACTTACATATTTACACCAAGAAACAAGAATGCTGACAAGCATCGTTACCCATAATAGCCAAAAACCGGGAAAAACTCGTGTCCGACAGTAACACAGATGGACCGCGGGATACACTTACTGTGTATCCTGCACATGGCGTGTTTTTTTTATGACACATAAAAACATACCATGGCTGAGATTCCGCATATCTAACAAGCTCTCAAGAAATGAATGGGCACCCCCACTGCTGGTCTGTGGTCTACACTGTGAGTGACAAGGGCAAGATCAGCATTGGCCAACAGAAAGATAATAAAACAAGAATGAAAAATGAAGGGCTTTGGGCAAGATGGAGGCATAGGTGGAAACACTTTGCCTTTTTGCACAACCAAATCTAAAAACAACAAAGTTTTAGCAACAATAAACACAGCCAAGCCACAGAAAATTGAACAATACAGAGTCCGACAACAATGAACCACTCAGCTAGACCGGTAAGAGAGGTGGAGCCAGCAGCAGAGCAGGTTGGGCAAAAAAGATCCCCCGACCCAGGTGCGCAGGCAGCCAAGGGCGCGGATCCCAGGTGTGGGGTAGTGATGGGCGGACCCAGTGAAGGCGCAGGGCAGCTGGCTGATGGGTCACACATTTGCACGCAGAGAAACCAGCGAAGAAGCCAGCATTGAGACAGACTGGGCAGGCCCCAGCAGCAGGAAGGAGCAGAGGGAACTGCTATTGCTCCCTCTCTGACCCCGCCCCCACATACAGCATCACAACCCAGCGACCTGGGTGGCCCCGCCCTGGTGAACACCTAAGGCACCTCTCCTCATATGTAACAGGCACAGATAAAAACATGGCTCAAGAACAACTCAGAGGCCCAGAGCCCATAAATCTAAGCAATGAAGAAATAGCCAAACTTTCAGATGCACAGTTCAAAACACTGGTGATCAGGATGCTCACAGAACTGGCTGATTTTAGTCACAAATTAGAGGAACAGGTGAAGGCTAAACTAATTGAAATGAAGGGAATTGCACAGGAAACCAATAGTGATGGAAAGGAAACTGGGACTCAAATCAAAGGAGTGGACCAGAAGGAAGGAAAAAATGACCAAACAGAAAAATATGAAGAAACAAGAATTCAAAAAAAATGAGAGGCTTAGGAACCTCCAGAACATCTTTAAATGTTCCAACATCCAAATTATAGGGGTACCAGAAGGGGAAGAGGAACAGCCACGAGTGGAAACCTTATTTGAACAAATAATAAAGGAGAACTTCCCCATTCTGGCAAAGGAAATAGATTTCCAGGAAATCCAGGAAGCTCAGAGAGTCCCAAAGAAGTTGGACTCAAGAAGGAACACACCAAGGCACATCATAATTATATTAGCCAAGATTAAAATGAAGGAGAGAATCCTAGAAGCAGCAAGAGATAAGGGGACAGTCACCTACAAAGGACTTCCCATCAAACTGTCAGCAGATTTCTCAAGAGACCTTACAGGCAAGAAGGGGCTGGAAAGAGGTATTCCAAGTCATGAAAACCAAAGACCTACAACCAGCATTACTCTATCCAGCAAAGCTTTCATTTAGAATGGAAGGACAGATAAAGTGCTTCTCAGATAAGATAAATTTCAAAGAGTTCATTATCACCAAGCCATTATTATATGAAATGTTAAAGGGACTTACCTAAGAAAAAGAAGATAAAAAAAGATGAACAGTGAAAGGACAGCAAACTCACAGTTATTAAGAACCACACCTAAAACAAAAGCAAACTAAGAGGACAGCTAGATCAGGAGCAGAAACCATAGGAATAAAGATCTCATGGAGGGTTAGCAATAGGGGAGTGGGAGAAGGAGAAGGGGAGAGAAGGTACAGAAAATAAGTAGCTTAGAAGGTAGATAGAAAATAGATAGGGGAGAGGGTAAGAATAGTATGGGAAATATAGAATCTAAAGAAGTTGAGATGCGTGGTCATAAACTAAAGGGGGGAATGGGGGGAGGGGTGGGCAGGGTGGAGGGGGATAAATAGAACAACTGTAATGGCATAATCAATAAAAAAAAGAATAAAAAATGAAAAAAAAACCCACATCATGGTGCGCTGCACAGAAACACTACTACGTGTCATCCACTGGGAACGGAATGGACACATACACTGCGTACATATAAAAATAAACTGAAGCTGCCCATAAACAGAAGAACATATGCTGAATATGCGATTTCATTTATATACAAGTTTGAAAACAAGAAAAACAAAAGCCGTAAACTGTAACATTTAGGAATACTTAGGTGGGAAAAGGAAGAAAAGCAAGAAGGTGACAACTGTAACAACTGGGTCACCGATCACCCTGAAGTGACTGGAAAGGGGACGGCGGGGGGGCTTTGGGAGTGCGCTGATGCTCCCTCACTCGATGGTGACTGCACACATGGTTTGCTTTGTGATAAATCAGTAAGCTGTGTATTTCTTTGTTCCTTTTTCCTTCGTGTTTTATATTTATTTTTTCTTTTTAAAATACATTTTCTTGATTATGCTATTACAGTTATCCTAATTTTTCCCCCTCTGTCCCCCTCCACCCAGTAATGCCCACTTAGTTCATGTCCATGGGTAGTACATATAAGTTCTTTGGCTTCTCCATTTCCTATACTGTTCTTAACCTCCCCCTGTCTATTCTGCACCGACCATTTATGCTTTTTATTCCCTGTACCTTTCCCCCCTTGTCCTCTTTTCACCTCCAGGCTGATAACCCTCCGAGTGATCTCCACTTCTGTTCCTTTTCTGCTTGTTTTCTTAGTTTGTTTTTTACATTTGGTTGTTGATAGTTGTGAATCTGTTGTCATTTTAATGTTCATAGTTGTGATTTTTTTATATAGTTCCTTTTAACATCTTATATAGTAATTGTTTGGAAATGATGAACTCG
Source organism: Artibeus jamaicensis (assembly GCF_021234435.1). Taxonomy (NCBI): domain Eukaryota; kingdom Metazoa; phylum Chordata; class Mammalia; order Chiroptera; family Phyllostomidae; genus Artibeus; species Artibeus jamaicensis. Next base: position 9,139,277 of record NW_026521831.1, on the reverse strand, counting down.
TTGAACCTGACCTTATCTGAGAAGCACTTTATCTGCCCTCCCATTCTAAATGAGAGCTTTGCTGGATAATCTAGGTTGTAGGTCCTTTCCTTTCGTGACTTTGAATACTTCTTTCCAGCCCCTTCTTGCCTGCAAGATCTCTTTTGAGAAATCAGTGGACAGTCTTATGGGAACTCCTTTGTAGCTAACTACTTGCTTTTCTCTTTCTGCTTTTAAGATTCTGTTTTTATCTTTAACCTTTGACATTTTAATTCTGTTGTCTTGGTGTGGTCCTCTTCAGGTCCACCTTGTTTGGGACTCTGTGCTTCCTGGATTTGTATGTCTATTTCCTTCACCAAATTAGGGAAGTTTTCTTTCATTATCTTTTCAAATAAATTTTCAATTTCTTGCTCTTCCTTTTCTCCTTCTGGCACCCCTATGATTCAGATGATGTTTAGAGATGTTACAGAGGCTCTGTATTCAACCCTCATTTTTTAAATTCTTTTTCTTCTTGCTGAAAATGTTTTTTTTCAGATTGAATGCTTTTATCTTCTTTATGTTCCAAATCATTGATTTGATTCTTAGCTTCATCCCCTCCACTGTTGGTTCTCTTTATTTCTTTTAGATTTTTCCTTATTTTACTTAATGCAACCTTCATTTCTGCCTGGGTCTCCTTTATGCTGTTGCAGTCCCCAATGAGTTCTCTCAGCATCCTGATAACCAGTGTTTTGAACTCTGCATCTAATAGGTTGCTTATCTCCATTTCTTTAGTTAGTTTCTGGAGTTTTGTTCTGTCCTTGATTTGGGCCATATTTCTTTGTCTCCTCAATTTCGCAGCCTCCCTGTTTGTTTCTGCGCATTGGATAGAGTTGCTTTGACTCCCTGCCTTAGTAGCATGGCCTACTATCGAAAAGGCACCTGTAAATTGTATGGGGCAGAGCCTTAGCTAATTGCCGGGGCAGGGCAACATGTTTCACTGTTTTGTGGCTCTGTGTCAGGGGAGGGCTTGAAGAGGGGACAATGCTGCAGCCTGGCCTCTGGAGATTTGCCCGGGAGGAAGCTGTCTTCCAGCACTCGCCCTGTTTCCGGTCACTTGTGCCCTTCCAGCTGCTGCCCCAGTGCTGAATCCCAGAGGGGGTGAGTCTGCATAAGTCCTGAGAACTTTGTGGGCCCTTTAAGAGGAGCCTCCGGAGAATCCTGCAGTTTCTTCTGCCACCCCAACCCCCACTAGTTTTTACAGCCTGAAGTTATGGGGACTTATCACCTTGGTGTTGGAAGCCTAGGCTGGGTGGTCTGGTTTGGGGCTGGGATTGCTCGCTCCCCAGGTATCTCCCCTCCCGAGGTTCACACACACACACACACACACCCCACCCCACCCCCCGTCTCCACCCTCCTACTGGTCTGGATGAAGACGGCTGCTTTCAATCCTTGGTTGCCAGACTTCCACAAGGCCCGGTTTTCAGAAAACTCTGGGTGGTATTTGTTTTTTGGTCTAGCTGTAATTTCTGCTGTGGTTGTGCGAGGAGGCAAAGCGTGTTTACCGCACCTCCATCTTGACCGGAAGACCACATGTTCTATATTTAAATCAATTTTTGATAGCTAATGATCACATTGGAAATTATACATACACATAAAGTTGTTTTTAAATATTTAAATTATTACCATGTTTTAACTCTTTTTGTCCCATTTAAATGGAACCAACAGTATAAACCAGTCTTTTCTGAATTATGCTAAAGAATAAAACAGTTTCACACTGAGTGTAGAAAAGAAAAAATATGGGATGATGACGTGAGAGATTTTATACTCATCCTGATTCAAAAAACTGTGTGTCCAATCCAAGCGCAGTGCACAGCCATGGGGGTGCCAAAGGGGCTTATGGCGCCAGAGAGCCTCGTCGAGTCTGTGCCCCTACAGCACACACCTGAGTCATGCAGCACGTGAACGCTGCTATGAAAGTGTGTTTATGGTAACGAGTAGAGCACTGTCGACAGTAGGTGGCACCAAAAAGGACTCCCTACCTTTATGGCTGTATCTAAAACGGAAAAGTCTGATTTCATGTTTCCTTTGTAAGTAAGCCACTACTGAATTCCAATTTTCCCCTCAAACAGCATACAGCGACACCCCTTTTTAAGTTCAGGAAGAATGCCTCTCAATTTAGAGAACCACAGCGCTGTAAGAGTAAACGTAAAGTAACAAAATTCTCTACACCTCTCAAAAGCCCTATGTAACATTTCAACATTAAAATGCATTCTCTGATGGGCAGGTGGATGGGCAATAGGTAGACAGGTGATAAAGCGAGCCCAGTAAAATGTGAACAACAGGATCTGCTACCAAAGCAGCTCATCATCAAGCAAGCAATGCAACAAAACGAATTTCAAATATTTGAACACAACTTCAGTCACTACTCATGCAGGTCTGCTAAATCTTTCTAGATTCCCCTATGGGCTCATCACCGACAGAGGCACATACACACACAGCTTACACAGGTTTGCTTCTTTAATTAGGTACGAAGGCCACCTTCTTGACTACAGTATACAAAGTAATTCTCTCTCCAGTGTGCTAAAAATCAGATGGCTTCACTACATTGTTCGTGAGGCTATAATTTAAGCATAAACAAATTTCTTACTTATTCAACTCAAAAGTAATGTTTTCTAGTGATACAATTAAAAAAAGAGAGAAAAATAAAAACGACCACATATTGCCAGATAGGTATTTCTTACTTATCTTCAGATTATTCAAACAAACAAACATAAAATACCCCAAATGTCTAAAAATAGATAATTTATTAGATACATTGTGGTTCACCCATATAATTTAATACTATGGAGCCATTAAAAAGCAATGAATTTGAAAACATGTTCATAATATACGATGTGAATAAAACAAATGACAAGACTGTTTATATGGCTTAATCCCAATGTTGTTAAACAAGTACGAGAGGAAGAAAAAATCAATTAATCATGGTATCCTGTGAGCCAGAGGTTTTAAAAACTACTTTTTAGAGATACTGCTGATACATAAAAAATAAGGCACAGGGTCCATCTTTCCTCGTTTGTTTAAACAAATACACCACTCCTACCAGGCCCTCTCCTACGGATACAACACTAAACTCCAGACCAAAACCAAGACAAACAGACGAAAACCCTGAGGCACTGGAGGGTGAACAACTGCAGAACCTGGACAGGATTTGACTCTTGGAAAAAAAGGAATAGGACACAGTTAGTGACCTGTTTTTAATAACTTTTAGCCTTAAAGGGCAGGCCAAAGTTGGCACTGAGCAAAGCGGATAAAACGCCAATAGAAAATCCAGTCTTTTGGCCTGAAGAACCAGAAGGCAAAGTTCAGAGCAATCATAGTGGCAAGAGAGTGAGGTAGGAATCTTGGAAAGGAGAAAACCCCGAATTATGTGACTAAAGTCTGCTCAAATACCTAGCTGATCCCTGAGCCGCACATGTGCGGGAGAGACTCCAACTAAGGACGATAAAACTAAGCCGAGCTAAGAGCTGCCACTACCAAGCTGCAGAGTCCAGCCAAGTTAATTGTCTGCTGAAAAAAAAGAAAAGAAAAAAACCTTCTGAGTAATAAAACAGATTCTAGAGTCTCTACAACATAACATCCAACATCCAGAATACGGTCTAAGGTTACCCCCAAAGAAACAAGAGAATATTACCCATTAAAAAAAAAAGGCAATACACAAAATCCAAACCTAAATGACCTAGATGTTAGAATTTGTAGACAAAGATGTTAAAGCTCACCCCTGACTGGTGTGGCTCAGTTGGTTGGGCATCGTCCTGCAAACTAAAAGGTAGCCAGTTCGACTCCTGGTCAGTGCACATGCCTGGGCTGCAGGTTCAGTCCCTGGTGGAGGCGCATGTGAGAGGCGACCCACCAATGTCTCTCCCTCTCTTTCTCCCTACCTTCCCCCCTCTCTAAAAATACATAATTAAAATCTTTTTTTAAAAGCTCAATGACATAAAAGAAAATAGGCTCACAATAATAAAAAATAACAATAGCAAAGACAGAACTATAGAAAAGAACCAAATATAAATTCTACAGCAAAAAATTACAATGCCTAAAATATAAAATTCATTGGATGGGCTTAACAGCTCCATCGATAACAAAGTAAAAACACAATGAACTTGAGATTAGATCAGTATTATCCAATTGTAAGAACAGAGAGAAAAAAAGATTGGGGGAAAAAAGTCTCAGGGATACCTATAACAATATCAAAAGGTCCTACGTATATGTAATTAGACCCCAGAGGGAAAGAGAAAGGATGGGGAAGAGAAAAATATTTGAAGAAATAGTCTAGATCTTGATAGGAATTTTGATTACACTGGTATATGCATTTGCCCAAACTCAAAAATTACACACTTAAAACCTGGGCAGCTCATTATGTGGAAAGTGTTTGTTGAAAGAAGAAGGCTAAACTGACATTGAACTCTAGTAAATGATGTATATATGCAAATATTTAGAGGAAGTCTACTGATATCCACAATTTACTCCGACATGCATTCTCCCCCACAAAATGGATTAGTAACACAGAGCGGAATGGATAGATATGTGATAACAAGTATAGGAAAATGTAAATGTAAGAATCTATGTGGTGGATGTAAGAGGTCTGTCCAGAAAGTATCCAGCCACATAAGATGAAAAATGGAGTGACATTCACTGAAGAAGATACGAGGTACGACAAACACTGTACGTAGGATAATGACGCCTCAGTCCTCTTCAACGTAGGCACCGTGGGGCCTCACACAGTTCTCCCAATAGCCATCAGCTGCCCCGTTGTATTTTCCTGAATCTCATTGATGGTCTGAAATCTCTTCCCTTTCAAAGGTGATTTTAGTTTCAGGAAAAGCCAGAAGTCGCAGGACACCAAATCTGGGCTGCAGCGGGGCTGAGTCATCTGGTAACTTGATGTTTCACCAAAACACTCTGCACAAGACATGGGCATCAGTGGGGGCATTGCAGTGATGAAGCTGCCAATCACCAGTTGCCCACAGCTGTGGCCTTCTGAATCATTGAATAGTTTCCACAGAGGAATTTCAAGCTTAATGCAAAATTCGATGCAGATTCATTGCTCTACTCACTCAGTCATTTGAATGTGACGGCCACACAGCACGCATGCTCACTCACCGGTGTCTACTGCCCCCACTGACTGACTAGTGCAGTGAAGTTGTCATTGTTCACTCATGTGCATTCCAGTCCACTCTCCTTGGCTGCCAGGTTACATCAATGTGACGCAAACCATTCTTGTTATATTAACAATGACTGGACATTTTCTGGACAGACCATGTAGTTGGGTATTCACCATTAAGTTCTTTTAATTTTTCTGTATGTTTGAAATTTTTCATAATAAAATTTTGAGGGAAAATAATCATTGTAGCTGACTGCTTCAATCCACTAAAACAAAATTATTTTTTTTTAATACAAGAGTTACATGTTGTTTCCTCTTCGTTAGTTCAGTGGCCCCTACAACATCAGCCAAAATTCAGTCAACGAATCCACCTCATTGGAGCAGCTGGTTAGCCTGGTAACTGTATCTGCAGACTGGGAAGTGAGGCGGTGTGGGAAGATGAGAGGGGAGAAAGGCTACTTCATGCTTCCTTATTTCTTTTAACACTAAACTTTAGAAGACAGTAGACAAATGTTCTCCATGTTTACTAATCAAATGCAGAATGATCCCTCTATTTTTCTTTCTAGGTGTGTGAAGAGTAACTGATGTGCTATGGTTATATTATTCCTTTAAGAGAGACCAAACCTACATACAAATGTCTTGTATTATGATCAGACACTATACCTTAAGTTCTTCTAGAGAAAGAACAAAACGTAAAAAGGGAAATACAACATCTGTGTATAAAAGGTGTATCTTTATGTTAAAGATACAAAAAAGCACCATAATAGCATTTAAAGGCTGTGTGTTGATTTTAAACTCTGCCATTTTATCTCTTACCTTCAAGTTCTTCTAGATGTGAAGGGGTTCCTTGTATCCTGGGCTGAACGTACGACAACTTAAACGTGGGCACCACGAAGGGTACCTGTTTGCCATCCGGTGGTAATCTGGAAAGTAAGTAATCCTCAGTGCAGCCGACCTGCGGCTTCACAGAGACGGCGCTCAGCGGGGGCACGCACACGGGAGCACGGTGACAGTCTGGGACTGCTGCTTTCAGGTCCCCTTCTGCTGAGACTGCGTGGGAAAGAAGGGGGCGGAAAGACAAAGGTCACATACATGCATGCTGATTTGCATATAATAATCCAAGCCTAACATGCTCGGTACTTACTCAATCATTTTAGAACAAACTGCTGCTACATAAACTACTCTGGGGCCCGCCTACCAAGCACATCTGGACTCGACATCAATTCTGTCCAGCCAATACTTGAGCAATGAGTATGCTATTGTCAAAGAATATTAATTTATTATCATGATAAGCTTAGTTTATAGAGTCTCATTACCACAAGAGTTCATAGATGAAAAACAAGTTTATTTTCAAGTTAATTACACAGTACTTTCAAGTAAAGTCTAGTCATTTAAAACTACTCTCAACAGAGCAATTCTTGTTGTGAATGCTAATGGTAAACATCAGTCTTAAATACATAAAGCAACTCTAACAGAAGCTAAATTGAGGTCTCTGAGTCTATGAAAATCTTCACCCAATCACAAAATAAAACATACATTGACCCAAATATTATAGCAACCCTCCCTGTGCTGGCATCTCTGACCTACGTTGTTCACGCTCTAAAACAACATGTGACTCCTAAAACACGTGAGTTAGGATGGAGAGGTTAGGGACACCCAGAGTTAATCTGGGAATAATCAGTATTGTCTACAGGATGAATAAAAGTGCAACTACCATTGTGTATTGATTTATAAAATGTTTTAATGCAAAAAAGAAGCCTTCATACTCAAATATACTTGGAAACTATGCTCTAGACTAAGAAATACAAGAAAGCCAATGAAAAGTGAAGTTCTGGTCATAGCCCTGAAGAGGTGAGGAAACCAGGCAATAGGAAGGGAAATGGCCAGGACTCCTTGACAAATGTGGGTCTTGACAAGTTTGTGGGCCTCTTTCCTCCTTGTGTCCTTCCCCTCCACTGGTCATTCACCCACAAAAGGCATTTTTAATGCACTGTTTATAAAATGGACATTAAAACATTTGCCAGAGTACGCTGTCCCCCAAACACACACCGTACTTCCCTCTCTACCTTGGCCTACATTTCATCCACCTGTAACATTCATGCCCAATGCTCAGCTTCTCTTACTTCCTTCTCCCCACTCAGCTTGCTAAAATCCTCTTCATACTTCCACACCCACTGCCATCTTCCTTTTGGGATCGTCCCGGGGCGCCTCCTGCTTACCTAATGTGCCTTATGTCTCTACCTCTCCCATTAAGTTAGGATATATGTCTCATTTACCCTGATACGACAGAATGCCACAAATAAATGTTTGTTGAAGTCAAAGTAAAATGCAACTTACAGTTGTGCTTTTCTGTTTCACCATAGAAACATCCTCTACAGCAAGTCTTCACAAATTCTGTTGCCATTACATTCAATTTCTAATACCGAGCACAAGATACAAATTTCCGATTTTAATATTAATCTGTTGTAGAAGAGAAAACAATTTTAAATGGTCATGCTCAATGCTATTAGGTATCACTGCATACAATAAATCATATTATCCACCTTTCTAAGATGTTCAAAAGTTTAGAGGACAATAAATTTTTGTTCCTGTATGTAATTTTTGTATAACCTTGGCTCCTTATATGTTAATAAAATAACATGCTTAAAAATTACTAAGTGAACAATTTCAATTTTAATCTGGAAAAAAGAAAATCTCAACTCTCAATATTCTCTTTAGCCTTACATATCTCAATTGATGACTAAGCAAAATTTGAAACAAAATGGCACTCATAGAAAAAGTGTGAGAAAAACTTCACCTGCTCCAGATCGATTCCTTTGGTAACCCAAAGACTCTATCATGGGGGCCAATAAACAAATGCCTTCATACTTTGTGAGACAGTTTAACGCTTAGAATTACACTAATAGAAAAATATATCTTAAACATGGCAACACACACACACAACACCAGCTAAGTCATAAATAAGATATATTAGAAAAAGGGGAGTCTGTTTAAAATTCATCTGAAATATAAGACTGTATAGGAAGTTCATGTCCAGGAGACACATTTATTGCAGGGACAGTGCACCAATGACAAGGAGTCACATTTCGCAGACAAGCTAGACCGGCATTCGAGAGCAAGGCTCCCGACTTTCCAGGCAACTGTATATTACTATTTAAATGGTGTGCTTTCTTCTACTCTGTTTTATAGCTTTATTGAGGTACAATTGACTTACAGTAAGTGGCACACATTTAACATACAATTACATGAGTCAGACATAGGCATACGCTGAGGAAAGCATCTTCACCACCAAGAAAATGAATACAGCCATGATCCCCCAAAGCTTCCTCATCACACCCCTTTTTAACCCAGCCTTCCTGACTTTCCCTTGCCCCCACTCTTGAGTAACCACTGATCTGTGTTCTGTACTTTAGGCCAATTTGCATTCTCTAGAAATTGGTCAGGTACAGTTTGGACATGATTTATGTACGTATTTTGCTTTAGCAGATACTGCCAGAGTTCTGTAAAATGCACCGATTCACACTGCTGCCAGCGGAGAATGAGAGTCCCCCATGGTCCCACAAGCTTGCTCACCCTCCACGATGGCCCCATTTTAGCTCTTTTCATATTCCTAAGGAAAATATATCCAAAACTGCTTGTCTGAACAACAACCAAAAAAATGTAAACTTTCGATGGTGACTGAAGTGGAATTCATTACAAAGAAATTTTAATCTAAGGGCACTTTCCCTGGAATGCACAACAATCATCGAAGCAAAGGCCCTGACTAATGCATGCCTCGTGGATTTAGTCAAAACGTATGATTTCTGCAGCAGAGTTCTAGAAGAGCCGCTGAAACACACATGAAAGAATCATAGGATTGAAAGCGAGCTGGGTAGTCAGTGCCCTGGACTCAGTGAAATGCAGGCCAACAACTGCACCTCGACTTTAACACTGGTAACAACCCCCGAACCCAGCAGATCAAAATGCCACTAAAATTGTGTTGTCCTTTGGCCAGCGGCAGGGGGGGGCGGATGGAACGCCCTTCTAATACTGCAGCTCCATCAGTACGCTCTGATACTGGCTCTGGGCTGCTGCTGAACCATGAGGGAGGAACCGTGCTATGAAATGCATTTTGATGTAAAGGTATTTTCCTTATCTCCATCTGACTCTAAAGTCCCCTCTACTGCCTTGTCACTTCTTTGAAAAAAAAATAAGGGCTCAACCATCACTACCTTTATTTCTTCATCCTCTACTCCTCAAAGACACTCAAATTTGGCTTCCAGCCATATCATTTTATTTAAATTATGTTTGCTGAAATCAATGACCCCTCCTTCCTAGCAAAGCCAATAGGCACTTTATCAGCTCCCATGTCCCTGATTCTTGGAACTCGTCTGACTCTGAGATTTCTTTCTCCAACCCATTTCCTCTCTTGGCTTCCATGACCCCACGGTCTGCGCCCTCTCCTCTCCTTTCTTCCCTGGCTGGGCCCACCTACCCCTTAAACATTGGCATTCCCCTTCCTTGGTCTTCCTCTGCTTGAATGACTTCTTCCTCTCTCACAGAATTAACTTCCACCAGCCAGATGCTTCCAACACTCACAGTCTGATCCTGACTTCAGAATATCCTGACACCAATAAATTGTATCAATAAAATGCCCCCCTGGACAGCCCTGCCACATGTCTCGAGAGAACCTCGAACTCACCTTGTCTCTACCTGATTAGTCTATCAACTTGTTAATTTTATTCATAAGTTAAATTTATGAATTGAATTATTACAATAAATAATTCAAGAAGAGCCAATAAAACACAAGAGATCCTTAAAATAATTTTCTTAAAGGGTAAAAAAGCTCAATTTTTTATGAAGTCTTTTCCCCCACTTATGAAGGTAAACTCAGTCATTAGTAAAAACAACAAAATACAAAAGATGATACAAAAGCAACCCTGGAATCCCAGCTCTCAAAAGCAAGCAATAGCAACATTTCCTTCTGAAAAAACAATTTTTAATCTTGAAAGAGGTACACATCAAAATACTAAATTGGTAAATAGGGGATGGTGGTGTTATTAACTCTATATTTCCAGGCCTTTTTTTTTTTTTAACTTAACTCTATTAACTGCCTACTTGGAGTTAGAATCAGTATACTATATTAAAAACAAAAGCATGCTGTGTTTTAAGTATTTTACAGGAATCAGTGCTTTTGGCTTGGCATCTCTCTCACCCGTACCTGGACATCTGTGTGCAGTGGTATATTCCTTTACTTAAAGGAAGCCATTGCAAACATACACAGACGCACAAAACACTGGGAGAAACATGCGAAATCTAACATCTAGCTGGGTAGACCATGTGTGTTTTGCAAAAGCCATAGTAAAGTGACGTTTTAACACCTCTCTGCCACTTCAAAAAGCTCAGAAACACTCCGCTAATCAGTTCTCATCTGACTCTCCAGCGAAGGAAGTGCTTTTCCCCTTCCCCTTTCCGGGCCCGGAGCCCACCCCAGCGGGGGGCTCCCCTCCCTCCGGTCCAGGGGTCCCCCAGAGTGGACCGGTGAACCCCACACCCCGTCCTGTTCCATAGGGCGAGTCACTGCCTTCCAGGACGCGGTGATCGCAGCTGTCCAACAACCGTAAGCCTCCCTCGGGCCTCCGCAGAGCAAACTCCAACACAGTCACCGGGGCCGCAACGAAGGAGGCATTTTTTAAAAAGTTTAAGGAGACCAAAAAAACGTGCAGAACAGTCGTAGGACCCTCAGCCCCGCGAGGCACCGGGCAAGGGGTCTACGCGCCGGGGCCCAGGCCGCTCTTACACCCACACCCAACCCCCCCCCCCCGCGCAGGACCCCGGAGGCCAGGACGGGGGTCACTCGAGACCCGCCACGCAGCGCCCCTGACAGCGCACCTGGGCCCTCCGGCTCCCTCCCACGCCGGGACGCCGGGGCGCCGGGGTCTCCACGCGCGGCTCTCAGGGCGCCCTTGCTCCAACACCTTGCGGAGGCTGCACTGTGCGGCCCGGCAGGTTACCTGCTCCAAGCAGCGGACGTTCTGCCGTCGCCGCCCCGCGTAGCGAGTCTCGGTTCACAACGCCGGCGGCGTCCATGGCCCCGCCCCCGTTTCCCCTAATTCACCAACTGCGGTCGGACGGTGCACGCGGAGGGGCGGGGCCGTGCCGAGCGGCGCCCTGGATCAGTGGGTCCGCGGGTCCGCGCACCTGAGCGCACTGCGCCTGCGCCGTCGACTCCTTTCTCCAGTCCGTCTGTTACAGCCCCAACTCTCAGTGAGAGACTCACTTTGAGAAGGTCTAAGGTGAAGCCGGGCAGAGTCTGGAGTGTTTTGAGGGATCAGAAGGGAGATAAAAGATAGAAGAGGAGAGGGAAAAACCATTGGTCTAATGAACCTTTTTGAATAGGGAAGGAGGAAGCATAGATATTTGCCAGAGATATTTCTGCACCCTTTAAGGGGGACGGTGGGGAAGCACAGAACCTTCTTAGTTGTAGTGTTACTGGACTTTAGTGTTTTTATGTCCTAATTATAACGTCTTTGATACTCAGCCCGCATGTCTTCACTTTTGTGGTTTTGCATCTGCCTGCACCTTGCCAGCAGTAGGTATGTTGAAAGGGATCCTAAGGGTATCCGTTGCAATGACCTGGGCCCCATTCTGTGCTGGAATCTAGCGCTGGAATCTGGCGCGGAGTTGGCTGGCCCTTGTCAATTTCGCCTCCCAAGGTAGGAATCGTAACTCTATAGTAGAAAAGTTGTTGAATGAATTCCTAGAGTATCTGTTAGTGAATAGTTTAGTGAGAGGCCAATGATTATAGATTGAAATAAAGGTAATACATTTCTTCCTGTATAGCAGTCTTTCTCCAAGTGGATTCTGTTAATCTCCAGGTCCCAGATATACTGGAAAAGGATTCAGGGTGGGGGCGGGGAGGAGCGTGGGAAGGGGATAAAACCAAGATCAAATTAATCTGGGGAAAGAAACACAATACGGGAGTAGGCAAAAGTAGGTTTAGAGTTGTGAGCATGCAAAACACAGTGTACTATTGTATCATCAATTACTATATTATTTTCCATATGAACAACCATAAACCTACTTTTGCCCACCCCTGTATAGTTGCTCTCCTTGAAATTGATGACACATTTACAGGCCTGAAAACTGTTTTATTTTGTATCATCCTACATTTCTGAAATGTATTTGACCTGAAGGGTGGCAGACTGTGCCACCTTAAAACATACCCCTTTGAATTAAGACCTTCCTTTTTCTTCTTGAAAGCAAAGGAAACGCCAGTGTGAAAGGTGTCTCCCAGAATACCAGAGCGAAAGAAACATTCTGATCACCAGAGATGGGTGTCAAGTTGAGGGAAATATATAGAAACTTTGTTAAACTGACCCTTATCTTCCTAATCACTACACAATTAACTACCATAGCTCGAGTCCCTTTGTCTTGTTGCATTTTCACTATTCACTACTCGTTTTCCAACTTAGTATATAAATGTCTAGCTCTAGCTGCTCCTTCAGGTCTTCACTTTCCTATTCGGGCTCCCCCGTGCATGTAAAATCTGCATGTTTTACTACTATTAGTCTATGTCAATTTAATCTTCATTTCTGGTCAGAAACCCTAAAAAGGTTAAGTTTTACCTCCTCTAGAGACCACTCAACTCTTGAGAAATACCTGTTACAATCCCAGGGTATTAGGGCTTCAATCAACACACTTTGTTAAACATTGCTTTAAAGTTCAAGTACATTTACCATGAATAGTTTTTCACTCTATTACAAATGCTCGCAAAGTTCTGGATGGTTTATACAAAACTTTCCCATGATTCATCTCAGTTCATCTTCACAATTATGATGCAAGTGCTATTGTCCTCATTTTATAGTTGAAGGTATTGAGGATTGAACAAACAGTGGCTGGCCAGAGTCAAGATTGACTCTGGACTTCAGACTCAAAGGCCTTTTAGAGGTATATGATGTGCTGTATTTAAGAGTCAAATGGGAGAGAGAAGGAGAGAGAGAGAGAGAGAAAGAGAAAGGCCAAGGACCTTTACCTAGCTTTTACTCCCTGCAACATCTGACGTCATAGTTCAGAGCACAAAATTGCCACTCAAATGTGTTAAATGAATGAGAAATGGATGAATGCATGAGGGTTCAACAATGCTTATTGAACTGGACTGAGTCCTCCCTCAATGCCCTAACTGAGCAACCTTAACAACCTCTTCACTGATGCAGAAGTTCTAAGAGCAAGACCTCCCCAAATTGTACTTAGTTTTCTTCCGTCTTTCATCTAAAAAAGACTCCTTAGAATAATCCACTCTGTTGACAGAAATAGTTCTTTGAAAACAATGAAACCACTTCCTTTATTTTCCTTGAAATGGGCCTCCTTCCTGTTCCACTCTCAGAGGCGAGGCTGCATTGATCTAAATGGTGGATATTGTACTCACACCTTTCTTTGTGCCCCGGGGGTTAACCTCTTCCCACAAAAGGACGGTTGTGCAACATTCTGAGTAAGTTTTCGTTTTCTGTTTGCTTGCTCTTTAAAATAAAAGTGTGTTTTTAATATTAATGTCTTGTATTACTTGAGGCAGATCTGAAGCACAAAAATAGATTAGGGTTGATGAGGACAAGAGTGCTGTATAGATCTCGCTCTGCCTATCGATTCTTTCAATTGATAGAGACAAATCATTTAATCCCTGTCCTAATCCCTTCTCATTCTTCCTTCATTCAGTGCAGTTTATAAGTGCTTTGTGACCCAGTCCAGCCCTGCCTCTCCGGGCTCACCTCCCACTACCCTCCACCACAAGTTGTTGACTTTCCTAATCAATTGTAGTTCCCTAAATTGCCAAATTTGCACTACTGTTCCCCTTAACTCTATTTTGTGGGTCCCAATTGGCAAATTCTTGTTCATTCAGCTGAAGTATCACCTCTTCTGGAAGGTGGAGCTCCACAGCACACGTCCCAGCGTGAATTAAGTGCCCTTCCTCAATGTTCCCACCGTAACCCACCCATATCTCTGTCACAGCAATGATACAATAGCTGTGGTCATTAACTTCTTTTCCCTTTTCCCACTGAACTCATTCCAGCTGAGTTACCAATGGACAGGAACTGGGACTTCCACCTGTTTCCTGAACACGTAACATAGCACCTGACACATAGAAAGCACTGAAATAGTTGTTGAATGAAAAATCTTTAAAAATATATGAATTCCCAGAGTGCTTATAAAATAATTTCACAAATACAAATGGTCATATCAGTACAATGCAGGGGTAGGGAGGACAGACAGATTCCTGTTTCCCCTTGTTACTCTCTTTCCATGTTCGGCCTTAGAAAAACATCAGGAACAGTTTATGCCTAGGTATTCATTTATTCATCTACTTGTTCAACAAACATTTCTGAGTGGCTATGGTATGCCAGGCACAGTCCTCAGCACTTGCTTCTGAGAGAAAGTGACGTTTCAGCAGAGTCATGAATGCCCGCCAAACCTCGATTCCTTGTTCTGGGCACGAAACTAAGGTCCTTTGTCCATTTCTCTTACATCTGGGGAAGGCCATGTGACCGGTTCTCACCAATGGAATTTGAGCGGAAGTGGAGTTTCACTTCCGACCTAGGCAATGAAGAACTGGTGAGTCTTCTCCACACTCTTTCCCTCTTCCCTTTAAACCATCGCCAACGCAGATAATGAGACCAGCTGGGAGAAGTTCCAGTGACCGATCGACTTCACGGAACAGAGCTCCCACCACCATTCACTAAGTGTATCAGATTGTGACTCGAGTGAAAAATGAACTTTATTGTGTGAACTAATCATATTTGGGGATTTCTTTCCCATCGGCTAGCTTTACTTACCCTGATTAACACTGTCATAAATTATGACATATAAATTACACAACACACTAGATAAATGTTGTCTCCTGCTTTGCATGGGAAACATGAAACGTGAGAATTTATCAAAGAAGGTATTAAGGTCATAAAGACTTAAAGTTTGTCCCAAATAGATAAAGAAAAATCTTTGTGGGCACACAGCTCTTCATTCCTGCTCTCCGATGGCCACCCGATCAAAGTGCTGACGTCCTGACTTGAAAACAGGCACAGAGTCACCCACCCCATCATCTTCATCCCCTTTATCAGCCACTGTCAGTCTCCTTCCTGCACTTTGAAGAATTTCCCTGAGCGACCTTCAGGAGGTCTAGTGTTATTCAAAATAGAGTGCGTATTGGGAGTGACAGCAGATAGGAGTGAGAAGAGGCGTCCTGTAGGCTCTTGACTAGCTTACTAAAAAGTTTGTATATTGATCTTCAGGACATATGAGTTGAATAAAGTATGGACTATTTGTAGTGGGATGACTTTTTTCTTTCTTTTTTCCCTTCTCCTGCCATATTCTTTCCTGGGTGACTGGTACCCACTAAAGCTAAGGCAACAATGGGAAAAAATGGCTGGTCATAGATGCTTCACCAAGAGACCTAATCATGACGAGGGCCTCTTTCCTCAATGCCCTCGCTCCACGGCCCTTCCCTCCTCCAAACCCCATTAATCAATGAATCTTCATAGCACCAAAAGACTGATAGTTTCATGGAGGCCCATTGGCTTCCTACTGTCAATTGACTGTAGAATGGAAACTGACTTTTAGTTTTTCAATGTTAGCAACTTGATTCTTTCCCTCTTTTGCCTGCTCAGTTAAACTCTGCTGAAGAAGATTCAACTCTAGCTGAAGGCTCACTAGACACTGGAGGAGACAATAAGGTCTATTAATATCAATAGGGCCTATTAATGTTGCATGAGAAGTAGAATTATTGCAGGCACCAGACATTTATATCTTATGGTCAAAGTGCTACACTTTCAGAAATAGCCATACAGGAAGCTAAAAGATTATCAGAAGGTTGCTAGGGAGGGATATGTTACCAAGATTAGGAGATTTAAGAGGAATATTGAGTGGTGGAGAACATCAAGTTGTGATAGCCTCATCAATACCCCAGAATAGACTGGTCCATCACAGATGCAGACCAGCTGTGCAATTCCATTCACTGAGGGTCCAGTCACAGCCACAGGCCTTCTCTGTAGTAGATTACAGTATTGACCTAGTGCTTCATCCCTCACTGTATTCATACCCTTTAGTAGTTTGAAGTTCCTTTCACTCAAGGAGTGATGTGTATTTCTCTACTCCTTGATGATGACTTCAGCCATGTGCCCTGCTGTGGCCTATAGAATGAGATGGAGTAACAGTGTTAAAGTTCTGAGCTTGTGCCTGAACAGGACTCTCATGTTTCTGCTTACCCTCTTACACTTCTGCCAATACCATGAGAAGATTTTGCCTGGGTCAGCCAGCTGGTCCAAGAAGGATGAGAGACATGGACCAGAGTCCCCAGAAAAGCCCAGACTAGATCAGCATACCCCCAGCTAACCAGCAGACAGGTGAGAAATAATAGATGGTTATTGTTGTATGCCATGGCATTTTGGGACTGTTTGTTACACAGCAGTAGTTACCTGACACGCCCTCCAACCATGATTTTCTGGGACGGCGGGAGAGGCACTCTTACCCCATCACTGCACCAGAGTTCAGACCAGTGTGCCCAGGGTTCTCCCACCAAATCACTGGGAGGCACCATTTGGTTAGAAATGGTTAGAAAACCATCCTTGTTCCCCCAGTAAAATTCTATCTGATATTTTTTTATCCTTTTGATTAGATGTAAAATGTAACTATTTGTCACAGCAGAGGAGAGAAAGATTTACAAACTGTTCAGAAGACTACCTCAGAATATTCATGGTTGTTTGCAAATACAACTCTAAATCACTATCAGAAAAAAAATGAATCATATCATTTGTGATTTTTGTTTTTATCAGAGTTTTAGGAAAAACTCATACACCCAACAAAATCCCCAGGCAGCTTAGGACGCCAAGACGTTCTTCCCCTCTCTTTGAATCTGCTCCAGGCCCACACAGTCAATTCACGAATAAATGTGGTTGGCAGATGAACCGAGTATCCAAAGACATGTTTTTATGACAATTGTATCTTAATCTTTCAGTTTGAAGTATACATTTGTCTTTACACTAATAAGAAGTATGGCGTGGGGTGTCTTCACAACATTTTATAATCCTAATTTTTCAGACAGTCCTACTTTCCCCACCAGTCCCTGCCATTCGCTAGCTCCCCGCACCCTTCCAGTTTATCAGGGACCATGACGTTGGAATAGTTTTTGAGGAAACCTGGGAGGTCTGCAGCCCATTTCCTACTTGATGTGGGGCCTCATTTGCAAGAAGGACAGAAGTCACTGGCAACAGCGCAAGAGCACTTCCAGCACAGCTCGGCAGCACCTCGTGACAGTGCCCTGTGACAGCGCCCCGTGACAGCGCCCCGTGACAGCGCCAGCTGTCAGAGAGCTGTCCTGTCACCCCACAGAGTAACAGCACTCAAGGGACCGGGCAGGGTCTGGTGGGGACGGGCCGGTGAAGCCTCCCTCTCCATTTCTGAAAACATCCCCTCAGGAAACAATCTGGCTTTTCCTGCAAAACATGAACTTGCTTGGCAGTCTGACGGACCCCTCAGCCCCTGTCCGTCTCAGGCTGCGTGCCCAGCAACAGCAGCTCGTCCAAGAACATCGTGAGTGCGGCTTCAGTGGGAGGGGGAGGACACACAGTGCCCTTGCCAAACCAACACGCATGCGCACCCCGCCCCTCAATCCCAGACCTATGAAGCCATTTTTTAAATGTTAAGACATACAAAATGCCTCGATGAAAACCACTTTATATTACTGGGAGCAGAGTTGAAATTACTTCCTATTTTTCCTCCTAATATGTTTGGAGTGATAATAGCACCTATTCTCTTTTGGCCTATCCCATGCCAAGCACTGTGCTCATGGCCTATATATATATATATACACACACTTATTTTAATGCTTTCAACACCCCTGCAGAGTAGATATATTGTCTCAAGTTTACAGATAAGTAACTTTTTTCAAGATCACCAGGAAGCAATCGAGGAGCCAGAACTTGAACCGCAGGCTGTGTGTGTCTCCGAGGGTCAAGCTCCTCTCTTTAAATCACAGCCACTGTTTCGCATCAGCCCAACTCCTTACTCCAGGCCGATCGACATCACCAACTCGTCTATGAATCCTTGCCTTGTTCTGAACCGAGCTCTGATGGTGACAAGTAACAGAAACCTGCTGAAATTCATTCAAGTAGAAGGCCCAGCATGGTCTTCTCAGCCCAGCCCCAGCACAGATGAGGAGAGAACGGGAACGTAGTGGAATTCAGGAATCTGAACAAGCGGGTGTTAGAATGGGCAGAGCCCGGGACAGTCCAGGCAGCTCTCCGCCTCTGGTCTCAGAGAGGCCGCTTCTCTCTGCACACCTGCCCATCCCAACCGGCTTCCCCAGTCTCCTGTCCCTCAAAGCAGCAGTCTGCCCCCAGCTCCACCACTTCCTCGACCACTAGACCTGAAGCCTAAGAGTAATACCGGCTTGTCACTTTCCAGATTCCCAGGAGAGAAATCTGATGGGCTCAGTTTATACTTTTTAGCTAGGGCACAGGTTGCTAGCTAGTCTACGGTTGGGCACCCCTACGCCACATGTTCACCGAGGTCCAGTCACAGGTAGCTGGGGAGTTAGGGGGGCGTCGGGGGGAGAGAAAGAATCAGTGATCTGCTGCTGCTCAATCTGGATGGAGAAGCATCTTGAAATCCAGTAAGTGCTCAGCTCTCATTCACTCCCCTTTCCTTTATTAGGCTGTTTATACACCTGGTTTAGTCCTTCATTTTAAGTAGTTTCCCACTGCTTTTTGATTGCATTTTATTTATTTTCTGTTCCTAGAGAACCACATCTTTTTTTTTATCTTCACCTGAGGGTATGTTTATTGATCTGAAAGAGAGACAGAGGGAGGAAGAGAGAAAGAAACATCGATGTGAGAGAGAAACATCAACTGGTTGCCTGCTGCCCACGCCCTGACCAGGGATCAAACCTGCAACCTTTTGGTGCATGGGGTGATGGTCCAACCAACTGAGCCACCCCACCAGGTGAGGACCACGCCTTAAGGTCATTATATCTGCAGTGCCTGGCAGAGTGCTAAGAACACAGTGGCACTTAGAAATGATTCGTTTTACTAGAACGAGTTGGTAAAGGGGCAGGACAATGCAGATGGGCAATGCAGAACGCGATCTTTATTCCTTCTCTTGCCCACAGAAAGAACGTCAGAACTACAGAGAGAACATCACATGTGATCACAGTCTTTAACCTCACTGGCTTAACTGGAGCATCTGTGGAGAAGGAAAAGAATCTGACCCTGAGCTCATGAACTCTGAAGCACATTCCCACTCTTACTAAAAGGGGCATCCAGCCAAAAGCTCTTAGCCTGAAGTAATGCTTGCAAGGACCATATTCTTGCCCTGATCCCATCACTATACCACCTATTTAAAAAAGTCTACTAGAATTAAGATAAATGGCTCCAATCCATTATAGTGTTAAGCTTGATGCTGTTCTAATTTGCAAAAGGAAAAAAGGGAATAGTTTCAAAACCTTGGTATTCAATGGCCAGTAAATTACTGATTAGCATGTTACTATTGGCATCGTTTTGGGAAGTTAAGACATTCTGCTGTCCATGGCTGAGATGACACCAACTATATCAATAAGGATGTTTTCAGCCACAAATAAAAAACCCAGCTCAAATGGTCATAAAAATAAGGAAATGCATTAGCTGGTGTGGTGGTTTAAATCATGTTCGTAATTCTTGGAATTTCCTCTCTTCAAAGATTGGGATATGCTCCCTCCTCTGTGTAGGCTAACCAGAGGGACTGGCTGACCAAGAGACGACCGTGGAAATGACAGACTGTGGAAATAATGGAATATGACGTCCAAGGCTGGGTCATAAAAAGCAATACCATTTCTGCTTGGTTCTCTTTGGAGGCTCGCCCTTGGAGCCCAGCCACTGTGCTCTGAGGAAGCCTAAGCAGCTTGGGGATCAGGAAGCACATGAGAAGGAATCAGGGGTCAAGACGCTCTGACCTGACGGAGCCCGTGCCCGCTTTCCAGTTACATGGTTAGCCATCTGGGAAGTGGATCCTCCGGCCTCCAGCTGAGACCTCATGGGACAGAGACAAGCTGTCCCCACTGGGCCCTGCCCATATTGCAGATTTATGGACTGAATGATGATAATGTGTTGTTTTCAGCCACTACGTTTTGGGAAGGCTTGTTCTACAGCAAGGGTAACTGACATGGCTAACCTAAAAGGAAGTCCAAAGGTAGACCAGACTTCAGAGTCACCAATCCAGCAATTTAGCCACATATCATTGAAGGCTTTCCTTCCCTTTGCTCTGTTCCAGATTTTGTAAGCTTCATGCTAAATCTAGTTGCCTTTTGTTTATAGAATGCCTGCCAGGGTGATTCGGGTGAAGGGGCAGAATAAATTCCCCTGGACTGCTCTTGAGAGAAGCTGGCAGACCTGTCCTCATATCTCTTTAGCCTGAATTGGGTCACATGCTCATTCTTAAACAAATAACTAGCAAAAAGGACAAAATAATGTTTTGACTAATCAGGCCTAACCGTTGAGTTCACTGTATTGTACCAAACCATATTGCTGCTATTTATGGGCTAGCATGGAGATTGGAAAGGACTTCACTGGTGTGTGAGCATTTGAAAAGGAAGTCAGGCAGGTAGGAAAAGCCTCAGGTTGTGCCCAGGCCTGGCACGTATGTGATAACGAGGAGAAGATTCACAGGACTGGGGCTGGCCTGGGCAAGCTGTGCAGGGCTGAGCTCTGAACATGTCACGAAGGAGGAGGTCAAGTCAGCTTTTGAAACCCATTGACTTGGGGTCTTCTCCTTGTCCCCTCACCCCATTTTTATCAGCTGTCCCATCTTCATCAGCTCCCTGCATACTTATACCTGCTCTCTGGCAAAGGCCAGCCTGGTGGTTAAAAAGGTGCTATTCGATTCTGGTAACTTCCTCCAGTTTCCCTCAGAAGAATAACCCCTGACATAGGCAAGGGCTGGGCTCATTATTTTTCCTGTTTGTGCCAATGAAATAAGTAAGGCTTTACCGTTTGGGCAGATTACTCCTTTCATCTATCTGCTCATACCAAAAATGAAAGGAGTAGACCAGGAGGTTACTAAGCTTTCTAGCTCCAGGAACTTCTGCACTCTACCTCCTGTCTTCTCCAAGATGACGACAGCCATGCTTGAAAATCGATGCCATTCGGTGGCAGCCATGCTCTGTGATCGGTCGTCTTCAGAGCCACCATCTTCCCATCCTTTACTAGTTTGTTGTCACCGCTCTGGGCCACCTCCAAATTCTACCTTCCTCTTCTACTTCCTGGACTGGCTAAAAGTAATGAGGATTCCTTAGCTTTTTCTTCATGGAGTTCTCCTGCCCTTTCCTTGTGGCATGGCGCTGACTCCTTTAAACACCCAAAATGTTGTGGTGGAGTTCTGCACATCCTTCACTTCCAAAATTGAATGGGGTATTTCTTGAAAAAATATTTTTGTAGATTAAATTTAGGATGCTCAGAGTAGACATCTCTTTATATCATGAGATGATCGTAAGAAGTACTCCCTCAAGTACAAATTTTCCAAATTTGTGCTTCTAGCTGTGGCTACCATATTTTTCCAAGATTTTATTCCCCTAGTCGGAGAGGACTGGTTCATGAAAAGGCACCTGACTCCAAAGGGCCACCCAGCATCTTTCTCTAGAATTCTTCGTCAAACAATAACTAGGTAAGAACAGTCCATCCTCTTTCTAGCAGCAGAAAACACTTTGGTGGCCAGGTCCCCGAGGCAGCAGTCCATACGGTGAGGGAGGATGAAGCTGGTAATCGGAGAGAAGCACAGATAAGAGGCGGAGTAAGAGGTTCCAAAGGCATTAGAGTTCTTGGCTGCGGTCAGTCCCATGGGAAGCTACACTCTGGTTTCCTGTTGCACCAGGACACATCTGACAAATGACATCTTTTGGCTAAGATGATGCATGTTAAGCTTTCATCACTTAAACACATGAAACTTCATATGAGCACCGAAAAAAAAAACACACCAAAAACTAGGTTCCTACGAGATTCTTTGGAACTGAGTCTGGCATTTTGAATTGACTGAGATTTACATATGTTTATATTTGCTTCAAGTGCTTGCCTCTCAGTATTTATTTGCGGCATGGGATCCTAGAGAAAAACATGGGATTTAGGGGCTGAAAGCCTGTGTTTAAATTCTAGCTTTAATATATTTTTCGAGCCAGGGCAAAGGCCACCCTGAACCTCACTACCTCTTTCAAGAAAGTGTGGACAATGATAATCTTTGCTCTCACAACCTCTTAATACGATGGTCACAATAAGGAAAGGGGCAGGGCCGTATTCATTTTTGCATTTTTTGTGTGTCTACCACAAAGCCTGGGACCGTGGTGTAGATAACATTCAAATGTCTGATGAATAACATTAAAAACTGAAAGAATATGTGCACTTTCAAGCACTAGTTAATGTGAGTTAATATGATCATGGCCACTTCACGATAGGGGAGTGTGTGTGCAATGATTAACACAGGCAGGTTGAGAGGGTCTTGGGCTGAACAACAATATCGGCACCATGAACAAAACTTCCTGTTAGCAAAATGGGGAGTGGAGGGGACTTGTGCCTAGTACCCCTCCATTCTGTCTTTGGTGGTGCTCCCTCTGTTCGACCCAGACAGTCGATGTGCCTCTGGACCCAAATTCTGAAAGCGGCCAGTGTCTTGGAGCTCCTGGATGCTGTTCACGGAAGCATCAGTGGGAGATGACAGTGAAGGGAGAGACTATTAAAATGGTCTAGGGCCCTTTCACTTATAACTAGCACACAAATTTACCTCCTTTTGAACCATCAATATGACTAAGGCTCCCACGAAACTCTCAGGATGCAAATTGCCCACATATTCCTTGTTCTCTGCCCAAATCCCCATGTAAAATTATGCAAAGAAGACACAAGGGCTCAAGAAGCACAGTCAGCTGTGGGGCGAACAGCTCTTCCACTGTATGGTGATACAGCAGAATGCAGCCAGGAAAGTTCGCAATGATAATCCCGAATCGAGTGATGCTGTACTTATGATACGTACAGTATGGCCTCCACGACAGACAGGTGGCCAACACTTTACTTCTAATGGCCATCAAAATGACTAAAATTATTTTGAAGGTTTAATGCTTCAAAAAGCATATTCCTAATTAGCTGAAACACATTTCCTGAAATGTTTCATTGTCTCAATTCTGCAAGGGAGACTTAGTTTGGGGGCATCACTGCTCACTCAATGGTTCAATAAGTTAATCGTAGGTACTAGGTCCCCATCACATAAAGATCCTAACCCTCAACATTTCACAGTAAGTGAAAATGACCCATCTCCCAACAATATTGTATATTCTATCGGGATGGAAACACTTTGCCTCACTAACCTTGACTTTTTCAATTTATAAGGGAAACCTGTTTGGGGACAAGTTTCCTATAGGAAAGACTGTTGAAAAAATGAATCCTTGTGGGCTTTGTATTTTTTTGACCCCACCAATAAATCCTTAACTTGTTGTCAATTGCTTGAAACAAATTATCTCCCACTTTCCTACCTTCATACCCATAATGCAACGCGTGTGCTGCAACCTATGCTGGCCCATGAACCATACAGGAGGAACCTGCCTGGCATGTTGGAGAGACAGCGAGAGGGTCAGATGACTGGAGCAAAAGAGAGAGTGGGAGGGGGGTAGAAATGGGACAGGGGAGTGTGGGTGGGGGTTGGGATGAGGAGAGAGCATAGGCCATTATTATTTACTTTTACCCCGATAGGCTGAGAAGCCATTGGAGGGTATGGAGTAGAGGATGACATGAACCAATTTACCATCTGCACTTGACCCATGGCATTGAGAATACACTGCAGGGAGCCGGGGGCAAGCATGGCAGCAGAGAGACTGGGTTGCCCGTGCACACAGCGGGGGCAGAGAGGAGGGTAAAGCTGACCGGGTAGAGGATCTCTGCCAGGCAGAGAGAGCCGTCCACAGGGGTGCCGGCTATGACTAGTGTCACTGCACCCTGAACCCCGAGACTGCTCGCCAAATGGTTGGTTGATCGAATGGCAGTCCCGGGTAAGGGAGTGCATGTTGAATGGTCAGCGTCGGGATTGGAAAAGAAATTTTTGAGCATTTTATATAGATTGACCAAAACGAACTGGAATTGAGTCAAAACTAAAGAGTTCAGACTCATGAACTCTCTGCTTGGATTGTTTTTTTTTCTTTCCTTTTCTTTTCTTCTTCTTTTTTTTTAAATTACACACACAAAAAAAACCTGTGATCAAAAAACTTGTTGAAATGCCACAATTACTTGGAGTCCAGCCTGACCTTGCGGCACTCTTAGATATAAAAATCATTTCTATGGTCTCACATTTTTTGGTTTGACAAGCACAAGAGGCCACGACCTCCAATATCTGAGGCAAACGTGTTAAACATCTGGGATCTGGCGTGCGTTTCTCCTGTGGGACGCATTGTTTGTGCAAATTTTTATTGAGTCACAATATTCGTGTAACCTAGTAAGAACCTTTCTCTGAGGCCAGAGTCAAAATCCAGAGTTCTTCCAACCAGTTAATAAACTTAATATAAAACCAGTCTAGAAATGGGTTTTTAAAACAGAATGGGATCGGAACGGAATCACCCGCTGTGTCCAGAGCTCTCTCTCCAACATGACGGCCAGTCGGAACTCGGGAGTTTCCCAGGCTGCGGGCAGAAGCTCACAGCCGCTGGACAAGAGGCCCTGGCACCTGCAGGAAGGGCGCTGGCCTGTGGTTTAGGGTGAGCTCTGTCACTTAAATATAGGTGATCTTGAATAATTTCTTTTACCTCTGGGTTTGACTTGCCTTTTTCCTATAAAAGATGGAAAGTACAGTACTGCTCCATATGTCTTAGAAATTTACGAGCATAAAAAAATAGAATAGTCCTGGCCGGGTAGCTCAATTGGTTAGAGCATTGTCCTGATACACCAAGGTTGTGAGTTCGATCCCCGGTCAGGGCACCTACAAGAATCAACCAATGAATGCATAAACAACAGTTAGTCACTCTCTCTCTCTCTTTCTCTCTCTCTCTCCCTCTTTGAAATCAAAAAGTTTAAAAAATTAATTTTGAAAAAAGAATGTAATATTTATAAAAATAGAACAATAAGGGTAACAGGAGGTTTAAAAGCTCTATACATGCAGACACATAAAAGAAAAGGACATATGGGGGGAGGGAGAGGGTTAGAATGTCAGATTGTTATTAGGAGACAGGAGAGATGAAACAAGGTGAACAAAACTTTTAAAAAAGACAAGCTAAGGGTAGTCTTCTGGAATGTTCCTCAAGGGCGGGACAACCTCTTTACTCCCTTAGGACCTCCCCGAAGTGCCCAGGGCCGCACCTCCGACTGGCGGGTGGATGGGCTCTTCTGGTCTCCACAGTCCATGCGGAGGAGCATTCCAGCGGCAGGGGGGGCACAGGCCGACAGCATCTACCCGCTTGCCTCTGGCCGGCCGAAGGACAGGCAGTGGAAAAGGAATATGTCTGCTCAAAATGGAGACAGGAAGGGCTTTTAACCCACAGCTCCCTTCTCTTCTCGGGGCTGCTGTTTCCTGCAGAGGATCTTGGTGCAGCCGAGCACCTGGGGGTTTCTGGCCTGAGCGGCGGGCTGGCAGCTGAGTGCGACAGAAGCGTTTCCGCACGACAGAGCCAGATGGATTTGGAGTTCAGGTGCTTCCTAAGGAGGAGGGGTCAGGACGCAAGGGGGCTCGGAAGGAGAGGTAGTGAGAGAGTGGAGAGAGCCGAAACGGCAGGTCTTCTCTGTCCCACTCTCCACTCTTGGGTCCTCAGCAGAGGTGACTCCGTGCCCCAACGAAAATGCATTTGCGTGAGTTTCCTAGAATTGCTATAACAAAATACCACAAACTTGGCCTGAAACAATAGAAATACATTCTCTCTCAGCTGGGGAGTCTAGAAGGCCCAAATCAAGGTGGCAACAGGACCGTGCTCCCTCTGAAGGCCCCAGGGAGGAATGCTACCTCCACCCTCCTCTCGCTCCGGGAAATCCTTGGTGTTCGTTGGCCTTTAGCCACATCACACCAACCCTGCCTCCATCCTTACGTGGCCTTCTGGGTCATGTATGTTTGTGTGTCTCCACCTCTTCCTATAAGGACATTAGTCACTGGAGTTAGGGCCCGCCCGATCTCAGGATGACCTCATCTGAACTCGGTTAATTACATGTGCAAAGAGATCGCATCGTGATGTTCCTGGCAGGCGTGGATTTTGTGGGGACACTAGTCAACCTGCCACTGCACTGTTTCATCTTGTTTTCTTGGAAAGTAAGAGGCAGTTCCATGTCAAATCAACTAGCAAGGGACCAGGGAAGGGGGCGGTGGTGGCGAAATGGCCTAGGAACCGAGCAAACTCAGGAGACATATGCATGGGAGGCTTCATGCTGTGTCACCAAAAATTGTCCCCACGGTCACCCAGAGCTGCCTATACCATGGCTGCTTGCTCATGACCCTAATTAACCTCCAAGGCCGGAGCACCACTCGGAAACCCTCTCTGCCTCCCAGTTCTTTAGACTGAAGTGGTGCGAGTCCATTTTCCACCGAAGGCCCCTGAAGTCTTTCATTTTCCAATGATGCACCTTCTGTCTTGGCTCTAGGTTCAGTTGCCACACACTTCTGGCCTCTTTGAGGTTTTAGCTGTCCCTCATAGCACCAGAGTTGACCTTACTGAATTCCCGCACACGGACATGGAAGTGGTCCGCACTAGCGAAGGTCCTTCTACAAAGGGCAAGGAGAGCCCCGAGTGAAGCACGCGGCTCTCACAGCACTTGAGACACAAGCAGCTAACAGGTTTTAGGACTGGAAAGATTCTGTGGTTTAGGGGAAAGTGAGCTAGACCAGGAATCAAGAGACCTATAGGCTAGTCTACCGCCAGCTTACCTGCCAATCAATCCCTCATGCCCAGCCTCAGAAGCCTCACCGTAAACAGGTGATCAGACCTCTTGATATAATATCTAGATCCTTTGAGAAGCCAGGATCTGTATGGAGGCCCTCACCCTCAGTTCAAAAGCATTCCCGTGTTCTTTATGCTCTGGGGCAGAAAGGGGTGTGTGCACCACTCAGGTGCTAAATAGGCATTTCACTCTGGCTGAGACAACTGCAAGTATTCGTGCGAGTCTGGCGAGGTGGAGGGACCCCTGAGATGGGAGTTGAATAGACCCGGATTTGGGTCCTAATTCTGCATGTCCTAGTCTGTGTCCTGGAGTGAGCTGCTTAGGTTCTCTGAGCCCCATTTTCCTGCTCTGTTAAGAAGGGATAAAGATACCCCTTTGTTGTTTTGAGAAATAGGATGTGTGGAAATGCTTTTCTTCCCTATTATCCTAGCAAGTAGCAAGTATCCCCAGGCCTTTCTTGGCCTCAGATATTCTAAAAAACAAAGCCATTCTCCTGAGCCAAGACTCTGTCTATAAACAGAGTTCCTGGAACTTGGAGGACCAAAGTGGTCCATTTCCCTCAGCAATTTCCTTCTGTCTCTCCATTTCAGCTCATGGACTTGAAATTAAGTCCATTTCATCTCCGCTTTCCTCACACTGGGCTGTGGTTTCTAGCAACCTTTGGACTCATCCAGCACACTGTGGATGCAACAGGAAGGTCGTTTAAATAGGCCGGAGCAAAGACTTTTTAGAGCAGGATTCTTAGTGGGCCAGAGCCAGGAACAGAGTAGAAACTTGAGAAATACCTGTTCCGAAGTTGAATAAATAGCAAATTCAGGATTAAAAATTTCTGCAGGTTACAAAAGAAGGATCTGAGGTTTAGAGAGGCCAAGTGACTTGCCCCAGATCCAAAGAGACCTAGAAAATGTTTTCCTTTTGTTCAGAGAGGGGTGGGGAAAAACTAGAGCTGTCTAGGCTTCCAGACTAGAGATCTTCTGACCACATCACCACACCTCCTGAGGCCAACGGAAATTTCCCTATACATTTAATTAGATGCAGTATACTTTGGAGGGGAATGAATGCCAGCCTCCAACCAAGAACGTTCATTTGCCTAATGGGTTCATTAGAAAATGACTTTGGAGGAGGGACTTCTGCCAAAATGGAGGCGTAGGTGGGAACACTTTTCGTCCTCGCACAACCAAATCTAAAAACAGTAAGATTTTAACAACAATAAACACAACCAAACCATACAGAAAATCGAATACGGAGTCCGGAAACAATGGACCACTCAGCTAAACCGGTGAGAGGGGCGAAACCAGCAGCGGAGCCAGTCGGGCAAAAAAGATCTGGGTGGTGCACAGGCAGCCCAGGGCACGGATCCCAGGTGCAGGCTAGCTACGGGCGGAACCCAGGGAAGAGGCGCTGCTGGCTGTCTGCAGTCGGTCGCACATTTGCATGCAGATAAACCAGTGAAGAGGCGAGCACTGAGACAGATCTCCCAGGCCCCAGCCACTGGCGCAGGGTGGCAGACTCACACATTTGTGCTCAGATAAGCAAGCAGGGGCGAGCGGTGAGGCGGACTGGGTGAGTGGAGAGGACCGCCATTGCTCCCTCTGTGACCCTGCCCCCATATACAGCGTCACAAACCAGTGACCTGGGTGGTCCCGCTCCAGTAAACACCATGGCGCCTCTCCTCATACGTAACAGGCACAAACAGATCAAAACATGGCTCAAGAAGAACTCAGAGCCCCAGAGCCCATAAATCTAAGCAATGAAGAAATAGCCAAACTTTCCAAACTTTCAGTTCAAAACACTGGTGATCAGGATGCTCACAGAACTGGTTGATTTTAGTCACAAATTAGAGGAATATATGAAGGCTAAACTAATTGAAATGAATGGAATTGCACAGGAAACCAATAGTAATGGAAAGGAAACTGGGACTCAGATCAAAGGAATACACCAGAAAGAGGAAAAAAATGACCAAACAGAAAAGGATGAAGAAACAAGAATTCAAAAAAATGAGAAGAGGCTTAGGAACCTCCAGGACATCTTTAAACGTTCCAACATCTGAATTATAGGGGTACCAGAAGGGGAAGAGGAACAGCCATGAGTGGAACAGTTATTTGAACAAATAATAAAGAAGAATTTCCCCAATCTGGCAAAGGAAATAGACTTCCAGGAAATCCAGGAAGCTCAGAGAGTCCCAAAGAAGCTGGACCCAAGAAGGAACACACCAAGGCACATCATCATTACATTAGCCAAGATTAAAATGAAGGAGAGAATCCTAGAAGCAGCAAGAGATAAGGGGACAGTCACCTACAAAGGAGTTCCCATCAGACTGTCAACTGATATCTCAAAAGAGACCTTACAGGCAAGAAGGGGCTGGAAAGAGGTATTCCAAGTCATGAAAACCAAAGACCTACAACCAAGATTGCTCTATCCGGCAAAGTTTTCATTTAGAATAGAAGGACAGATAAAGTGCTTCTCAGATAAGATCAAGGAGTTCATCATCACCAAGCCCTTATTATATGAAATGTTAAAGGGACTTACCTAAGAAAAAGAAGATAAAAAAGATGAACAGTGAAAGGACAGCAAACTCACAGTTATTAACAACCACACCTAAAACAAAAGCAAATTAAAAGGACAGCTAGATCAGGAGTGAACCATAGAAATGAAGATCACATGGAGGATTAGCAACAGGGGAGTGGGAGGAGGAGAAGGGGGGAAAAGGTACAGAAAATAAGTAGCATAGACAGTAGATAGAAAATAGATAGGGGGGAGGGTAAGAATAGTAGGGGAAATATAGAATCTAAAGAATTTGAGACATGTGTTAATGAACTAAAGGGGAGAATGGTGGGGGAGGGGTGTGCAGGGTGGAGGGGAACGGAGGAGGGGAAATAGAACAAATGTAATGGTATAATCAATAAAAAAAAAAGTTAAAAAAAATGACTTTGCTGTTTCAGGAAGCTTAGAGGTCACACGGTTAATGCAATTTTCAGTTTTCATATTAGGCTATGAGTCATTCTTGTTTGTCTTAGCATTCTTTCCTCTTCTTTCCTCACATGTGCCAAGCACCCCACTGGGGGCAGGAGCCCCATCACTCACTCAAGAAGCAATTCACTGGCTCACTCTGGGTGGATGACGGCTTTCATGAGTGTACTTGGTCATTTCGACCGAACAATGTAACCTCACATTTCTCAGCCCCAAAGAGCCCCCTGACTGGCACCCCCAGAACCCCTTCACATAGGACCCTGGGCCCCATCATCTCTAGCACCAAACTCTCTCACCACATACACACTTCCCACTGCCTTCTGAGTACCTCCACCAGATGTCCCAGAGTCACCTCAAATTCAGCACATTCTATTTGTGCAAGGATATCCAAGGGCGTCATTCAAATTGATGCATTTCATTCTATGAAAATTACACCTCAACAGCAACAAAAACATGTTTTAAGAGATGCATGTTTAAAATGGAATCCATCTTTCCCCACTCCCAAAACTCCTCCTTCTAAGGTATTCCTGAGCTCACTCCAGGCTGTTCCTTATCTCCCTCAGCCTCCAAGCCCGATAAACCCCCAAGACCTAGTGATCCCATCTACCACAGCTCTCTCCAGACTTCCCCTTCTCTCCATTTTCTCGTCACGTCCCATCATCATCTTCACTCAATGACCCTGACCACCTACGTTGTGCCAGGCACTGTGCTAGCCCTTGCATGTACAGTGAAGAGCCACAGGTAGGTGATGTCTGGAAGGAGCTGGCATTGCAGAACCCCATGCGGTCAACACGACAAAACCACTTCTTCACACTGCAAAAACGTTCCCATCACATCTCATTCTGGTTCGCTCTCACAGGCTGCACCCACCCCTGCATAAACACCTTATCGGTGGACCTCATCTGTCTCGTTCGCTTCTCTGAATCCAGGGCCTGGCTCCAGCAGCAGGACTCCGGGGGTTGAGAAGGAAGTAGAGAAGAGTCGCTCCTTTGTCGAGTTCTCTCTCTCTGTCTGGTGAGCCTTTTGCTTCAGGAAGAAGTTGCGCACACTACAATAAACACTCAGACCACAAAAACACATTGAAACCACTGAAAATGAAGTAATCAGACCAAGTGAAATATTTCCGCCGTCTGGAGAAATAACATCCCAAGGGCCAAGACAGTTACCTAGGAAAACGTCTAAGGACATTACCAGGCCGGAGGGGCGGCAGGTAGGGGGATTCCATACCAGTTAGAAAGTGTCGTGGTTGGCACACCACCGTGAAACTCTAAAACTGCACTTTAATGGAGATTCTGGCTGTCGTCCCCAGAGAACATTTCAAGGCATTTCAAAACTTGAGAAGTAGAGGCAGCTGAGTGGAGGTTTTCATCCATATTGAACCCAGATCGGGCGGTAATACAAGGATTTCTGCAGGTGTCCCCGCTCTGCACCCGGTGCCCCTCCCACAAAGGACCCATCATTCTTCAGGCCCTGGAGGAGCAGCATGGAGCAGGGGTCGAATGACGGGCTCTCGGCCCTCCTGGGAAATGGGACAAAGCTGACAAGGGACAGATGTGGGAGGCCCAGGCGGCTCAGGGCTCAACGGTACAGCCAGCCCCACAGACTCAGCAGAGGGAGCACAATGCTGTGTGATTCAAAGAGCAGGCTTAGCCCCGGTCTTGTGAAAATAACATCTGCCTGTTCTCAAGGGCAAAGCAAACGGCTCCTCAGGGTCAGGGAGCCGCCAGAACTCTTTCCCAAGTGTTTGAGTCTGGCCTTGCTGTACACGTTTTGCCCCTGGGTGTTTTTTCCTTAATTTTTAGGCCCAAGTGTATTTTAAGGTAAATCAATCCCACATGCTTCTGATTCATTTACACTGAATTCATCAGACCGTGTTTGGAAAGAGCAACCTGAGGCCCAAGAAGCTCTCTGAGTGGCTTTACGAGTCCCTGTGCCTTTGTTCTTAGGAGCGGGAAGCCACGTGTTGACATGGACAAATAAAATGCAAGGCCTGCGGTCTGGGTCCAAATGTGGCACCTCTGAAACCAATGGGTCCTGAGGTCACCAAGACCGAGCTCCCCTGCCCTCTCTTCCGGAAGTTCAAGGAAACCTAACCCGTGTGCTCTGTGGAGCCTGAGTCTGTAACTGGGAGCTGCTCCGTGTGGAGCCCACACCAACCCCCACAGCACCCCTAACTCCAGGCCCATTCCTGAAGCCTCACTCCCCCACCCTGCAGGGGGAGCTGGGCTCAGAGCCACCATCTGGTCTCCGCTCAGCGGAGAGCTAGCGCAGCCCGGCCCTGGCACACCTCTAGGAAGCCATCCCTTCTCTTCCGAGCTGTGGAACGAGGTGTTCGGAGCCGTTAATGGTATTGCTAATATCACTCGAACCTGCTGAAGGAGCACAATGGGAGATGGTTTGGATATGACTAGTTTTAGAGAAAAAAATAGCCACAGCAAAGCCACATGTGCAGTGTGGCTACGAGACATGCTCTCTGGGTGAGGAAGCCAAGCACTCTGTTCCTTGCACCGAAAAACCAGCTATTAAGAATCTATGAAACTCCTCTTAACCCTAAGAATCCAGGGCACAGTTCCTGGCAAACAGGGGGTGTTTAATAAATATATCCGAACAGACCTATCCTGTAGAAGCAACTCTGGACATCAGGGAGTACACCTGCTCCTTCTGAAGCCTTCAGTCAACTTGTGGGCTAGGGTACAAGGCAGCTGCCCCCCCTCCCCCACCTGTTCTCTAATCCGTGCCTTGTACTTCTGGCCTTTCGCCCCTGCCTAGTGTTCTAGCACTGGAAGAGTCCTTGCTCAGGGAAAGGATGATACATCCTACAAGTAAATAAAAATGGTGTGGATGGCGAGGGGGCCAGGACTTGGGCCACGTTGGTCTCCCTTTCTTCATAGTGTTCATTACCGTGTGTTCTCAGCTCCACCTGTTCATTAGAGTTTTAAAAATTCCTGATGCCTGGGCCCCGCCTGCAACCAACTCAATCAGAGTCTCTGGGAGTGATGCCCAGGAATTTAGTTGTGTCTTAAAAACCCCACTCGTCCCCCCCACTCTGCAGGCAAGGTGAGGGACCACTGACTGAGAGTGACTTGAATAGATTCCTGCTCTGGAAAAAGTCCTTGGAAATAACCCACATATCAGAGGAGCTGATAGTTTTCTAATCAAATGAAATAGGATTCAGGCTGCATGCTTCCCCCTAACTTCTCCACCCCCATTCTGCTCCCCTGTCCCCATCACCTGCCTGAGTCACGAAGGTCAAGTTCTCTGAAGAGCTTTTGAAGCCAGTACAGCAAACAGGCTGAAAGACAGCTAGAACCAACCGCAAGTGCTGAGTCACCTAGGATGTCAAAAGGAACCAAACGCAAAATCTCTTCAAATATTTAATCAGTTTGGAGACCTCTGCCTTCTAACCCAGTTGGGTAAAAAATTTAAAGAAAGTTTAAAGAAGGGGTCCTGGGAGAAAACACCGGGCTAAAACGGAGAGGAGGCTGGGTTTGGGAAGACAGAACATAACATGTGCCTGAAGGCCTTTTGAAGGAATTCCACCACTTGTTATTTCAAAAAACAAAAACAAAAAAACTCAAAATGAACAAAAAAATAAAGGATTAAATAGTTATACAAATTTCAGGAGAACTAAAACTTCTTTTATGGCTGAAAATACCAGACATGGTTTTGAAATAGACTCTTTAAAACCCTTAGATCCTGCAGTGGTTCCTTTCCATCGCCTGCTCTGTACATACAAGAAGCAAACTAGCTACACACAGCATCCGCATGAGCTCTCGGGGCCTTCGCGAAGCAGCAGTCAGCGAGCGAGCGAGAGAGAGAAGGCACGGAGGAGGTGAGAGGGCGCTGTTCACAGTCTCTGAACATGGACTTGGACCCCAGCAAGCCTAAGCTATTTTCTTTACAAAATAAGAAGATAAACTGAAGGGCTCCAAAAATCACCGTCGACCTCAGGTCAGGGTGCCAATAATAATACTTTTCGATAACTGCTTTGTGGAAATGGGGGCCAGTGCACCCCTCGGGACATCAGGTCTATGATAATATGGGTGGGGTCAGGACAGCGGGCTGTCTCCTTGGGAAACATTCAGCAGGAATGGCGTTGACGTCTGTCTCGCTCTCGTTCTCCCTCTCGTCTCTTCTCTTCCTGTCCCTGGGCGCTGTTGAGAGGCAGTGTCAGAGGCTGCAGCCCTGGGCCCTCAGAACGGGTACTGCGACACATGTATCCGCAGTCGGATCACGGAACTGCCTCTGAAGTTGATGACGGTGTTGACAGTGATCATTTCCAAGTCTAGCTGTATGTCCCGGGGACCTTTGATGGGGCGCGTCATCACCAGAGTGGCACTGATGGGGCCCGTTTGCTGTGGACAGAACCCATGACACTAGTTAGAGAAGATCTGACCAACGTGAGGGGGAAGAGTAAGCTTGACCCCGGAAGTGTCACCAACAGCAGAGAAGGCTAGGAAAGCAGACGGCTGTCCATCAGGACACACGGTCTCTCACGTGATCCCCAAAGTAGAAGCCTGGGGTGGTCTGGCCCCAGCCCACCTCTGCAGCCTTAATTAGGGTGCTCCTGCTTCCCCACTATGGTCATACTGGCACCCCCTTGGTGCCACGCGCTCCCTGGCTTTGCCCACAAACCAGCTGGCTCTTTCCTGCTAATGCTTCGGGTCTCACCCAGAAACATCACTTCCTCAGAGCAGCCTTCCCTGCTTCCCTTGATGGAAGTCACGCCTCCCTCCACCTGCCCCCCAGCCTTCTGCCATTGCACCTACTATTCTGCATAGAATGGAAAATAATCATTACCATGTACCACTGTCCACACTATTTACTTGGCCCACGTCCAAAGGCTAGGTCCCCACTAGACCATGAACTCCATAGGACCAGGATCAGGGTTAGGTTTGTCACCACTGGGTCCCCTAAACACCACGGTGGTGCCTGGCACGCGGGTGTTCAGTAAACACATCTCGAATGAAAGAACGAGTAAGTGATGAAACTGACCCAAAGCTGTCACTTCACCTCTCGGAGTCCCAGCTCTGCAACGAGGGTTTGTGCCAGATCAGTGGTTTCTAGGTCGACAGACTCCAAAGCACCTCAGACACATTTTTTGAACTAAAGGTTCCAGGCACCAATTCCAGGATTTTGTGCCTCAGAGGATTTTTCGATGACGCCTGAGGCGACCGA
Organism: Artibeus jamaicensis; assembly: GCF_021234435.1. Classification (NCBI taxonomy): domain Eukaryota; kingdom Metazoa; phylum Chordata; class Mammalia; order Chiroptera; family Phyllostomidae; genus Artibeus; species Artibeus jamaicensis. The sequence goes on along the minus strand of NW_026521831.1, from coordinate 9,104,132 downwards.
AATTCGATGATGAGTCTCCAGGTGGTTGCAATGGGCAACCCCCGCAGAGACACCGCTGTCAACTCCCTGTGACAACCCTACCGCCGTGGTCCTAACAAGTTCATGTGAACCATTCTTCTCCACTGAAGCTCTTCCCACAATTTCTGAGGTGGGAGGGAGAGCAGACTGACGTCAGCGGAGACCCACCTTGGGCGAGGCCCTCCTCTGGCCCCTCCTGTGCACACGTGTGTGTTTAACCCTCATGAAAACCCGGGAAGGCCTCGCTGCTCACAACGCGGTCCCTGGCCCAGCCGCCTCGGCAGCACCAGGGAGCCTGTTAGAAATGCAAGGTCCCAGGCCCCACCCGAGACCTGCTGAGCCAGAATCTGTAGTTAACACAATCTCCAGGTGATTTGTGGGCACATTAACAACTGAGAAGTGCTCATCTAAAAGCACAGATCCCACTCTGGCCGGGTTGCTCAGTGGGTTGGAGCACTTTCCCCTACACCTGAAGGTTGTGGGTTCAATTCCTGGTCAGGGCACACACCGAGCTGGCAGGTTTGAGTCCCAGTGGGGGCACACAGAAGGCCACCGATGGGTGTTTCTCACATTGATGTTGCTCTCTCCCCCTCTGTCTGTCTCTAAAATCAATGAACGTAACTTCAGGTGAGGTTTAAAATAATAACAATTTAAAATAAATAAATAAAAGCACAGATCCTGGCTGCCACATTAAAGGTATCTCATTATCTCCCAATTTTAAAAATAAGCAAGCTGAGGCCCAGTAGGGTTAATAATTGCTCAGGCTCACCCGGCTGGCCAGGGCCAGAGCCAAAGGAGCTCATTCAGGAGTTTCCATCCGACGCCAAGCCCCAGGCTATGGCATTGCACAATTATCAGAGGAGACTGGTGGGTTTTACTTGTCTTCCCAGCCCTGCCCTTAAGGAGAGGAGATGCTCGAGGTTCCGTGAAATGGCCAGGCAGCGGGCCCCTGGACCGGACACTGCATGGGAATGAGGGAGTGCTGGGCAACTGCTTCCTATAAGCTGCAGAGCCTGGCACTGTGCCCAGGAACAAAGCAATGGGCCCTGCAAATCAAGAAACTTGGCCACGGGTGTTTTATCTGTTTCCACAAGGGAGGGCTTCCTATAAGGCTCTAGACATCCCCAAGAGCTCCACAGGTATGCCAAGGGTGGGGCTGGCAGGCAGGTGTCAGCCAGGTACTGAGACCTCCACTGTCCACTGACCCAATTTCCTGTTGGCACCAGCTCCCTCTGTTCACGTCAGCACCAACGCAACTGGCACCTGCTCACGCAGAGGATCTCACGGACTTCCTTGTCAACTCTTGCAAAACCTAGAGCCCCAGGCCAGGTCTTCAGGGCACAGCCGCACAGGGAAATGCAGCATTTACGTGCATAAATATCCCACCAGCTTTCGCTGTTTGCATGAACCAAGGCCGAGGGCTGAGAACCCTGAGCTGTGGGTGGCCCTCTCAAGGCAGAGAGACAGAGTGCAGAGCAGGGGTGGAACAACTAGAAACTTCCAGGTTGTGTCTCTGGGCTTTCCCAGCAAAAGTCTCCGGAGTACGACAAGTTCATTGTCTCTCCCCTTTGGAAGTAACTTCAGAGGCCAGGGAGCTTGATCTCCTGAGAAAGGCCTGCCCACAGCACAGAGAGGGCTCAGGCGCCAGCCAGGGGAGCTGAGGGCAGTGCCCCCACACCGCTCACTCATCTTTTAGGGCAGAGTCAGGGCATTAATGAAATGGGACCCTGAGAGCCCCTGGCCATTGGTGGACTTGGTGGTCACAGAGCAAAATGATGATAATGGTGGTGGTGCAGGTGGTGGTGGGTGCTGGTTGGGGGATGCGTGATGATGATAATGGAGGTGCAGGTGAGCAGAAGTGGTGGAGGGGTTGATACTAGGCATTTGGCCACGGCCTTTCACACGTCTCCTACTTGACCCTCATCACCCCACATGAGTAGGTTAAGTGTACTTGAGCAGGTCGCCCAACTAGCCCATGGTACTGGCAGAGCTGACTCTAAAAATCATGCTCTGACCACCACGCTCTATGGTGAAGTCTTGATGCCTCCTCATTTCCCGATGCCCCAGCAGTAACTCTACTTGATAGTCCCCCCTTGGCATTGTAAGTGTCTGCGTGGCTGTCCCTCCCTCCCTTCCTTCTAGTGTGGGCTCCTCAAGGGTAGAGGCCGTGTCCTGTTTGTTCTTGAGCGCACGTGCCTACCCAAAGCCACACACAGGGTGGTGCTGAATCGTTGTTGGCGAAGGAAGGAGGGATGAGTACCGGGTGCCCACGGAGTCGCCCACAGTGGGCATGGGCTGCAAACAGCACACCTGAGCATGTCTTCTTGGCCCTGCTCCCACACGCTTGGGTTTGTTCTGGACCAGCCTGAGGGGCAGCACTGTCTGATGCACAGCATGCAGCCAGACCATGGCAAGTTGGCTTCCCTGGCCCTGCCACCTGACCCACAGGCGTCATGCGCTGAACACGCTTTGGCAAAGCCCGAACCCCTTGACTGCGCTTCCTCCTCTGGTTCCAGTCAAGTCCCTGCATCACTGGCCAAAACCAATCACCAGTCCTCTATCTAGGGCTCAGGGTGAGACAGACTGCCACTAGGGCTTGTGAAAGGAACATGCGTGCATGTGCAGGTACAGGTGGGGGTGTGTGTGCATGCACATGGGTGTGTGTGTTCGCACATGCATGCATGTCTGTGTGCATGTGCGTGTGCACGTGAATGGGGTTTGCCTGCTGGGTAAGATGAAGTTCTCCCGAGTGTCTGTGATATGACCAGTGAACCTCAGGGTGGGAGAGCCGGGCGGCCATCAGCTGCCCTCCCACGTGATGCTCCAGGCCCGTGGGCAGCACTGCTGACTCCTGCTGGGCCCCGGAGCTCACAGGCTCCTAACTGCAGCAGGAACAGCAGCAGCGGGAACCACCCCATCAATGCAGTAGCAAGTAATGCTTCTTGGATACCCTCCATTGTTACTAGACTTACAGCAGACTTTTCTCATCTTCTCAACTTCTGCTGAGGTCCCAAAGCTAGAAGAGTAAGTAAAAATACCCCACATCCTAAACAGAAATACAAGAGCATGTCTAGAGTTTTTGTTGCCAGACCATCAGATGTGAATCCCACTCTGGGGCTTCCCGACTGAGATTTTGGGCAATTACTTAGCCTCTTTGTGCCTCAGCACTCCCCTCTGTAAACTGGGCTGGCCAGGCAGGCCCTGCACATGGGATTGTGGGAAAACCCTGGGCACAGTGCCTGAAGCTGTTGAGCACGGTGGAGGACTTGTGTGGTGTCTGTTCTGTTTTATAGGACTTGGAAAGTGGTGGCCCCAAGCCAGATCCGTTTCTCTCCCTCTGTGACCACCTCCAACCTATAAACATATACTGTATCAGTCCCCATCTCAAGCAAGAGAGGGTTTCAAGAGAACTGTTCAGAAGTGTGGGTCCCCTGACATTTCAGGGTGCAGAGGGCAGTATCTGAGTCCCTCCTGGGGAAACCCAGAGAGTCCTACAGCGGCCTCACACCCCAGTCAACAGCAGCTGCAGCAGGGACCCGGCTGCTGGTGTCCTGAAGCCCAGGTGTAAGGTCTGCCTGCCAGGGTGAGGTGGCGACCCTGCCCCCGGAAACTCTGTGCTGGATGCAACACCAGAAAGAGGGGTGAGAGGCCCTGTCACCCACACCAGGGAATGGTCAGTGCTCAGTTCTCAGGGAAATCTCCAAACATCCCACGAAACATCCACCCAAAGCAAGAGCATGTGAGGCTCTGCCCCAGAGAGCCCAGTAACACCTGCTTGCCATGGCAATGACCAAGACCTGGGCCCCACCCTCTCCCTTCCGCCATCTGCCCCCCCACCCTGGAGGAGGAGTCAGGGGCAGCACCAGTCAGTGGGGGCAGGGGAAGAGCACGGTGCACAGAAGCCAAGCACTCCTCCAGAACCACGCCCTGGATTCTTCCAGAATCCCACCTTTACACTGGATGAGAGACTGACAGGTCCAAGTTCCCACTTAAACCAGCTTGGACTTTGGATGTGGAGGAGGAAACGATTCACTTGTAACTGAAAGCACTTGTGAGCCCTATGGGTTTAACCTGAGGTGTCTCCCGGGGTGCCTGGGCTCAAGATGGCAGGGTGGGAAAAAGAAAGTTATCGAATGCTTCCCCCTCGCCCGATGCCAGTCGTTTGACGAGAAGGCACTCTGTGTCCCAGGCGCTGCACAAGGACGTGATCTCATCTAATCCTAAAGTAAATACTGTCACCAGCACCCTGTCTGCGCAGATGAGGAAGTGGAGGCTGGAGAGGTTGGGTAATGTGGCCAAGGTCACGCAGCTGGGGAACTGCAAACCGCAACTGAGGCCGGACGGCCTGGCTCCGGAGCCAGCATTAGGAACACGGGTAAGCCAACATTAACCCATTAGTTACGCTGTGACTTTGGGGTTAATCTGAATATTCTCATTTTTCTACCATAAATATGTAAAAAAAGCCATGTAAAAAATAAAAATTCAAATGTGCCCTGAGGAGGGTGTTGCAACTCTGGGAGGCTTGGACTTGGGGCCGTCCTGCCTTGCCTGTCTTCCTCCTCCCACGCCCGTGGCCTCTTCACAGGCTCCCCGCCTTGAGCTCCTTCCCTTTTCCCAGGTGCTGCCCGTGGGCCGTCCCAGCCAGCAGCCACCTTCCTGTCTTTAAGTCCCTGCAGCCATTCTCAGAGCGAGTACCAAGTCCCCAGGTTCCCTCAGCACCCTGGCCTCCTCCTCTGAATAAATACGAAAGAATCGGGGTCTTTCCCAATGTTCTCAGAGAGGGCACAAGCCACACACAGCTCAGTGTTGTGAGTTCCAAGGGTCCCCTAGTTGCTGTGACAATCTGGGCAGTAGAGGAAGCTTCCAGAAGGAGCCCTCACACCTGTCCATTCCAGGTGTAGGATCATCCGCCTCCCCCACCATCCCGGGTGCCTCTTAAAAGTCAGACACACAGGGAACACTGGGGGATTTTAGTGGGTGGTATCTTAGCGGGAGAAATCTTGCCTGGCAAAGACCACCTTCTGCAGATCTGTTATTTTGCTGGCGGGAGGGGGCGGGAACGGAGGCAGGTGGCATCAGAGATGGTATTTCAAGCCCCCAGGAGGGGCCCGCTGCATCTGTGCAGATGAGAGAGGCCAGCCCAGCGGGGTCAGCAGGCAGCCTTCCGCTCCCACGGGCAGCAGGCCCACAGAAGCTCCCAGATGTGGGATGCTGACGAACAGCTGCTGCTTATGGTTTGGGGAAAAGACATAAACACAGCTCCATCTTTTTCATCTTGCAGAAGCTCCTTTCTCCTCAGCTCCTTCCATCTTCTTCCAAAGCCCCCGAGCCAGTGAAGCTGGTCTACAGATTCTGGCTCGGCAGGCCATGCTATCCCATGGACCTGGCCCTGCTGGGGTCTTGCCAAAAACTTATCAGTGAGGATGCAGGCATGTTGCCAGCGCCTGAGACCTTCTCTAATCTGCCCTGACCTCTGTGTCTGAGACCTCCCTGTTTTCAGGCAGGCTCATCCCCAGAGGCAAGGACTGGAAGATTCTGCCAGGACATTGGGAGAGGAGGGGTAGAGAGCTCCGCTCTGTGGTCCTCTGCAGGCCCTGGGGCCATCTGCCCCCGCAGTGGATAAACTTTCACAGCCTATCTTCCTGAGCCTCACTCCCCACAGTGACTCAGGGGGACTCCCCACTGTAATCGACAGAAACAGATTCCTGAGTAATGCCCCCCCCCCCCAAGATATCAGGTCCTATGTCCCAGAACCTATAAATGTCACCGAAAAAGGAGAGGGAACTTTTGCGGGTGTGACTACGTAAAGGGCCCGGACACAGAGCTCCTCCTGGATGACCCGGGTGGGCCCTATGTCCAATCACAAGGGTCAAGATAAGAGACACAGAGGAGGTGGCTGGGGACCAAGGAGGCAGAGACTGGAACGATGTGGTCACAAGCTAAGAAACGCTGGCGGCCACCAGGAGCTGGAGGGGGAGAGGAAATGGATTCTTGCCTAGAGCCTCTGGAGGGAGCGGGGTTCTGCCAACATGCTGATCGCAGCTCCGTGGGAGGGAGGTCCGACTTTTGGCTTCCAGGACTGCGTGAGAGGGAACTTCTGCTGTCTTAGGCCACCAAGGTTTTGGTGATTTCCTACAGCAGCCATAGGAAACTGATGTGCCAGGTCTCGGCCACCATATTCTGACTTATTCTGGGTAATTCAGATAATTCCAGATTCTCTGGAGATGAAGCTCTGGAATCCACTTTTTGGACCAGTGCCCAGATTCACATGGAAATGTGAAAAGCATCTAAGCCAGGGGTCCCTGAAGAGGTCTCACTGCCCTGACCCGTGTGGCTTAGTGGTTTGGGCGTTGTCCCACAAGGCGAAGGGTCACCGGTTTGATTCCCAGACAGGGCGCACGCCTGGGTTGCAGGCCAGGTCTCCAGCTGGGGGTGTGGGATCCACGTTTCTCTAGCACATCAATGTTTCTCTCCCTCCCTGCCTCTTTCTCTAAAAATAAATAAATCAAATCTTTAAAACAAAAAAATACAGGTGTTGTCACACCAGAAGTTATGGGACATAAAGCTCAGTCATATAAATGGCACTGTTACATGAATGGAATTCACAAAAAAGCAAATGCATTTTAGGGCATGTGCTCTGCAATTTTTACTGACATGGATAAGTCAGTTCTTTTCAATAAAACTTGTAACGATGACGGAAATGCTCTATGTCTGAGCTAATACAGCAGCCACATGAGGCTACTGAGCACTCAAGATACGGCTAGTGCCACAGAAAAACCTAATTTATTATTTGATTTCATTTCAATCCGTTTAAACTTTAGCCCAACTGCTACTGCATCAGGCAACACGGGCAGAGCCCATCCCTGCGAGGAGCACCTTCACCTTCACCGCAGTGTAGGGGCCAGGAGGGCAAGGCCTGGGGGTGTTTTATCAACTGCTACGCTCTCCGTTTCCAGTTGTGCAGAGCAGGTACTTGATAAACATTCGTCAAATGAGTGGATGGATAAAAGGCTATGTAAATGCCCCTCCCACAGAATTGTAGGAAGAAAGACACGGGAGATGAGGACCAGAACCTTGAAGTCCTCACCCCCCTCCGCTCTTCTCTTCACTCTTCACACCCACCCCTCCTAGCGGCACGCTGAGCTGCTTCTAGAAGCACGTGCCAGGCTGGACAACACGATGCATCATCGCTGGGGAGAGTGACCATCACCCGCCATCCCCTCTTACCCGCATATAGAATTCTCTGCCCTCATTCCCAGACTTGATCTGGAAAATGTAATAAGCCCCAGGGTAGCGTGTTGTCGCTTGCATCTGGAAGATGTCAGCAGGCACGGAACGTCCTGACACCACGTCCATGTCCCGGAACAAGATGGTGAAGGGCTGGTCTCTGCAGACAGGATTCTCGGCAGCACACAAGCAGCGGCTGTTGAGAAGGGAGATTGTGTGAGAACTTGGAAAGCCCTCTCGGGACACTGGTCATACCTGCTTCTCCCTTTTCAGCACTGAGAAGGAGGCCACCCCACTGTTTGTGTGCAAAGCTGTAACGGCAGACCCGCTCCGTGCCTGGCTGTCACTGAAACACTCTCCAGCATGCAATGGAGCTCTCTGCTTCCTAGAGAATGGCCTGCATTCTTGGCCAAGCAGCTATTCCTGTCACTGGAGTGTGAACCTCAGATGTCTGGCTTTGGAGTCCTGGGGCATTCTCTATACACCTCACATTTGTCGTGTACTTAGTAAAATGTGTCGCCAAGGTATTGTCCTTCACATTGCCAGCTGTACATGCTAAGAAATTTTATTTCTTATTTTTATAAAGAAAAAGGGAAATTTTCCTAGTGAAAACTTACATTAGATTGACAGGGCTTCGGTGGTCCTTTCTGTGCCCTGCCACGCTTAGCTTAGTCGGTGTGCAGCATAATTTAATCTTTTCAAGAGCTTAGAATTCCCTCTAAGACACAAAATCAAGAACTTCCAGGAAAAATGGTGGCATAGATAAACAGGGTTTGCCTCCTCCTTGCACAACCACATCAAAATTACAACTAAAATACAGAACCACCATCATAAATGGAGTTGAATGGAAGTTCAACAACTATGGAATTAAAGAAACTGCATCCATCCAGACTGGCAGGAGGGGCACAGACTTGGAAGAGATTGGTCCCACATCCACATGTGGTGGATAAAAATTCAGGAAGGAAATCTGGGGAGCAAAGAGTCCTAGCCCCACACCAGGCCTCCCAAGCCCAAGGATCCAGGGCCAGGAAGATAAGTCCCCATAACTTCTGGCTACAAAAACCAGCAGGGATGGAGTCAGTGGAAGAAACTTCTGGAGTCCCAAGCAGTTCCCCTTAAAGAACCAACACATGGACTCCCTCAGACTCACTCCTGCTGAGCTCCAGCACCAGGGTAGCAGCTTAAAAAGCACCAGTGACATACAGGGAGGAACTAAAGTGTTTGGCATCAAGGCAAGAGCTGAGGGACAGCTTTCTCCCAGACAGAAAGGCAGACAGAGGCCACTGTCCCTTGTCTTAACACTCCCCGAACAGAGCCGCAGAGCTGACAGGCGGATACCATATCTGAGACTCCATCAACCTGGCTACCACTGTTTGCCCCACCCTGGAGATCCTCTGAGACTCCACCCCACCCAAATTACCCATTTGGGGCCCACTAAGCTGTCAAATGTGACTTTTCCCTGTGAATGGCTGGTCTTGGCTCATGCTTCACAACTTCCTAAATCCTATTCAACAAGCAACAGCTGGTCTCAGTGAGCCTCTAGCCCCACTGCATCTTTCTAAGTGGCCCCAGGCCTGGCACTAGCAGCAGCCAGCCTAGGTTTATAGCTTGGCTTTGCCTGGGAATCTCCAAGCCCAGCACAAATAGCAGCCATCTCAGATTGCTTTATAGTTCATGGAGGGTGGCCCCAGAACACAGGTGGGGGCTGACCTTGGCCTGCACCACTCAGGAAACTCCAAAGTCTGCACACACAGTGGACAGCTACAGACTAAGTCAAAGCTACACAACTGATCCTCCATGGAGGGCAAAGGCAGACTCAGCTGGGTAAATCCCTCTCACTGACCTGTTCACAGCAATCAAGGCTCAGTGACAAGGGGACAGTGTACTCAGCCCACAAAAAGGACACACCTCAAGCACCCAGCTTGGGTGATACGGGAGGCTGTGCTACTAAACCCAACAGGACACCTACTATATTGGGCAACATTACCAAGACAGGGAGTCATAGCAGCTCTACCTAATACACAGAAACAAACATGTCGGGGGGGGGGGGGCAGTGCCAAAATGAGGAAACAAAAAAACATGGCCCAAATGAAAGAACAGATCAAAACTCCAGAAAAAGAGCCAAATAAAATGAAGATCAGCAATCTGTCAGATGCAGAGTTCAAAACACTGGTTATAAGGATGCTCAAGGAACTTAGTGAGGACCTCAACAGCATTAAAAAAAATCCAGTCAGAAATGAAGGATACATTAGTTGAAATAAAGAACAATTTACAAGAAAACAACAGTAGAGTGGATGAAACCAAGAATCAAAATAATGATTTGAAATATAAGGAAGCAAAAACAATCAGAACAACAAGCAGAAAAAAGAATTTAAAAAATGAGGATATTGTAAGCAGCCTCTCAGATATTCCAACATTTCAAGTATTCCAACATTTCCATCACAGGGGTCCCAGAAGAAGAGAAAGTGCAAGAAAGTAGAAATCTATTTGAAAAATCAATGAAAGAAAACTCCCCTAATTTGGTGGAGGAAATATACATGCAAGACCAGGAAGCACAGAGAGTCCCAAATGAGATGGATGCAAAGAGGCCCATTCCACCACACATCATAATTAAAGTGCTTAATATTAAAGATAAAGAAAGAATCTTAAAAGCAGCAAGAGAAAAGCAGTTAGTTACCTACAGGGGAGTTCCCATAAGACTGTCAGATGATTTCTCAAAAGAAACATTGCAGGCTAGAAGGGATTGGCAAGAAATATTCAAAGGCATGAAAAGCAGGGACCTACAGCCAAGATTGCTTCACCCAGCAAAGCTATCACTTAGAATCAAAGGGCAATTAAAGAGGTTCCCAGATAAGAAAAAACTAAAGTAGTTCATCATCATCAAAGCATTATTATTTGAAATGTTAAAGGGGCTTATTTAAGAAAAAGATCAAAACTATGAATAATAAAATGGCAAAAAATACAAATCTATCAACAATTGAATCCAAAAAGCAAACAAGAAGAACAGAGACAGAATCACGGAAACGGAGAGGATTTTGATGTTTGCCAGATGGGAGGAGGGTGTGGGGGAAAGGGTGAAGAGGTGAGGGTATTAAGGAGTACAAAAGGTCAGTTACAGAATAGCCATGGGGGTGTACAGTACAGTATGGGAAATGGAGTAGCCAAAGAATTATATGCATGACCCATGGACATGAACAAAGGTGGAGGCATTGCCTGGGGGAGTCAGGGTGCTGTGGGGAGGGGGGCAAAGGCAGGAAATAGAGACAACTGTAATAGCATAATCAATACATTATGCTATTTTTAAAAAGACATAACCTTAAGACACGTTGTAATTGTAATGGTAAATAAGATCCTGACCTCACATAGTTTTACCTTCTACCAGGGGAGATAAATCATAAACACAAATGTCTCTAATCCAGAGCAGCGAATTTGGAGCACAAGGAGGAGCACCGTCATAACATAAAACCATTGATTCCTATGGAGCGCCTGTTGTAGACACCCCTTAACTGAGTCCTGACCACCTCCCATCTATGGCCTCACCCCTGAGACTCCGCTGGGGCTCAGCGTTCACAGCAGGATGAGGACACCTGTGGATATGAACCTTGGTGGCCAGAGTGAAAGGGAGCCTTGTCACGTGTCTGCCACTCTCCCCTAACTCCCAGTCTACTGAATACCTTCAAAACCTATTGGTTCTACTTCCAAAATACCGTCCAAATCCAGCCACTTCTGTCTGACCATCCCCACTGCCCCTGTACTGTCTCACCCAGACCCCTGTGATGGCCCCTAATGGGTCTCCCTCTCCAGCCCACTCCAGAGTACCCTTTGTCACCTAAATCAGATTATGTCTCGACCTGGCTCAAGGACGCCACAATTGCCACCCATTGTGAGATGAATGGAAACGAATTGCCCACTTTCACCTCGGAGACGCCCCTGGGCTCTGGCCTCTGTCAATGTCTCTAACCTCCCCTCGAGTCGCTGTCCACTTCTTCACAAGGCTGTAGCAACTCAGGCCCCTTCTACGCCCTGAAGACATCAAGGTCACTCCTGCCTTGCAGCCTGTGTACATGCCGCTCCTCTTGCACTTCAACTGTCTGTTACGTTAACCTGCACTCTCCTTCCCACACCAGCCCACGTGTCGTTTCCTCGGGAGGGCTCACAAGTTCCCAGCCTCGACCAGGTCCAACCTCACCTTCCGTTCTGTGGATTCTGTTCTCCCTGTTTGCAGCACCCCTCACAACCTATCGGACGCAGCTGTGTGTTCACTTGCGACAGCACGTTTAATGTCTCTCTCCTCCACGGCCATGAGAGCAGCGCCCACAGCACCCAGCCCAGTGTCTGGCGCATAACAGGAGCTCGACTACATGAATGTGGAAAACAATGTTTGAAGTTTTGTTCTTTAAGGCCGCATCAAAATTGCCAAGTCCAATGTGCCTGGTGCCAAATGGTCACATTAAAATGTCCCGTGTCACATAAAGAATGGTTTCCTAGAAGATGTGGGAGGAAGGAGTGATGGCCCCCAGCTGCAGAGGATCACAAACAGCTGCGGGAGGCGGCATGGGGCTGAGATCTGAAAGACGGGGCAGATCTGTCCGTGTGGCGATGACGGCAATGCCTTCCACAGGCAGGAAATGTGTGCACCAAAGCCGGGAGGCTGGACGCTCGAGGGCGTGTGCTGTGCGGGTTGGCAGGAGTACAGGACACCTGGACGAGGAAAGGGGCTGGGAGAGGTGGCTGGAGTCACTGAACATTTTCAGTGGCGTGCCAGGGACCTCGCCAGTAACGCCAGCTCAGTGCTTTGGGTCAAACCGGGACAATTTCCCGGCCATGGACAAGGGCAGCCTGGAGATGCCTAGAGCGAACTGGGAATGGAAGCCGGTGCGCACAGCCCAAAGCTCTGCTCTGCCTTGAAGGGTCCTGGAGCCAGAAATCAAAGAGCCAGTTCCAAAGGGCTGCTGGGCAGCACAGCTCTCAGCAAGGAGCAGAGGCGTCTCTGCAGGACCTGCCTGTTGCTGCTCTGTCTTCTGTTAGTTTTGGTCAGAGAGGGAAACACTGGTAAGCCACACATCCCCCTTGGGTGCTGCATTCCTAGAGGACACCGCGGGCATGTGCATTTCATCCCAGGGCTCAGGGCAGTCAGTGTGCCCCCAGTGGAGAGGAGGGCAGAGGGAGGACGCTCGTGTGTGTGTGTGTGTGTGTGTGTGTGTGTGTGTGTCCTGAGGAGGAGCCGAGGTGGTTAAGTGGAGAAGAAAAGAAGGAAAATGTGCTCCTAGTAGCCCACGCACAGAAAAACACTGTCCTAGTGCTTTTACTTTGGAGAGGTCTTCGATTTAATTCTACCCTCGGCTCTAATATTTGCCATCTGGTGGTTTAGTAAAATGTTGAACATGATGACATTGGAAATGATTAAAGCAAGGTAAGTACCCTCGAGTCCTGAGAACTTTCTGATACCATCTCCTGGCCCTCACTACTCACAGCACAGTCCAGAGACAGGGGCCGCCACCATTTCACCCGGCGCTCGCCAGAAAGCCAGGTTCTCGCGCCACCCGCTGGATCAGACCGACAAGACCACCATGTGGTCCCCATGCCCAGGACAGCTGGGCCTGGCTCTGAAAAGACCCCTGTATCCAGCACAACGTTATCAAAGGGAAAGGAGGTTTGTGAGCTCGGCCTCCCGTCCCGTTAGCCCTGGTAGGGTGCCCGACCTGCGGCCCCAGGGCCGCATGCAGCCCAGGATGGTTGTGTGGCCCAACACAACACTGTCAATTTACTTAAAACAGTATGAGATTTTTTTGTGTGATTCTGTGTCTCAATGTATTTAATGTGTGGCCTAAGACAACTCTTCCTCTTCCGGTGTGGCCCGGAGATACCAACGAGGTTGGACGACCCCTGGAGAATCTTCATATAGCTCTGGCGTGAGTGGGCCAGTGACCGAGAACCGTGTGTGTGTGGGGGTGGAGGGTGGCAGTAGCCCAGGCCCCCCAGCCCGCTGGCAGACGCTCTCTCCTTTATGCCACCCTGGCAGCCTCCTGACCAGGCCCCTCATGTACATCCCTGTTTCCCAAGGGGAAGCGATGACTTACTTATCACTGATCTGGATGTAAGGCTCCTCGCAGCGGATGGGATCAATGCACTTGAACCCCCCTTGCAAGTTGTAGCAAGTCTGACTCAGGGTGCACGTGTGGTTCCTGTGCTCGCACTCGTTGATGTCTGAAAGGCAGGGGGGACGAGAGGCTGAGGCAGGGCAGTACTTCCCAGGCGTTTGGCCCTGTGCCTGGGCTCCGGGTGAGCGCTGCCCACGACCCACCACAGAGCGGCCCTTTCCAACATGGCAGCCTCGGGCCCCACGTGGCTGCTGAGCACTAGGAAGGGGGCGAGTCCACAGTGGGACGTGCGGTGGGTGGAAAATACACATCCCATGGGACAACTTAGTGCAGAAGAGTGTAAACTATCTATTTATAATCCCTATATTGTGTACATGTGGGAATCATATTTTGGATATATCGCATGAAATAAAATATAATCTTAAATCTAATTGTACCTGTTCAAGTACAGAAAAAATTAAAGAAATTAAGAAGTAAAATTATTTTTACCTAAAAAGAATTACTCCTTTAACATGACTACTAGGAAATTTTAAATTGTACAGGGTCCGGAAGAAGTAATGCGTGCTGGAATGTGGTTGGTAGGGTAAGAATATGGGTGTAATAATTTATAGTTTTAATCTCAACATTTCATCTAAAATCTTACATGGTGTGCTTGTGTGTGACATTGTTATGTTACAGAATTACACGCTCACAATTTTGTAATAAAAGAGTTTGTGATTAAAAAACGGGGGCGTCATTTATGCTAGCCCCCTAGCTCACATGACATTCCTTCTGCTTGGTGCTGCTGTGGAGAATGCTTGCTTGGTGCAGGGTCAGGGCGGAGCACAGGGCTGGAGGCTGGGCCACGCAGTCCATCTGAACAAGACCCACCCCTTACACAGCCTGGGGTCCTGACCCTTTGAGGGACAGAGCAGTCAGCTGCGTGAGGTCTCCCTGGCACCCATTCTCTAGGAAGTCAGTAGGAAAAAAATGACCAGGGGCCTGCAGGGGCCGTGAGAAAGCCCGAGCCCCAGTGGGTCAGGCCACAGATGTCCTGGAGAGGGCAGGAGCAGTCCTCAGTGGCCTGCAGAGACCTGCCTGGGGAGGCAGCACCAGCCCTTCTGGAAGCCATCTCTCTGCAGACTTCACTTCTAGGAGTGAGAGTGGCCATGTCCTATCTGGGGCCAGAGGATGAATCACCGGGCAGGAAGGCCCTGGCTGCAGCACCTTGCCCAGAGCCTGCCGCTCTGGGGGCCACAGACAGCCACTCATGCTCTTACCATGTCACCTTCCCAAAACTGCACAGGACTCCCCAGGAGACAGCATCCTGAAGCAGCCCCACCTTACATCGCCCACAGCCAGAGTCCTCTGGACAGCCTTACCCTGGCAGCTGCGGTTGTCATCCAGCAGGATGTAGCCAGGGGGGCAGGAGCAGAAGTACGTGCCGGGCTGGTTCACACACTCGTGTTGGCAGAGGAACTCAGAGAAGCTGCATTCATCCATGTCTGGGGGTGACAAGTTACACTTGGTGTTTATAATCACAGACTACTTGGAGAACTTAGTGGCCATCTAATCCAGCTTCCACACCCTTCTGACTCATGTGAGAGTTTTACTGCTGAGAAGTTGCCAATTCATTTCTTGAATACTTCTGGAGATGGGGAGCTCACTACCTACGAGGAAGCCCACTGATATTTGGATAGCCCTAATTGTTAGAGAATTATGTCCTCAGGGAGGGAAAACCTATCTCCATCGGGCTCCCTACACCCTCCGCCTCTGGCTCTGCTACATTATCTAGTCATTGCTGATTCACTTTGCCCCATAGGTGAACCTACCCCCTGAGTCTGGAGGTGAGATTTGTTTGCCTGCTGCAGTTTTCTGGGTATAGACCTCATCCCCTGGATCCAAAAATCATTCACTGGTCCTGGTCTTCTGAATGAGCAACTTTACCAATCGTCCCAAGTTGAAAAACAATATTATTCCTAAAGTTACAACTAAAAGGGACACACCCAAAAGGCCAGGGGTGTCCGTTATATTTGGGTTGGCCCAAAAGTTTGTTTAGTTTCTCTGTATTACAGTTTTAGTAGTGCTTAGTTGTCTTTAACTTCATTCAAAACAATTTTGTTAGATTGTATTGCGACAGCTGTCATATCAGCATGCATTTAAAAAAACATTAAATTGGTAAATTTTTGTGCAGCCACATGAATATTAAAGATGGAAAAAAATAACACAACATTTTTGGCATGTTACACTTGATTATTTCAAGAAAGGTAAAAATGCCACTGAAACACAAAGAAAGATTTGTACAGTATATGGAGAATATGCTGTGACTAATCCAACATGTCAGAAATGGTTTGCAAAGTTTCTTGGTACTATTAACACTTTGGCCAAATAATTCTTTGCTGTGGGGCTGTCTTATGCATTGGAAGATGTTTAGCACCCTGGCCTCTACCTACTGGAAGCCAATAGTGGGAGATAGCTGACACACTCAAAATGTCCAAATCAATAAAGTTATTGGAAAAGGTGAAAAAATGTGTCTTTTATTTTATAGGAAAACTAAATAGACTTTCTGGCCAACCCAGTATTAAAACTTCATTACGTCCAGAAACCTCCGGGAATGAGAAATCTCTAAAGTGGCATGGGATGGGTGGAAACAGCGTCCCTCCACGGCCTGCCTGCCTCAGGAGGGCTCTGGGACCCGGGCACCTGGCGCTGGGCCACTGTCCGGCTGCAGAGGTGGGGACGGGACGGGGAGCCTCCGTGGCTGCTGATGCAGGAGCAGGCGCCACAGCAAAGCCAGCTCTTTATCACACTCGGAGTCTGGCAACAAAGCCCCCGTCTGAGCGTCATTCAGTAAACACGCCAAAGAAAACATGTTTTTGTTTCATTCGTCGTTTCCCGAAAACTTGCTTTCACTAGTTTCCCCAAGTGGCATGTCCTCGGATTGCTCTAACAGCCCACTGATGGCTGGAGTCACCCAGGGGGGGCGTCAGCAGAGGAAGAGGCTTCTCCGCCATCGGAGAACCCCGGTCACACGCCGATGCTGCTCACATCCAAGGAGGAAAAACTCCTCCCAGGCTCTCCGGGGATCTTCAGGAGATGGGTCGTGGCCAGCAGAACTGGGCTGCTGACTTGAAAGTTAAAGCATGCGTGGAGGGGTCTGCTCTGCTGCACCCCCTCCCCCACACCCCTGGGAGACTGAGGAGCCCGTGCCTCTGGCCCCAGCCCATCAGAACAAAGAGGGGCCTCACTCTCCGCGGATCACATACATGTCATGCTTGCAGGGCACCTTCTATTTCTATTGCTTGGCACTGCTGTGGAGAACTCTCGCTTGGTGTGGGGTCAGGTGGGTCCGAGGAGGCTGAAAATGGGTCAGTTTGCAGACTCCTCCCTGTCGTCAGTAGGAGCAGTGTGAACCTGGGCCCTTCCCCAGACTCGGTAGGAGCCAAGCACCGAGTTAACTGCTCTGCCTGCCTCATCTGATTTGATTCTCGCCTCAGCCCTCGGAAGGAGGCGCTATTAGGAGCCACATCTCACAGAGAAGAAATTGAGGCTTAAGAAAGTGCGGTAAATTGTGAATTCGCAGGTAATGGGTAACCAGTAAAGATGGAATTTGAACCCGGCCAGCCTCCAGATCCTACGCTTCTCAATGCAATGCCGTGATGTCTCCCTGAGCCCATCACGTTCAGGACTCAAAATGGGAGCATCTGGGGGGTCCTGAGGTTGGGGGACTGCCCAGAGCAGGGTGAGCTCCTGTGCAGGCAGAGATGGCAGCACCCGCCCACCTCCCACTGGGCAGGAAGGGGCCCTACACTCACACCCAGTTTGTCTCAGGGTCTGCAGCCCCAGGCCAGAGAGCCAAAATATGGGGTTGGCCAAAAAGCTTGTCTAGTTTTTTCCTGACCCTGGCTCTAGTGCTGCTTAGTTGTCTTTAACGTCATCCAAAACACTTTTGTTAGATTGCACTGTGACAGCTGTTGTATCAGCAGGCATTTCAAAAAACGTGACAAAGTTGGCGAATTTTTAAAAAATTAGCAAATTTTAAAAAAATTGGTGAATTTTTGTGCAGCCATATTAATATTGAAGATGGAAGAAAGTAGTGTTTTTGGTGTATTAGCCTTTATTATTTCAAGAGAGGTAAAAACACAACTGAAACACAAAGAAAGATTTCTGTAGTGAACGGAGGAGGTGCTATGACTGATCAAATGAGTCAAAAGTGGTTTCCAAAGTTTCTTGGTACCACTGACATTTTAGCCAAATAATCCTTTGCTGTGGGGCTGTCTTATGCACGGGAAGGTGTTTAGCAGCACCCCTGGCCTCTACCCACTAGAAGCCAATAGTGGGAGACAGCCGACATACTCAAAATATCCAAGTCAGTAAATTTATTAGTGAAAATGAAATATGTGTCTTTTCTTTTACAGAAAAAACTAATAGCCCTGGCTGGTGTGGCTCAGTGGATTGAGTGCTGGCCGGTGAAACAAAAGGTCACCAGTTCGATTCCCAGTCAGGGCACATGCCTGGGTTGCAGGCCAGGTCCCCTGCAGGGGACATGTGAGAGGCAACCACACATGGATGTTTCTCCTTCTGTCTTTTTCCCTCCCTTCCCATCGCTCTAAAAATAAGTAAATAAAATCTTAAAAAAAAAAAAAACTAAACAGACATTTTGGCCAACCCAATGTAATATAAGCCTAGTTTCCGGCCGGGAGCTCACATGAGGCCATTTTCATTCATCCACGTGAGAACCCACCGTGGTTTCTGGGATAAGCTCAGCTTCGCAAATCCCTGAGGGACGGGGGACACAGTGAGGGAGGGTCCAGGCTGCACGGGGGAGCCACACTGGCCGTGATAGCAGAGGGTAACATTTCCTGGGGAAAATGACCAGCAGAGAAAGGGGCTGCGCAGGAGGGAAGAGGGAACGAACTCTCTCGCTGCCACACTGCTGCCCGAGGCCAGCCCTGAAGCCCCCGGTGTCCAGGAGTCAAGGTCACTCTGAGTTTAAGGAACGTGGAGGAGGTAGCCACGTTGGGGACAAGAAATCCGCCGAAAACGCTTGCCAAACCACCGAGGACGTGAAAACTGCTCGAAAAGCTAGAGGCCTCTTCCACCTACATACACTCAGAGAAAGTACGTGACCTTGTAATGACACTCAGGTACGCCTATGTCGCTTTACCTGTGTGACCGCCCTTCGGGGGCACACGTTTGTTGTTAATGAACGAGAGAACTGAGCCTTAGGAAGTGAGCCGGCCAGGGAAAGCACAAGACGGGAGAGCCAGGAATCGAACTCCGGCTCCAGAGCCACTCCACCGGGTGCTCGGGGAACCTCTGGGGATGCGCTGGGAATTTTGGAGAAGCAGACGGGCCCCTCCCCAACCAAACGTCCCACCCCCTCGTTCCTGAGCCCAGATTCCCCAAAGAGCGCCAAGCGGGGCGCTGGAATCCAGGAAGAAAGCGGCTTTTCATGCCTGTGGGTATTTTATTTCGGTTTCTGGGACTGACGTTGAATGGGTGTAAGACTCCCCATCTCTGCTCCCTCGCTGCTCCGGCTTTCCTGGCCCCCAGGAGAGGTGCCCATTTGTTTCAGGGAAACCCTGTCCCCAGAGCACTGCTGTCCTCTCACACAGCCCCATTCACGACAGGGCTAGTTTCTGTCACAGTGAGACCCAGGATTAGGAAACTTTCCATTCCACAAGACAAAAAGATCGTCACACCCGAGGGCATGGCCCACTTACTCTGAAAAGCACAACGGAGCATTATTAATTTGGACCGTGTTCATTTACCACTGACTGCTGATAATGCCAAAAGTGGACGGGTTAGAGCTCAACTCAACATTTACCAAAAAAACAAAACAAAACAAACCAAAAACAGAGAAAAAGGGGGGAAAAAAAGAAGAAAATGAAAGCAGTATGCTTGGCTCTATGCAGGATACTAATAAATATGAGGGAGAGGCTGTCCCTGTTTTTTAAGGAGCTTACAAGTTTCTTATTACACGGGTTAATAAGAAAATTATAACAGAATTTACAATCTAGCATGAGCAGACAGTCAGCTTCCTGGGCTTGAAAGGCATTTATAAAAGGTCGGCTGAGCCATCAGGTCTGTGTTCTCACAACGAGTTAAGATTTCATTGGTTCACTCTTCAGTCCTTCACTCATTGATCTCAAAACTGCTTACTGCATGCTCACCACGTGCCTGGGGCTGAGCACCGAGTATTGCAGAGATTTTAGAAGTTCACCGAGTGTTTGCGCTTCCATGCCTGACCTCGTTCACCCCACACCCACCTCTCCCAACCCGGCCCTGTGAGGTGAGCTGTCAGACCAGGGCCGCTGCCTCTGCCAGCACTGTCTCCGCAGTCCCCAGGACGCGAGTCAGTGTGGATGAGGACAGACGACCCACACCAGTTGGGTGCCTTCTTCCCTCCTTCGCCCCCATCTCGGACCCTCAAAGGTAGCTCCATGGGTTTTTGCATTTGGGCTCAAATGACAAGGAAGGTGGGCCCCACTCCACCTTTCAAGCACTGACTCATCTCTGTTTTGTGTGGTTGTGACCCCATTGCACCGGGAAATGTTCCAAACTGCAGAGGCTTCTGGGAAACGAGAGGAAACACCTGTGAAGAACGCCATTGACCCCCCGCCCGCCACCCCTGGGTCCCCAGTGCAGGTGGAAATCTCCGAT
This sequence comes from Artibeus jamaicensis, assembly GCF_021234435.1. NCBI lineage: Eukaryota > Metazoa > Chordata > Mammalia > Chiroptera > Phyllostomidae > Artibeus > Artibeus jamaicensis. Next base: position 9,084,141 of record NW_026521831.1, on the reverse strand, counting down.
GCTAAATAAAGATCATTACCACTGCAGCGGACTCCGTCATCCTCAAGTTCATATCCTGGGTCACAGCGGCAGATGAAGGAGCCGTAGGTGTTGACGCAGGTTTGCACACAGGGGTTCTCGGTGGCACACTCATTCACATCTGTGGAAAGCCAAAGCCACAGACCATCACTGACCATTCCCACAACAAAACATCTGCTGTAACGAGGCAGATGAGAAAATGTACCAGCAACAATATCTGTGGCTGGGGGACCAGACCCACAAGCACACCAACCTCTACCTGGGACCTAGCAGACCGAGACGTCAGCCCCAAATGTGTTCACTGAAGAATCAGGGGCTCCACCCACATGTCCCTCTGGAGTCAAGAAGTGGGCAGGGTAGAAGTGACATGTATACATGTCATGAACATATATGCACATACACATGTACACCCTCCTAGGAAGTCCACTCTCCGAGGTCACCAACAGGACTTTCTAGCCAATATCTGCTCTTACCCGTCACCTACCACATTCCATTCCCAATGAACTCTCTCTTCACTGCCATTGACTTTGATATTCAGGTAAACAAATATATAACTGTGACAATTCTAAGAATGTCCCGACCCAATTCATGTTGAAGCTCTAATTTCTCGTGTTCCAGAATTTGGAGGCTGGCACTTTTGGAAGTAATTAAGCATAAGTGAGGTCCTAGCGTGGGGACATCCCAATGGGATTAGTGCCCTTCTAAAAAGAGACACAGAGAGCCTGCTCTTGCTCTTTCAGCCATGTGAGGATTCAGAGAGACACGGGCCGTCCACAAGCCAAGAAGAGAGCCCTCCCAAGTGCCCGGCCATGCTGGCTCCCTGACCTTGGACTTCTGGCCTCTAGAACCGTTAGAAAATACATTTCTGTTGTTTAAGTCCCCAGTTTAAGACATTTTGTCAGGGCAGCCCAAGCTAAGACAATTATGCATAAATAACACCACTGATAATAATAGGACCCCCACAGGACCACGGCCCCGTGTTATAAGGTAGTTGGCTAAGGAGAGGACTGCAACGGGGCATAAGAAACTGTTAGAAAGGATGGAATATTCGTCATCTGAGAGTGGTGATGCTTTTGTGGGATATGGACATGCCAGCGTTCATGGTATCACGTACCTTTAACAATGCAGTTCATTGTATGCCAATTACACATCAGCAAGGTGCTCACACTTGTTTTAAGGTTGACAGATGTGTCCAAATATAACAAGGGCACAGATGGAACTGGGACATGAGTTGGGGTCTTTCTGTAGAACCCAAGACTCTTTCTGCACAGCTCCTGAAGGTGGCGGGGCCGGAGGGTGGAGGCGGGCCCTCCTACGCCGTAGGGTGGAGCAGGCTGACCAGCTCCAAGCACACTCTCTCCGTGTTCCTTATGCCAGTGACCCCAGTTCCCGCTGAGAGAGTTTCTATCCTCTTCACAAGTCCCAGTAAAGCTCTTCAGACTCTGAATAGAGACTAGAGTGTTTTCAGAATTAAACACCTTCACAGGGAGCAGCTTGAGAAGCTTTTCTCAAGGTGAAGGGCTAATCCCATGCCCACATACTTCCTGCTTCCTGGCACTTGTACAGCAATATGGAGAAAGAAAAATAATGGCCAGCCATGCAGGGAGGGTCTGGCGAGATACCGGTCTCCGCCGGTGCCCACGGGAGCTTGGAGGCCTGCGCCTGGGAGGCGGGGGAGAGGCTGCTGCGCCAGGCCGCAGAGCACAGGCTCGGGCAGAATGGCCTGGCCAGCACGGGGCTGGCGTGCTCGGCTTCCGGCCAGACGCCGGTCACACAGAGATGAATGAGCGTGAGTCCCACACTCTCTCAGCTCCCAGATGTTTCTGCCCAGCATGAGGACCCAAAGCCGTGGTCCCCAACCTTGTTGACACCAGGGACTGGTTTCATGAAAGACAAGTTTTCCAAGGACCAGGGGTGGGGGGATGGTTTCGGGATGATTCCAGCGCCTACGTTCAAGTTCACCTCCTGCCGTGTGGCCCAGTTCCTAACAGGCCCAGACCAGTACCCGTCCGTAGCCAGGAGGTTGGGGACCCCTGACCCAAAGGATTCTGCCCCCAGGAGCGCTGGCTGCCCTTCCCTGCCAGCCCTGGGATCCACACACACCCAAATGTCCTTCTGAGTCCCGGGGAGCAGCCCGCACCCCACTCCCACTTGCTGGACAGGAAGGCGAAGGCGCTCGGATCTGCTCCCCCCTCTGCCACCACCTGGCTGAAGGACTCTGGCCAAATTGTTTAACCTTTTTGCTCCTCGATTTCCTCATCTGTGAGCAGAGCCACAAACACCTGCCCTGCCTACCCCACAAGGCCATTGTCAGCATTCAGTGAGACGAACAGATGTGACAAGCCTGGAAGAGTGCAAAGCACACGCTTCCTCGCACGAGGTGCTAGAATTACGAAAGCTCCACAGAGTTGGGAACAGTCCATGTCACCAGCGGGCCCCGCTGATGCAACCTCCTGGTGGCCAAGTGCCCGTGCGGCCTGGGTGCTCTGCCCGCTGCTGGACTTGGCACTGCCAGGTGCATTGTCTGCTCCTCGTCACAGGCCTGTCCCTGAGAGGCCTCAAGGACACATGGTACTTTTGGCTCTGCCGTGCCTGGCTGTGCCTCAGGAGGTGTCGGGTGCACCGAGCCAGCCTCTGGGGGGGGACCTGGGCTGGCACATCTAGCCCCCGGCCTCGGCCCAGCGAAGCCTGGTCGGTCCTAAGCTGCTTATACCGGGAGCAGCGAGGGAGCCAGGCGCCCACTCGCCCACTTCTACTCCAATGAAGGGGCGGGGATGGCCCTGCTCTATCAGCTCCTTCAATCTCCCAGCCCTGGCTTCACTCTCAGAAGAAAATGACCTCTCCTGGTGAGAGGAACACAATCAAGACTTCTTGGAACAATCCGCAGAACCAGCTTTGGAGGAGAGACTTCCAAAGAACCCAGGATCAAACTCCTTAACGCTGATGCCTTCCTGTTTACCCAGTGATTTCCATACGATTAAACTAATGGAGACATAATATCCTCCAAGTAGCTGGCCAGGAGCCTGCCAGCCAGACCTCGGATGGGGTGACAAGGAAATGGGCCCCGCAAAGCCTGGTGGCAGGCTCCAGACAAAGACCTCATTCTGAGCCCCTGGCACTGCCTCCCCCCTGGACGCAGCAGCTGCCAGGGGCTGGAGGCCCGGCTGGAGGCTGGGGGCAGGAGCCAGCGGCTGGGAGGGACTCGCGCTAATTCCTCGAGTCTAAAGTCGCCCATTCATTTCCTGAGCAGAAGAAACCTGCAGAGGGAAACTACAATAAGCACGTAGCTTGTTTGTCTTCCTTATCAGTGTTTGGAGAGATCATGTGAAAACCAGAAAACGCCTTGGCTCCATTCTGTTTCTGTGGGGAATGCTGAGCAGTAGGGAAGTTGCCGTTGCCACCTGACTCTTTGCTAAGGCAGCAGGCCCTCCTGGCACAGGCCCAAGGGAAAAAGCTGCAGTGATTGCCCCCAACACCCCTGCCAAGAGCGTACATGCTTATTTTGTGACTCATCCAGGGTCAGGAGTTCTTTCTGACCGCTCCACTTTGGCCCCAGGAATTGAATTTAGGCGACAGGATATGCAAGAATGTTTCTAAGTGGTCAAGAAAGCCAGCAGGACTCCTCCCGGGTTGCAGGGCGAAGCTAATGCACAGGGCCCTGAGCTCCCGGAGGATGACAACGCTCCTCATCTCAGCAGTGCCCAGCGTACCTTTTGACATGGGTCAGATAACCTCTGTTCAGGACACAGAGGGATGAGCAGGCACAGACGACCAGCAGAAAGAAAGCCCTTTAACGACAGCACTTCCCACCAGCACAGACTGTCAGACTGTGGATGAGACAGCATGTTCAAGTCACCGTTCGGGTCACGTACCTTGGCAAGACCTTCCGTCCTCGTTGAGGGTAAACCCAGGGTTGCATGTACAGGAGTAGGAGCCAGGGACATTCGCGCACAGCTGCTGGCAATAGCCATAGCGACACTCGTCGATGTCTGGCAACAGAGACGCGCACAGGTGAGACCCTCCTTCTCAACCACCAACGCCGCCCCCGGCATCCTTGTTGCCCATCCCTTCTGGAGAGAGATCACGAAGGGAAGCCCAGGGAACCAGCGTGAAGACAGTGCCTGCTGAGTGTCAGCGATCGTGATATCCTCTGGATTGCAAGGCTCAATATCCCTGTAACCCTCCTCGGACCACCTCAGTCCTGTGAACACCTGAACCTGTCTTGAAAGTTGTAGAGGAAATTTCTGCTTAGAGCGAGCAGGGTTTTTATCCACGTTAAGAGCCAACTCTAAGATTCTATGGAAATGTTTCATTGCCCTGTGAAGGGACGAGGCAGCGCAAAGTGTAAGAGGAACCTGTAGCCTCACTCCACCAGGCTCCTCGCCAGCCCCATCAACAGTGAACGTGTCCACGAGTCAGGAACAAGGGCAAGGTAGGTGAGGATGAGCTGGTAGCACTATGGTCTAGGGTAACACAAGGTCTAGGGTAACACAGTAACACAAGGACTCCGGAGCTCCCTGGGTCTCCAACTTGCACCAGAGCAGACACAGAACTCCGGGTAAACACACCTCTTCCAAGCCATGGCTGGCCTTTGCTGAGCGGGCAGCTCTGTGAGTGAATGGGTCACAGCTGAGTGGCCAATGCGACCTCCCTGCTGGCAGGTACCCGTCAGTGGGGAGCCTGATGGCCCCGGGAAAGCTCTTCCCCAATGCCCAGGGTGATGGGCTGATGGACTAGAACATTCACTGCTGGAGGCTGACATGTCCTGAATGAAGTGTACGGGTGGAGACAGAGTCCTCACCTATACAAGCACCTGCTGTCACCAACCGATGTGACTGGAGCTGTAACTGGTTCATATTGTGTCCCCACTGCCCCCTACACTAACCACATCCCCTCCCTGGTACCCTAGTTCCTTTGGAACCAGGGTCCACCCAGGGCTCTGGACGCTGGTTCAGAACCTCCGTCTCTGTGCCTAGTTTCTACCATCTGCTGCCAGAAGGGACCCCCCCACCCTACCTGCTTTCCAACCTTCGTCCCACCCTTGGGGTTCTGTTTTGTCTCTGAGTCCCATCTGCTTCTAACCTGGCCCACTCCACTGCCCACCGAGAGCTTTGCAGCTCCTGCTTAGAAGGCACATTGGCCTGTGCAGGTGCCGGCCAACCTCTCTCCTGGGTGCAGTTTCCTTGGACACGTCGCCAAGGACAGGGAGGCGGCAGGGAAAAGAGGGGACATCCCGGGGTACTCTGGAGGAAAGGTAGTCCTGCGCCCGTTCTTTTTCTCCAAAAGCAATGCCTCCAAAGGTGCGTGGGGGCAGGGGTGGGGTGGATGGCTACGGAACTTGGGATTTAAAAGAGAAAGACAAGTTTGGCCAGAGGATGGCATGAGTTCAGCCACAATGAGTAAAGGCCTTCACTTCGGATCTGGGTCATCGGCAGGCCGTATGTGTGGTACCACATTAGGCCTCCAGGAGCATCCCTCCCGGAGCTTCCCGCTTACCCAGAGGGTGAATGTAGCCACCCTCTCAGGTAGGCACAGGACTGTCCTGGGGGCTGGCCCTCCTCGGATGGCGAGGGCTTCCCACTGTATAAGCAATCAATCCAGCCTGTGTGTTCCTGTGAGCCTCTCTTGCGCCCCCTTGTGGTGGACAAAAACTGGACAGAAACAAGAGAGATGTTACACCGAATTCACCTTGTCCAAAACGTCCTTCTTCTTTGAGGGTCAGTTTCCAGCTCTATGAAAGTTGAATGACATAATATCTAATACCCCTTCCAGTTATGAAATTCTGCATATTAAGTTCCCGTACAAATAACTCACTCACAATGATCTGCTTATGTTCAAAGCCCTGGCATCAGATTTTCCATAATAGCTGAGATTGGTTAAGATGCCCATGTGCAGCCAGCTCTCGGGGGCACGCCTGGGAAGCACAGCCAAGCCAAGCCTCGGCGGGCTTATCAGGCCCCGAGGAGGCCGCAGACAGGGCCCGAGAGCCGGCCCCAATTCAGTCTCGGGCAGGAGAGACTTGGACAAAAGAACCTTCTTTTTTGGTTTCCATGATGCAGTCGGGGTTTGTTACTCAGCTCCTTCCGCACTGACGTTCAGGCAACAGAAGAGTGACTTAGAGAATTTCAACGGCAGGGCTTCTCCAAGAACACAGTATAGAAATCAGACCCCAGGAGAAGAAACGAAACCGACAGCCCGAGACTGCTATGAATTCATTCGCTTGGCTGGACCAAAAACTAGAGGGAAAGAAAGGAAAACAGCCCTCTAGTAAAAATAAACAGAGAGATCATATAGCAGATGCCAACTGCAAGAAACAGAATTCTCGATTGGGGATGACTGACTGTTTCACAGTAAAGGAAAGACCAGCTCTCGGGGTGGGTGTGGCGTCGGATCCACTGGGGTGCTGGGAGGAGACGGTGTGAGCTCGGAATCCACTGATCCACGCTGGAGACGGAAGCTTTTCTGGGACTTCACCAACTGATCTCTGCTCTCGGCATGATCTCTAACTCGGACAGGGTAACTCTCACCTCTCCCATTTCCTGCCTTGGATATCAGCTTTCAGAAGGAGAGGAGACAGCGTAGCTAAAAATCAAACGGGAGCTTAAAAAATGCATTCAGAAATTCTGATGGCCCTGGCTGGAGTGGTTCTGTGGTTGGAGCACTGTCCTGTAACCGAAGGGTTGTGGGTTCGATTCCCAGAAGGGGCACCTGAACATGTGACCCCCGGTCCAGACACCTACGATCCCCAGTCTCAGCACAGATCCCGGGCCTGGGTGCACACGCAGGCACCCAATCAATGCTTCTATTGCATCGATATTTCTCTCTCTCCCTTCCTCTCTCTCTAAAAAAAGCAATTTAAAAAATGTCCTCCCATGAGGATAAAACAAATTCTAATGAGGACATGACGGTGACGGTGACGACTGATTTGAAAGGGCGGTGATGCGTGACACACGGAAGCTCAACAGGCTTGTATGTCCCCGCCCCCTGCAAAGAAAGGCCCACTGCCTCAGGGACCCCCAGCCAGGCCCGCATTTCACACACCTCCCCCCCTCCGGCCACCGTCACCTCCAGGAGTCCCCGCGAGCCCCAGAGCGGTCACCTAAGCACTGGCCTTCCAGGAGCCAGTAGCCGTCGGTGCAGGAGCAGGTGTACCCGCCTTCGGTGTTGATGCAGATCTGCGTAGGGTTGCACTGGTGGGAGTCCGTCGCGCACTCGTCCACATCTGTAACGAGACGTATTTCCAGGAATGTCACCTACATCTACTCAGAGCCACCAAGGTGCCAGCTGCCTGCTTGTCTGCTGGCAGGCGGTGGATCGTGTCCCTGGGTTACAGCCAAGAAGACGCAGCACCTCCCTGCGGAGCGTCACTAGGAGACACTGGCCTTTTCTGAGGGGGCAGAGCTGGTCCACTCCCCAGAAACCCACAAAGGGAAATGGCCAAGAAGAGAACGCACATCCATAAGCTCTTTTCCGCCGCCCTATCCCATCATTTTCTGAAAGAAAGTCACCTGGATAATCACCATTACTCCATAGAGAAATGCATTTTGTTTAGGCTTATTCCTTCTGCTGATGAAATAGGGGTCTTTTATGCACCTACTGTGTGCACAGAGCTATGATACCTCTGAGACCTTAACAGAAGACAAAGAAATGTCCCCCGCCAAAGGAACCTTGTCATCGGGTCACTGGACTGGATCCCTCCACGGAAATCTTTGGGTCTGGGGTTCCGTCCCCTTCGAGAAGCTTCATGGAGCCCTCCAGCATTCCTTTCACCCCCACAGCTGATTTCTCCTGCCCTCTGCTACCGCCAGGCTTGCTTACACTGCTCCATGCCCACCGGCCTCCGCCTGGCAGCGAGGAGGTACTTCTGTCCAAGTCAGTCCCGTCTTAATGGGGCGCTTCAATGCCCAGAGACTGAGCTGCAGCAGAGTCCTACTTGTCAAGACGTCCAGTGCACACAGGCAGCACCAAAACGGTTCATTTACACCAGGGCGAACCCTTCTTTGCTGTGTCCCACACTGTATTCTAGGGACAACATGCAGCATTCTTCCACGGGACCTCCCGATACCCACTCTCATGTCCACCTAAAGCCCTGGGCCTGCCTGGCCTGACTCCAGCGTCCATCCCTGGCGTCTGTCCGCCCGAGCCTGTCTGCGCCTTTGGCTCCCACATCACTGCAGTCAGGGCTTGATCCCCTGCAGCTTCCTCCCCCCTCCCCCCCCAAACAGACATCCGCACAGTTGGAAACAACATGAAAAGCTCTGGGGAGTGTGCCCAACTCACTGTATTGGTTCTCACCGTCACCCTGTGCAGTGGGCGCGGGCGGGGACCCCACCTCACAGATGGGAACTTGGTCTGCCTGACTCCAGCCACGCTCTGTGTGGGAATGACAGTGGATGTGACCGCCGGAACCAAGCCGGTTTGTGAGGGAGCTGGCAGGCCTGGGAGAGGAGACCGGACTGAGTTTTGGGTGCCTTCTCCTGCCCTCCTGGAAAATTGTCTGCCGCTTGACATTGCATATTGCAGTGCAGTGGGGGTGGGGGCACCCACAGCCCCCGTGTGTAAGCGCCCTGAGAACAAGGGTCTTCTGCAACACAGGCCTTCTCAGTTGTGCACACAGGAAGTGAGCATAGCTGGCTTGGTGAAATGTTGGCCAGGTGGGCAGTGGTCTCTCGGGTTCAAGTGACGCCAGCACAACGCACTACCCACCTGCTGCAAGTCAAACACCAACGACATGCATAGATTCCCACCCCCCAAAAAACCATGTGTCTGGGCATCGCGTGGAGCCAGCCTCCGTCCAAACATGGACCGACTCCAAGAACCTGGTTCCAAGGTGGCGGCAGCCCCACTCCGCCCGACACGTTGACTATGCAAGGCCTCGGTGGTGGCAAAGCCCCAGCCCGGCTGCCAGAGCTCCCGCCTCTCCCTCGGCCTTCCTCCCTCCCCCTCCCCCCACCCCACCCGCCCTCCCAGTGGAGCCTCCCAGGGGAACCACGGATAAGGCTTGGCCGGCAGCCGCGCCCGCTCCAGCCCATGTGGCAGCCTGGGATAATAAATAATGCCACTATCGGCGGGAGCATATTTACATTTTTCCAGAGGGGCGTGATGGATGGCAATTGTACCCTGGGAACAACGTTGCCTCAGGAATTTGTGCTCTTTTTCCTGCCTTGAGGGGAGTGCAGGGCGAGAGAGACCCAGGGCGAGAAGAGCTGTGGCAGAGCCTCGGTGACAGCGAGCTCCCAAGGCTCCGTCTGGGTGACCTGCACGCACACCATGTGCCCACAGGCCGGAGCAGAAGGCCCAACACGTGTGGGCCCTGAGACTGGGCTGAGCAGTGCAGGCGGGGCCCAAGTGTGCATGTGTGTGTGTGCACACATCACAGGCACACGCAAAACAGTCAAACCCAGACACAAAATCTTTAAAGTTCATTTTTTTAAAAGCCCCACCACTTTTACAGAGTTAAAGAATGAGCTCGGTTTACTGCATTTCTGCTGATGTACATTCAAAACCAAGTAAATTTGCGACTTTTACTATCTGATTGAATGGATTGTCAATCTAAATGTATTTGGAGAAGGAACTGCTTGGTGAAGGAATGAACAGACACGTGAATACCAAGCATTACTGCCTCTGCACCCCAGGCGAGCTGTTCCCAGCCGACCTGCTAATGAGGCTGCCCCAGTGTGTGGACTCTAAAAGCAACCCGACCCACCAAAAACCGCGGCCAGCCGACACAGTGGGCGGCACTGCCGCTGGACCCGCTCACGGTAGGGGCTCGACAAGGGGTGAGGAGACCCATCCCACATCCCAGCTCACAGCTGAATCGCTTACATTAAATACATTTGACTTAAATAACAGAAGGAAAAATACATCGACTCCCTCCAAGGACATTCTTTGGCAACGCGTGCTTTTCTGCATCAGCGGAAAAGTACCAGTCACAGCCACCTGAGCGAGCGCCACCACCCTCGATGCAGACTGTGCCTGCAATTTCCTTCCCTTCTGTGTGACATTTAGGAAGCGTCTCCTGAGAGGACAGAGTGCCGCGTTCATTTAGCCATGTGTTCACTCATCCTCTCATTCATCCTTCATGCCCTGCAGTGGCTCTGTGCGTGTGTGTGTGTGTGTCCTCTCCAACCTCAGGTCACCTGGGAGCGCTGGCAGCGAGCACACGTGCTGCATCTGCTCCGATCCCCAGAGCAGACATTACTGACAGTCCTCTGCCAGCTCCCTGTCCACCCCTGCCCCTCCTGGGGCTGCAGCTGGAGCAGCTGCCTGGGCACTGGGAGGATGGCAGGACCAGCAGCCATGGCTCCTCCCCACCCAGATGAGGCAACGCCCACTGCTGTCATGGCAACCAGAGGACAGGGCTTCTCACAGACTCCTCCAGAATGAGAGCCCAGCACTGTGCCACCTGGGGAGGAATTGCCCTGCATGTGGGGCAGCGCGGCCCTGTGGGCCCACCAGCCCAGTCCAAGCTGCTGCCCTTTCCTGCCGACGCCCCTTCAGTGAGAACATGCACAGTCCAAGACAACTGTGGACGCAGGACAGTCAGCAAAACCAGTCAACATCATCCTCAACGGCCCCCAGGAGGCCACAGGCAGCAGTGGCTCCCAGGTCTCATGTTAGGGACACCCCTGTAGGGGTCTCACACCCCTGGCTGGGTCTCATATCTCCAGCCTGATGGAAGCTTCAGGTGGACAGATGTATGACACAGGCTGACGTCCTCCAAGTCCAAGACTCATGGTTCCCTCATGCCCACAGGGAGAACATGCTCCCAGCACCAAAGAGCTGAGCCTCCCCAGAAAGGGCTAGTGGGTAAAAAATAAAAATAAAACAAGAACCCAGGCAGAGCTGGGTGTGTGGACAGGTTCCTGTACGTGATCACCGATGGTTACTGAGCAAGTTCGTTGCCCTTTTGGACCCTCGGGTGTTGTGAAGGGTAAAGCTGCCAGCCTGCCTTGGAGGCTGCATGGGGTGTTCCCAACCGAACATACCCACAGGCCCCCTCACCACTGAGGGGGTGGGGGAGGTGCCCCGCAGCGCCACTCCCGGGCCCCGGTGCAGTGCAGCGCTGCTTCCAGCATCTGGGACAGACCCGGGCAGCTTGGCTCCTGTCTCCTGGCTCCTGCCTCCTGCGGGCTCTGTTCTGGAACTCACCACAGACACCAAGGTGACAGACCTGGGGCTGGAAGGCATGGCTCGTTGCAAGGTTCAGCCAGAGCCAGAGCCAGAGCCTGCTCCCCCCGGGCCCCGGACACGCGCCAGCAGACTGGGACGAGAGGCGAGAGGCACACGAAGGCAGCAGCATTCCTGCACGGCCTCGGCTCCCCCGCACGTTGGCCTCTCCGGGCCCATCTGTGGCTCCGTCGTGGTAGACATCCGAAAGCCTAAGCGGGTGCGCATCCCACTGGATGCCACAGCCAAGGAGGACTGGCCTCCGCACGCCCCGTGATTCCTCCCTCTTCCTGCATGTCCTCTTCCCCCGCACTGTGCACTCGAAGGGCTGGCTCCGTGAGCCTGTGCCCACAGCCTCAGCAGAAGGTCTCTGCTCTTGCGTGAGCACAGCCATCGGCCAACAGAAGACACTCCCACTGGGTGACACTGGGTGACACCGGGAGACACTGTCCCGAAGCATCTGGACCACCACGCCTGTCCAAAGGCCCCCACTAGTCCTTTTTTAGACACGGCAAAATCATTTCCTTGGTAGTAAATTTTTACCCGGTGAAACAACATGTTTTCCCAGCCTGTTTTTGCTCCTTCCTCGCTCAAGCTCATGGGGCTTGATAAGAAAGAAGAAAATAACAATGGCACATTCCTGCGTCTCCGACCGAAGCCAGCCTCGGGCCTGCTGCTGAGCTGGGCCGGTGCCATTTTTCAGGGAGACGAGCCCAGCCAAGGCTGGAAGCTCTGCGGGGCCTACTTCCCAAACACCTGCTTAATTAAAGACCTCAGCGTTTGAGAACTCGCTCGCTGGATTCCCAGGACATCTGCTCTCCGTGTGTCTGTGGGACCCGGGCGGTCGTGAGGATCCAGCTCTTTCTGTGTTCACGGCATGCTTCCTCACGCTCGACGTTGAGCCTCAGATACGAGGCTCGCTCGTCTTATCTCCAGGAAGGCAACAAGTATGCGGTGCATTTTCCAAGCCACAGAACATCCTTTCCTCTTAGAAGAAACCAGCTGGAAGGCAGGTTCCCACCTCTCTGTGAAGTCTGTTTTCTGTCCATAAAGTGGGAGCTTGGAGGAGAGTCTGCAAGGCCCCTTCCAGCGCTGACCTTCCGCAGAAACACACTGTGGCCACTAATGGGGACCACATTGAGTGCTTCTTGAGTAACGATTTTCATCCCGAAGGCTTGGTAAACATCAGCTGACCTCAGCCACTTTCACACTGGGCAGTGAGTAGGCCAAGCCCCTGTGGTTCTGCCAGGGGACGGAGGGTCACTGCAGTTGCGGAGGATGTGGCAAGAGGGAGATGACAGATTCCTCCCTGAGCATCATGCATCAAGATGTTCTGGGAGTACGAGGATTGGCTGCTCACTGCCAATCTAGACATGGTATTTTTTTTTTCCTTAAAGGGCATGAGGCTTGGTCATAACTGTGACTACAATGCAAACGAACAGACCCTTGCTCTGGAAGGGAGCGTTCACCGGCAGAGTGGACAAAGGCAACAGCTTCGGCATCCTGCCGTCTCCCTGCAGGACCCTGCTCCTGCTTCCCCCGGAGCTTGTTCCTCCCCCAGAGCCAGAGTTCCTCGTTCCCTGCTTCTCCGTCTTGTCCTTGTCCCCACCCCCACACCCTCCTCTCCGACGCTGTCCCTGTCACCAGTCACTGCATTTCAGTATCCCTGGCTAGAATCCTCAGTCACCTGCAAATCCCCATGCCCACCACTCCTGGCTCGTGGGCAGTTCTGGAACAACTGGCCCGCTGACCTCTTTCTTTACACCACTGACTTCTCTCTAAACGAGCGTCATGGCTTTGTTAGTAGTCCACTGGCCTCCGTGTCTCCCTCTGAATGCACAGTAATCACGGCTTCATGCCATCCGAGACCCAGAAGAGACCATGGGGCTCTGCTACTCCAAATTGTGCGTCCCCTCCTTTTAGAACTCAGAGCTCTGCTTCCTGCACCGGCAGTACGGCACATGCAGGCTGCTCCGACACCCCCACAGGTGCTCCGTCACCCCCACATGTGCTCCGACACCCGCATGTGCTCCGTCACCCCCACATGTGCTCCAACACCCCCACATGTGCTCCGACACCCCCACATGTGCTCCGTCACCCCCACATGTGCTCCGACACCCCACATGTGCTCGGCACAGGCACAGCACATGGTAGGACGCGGTTCCTTGTGGACAGCTCTGTCTCCTCCTCCAAACCACGAGTCTCTTGAAGGCAGGAAATGGGTCTCAGTCACACTCGTATCCTAGGCAACGAACGATGCCTGGCACGGTAGAGAAGGGAAGGGAAGAAAACTGGCAACCAAGGTACTTTGTTTTCGGGCTTTTCTGACCGCCAGAGGGGAAAGGCGGATTAAGTCACGGGCGTCAGAGGACACAGTTCGGCCTCCCGCCTCCATTGTGGCCTGCATCTCACTGCCATGGAATGAAGGACATCTGACGGACACTGGCTCACAGGCCCGGACCAACGGAGCCTCAGGCCCCGGCCTGTGGTGTCTGAGGCTTCACTCCCATCCCGGTCTTGGCCTGATGTGAGAGTGTCCTCAGCCCCCCAAGGCCTCCGTGTGCTTGGCCTGGTGGAAATGTTCCCTCTTGCTTCCCAGACAGCGGGAGGTCGCAGACAGGGGAGAAGTTTATTCACAACAACCAGAGGAGGGCGGGGCCGTGCAGGAGGGGAAAGGCACCCCGTCCGCCTGGCCTGAGAACGGGCATCCGAGCACCCGCTCAGGGCACAACCAGGGAATCCGACCCACTCTTCGGCTCGGGGCGGACCCCAGCCCGGGGCCGGCCGTGAGAACGCGCAGGTGCGCAAGTTCCCCGGCAAGGGACCGGTCGGCCCCTCGTCAGCAACAACAGTTCCCTGAGGGCCACACTCGGAGTGAGATAATGAACCATGCATATGTTCTCTTCCCCAGCCCTGTGATCGATCCGAGACCCTGCTACCCCTTCCGACTCCATTAATATCTAACCAGCGTCGTCACCTGGCAACTGTCACTGACTTCCTGCATCTGCTTCCTTGTTGCTGAATGAGGCTGCCATCCCGGCCCTCCCAGGGCTCACGGTCTGGTGGGGATGGCCGCGGTCGGGCCCAGCAAGTACAGAGGACATTGCAGGGGGCCGTGAGAACACACTAACCGGGGCATCCCTCATCTGGGCCGTGTGGGCGGGTCTGGACACTGGACAGTGACATAGGAGAACAGTCCCTTCGCATACACCCATTCCTGGACCCCGAAGTCTCCTAGGAAAACGGAGGGACGTGACAGGCGAATGGCTCTTTCTACATCACAGGTTGCAGGAAGTGGGCCAAGCAATGAAGAAGGGTGTGACTGTTTCGTGCTGAGACCCCCACCCCCACTCTGCTGGTCTCCCCCCGCCCCGCCCTCGCCCCTCCTCCCCGACCCGGTCTGGAGCTCCGGGCTCCAGCGGATGATCCCAACACATCAGAGAATAACTGTTGAGGCTGCAACTCAGGAGATGAAGCCTCAGGAGAAGGCAGGAAGAGATGAAGAATGGGGACCGCAGGGGTAGGGAGATGATGCCAGAGAGAGAAAGTCCTGGCCTCCTCCTGCCCAAGGGGGCCACGTGTCCTGAGAGTGTGGAAGCCAGGGCCCCACGCCACACAGCACAGAGCTGAGACAGCCACACCCTACCGCGTTTTGGACTTGGTAAGAGTTGGATTCTATCACTTGAACTTAAAATAAGTACTTGAACTCGTTTCCTTCCACCTCCCTGTGGTCCCTGGCAGACTCCTGGACTTCGGCGTGGAAGGCAGAGAGGTGAAGGGGCTACCTGTGGGGCCAACCAACCACCTTACCTGCCAAGCCGCTCCAGCCCCCTCCCGCCCACGGAGCCCAGGGCCCGAGTCTCTGCGCCGACAGCACAGTCGTTCAGGTTCATTTACGCAGCACACACTCACCAGGAGCTCACACTGCTATAAGTGATAGGGACTCGGGGACAAACAGGACACGAGCCATGTCTGGTTACCGTCCAGCAGGGGACAGATAAGGGACCAGATCATCCCAATCCTTTAAAAAAAACTTTTTAAAAGATTTATTTATTTATTTTTAGAGAGATGGGAAAGGAGAGAGAAAGAGAGGGGGAGAAACATCCATGTGTGGTTGCCTCTCACACGCCCCCTACAGGGGACCTAGCCCCGCAACCCAGGCGTGTGCGGAATCGAACCAGCAACCCTTTGGTCCTCAGACTGGCACTCAGTCCACTGAGCCCCACCAGCCAGGGCGGGTCATCCCAATTCTGTACAGTACGTGCCATGCTAGAAAGAAGAATGGGGATACCCCCAGGAGGAACAGGCTTCCTGGAGCAGAAGATATTTGGGTAAGTCTAGATGGATGATGTGGCGGAAGCTGCCACAATCGGATCTCGCCCTCTCCTATCCATCTTCCCACATAAAGATTTCTTTTCAGCTTCTCTTACAGTGAAATGTGGCTATGTGACTAAATTCTGGCTGGTGGGATGTAAGTAACAGTGACATGAAACAACATCTGTGTCACATACTAAAAAGAATGAGTGTGTGGTCCTGTTGCCCCTTCTCTTCCTCCCACTGGCTGGGATGCAGGTGTGATGGTGAGAGCTGGAGCAGCCATCTTGGATCCAGAGGTAAAAGCCACACGTTGCGAGTGGCCCAGCCACCCTACCAGTCCTGAACCACCTGCCTCTGGACTATGCCGTGAGACAGACATAAAGTTCTCTCTTACCTAAATGGGTGTGTTGAAGATCTCTTTGTTATAGCAGCTTAACTATAACATTCCCTCTATATTCCCTAATCCAAATGAATGGGAGTTAACAAAGAGAAGTAGATGCATTAACAGAGGCAAGTGCAAAGGTGCAGGGGACAGAGCACATTCAGAGTGAAGAGCTGTTGATGTGAGCAGATGTGCAGGTGAACTCGGCAAGGGCACGGGGAGGGGAGCCCATCTGTGAAGCATCAGGCGCCAAGCTAAGGAGGCTGGAGGGGGAAGAGATGGAGAAGGGGGGTCAGGAAGAACTGGAAAGGGGAAAAGAAAGAAAGTCAAGAGACGAAACTAACTTTAGCAAAAACTAAAATTATGTTTTATGTTTTAGTGAGCTCTCAGGGTTAGCTTCAATCATAACAACTTGGCTTTTGTATTTTAAAAAAGCCACAATAAGGTGCCACCCCCCAAAATGTAGTCCCCAATTCTAAACAGTTGCATCAAGAGCCTGCTCGATCGGGTTCCTAGTAAATGCACTTTGGGTAAGTATGAGTAGCAGTAGTGAAGGAAATCCTAAGAAAAACAATAAAACAGAAGGTCCAATGTACCTCCCGAGGGACCAGTGCAGTTCGTGCCCCTTTGCCGCAGACAGCCTACGGGTTGTTGTCTACAGTCACTGCTCGGCCTCTGCGTGTCCCCTCTCACTTTTGTAGATTTTATATATTTATTTTTAGAGAGAGGGAAGGGAGGGAGAGAGGGAAGAAAACATCAATGATGTTCAAGAGACACATGGATCCGTCACCTCTCCCACACCCCCTACAGGGGACCGGGCCCGCAACCCAGGCACGTGGGAATCGAACCAGCGACCCTTCAGTTTGCTGGCAGGCACACAATCCACTAAGCCACACAAGCCAGGGCCCCCACCCTACCTCTCTTTAACCCACTCTAGTCAGGCTTCCCTCTCTTTCCCTTGACTATAGCCTCTCTCATCCAGGTCACGAGCAACCTCCACAATGTCACCTCTAATAACCCTGTTTCCACTCTTCGCTGTGTCTCAGCAACATGAGGCACAGTCAACCCAGCCCTTCTTCTTCAGAGACTGTCTTCAGTGGAAAGTCTCCCGTGACCCCACCCCTGTCATGTCCACCAGCAGATGGGTAGACAAACAAAATGGGTGTGTGCGTATAAATCACATACGTTCATAATGGAGTATTTATTATTCAGACTTAGAAAGGAAGGAAATTCTGACACATACTACGATATGGATGAATTTTGAGGGCATTACACTAAGTGAAATAAGGCACAAAAAGACAAGTTTTGTATGGTTTCACTTACAGGACGTATCTACTGTAGTTGAACTTGTAGAAACATAAAGTGGAATGGCCGTTGCCAAAGGCTGGGAGGAGAGGGGAGTGGGCAGTTCACATGTAACGGGTACAGGGCTTTAGTTCTGCAAGGAGATAAAGTTCTTATGATGGGTTGCACAATACTATGAACGTACTTAACACAGCTCCACTGGACACTTACAAATGATGAAAACGGTATGTGTTTTTACCAGAATGAAAGAGTTAGCATCTGGACATCAAAGCCTATTTCCTCACTGAATTCCATTCTAAATTGTGTGAACGGGTCCTGCCCAGAGTCAGAATCCGCCTCTGGTCTGCAGCACAGTCCTGGTGAAGAAACACACAGCAGCAGCCCGAGCTTTGGGGCGGGGGGGCTTCCCTCCGCTGTCCAAACAGCCCACACTCCCCAGCAGCCCCTTCTCTGCACAGGAATTAAGACTCGTGTATCCCCCGGGGTGGGTGCAGAGAACCAGGGAGAAAAGGGATGGAGGGAGAGAAGGCTGAAGGCAGCAGATGGCTGGGGAGGGAGGAAGGGAATGAGCAGGTCTGGACTGTAGGCATCTGGTGCTTCTAGAGACCTGTTCGAAGGCCACACAGGTTGGTGGGGACACAGGCTTTGGCGTCAGGCCTGCTTTGAATCCTACCACCCCCATGTTTTTTCGCTGTGCGATTTTAAATGCGTCTTTTGTTGTTGTTATTAACCTTTGGTTTTACTACTAAAAGCCTTGGTTTCCTCATTTGTAAAAAGGATGTTACGGACCTCATGGGGCTTTTGTGAGGATTCCTGTGTAAATAAAGTCTTTAAATCATGCCTGGCAGACAGATGGCCTCAGTCAGGGAAGCAGAAGGAAGAGGATGAAGAGGAGGAGGAAGTGAGTGGGTGGGAAACTCACCCCCTGAAAGAAGAGAGGAAAGGGGGTTGAAAGCCTAGTTCTAGTCCAGAACCTTCTACTAGCTCATTGGTGGCCTTCAGGCAAGTCCTTTTCAGCCCATTTCCACCCCTGAAAAATGACGTCTGAGGTCTCTCGTCTAAAAAGGTTGATCAGTCTGAATCCTCTGCGCTCCAGGTAAGTTCCCTACCCCGTCCCCCCGTCCCCCAACTCACTGTCCACCACCTCTGCCCTAGGCAGGGCTAAGGACGCCCTCTGGAGGACACGGGAGGAATAGACACAGCATGGCTGGGAGATGCCCACAATTTGCCTCGGCAAACAAAAAATGAGAACATGACCTTGTAGACCAAGACTATTATAAAGCAGGGAGCAAACACAGGGTGACCTGAATGGGAAGGGCTCCTAACTTGATGCCACTTTAAAAAGTACTGGGGAGAACAATTAAGTTAGTTATCTTCTACTGTCTGGTCAGCCTCATGTCAAGTATCTTCTACAATATATACATTTGTTATAATGTATGGTCAGCTACAGTATATGAACATTGTTACACTATATGAATGTTGTTATAATCTATAAGTGTTGTTATAATCTAGGAACACTGCCACCTCCCCTGAGGTTTACTCTGAAATAAGAATGTTTGGGACCTCTTTCAGGACCTAATTAATAGGTATCTTCCAAAGGCATTTCTCAGGGACTTAGGAAAAGACAGAGAAGCAAACAATTCACTCTTTTCTCCCTCGTATGTCCAGGTGGTATTGATTCAAAAAGGCTAAAATGTAACTCATCAAAATGAGGACCAGTCATTTGTTCAGACTCACTTAACCAATACGTATTGACGACAGCAGAGTGGATGTATTTTCCATTCGTCTTCAAATGCCCTTGACCAGCAGAATTCAGTCAAATGTTATTATGCCTTTATATTCTCTTAGACAAGTCTAAGGCATTACCACCCCTCTATTCTAAGTGATAAAATGAGGTGGATATGGTCCCTGGACAGAATGAAAAGCACAGATCAGGAACTCAATTTTTTTTTTTTTTTACAAGGGGGGATCCTGACTGGTTACTTTCAGGGATGCAATGAGATAAGAGTTTCCTTTGGGCCCCGGCTGGTGTGGCTCAGTGGGCTGAGTGCCAGTCTGTGAACCAAAAGGTTGCTGGGTTGATTCCCAGTCAGAGCACATGCCTGGGTTGCGTGCGGGCCAGGTCCCCGGTTGGGGGCACGTGCAAGGCAACCGATGGATGTTTCTCTCCCTTTTCTCCCTCTTTTTCCTTCTCTCTGAAAATAAATAAATAAAATGTTTTTCAAAAAGACAATGTTGTAAGTATTTTTTTTAAGTTTCCTTTGGAGGAAACGCTACCTTACATGTATTTTTAGAGACTATTGGCATTAGAGAAGAAATACTTTTCTCCAGGTCATAGAAGAAATAAATAGAAAGCAGTGATCTAACTGTATTACATTCAAGGCTGGGCATGACCGTCTCACACCACCAGTTTTATAAGCAGTTTCTCACCCACCTACTCAGTGTCTGCTTCCCAGGCCAAAGGGGGAAGGAGTGAACAGGCTAGAAGAGAACCTTGGAGGACCATTATATCACTGGCGCTCGTTTGCAAGGCTAATTTGCAACGTGATGTAGCTGGCAGGACTGGACAACTTGGCTGAGCAGAAAGAGACAATTCCTCTAATGCCTGGTCACTAGACAGTCATTCATCTGTCATTCATGTCATCGGCAAATATTTACCAAACACTTCTGCATTCTTGGCACCATGCGAGGCAGTACAGATACCAAAGTGAACAAATCATGTTCCAAACAAATTTCACAGAATCAGTATCACGCAGACCATATTCTCTGGTGATAACATAATTAAAAAGAAATCAGTTAAAGAAAAGATAAACCTCCATAAATGTGTAAAATTTTAAACTCATCACTAAATAAATCATAGACCATAGAAGTAGCCGCAATAAATCAGACAATTCCTAGTACTTAATGACAGTGAAAATACTACATATCCAAACTTGTAGGACAGAGAGAGAAATATATGGTCTTAAATGCCGATATTCAGAAAGAAGATAGCCCTACACTTGACTTAAGAAATTAGGAAAGGAACAAAGAAATCCAAAAATTAGAAAAGATAATAAAGAGCTAAAATAAATGAAATAAACAGCAAAAAAGTAAAAAAAGAAAAGAAATGAAGATCAACAAAGCCAAAAATCGGTTCTTTAAAAATGGATTTGATTTTAGCATTTAAAAAAAAAGAGTCTGCACAACAATATTAGGAAAGAGAACAGCGACAGAGTAGACTCAGTAGACTTTAAAGACAGTACTAAGAACACTATGAAAAAATTCATGCAAATGAATCTAAAAACTTGAATGGAGAAATTCTTACAAAAACATAACTGTAAAACTGACTTAAGGAGTAAAATGTCCAAATAGTCCTATAACTCTTAAAGAAATTATATCAGCAGCTAAAAATCTTCACACACACACACGCACACACAAAACAGACCTCAATGATCTTATAATAGAGGTCTAAACATTCCAATACACATTCCAATAAACTTTCTTTTCTAATAAACTTTTCATGAACAGACCATTCTAGCCTTCCAGAGAACAGAAAAGAAAGATGATCTCACTCTATCAAGCTAATATGTTGATAGCAAACCCAGGAAGAGTAGTTTTTAAAAGGAATGTGACAGGCATTTTAATACATACACATGATAAAAAAGCCCTAATTAAAATATTCGCCAAATAAATCCAGCAGTTATATTTTAAACAGATTATACTATATCATGACCAACTTAGTTATCCAAGTAATAAATGAAAGGTGGTTTAATAAAAAAATCCATCAATGTAATTCCCTACATGAGCAGATTTTGAAACATAATTTATCTCAAGAGTTGTAGAAAACCCATTTAATAAAATTCAATACCAGTCAATACTTTCAGAAAAAGAGAAAACTTGGCAAAGCTTGCTGTGAATGAGAAAACATTAGACACAGTCGTTTCACTATCAGGAATCAGACAAGGACAGCCACTGTTACCACCCATACTCAGGGCTGTTTTAGAGGTAGCAGCCAATGCAGTAGAACATGAAAAATAAATAAGAAGGATAGAAATTAGAGAACCAAATCTCACTATTCACAGACAGTGTGATTGTCAGAATAACCCCCAAAATTCTACAGACTGAGTATTGGAAATAATAGGAGCATTTCACAGGCCATTTGGATATAAGATCAATATTCAAAAATAAATTGCATGTCTAAATACTGGCAACAATAGAAACACTAAATTTTGTAAAGATACTATTAACATAGCAACAACAACAAAAAAGCTTCCTAGACAAAGACTTCAAGACTTGTTTGGAGAGAATTATAAAACCTCATTGAAAGATATTTAAAGAAGACCTTAAAAGAGGAAGAGATTTGAGGTTCAAGGGTACAAAAAAAACCCAATAAAATAAAGATGTCGGTTCTCTTCAAATTTATCTAAAGATTCAGTGAAATATAATGAAAAGCTCAATAGAGCTTTTGGGTTTTTTTTAAGGCACTTGACTCAAGAATAGCCACTCTTGAAGAAAAAAAAAACATTTTTTAAAGTGGCTTATCTCATAAAACATTATAGAACTATAATCATTAACACTGCATGGCATCGGTGCACAAACCGGCAATGAAAGACACAGAGAACAGAAAGACACAACAGGGGAGGTAACCTGGGGGCACCACGGAGCAACAGAGAGGAGGGATGCAATAAAAAGTGATGGAGTAACAGGCAGCTGTCTGTAGGAAGGAAAGGGTGACCGCATCCTGTCTCACCATACCCACAAATCAACTCCACGTAGGTTCAAGATTCATACGTGAAAGTCAAAGCCTTAAAACTCTTAAAAGACAATATAAGAAAACATATTTATGACCTTAGCATAGGGAAGGATTTCTCAAATAAGCCCCCACAGAAACACTGACTACAAAAGAAAAGATGAATAAATTCAGCTACATGAATGGGGGTTGTCTGTTGTTCAAAACACCATAAAGATATTTGCAACTTATACAACTGAAAAGGGTTTAGTATCTAGATATTAAAAGAATTCAGACAAATCACAAGCACAAAATAAAGAAACTTTAATAGGAAAATGGGCAAAGAGGATGATCAGACTATGTCACAAGAGTAAACACAAGTGGCCAATAAATATGTTAAAAGATGATTAACCTCATTAGTAACCTGGAAAATTCAACTAAGAATAGGAGAAAAAGCATTTTACAATGACTTGACTGGAAAAATCAAGAAGTTTGTTGACACCATGCGCTGGGTGGACTGTAGATCAACAGAGATTTAATCTCCTCGGAGTGATGTGCAAACTGGCGATCCAGAAAACGAAAACACCCCCACCTGCCCTGCAGCCGGGAGAACACTCCGAGCGCCACTCTTTCTGATAGCGAACACCTAAAACGACCCAAGTGTCTTCTGACAAAATAGTAGATCAATACACGGTGCCCTCACATAAGTCTCAGAGTAGAAAAGTATACAAAAGCAAGAAATAGACTACAGCTACATACAACCACATGGATGGGAATCTTAGAAACATGTTGAATGAAACAGGCAAGTCACAGAAGACCCTGGAGGCAGATAGAGGGTCCCATGACAGAGAAGCCCACAGGTCCCCAGGCTGGGTGCTGGGTTCTCCCATGTGCACAGTCGATACGCTTCTGGCTTACATGTGTGACAGACAATTTTGTGCATGTATCAAATATTGCACACGTCCTCTCCACAGTTCAGCTCGCAGTTCACCAAGGCAGACTGACGACAGGGCCAACACACTCATAAAGATTGTGGGGAGCAGTTTTTAAAATGCTCTGGAAACCATTAGTCCTGCAGAGTTCAGCGGCACTCAAGGCTCTACTGCATCTCTAAGGATCCTGTGAAGAAGGCAGGGCAGGAATTTTATCCCATTTGACAGGAGAGAAAACTGAGGTTCAGAGTTTAGGACAAGGTCACACAGCTAGCAAGGGGCTGAGCTGGGAAGACTCTAGTCTATTTTGGATACCTTAGCTCTAAGCTCCTAGAATAATCCTCATTGATTTTTAGAATAGTGTTACCCAACTGCTTATGATTTTCTTTCTGGGGCGCAGCACAGTGGCACACCCCTGACCACTGTCCCAGCTCGAAAGCTCTCAGAACGAGCATCCACACACCGTATAAGTGACCAGCGGGACTTTAAGGGAAGAAGTCAATTGCTCTCTTGAAACCTGTCTTAGGGCTGTTTAGCTATGCATCTGACTGGGCACCTTCTAACGTCACATGCTTTGTGTACTTTCTTTTAATCCTTCCCAAAACATTTATGATAAGGATTATCCTCATATTACAGATGAGAAAACAAAGGCCATTCCCAAGATGCACTGTGGTGAGGAGACAGGAGGCAAAGAAGGACCAACAGCTCTGTACCCGGGAGTGGAGGCAGGTCAAGCGCACGACCAGGGCTACCACCTTAAAATAACACGGGGTCAGGGACACACAGGTACTTTGATGTGGGTGATGACGGAGGTGATGACGGTGGTGGTGGTGGTGACGACGGCAGTTATACATGGTCACAATCTCCGGTTTTTTGTTTTTCCTAAGGGCAGGACCAGAAAGACAGTAGCACAGAAGATTCGAGCAAGGCACTAGACATCTCTTCTTGACTCAGAATGCTGCAACAGCCTAATGTTTCTATAAAGAGAATTCGTGGTATTATTTCCCGGACAACTTATAATGAAAGGGAGCATGAGTTGCCTCTGAGGTGCCCTGTGGGGACCTGTGCACCTGAGCACAGGTGGGCAGTGTAGATGAAGGCCTCGGTCCCCTTCCTTTTTCACTGGTCATTGTCCCCCAACGCACACAGAGCTGAATCAGCCAGTGAGCCCACCCCTTGTTGTCCGGCCCTGCTGGCTCAGACCAGACTCAGGGACCTTCTGCTTCTCCCCTTTCCAGGGGGATGCTGAGGTCCCAGGCACAGCTCTTGCCCTCTCAACGTCTAAACTCCCTTCACCTGGTAAGAGCACCCCACTTTCCCCACGAGGAATCGTCTTCCCCTACTTTGGGTGCACGCGTCGGGGGCGGCTTTAGACCCACCACTGGCTCTGGGTCTGGACTTGAGCCGTGGGCTGAGGGAGTCCGAGCTGCACATGTTGGAGCTCAGGGGTGGGCATGGGACTCAAGCTGGCTACCGGAGCCTGGACGCGTCCTCTTGCCGGAGCTGTAGTGACTGAGGTGTCCTCTCTGTGGGCTGCCGAATTGGACAGGGAAAAGCCCGGAGCCCTCAGGGGCCACTGCTTGAGAGAGGCTGCCGCGAGCATGAGGAAGCCTAAGTATGGGACCCAGGAGACGGAGAAAGAAGAAACCGCGTCCAAATGATGCCGCGTGAGCCCTTGGGTCCCACCATAGCTAAAGCGAAGTCTACTCACGGCCTTTTCCATTGTAAAAAAACAAATTATGCGGGCATGCAGTTTTTCTTAACTCTTGTATCCTGTTGTTCTCTTTTCACCGTTTGCTTAAGCTACCTCGAGCTGGGTATCTGTGACGTGCAGCCCAGAGTCCTGGTGATTTTAATACACTGTGTGTATGCAAACAGCCTACAGTTCCACTGGTCTGCGGAGTTGTGATGTCGGCCTTCACTCTGTCAAAAGCCAGAGCACCAAGAGCAATAAGTGAACGTGTTTCATTTTCAAAGGTAAATATTGAGAAACCTGCTCTGTGTTCTTAGAATCTCCATAGAGCACGCCAGTCTAAAGTAGTCCTTCCCCAACTTTTCCACGTTGAGGCACACACAGAAAATTCTACAAGACTGTAAGGCACCGAGGAGAGTACGCCAGTGATGTGATTGGTCCAAGGACTCAGGCATCCCAAGCCCCTGCCGGCCTTCCCAGAGGCAACCAATCCCCAGACATGCCTCTCCCCCAGGTGCCAGGTGAGCAGCTTCATGAGCGGAAGTAAAAATAGAGCCTTCTCTTATGAAGATGGGAGACCCGCCGTATCCGACGGTACCTTCTCTGTCCTCCAAGCTGGCACGAAGTGCTTTAAAACTGTGAGCCCTGTTTTTCACAAGCAGCCTGCCCCAGGCCAGCTGCTTCTGCACAGTCAGGCTTTCCGGGGCGTGTGGCTCCGGACTTGTGGGAAGGACCCCTCGCTCTGCTGAAACGGCTTTTGCTCTCAGCAGCAGCCCCAGACTTCCAGCCAAGAAACAAAGGGACAGAAGGTCACCGGACTGGGGGCGGAGGGAGGAGTAGCCATAGAGCTGAGCCAAAAGAATGCCATTATTCCAGAAATGATTGAGGAGTTTCTTCAGGACTCGCCAAAGGAGTCGTTCTCTTTGAACTCTGGGGGTTTAAGAATGCTGGGCGTCCAGTCTGCAGATTCCTCCGCTGACCCGCTGTGGTCAAACGAGGACAGAAGGGCAAAAGAGCCTCTTTGCTTTATAAATCCAGGAGCTGGACTTTGTCGACGAGGGGTGCAAAGAATCTAAGGAAAGGCACGTTGCTGTCGCTGTCTTCTTAACAGCCACATCTTCGTGTTTAGCTGGCATGGGTGACCCAGCTTTGTGGGCCAGCTGACCCATCAGCAAGCCAGCGAACACTGAACCGGCTCCGTGTGCCAGAGAGGAGGTGGAGGAGGTGCGAGAGAGACAAATACGTGAGAGCTTTAACACACCGAGAACACAGACACGCTTCTCATGAAGTCTAAGGTGGACGATGACAGACGCCCCAGCAGAGGAACGAGCTGAGTGT
Organism: Artibeus jamaicensis; assembly: GCF_021234435.1. NCBI lineage: Eukaryota > Metazoa > Chordata > Mammalia > Chiroptera > Phyllostomidae > Artibeus > Artibeus jamaicensis. The sequence continues at coordinate 9,058,279 of NW_026521831.1, read as the reverse complement.
TTGGGGAATTCGGCGGGGGGCGGGGAGTGAATTCCAATGGATGGGGTAATAGAGACGAAGAAGGCCTCCAAGAGGAAATCGCATCTGGCCTGGCTCACTGAGGATAAGGAAAAAGAACAGTGTTCCCCGTGTCTCAGATCTCGGACGGGTCCCTGCTGGAAGAGCAGGGCCGTGTCCTAAGTTACGGGCTGAATCCTGTCCCTCCCCAAAGTCCTGTGTTGAAGTCCAAATCCCTCGTGCCCCAGAATGGGACTACTTGAAGATGGTTAGATGCTTTTAAAAAGGTAATGAAGTTAAAATGAGGTGATCAGGGTGGATCTTAATTCGGTGTGACTGGTATCCTCCAAGGATGAAGGCATCTGGACACACAGATACTTGGAGGGAGGACAATGTGAAGACAGCCTTCTACGTGGGAAGGACACTCAGAACAGACCCCATCCGAGGAAGGATGCAACTTCGCTGACTCCTTGATCTCGGATGCCCAGCCCCCAGAACTGCGAGAAAACAAGTGTCTGTTGTTTGAGACCCTGTCTGAGGTATCTCTGTGGCTGCCCAAGGAGACTCGGACCTTCCATGTGCCCGCCCAGCACCTCCCACGCTGCAGCAGGCCTTCCAAGGGGCAGTGACAGTGTCGCCTTCCTCTGTCCCCCGTCTGGACTCAGGGGCGCTGTGGACCAGACCCCGCACGCACGCTCCTGCTCAGTCAGTGGGGTCAGGAGCCTGTGCTGGAATGTGGGCCTGGCCAGCCTCCCCTCCTCAACAGAGAAGAGACAGTTGCACTGTCTCCTAGTGCCCATCCCTTCCTGCTCTATTAACCCTTTGGTGGCTCGTCTGCCTGCTGAAGTACCAGGGTCTTCTGCTTCGGTTTTTGTTTGTTTGTTTTTCCCTCTTTAGAAAGAGTTCATACTGGCGGTCAAATCTGTTCCACGTACAACTCTCGACGGAGCTTGAGTGGGGAAAGAACAGAGGCTCTAAAACTGAAAAGAACACTAAGCGTGGCATTTTTGCGGAGCTGGGTTGGAGGAGGGTTCTTGTGAAGCCGGAGTCTGCTTCGAGGATTGGAAGCCTTTGCCAGGAGCCCATTTTAGGAAGACAGTTCTGTTTATGGCCCCGCCCTGCCCTGCCCTGACAAACACTCGCCTGACCAAACTGTTTAGAACATACAGAAATGAGCACGGCTAAGAGAATCAGAGCTCCCCAAACCGTCCATCGACATCCCGTATTTTGCATCCTCACGACGAATGACTATCTGAACTAATCCTGTGAATCTCCCTCCTCTGGGACGCCCACAGGGAGGAGTGACTTGCCCACGGTCACTCAGCTTCCAAAGCCAGTGTCTTTTCTTAGGATTAAGAATCCAGAGACTCTGGGCTGTCCCCCCGGCTCTGTGAATGACCTTGGAGGTGATCTTGGAGGTAAAGTACATCTCATCCCTGGTCTCCAGGTTTCCCAACTGAACTGTGAATGTCCTTTCTCGGCTTAGACCCCCGTGACAGCCTTGGGCAGAATTAGCTGCTCCCTTGATATTTAGTCCACGGCAGCCACGAGGTGAGGTGGCCCCCAGCAGAGTTGGCAGCACGCCCCCCCCCCCGACACACACACACTCCACTTCCTGTGAGTCCTGATGGGGGGGAGCCCTGCCCCCACCTGGAGAACGAAGCTTCAACCCGATCTAAGCCCACCCTCAGCAATCCTTGGCCACAGTAATAGCTTCAGGGGATCTACAATCACTCCAGATTCTATCTTCAACTCCTCCTTGCCAAGGAAGATAAAATTTTACAGTTCAAACCCAATTCCAGTCTGGCAAAGACCTCAGCTTTGTTCTTTTGAAACCAAAGAGCAAGACCAGGCCCCAGACACTCGCCGGTTCTCAAAGCACCGCTCTGGGGATTCTGAGAAGTGTTCTGTGCAAGCCAGTCATCAAATTTTAATTCACTTACCCAGACGGTCCCCAGGAGGCGCAGAGCCGCGGCAGCTGGGCTGGGCCACACAGTTTGTCACAGTGTGGTGCCGACAAGCCCACGGTCAAGGTTCCTTCCCTCCCTTTGTGCCAGTCTGCTCATCACAGAGGAAGGCCCTGAGTCACAGCCTCAGCCTTCCATGCCCCACCACCCCCAACCCCATCTCCCGGGAGAAGAGTTGGTGTGTGCGCCCCTCCCCACCTGCTCGCAAGGAAGGCAAATGTCGGGGTTCCAGCCCAGCACAGAGACATAGCAGGGGGGACCCACACCTGGCTGGATGTCCTATAGTGTGGTTGGGTGTCTTCCGACAACCCGGCTCGAATCCAGACGGTCCAATTCATTCCCCTGGGACTTTACAAACGTCACCCGCACAATCTACCCACAAAATTCACAGTGAGCTCTAGACAAAGCTCGGGCATGAAAAGTTAAAGAAAAAGGTAACTGGAGAAGTGATCAGACCAAATAACTCCTGGGGTTTCTGTCAGTGTTCGGTCTCCTTCCCCTTGTCACGAGTGGGATGATCGTGAAGCGAGGGGTCCTGACTGAGCCTTCAGTCAGCACTCGTTAACAAATGCCCACCAGGCACCAGCGATGGCTGGGAATACGGCAGAGACAAGGTAAGAGACAAGATAAACAAATAAACACAGCAGACATGGAAACAACATAAGTGTCCGTGACGGATGAGTGAATGAAGAAAATGCAGCATATACACACAGTGGAATATTACTCAGCCATGAAAAAGAAGGGAATGAGTCTACCTCGAGGGCTTTTTGCTGAGTGAAGCGAGATACCTTATGCTCTCATTTACATGGAGTCTTAAAAACAAACAAACTCACAGATGCAGAGGACAGCGAGGTGGGGCGGGGGATGGGGTGGGAAAAAAGGGTGAAGGGGGTCAAAAGGCACAAACTTCCAGTTATGAACTAAGTCACGGGGACGCAGCGCACAACCTGCTGACCGTCGTTAACGATACTGTATCGCACATTCGAAAGGTACTGGGAGTAAACCTTACACATCTCGTCACAAGAAAAAATATTTTCCTATACGTGGTGATGGATGTTAACCAGGATTATATTTTTCTGTGTGGTGGCGGATATTAACTGGGGTTATTTGCTTAGGCATACAAATATCAAATCATTATGCTGTACACATGAAACTATTATGTTCTATGTTGCCCTGGTCGGGTAGCTCAATTGGTTGGAGCCTCATCCCACTACACCAAGGTTGCAGGTTCGATCCCTGGTCAGGGCACCCACAAGAATCAACCAGTGAATGCATAAGTAAGGGGAACAATGAATCGGTGTTTCTCCCCCTCTTTCCCTTCCTCTCTCTCACTCTCTAAAATCAATAAATTAAAAAAAATTTAAATGTTATATGTCAAAATACCTCAGTATTAATTCATTAGTTAATTAATTAAAAGATAACTATCAGTCAGTGGTTCTCAAAGTGTGGTGCCCAGACCAGAAGCATTAGCATCCCTTGGAAATCCTGGCCTCGTCCCAAATCTGCTGAACGAGAAACTCTGGGGGGTGGAAGCCAGCAACCCTGTGTTTGAGCTCCTCCAGGCGATTTTACGCATGCTCAAGTTTGTGACGGACAATAATGACAAGGGCTGTGATGGAGAGTGACCACAGGCTTATTTGGACAGGTTGGTGAAACTGAGGTAATATCTAAACTAAGCTGAAGCCTGTAAGAGGAGAAGGAGCCAGCGATGAGAAGAGGCAGAAGAGTCCCAGAGAGAACGGCGCGCACAAAGGCCCCGCGGTAGGAAAGGGCCTGATCCATTGGAGGAAAAGAAAGGAGGCCAGTGGGCCCCGTGAGCCACAAAGAGCATCAAGACATCTCAAGGGCAAGGCAGGGCCTGAGAGTCAGCCGGCCTACTCTCTGGTGGGCCGCTCCCACGGACAAACTGTGGGTGCTGGGATGGGACAGTCCCGCAGCCCTCCCAAGTTCTGTCCAAAATAGGGAAACCATTTTGAGCCTGCCTGCTGGGCCGTTTGAGAATTCAGTGACTTAGCGAATGTGAAAGCGTTGGGAAGAGCGAGAGGCAGTGTCCAAGTGGGAATTATTATCACAATTAAGGGAGTCGATTAAGGATGTAGCCGCAGAAACCAGCATCCCACAGTGAGAAGCCAACTGACCACAGGCCAGCACCGCCTGGCCCCCGGCCAGTGGCTGTTCTCTGGAGCCAAACAAGGTTGAGGGGATCCTTTCAAAGGGGCCCCGTTAGGAGGTCTGCAGTGGGGGCTTTTCCAGAAAAAGGCTGAGAGTGGAGCACCCTACTGGTCACTCTAAGGGGGTTCTTGCCTTCATACCAAATTGGTATTTTACTCCAGCTGCTTGCAAACCCTCCCCAGGTGCTGTGAGGGCAATGCCAGATGTCCCATGGAACCAGGCCCTGTGTTTTCACCATCTGACTGATGCCCCTTCCCTGCAGGCACTCAGAGAAGGGCCCACCTCTGCCTCCAGCCTAAAGGAACAAACTTTCAGGCACAAAACTTCCAGGACTCTGGCCGGCTCCAACCGGGACTCCGGGAACACGCAGGTGGTATTACTATGAGGTGGCCCAGTGATTAGCCCCCAGAGCTCGGACTAAATGCAACATCAACGCCTCAGAGGACAAGACACTGTCTGCAGAATCCACCTGCCTGCAGAAGGTCCCCTCCACCTAGATTTTCACACCCTGAGTAGTCGGGGTGGAGGGCGCCTTAGAGATGTGGTCCAGCCCCTCTGGTATCAGTGAGAAAAAGGAGCCAGAGAGAGAAGGGACTGGAGCCACAGCCACCCACGGAGCCTGCTGCAGCACCAGGATGGGACCAGGACCCCAGTTCCCTGGGCCCCACAGCAGGCATCTTCTCCAGGCAGAGGTCAACGCGCCGCTCTGCCCCTGCAGACCCAGGGCTCACAGAATAAAGCCCGAGCCACTGGCAGAGCAACGCAGGCCCCAGAGTCCAGGCGACCTTCTCGGCCCCCAGTCCACGGCCAGGCCGGGTCTCCTGACTGGGCAGGCAGTCAGCAGGCTCACGGCTGAGGCTGGCCTCTGCATGCTTCGTCCATGCTCCCTGAAATTTCTAGCCTCCAAGGCTTTGTCCCCACTATGCCTTCGACCAAAACAGCCCTTCTCCATCCCTCACATAAAAATCCTCCCAAATCCACATCACGGGCATTGTATCCATTCCCGGAACAGAGTCCCTCTTTCTGGTGGACACTCAAGCCCCCAGCCCCTGGCAATACCGCTCTCGACGCCTCTGCACCAGCTCATGCAAGACGCTGAGGAGTGATGTACACCCTCCCCCCACCCACATCCTCTCTGCTGCGAGGGCCTGAGGGCAGCGACCATGTCTGACGCTTCGTCAGATCCCCTTCCAGCACTTGGCGGCATCGGACACAGAGATGTGCTCAGCGAATGTCTGTCCAAACAAGTGATGCACAGATGTGGGACACCTGTCTGTGTGGACAGTTTCGGGGACGCTCCAGCCGGCACCGGCGGGAGCCTCCTACGTGCGTTTGCCGCCGCTGCGTTGCGCTGGGTCGCAACTATGAGAGTGGGGGGGGGTGGCTTCCCCACTTTCCACCACCCCACCCAACTCTTGGCAAGAGGGTGTGACCTCCCCAGGGCGGTCACGATGGATGATTTATCTTAGTGTGTGTGCACAACACAGACCCCAGCAGTTACATGATAAATGAATCAATGAAGTCCATTAATAATACCAAATTAACCTGTGTGGACATCTAAGACATAATCACCTTTGCTCCTCTGAATCCTACACTTACAATTCACCCCGTATAGCTAGGTGTTCAGCTTGTTCAACAAAAACCTACCAGGCGCTAAAAATACAAGAGCAACCAGGACAGAAAGCTCCCTCGGGATCAAGATGTGAGATAAACAACCACGAATGTCTACTTATCACAGTTAAGGAGCGTGTGCCGAGGGCACAGCCCGGGACTGTGGTCACTGCTAGGTGTGCTTTGAGCTCACGGCCGGCACTGGCGGCCCAGTGCTTCACGCTCCCTCTGCTCACAGCGGCCAGGCCATGAGCGCCACCTCCCAAGTCTCAGAGGCAGAAATCAGACAACTTGTCTTCCTCCCCAGCAGGAATGAAGCAGAGTCGTGGGGGGTGTGTGTGTGTGTGTTTCCATTGTTTCACACCCTCTCCCTCCAGTTACAACCCCCTGATTCCCATGGGAACTACTGAAATGCCAACGCGCACTGGTTCCGGATGCGAAGTCTGTTCTGTCTGACTCGCTGACTCCTGGGGGGTGTTAAGTCATGCAAACTATGTGGAGCTCATAAATCAACTCTGGCTGGGTCTCTTAGTCTGAGGGCAAGCCAGACGGCACTGACAAGTCCCCCAAGCCTCACGGCTCCCCCGGCCCGGCCGCCCGTGGTCCCCTGGAGTCTGTGCATGCTGGCTCCCCAGGGCAGGGCCCGGTGCTGGCTGTCCCGGCCTCCCCTCTGGCCAGACTCTGCCAGCTGGAGGGGAATGGGAGGTCAGTCCCTGACATCCAGTCTGATGTCTGAGGCCCTGGGAGAGAAGGAATCCTGTGAATGTCCTTTCCCTGCCAGCCCCCACGGAGATGGCCTGGGGACCCTTCCCCTGGCCCACTCCTGTTTCCGAGACAAACAGGAGCCCCTGACTGTTACATGTTACATGTTAATGGCATGTTACACAATTGAATGGCACCCCCTGGAGCTGTGCAAGGAGCTGGCCCTGGCAAGAGGTAAATTCTTGGAAGCCAGACCCTCCCCTGGCAGGGAAACCAAGCGCTGGCTTCAAGGTGGGAACACGCACAGCCTGCCGCGGATTCCCCTGTGGTGCACCCCAAGGTGGAGAGTGAAGGGGAGGTGGGTCTCCTCCTAAAGTTAGTCTGACCGGAAGGTTCCCCACGGGCATCTTTTACCATCAGCCTCCAGCTGCAGTGTTAAGTTCAGCTCAGAGTTCAGAGTGCCCACGGTGGGAGGACCACACAGGGTACGGGCCACAGGACACTCAAGAAACACGGAGACTCCTGCTCTGGTCTGCGGGGAAGGTCACCTAATGGAGTGGGGGGGGGTTCTTTCCACTAAGGGGTCAGCCCGACGCCCCAGCACTTCCCCAGTCACAGCCTGCCAGGCCAGTGTGGTCTGGAGTCTCTGTCTGTCTGCGTGTCCATGTGTCCTGAGAAGCTGGCAGCCAAAGAGAGCAGAAGATGACTGTGCCCATGTGCTCCTTGGCCTTGCCAGGGGTGAGGGTCCCGAGAAAGGTCAAGGCCACCTGCCCAAGCAGAGTCAGAGTGAGGAAGGGGAGAAGCGTCAGCATGTGGCACAAGCTGAAAGGCGGTTTTTCCATTCCCAAACCTCCCCATGTGGAACGAGCAGCCAATAGCACCCCACTCTCTGACCTGAGTCTGGGCAGTGATTGGTGGATGTGGAGCAAATGCATCACTGCCCCCGCGGGGAGGCGGAGAGGGTGGCATGACAGCCCAATTGGTCACTGCGGGCATGCAGACTTGACTGTCCGATACTCAGCAGACCCGTTTGCTAGGCCCCAGAACAGCCCCACAAGGAAGGTACTAGGGTCCAGTCTTGTAGATGGACTCTAAGGGTTTAACACCTCAAGTGGGACAACTGTGGGGGCGGGATGCGAGCCCCGGTGTGTCTGAACCGCAGGCTCTTCTCCCGGCATCGCAGCACCTCCCACCACACCCGGCCCGATGAGCCGCCCCCCCCAGGTCCTGTGAGAACATAAAGGTGTTATAACCTGGGCCTGTCAGATCATATTCACACGAGGCTGCTGTCAGCAACATCAGATGGGATTCCTAATCTGTGGTTGTAATCGGTTTTATTGCTCTCATGCACATAGCCTCCATGTCACTAATAAATTGCATTCAGGTGATATTTTCACCTCTTTATTTCATTGACTCCATTCCAGATGGCGCAAAGAGCTCCCAAATTGGGCCATTCTCGCATCATACGGCCGGGGGGAGGGAGCCGCCAATATCCTGCAGGCGCGCCCACATAGCACGTAAGGACCCCGGGGAACATCTGGAGAAGCTACCAGGGACCCACACGAGCAGGCTGTTGTGGAGTTCACCAGGGGCATACTCCACCCACTTCCAGTGAAAGGACATTCAAAAAGAAATCTCCTAGCCTGGATGAAAAAGGAGAAGCTATAGTCACCTTCCTCTGCTTCAACCCATTTGGCACTGTCTTGCCTCGGTGAGAAAGACCAGAACCTGCACCCGCCGGTGAATGAAAGCACACCCGACTGACCAGTCTGCCGAATGGTCTGCTGCCCTGGCCCTGGCACTCGAGGCTCTTTGAGACCTGGCAGGCAGCCGTGACCTCCTGTCCCCCGGCAGGCACTCTCTGGAGACCGGGCCAGAACCACGGAGAGCAGAGCGGAACTGTCCCGCCGTTGAAAGTGCACACTTCTAGCCTCTTGCAACGTCTCTTGCTTTTCCCACACACTGGCTCATTGCAGAGTGGAACATAATGAACAGAAACAAGACCAGACCAAGGAACATAAGGTGAGAGCCAAGAAAAATTTGTAGGTCATTGAGAAAATTGCCACACGAGGCACCGGAGAAGTGCCTACCACACAAAGGCTCCAAGGCTGGGCGAGCCCCACCCACGGGCCCCCACCCCACCGCAGGCCAGGGCCGATTCGCAAAGTTAGCTCCCGCTGTGGGTGGGAGAGGCCGCCTCCCGCAGGGGAACTGGTGCGGCCCTGGCAGAAGATGTTCCTGAGCACGTGGGCTGGTTGACAAGGGGGAAAAGCCCGTGTCACTGAGTCATGCAGATGACGATGAGCTCTGAGAAGACCCAGAGGGTCTGCACACGAGTGTCGGCGCTCCTGCAGGGTGGGGACACATGGAGTAGTGGGACATTCTCGAGTCCGAGAGGACCTGAGAAACCATCTCTCTGGTCCAGGGGTGGAAGCCTCTTGGGCACATGCTGTGAACCCGTTGTGCCGACAGATAAGACCCAGGGGCCCTTCTTGAAATGGTGCTTCTAAGTGCATAATGTTAACAGTCATAGGATTACAAAAGAAAAGCGTTATACTGAAAGACGCTTATCAAGATATTTTACACACAAACCTGTGCTATGGTGATATATATGTTTCTTTGTCAGTGCATTAAACAAGATTGGCAGCAAGACTAATTATTGTCTTCTATGATTTTAAAGTAGGAATAAGTGAGAAAGATATTTAAAAATATTTTAAAATGTCAAATCTTCAAAGTATTTTAGAACTGCTACAGCTGTAGTGGGATGTATAAATATCTGTGTTTCGCCCTGGCTGGTGTGGCTCAGTGGATTGAGTGCTGGCCTACAAACCAAAGGATCACAGGTTGGATTCCCAGTCAGGGCACATGCTTGGGTTGTGGGCCAGGTCCCCAGTAGGGGGTGCCAGAGAGGCAATCACACATTGATGTTTCTCTCCCTCCCTTCCCCTCTCTAGAAGTAAATAAATAAAATCTTTTAAAAATAGATCTCTGTTTCTCTTGTTAATACTGTCCCAGCTACTGCTAACAGTCCTATAACTTATTGCCTATATAACTGAAGGTAATGCTAAATTTCATTACAAGTTAGTGGGGAAAACACACAAAAATGAATCCTCTAAATTCTATCCACAGACCCTAGATTATTTCCTACCCTGATTTCCTGCTATCGATTCTTTTTGCAAATAATAAAATGTAGACCAGAAAGGCCAAGTGACTTCTGTAACGTCACACAGCTAATACCAGCAAGTCTGGGATCAAAGACCAGTTCTTACTGATGTCCTATCAGGTCCTTCACCACTACAGCCTGCTGCCTCTGTGTAGGCTTTAAAACCATTTCTTTTAGATTTCTTTTTGTTTTGTTTTTAAACAAAATACCTTCTTCTAACAAATTCAAACAAACCAAAAATTGCATTTAAGAAAGGGAGTCTCTACCATTCTCTACGTAGAATCCTGTGTAACAGCAGACAGACGGACCAGAACCTCGCTGATGCAAGGGGACCGGCTGCCTCATATCTGCAGGGAGCGAGTGAGAAAGTGCCCTTGGAGTCGGAACCTGCACTTCCCTGGTGAGCCCTGGGCACATGACCTTCAGAGAAGAGCGGCTCTGCATGATTCTTGGGGCCTCTTTGCTGCAGAGATCTCCTTGGAGGTATAGGTCTCCAACCCCTCATGCTGAAAAGCGACCAGGCTTTACCCCCCAACCCTCTAAAAGGCAGGCACTGGCCAAGCTAGTCTCCACAAAGCAGAACAGGCGCTGGCAGAATAACATGACTGGTGGGTGGGAGAATCCACGCTGGGTTGGGAGGCCCGACAGAAAGAAAACAAAACCACAGCAGCTGGAACTGGCCCCCCACTCTCGAGCCAGCCTCAGTGCGAGGTGTTTCACTTGCATTTTCGCCTTCGTTCTCACCACTGTGCTGCGGAAGGAGGCTGGCCCTGCAACCCCCATGCGCAGATGGAAAAACTGAGGTGCAGAGAGGCTGCGCTGCTTGCTCACCCTTCCAGCCATAGATCGGAAAACACCTGAAGCAAGAGGGGACAACCCAAGAAGCGGGGTGCACTTGAACAAGTGTGCTAAGGCCCAGTTCAAAGAACACCCGAGCAAACCCGACTGTGGGCCCCCCGCCCACCCCAGGCCTCAGTGCTGGGCCACCACCTCCCAGGCCTTCCTGGTACCAAAGCCCTCGGCTGCTGCTGCTAAGCCCAGTGGCCAGGGCTTCCTGCATTTTCCTGAGGACTGGGTTTCAAGTTACAGCCCAGGCCTATATAAAAAGTCAGAAGGGAAGCCTGTGACGTCATGGCCGGAAGAGGTTTCCAAGTGTCCTGCCCTTGTGTTATGTGCTGGGAACAAACGCCACCCCAGGACCACTTCCCACTGTTCTGTTCCACCATTTAAATAAACCCAGGCCTTGCTGGTATTTCAAAGCAGAATCTGACTGATGTTGCTGTAAGGGGCTGACCTGGGCAAAGCCCTGCAAGGTGGGTGTGTGCCAAGTTCAGTTTCAGGTCGTTTTAAACGTGTTAAAGAAGTAGACCTCTAGCCCTGACAGTGCAGCTCAGGGGGCTGGGCATCGTCCTGCGAAGCGAAAGGTGGCCGGTTTGATTCCCAGTCAGGGTACACAGCTGGGTTTTGGGTTTGGTCCCCCAGTCAGGGCACCTATGAGAGGCAACCAACTGATTTATCTCATATCACATCAACATTTCTCTCCTTCTCTTTCTCCCTCCTTCCCCTCTCTCTAAAAATAAATAAATAAAATCTTTTAAAAAGAAAAAAAGGAGTTAGGCTTCCAGTACATTTTTGCAGACCCTGAACAAGGCATTTCCACCTGTTATCTGCGAGGCAGGCGTTGTTATACCCATTGTCCAGATGAGAACATGGGGACCCAGCCCTCACAGCTCAGAAGCGGCCAAACCAAGGTGCCAATCAAGACCTGCGTGACTCCTGAGTTCCGGCCCTCCCCACTCCAGGACACCTGTCTTCTCAGGAGCCTGGCGGAGGCCGCCTGGTGTTTCAGTGGCTCGCTTTGTATCTAATCTCCCTTCCTTGACAGCAAGCTCTGGAGGGAGCCCCGTGGCTCTGCCCAGACTCCCTGCCCCCTCCATGCCTGGGCCGGAACCTGGCACCAACAAGGTTCTGTATATACATTGATTGAGTGAATACTGGCTGGCTTTCAGGAAAAATAACTCAAGAGAAAATCTCAGGCCAACAAGCATCCGTCTTCCAAAAGGACCCATATGTGTCGCTCTGCGCCACTCAGGTGCTTTGATCCAGGAGAAAAACCCTGAGCCAGGAGAATACAGGTACTGCTCCATCGCAAGTGGCCAGGAGAGTTTCTGCAGCCCCCAGGTAGCGTGGCTCCAATGAATAGCTGCTTCTACGCCGCAAACACAGGTTACTGGTGGAGTCTCGAAATCTGCCATTGCCAAGTTGATTAGCAAAGGCAGAACTAAGAATGTCCACCCAGAGAGGTGACAAATTGAGCCCCAAAGGAGATGAGTGCTCAGAAGCAAGTGGCATCCACATTCAGGAACCTGTGCCAGAGGCCTCTGAGGCGGCGAGCTGCGACAGGAAGGTTCCTGAACGGGGGATCAAACCCAGGGCACCCCAACCCCGCGGCGCAGCTCACCCCTCTCGCTGAGCCCTCAGCACCACACCATTCTGTTCCCAAGACGTCTTTGGGCCAACTCAGAACCCTTCGTGTGTGTTTGTGCCTTTTGTCTGGGTCTTGGTTGTTTTCTAGGTAAGTAAGGCTTCCTTCTGGCAGCCCTTTCCTCCTTGCCAATTAACCACGTCCTTCTGGTTCTCCATCCCGAGAAGCTGGTCTGCAGATCTGCTAAGGGTCCAAGACTTGGCGGAAACACTCTAACTACATGTGAGTCCCACCACCCTTGTAGAGGTGGCGCTGATACTGAGCACCCCCGAGACAAGATGCCAGTTTTCTTTCTTTTTTTAAATCCCCACCCGAGAATATGCTTATTGGCTGTAGAGAGAGGGGAAGAGAGAGAGAGGAGGAAGAGAGAGAGAGAAGCATTGATCTGGTGCCTTCTGTCCACACCCTGACCAGGAATCAAACCTGCAACCTAGGTATGCGCCCTGACCAGGAATTGAACCCACAGCCCTTTGGTGTACAGGACGATGCTCCAACCAAATGAGCCACCCGGCCAGAGCCCAGTTTTCTAAACAACACAAAACTTTCTTGGCTCCTGAGTCACCGTTCGCTCTGTCTGCGAGTGTCCCAAGTGACGCAGATTTACATCTAGGGGATTATGGACTCAAACCGAACTGTGTTTCTGAAGGAGCACAGTCTAGTCACGTCAAAGAGGAACCCAAATCAGAGATGGGGAGAAGGAAGCTCAGAGGCCCCAGGGACCCGGGTGCCAAGGTCAGGAGCCTGGCCCTGCCTGACCCACAGACACAGGGCATGGTCTAATTCAGGCACAGGGAGGAAACTGCCTTCTTGAAAGGGCCCAAAACTCAGAAACAGTCAACCCCAGTGAAAGGGACGCCTGCCTGCATTTGTAAACTCACACGGACTTCCAGAGATGTAGAAGAAACCAGGGCACGGAGGAAACAAAGGAACAGTGCTGCTACCTGGGAAGCAGTTTGCCAAAAAAACTAGTCCTGAATTGGACCAAGTCTCTAGATCTAAGTCTTACCCGTTTGCAGGAAAACAGAGGGGTGAAGGAGCGTGCGAAATACCACCGCAAGAACGCTACCGGCTAAACCCGGGTGCAGGAAGCTTTACAGGACAAACGACGCAGACTCTTCAACAGGGAAGGGGCAAAGGAAACTCGAGACTAGAGTGAAGAGGGCTGTCAACCAAATGTAACGCTCAGGCCTTGTCTGGGCCTGATTCAAACCAACCGACAGAAACACGGTGTTTATGAGGTGACCGAGGAGGTGTGGACACCACCCAGGTATTGTTGTGGACTTTCGTAGGTTGGATGACAGTATTGTGTCTGTTTTTTAAGAAGAAACCTGTGAACCACACGATCGGGGTTCAATCCCCAGTCAGGGCACATGCCTGGGTTGCAGGCCAGTTCCCGGCAGGGGACTCACGAGAGGCAACCACACATTGATGTTTCTCTCCTTCCCTTCTTGTCTAAAGATAAATAAATAAAATCTTTAAAAAAAAAAAAAAAAGAAACTTTACCTCTGGGAGATACATTCTGAAGTAGTTCACGATACAATTATATGACATCTCGGATTTGCTTTAAAGAAACCCACCAGGTGAGTGGGACGCAGGAATGAGACGGGTGTACACGGCTAATTGCTGAAGCCGGGTGACAGGCAGCTAAGCGTTCACCAAGTTGCTCTGCTTTTGTTGAGGGTCAGAACTTTACAGAACACAAACATTAATTACCAAAAAAACTTTTCAAAAGGAAGGTCCCAGTTTTTAATCATGGCTCCAGCTACCGACTCTCTGAGAGGCTCTGAACAAACCTTTACCTCGCTGCACCCCAATCTCTTCCCCCAGAGCCTGAATGGGTTCAAATCCTGGCTTGGCCCCACCATCCTGTGTGAGCTTCCATGGTTTCCTGACCTCTCTGTGCTCTGGGCGTCAGCACACAATAGGAATAATAATCGTCCTGCCTCGTAGGGCTGCCGTGAGGATTAAACGTGTTCGCTCGTGGGCAGATCCGGGCACATGGCACTCTTGTTTGCTACTGTTACTGTTGTCTGTTACTTTTATCTGGAGGAGGAGGGGGAGGGGACCCCTTTGGAGACGTGGTCTGCCTCTCCTAGAGCACCAGAGTTTCAGAACTGTGTCCCGGTCCTCCCCAGGTGCCGCGGTTCATGCTATGCTTCCTCTGTAGGACTGGACCTGTGTTCTGGGAAACACCAAGGTGCTCCTTCCCTCAGCGGCGACGACAATGTCCCCTCTTCAGTTCTCCCCCTGCCCATTGCCCATGTGCCTTGCTCCCCAGTGGCCTGTTCCCAGGTCTACCTCTCTCTTCTTGCTTCCTGGAGGAGACAGCATTGGACGGAGAGACTCCCTTCCCTGTCCCCTCTCTTGACCCCTCCTCATGAGGCCACCTCTTTCAATGTCCAGAAGGACCCTCTGTAAATCAGGAAACCGTCGGGTGGAGTGAAGGGAAGTTAGAGAGAACTCCGGACTTATGAATGCATAATGCTGAACTTTCTGGAAATGGACGGGCCCAGTGCCAGTCCTCACCAGGGTTCCTAGATTGTATTTTTCCTACAAAAGGACCATTATGAAGGCCCCACATCTCCCGTGTGACAGGGTTAGAGTTGTCACACTGTGCGCTGTCACAGGGACCAGGAGGTGAACAGCTTTCCCAGCTGTGCCCTTATGCTCAAAGGCACTGGGGTCCTGGAAGGAGGTCCGTGGGAGCCAAGGGGATGCTGAGAGCCCCGTGGCCCTTCCCAGCTGCTGTGCCAACGGGGCCTGGGAGACGGCCCAAGACATCAGATGGAGCAGCCCCACCCGAAATCCTGGATTGCCTCGAATGGCCATTATTCCCTCTTCGCTGTGTCAAGAGGCACATGGGTCACTGGGCCTGTCCGGTCGCACAGGATATCCTGGAAGAGCCGCACCCCCACCCCCACCCCGAGTTCTCTGCATTTGCTTGTGAGATCATTTCTCTCTGCAGATGCAAGTGGCCGTGTGGTCGAATTAGGAGAATGCAGAGTGGCTGTCAGGAGAGCGGACCCCCGCCCACCTCTGCACGTATCTGACCCACCGGAGTCCACACTCCCTTTTCTGCAGAAGGAAGACACCAAAGGTAACATGTAAGGTGTCTTCCCATCCCAGTGTCTATTGCTCTGCTGCTTGTTACAAGAAGAGTGTTCTTCTCTTCCCCACCAGAGCTGCAGGCCACGAAGCTTTGGGTCCCACACTCTTCCCCTCTGCAGTCATCTGCATCCAAAGTGACCTTGAACTAGCTCACCCCTTCCCTCCTCCCTTTCTCCCACACCCCACCTCTTGAGACCAGTAAGAATGGAGACATTTGAGTTCAGGTGCGTCCAATTTTCCCTTGTAGCTCTGAAGGACACTTGCTGGCATATTATTTGCACGCATTCAAATATAACAAAACAACTACACAGAGTCTAACCGTTGGTTACTGCTCAACACCCCAGAGCCCTGAAATGGAACCAAAACATATCTCACTAAATGGACTGGGGACATTTTCCCAAACTTCTAGGGTAAAGGAAGGAAATACTAGAACCTCAGGTCACATTCATTTTACCACATCCTTTAAATTTTTCTATTTCTTACGTATGCTTTTCACTCCTCAAACCGTATTCGTGTAACAGGATATGTATGTAATTTATACATTGCATATAATGGGTGTCCAGGGACAAAAAGACTTGGTGCCTGAGTCACATGATCACAAAAGTTGGGAGCCATCATCACACTAGACCATCTCCCAAAGCTGCAGACAGACACAGAGGGTTTGGTCCGGCCACAGCCGAGCGGCCAGGTGTGTGGGGAGGGAAGTCCAGGTTACCCTCCACCAAGGCCACGCTGGCCACCAGAACACCAGGCTCCCCGGGGCCCCCGTCACACCACTCGCCGACCCCTTTGGGACTCGTGGCAACCTCCCTCACCCCAGGGGAGTCCCTCTTGCCATCAGCGAGGCTCCTTATGGCCACAAGGGCTTGGCACCCACTCAAGAACCCACTCTCTTTCCAGAACGGTGGTCTTGGCCCTCACGACTTCTTCTATTTCAGGAGCACACATCCCGCTCAGGGGTGGGGGGTGGTGTTGGAAAGAAAGCGCTGGTCCTTTCCAGGTCTCATTCTGTGATTTGCTCACTAAGAGTGAGCAGTGGCATTTGTCACTGAAGAGGGAAACTCTGAGCTTGGTCTTTAAACAGACAGGTGATAGGATAGAAAGATGAATGGGTGGGAGGATGGATGGATGGAAGGTAGACAGATAGATAATAGAGAGACGGATGAAAATAAAGAGAAATCAAATAGGCTTCCTGGAGAACTGTTGTGACCACCAAACCCAACTACTCCTCAGACAGGAGGGCACCCAGAGACACAGGCTGCAAGGTAGGTCAAAAGCAAGTCACTGCTTCTCTGCTGCACTGAAGGGCGGCTAACGACCCGTCGGGCTGGCCCTGCCAGCTAGAGCGCGGCCTGCCGCAGAGCACAGCGGACAGGAGGCTCGGGACCCCGGGCTACTCACCCACACACTGGTTGCCTTCGTCCATCTGGAATCCGAAGCGGCAGATGGGAGGCCTCGAAATCGTGGGGTAGTTTGGGGCCGGCAGCGGTGGGGCAGCTGCTGGGTAAGGGCCTGAGTAGGAGTTCGAGTAGGGGTTCGAGTAGGGCCCTCGGTACACCGGGTTCGTCCGGGGGATGCACAAGTACCCGCCGTTCTGGTTAACACACATCATGTCTCCTCGGCAGGCCTCGGGGATGGTCCGGCACTCGTCGACGTCTGCAAGGCCACGGAAGACACAGGCGTGAGTGGCCCCCTGGCCGCGCACGTGGGGGGCTCAGTTAGGCAGACCTCTGTGCCAAGAAGAACCCCACTCTGCCCGCATCTGCTCCCAAACAGTGCCCATCGCCGACAAGTGCACCACAGGTTTGTCACCTTGAGTCAAAATGATCAATGTCCCCCAAACGTCAGCCATCAAATGCCACCATCAGGATCTTAGCCTTATCCTCAAACGCCTGTAGTATCAGCTGCTTGATACTTTTTAAGACATGAAACTACATTTGAAACCCAAGTGAATGTTTTTTTAAAATTTTTACATGACTATAGCAAATGAAAAACGCTATCTGTTAGCATAAATAGAAGGTAACAGAAAAAATAAACATATGACTATTAAAATAAAGAGTGTGCATCTGTGGGGGCCAGCATGTCAGATACACTTGTATACCCACAGGATGCTCAGGAAACCCTGGGGCCGACCTGGAAACCATGTCTGCTCCAAACAGCAGCGGGGCAGGGAACGAAGAGCCCCTTGCTCCAAACGAGGCTTGGCTGAGAGCTAGTTCCTGGTTAAGACGCTGGGGCCCCACTTGGAAGTCAGCTCACACCATGCCAGCAAGCGGGGCGCACTGCCAGCCAGGCTGGTGCTCCGCCCGCTCTGCCTGAAAGGAGAGGTGGGTGTTCCAGCCTCGCTGGCCCAGGGCAGGGGCAGCCTGAACTCTGGCCGCAGCCTGAGATGGGCAGCTGACCTGCTCCCCCTACACACGGGGCTCTCCCGCCAGCCTTGGGGGCTGCTCCACGTGGGACAGGAGGCTGGTGGGGATGTCAGGATGCTGACGGCTCACCCCAGCCATCTCACCTGGGAACCCCCCACCAGCTCCCACCTTGGGAAAGCAGAAGTGGGGGCTCTGATGCCCCAGTCAGTAGCTGTCAGCCTGAACTCATCCATGAAAGCGGTGCGTTGGGAGGAATTATAGTTAGCTATAAAAAAGAAGAAACTTTTACCCTTTGCAACAGTGTGGATGAACCTGGAGAACATTATGCTAAGTGAAATAAGACAGTCAGAGAGAGAGAGACAAATACCATATGATTCCACTCATATGTGGAATCTAATGAACAAACTGAACTAACAAGCAAAACAGAGACAGACTCGTAGATGGAGAGCAGATGACAGCTGGTCAAGGGGGAGTCAGGGGGTGGAGGGACTGAGCAAAGAGGAAAAAGGACTCACGGACAGCAGCGTGGTGACTGCTGGGGAGGGGGTAGAAGGGGACTCAGTGGTAACGGGAAAAAATACAATAAAGATTAAGATAAAAAAAAACAGATAGGCCATACAGTCCAGCAAGTCCATGTCTGGGCAAACATCCAAGGGAAATGAAAATGGGGTCTCGAAGAGGCACCTGCACCCCCATGTCCACCGCGGCCTTATTCCTGGTAGCCAAGGCATGGAAACAACCTGTGTGTCTATCCACAAATGAATGGATGCATAAAGAAGATATCACACACACACACACACACACACACACACACTGGGAATATTACTCCAGGCACAAAAGAAAGCAATCCTGCCATTTGCAAAGACACAGGTGAATCTTGGAGGTACTGTTCTGAGATAAGTCAGGCAGAGAAAGACAAATACTACCTAACCTCGCTTATATGTGGAATCTAAAAAAGCCGTACTTAGGAAAGTAGTGAGTAGAACGGTGGATGCTGGGGGCTGGGGGAAATTGGGAGAGGCTGGTAGAAGGGTACAGATTTCCAGCTATGAGATGAATAAGTTCTGGGGATCTAATTAATGCACAGCCCTGGGATTATAGTTAACAGTGCGCATTACATACTGAGAAAGCGCTAAGAGAGTAGGTCTTAAATGTTCTCATCACAAAAAGAAGGGAGAATTATATTATGTGATGGAGGTACGATCAAGAGCTATGGCGTTAATCATATTTCAATATATAAGTATATCAAATGAGCATGCCGGACACTTTAAACCTACCAAATGTCATATGTCAATTACATCTCGGTTTAAAGAAAGAAAGAAACTCCATTTTGCCAACGATTCACATGAGCGAGGACCTGGGTTCTCCCCCCGCAGCGTCCAGACAGAACGGGCGCTGCTCGCCCGTGGGGAGCAGCCTGGTCAGACCTCTGTCGAACTCCCGACCTCCCGACCCCTGAGATAATACATTTGTGCTATTTAAACCTCCAAGTCGGTGGCCATTCGTTACGGCAGCCTGCGGACACTAAGGCTGATGGAGAGCTCGCTGGGGACAGGGATCAATTCTTACCCATCTTTGCCCCCTCCCAGGGCTCACCCCAGTGCAGGGGACGGGTGACGGGAACAGAGAAGGTGACGGATGAAAGGGTGCCGTTGACTTCAACCCCCCTGTGGCACCCTGTGGTACCGTTTTCCTCCGTGGGCCAGGCTTGTACAGACTCCACGGTATTGGGCAACAGCTAAGGGAGACACAGCCCTGCCCCGCGGCTGCCACCACCTGTCCCCTCCATGAGCCTGTCCCCACAAAGGGTCTTCCGTGGCCTCTTACCTAAACACCGTCCTGACTGGCGGTCCAGGTCAAAGCCGTTAGTGCATTGCTGCTACAGGGAGGAGAGAGAAGAAAGAGGCAAGGTTGTTTTACTGACATATTTTTGTTTAACTCTAAAAGCATTTGAATGGTATCACAGAAAGCTCAGGAAACAAAGAAAATAAAACATCCACAACAGCAGCATGTGTTACAACCCCACTTGTCCTTTTTGTGCACAATCATTTCACACTTAGCCTTACTTTTTAAGTCCCTGCACCATTGCTTCAAAACCCCTGTTTTGAGCAGAGGGTTCCGGGGTTGTTTCACGCTCTAGTCACGAAGCACAACGATCGCATCTGATGCATCTGATAAGGCACTTCCTGTGTCCGTCCACAGTCGCTCTCTCTGGGTGCTATTCAACCTCCCCCTCTCAGCACCCATCAGGAGTTCCTTGTACCCTATGAACTCCTCTATCTGATCCTGAGGTCTGCACATTAAATAAAAGCTACTCAGCGATGCAGTCTGTTTTCTAAGAAAAGTAGATTAAAGGAAATGCCTCCATTTCAAATGCAGCAAGACAATTCCACAAGGACACAGCCAAAAATAGATCTCTAAGGGTCCCCAAGGGTTGTAGGCTTCATGTACAACATGAGTTACAAGTTTCTGCATTTAGAAAATCTGTCACTGGGCCTTTCGGGAAGCCCCTGGAGCCTGCCATTTGTAGGAGGAAGGCCACAGGAGTTCCGCTTCCCTGAGCTGAGGGGTTTAGGCTGTATGCCTGGGAGTACGTCAGGTGTCTTAGAGCCTTGGAGCAAAAGAGACTGAGCGGACGAGCCAGGAGGCTGTGCTATAAAGCTCAGGAAACCAGCAGAGCTGGGTGCCAGCCCTGGCTCAGCAGCTAATGCCAAGTGCAGACACGCAAGGGGCACTGCTGCCCAGAAACAATGGAGCACATTTGACTTAACATTTAAGATGAGTCAAGACACCCCCCACAGGGACACAAATGAAGGGGATGCTCCGATGATAAGAATCTCAGTTTGGGAGTCAGGGCACTGAGGTCCCAGGCCTACCAATTCTGAACTACATCGCCTGGGGCAAGTCTCCGCTAATCTCTGTGTAAAGAAGAGCTTGATTTAGGTGAACTGTGAAGCCCTTGCCAAGCCTAGGATTGCAAAAGGCATGGCCAGACATCCTGATTTGTAACACGCTTCCAGGTCGTTGATAAAACTAAAAGCTTACCTGTGCATTCCCAGGACTTGGAAGACAGAACGCCAGAATGGTAACAGTGAGTATCCTGCGGAGAGCGAAAAGTGACGTAAATGCCTGAGATACTTTCCGGATCCAGGTCTGGGGGTAAAGGTGGATCTCGTGCTGCTGTGCATTTACAATGGCGATGTCACCTTGTGCTTATACCAGGGGCGGCGGGAACTCTGGAGAGACCAAGGGGGACCCTGGATACCCCAACATCCCATACAGAATGGGCCTCTTCTACTGGTTTTATACGTTGGGATAATGTGTTAGATGGCATTGTTTTTTTCAACAAAGGCTTTGCTACTTCAAAGAACAAATCTGAAACCCACTGCTGTGGTATGAACAATGTATCAGCCAGCTGCTCTGATCTCACTGCTTACAAAGAGATGGGCCTGAGTCTCAAACACCTTTATTAAGAAATGGTGACAGAGGAAGGAGCCAGCATGCCTATGATAAAAGGAAAGGAAAGGTGGATCCCAGAAAGTCACCCAACCCCCCACCCCAGCACGCTTCATGCTGGCCCTGTGGGAGAAGGGGAGGAGGGAACCTGGGCAACAGGAGAAGAAGCACAGTGGGAAAAATTCGGGGAAGCCACGAAATTGGGAATCGGGCCAGCTTTGACACTCACAAGCCACCAAACCTCTCTGAGCCTGAGATTCCTACCCTTCAACCACACAAGTTTCTTCCCCACAAAAATCGTAGTTGCCAATATGCTTTAAAAACACAACATTGGGCCCTGGCTGGTGTGGCTCAGTAGATCGAATGCCAGCCTGCGAACTGAAAGGTCGCTGGTTCCATTCCCTGTCAGGGCACAAGCCTGGGTTGTGGGCCAGGTCCCCAGTAGGGGGAGCATGAGAGGCAACCACATATTGATGCTTTTCTCCCTCTCTTTCTCCCTCCCTTCCTGTCTCTCTAAACATAAACAAATAAAATATTTTTAAAAAAATAGAGTTACCATATGACCCAGTAATTCCAATTCTGGGTATATGCTTAAAAGAATTAAAAACAGGGTCTCAAAGAGATGCGTGTGTACCCTGGTGCATAGCAGCACTGCACAACAGCCGGAAGGTGGAAGCAACCTTCCACTCATGGATCAGTGGACAGATAAACAAAATGCGGTATCTCCATGCAATGAAATATTACTCAACCTTAAAAAGGAAGGGAATTCTGATACAGGCTACAAACTGGATGGACCTTGAAAACATCACGCTAAGTGAAACGAGCCAGTCACTAAAAGGCAGATACTGTCGGATCCCACTGCGGGGGGTGCCTACAGCAATGCAAATCATAGAGATGGAGAGTAGAAGGGTGCTTCCCAGGGGCTGGAAGAAGGAGAGACTGGGAAGTTGTTTAATGGGAACAGTTTTAGTTTTGCGAGGTGAAAGTTCTGGAGGTTGGTTGCACAACGATGCGAATGTTAACACTACTGAACTGCACACTTAAAGTGGCTAAGATGGTAAAAAACCAAAATCTATGCAAATATACAGCTTTATTTGGTGCTATCATTACCCAGTTCAACGGGGATTTATCTGAGGGATTTACCTTACAGGTGTGGACCTCAGGCAGAAGGGCTACAAAACTAGGACCCAATGCCTGCCCCGGAGAGCTGGTTGGGGAGATACATGAATTAATAATATCTACCTATTTTGGTCAGGACACTGACAGAAATACCCATTGAGTGCCATGAGAGCCGGGCTGGAAGTTAGGGAAAGGGAGGTCAGGGAAGGCTTCCTGGAGGAGGTGATCTCGAAGGCTTCTTCAGCAGAGCGGTGGAACCTGGGACCTGGTTGGATTCAGTGACATGTTCCTGTCAAATAAATCTGCACTGTATAATCCCTCCCTTCATAACGAGAGTGTTCAGCCCACTATTAAAGCTCACCCAGTTCAGGAAACAAGGCCCATCTGAGTTAACAGCTTTGGGTACTTGGAAGCCAAGGACCCAAATTAAGTACCCTGGGATTAAGGTGGCATCCAGAGGGGACAGAAGCCTGATGTGGCACTGAAGATGCCAGCCCAATTCCTTCATCTAGTCTCCAGTCCAAAGACTGAAGACCCTGAGCGTCCACAAGTTTTTATTTCATCCGAGTGCTTGCATGAGCCAAAGTTCTAGAGCGCTGGAGACAGCTCTGACCTTACACAGCGCAGAGCCAAATCCCAGGGCTTTTTGATATTTGCAACGGCCAGATTTATATCTGGAAGGAATGAAAGAACAATAACAAGTTTATTTTCCAGGCTGTAGATTATGAATTTCAATGTTTTCCTGTCTCTTCGCATGAGGTTTTCTTTCGGTGAGTTACAAAACCCCGTCTCGTTTATGTTGGAGACGGAACAGGTAGCCTGAACGCCGTGGACTCCAAGAGCTGGTGGAAAAGGCATGCTCACCCCATCGCTCCCCCTACTCCTGACTCTCCCGTTCCCTTTGGCAGGACAGCAGCTCCTGAGACAGGTCCCCTCTGTGAGGGCCAGTCTCCAGCCCAGCCCCTGCAAAAAGCCACAGCTGGGTCCTGGGGGCCAGGGCAGCTCTAGGCTGACTGAGAGGGCTTTCTAAAAAGCGAAGTAATACCCAAGCATGCTGCTCTCGCTTGTCACAAACAGTTGCACCTGGTCGAGAAAAACCCTAGCAAACCACAAAAAAATGAACTAACTGCAGGAGTACTAGGGAAGTCTCGGGTGCTCCTAACTGGTCCATGGGACTTTGGAAAACAGGAGGGTCCACCCACCTTGTGCATCATCCCAGCCACCGCGGGGAAAGCCAGAGAGGCCAGCAGAATCTCAGGGCTGGGTGCCCCCACTCCAGGATGGCACTATGACCCCTTCGTTTTCAGCAGAGGCACGCACACACACGGCCTGTCTAAAGCAGCTACGCTTTCGAGCCTTTGCTCAGGAAAAGACTGGGCAGATATATTCTAGACAGGGTTCTTCACAGTTGGAGGACTCCTTGCCTGGAATTACAATTTCCTTAAAGAACAGCAAAAACGTTTGCTCACATGTAGTTCTGTCTGCGGTCCCTTTTCATTGGCTTGAGACTTCTGGGGCGCATGCCCTTCCTGGACCCCGCATAAGGGGCAAAGCCAGCCCGGGATGTGCAGCCCCTCCTTCGCTCGTCCAACAGCCAGTGCAGCAAAATAATTGCTCGGGAACCAGTCCTGGCTCTCCCCGATTGAAAAAAATACATAAATTTTTGGAAAGACGGCACACTAATTTGCTGCCCTTTCCGAAAAGAAAGAGGAACCAAGCGCTGAGGTTTTTGCAGACCTCTGTCGGATGCTGACTCTGAAACTGTATTCTAAAACACCCACTCCCAAAAGAGGGCTTCAAGATGAAAATTACAGAGGCGCAGCTTTTTATAATT
The DNA here is from genome assembly GCF_021234435.1 of Artibeus jamaicensis. Lineage (NCBI taxonomy): Eukaryota > Metazoa > Chordata > Mammalia > Chiroptera > Phyllostomidae > Artibeus > Artibeus jamaicensis. Next base: position 9,034,296 of record NW_026521831.1, on the reverse strand, counting down.
AACAATATCATTGCATCACTAGCGCGTGCCTTTTCCAATATCCTGACACCGCCTGAATCAGTCATAGCCATTTTCCACCCATCAGGTTTTCGGGAAGGTTTCCAGACCCTGGAGGGAAAAGTCCGGAGGGGAGAGCCTACCTTTTAAATCCTGGCATGTCCAAGATGCGTGAGCCGCGGAAGCAAAGCGGGGAAGAAAAAGCTGGCCGTGCGGGACCCTCGGAGCAGTTCCTGAACTTCGGCCTCTTCTGGGCCCGTGGGGCTCGCAGATATTGTATTCCAGGGGGGGACAGTGAGCCGTGCAGAGGACGAGGGGAGAGCCTGGGTCCTCCGAGCCACTGGACAGCCCACAGCGAGAGCACCTGGTTTTGCTTAGCCCTCTTCAGTAATTCAGCATTAAACCAATTGGAGGAGGAATGTTAAAAATGAACACTTCATTTTCTAAGTATGTTAAACAATGCAAATGGGGCCTCAGTCTGGACACAGCTGGTTCAGATTACAGCGCTCACAACAATCTTGGGGCGTCTGCCAGGACCCAGTGCTCGGCGCTGGGAGGAGAGCGCTTTCCTCGGGGCCGAGCAGCCGCACTCGGGCCCCCAGCATCTCCGCTGGAGGCGATTGGCGGGCAAGTGCCGGGGAGTGGGGGGCGGGGGGCGGAGGGGGGGCCTTTTGACCCTTTACTCCCCACCCAGTGAGGACATCCCCGCCGGGCTGGGCGGTCGTGGCTGCGGCGTGGGAGGGCATCCAGCCCCCCAACACCCCCTGGCTTTGGTACACTCGTGAAAAGTGAGTCGCCTCTCCAATAACTTGAGCTCGTGACAAACGCCGCAACAGGGACTCGAGTCTTATGATTTATGGGGAAACCAGAACCAATGAAGCAGAGGCTTGGAGTAAGCGACAGGAACTCACGATTTTCCAGAAGGGGTGGAGGACGGAATCTGGCCGGCGCTAACTGAAGACATCAGCTTGTGCAATGCAGACCTTCCCCGGGGCGCGCGCGCCGCGCCCGCCCGCCTTCAGCCCCGGAGCCTCCGGGCACGTTCCTGTGTTAATTAAAAAGTGTCCCCGGACCCCATCAACACATCGCGCACCTTAAACTTACACGGTGTTATATGTTGATTATATTCCCAATATAGCTAAAAAAAATATTTAAAAAAACTTTTTTATTAAAAAAAAAGTGTCTCTGGGCTGGAAAGTGATTTTAACAACAGAAAAGGTGCTTTGAAAAGACAAAAAGGACCGCCAGGACAGGAGGACGACCCTCACCCCCTAAAAGCCCTCTGCTAAGTTCTTCACATTCATTATATCGGTGGCTTCAAACTTTTCTTTTTTCTTGCTTAAAAAAAAAAGCATTCGAACCCTTTTCATCAAATGAAATCTCACCAGAGACGCTATTCCGCAAAAGACCAAAGGGACCTGGCAGTCGTCCAAGCGCCTCCCTCCCCACCTGCGCCTGCCCTGGGCCCTCGGTGAAGCCACACCTGCAGCTGGAGGGGCCGCAGGAAGGCCTGGCTCCGCGCGGGCGGCCGGGGGCCTGGGAAGCGACGAGGAGAGAGGTCAGGTGAGCCCACGGTCCCACCGTGGGGCATCCACGGGCTGCGCGTCTAGCCTGCTCAGAGGGCGTGTTTTTGGCACGCGAATGGAACTGTACCGAAGGGGACCAAAGTTTTGCCACCCTGAAGCTACCTTTCGGGATTTTCATTTTTAAGCTGCGAATGCAGAAAAGACTCAGAAATTCGGACCGTCCCTGCTTGGAGGCCTGACAGGTCCGGAGGGAAAGACCTCTCTCCAGGAAGGGAACCTTAGGAGGTTGGCCTGGGCCGCCTAATCGGAATTGAGTACGGTGGGCCGGAGGAGGTCCTAGGGCCGTTCACTGGGTTTCCCCTGCGTCTCCTTGTTTCCGGGTGGCGGAGCTGGAATTTAGCAGCCACGTGTTCTGGTGTCCCTCACCTGCCTCTAAACCACGGGCTCGCTTCTGAAACCTGAACTCCGTTCCCCCCCCCCCTTCCTCCAGTATGTCACACGTAACCAATGTTGCTTCAGGATTGTGAGAATTCCCCATTCACATGCATTAAAAATTTGATTTTCTACTGCGAATGCATCTCTGTTAATTTGATTAGTGGCCCCTTTGAGAGAATGTAGAAGGTGGGAAGAAAAGAAGTCACTGTTTTAGCCCCGCGGTAGTCTAAAACTACTCTAACAATGGCAGCAGGTTGATAGCTGTCTAAGCTGAGTGTCCATTTATTCTTTCTTTTTAATTTATGAGTTGTTTATTTCTGGAATTGTCCATGTAATATTTTCTGAAATCACAGAAAGCAAAACTGTGAATAAGGAAGAACTGCTATATTTCAGCCTCCTTCAAGTGTTTCAACCCAGTTCTCCTAAAATACATGGCCCAAGGTTGAATGAGCCAACTCTATCTTTTAACATGTTTGCACACATATATCACATTCGGAGCACACACATTAATGCAAGCACCTCTCTGCCTCAGGCCTTCCCTCCCACTTTCTTATTTTATTTTGATTGTTGTTCAACTACATTTTCTGCCTTTTACTCCCATCCCAGCCCATCCCCCCTCAGCCCTCCCCACCTCCCTCCCGCCATTTATTCTATTTACTTTGTGCACGTTGGAAATTTCCCAACATAAAACATTTTTTAAATGCATTATATTTACAAGGTTGTTCATAGTTTGCAAAGCTCGCAATGGTGCAAGGTTGTAAACAGCCTTAACGTCCATCACTGGGGCGTCAGCAGAGTTCAACAAAGTAAGGGACTCCCAGAAATGGATAATTGCGCAATCAATTAAACAGAGTTACATGCATAAGAGTGTCTATTGGCCGATGCCCCTGTATAGAAATCAAAATGGGGCAGCAGGTGGAAGGGGCTCCAGGGGGCTCCAGGGGCCTCCAGGTGCTGGTAATGTCCTAATTATTGATCTGGGTGTTCATTCTACAGGGAAGTGTGCAGTTGGGGTTTGTGAAATCTTCTGCCTGTTCCACTTTGTTTTAAAAAAAAAAACACCGAAGCAGCTCTGTATGTGCCAATATTCAAGGATTTCCCATATATTTTGTAGGTCAAAATGGGAGAATATTGGTAAATTCACCTAAATCAACCTACTATAGTATGAAGTAAAAAGGTAAGTTGTAGACCTGTGTCTAAATCAGGCCATTGCTGGGGAAGATATAGGCACACAAGTTCTTGCTTGTGTGTATATAGAAATGCAAGATGCTGTTAGCATCGTTCGTCTCCCAGGAAGCCGATTGGGTAGCTGGCCAGGCAAGAGAGGTGAGAGGAAAACTTGCTATTCACTGCTCACGCTTCAGTGTAATTTGAATTTTGTAGTACGTGTATGTATTACCTATTCAAGATATGAGGTTAATTTATTGAAAAATATTCTCTGTATAGGTAGGGCTGTTTGGAGGGGTAGAGAGGGTTTTAAATGACTTAGTACAACACATCACCTCACTTATGCCAGCAAGCTTCCTAAAGGCTCCTGCGGGAGGGGAAGTCAATGTGCCCTTTTTCTACGTGAGCAAACGGATTGTCTTGGAAGCAGAATTGTCCACAGCCCCAGAGATGGTTTCCACCCTCAAACTGCAGGGCTGGAGTAAAAGGGACAGAGAAAGGGCTCTGATCAAAGACTTGGGTCTGAGTTGACCTGCCAGGTGACCCTGGACACGTCACTTAATCTCTCAGCATTTGTTTCCTCATCTGCCAAAGAGAAATTTTGTACTAACCTCTGAGGGTTGTCGAGGGAATGAAATAAGTCAGTTATCCTCATGGCTGTCACTGTGTCCGAATTCCCGCCCCTACACAATCCTTTCCAAAATACCTTTAATGTCTAGTACGCATTGCATTACCCACTTTTGTGAGCAAGGAAATCACAGCCTCACTAAGACAGCCCCACTTACTATCAAACAGTTCTGATTGTTAGAAAATTGTCTTGAGTTGAACCCAAATCTATTTCCCTGCATGTAACCACCTTCCCCTGGTCGTCATTGTCCCCACTGCAGCCATGGGCTTCTCTCTCTGCTAGAAAACCAGCTTCCTTTTTGTGAAAACAGTTCCACCTCTTGCCGGAGCTGGTATCCTTTTCCCCAGCTGAACACCCTGGTCCTATCCACAGGTCCCCTGTGAGCCATGCGACCCTGCTGCAGCCTGGACGACCTCTCTTCCTACTGGCTGCGTCACTCAAGTTCAGACTGAACTTGCACCAACAAAAACAGTCCACAGGACAGAGGCTGCTTAACGCCATCTCCATCCCGTACTTGGGTTGCTGATGTGTTTTTTGTTAATGGAAAACAAAGTTTTGCGTGTGTCCCTATGAAATTTTTGTCCATCGTTCCAGATCTTTTTCAACGTGTTTACTACCCAAATATTAAGTGTTATTCCCAGCTTTGACAACTACAGATCTGCTGGTAATGATGTCTTTATCACAATTTCCACTAAAAATGAACCAGGACAGCGCTGACTGGGTCACTCGGTGGTCAGAGCAGCATCCCGATACAGCAAGGTTGCAGGATCAGTCCCCGGTGAGGGCACCTACGGGAAATCAATCAATGAAAGTGTAAAGAAGTGGAACAACTTATTGATCTCTCTCTCAAAATTAATATTAATATTTAAAAATTTACCAGGACAGGTGCTAGAAGGAAGCCCTCCATCCAGCTTGGCACCGATTCATTTCTCTATTTTCCACATTTCGGGGCCAGTGCTGATGTTCTAACTTGGGGTGCTACCAGCTTCTCTCATTCAGCTTCCATTTCCCCACCTTGTCCACAAAGATTTGGTGGGAGACTTTATCAGATGCCCAGCTAACATCAAAATGCACATTATCAATAGCATTTCCAGATCTAGCAATTCTGTTTTAAAAAAGAAAATGAGGTTTGTAGTCATGGACTGCTAAAGGACACTTGCTGGCTTCTAGAGGTCATCACTTCCTTTGCTAAGTGTTATTTTTTTGTTTTATTTGCAAAATAGAGATCCTAATGTCTACCCCACCTCTCATCATTGAGGTTAAACACAATCACAACTACAGAACTTCACAAAACGTGAATTGTAACGTGAATGTCAGAGGTCATCGTCTGCTGAGTGGGACTTTCCTGGCTCCCGTGAGACTCGATTTCCTCACTGTGGCATGGGTTGGAAAACAGATGAGCTATTTTTTAAAAATATGATGCCTCAAATTGAGGGTAAATGTCGCAAAATCAATATATGTAATGATATACTTTGACTATTAATATTAAATTGTTTATTTTTCACTGTCCAAAATAATCACATCAGAACAGGGAAGGGGCCGTTGCTGGGTGTGTGTGACTGTGCTAGACTCCACTGCGCCCTCTCCTTTGACCCCCACGAGGCTGCCGTCAAATAGGACCCCCTCCATCTGCACAGGGGGAAACAGACCTAGAGACGTCACGGCCACACAGACAGCAAACAATCAACACTCTAGCCTAAGCCAAGCCTCCTTGATCCTTGAGCCCTCGTTTTTCCAGTTGACCATGACTTGTTCCAATGAAAGTTCACCGCCACCAATCTATTGGGTTGAACAAAAGGCCCATATGGTTTTTTCCATAAAATAAAAGACAGATTTTTCATTTTCACCAATAACTTTATCGATTTGGTTATTTTGAGTATGTTGACTATCTCCTGCATTGTATAACACTGATTGTTCTCAGTTAATGTCTCGATTCGATCACTATCAACTTCAACTGATTTACCCAACCGCGGGACATTGTCCAGAGAGAAATCTCCAGCAGGAAACTTTGCAGACCAGTTTTGACACATTTGATCAGTCACAGAACCTTCTCCACACACTGAACAAATGTTTTTTTGTGTGTTTCAATTGCATTTTTACCTTTCTTTAAGCAATAAAGCATAATATGCCCAAAATGTTACCTATTTTCTTCTATCTTCAATATTAAAATGGCTACAGAAAAATTCACTAATTTTGATAAGTTTTTAAAAGTGCACATTGATATGACAGCTGTCACAATACAATCTAATGAAATTGTTTTGAATGAAGTTCAAGACAACTGAGTGCTACTAGAGCCATTCTACAGAAAAAAACAAATGAAGTTTTGGCTAACCCAATAATGCCAACAGGGGTGTGTTGGTATTAGTCCCCAATAGTCCCCAGTATGGGGTGTGGTAAAGGAAAAAGTATTCAGGTAATCACTTTGCAAACCTGGGAGATGCAGCCTCCAGTGAAAACCACAGTAGGTTCTGTTGAGAGAAAGGGGAGACTGCTTTTGTATAACGTCTTGCCTCAGTCTCTGGTTGGTCCACTTGTATGCAAATGAGGAATCCAGATTTGCACAGTCTGATTGATCCAATAGCATTTTCCTGATTGGTCACGATCATACATCCTGATGGTCATTATGGATCCTCTCTGATTGGTTAGTAAAGATGCAAATGAGGATGTAGTTCTGCATGTCCAATTAGACAGGGCGAGTCTCAGTCCCATTGGTTGAAAGATGATTTCAGGAGCGTCTTCATAAGGGTGAGCTCAGGTGGCAGGAACCCACTGCAGGGTGCTGGCGGCTCAGTCTTTTCACTAAAACACGGAGTGTGTGAGAGGCCTCTGCCAGCAGTGGTTAATTGAGCCCAATTAACCGCAAGGAGTTCTTGGAAGATATATGTGTGTTCCTTCTCAGGGTCAACACTTGCTTCCTCTGACTTCCTGTTTGCACAGCTAGGATCCATGACACATGGGTACATGTGTCAGTCACTTCCTCACCAACTAGTCCCACCCAAATCCTCAGACTTCTGGCCCTGTCGTCACCATTTACCTAAAATGATGCTTCCTAAGTTTCCCGGTGTTCTCGTGCCCAAATACCATGCCCTTCATCTTTAATTGTTCTCTTGTCTCTTTGAAGGATTCGACCACTGGTGATCCATCCATCCGCTCTCCTCATGTCCGTGACTTTAAGTTACCCTGGTTTGCTCACTACGACTCTGCCGGCCTCTCTTCTTTCTCCTCCTCCCTGGCTAAAGAGTCTCCCAAAGGTAAATCCAGCCTCTTCTATTTGTCACCAACTTCTCATGGAAAGAGTCACTGACCCTGCAGGTGTTTACGGGACATAGTTCCCAGTCAGCATTGTGCAGGTGCCTCAAATTCCTCTCATCATCCCTGACTTCCCTCTTTCTCTGCAGACCCAAATGTTCAACTCCTTTTGAGATGTTTCCCTAAATCTCCTTCCTCTCCTGACTTACCAGGAACCAGCCACTCTCTGTGAACTAATAAAAAAGTCGAAAGGATTCCACCCAGTGGTGGTTTGGGTTTGGGGTTTGGGGTGGCGTGTGGTGGTGGTGGTGATGGTGGTGTGTGTTTCAATAGAAATAGCTCAACAGGTATGTTTCAGGATAAAACGATGCATGTTCTCACATTCTGTAGGTTGGTGATCGAGGGCTAGTTTAGCAACTCTGTTCCTTTAAGGTAACAGAGAAGCAGGCTCCTTCTACCTTGTTGCCTAGGGTCTCTGAGGTGGTGACCTACTCTACAAGGCCCAAATGGCACACTGCCACCACACCTACATTTTGGAACATGTCCCTCGTAGCAGCATCTAGCTGCAAGGGACACTGGGAGAGGTAGTCTGTTCTGAGAGATCATGAACCTACTTAGCTGAAAATCTGGAGTTCTCTACTGTGCAAGCAGAAAATGGACATCAGGGGACAAGCAGCCGGCTCCACCAGAAACCTTAAGGGACATCAATTACCTTTACTTACTTTGCCCGTCTTCATTTCTATAGCAAAGAGATTTCCCTGTTTTCATTTAATGTTACAAATGACACATAGAAGTGTAAATGTATGCATTGCCAAAAACACCACCTTAATCCCATCCTTCACGGCTTCTGCCCTGTGTCATGCTTATGTTAAATGTATGTAATGTTTAAAAATACCATCTCCATTTCTCTGGAGAATCCTGGCAAATGCAGGGCCCTAAGCGAGTTTTTAGCTTTGCTGAGCTTCAGGTTTTCAGCTGTAACATGGGGGGCAAAAATAACATCATGGTGTTGTAAGGGAAATAGTGTTCGTAAAGCACCTAGCAGGTGTCAAGGCACAGTAGGTCCTCACTAAAGGTGAGGAAACTTCCTCTTCTGTTGTTACCGGGAGGGCTTGATCAGCCCAGCAGGCGTGCACAGGCCAAGGCAGCATCCAGGAAAGACCCTCGCCAGTCCAGGGGGTGTTAAAAAGGTCATTGCCTGGAGGAGTGACTGAGTACCGAATTTATGAACAGTGTTCTGCCACCCAGTTTTACAGATGTGAAAGCAAAGGCCCGACAGGACCGATTTACCCAAGATCCTACCATCAGAGGCAGAACAGGACTGGGAGCAGGTGTTTGACCCTCTGCCCAGGGACGGCTCCGCCTATCACACACCGCCTCTAACTGTCCTCCCCCGAAATCAACGGGCTCAGGACGTCAGGATCCGCTGCACACGCTTGGAGCTCTCGGGAAGCTCGGCGACTCATGGAAACACGTGGGCTCTCTGTACGGCTTGTTTGAACTGGGGTCTGCACACAGACTCACGTGGAAAACGGGAGAAGCTCTACTGTCAAAGACTTCAGGCCGGCGTGCTCCTCACCCTGGAGCCCCAGAGATGCCCCCGAGAAAACAGCTGGTGGCGTTCTCCTACGTGCTGTCTCTGTTTCATTTTCGTATGTTAGTTTTCTGGCACTTAATATACACTGAGGTTTGGGGCAAAGTTAATATTTAGTATAACTTTTACAATAGTAGGATGTTCAAGTGACCTCATTTCCTGTTTACAGTCTACATACGACAGTGGTTCCCAGATTCTTGAAGTTACCAGACCAGTAAAAGCAACACCCTCCAAAATTAGAAGACACATTACGCTGTCAACTTTTAATTCTGCCAAATAAAAATAAAATATGTATGCAACCATTGTATGTATGTCACCATACTGCACAAAAGAATAGACTTTTAACCCCACGTGTAGGAGAGACCATGTCTCTCTACAACAACCTCCCTGCAGCCTCCCTGCAGAGTTCAGGAACAGGAGACACTTACCTTCGCGGGATCATTCCCACTGCCCCACAACATGTAGCAAGACTGGCTCCTGGTTGCAGCGTTAAGAAATGCAAAAATGCTTCCCAAATAACACGAGGGAGGGGTGGTGCTGGTAAGGATGAATGAGAGTGGATAATCCTGAGCCGTTAATCGTCGAAGCGGGTGTTGTCCCATGTACTTGTGTCTATGTTCAAAATTTTCTCTAATAAAAAGTTCAAACCATTTTTTTTAAGAAAACACAGCATAATGCTCAGATTTGATCAAGTTGAGCCAGGCGCACACAAGCGTTCATTCCGCACCCTTCCAACAGACCTTCCTTCCACTTTTGTACTGACAGCCACTCTCTGCAGTCCCTGCGGGCTCAGCCAAGTTTCTTTTGATGGCTTTTTCCTGAGTATGGATCACACTTTCTTCTTTGTGTTACTCATGGCTGTTGGTTGAAATCTGGACAATTTAGATTATGTGTAGTAGCAACTATGGATTCTGATGTATTTTTATGACTTTTAAAATTTGGATTTAAACTGAGGAAGCCATCTTCCCCACAGGACAGTGTGGCTCCTGCTGTCTGTGCTGGTTTTTTTCTTATTGATGACAGAGAGAGAGAGAGAGAGAGAGAGAGAGAGAGAGAGAGAGAGAGAGAGAGAGAGAGTGTTAGTTGTTGCCTTCGTTAGTTCTTTACAGGCCCTGACCAGGGATCGAACCTGCAACCTTGGCATATTAGGCCGACACTCCAACCAGCTGAGCCATCCAGCCATGGCTCTTTTTATATCCTTACTTTAATCCCTCATCTGGCTTCCCAGAGGTTGCTGCCTGTGGCTTGACGGTCAGCAGGAGGTTGAGCTCATTGAACACCGAGAGCCCACGTGGCTTCCGTCCGTTGCCAATGGATCTGCGTGTTGACTGAGAAAAGCACACAAGCCAGGCTGCTGTTGGCCGAGGCCCTTCTGCCCACTGGGCTTTCTTGTTCCCCCCTGTGCGTGAGTCAGTTCTTCCCATCAGCCAGGACCCTTCATGGCTGTCTCAGTTCCAGGGGTTCCTCATTACATTTCCACTGGCCAGCCATGTGCCCTACCTGGAATTGCAACCTCAGGCTAGCAGAGCTGAGCTTTCCCCCATTTCCTTCCAAGCTCACCACTTTTGACTGACAAAGTCACGATTTTTTGCACAGCCTCCACCCCCACTCCGAGGAGTTCACCCCTCAGGCAACAAAGCTGCTGCTTTTCAGACTTGGCTTGGTGCTGGATAAACCAGGATGCTGGGGGGTGGGGGGTTGGGGGAGCCTGGCAGGAAGGTTACAGACTCCAGTGGTTCTTACCTGAAGCTCTAGTTTTTCAAACCTGAGCCGTTTTCAGTGTCTTGTCTGCAAAGGCAATTACCAGGACCCCCAAATGGTTGTTTTTGATCGTTTTGGTTACAACACTTGTTTTTTGGCAGGGGGACTGGCTGACCTCTTCACACGGCCGTGGCCAGCTGCCTGCCCCTCCCCATATCCGTATTGTCTACCCTCAAATGATGGAAATATGTGACAGACACCAACCAAAGCATGACCGCAGAAATGAAATTACTTCACCAGGGACAGCTACTATGTTTAAAAGAAAAAACCGAGTGAAAACATTTTAAAAAATGGAAGTCGATTTGTCAAGTAGCAATGCTGTGGAGAACAGATTTTTGCTAGCGATATTTTTCAACACGGGAGCTGCAGCTGGCAAGGGCAATCCCAGAGAGAGCAATGCAGGCTGGACACACGTCTCTGGACTGTTCTGGTGGTGAGCGTGCGTGCGCAAGGCATGCTAAAGGCTTTGGGGAAATGAGTTTGAAATGACTCCAAAACTGTTCAAAGGCTACACATTCCATATACGTTTTCAAAAATAAAAAATTACCTCATTAGTCTAGAATTTGTAACCGTATCACCGCCACTCCATTTTTATTCAGCGAGTGCCTGAAAATCCCTTTTATAAAGGGACGAATGTGTTAACTCACAGATGACACCATGGTTTTTAAAACACAGTGAAATGGAAGGAGCGGCAGAGGAAACCTGAAGCAAATTTATGTTACTTTGCTTCCAGTTCTTTTCTTTAAAAGAAATCATATTTCGCTTCACCATCTGGCATGGACCTCGCCCTTTGGGAAATGCGTTCATTCAAGAATATACACCGATTCACCATTGTCAGGAAAAAACTTCTCATAGTTTAACGGCCCCCGACATTTAAATACCTTATGTTGCACAAACAAGAGAATAATATATTTTACATTTTTAACAGTCCAAGGATAGCTAGGACACAACTTTACCAAACTCTTACATTAAGTTCACAAATATTTTCAATCATCGAGATTTAATTTCTGAGGGTCAGAAGTAGTTCACTAAAGTCAAAGAACAGCAGGGCTGAAAAGGAGAGAGCGCTCGTAAAAAAAAAAAACAACAGTCACAGCTGAAAATTATCAGTTAAAATATCATCACAGTGCAAATGATTCATTTCTTAACCCCAAAGGGCTAAAATTTTGATGCACAAGTAGCCAAGGAAGAAAACAAATTAAGGGTTCAAACATTTGCCTTAAGTGATCCACTTACTAACATTCTTGAAGTTTCTTTCATCTCCAAAACAAATATTGGTGGATTTAAAAAGGATTATTGACTTACTGGATGTATTAAATAACCGACGTGCATTAAAACCTTCCGCCACATCCTATATTCATGTGACCTAGACCCCAAGGACAGGAGAACAAGTCCAGGTTAACAACCTTTTGTATTCCGTTAGAACTGGTTAGGGCAAGGACTGTTGGATGTTAACTGCTAGCTCGCTTCCTCCTTGACTGCGCAAGCGTTACTTCCTTGAACAACCACACCCCTCCTCCCATCCGCCGGCCAGGACTGAGTCAGGGCCCTAGCACCTCCCCCACTTCTCTAGTACTGGGGACAGGAGTCTGTCTCTCCCACTTCCCTGTGAACTTCTCAAGCCTCGGACCCTCCCCAGGCCGCTCACATTAGCCCATGAAGTTCCCTGCCGATCTCAGAGAATTCCCACTTCCTTCCCCCCAGATGCACCTGCTGTCCACCTCTCCCTCCCCCCCATCGCTCCTGTGCCAACAAAGGAGCCCTCTGTCCAAGGCCAATCCCTCCACCTGTGTCTGGACGCTGAGCACCCGCTTCTCTCGAGCTCCCCCTTGCACCCTCTCCATCCGGTTAGCGTTCACTCGTGCACATGCTTAAGCCTCCCCACTGAACCGGATTCTCCCCCCGCCCCACTTTCTTCTCCTAACATCCTCTGTCCCCCCCACCATCTAATTTCTCAGAAGACTTGCCAACAAACACTATCTCCAATTCTCATCACCTACTCAACTGCCTTAAGTATTCTGCTATTCCTCCCACCACTCCGCCAACACGGCTCTAAGTCAAAGCCAACAACTTCCTGGTCCCTGAATCCAATGGAGTTTTCTTAAAGCTTCTCTTGACCAGAGCTGCCAGCACTGCACACTTCTGACCTCTCCCTATCTTCCTGACACAAGTCTTGGCTTTGGTTAACACTCCATGCCTGGCATTGTGACGCATTTTTTTGGCAATAATCTCAACTTCCGACACTTGTCTGCAAGTGGCACATGTATTCACTTAATAAATACTATGAATGAACGTGTCTTCGGCTCCTTCCAACCCCATTTTGCTACGTAGGTTATTTCAGAGATGAGAAAAATCAGTCCCACAGTCAGAAGTAATGTCGTCAAAGGTCCCACAGGAAGGGTCAACCCAGTGCACCTCTCAACTTTGAGACCCATGTTCCTTCTACCACTAACATCAAGCCAATGGTTAAAAATATTCAAGTGCCACATCTTAGAAAAAATGAAGACACTGCAGATATGTCTTATCTTAAAGAAACTCCAAGAGCCCAATGATACATAATACACCTTTGAACTTAAAAAAAATAAAAGGCTTATGGCTAACGTTAAGCATCTATTAGATTGTTCGTACTTCGCATTTCCAAGGCTCACAGTATCCTGGCAGCAGACATCCGGTGAAGACATTAGCTTCGGTAGTTGATCAACTGCTGTTATAAACAACATGTGTAAGTCATTTCTCTCCTTCTAAAGAAAAAGTCAGCAGCTGTTTGCTAAAGAATCTTTTTTTTTTTATTGTGGATGAAGACATGGCCAACTCACATATATCATTTTTATTTGGAGGGCTTTTTTTTTTCCCTGCCTTGCAGTGCTCCTGAGAAATTCAGATATGCATTGACTTTAGCTCTATAAAACACAACCCAATCTTATGGTTGGGTTGTAAATTTCCCATTAATTATTTCCCTAAAAATCAAAAGACAATGTACCAGTTTTGAGTACAGAAACCTTCATAGGTTAAAAAAAAAAGCAAACACTGGCAAATCATCACAAATGTCAGAACATTAAAAGTGCCGTTACTTTTTCCATAGGAATCATAAAGTAAATATCAAGTGTAACTGACTCGATCCTTAAACAAAATTAATTTTTTGGTGGAGGATGTTTTAGACACTTTGACATACGAAAAACTTCATTAGCTTTAGCAATCAAATTCAAATGCTTAAAAAGTTTGATGAATAGCACTTTCTCAATAAATTTCATCACTCCCCTGTCCCTGAAGAGTTTATTTTCCACCTACTGATGAAATAAGCGTTTTGAGAGTCTTTTCGCCCCTTTCGATTAACCATTAAAAGGTTTAAATGAACTGGAGGCTTTATTTGAGGGGGGAGGGGAATATTAAATATTTTAATTGGCTGATTGTAAGGAAGTTCTTTCTTTTCCTCATGTTTTTTGTTGTTTTTTCTTTTAAAGCAGTAATGGCTGGAACTAAAACTCGAACAACCATATGATACAGAATTGTACTAAAAATATCACGTTCAATGTCTGGCTGGATTTTCTATTACAGAATTGAAAGCCATTAGGAATGTTGTGAAAAACCGTGGCAGCGAAAGCAAAATTTAACCACAAAGTCCCCTACGTTTGCAGAGAAGTAAACAGGGAAATTACTGTAGTTAAAATATTGCAGTAAAGTTAGTTAGCAGGGCCCTATTGCTGACATTAGAATTATATGCTTCATCACTCTATGGCTACTAAAAAGGTTCCCTGAGCAGATGCAGATGGTCCATCTCTCACACAACTTCGTTTCAGAAAAGGATGAGTTGCGTCTGGTTTAGATCAACAAACACTTAGTGTGCATACCAGCAAGCCCTAGTTTCAACGATGACACAGCTGAAACATGAAGTACTGCAGCTCCGGTCCAAGGTCACGGACTTAATTGAATAGCAGCCACGTAAGGTCACGCAGTGACATTCAGATATGCAATTTACCCACAACAGCTTTCAAACTCATGTTAACCTATGGGGTGAAGGGGGAACAGGCTGTTTTGAGTAGGGAAAGAAATACTTAACGTGTCATGAAAGGCATTTAAAATATGACAACATGCTACTTAAATGTCCACTACTTAAATTTTCATTTACAAAATACAAGAAAAAAGTTTTGCATTTTCTACTTCTCCAAAATGAAGGATCATGTGTGTTTTTTATAAACTTAGACACTTTTATTTCAGATGCTCCACACTGAAATGAAACTTCAATGGCAAGCAGCAAATAACTTAGGGTGGTCAGTGGTAATGTCTTTGAAGGGACCATACAAAACCCAAGGGTCATAATTTCATAAGAGAAATACTAGGTAAAACAGACAAGAGGCAGTTTGACAGTTCTAATGTAGAACCGTAGGACCGGTACGACAACTTCCTGTAACACAGACCAAATAAAGAATGGTGATATAAATAAATTAGTGAAGGAGACATTAGTGATGTTGTGAAGCAGCAATGCCTCAGTTTCCACATTCTTCAGAAAAACCAGTTTCATCCATCAATACATAAAGATCTCCAATCTTCTAAATACAGTAGAAAGTATAGAGTCAGAGCAAAATTTACAGATAATTAAATCTACCCTGGCCAAAGCCAGGGCTATTTACATAGTTGGATTAGTACCATTTCACCTTTCCTTGTTATACAGATGGTTCTACTTTGAAGGCGTATTGAAATTTACAAAATTTCCAAGAAATGTCTTTAAATATACAACATCAACAACTAATACAAACGTGAACATCCTGATTAAGTCCCAAGTCAGGATTTTTCATGATGGGCTTATAAAAAATTAAAGAAATACTCCTTTATTTTCAAGTTCCCAACACCCGCTCTGGTGCTGAAGTAACTTGCCCGCGCCTGGCGACCCTGAGGGGAACGGACGGCTCCTGGACCGCCGAGGCCCTCACGGCAACGCCTGGACGGGGCGGGAGGGTCATGTTTAGTGATATTGCTACTTTAGTTTCATAAATGCAGCTGTATCATTTTACACTCAGATGCAGTGTGAGAAAACCATCAGCTTTAAGATGGTTCCCTGAAAAGATGCCTCAGCCCGCACAAGCAGAGCGGGTGCCGACAGCACCTGCCAGTGCCACTCGTGGGACCGTTCGATGGGTCTCGAGGGCGCTGGGCTGAGAAAGTCCATTTCAGAAGGTCACATCCTGTTTGATGCCATTTGCACAGCGCTCTGGAAACGACGACACCCCTGACACGGACGCGGCAGAGCACCGGGTGGTGGCCAGGGAAGGGGGCGGCTGTGACCACCGACGGGCAGCCCGAGGGGCCGCACGATGCCCCTGTGCCGTGCGGTGGGTCACGCGGGTCGCACCTGATGGAGCTGCACAGAGCCCGGTGCGCTCCCAGGGACGGCGCTGCGCTCTGCCCACGCACACCGGTCCCCTGAGGACGACTGGCACACTTCACGTCAGTTTCTGCACTTCGCAGATAAGCCACTGCTATTTTCTTTTTTTGGCAAATCTCTTGGTTATTTTTAAAAGACAAAGCACACAGGTTTCTACTAGCTTATATGAGTTTGAAAATCAGAGAAAAAAATTAAAAGTTGATATATAGCTACCAGTATTTTTCTCTTTTTATTTTTCTATTTTTGTTAAAATAAAAAAAATCAAATGCTTCTAGCTTAAATTGGGTCAAATCAGAGAAGGAAAAAACCAGTAATGTAGCAAACACTGCCTCCTGTGACACCTGCAATTTCTAAAAGTATTAAGACTATTTTTATTAAATTTGGAGAAAGTACAACTGCAGACAAATACATGACTGTTCTGAAAGGCCCCTTAGTGGTCAAGTGCACCCACGTCGTGTTCATCGTTTGTTTAAAGTGCAAGGTCTGTCGTTTCAGGCTTGAGAGCCACCTACTGCTTCAGAAGGTCCTTCAAGACGACCCCGGCACTGTTGTCAGGCGACACCGGCAAAGGCGTGAAAGTGGGCAGCACGTCCGAAATGGGCTTCAGAAGCAGGTGCCCAGGCCCGCGAGGCCCGAGCCCCGCGGGGTTCACCAGCGGCAGGGCCGCGGAGCGGGTCACCAGGAACGGGTTCACGTCCGCTCTTCTGCCAGACCGGGGTTCTGCCACATCTGGGTGACGAAACAGGAAAGATTTAGTCTGTTATTTCATCAGCACTACACATGTGTTTTGGGCTCCCAGATTTGGCCCCTAAGTAAATTTAATTCATATGCTGCTGGGTTCTGGGTCCAATAAGCAGGGTCTATGAAATACAGCAGGATGAAGGACAAGAGAAAGAACGGGAGAAAGAAGGGGGGAGAGAAGAATATCCGACTGAATACCACTTCATTAAGCACATTAATATTTCTGTTTTACAATTACATGCAAATCATAGAACTGATAAACTTCATTTACTACTGAAGGGCAACAAAAGTTTTGCTGTTTAGGACATTGATTTTTAAGCTGGTAATTAAGAAAAAATCCAGAAAGAGCCTGAGCGCCTGCCTCCCCATTTCCCCAGAGGCGCAGAGGCCTGGCCCTCACCCTAGCAGTCCCCCCGCGGGAGCCCGGTGAGTCGGCGGGCTCGGGCGGGGCCCGCCAGCCGGACGCCCCAAGTCTCGGCATGTCCGAGTGGCCAGCGAGGGTCTTCCACACATGCCCACTCCTCCTCGTCCCTGTGCCCCGCCCACCCTCACTCTGGAAATCTCAGACCCTGTGCCACGCCCTCTCTTTGGAATTTTCATGCTTACATGAACTCCCCAGACACACACATTAGAAATGTGATTTTCTCCTGTCAATCTGTCTCTGCTAATTTGACTGGCCCAGATAAAAGAACACAGAAGGTGAGAGGAAAGTTATTTCTTTTCTTAGCTCCCACACTATAGCCACTTTTTAAAAGTGTTTTCTAAGTGACGAGGCAAACTCTCTAACTACCCACCTGCAAGGAGAGGGACTTAGAACTAGGTTTTCCTCCAACACTGATGATGACAAGGAAAACAGCTGGCACCCATATTACAATGCCAACAATCAGGTTCATATTACCTTACCAAACAAAACAGCAAAAAATAAATGCTCTTTGTAAAACACTTATTACATCAGCTCAGCGCTTTTAACCTCCTGCACTCATGGCACATATATACTAATTACTGAAGTTCCACGGCACACCAAAAAAAATTTTTTTTGCCAAGATTCATTCACACTGGATGACTATCGCTGTGTCGATTGTTGTCCTTTCCTTGTCTGACAATCTCAGGGACAATGTTCGGTCAGTGTCCCTGACTGAATGGTCAGGGACGGCGCAGTTCAAAATTCTTGTGGTGCACAGGGTGGAAATCACTGCATGAACCAATCATCGTTCAGACATTTGGAGGTTTGAGAACAATTTTTGATCAGAGTACTTCTCTACAAAGCTAGGCTGAATGATCAGTTTTCACTGGAAAAAGTGTCTGGTTTAAGCCCAATGTCTCTCTGTACGGAGTTCTGCTTCAGCACCCAAGACAAGAGAAAGAACGGGACGTTCAACAGCGTTGTCCAACAACGCCATGGTAACTCGATGAGCAACCTCTGCGGCTGCTGAGGCTCAGTGGCTGCGTGTTGGACTGTGAACTGAAAGGTCGCTGGTCAGGGCACGTGCCTGGGTTGTGAACTGGTCCCTTCGTCGGGACACATATGAGAAGAAACCAATCAGTATCTCCCTCTCTTTCTCCCTCCCTCCTCTCTCTCTAAAAATAAAGTTTAAAAAAAAAAGAATTGTTTAAAAAAAGAGACAAGTGATCCCTTGAAGGGCCCACTTCAGCTGTGGGAAACTCAAATCAAAGACCTCTAAAGCAAAGAAAGCACGGAGACAAACTCAACACGTCTACATTTTGATGGTTCCCGAGCTGTACTTTCCCGGTACTTCCCAAACTTGGGGGACGCCTGTGTGCTGTTGAGTGAGCTCTGCCCGGCCACACACTTCCAAGTCCAGGATTAGAGAACTACTTTCTTCATGCAAACCTTGGACCAGCTCTGAATGACAGTGGCTTCCGTCTCTGACCAATACAGATCGAGGTGGACATGGGACTTGGTAATGCAGGGGAGAAAGGAGGGGGAGGCCCTGCCACAATGACCTTTGGAATCTTCCCTAAGATGCCACAACCCAGCGTAACAAGAAAAGCGTTTTTTATAGTCTATACCTGTTAAAGTTAAGACTTTTCACTAAATTTAGCATCCGAACCTTTTAACTAAACAACAAATTAATTTTACCATCTTCTCTTTCTATAAAAGTTCAGGAGAATATAACTATTTGTCTGAATGACTAAGTAAATTTTTTAGATTTCAGAATATAAATTATTTAAAATTGTATCTAAATTTAAGTATCTGACACGTGATACAAAACTGAAGAGTATGTACTAACATGTACTTCTACAGTCCAACTAGCAAACATGTTAGTCTGAGTTAAAACAGAGATTTCAGAAAAAGAGAGTTTACAATAAAGAAGCTGTTTACAGCCTAAAGCCTATACTTAAATTTCAACTCAAGAAACTTCACTGAATGCTGATATGGGGACATGAGTATAAATAAATAAGACTCTAGTGAACAGTGGGGTAGACAATTACGCGGCACGTATTTACCACCAAACCATGCGCTTTTGGCAGGTCTTCCGACGTTAAGGATGCTCCCCAATGCCCCCGGATGTCTAACCAGTGTGTCGAACTACTCCTGTAATAAATACTATTAACATGCTGAGGTTTGGGTACTGAGCTAACACTTAGTTTTCAGAGGGAAAAACACCTTTCCCTCACTGTAAACTACGCTTCCCTGATTAGCAACAAGCACCATCCGCAGGAAAGGAAAACAGGTAACCAAGCGAAGACTCACCACCTCACCACCTCTTCCGAGAAGGGTACCGGTAAGTCGGAGTGGCTCACACAGACAAAGAACAATTACGCCAACATACAAAGGGAAAGTATTTCATATTGTTTAAATTAATCTAAACCAATTAAGTATCAGGTTACCGCAGAATGTATGAAGCCAAAATATAATGTCTTACTGGACTTCTGGAAGAAGCCATTGTACATTTTCAAAAACACTATAAAAATTTAGTTAGTATCACTGTAAACATAATCATAAATTAAACAGTTAAAAGTTAACAGTTATAAGTAAAACATAATCATAAATTAACAGTTAAAGTTAATTAAAACCAAAAATAAGTATCTGGCTTTACCTTTATAACTTTCTGGTACATTTGCATCCAGTGTTCTCCTCGGTGAATCCAAAGGCTTCATGTCATGGACAGAAAGCTTTGGTGGTGGAATGGACGGATGAGATTCCGTTTCTAGAAATTTAACAAAAAGTTCTGAAAAAGACTAAGAAAAGACATTTGGTTTACATTAGGCAGATATTAAAATTGTATTCACTACCACTCAGAAAATATACTAACTACTCTAATTATTAAAAACTAATCATGTCATCTGAATCATTTTTTATAAATAAGCTTTATGAATAATTAAAAGTGCTAGCACTTTAGTTATATAGGTATCAAGTAAAACCTTTAACCTAGTCTTTGATGAGAACACTTTATAAACCTGTAGTCGAAATCAGCCACATGCTATAGTCATTTTAATAACTGTTTACACAGACATGAAAACTTGTATTAACAGAAAAGAAATATTAAACTTCTATTTTTCTAAAGTGACACTCAGCCAATGAATACCGCCAAAGCTCATGAGTAATTCGGTCAGATTAAAACACCATAGTACTGACCTTTCCTTTACATTTTATGCTATTCAATTTAAACTACTTAACTGTTAATTGTAATTAAAAAACTGAAAAAAATTTAAGAAAAATATAAACAATTAAATATGTTTCTGTAGTCAAATATATAAATTCTTTCAAATGATCAAAAACCATAAACTTTATGCCATTCGATTTAAAATAGGGTTTTGTTGTCAGCTACCTGTAAGTAAATCATGTGTCCTCAGTTTCCTCTTTATTAAAAAAATAAAGTAAAGAAACCCCACGTTCTACCTCACAGTGCTCCTCAATTCAGCGGGCACTCATCTGGAACCTACCGGAGACCCAGCGGGCACCGCTGCTCACAGCCGCCCACGGCCTCCACCCGCAGACTGGAAGCTCCCGGAGGGCAGGCGCTCTGCTGCCGCACCGCCCCCTCGCCCCCCCCCCCCCAGGACAGCTGGGTGCAAAGCAGACGCCTGCTGTACTCACTGGCTCAGTGACCAGGTAGATCCCTACACACATGAAATAAAACCTACGTCCTCAAGAATCTCATAATTTAGTAGTAAGACAGATGATTGTGTGCCTGTGGTATCAAACTCAAATACAAATAAAAATAGTTAATATTTTGAAAAACAGAAGTACTATGTAAATAAAAAGCTAAAAAACCCTATATTCAATAAACTTATTAAAGCTGCCTTATTATCCTTAAGCTAATTACGTTTCTGGATCTCAGTTTCCCAAACTCCAAGTAAACGGGCTGCATAAAATAACCCGAAAAGGAAATCTGGTGCTTTGCAAGTGAGTGCGTGCGGTGTACAGGCACCCCGCCAGTCCCACCCCACCGGTCCCACCCCGCCGGTCCCACCCTGCAGGTCCCACTCAGCAAAAACAGAAGCAGCCCTTACACTGTTGAACACGGTCTGCTGGTTTGGCCTCAGAGGCGTGTTGGGAACACTTTTGGATCCTCCTCCAAGCCACCCAGTCACCCATCTGGTAACGCCACCCTGATCTTCATTCAACAACTGAAAAGTTATTTCAAAACAGAAAAGTATTATCAGTACAAGAAAAGAAAAAATAAGAACCATTTTTACATGATTTCAGATGGTAGCAAAACATGCTTTTCAAGTCCAATTCCTAACAAACGATTCCTACTGACAGTGGCTACAAATACAGTGGAACGTCCCGAACACCATCTTGAACAAGAGTTGAGGACTGAAGCTCTCAAAATTTCAGCAGTGTGATAAACGAGGTGGAATGTAAGTTACAAAATATTTAATCTAATATCATATAAATTGAACAAGTCCACCCCTGTGCTGTAGTATGAAATGATTCCATTTTCACATTATTGAAAAAATTCTATCAGGAAAAGTTACACCACACACAGTGAAAAGGAATATGTCTGAGGCAAGTCTTCACTGTAAACGCATTTGGAGTGGCTCTCACTCCTCCATTACCTGCTCCAGTTCCTCTTTTTTGATGCCCAGGATGCTTCCCATTAATCGTAACACTTCGTGACGCTGATTTTTGGGTGTGTGGAAGTGTCCAATGAAGAGGTTTCTCATCAGGACTCTACAAAAGTGGAGGCAGACACAGCTCAAGCTTACTCAGCAGGCTACCCCAGTATTTAGGGTGCTGGAGTAATAAACACGAAACATATAAACACTTAATTATACAAAATAATAATTATAAAAGGCATGAAACAATAATGTATTTTGAAGTTACACTTAAAGTCTTACCATCTCTAATTAAGACTATTTCAAACAACCCGAAATGTATATGCCCGGAGCATCACCTACTGGCCACCAACTTCGACCTCATGACCAGCTGAGATGGTGACCATCAGTAATGCTCGGTGACTGTACTGGTATCGCCCTTAAAGGGACACTTTAGATTGTCCCCTCCCCACCTCAGGTGTAATGACAGTTTGTGTGCTTAATGGTTACGCTTGTATTTCCCCACTCACACTTACTTAAAACTTGCTAACAATATGGAAGTCTTTAAAATAGCAATGATATATATACATATATATATATATATATATATATATATATATATATATAATACATTTGAAATCTAGATCTAATACATTTGAGAAAAATATGCTTCTTTAAGGATAGTAAAGGGAAAAAAAGAATGGTAAGAATACACTTTTTATTTTACAAGGGTGGTGACATTTTAACTTTTCCATATGGTTTTAAGGAAAATAATTTGAGCTGGAAAACTATTTAAAAGCCAAGAGAAGAGAAGTTATTCTACTGACCCTTCATTAAAACTACCTACATCTTACCACTATGTAAGAAAAAGTCTTTAAAAAACCTAGTCATATATGAACATCTCCATGTACAGGTTTTTACCATAAAGTATCCTCATAAACTCTATGAAAGTCAGAAGGCAGAGCGTACTTGTCTACTTTTCCTTCTGTGCTGTTGACTAAGTTCATCAATTTCTTCTGTACATCATCCAGCATTTCTTGTCGGAGCTCGTCTGTTTTAAAACATATGAATGAAAATAGTCATTAACTGATTAAAATAGTCCGGATGAATATGTGATGAGATTTCAGACATCTTCACCGTGAATCTGAATATATGCACTTATTCCAATTACTTCCATCTCACCCCTTCTTAGGTTCAGTGAACTAGATTTGCTGGTATAGAAATCACTTGGAAGCCAGAGTATGCATTAATTCATATGGTTTAGCCCCAAGAAAGTAATCCATTTTTTAGCAGAAATTTTATAAACCCCCCAAAGTTTTTCATTCTCTTCAGAAACTTAATAGCAAACAAGAGATTTTCACCACTGCTTCCTTGCATGAAACATTTCCAGAGAAATGTTAAATGGGGAGCAACAGAAAGGACAATTTTAGATTCTCCTTTTCCCACTTTCCTGGCTGGACTCTGCTTTTCAATGAGCTAAGAAAAGCATCACAGCTAAGACCATGGCTTGGGACGTAGCTGAAATGGCAAATTCTCGGGTACATTGCAAAATACTATTTGTATCACTGATTCTAACATACTGATCAAGATACTGTAATTTAGGACTGATTCAGAAGGATGTTTGGACCATTTTAAAATTCATCCTCAAAAAGGAAGCAAAATCTGTAAAATCTTGGTGGAAGAGTCCAAATTTGAGCAATATTAAAAGCAAAGTCTAGAACGTCAACAGGAAATACCCTTTCCCCAAATTCAGCCACACCACAGGGCCAGGGGTTCCTAGTCAAAGGGGTGCTCAGCCAAGCCCGTGGAGCTCACACCCAGTACCTCAGACATGGGCGGCGTGACCTGGAGATGCTTATTAACTTCCAGATAGATCACAAATTTCATTCTGGAAGAAATGAAGAATGCTTTGCAGCAGGGCTCTATATTTGTAAATCAAGAAACACAGCTACACAAGACACTCTGACCTCTTTCCACAAACTTATTCTTTGATTTACGGTGCATTTCCTATAAATAGCTGGACATGAGTTCTCTTATCAGATATGACTTGCAAATATTTCCGCCCATTCTGTAGGCTGTCATTTCACTATTTAATTTTTTTTTTTAAGATTTTATTTATTTATCTTTAGAGGGGAAGGGAAGGAGAGAGGGAGAGAAACATCAATGTATGGTTGCCTTTCATGCGTCCCCTGCTGGGAACTGGCCTGCAGGGAACTGGTCTGCAACCCAGGAATGTGCCCTGACTGGGAATCGAACGGCGATTGTCTGGTTCGCAGGCCCGTGCTCAATCCACTGAGCTACACCAGCCAGGGCTTCATTTCACTATTTTAAAAAATATTTTATTTATTTTTAGAGGGGGGGGGAGAAAGAGAGGGAGAGAGCCATCGATGTGAGCGATAAGGCAACTGGCTGCCCCCTGCATGCCCTGCCGGCAACCCAGGCGTGTGCTCTGACCAGGATCAACCTGCAGTCTTTTGCTTTGCTGAACGACACCGAACCAACTGAGCCACACTGGTTGGGGCTCATTTCACCTTCTTGATGGTACCCTTGGAAGTACGAATGTTTTTAATTTTGTTGAAGTCCCAGTTTATTTTTTCTTTTGTCACTTGTGCTTTCAGTGTCACAGCTAAGAAACTGCTGCCTGACCCAACATCACCAAGATTTGTCCTGTGCTTTGTTCTAGAAGTTTACAGCTGTAGCCCTAAGACGTGCGTCTATGACCCACATGGTGTTGCCTTTCTGTGCACAGTGCGAGGCAGGGGCCCGACCGGGGCTTGTGCATGCGGATGGACGTCCAGTCGGCCCAGCTCTACATGGTGCCCTTGTTCAGAATCTACTGACTTATGGAGAAGCATGGTTTGTCCTGGATTTCCGAGTCCCACTGCAAGACTTCTATGAATGATTTTCCTTCTGCCTGAAAAGCTCTTGTCCACTGGCGCTGCCTATTAACTCCTAGTCCCCCTTCACGTCCCAGTTCCTAGGTCACTTCCTCCAAAAAGCTTCCTCTGATCCCCCCCCAGACTGAGCCAGGTCTGTTTGCTTTTTGTTTTCATGTTGTCTGTACAGTGGCTAAAATTCAACTTACATATAGTACCAAATATACTCTACACAAAAAGACCCAGTTTGGCTATGGGTCTTCTAAATTACAAAAATCTGAATTGCAAAACGTAATTCATATAATAGTCTAATTTACCAAAACAGAGATGGTTGCCATAACCATATTATAAAAGTGAGGTCTGTGTTCGGAAAATCTACTAGTTTCCCTTCCTGTCTTTCCAGTAAGAAATTTAAGCTTGGGCATTAAAAAAGGGGGTGGGAGGAGAACGAGAATATTATTAAAGCTGGAGTCAGTAGCAGACACTGTAGATCATCTGTGTGCGCGCGTGCGCACACACACACACACACACACACACACACACACACGCACACGGGGCGCTTTTCAGGCCCCTCCTAGCACTGCGTTCCAGATACAAACACAGCTCTCAGCCAGCTATCGGGGGAAATGGCAAGTAAGCGAAGCATTCCGAATCACCCACCCCACTCAGGGGCTCCAGGCAGGGCCGGAGCAACCAGGGGCCCCATCTTCGCTCTTTCTCCGCCCCACCCCCAGGCTGCGGAGAGGGAGCCGGGAGACGGAGGCTAAACTTTCCTGTTCTACCCTTCCCTTCCCTGAGATTTCCCTTCTCCTCTCTACTTTCTTCTAAAATTCGTGATTTTTATATTGATTATATATCAAAATGATAACATTCCTGACATACTGGGTTATATAAAGTATATTATTCGAGTTAATTTCACCTGCATCTTTTTACCTGTTTAGTGCGGTCACTAAGAAACTTAAAATGACACGTGACTTGCATTATGTTTGGAGGGCACGGCTTTGGAGCGCAACCAGGACATAACCATTCCACACACTGTCTTTTAAAAAGAAAAAACTGAATGACAGACACATTCAGAGTAAAATTCACAAAGCAAAGAGTTGATTCAAGTAAAATGAATCAGAAAGGTATGACTTTTTTTTATGAAAAACTGATCAAGAAATCTCTTTATAATAAAGTTTGTCAAGAATATATTCTTGATAAAAATTCATTAGTATGGTATAAACTTGATTAAAAACCTGTGTTCTGCCCTGGCCAGGGTGACTCAGGTGGTTAAAGCACTGTCCCATAAACCAGAGGGTTGCAGGTTCGATTCCCAGTCAGGACACAAGCTTGGGTTGTGTTTGGTCCCTAGTTGGGGTTCGTGCAAGAGGCAACTGATTGATGTTTCTCTCTCACGCTGATGTTTCCCTATGTCCTTTTTTCCCTTCTTTCTCTCTAAAACTACATAAACTAAAAACAAACCTCTGCATTCTGAAAGGTAGGGTCCAAACATCCGGAAGGCCAAAATATCAGGGCGAACATCCCTTAAACTCATTATCAGACCACAGTTGGTCCTGAGCTAATGTGATAGAGCGCTGGTCACTGCACGTCCTACAGGCGTGCACAGGGCTGTTTCAAGTGCAAGTAGTGTTTAATTGCATTCTGGTGTTTAAGTGTAGAAAAAACCCTCAGGGTCCAGGGGCAGAGGGTGGAAGGCTGACATTAAGTAGGAAAGGGTCAGAAAAGTCAGTCGAGTTCCTGCAGAGCTCCTTTCCAGGCACCGTTACTTCCCTCCTGTCAGAGACTCTGAACATTTCTCCACAAAACTGAACATTAATTCAAACCACAATTTGAAATCAGAACTGTATTTACACAGGCAGGGAAAAATACGGTTATTCAGAAATGGGTTTTTAGCCAAATACAATATCCCTGTGAAATAATCTAAGATGCCAAAAAAATACTTTGGAAGTTACGAAGAGAGAGAGAAGGCGGGGCGGGGGGACGGGGGCACACTGAAAGCTGAGCAACAACGCAGCTGAGGTTTCGTCGGGTCGAGGGGAAGAGTTACTCTGAAGACAGGACGTCCTAAAACCAGATCAGCCCCTGCTCCGCGGCACCCGGGGACGGCGCAGTGACCATCCTCACTTGATTCAAAATCCAAGAAACAGACCAGCATGTCATAATTTCATATTTTATGTGTGATTATTAACATTGCACTCTAACACTGTCTTCAGAAAAACTGTAAAGTTTGACTTACAAAGTCATGTGGCTATTTCATGACTATGCTCTCTTGTACTGGACTTAGTCAATTGCGACAGTTGCCTGACTCAGAAGAAAAGGGTGGTCGCAGCATGTTGGGAACTGCCCTGCCTGGTTTCAGGAGCTGTAACCCCACCCTCCCCATGGCTAAGGCTGAGTGAGCAACCTTCAGACCATAAGCCACTAAGGAGACAAAGCTTATCTCCTTGGCAGAAGGGCTGCTTCTGCTCCTTCATCCGTAACTGGCCCCCAGTGCCTGATCAGTTAGCCAATGATGGGTAAGATCCCCCCTTGGGGGGCTATGGAGAAAAGGGGTGATGGACCCTCACCCCTCAGCTTTGATGAAGCCTGAGTCCTCATTCTGTCTGTGAGAAGTCTCCTAATTCCTTGGCTATCTTGCCTCCTCTGCTGAAATTAAGCCTGAAACAATGACAGAGGGCAGTGCAGCCCTGTGCTGGAAAGGGCGGCTCCCCAGGTGATTAGGCCTGAGAAAGGATATGTAAAATCCTGTGAAGCCTGCTTTGCTAAGAATGCTCTTAATTAAATGATAAAGGCCTGAGCAGGAAATGAGTTTTGTTTCCCAAAGTTTTGTAGCCTTTTGGCTAATAGACCCTGACTCAGAATAAGACCTAGTAGTTCTTTGTGTGCTGTCTATCGTTTGATCCTTACTGCCTGACAATGATTAATGAGTTGTACCTGTACTCCTGCACAAAAAAAACCCACAATAAAAGCTTGTTTAGACAAGGGTGCATGCGCTCTCCCCTTGAGAAAGTGGCCTGCCCCTTTTCCTCCACAGGACTGGGTAGTCCGTGTGAACTTGTCTTGAATCCCATCCATAACGCCACGTACACTGCAGGCCGGTGCACGCGTCGGCAGCAGGACTCGAGTCAGAAGACCTGCGGAGGGACTGCGGCAGACGTGTAGGGAAAGCACGGTTCTATCACACAGCCAGCCTCTGCTGCCCGTTCTGTGAAATGAACGTGCTTACCTCGAAGGATTCTTAGAGTCTGAGTGATTACGACTTTTCTAAACAGGAGAGTGCTATATAAAGCACTGGTACTCATTCATCTGATTCATTAAAATATCACCTTTAATCTAGCCCTAATCAATATCAATAATATATATCACTTTGGTTAACATTAACATAAATAATTTTTCCTCCATTTTGCCTTGTCATATTCAATGAACCAACACAAAGGTTATCAAAGGAAGGAAAAATGTTAGAAAGATGATTCTGTTGATTGGTATGTCAGTAAATAAACTGGGTCTTGTGTCTTACATGAACTGGCTACCTAAAAAATAAATTTCAATCTAATATATTAAATCTGATATAGAAAAATTTGTCTCTTCATTTAATATAGTCAAAGCAAAAATGAGAAATTAGATGCTCTTTTTATTAGAGAATTTCAACTTATATAAGATCACTGTCATTGTTAACACCAAACAGTATTTTTAAAAGGCACCTCATACTTATTGACACTTGAAGATCAGACACATTTGCTTTCTCTTTTAACCCACCTGTCCCACCCTGTCGGACAGAACCCGGGGTGCTCAGTCCACGGCCAGCACCTCCTGGCTCTCCACAATCACACTTCCTACCAGGTAAGGGTCAGCGATGACACAGAAGTGACAACGCTGAGGTTACGGGATTATCCATAAATTAAGTCAGAGTTACTCTGTGCATCTGGGAGAGATTTTTGTATGCATTTTTTATGTAACCAGGTCAAATTTATTTCCTCTCTACCCTCTTCCTTCAATACTTTAGTATGAATTCTGGTATTCTGTATTGCATTTTCCATATCAAAACAAAAATATTTTAATGTGAGTCAAGTCGTATTTAATTTTTAAAGGCTCACATAGCCCAGCCACTTTCCTCCAAAACAGAAGGTGATCCGTTAGTGGAAAGTGAAGTCACTACAGTATATTTGGTGCTTACCGTCACCACTACCGTAGAAAATGCACTAATCACGAAAGGCTTTCTAGGCTGCAGCCTGACTGGACTCAACTTATTCCTGAGAGCTTTCTGTTACAAATCAGTACAGAGTAACTCTGGCCCCCAAAAGGTCACGTTAGGGCCACAGGTTTTTAGAAGATGTGAATCAGGTGTCACACTGAAAGGTGGAATGTCTCCCCTGCCGGGCGGCTGCAGCACCATCCATGCACCACAGGGCTGCAGCTTCGCACCCCTGGGCACCCGGGTTCCACGTCCCATCCAAGGTGGGGAACATGTGGGGGGGATGCAACCAGTGTTTCCCTTTCACGTCAATGTCTCTCTCTCTCTCTCTCTCTCTAAAAATCAATAAACACATCCTCGGGTGAGGATTTAAAAACTTTGGAATAATGCACATAAAAGCCTACATTTCCAGGGTCTCGTGAAAGAGCTGAAGACGGGTCAACACTGGGCCCCCCTTTCCCTACGGCAAGAGTTGAATGGGGCTGAGAACTCGCTGCCCCTGTCAGAAAGTCTCCGATCCCCCACGGCCTCTGCTCAGTCCTGCCTGCTCTTCTGGATCATCGTTTGGGCCCCAGTTCACAATCTGCGCTTGTGATCCACACTCACAGTGTTTCTTCACATAGCAAACCACTCCCCACTCTGTCCACTCAGCACTCCACGCGTGTGCGCGTGCGTTACTTTGGTCACTGCTAGCTCGTCAGATCTTTAGCCAGTTTCCAGATTATGTCACGTAGTTTCACATGAATTCCTCCCCCTCGTCCGGAATGTCCTTCCCCCGACTCCCTGTCTGCTCAATTATACCTTCTCATCATTTAAGCGAGGTCAAGTACGCCTTCACTAGCCTTTTTACCCATCCACGCCACCATCGCGGAGTAGAAGAGACTGCTTCTTCTCCTGAAACAATCTGCTGTGTGTATGAAATCGCCGGCAGTCTTCCCCTTTGTGCCTGGCCGGCAGCCTGGCTCCTACCGTTGTCGCTCTCATGCCTATTCTAGTGCTTGGTAACACAGCACAGCAAACAACGAATTTCTGATAAATACATGAAAGAGTTACTGATTTTTCTCTGGGAGGGGAGAATATCTAGGAAGAACAGAACACAGGACAAAAGAAATAAATGATTTATGCTCTGAATTACTCATCCATATGAAGGAAAACACACAAAACATATTAATTCAAAACATTCTCATCTCTACAGAATTTCCTTCTGCCCTTACACTTGGAAGAATTAATAAAACACACATGTAAGAATAGAACCATTAAGTTGAAAAGGGCTTAATTATTTATCTAACTGATACAAACTTTTTTCTTAACTAAAATTTTGGCATTGTGTAGTACACCCAGATGTTTATATCGTCACAAATAATTTTTTTAACCATTTATGGCAATTCAGAAAACTGCATCTGGTATTTCTTATATGTTTCCTCTAAAATCACCACTTCTGCCAAAAACATCTATAAAGAAAGCCCTCCAAAGGTCTGGGCAACAAAGCGTCTGGGAATGTGTCTGGCCTACATTCAACAGGACGTTGTATGTTTTCTTGTATAAATCACGTCCTGGAAAATGGAGTGTCTTTATTTGAAATAAAAGCTCTACCATCCAACACCAAAAAGTTAGTTCCATGACAAGTATTTTAAACTTCTTTTATATTTGCAATCTTAAAATGCCACAGGTTTACCAGGTCTCATTTTTATGGTTTTCTAGATTTTCTTTAAAAAACACTCTAAGAAAACTTTCCATTCTCAACTCAGAGATACTTTAAAAAGCAGTCACCAAACCTTCCTTAAAAAAATATTAGTTATGGGGCCTTGGAAGACATGGGTATAAAGCAGCAGACAAGCCAAAAGACTTTCCCAATGTTAGAACCTGAACTTGGACTGTTTATGAAACTTATTTTTCTTTGTGTACCACAAAATTCACTACTCTTTTGAATAGTTATCAAAACAAGAAATATTTTGTACTCTTTCAATTTTATCCCGTCACCTTCATTTAGGCAGGACTTTATCTTAAGAATGATGAGAAAGAACAAGAGGTAAGAGGAGGAAAATCTGGCCACGAACGTAGTAAGGTAGCATCACACATCTCTCCGTGGGTCGTCGCTGTGGTCCAGCTTTCCCCAGGGGTGCATTTTCCCGTGAATGACAACTCCACAGAAATTATGAACTCTGATCAACTCAGAACAGTTAATGAAAGACACTGTCCTATCTGTTTCATGGAAGAATCAGCACAAGTAGGTGATGACATGTGAAACAAGTCTTTGGAGCTATTCAAAAAAGAGTATTTCAGGTAAAACCTTGCAATTTTTAAAAGGAAGAAGAGCAGTCATTTTTCCACTAGCCAACATTATCTATTAAACACAGCGCCTATATCACCTTCGGGCTTTCTTTCATTGTTACTTCCCTTAGGGCGCAGGGGATGAAGAGAGAGAAACTTGTTACATGTTCCGGTGAAAGCCCTGCAACTACTGACGTTGGGCTCTGCTCCAGCTCCTCCTGCCCGTGGACTGCACCCGACCCCAATGGGATTCTTGAGGAATTAAATGCACATCGTCTTACGAGCAGTACTGTGCACCCTTGTCTTATATCTCAAACCTGTGGTGCTTCTATGTTCTGTGTTACTTCCTTGGAAAAAAGGGATCCCATCTAGTATCTCACGCAACACTGGAAATGAAGCCGAGTCACTGGTTCTCATTCATTATTCAAAGCCTGATAAGGCATCTTCCTACTTTTCCCACAGAGCCTGTAAATACCCTGACCTCATAAGCACAGTTGCACGTACACAGCTCTAACAGTTCTGTACTCCAAGAATGACTGAAACCATCAACAATTTGCTGTTTCAATACTGGTATTATATGCAATAGTTCCCTTTTCATGTTTGACCAGACTGAATCTGCTCATTTCTGGTAGCAGTGACATAATCAGCATTTCCAATAAAATATCACTTTTTAAAATGAGTTTCCTAATATTGTTTAAATGTTGAAACTGCATATCAACTAATTATCTGTCTACAGATGCTTAGGAATAAAACAATACTTTGCCTCTACGATTCAAGTCTCTACGTACTTTCTTGCAACAAAAGCCAATCCGTCCTTTTCAAAATTGTTTCTCCTGGCAAATATTTTTGCTGTCTGGCCAAGTTTTGGGTTAAAAATAAAGTACAGTATTACAGCATCAATCAACATTTAAAGTACTTAATGATCTATGAAAGAAAATATACAGTGATTCTTTTGAAACAACCAAGCCAATCAAAGTTTTATTTATATTATCAAATCAGGAGTATAGCTTTGAGAAAATAAAAGTCACACCAGTGTTCAGAGATATAGAAGCGGTATCGAGCACTTAGGTAATAAAAGAACGGACTGTTAGGAGCTGCACAGGGCGGGAGCGGCTCGAAGACATAACAGAGCTGTGTGTGCTCCCCTCCAGTCTGTGCGACTCTGGCCTTTTGCCCGCCCTTCCAAACACCAGTGGTAGAAGCATAATTAGGGCTTTTTCTGGAGTGAACGCTGACTCTCAACGTTACTATACATTTACAACGAATATTAATTGTAATCTTCACATGAATAGGGGTCCGGACCACCTAAACCCTGGCATTTATAACCTAAACCTGAGAGTGCCCCACTGCTACCGGGTGCCAAAGTGGGTGCTTGAACAAGCACTAAGTAGTGGAGGGCCTCTGGTCATGGCTATGGACCGCAGTGAGTCAAGGTCTGGGGTCTCACCACTGCCTGCTGGGGATGTCTCGGGGAGACACTCCAGCAGCATGACACACAACCCTGCCTTGTCACAGACCGAGGGGGTCGTTCCGAACACTGCCTTTCCAGCCCCGTGAGTTCAGCGCTGCGCTGCAGCGATTCTCAGGCTCATCCCTCGTGGGCCCGGTGTGTCCCCCAGTGAACAGCTCGGGGCTGCGCCTCTGTCTTCCAGGTAACGCTGCAGCCGCACTGGCCCTTCAAGACCGGCTCAGACTGTTTTCCCAGTGAATACTGCCTCCAGACACGGGCAACCACTTGAACACTCAGGGTGTGCCAGAGGAGGGACTGTGTCTCTTCAAGGGAGATGGAGATGCACAGAACAAGCATCAGTCAGACTACGCAGTGCCCGCTTCCTGCCAGGAGGGAATATGGCAAACGTGCTGAGAACACAGACTTTGGTCACGGTGTGACAGAAGTGTCAGCTCCTTCCAGTTCTGCCTGTTTCTAACTTTTGCATTATTTTAGGTGGCACTTCTTAATTCCTCAATCACATCTCGGTGTGACTGCAACTACCCAGACACCGAGAGGTGGTGAGTTTCTAGGCCCCCTTATCACCTTCTGATTGCATTACATCCTTACCTACCAAAGGCAGCCTGAGAATAGCTTTACCCTCCTGGGGACCCTTAAATCAGAGATTAAATGAGGACACGCCATCCTTGTCATGTTGAATTCAACAAAGCGCTTATGAGCCACCTGATTACCTGAGGCCCAGGTGACAACCCTAAGCACAGGACCCAGCTCAGGGAACTGACGGGGCTTATGATGAGCCTTGCAAGCATCAGCAAGTCCGGGAGGAGCAGCCGGTAGGTAGAGCGCCTTCTACAATCATAAAAATCCAGCCACACCCAGACATTCATTACACAAGCAGCTCCTTTTACTAGCCAACGCTGAGCTCTAACAGAGCCGATGAACACAGACTGACTGGGGAGAAGTCACAAACATACGAAGTCAGGTCAGTCATAGCAGCCCCTTGGTGGTCAACAGGGTGATGGCCAACACAACCTGGCCACCTCAGTGCCAAGGAAGACCAACTGGACAGCCAGGGCCAACTCACGACTCTGGTTGCACCAGCACCACATTTGAACGGAAGCAAATTGGTTATGGGAGGTGGAAATGGAAGCCGCCCACCCGTGGAAGTTGGTCTCACTCAACTTTCCCAATGCATGGATGGGGGAAGGCATCTGATTCAACATTAGTGTGCAGGGAAAAAAGGAAAAGGAAAAAAACCTACTTTGTTTTTTAAGTTGTTCGATTTGTTCTTCCTTTAAATCTAATTGCTCTGTGAGTCTCGATGCTGAGTCCAACGCAGCATTTGCTTCATCCAAACGCTCCTGAGGAAGGGAAGGTAATTAAAAAGCAGCATGTCAAACCTGTTGCACACACTATAGGGCTGGGAGGCATCTCAGAGCCAGTGAAACCTTTTCCTTTCCACGGGTGCACTTGGGCAAGGTCATGCAACTGAGCATCAAAGACGGAACCCACACTTCACAACACAACAGTCTCTTTTTAGAGGAACTAACTAGGAAAAGAGGCTGCAATACGAAAAGACATGGTGACAAAACACAAAAAAAGTGACAGTAGAGAACAAAAGCTACAAAAAGCAGATACAATAAGTCAAGAATGATAGCAACAAATGCTCTAAGTTTTGTCAGCCTGATGGGTATAAACTGATGTTTCCTTATTACTTTTTATTTCCCTAACTACTAGTGAGTTTGAGCCCTTTTTTCCTGATTACAGAATGGCCAGATCTGCTCTTCCGTGAACACCTCTTCATGTGCCTTGCCCATCTTCCTATGGAGCTGTCTTTTTCTGGTCGGTGTGAGAGCACATTTTACAGGGGACATGGACTCCTTGTCAGCGGGGCTACCAATATCACTCGCCGGATCTGCCATTTGTCTACTGACCAAATACTTTTGCACGTGAGAGTGTTTAAATCGTACGTGGTCAAACATGTTCTACTTTGTGTTCACAACCTTTTGAGTCCGAGTCATGGTTAGGCTCCTTCTTGCCCCTAGAGTGTACATGTGGTCTTCTACATTTTCTTTTAAGACATTTACTTTTAAAAATATTTACATCTCCAAAATAATGTTTCTCAGTGGAAGTATTTTTGACATCCTGGCCCCAGACCACGAAATGCCAGGAAGCCCATGCCGTCACTGAAATAACCAGAGAGACCCTCGATTTCCAGCGCCGTTCCCGTGGACCACCCTCACCTTACTCTGCATGGAATTTAATTCTGCATATGGTATGACATGGGCCCAGTTTTATTTTGTTTCCTATAGAGAGCCAGTTGTACCAACATCACTCGTTAGATATCTATCCTTTTCCCGTTAAACTTCAGTTAGTTTAGTTTAGGGTTTAGTTTTAAATTCTCAGATCTATCTTGAGCCCTGTTTCTGAATTTCCCATCTCTTCCGCTAGTCAATATGGTACTGATTGATGGCTCTACTTCAATATTTAGTGAGCAAGCCCCTCCTCACTGTTGCTCCTCTGTACAATTTTCTCAGCTGTTCTGGAGTATTCACTCACATACACTTCAGGTCAAGTTTTGCCACACTGAAGCAGAATGCGGTACCTTTTTCCACGTATCATCTTGGACAGACTGTAGCCCCCCCAGTTACTCAATCACACATAATCTACACCGTGCTGTGAAGGTATTCATAAATATAATCAAAGCCTCTCATCAGTTTAATTGAAGGAAGGCACACACATTATCCTGGACGATCAGGGTGGACCAGTTTCAACGGACTGAACCAGCTGAGGATCCTCGGAAGCAGGCCTGAGGCTTCCCCCCGAACAGAAGCACTTCCTGTGTGCGCAGCAACGCCGGGCCTGCCCCTGAAGCCCCCTCTGCCGCGATGCTGCTCCCAAACCACATGCGGACAATGGCTCCGGCCTGAGCCCGTGGGTCTCGGCCAGCACCTCTGTGATCTTCCTGCTCTGCCTGCCGGGCCCGCGGTCGCACCGTCAGCCCCCGCGACACATCTCAGAGCTGTGCACATCGTATGTGTCGTGTGCCCGTCACACACGTGTCACACACAAAGATGTAATATTCAAATCCACAACATTAGGCCTCGTGTAAAGTAAGTTTGAATGCTATTTAGCCTAATTTTGTTTATGGTTAATCAATTATTAAAGCTAAAACTATACTGACTTTATTAAAAATTAATATTCAGATTTTGTTATTCTTTCCGCCATTGTTTCATTTTTATTTCATTAATTTCAGCTTATAGCTTTACTAATTCCTTTTTGTTTCTTCCGATTAATTTTGCTTTTTCCAAATATATGTTACATTTTAAGTTAAAAAAAAACAAAGCTAGTTTAAAAAGAAGATCTGACTTCTATTTGAGCAGTATGACAGACTAGATACTCTGCACCCAATGGAAGCAGCTAAAAGTATTGGATAAAATACTTTAAACATATTAATAAGCCAACCAGGAAGTAACCATGAATGACCAATAAACATTAAAAGATGCCTGACCTCATTAGTCAGAGAAATGCAAACTAAAACCAGGAGAAGAGAGCCCTCTGCCCCTACCACATTGGCAAAAAGTTAAAAACATTCTTATGATGTCAGGTGCTGCCAAGGACATTGAGCGAGAACTCCTACGTACCACTGGTAGGAATGGACTAGCACAAGCACTTCAGAAATCCATGCGCCACCATCTAATACAGTGGGAACTGCTCACACAGATCCCCCGACTCAGCAGTTCCAAGCAAGACACCGCCTGGGAGAAACGCCTGTGATTTGTACCAGAAGATGTGAACAAGGAAGTTCATAACCACATGGTTCGAAGAGCAGATACTGGAAACGTCTTCATCAATCGAATGGCTGAATGAATTATATATTCATTCGATGAACAGAGCAGTAAAGATAACGAACAATCTGCATACAGCAACACGGCTGGAACTCACAGACTGCTAAGCAAAAAAAAGTCTCAGGAAAATTATTCCTGAGACTTTAGTTCAAATGAACTGAACTATATGATGTACATATAGTTCAAAATGCCACTTACACAGAGTTCACAACTATGCGAAGCCACACCATGTGCTGTGTGAAAATGTGCACCCACGTGACAAAACCACACGAGGTGATGAAGGCTGATGAACACAACATGCTGAGGCGGTGGGAGGAGGTGAGGGAGGGGTGGGAGGAGGAGCAACGCACAAGGACCCCCGGGGGAAGGCGCTCTGTCCCCCCCACCCTGGGCGGTGAGTGTGCGGGCCTTCACTGGGTTCCTGTCCTTGTATTTTATACATATTATCTAAACACTGTTCTGCAGACACTCAATATTTAACAATTTCAAAACTTTATAGGAGCTATGGCTTCACTTATTTGGAATATTTTGGTACCTGAAGAGCACATTCACCACCAATGACAGGTATACACAAATTTTATTTCCTACCAACTACCACCAGAATCTAATCAAACTTATTAGATAGATATGACAAGTCATTTTTTGTCATATCTCTTCATAAGGGTTCATTTTGTTTATACCTTATATGCAAATTTTTGTATGTACAAAATGTAACATAATAAAAACATATTTTAAAGGATTATGCTGCACAAAAAGATCTAATGGGATAATATCTATTATTTCAATCCATGCAAAATAAAGTACCTAATATATTTTGTTGAAAATTAGAAAGTTATAATTGTAGATTAAGACTTCCGGCCAAGATGGAAGCGTAGGTGGAAACACTGTGCCTCCTCACACAACCAAGTTTAAGACAACAAAGTTTTAGTAACAAAAACGCAACCAAAACACAGAAAATTGAACTGTATGGAAGTCCAACAATAACAAACCATTCATCCAGACCAGTAAGAGGGGCGGAGTCAGCGGCTGGCAGAGCAGGGCTGCACAGGAAAAAGTGGCAGGACCGACCCAGGAGCTCAGGCGGCGGTTGGCAGATCCCAGGCATGGGGTGGCAACGGGCAGACCCAGTGAGGGTGCGGGGAGGCTGGCTGACCGTGGTCACACATTCACGTGAAGATAAACCATGCAAAGGAGTGAGCAGTGAGACAGACCGTGCAGGCGAGGGCCCCAGCAATGTGAGTTAAAGCCTAAAAGAACCGATTGGAAAGACTTTCGAGGTCGAGGTACCAGGAGAGGCTCCCAGGCTAACAGAGAGTTTGTTGGAGAGACCCACAGGGTCCTGGAGGGTGCACAGGCCCAAACACCTGGGAGACGGCACCAGAGGGGCCCAGTTTGCTTGCGGGAAGCAGCAGAGGGGACTGAAATCTGAGAGAGAGCAGAACAAAAGCCATTGCCCGTCTTGACCCCGCCCCACATACAGCGTCACAACCCAGCAACTGGGTCACCCCACCCTGGTGAACACCTAAGGCTCCGCTCCTCACACTTAACAGGTGTGAACAGACCAAAACATTATGGCTCCAGAAGAACAGCTCAAAGTCCCAGAGCCAATACTTCTAAGCAACCAAGACATAGCCAACTTATCAGATGCACAGTTCAAAACACTGGTGATCAGGATGCTCACAGAACTGGTTGGTTTTAGTCACAAATTAGAGGAACAAATGAAGGCTACACTAAGTGAAATGAAGCAAAATGCACAGGGAACCAATAGTGATGGAAAGAAAAACTGGGACTCAAACCAAGGGAGTAGACCAGATGGAAGAAAAAAATGACCAAACAGAAAACAATGAAGAAACAAGAATTCAAAAAAATGAGAAGAGGCTTAGGAACCTCCAGGACATCTTTAAATGCTCCAACATCTGAATTATAGGGGTACCAGAAGGGGGAAAGGCACAGCCACCAGCGGAAAACTTATTTGAACAAATAATAAAGGAGAACTTCCCCAATCTGGCAAAGGAAATAGACTTCCAGGAAATCCAGGAAGCTCAGAGAGTCCCAAAGAAGTTGGACCCAAGAAGAAACACACCAAGGCACATCATAATTACATTAGCCAAGATTAAAATGAAGGAGAGAATCCTAGAAGCAGCGAGAATTAAAGGGACAGTCACCTACAAAGGAGTTCCCATCAGACTGTCAGCGGATTTCTCAAAAGAGATCTTACAGGCAAGAAGGGGCTGGAAAGAAGTATTCCAAGTCATGAAAACCAAAGACCTACATCCAAGATTGATCTATCCAGCAAAGCTTTCATTTAGAATGGAAGGGCAGATAAAGTGCTTCTCAGATAAGATCAAATTCAAGGAGTTCATCATCACCAAGCCCTTATTATAGGAAATGTTAAAGAGACTTATCTAAGAAAAAGAAGATAAAAAAGATGAACAGTGAAAGGACAGCAAGCTCACAGCTATTAAGAACCACACCTAAAACAAAAGCAAACTAAGAGGACAGCTAGATCAGGAATGAACCATAGAAATGAAGATCACATGGAGGTTTAGCAACAGGGGAGTGGGAGGAGGAGAAGAGGGAGAAGGTACAGAGAATAAGTAGCATAGACCGTAGGTAAATATAGACGGGGGGAGGGCAAGAATAGCATGGGAAATGCAGAATCTAAAGAACTTGTGACACGTGGGGGGGGGGGAATGGAGACGGGGTGTGCAGGGTGGAGGGGAATGAAGGGGGGTAATGGGACAACTGTAATGGCATAATCAATAAAATATATTAAAAAGAAAAATAACTGTAGATTAATTTTTTCTTCCTTGATCTCTAAAGTAGTCATCTGTGCCCCCAAATTAAAATACCCCACTATCTCATAGTTGCTGTTAGTCCCATGAGGAAAACCCCGAGGACCTTGTTCTCTGTGATGCCATGACACAGGGACAGACTGGTCACCAGTGTTTACTAAACTCATCAGGAAATTATTTCCAGGATGACGATGCTATAAGCAATTGCTTTGGAAATAATAATATGTACAGGGGAAATTATTCCAACTCACCTGTAATGATATCAGTTTCCCTTCCTGATTTTCTGCCTTTTTCTTCCATTCTGCTATGAGCTGTTTGTGCTTTTCTAGTTCAGCAGAATACACAGCTTTTTCCTCTAAAGAGAAAAAAAGTTATAGTATTTTGCAATCACGTGATAAAATTAGAGTTTTGAACCACCTGAAATTTTAGTAATTCAACAAAAACCGTTCATATGTCTCAACAGTTATGCATTCCTCAGTGATAGTCTTAACTGGAATTAAGGTAACGGGGTCAGGCTCTTCCGCCTAACCCTTCCCCACCTGGGCCATCTCGCCAAAGTTTCCCTCCGTCCAGAATGCCACTCAAATACTTCCTCTTTGGTAAAGCCTTCCCAGCCTCAGTCCCACACTATTTTGAACACATGTTCACTTTGGTACTATGCAGAGTGGATCTAGAAAACATTTATACTTAAAATTCAAGATTTCAACCACAAGAGTAACCCTGAAGGTCTACAGTGTTCAAGTTCAGAGTTTTACTTAGGCACAAAGCTGAAACTCCTGTTGCTCCATTAGCCTCACATCCCCCAATCACCATTCTGCTCGCCACCAGCATATAATTCACTGCCAATATTACTAAGTGTATGAATAAACAAATGGATGCATAAATGATCTCAGAGGGGAGTAACTCTGAGGGGGGTAGATGTGAAAAAGCATATTCGGTTATCATCGTTACTGTGTCTCCAAAAAATTACTTCCCACCTGGACTAGAAAATAGTTCCCTCAAACTGTAGTTGAAGAGGCAAGAACAGGACCTGTGCTTTTCAGAGGAGAGTGATTACTGACAGTCAACTCTTTAAGTAGGTTCAGCCTCCAGCTGGACCTCATACCAAACCCCCTTTCCTCAGCCCGACACTCTTCCTCTGGGTCCCACGCATGACTGCAGGAGCGTCCTCTCCACGTCCCCCTTACCTTAACTGGTCATGTAGCACTAAGACAAATTTTAGTTTAATTGTAAAAACAGTCTAAATTAACTGGTTAATGCCTGCATATCTTCCCCCCTACAAGTGGGCACCCTTTCAAAGACGCCCACATCCCCACATCTAATCTAAAACAGCACCGGAACAAGCCCAACTTCCCAGTAACGATGGTAACCTTTCCTCACTGGGGGACGGACCGCGCTCACCTTGCTGGAAGTGCTCCAGGACCATCTGCAGGTTGGAGAGCGACAGCGCGTACTGCTTCACCTGCTCCCGGGACACAGTGAGCTGCAGGGCAGCTTCATCCCTCTGCTTGGAGACGACATTCAGCTGTTCCTGCAGTGACTCTACCTGCAAAGTGGCCTGATGGCTTCAAACAAAGAGTAAAAATCAAACTGTTTCTATTTAGGCACTTTACAACATGAAACACCTTCCCTACATTTTTGGATTAAATGCAAATTAGATTTCACACTATTTAGGTAACTTTGATAAGATGAAGTCTCTTTCCTACTTTCTTTATTGTGGTAAAATACACATATTATTTACTACTTTAATCACTTTTAAGTTCGGAGTTCAGTGGCACCGAGGACACTCCCATTATTGCACAACGGTCTCCACCATCCCCCGCCAGCACTCCTGGCCTCCTCCCCAGCTGAAACACCACACTCATTAAACAGTAGCTCCACTTCCCCCACAACCACAATCCCACTTTCTGTCTCCGTGAATCTGACCTTCCCTACATTCTATTATATTACATTCCAGTTAGAGTTCAAAGAATCTTGGAGTGCCTCTGATCTTCATTCTCCCTATTTTGGTTAATGCAACCATCCTTCCTGTGAATAAAGACAGTGCAGGGCTAGACAAGAAATGTCATACCATAAGGAAAATTTATAAATAGCCTGCAACTTTCCTGTTTCCAGGCTAAAACTCTAGAATGTAATTTATCATCAAGTTGTAAGTTATAAGAAACCTCAGAAATCATTTTATCCAGCTTCCAAATCCAATAAGCAACGAATTCTGACACCCCCTTGCTTTTAACATGTGAAATCACAGCCTTCCTAAGGTGAGAGCACTGACTAACTGCTCTGATTACTAGTTAATTATCCTTTACCATTATCTTTCTTACACATTAAAT
The DNA here is from genome assembly GCF_021234435.1 of Artibeus jamaicensis. NCBI lineage: Eukaryota > Metazoa > Chordata > Mammalia > Chiroptera > Phyllostomidae > Artibeus > Artibeus jamaicensis. The sequence goes on along the minus strand of NW_026521831.1, from coordinate 8,993,046 downwards.
AACCCCTACAACTGCCCCAAATGATAAGTCAAAGTTCCCTAAGAGATTTACATTAATACCTATGCAGACTCGAGTCACTGATATACTATAATTATTACATACAAAATACTGCAAGCCTTTCCTGAGTTTTTAATAATCCAGTTAAATTCTTACTCATGGGCAGCCCATCAAAGCCCATTTAGAACAGCTATTAATATTTTGAGAAGAAACTTTACCCAACTGCACCCTCTTGTGGCAAAAGCAGTAAATTGATAACCAACAGACAACTGCCTTCAAATGTCCGAGTTCTATTCAACTTTGCTGACTGGAAAAGCACTCAAAGGGAGATTGTAAAGATGAAAGGAGCTGTGAGGCCGGCCACTCAGGAGGTTAACAGGTTACCACGTCGTAGTGTTGTTAGGTAAAGACTCAAACACCATAGTCTGGTTTGTAGACTTGTGTTACTTACAAAACAAGTATTTGCTGACGATCTATTAAGCTATGTGTAAGAATGTATGCTTGTGGGAAGGGCACGATATAAATGGCATCCTTCCTGCCCTCAGTGACCTTACATTCCACTGGGTGGAATAAGGTGTAAGATGAGTCAACAATTCCCTGTAAAATATAAGCGCCCTATCAAAGACACAAAAATATTATGCAGGGTCAAAGGAAAAAATATCACCCCAGGGTTTGGTTTTGGACTCGAGGACGTGGGTGCTACACAAAGCATTCTTTAGGAAGGAAATGCTACCTGAAGAATAGGTGAGATTAACAGAAGAACTGTTATAGAGCAGGCCCACTTTAAGGCAGAAGAAAGAGCATGAAATGAAAAAGGAACAGAAAACCAGTGGCCGTATCTGGAGAACTGAGTACTACAATTTGGTGGGACGTGGACTACAGTAAGAAATGAGGCGGAGGTGGTACATGGCCTGGACCCAAACCACGGGGCCCCACGGACTATACAAAGGAGTGCCAAGGCCACAGCGCTCAGCAATGGGCACTCTGGCAATTACCATGATGGGCAAGTGAGGGCAGAGCAGACAGGGCCCAAAAAGTGAGACAGCAAGGTCACAGCCTGAGGGTGTCTTGGCACTTCTGTCTGTGTGAAACACACACAGATAATCACCCACTGTTCTCACTTTACACGAGTTTTCTGAGTGTGACGCAATGATGTGCCCTACCGTGCGGGGGGGCAGTTAACCCTCTGAAGCATGGTTTCTCCTGCCCACAGCTCCTTGCAGACAGATGTTTATCTACCATCTTCTCACTGCTCTGTTAGCGTAACGTGCAGTAAACAAATAAAAATACATGCATAACGGTAATGGAAATAAAAGCAGACATAATTTTTCTCTAAGGTTATTTAGAAATATATTTCAGAAGCTTTAAAAATACCCTTTGAACCAAGCTTCCATTTCTAAAACTTTACACCGAGGAAATAATCCGTCATAACAAAAAATACCTATCTTAAAATTTGACAGCACTCCTAGTAATTCTGAAAAGTTGAAACACTCTACATGTCCAAAAATAAACAACTGGATTAAAGAAATTATGGCAATCCCCAAAATGGTAACTATGTAGCCATGAAACGATACTGCCAGAACATACGGCTTAGTGTGTACTGGTACTCATAGCAACAGACGCAGGTTACACAACAGTATGAATATATGACCTCTAGTTTGCTTTAAAAATACGTAATATGTACACAAATATATCAGAGCATATAAAGACACAAAGAGCAAGATTATTTCTGGGTGGGTGGGACTGTGGCTTTATGTTCTTTTGGTTTATGTGCTTTTAAGTGAAAAATATGTTTTATAATAAGAAAAAAGACATTTTATTGAGAGAAATAAAATTTTTAACTATATAAGTAGGGCCCTGGCTACTCAAAAGTTCTAATAAACCAAGAGTTAATTCACACTAACCTAGATCTTTACCTTGCTACTTCCTTTACTCCCTCCCTTCTTAGAGCCAAACCTTGTTCAACCTTAGATCATTTAATTAAAATAAAATTACAAAAATTTAGCTAAATTACTTCTTTTAGAAGTAAAGCCAGTTCAATCAGTTGGTATTTTCATCTAAACTCCAAAAATTATGAGAAGCAAGTATCCAGGGTAACGGTTAAGACTCAGAGGCCCTCACTCTGAATGCCAGATCCGGTTAAGAGCTAAACCTGAGTGTGAAGCCCTTAACCTGTGGAAGGTTGGTAAACCTCTTTGAGTTTATTCATTAGTAAAACAGAGATCACACATTTTGTGAGAATAAAATGGGGTAAAATACAAAAAATGCTTACTGACTCTCATACTCGAGCGTAGGGTCAACATCAAGGCTAAGGAAATGAGAGGTACCTTGCATTTTCCATTGCACTTGAGGACGAGAGTAGCTTCTCCTCCAACACTGCGACTTTCTTCCTCAGCTTCGCCTCTCTGTCTTCCGCAGCCAAAGCCTCGCGGGTGTGAGAATCTTCTGTCTCTAAAAGATGGTTCCGTAGCCTCTCTAGCTCCTGATTTAAGCGTAATTCTTTGTCACGTAAATGCTGAGCCTAGATAGAGGACATTTTTTTATTTTTCTTCTACAAAATGCTCCCGCCCCTCTATCCCACAAGCCACTGTTATCAAAAACTTCCCCCACGTTGAAGTATATTAACTGTAAACTAGTTTCTCATACTGCAAGAGGTATATTTATGCTGGGAAAAAATGTCTCCTGAAATCATCTTGAACATTCATTTGGGAGGTTCACTTTGTAAGACCTTGGTCCTGTGGCTATAATGGAAAATGAAATTATACAAAGTACTAAGCTTTTTGTCACAGAACTACTTTTTCAGTAAATCTTGTTTTTCCCAAATTTTATGAGCAGGAAGTTTTTTTTTACATCCACGTTATGTCATGGTTTTCACTTTTTTATTTAAAAAAATCAAGGTATATTTTAGGTTCAGGTATACAACATGAATGATTACACCATGATTTTCACTTTGAAAAAATGAAATAAAATGCATTCTGAGAGTTCCAAATTCTACCACAGCACATGAGAGGAAGACTCCACAACAGTCGCCTACGAAAACAATTCGGTTCAGGTGATAATCTTTACAGTTTTCTTACTTAGTCGCTATTAAAGCCAGTGTTGGAAGTGCCGCCTGCCTAGAGTGTACCTCCTTCTGCAGGGCGGTGTTTTCCATCTGCTTCTGTTTCAGGGCCAACAGGACTTGATCTCTCTCCTGCTGAAACGTAACTGTCTTCTCCTGCATTGACTTAACTGTGTTCAAAAGCTGATTCAACTCCCCAGTCTCACCCTTTAGGAAAGAAATAACTTCAGCTTTAAACAGAAATACATTTTAAAAAGACAGTTCTTCATTAATTAGTTTTAAAACATAGCTACCAATGTCAAAGTAACCAAAAAAGGCAAGTCTGAGGGACAGCCAGTCTAAAGGAAACTGAGCGTGCGTGCCACCGTGCCGCGGCGTGCTGGGGGCGTGCTGGGGGCGTGCTGGGGCAGAGAGGCCGTCCCTCAAGGGATCGGGGCCGTTCGAATGGAGTATGGACTTCAGTGAACAGTAATGTACCAACACGGGCTCAGGAGTTGTAACGAGTGTAATGGAACAAAGGAAACTAGGTGTGAGGTACGTGGAAACTCTACAGTCTTTGCAACTCTTCTAATAATCTCAAATGATTCTTAAAGTTTATTAGAGATATTTTTAAAAGAACTCAAAAGACACACTCTGTTCAAAGCTCCCCTAAACAACAGTGCTCACAAATCACTCAAAACAAGCGTGAGAGTGTGCGTCCCCCCCACTCATCAGAGAGACATTCGCAGCTGCCGTTGGAGAGAGTGAGTGCCGGTCAACACACTGGCAGAGGGGCACAGTCCGTCATTCCACGGGCACGACTATTTTAAAAGAATGTTTTGTCAACAATTTAATGAATGAAAGCAACTCTGGAATAGTATCTTGCTGTATGGAGAAATTTATTTTTTTTTTAAAGATTTTATTTATTTATCTTTAGAGGGGAAGGGAGGGAGAGAGGGAGAGAAACATCAATGTATGGTTGCCTCTAGTGCGTCCCCTGCTGGGAACTGGCCTGCAGGGAACCGGCCTGCAACCCCGGTATGTGCCCTGACTGGGAATCGAACCGCGATTGTCTGGTTCGCAGGCCCGCACTCAATCCACTGAGCTACACGGGTCAGGCCGGGAAATTTATTCTTGATTGTATTCTACACAAGTACAATCTATTAAAGATAACAGAAAAAAGATAACTATTGCGCCCTGGCTGGTGTGGGTCAGTCGACTGTACACCAGTGCTAACCAAAAAGTCTCCAGTTCGATTCCTGGTCAGGGCACATGCCTGGGTTGCAGGCCAGGTCCCCAGTTGGGGGCGAGTAAGAGGCAACCAATCAATGTTTCTCACATCAATGTTTCTCTCCCTCTCTTTCTCCCTCCCTTCCCCTCTCTCTAAAAGTAAAATAAGGCCCTGGCTGGTGTGGCTCAGTGGATTGAGCACGAGCCTGCGAACCAGACAACCATGGTTCGATTCCCAGTCAGGGCACATGCCTGGGTTGCAGGCCAGTTCCCAGCAGTGGACACACAAGAGGCAACCATACATTGATGTTTCTCTCCCTCTCTCCTTCCCTTCCCCTCTAAAGATAAATAAATAAAATCTTTAAAATAAAATAAAAGTAAAATAAATAGAATCTTAAAAAAAAAGATAACCATTGCAAAAGTAGGGCCATGAAATTAAGATGATAGCTGGATTTCTGAAAAGCACAAAAAGTGACAGGCTATTTAAATATGCATGTTGTGTGAATCTATACTTAGTGTTATTTCAACTTTTCACGGAAACTTTCCATTCCCTTAATATATAATGTGCCCCCAACATAAATTAAGCTAAGCCAAAACGTAAAACCATCTGTTCCTTTTATCTTAACACTCTCTCCTCGATAGTGAGGCCAGGAGTTTCCAAGTCGTTTTTCAATTAAATTTTTTTCCATATTACAGAAAAAAACCAAGTGATTGAAAAAAGAACAAAGTGATTGGAAGAGTTAAAGACTCCTATTGAGAACACCCCTTTCATTCTAAAAAAAGAGATGTTATTTATTATATTCAAAATATAATAAAGGTATTTTTCAACTACATAGAGTACTGGGAAAAATTAATGTACACTAATTACCTTCGAGTAATAAAGCACTTAATTTTGGCTTAGGGAGCTTCCTGAAAGGTGAGTCTTAATTAAATCTGTATACTTCAGATCTATAAATGTCAATGAAATAGAACTAAATTGTGTAAGGGGCTAAAACTCCAAAAGGAAAAAGTGTACTCAAAAAGAACACCTCCCTGTCCCACACTCCTCTGTTATGACCCGCCAGCCCTAAGACACCACACCCCACCTCGGTTACTGCGCACCAGAAAGATCTTTTTCGTGCCAGCTGCAGACCAGTGCCCCGGGAAGCCCAGAAGCTACACCTACTCAGTCAGATGGCACAGGGGAAACGACTCCCCTTACCGAAGTGCGCAGCACATGAAGCCTTCCCAAACTTGAATCCAAGACTCTAAGAGAGAACTTAACTGGCAAAGGAAGTTAAATCATTTTGTATCACATACCTCGCAGCACTTAACTGTTCAAGAAGCTCTTGTTCAATATTCTCATTTCTTTCCCAAACTTCTATTACTAATACCACAGAAATCAGAGCACTAAGCATAACCAAAATATGAAGTACTACAAGGTCTTTGATATATTCTTATCACAATCAAAATCAACTGCGTGTAAAGATTTAAATATATCCAAACTCCTGATACTTTAAATATGTAGCTGCTACAATCCTCCATTCTGATTGCAGAAACAAACCAACAAGGTCAAAGACACCCAAAGTCACACCAGTGGCAGAGTTGGGAGTAGAGTACTTTCGAGTCTGCTGTGTGAAAAGCACCACTCGTGGCTGATGTTTTGTTAACACCAGGTTCTGCCTCATTGATTCATAAAAATCATCTTAATGGGTCATCAGCACTTCCTTTTTGTTAACGGAGCATCACATACGGTAAAGGTAATTTCTGATTCCTGAAACTTTTCAGTTTTACACACACACAAGTGCTTACTGTGTCACAAGATAAAACATATATATTCTTTCAATCTTTTTGTAATCCTCACTTGAGGATATGTTTATTGGTTTTAGAGAGATTAGAAGGAAGAGAGAGGGGGAGAGGGAGGAGGAGAGGCAGAGACAGACAGACAAACATCAGTCAGCTGCCTCCTGTACGAGCCCCAACTGGGGACCAAACCCGCAACCTAGGTACGTCCCCTGCAACCTTTTGATGTACAGGACCATGTTCTCACCAAGACACCTGGCCAGGGCAGTATTCTTAACACCGACTGTCAAAGACCTAGCATGTGCTTCACAGAGTTTCTCATTATGTTACATTCTCATTAAAAACTTCTGAAATGTTAACCATGACTAGCACCTACTGAAATATGCCTAAAATTTGGTACTAACTTCAAAGTTTCCTCTTGTAACACATTTCTACTTTTTGAAGAAAAATATTAATTGCTACTAACCTCTTCTATTTAACAGGGTGAAAAGAAATTAACCCAGTATTTTAAAATATTTGGAAATGCCCAGTAACTAACCCTGCCCCCTGCCCGCCTCCCTCCACACATGACGCGCCATCCGCCACCCGCCATCATCCTCCACCATCCACCATCCTCCACCACCCACCAGCCGGACGTACCTCCTTTTCTTTCAGCAGCTGCTCGAAAGCCAGGGCCTTCTCTCTCACCGAGTGGCACTCGAACTCCTTTTCTTGCAGCATCACAGAGAACTTCGTATTGGTCTCCTGCAGTGCTTGGTACTCTGTTTCCTTTTCCTTGTTTCTTTCCACTATTTTTTCATTTTCCGTTTTTAACTTACAAATGTCCATTTCTAAGTTTAATATCCTCTCCTTCAGGTTCGTCACCGCCTGCCTCAGCAGCTCGCTTTCGTTTACCTTGTTGGTGTAATTTTCATTTAAGGAGAGTAACTGATCACTTTGGGCTTTGATTAAGAGGTCTTTCTCCTTCAGGGACTTTTGCAGAACGTCTAGTTTGTCCTTCAGCTCCCTAATTTCTGCCCCTGCTTGTTCGTGTTCTTTCCTCCCTAGCTCTGAGGCAGCAGCCACTGAATCGGACAGCCTGTGGTTAGTCTCCTGGAGAGTTCGAATAGTTGCATCCTTGTCATCCAGCGACTTTCTGAGCTCTTCCAACTCCTGCTGAGAAGGCTCACTTGGTGTTTCAGACTGAACTGCTCCACGAGCCTCTGCCGACTGGGGAGTGAGCGATGATCCGGAAGAGAACTGAGGGGAAATGATGTCAAGCTTTCCTAAAAGAAGATCTTTGGTATTACAGAGTTGTCCTATACTGTGTTGGACTTGTGCTAATTCCTGCCCAAAATTTTTGAGCTTGGTCTCATTCTGCTCGTAACTTTGGATCAGACCAGTGTAGTCCACCTGCAACTTTGAATTATTGTCACTGTCCACCAAAACTTGTGCCTGAAGTTGATGGAGCTCCTCCTGAAGCTGGGCTGACTCGTGCTGCATGTTCTGTACTGTGGTCATCACCTGCTGCTTCCACTCTTCCATTTTCTTTACTTGTTGTTTTAACTTGTCGCGTTCCTGCAGAAGCTCCTCAAACTGATTACTGTTAACGCCGCCCACCTGGTCACCGGTGCCGGACGTCTGTAAAACTGTCAGTAAGGTCTGACATTTCTGACTTAATGCATCTATTTCAATGTCTTTTTCTCGAATGATACGTGATAAATTTTGAACAGTTTCTCGAAACATATCTTGGCTTGTACTTTCAAAGTTAGTAGAAAATTTTTTATTTTCATCTTGCAGCTTAATGAGGGCTGCTTCTTTGGCAGCAATGATATCGATCACTTTGTGGTATTCAGTTTTTAGCTGGCTGTTCTCCCGAGTCTTCTCATTCAGAACAGCCAGGAGCTGCTCCCTCTCCAGGGCGAAGGCCTGCAGCTGCTGCTGAAGGTACACGATGTCCTGTGGGTAGGGGGCTGAGGAAATCCTTGCATGAAGAGCCTGTATCTCCAAATCTTTCTGCTGGATTATCTGAGTCAGTTTCCCAACCTCATCCTTGGACAGCTGATCAATCTGTTTCGTTAAAGATATATTCTTTTCATTTAGAAGTTTAATCTCTAATTCTCGCTCTTTTATTCCTTTTACTAATCTTTCCGTTTCAGCTTTAGATAAATCATGCTTTTCACTTCCATTTTCTATGTTAAGGTTCTGAACTTTTGTTTCCTGAAAAATATCAGAATTCTCTGTTTGAACACCCTGCCTTTCTTCATGCAACTGGGTTTTGATTTCTTCAATTGTTTTTTGCAAGGTCTTAATTTCCTCATCTTTCTCTAAACAGAGCTGGGTGTGTGTGACACTCATCTGCTCGTGCTGGTACTTAAACGCATCCATTTCCTTCTTCTGCTCCTGTAAAGACTGAAGTAGTTGCATTTTACTCTGGTTCTGATCTTCAATTACCTTTTGATGATGTTTTATTTTCTCTTCAAGGTCACCCTTTATTACGTTCAGTTGAGACACCTCCGACTCCAGGTCCGTAATGCAGTCCAGGGCTTTAGGCTCGGCCACAGGTGCCGCTCGGCTCTGCTGCTCCCTGAGTCGTTCTAGTTCCTCTTTTAGGTGACTGTTTTCTTCTTTCATAGATGCGAGAATTCTGTCTTTTTCCTCTAAGGTTTGCTTCAAAATTTCAGTGTTTCTTAAGGCCTCGGTATGTTTATCTAATTCCTCCTGGAGCTCTGAACTTCTCTCTTTCAGCTTTTCAATAACGATTTCTTTCTCGTTCATGAGCCCTGCCAAATGCTCCCGCTCCTCCAAACTGGAAGACAGCATGTTCTGAGCCGCCTTGTGGTCACTACCCATCTGCCGGACGTCCCTTCTGAGCGCTGCTATCTCCGAGTCCTTCTCCTGGCTGAGTCTCATCAGACGCTCCTGCTCCAGCTGCAACGCGGCACTCAACCCGCGCACACGCGACAGCTCTTCAATGGTTTGCTCACACTTGTCCACTTCTTCCAACAGTCTCTTTTCAGCCCGACACAACTCTGCTTCTAACTGTCCTTTTTCCATTTTTAGAGTCTCCAAAATAGTGTTTTTTTCTAGAGAAGTCTGACTGTTACCAGCAAGGGATTCTTCCAACTGATGTCTTACCTCTCCACATGCTAAAACCAACTTTTCATTTTCCATTTTGAGATCAAAAGCAGCTTTCTTTAAATTTTCATTGAGCTGTTCTACTTCTGAAAGATTTTGCCTTAAGTTTCTAATGTCAGCTTCCCTTTCTTTAAGTAAGTCATCCTTAAAATTACTGTCAGAGTCTTGATTAAGAGGCTGAGTAAACTCATGCCTGACTCTAGAAAGTTCCTCCTCCTTATGCTTAATATGCTCCTTAAGTTCAAGGTTCTCCTTCTGGATATTTAAATTATTGTTCTGTGATTTACTTAGTTGATCTACTAAATTTTCTATTTTCTCCTCTAGCTCCTGCTTGCCTAAATGCAAGCAATTCAGGACCAGCTCATTCTGAATTAACTTTTCTTTCTGCACATCTAACTCTTTAGCAATGTTCACTTTGTCATCTTCGAGTTGATGAACTCTCTTTTTTTCATCATCTAGCTCTTTTTTCAGGTGACTGATGATGTTATCTCCCTCCGTTTGTTGTTTTGATAGCTGATCTTTTATCAAAATCATGTGCTGAAAGAAAAATTAATTAGCATGTTAACTTTAAAACATTCTCTCATTTTAGTACCTAAATTTTTTTAATAAAATTTCATACACAATAAAATAATAATCCTGACATTTCTAATCCTTCTTAAATGCTTTAATAACTATCCCCATAAAATTACTAATATTTTACAGCAAATCTATTTTATCATTTTAGAGATTAGAATTTAAACTAAAGAAGGTAAAAATATACATTGTTTATTTCAACTGTTAAACATGGGGCAGGAGTCAACAGACCATAGCTAATGGGGCAAATCCTGCCTGCCACCTGTTTTAGTGAATAAAGTTTTATTGGAAGAGCGCATGCTCATTTGTTTATATATTATAACAACAGAGTTGAGCAGCTGAAACTAAGACTGCATGGCTTGCAAAGCTGAAAAAATTTACTAACACTCTACAGAAAAACTTCGCCAACCTCTTACAACCAGAGCATCAATGAGCAAAGTATCATTAGAACGCGAAGTTAAATCACACCGATCACCTGTGCTGGTTAACCTGGTACGCAGACTCCTGAGCAGAAGGTCCTGCCACGCGGTCTTTCACATGGCGCTCCTTACCTTTGTAGCCTCCTGGTTCTGCTTATCCAGCTCCTCCAACTCTGCTGCCAGCATCTCCTTCTCAGTAAGGCTCTGGTTGAGTTCTTGTTCCTTTGCCTCCAAATCACGTCTTAGGTCATGTAATTTCGATTCCAAATCCATGTCTTTTACAGCTGTACTTTTCATTTCCTCATGTTCATTGTTTAGTTTGAAAAGTGATATTTGAAGTCCTTCCTTAAGTGAGAAAGGAGAAAAACAACATACACTATCATTTGGAAGAAGGGACACTGAGAATAAAAACATGAACACAATTTTGGGAATCAATTTTAAACGCTGTGTCAGAAACATTACTGAATAATACTTCAGCAATCACATACAAAATTCATGAACCACAGCCTTCATCCGTATACACAATGTTTCTACAACCCTAGGCAGGAGTGGACGACCACAACCTCGCCCTCTGACTCTAGCTTCTGCAGACACATGCTGCCATCCGAGACCCCCCAGCCCATCCCACCGCTGCTTCTCTGTGGTCCCCACCCCTCCGCCCACAACATACTTTCCCACACAGCCAGCCATCTCCTGGCTGGCTCTCTCAGCTTCATTTCCTAACAGCCGGTCACCAACAGCCATAGACAAAAATGTGAAAAATCAACACCTGTTCATTCAGAAGTGTCTTCTAATTAAAATACAAAGGCTTCTTTTCCCTCGTTAAAGGAATTTCCTGTATTAACTGGCTTCTGTCACCATGAAACCTTTTCTTCACCAAGAGAGTACCCTCTCTTCCTTTTTTTCCCTTCTAAGCTGAGTACATACGAGGTTCTCCCTTGTCAAACAATGTTTGTAAAGATATATCTACGCGTGTTTTTTTAGTGCATTTATGTTCTCTTCTATTGGTATTTAATGCTTTCCTTCCAAAATCCAAGAAGTAGGACAGTTCTCAATGCTTCAATATTATTTCAACCTCTTCCCAGTCAGGGCACATGCCTGGGTTGCAGACCTGTTCCCTGTAGGCCAGTTCCCAGCAGGAGATGCACAAAAGGCAACCATACATTGATGTTTCTCTCCCTCTCTCCTTCCCTTCCCCTCTGAAGATAAATAAATAAAATCTTTAAAAAAATTTTTAAAAATATTATTTCAACCTCTGATTATGTGTGTGATAATGCTGCAATGCCTTCTTTCATTACTATATTTTTAAAAATCAAATTTCTATGGAATATACATTAAAGTGAATAAGAATCTCAAATTTCCATAGTTCAATATACACCTTGCAAGAAACAAATGAAAACTGTACTGGAATATCTGCCTCATAGTTCTCATTATTCCTTTCTTCCAACACAAGCATCCATTCTGAATTACAACTGAAAGATGAAAACAGTACTCTCCTATGCCTTTTAGAGCTATCTGTAAAGTTAGGAGAACGACAAAACTTTTTCCAGGTGGATCTCAAGATCACATACAGCCTTTCAGCATTTTTAACCAGCGAGCAGACACATTTCAAGGAAGAGTTACAATGGATTATTCAACATAAAAAGAAAGGATAAACAGCTATCATAAATAGCTACAAAATCCAAAAATACCACGAGAAAGTTACAAGCCCTATCGGACATGTGTAGAGAACTGCAAACTACACAAAACTCCTAGGCCAGTTAACAGAAAGAAGTAACTGAAAGGAGCAGAATGCAAGGGGAGCAGAAAAGAACAGAGGAAACAGTTATGATACAGTCACAAAAGATGACTGAGAGACAGGGCTGGTGCTAAGGGGCCACAAAAAGTGGGTACGAGGGCCCTGCGACGAACAGGACAGTTTACGTGACCAAGAATCGTCCCAGGCTGAGTGCAACAGCCTTTGAGTGCAGCACCCCTTTGAGAAACGCTGCCTAGATACTCCCATGAGAGAACGTCCGAAGTGTGCTAAGGCACGTACGAACAGTATGCAAGTATTTGTACTCTAAAAAAACGATGTATCCATCGTACACGCGCAGCTGTAGTCTGGCAGGACATATAAGGAACCGGGGGGAGAGGCGGCCTTGGGAGGGAGGCAGCCAACAGAAGCACGGCTAGTCCGCCTCAGTGCCTGAAGTTTTTCAGAATGTATTACTCAATGTGTGTATCAGTAACTGTGTTACTTTTTAAAAATTAAGGTCTTAAATTGAGTTGAGACACTTGCCTGTAATAAATACCAGCTTATCACTGCCCTATATTTAAACACCTGCCTTAGTCAAGGAGTTAGCTCCCCAAGTGGTACAACATAAAATTACCTTTCCCCACACCCAACACGGCATCACAGAATCTTACGCTATCCTTGCTACCCGTATATGCCAGAGACCCTACTTCCACCACCGAGAATGCCCCTCGTCACCCCTCCCCTCTAAGAAAGCCCTGTGCGCCACACCAGAGGCACTCTGGGCCAGGTAAGCAGGACGTGGTCACCGCAGCACGCCGCTCTGACTCCTGACCCACCTGTGTGTGCTGCTGCCGTCAGGACTTCATCAGAAACCGAAGAAGAACCTTCACCTACATTTTCTGCTCGTGTCTCCGTGCCCACTGGCTTATCTCTAAACATAGACTCTGGCCAGCCTCTCATACTCTGAACTTCAACCTGGCCTACGAGTCATCAATGAGATCAGCTTCCTCAGGATTCTCAAGAACTAAACACCCATTCCTATAAAATCAGCCCTTAGCTGAGACTGGTATGGGACACACACACCATTACAATGCCGCCCCCATTTTCATTACACCCACCTTTTCTTCACTCAACAAGGAATTCTCTTTCTCTAACACCTGGACACGCATTCTAAGTTTCAGATTGTCTTCAGCAAGATTATCCTATAAACATGTTAAAGACAGTGTTTCAAATAATAGGAAGTTTCCAGTTTACAAGAAAGTGGGCAAGCTATACAACTGTGTGTTTCTACTCAGCATTTCTTTAGTGATATATAAAAATTGTAAGCAAAAGCCAGTCACTCACTTTATAGACATGTGTAGAGAAGATTTCTTTATTACATTTGAAAAAATATATGTAAAGACATTTACAAAATAACCTATAATCAGAAGAAAAAGAAACAACTCCCTAAATATCATAAAGGGAAATCAAAATACATTCCTCACTTTGGTAGAGGATTGGCTTCCACTGTTGCTTCAAATATAACATTAGTCAAATTAATCTTCAAAAAAATATATTTGCGTTTTTCAATTATGCAACCTTTAAAATTATCAATATATAATGCAAAAAGTGTGTTATGAATGAGCAAACATAAAATTATTAAGATAAATGTTCTCAGGATAAATTCGCATGAATTTGTAAAAAAGTTAAAATACAAAATAAGCAACTATAAATAATCAAAATACTCATTTTTTGGTAAGCTAATGCCAAAAGCTTTCTCTCTTAAAATGAGTTTACCTGGTTTAAATTACTCAGTCTTGTTATCTCATTTCCAGCATCTGTAAACAAAACAACGGATCTCACATTAAATTTCTTTAAAATAACTGAATACTTATCTCCTAAAGTTAAACTCAGAAATGAGGCCCAATTAAAATATATTTTAAGAACAATTTGTAAGCCCTGTGTTATTAGGTGAAGCATATTTTTGTTATTTTGCATTTGTATTTTGACTATTCTAGGAAATCATAATATAAATGCCAGTTATAAACTATGTCAAAATCCAATTCTATGACACAATATAAGACAGAATTATAATTGTATTCTGACTGAGTCATGAGTTATTGCCTTGATGAAAGCAATTACAACTGTTTCAAAGTGAGCTGATTAGTTTGTGTAGAAGGAAACAGTATAAGGACTAAGACTGGGGGGAAAAATACTCAAAAGCACAAATCTATATTTATACAACAATACAATAATCTATTAATTCTCTGAAGTGACTTAAACAGGACTACCAAAAAGAAGACCATTCAATATGGTATTCCAAATATATCTATAAATAGAACGGGTTTTATTTATATTCTGTAGATATATTCTGGAGACAGAATACCATGCGCTGAGCTGAAGTAGTTCACTCAATGTTTACACAGGAAACACTGAACTTGAATATGAGGTCAGCTGCTAGACAATGGAACGGAGAACCTGGAGGAGCCAGAGGGAGGACAAGCAAGCACATGACAGCACCGCAGGGTGACACAGGAGCACGAGGTGCTGCGACGGACCAGAGAGGGCAAACTCCTAATCAGGCTGGCTGGAAGTCAGGGTGCTGGTGTGGCCAGGGAAGCAGCTGCTCTGGGGGCCTCCAAGGGAATAAAATGCCTGCACCGAATCTCAATATGCAAAGAGTCAGTGAAAGAGAAACACTCTACACAGAGAAAGCAGTACATGCAAAAGGCACAGAGCTGAGAGACAGCACTGCCAGCTTATGGAGCTGTGTACGAAGTTCAAAGTGGCTCAACTTGAGACTGTCAGGAAAGGGAGAATTGAAGCTGAGGAGGCACACAGGGAACAAAGCATTGTAACATTACATAACTGATTTAAAAGTTTAAACTTTATCCTGAAGTTCACGGGGAGCCCCAAAGTATTAAAGCCGGGAAAGTAATCTGCTTTGCATTTCTGAAAAATCATTCTGGCTGCAGAAAGAAAAAAATTTGAAAAGGGATCACGAAGTACAGAGAATAAGAATAGCTAACACTTTTATAATGCTTACTATGGTCTAGACACTGTTCTAAAGAGAACTTTGCAGCTAGTAACTCATAAAATCCTTATTACTACTACCACAACTATGAAGAAGGTAATATTACCACAACCATATAGATGAAAAAAACAAAACAGAAATGTTAATTAACTTGCTCAAGGTCAGCCACTTAGGCCCTAGCTGGTGTGGCTCAGTGGACAGAGCACCGGCCTGCAAACCAAAGGGGCGCTGGTTCCATTCCTAGTCAGGACATATGCCAGGGTTGCAGGCCAGAGGCAACCACACATTGATGTTACTCTCTCTCCCTTTCCCTCTCTAAAAATAAATAAAATCTTATAAAAAAAAAAAAAAGTTCAGCTGGTTAGTGATAGAACTGGATTCCAACTCCATCATGTTTTTAACCACTATGCTATCCTGCTTTGTTCAGACCATAAAAGTTAACAAGGCATAATGATTGGCTGAAGTTCTTCAGTGGCATAGCGGTGGAAATGGAGAAAAAGGGGAAGGCCTAGGGCAGTAGATTCATGTAGATCACCTAATACGTTAAATAAATAGATACATTTATTGAAAAGAGCAGAGCGACTTGGAGGCCCAACAAGAAAGAAGTGCAGAACCCTACTGCCCAGCCTTCCCTCTGCCTTCGTGGCCGC
This sequence comes from Artibeus jamaicensis, assembly GCF_021234435.1. Taxonomy (NCBI): domain Eukaryota; kingdom Metazoa; phylum Chordata; class Mammalia; order Chiroptera; family Phyllostomidae; genus Artibeus; species Artibeus jamaicensis. The sequence continues at coordinate 8,977,487 of NW_026521831.1, read as the reverse complement.
TCCCAGGACACCTCGAGCCCCTCTGGGATTCAATACCAAAATGCCAGGGAACCCAAGAGAAGCTAAGGAAACGGAACCTACAGGACTCGCTAAGGGTAACTTCCAATTTCCTATTTTGGGAGACTGGTAAATGCTACCAATTACCAAAGTAGGGAAAATAAGAGGGTGGGAACATGGAGACTTTACTTTGAACCTTACTTGGCCTTAAATTTAAACGGGGCTGGCTATCCAGGTCAGGAACTCATGATAAACTACGAGGCCAGGAATACAGATGGGGTAGGACGCTCACGAGCACTTAGGAGCTAGAGGCTTCTGGAGCAAGGATGAAGGAGTTTGTGGAGTGAGAGTTCCACTGTGAGAAGAGGATACAATGCATCGTTTCTACTGACGAGCTCCCACTGTGTTTCCCCGGCAGGAGTGCATACTGCTGCTTAGCCGATCTCAGTCACTGCCTGTGTTTGTAATGTAGAGCACTGGTATGGTAACGAAATATCTAGAGCATGGACAATGGCAGAAGACCTATGGCTCTTATCATTCTCAGGTTTGCTCAGATTCATTTCGAAACAATACACAATTTGGAAGAAGGTAGGCTGATTCCCTACCTGGAGGGTCTGGGCACTCATGAATTCTCATATAGAAAATATTTGGTTCTACAGAGATGAACAGAACCAGAAAAGGAACCATTTCTGCTCCCAAGAAATGTCTATACAAACATTTCTCAGAAATTTGCATGGCCTCCTGAATCAATCAGTTCCATGTAAATGCTTAAAAAATGAGGAAAGGAGGTTAAGAGACGACTACCAATACTTAACCCTTTTTAGTAGAAAATTCCTATTTGTGATCTATTATGGCTGAACTGAATCTAAACCAAACAATTCGGTTCAAATTCCACAGTCAATTCCATGAATATTCCATTTCCACACAGTACCCAGGTATAGAAAGAGGTTGTCTCTAAAACAATTAGTATGCAGTGAACTCCAAACATTTTATACCGGACAAGGCTTGCTGTGGTCTGAATACTTCTTCGAGTGATGCATCCTGTGGAAGAGTTCTTTCCTTTTCCTTCACATCATCACTTTGCTTCATAGCGTAAGATTGCAACTTACTACATTCCAGTTTCAAACTTTCACATTCTTTAATTATTTGTCTGTTTTCCACATTTAGTCGTTCTTGTTCCTTCCTCAAAACTTCCCTGTCATTTTCAGAAGAAGATAGTTTTTTACGTATGTCTTGTATTGTATCTTCAAGTTCTTCTATTTTTTTTGTAGACTCTACTTTTTCAGTTTGTAGAACGTGAATAGTTCTTTGCATCTCATGGGTTTTAGAGTGATCAGTTACCACAGTTCCTGAGCCACCTAGAACCATAAACAAATGTACCAAGGGTTAAGTAGCTTATTATACAACACAGACTTCAGATTTTGGAAGGCTAGAAAAGTTGAAACAATTCTGTAATACTATACTCCTATTGGACGGTAAAACCCCAGAACAATGACACCAACAAATGCTTGTGAGGGTGTGGAGTCACAGGGGCTCTGACCCATTGCTTGTGGGAGTGCAAAATGGTCCACTGCTACGGGGGGCAGCTTGGTGATTTCCTACGAAACTAAACATACGCTCATCACGTGATCCAGCAACCATGCTCCTTTGTATTTACCCAAAGGAGCTGAAAGCTTATATACACACAGAAACCCCAACAAGGATGCTTATAGAAGCTTTATTCGCAGTTGCCCAAACCTGGAAGCAATCAAAGTGCCCTTCAGTAGGTGAATGAATTAATAAATTGAAATATATCCAGACAATAGAATATTTTTCAGGACTAGGAAGAAATGAGTTATCAAGCCATGAAAAAATGAGGAGGAAATTTAAAGGCATGTGAAATAAGCCAATCTGCAAAGGGTACATACTGTATCATTCCAACTATGACAATTCTGGAATAAGCAAAACTACAGCAGCAATAAAAAAATCAGTTGCAGCCCTGGCTGGTGTAGCTCAGTGGATTGAGCACGGGCCTGTGAAGCAAAGGGTCACTGGTTCGATCCCCAGTCAGGGCACATGCCTGGGTTGCAGGCCAGGGCCCCAGTAGGGGACACATGAGAGGCAACCACACATTGATGTTTTCTCTCCCACTCTTTCTCCTTCCCTTCCCCTCTCTCTAAAAAATATATAAATAAATAAAATATTTTTTAAGAAATCAGTTGCGGCTCTCACTGGTGTGGCTCAGTGGGTTGAGCACCCACGTACAAACCAAAGGGTTACTGGTTCAATTCCTAGTCAGGGCACATGCCTGGGTTGTAGGCTGGGTGTCCAGTGAGAAGCATGCGAGAGGCAACTGATCAATGTTTCTCTTGCACACTGATGCTTCTCTCCCTCTTTTTTTCCCTCCCTTCTACTCTCCCCAAAAAGGTAAATAAATAAAATCTTAAAAAAAAAAAAAAGAAAGATCCGCTGCATGGGGATAAAGAGGGGATGAACACGTGGAGCACAGAGCACTGCCGGGAAATGAAAACATCCCGTGTGACACAATGATGACAGATGCGTGCCACCACACATTTGCCCAAATCCACAGAATGGACAACACCGAGAATGAACTAAAATAAACCCTGGACTTTGGGTGATTATGATGCGTCAATATAGTTTCATCCTTGGTTTCAAAAAGAAAAAAGGACCCCTCTGACGAGTGACGTTGATGGTGGGAGAGGACATGCAGGTGGGGGATGGGAGCAGAAGGGGACAGAAGGGAAATCCCGTCCTTCGTAATTTTGTTGTAAAATTAAAAATGCTCTAAAAAATTAAGTCTAGAAGAAGTTAAATAACTACATATAAGTAGCAAAGCATCTAAAAGTGAACAGTTGGGGAAAGCTATCTGAATCGAACACTAACACGTATCTGAGTTTGGAAGGAAGTGGCACTGCATCGAACGCACACGCGGTCTCTGCACTGCGACGTTTCACCACAGGGGCAGAGGGGCCTCCCGTGTCGGCAGAACCGTGACTGTGCGGCGCCGCCGCACCTTTCTGTGGCGGGGGCAGGCCTGGCCAGTTACTCAGTCTTTAGAGCTCTGCCCAACTTTCTACCAGTGCCCTGACCATACAGTGCCAGGTTCGTCACTTAAAATGTCACCGAGTGAGTTAAGTCAATGAAATTCATAACCTTGTTGTAACAGGTTTTCCAGTTCTTCAATTCGTTCTTCATATTCATTTAATTCTTCTCGATGCCGACGAGTTATTTCTGTCAGTTTCTGTTGATGTGCATTTTGTAAAAATGACATTTCATTTTGATGATCATCAATTTCCTGACTTCGGCTCTTTTTAAGTTCCTTAAAAAGAAAAACAAAGTTAACCACATTAATAATCAATGAATTTATCTAAGCTATTTCATTTTTGTCCAAAAGTCTATATTATTAAAAATAGCTCTCCAAATATGCTAAGGCTAAAAAGAATTTAAACACAAGCCCCAAATTTGGACAATTTGAGACTTCACCCTTTCTTTTCTTGGGCCTTAAAAATAGTTTCCCTATTTTTAATGGGGGAATACCAGCAAGGAAAAAACTGAAAAAGTGAGCAAAAATATCTTTAAAAAAAAAAAGATTTATTTATTTTTAGAGAGAGTGGAAGGGAGGGAGAAAGAGAAGGAGAGAAACATCAATGCGCAGTTGCCTCTCAAGTGTCCCTTTTGAGGGACTTGGCCTGCAACCTAGGCATGTGCCTTGACCGGGCATCAAACTGGCAACCCTTTGCTTCACGGCCTATACTCAATCCACTGAACTACACCAGCCAGGGCCAAAAAAACTTTTTCCTAGTGTGTGACCATGAACAACTCCTGCTAATGACATTCCACCAGTATCAGTGTCAACCTTCTGGCCAGGGTGTCACTGCTGTCCTGTTACCCCATCCTCCCGCTCAACTGCTCCTTCCCCATCTCGATGGGACTCCCGAACTGTCAACCAGGGTGGCTTGCTGCCCACGTTGAAAGCCCCAGCTCTCTCACAGGAAGCTAGACCTTGGGTTGAGTCCCTCCAAGAGAGAAACTGGTTAAACCAGAAGCAGTTTGATAGCTGCATCCTCAGGAGACAGTCTACTGTGTCCCACTTCCCAAATCCTCGCTGCTGTTCTCGTTCCTGTCTTTTCTGAGGCCCAAATGCTCCAATCTTCCTTCAATCCTGTAAACAAGCTACCCTGGGTAATTTCAATCAATTGATCAATCACCAGTCAATAAATCCTCTTGTTCACTTTGCCATCTCTGGTTTTCATTGCTTGTGATGAGGAACCCTAATCTATAAATTAGCTTCCATTTTCTGTGAAGACAAGTGAAGTTCCTCTTTAATCCCATGCACCTGTGTGCCACCACCTGGCAAGGAGCTTTACGTTTGCTCTTCAAACAGTCCTACGAAGGCAGCATTAAGATGACATCTCCTTTAACAAGAATAAGACAAAAGTTGCCCAAAGAAGCACAGCTTGTAAAAATAGAGCCTGGATTCAAACACAGGTCTGACTCAGAACCCACACTAGTACTGTAACAATAAAAACAACTAAAAACTTTACATACACTAAAAACAATTCATTACCATGAAGAGAATATGTAATTAAAGATTTTTCTCGAAGGAAATAACTGATACAAACTAGCAAAATTCCAGCATTAGGAGAAAATAATTAGTTGTAATGTGTAACATCAGCATTTTGTCAATATCCTTTAATCCTAAACACTGAAACTTCAGCAAATTAGAATTATTTTATTAAAGACCATTTTATGAAATACAAGAGAAAATAGAACCAGAATATAAACTACCTAATAAATAAATGTTTAAGACAAATTATTTTGGAGATATATATTTTATTTATATACCTTAGCTGTCATAAAGAATAAGATACAAAATAGTAAAAAGAAATGAATATCATAATCCAGTTACTTTTATAGCTGAGATTTTATTAATTTACGCTTATAATTTTCATAAGCAAATGCCTCACCTGGATGGTATTTTGCAGTTTGCAGATTTCACTTTGATCAGAGCTATTCGGTCCTTGTGCTTTAGAAATCTAGATCAGAAAAACAATTAGAAAATTTTATCGATCTTCTTATAAAAAATGTAGTCACAGACTAACTTTATTAAAAAATACTTTTCAAAAATAGGGCATTTCCCAGACAAATTACGATTAAAGAATGCCAAGAACCTCTGAAGCAACTTAGTCCAATAGTGACTAATAAACAATAAATAAAAAATCCCATTCAAGCCCTGACTGGTGTGGCTCAGTTGTTTGGGGGTCATTCTGCAAAGCAAGAACTTGCTGGTTCAATTCCTGGTCAGGGCATGTACAAGAGGCAACCAACCAACCAATGTTTCTCTCCCTCTCTTCCTCTATCCAAAAATAAATAAACTCTAAACTCTTTAAAACAAAACAGATGCCATTCAAGAATATGTTAACAGTTTAACAAACTAAGAAGGAAAGCACCATAGAATATTTTACTTACTGAAGAAAATGCATATTTGGTAACAACTAAGCAGCTTCCTAAAAGGTAATTTCTAAAATGAAAAGTTATCCAATATTAATAATAATAACAGTAAAAATCTTTAAAAAATGATTTTACCAAGAAGTTCTACACCCCAATATAGAATCTTTGCTTTGACAAGTAAATAAAAGAATTTTGGATTCTTCTCGTCTCATTCAAAGCTGCATGTTGTTCGCTTACCTCTCTCAACATTTATTAAACAGTGTGATTAGGAACCCAAACGGCTCTCTGGGTGGAAGAAAGAACACAGTACGACAGAAAGAACATAGGATGTGGGGTCAGAAGACGTGTTTGAATCACAAGTTGACCACTGTGAAAATGGGTGTATTACTTAAACTTTTAATTTGCTCATCTATATAAAACAGAAGTAATAAATACTTCATATACCTAGTAAGAGTAATATGAGGTAGGTAGATACACTTTGCCTCCTTGCACAACCAAAAAGGACAACATATTTAAAAACAAAAACCAATCAGAACTGCAAGAAAATTGAACTGTATGGAAGTGTGACAACTAAGGAGTTAAAGAAGAAACATTCATCTAGACCAGTAGCAGGGACAGAGATGGGCAGCTGGGCGGAGAGGAATCATGGGAAGGCGCTGGCTGGCGGACTGTGTGGTCCCACATTTGCCTGCGGATAAACCAGGAGGAACAACTGGGAAGTGAGACAGACCACGCAATCCAGGGTTCCAGTGCAGGAAAAGAAAGCTTCAGAACCCGTTGCTATAAAAACCTGTGGAGGTTGAGGCGGCAAGAGAAACTCCCAGCCTCACAGGAGAGTTCACTGGAGAAACCCACAGGGTCCTAGAATATACACAAACCCACTTACCCAGAAATCAGCACCAGAAGAGCCCAATTTGCTTGGGGGTAAGGGAGGAAGTGACTGAAAGCTGGCTGAGAGCTGAGCAAGTAGCAGTGTTCCCTCTTGGACCCCTCCCCCACATACAGTGCCACAATGCATCCATGTGGGTTGCCCCCACCTGGAAAATACCTAAGGCTCCCCCCCTTACTGGTAACAGGTACACCAAAACAAAAAAAAATATGGCCCAAATGAAAGGACACATCAAAGCTCCAGAAAAAATACAACTGAGTGATGAAAGATAGGCAACCTATCAGATGCAGAGTTCAAAACATTGGTAATCTTTTGCTCACAGATGCTCACAGAAATGGTTGAGTATGGTCACAAAATAGAGGAAGGAGTGAAGGCTATGCAAAATGAAATAAAGAAAAATGTACCAGGAATCAACAGTGAAAGGAAGGAAACCAGGACTAAAATCAACAATTTGGACCAGAAGGAAGAAATAAACATTTAATCAGAACAGAATGAAGAAGCAAGAATTCAAAAAAGTGAGGAGAGGTTTAGGAAACTCTGGGACAACTTTAAATGTCCTAACATCCAAATTATAGGGGTGCCAGAAGGAGAACAGGAAGAGCAAGAAACTGAAAACTTATCTGAAAACATAATGAAGGAGAACTTCCCCAATCTGGCAAGGAAAATAGACTTCCAGGAAGTCCAGGAAGCTCAGAGAGTCCCAAAGAAGTTGGGTCCAAGGAGGAATACACCGAGGCACATCATAATTACATTAGCCAAGATTGAAGATAAGGGAAGAATCTTAAGAGCAGCAAGAGAAAAGAAGAGCATTACCTACAAAGGAGTTACCATAAGTCTATCAGCTAATTTCTCAAAAGAAACCTTGCAGAAAAGGAAGAGCTGGAAAGTAGTATTCAAAGTTGTGACAGCAAGGGTCTCCTGGTGAGAGGGGGTGGGGAATAAACAGAGCAGAGGGGAATAAACAGGAGAGAAAAAGTGGGACAACTGTAATGGCATAATCAATAAAATATGTTAATTTTAAAAATAGAATAACATACTGGAATAGTACATGTGAAAATACCTTATAAATTATAACTTTTATTATGCCATGCTAGAAAATTAAGTTTCCTGAAAGGTTCCGTTTATGTTTTCACCTTTATATCCCAGTACCTGTCTGGGATATAGTAGGCATTCAAGGTACACATACAAAAAAATCCACAAAATCCATCTCTTCCTTACAAAATCTTACCCCAAGCAATGTTTCTTAAGATGTATTCCTCATCAGAGTCACCTAGGGTATTTATTTGTTTGAATGTAGTTTCCAGTGATCCAAAACAGGCTACAAAACCCTAATCTCTGCAGGGGGGAAAGGGAATCTACAATGTTATCGAGTTCCCCAGCTCAGTCTTACCCATACGAAGTTTAAGAACAACTAGGTTTTTAGAGATAAGATGAATAGAGCGTCCTCTAGATTTTATTTATCTTCCTTACCCGAGGACATGTTTTTCATTGATTTCAGAGAGGGAGAGAGACAGAGAGACAACGATGTGAGAGAAACACCGACAGGCCCCTCCTGCACGTGCCCCACCTGGGGATCAAACTCAACCTGGGGATCTGCCCTGACACCCTTGGGTGTACAGGACGACGCTCCAACCAAATGAGCCACCACCTGGCCGGGGCTCTCTTGATTTATTTTGGGTATTAGAAATGTCTAGCCACTTGGGAAGCAAGGAGGTCATTTTAATTAGGAAGATTTCTCCTTTCCACAATTACATTATGCTACAAAAAGATAGAAAATAATATCTTTACTTCTATACTTTATTTTTCTCTACACTGATGAAATTAAATTCATACAGTATCCCAATTTATTTTGAATCTCATGTCCGTTGACAACCTTACTAATATATATAAAATAGCAAGGATGTAATTTTGAATGCGTGAGAAACAACATAAAATAGTCGAATAAATCTGTAATACTGACGATCAGCTTTTCATTTCACATACAACCAATGCAAACAGGCACCGCGGCCAACACCCGGGAGAGTGATTTCGCATCACGGGTCTCGGAGCCCTGATTTCACCAGCAAAGCCTTGGGACTCCAGGGCAAAAGGTGCTGGTTCAACCACAGCAAGTCCGTTTTTACTTTGAAGATTTATTCTAAATGCTGTGCAGAAGGGGAAACTGAGGCTGGGAGAAAGATGGCCTGATTAAAATCCCTTAGAAAGTGACTGGCAGAACTGGAACACAGGTCTCCATTTCCCACCCCCGAGCTCTTCCTGACACCGAAAGCTCCATGCACAGCACAGCACTTTCATTCACTCAGTTTCCAAAAATTCATGGAAAGTTTACTACCTGAGCAATATGTCTCCAATGTCCAACTTCAGATTCAAGTCTGGAAATTTCATTTGACAGTCTGTTTATTTCCTGTTGTGATGAAATTATGTCACCAAAGTCCATGCCATCATCATGGAAGGCTGAAGCGTGGTGACCGACGCCATAGCTGAACGAAGAGGCAATGGCTGCCGGCCCGCCGCCGGCTCCTGAACTTGCGGAATGAGCAGCTGACTGCAGCTTCTGCAGCTGATCCTGGAGTGCACTCTGTCTTGCTTTAAGATGACTAATTTCCACCTATATATTAACAACCCACATTTTAGAGAAAGTACTTTAAAAAATACATACACTTTATTAATACTACGTTTTATTAATATGAAGTTATAATTTACTCAACATTATCCAATCCTAACTGTATCCAATGGTACTCTTTCAACTGAATCCAAATCTTGTATCACATAACATACCAACCATGACATTTCTATTTAAAAAACAAACAGAATTACCATAGTTAAAGCATAGATAATGTTTTAAATAGTATGGATATGATAATTTCACTCATATGGTAACTGAAGCAATGAAATTCTCATTAAACATGGGTTTACTATCTTCTATGTATCAGGTAGGATGGGCAATTTCTCAGAGTTCTGTTTGTGATTATCGAACCTGAAATGAGGAGAAAGTGAAAGCTGAGTCAGCCTACCCACTGAAAAGTTTCTTGACATCTGGAGAAAACATCTATTGGAAGAGTCTTACGTAACTGATTACGGCTGTGAGGAGTAAAATGCACAGGCATCACGAGTAACTTTGCAGTGATCTGTACTGCACAGCGAGAAGGAGGCTTTGATTTCCAGTCTTCTCAGATAACTCAATGAGCTGTGCTTATGAGTCTGATGAGTCTTAGAAGGAAATCATGCACTGGAGAGGCCTTGGCTGTGGCTGGTGTGGCTCCATGAGTAGAGCACCAGCCTGCACAGGCCCGGGTTGCAGCTGGGTCCCTGGTTGGGAGTGTGTGAGAGGCAACCAATCAATGTTTCTCTCGTATATCGATGTTTCCCTTCCTCTCTTTTCCTTCCCTTTCCCTCTAATAAATACATAAAATAAGAAAAGGAAGGAAGGGAGGGAGGGAGGCCGGCCTTGGCTTTAGCCTCAGCAAAGAGAAGCCAGTGAAAATTTGACTTTACTCAGGGAGAGAACAGTATAAACATTCTAAAACCACAGGCACATTTTGACAAGTCATTGTCCAAAAGAAGTTATGAACACAGGATTTAACCACAATGCCTCAAGTATTCTTACACAAAACAGAGATGTAAGCTAGAGAGACCTAAATTGAGCTTTGTAAAATATCTGAGCTGGTCCAAAAGACACCCTGCCACCAGTAAGGACACTTGGATACTGAAGAGACAAGCCAGACAGTAATACAGTGTTTCTACTCGTGTAATGTGAAGCAACTACACAAAACCCAAACACAACTCTGCCAACGCCACAACAAACAACCTTTTCACGTCCGAGTTCCTTCTCTAATGGAGGTTTCAGTAGCACACAAATTTCATCCACCTCCCACAAATGACAGGAGGCAAACTGCATCTTTAGGGAACACGAACATCACCGTGAGGACAGCAAATACATCCAAAAATAGCAGAACTAACCACCTGCTAAAGCATGTGAATGTATTATCTTTTGTTCTGGTAAAAGTTCCAAAATCCACAACTTTCCACAGGTAGCTATAATACAAAGAAAGTTCTCTTTACACAACAGACATTTACATCAAGCTGTAAGCTAAAAAATGTTAAGCTCTAGTGCCAAAGAGGCATTTCTAAACTTGAATGCGTAATCTGCCTTCCAATGTCAATAGTTAGGTGGACTATAAGTGCCAGCGTTTTCCACAGCAGCATTTTCAATGAGGATTTAAGCATTAGAATCCCCAATGGAGTTTTCCAAAACACCAGCACCAGGGCTGTTTCCCTAGACACTAAACCAGAATCTCCTGAGAAGCACGAGCATGTGCAGTGTTTCAGAGTGCCCAGGATTCAGCTGTAGACCCCTGGTGGGAACCGCTGCTCCACTGGGACATCTGTCAGTCGCTTCTGCTCCGCGTGGTCGCTGGACTGTCACATGCGTGTGTGCTCCCCGTCCCTGGACAGTACAGACACTGACACGATGGGACTCAAACACTTTCAAAGAAATTTCACAGAGTGATTTCATATCTGTTGAGTCTTAAAATTAAAAGGTGGGCTTTTAACTTTAATTTAAACTTGTAGTTTTGCTTTTTTACAGTCATTTTTTGTACTATTTTATTTTATAAAATTTCCAACAGACTTAAAATTAAGCTCTTCTTTAAATGTTTATATTTATCTTTAACATGGTTTGCTTTCATTTTTCATCTTAATATGTCACCAAAGGAATAAAAATCAGTGTACCTACATTTTAAAAACCTAATTATGAATTCATGGTAGAAATAAACATTTAATTAACAAAGTGAAGAACACCCAAATGATCTTCGTAATAATACTAGAAATGGTTCAATTCAACAGAACAGTTTACTAAATTCCGGTTATGTGCAGGACATTAAAAGAATTCAACAACAGCATGAAACACACAGACACAATCTATTTAATAAGGAATCATGATAACATTAGTTATATTGTCTTATATCTATTATTGGCACTGCAAAGAAAAGATAAGCCAATTCTAAAATAACCATTTCTATCAATCTAAAGGGGAAAAATTTTATAGAACAGTATAAATAAGCTATAAACACTCAATATTCTGTTTTTCCATGGAAAATCAAGTAAATGCTAATACAGTATATATTAACACTTATAGTTAGAATTAGCAATGATCATGTTGATTTCAAACAATTTTAGGTAAATAGATGAGAAACTGGGTTTCATAAAATGAGAAATTATAAGCAACGGACAACTAAAGATATGTTATACAAAGACTTCTCTTCTTTTGGAAAGCAGAAATTAAACTCTACAAAGGTCAGTTTATATAACATAAACAAAATAGAAACCTTACAGAATTTTGTTAAATTAGTCATATTAAACTGCCTTGGTAATTACTAACTTCTGCAACCTTTCAATGTTTTCATGGATCTAAGTAAAGCTTGATTTCTTTTTCCTTTTTTTAAAAGTATGTTTCATTGATTATGCTATTACAGTTGTCCCATCTTTTTCCTCCCCTTTATCCCCCTCCACCCTGTACCCCCCCTTCCCTCCAGCATTCCTCACCTTAGTTCTTGTCCATAGGTCATACATATAAGTTCTTTAGCTTCTCTCCACATCTACCAATTACGCTTATTCCCTGTACCACTTTCCCCATGCTCTCCCCTCCTCCTCCCCACTGATAACCCTCCACGTGATCTCCATTTCTGTGATTCTGTTCCTGTTCTAGTTGTTTGCTTGGTTTGTTTTTGTTTTACGTTCAGTTGTTGGTAGCTGTGAGTTTGTCAGTCATTTTACTGTTCATATTTTTGATCGTCTTCTTTTTCTTAGATAAGTCCCTTTAACATTTCATGTAATAATGACTTGCTGATGATGAACTCCTTTAAACTTGACCTTATCTGGGAAGCACTTTATCTGCCCTTCCATTCTAAATGATAGCTTTGCTGGACAGAGTAATCTTGGATGTAAGGCCTTGCTGTTCATGACTTCTAATACTTCTTTCCAGCCCCTTCTTGCCTATAAGGTTTCTTTTGAGAAATCAGCTGATAGTTTTATGGCAACTCCTTTGTAGGAAACTGTCTCCTTTTCTCTTGCTGCTCTTAAGATTCTTCCCTTGTCTTCAATCTTGGCTAATGTAATGATGATGTGCCTCGGTGTATTCCTCCTTGGGCCCAACTTCTTGGGACTCTCTGAGCTTTCTGGACTTTCTGGAAGTCTATTTCCTTTGCCAGATTGGAGAAGTTTTCTCTCCTTGTTTTTTCAAATAAGTTTTCAATTTCTTGCTCTTCCTCTCCTCCTTCTGGCACTCCTAGATTCTGATGTTGGAACGTTTAAAATTGTCCCAGAGTTTCCTAAGCCTCTTTTCACTTTTTTGAATTCTTGTTTCTTCATTCTGTTCTGATTGAATGTTTATTTCTTCCTTCTGGTCCAAATTGTTGATTTTAGTCCTGGTTTCCTTCCCTTCACTGTTGGTTCCCTGTATATTTTGTTTCATTTCACTTTGCATAGCCTTCACTTTTTCCTTTATTTTGTGAACATACTTAATCATTTCTGTGAGCATCCTGATTACCAGTGTTTTGAACTCTGCATCTGATAGGTTGGCTATCTCCTCGTTACTTAGTTCTTATTCTGGAGCTTTGATGTGTTCTTTCATTTGGGCCATATTTCTTTGTCTCAGTGTGCCTATTACATTCTAAGGGGTGGAGCCTTAGGTAATCACATGGCTGCATGGTGGTGCTGTATGTGGGGAAGGGGGTCCGAGAGAAAACAGTGCCACTTGCTTAGCTCTCAGCCAGCTTTCAGTGACTTTTCCCACTACCTGCAAATGAATGGGGCCCTTCTGGTGCTGATTTCCGGGTGCGGGGGCTTGTGTACGTTCTAGGACCCCGTGGATCCCTCCACTGGACTCTCCTGTAAGACTGGTAGTTTCTCCCATCACCACAACCCCTGCAGGTTTCTACAGCCAGAGGTTTGGAAAAGTCTTTTCCCAGCACTGCAACCCTGGGTTGTGCTGTCTGTCTCCATCCCCAGTTGTTCCTCCCAGTTTATCCACTGGCGAATGTGGGACCTCCTGGTCCACCAGCCACCACACCTTGCTGGGCCTCCCCCGCCCCGACCTCAGCGGCCCATCTCCGCCCCTCCTACTGGTCTGGATGAATGTTTCTTCTTTAATTTCTTGGTTGTCGGACTTCCATACAGTTTGATTTTTCTGGCAGTTAATTGTTTTTAAATTGGCTGTTATCCTTCTTTTGGCTGGGCAAGGAAAGTGTATCTACCTGTGCCTCCATCTTAGCCAGAAGCCTAAACAGAGCTTGATTTCTATTATGACTCTTCAAAAACTTCCTAAATACCTGAGTGTAAAACAAGCACAGAGTGACTCTCATGACCTTTACCTCTTTTTGTTGTAGTTGATTTCGGTAACTTGCTGACTGATGCTTTATTTGAAGTTCTGAAGCTTCAAGCTTCTCCTCCAGATCAGTACAAAGTTTCTTAAGTCGTTCATTCTAGAAGCAAAGAAAAAAGTACTTTCAACAAAAAGACTAAAACGTAAAACATGTAACAGTTATATGCATGGCATTATGAAAAACATTGCTTCATACAAAAAAAAAAAAAGATGTAAAATACAGGCCTGACAAAATTCTGGCCTTCGAAATACACTTTTAACTAAAGTCGTTGGTGCAGTAAGCCTGTTTATAGAGATTATGCATAATTCTGAACCAAAGTCTAAAAAAAGACAACTTCCTCACTTTGATTTTTCACTGAGAAAAAGCCACTGATCAGTGTTTCCCCACCTTTGTGTGCCCAGTGTCTAGCATACGGCAGGCAGTAAATGTCTGGTGAATGAACGAACTTGATTACACGCTTTAACTTTTGTTTTGTCCCCAAACAGAACTTTTTTAAAGAACTGTCTTTTAAAAAACCTTTTAGCTCAAGTACAGGCAGGAGGCCAAAACTTGTGTCCCTCGTCTCCCTCACCCCAGGAGCCCCAAGGCCCCTCCACACGAGCCGATTTACTTGGTTTGTAAAACTAGAGTTAGAAGCACACAAAATATTCTAAGAATACTTCAATCAGTCCAGATATCACAGTCCCTTGTTTAAAGATGTTGCCCTATGTGAAAGAAATAAATTTCATGTGCTTACCTATAAAACCACCTTAACCCACTACCAATGTCTGAAATTGGAGAGAGCAAGTAGCACACATGCAGCAAGAGGAACGGGCCCTAAAACTTCCTGCAAAAAGGAATTTATAAGTGATCGCAGGTAACGACTTACTAGGAATTCTGCTAATCCAACATCTCTACAAACAGTTTAATAATGGTAACTGAGAATAAGGAGACTGATGGTGGGAAAGAAAGCTGCTGCTAAAAGGTCGTATGTTTTCTTCTTAAATTCCAGGATTTTTTTCTATTGATAGATGTAAAAAAAAAACAACTATGATTCAGGAAGATTATATGAATTCCTAGAGAAAAATCAGCAGAGCAAATTAATGAAAAAATTCCAACATACACAAATCCTACTTTGGGAGCCTATTTCCAGAAATCTAACACAGATCTTGGTTACCTAAAAGAAATATTAGTAAGAAACAGGACCGATGTCCGCACAACTAATTTCTTTCTATTCTATTGGCTGCTTTTACATGATTTTCAGTTAATAAGAAAAACACCATGCAAAACTGAAGCGATATAATATGGTGAAGTCAAAACTTACTCATAAGAATCCACTCCAAGCTTTTTAAATAAGACACCTATGGCTACTTTTTAACTACAATTAGTAACTAGAACTCAAACACTTTCAACTCGCCAATACCTAATGGGCTGCCTCCACTCAGAGGGAAGAGCAAAGAGGAGCAATAATGAGAGAGGAAGACCCCTGAGGGCCTCCAGTTCTGGATGCAGCCCCTAAAAACTGGCTATAATTTCTGCGCTTGGGATCCATGAAATGCTCATAACCTTCAATTATTCTATCCTGCTTAACCCCCGTTATACCATCAAGGTCTAAGGGAACCCATTTCAGCTTGTGAGTTTCTTTTTTGAGTTGTCCTAACTATCTAAAAGGACTGATATTCCTAACTTTTCTCTGGTTTCTCTTCAACTGTATAAATCTTTCACCTTTTTAAAAAGATAAAAGGTCTCTGAAGATATCATCTTTATAGTTTTTGTGTGTTTTTTCCTTCATTGAACACAGCTAAAAATTTAGATTGTTCATTTTTCAACAAATAGAGGAAAATATTAAATGATTATTCCACAACTAAGAAGATCTGGGCACAGGGACAGCAAACAGCGCTCCAGAGCCTAATGGCTCCAATGAACCCGAGTGCGGAAGCAAAATCGCAGCCAGGTCTTCAAATAGCAACGCCCCGAGAAGTTTTCTCAAACTTGAGAACTGATGGTGAGCACATTCCTAAGAACAAAAAGGAAATACAGCGCTCTCATCGTAAGAAAAGACTTTATCTCGTGACATTTTCTGACAAGGACCTGAACCTTCCCCGCTGCGCTAGACAGGTAAGCAACAGCCTCTTCCACTGTGAGCATCTGCACACTCACTTGACGCCTTCATACACAGCCGAACGCTGAAGACAGGTGATCGGGAGGGAAGGGGGAACACAAAAATGAACAGAAATCAAAGGACCAATTGCTTAAATTGGTATTTCTAAGTCTAAGAATAAAAATGCTTTGTAGTTATGGAGCAAAGACAACAAGCCTCTTCAACAAAATCATGAGCCATTAGAGTTTTCAAAAGTACTGGTTTAATGACACAAGCAAAGGAAAAGAACAGGAAGTAATGGCAAGCTATAGTCTATTAGGAATGTAAGTGAATCTAGAACCAGTATTTACAAGATAAGATACACCCCAGTTCAGGCATGAGAATTAATAAGCAGTAAACCACATTCAAAGAACCTTGCCTATTTTGAGTATGTTTTTAAAACCAGAAGCATAAGAATAAAAATGTGGATTTGCTACATGTAAGTTCTTATTAAAATGCCAAAAAAGTTTTTCATTACAACTTTATTCTTAATAGTTTTATAATGATTGATATCAAAAAACTAAAAGAGCCCACTGGATCCAGACGGCACATGTAGTAGCTGTTTTTCTTGGCACAGAGGGTTTAATATACTCAGACTGGTTGCAGTTACTTGCAACTGAAGAAACACAGTTAAATTTGGTCACCTTCAAATATTAGCATCTGTGTGCAAATCTAACTTCCCGTGGAACACACAGCGCCCTCTGTCTGCTCTACAACCTTCTCAGTAGAATGTTAGGTTGTGCGCTTCCTGACGGCGTCGGTCATACCTTCACCTTGTTCTCTCGTTGCTCAGTCACATAAGGGCTTCGGGTGTGAAATGCTTATGTGCTGAGTTAAGGCAAGAATCACACAGTTTAAATCACCTTTACGTAAAGCCTTGGGAAGTCCAACAGTCTGTTTTCCTCTAGTAAACGAGTAGCTCACATTACTTTGAATAAGCAGCAAATGCGGCAGCTGGCTTTCCTTTGGGGATGTGTTATACTAAAAATATGTATTTCTAAACACGGAATGGTGTTTGCCATGTAGTCCAGGGACAGCGCTACCAGAGATCAGGCCTGAGATCAAAGAGGGACAGAGGATTTCTACCTTCCTTCTCAAGCTCAATGCAGAGCAGACCCACACTAAGCAGGCTAGCCCTACTTATTGCGCACCCCCGGCCGAATGTGCCGAATGTACACTGGCAAATGCACCCAAATTAATGCCACTACATGCCTCGGACACAAGTTTTCATGGAGGGCCTGGAGTAAGACTCCTGTGGGGACTACAGGAACAACTTCCCACCTCGGCCTCACAAAGAAAGAAGCTATTCGTTCATCTGTCACCAAAGCACCTATTTATCAGGTAATTACAGCCGAGGTCTCTCAAGTACCACCAAAAACTGCCACCGTCTTTCTACTGAGGCGACTACTACTGTAATTCCTCTTGGGAGGTCCCTCTACTTTCAAATTCCATGATCTCATCTTGATAATCTATACCAGGGCTTAAAAATGCTTCTTGTAAGAATTATCTTACATTTAAATTCAATTTTCTGTTTATGGGCTTACCAGATAGGAAAACGAGCTTACCACGGTTCTCTCAGAACATCTTTTGCTGACCTCCTATTAAGTGTTCCCTCACTGCTCTCCCCAGAAGACTACGGTAAATCACTGAGTCTGGTACTTTACAGTGGATCCCACGTTAAGTCCTTCTGTGTCTTTATGGCCTTCCTTGAACCCTTAACTTCCCTGTTAAGTACAATGTTCAAAACTAGTCACCGTGAGGCACTGACTAATAATGAGAAAGATGATAAAATTAATTTGCTATTCCTATATTATTAGCTTCTTTGTATATAAAATATCAGTTTCTAATGTTAGGGGATTAAAAAACTCTAGATTAACAGAATTGCATTCTTCACATCATACTTCAATAAAGGTAATCCTGCAATTTTGCAACGCTGTTAAAACAGAGTAAATCCTAGATAATGATAAACTGTTGCCCCTATTATTTCTATATTTGGCAGTTTCCCCACTTCCAGCATAGAGAAGCAGAGATGGGAATATGGAACAGCAAAGTAAAGTGACATGTAAATATACCCTTCATCCAAAGGAAGATGATAATGCTTAAAAAAATGTATATGAAGAGCAAGAGATAAAGAGTGGTAAGCAGTGCATTAAAAAGAGAAGACCAAAATAAAGCATAAGTAACTTTCATGGCTTAGAAAAAGAAAAATCTAAGTTTAATTAATAATAATCTTTAATTTTCCTTACCTCTGATCGCAAGATTGTAACAGTGGCTTCAATTTCCTTTCTTATAGAATTAGGTAATTTTGCTACAAAAGAAATAGCAGCACATATTGAATATGTGATCAACACCATATAAATTAATAAACAGGCATTTTAAGGAAAATATATTTCACTGAGCTTTAGAAAGAATGGCATGCTGACCTTCAAACATATTCAAAAGATAAATATCACTTGATTTTATACAGCTTTATACAGCTTTCTACTGCCACAAATGTTCTATTGTGATAAAGAGCATTCTCTTTGTCTATCTTCTACACCCTGGGGTGTATATCTTTATCCCTTGGAAATGTTCATTAATATTTGGGAAATTAAGTTTTACAAAGTAAATCCCTCTGTTTAGATGAAATTTATGCAAGTAGGGTTTAAACCCTTATTTCTAATGTCTTCCGCTCCCAGTACTACCAAATAATTAATGACCTATAAACAAAGAATTAAAATACACTAAAAGAACTCTTATTTCAAATAACACAGACACAATTTATTTAAAATGGGAATAACAGTCTGGTTTTGTACATTTTCATTTAAAAGAAGAGTCAGAAGTCAGCAGCAGCAAAATGGCACCACTGATGCTGCCAGAAAAATCATCATCCACAACAGGTTTTTTTTCTTAGTACTAGTATTTTTCATTACTCATAGCACTTTAAAAAAAGATTTTATTCATTTATTTTTAGAGAGAAGGGAAGGGAGGGAGAAAAATATCAAAGTGTGGTTGCCTCTCACGTGGCCCCCACTGGGGACCTGGCCTGCAACCCAGGCATGTGCCCTGACTGGGAATCGAACTGGCGACCCTTTGGTTCGCAGCCTGCGCTCAATCCACTGAGCACGCCAGCCAGTGCACTCACAGCCCTTTAATACTATAAAAAGAAGTTCTCTGACCTACATTTTAAATCGAAAGAAAATACAAGTGACATTCAGTAAAAGAGACAAACCTACTCTTCTTGTTTTGAAAATGACCAGGTGGGGCTGCTTCTCTGATTGTTTATACATCTTGCTTAAAACTCTGACAGACTAATTGCTACTCCAAAGAGAGCAAATTACAATCTAATCTGTTCAGGAAGGTAATTATAGAAGAAGCAATTGTTTCAAAGAGGGATAAAAATGGTTAATGCAGACCTCCTTCTCTCACACACCCCCGCAAAAAACCCTGGTCTTTTTAAGGATAAAGGGGAGAGGTATACAGACCAAAAAAGTCTTCCTCCATGAAAGAAAACAGAAGGACAGCTACCGGTGATTAACACTTACTACTCGCTAGGCCCAGTGCTGGGCATTTTCCACTCACGGTTTTATTAATACTCCCCACCTCCTGATAGGTCTGGGTTCCCTTATTTAACAGACAAGGAAACCCTGCCTGTTAGCGTTAAGAATTTCATAACCGGCCAAAGATCCCACAATTTGCAATGCATGGAAGTGGAATTTCAACCCACGTCTGACTTGAAATCTCAGCTTCCTAACCTTGAATAAATCAGCACAGTGTTAGTTTGGTAGACCAGCAACTTTCTGATATTGCATATATGTAAACAGCCATACCAACAGTGCTATCATCTTGTTCACTGGTGACACTGAATACACACTCAATAAATACTTGTTGTACGAATAAATGAACTGTACTCTGACCCTGTTTTTAAATAATTTATAGAATCAATGAATTAGGTGTTAAACAAGTCGCCTTTTAATACAAAGGAAAACAAAAGCACTAAGCAACTTTGCAGATTTTCAGTCTCTGAGCAATTTTTACTAAGCATCTACTATGTACCAGGAAACATGTCACATACTGGTAATGTAAGAATAAATGCAGTACCTTGGCATCAGGAAAGAAATAAACTATAACCCAACATGGTAAGTGCTGGCAGAGAGAGTTCCACAAAGTTCTGTTAGAACACAGATCCCCTGCAATCAATTCAACCTGCCACGGAGTCAGAATGGCTTCACTAACTACCTGACACGTGAGCAGGGTCATACAGGAAAAAATATTTGCTAGGCAAAGAAGGACAGAGGAGGAAGCAGAAAAGGAAGGGCTTCCCATGCTGAAGCTCAAAGCTGCGCAGGCACACAAAGTTCCATGAGGCCTAAGCATGTATGTGTATGTTACGTGCTTACATTGGGCACCTGGAAGAGAAGGGGAGGGGACTAGAGGTAAGACTGGAAAAGGTGGGTTGAACCCAGCTGGATAGCTTTTTGCTCTTCCATAACTAAGAGTTTTGAATTTTATCCCATAATAACAGGGTAAAGAGATTCTAAAGCACATTAGTTTTTAGAAGAGTAACTGGCACCAAACAGAAAATGGAGTGGAGTGGGGATGGCAGGATAGGAAACAAACAGTGTGTGGGAAAAACAATGGGGCTATGAACTTCATTAGTCAGGAAGCAGTAGTAATACCAAGGAAAGTACAAATAAAAGAAAATTCTGGCACAGGATTTCCAGTCGGTGACCAACTGGAAGAGATGAAAAAGAGACAAAGCAAAGATGACAAAGATTGCTACTTTCAGAGACTGGTAGATGGTGAAACCATTAGCACTGAGAACGCAGGAACATATCTGGTGGGAAGAACAAAATGCATTCCACCTTAAAAGCCTGCAGGACATTCAGCATGTTTTCTTGTTTAGGGTCAAAGGATCGGGCAACTGTCCCCCCCCCCCCCCCCGCAGGAGCCAAGGAGCATTGGTCACTTCCGGTGGTATCCAGCCCTTCTCTGCCTCCGCACACACGACCCTCTCCTTCCCATTCCCAACCTTCCCCAGAGGTGCCCTTGGCAGTAAAATGGGTTGAGGCAGCTCCTCAATTTTTCTCCCCTCTAAACAGACCCCACAGAAATTCTAAGTGTAAATACTATCTTTTTATCAAACTAACTTTACTTCAGACAAATAAAAATGAAGGCTCAGTTCAATGAGGATTTTAAAAATTAAATCAGAATGCTAATTAATGTATAAAGAATAAAATTGTCAAAGGAGCTGCTCTCATCCAAAAGACCCAACCATTACCTCTCTGGAAGCAGATCTAGACTGAGATGAAAGGTTTCTTTTGATATAAATACTATTTGCTGAAAGAAACAGTACTAGTTCAGAAAGTCAAAATAGTAATTCCCTATCGATTACCATGTAACTCCGAATCACTCTTCATTAGTAAAACAAAATGAAGACTTCAAAAATGAGTGAAGGTTGCTAAGGACACCCAAGAATAAAGTATCTCCCTTGTTCTACTCGGACAATGAATGGACAACTGGGGAGAAAAACACATTTTAAGTTGGAACGCTATGTCACCAGTATAAGCAAAAATATGAGATCTAGCTATGTTGCACCCACAGTATATTCAAATCGGACAGGGTAAACGATACTAAATAACTTATCAGTTACTGCAATTGTTACATATATCGAAGGCGAAAGTGACTATGTGTCGCACCCGAAGCACTTTTTTAACTGTCAGTATAGAGTATCAAAATGAGTGAGTTCCGCCCCCAAGTTCAGGGCAAAGTAAGCGGTGGGCGTGGATAAACCAAACAAAAATAAACTCGGCTCAACATTGGAGCAGTTTCGCTCCGCTCGGAGCGAGCCAGAGGGTTTAAAGGGAGAACTAGAACTCTTCTCCCGGCGCCGGTGGTCTCCTATCAGAGAAAATCGGCGAGGAAGAGGCAAAAGCAGTGTAAAAAAAAAAAAGGGCGGAAAGACACTCCTCCGCCACCCGTCCACGTCTCCTGACGGATGGACGTGGGGACCAAACGGACGCTCCCAGGGTCCCAGAAAAGCCCTCCCCCGTCGCTCCAGCTGTTACCTTCTACTTCCTCCGCTTCTTCCATCAGCATATCCTTGGTAAAATTTGAAATCTGGCCAGTGAGGGAAGCCAGGCTGCCCCCTACTTGGCCCAAGCCGGAGCCGAGGCTCCCAAGCCAGGACGACATCGCTGCGGGTTAGAGAACGACCTGGTCCGCTCCGAGAAAAGCGTCCAGCACCGTCGGACGACCCCGCCAAGTGTCCTCGAAAGGCTGCCTCCGCTCCAAAATCTACACACTCAGGATTCGACAGCACAATGCGGGGTTCCTAGGCAACGCCGGCTTCGGGGGCGCCCACCAACGTCCGGCTCCGCACGCGAACGCGGAGGCCAGGCCGGACACTTCCCCGGGGACCCGCCCCCTGCAGCACAGTCTCCCCCGCGGGGCCTCTGCTCCTCCCACGACTTCCCACCGTCCGGGCTGGGCCACTTCTTCCTCTGGCTCAGTGACTTTCCCCAGTTCCGTGGGCAAGTCCTGCCAACTCGACGCCGGCCGCCATGACAGCCACTCGCAACGCGGCAGTGGACCATGGAGAGGCCCCGTTGGCATAGAAGGGCCGCGCGGAGCCGGCGGACGTGTCCTGGGCGCAAGGGAGCATGGGATCGCGGAGGACCGAGTGCGGCCGGCAGGGGTCGCCGCGACCCGCGGAGGTCGAGGCCGACCTCCAGCTCGCCCGCCCTCGGCCTGCGGGACCCGCCGCCAGAGCCGGCTGCGAAGCGGCGCTGTCAGCGGGCGGTCGTTGTGTGTAAGGCAGAGCCGAGCCTCAGTGGGTGCGCCCGCCCCCAAAGGCGGCGCTGTGCTGGTCAACCCTGAGTGTTTTAATTGCGACACCCGCGGAGGCAGTGGTGCGAGGGGACACGGTGGGGCGCTCCCACCCCGCGGGGAGCGCGGATCGCAGGTTACTGTATCCAGTATCCCGCCTCTCCTGCAGTGCTGCTGTGCCCGGGCCACCCCCGCGGCAGGTGCTGGAGATGCACAGAAAGGATGGATTGCAAGTTCAAGCGTCAAGGAAGGCAGCACACACTATGGGTTACCTTTTATAGGAGAAATTTTCTCTGGTGGCTTTCCAACTCAAGGTTGAAACCCTGCCTTCCTGGATATAAGAAGACCTTTATCCATGAAGCCAATTTAACCAATGAAGTTAAAAACACAGACCAGCCTCTCCCCCAAATAACTCATTAGAGGACAACACGGCAATTTAATACAGAAAAAAAAAAAAAAAGCTATTCTAATGGAAACTGGCCTACTGCCCCGGAAAAGGGACCAGAACTGAGGCCAGTCTGCCTTGTCATGGTCTGGAATGTGTGGGTTCTTGACTTTGTGTAGGAAAGATTTCATGACATGAGTCCAGGTGTTTTTGAGAGTATGTTTATTAAAGCTGGGGATAAACAGGAAAGGTTTCCAGTGGAAGAGGCAAGTTCACAGCAACAAGCGTAAGCCTGGACTGGGCTCCCTAGACGCAGGAGTGGAAGTCAGAAACAAACGCGAGCCACGCTGGGCTTGTGGACTCAGAAAACAAGTTACAGTAGCAGCAGTGAGCCACGTGGCTGTGTGGACTCAGGAAAGAAATTTAGACACAAAATAAGGCCTTTGGAGACAGTTCCTGAGATCAGTCTGGGATGAGGTGGTGCTGCCTGCTGCTTCCCTGATTGGGAGTCTTGTGGGGCCTTTTAGAGCTTAGGAGAAAGAGTGAAAATATACACCTGCAGAAAGGGGGGCATGGGGTGCGCTGTAGAGCATATGCTGGGCCCTCTGTCTTGAGGGTTCTTACCTGTTTTCTAAAGGCAGGAAGGAGTTTTAGGGGACTTCTCAGGGGAGGGTCTCAACAGAATATTCGGCGGGTTTCCAGGTGTGACTTTTAATACACTGACACATGAAAATGAGTTTATGGGGGAGTTTGGGATCATTTGCTGGTCAGCTTCACTGCTTTACTTTTGTCTTGGATTTGTCTGGCTCAAACTGGCTTTTCGGTTATTGTTAAATATTCTCCTGACTTCATCTATTCAGGGCTGTGGCTGGCACTAATGGCATCAGCTGGGTCTCTTATCCATCTCCTTGGCCAGGGTGATTTAAGTAAGCTACTTACTCTCTGGTTGGGGAGGAGAGATATGTACTATTTGCTCCTAAGTGTCCTTGGTTAGGCAGGGTAAGATCTTGCAGTTTATTAGTAGGCTGTTAATTGCTTGCCTGTCTTTAACTATCTTGTCTGAGTTCTCTTCATTCCCCTTGACAAGGAATTTTCCCGGCTTCTCACTATCTTGCGTCACTATGGTATTGGTGGCACTTGATGTTACACAAATTGCATGGGTCTGAGTGTCCTGCCTTGCTTGCTTTCCTCCTTAAAGAAAGGTCACGTGATTTACAAGCTATTTCTGCAATGGTACAAGGACACAAATTACCTGGCCAGAGAGACTTTTGTTTTGATAAAAGGATAGGTCTGCAGGTCTTTCGAGCGTAACACTCAATGCATTGCATTTCTCCTCTTTCATGTCATTCATAGGAGGGACAAGCACAGGTGGCACTAGTTGTGAGTGGAACATGGCAATGCCTCCAGGAGTTGGAATCTGACGGCACCAGGCCACAAAAGGTCTCCCTGAAATTGAAATGATTTTAAAAAAGCACTTGCATCTCATTCTGGAAGTGTTTACTACACATTTGCCCACGGGTTAGATGTGCAGACTCTGAGGCTGACTGCCCACCTTTCACCTGTGAGCTTGCATGACCTTGAGTAGGCTGCTTCTCTGTGCATCCGTTTATTTGTAAAATAACCTCCCTCATTAGTTCGACAGCATTTCAATTCGTTTCCTTGGGTTGTCTAGGCACACAATCATTTCAGCAAATGATTTGGCATCATCCCTATCAATGTTTACACGTTTTATTCCCTGTAAAGGCACGTGACAGGAATGAAGGTCCACTTGAAGGTAATTGGAGTGAGGGGGCTGAACAGCTTCGGGAAGGCTCGACTCACACACACAGAGACTGAGGGCCGAGTGAACAGCTGTTATTGTCCAAGTGTCCTGGTGCTATGTGGTTCTGGAGTAGGAGTGGCAGAGAAAGACAGATGTTGATCACTACAGTTGATGATGTGGACACCAAGGTTTCAAAACTGAACTGTAGTTGTCTGATGATGATGAAAGTAACTGCACAGAATTAACAGGAAACACAAAACGCACAACTGGGCAGTGGGAGTCTGGACTAAAATCCTGACCAGGCATGGCTTAGACACCTTTAGTGTCAAACATCCAGCCAGTATTTTGGGCTACTTGAGGTGGACCTGGCATGTTCTTTGGTAAAGGATGTGGTTAAAAAGCCTTAAAAAAATTTTTAAAGGCTTGAGACTATTCTAGAAAGTGATGCCAGAGTGCCGGGTGTAATAAAATATATATTCCATATTACCTTTATCAAACCTTACATGGGAAGATTCTGTGTACATCCCAAGTTCATCTCGCTCACTACACGCTAGCTTCTTCAGACTGCTCTGTTGGTCCGAGGCAAGCAGCCACCCCCACCGCAGAGCCATCAGGCTTGCTGTTTCCTTGGGACAGCTTGGTGTCACCACACCTTTGCATGGCTGTCTCATCATCTAAGGCTAAAATGGATATACAACCCTCATAGTAAAATTGGAGAATTCTATCATCCTCAATCCGTCCCAGTGGAGTCCAGTTATTAGTTGGATAAAATAAGGAAAACCTGGCATTCTTAAAAACTGTTAATAATGTAATTTGGCCCTCAGGGTTGAAAAATAGAGCCAACATTTAAAATTTAATTTCAAATGAAAACATGGGACTCAGCTTCAGAGAAAATACCAGCAGCTCCAGTAATGGCAGGTCCTTTGGCAGCAGTCAGGAACCACCGGAATGGAGCACCAGTGGGCTCCCCTGGCCTGCTTCCCTCAGCTCCTGAATCTGGGAAACTGCTTCTCCAACTTCACTCTGCAGCTGAGTCCCCTTGGGCATTCTGTTAAAAACACAGGTTCACAGTCACTCGGAGCGTGGCCTGAAACTGTGCTTACGAAAAGTTCTCAGGTGGTGCAAATGCTTCTGATCCTCCACCCAAACTTTCAATGTAAGGCTATGAATGAACACCACAAATAAAAACGAAAATAAAAAAGCAAACATCTTTATTTAATCATCTTTGATATTTAAAATACAACTCATCGAACATCCACACCAACAGTACACTCCTCAGTGTCCAACAGTGCTTTGGAAGCCCAGCTCTCCTCAGGGCCAGACGGCAAGGCCTGCCAAGCCTTAACGGCACGCGAACTCGGAGAGGGCTGCAGAATCGAGTCCTGAGCAAACGGCACTGTCCCAGTGCACTTGGGTCACAGCCAAAAGACAATGCTTTTTATTTCAGGTGTTTTTTGAACTTGAATTTCAAATAGTGTATTTATACAGAAGAGTAATTGTTAAAAGTTATTTCTAGTAACCCACAGTTTTAGAAAATAGATAAGCACATTCTAATGCATTTTCCTCTTTAGAGGCGCGGATACACAAACCAGGCTGACGGCTGTCAGAGGGAGAGGGATTGGGGGGGTTGGATGAAAGGTGAAAGGACTAAGCAAAAAACCACAAAGAAACAAAAACATTCGTAATACACAGACACGCCAGGGTAGTGTCAGCCGGAGGGGGAAGGGCAGCGGGAAGTGGAGGTGGGCAAAGGCCAGGTTGAATGGAGAAAGGAGCTGCGCTTTGGGTGACAGGCACACTATGCAGTGTCCAGGTGATGTTTTGCTGAGCTGTGTTTTGTGAACCAGTGTCACCCCAGTAAATTCAATCTAAAACAACGCTAGAAACATTTACCTTTGACCTATGCAAGAAACAACTGAAGTGCTTCCTCAATAGATCAGGAATTTCCAAGTATCTTTCACTAGTGCTTCCTACTCCTTTCTATGAGTCCATAGGCTTAAAGAATTGATACATTATTAATTTAGGCCAATTACCGTACATTTAAAAATGATGTTACTAGCATTAATTCTTAAAATTCCAGATCAAGTCTGCACAGGCTCAATGGGCCAGTGTGAAGACACTGAGTGAATCTTGGCACCAGCATGGCACTGTTTTAAGCATGCAGGCATGAAACATGTGGCTGACGTTATTGAACTTGATATTCAATGAAACGATGTAGACTAGTGGTAGTTTTGCCTATGATGATTCTCAACTAGTTTTGAGCTTATTTCTTCATTAACTTTGGCATGAATAAGTGTTATTTAAGAAAAATCAAGTTTTAAGGGGAAAAAGCACCTCCTTAAATATTCTGTGAACTGTAAATTATTTGGCCAAGATCTTAGAGTTGAAATCGAGTTTACCTACAGCAACCGTTTCAAACGATGTGCAACACAGAAATGTTTATAAGTTACTTACTGTAAAAATGTATATTGATGGTTTTAGATCAGAACTATTCTGAATTTTTAAAACATAAAAAACTACTTATTAAATCTATGACATCTCAAAATATGAAATGAAAGTGGCATTTCTAAAGCTTGTTTAAACTTTCCTTACAAACTTTACTAGCATTGCCACTGTATGTATGTCATCCAGGTGATGCAAATTATACATTAGAAAATGATACCACGAGTTTAAATGTTAAACAGTAACACGTTCCCAATTAGTAAAACAGAATGGAAATCTCAATCTAAAGTGGTTAGCAGGGCAGTTATGGTAAATGTCATGGTTCTGGACTTTCTTGCAGGCGGTTCATTGTAAACAGCAGTTCCTGATGTGTGACCCACAGCTTTGTGTGGCTTTTTAATTTTCTGATATTGTGGTTATGAACACTAGCATCTTTTCATACTGGCCAATCAATGGTGTTGCAACGTTCGATTAAATTTAAGCCAATGTAAACAAGATGGCAGTTGACAAGTGATTCTGTAACTCCCTGCCAAATGTAACAATGTCACACAAAATAAACATTCATATGTATCCAGTGTATGCTCAGCTTTGCTTATAAAAAAATCCTTAATAAATGAAGGTCAACATACCACATTTCCTTAAAGGCTTTTAACAAGGGTATGTAATATAAGAAGTTTATAAACTCTAAGGTTAAAACTTATACATATTTCTCTTCTCATTTTTATATTAGATAGCTCATCAGTTAAAGTGTATGAAAAGTTTTATGTAAATTTCCAATGGGAAAAGTAAGGCCAAATACATATTTTTATTTGTGTATCTTGAGAGCAGTATAAAACTCTTACATCCTCTGCAGTTCTAAATTCTTGTAATTCTTCTGGAACATTTTCAGTTGTCAAAAGAAAACTAGATTTGAAAGTAAAACTGTCTAAATTTATGTAAGGAAAACTTCAAGAAACTTCATTTGGCACAAAATAATGACTAAAAAAGTCTGTCTCTTCCCAAGAAAAAAGCTGTATCAAAATCATAAACAAAAGGCATTTTCTCATCTTTTTTGCTTAGCAATGAACCCTAATCAAAAAAACTTCCCTGATGAAACATGTGCTGCCACACACCGTCCCTTAATTTTCTAAGTCACTGGCTGAAATTACTTCCTAAATTTTAGCTTATGGATAGTTCAACATCCAAAAGGGCTTCGAATGGGACTAGAGAATGAGGGATGCAATGCAGATGACAGAATCTAAAATGCCCGTTTCAGAAAGACATGGTTAATTGTCCCCTAAGTCACGCCATCGCCTTGACCTAGCGAGAAACCCTCTGCGCATCCTAATTAAAGACTATTTATCAAAATTAAAGACTTTCTTATTTACAGACCCATTCAGTACTGTGCGACTTCTAGCATTAAGCTATTTCAAACATGATGCAAGTGTTAAGTCACAGCACAAATTTAAACATGTTTTTGTTAGTAACCTCTTCTCATGTTCCAGATCCTCATCTCTGGCAAGCTACCCCCACGAGAAGATGGACAGCAGAGGCGGACACCCACACTCTGGGACTCAGCTGCAAACACAACGGGGAGCTCCAGTCACAAGAGAAAAAAAAAAAGAATCTGCTACTAAAACTGAAGGCCGAGTTTGTCTCATACATTCACGGTGGGTACTACATGCTGTCTGACAACAGAAGGAGACTTGCCCGCACACTGCGCTTGTTCCTCTCAGCTGGGAAAGGAGAAACGAGAAGGGGCTGGATACAGGGTTCCCAGAGAGCTGCAAAGCTCTGCCGAAACTGAGATCACAGCGCATCTGGGGAAGGGCGGGCTCGCACTTTTTAAAAATGCTCCTCTATTCTTAAATCCTTGTGCAGAGCTGATTTCAGAGGTTAGGAATGCACCAGAATCCTGAAATAATGAACCCATCTCGGAGGCCTTAACAAGCAAAACCTCAAGAAAGAAAACCATCTTTTAAAAGAGTTGTAGAAAAATAATAAAAACCAGGCAGTAGATAAACTGTGACCAGAGACACGATGACAGGAGAAAACACCCAAGTGCACAACACACGGGGGGGGGGGTAGGGGGTGGACGCGCTTCTTTCTGGAAGCATTACTCTCATCAACACAGAGAAGAGCCACTGTCCTGAAAGGTTACTTCAGTTAATGAGACATGAAGCGAGTAGCAGGTGATGAAGGTGAGCCAAATTACCTACACAGCAGGGAGGAAAAGAAAACAGAATGAATGGAAAAAGTTCTGTGGCAAGAACTTATTAGTTGGTCTGCAAAAAGATCCAAGAAAAATGCCCTAATTTTCAACATGTTAGATATTGCACACTGAAAAACAAAAAAGGAACATTTAAAAAACTAGTTTTAATTTCTTTAATTGCTGAATGCCTCTTTGGCTAGTATTTGAAGGATCATTAATTATTCAGTCCTTTCACGGACACGTTTTGCCACTCACTCATCTTTTTCTTTGCAAACCACCTAAAAGTTTCATGTCCTCCAGTGAATACTGTCCTCTCTGACACATGATCAAAATGGGCCCCATGCGTGAAATCACACAGGATGATGCTGGGAAGTACAAATATTTTAGAGATTTGTAAAAGTTATTTTTTTTCTTCTGTTATGAAATTATTTTTAACAGTTTCTAAAGACATGGTCACAGCCGCCTGAAGCATGTCTTCTTCACTCATAGTATCACCTGTCGGGAAAGAAAACACACATAATTCTTAGATATTTCTGGAAAGTTTTCAGTTATCAAAAGATAAGCTCTTCAAAAATGTATTTCTGTCTGACTAGTTTTGTTTTGATTTTTAAAAATTTACATACAGTAAAATTCACAGTTTGCTAAGTGTGGACAAATGCACACAGTTGAACCACCACCATCACCACCCAGATACAGAACTGTTACATTCCCCCCCCACCGCCACCCAAAGTCCCTCGTGCTGCCCTTCTGTGGCCAACCCCCACCCCCAATCCCGGGGAACCACAGATACACTCTCTGCCCTATAGTTTGCCTCTTCCCGCCTGTCAACACGAACAGATGATAAGGTTCACGTGGAGCCTTTTGAGTAAGGCTTCCTTCCCTTAGCACAGTGCAGCTAAGCCAAAGGAAAGAAGATTCAACTTTGTTGTGCAACAATTCATTACTTAAAAAAAAAGTTCCAAAACCTTTACTCACAGAAGTAAGTGGCAAAGCTAGTTCAGGCAGAACCCTGGTATACGTCAGCTCAATTTCACCTGACCTCACATAAGCATAGCTCACCCCCAAACCTGGCTGTTGACATTGGGACAATGTCATGTGTAGTTCTATGGTATTTGATCTGAAGTGTGGACTGTGTGACCACCACCACCACCGAGACAGGGAACTGTGACAGAACCACAAAAACCTGCCCCCGCTACCCCTGTGTATTCACACCCGCTTCTCTCCCTGCCACCTTCCCCAAATGCAGGCAACCACTAAGCAGTTCTCCACTTCACCAATCTGTCACTTTCAGACTGTCGCACAAACAGAACCACACAGTCAGTGTCCGACCTTTGGAGGCTGGTTTGTTTGCACTCAGCATAATGCCCTTGAGTCATCCCAGTTGCTGCATGTATTAACAGTTTCTCTCTTTTTTAAAATCTTTTTATTTCTATTTTGAGAGTATATTTATTAAAGCTGGGGATGGTGAACCCTGACGGGTGTGGCTCTTCTGATGGGGCATCATCGTCCAGCAAACTGAGAGGTTCGGTTTGATTCCCGGTCAGGGCGTATGCCTGGGCTGCAGGCCAGGTCCCTGGTTGGGAGCATACAAGGGACAACAAATGGATGTTTCTCTTCCTTTTTCCCTCCCTTACCCCTCTCTAAAAATAAATAAATAAAATTTTTAAAAAATAAAAGCTGGAAATGGTAAAACAAAGGAAGGGCTTAGGATAGACTCAACAGGACCAAGCCTAGGCAGGGCTGCTTTGGCTCAGTAAGTCAGAGAAAAGGGGCCTTGGAGACAGGTTCAGGGGGGTCAGTCTGGGATGCGCTGCTCCCCTGTTGCAAGTCTTATAGGGACTTCCAGTGTTTTTAAAAAAAGTATTAGGCCGAGAGAAGGGCGCAGTTATGCTCCAAGAAGGGTGCCCACAGCTGGTTTCTTTTTAATCCTGAGGAGCATTCCACGGTATGGATGGACCAGTTCATTTAACCACTCACCCCTACAGGACATTATGAACCAGTTCATTTAACCATTCATCCCTATGACAGTATGAACCAGTTCATTCAACCATTCACCCCTATAGGACATTATGAACCAGTTCATTCAACCATTCACCCCTAGAGGACAAGTTTTCATGTCTCTGGGATAAATCCTAGGAGTGTAACTTGGGTTGTGTGATTAGTGTACGTTCAATTTGTGAAGAAACTGCCAAATTATTTTCCAGGGTGGCTGTACCAGTTCAAATGAAATGCAGAAACCCGACCTCCCTTTATACTGCTTTACTCTCAACTTACAATTGCCTTAAATATTTCCTCTGTATATACTAGAAACCAAATAAATGTTATGATTCTTCGTTTAATCATCAAACATAATTTAGAAAACTCAAAAGTCTACTGTGTTTACCCATGTTTTTATTTTCTAGTGTTTTTTTCCTTCCTGAAGTTCCAAAATTACTTTGTTAATCATTTCTGTTTAGAGAACTTCCTTCAGCCATTATTTTCAGGCAGGTCTGCTGTGACAAGTTCTCTAACTTCCCTTTCATTCCAAGGAAATTGTCACCGGACACAGAAATCTGGACTGAGAGTTCTTTCAGCACTTGAAAAATGTGCCATTTCCTCTGACCTCCGAGATTTCGGATGAGAAATCTGCTGTCATGTAACCTGTTGTACATTGAAGTATTTCTAGCTGGTTTTAAGATTTTCTTTTTTTTTTTTGTCTCCTGTTTTCAGAAATTACATATCTGTGTCCTGGTGTCTATTTCTCTGGGTTTTGCCTGTTTGAGGTTCACTCATCTTGAATGTGTATGTTTCCATCTTCTCCCAAATTTGGAGAATTTTCGGTCATTTCTTCAAACACGTTTTTAACCCACCCCCTTTCTCGGCTCCTTCTTGGATTCCCATGGCACAAATGTTTGCTCTTTTATTATAGTCCCACAAGTCTCTAAGTGTGTTCACTGTTTTTCCAGTACAATTGCTCGGAATGGGTGACTCCTATTGTTCCATTTTCAAGTTTGCCGATTCTTTCCTGCCCTTCCATTTGAGTGTTGGGTCCATCCACTGAGTTTAAAATTTCAGTTATTTTTCAGTTCTAAAAGTTCCATTTGGTTCTTCTTTACAGCTTCTCTTTCTTCCCTAAGGCTTTCTATTTTTCATTTGTCTCCGGCATGCTTGTAATTGCTCACAGTATCATTTGCATAATGGCTGCTTTAAAATTCCATGTCAGAAAATTCTAACATCAGTGCCACCTTGGTGATGGTGTCTATTAACTGTCTTTGTTCTTCAGGTTGAAGTTTTCCCCGCTCTTGGAAGGGCATGTGATTTCTGATGGAATCTGGGACATCTGAGTATTACAAGACCGTGGGTCTTACCCAAATCTTCGCTTTTAGCTGGCCGCCTCCGACACGGCGCTGGTCGGGGAGTGCCCCCTTGCCACTGCCGGACTGCGCCTGCCCTACTGGGAGCTAGGAACGCCTTGTTACTGTTTCCCACTGACACTGTTGGGGTGGCCTTGTTACTGCTGCAGATCGGTGACAGTCCTGAATCTCCACTAAGTCACCCGACAGCACCCAGGCAGGAAGGCAGAGGGAGGCCACT
Organism: Artibeus jamaicensis; assembly: GCF_021234435.1. NCBI lineage: Eukaryota > Metazoa > Chordata > Mammalia > Chiroptera > Phyllostomidae > Artibeus > Artibeus jamaicensis. The sequence continues at coordinate 8,944,489 of NW_026521831.1, read as the reverse complement.
TCATTGCGGGTTTAAGTCCAGGCTCCCTGTGACCACTAACAGCAGGGCAAAGGCAGCCTGTCGTCTCCTGGAGGGGACAGTGCCGCCCCTCACTTGGCTTCCCCCGACACCACCTTGGCTAGGAGATGGGGTGTGGGGGAGGGTGTCCTGACGGCCAGTCAGGGATACAAGTCGAGGCTCCCACTTGTCAGGTGAGGTGGTGGTGGAGTCGGTTTATTTACCTAGCCCAGTTTGGCTGGACTAGTGGTTATTATCTAAAAGTTCCCGTCTTGCTAGTTGGTCCCTTTTGGCCACAGAGAACAGGCTTTCCTTGCGGCATTTTTCTTGGTTTGCGCCTGGGGCTCCTCCAGCACGAAGTCTGTGACAGGAGGACAGATGAGGCCAAAGAAAATCCAGGCCATCACCGCTGCATCAACCTCTGGGCCAAGCTTCCTAGTCTATCTGTCTTCTCTCTTTCAGATTCTCCTGTTTGCTTAATACTGATGCTTGGGGTCAGCAGAAACAGTACCATTCCATTCTTTTTCACTGCTAATGCAGTCCACTGTTTGAAGTACCACGAGCTATGCAGCTGTTTCCCAGCTGAAGGACAACACATAGGCAGGTCCCAGTTTGAGGCAATTATGAATGACACTGCTGTAAGCATTCACACGCCATGATTTTCATAAGCCTTAGTTTTCTCTTCTTGGGTGTACACCTAGGGGTGGGACTAGTGGATCACATGGTTTAGTGGAAGTTTATCAACACTAAACTGTGTTCCGAAGGCCCTGTGCCATTCTACACCAACCACGTGTAACAGTCCCAGCTGCTCCGATCCTTGCCAGCCTTTGGTATTGTCAACTCTATCTTCTTATTAAACCATTCTCACAGGTGTGCAATGGTATCTCACTGTAGTTTTAATTTGCATTTCCCTAATGATGTTGAGTGTATTTTCATGCGCTTATTTGTCACCTGTATATTTTATTTGGTGAAGTGTCTGCTCAAATCCTTTGCCCATTTTTGTTTTTCCTCATCTCAGTGTTGACAGTTCTTTACACATTCTGCTTAGAAGTCTTTTGTCATAAATGGTTTTCCACTCAACTTATACTACCAATAACTGGTCAAAGTTTAACACTTACTATGTAAAGGCCCATAATGGTATTATTACCAAGGTCCAATATGTAACTCTAGACTTCCTGTTCTTATTTAGACTACACTCAGGTCGTTGTCGTTTTCCAGGGGCTAAAATGCATCTATTTTCTACCTGGTAATATCCATTATCTCTGAGGAACTTTCAGAGAATGTACCAATTACTTGGGAAGCTGCAGGTATCGTTTGTTAACTTTAAAGCAAAATATTTCTGGGGTGCTCTTGCCCGTCGGCTCCTTAATCCAGGGAAATTTAGACAAGAAGTTCATTCAAAGTTTCAATGCAATTCAAGAAGAAAGCAGCCTGAAAAGCCACAATCACATAGAGCCTGTGTGTCAAAGAGTGTGTGCAGTAGGTGACAACTGTGACTCGTGGTCAGAGACGTACCTGGATCACTGCCCAGTGCTCCTGAACTTGTGGTCAGCGTTTCAGATGGGTGCGAAAGCTGTTCTGGTGGATCCTGCTGCTGCTGCTGCTGCCGCTGTTGCCTAAAACATGCAAAAGAGAATGCATATTTTAAAAAAATAATAATAATAAAAACACGCCATGAGAAACACTATTCGTGGGGGAAAAAATGGTTCCACAAGCCACGGGCATGACCACCACAAAAGAATGCAAGAGCTATCAGTCTGACATATATATGAGTTGGAAGTATCACTGTGCAATCCTAGGAAACCTAGACAAAAAATTTGAATTTATTCAGAAAAATTAATAGGTAGGTGTTTTTACTACAAAATAACACACTGTACAAAAGGATTCACTGGTAGCTGTTTTTATGCAAATGTGTTGGTTTAGAGATCCTTACTATTGTGGGAAGTCACTGAAAATAAACACCTTTAAGAGAAAATGAAGCACCCCAAATTACTGTATGAATTAACACGAACCTTCCACGGCTGGCTCCTTCCCGTGTTCAGATCTGAGTTTCAGTATCTCCTCACAGGTACCTTTCCTGTCTACCTTCCTCATGCAGCCCTCAGGGCATTCTTCTGTCTCATTACTCCATTTTTAATTTTCAGCATAAATTTACCAGCATCTGGTAACTCCCGTCTGTCTCCTTCTTTAGAGAGTTAGTGAACGGGGTGCACCCCTTATCCTGTTTGTTGCCCAGTACACAAAACTATTCCAGTCACATCGTAGGCATTCGCCAAATACTTGATGAATGAAAGAAATGAAAACTATTATACATAATCCAGGCTCTGTAATCGCTATTTGCATTAAAATAAGTTCTCCCTGTACATTTTTAAGCAGGAAAAACAATGTCATAGGACATTTAAACATGATGGTTAGGATGTAATATGTAGGTCCTTGTACTTAGAAAATAAACACTGAGATGTAGTAAGAAATCATGTCTGCAAATTATTCTCAAATGGTTCAGAAATGTCAGCAACTGGAGAATCCGAGCAAAGGGTCCAGGAGCCCTGTGAACTATTTCTGGTTTTATGTATAATTAAAATGATTTCATATGTACATACATGCGCTAAAATGTAAAGAACTTAAAAACAGATGGCAATCTGAGAAGCCATCACTTTCAAAAAATGCATGAGGATCTTCAAAGGAACCAGAATTTTTAAATTACCAGTAACACTATCAACAGAACAGCACATTTTTTCCTAGGGTCCCCGCTTAATCTTGTGTTTCAAATAGGAGCAACCAAGAAAATTCAGCCAGTGGGGAGTCGTCCTTTCCCCCTGCTGGCCTTTGGGGCAGCACACCCATGCGGGGGGCGTGCTCCCACCATCACCGCCCGATTCCGGGACGGGCGAGAGGAAGGCTGTGAGTCGGGTGGGTTTCCTGGCAGGTCAGATTCCTCTCTGGACCACTTCCTCCTTCACTCAGGAAGACATGTCAGAATGCAAGGTAACAGCGATTTCAGAGGGGTAACTTTTATTCTACTTTAAATTCATGAAAAGTGAGAAAAATGAACTGCCAATCCAGGAACACCTCTGACACGTGATGGCACTGTGAGACAGAAGGTGTTTGGAGAGCACTCGGCAGCCACTGCCACTGTGCCTTCTGACGTGCCTTCAGAATCAGAGAGTCCAGAGTGCTAAAAACTACATGTCCTAAAAGGCAGAGAGGAGAAATAAGGCACGGCAACTTTCCTGCCACTTTGGTTGGTCTCTGTTAGCAAGTGACGTCATGAAGAAGCCCGTCCCAGAATTCGGCTCCGAGGCAGCTGCCATGGGGGCCAGACTCCTCCTGTGCCCAGTCTTCACGTCTAGGCGACTGTGGTGGCCGTGTCCTGATCCTGGCATCAGAGCTCTGGCAGTGCACTCAGTCTCCTGATTCGCCATCGCCCCAACTCGGGCAGTGGTCGCTGCTCTTCACACAGGTTGGGGTTCTGGAGGCCTGGACTACCGCCTGCACGCCAGCTCTTCCTAAGAGTGTATAAGACCTAATTTCTGTATTAGATACTTTTGGGCTTCAAACACCTCTAGTAGGTTGTGTTTCTTAAACTGAACCCTGACGATGCCACGTCACTGACATTGTGGCTCAGGTATTAGACAACCAAAAAAATCATGGCAACCAACAACCATGAAAACTACCTGTTCCTCCTTGTTGAGAAACACATTCCAAGTGATAGAAGGATTCCTTCTATCCTTCTTCAGTTCCGAGTTACACCTATGAGAAAACGTTAATGATGCTAACGTATGCCTGTGGAACATGGTATAGGTTACGAAATAGTTTGACACACCTGGCCTAATTTATATGCTCACAGCATGTGAGTTAAAGCAGGTTTTGCAATGACGTGGCTGATATAATAGTTTTGCCTGGAGTTTTATGATAGATAAAATGGAATGAGAGGTTACTACTGAAAAAATGGCTATGAAAATATTAACAACTATTACTTGGAATGTATGAATTTGTACAGGTAGATTTTTAAGTGTTTTTTTTAGGCTTCCTGCATGAGTACTGTGGTTACCTCATTAAGTGTGAAGCTTCCAGTACTGTACAAAAAAACAACAAACCACAAAGCTACACATTTGAATGAGTAACAAGTTAGCACCAGGAGAGGGTCAGAAGAAAGCCAGCTTGATAACCTTCTAGCTACGCTCCCCAAGACGGAAGTTACAGAGAGAAAGAGCGACCTGGGCTCAGTGATCAGAAACTCTGGTGGAAGATCAACACTGTGGAACCTGGGTGCTCGATCCTAATTTATTCCGGAAGGCTGTTCGAGAAACAATTTCTTCGAAAACCAAATCATACTCATCTCACTCATTCTCTCCTGTTTGTTGCCTGAGAGACTCGTGACTGATCACACAGGTATCAGCATGAAAGGAATGCCAGGGTGAGAACCAGAGTGTTGTTTGACAAAGAAGACGATTTTTCTGTGAACTTGGCCAGGAACTGAACTGTTCGAGACAGCAGACAGTCGAGAACCGAGGTTTGACTGTGTATTGGTTTCTCAGCTCCTTTACTATTGAGGCCTACGAGATTCTGAATGCGAGCCACTGTTAATGAGACACACCGGGAAGTTAGCTCCTATGTCTTCTCAGCAACAGGAGACTGAATAGTCTCTAGTTCTCCTTAAGTTCCCATCAGTACTTCTCCACTCGAACCAGAGGACAGAAAGCTGAAGCTGGAACCATCACTGCACACTCCCTCCACAGTCACCTACTCGCCAACACGAGGGAGCCACGCCGACACTCATTCATTCAAAAAGGGCACCAAGTTGACTAAAACATCTGCATTATCACTAGCGTTGTGCTCGCTATAGTTTACTTAACCACTAAGGACTGTTAATGCATTATTCTTTCTACTCTAAAAAGTTTAATGTACAGGAAGCTCCGCATGTGTAATCCAAAAAATCTAAAAAGAAATTTAAATAAAAGGGGTTTGTTTTTATACTTTGAAGATGTTTTCCTTTTCTTAGATGTATTTGTGAATTTTGTAGATTCTCTATAAAGTATGTCAGCTTGGACAGTTTTATTCTGGCAAAACACAGAGTCTGAAAAAGCATGGTAGAAGTTATCACTTGAAAATTGTTCTGACAAGCAGTCAGAAATCTGTACCAAGGCCTTGAAAATGTCCATGTACTTTAACCCCAAAATCTGACATCCTCAAAATATTAGAAGAAATGATGCGAGATTTAAGGCATAGACTTAGTACAAGGATAATATGTTACACTATTAACTACAATAGCAACAATAAAATGTTCATATACAAATTATGATATATACTCATTTTATGAAATATCGTGTATCCTACTTATCAATACAAAGAATACTTCCTATCATGGGAAAATAGATATAACTAATACATACATGTCTGTATAACTAGAAGATGATGTGCCAAAATACTGACGTCAGTTATTAAAGGATAGTAAGATTAATCCTGGCTCCTGTGGCTCAGTGGAATGAGTACAGCCTGTGAACCAAAAGGTAGCTGGTTCTATTCCACACAGGGCACAGGCCTGGGCTGCAGGCTAGGTCCCCAGCTGTGGATGTGTGACAGGCAACTGAGTGATGTGTCTCTCATACATTAATGTTTCTCTCTTTCCCCCCTCCTTCCCCTCTCTCTAAAAATAAATAATTAAAATGTTTGGAAAAAAGGATAAGATTATATTTTCTTTTAAGTTTAATATCCTTTTTTAAAGATTTTATTATCTCTAGAAGGGAAGGGGAGAGGGAGAGAAATATCAATGTATGGTTGTCTCTCGTGAGTCCCCTGCTGGGAACTGGCCTGCAACCCAGGCATGTGCCCTGACTGGGAATCGAAGTGCGATCCCTTGGTTCACAGTTCTGCACTCAATCCACTGAGCTACACCAGCCAGGGCTAAGTTTGATATGTCTTAAAAGAAGTTTTCTAGGATATAAATTTTTTTAATTTACCATTTTAAACACTTCCCCGCCCAAGTATTTATTTATTTATTTTTAGAGAAAGGGGAAGGGAAGGAGAGAGAAAGAGAAACAATAATGTGTAGTTGCCTCTTGCACGCCCCCTATTGGGGACCTGGCCCGCAACCTGGGCATGTGCCCTGACTGGGAACCAAACCTGTGACCCTTTGCTTTGCAGGCCCACGCTCAATACACTGAGCTACACCAGCCAGAGTAGGCTATTAATTTTTATCTAAGTTATGTTTAACACTAACTAGATATCTGATGATATTATAGAATTACCATTAATAAATATCACTTGATAATCACTAACATTATTGTATGACAACAGCATTTAGCTTTGTTTAAAAAAACAGCCCATATATTTTAGAGGCATGTACTGAAATAAATATAGATAAAATGACATGATGCTTTAGATTTATTACAAAATAACCCCAGCTTGGGGGTGGAAGAGTGAAGAGCAGGGGAGAACGGGGCATGAAAACAGGACTGGTCACGTGCTGATGTTTGTTAAATCCGGACACCTTACGTGGTTTTTCTGCTTTTATACAAGCTCTAAGTTTATTGTATTTAGAAAATAAAAATTAATTTTAAAATTTAAAAGGAAGTAAAAAGCACTGATAAACACTATTTTGAAATTTTATATAATTAAATCCATTAGTCTATCACTGAACAAAGACTGGAAATATCTCACATTAAGAGGTTGTCAGTTGATCAGAATTTCCTTCATATACTTCTGAGTTGTGACTTAAAAACAAACAAACAGAAAACAAGGTAAACATTATCTTCATTTCACCATCAAGTGAAAAATGCTTCAGTATCTTAAACACCACTAACTACTGCCAATTGTGACTGTACGATGCTTCTCTGGTGCCCAGATGTTGAAATGTGGGAATACGTGCATCTTAGAACTGATGAAATACGGGAAATTAAGAGGCCAGGTTCAGCCACTGGCCTTTTGGTTTCTGATCTGGGATCGGAGGATCTGAATATCTATTATATAGACCTGTAATCTTTAAGATGAGTTTTCATCATTAAAAGAAAAAGGAAAGAGAAAAGGGGAAGAAGACTTGTGAATGATAGTTGCAGGAAACGGTATCTTTATGGGGTGAAATTTCTATTTTAAGAGTTCTCTGTATAAAGCAGGGTACACGGCTGGGTTTTCAGAACTGCTGATTCAGATGGGTGGTCTGCCCTCACAGCCCCGATGCTAACAGCCCCGGGGCGCCGCTGCTCGGGGAGAGGAACAGAGCTCCAAGCCAGCACCTGTCTGGGCGCGGGACTCAGCAGGACCAGGTAACCGAGAAGCACATTCGGAGGCTCATCAGGCATTGTTCTTGCCATGACCCAATTCCATTTTCCTTTCTTTCTTTCTTTTAATTTTATTTAGTTATTTTTCAAGTACAGTTTTTTGTCTATTTCTCCCATCCCAGCCTCCCCCGCCCCGTGCTCCCCACCTCCCTCCCATTTCCACCCCCCCTTAGTTCTCGTCCCTGTGTCCTTCCTATTTGTTCCTCCAAATCCCTCCCCCTTTTCCCCCTTAAATTCCCTTCCCTCTCCCCTCTGGTCACTGTCCCCTTGTTCTCTATTTCAGTGTCTTTGTTTTTTCCATTTTCCTTTCGATGACTGAAATTCTGCAGGGTTTCCTTGCCTCTAGTTCACGTAAATTTCATTAGCATCGGGGTCAAGTTTTCCCCTAAAACTACACTCCGATGATCACAGGGTCAGGCAGTAACCAGTCCTTTTTTAAAAAAAGAGAGTCTTAAATAAATAAACAGTTTAAGCCAAAGCTGTAAGTTCACAACAAAGAGAACAGCCAAAGTAAATACCGAAGACGCAATTTTAATATTGTACAAACTACTTTACTTTTCAAAGTAGGCTTCTCTTCTCTTCCGAAGCTCTTCTGAAGTAAGATGTGTGCCTGACGCCTGGGGAATATCTTGAGATATATTTCTGGAACTACCTGAAAACAAAACAAAATAGAACAGAAAAACAATCATTTTACTTACCAGGTCAAGTAACAATATGTTTATATTTATGTGAACAAGTTTTTAAAAACTTTGCTTCTTGCCCTGTCCAGGTACCTCTGTCGGTTAGAGTGTTGCCCCTGTACGCCAAGGTTGCCGGTTCGATCCCCCGTCAGAGCACATACATGAGTCAACTGCAAATCAAAGGCAGGCTCTGAAATCCTCAGGGAAACCTGAATGAGGCAGTTCAACTCTAACCCGCGTCCACTACGACCAATGCTGTCACCCGGAGACAGCGGCGGACGTGAGGACTGAAGCCCAGCCGCCGGGCGAGAAGGGTCACGAACAGCACTGCAGCGCGCTCTCCGAACTTACCGGACATACAACTGCCCCTTCGAAGGCACAGGATTCCCCGGAAGCAACCTGAACTGGATGCCCACCAGGCAAACCCACTCTCCATGTTCCCTCACCCGCCAAAGTTGGGGTCCCACCCACCACAGCCTCAGCACGTCCCCACGTGCGATTTACTGCACCAACCAGAGACTTCACGCGGATTGTGAAATGAGTGCTAAGAAGAGTGAATTACCCCCAACTACCTCAAATTGTAAAAGCTGACATCTGCCGTTACTTCCATTTTTAGATATTTAAGAAATTCAACGAATAATTTCATTAGAAAACATGAAGGCAAAATCACGTTAAGTAGATAAAACAAAAGCACCCAGAGAAACTCCTCACGCCCTCGTGAAGCCACGTGTGCCTCCCCCAGACACCGTCCAGGCCTGGCCCCCCTGGGGCACCATCCCCTGGCTCCTTTGCTGATGGGCTGGCGTCACAGTAACAGCAGGCTCGGGGAGGGGCACCTGGGCTGTAGACCGCACAGACGTCGACGCCAGCTTTCCAGAAAGTCGGTTTACGTTCCTGCCCTGGTCTTCCTTTGTGTCCCGCAACACACGCACTCATGCAACAGCTGCTCTGGGAAGAGACCTCGCACTTTGGCCCACAAAGATGAACCTCAGTTTACTGCTGTATGTTAGTACAGTGTTATCACCGAGTGGAATAACCAGAAATAAAAATACACGAGTCTTAAAGTAACAGAGGTGGTAAAAGTTATTTGTATCACAAGAAAACTAAAAGAACAGCTGACTGTACATAGCCATCGCTTCCTCAGTTAACTGTCAGGTTGTCAAATGACTTCTCACAGTTTACCCGGAAACCAAGAATTATCTGAATCAATTCTCCAATGAGGGCAAAACCGCGTCAGAAGGTCTGTACCTTGCATACTGAGCTGAATAGCCCTGCGGAGATCAGCCTCCTCATCCTCCATGTCGATCTGCTGGCGACTCAGGGCCAGCGCCCGCCGCAAGTCCTCCTCATCTTCATCCAACACTCCTGACCCATCGTTTGCTTCTAAGACTTGTTCCAGGTCAGCTTTCTGGACTCTAAGGAACGAAAGCACTGATAACAACTGCAGGCCGGTCTTGTAGTCATTTATAAACCGAAGATTTTGTATAAGTCAAAACTTACACATTTTCTTGCAGATTAGGTCCAATACAAAGACTGGGTTGTGATGTGACTCTAAGTTAATATATTTAGGTAATTCGAAGAGTTCATTTCAATTTCCATCAATAACCTTGACTACAATATATGGGTCTAAAAACAACCACCCACCCCACGGTGGCATGAAAGCTTCATTCGCGCAATGAGACGCTATCATACATCGCACACGCGAGTCCATCTACCTCTGTTCCTTCAGTTGTGCTAGTTCCTCTCCAATGAGTTTTGGTCGGTGCATCTGCTGGACCCTGATCATCTGCAGGAGCTGGTCGGCTTCACAATCTGGCAGATCACCCTTAACAACAAATATAGAATAACCTAAAAAAAAGGCAAAAATAAACTAAAACAGCTAGGTAGAGATTCAAAATCAATTACAAATTACGGTAGCTATGGAGGTGGCATGGCATAAAATTGTGGAAAGAATATAAATTAAAGCCCTGGCTGGTGTGGCTTAATGGCTTGAGTGCTGGCCTGTGAAACAAAGGGTCACCATTCAATTCCCAGTCAGGGCTCATGCCTGGGTTGCAGGCCAGGTCCCCGGTGGAGGGCACATGAGAGGCAACCACACATTGATGTTTCTCTCCCTCCCTTCCCCTCTCCCTAAAAATAAATAAATAAAATCTTTTAAAAAGTAGCACTCTTACACTCACATCTAATGAGTTAGTTTTATTCAGCTACTTTGAAAGATAACATTATAAAATTTTCCACTTTAACTTACCTTCCTGTTGTAATTGAGCCAAGAAAAGTGCAAGGTATGTGTCTGATATTAATTCTGGACCCGTCAAAAGAGAATTCAAGTTGAACCACTAGAAAAAAAAAGCCAATGTTTAAGTTAGTGAACATTGTAACTAATAAGGATGTTTCACATGTTAAAAATAAATATAAACTGTCTGAACAGTAAGGGGATCTAAACAGTAAAAACACATCAAACTGAGATTTTTAAAAAGTAAATAAACGTATTCTAAAACCTGAAATAGAATGATTTGTCAATGTTAAATGTTTTTAAATAAAAGTTTGTTTTAAGCCATAAAATTTAAATCCCCCAAAAAGAAAAGAAACTGATAATACTTCAAATTATCTTTATTAAGAGCTACAGTTAAATCTCTTTTCAAAGCATGCCCAAGAAAACCCTAATATAATCACACTACATTGATGTGGAAGAAAAATGACGACTACACAAAGTTTTCCTATTACTGATCATTTTGGTCAAAGATTTCAACTGTGAGAACGCCAGTCTACACTGGGAGGAATTTAAATCACCAACTCATTTTGGAAAGGCCGAGAAAGCCACCGCTGCACATAATTATCATCATCTAGTCGCTGCTTCATGGGAGCCCTAATTTAACCTCAAGGGAGCTCAGACAAAAGAGTCAATAGTGAAAAATGCAATTTTAAACAAAAATATAAATTACAGCTAAAGATTAGCCAATGTTTGACATTTTATGTCTTTGTCAAAAATAATTTAAAATGTGAAAATACAATTTTCAAGAACTAAAATTTTAAAAACCTCTCAAAATAATGATATAAATTTACATGTAAATTAATATAAAAGAACTTCTGGAATCCAAGCTGTCAGATCTTAAAAAAAAAAAATACATGGATTACCATCTACACAAAAAGTGAAGAATATGTGATCATAATTTTCAAAGACATACATGAAACCTAGAGGTAAAGATCCCCAGTGTCCCGCCCTCGCTCTTCCCTACAGTCAGTTCCCACTTGGGTCACCCTCTGCTCAACCACATCTCCTGCACCTTACTTGCTTAGCTCTGAGCTCCTCAGGAGGGACCTTAAGAAATTTAAGCTCTGGCTGGTATGGCTCAGTGTACTGAGTGCTGACCTGTGAACCAAAAGGTCACTGGTTCGATTTTCATTCGGGACAGATGCCTGGGTTCTGGGCCTGGTTCCCAGTTGGGGAGTGCGAGAAGCAAGGAATCAATGCTTCTCTTACACAATGAAGTTTCTCTACCTTTCCTTCTCCCTCCCTTCCACCTTCCCCCCCAAATAAAGAAAATCTTAAAGAAAAGACATAACCATTGAAGATGAAGCTGCATTTAGGCAGCTGAGTAAAAAGATAATAGCGATGTTTTTTTTGGTTTTGAATTATCTTTTATTGAATTAATTCAACATACTCTTTCTTTACTTCATTTTCTTTTCATATTATTTTTAAACAGCTTTATTGAGGTATAATAGGCGAGCAATAATCTGCACATATTTAAAGTGCACAATTTGAGAAGTTCTAACATACGCACACACCCATGAAACCATCACCACAACCAAAGGAGTGAACGCCTGTGTCACTGCTGAGTCCCTGTGCCTTGGAACTGCCTCGCCCTTCCCTGCTCCTATCCCCTGGCAACCCCTGCTTGATCTGCTTTCTATCAATACAGGTTAGTTTGCATTTTCTCCACTTTGACATAAATGGAACCATACGGTAGGAAGTATTTGGTATCTACCTTTCACTGAGCATAATTATTTGGAGATTACCCATGTTAATGCATATATCAATAGTCAATTCCTCCTGCACTGGCCGGTGTGGCTCAGTAGACTGAGTACTGGCCTGTGACCCAAAGGACCACTGGTTCTATTCCCAGTCAGGTACATGCCTGGGTTGTGGGCCAGGTCCCCAGCAGGGGGCACTCGAGAGGCAACCACATGTTGATGTCTCCCTCTCTCCCTCCTTTTCCCTATCTAAAAATAAAACTAATAAAATCCTTTAAAAAAAGTTAACTCCTTATTATATTAGCCCACTTTCATTAACACTCATTCAAAGATTCAAAATTCTAAAAAAAGACTTCGCATAATTGTTTTAAAAACAGAACTGTGTATAAAAAGATCATTGGTAACTATTTAAAAAAATACCCCTTTAGGTATGTTTCTCAATCTTCGAAAAGGCTTGCTCAAGACACAGTCATGCTCTTTGTACTTTTCAACAGAAATGATTTTATGGGGGTGTGTGCACTGTGTGATGAGAAGGGTCTTGTTATGCTAAAGCGAACGTGGCTGAAAACTTCACTCCCTCTGGACACTTTCAGGCTTTATAACACTACCATGCTAAATACAACTCTATTAATGACAAAACATCACATAAAACGTGCTTAAAAGTAACCACGTTTGCTGTGGTCTTAAAGAATTTTTCTTTCTTTTTTTTTTTAATTTTTATTTATTTCTCTTTAGAGGGGAAGGGAAGGAGAGGGAGAGAAATATCAATGTATGGTTGCCTCTCATGTGTTCCCTGCTGGGAACTGGCCTGCAACCCAGGCATGTGCCCTGACTGGGAATCGAAGCACAATACTTTGGTCCATAGGCCCTCGCTCAATCCACTGAGCTACACCAGCCAGGGCTAGAATTTTTCTTATGATACAGTGAAACTGCATATGGTTGTCACAAATAAATGAATAAGGCAAACTGATACTGTATTTTAAATAGGAAATTTCTAATTATGCCACCTACACATGACTGAGGAATTTCTTCATCTAATCCTTTACATTTTAATTGCAAATGGAATGTGGAATGAGAAAAATGACAAGGAAGGAAGAGAAACATTACCTGTTTTCCTAATTTTCTAACTGTAAACCAGTGTTCTTTATAATTGCATATAAACGATCTTTCATTTCTAGAAAAGGAAAAAAAAATAGAGACCCAGTATTAACTTCATCTACTGGCCAGGGTTATACAAAACTTGTAACTTCAGATCACGTTTGCAGAGTGAATCTGTGCGCAGGTCTGTGGCGCTGTGCAAACGATGGCGTCACAGGAAGCCCTCGGACTGTGGTGCCCAGACACCGTGCTGCCAGAACAGCCGAGGGCACACGGACGCCCCAAAAGGCAAAAAGGGAATGACACAGGGCACGTCAAGACAAAGGCATTAGACATACGTTTTTCTCCTTTAAGAAATGGTAACTTTCAAAACCAAAATTAGGAAGAGAAATGTAGGAAAAGCAAAATGAAACCTTACATGGGGTCAATCCCAAGCCTCTGATACTCTGGACTGTTGAACAGGATTAGTTCTAAACCCCAAACTTTCAAGGCATTGCTTATAACCTGTTAAAAAACAAACAAACAGCAATTTCTCATGAGCAACACTGTTCAATTTCAAATTTAAGTAGGGAACGCCATGTTAGCTGGGCAAACAGTTGTACTTCATACACCAATTTCTCCAGAAGGCTATGATTTTTTAAAAGTGTGTATAAGATATACCATGACATCTATCACTAACATACAAACATAGCATTAAAAAAAATGCTTCTAGGGAGTCAAATGGCTGCCTAGGTAAACATGGCTCACCTCCTCATACAACCACATGAAAATTACAACTAAAATACAGAAAAACCATCACTCAGAACTGTCAGAAGTCAAGCTGAATGGAAGTCCAACAACTGTGGAATTAAAGAAAACCCCATCCATCCAGACTGGTAGGAGGAGCACACACGCAGAAAAGGCTGGTCCCACACCCACGGGTGATGGATAGAAATTCAGGAGGGGTACCTCAGAAGTGAGGTCTCCCAGCACCACACCAGGCCCCCCAGCCCAGGGTTCCAGAGCCAGGAAGGTAAGTTCCTGTAACTTCTGGCTGCAAAAACCAGGAGGGATAGAGTAGAAGACACTTCTGGAGTTCCAAGCAGTTTCCCTTAAAGGACCCAAACATGGACTCATTCCCTCTGAGCTCTGGCACCAGGGTAACAGCTTAAAAGGCACCAGTGACATACAGGAAGGAAGTGAAGAGACTGGCATCAAGGCCAGAGCTGGTGGGCAGAAGCCACTGCCCCTTTTTTGAAGCCTCCCCCAACAGGGCCACAGAGCCAGCAGGCTGGTGCCATATCTGAGACTCCACAACCTGACTAACGCCGTTGACCCTGCTTAGGAGACCCTCAAAGACTCTGCCCCACCCAACTGAAGAGCCCGCCCAAGCTGCTTTTCTGTGTGAATGGCTGGTCTTGACTTACACTTCACAACTCCCTAAATACTCTCACGTAAGCAACAGCTGGTCTCAGGGAGCCCCGGGCCTGGCACTAGCAGCACCCAGACCAGATTCACAGCTTAGCTTTGCCAGGGAATCTCCAAGTAGCAGCCATTTCAGATGGCTTTATAGCTAGGGTGGCCCCAGACAAAACACAGGTAGGTGCTGACCTTGGGCTGCACCACCCGGGAAACGCTAGAGCCTCTGCACCCAGTGGATGGCTGCAGACCGTGCTGGTGCACCACCATCCTGTCCCGGCACAGCTGATCTCCACGGAGGATGGAAGATGGAGACTGGTGGACAGTAGCTACAGCTGGTCCTTGCAATTGAATGACCTGGGTAAATCCCATCGACCTGCCAAGAGCAACCAAGGCTCAACTACAAAGGGAGAATGTATGGACCCACACGAAGGGCACACCTCAAGTACCCAGCTTGGGAGACAGGAGAGGCTGTGTCACTGTCCCTACTAAACACCGACTACGTTAGGCCATGCTACCAAGACAGGGAGACAAAGCAGCTCTACCTAATACATAGAAATAAACACAGGAGGAGACAAAGAAACATGGCCCAAATGAAAGAACAGATCAGAACTCCAAAAAAAGAACTAAACAAAATGGAGATAAGCAATCTATTAGACGCAGAGTTCAAAATACCAGTTATAAAGATGCTCAAGGAACTTAGTGAGGACCTCAACAGCATGAGAAAGACCCAGTCAGAAAAGAAGGATTCATTAATTGAAATAAAGAACAATTTACGGGGAAACAACAGTAGAGTGAATCAAGCCAAGAATTAAATCAATGATCTGGAACATAAGCAAGCAGTAAACAACCAATCAGAATAAGAAGAAAAAAGAATCCAAAAGAATTAGGACAGTGTAAGCAGCCTCTGGGATAGCTCCAAAAGATCCAACATTCGCATCATAGGGGTGCCAGAAGGAGAGGAGTGCAAGAAACTGGAAATCTATTTGAAACAACAATGAAAGAAAACTTCCCTAATTTGGTGAAGGAAATAGACATGCAAGTCCAGGAAGCACAGAGTCCCAAACAAGATGGATGCGAAGAGGCCCACTCCAAGACACATCATAATTCAAATGCCAATGGTTAAAGAGAAAGAATCTTAAAAGCAGCAAGAGAAAACAAGTTACGAAATTTTACCATGTATAATACGCTCCTGTGTATAACATGCACCCACCTTTTTTGCCCAAGCTTTCAGGAAAAAACCTTTTGCTTAATTTTTTAATTCAATCTTTTATTTATATTTAAAAACAATTACCGTATTCCAGGGTATTATTTTGCATATGGATATCATTATTGCTGTCTAGAGTTACACTTTAATACATAAGCATAAATAATTAAAAACATTCATAAAGATAAGGAATAATACTACCCCTTTATAATGAGCATCCTTATTTTCCCCTCAAAAATTTGGGTAAAAAAAAGTGAGCATTATACATGGCAAAATACGTTACCTATTAGGGAGTTCCCATAAGACTGTCAGCTGATTTCTCAAAAAGAAATTTTGCAGGCTAGAAGGGATTGGCAAGACATATTCAGTCATGAAAAGCAGGGACCTAAAGCCAAGATTGCTCTACCCAGCAAAGCTATCATTTAGAATCAAAAGGCAGATAAAGAGCTTCCCAGACAAGGAAAAACTAAGAGTTCATCATCACCAAAACATTATTATATGAAATGTTAAAGGGACTTTTTTAAGAAAAAGAAGATCAAAACTATGGTCAATAAATACATATCTATCAATAACTGAATCTAGAAAACAAACTAAGCAAACAAGAACAGAGACAGAATCATGGATACAGAGAGCATTTGGATAGTTGCCAGATGGGGGTGTGTGGGGGAATGGGTGAAGAGGTGAGGGGATTAAGAAGTACAAAGAGGCAGTTACAGAATAGCCATGGGGATGTAATGGCTATAGCACAGGAAGTGGAGTAGCCACAGAACTTTTATACACATGACCCATGGACATGAACAGATGGTGGGGGAACCGCCTGGGGGGTGAGGGGTGCTTGGTAGAGGGGGACAAAGAGGGAAAAACTGGGACAACTGTAACAGCATAATCAATACAATATAATTTTTTAAAATAGCACTTCTTAACACTAGGTTTCTGGGTTATGGTAGGAATCTACACAATTCCTAGATAAAACTGCCTCAAAAATCCAGACGTACAGCCGATCCACAAAGTGCATTCTTAAAATCAGTACCCTCTCTATGCACATAGGTAACTGGGCTGACATGTGTCCTGCTGTAGAAAAGTTGTATTTCAACCCACTACCTGATATGTCAGTAATAGTGTTACTTATACATCTGTTAAAATGAGTTCTTTCTAGGGATTTAAGATGAAGTTTTTGTATGTTTTAAATTTGTTATTAGATGTTCAGAATTTTAGGAAAAAACAAAAGATAATACTGATTAATGGGAATGTATAAGATGCAAACTGCCTGGAAATAAAATGGAGAGTTCTAAATGTTCACCACCTACCCTCCAAGGCAGCTAACGAAGAGACAAGCACACTTGGTACCAGCAGACAAAAGTGGAGGCAATGAAGTGCGCACGTGTGAATCAGCACCAAGGGCAGCGCTACGCCCGGGACACCGCAAGAGCTGGGCCCCTCACTGCCTGGATCCCAGCCCTGTGGTATCTGTTACCCAGAAGAGTCCACGGGGAAGCGCTGAACGGAAATGCTGGTGGGGAGGCGTCCAGGACAGCACAAGGGGAATGCACACAAAGACATCTGCCAACACCGGTCCCTCGGGAGACTCCAGATGCACCTCCCAGGCATTAGCAACAGAACGAGAGACCTACAGATCAAGGAACCTCACAAGCAATAATACAGCTTCCTCTGAATTCTAGTTGTAGATATACATTCAAAAACAAATAAAAAGCACAGCCACAGACCACCATAAAAGAATCCAGTAAGCTGATTGAAAGGGAAGGCAGCAAGGTGTTTCATTTTTCTCAAATTTACACAAGACACAGGAAGTTTAAAAGGCTCTGACTTACTAGATTTAAGGTTATTAGTATCCACATGCAAATTAAAAAATCTTCTTACAGAACCCTACCCTAAATTGAAGACTCTACAATCCTAACAGTTCACGTTTATCTACAGGAAAACTTACTCTGGAGTACAGTCTCATCCTCTTAGACACGATCTACTGGAGGAACTTCTGAGGGTCACATCAATATAGTAAGTTTAAAGACACTCATATCAATCACTTCCTGAGCTTCAACAGAGCCTGGGACAAAAAAGACCCGTAGCACTTGCATGTGACTACTTACTTGAATAGAGAAAAAACCGCTATCATCCATATTTCCGGAAGGCTGCTGTTTAATACAGACAGGTAGTTGAGGCAGGGTTGGAGTGGGAAGAGAGAAAGGAAAACTGTTATTAGTGTGCATATTTAAAATAACATCTTACACATTCCCATTTAGAAAGTCAAGAGCAGAGTTATAATTAACAGGGCAGATCCCCATAGGGAGAATGGTATGTTCTCTTCTAGACAATACTCACATTTTTCCTTCTTTTTTTCTCAATACCCACATTATTTTTTAAAGAGGCAACTGGATGAGTTTGAAATTGGTACCTGTAAAAATGTGCGATAGTCTTCACTAGTAACTCCGCCTTCTGCCATCCTCATCCTCTCTTCTTCATCTAGCTGGTGTGCAATCGACGACAGTTCCACAGGGCTAAAGTATTCTCCTTGCAATAGATTATTCAAGCAATGCTGGGCACAGAGTGAGCCTTCTTGCTAATGTTTCCAAAAGAAAAAAATCCAATATGATTTGTTAAACAGATTTCTACAGTGTCTTTCCTTAAAGAGGAATTTAATCATTAACTTCTTAACACTGTCAAAGCTGAACCTCTTTAGCTTCAAACAGGACTAACATGAGGCACATGCATTTTCATTTAACACTCATTTTACAATCCCATCATTAATGAAACTGTGATAATTTAGCTGTATGATCAAAACTTAAGATTTATATTAAACATCTATGCAATACACCAAATATCATATTTTATTAGAAATTGTAAGCATTTATCTTCCCTCATTTTCAGTGCTGAAAATAAATTCATCCTTAGAGATCCCACAGCAAATTACTAATGCTGAAAGGAAATTTTAATCCCTAGAACATTTGTTTTTTTAACAAGATAACCTCTACTTGATCAAAATGCTTGTTTATGTAATTCCCTATCTCAAGAATTGGCACACCAAAGAAAAATTCTGTTCTTACTACACTTTATATCCCTGAACTGTTACTGATGTTACCGAAGACCTGCAGCTAGAGTTGAGGTTTTTTCCAGCGAACTCTGAAGATGCTGCACACACAGAGAGACTGACCGGAAGCATGGCCAGAGCTCACCTCCGGACAGGCCAAACCGGGGGGCGGCATCCACACTCACTCCCCGTCGGATCACTGATGCCCCGTTAGGAGGTGAGGGAGCACAACTTCCCACGGGCCCCAGGGTCTGCGGGTGCTGGGCAGCTGGCTTTCTCACACACGCACAAGCCAAATCTATGTCCAGGCTGCCCAGCACTGAGACGCCTACTCAACACCGCTCTACAGTGTTGCCCTCCCAAGCTTGCCTTGTAAGCAGAGACTCAGGTGAAGGAAACCCCTCTAGTGAACGACAACCAGAGGCTTGCCTCTCTGCCAGATGACGGCAGAGGGGAGAACACTTTCTGCTCCTGCTGACCCTGGCCCTGAACCCGTCCCCAGGAACATCTACCCCATAAGGCTGGGTGTCCAGCACCCTGCAGTTTGTTCTGAACTATGTCACACAACAGACAGGGGCCCTGAAGAATAAGTCCTTGCAGGACACTTATTCTTCCTGGTGAACTAATATTCTGGGAACAAAACTCAGCGGCTGAAAAAGATATAAGGAATACACATACAAGGAACAAGAAGGGAGGGCTGAGACAGTCAGGCTGAGACAGGGGCTGAGATAAATTTATCTTCGTAACCTGGTTGCTTCTAGGCCTTCAGGCTGAGGTCAAGCGCACATCCTGGTAGTGTAGTCCTTGTTCCTCTTGGCCACTTTTATCTAATTCCGGGCCTAACAGTAGGACGGTGAGAGAGGACTTGTCTCCACCTCCTTTTCCTTCCGCTGTGTTCTCACCACCAGAGAGCAGCCCCCACTGAACACTACACGCAGACTGAGGATGCACAGACGTCCTACTTACATTCCACCGAAAAGCAACAAGGCAGACAGGCATTCACAAGAGAGCCAAATGGCTAAAAAACCACAAAAAGGTGCTCAACTTTATTACCATCAGGGAAATGTATTGAATATAACTATTAAAACCACAGCGTGTTACTACTACACTCTCCAAAATGGTTAAAATATTGGTGAGGACTAGAGACATCAAAAGCTATTACTACTTAGTGAAATTGTAAATTAGTATAACCACTTTGGAAAACTGTTTGCAGTACCTACTAAAGCTTAGCATCTACATGCTCTGTGATCTAGCTATTCTGTAACTACAGACAGAATGCAAACCATGGAAATGCAAAAATATGTTCATCAAAACATGTATAAGAATGTTCAAAAAAGCACTGCTTAATTCATAATGGCCTCCCAAACAGAAAACTACTAAAATGCCCATCAAAGCAGAATGGATACATCGTGTTATAGTCACAAAGGAATAGCACATAACAATGAGAATGAATTAACTACGATTACTTTCGACAACATGGATGACTCTCGCAAACAATGTTTTAAAAAAGCCCTGGCTGGTGTAGCTCAGTGGATTGAGCACAGCCCTGTAAACCAAAGGACTGCAGTTCGATTCCCAGTCAGGGCACATGCCTGGGTTGCAGACCAGTTCCCAGCAAGGGATACACGAGAGGCAACCATACACTGATATATCTCTCCTTCTCTTTCCCTTTCCCTCTAAAGATAAATAAAATCTTTAAAAAAATAAATTTAAAAAAATGTTTAAAAAAAGCACACAAAAAGCAGACTCCTCCAAAGAGGACACACCATATGATTCCATTTACAGAAGTTCAAAAAGAGGCACAACCAGCCTATGATGTTAGGACTCAGGACCCTGGCTGCCCTTGCAGGGGGCAGAGGCAGGGACGGAAGGGGCCGTAGGGAGGCTTAGAGAATTCAGGGAAATACACATATACTATTCGATCGCAGTATTATTCACACATGTGTTCACTTTGAGAGAATTCACTGAGCTGCACTCTTAGGGTCTGTGTGCCCCTACATGTGTCTGATTTAAAACTCAAACAATAGCCCGGGCAGCTCCCGGGTAGCTCAGCGGGTTAGAGCTTTGCCCCAACATGCCAAGGTTGCCAGTTCAGCCTCTGGGCAGGGCAAATACATACAGCAGCAACCAACAAATCCGTAAATAAGTGGAATGACAAACTGATGTTTTCTCCCTATATATCAAGTCAACAAAAAAATACTGCAAAAATCTCACACACACAAGAAACCTCTGCTGAGAGACACAGCTACTGTGAACAGCAAGAGCTACTGAAAATGGTGACCAGACAAGGACTTTTCTGGGAACGGTCCTAAGGCAAATGTTCTGTCCTGCTGTCAGACCGCATGCCTCAGTTCAGGGCTCTCAGACTGCGGTTACCATATTAAACAGTACACAAGGTCCGTCCAGGAAAAGTCCAGCCATTGTTAGTGGAGTGAGAAGGGTTTGGTGACGTCCACGGACCCTGGCAGCCAAGGAGCGTGGACTGGAACGCGCATGCAGAACAACGATGACTTCGCTGTACCAGTCAGTGGGGGTGGTAGACACCACTGAGTGAGCGTGTGCACTGTGTGGCCGTCACATTCAAAATGACTGAGTGAGTACAGCAGTGAATTTGCATCACATTTTGCATCGAGCTTGAACATTCCTCAGCGGAAGCTATTCGACTGATTCAAAGGACGCAGCTCTGGTCACCTGGTGACTGGCAGCTTCATCACAACATGCCCACTGATGCATCACGTCTCACGCACAGTTTTTTGGTGAAGTATCAAATAACCCAGGTGACTCAGCCCCCCTACAGCACAATTTGGTGCCCTGTGACTTCTGGCTTTTGCCCAAACTAAAATCTCCTTTGAAAAGGAAGAGATTTCAGACCATTGATGAAATTCAGGAAAATATGATGGGGCAACTGATGGTGATTGGGAGAACTGTGTGAGGTCCCAAGGTGCCTGCCTACATTGAAGGGGACTAAGACGTCATTGTCCTGTGTACAATGTTTCTTGTATCTTCTTCAATAAATGTCTTTATTTTTCATATTACATGGTCGAATACTTTGTGGACAGACCTCATATATAGAAATAGTGACATCCAAATATTTGATTTAAAAAATGACAATTATGCACTTGAGCTCTAGCCGGTGTGGCTCAGTTGGTTGGCGCATCAACCCATAACTCAAGGGTTGCAGGTTCAATTTCCAGTCAGGGCACGTGCCTAGGCTGTAGGTTTGGTCCCGAGTCCAGGTGTGTATGATTCCCGGTCTGCACACATGTTCAAGACAACCAATCAATGCCTCTCTCTCATCAATGTCCCCTTCTCTCCCTTCCTCTCTCTCTCTAAAAGCAGTAAGAAAAAATATCCTCAGGTGAGGATAAAAATAAATATTAAAAATAAAAAAGGAAAAATAAGCACTTGAAATCAAATCCTAAGAGAAACTGTATTGCTATAGGAAATAATACCATTCTGTACTTCTACTATGATTTAATGGAAGGAAAAAACAAATTGTCCATTCCAAATTTAAAATCACCTTTTAAAGTCTTAAGAAGAATCAAATTCTACATGGACCAAAAAAAAAAAAAGTACACTGGCCCCTCTTAAGATTACGCACCCCCCTCCCCACAACCTATTCCCAGACACTTATCAAGCTTTAACCAAAGCTGAACAGAAGTTCACTGTTATAGTCAAAGTTCAGAGGTATCCAAATTGCATGATTTTTGGCCCAAACTTTATCATCTTGTGATCGGAGGATGAACAGATTGCCTCTCCAGTTTTTACCATATTTCATAAAACCACAAAAGGGAACAGCATCCAGTCATTGCTCACTGTTCTCAAAAGTCCTCAGGACCAACCTGAAACTAGTTCAAACTCCCAGAGGCACTATTGCCTACAAAAGAAACCAGCCACAAACCTAAGGGTGTGTCTGCAATGAGCCTCGGGGCCACCCAATCAACCCAGCAGCACCTCATCCCCTCTGAGACACAATAAGGTCCCACCTCTTACTGCAGCAGGCACCCGAGTAACCAAGGGCAGCACTTCCAGTGCCAGGTGCACTCTGGGCGCTCAGAACTCAGAGGCAAACCCTGTAATATCCGCACCCCACAGAGGAAGAAACTACAGCAGAGAGATAATAAGTAACTTCTCCAGGAGCACACAGGTAGTAAAATGGCAAAGCTAGGCTCCAAACCCAAGCAGAGGCTTCAAGTCTGTGGCATTACCCCTTCCTCCCGCCACTTAGGTGGAATGCGGCTATTGCTAAACCTCAAAAATAATACTGCAGACGGCTAAGAGCCAGCAACTGCAAAAGAGCATAACATGTTGGTGTCAACGCTCATTCTTTTCAGTATTTTCACTAATTTTAAATATAATCCCAACAAGTTTGGCTACCATCCTCAATTCACCTTATGTGAAAGTACCAATTAAGACGGCACAGTGACCTCACCAGGAGCCATCAGCAATCAAAGTGATAACAAAAATGACAGAAAGCAGGCAACCGAATAAAACAACAACAACAACAAAAAACAGTTAGTGGCCAGTTAATATTAGGGTTCAAGTTAGGAACTGGCAAACTCTCACTCCTGAGCCAAATTCAACCTGCACCTGACTGTGAAAACACAAACAAGAATATGTGATGCCATCTGTGATAACCTGCAAAGCCTAAAATATTTACAGAAAACATTGTTTAAACAGCAACACATACATCTTAGATGCTCCAAGAACTCAAGTTATTCAAACATCTCAGATGTTTATCAACCATCTACTTTGGGCCAGGCACTACAGTAAGTACTGGGGACACAGTGGTAAACAACTTGTTGCATTACCTTTTAATTAATAAAAGGGCACTCAAAGTAGCAGCTCTGCATATGGGGAAACCAACATTCCAAGTTGCAGGTCCCCTTTGCAGGCAGATACCCCTTCATGCACAGCTTCCTGAAAGCCAAAGCTGGTCCTCTGGCTCTCCAAACCCAGGACGTAGCAAAGGTTAAATATATGTGGCGGAGGGGAAGGGAGGATGCTGAAAAATGGCACATTAACATTCCCACGAGACTGTGATGAAATTAACAATGGTCCCCATGATTATGGGTGTTCTCCGTATTCTTGAAATATGCCTGAAGAACTTTAATTCAAAAGCCTTCATTTGCTAAGAACATGAAAGTTTGTGATAAGGTAAATATATTCCTGAAATATGTTTAAGCTTACAAACATGCTGATAATTGAGTGACTTCTTTCACGTAACCAGATTTTCATTAGGCCATCACTCAGCTTCCTTTCATCCCATGGTTTGGTAGTTACCTTCACTGAAATCTATCTAAAATAAGTAACGATATTGTTAAAATATACATTGCATAATTCTCAAGAAATGGTGTTGAAACATTTGGTCTTATACCAAAGCCTCTGAAAATCGGTAACAAAAATACATATATACAGCCCTGACTGGTGTAGCTCAGTGGATTGAGCACAGGCCTGCGAACCAAAAGATTGTGGTTTGATTCCCAGTCAGGGCATATGCCTGGGTTGCAGCCGGTCCCCAGTGGGGGCCATGTGAAATGCAACCACACATTGATGTTTCTCTCCCTCTCTCCTTCCCTTCCCCTCTCTCTAAAAATAAAAAAAAGAAATAAAATATTTTTAAAAAAAGATTAGGGATAACTACAGCAGTAAGTCCTTCCTCCCCAAACATAAAAATCAGTGTATTCTAGCGCCAAAACTCCTGAAATGTTTTCTCTAAAGAAAAGCACTCCATTTAACAATTTAGATTTCTGCTGTGCCTCTTTAGTCTTTATTTGATTGCTTTAGTTGATGGTCGTGTATGTGAGGCTTTTTAAATAGATAAATGATCACTTACAAGTATTTAACAAAACAAAACCTCTTTTTTCCTATTAAATAAGACTTACCAACAACCCTTTCAAAACATGCAACTTTTATGAAACAAGGTATCATGTGCCAAAGTCCTCCCAAGGCATGTTTCACTCACACCCAGATGGCTTGATAATTGCATATGGGAAAAGACGAGTTTCTCCACATGCCAACAACAGAATTTTTCCAAGTGCCTGGCCATTGAAGCATCAAAGCAAAACAAGCTAGGCTGACCACAACACGATTACTTCAGTCCACCCCTAATATCTAATAAGAAAGCTGGTTTCCTAATCCGGAAAAATGGGTCTACCGAAAGAAAAGAAACCCAAACATTTCGTAACAAAAACTCTTAATTGACTTCCCTGTTGACGGGCCTACTTTACATCCCTAAATGGCAGGCCCTCCATGGGATGGAGCCAAGCTCCCTGCACTCAAAAATTCCCAAATGTGGTGCAGGAGAAAGACATGAATATAATCCCAGGGGGCTAACTGTATGAGATTCCAACATAGACTTCAGGAGCCCAGAGGAGGAAAAGTTAATTCTACCAAGGGTAGGACTGGAAGAGTTGGGAAGGATCGAGGAAGGTGTCTGAGAAGTGCCTAGCTACGGATAATGGGGGGAAAGAGACCGGAGAAGGAATCCTACGGAAAGTGGAAAAGCACGGAAGCGAGCCCACTCGGTGTCACCCCCTCTGTGGTGCCCCGTGGCACCCCGGCCCCACCCTGTCCTTACTCCCTCTGGCTCCTGGGACTTCCCCGGCCCCGGACTCTCCGAGAAGCTCGGGCACGGGCCTCACGGGGTGAGGATGCCATGGGGGCTTCGGCGAGGATCCCGTTCCAGTGAAGCTCCTCCCCCCCGGCAAGACCGGGACGGGGCCGACACGTGCCCCACCCAGCTCTCGGGGAGGTGGCGATACCGCGCTACATCCGCCACGGCACCGCATACAAGTAACCCCCGAACGCGGATACTCACTTTCTCATGGAATATGGACTCCATGTTTATTTGTCTGGAGCCAACCGCCCCCGCGCTGGACCACCCCCTACTGTTCCGCCCCACCCTGGCCCCACCCCTCTTCCTACTCAGGCCCCGCCCCACTCTGGCCCACCCCTGGTCACGTGTCTCTCGTGGACCAATCACTCCCGAGGATGAGTCACGTGGAGCGAAGGGCGAAGGAACGCCGAGGTTGTAAAGGCGGAGACACGTGACCTTTATAGCACGTCCACTCATTCACTATTAGCTGGCTGGTTGGGGAGGTGCTACAGCGCCACCTGCCACTCGGAGGATCGTCTCCATTTTCCATCCATTGCTTTAGATTCTTAAGGACCTCCCGGGTTCTTTCTTTTTATTTTCCCCTTTACTTTGTATTTTCTACTTACGATATCTGATTACAATGATTTACTGTCTTCCTCCTCCACCCCACTAAAAGCTTCATTAAATAAGAGGCATTATTAGGCCTGGTCCCGTAGCTCAGTTGGTTCAAGTGTCATCCCCATATCGCGAAGTTTCAGGTTCTGTCCCAGTCAGGGCAAATGCACGAAGCACCCTTCGGATGCATTAAATGGAACAACAAATCGAAGTTTTCTCTTGTACTCCCCGCTTCTTCTCTCTCTAAAATCAGTCAATAATTTTTTTTTAAAAAGAAACAGGTATCATTGCATCTCCCACTACGTTCCACTAGTTAATATTTAAATAGGGCTTACTGTAGGGTAGACACTCTTCTAAGAGCTTTGCATACATTAATGAATTTTATACAATATTTGTTGCAGACATTGTTATTATGTCTATTTTACACATGAGGAAACAGACAAAGAGACGTATGAACAGCACAATGTCCAAATCCAGTTTGTTATAGGCATATGTATTGGGGGCCCTGAAGAGTGTCAGCTGAATAATGCAAAAAGTTCAGTACAGTTGGTGGGGCAGGGGGTGTTGATGAAGCTGAAGGTATAGAACAGGGGCAGATCTTGTACCTTGAAAGGAGGCTAAGTAATTATGTTGTGAAGTGGTTGGTTAACGAGGTTTTGCTGTGGACCCAGGAGTTATTGACATAGAAAGGGTGATGGACACCACCACAAGTGTGCGTAAAATCACCAGGGCAGAAAAGGAAGAGATTGAGAAGAGGACCTAGAGCAGAGCCCTGAGAGCAGAGGACTAGCTCAGGAGAAGGGAAGAACAGTGGCAGTGTTTGAGTATCATGAAAGCCCTGAAAAAGGAAAGTGTCACACAGCAGCCACGTTGCTGTCAAGAGGTCCAGCGACGTGAGGTCAAGGGTCCACTAAACTTTGGTGTGGACACCACTGGTGACTACTGAGTCCGGGTTCAGAGGAGCATAAAGGCCAGTGGGAGGTAAGGCCAGGAGACTGCTAGTGAGGACCCTGCTCAGGGGCAGGGTTCAATGACCACTTACTGAACGTCTCCGCGTGCTCAGTCCGCAGTCCTGTACGGTGTTGAGGAAGCAGTCCATGTTCTTAAGGAATTAATTGTGCCCTAACTGGGGAAGAAATCATGGTCTCATGAAGTGAAGAAATATGGAACACATTTTTTTCCGATTTTTTAAGTGCGTCTGTGGACAGGGTCAGTGGATTCGTACTCACTATAAGGGTTGGTACAGAACAATGAATAAATACATGGACTCTTGGACTCATTGGCACAAAAAGAGTATTAACAATAATTCAGAAGAAGAGAGGTTACTAAGCTAATCAGGGGAGGTTTGGAGACAGGGAAGATGGAATGTGTGCACTTCTGCTACTTCCTGTCACCTTGAACAACTCAGCTTTTTCCCTAATCCACTTCACTGAAACTTTATGTTAAGTAAGATTACACAAATACATTTCCATCTTCTTAAACACGGGACCTTTTAAACTGGCCTTTTGTTAAGAAAGCCCAAATAGCTTAGGAATCTTAACATTTAAAAATTTATGTGCCATTTCATGTCCTGAGTTCTGGCAAGAATCAGTGATAATTAGGAAGAATTTCACTGCAATTTTACTTCTACACTCAATCTTTCCTAAAGCAAAATAATTCCCCAAGAAGAGGTAGTTGAATATAACAGATGACATATATATCCGCTCATGAAACCATCACAATCAAGAAAATGAACG
Organism: Artibeus jamaicensis; assembly: GCF_021234435.1. Taxonomy (NCBI): domain Eukaryota; kingdom Metazoa; phylum Chordata; class Mammalia; order Chiroptera; family Phyllostomidae; genus Artibeus; species Artibeus jamaicensis. Next base: position 8,916,868 of record NW_026521831.1, on the reverse strand, counting down.
TACTATACCCAAAAGCTCCCATGTGTCCCTTTGGCATTCTTCCCTTCTGACCACTTTCTGCACCCTGGTTCCCCAGGCAACCACTGATCTTTGTTATTACTGATGAGTTTGCAGTTTCTAACATGCTATACAAGTGGGATCATGCAGTAGGCACTCTCTTTGTTTGGCTTTTCATTCAGGATAATTAACCTGAAACTCACCTGTTGTATCAATAGATCATTTATTTTTACTGCTGAGTAGTAATCAATTATATAGATTTAACACATTTATCTATTCATTCATGGATGAACATTTTGGTTATTTCTTAATTTATAAATAAAGCTGCCATGTACATTCATGACAAAGCCTTTGTGTGGTCGTGTGTGTTCATCTCTTGGGTGACACTTCAGAGTGGAATGGATGAATCAGATGGTTGGTGCATGTTTAATTTGAAACCGATTACCTGATTTCCAGGTGCTCCACACCCTTACCAACTCTTGATAAGACCAATCTTTTAAACTTTAAGTGTTCTAATAGGTGTGTAGTGGTGTCTCACTGTTTTTAATTTGCATTTCCCTAGTGACTGCTGATGCTGAACAGATTTGCATGTGCTTATTCTCCACTCTATCTTTTTTGGTGAAGTGTCTGTTAAAACCCTTTGCTTACTGCCCTGGCTGGTGTGGCTCAGTGGATTGAGTGCTGGCCTGTCAATGAGAGTTACTGGTTCAATGAACAGTCAGGGCACACGTGTGGGTTGTGGGCCAGGGGGTGCGTGGGAGGCAAGCATACATTGATGTTTCTTTCCCTCTTTCCTTCCCTTCCCCTCTCTAAAAATAAATAAAATCTTAAAACAACAAACCTTTGTTTACTTTAAAAATTGGGCTTGTCTTCCTTGGTTATGAGTTCTTCAGCCCTAGCTGGTGTGGCTCAGTGGATTCAGTAATGGCCTGCAAACCAAACTTGCTGGTTCAGTTCTCAGTCAGGGCACATGCCTGGGTTGCAGGCCAGGTCCCTAGTTGGGGGCAAATAGGAGGCCACCACATTGATGTTTCTGTCTTTCTCCCTTCCCCTCCCTCTAAACATAAGTACATAAAATCTTTGTAAAAAAAATTCTTTACATATTCTAGATACTCTGTTCTGTTTTGCAAATATTTTATTACAGTCTGTGGCTGCATTTTCATTTCCTTAACAATGTGTTTTGAAGAGCAAAAGTTTTTAATTTCAACAAAGTACAATTTCTTGATTTTTTAAAACTAGTTTATGCTTTATGTGTTTTTAACACATAAGCACAAGCATTTAAGAAATCTTGTAAAACACAGCACAACTACAATTCTTAGCTATATGATTTTTAGCAAAAAAAAAAAAAAAGTTAGCATCATCCTTTTAAAATGCCTTTAAAGCAAATGGCTTGCAAAAATTTTCCTGGAAAACATCTGAGGAAAAATCTGGCTACATGAGTTAATACTATTGTGACTGCAAATAAGTAACAGCAAATTAAATGCTAACTGTAAAGTTAACATCAAGGTACACAGGCACTCAGTATTTTTAAGGCTAGGGTGCCTTTTACTTAAAATGTGAAAGACTACTTCAGCATTAAAAGAATCACATTCCAAATTGTTTAAATTAGGTGTTTTTATTTTTCTCATAATTTAAAAAATGTGATCATTCTGTAATTCAGCCCCAGCCTTTACTTCCAGGTGACTTCTTCGTTAGGTCTCAGTTCCCTGTGTGGAAAGAAAAAAGGAAGGAAAGGGAAAAGTGTAAATAAAACTTTTATGAAGCGATAAAAGGGAGAGTCAGATAAATATGAATTCAGTATTTCATATTCTACTATATTGACCCATTAAATTTTTTTATGTTGATTCAATATATTGTATTCTCACATGATTTTAAACTTTACCGTCTTCTCCATTTTGTTTTTTCAGATTAAAGAGCTGTAATTTCTTAGTCTATCTTCAAATGAAAGCTCAAGGAATTCGCTCAGTGTTTCTAGGCCCTCTCCAGCTCACGCCATCTCTCTCGAACCCCCCGACTGTGAACCTCCCCCTGCAACGACTGCGCTGCTCGCTGCTCGCTGCTCGGCCCTCCTCCGCTGCTCGGCCCTCCTCCGCTGCTCGGCCCTCCTCCGCTGCTCGGCCCTCCTCCCCTGCTCCGCCCTCCTCTGCTGCTCCGCCCTCCTCCGCTGCTTCGTCCTCCTCCGCTGTTGGCTCTCCTCCCTCGAGCTGCCTTCCACCCAGCTGCACACCCAGTGGCAGACACCCTGGCCCGTTAACTCTCTCTCCTACCAGAGGAGCCACCTCCAGAGACATAACAGAATCAGGGGACTACCGGCTGCCATTCGGTCCCTCAGCCACCATGGCCACAGTTCTCAAGCAGTGCTGCTGAGAACAGAGCACTAGGCTACAACCACTACCATGTATTTCAGCTACACAGTGGCTTACAGAAAACAAGACTACGATAATGGTTGTGAAAGCTGTATACATAGTAGGCTCTGGTGAGCTGGTTTAATTCAAAACATTGTTTCTATGTTAAAAATGTATGCTGAATTAACAAAAAAAAAAAGGGAGGGGGATTTTTCAAAGATCTGAAATAGCCTGTTCACAAAGTGAAGACATGTTTACATTCTGAATGTAACCATGCAGTTTTATGCAAGCATTAAACAACAAAACTACAAAATACTATCACTTAAATCGAAGTCCTTGAGATTGGGGATTACCTCTTCGATTTATTTTGGGTACATATGATATTAAGAATACTCCCAAAAGCTGGCTAATTAATTGTTGATTTAAAAAATGCCCAAACTAACCTTTTAAATAACAAACTCTTATTCCGGAAGGTAGTTAGCTTTTCCTCATTCCTTTTGTCTAGGTAGCATCCAACAACAAATCCCATAGGGACAAGTATATGTACCCAGTGGTCACGCACAAGCTGAATTAAATTCATCCTGAATGCTGTAAAAAAAAATTGTCATAAATATAACTGCCTTTGAAACACCTTTTAAGTTGCATCTGAAATAGGAAGATAACAGCAAATGTTAAAAGTCTTTTTAAATTTGCTTGGCATCATAACATAGTACTACTTAAAATCCACTTGAAGACTATATAGGTAACAATGATTAAATGATTAGTATAAACGTTACAATGCACCGTCAGTTTATTAACTTTTTCCTAGTTCCATCAGTGATCTGATGATAGAGTGCAGAGAAAGGCAGAGTACAAAAAATTCTACCAGCAAAAGCTGAGCATTGGTATCTACCTAGAAAGACTTTTTTTTTTTTTAAAGATTAAGTGGGGGGGAGAGGGAGGTGGTGGGTGGTTGGTTGAGGGTCTGAAAGACTTTAAATGTGAAAAATATTGTTAGCACCTCTCAGAGTGCTAAAACAAATACAGAATAACACTGTTTTGCCAGAAGGAGAATTCTTTTTTTTTTTTTAATGTTCACTGATTTTAGGGGGGGGAGAAAAACATCCGTGTTGCAGGCAAACATTGATTGGTTGAGTCCCATACACGCCCTGAGGGGGACTGAACCTGCAACATTCTGGTGCATGGGACAACATTCCAACAGAGCCACACCAGCCAGGGCAGAAGTGGAACTCTTTAGATAAAGCTATAATGACTGAATATTAATTCTTCAATTAGCAATAATCTTGTTTTGAATAAACCTCATGGGCTATCATACTGCCACAGTGCAAAGCTGTGAACTAATATTTGAAAGGCAAGTAAAATATCCGAGAGAAATTTTAAAAAACAACCATATTCGATACCACAGTAGATCTAAATGTCAATTTAATGACTCTACAAGCAGGTATGGAGAGAAGGGAACTTTTATAAAATGACTATTAGCTACCAGAGACATCACAGTACAGCTCTATATGTAGCATGAAGTAACTATTATTATTCTCATTATAAATAAGAAAGCAGCTTAACCCAAGTAAGTATTAAGTACAGAGCTGGAAATCAAACTCGGGTTTGCTCCAAAGCTCTGCATACCTTCCATTACATCACAATACCTCTTGAAGAGACTCCTCCCCCTGATATTCATGATACTTAAGAGCTTAAGTTCTAAAGTTTCCAAAGGCAAAGGAAGAGGAATATGAGAACTAGAAGTCATTATATGGATAATAAGTGTATACTAATAAAAACTATTGAATTGCCAATTTTCTGAAAATATTTGCACCTAAAGATGAAATTAAAATACCTCCTTGGCCCTGACTAGTGAGGCTCAGTTGGTTGGGTATTGTCCCCCAAAGAAAAAGGCCCCCAGGTCAGGTTCTGGTCCGGTGAGCGCGAGGCAACTGATTGATGTTTCTCTCTCATGTTGATGATTCTCTCCCTCTCTTTTGCCCTCCCTTTCCCTCTCTCTAAAAAAATAAATAAATAAAATCTTTGAAACAAACAAACAAATGAACCAAAGAACAAAATACATCCTATGTGCATGAATATAAAGTGAATAAATCAGACTTCCAGTCAAGACGGACAAGTAAGGTGGAGACACTGTGCCTCGTCCAACAACCAAATTTAAAGACAACAAAGATTTAGAAACAAAAACACAACGAGAACAAACAGAAAATTGAACTGTACCGAAGTCCGACAACAACGAACCATTCATCCAGACCAGAAAGAGGGGCACAGTGGGCAGCCAGTGGAGAGGGATCCCGGCAGGAAAAGGTGGTGGTTGGCAGATCTGGGTGCAGGGAGGAATTGAGCAGACCCAGTGAGGCGCGCAGGGCGGTTAGCTGACAGTGGTCACACATTTGTGCGCAGATAAACTAGGCAAAAAATGGGCAGTGAGACAGACCGAGCAACCCAGGGCCCCAGCACCAGGAAATAAAGCCTAAAAGCACAGACTGAAAAAAATTTGGGGGGTTGAAGTGCAGGGAGAGACTCCCAGCCTCACAGGAAAGTTCGTTGGAGAGACTCATAGGGTCCTAGAACATATACAAGTCCACACACCGGAGAACCAGCACCAGAAGGGCCCAATTTGCTTGTGGGAAGCGGCAGAGGGGACCAAAATCTGACAGCGTGCAGAACAAGCACCACTGGTCCCTCTCTGACCCCATCCCCACATATAGCTCACAACCCAGCGACTGGGTTGCCCCCACCCTGGTGAACACCTAAGGCTCCGCCCCTCATACATAATAGGCACAAACAGACCAACAAATGATGGCTCACGAAGAAGAACAGCTCAAAGCCCCACAGCCAATAGTTTTAAGCCACCAAGAGATAGTCAACCTGTCAGATGCACAGTTCAAAACACTGGTAATCAGGATGCTCACAGAACTGATTGATTTTTTTAATTTAAAAATTCTTTAATTATTTTTATTTTATTATTTTTTATTTTTTATTACTATTCCCATGTCCCCCCATTCACAATACAGACCAGGCAAAGGGCCTGGGCTGAGGTGTATACGGGGTGGGTTTACTCTGCCTCCTCCTTCTGTACAGACAGTGTAACAACACAGCCTGTGGTAAGCACAGGGAGGCCTGGTTTTGGTTGCAAATTAGATGAAAAAATGAAGGCTACACTAAGTGAAATGAAGGAAGATGCACAGGGAACCAATAGTGATGGAAAGAAAACTGAAACTCAAATTGATGGAGTGGACCAGAAGGAAGAAACAATCAAACAGAAAAGGATGAAGAAGCAAGAATTCAAAAAAATGAGGAGAGGCTTAGGAACCTCCAGGACATCTTTAAACATTCCTACATCTGAATTATAGGGGTACCAGAAGGGGAAGAGGAACAGCCACGAGTGGAACACTTATTTGAACAAATAATAAAGGAGAATTTCCCCAATCTGGCAAAGGAAATAGACTTCTAGGAAATCCAGGAAGCTCAGAGAGTCCCAAAGAAGGTGGACCCAAGGACATACACACCAAGGCACATCATAATTACATTAGCCAAGACTGAAGATAAGGGAAGAATCTTAAGAACAGCAAGAGATGAGGGGACAGTCACTTACAAAGCAGTTCTCATCAGACTGTCAGCTGATTTCTCAAAAGAGATGTTACACACAAGAAGGGGCTGGAAAGAAGTATTCTAAGTCATGAAATCCAAAGACCTACAACCAAGATTGCTCTATCCAGCAAAGCTTTCATTTAGAATGGAAGGACAGATAAAGTGTTTCTCAGATAAGGTCAAGTTCAAGGAGATCATCATCACCAAGCCCTTACTATATGAAATCTTAAAAGAGATTTATCTAAGAAAAGATTAAAATATGAACAGTGAATGGACAGCAAACTCAGAGTTATTAACAACCACACCTAAAACAAAAGCAAACTAAGCAGACACCTAAAACAGGAGTGGAGCCATAGAAATGGAGATCCCATGGAAGGTTAGCACCAGGGGAGTGGGAGAAGGAGAGCGAGGGAGAAAGTACAGAGAATAAGTAGCATAGATGGTGGGGAGAAAATAGGGCAAGGGCAAGAGTAGTGTGGGACATATAGAAGCTAAAGAACTTATGACACATGGACATGAACTAAAGAGGGGGAAGGTGGGTGGGAGGGGGTGTATAGAATGGAGGGGAATAAAGGGGGGGAATGGGACAACTGTAATGGCATAATCAATAAAATATATTTTTAAAAATAAAGTGAATAAATCAGGCGTTGGCTATGTAGGTCAGTTGGTTAGAATGTGGTCCCAATACACCAAGGTTGTGGGTTTGATCCCTGGTCAGGGCACATACAAGAATCAACCACTGAAAGCATAAAATGGAACAACAAATTGATGTTTGTCTCTTTCCCTCCCCTAAAAAATCAATTAAAAAATGAATAAATCATCCAGAAGGGTTCAGAAGACACTGATGACACCCTAGAAAGAGAATTCAGCCATGTGACAGGGATACGTCCTGAGATGCATCCCGAGGTGGTTCCGTCACTGTGCAAACCTCAGAGTACGCCGACGCAAACCTCAGAGTACACCGACACAAACCTCGGTGGCACAGCATGGCACAGCACCCAGCCGGGGCGTGTGGTCCAACCCGTCGCCCCTGGCTACGCACCTGCACGGCGCCTACTTACTGAAGACAGCAAGCAACTGGAACCCAGAGGGAAGTAACTGTGTATCTAAACATGGACAAGGTGCAGTGAAAACACGATATAAAAGCTAAAAAAGGCGCACCTGTCCAGGCACTGACCACGGGCGGAGCCTGCAGCTCTGGAAGCTGCTCTGGGTGAGTCGGGAGTGGGTGGGAGTGAGTCCGAAGGGCTGGGAAGTCCCTGCACTTAACTACAGACCTTGCAGACACTGTCCCACAGCCCTCCCCGCGCCCTTCTGACGGCGGGGTCAGAAACCGAACTCTGCAGCTGTAGGGTGCTCCCTCAGTGCGGAGGCAGGGCCAGACTGACCGAGAAGCTAGCTGGGTAGAGCACAAGTTGCCATAACAGTGACCTTAACAGTGACCTTCAGGAGGGAGCGAAAGGCGGCCTGAGGATCAGTAGGAATAAGAAATCAATACCAAGAGATAAAGGAACATGGGGGATGCCATGGCAACGTGGTTTGCTAATGCACCTTGGAGCAGCGGTCAGACTGAGGAACTCTGTGCTATTCATAAAAAAGGCATTTAATGTGGACAGGGTGTAGCATGCAGGACACAACAGTCTGACCCTATCGGGCACAAAGGGCCCTCGCTGGCACTGAGCTGATGGGGCAAATAACTCATCTATGCTTCACATCAGTACAACCTGAAAGTATTTCCAAAGTACACAAACCGGCTGGCTCTCCGCTACCACAGAAAGCTTTCACTAAAGTGGCGGTGGCACTGAGTACTTGTTAAAGTAGCTCCCATGGACCTGTGTCTTTGTACAGGGTCCAAGGTCCCCAAAGCAGAATTTACAGCAATGTTCTCTGAGACCACCGAGCCGGACCTGGGAGGGCTGCGTGCCTCTGAAGGTGTTGTGCCAGGGGCACAGGCTGTGCTGACAGACTGAGACAGTCACCTGTGCACTCAAAACTGAGCTGCTGTGATATGGAACCTGGGGCCAAGTCCCAGGGACATTCATCCCATCGGAGGAAGAGACTCCTCCTGAACCACACGTGCTTCCATTTCTCCCAAGACATTCAGCTGTTACAATCTTAGGAGAACACCACTGCTCATGCGGTCTGTTGCGGACTGAAACGTTGTGACACAGTGGCAAACTGTACGTCACTGCCACCAAAAGTGCTTAGCCCTAAACTGCTAGAATCATGCAGACTGGATTCCTGCCTCTCCTTCCAAGATACTGGTTCTCACACTTACACATGCTGGGTTTTTATTCCTCAAACTTTAATCACTCACTTCTATTTAAAGGCACAGGGTTAGGAAATGGCCATGAAGTTAAAAATTTCATAACTTGCAGGTATACCTTGGTGACTTTGCAGGGGTGGTTTCAGATCACGCAACAGAGCACAAAGTTGTGTCCCGACAAAGTGAGTCAATCCCTCTGCTGGTGGAGGGTCCAGCCTTCAGTCTGCACAAAACGCAGCACCAGGGAAGCACAATGCAGGGGAGTGTGATAAACAAGGTGTGGCTCCACTACACGCTCTTTCATGAAGTGGCCTATCACAGCAGGTTCCAGTCTGATCGTCACTGATCTGGGAAATTATGGTGCACTAAGATGTTTACAGTAAATAATTTACAATGTAGTCATCAATTAGTTTTAAGTTTTAGTCTATTGCCTACAGTTGGAATCCTCGACCGTGACTCCCATCAGTATCCCCTGGGGAGCCTTTTTCCAAACAGGGCCTCCCTGGCCCTCGGGCTGGGCTGGGCTGGGCTGGAAAAATCTGTCCATTTGGAAGAACTCTCCAGCCGATTTGCTGAAATAGCTCTTGGACACAAGAACATGCAGGTGATTAATCTCACCTTATTTCCCAGCAGAGGTGCTTCTATCAGCGTTACTGGCATTTAGATCCTGAAGTGCTTCTTGACAAACATTTTGATTAGATCACTTTGATCCTTTTTATGATTCTGACCGATGCCTGCCAAGCTAGCCACTTATTCTATACACTGGAGCCAGTCAAGTACTGGAATAACCACTCATGCCCAAGTCAAACAGGAAAATGTAATTTTGAAAGCACTAAACTGCAAAAATACAAGACAATGTGGGTCTCTGTAGCAGTCCAGTCATCATCTACCTGCCACAGGTCTTCATTAAGTTGCTTAAATTTCTGACCAGGTGTCAATTCTAACTCTCAGCATAACTGGGACACACTGTTTGTATTAACCGACAGCACAAATGGGCTTGCAAACTCTCAACTGCAAACCATTTTTAAGTATGCCCACGGCCACCTGTGGGCTACCAGCCACCTACTATTAGCATTCTTCCAACAAGGTGGGAAATGACTTTTGTCTGGCTCCACGCAGAGCAGATGAGGTCAGACAAGCCCCTGAGGCTCTGGCTGAATAAAGGTCTTATGAGATTTCAGAGGAAAGACAGTGGGACTGATAGATAAAAGGATTCGGTACACTTAAAATCCAGAGTTGGATTCAACCACCATGAAGGAAGCCTGATTCCATCCCTAAGGAGTAAATGACAAATCTTAGTCCCAGAGTGATTTCATATTACAATTGTAAAAGCTACAACTTAATGGGAACAGTAGCACTAAACATATTTTTTCTGGTTTATTTCACTGAGTAGATGACCAGGGAAGACAAAGATGTATGGACATAAAAACTGAGCTAGGACTCCCTGGAGTATGGAGAGGAGGGGGCACAGACCGGCTTTTAGGCTCTGGGTCATAGGCCCAAGACCACAAGGGATGGGTACAAGGCAGTGAGGGAGGACTTGGGACAGGCTGATGAGACAAGCCTTGGCTTGGATGACCAGTGACATCTGTCCACATGGGTGCCCACCAGGCCACTGTATATACAAGGGTGGGCACAAGTAAGTTCGCAGTTGTGAGTATGCGAAATGGTTTACTCTGGCATTATTTTTAATTACTGTTATTACTTTACATATGAACAACTGTTAACTTACATTGCCCACACTCTATTAGTGACTTCTTCATATGTAAACTCTTAAGAAAAATTTTGCTCCTGAATAGTTCAGAACTGGAAGTAGATATGGTATTCCTGGAAGGGGGGGAAAATACCCAACTAGTTGGTTTTTATCTTATGGACTCAGGAAACCATAAGACTGACAAAAGCTGTTTTGCCTGATTCTAGAGAGAGCGGACTCTCACGCACTCTCTGTAAAGCACTACTCTTAATGCTTTTTGTAATCACCAACTCATGTAATCCTCACCTATAAAAGTATTCACTAATAATGCAGTGGATGCTTTTTTTCAGGTGAAGGAATCCAGGGACAATCAACTTGCCTAAGGTCACAGATGCAGTAAGTGGCAAAGCTGGCTCCCTGAGGTGCTTTCCGGTCTCTTACAGTAAGTACAGAGGTAAATATTTATATCAATATTAATCTTCACTTTAGCTTATGTTTCCTAGTACATACTAGTTTTTCTTCAACCCAGTTTTTCTTGCTCAACTTCTAAAAATAAACTTCTACCTGGTGTGTATTTTTGCAAGTCACTCCAAATTCACGTTGGAGAAATAAAGATGATTAGACATTTAAATATATGTATTTCTACATTCTAATTGGTCCCAGAGCATTTTATGTAATATTATTCAAGAGTGTCGACCTAACCCAAGGAGAGAACTGGATGCACGGAGAAACGGAATTCCTGAAGTCACCTGTCTTAACGACACATACGGCCAAGAAACGTCTTTAAACAGTGCACATTTTGTGGAATGGTGGGCTCAGGAGGGTCTGAGGTTTAGAAGCGAGGGAGAGGTCAGCTTCCAGTGGTGAGGAACGACGAAGACAGACGCTGGCACGGGGTCGGATCTCCCTCGCAGCTGCAGCCCAGCACCTTGTCCCTGCCAATTTCCTTTCCCGGCCGGTCGGGAGCAGTCACCGGGTGATCTCTAATACGTTTCCCAGTTACGACAGCCTCGAGGTACGCTTTCGAACAGCCACCACACTGGGAACCAGAGCCCAGCCGTCCACCAGGAAAAAAAAAAAAAAAATCCCACTTTCTTGTCCCTTTCCCGTCTCCTTCGCTCTGCAGCCCGGGGAGGCCTAGACAAGCCCCCCAACTCCACCGTCGAGGACTTTCCCAGGGGTGCACCGTCTTCGCCTGCACAGCAGTGCCCCGCGGCACCTCGGACACTCTGCAACCCACACCTACCTGAGGTCCCGGTACCAGAAACGACCCCACGACCAAGGACAGCGACGAGTCCCGCCTCCGGCTCCAGCGGAAGCTAGGGCCCTGGGACCCGCCATTCGCCGCGCCCGCTCCAAGACAGGGGTGACACCGAAGCGACATGCTTCTTTTTCCTTTTAATATTCTACTTTTATCATATATGTTACATTTAACATATTAAAAGTTATTTAAAAATAAAATTTCTGTCCCAGGTGATGAGACGTGGTGCAAGGGGCCGTTTTCTTCCCAACATCTCGTTCCCACTCCCCCGGGTGGTGGTACCGCCCCGGGTTTCCCCCGCCTCCGCGGTCCGCCTCCGGTTTCAAAATGGCGGCCGCCATTGCGGACCTTCTGCTGGCTGATAATCACAGCTGCTGCTAAGCGAGCGCCAGCTTTCCTCGCTCTTGAACCTGGATTCGACTAGGGGTTGGGAAGGGCAGTGGACGGCGTTGGGGGAGGACTGATGAGGCAAGTGAGGGCGGGAAAAAGGAGCGAGACTTTGGCTGGGGGAGGGGGCGTCCTGGGCACTCCGGGACAGCCTGGCCCCAGCTCCCAACCAGACGTGCTCCCGGAATTTCGGTTGCGACTGCCCTGGTCCTTCTTGGCAAAAGAGTTCAGCGACGGAAAAAGTGCCTTCCCCGTGGGTTTCAAGCTCTTGGTCTTGTGTGGCAGTCCATGCGATTCACTCTCTCGCCCTCCTTCCCTCCCTTTTTGCTGCTTCCTCTGGCCTTGCGGGCTCGTGGTGCCGGAGGGGTTAACCCTACGCCAGCTTTGGCTCCTTGATCTCATGGCTAGCGCGTTCTCAGTACCCTCGCTCCAGATTTATCCGTCGTCTTAGGTGGAGAGACCAGGAGACTACTAAGCATTGGGAAGAAAGGAGGCGTCTCTTTTAGTTAAAATGGTCTTGGCCCTCCCTGTCTCCCGCTCCCCAGCCACCGCCAACCTATTTCAGACTCTACAGTAAACAGGAGGTCAGCCTAGCCATAAGCCCGGCAATTCTGGTCTCCCAGGGCCCGGCGAACCTGCACTATCAATTGCCCATCTCGTAGTTTTTTTGTTTGTTTCTCGTGGCTTTTTTTTTTTTTTTTAATCAACCCCTTCGATTATGTTAGAAAACCACTACCTTTACGGAACTGACCCGGAAGAGACTCTCCTCTCTGAGCTCAGAGCTCAGAGGGCAACCCAGACTCCTTTCTTTTCCCTGGCATTTTGCAGAATTTCCTTTAATTGTCATCAACATTCAGGGTCATTAATGAGAGAACAAATAACTATGATAGATCATTGTGATGAAGTATTATAGTATGGGTCAGGGTCACTGCCCAGAAGGAACTTAAGATACGGTTAACGTTCATTCCTTCCCCCCAGCACGCTTAACGTTGCTTTTGGTGCTGTGCTCGGTATTGACGATGCAAAGGTGAGTTCACATTTATTCCTCACCTGTGCATTCAACACCCATTCAACCAGTGTTCTTTGTGCCCAGTTTGTGCTAGGTGAGAATCAAACACTGCCCGAGGACACCAAAAAAGCTTTATTATGGAGTAAAAAATTGAGCTGGGTCATGAAGGGTCAAAAGGAATTAACCAAACTCAAGAGATGGTCATTCCTGGAGGGAGAACAGGATTGCAAAGATTTGAGAAGTTTTGAGAAAATTTCATTCTGTAATTAGCTGGAAGCCAGTGAATACTTTGCATGAGGAAGGGAGATGAGTATATTTGTTCTTCGGTTTTTTGTTTTTGTTTTTTTTAGGACGGCAGCTATATGGAGGATCAACTTGGAACAGGAAAACTAGATGAGAGGAAATTGCACTTACTCAATTGAGGTATGATAGTAAAGGATGTCAGAAGGACATTTCTGAAATGTCAAATAGGATTCAAGTTGTGGAACCCAGTTGGGTGGCTCCAACTGGAGGGCGACGCCAGAACTTTTAGCCTGGGAGACTAAATGGTTGGTGATACCATTAAAATCAAGCCTAAGACATGTATGTAAAAATAGAGTGGGGTCTAGCAGCCCTGTGGGAGTGGCGGAACACTGCCCTGCACTCGGAAGCATTGATTTTAGAGTCTGGACTTGCGCTATTTCATTAGCCAGGGGCTACATGTAGCTAGCTCTTGAGCACTTGAAATTGTGTTTCGATCAAATTGAGATGTGCTGTAAATAGGAAATACACACTGGACTTCAAAGATGCAGTACAAAAAACAATGTAAAATATCTCATGAATAATTTAATAATGATTACTTGTGAAAATGATATTTTGGATATGTTGGGTTAAATAAAAGTATATTGAAATTAATCTCACATAGAACTTCAGCGTGGCTGTGAAGAAATTTTAAAATACATTTGTGGCTTGCGTTTCAAATAAGATTTCAATTTCTTGCTCTTCCTCTTCTCCTTCTGGCAATCATATCTTATGATTTGGGTGTTGAAATCTTTATAGATGTCCCAGAGGTTCCTAGGCCTCTCCTTGTTTTTTTGAATCCTTGTTTCTTCATTCTGTATTGGTTGAATGTTTATTTTTTCCTTCTGTTCCAAATTGTTGATTTGAGTCCCGGTTTCCTTCCCTTCACTGCTGGTTCCCTGTATATTTTTCTATATTTCATTTTGTGTAGCCTTCCCTTCTTCCTCTATTTTGCATCTGCACTCATTACTTTCTGTGAGTATCCTGATTACCAGTGCTTTGAACTCTGCATCTGATGAATTGGCTATCTCCTCCTCGCTTAGCTCTTTTTCTGGAGGGTCTTTTTTTTAACTTTTAAAAATATTTTATTTATTTATTTTTAGAAGGGGGGAGGGAGAAGGAGAGGGAGAGAAACATCAGTGTGTGGTTGCCTCTAGAGTGCCCCCTACTGGGGACCTAGCCCACAACCCAGGCATGTGTCCTTACTGGGAATCAACCAGGAACACTTTGGTTCACAGTCCTGCACTCAGTCCACTGAGTCCACTGAGCCACACCAGCCAGAGCTTTTCCTGGAGTTTTTTTTCTGTTCTTTCATTGGACCCATATGACATTGTCTCAGTCCACCTGTTATGTTGTAAGGGGTGGAGCCTTAGGTATTCACCAGGTTGGGGCAACCCACCTGGCTTTGTTGTGGCGCTGTTTGTGGGGGGAGGGTCCAAGAGGAAACAATGCCGCTTGCTTGCTCGCCTTTCGGTTGCCTTTCAGTCACTTTTCCTGCTGCCCACAAGCAAGTTGGGCCCTTCTGGTGCTGATTCCCAGGAGGGTGGGTTTGTGTACATTCTAGGACCCTGTGGGTGTCTCCAACAAAATCCTCTGAGGCTGGGAGTTTCTCCTGTTGCTGTCTCAACCCCCACAGATTTTTACAGCCGGAGGTTTTGAGGCTTTATTTCCCTGCTCTTGAATCTTTGGTAGTGAGGTCTCACTCCCCAGTTGTTTCTCCCAGTTTATTTGCACATGAATGTGGGGACGCCTCTCCTTCCCCACCATCCTTGGCCGTGCCCACCCCAGTCCTCCAGCCCACTGCCTTGCCTGGGTCCTCTCTGCCCCTCCTACACATCTGAATGAATGTTTCTTCTTTAACTCCTTGGTTGTCGGACTTCCATACAGTTGGATTTTCTGGGAGTTCTGGTTGTTTTTTTGTTTTTAAATTTGTTGTCCTTCTTTTGGTTGTGCGAGGAAGCAAAGTGTGTCTATTTATGTCTCTATCTTGGCTGGAAGTTGGTAAACTGCATATTTCAACCCCTGATTATTACTTTGGCATATTATTACTTTTGTCTTTTATTATAATATCTTTTTTATCTTATTCCTGTTTATTTTATGTAGCGTACGCTTTCTAAAATTATGACAAGTTTCTTTAAAAAAATATCATGTAGTATACTCTTTTGCTACTCACAGTGGCAAAGACAGAAATTAAACAGCATAATTAAAACTGAAATAAATCATTATGCTACATTCATAAGACTCTTTTTATCTTTTTTTAAATTTTTATTTATTGATTTGAGAGAGAGAGGAAGAGGGAGAGAGAAACATCGCTTTGTTGTCCCACTTATTTATATATTCGTCGGTTGATTCTTGCATGTGCCCTGACTGGGAGGTCAACCTGCAACCATAGTGTATGGGGACAATAATCTAACCAGTTGAGCTACCTGGCCAGGACTCATGAGGCTTTCGTTTCTTTGTTTTTTAGGTTTGTAAAGAACTCTTCCTTTCAAGTCATCGTGTTTCATTCTGTATACGGCTGAGATATCAGTAAGTAACGAAAGTCTAATAAATAGCTTTATTATATTCTGGGCAGTTGTAATAAAAATACTTTTCATGTGTTGAAATCCGGGTCTGTCTGCAAAAATATTTTATCATGAACTCATTCCATTCTATCTGCAAGGTAGTTGGTGTTTTCACTTCATGATGTAAATAAAGCGGGAGGTAAGGTAGAGTTGAGAAGAACAGAGTTTCTCTTAGGCCCTTAAATACAATTGTGGTGTGTATGCTCCGTGCCGTTTCATTGGCTGCCGCCCCTGGCAACTCCGTGGGTGTGCACCAATCCTGGCCTCAGCAGCCCTGCTCTCTCTGGTAGACCTGCCCGTGGCTTCCTGCGGGGAGTCAGTCCACCTCTCATTTGCTCTTCCTCTTTTCCTGCAGCTTTCTGGTTTTTCCAGCATTATTGCCATTTCCAAAGAGCCTTGCCTTCTCACTATGAGTGCGAAGTAGCTTTAGTTTTGTCATTTTTGCCTCTAGTGATGTTTCAGGCTTAATTTCTTCTAGGACCTACTTGTTCATCTTCTGGCCATTCAAGGTTAGTTGAATTCTATTCCAGCACCATTATTTCAATTTTTTCCTCTCAGCCCTCTTCACTGTCCAACTTTCCCATCTGTGCACAGTAGTTAGGAATGCCAGGGTGTGGACAAACTTCGCCTTGGTCTCTAACAACACACCTTTGCTCTTGGTGATTTTTCCTAATTCTTCCATTGCTGTTCTTCCGAGTCTCAGCCTCCTCTTGATTTCTTAACTGCAGTCTCTGTTTGAATTGATGACTAAACTGAGATAAGCACAACATTTGACCGTTTTAATGCCTTCATTGTCTGTGTTAAAGTTCTGTGTTTCTTCTTGAGTCATGATGTTTGTCTTCTTGGTGTTCAGATGCAGTCCTGCTTTGGTGCTTTCTTCTCTCACTTTTGTCAGAAGTTGCTCCAAATCGTGGCTGCTTTCTGCCAGTAAGATGGTGTCATCTACGAATCTTAAGTTGTTGATATTTCTTCCACCAGGAGTGGAAACTCACTCCTCCGTCTGAGTCTAGCCCAGTTTTTCACATGGCATGTTCCGTGTATAGATTAAACAAATAGGAAGAGAGGATGCACCCCGGCTAAACGCCTTTGCTGAGAGGAAACCTTTCTGTTTCTCCATATTTTGTCCTCACGGTGGTGTCCTGTCCATAACACAGGTTATGCGTTAGGACAGTCAAGTGGACAATCAAAAAAACCCTTTTTAAAAAAATATAGAATTTATTGATTTGAGAAACATCAGTTTATTGGTTCACTCACTCATGCCTTCATCGGTTGGTCCTTGCACGTGCCCTGACTGGGTATCAAGCCTGCAGCCTTGATGTATTGGGACGCTGCCCTAAGCAACTGAGCTACCCAGCCAGGGCCAAGGCACACCCATTGCTTCCAGAGCAGCTTACAGTTTTTCATGGTGCACACAGACAGAGGCTTTCCTGTGTCTGTGAGACGTAGGCCAGCCTTCTGAAAGTCTTTCAGCGCTTTTGAGTATATCTGACGAATGTTTTCAGTTAGATCTCAGTGCCTCTTCCTTTTCTGAATCCAGCTGGAGCATCCAGCATGCCTGGCCCCATGGGAGACAGAAGACTTTCATCGTTTCACCTTGAGCATCACGTTACTTGGGTGGGAAATTAGCGCGGTGGTCCCACAGCTGTCGCACTCCTTGGCATCTCCTTGCTGGAAGGTTTGGATGTATGTTGAACGTTTCATATTTGTCGACAAGTTCGTGTTAGGATTTTAACGGATTTGGTGTTTTGGGGTTGAATTAAATCTGTTGGTATCCCACCTGCCCCTGGTGGTTTATTTCCTCCCAGTACTTTCAGGGAAGCTCTCACTGTAGCTTCTAGATTTACGTGTCCTTCCTCAGCGGAATCTTCTTTGGGGCACCTGTCGTCCTTCCGTCTCTTCTGTGTAGATGTTCAGTGTCCCGTTTCCACCTTCCCTTTGCTCCTGGTCAGATACTGTGCTTCCTCGTTGGTCATTCTGCACTCCTAATCGAGGTTTAAGTTTCCTTTTTATTTCTTGCATCTCCCAGTAGAGGTTTCTTATTTTTCCTTTGTTGCTTTTCTCTTCTAGCTCTTTCATTAACTCCTAAAATTCTCTTTATATCTTGCGGTAGTCTTTGAAAAAGACTGTTCAGGATTCTAACTTGCTTTTGTCTGTAACCTTTTCGTTTTGCCTGTCTAACTATTTTTAGTGTTTCTTCTGTCATCTATTTCAGTTTTTCTCTCCTTTTTACTTCTTCCTCTGTCTTTTCCCATTCTCTAATTTTCTAGTTTTAGTCCACAGGTCTTCTGGTTCTCAGTCAATTAAGTTAAACAGTTTTTTGTGTGGACTTCTAATCCACAGGATGTTACTTACATTTTAAGTCTTTTGAGTTCTTTGAGTCTCTTGTGCTCTTCAGCTTTACTCTAAATTTTGATATTAACAGTCTGTGGTCAGAACCACAATCTGCTTCTGGTCTTACTTTGGCAGAGAGAATACAATGTCTCCATCTCCTGTTTTTAATTACATCATCTATTGATTTCCGTATTGGCCATTTGGCAACGTCCCCGTATACAGGTTTCAGTTGTTAGAAGCATGGGTTTGTGGTGGACGAGCTGGTGGCTTCACAGAAATCCACAAATCAGTCTCCTGCTTTGTTTCTGACCCCCAGTCCAAATATTCCCACAACATTTGATTCTGCTTTATTTCCTACTCTCACGTTCCAATCATCTGTAATTATTAATGTGTCTCATTTTGACGTGTGATGAATTTCCTCTTGGCTGCTTGCCTAAAAGCTTTCAATTTCATCTTCTTTGGCCTCTGTAGTTGGAGCGTAGACCTGCATGATGGCTGTGTTACAGGTTTTCCTGGAAGTCTGACAGATACTATTTGGTCAGAAACTGCACTGGAGGCCCTCACTGCCTGTGCTACATCTTGCCTCCGGATTAAAGCCATTCCGTCTCTCCTGAGTTTGTCGTTTCCAAAGTAGAACGCCAGTAGTTGCCCCTTTCCGGCGCGTTATTTGCCGACACCAAGCACTGAAGTGTTTGGATGTTCCGCTTCTTTACAATTTCCAGTTGACCTGGGTTCATGCTTCTTAGGCTCCATGTTCCAGTTACACGCGCCACGCAGCATCGTACTTGCCTTTGTGCCCATCGGCTGCTGGAAGTCCTTTCGGCTTTGATCTGGCTGCATCATTACCAACAGTGCTATTTGAACTCGTTCTCTGCTTTTGTCCGTAACGACCTGGGAGTCTCATCTTTGAGCACTGTCTCAGATTTCATTTTGGACCGTCTCACTGTGAGGCTTTTTAGGTAAAATGATAGATACAAGGAAAGGAAAGGAAGTGCAACAGCGGTTTGCCATTGGCTTCCGCCGAGCAGTGCATGGTTCCTACCACGTGGCATCAGGTCCACGGCATCGCAGCCACCGAAGGCCTGTGAGAGCGAGCGCCCCTGCAGGAACTGTTGGGGTTCGAGAAGCTCTTTGGCAGGGAGAATCTCTTAGCTCCCTTCCAAAGTTGTATTCATGCACATTTTTTATCAAGCAGGACACTTCAAGCAGAAGTGTCTTTGTACTTCTCATACCTTACAAATAAGAACACACTAAGTCAGTATATTTTTAACTTGTCTCAACAACTGTTAATTGAAAATCCACTGTGATTAAGTCACGTGCCACTATAGTAAGGATATGAAAACAGATCAAGCCTAGCCCGGCACTCAGAGACCTCTCCCAAGTAAGAGGAAATGCCCGTGAATAGGCAACTGTTAATGGTGCGGTAAGGGCTTGAGGCTCATTTAATACTGGCCGTGCTTCACCCATTCGAGAAGCATTTGTTCACTGCTCCCGGGTGTTAGGCATGGTGGAGGCGTTGGACTGTAACTGTGATCACAGTAGGCATGGTCTCCACCCTCATGGCGCCCATGTTCTAGTGTCAGGATTAGGAAGGGAGAAGGGAATGGACCAAGTGAGGGAATTAAGAAACAGCAAGTTGGCATCAGAGAGCACCAAGTCACATCTCTGATAAGCAGGAGAAGAGAACCTTTGAAGAAGAGGTCCAAGTACCAGGCGAATATAATCATTGTTCCAGGGGCGTGCTGGAAGGGAGGGGGCGCCCACCAGGACACATGCACATCGGTGGTAGTGAACGAGGGGGACTCTGGAGTTTTGGCTCTGGCCCAGGAGAACCAGGTGGCAGGTGTGGTGGGATTAACCCCTGACAGCCTGTTATGAAAGGTGGGCAGTCAGTGTATCCTGGTTTGTCGATATGACCGTGGACAGGTAGATGATGACATGTTTTCAGGTGTGCAGTGACCTCGCCCACCTGCATGGGTAGCCAGGAAAGGCTGATTTATTTGAAGGAGCTAAGATCTGGGATGTTTCTGTAGAGTTGTGTTTTCTTTCTTTTTTTTAAATTATATATTTTTAGAGAGAGGGGAATGGAGGGAGAAAGAGGGAGAGAAACATTGATGTGTGAAAGAAACATTGATTGTTGCTTCTCGCATGCTGCAACTGGGGGTGTGGCCTGCAACCCAGGCATGTTCCCCGACTGGGAATTGAACCGACAATCTTTAGGTCCGCAGGTTGGTGTTCAACCCACATGAGCCAGGGCGAGCTCTATTTTCTTAAGGAATATTTTTATATCTGTTTAATAGCCCACAATTCTAGTTTTACAGAAGCAGTGTTCATGATATATCTCCTTGAATATATGTAGTAGGCGTCCCGACAGACATTCTAACATCCTTTGTATGTATATATGAATATTCATGTGTTGTAGACTGGGATACATGGGTGAAGAAGGGTTGATTAGCTTGCCCAGAACCACGCAGGAGTAGATTTAAATCTGAGTCTGTCTGATTCCAAAGTTCACTACGTGTCAACAAATCACACTGGGGAGCCACTGAGGGACGCGTGTAAACAGGAGTGTGTAAGATGTTTGTCCTTTTAAACTCAGCAGTGGTGGAAATAGGTCTTTCAAATGTTTGCTTTCCATGGTTATGGAATTTCTTCCCACTAAGAAATTAATTTGTCACTATGTATGTCAGACCGTACTTTTATACTTAATTATATTTTTATTTCTTTTGAAAGAACCTGTGGCCTGTTGTTATTGGACCAGAATGACATCTATTATCAAATTAACGACCCTGTCTGGGGTGCAGGAGGAGTCTGCCCTCTGCTACCTTCTCCAGGTCGATGAGTTTCGGTTCTTACTGGACTGCGGCTGGGACGAGCACTTCTCCCTGGACATTATCGATTCGCTGAGGAAGTACGTTTTACGTGCAGTGTGTCTGGACGATTAGTTCACCAGCTCTTCTTTTCTGCGCTACATTGCTGTTTTCCTGTTACACAGTGTTTCTTTTTTGCTATAATTTAGTTTGTAGTAAAAGAGTTTCTTTATGCCCGTGAGCCAAACAGTGACTATTTTCATTTGTAAAGTTTTATTGACTTGTAAACTGTGTTATTTGAAATTCAGAATAATCTTAAATTAATTGTTACTTAGCTGATAGATCTCGGTAGAAGTTATTGCACCCGAATTTTAGAAAAGAGCAAGGTTAAGTTTTTAAGAGCGGAAACACTTTCCAGGTGGAAGTTCTGTAGTCACACCACGTTAACTTACTTCTTCATCTTTTGATGCTAGACTCTGAGAATCGGTGCTCAGATTGATGGCCTCGAGATACAGAGTGATGCTAACCCATCAGAGAAAAATTCAGTTATGTCTGCAGTATTGCACTCATTGTGGAAGGAAAGAGGACTTAAACATTTGGAAAATACAGAGCTTGTAGTGAAAATTTTTTTCTTTTGTCAATGAGAACATGCTTCATTAATTAATTGAAGTTTTACTATAATGAATATGCCTATCAGTTACCATGGTAAAAAGCTGGGCCAAAATCCATAGTAAGTATGTGGCCATTTAAATCTTCTCCTGACCGGGAATTGAATGGGTAACCCTTTGGTTCACAGGCCGGCACTCAGTCCACGAAGCCACACTGGCCAGTGTTAAATACCTTCTTAATTTCTGAAATTCCAATCTGAGTTCTTGAACTTAAACTAATAGTATATAAGATAGCCATTTGAAATCAGCTTACATGTGGTGTCTACTGCTTCTTTTACTTTTCTTTTTTAAATGTGTCTAGACACTATATAGGTATGCGTGACTTATACAGTAATTTTGTCAGGGGTAGTAATAATTGAAATTCGTGGGCATCATACTTTCAGCTTTTTGACTCCCGCATAGTCTTCAGTTCAGAACACTTAGAGGAATCGGAACTGGGGAAAGAATTTGACTGTCCCACCTTCACCCTTAAAAACCGCTTTGCGCCACGGTCCTTCTGTGTGTCCCCAGGCACGTGCACCAGGTCGACGCCGTGCTGCTCTCGCACCCCGACCCGCTGCACCTCGGGGCGCTCCCGCACGCCGTGGGCAAGCTGGGCCTGAACTGCGCCATCTACGCGACCATCCCCGTCTACAAGATGGGGCAGATGTTCATGTATGACCTCTACCAGGTAATTTCAGCAGTTAAAGAATGCTTAGCCCTTCCGCCCTGATCATTTCTAACCTTCGTTTGTGTTACTCTTTCAGTCTCGACACAACACAGAAGACTTCACGCTCTTCACGCTGGATGACGTGGATGCAGCCTTCGATAAAATCCAGCAGTTGAAGTTCTCTCAGATTGTGAACTTGAAAGGTAAAAAGTATTTCCAGTAGTATGTAATTGGATTAATGGGGTTTGACATGCTGAAAAGTACAGGAGAAATTTGTAGTAAAAATTATAAGCATTATGGTCCGAGGGACAGAAAATTAGCATTAAAATTTTTTTTTATTTTTTTATTTTTAGAGAGAGGGTAAGGGAAGGAGAAAGAGAGGGAGAGAAACATCAATGTGTGATTGCCTCTCACATGGCCTCCACTGGGGACCTGGCCTGCAACCCAGGCATATGCCCAGACTGGGAATCGAACCGCAACCCTTTGGTTCACAGCCTGCACTCAGTCCACTGAGCTACACCAGCCAGGGCAAAATTAGCATTTTTTATTAAGAACTCTGGACCTCCCCCAGGTCATCTAGATGGAAAAATAGTCCAGATGAAATACTAACAAAGTGTGGACAACTCAGGAGCGACATCTGTTGTCTGCTCTGTGCCAGGACAGAGGTGCGGTGGCTCCCGAGTAGGTCGGGGGCATGAAGTCGCTCAAGTGACCACATGTTGTGACTGAAGGAAACAGAGTCTGTCGGCGGCACAAAGGATAAACAACTGAATTCTAGAATCGGGCACCGAAAAGCTCACTCTTTCATTAGGTCAGGAAGTCACACATCTAGTGCGTATGTGTCACCCACAGAGAATGTAGTAAAGACTCTCGGCACGAACCCGAGCATTGAGGAAACTGGGCGGCAGTGCCATTGGAAGACGTGGCCAGCAGGCAACAGGGGTCTCGGCAGTTGCGCGCGCCCTGAATTTCTCTGTAGGACGGATTCTTTACAGTAATGAGTGGAATGGTCAGTTAGAGGTTAACAAAAACGGGAACACCTGATAATTGTGTGTACAGCGTAACTCTTCAAAGGCATTAGTTCGTACTAATTGATGTACTAGTAAGAGTCACTTTGAGTCCAGTCTCTAGCCTTTTGTTCATAGGCACAAAGTGTCTGCAAGAATGATTAATAAAGGGACAACAGCATTTGCCCCCACGAGGGAACGGAGTAGTCGGGGCAGCAGATGAGACTTGCATTTCACTCTGCACCTTTTTACTTTTGAGTTTTGTATCATTGTTTGTATTATGTATTAAAAAGTAGTTTACAAGTAAATAGCCTTTCTTCGGGGATTAAAAGGAATCTGAGCATCGCCGTTATCTTGCTGATGCAGGTAAAGGACATGGCCTGTCCATCACACCTTTGCCCGCCGGTCACATGATAGGTGGAACAATATGGAAGATAGTCAAAGATGGCGAAGAGGAAATTGTGTATGCAGTCGACTTCAACCACAAGAGGGAGATGTAGGTATATCTAGAAAAAGGCTGATAGAAATGCCCATTGCATTTATTATTGGGTATTATTTTGTACTTTGGAGGGAAAATTAGAAACAAAGTTTTTTTTTTACCAGAAATCCAAAGCAATTTAAAAGTACCAACCAGTGAGTGTTTTCAGAATGAATTAATTAATTGCATTGTAAGGGAAAATTATGATGAAAGAGATAAAAGATATATTTGAAATGTACATGTTAGTATCTACTCTGTAAAACATATTTTTCCCTGGAGATTTGCAAAGGAGATTAATTTTTATATATCAAACTGTATCTTATATGTTCTTCACCTGTTATTTAAAGGAACTTTGTGAATTTTTTTGGTCAGAGTCAGTAATAATTACCATCTAATAAAACCATGTGTAAAGTCAGACTCCCTTTAAAAGGATATACAAGAGTTTAATTTTAAATACTTCATTTTATAATCAGAGCACATTATGTCAATTATATCTGAATGATGGTTCTCTGGAAGATCTTGGTTTTCCTTTTTTGAATTTGCCAGATATTCTTACCAGTGAGCATGTATATATACTTTTATAGTTAGAAGAGAAAAAATCCTTATAAAAGAAGTTGCTTAATTTTAGGTAAGATAAACTATTGTTTATTTGAAGTGATATAAAATATTTCTCTTCTTCAAATTTGCTATAGCCACTTAAATGGATGTTCCCTGGAAATGCTGAGCAGACCCTCCCTGCTTATCACAGACTCATTTAACGCTACGTACGTGCAGCCCAGGAGGAAGCAGAGAGACGAGCAGCTGCTGAGTATGTACTGCCTGAGGTCCTCTGTACAGGGCGTCACCGTGGAGTGCACCGCAGCGGGGACTGCTGCCTACTCTGCGCCAGTTAACGCTTCTCTTGTCTAAGAGATTGGCTAACTAGTGTTTTTTGGAAAAGCACTGCATCACCATGTTAATATTTTGTACAGAAGGAAGCTTCTGCTGGTTTGAATTTAACTTTTGTGGGATAGGTAGAAAGATTGGCTTCTTCCTGCCGTTCGGCACAGAGCTAGCTCTGCCTGCCATTCACTGGTGTAGGTCGGGGGAATGCCGAATGTGAAGGTCTCATATAAATCCGTTTATATAGAAAAACACACCCTAAAAGAAAGATGAATGAAGGAGGTAAGTGAAGGTGCAGGCAGTTGGCTGATTTGGGTGGTGGGTGTTTTACGTGCTAATCTGGTTATCTCGGCTCTAGAGGGGTGCCCGTGGGCCATCCCTGGTGGCTTCCGCTTTGTCTCCAGTTGCTGCGCCCGGGAGTCTCTTTATAAGCTACACAGGCTTTCAACAGGGAAGGTTTGATTCCACCTTTAAACATGTTTGAAGCCACTGCTTTTGTCTATCTACTTACAAAAGAAGAACGTGGATACTATGTTACACTAACTTTAAGAAGGTTTGCAATTCTCATTTTTGCTGGAGTTTGGTTTTACTAAATATTTTCAAGCAGACTTCTTTCTAGAGCAAGTGAATCTATTTAAATCTATTTATAAAAATACTTTTGTTTGAAGAGAATCGTCTATTTTATTCTGCAGACATATATACAATACAAAACATGTATGTATTAATATGAAGTACACATGTGTGTATAAACTGGGAAGTTGTAACAACAACATTCATTGTGGTGGTGGACAGGCAGTACTGGAGTGACCTGGAAACCCCAGGGTGGTTGCACTTGACCTACACATTCAGTTTACCCAGTGTACTGTAAAAATATCTTTGTGTGTACTGTGGGTGTTTGGGTTTAGAAACCAGTGATTTATAATTTTTCAGTGAAAAAAACTGAGAGACAATGGCATTGTTTTTCATTCCTAGAAGGATATATTCACAGAATATAGAAAGTATTTGCAATGGCCTGAATGAAATTCTTTATTTCGTACCTGGCCTAGTGGTGGTTTATTTATAAATCACAGTTTTTATAGTAAAAACGTTGAGATAAACTTACCTGTAATTTGGTGGCCAGTGTTGTTGCGTTCCCTAAGGACTTCACATTCTCATTTTCCAGCCAACGTCCTGGAAACGCTGCGAGGCGACGGCAACGTGCTGATCGCCGTGGACACCGCGGGCAGGGTGCTGGAACTCGCCCAGCTCCTCGACCAGATCTGGAGAACGAAAGACGCGGGCCTGGGCGTCTACTCGTTGGCGCTCCTGAACAACGTCAGTTACAACGTGGTGGAGTTCTCCAAGTCCCAGGTTTGCTGCTTTCCGCTGTCGTTCGTGCTGAAGTTCACTGCGGAGACCGGGCTTGCGGAGGACAGTGCCCTTTAGATTTTGTTTTCTGTGGGAGAGGTTGATGATGACAACAGTAGGAAAAGCTAAAAAGTAACCCCTCCCCGTTCTTTCTGCTTTACTAGTATAATTTCATCTAATCCTTCTAGACTCGGTGCAGTTGGTTCTGGTTTCTCCCCATTTCACAGACCGAGCAAGTTGCCGCTCCTCTGTTTAGAACTTCCACATAACCTTCTCAGTAGATTTAAAGTAATTCATAAGTCAAACGTAACGCCTAATTGGGTGTTCAGGGATGAACACTGAGGCGGCGGGATCTGATGGGGAATAGAAGCAGGAAATAATTGTCTAAAAAGCCCAAATTTGAGCAGCCAGTGGGGAGCAGGGCAAGACTCAAGGGGGAACGTGAACTCCGTGACTGGTGAAGAATGCACCGACGTCACCCCACGGCCACTCCTCACTGTTGCCGTCTCTCCTCCCGTGGTAGGTGGAGTGGATGAGCGACAAACTGATGAGGTGCTTTGAAGACAAAAGAAATAATCCGTTTCAGTTCCGCCATCTCTCTCTGTGTCACGGTCTTTCCGACTTGGCCCGGGTCCCCAGCCCGAAAGTGGTGCTCGCCAGCCAGCCCGACCTGGAGTGTGGGTTCTCAAGAGACCTCTTCATTCAGTGGTGCGAGGACCCTAAGAACTCAATCATTCTGACTTACAGAACTACTCCCGGGACCTTAGCACGCTTCTTAATCGACAATCCTTCTGAGAAAATTACAGAAATAGAGGTAAGTGCTTGTCTGTGAATTTCATCTTAGCACTGTTTTGAATATATTACGCATGATGTGTAAAAACCAGTGACCAAAAACAAAGCCCAAAGTTGTTTCAGGATTTTGCCAGAACTACAGTAGGCAGCCTTGAATAGCACAAACTTCAGAGCTTCTCCGTGGGAAGTTCTCGTTCTGGACCCTTCCGTGCTGCCCTCTGGGACCACACCCACCCGGTCCACGTGTACACCGTGTTCTCAGTGTCTCTCGTTTCTCCAGAACTGGAATCAGGCTCTTTCCAAACGATACTCATTTTCCTGGAGCCCTTTCAAGTAGCTGCTCTTTTCTCCTCTCTCACGCTCCGTGAGCTTTGGGTGGGGTAGAGATTCTTGTTCTGTGTTGCTGCTTTGAAGCCATTTCTCTCCCCTTGGTAGTCCGTGTGTCAGGCTTGACGATGCGCGCACCCCTCCCTGTTCCTGACGTTTACTGGTCGCTTGGTCGTTCTCTGTCATTCATCAGTGACGTTGGGCTCTGGCTGCCAGCCTCCCTCCCCACGCGTACCCAGGACCTCATCCTTGAGGCCTTTGGCATTCCTGTCCCCCCAGTTCCTTGGCTCCCTCAGTTCCTTGACCTCTGGTTTCTCAGTGGTCTTTTCCTCTGCGCCACCTCAGCCGTCCATCCCGCCGTCACGCTGTCTACTCCATGGTCACGCCCTGAATCAGCCTCCTCATGACCGAACAGCCTCCACACCTCCACTCCCGCAGGCCTTGCTCTCTGATGTAGGGGTGGCTTTCTCTGTTACTGCTGTGCCGTCGGTCCCCTGGGGTCTTTAAGTTCACGAACCCCACCACTTTTACTCTCCGGCATCCCTCAGGCGTTGAGCCAGGGGTCCATCATTATTTTGCAAACGACTTTGCCTCTCTTACCCTTCTTCCTGCTGTCGTACTCACCTGGGCAGGCCTGGACTCCCGTTAAACCGTCTGTTTAGTTCGTGCCTGTACCCTAGCAACACTGGTGTTAGCTGGAGTTACACGCTACCGTGTGGACGGGTTTTCCTCCGCACGCGCGACCTCGCGTCTCAGGCACCCACCACTAGCACTCAGCGTTTTGTGGGCCGTTCCTTTCTGCTCTCTCGGGTAAGACGACTTCATACCTTCTTTCTTCTCAAAAGCCCTGCACCTGCATCTCAGTCCTCCCCCGTAGCACATGACCTTGTTTCACACCTGCCTGAGAAGCAGAAGTCGGACAGGGAGTTCCCCTTTCTTCCCACCACACAAGAGCCTCGCCCGTCCTGCACCCACGCTCCCCGCCTTGTCTCTTGTTACAGGAGTGAGGCAGTTCGTCCACTGAGCGTTACGCCCAGAGATAATCTCACTAATGACCCACCCACCAGACCAATCAGTTTTCCGAAACTAGTGTCACCGCCTCAAAGTCTGCAGCAGTTGATAGTGAGTAGGTGAGTGGTGGCCGCTTTCCATTTCGTCCTCAGAGAGGCGTTTAAAGGAACGTTTAGTTTGTTAAAAGCTGAGGAGGAAGGGTATCTTACTAACTCCACTTAAGGAAAGCATAATAACGGTAACGAAAATCTGATACATGCTCACTAGAAATGCAGAGTTGCTGAGGGAAGCTCCAAAGCCAGCACACCTAAGTAAAATACTGGCTCTTGGGTTGTTTAATAGCTTAGAAATACAAAATTAAAAGAACTCAGAAACATTTGAAAGTTTCATCAGATGTGGAATGCAGTATTAGAAAACATTAATTACTAGAAATTCAATTAAGGTAGATATGCCATTTGAGGAATTCATAAAAGAATATTAAAAGTGGTTTAAGTTTGAAAAAATAGAAAATGACATTTGGAGCTGAAACTCAAAATATTAGATCGCAATCAGTCTAGCAATATGTCCTGTCCACGTGGCCTGCAGATACGCCCTAAATCTATCTACCTTCTGCAGCTCCGCCCATGCTTAAGTGGGCTTGCCCGGACTGTGCCGCAGTTTCCTAACTGGTTTCTCTCTTTTTATCTTTACATACTCTTAATCCTCTCTTCTCATAGCATCAAAAGAGATATGTCTTTCTCTAAGCCTCTCTTTTTATTGTGGTACAAACCACATGACAAAACTTACTGTCTTAACCATTTTTAAGGGTTAAACACAGTTATATTAACTATGTGAACATGATTCTACAGCAGATTCTAGAACTTCTCATCTTGCACAACTGAAACTCTGCACCCATTGGACAGCTCCCAAAGGCGTTTTGTAAACATTCACCACTTCATGCCGCTCCCTTCCAGAGACCCTCTAACCGCTTCCTTCTGCTATTTGAATAAAAGCCAGACTTCTTACCCCGACTTCTAAGATCCCACATGACCTATCTCTCTACCCACCTTCCTGACCTCATCTCACCCCACTTGCTCGGAGCCCTGCCCTGATGCTACACGCCATCAGGATCTTCACACTGGGTGGTGTTTCTTCTGCAGGTCATGTTTTTTCTCAGCCTTGTACTTGGCTGGTTCCTTGTCATTCAAGTCACAGTTCAAAGGTCAGCTCCTCAGAGAGGCCTCTACCATCGAAAATGATTACTTACTTGCCAACCCATCACCTAACTTCGTTTTTTTTTTCCCTAGCACTTATCACTGTTATTTTCCTTGTTGTCTTCTTCTGCCCACTACCAACAGGAATACAAGTTCCATGAGAAAAGGGATCTTGTTTTTTTTGGTTCCTAGCGTGCAGAAGAGTGATAATGGTGGTTCTCAAAACTACGGTGTGAGGACCCCTGGGGTGTCCCCGAGACCTGTTCAGGAAGTCCACAGGGTCAAAAGGATTTTTCGTAATATATTAAGTACGTAATATATTTCGTAATATATTAAGTACGTAATATATTTCGTAATATATTCGTCTTCTCCTCCCTGTCCCTGTATTTATACTGATGAGCGGAAGTGGTGGTGGGAGACTGCCGGAGCCTCAGCATAGATGGAGACAGCAGCACGCAGCTGTGCCGGCAGTCCCTGCGTTTGTCATTGCCACGCGCTGTTAGAGAAGTCCAGCTCACTTACGGATGTCCTGGGCAGACTGGTGGAAGTTATTAATGTTACTAAGTTTTTTAATAAAATATTTTTAGTCTAGGTGACAAGATGGGGAGTTTGCATAAAGCACTTGTGTCGAATACTGAAGTACCACAGTTGTCTCTAAGAAAACCACTGGTACAATTGTGCAAGTCGTGGGTTAGACTGGCCACTTTTTTCTTTTCTTTTTTTAATATTTATTTTATTTTTTTAAAGATTTTTTAAAAATCTCCCTCTAAAAATAAAGGGGGTGGGAGAAAAAGGGAGAGAAACATCAATGTGTGGTTCCCTCTCGTGCGCCCCCTACTGGGGACCTGGCCCAAAACCCAGGCATGTGCCCTGACTGGGAATCAAACCAGGGACCCTTTGGTTCGCAGGCCGGTACTCACTCAGTCCACTGAGCCACACCAGCTGGGCTAGCCACTTTTTTCTTGAAACAGTATTTTCACTTGAAATAATGAGATGGCTAATTTAGATTGATGTTTGGCATAGTGTCTCAAAAATGAATAAATTGAGCCACTCACTTTAAGGAAAATAATTGATAGTATGTGTTGTTTAAATCTGATAAAGTTCAGACTTTCAAGTGAAAATTAGAATTTTAGAAAACCTAAATCCCCGTCTCTGTCAGATCAACTGCTTAAAAGATTTTCTGATGAGATTGGTGGTGATATTTACGAATGTGATTTTTCAAATATTAAGATCTGTATAACCTGGTGAACCAGTATTTTCCAAATAACCCAGTGCGTGATGTTACGAAGAAATGCACAAATGAAAGACCCACTCAAAGTGCAAGATCAGTCAGTACGTTTTCATGTACCAGTACAGAAACTGACTGGTGTGGTTTCAGATTCCGCAGTACAACACACCTTTTGAGTCTTAATGTAGTATCAAGAAGAATGTTCATAAAAAGAACAATTCTTCATAAGAACACCCGTTTGAATTTTTTCCCCTTTTCCAGCCTTCCATTTGTATGAGGTGGGGTTTTCTTCATGTACTTTGGAGCAAACTTGCGAGAGGTTGAATACAGAAGCAGGTGTGGGACCCAGCGTCTGCTGCTGACTGAGACACTTACAGAGACTTGCCAACAGATGTAAAATAACACTGTATTTTCCACTAAGTTTTTCCTTTGGAAGTATAATTATCTTTTGTCAAAATATGAGGTTAATGCTAGCATGTGATGGCTTTCTTATTTTTTCATGAATAAATATTTGTTCAATTTCTCAGTTTCAATTTTTGATATGGTAAATTTCAATAAATATAACAAGAAAACAGAAGCCCTATATGCCTAAGCTAATGCAGTGTTTTGTGTCAATTATATTTTAATTTAAAAAAACAGTATTAACAAGAGCTCCTTAGTATAATTTTAAGTCTTAGGAATTCTGAGCTCAAAAAGCTTGAGAACTACAGATTAGATCACTTTGTATTGATAGATTTTAAATTGTGTCCAGTTTTTCACTATCACCAACATTGCTGCATTTGTGTGATTGTTTTAGGAGGATACATTTCCACAGGTAGCAATGCTGTGTTAAATGGCAAGCATGTTTTTTGTTTTAAATGTTGCATGTTGCCTTCTAACAGTTGCGTTAATTTTCCCATCAATGTTACAGTAGGTGAAGGTACTCTTTCCCCATATGGTATTGTACTTAGTGTTGTCAACCTCATAGATTAAAAATTGGTATTACATTTAATATATTTTGCATTTAAAAAATCGTGAAATTAGACATGTTTTCATGGCTATCAGTTATTTGTTTTTCTTATTTTAGAAATTGCCTATATGTCTATTTTGTTCTTTTCTGATGTGCGGATCATCTTTTTCTCAACTGATTTGGAAGGGGTCTTAGGAAAAAGCAGCTTCTGCTAGTCATACCATGTTGCAAATAGTTCTTTCAGCTTCTTTTAATTTCATGAGATTTAAAACATGAAAGCGATTTTATTTTTCGTGTTGCCCTATTTATTCATGTTTTCCTTTAGGGCTTTTGGGTTTTATGTCATACATAGGCCTTATACACCAAATTATGAAATTACTTCGCTGTATTTTCTTTTCCTGATTGGCAATGTTGAACTAGTTTGATTTAAATTAAACCCATCCTAGAAATGTGAAAGCTCAGTTTTCATAGTATTCTAAATAGGATCTGTAAGTACATGCAATGGACACTCGAATAATTTTAGAAGAAATTTTAATTTAAAGATGAATCAATTTAGAGACATGATGTTTCTCATACCCCGCTGCCCTAGCCCCTGATGTTGGTATTTTCTTTCGTTTTCTATTTACTTTTAGTTGAGGAAACGTGTAAAGCTTGAAGGGAAAGAACTGGAAGAATACTTGGAAAAGGAGAAACTAAAGAAAGAAGCTGCTAAAAAACTTGAGCAGTCAAAAGAGTGAGTTATTTTTAGATACAAGTTTATATATGCAATTTAAGAAGAACTTCTTTCTAAGACAAAAAAGTTTAATAGAAAATATTTAACTTTTGTTCTATCCTCATTGCTTTTGTTTCATCTTTCAAATGGTGCTAGAATACCAAATTCTTTCATTGCCGACATTAATACATATACGTTAACTGGTAGTTAATGCTGTGTTTCACAAAATATCAACCCAGTAATATTGATGATTATCGAATGACCATCCTGTTAATGGTCAGTGTTCAGTAATAATTTAATGAGCACTAATTCAGAGCCCTCGGGGACTTGACGACCTTTCCCCGTTCCGACCCCTGCCAGGGCGGACATCGACTCCAGCGATGAGAGCGACGTTGAGGAGGACGCTGACCAGCCGTCGGTGCACAAGGCCAAGCACGACCTGATGATGAAGGGCGAAGGGAGTCGCAAAGGCAGTTTCTTCAAACAGGCTAAGAAGTCTTACCCCATGTTTCCCGCCCCAGAAGAGAGAATTAAATGGGATGAGTATGGAGAGATTATCAAGTATGTGAACAAAATACACTTCTCTCCTATGGATAATAGGAATCAAGTGTGTTATCATTTGAGCTCAGTGAATTTGGTCTTTCTGGTTATCAGTTTGTTGAAATAACGACGAAGCTTTCTTGTTAATATGCAGATGGAGAGTTACCTGCCTTCTTTGATCAGGGATGGGAGGACGGGGCCTGAGGGAAATTAAAGGAGGCCTGAGGTTTATAAGAACTGGGAGTCGGCAGGGAAACGGCAGAAGCTGAGAAACAGATGCAGGGCCGGGTCGGGCTGGTGCGTCTGCTGACCCCTGAGCTCTCCCAGGGATCCGTCCTCCGGGGCCTCTCGCCGGCCCACGGGTGTGGTGCGGAGGACACTCCCTGTGGTGTGAACGGTCACAGGGGACATAATACATATGCAGTCACCTGATAATTGACACCGTGAAGTTGCTTTGGCTTCGGACCAAATGTATATTTAAATCTTGAGCTGTGCAAGGAGTCTAAAAATTATGCAATTTACTAGTTAGTTATATGTAACATAATATTAGCTTACTCGTTATGACTTCTAATTAGAGACTTATTGTTTAGACCAGAGGATTTCTTGGTGCCAGAACTTCAAGCTACTGAAGAAGAAAAAAGCAAATTAGAATCCGGCTTGACAAACGGAGATGAACCCATGGATCAGGATTTATCTGATGTTCCTACTAAGTGCATTTCTATGACAGAATCTATTGAAATAAAGTAAGTGCTCTCACTGCATTTTGGAAATACAAAATTTAAACCCTTGAACTATAATTTGCATTGTTTCCAAGGTGAAATTTCTGAATATCCTATAGTAAGTTTGCAATTTTAAAATTTAATTTCTTTTTTCATGTAAAGACTTGTGAAGTATGGAGATGTTTTCTCTTTGTTAATTATATCTGAATGCCAAAGTAAATGAATCGGTGGAGGGGGGGAGTTAAACATTAAATTGTACACTTATATAAAGAAGCACTCTTTTGGCATTTTCAGTATGTTCAGTAGCAGGTGAGGGCTACAATAAATAGGTTCAACTTTCCTAAGTGCTTGTTTCATAAAATATACTCCGTGACTTAAACATCTCTAGTGCCCTAATGTCTTAAAAATACTAGTGACCTGAAGTAGTTAAGATTTTTTTTTCCTTTTGGTGTAGTTACTAACACTAGAAAATCATCATGTTAGAATTTGAAAAAACTCATGAGGGAGCCAAGTGGTTCATCTGTGCAGGGATACCATTTGGCATAGCTCCCTGGGTGTACTCAGTCCCAGTAATGCACGTGAGTGGTGTCGCAGAACGCTCTCCACTGCGGCCGCACCAGTGTGTGTTCTCACCAGCAGAGCAGGGGTTTTCCTTCATCCCGGTTTCACCGCCGGCGCTGGGCCTTGTCTAACTCTGTACCGTTTTCTGGCCTAATAGATAGTAATGCGTCAGTACTATTAAAAGTTATTTTACTGTGATTATTATTAAGTTTGATTATCTCTTCAGATGCTTGCTACTGTTTCTGTTTTTATAAAGTCCATATTTATTCCCTTTGTGCATTTTTTTGTTGTTGATTTGCAGGAGTTCATTGTGTATTTTGGATGTTGTTGGTGGTTGGTTTTAGACGACACAAATGAAAACCATTTGCCATTGTGTTCACTTGCTTTCAAGAGTTTTTCATGATCTACTTTTTTTTAAAACATTTTTAATTTTGATGTAAGGAAATAATAAAGTATTTCTCATTATATTTTTTTAAAAAGTCCTTCTCTGTCCTTGATCATAAAGATAATTCTTACATTTTTAAAGCTTCACTTTTTTTTTTTTGGAATGGCTTCAACTCACCTGTGATTTTATGTGGCATTAGGTCAGGATCCAACTTTATTTTTTTTTATATAGTGGGTCATTTTCTTCTAATGACACTTATTAAAGAATCCACAATCCCCCAAAATACATAATAATAGAACCCATGTGTCTTCCTCAGATCCTCATTTTAATACTGTAGACATTTTTCTTTTTTTAGTTTTTAAAAAATACATGTGCTGTATACGTTTCTTTCCTGATAATAAAAGCCATCGAACACCCAGGATTTGAGTGAACTTACCAGAAAAGTAAGTTTGAATGGTCCTGTTTAATTACAGGGCCAGGGTCACCTACATAGACTACGAAGGGCGCTCTGATGGGGATTCCATTAAGAAGATCATCAATCAGATGAAGCCACGACAGCTGATCATTGTGCACGGACCCCCAGAGGCCAGCCAGGACCTGGCCGAGTGCTGCCGGGCCTTCGGTGGGAAGGACATCAAAGTGTACATGCCGAAGCTGCACGAGACGGTCGACGCCACCAGCGAGACTCACATCTACCAGGTACGTGTGCCGGCACTTGAGCCGCGTAAAAGTGCTTTGTGCTGCCGTGTAGGGCAGACAGATGCGGGAGGGCGCAGTGCTGAGTAGGACAGAGTAAGGTCGTCCCCGGCCCCAGCAGAGCCTAGTCTCTGGGGCTTTTAACAAGGAAATACTAGTTATTATACAGTTACACCTTTGATAGAGAAAGCAGAGGATGTTATGAGAACATACAGGAAACCCCAACCCAAATTTAGAGATCAGAAAAGAGTTCCTGGAGAAAGTGAGAACCAAGCCAAATCCTTACGAACGATTTCTCAGGGGTGTGTGTAGAATGGGAAAGAGAGGGAGGAGAGTGTTCCAGAGGGAACGGCATTAGCAAAAATATACAGACGAAGCGAATGGTGAGGGTTCAAGAATTCAAACGTTTTATAGAAATTCACAGATGTCAGCGTTCTATTAATAGAAAGAAATGGAGACAGGCACAGAAAATAGGAGTAGCAGAGAGATGGATTAACTCTTACTTGGTAGTGGGAGATGGAGTCAGTTACGGCAGAAGCTACATCTATTTGGAAAAAGCGGATTGGAATTCAGCAGGCAAAACCATCATTCTGGGCAAAGCAAGAGGAAGCAGCATTCCAAGAATACGGAGGTGTGAAACCACCTGGTTATTTAGGAAACTATTAGCAAGTCAGTGCTCCTCTGGTACCATCCAGTGTCAGAGAATGACAGATGCTAGCGGTGTCCACCCTGGGCTGTACAGGACGGTCCTCTGGGCAACTCCAGGGTCGTCGAGGGTCTCGATGCTCTGGTCTCAGCCTCACTAGTTACGTTAGAGTCAGTGTGGGTGGGGCCCGGCACAGTTAATCTTAGAAAGTTGCCATGTGGCCTCAGCGCGCAGCCCAGGTCAAGAGCCTTTGTTTTGGAAAGTGGACAGGGTCCCAGAGATCTTACAGGTCATTAGGTCGTCACTAGTCGTGGTGAAGGTCAGATGAGTGAGAGGTTTTGACGTTCTAATACACATTCTGAGACTTAGGGCATGATCATAGTAAATGATAGGTTATATTTAATTGTTAACTTATACTCTGTGGGTTTTATTTCTCTTCACCCCCTTGCACATCTAGGTGAGATTGAAAGACTCACTTGTTAGCTCCCTGCAGTTTTGTAAAGCGAAAGATGCCGAACTAGCTTGGATAGATGGCGTCTTAGACATGCGGGTTTCCAAAGTGGACACGGGAGTGATTCTAGAAGAAGGAGAACTGAAGGATGATGGAGAAGACTCGGAGATGCAAGTGGATGCGCCTTCGGATTCCAGCGTCATCGCACAGCAGAAGGCCATGAAAAGTCTGTTCGGAGACGACGAGAAAGAGACCGGCGAAGAAAGTGAAATTATTCCGACTCTGGAGCCCTTGCCGCCTAATGAGGTAAATGGGCATGCGCTGCTTCTCCCTTTTCCTTAATGTGTCATCCTGTGAATTTTCCTCTACCCTGCTAGCCATTTAAAATAGGTCACATGTAGACTGATTTTGGAGTTTTTAGAGAAGATTCCTCAAGGTACGTTTGTGTGCGTGTTTGTCCTGTATGGCTAGGGAGTGATAATAACTGGAAGGAAACCTGGCGGAGAACTTCTTGTAAGATACATAATCATTTCACAGTTTGCGTTTGTTTTTCAGTAGGGATTTTAAAGTGTGACGTCCGGTGATTGTGAGAGTCGTCTGCCTGCTTCTCATCAGGAGACGTGTGGTTTTCTAAGAATGTCACGCGCCTGCACTCCCGTGTTGTCTGCTGTCCATTCAGTTCAGATCACTTTTGGTTTTGACAGAGTTCGAAAGCTTTTACTTAGCATAGGTAGAGTTCCAGTCTAGTATTGACATGTCCGCAAGGGACACCTGCTTAATTTAGCAGAGGTGTCATGGAATTAGCTTACAGACAGTGTTAAAAATGGTGAGTCCTACGTGCGTGTCAGTTGACGTCTTTAGCCCTTCCAAACAATGAGGATGGAGAGACAGCCTCGTCGCTGGACTCCTCTCCCGAACTGCTCTTGAAATTGGGAGAAGTCAGAGCTGTTTTTCTCTCTGTGCTAATGCTAGCACTCTTCATAGCAGTTTCAAAGTAGCGGCATCAGGTCGAACCACTTGCCTTCCGATTCTAAAACCTGCAGCATCCACTGCCTTTGCTCTGAGGGAGATGGGGAAGTGGAACCAGGGTCAGGAGGAAATTATCCTCTGACCCAAGCCAAGGACGAGGGCGTGAATCAGAAAGAATCTGCGGCTCAGCTGTGCCTGCTGGCACTCCAGTTGACCCCGTTAGACAAGTGGGTGAGAGAAGGCATAACATCACCCAATGTCTCTGTTATTGTGAGGCATGACTAATAAAATTGATTGAAACATTCAGTCAGAAAGTGTGAAGGGCTTTGTAATGTTAAATAATGAGGTAAAGTTCAGAATAACAACTTGGAATGTGATTTACAGTCTTGAAATGATCTGTCAAAGGACTTCAGGGAATAATAGAAAATGTCTTAAAGATCGTATGTTATTTTACTTTATTCAGTGCAGCTGTGTGTCTGGTGTTCTAGTTGAAGTTTTTCTTTCCCCTTTAACCCTGTCAAAGGTTCCTGGACATCAGTCGGTTTTTATGAACGAACCAAGACTGTCGGACTTCAAACAAGTTCTTTTACGGGAGGGGATTCAAGCTGAATTTGTAGGAGGTGTCCTTGTTTGCAACAATCAAGTAGCTGTCCGCAGAGTAAGTGTGTTTAAAAAGGGTTGGATTGAACAGATGCTTCTGATGCTTTGTCACTTCTGATTCTGTAACTCTTAATTGATAGTTTCACAAAACTGGACATCAGTAATTTATATTCATAACGATGACCTTGAAGGCTATAAAAAGTTACTCTCAAAGACTTGAAATTTAATTTCATTGTAAACTTTTATTTGTATTCTCAGACATCTACATGTCTGTAAAACTCATGATTTGAATGGTATGTCACACTCTGTGACTCAGAGCCACCCACTTCCTGACCAGTCATAAAGTAACTTTAGTTATTATGTCTGCATATTGGTGGTAGAAAAACGTACTAAAGAATTTTTTTTTATTTGATTTCTAGACGGAAACTGGACGCATTGGATTAGAAGGCTGCCTTTGTCAAGATTTTTATAGGATAAGAGACCTTTTATATGAACAGTATGCCATTGTGTAAAGGACATGTCAAGAAGTATCTATTTGACCTTTATAAGAAAAAAGGGATTCTTATTCTAAGCTTTTGTGCTTTTTTTTTTTTTGGTAATATACAAAGAGAATCTGCCAGAAAAACTTAACACGCATTAGATTTTTTCCTAATGCTCAAATGAGCATTCTCCCCTTTAGTTTGAGTGGGAGACATCCTGACCCCTGTGCAGGCCTGAGAGGTGAAGCTGATGCCTTTCCTTTGCCGACCCCTTATTCTAGAAGGGCTTTTTACTTGAATACAACAATGCAACTTAGCAAACCAGTTCATGGCCTTAGAGAAACATATTTGCATGAACTCTTGCAAACTGTTTCTTACATTTTCTGGAATGCAAAGTATAAATTATTTAGAAAAGATGAGCTACTAGAAAAAAAAACTGATGAATGTTTTTTGAGTCCTACTTAGTTAAAAACAAAAAGCCAAGAGTACGGGCTGTAACTCTTCCGAGTTGTAATATGCAGTTGTCCCCACATGCAGTGTGCCTGCTCCACGCCTGTAGTTCCCAGACTCCCTCTAGGGTGAAGCTGGAAGTAATCAAGTTTTATTTCTCCCATTTCTTGTTTTATCAAGATTCTGTTGTTGTTCAGTATGAATTATAATACCATCATTTGAATACACATAATTCAGGAGAACTCCTCGATGTGTTCCAGTCTTAAGGGTTCTGCATACACTTTAGACCTAACTGTCATCTAGGTTACTATTAGAAACTGTTTTGTGCTCTGTTTTCAAGAAATAAGTTTGAACCTCACATTTTTATGAGGTAGCAGTATAATTGAATTACAAGGTATAAATGTTTTCATCTCTTAGGCTCACTTCCTCCTAAGGTTGCCCAAGTGGTGGGTCGATTTTATACACATCGCCACAGAAGGAACGTTGAAGATGGATGCGGTCGTCTTCTCTGCATTTGCACCTTTCTTGGGGCCGGCAGTGCTGATACAGTGCCCACCACTTGTATTTAAGAATAAAAACTGCGTATATGCAATTTCCATTGAACTTAGAAATGAAGTCATTTCGCCCTGTTGTCATCTCAGTGCTGTTCTGGCGTGTGACTCCGTCATGGCCGACCCCGAGACTCATTTCCTAAGCATGTAAGCCCTCCTCTGTGCAATTAGCATTTTTAGAAGGATCAGTCTTACTCCACTTACATGGAACTATGTACAGTACAACCCAGTGGTATCAAACCACAGTTAATTCATTCTATTTCAAATGCTTTCAAAGCTTCTCTTGTGGATTATGATGCTAATGCAGAGTTTACGGGCTTCTTGATACTGAAAACCAGACACGTAAAGCAATGTTACAGAAGATGAAGATGAAGAGTACGTTTTGTTTGCAGAGCTTTGAAAAAAATTCACTTAAACTCTTATTACTGGATAGAGTAAGCCTAAAATTCTATTTATTTTCCAGGTGAAGCAAAGTCTGCATTTGTTTCATGGATTTAAAAAATTGGTTATACATATTATATTGAAATCCTGATATTGAAAATTTGATTTTTGCCTGACCCGTGAGCAAGAATTAAATTTAAAGTACTGCTTGGAGATGGCTGTGCTAACTAATGTCACTGTAGGAGCAATATTTTTACCTGTTTCTGAATGACACTGTTACTAACATTTCAAAAATGAAGACATTTGTTTAGCCTCAGTTACTGAAGAGAAATACAAATTTTAAAAAGGACTCTGAGATAAATCATGAACTCAGGAATTTTTAGATCTTGTTAGAAGCAAAACAAACACAACTAGACCATCAGCTGGTATCTATAATTAGCTTAAAAATACTTTTTTTGTTGCATTTGCTGCAGTAGGATTACAAATGTCAGATGTCCTGGCTGACGGTTTAGTATTTCCGTGAGCCAGTAGGTGGTCTCAGGTGGAAGTGAGGAACCAGTTTTCTAAGAGCCTTTTGCCTTTTTTTTTAAATTGAGATATGATTTACATTCCATGAAATTCTCTCTTTACAGTGTACAGTTCACTGATTTTTAGTGTATTTACAGCGTTGCGTGACCATTACTGCTCTCTGATTCCAGAACGTTTTCATCATACCCCAGAAGAAACCTCATCCCCGTTGGCTGTCATTTCCCATTCTCCCTTTTCCCAGCCTCGGGCAACCGTTAATTTATTCTCTGTCTCCTGTGAATTTGCCTGTTCTCCATGTTTCAGAAAAATGGAGTCATAAAATTTGTGGCCTTTTGTGTCTACTTCTTTTACTTAGTAGAGGGTTTTCAAGATTCATTGATGTGGTAGCATGTATCACTTTGCTTTTTATGGCTGAACAACCTTCTGTGATGTGGACAGACCACGTTTTGTTTCCCCATTCATCAGCTGATGGACATTTGGGCTGTTTCTACTTTTTGGCTGTTAACCAATAATGCTGCTGTGAACATTCATGTACAAGCTTTTGTATGGCTATACGTTTTAAGTTTTCTTGGGTATATACAGGATGAGGCAAAAGTAGGTTTACAGTTCTTCATATGGAAAATAATACAGTAACTAATAAATAATGCTACAAGAATAAACTGTGTTTTGCATCCTCACAACTCAAAACCTACTCTTGCCAAACCCTCCACCTAAGAGCATAGTTGCTGGGCGATGTGGTGGTACCTCTGGAGCAACTGCCAGCCTGGTTCCGGAGCAGCAGCCGCCGCCTCCGTTCCCGCCCGCGGTGGATGAGAACTCCAGTCCTCCCACTGCCTCCGAGATGCTGGTCGCTCACCGTCCCTCTTATCTCAGCGGTCCTGTGTGTGCGCACAGGTGTCTCCTTAAGGTTTTGATTGGAGTTTCCCTAATGACTAATGATGTTGAGCATCTTTTCTGTACCTGTTGGCCATTTGTGTTTCTTTTTTGGAGAAATGTCTGTTCAGATCCTTTGCCTGTTTTCTTAATTGGGTTTTTATCTCTTTATCGTTGGATTGTAAGAGTTGTTTGTGTAGTCTGGGCACCAAATCTGTGTCAGACGTATGGTTTGCAAATGTCTCCTCCCCCTCCGTGTGTGTCCCCTTTCTGGGTGTCACCGGAAGCATAAACATTTTTGATTTGGATCGTCTAATTCATCTTTTTTTCCTTTAGTTCCATACGCTATTGGTGTCACATCTCACAAGCCAGCACTTCATCCAAAGTCCAAAGATTTATTACTGTTTTTTCCTAGAAGTTTTATAGTTTCAGCTCTCACATTTGAGTCTTGGACCCTTTTGAGCGTATTTGTATGTGAGGTGGGGCCCCGTTGTCCCCGTGTCATTGTTGAAATGACATTATTTCTTCTTCACATTTTCTTGCCACCCTCATGGAAAATCAGTTGCCCATACATGTATGCATTTGTTCTTGAGCTCTGAATTCTATTTTACATGTCTGTCCTCACACCAGTATCACAATATCTTGGTTACTGTAGCTTTATATTAAGTTTTGAAATTGGCAGGTGTGAGTCCCACACTTTGTTCTCTTTCAAGATTGTTTTGGCTATTCTTGTTTTCTTGCATTTCCAGATGAAGTTCAGGTCAGCTTATGAATTTTGGCAATAAAAGCCATGGGAGGGGAACATGCTTGAAATTTAGAGCTTAACATCTTAGAATGTTAACCACTGAGAGGGACTTAACAGTGGAAGTTATGTAGTTCGGCACCTTGTTTTAGTATTGAATTCATAGGCCTATGGAAGGGAAGGGTTTGCTTGAGAGCCAGAGAGCTGGTTAGAGACGGACCTGGAACTGGAGTCCAGCCTTGCAGAGTCCATTCATTCAGTCCTGGGTGAATGAATCTCGAATCCTTACAGAATCCAGTCATTCAGTACTGAAGTCAGTGTGCTGGACTAGATGGCTTCCGCAGCCCTGCTCAGCCACAGCATTCGGAGTGTTTAAGCTGTGAATTTCAACTGCATTTTCCTGCACTGCTTTTTTTGCGTTCACTTTGCTTAGAAATAAGTGTGTCCAGTTCACCAGTACTTAGGACAATAGCATGGTAAGAGAGACTGATGTCCATTCTATTAACATAGGATGGTCAGTAAAGTGAGGGGAGGGAGAAAGGGTAGATGCTGTCTCCTAGGGTTATTTAAATACCAGTGAACTGATTACCACTTACACCGAAGGGTGTAACGGTGGTTAGTCATTCAGTGACTGAGAGGTTGGTGATTTGTGGGCTTGTTGTGGGGGAGGGGTGGTTCCCATGCACCCCCAAGCCTCCTTTTCATTCAACCATCAACAACTAGAGAAGGACCGCGCAGGGTACGACGACACAGGGGACCAGGGAAGGAACCCGGAGACCTGCCTACCTGGGCAGGAGTCAAGGCCAGGGTTTCTTTCCCCTTTTGGGAGTTTTCTCTCGCTTTTACCACTTCACTTGTGTTTGTGAGAAAACACCAACAATTAATAAAATAAATTAAAAACCCAGAACTTTCCTGGAGGTGAGGGCGTCTTTGCTTCTGTCCTGTTCTCCCCACCGCCGTACATGCGCCCAGCGCTCTACACTTTAGTTCTCGAAGTCACAATGTGATTTCGAGGCATAAGATAGAAGTGTGGAGTTTTCCATCTCCATCATAGCTGAAGAGGACTGGAAGTGTGTGTTTCTTTGGTGCCATTGTTAATGTATCCATGGATCCTGCTTGCATTCGAGTTCCCATCAAGGGGAGGACTCACAAAGGGCCCACAAGGACCTCTGACATTCCCGAGGCCTGTTGATTTTCGTGTTCGATACCCAAATTCTTGTGTGTATTTCCTTTTTTCCCCCGACACAATGATTACACTTTTTAAAAAGGTACCACTAAATTGTACATTCAAAACAGGTGAGGTCCTTCACACAGAGCTCTGTGGGAAGCCGTTTTTATTCCATGGGCGCTGCTGCCGGCCTTGTTTCACTTCCTTTCACATTCACTTACCAAGCGTATGAGGGACGTCAATGATTTTTCTGAAAAATTGTGGTCTTGGACCAACGGGACATTTCCAGTTGATTCTAAATGACAAGAAAAAAGGTTAAATTCCTGTTCCTACAGACACCTGCTACCATAGGAGATTTATAATATTAAAAATGGTTTCAGCTCTGGCTGGTGGCTCAGCAGGTTGGAGCATTGTCCCGTTTACCAAAGGGGTGCGGTTCATCCCTGGTCAGGTGTGTTTGGGAGGCAGCGAGTGGTGTCCCGATGTGTCTCTCTTCCTCCCCCTCTAACATCAATAAACATATCCTTGGGTGAGGATTTGAAATATTATTTACTCTAGTTTCCAACATCACCCATAGGTCATGGTTCAGGTTAAAATTTCGTATTTAAATATCAAAGGATATATCAATCTGTAATGAAATTGTATAAATCCTTCATCAGTTATAAGAAAAAAAAGGTACTTATCCTAAATTAATAGGATTCAAGTTTGTAAGGTTTTTCACTATCTTATGTAGTGATATTTTTAAGGAGACAATTATTGCAGGAAGAAGTATCTTTAATGAAAATCAAGAACTTCATCCATTTTTAACTTTTAAGCAGAGTTTTATATCTACATTATTGCCCCCTAAGAAAAGTTTTCATATTTCAGCTATTCTTTTGAATAGTTTAGCCTGAGATAAACAATTAAGCAGATTCTTCTAGTAGTATAAAAACTGGTATAATAAATTCCTGATAGCTAAAAGACCACTTATATATATCTTATCTTTTAATAAGAGCCTGTGCATCCTTTCTCCCAATTCTGTTGTTAACATTTTGCTATGGTTACATTATCATTCTATCTATACATATTTTTTAACTACTTGATACTAAGTTGCAGTTAAGACGTCCCATTAGCCCTAAACACATTGGTGTTTTTTTTTTAAACAGCCTCTCCTGTATAACTAGTCCATCCATCAAAATCAGGAAACCAACACTGATTTCTGCCACTTAATCCACAAACAACATTCAGATGTCACCAATACTCAAGAAAATGCACTTACCGTCTTTTCTTTCTGTTCCGGGACCCAACCCAGGACAGTGTGTGTGCGTCTAGTTAATGTTTCCCCTTCAGTCTTCCTTAACCCCGGAGACTTCCTCAGGCCTTCCTTGTGTGTGTGTCTCTTTTATGGCTGACATTTTTGAAGAGTGCGGGCCAGTTACTTTGCAGAGTGGCCCTTACTTTTGGTTTGTCTGACGTGTTCTCGTTATTAGATTCAGGCCAGAAGTTTTTGACAAGCACCAGACCAGTGACGCTGTGTCCTTCTCTCTGTTGTGTCAGGAGGCAGCGTACCCCACGTGCCTGTTCTTTCTGGTTCCGGTGATGCCCTTGTTAACAGTAGGTTACGGCTGCACCGTTTCTCCACCGTGAACTTAGTAAGTTTATTGTACTTGCTAATGGATGAGGAATGAGCACTGTCTGGGGAGCTGCATTGAGACTATGTCAACATCCTGTGCTTTATAAATTTTTACTCTCTCGATTTAGCATCTGTTCACGACTCTTACCTGAAATAGTTATTGCCAGAGAGTGATTCTCTGATCACACTGTTGTATCTGCATTTAATTGGTATTTGAGTATAGGCACTTTCTCTTTTCGCTGTTTATTTACTCATTGTTTATTTTAGTGTGGAACATGGATTCTGTTTTATAACTAACAGACGATCATGATTTATATGTTGATGCTCCAGTTGGCCTGGATGTGGCTAGTGGAGCACTTCAAGCTGGCTTCTGTGTTCTTGACATGTTCTGAGCTTGCTTTTTGTTTTTGTTTTTACTTGTGGTAAAAGCCACATGTTAAATTTACCATCATAATTATCTTCAAGTGTATCCAGTTTAGTAGTGCTAAGTGTATTTACACTGTTGTGCAACAGAGCTCACAAAACTTTCTAGCTTGCAAAACTGAAACTCTGTACCTACTGAACGTCAATTTCCCTTCCGGTCTCCCCCAGCCCTTGGTGATTGCCTTTCTACTTCCTGTTTCTAGGCTTTTGACAGTTTTGGTTCCTTCACGAGTGAAATAAATCACACAGTACTGGTCCTTTTGCGACTGGCTCATTTCCACTAGCATAGTGTGTGTCCTCCAGGCTCATCCATGTTGTAGAGCCGACAGGATTTCCTTTTTGAAGGCTGTATAATATTCTATATAGGGATATAAACCACATTTTCTTTATCCATTCATTTATTGCTGTGCATCTAGGTCG
Organism: Artibeus jamaicensis; assembly: GCF_021234435.1. NCBI lineage: Eukaryota > Metazoa > Chordata > Mammalia > Chiroptera > Phyllostomidae > Artibeus > Artibeus jamaicensis. The sequence goes on along the minus strand of NW_026521831.1, from coordinate 8,871,898 downwards.
CTCCCACCACTTGGCTATTGTGAATCATGCTGCAGTGAGCATGGGGGTGCAAATATCTCTCTGAGACCCTGCTTTTGATTCTTTTGGATACATACCAGTGGGACCTCTGAGTCCTGTGGCAGTTCTATTTCTAATTTTTCAAGGAACTCTTTTCCATAATGGCTGCACATCCCCATGGTTCTCAGAGCACTTTTTGCTTTCAGGTACCACAAAATGTTCCAGGTACCTTGCTTCTCCCCACTAGTCCTGGGGTCAGCCATCTTGCCCAAGAGTCCTGGTTCACATTAGTGGAGAACAGTTTTGGGAACCCAGGTCTGGGTGCTAGGTTGTGCTCACTGACACTGAGCTGTCATTGCTGGTAGGTCCTCTCCGTGGACAATTAGGAAGTATCTACATCTGTGCTTGTCTCCTCGTCCATCCATCTGTATCCATGAAAAGGCACAGTTCACACTGATCTTCAATTCCACTTCTACCCCACAAGGCTATTCTAGCCTTACTCCTTTCCACATTTGCCCTTCCTTTATCATAAAAAACAGGGCTCCGATAATCCTCAGTACATTCTCTTACTCGTTCACTCCCCGTGGCTGCTGCGAGGACTGAGTTCCTCCCGTTCCTTGATCCCTGGCGGCACCTGCCAACAGAACCCGGAGCAGGTGTCAGAGAAGGCGCCGTGGCTCTGATGGCAGTGCCTCAGTCGGTGTGCGTTCCACTGTATGTGGTGGTCAGCAAGAGTGGAACCACCACGGATTCTGAAGGCTTCTGCTTTCAGTGGGACTGTGCAGTCTTCGGGTTTGTCTCGGTGATCTGCTTACCGTGTTTCCCTCAGTACTTCTGCTCTGTGGTTAAGCCAGACAAAGCAATGATGGCCGTGGGGGGGGGGGCTAGTGGGGACGAGTACACAGAGGAAGGCGGGAAGTGGGGGCAGGGGAGCACACCCCACAGGTGGGGATCGCCTCCGAGTGAAAACACGTTCGCAGTTAAAAAACCTCAGGCTCTCTTCGCATTGTTTTATAACCGTCCTTGAGAAAACTTTGCCTCTCGATGCATCATTTGGCTCATCCACCCCCATAAGTCTTCAGTTTTAGGAGTGTCGGGACCAAGTTCACCGCACTGAGTGCTGAGGTGTTCTTTTATTGAACAGTCAGGTGTTCTCTAGTCTTCGCAGTTTGCAGTGGGTGGAATAATGTCCTTTGCCCCTGGACAAATAATTCGTGGTAAGCTCAGCATGGAGCCCAGTTATGTAACAGATGCGGGGACCCGCATTTTATTAGAACTCGTTCCTGCCCGTGGGAACATGGAATCCACGGCCCTAATTATTTGCATTTTAGAGACTTGGTTCACCTCATGGGAGTAATTGCTCCAGTGCTTTTTTGTTTTGTTTTATTTTTTCACTGAAAAGTAACTGGGCCCTAGCAGTAGTAGCTGATACACAATGACCGTGGGCGGTGGGCCCTGGGGTCACCCCATTTGACTGAGGAGGAAGCAGGACTTCCGGTCTGTCAGCCCTCCAGTTCCCACCCGTACTGGGCACTGCAGTGTATACTGGTCTGGGTGTGTTATCAGAGTTCCTTAGTTTTGAATGCAAGAAACCACCTCTGGCTGTCTCTGGGGGAAGGGGAGCGGACTGAGGTGCTAACCCCAGGGGACCTGGGTCCTCCCAGGCAGCGCCGAGCAGATGAGTCCACTGCCCTGGCCACACACAGTGGGAGGGAAGTCCGTTGCTGGCCCGGCGTTGGTTCCATGCTGAGAGATGGGCACCGTGACCGTCAGTGTTCCAGCTTAGACACCGAACTCACCCACAAGAAATCTGGGGGCTCTCACCGCGGGGCAGGAGGACGGGTGCTGGGAGGCAGAGACGGCAGAAATCCACAGATGGGACTTGCAGTGAGGAGCACGGGCTGTGGAGTCAGGGGCCTCCCCCGCCGCGGCCACCGCGCTGTGGGTCAGGCCACTTATATCAGCACTTCACACGTATGCGTGTGCAAATACAAGGGTCCCAGGAGCATTCAATGACATGAGCCATGCAAAACGCTTGGAGTGGCGGGCATAGAGCGAGCACCTTTCACATTCAATGTCCCATTTTCTCTTTATTACAGTCCTGAGGGCTCCGTGTCTCCTCTGCTTTTACAGAGAAACCGGCCCCGGAGGTCTCAGTGGTGCATTCAGAGTCACGCAGCTGGTCAGTAGTGAAGCTGGCACTCTCGTTATGGCCACTTGATCCACCAGCAGGGGCTTTAATACCTACCCTTCAGGCCTCTGGATGAGAATCCTTGGCAGTCATTTCTGATGTGTTACTCATAATTCCTTCGAACGGTGGGGCTTACACCGTGTGACGTAAAGTAGACCTAAGACGTCTTTTATCCTAAGACATTTTCTAGGACAGTTCAAATGCAGTCAACTGGCTGGTTTGGTCAAAGCGATACCGTTAATCTGGAGATACTGAATCTTTTCTTGTCTTTACACAGCTGATGTTACGCTCTTCTCATAGAATTACGGGCATCCCTTGTTCGGAAATGAGAAAATACACAGGCTACATGAGAATCTTGGACTATACTGATCCCAGAATGCTTATATATTGATTCCAAAAAGCCATCCAACCCTTTCCCATAAGGTCTTTAGAGATACAAAGTAGAGGTACAGGCTGGGTTGGGTTAGAACCTGGCCAAGTGGGTTTCTAACCCCTAAAAGCTGTGCCCCAAAGGCTGCTCCTTAATGGCCCTGTGTTACTCAGAATCAGCAGGCTCTGTCCTCATTTGACCCAACTTGACTTTTTTTTCACCCATGTGTCCAAGGCATGAACCAGGGCATGGGCCCAGACCAAAAGCCAACCTGGGATAAACAAGAAGTTGCTTTGTCCCTGGCCGATAGGAGACAAGCACCACCAAGCCAGGTGCAACTTTACCCAGATCAGGAACACCTACTGGACATTTTAATTAATTTGCTGGTTGAGGACATTGGTGAAGAAAATGTGCAAATGACCTGTCACTAGAAGTAGCTCCTGGACGGGAAGACAGAATCAGAGCTGACAGGGATCGTGCCAAGTTGGGACAATGGGCAAAACTGAAGAAAATGAAATGTCACCTGCCTTTCTAAACCAGTGACCCACACATCTACTGGAGAGGAAAATCCTAGAATTCCAGGTTTACAATAAAAGGATTTTAGGGGACCGTAAGGATGACCGCCCCAAAAGGTAGCACCTGCAGGCCACATTGCTCATAGACTAATGGACCCTAGTTACAAATGGACTGCTTCTAATAAAGATGGCGATGGCCCTGTTTCATTCCTTTGGTAAACCGCACTTAGGGCCCTTCATTCAGTAAACACTCACCCTCAGCACCTGCCACAGCTTTTTCAAAAAACTGTTTAATAGCGCCCTGGCTGGTGCGGCTCAGTGGATTGAGTGCCGGCCTGTGAATCAAAGGGTCACAGGTTGGATTCCCAGTCAGGGCTCATGCCTGGGTTGCGGGCCAGGCCCCCAGTAGGGGGTGCCCTAGAGGCAACCACACATTGATATTTCCCTTTCTCCCTTTGTCACAGGTGGGCACAGGTAACCAGGTCCTTGGTAATTGGGACAAAGAATTTGTAGGCCAACTCCAAGCAGAGACCGACCTCATGGGCTGGAGGGACTCTGTTCTTATAGGGAAGATCCTTCCTGGCTAGTTTTGGCAGGCTTTTACTGTGACAAGTGCTTGTAAAGCTACTGCACATGTGGTCTCCCTTGGTTTTCCCGGACTGGCCACAAGGGAAGGGGGTCCCACAATGTTACCTAGTTGACCCTCCTTCTCCTGAGGTCCCCCTGTACTAGGTCTGCCTTTCCCTTTGAATTATAGCCTTTCCCAGAGAATTATAGCTCTCCATGTTAGAGATTGGTGAAAAGGAATTATTTATTCAAGTTATACAGACTTAAGAGTAATGACTCAATGTCTTAATCAAAATCCCAAAGTCCCTCATAACACCCACAAACACACACAGTCTTTCTTTCCCCCTTTGGTCTGAGTCCAAGGTACCGTATCTCAGGAAAGGAAATAGAAAGCGGTGTGGTGGTTCTCCGCTAAAGTTGCGTGATAATTCTTCTCATGGTTGCAGGGAGTGGGGGGCGGGGGGGGGGTGTTCCTCCCACTCTGACCAATGCCGTGTGGTTCTCTTTGCTAAGGCTACATGGTGATTCTGTCTCACAGGATCATGGGAGTCCCCATTCTGGCCAAAAGCGTGCGGTTCTACCTTCAACGGCTGCCATCTCTGCATTTAAATCCTCAGGCCAGTCTTCTTCTGTAGCTCCATTTCCAACTCCTCCCACAATTGGCTACACCTGCCAGGCCTCCCATACCCGCCCAGCTTTACTGGGCTGCCATAGTAAGTCCGGGCAGGCGTGGCCCCACAGCGTGGAGACAATCATCTCCAAGCTCTCACGCAGGCGCTGTAACCGGGAGGAGTTGCCTCCCAGTGACATCTTGGGTGGAAGTCACTTCCATCCCCCAGGCTCAAAGCTTGGCCACAGCTATTTAACATATCTATGAAACCAGTTAAAGGTTATAGATATGTTAAACGACCATTCTAGAGGTTAGCTGCGAAACCATTGCTATGCAAAACTCAATGGCCCTGCTCCATGTGTCCCATCCCCCAGCTCAGACTGGTGGGGGTGAGGACATCCCATATTGTTAATATTTCCTGGACACCCTGAGTTCTGGACCCCATTGCAAATCTTTCTTTTGGGGGCCCCCTGGCTGCACCCTCCTACACCTTCCCCTCTCTAAAATAAAAACCTTTAAAAAATAAAATAAACTTTAATAAGTAACACACATTATAGAAAATGTAGAGGGTATAGAAACACAAAGAAATAGGGAAGAGCCCTATACTAAATGTAGTACTTTGATCACATTGGCCTATTTCCATCTTTTTTCAATGAGATGATTGTGTAATTGATAGGTACACAATTTCTCATTGTGTCTTTAGAGGAAAAGTTCCCATGTTTATAAACATCTCTTAATGTTTTAAGTCGTGGAACCAGCGTGAGGACCTGCGCTCACCGCATGCTCATCCCCAAACTTCCAAGCCCCCGTGCCACTGTGCAGGACGGGGGCCCTTTCCTGCCCTGCTGTCATCCTGTGGGAGCCCAGCCCCCAGCCCCCGCATCCATCCACCCTGAGGAGAGGTACTGCTGGGGTGTGGCCCAGGCGCGGGGAGGGCTGGGGCAGGGCGCTCCTGCCTCATGGCCGCAGCTGCTGGTGCCTGGGGCGGGAGCACTCCCAGCTGGGAACAGTTGGGTTCGGAGCCTGGTGCTCGGAAGAGCTGGCACAGGACACGGGCCCCCAGGATTTCTAACTGGACAAGCCAGGGAGTCTCAGCTCAGGCCTTTTCCTGCCCCGCTCAGCGTCGAGGACCCTACCCTTGGACAGGGCCCACAGTCCTCACCTCGGTGCCATTGTGGCCGAGGCCTGCTCTGGCCTCAGAGCTGGTGGGGCTACTGTAGGAAATGTTGGTCCAGGAGCTCAGAAGCAAGACCTGGGGTTCACCTGAATAGTTCTGAGCCTCAGTTTCCCCATATGTAAATTTGGATTGCACTACTATGTACTTTGTATTATTGTGAGGGTTAAATGAGGTCGTAGTTATAAAACACAAAGAACAATGTCTGGTGATTTGTGCTCAATAAATGCTACTGTCCATATTCTTTAAAGTTCCTGAATAATCGATTTTGTGTGCATTACATAATTTACCCCGTAAGTGTCCTTAGTGACACCGTCTCCACATCCCTGGGAGGAGAGTGCAGCCCTTCGCCAGCCCCATATGCCACCCACACCTACTGGCTCTCCCATTGGTTCCTTCTGTCACTCGTCGCGTATTCATGCGTCACATTCTGTCTCTATGTAGGTGAGAATCCGGTCTCTTTCTCTGCCGTTGTTGCCTTCAAACCCAGTAGGAATCCCGAATCCTTCTCAACCTCCTCCCTTCCACTTTGAATGGTATCTCGAGAGCTAGGTGGCCCGGCATTCCCATCATGCAGGTAAGGGGACAGAGGGAAGGTGGCTGGCCCAGGTCACACAGGGCCTGGACCCACTCACACACCCTCATTTCCAACCGCCACACACCTGTCCTCTACAAAAGCCAGTGCAGCTGGTCAGAGGTGCCAGGAGTGGGTGGCGCGGACAGGTGCCCCCCCAGAGAGAGTCCTCTAGCTTATGACTGACGCCCTCCTGCCAGCACTGCCCCCCCCCCCCAGTGAAAGGGGGCACCCGTTCCTTGCAGATGTCAGCTACAGCGGAGCCGCTGGTTGGGAGTTGCCCTAATCCTGCTCTCCCCTGCTCTAATTCCCCGCAAATAATCTCCCCAGGCCGGCCTTAGCCTACTTACCCGGGGCTGGAAGGCACATGAGGTAAGCCGGCCGGCTTAGCAGAGTGGTCTGGCTCCGAAGCCACAGCAGGGCACTAGCGCAGCCACCTGCAAGGGTGGCTGCTGGTCCTCTCGCAGGTCAGAAGTCTCGGGCCACACGGCCATGGGGTCTGAATTCTGATGCTGCACCGTGAAGCTCGAGGGTGGGACGATTAGGCCAGCTTGTCGCCTCACTAGGGCTGTGCTAATGAGCCAGTGACCGCCCACCGAGCTGCAGCCCCTGAGGGGGACACCTGGGCCGTTTTCCTGGCGTGACCGTTGGAGCAGGCTTGCTTGTCACTGTCACTGGAGGACTATTTGTGAATGAGCACGACGGGACACACACGCACGTGCACACACACACAGCTCCTCCTAGGGTCGGTAGGTGGCAGCCCAAAGTCCCCACGGGGTGGCTGGGCCCCGTGCAGCAGTGGGCTGACTCTGTTTGTCAGAGGCTTCGAGGTGGCTGTCCATTCAACAGACACGGACGAAGCACCTACTATGTGCCAGACACTGCTGCAAGAGGCTCACCTATGTTAGTCCTCACACAGCACACACTGGCTGGTGCCACAGCTCTCATGTTCTGCACAGTCGCTGCTGCACGTGCACCCCTTGGGAGTGACTGTGGCTTCTCCCACGAGGGTGCCAGCTGGGACATTGCCCCCGAAGTTTGGGGCTCAGAGGTAACAGTGCCAGAAGCCAAGTTCTGCTAAAGCTCCCAGGACCTCGGAGGAAGAGGGCTCACGTTTACTTTAGTGAATTAATTCCCCCCCCCCCTTTTTTTTCTGTTTAGCTTTACTTACTTGCTTGTCTGTTGTCTGTGTACTTGAGCTAGAAAGTAAGTTCCATTCAGAGCAAGACCTTCTCACCTCTGCTCAGGTTCTTTACTGTGGGTATACATTATTTATATAATTACATGTCAGAAGCAAGGGTGTTTGAAGGAGGAGTGGGAGAAAAATAGTAAATCGAGCACAAGGTTTTCCCACAACACAGGTGACAGCCTTGAGGATTTTCATGGCTATTTTTGTGAGGTGGAAGAATTAAAAGGACTCACGATTTCACTAGCAGACTTCAATCCAACACTCAGTCTATTCTATTCTGTTCAAGAATTTGCCCGATGTTGTACAGTTAGTATATCCATTGAGGGCTCCTATTTGCAACAGAACCCAACTCTGGCTGGTTTAAGCAGAAAAGAAATGTATTAAAAGGTCATTGGGTATTTATTCGTGATAAAAACTCTCAGCGAACCAGAAATGAGTACGAACTCTCTCACCTTAACAAAGCCCAGCTACACACATCTACAGCTCACATTACATTCCATGGTGAGAGACTGACCACCTTTCTCCAAAGACTGCAGAGAAGGCAAGGACGTTGCTCTCACCACCAGACATGCTGGTCAGCACGATGAGGCCAGAAAGAGAAATGCAAGGCTTATGGATCAGGAAGAAAAAAAACACTGTGGGCAATATGACTGCCTACTTAGAAAAGTCCAAAATTTACCAAGACACTGCCAGATCCAGCCAATGAATTTAGCTAGAATGCAGAATAAAAGGTCAATGTGCTGCACTTTATTTATTTATCTATTTAAATCTTTAGATGCTAACAATGCAGAAACAGATTTTTTTTTTAAAAGATACCATTTACAGTAGCACCAAAACCGGAAAATGCTTAGGGATAAATAATATGGAAGGTTTGTAAGCTGCAAACTGTAAAAATACAGACTTAAATAAATGAGATATACAGTGTTCCTGGGTCAAAAGACTCAATATTGTGAAGATAAGGATTGTCCCTAAATTGATCTCCAGATGCAACACAATCCCGGGCGAAATCCCAGCAGGCTTCTGTGGAGAAGTTGCCAAGCTGATTCTGATATTTATATGAAGAAACAAAGGTCTTAAATCAGCCTAAGCAATCTTGAAAAGGTGGTGGTGGGGATGTAAATTGGTACAGCCACTATGGAAAAGAGTATGGCAGTTCCTGTAAAAATGAAAGACAGAGCTACTATCCGACTCAGTAATCCCGCTTTTCGGTGTCCCTGTTACATCCCGTCCTCGCGAGCAAGAAGGGTCGGAGACCGCTGGGTAGTCAGAGGTGTTTTATTGGCCAAAATTTCAAAGTTTTACCTGCGCAGGGGCAAACTCTCGGGGTGCCTCTGGAGACACACGAGTGGCAAAATGGCTGCAAATGAGAGTCGCCCCGAACGCTTACAGACTAGGGTTCTTATAGAAGCGAGCAAGCAAGCAACTTCCAGAAGCAGAAGGTGGCAGTTAGCTATTGGCTCAGGGGCTATACTAAGGTGCGTGATCTGACCAAGGACTGGTTACTAGAGCTCGTGGACAGCTCGTGATAGTATGGCTGATTGGCTCTTAAACCTCATGCTGTGGTTGTGGTCTTTACCCCCCCCCCCCCCCCCACTTGGCGTTCCAGGAGCTGACTTAACACAATCAGCTCTGTACCTCCTTTAAGTGCACCCTGTCCTTATGGTCGAGCGAGCAGCTAAAGTTGAGAACAATCACTTTGAGAACAATCACTTCCTCGTTTCCCTGGCTCCTTCATCCCCAGGACGTGAAAACGCCGACCCGGGAGGCCCCCCGCCTCCCCCCATTCGCTGCATTATTTCGTGATGGCTGTGACACAGAACCCACCTGAATGCCCACCAGTGAATGAACGGATGAGGAAAACCCCACCCGACAGACACGCACCCGCTCCCACGCACAGGCCCACCGGTGTATTATTGAGCCGTAAAAAGTGAAGGGAAGCCTGTCATTTGCGACAGCATGGCTGGAGCTTGGGAGCTTTGTGCCAAGTAAAGTAAGTCAGACAGAGAAAGACAAACACCACGTGATCCCACTTATATTTGGAATCTTAAAAATATCGAACTCATAGAAGCAGAGAGAAGGGTGGTTTCCAGGGTCCCGGGTGGTGGAGGACATGAGGAGATTTTGTTCCAGGGCTCCGAAATTTCAGAGTTATCAGATGAATAAGGTCCAGCGTGGTGGCCAGAGTCACCAATACTGTGCTGTGTACTCGAAAGAGGCTGTCAGGCCAGAGCTTAAACGTTGTCACCATAACAACGACAAAATGGTAATTATGTGCAGTGAAGGATGTGTTAATGAACCTTATTGAGGTAAACATTTACCCAAATAGCATGTAACATCGTACCCCTTAAACTTACACCATGATATGTGTCAATTACAGCTCAATAAAGCTGGAGAAAACACCCAAATACATCTGAAGAAGCGGGGGGAGCTGTTGGGAGGACCCGAGAACCTGGTTTAGAGACACGTGGCCGTGAAAAATGGCCAGAGCCCTGCCGGACCCTGGACTCGGCCAGTGTCGGCGAGTGCCCCTGAGCATGTGGTCAGGTGCAGAGAGGAATTAGCCCACGGGCTGAACGGGTGGGCACGTGGGGCCTGGGCCTTCCGAGCAGCAGCAAGGGAGGCGGGGGCTGGGAACACCCGGCTCTCTCAACTTCTATTGTCAGAGGCAGGCTTACCCCAAAACAAAGGGGTTCAGTGCTAGAGGCCCAAACAAGACAAACGTCCCCTCTAACTGGTAATACGAAAGCTGGGTTTCTGACCCTTCAAAACCAGGGTTAAGCACTTTGATCACTCCATGGCGGGTCTGAAGGGGGTGCCCGAACGCTGCTCCCGGGGTCCAGAACCTCTCAGGCTGGAGCGGGTCAGAGACTGTGGATCACGCCCCGCCACACACGGCCACTCCCACAACCACAGCATGCTCGCCAGCAGGAGAGTGGCGAGCTCTGGGCCTCCCTGGGCCTCAGACACTCCTCTCTGCCCTGCCCATGCAGAGACCCCTTCCGGGCCCCCAGGCACCACCTGCACTTTCATTTGGGAGTGTTCTTTTTTGGCTCGGGAGCAGCATGGTGCCCAGAGAACAGGAGGAGGACCAGGAAGGGCTCCCCCGACCCTGGGCCCCAGGAGGCTGGGGCTTTGAGCAGCACTGGTGTCTAGAGGGGCCAGGCAGGAGGAGAGGGGGTGACGGTGGGCCAAGCAGGAAGAGCAGAGGTCCAGTTGAGGTTCTGAAATGAAAGCCCTTTCCTCCCCGTGGCCCATTTGTCCGGTTCCCCGGAGCAGGTCTGGCCCTGGGCAGCGCAGGCACCGCCCTGCTTCTGCCTCGGCCCCCGCTGACCCTCCCCACCTGGGGTTCCACCTGCCTCGGGGGAACTTCTACATCTTCTATCTCATTCTCATTAACTCCCTGCAACCCGGCCTCGAAACACCCACGCGCCCACCCGGCAACACCTGCGGGCCTCCTGTTCGAACAGGGAATACCACAGCTGAGAGAAAGTCCTGGATTCCCTAACTCAAAACCAGCTGGGCCTGGCGGGGCACCTTGGGGACAGGAAACGCACGGATTGAGCAGACAGGAAAGGGAAGGCGGACGCAGGGAACCTCGAGGACACACCCACCCGCCATCCCCCACCCGGGTCTCCTCCCACTGAGGCTGACGTGGCCGGGCACGCAGTTCGCCAAACTCCTCGGCAGTGGGAGCAGGGGCACGTGCCCCAGTCCTGGCGCTGGGACCAACGGGACGAGGTGTCTTCTGGGTAAGGAGTGCTTCCCTACCGACAGCAGGTGCGTGGGCACAAATGCCCTTCTTCTCCAGGCAGATGTTGTCACCTCTGCTTGGGAGGTGGCAGCCATCTCGTGACTATAGGGACATGCCCAGGACTAGGCTTTCATGCTGAGGAAAGCTGAGCCTGGTGACAATGACACCAGGCAATGACAATGCTGAGACCCATCCCCGGGCAGGTGTTCTAATTATATGACACAGTGAAGCCCCTGATTGTTTAAGCCGCTTGCAGTTGGGTGTTTGGGTCCGCACAGCAGACGGCATCCAGACAGATGCGAGAGAAACCGGCATTTGCCAAATTCCCCAGCATGAGCGGCGGCGCTGGGAGTGTTACCAGGGAATGACCACGTTATCCCCATTTCACACAGGAGGAAACTAAGGCTCGTGGCACAGGGCTACCTATTAAGTGCCAGGGGAAAAAAAAAAGCGAGGGTGACTTCAGAAAACCTACCGGGGTTGGGTCTTGGGCAGCTGGGCCAAGGGTCATGCGTCAGGAGAGAGGAAGGGACCTGGGGGGAAATCAGGGGTTCTCTTCTGGAGTCCAGAGCCGTGTTCTCTTTGCTGTCCGCCCCACTGCCTCCCTCGGGTCAATAAAACAGGAACCGCGCACCTGACACTGTTCCTGCCCTTGGGCAGATCCCAGTGGGGGGAGAGGAGGCGGAGGCGGGAAGCAGGAAAGGACGACGGAGAAAGCAGAAGCTCAGGGACAGAGCTTCCGTTTCTGAAGAGCTGTCGCAGCCCAGATTCCGTGATGAGATCGCTGGGGTGGTTCAGTTGCTGAGCACAGTGTCTTAGATGGGGCTTCCCAGCAAGTGGGTGCCCAGCTGAGACAAGAGTGCACCGGGTGTGACCGGGAGGCCACTTCAGGAAGCGCTGGAAGGGATGGTGGGGGCATGCGAGGAGAGGGGGGAGGAGGCAGGACAGACTAATGGGCAGGCTACCCCAGCGGCCGACTGGGGCCCAGTCCTGCTGGGGGCCCCTGGGGCAGAGCACAGAGATGCATCAGAATTGTCCCTCCCTGTGGGCAAAAGGCTGGGCTGTCATTCCCAAGTCCTATTCACTGGCCGAGAGGTGCCCCCAGGGGCGTCGACTCAACATCTTTCCCTTTCTTTTGTCCTCTTACCTCAACCGAAGGGAACACAAGCATTCCTTGCGCTGACTGAAGCAATGTCTCTTAGCAGTAGGCCCAGCGGAAACCCCCAGAACACTCTGTGCTGTCCTTCTCCCCTCTGTCCTTCGGAACCAGGGAAGCCTGAGGCAGTCACATCTTGGAGGACCTGCCCCACCCGTGGGAAGCACCGGGCACACCCACCGCCCACCCTGATGGACACCTGTGCTGTGCCCATCTTCGACTTTCCAGCTCACTTTGGTGAAACTGGAGACAAGTTCAAGAACTCACCCTCTCAGTCCCCTTTGGGAGTCCAGGGCCTCAGTGAGTGCAAATCCCAGGCTCCATCAATAGTTCCCTCGCTTTCACAGTGACACTTTGCAGGCACACGCAACGCGCCTGCCAAATCCAAACGTGCACGCATAGATTTTCTTTTTGGCTTCTATCTCGCTACACTTCCTGAACTCTGAGGGAACGTTGCCAGAGAATGTCTGGTGGACGCGATAGTCTCTAGTCCCGAGAGGGAACACAGAGGCACCCCCTCCCACCTCTGCAGACCGGGTCTTGTCATGGTCGATGAAGCGACTTCTAAGGTGAGACTCTGTCAAGCCCCTGCTGAGCTGAGAGAGGCTGGCAAAGAAGCTGATTCATCAGAGCGGGAGGAGGCTGGCTGTCTGAGGGCCCTGGCAGAAGTGCTGAATGTATAAACTGTATCACTGTTTAAAAATGAGCCCACCCGGGAACTCTGGTCTCAGGCAGTGCAGCCTCAAATGGCCGCAGGAAGCAGTGGGAAGAGCCCCGCCCGTGACCCTGCCACACAGCAGGGGCCGCCTGCTCTCCCTGCCAGTCCAGCTGTGGGGGACAGCAGCCCATGGGCCCAGCGTCCCATCCCAGAGGTGGGCACTGTGGGACACACAGAGGGTGTGGGCAGCAGCGAGACAGAGGCCAGGCACAGGAAAGAACATAAAGGCAGGGAATGAGGGTGAAGACAATGCTTGTGTGCCTGACACTCGCAGACGAGCAATAAATATTTCTTGAGTAACTGAATGAATGAATGAACGACTGGATGCCTGGAGGCCTAGTCTGTGTTCTAGGAATCGTTCTAGGCACCGGTGGTATGTCCACCAACAGACCACACTCACGCATACCCTGGGGAGTCTATTCTAGAGGCAAGAGGGACACAAGAAACACACCAAATAAGTGTGTTTGACTGTGTCGCCCTCTGCTTACTGTTAATGGATGTGTCCGTCCAAAATACACCCTGAAGTCCCCACCCCTGGTACCTCAGAAAGTGGCGTCATTCGAAATAAGATAGTGCAGATGTGATCAAGTGAAGGCGGAGTAGGGTGGCCCTTGGTCCAGTCGGACCGTCATCCTTTTAAGAAGAGGAAGATGACGTGAAGACAGACACACGGGGGGCCACGCAACAACAGAGGCGGAGCCTGGAGCGCTGCGTTTGCGAGCCAAGGGGCACCTGGGATCGGCGGCCACCCCCAGAAACCAGGAAGAGACGACAAGGCAGGCTTCTACCCAGAATCTCAGAGAGATCATGGCCTTACTAAGCACCTTGAATTTCAGACGTCCAGATTCCAGAACTGCGAGGGAACATACCTGCTGAGTCGTCCAGTGTGTCATGCGTGGGGACAGTAGCCCACTAGGCCTCAGGCCAGGGCTGTTGCCAAAGAGACCCAGCCGCACCAAGCCGGGCATAGAGCTGGTCTCCAATAAATACTTCCCGAGTGAGCTTTTCAATTAGTTGCCATGGTGGGTTGAATGGTGGTTTCCGAAAAAATGTGTCCACCTATGAATCCTGGGAGGCTGTGACTGTGACCTTATGTGGGAAGAGGGTCTTTGTAGATGTAATTACATTAAGGATCTTGACATGACATCATCCTGGACTCAGTGGGTGGCCTCTCCACCCAATGTCAAGTGTCTTTATGAGAGACAGGAGAGGAGAAGAAATAAACACAAGGAAGGGAAGGTGACGTGAAGGTGGAGGCAGAGATCGGAAGGATGTGGCCATGAGCCAATGACACCAAGGAACAGTGACATCACCTAAGACTAGGGGAACAAGGGACACGTGCTCCCTAGAGCCACTGGAGGGATCGTGGCCCTGCCAGCCTCTTGATTTCGGACTCAGGCCTCCCGCACCAGGAGGGAATGAGTTCCTGTTGCTTTAAGCAGATCATTTGTCATGGTGTTACCGAACAACAAGAGGTCCGAGGGAGGGGCAATACAATATTTGGCCCACTTAGGGATACCCAAAACTGCTATACAACAGGGGCCCCTCCCGAAAACAAAATACTAAAATCTACTGGGCCCTTCTGTCTGCCGCCAATTGGAAAGACATCTCTTAATGCCAGAGATTTGTGAAAAGGAAACAAAATGTTTATTTAATGCTATTCAGGCCTAATGCCACCACTAAAATATCAAAGTCCTTTAGGGTATACACCTACACTCACACAGCGCTCCCTTCTCCCACTGTCCCAACTCCGGGTACCGTAAATCAGGAAAAGAGCACACGTCCCTTTTTCAGGCCGCTGGTGCCATCAGCTGTGTCACTGTGCAGGATCTCGAGTTAATCCAAAGTACCGTCGTACCCTCTCATGGTCCACTGGCAAGAGTCCTTTGTACCCAGTTCCAGTCAAAGTCTCTCTTGCTTTTTCAGGCCACGCGGCCAAAGGGGGCACCCCAAAGCCGCGTGGGCCTCTTCTGCCAAAGCTGCAGGAGTCCACACTCCACCAAAAGCATGTGGCTTTCTTCTTCACCTGGCTGCAGGGATCTCCATTCTGGCAAAGCTTCGTGGTTTTTCCCTTTCACCTGGGAAAGAGGGGGTCTGCACCCTGCGAAAACCACGTGGCTCCCTCTTTCACCTCACCAAGAGGGGGTCCTTACTCTGCTGAAACTGTGTGGCTCTCTCTCTCTCATCTGGCCAAGCGGGGACCCTTTGTGTCCTGGAGCCAGTCTTTTCCAAGCTCTCATCTAGGCGCTCTCACTCAGGAGCACAGCCCCTTGTTACATTCTGAGTCCAAGCCCTTCTCACTCCGGAGAGCAGACCTTAGTCCTGAGTCCCATCCTGAGTCCTCCTAGTTCCCTCCTCAGTTCGGAGAGCAGCCCTTAGTTACATTCTGAGTCTCTTCTCGTTCCTTCTCTCTGGCTCCAAACTTGGCCACTGCTATTTAACATATCTATGAAACCAGTTAAAGGTTATAGATATGTTAAATAACCATTCCTCCAGAGGTTAGCTCCAAAACTGTTGCTATGCAAAATAGCTCTCAATGGCCTGGATCCATTCATCCCTTCCCCCTGGGGGGGGGGGCGGTGAGGACATCTTAATATGTCTCTCCAATATTCCTATACACTTTGAATTCTGGACACCATTCCAAATCTGTTTTTTGGGGGGCCCCCCTGGCTGCACCCTGTATCAATGGCAGTCTCAGTAAACCCAACAGAGTTGGTGACATCTGCTGTCCTGATGGTGACAGAAGCAACTAATGACTAAAGAAAGCTTCTGGGTGGCATTGAGTCATTGGCTGGACTCAGGAGGGCCCAGGTCTGAGAAGGGCCAGGGAGAGTTAGAGCTACTGAGCCCCGAAGTGGGACTCACACAGAAAGTATTAGTAGCCAAGCCTGGGTATTTATGTTCCTTTGGTCTCTCTTCTTTTTTTTTTTTTAAAAGATTTTATTTATTTATTTTAGACAGAGGGGAAGGGAGGGAAAAAGACAGGGAGACATCAACGTGTGGTTGCCTCTCGGAGGCCCCCTACTGGGGACCTGGCCTACAACCCAGGCACGTGCCCTGACTGGGAATCAAACCAGCGACTTTTTGGTTCATAGGCCAGTGCTCAATCCACTGAACCACACCAGCCAGGGGTCCTTTGGTCTCTTTATCCTATTTTGCCATTTGTCCAATACCAGTCAGCATCCCCGATGCGTACCACCCCTCTTTGATGAAGAGGTCCCCATGGAGAGGAAGGTCCGTGTTGGGAGCAGGTTCTCTTCAGACAGTTCCTCTTGCCTTCCAGGGGTCCTGTCGGCAGTGGCACGGTCCCTTTCAGCCACCAGCAGGACAATTAACTTTAGTTTCCTGGACAGCTGGTGGGGCGTGGGTGGCCCAGAGCAGGCCCCTCACCTCCCTGCTGAAGCCTCCTCCTGGAGACCGAAGGGAGCAGCACCATCTGGCTTCTGGGACATTTGGAACAAGATGGTTCAGACGAAGGCCGGGCCTTCTGCCCCACGGCTCCTCGCCAGCCGGCCCACACGCTGGCAGCACGAGTCCCAAGTGTGAGAGTCCGGCGTCCCGCCCCCGCCTCCCTCGTGCACACCTGCTTTTTGGGACCCAGGGTTCCTCTGATCGAATGAAGACACAAGCATGCCCCGAAGGGACATGGAGACACAGGGGTGCTGAGTTAGCCTGGAAAAGAGGAGACGCAAGGGCCCGTGAAGGCAGCCGTGGCTGCGGGAAAGGGGTCCTATCGGAGATTGACTGGGCCTGGTCTGGGGGTGCCTGACACAGAGCGGGCAGAGTTGAGGGACAGAGTTTTGCTTCGGATGGAAACACAAACATGACCACCTTTCGGAACTCGGGGATGTGCTTTGAGGGCCTTCCCCGCCCTCTGCCCGTGTCTGTGATAACCAACTACCCAGCCCAGTGCTTCTGCTGAAGGGGAAGGTCATGACGCTTTCCTAGACCCTGACCACCCAGCCTCAGATGACTGGAGGGAGGGTTACCACGTGACCTTGGGCCAACCAGCTTATTGGCTGGACCGTGACCAATCAGGTGTTCTCCCTTGGAAATTTGTAACACGAGGCATAGATGCCTCAACTTGGGTGGGTGCTTGCAGGAGATACTGGCAGTGCCCCAGGCATGTCTCCTCCACCCTCATTGCTGTACACTCACACAGCAGCTGGGCACACCCATGCTCTCCATCGGAGGACTTTAGTGTGACAGTGGGAGCTTGCTAGGGCCATGCACAAGGCAAGCCAGAAGTGCCCGGGTTGAATATCCCAGAGGCGGTCCTGACCATGAGGAGCAGAAACACATTCCTTAGCCTGCCGTTGGGTAACTCGGTCACCAAGCTCCCCACCGGGATGGACGTCTGTTGTTGCCCATGGTGGTAACTTGCTTGATAATGGTCCCTTTATTGACTTCCTTCTTCTCCGTCTCACTTTCTCACCCCACAGTGTTTGTGGGGTACCTCCAATTCAATAACTTACCCAGAATCCTCCTGTTGTGGTCGGCTCCTGGAACAGCCCGAACTAAGACAGCCGAGTCTCCTCGGTCCCGCAGACCTGGAGTGGGAGGCCACACTGAGCAGATGTTTGCACGAAGCCAAGGTGACAGAAAGATGGGTCCAAGAGAAGCCAGCTGTGAGGGTCCACATGGCCTCCAAGAGACAGGAAGTAGATGTCACAGGCACCTGAGAAATACAGGAGATAGTCGTACCCCACACACCTGCAGTCCCCTTTCCTGTGCTGTGAGTTTCCTGTTCCATAGCCAAAAGCTTAACAATCAGAGCAGTTAACTTGATGTAACTTATAGTATACCAGGCACTGTCTTAACAGCTACAGCAATGGGATTGCCAGACTCAGCTTTATAAAAATCCAGGATGTCTGAATCAACTGGGGACATGCTTTTACTAAAAATTCACCTGTTACCTGAAGTTCAAATTTAACTAAGTTTTATCTGGCAACTCCCCCTGCATTTTTTCTGGCAACCTGACATACTATGTATACAGCAAGTACTCTCAGGTTTTTGTTTGGTTTATTTTTTCACGACAGAGAGGAAGGGAGAGAGAGAAATATCAACATGAGAGAGAAACATCGATTAGTTGCCTCCTGCACACACCCCAGCGGTGGATGGAACCCACACCCAAGGCATGTGTCCTGACTGAGAACTGAACCTGCAACCTAGGTATGTTCCGTGATTGGGAATCAAACCTGCAATCTTTTCCTGTCCAGGACAACGGTCCAACTAAATAAGCTCCCTGGCCAGGACCAGGCGAGTGCTTCTACTACCATTTACAGACGAGGAACCAGGGCGCTGAAGCACCTTGCCCAGGTGCACACGGCTGCTCCATAGCAGGGCCAGTGTGCGCCAGGCAGTCTAACTCCAGACCCCACCTTCTCGTCTGTCTTGGGGGGGCCTTGACCTGTTTGACATCACATAGGAGTCAGATGCACCCTATCTCAAGGGAGCGAGGGCCCTGTGGTGTGTTTTCTGTGGTCAAGCAGTTGGGGATGCTGGCACTTAATTCCTGCCTGGGAAATCTTTAAGGCAAGAGAGACGAGCCCATGAGCTGTCTTGGTGGAAGAGCTAAAGGGAGTCACTGCTGACGGGGAACCAGAGCTGGTCTGGGCGAGGAAGCGTGGGTTTTCCCATAGGCCCTTGGTGGGCCACCGGTAAATGACCAGCTGCCCTCGTTTGTCCCGACAGCTGCAGTTAGCGCCTCTTGTCTTGGAGTCTCACCTGTTTCTCATTTCATTTTCCACCCAAGCACATTATATTAACAGTTCCGTTCAAACAGACTAGGTGGGTTTGGGAAGCCTCCGGTTGGTCCCTGCAGCTCCCCCCATGGTTTCTTCTAGTCGTGTGCGACACATTCGGACCCTTTAACATGTGGTTAAAAACAGAAGTTTCCTAGCACCCTCCTCTGTCACGGCTACACAGTTAAACCAGCACCTTGCTTTTGAGGACAGCATGCAGGGCACTCACAAATAAATGACGTGTCATGTGACAGGAGTGATGAGGGAAAGCTACCCGCCGCCACTCTTGTCTGGTGATGGGAGACAGGATGTATTTGATGCTGCTGACCCAGTGGCCTCTTGGTATGTCAGCCAGCTCTGCCAACAGCCTTTGCCAGCAGGCTGGGACGCAGTACGCAAAGTGTCCGAAGCCACCAGGCTGCCAGGTGAAGGTGTCAGTGGGAAATGCGGGAAACTGCAGATTCGGTGTTTGGAAGAACTGGGCGGGCACTAGAAGTTGAGCAGTCCTATCGGAGAGCAAGGAGAAGCCGGAGTGCCCTTTTTAGAGCAGTCTTGTCCCTTGTCACATGGTGTAACTCTACTCAACTCACCGTATGGTTCACTAATCCTTTTTTACGTTTTTCAGTAAATGCTTCCAGCTGTGATGAGCTCAAAAACTTTGTGTGCATTAATGAACATTTGAACACCACACTTCTGTTCGTCACTCTAGAAAGTCGATGATGAACTTGTGTCTAGCACAAAATGAACTTGTACCTAGCGCAGGGTGCCTCAGGGCCATTGTCACCAACCACAAGAAAGCTAGAAGACACCAGTCTGCGGAAGCTGCATCAACATCCCTGTGGAAGGCAGTGGTTATTTTCTGGGCGACGATGCCCAAAGAGGGTGACTTAATATGCACAGCTACAGAAAAGTATGTTTACACGCCTCTCTGTGACTCAGGACGTTGGGATCCTATCAAATGACCGTTCTTTAAAATGCATCTGGCCTATTTGGGGGGCAAAGGACTTAAATAGACATTTCTTCAAAGAAGATACACAAATGGCCAAAAGGCAGCTGAAAAGATGGCTCAGCATCACTTTGATACAAATCAAAACCATAACAAGGCAGCACCCCAGACCCATTAGGATGGCTATGATCAAAACTCAGAAAATGACCAGGTGCCGGAGAGGATGTGGGGAACTTGGGACCCTTGTGCCCTGCTCACGGGGAGGTAAAATTGTGTAACCTCTATGGAAAAATGGTGTGATGTTTCTCAAAAGGTTAAACAGAATTACCATATGATCCAACAATTCCGCTTTAGGTACAAATCCCAAAGAACTGAAACCAGGGACTCGAACAGGTATTTGTGCCTTGACTGGGAATTGAACCAGCGACCCTTTGATTCACAGGCCAGCCCTCAAGCCACTGAGCCACACCAGCCAGGGTTTGAACAGGTATTTGTACAGTCACGTTTCCAGTAGCATCATTTACAGTCGCCAAAATGTGGAAACAAACTAAATGCCCATCAACAGTGAATGGACGAACAAAATGATACAATGGAATAACACTTAGCTTTAAAAGGAATGAAATGATGTTTCAAGGATGAACCTTGAAGATGTTATACTAAGTAAAATTAGCCAGCTGCACGCAAAAATTAAATAGTGTCGAATTTTACCTGCATGAGCATCTAGAATAGTGAATTTCATAGAGGAAGAATCGACCAATGTAGAGTAAAATACTGATTACTAGAAGCTGGAGGGAGAGAGAAATGGGGAGTTGGTGGTTCATGGGTACAGAGTTTCAGTTTGGGCTGATGGAAGATTCTGGAGGTGGACAGTGGTGAAGGTTGCACAGCAATGTGAATGTACCTAATGCCACTAATCTGTACCCTTAAAATGGTAAAAATGGTAAAGTTATATTACGTATATATGACCACAGTAAAAAATTAATCTTGCTTGCCTTGGTTCCCAGTGTTCTTGCAAACATACGCAGAGAAGGGGTAAGTGTTCATGCGTGGGCTCCGTTGGCAGAACAATTTTGCAGACCAGGCCATGATGCCAATTTGGTCTGGTGTTTTAAGTAGATTAGTTAACTCCAATGCAGATTTGTTTTCCAACCAATTCGTGGGATCAAAATAAAGCTTTAGGACCTTTATTCTGCCAAGGGTAAAACATCAAAAATTAATGTAAACACTACCATAAATTTAGTTAAAATATCTGATATTGAAGATAAAATTCTGTAATCTCAATACAAACATATATATATATATGTTTTGGTGAAACACAGCTTCATGATAAAAATGATATGTTTACTAAGTTAAACTATCAAGTAACGATGACCTTGGAATTGGCTGAGATGCACATGTAATTTCTAATTCACCCAAACCAGCTGTGATATTCCACCAACTGAAACAGAGGCTGCAGTTGTGAAACATTGCAATATTTTTGTCTGTACTCAGAGTGGCTGTGGCAAAGCTGATGTAGTATTTAAAAATACTTCAGCGTTTCAGTACATACTTTCTTTGAGTCATCAGACATTAGAAATGCTCAAGCTTTTGTGGAGCTATTTTCATTGGAGCTAAATCAGCTCAAGAGTCTGGGCCTCTGAGTGACAGCACGAGACAAAAACCAAGTTTTTATCAGAATTACAACCCATACATTCTGCGTGTAGCACATATTACTAAATAGGGCTTTAACAGGGGGAAAGCTGAGCAAGCAGCCTTGTTCCCTCTCAGACCCCTCTCACACACACAGAGCCACAACACAGGAAAGAGGGTTGCCATCCTGGCGAATACCTAAGGCTCCACCCCTTACAATGTAACAGGTGCATTGAGGCTAAAAAATATGGCCCAGATGAAAGAACAGATCAAAACTCCAGAAAAACAACTGTTATGAAGAGATAGCCAAGCTATCAGATGCAGGGTTCAAAACACAGGTAATCAGGATGCTCAAAGAAATGGTTGATTATGATCACAAAATAGAGAAGGAGTGAAGGATATGCAAAATGAAGTAAAATGTACAGAGGACCAACAGTGAAAGGAAGGAAACCAGAACTCAGATCAATGATTTTGGAGCAGAAGAAAGAAAGAAACCTTCAACTGGAACAGAATGAAGAAAAAAGAATTCAAAAAAATGAAAAGAGGCTTAGGAGCCTCCGAGATAACTTTAAACATTCGAACATCAGAATTATAGGAGTGCCAGAAGAGGAAGAGCAAGAAATTGAGAACTTATTTGAAAACAATGAAGGAGAACTTCCCCAATCTGGTAAAAAAAATAGTCTCCAGGAAACCCAGGAAGCTCAGAGTCCCAAAGAAGTTGAACCCAAGGAAGCACACACCAAGGCACATCATAATTACATTAGCCAAGATTAAAATTAAAGAGAGAATCTTAAAGCAGCAAGAGAAAAGGAGACAGTTATCTACAAAGGAGTTCCCATAAGTCTGTCAGCTGACTTCTCAAAAGAAATATTACAGGCAAGAAGGGGCTGGCAAGAAGTATTCAAGTCATGAAAGGCAAGGACCTACATCCAAGATTGCTCTCTCCAGCAAAGCTGTCATTTAGAATGGAAGGACAGATAAAGTGCTTCCCAGATAAGGTCAAGTTAAAGCAGTTCATCAACCCCAAACCCTTATTATATGAAATGTTAAAGGGACTTATCTAAGAAAAAGAAGATGCTAGAAAATATGAACAGTGAAATGATAACAAATTCACAACTATCAATGGCTGAATGTAAAAAAAACAAAAACAAACTAAGCAAACAACTAGAACAGGAACAGAATCACAGAAATGGAGGTCACATGGAGGGTTATCAGTAGGGAGGGGGAGGGGACAAATGGAGAAAAAGGTACATGGAATAAGAAGCATAATTGGTAGGTACAAAATAGACAGGGGGAGGTTAAGGACAGTATGGAAAATGGAGAAGCCAAAGAACTTACATGTATGACCCACGGACCTGAACTGAGGTGGTGGGGGGGGCAGGAGTGCTGGTTGGAGGGAGAGTGCAGGGTAGAGGGGAATAGAGGGGAGAAAACGTGGGACCACTATAACAGCATAATCAATAAAATATACTTTAAAAAGCTAAATAGGGCTTTCTGCATCAAAGCACATCAACTGTGTTCTCTGGGAGATTAAAAATAATTTTCAAGGGCCAGTGTTGACTCCACTGGAATTTCACCCACTGTGCTGACCTCAGAACATTAGCTGCACATGGTCTGAGCCGCAGTTAAGCATTAGGCCAGGGGAGGCAAGACAGAGAGCAACACCCTGAATGGTCCTCCGGGAGCTGAGGCTCATGAAGAGGAGAGTTCTGGGCTGGGGAGGTCTGCACACTTCTGCTACCACAGACTTGGGCCACGTTGGGCCCAGAACCAGCCATGATTCCCTGACTTTCCTGCAGTCCAACTCTTCAGCATGTCCTGAGTTACCCTGCCTCTGGATTCTGACCTACATCCCCAATTCCTGGAACGGACTCTGTGCCTAGCAACCAAAGAGCTGGCTGGACAGTGCAGAGTCTAAGAAGCCTGCTAAGTGGAGCAGAGACTGGCAGCTGACAGGCATCCTGGCTGTCTGTACTGGCTGGTGGGTGCCCCAGGGATGGTGGGCAGACTATTTAAGACACTGGCAAGGCCCTGTAAGTTTTAAATGTATAAATGTTTACTAACATCAGAAATTATTAAACCAGAGAAATAGAGAAGTAATTAAGACCCAAACTATGCTGTGGACTCAAGCAGATCACTTGACCTCTCCATGCCTCAGTTTCTCCTCTGCAAAGTGGGAATCCTTTTTTATTTAAGTGGGTGGCTGTGAGAATAAGAAGGTATAGATACATATAGAAATGCTTTGAAGAGTACAAAGTGCAAGATGCAAGGGCTTTACCCAAGCTGATTCACATTGGAGCTTCCTTAGACACACACCTAGTGGTAAGACCCGGGGCTTTTGATACCTAGGGGTGAGGTGTGCCAAGCCTTACTGTCTCACACAGGGTTGGCAGACCTGTTTGGACAACATACAGATCCCCTGGTCTAGATTTGTCATCTACTAGAAAGAGGAAACTAGCTAGAAGGGTAACCTCAAATGAGAAAAACGATCAACCTCATTATCATTGTCTTTCTTTCTCAAGGGTAATAAATCCCAGGTCATAAAAATGATACAGTGATTTCAGAGTTTAAAATTTCGGTATTAATTCGTGCAAAGGAACACGTGTTAAGTGTTTCTTCACTGTTTACCTAGCTGGGAAGATGAAGGATTAGTGTTTAAATTGGCTTATTTGGGATTGAGAGAGTTTTATCCATATGCTCCCTTCTCTGCCTCCCAAGATGAAATTCAGTTCAACTCGGTAGATACAGACTGAGTTCCTACTCTGCTCCCCAGCTGGAGGTACGCAGGCAAATGAGATAGGTTTCTTCACCCTTAGGTTGTGCGCATGCTCTTGGAGATCAGCCCCAGCCTTAGCCTGGGGTCTGAAGGAGATGGGTGGCCCAAACCTGCAGACATACATACCCCACACGCTTCAGGATGGATTCTGGCCAGGGATTCCCATGGAATCAGCACTGGCAGAGGTGGCCAGTCCTTCAAATAGCTACAGAACCCTCTGGTCCCTTACAGAGAGCCTGAATCAAGCGTCTGGCATTTAAAATGATAGCCACTCATCACATTTGAAGGGCAGATGTCTGAAATTAGAATACCCAAAGATCAGGAAAGCAGAAGATGATATTTGGTGTGTTTTCACAAGGCCATGTGTTTTAAGATATTATGCTCGTCTGTGTGGTAATGGAAGGAATTGGTTTTTTTTTTAGACAACCACCAAAACCCCAGACCAATTTTCATCTTGAGTACTCTCCATGATATCGCTCCAAAGACTGAACAGATGGACCTTGCGTCGAGTTTGCCTGAATCTGAACACCAGAAACCTCACCCAGCTCAGGAATGCAATAAGCAGGACTCACACCAAAGGGTAAGAGCACCGATTTTAAAGAACCTTATTCCTCTCAGGACCACAGAACACCTGCCCTGAGCTGCTGCCAAGTTCAAGTTTCTTTGGGGACTTCCAGTCTCCCCTCTGCTAAAGGACAGAGCAGCCAAACCAACCTGTTCCCATCAGGTGTCTATTGTTCAGGTCTTGGAAGCACAGGGAAGACTGAGGCTCTGCCCTTTGGGGAAGGGACGGGGGAATCTCTTACGCTCTTGGCCCCAAGAGGCATCGAGTTTCAGAGCTGGGTGGTACCTAGACTTTGTCCAATGATCCCTCTTTATTTTCCATTTTTGGAACATTTTCCCTTTCCCAAACTGAACTTCTGTACCCATTAAACAGTAACTCCATATTCTCACCGTCCCCCAGCCCCTGGCAACCACCATTCTACTTCCTGTCTCTATGAGCTTTACTACTCTGGGTCCCTCATATAAGTGGGTTCATTCAACATGGGTCCTTTCGTGAGTGACTTATTTAACTTGGCAGGTGTTCTCAAGGTTCATCCATGTTGTAGCACGTGACAGGATTTCCCCCCTTTTAACAGCTGCATATTATTCCATTGTCTGAGCAGAACACGGTTTGTTTATCCATTCATCCAATGGGGAACCCTCATGACTTCCCACTTTTTTTTTTTTGGAAAATTCTGCTATGAGCATCATGTACAAATTTCTGTTTGAGTCCTTGCTTTCCATCCTTTTGGCTATGTACCCAGAATGGAATGACTAGATCATACGCTAAGTCTGAGTTCATTTTTCTGAGGGACTTCAATAGCATTTTTCACAGCGGCCACACCATTTGACCTTCCCACCAGCAGAGTATCAGCCTTCCAATTCCTTCACGCTCTCACCAACCCTTGTTATGTTCGATTTTCCCTCTATCCCTATGGGTATAAGATGGTATCTCACTGTAGTTTTTAATTTTTTAAATTTAAGTCAGTATATGACATATATTAGTTATATTAGCTTCAGGTGCACAATACAGTGATTCGACAACTTTTATTTCGTTGTAGCTTTCATTTGCATTTTCCTGATGATGAATGATGCTGTACATCTTTGCATGTGCTTATTGGCCATCTGTATATCCTCTCTGGAGTCCTTTCAAGGGCTATGCCTGTTTTTAAATTGGGTTGTTTTCTCCTGTTGACAAGAAAAGACTGGGTCCTGATGAGTCTGCATGTACCTAAAGTCACTCAGCTGAACGGTGGCGGAGCCTGAATCAGAACCTGGGGGCCCAGAGCAGGGCTGTGTCTCATGTCATTTGGGGAGGAGACCCACCTCTACTACTCAGGGCTGTATCCTTCAGGGCACAATCTGCCAGGGACAGGCCTCACCTGCAGCATCTTGCTGAGCGACTGGAGCCTAGTTTCTCAGCCCTGGTGTTAGGGACCGACTGGAGTCTCCATTCCCGAAATCCATGCGTTCAAGTCCTGACCCCCACGGTGTGACTGTATTTGGAGACAGGGCCTTGAAGGAGGTAATTAAAATAAAGTGAGTGAGGTTATCCTGGTGATTCCTAATGTGATAGGACTGGTGTCCTTATAAGAAGATGAGACACCAGAGCTCTCTCTTTGTCTCTGTGTGCACAGAGGACAGTCCATCCGAGGACACAGTGAGAAGACAGCTGCCTGCGAGCCGAGAGTAATCTGACGGTTTAGAAGCCCCAGGCACGTGCATGTTAGATTCCGCTCAAAGTGCATTGCCACCAGTGGTGGCAAGTGCACCACCAGTTCAAGTGCATTGAACTTCTCCTTCTCCTGTTCTCTTCTCTGTCATCCCCGGCTTGGGTGGTTTTTTCCTTCAGCTATTTCTGATGTCTGTGTCAGCCTATCCCCTCCCTGTCCACCAGATTATGTGCCAGATCCCTCTCAAGCTGCCTTATTTCTCTAAGGTCTAGTTCTACTTCAGATGGTCTTAACCTTAAGACAAAGGGGACCTAGCAAACAAGGGCCAGAGGTTAGAGGAGGAAGCTAAGAGCAGCTGTGGGTGGGGCACCAGGGAGAGGAGGAGCAGGCTGGTCATCGGGCTGGACGGGCCTGGGGCAGGGGCTGGAATGCTCATTGGGAAACTGTGGTAAACCCTGTGCAGGTGGCAGGAATGAATTCAACACCATGCTAGTTGCTCAGCGTGCTGGGCCAGAATGCTGTCTGCAGATGAGTAATGTTCAAAGCCACTGACTCCCTCCTTTCTGCCCCTTATCTTTTTTAAAATTGTATTTTATTGATTATGCCTCATCCTTTGTTCTGTTTTCTCCATTGCTCTTCCCGAGCTCACCTACCCCATTCATTCAGTTCCTCTGTTTCAGGCTAAGTGACCGTTCATCGCTCTCCTCAGCTTCATCCACTCACTGGATACTCTCAGGGTAAATTCAGAGTCCTGGAACTTCTCTCAGGGTCAAGAGCAGGATCCCAGCACGGGTTAGGGGTCAGCTGAGACTCACCTGTCTGAGCTTCACAGGGTGAATTCTGGCACACATTCCTAGGGGCTCTGAACATTTTGCTTGTTGTCAGGAGATGGGTGGGTTGGGAGTTCTTGATGGAAGGGCTAAGAAAGCGGCGAAGTTGGAATTTACAAAACACTCAGAAATTAGACTCCAAATCTAGTGCTCACTCTACTACAGTACTTCTCAAGCTCTAATGTGGATCTGAATCTTGTCGACACGTGGATTCTGATGAGCCGTGGCCCTTGTTTCTGCATTTCTAACAAGCTCTTGGGTGATATGGTTGCTGCTGTTAGTGCCGTTTGAACAAACAGCAAGGCCCCCTGCAGCAGGTGAAGGGAGGGATGCCCGTGCCGGAAGTGCAGCGACCATGAAAGGCTAGGATGTCTTTGTGTGTACCATAGTGGTCTGGTCACAACACCTCTTCCTCCCCTGCGTCTCCGCAGGCTTGGCTCTGTCGCAGAGGTTCCCGAGCTTGAGTGCGCACTGGCCTCACCTGGAGAGCTAGCAGGGCCCCTTCCCAGACTTTCCGATTCCATAGGTCTGGGGTGGGGCCCAAGAATCTGCATTTCTAATAAGTTTCCAAGTGCTGCTGACAACTGCAGGTCTGAGGACCAGACTTGGAAACCCCTGTGACAGAGTAACTAAAACCAGGGTACCACATGGGCCCTGTAATAGAGAGTCAGACGTCCTTGGGTTTGAACCTGATTCTGCCCCTTCTGAACAGTGTGATATTGGGTAAGTCACTCCCCATCTCTGAGATCCAGTTTTCTTGCCTCTAGAGCGATGATAATGCATCTCACTGTGCTGGGTTGAGGAGAGAACTTTTGCAAGCATCTCCACGCATGTTTGTCCCTTAACAAAGTTCCCAGTGTGGGCCCCAGAGTCTGTCTGCAGCTGTCACAGCAAGAGAAGGTTGTTTCAGTCAATTGGTCAGTAGTTTTAGTTGCTTGACTTACCCTTTTCATGGGATTGAGTAAATGAACCAAATACCTTTGTATATTTTTTCCTGGACTCTCTTTCAGAAATCAGGATCTAGAAGACCCACCTCTGAACTATCCAGGGCAGGGCTTCGTAAACGCAAACGTGCGCCCAGCTCCCTGGGGGATCTTCTGTGAATGCCCATTTTTACACAGTGGGTCTGGGATGAGGCTTGAGAATTTGCATTTCTAACAAGTCCCCAGTTCGTGCTGCTGTGGCTGCGCAGAACCCAGCAGAGTAGTAGGAACGGGGTCAACACCGTGGAGGCTGTGGTCCTGGCCACATGCTGAGCAGCAAGAATTCTAGAATATCAACATGCGGATTCCTTGGCCCTGCCCAGATCTACCCTATAATTTCCTAAGGGGATCCTTTGGCAAACTGAAGTTTGAAAGCTCTTGTGCCAGTGATCGACCTTAATCTTTGCCTTTTAAATTTCAGCCACAGCCTGAACAGTGGGAGAGGTGAACATCGCACACGTACCCTGCCCCCCCCCCCCATCACAGGGATGTAGGAGGAAGCCGAGGGGCCTCTAGGTTCTGCTGTTACCACGCAGTGTCTGGGCAGTGCTGGAAAAATCATTTCATTTTCAGTTTATTCTTCTGAAATAGCTGCTCATCTGTAAAATGGGAAAAATAGTGTCTGCCCCTGTGAGTCTGGATGGCCCACTGAGTCCAGAAGCAATTTGGAAATTGTAAATTTGTACACGCAAGGGATATCTTTCTGTGTCAGTTTATGAAAAACTAATTTTACATGGGCCTTGGCCACAGGCACAGTGAGATAAATGCTGAGGACAATAAAACCAATACAATGCATTGGCGTTGGTCCTAACTTCATCCAACCAAGAATTTACGAAACCTTTGAATTGTGACCACCCCCAAAGAAAGCCAGCTGGGTAAAAAATGTAGAGCTGGGGTGTCTGACTCATTTTCACTGGGGGCCACACCAGCCTCACAGTTGCCTTCCAAGGGCCAACTGTAATTTCAAATCCTTAACAGTTAAGGAGTAGAGACATTTATACAGTCCTAAAATTATTTTGGCCCTTTGAAGGCAACCGCGAGGCTGACATGGCCCCCCGGTGGAAATGAGTTTGACACCCCTGATGTAGAAGTTGTTTAAATCATTAACTGTACATTAGCACATGCAACAGCTGGCGAGTAAGATATAATAGCACAGACATTCTCCAATGTAACAATCAGAAGGATTTTTAAAAGCAATCCATTTACCTCTAACATAGCTAAAGTCCAAAAGTAATAAGTGATAGCAATAATGTGTGAAGAGCATTATGGTTTACAAAGCGCTTCCATATTCACTAATCTTCACTTCATTCCCATTTTAAAGATGAGGAAACTGAGGCTTAGAGAAGTTAAGAAGACTAAAGACCATAGAAGCAGTAAGTAACAGTCCAAGACCTTGAGTTGGGCCTGCTGATTTCCGGACAGTGACCACTTATGGCCTTCTAGAACCAGTCCCAGTGAGCAGAGTTCCAAGGGATCACCCATACATACCTACTTCCACATCCACAAGTTCTGGGACTCTCCTTTACCTGCCTCGCCTGCCCCAGTCCAGTGGGGATTCATCAACACAGGCCAAGGGCAGGAGTATTTATTACTCAAGAGAGAGAAACTGCCTTGGAAGGTTGTGAGGGACACCTTTGGCCTCTAGGGCTCCTAGCTGCCTTTCATTCATTCCAAGGGGCCTGTCTCGTCTCTAATGGGAAGAAAAGTCACTGTCTCTAATTTAAGCAAAAAAAAAAAAAAGGTGTTGGGGGGGTTGTTGCTTAGGATTTGTTCTGGCTGCTAATG
Source organism: Artibeus jamaicensis (assembly GCF_021234435.1). Classification (NCBI taxonomy): domain Eukaryota; kingdom Metazoa; phylum Chordata; class Mammalia; order Chiroptera; family Phyllostomidae; genus Artibeus; species Artibeus jamaicensis. Next base: position 8,842,177 of record NW_026521831.1, on the reverse strand, counting down.
ACTGAGACGTGCAATAATATGGGCCCATATAAGATGGAGGACTGTTTTTTCTCTCACCTAAACTCTGAAAGCAGGTAGTATGGAGTGGATATGCTGGCTTCACAAGCTCCTACGCAAAGGGCTTGGCACATAGACTATATTTATCATATTGTAGCCATGCTTATAATATTAATACATGGTGTGGCACAGTTCTGAACATATGCAGTTCAGTAAAAATTAGTCAGCATTCTCTCTCCTTTATATGTGTAGGTGGTCAATTCCTCCCACCCGTGAGGTCTGGGCTGCAGTGCAGAGGGCTGAGCCCAGGTGGGGAGAGTTCTTTGTAATCAGCTGTGCACTGATTTGAGTCTTAGTGGTTCCTTTCCACTCTTCACCCTGGCTTTCCCTTTAGGGCCCCGCCCGGCATGATGCCGGGGTTGGGGTAGCCGCCACCAGTCAATGATCTGGGTGGAGACTGGGACTCGGGAACACTGTGTCAGCTAGAACCATCTGTTCCAACAGTTCATTGTGGCCCTCTGAGATCTGACTTGTCCCAAATAGCCCCCGGGTTTCCTGGGTTACCTAATCCCCTCCCCTACCCCGTGCTGACCGGAATCTAGGCAACAGTTGACCCAGAGGTTTCCATGATTATGAGACTCATAGATGGTTAGAATAATTTTTGTTAGACTCATGGATGGTTTTGTTGTTTTCATGTTTTGTTTTGTTTTTAAAGCAGGACACAGCTCTAAGGCAGTTCTAGAAATTCATCTTGTTAAATGAATCGAACTAATGAAAAGGAGAATAAAAACCATTTCCAAACAAATGAAACCAATGGGCCAAGTCAAGAGCTGGCTGCCTTCCATGTCTGTAAAATATGGGAAGTGAGTGGCGTCTCTTGGCCCAGGAGGGGTCGTACCCCTGCTCCCCCTCCCCACTTCCTTGACCCAGGGCGCCCACACCAGAAGAGGAGTCTGGCCTTCATTTTCCACCAGGGACACCTGAGGAATCTGGGCACCAGACCCGGGGATGTGACCCAGGCAGGCAGTCTGGCTGTTCAGAGCCCTTCTTCCTCCTGGAGTCTTTGGCCTCCAAGGATTTTGGCTCCACAGAGGCTGCAAGACAGCAGAAGGGGAGTGCTGTGATGTGGACAGGGGGGCCCAGAGGAGGCTCAGGAAAGCTCCCCAAGCCAGAATTCCTAAGGAAAATGTTCCTGAGGTTGTTTATTGCCCCCCCACAGCCCTGCACCAGGTCCTTGCTTACCTCTGGAGTCCCCTTCTTCCGTTCCGCAGACATAAATGTGGTCCCTTGTGTCCTGGAAGCTCAGACTCCATCCACCGAGTGTGTGGGAGGGAGGTCAGGGCCCCGAGGGAGCAAGGTTTTCCTCCAATAATCCAAACACAAGCCTTTTGGAGGTAAATCCACCCCTCTTAGAAAATTCTAGCAACCTATCATATTCTGTGCTATGCACACACTTTCCATAAAAGTAACAATTAAATGATCTTTGGGAGGCCGGGCATTGGGTGTCTTGCACCACAGCCCAGGAGCGCTTACAGTTTCTTTTATTAGACACACTCCTCCTCAGGCAAGATTCCTCTTTCCTGCTCCCGATCTTTATTCAAATGTTCAGTACAAATCCAGTTACAAATGACAATGTCTTTTTGCAACCGTGATGGTGAGAGGCCCCTGAGAGTTTTTAACGGTAAATGGAACGCCATGGTCAGGCGTCCTTCATTACAGCGGATCATAAGCAGGCTGTCACTGCCCATCGTTTGTTTAGCTGGTGGAGAAGTCGCCTCTGACTGCCCCGCACGGCACCCGCAAAGCAGCAGCTTCGAACATCACTTGTTACCTCCCAGTTTCTGCGGGTCAGAGGTCGGGAGTGGCTTAACTCTCGGCCTCTGGCTCACTGTCTCTCTGGAGGTTTCGACCCAGCTGGCGGCCAGAGCTGCTGCCTCTGAAGGCCCGACTGGGGAGGGGATCTGCTCCCAAGCTCACGCCAACGGCAGCTGGCAGCCCCCAGTCCCTCACCACGTGGTCCTCTCCACAGTGCCACCTTGTGACAAAACAGTGGCTTCCCCAGAGTGAGTAATCTGAGAGAGACTGAGGCCCATGGCGGAAACCACAGTTCTTTTACAGCCTAATCTTGAAAGTGCTGTCCCAGTCATTGTGCCGTATTCTGCTGGTTAGAATCAAGCCACTCGATCCAGCCTGGACTTGAGGGAAGGGGAGGAGACCAGGAGGCAGTGACACTGGTGGCCACGTCAAAGGCTGCCTCACACAGCCTTCTCCTGTTTTCAAAGCATTGCAAATACTTCAGGGGCTCCTTTGTCTCACTCATTACCCTGGTGTTCCTACCATTTTTTGTTTGTTTGTTTCAGGCTAGAAGTTCCTCGACTACAAACTCCCCTGCAAGGGAAGTCTCAGGAGTTGAAAGTCTTGGCATCTGAGAGGGAATCACCTCCAGTTGTTATAGGGTCCTCATCTTCCTTCACGGTTTGGGGATAAATATTCCACAAAGCAGATTTTTTTCAGACTACTAAGGGATTTTCCCTTTAAGCACCCAAATTCTTTGCGTTCTACAGAAGGTCCTTGTTATTCTGATACGTAATTCCCAAGGCCATTGGGAAAGCCTAGATTACAAAAGGAAAGACGTTTGTATGTGATATGTGTATGTGACCGGGTTTCTCGGGAATCAGATTTCATGATGTCACCAAAGTTCCCCACACATTGGCTAAAATCTCTCTTACTTGATTAACAAATTTTTAATTGAATTTGTTGGGGTGACACCAATCCATAAAACCACACAGGTTTCAAGTGTGCAACTCAACAAAATAATTTTTGTGCTGGTTGGAGTGATTGCTGAAAGAGATTCAAGAATCAATGTCTCTTGTTTCCAAAGGACTTGGCTTTGTGTTAGCCAAGAGCCACCATTGAACTAAACCTTTTATTCTTCTTTTTAGAAGTATTACCTTTTATTCCAAGCTGAACCATCATTAAAGTACAGTTACATAGGCAGCAGAGAATTCCCACACATTCAAACAGCGGAATCCACTTGAGGATAAAGTTAGACCCATCAAAAGATGCCAGGAAAAGCTGCGACAAAGAACAGGCAGAGAGCCTTGGACGGATGTCCCTGCAGACCAAGACAAAACACAGGCAGTGATTACAATGGAAGAGTAGACTTTAAAATGGTCTAAAATCGATAGAATTGACAAAAGCCCACATGTGAAGGGGGAACAGAGTTAGGATAACTTATAAACGTGCTGCTGTACAAATGAAAGACTTCATTCAATAGGTAACTCCAAACATCTACTTCCTGTGAAAGAAGCACCGATTTCTTCACTGTCCTCTCTTTATTTTCACTTCTGTCACAGCTCTGGAAACCAGCTTTCTCTGTGCTCTTCCTCTTTGGGGCCGTGGGCGCAGGGTCATGTGGGGAGGCACGGGAGCCGCACTGTCTTGGCTCTGCCACTTCCTGGCTCTATGACTGTAAGCAAGTCATGGACCGCTCTGACCCTGGTTTCCTCATCTATAAAATGGGGCTTATTCTGCTTCCACCTACAAGGCTGTTGTGAAGACTGAATGGAATGATCCATGTCCAGTTTTTAAGAAAGTGCCTAGCACATAGTAGGTGGTCAATAAATGTTGGAGGTGATGATCACTGGTTAGGGAGATAATGGCCAGCATCAAGGCCATATTGAGAGCAGACTCTGGACATCGACAGGTGTATTCAATGGGCATCTTTGTGTCCACAAAGTTTTGTTCCAACTATAAAGAAAATCCCTGCATATCCAACCTTCTGGGTTCCCATGAGTAGCATAGACGCCCAGGGTCTCCTCTACTGGGAACTTCCCGGTGCAGCAAAGACATCCCGGAGCCTGAAATAACCTTTCAACTGAGATTCGCTTTCCCCATCAGGAACCAGGACAGCCATGCGGGTGTGTGTTCGGGGCTGGTTACCCTGGAACAAAGCCGCCTGGACACTGGCGTGTTTTGAATATGAATGTTTGCATTTCATAGTTTTCTGCCTTCTCTTCCTCTGCCAGCTGCTCTGGCTGTTACTGCCAGCCTGCCTGCTTCCAGACGCTTCCTTCCTTCTCATTTCCTGCTTCCATGGGCTGAGAAACCTGAGGGTGAAACTTATTAGCATTTCCCGTGAAAGACAAGGCTTCCAGGGAGAGCCCGTGGGCCACGCCATGAGCAAAGCCTGGAGCCAGCGTAGGCTGTGCACTGTGGCAGAGACAGCAGTGGGCAGGGGGTTGACCTGGTTTCCAATCACTGATTTTTTAAAAGTTTTAATAAAAAATTTACTGTACAATAAATTTGGCTCTTTTTCCTTTTGGTGTACAGTGCTCTCTACTTTAACGCATGTACAAAACCAGGTAAACCACCACTGCAGTCAGGATACAGAACAGCGCCATGGCCCCAAAGGCACCCTGGGGAGCCCTCCCTCCCTTACCCAGAAGCCCTGGCGACCACCGTTCTCGTTCATCATTTTGTTTTTTCGATCATGTCATGTAGATGAAATCATACACTTTGTAACTCTTTGCAACTGGTTTCCCTCCTTCTACAAGCATAATGACATCTTTGAGACTCAGCCAAGTTGTTGAGTTTGTCAAGAGTTCGTTCCTTTTTACTGCTGGGTAGAATTCCATTGTATTGTTTAAGTATTCATTTGATGAGGATCATTCAGGGTTTTCTAGCTTTGGACTATCACCAGCAAAGCTGCCATTAACTTTCATGTCCAGGTTTTCATGTGAACATTAGTTTTCATTTCTTGAAGGTAAATATTGAGGAATGAGATTGCTGGGTAACATGGAAAGCAGACATTTAATTTTTTAAAATTTATTTATTTATCTTTAGAAGGGAAGGAGAGAAGGAGAAAAATATCAATGTATGGTTGCTTCTGGTGCATCCCCTGCTGGGAACTGACCTGCAACCCAGGCATGTGCCCTGATGGGGAATCAACCACGATCTTTTGGTTCGTAGGCCCGTGCTCAATACACTGAGCTACACCAGCCAGGGCCAGACATTTAATTTTATAAGACACTGCTAAATTATCCTCCAGAGTGTCTTGTACTGTTTTTGCATTCCTACCAGAAATGTTCCAATTGTCCTGCACCCTTGGCAGCACTTGGTATTGTCTGTCTTTTTAAGTTATAGTCATCCCAGTGGCAGAATTGAAATTTCATTGTGGTTTTGATTTGCATTCTCCCAATGGCTAACGATGTTGAACATCTGTTCATGTGCTTATTTGCCATTCTTACATCCTCTTTGCTGTGGTGTCTATTCTTTGTCATTTTTTTAAATATTTTATTTATTTATCTTTAGAGGGGAAGGGAAGGAGAGAGGGAGAGAAACATCAATGTATGGTTGCCTTTGGTGCATCCCCTGCTGGGAACTGGCCTGCAGGGAACCGGCCTGCAACCCAGGAATGTGCCCTGACTGGGAATCGAACCGCAATTGTCTGGTTCGCAGGTCCGCGCTCAATCCACTGAGCTACACCAGCCAGGTATTCTTTGTCATTTTTTAAAGGTTGGTTTTCTTGTTCAGTTTTAAGAGCTCTTTATGTCTTTTGCATGCAAGTCCCTTGTCAGATCTGAGATCCATGAATGCTTAAGCAAGTTATTTAAGCATCTGAGCCTTCCCTCTTGTTGAATGTGGGTAATGTGGCTTTCTCTGCCTGCTCCCTGGTGTCACTCTGAGTGTCAAGTGACAAACGCAAGTGAAACACTGGAAATCAGGAAGGAATCGCCATTGCTGTTCGGATGACCCACGTTCTCTTGGGAATGGTCTGTGACTAATGACTATTTTTTAATTTGCACAGCGTTGTGCTCCTTCCAAGTGTGTACTCAACAGATTCAAAAGGTCCACATTACAGGGAAATGCGTGGAGAAATGGGTTTTGCTGACAAGCCATGTTGTTTTGTCTCGGCCGTAACCTGGAGCACCAGTGTCTCCTCCCAGAGCCCTTGAAGGTACAGCCAGGGTGGTGCTGGGGGTCAGGGGTCAGGCGGTGGTGGAGCACCTGGCATCAGAAGCTCCTCTGCACACAGTCTGCTCCTGGTGACTGTGGGCAGAGCCCAGTGCTCCCGTTCATATGTCACGTCTGAGGATTAAGGAGAGATGAGCTAGGATGTGCCTCTCTCCAAAATGAAAGGAGGATTACTGGGCCCTGCCCTCCAGTTCCCATTGCTTTGCAGGGTCTCTTGGTGGTGAGCCCGGCTCCAGGGCAGCTAAGAGGAGCAGTGGTGGTCTAGGGGAGGAGGGCTTGCCCACGCCCCAGTATGATCACCTGCACGCCAGCAGCGCTCACTGTGTCCCAGTGGGGCTCACCTGAGTTCTAACAGTGGGCAGGGTGACGGTCTCCCCACTGCACACTCGTCCCTCCCACCGCACACACCAGAACGTCAGTGTGAGGTATTAACGTCAGCTCACCGGGTCATCCTTGAGAGTAATCCCATCTATCCTGCTCCTGACTGATTCTGGACGGGCGTGACCTGATTCTGCCAGTGAGACAGAAGCTGTTTGCTGAAAGTCTCCGGCAGAATGTTCTATCTTCTGTGGAGGGATGTGAATCCGGACCCGTTCTTTCCACCTCTGTCTGTTGGTCTGTCTCTCTCCCCTTTGCTGGGGTGCTAGTAGCCCTGACCACAGGCCCCCGGAGTTGGAAGAACCTTAGTGCTTAGGATGGATGAACAGAGCTCTGGAGAGAACCGGAGTCCTTCATTCTGTCCTTGAGCCACAAAACTGACCCCACCAAAGCCCGCCCTGTCTGGATGCTTTCTCCTGAGGTTGATGGTCTTCTCTTTGCTGTAATTCAGTTTGAATGGGATCCCCTACGATTTGCAGCCAAACATGGTGACGGTGCACGCTGTCCCCTCACTGACCTCGGGAGCCCTCCAGACTAGCTCGACCTCAGGGGTGCCAGGAGGTAGGTCCTCGTGCACAGGCGAAAGGAAGGAGACCGGAAAGACAGTGGCCCCTTTCCCTTCAGTTGTCCTGACATTCAGGCCGTTTTGTGCACCAGGTCTCACTCTGGTCTGTTTTAACAGAGAAGCATTAAAAATCACCTAAATCCTATTAACTTGGGTTAAATAGGGAAGAGTCTGAAATACAGTCTCTATTCAAAGGAATGCAGTTTTATTGTTTCGAAGTGCACAGTAACTCAACACCGGGGAGAGGTCCTGCTGGCCCTCTTTAGGCAAGACACAATTAACATATTGTTGCCATGCCAACGCTAATCATTTCTTTGGGGATTTTTCTTCCCATATATTGCATTGTGCCTGAATCAATAGTGTAAAGGAGGTAACAGAGGCGGTGGAGGGGGGTAACCTATTTCAGGGAACAGGGTGTTTGCAAGGACTCAGCAGCGGCCATTGGCAGAACACCCCGCTGCTCGTTAAGCATTCAGGAAATCAGGCTCGGCCATGCCGACCCTGGAACTGCCCAGAGGTCCACGAATTTTCGACCTGAGGAATCCTGACACTCAGCACTCCAAGGCACACACACTGAAAGGCCGTGCACACGCCAGGACTCCCATGGTTCCCCGACGGCTCCAGAGCCGTGCATGTGGGACATGCCAGCGGAATTCGCCTGTGCCCTGTGATTCCGCAGAGGATTTCTCACTGCGGGGAGCGTGGCTACTCTGGGGCTCTTTTAGTAACCACTGGTTACCAAGGCAGCGTGTGTGCGCGCATGTGCGCGGGCGCAGGGACGGAGAGACAGGGAGGGGGAGTGAGAATGGGAAGGGGAGAGGGAGGGGGGAGAGAAAGGGAGAGAGAACCAGATACTGAGCACCAGCTGGCAGGATCGCCACTTCATTTGTGGCGATTTCTCACAAGCCCTCAGAGCCCTGAAAGGACGGTGTGTCCTTCATCCTGACCCCACACGGGTTTCCTCGTGGGCCTCCTGGATCGGCACCCGAAACCTTGAAGACAGAAGCACATCAGGCTACTTTCCTTAGCAGATAAAGACGTGCTTATTTTAAGAAAAACAGCCAGCTAATATCATTCATATTTAGGGGAGGGGCTTTTAATTGATAGGAAATGACTGTGGAGGAGGGGCGTGCCTCAGCAGGTGTCAGGGGTCGGATGTGTTTCCCTGAGCTACCTGGGCCAGGTGTCCCTCTTTCTTCCTTCACGGAGAGTGGCAGGAGCACCCCCTGTGTGTCGGTGCTGTGCAGTGTGGGTATGAGGGTGAACAAAACGCAGAACCTGCCCTTGAGGGGCTCATGGTGTCATGAGACTCACACATGCACACGCACACACACAGATGTACATGAACACATATGCACACACAGAGATTGCACATACACACACAGCTCTGATGTGTGTTGAGATGTGGCTGGAATATGAAGGTCAAGGAGGCGTCCCCAGCACAGGAGGGAGGTAGGGTGGTGGATCGGAGGCATTTGGGGACCAGGGAGGCATTTGGCGACATGTGCGGTGCATAGGCTCTCTGGGTGGATGTTCTTCAGTAGCACAACAAGGACTCGTTGGAAGGTAGCTGCTTCTGTTGCAGCCAGAGAAATTCAGGATGGAAAGTTCTGGGTCATCTTATTTGATGCCAGAAAGGAAGAATGCTTTCAAGGGCGCCAAGAGCCTCCTGCTGATGTTCACATGGATACATTTGACAATCCAGTCATCTAATGATGTGGTTAGTTAGAGCAAACTCTTGAAAGGCTATGAGTTTATAATGATAGGTCAATGAGACAAATTAGTCTAACGTTGAACAAAAGGGTAGTCAAATGATTTAGGGTGGGCATGACTGGTAGGGTGTACTTACTTTTTATTCTAATAAGCAAGGGAGTTACTACACATGAGAAGCTTGTTTCTTCTATAAGGCGTGTGACTGGTTTTCATGGTTGAGGGCGCGTGTGAGCCTCATGTTCACTCTGGGCCCTTCACCGCTTTTGTCGTGCCTCACGCAGGGGCCGGGCCCACAGGCTGTTTCCCAGCCTCCTGCCTGTGAGTGACCTGGAGAGTGGGAGGCAAAGAGAAGCCAGATAGTGTCCCCGGCCTCACAGCAAGCCCTCCCTGGGCCCCTGGCCCCGGAAGCACCTTCTCCTTCTTTGTCCCACCAGTCCAAAGGGGCTGGCACTATCCTCTCATTTCTAATCTCTGGTGACCTCGCCACCCCCCATTTGGCCAATGCCCTTCGATAAGTCCCCTCTGTGTAAATGACTGGCGTGCCCTCCTCTGTCCCCTGGTTAGTATCTGGTAGAACATGTCACCGATCTATCTGCAGAAGCAGGGAAGAATAAACACCAGCAACTGCTAGTAAACCGAATACTCCCAGAATAAACAGACACGGTAGCAAGGGCGGGAAGGGCCCATGAGCACTGCGGTCACACAAAATCCAGGCAAAAGGGACCCAGAGCTGGTGGGCACAGGTGGGCACACTCACGGAACAGAGAGAAAGAGGGCTCAGCGGGTGTCCCCAGCGACAAATTCATCCCATGAGCCAAGGAGAGGAGCTCCCTTTGCTCATTTGATCCTTGAAGTAGAAGAAACTTTTAGATGCTCTTACATGAATTATAATCAAATTCTAACAAGAATAATGGAAGTTTCAAATAATGTCGTCGGACCAGGTCCACCTACTCTAATAGGACGATGGGTTAGATGCTGTCAGCCAACAGGTACTTAAAGGTGGAATGTGATCTGGGACAGACCCCGAGAGTGGTGGGTGTGACCAGTGTCCTGTCCCCCTTCCCTCGGCACAGATCTGCCCCTTATCTAGACACATGAGACAGCTCCAGACCGGGCGCAGCATCGTTCTGCCTGGGGGCTGTGCCGTCTCTGGCCTCCGGGGCCTGCTCAGCCCCTGGGGGCCACCCAGAAGTGCCCACCTCCAGGACAGCCCTCAACCAGGACCCAATGAGAAGGGTGGGTAACATTCTAGCCCCGCTGCCTCCCCCTGGGGGTAATTCTGAGGTGGGATCTACAGTCTCCTGGATGTCTGTCTAACCAGGACCGAGCCAGGTCGCCCACTGCGGGACCCTGCTTGCCTGACTCCCCCCTGCCCGGTCTCAGGTCCCCACACCCTGCCTGGAGTCACCCACCATCCCTTCCCAGAGAAGCCACTTCCACCCACATCCTTGTCTCAGTGTCTGCTTCCAGGGACCCCAAACCCAGGTGCCATTTAAGGAAACGAATTCATTTGGAATAACTTTAACTTAGAGAAAAGTGGCCAGGACAATACAGAGACTTCTCATATACCCTGCCCCCAGTTTCTGCCAGTGTTGACTTTGTAGCAGCTTTGTTGATGTGTGATCAATCTACAAAGAACTGCACATATTACATGTGCACAATTTGCAGCATTTGGACATACGTGAACCACCGAGATTCCATTACCACAATCAAGATGATACACATGTCCACGCCTTCCAAACGGCCTTTGTACACCGCCCCCCTTTAAAATGAGGACACTTACTATGTTATCCACCCTCTTAACAACTTTTGAAAATCACGATTCGTGTTGTTAACTCTGGGCACTCTCTTACACAGCGGATCTCTAGGACTCATTCACCGTAACCAGAACTATATTCCCATACATCGCCTAGTCATTTGTCATTGGTCAACACTAAGATTAACATTGCTGTATGACTACTCAGTGAACTCCAGATTTTATTCAGATTTCATCAGTTTTTCTACTAATGTTCTCTACCTGCTCCAGGATCCCATCCAGAACCTCAGGTTGCGTTTGAGCAGCGTCTCTCCCTCGTCTCCTCTGGTCTGTGACAGTCTTTCTTCATTTTGCGTGACCTTGAGAGTTGTGAGGAGTACTGGTCAGATGTTTTGTAGGATGTCCGTCAGTTCGGGTTTGTCTGCTGTGTTTCTCATGGTTACATGAGAGTAATGGGTTTGAGGAAAGAATTCCTCCCAGATGAAGGATCCCTCTCATAACATCATCTCAGAGAAAACACCAAGTTTTTGTAAATATATTTTATTGATTATGCTATTACAGTTGTCCCATTTTGTTCTCCCCTTTATTCCCTTCTGTCCTGTACCCCACCCCCAGCATTCCCCCACCTTAGTTCATGTCCATGGGTCGTACATATAAGTTCTTTGGCTTCTCCACTTCCCATACTATTCTTAACCTCCCCCTGTCTATTCTGTACCTATCATTTATGCTTCTTATTCCCTGTACCTTTTCCCTCATTCTCCTCCCTCTCCCTCCCTGCTGATAATCCCCCATGTGATCTCCATTTCTGTGATTCTGTTCCTGTTCTAGTTATTTGCTTAGTTTGTTTTTGTTTTTTTACTTTCAGTTGTTGATAGTTGTGAGTTTGTTGTCATTTTACTGTTCATAGTTTTGATCTTCTTTTTTTTCTTAGATAAGGCTCCTTAACATTTCATATAATGAGGGCTTGGGAATGATGAACTCCTTTAACTTGACCTCATCTGGGCAGCACTTTATCTGCCTTCTCATTGTAAATCAAAGCTTTGCTGGATAGAATAATAATCTTGGATATAAGTCTTTGCCTTTCATGACTTTGAATACTTTCCAGTCCCTTCTTGCCTACAAGGTTTCTTTTGAGAAATCAGCTGCTAGTCTTATGGGAACTCCTTTGTGGGTAACTGTCTCCTTTTCTCTTGCTGCCTTTGAGATTCTCTGCTTAACTTTATTTATTGTTAATATTTTATTTATTTTTTTTCGAGAGAGGGGAAGAGAGAAAGAAAGAGAGGGAGAGAAACATCAATGTGTAGTTGCCCCTCGTGGGATCTGGCCTGAAACCCAGGCATGCGCTCTGACTGGGACCTGAACCTGTGAACCTTTGCTTCACACTCGGTGCTCAATCCACTGAGCCACACCAGCCAGGGCTGTCTCCTTAACTTTAAACTTGGCTAATGTAATTATGATGTGCCTTGGTGGGTGCTTCTTTAGGTCCAACTTCTTTGAGACTCTCTGAGCTTCCTGGACTTCTTGGAAGTCTGTTTCCTTTGCAAGATTACGAAAGTTCTTCATTGGTTTTTTTCAAATAAGTTTTCAGTTTCTTGCTCTTCCTCTTCTCCTTCTGGCATCCCTATGATTTGGGTGTTAGAACATTTAAAGTTGACCCAGAGGTTCCTAAGCCTCTCCTCTTTTTTTTTTTTTTTTTTAATTCTTGTTTCTTCATTCTGTTCTGGTTGAATATTTATTTCTTCCTTCTGCTCCAAATCATTGATTTGAGTCTCGGTTTCCTTTCCATCACTGTTGGTTCCCTGTGCATTTTCCTTTATTTTACTTTGTGCAGCCTTAACTTTTCCATTTTGTGACCATACTCAACCAATTCTGTGAGCATCCTGATTACCAGTATTTTGAACTCCACATCTGATAGGTTGGCTATCTCTTCATCACTTAGTTGTATTTTTTCTGGAGCTTTGAACTAGTAAGGGGCAGAGCCTTAGGTATTCACCAGGGTGGGAAAACCCACGTGGCTTTATTGTGGCTCTGTATGTGGGAGAGAGGTCTGAGAGGGAACAGTACCACTTGCGCAGCTCTCTGCCGGCTTTCAGTCACTTCTCCCCCACTCACAAGCAAATTGGGACCTTCTGGTGCTGATTGCCAGGTGAGTGGGTTTGTGTACAATCTGGGACCCTGTGGGTTTCCCCAGTGAACTCTTCTGTGAGGCTGGGAGTTTCCCCCACCACCACAACCCACACAGGTTTTTTCAGTCAGAGGTTCTGAGGTTTTTTTCCCTGTGCAGGAACCCTGGGTCGCATGGTCTGTCTCACTCCCTGATTGTTCCTCCTGGTTTATACTCACACAAATGTGAGACCACCTGGTCCTCCTGCCACCCCCTTGCCATGAGTCCTCTCTGCCCCCTGCTGCCCAACTCTGCCCCTCCTACTGGTCTGGATGAATGTTTCCTCTTTAACTCCTTGGTTGTTGGACCTCCATACAATGTGATTTTCTGGAAGTTCTGGTAGTTTTTTGTTTTTAAATTTGTTGTCCTTCTTTGGTTGTGCGAGTAGGCAAAATATATCTACCTATGCCTCAATCTTGGCTGGAAGTCCCCAAGTTTTAAAGGTCAAAAAAAAAATTATCAAAATGACAGATGCTTAAAATTCCCAAGTCATCATAAGTAAAAAAAAAATTTTTTTAATCAAAGGAAGCGATCCTGGAGACCTGAGTCCCAGGTTTGAGTCACCTCACATTGTATATCCAAGTTCTGTCTCTCATCCAAGAATTCATTAGCCAGTAGCTCTATTCTATGTCTTCAGCTTGTCTGAGAAAGTGTCCTTTGTCCTTGGCTTTGGTAAGACTGATGACTCCCCAGGAAGGAGTAAGATATTACTGAAACCCTAGGATGACATAAAAAGGGCAATAAAGAATAAATAATGTAGCAATAATGCAGGGAAGGTAATACATCAGTGTAGAATAATGAGTTAAGACCATGGCAAGTCTGTTTTATAGTGGGTATGACAGAGTGTGGCTATCAGTTGTGTGGCCATTATCTTTCTGAATGTTTGGTCCACATTTGAGGTATCTGAAGTATTCGAAAGAATCAAATGCATTGTTTGTAAGTACAATTTAAGTTATTCAAGAACATTTAATTCATCATAATTATGATCGAGAACAATTGGTTTTCTGAGTTCTGTTAATTAGATGCAAGTGTAACAGATTAAGAATTAAGGAAAGTCTGTACAGTTGTGGGGGTTTATGTCCCCCATAGAAAAGTCCCTTGAGCGTTAAGTCATCTGTCAGTGGGTGACAATGGGACCCACTGATAGATGATTTAATAGTCCTTCAACTCCCATCTTTAAAGCTTTCAGACTATGGAAACTAAGGCGCTCTCACAGATGGTTTTAGCATTTCACTTCTTTCATTTTGTTTTGTCTTCACAAGAACCTGGTGGTATTATCTTCATTTGACAACTGAGGAAATTAGCTATGTAATTAAGAATGCCTTTGGCTGCAAGAAAGAGAATAATGGCTCAAAAATGACTTAAACAACAATAGGTTTATTATCTCCTTGAAAAGTAATGCTGCTAGCTGCAGGACTGGTTATTTCAAGGGCTATAATATTAGGCCCAAGCTTCTCTGTGATTCTCTTGACTATCCCTCATGGTCACAGGTGGTTGCAATAGTTTCAGGCATCAATAGTGTCCTCATGGAAGGCAGTCTCTACTGTGGGGCTTTTGGTATCAGGGAGAAAATATTCTCTCAGCAGTTCCTTGGTGACTTCTCATTGGTCAGGGTTGAGTCCAGTTTTCAGGTCTAAGCCAATCACCAATGGGGGGGTGGAGTTACATGACTGGCTTGGACCAGTCAACCTTCATCCCTGGGGCTGGGAAGGCCAATCCCTTGCCAAACCAGCAGGGAGGATGGGCACAGGCAGCAGTAGCTGTGAGAAGGTGCCAGAAGGGGCATGGCTTGCTTAAGCCAGGACTAAAATCTTAGGTTACACCTCACACTCCTGCATTTTCCACTAGACTCCTCTGAGCCCTTGGAATGAGATCGGTCACACCTTTAAATGGTGTTCAACTTGCAACGAGCCTCCAGGCACTTCCAGGCAGGTCTGCCTGTGTTTGGCCAGTGAAGGTGCATTTAAATTTTGCAGAACGGAGCGCTGTCTCACTTCTTCCCAAGGACTGTCAGGGCTCCTGTGGCTCCAAGGTCCAGTTACTCAGTCCACAACTTTCACTGACCAGATGGGAATGCTGGGGCAAGGGCTGCAAAAGGAGCTCATGGCCACAAAGTGTGGAGACTGGAATCAGGGCCTTCAACTCCTGATTCTCCATCCGTTGCCCTTTCTAACCACACCTGGTTGTTTTGCAGGTGAGTACTAACAAAAGTGAGCTTGGAGAGGGGGAAATGTAGAGGCGCGTACGAAGTGTGGACTGTGGAGCTGAACAGCTGGGGCTGTATCCTGGCTCAGGCACCAGCCAGGCAGGTGGCCTCAAGCAAGTTACATAGTCTTTCTGATCCTCAGTTTCCTCATCTGAAAACTTGGTGTAACAATGGAAATGCTTCCAGGAAAAGAGGCCTTTTTTTCTGGTCCATTGGAATCATTAGCTTATGCATCAGTGAGCCCTCCCACCTGCCACCCAGCTGTGCCCTGTTTGTCCTTACATGTCCATGTTAGTGTGTCTCCTTGACAACGTGGCCAAGGCTTTCCTGTGCCACCTTCAGGGACTAATGGACCAGGGGTCTCTAGGGAATGTCTGCTCTTGCCGCCGACTCAGCTGCACTTCAGCAGGACCTGGCTTCGCCCTGGCCTGGCACTGAGGTCTCACCTCCTGATAATTTCCTTGTACTTCCTAGGCTCCCCAGGCTCTACCCTCTGGCTGTGGAACAATGTGTCCTTCTAATATGTGACCTGGGGGTGAGGAGAGTGTCCTCCATACCAGCACCGTCACTCATCTGTGGCTGTTTCAATTGTCTAAAAGTCAACAAAATTTGAAATCCAGTCCCTCAGCCACATGTGGGTGGCAGCTTCTCCACCGGCATGGAGGCAGACCACTCCCGCCACTGCAGGAAGGTCCCAAGCTCAGAGTCCCCAAGACGGCTTGTCACAACACCCGATGCCAGGCCTCAGCCCCAAGCTTCTGTCTCGAGGGACTGCAGCGGGTTGGAAACTTTTTATTTTTCACGCTTCCCTGGGTGATGCCGTAGCACCTGATCCGGGGCCTGCACTTTGGGGGCCATAGCTGCCCACCCCAGAGCCTACTTCGAAGACTCCAGGCACTCGTCCTGGGGGACATCAGAAAGGAGTGTCCACTGGACATGGGTGCCTCAGCAGGGCCCCTAGAAGGAGCCAGGGGCCAGCTTTCCAAAAAAACAAACAGTGGCGGGCCCCAACCCAGCAGAATCCCCCTCTGCCTGTGGATTGCCTGGGCTGTGCGTTCTGAGCAGCAGTGACCTGCCCCTCGCTGGTCACGGTCCTTCTCTAAGGACTGATGCAAAGCCAGAGGCCATGCCACTGTCACTTAAGATGTCAGTCCTTGGTTGTGGTTTTCCTTCCACCTTCTGCTTCTCAAGACCCACTGGTACCTGGAAACTTCTTCTCTTTTGGAGAGGCCGTGAGGGTGGAGGGGGCAGGGAAGGTTGGATGAACAGAAACGCAGTGGATTTGGAGTTGAAAGATTTGGATTCAAGTCCCTTTGTGACCTTGGGCATCGCCGTCCAGGTTCAGCCACAGGGAGGTAATGGTCGCAGTACCTGCTTTATGAAGCTCCTGCATGCCCCAGTGGTATGGTACGTGAGTGTTTGTGAACCACAGAGCACTGTCCAAGCCTCGGGTCCCGGAGCGGGGTGTCTAACGCGGTGAGCACAGGCTGCGTTCAGTTAGAGTGATTTGTTTACAGGCATCTCTCGACAGCCGAAGAGCTCCTTGCAGCAGGCTCTGTCTTAGTCACCCATTAATCTCTGGGCCCCCTAGTGCTTGACTTGACACCCACCAAATAGTTATCCTACAAATGATTATTAAACTGAAACCTCCAGCATTTGTTCTCTGTCGGGCACTGTTCTAATGCATTAATTCATTTCATCCTCACTGCGTTCCCATGAGGTACGTGTGGCTGTTGTGAAATGACACACGATGGGTGCTCAGTAAATACTTACTGTTGCATCCGGGGCAGCGCCTGTCCAACTTCGACACACACAGGAGTGACCTGGGAATGCTGATCTTATTAAAATGCACATCCTGATTCAGCAGGGCTGGGCGGGGCCCGGGGCTCCACACGCAATGTGTTTCCCACAGGCTCCCACGAGATGCTGCCAGGCTGCAGACCACACTGTGAGTATCAAAGGTCTAGGTCCTTTAACATATCATCAAAAACAAAAAACAAAAAAACATCCAGTCCCTGGTGGGACAGCGGCAGGGGCAGGGGCAGGAAACACTCTGGAAAAAACTCAGTCTTACTCGGTAGCAAGAGGATCACAGATTCTCAGGATAGACACTCTTTGAAGGGATGATGAAGTGAGCTAGCCAAAGGCAGCTTGTAAAGTCTCACTGGGACAGTCCTCAGTTGCCAGGAAAGGAGCACCGCTGACCCTTTCCAGTATTAAGAACAGAGCTTCAGAGGCCGGGCCCACACATCTGACCTGAACGGGGAGCCCAGCCACCAATGCCAAGTTGCCTAGAGTCCACCATCCGGGGAGGCAGTGAGACATTCCCGGTGAGCCGCAGGTGCAGGGTGGAACTGAGGCCAGTGGCCCTAGTGGGTGGAGGGATGTTCGAGGGTAGTGGGAGGAAGTGTGCGCATGAAACACGGCCTCAGACAGAGCGGGTGTCAAATCCCCCGTCGCTCCTTGAGGATTTAAAACAGAGCAACTTTACTGCAGGGAATCAGCCAGGCAGATGGCAGAGCTAAGAAGCCATCGGGGGGAAGGTGAGGCCATCCAGAGATTAGCAGGGGGACCTCGGGGGGCTGGAGGGCCCCAGAAAGGAGGTGCTGTTACCTCATTCCAGGGGTGGGGTCACCAACTTGGGGCTGGAACCATAGAGGACACAGCCCTTTGCCAGGACTCTACCTGAGCAAGGAGGGAGGAGAAGAAATACCTCTGCTTCTCCCTTGCCCCCCATTATCCAATCTGCCGCAATTGCTCCCTGGGCTGACATAACACTATGTCTAGTAATCATTTGTAACTGTGCAAATTTGTCACAATGTTACTGACTGCACTGCCCTCGCCTTTCAATGCTCTGCTGTTCAGCACATTCTCATTAAGGATCATTATGTCGTCTTAGAACTGATCCCTTCAACATTATGTAATGCTCCTCTTTAACCCTGATAACTATTTTTGCTCTGAAGCCTGTTCCATCTAAAATTGATGTAGCTTACTTCTGCTTTACTTTGATTTGTGTTAGCAATGTATATCTTTCATCCATTTACTTTTAATCTATATGTGTCTTTATATTTGCTGACCCTGAGAAGGAATATACTTGTCAAAAAAGACTCCTTGTGGTTAACTGGGCCCACATTTATAATCACTCCAGCAGCCCTTGTTTGGAGGTGGTGGTGGTGGGGTGGGGGGCAGCTCTGGTTCCTGCCGTCTAAGCCAAACCTTATAAAGGAGCTCCCTGAATTGCATTTCGATTAATGGGATAGACCTGCCCATTCGATTGGAGCTGTATCCTCATTTGCATCTTTAGTGACAGATGACCAATCAGGATGTGAGATTCTGACTGATCAGGACAGTGGTATGTGGACAAATCAAATTGTGCAAATCCGGATTCGTCATTTGCATAAAAATGGACCAATCAAGGACCAGAGCAGGCACTTTCTCTATATAAACTAGCCTCTCCTGTGTATTGGTTGAGTGCACTTCTGATTTCTACTAGAGGCTGCCTCTCCCAGTTTGCAAACTGTTCACCTGAATAAAGTCTCTCCTCTTACTGCACCCCCGATGGGGGACTCATGTTGGCACTGATTGGTGGCAGCGGTCTTTTGTTGACGTTTTAAAAATGAGTTTCTTGTAGACCACATATAGTTGGGTTTTGTTTTTTGATCTACTCTGATCATCTGTCTTTAATTGAAGTATTTACACTATAGACATTCAAAAAGATTACTTGCATAGTTGAGTTAATATCTATTGTATTTATTACTGTTTTCTATTTATTATCTTTGTTCATTCATATTTTTGTCTTCCACTCTTTCTGCTTTTTGTGGTTTTAATTGAGCATTTTATATGCTTCTATTTTCTCTCTTTCTATTTTATATGCTTCTATTTTTCTTAGTGTATCAGTTGTACTTTTTTTGAAAACTTTTTTTTAGTCGATTGCCCTAGAGTTTGTATGTAGCATACATTTACAGCTAACTTAAGTCCATTTTCAAATAACACTGTGCTGCTTCACAGGTACTGTGAGTACATTGTAATAACAGAACAACCCTAATCCCCCCTCTTGCCCCTTGTATTATTGCTGTTATTTCATTTCACTCACACACACGCACCTATCTATCTACGTATCTGTATGTGCGCACACATAATTGGACACATTGTTGCTATTACTTTAAACAAATTGTTATTTTACATCAGTTAAGAATAAGAAAAATAGAGGTTTTCACCTTCAATTATTTCTTCTCTAGTGCAATTCCTTTCTTTCTGCAGGGCCGTGCTTCTGAACTATACAATTTTCCTTTTCTCTAAAGAATTTCTTTCAACACTTCGCAAGCCAGTTCTACCGGCGATAGATTTTTCTCAATTTTTGTTTGTCGAAGTCTTTATTTCTCCTTAATTTTTGGAGCACAGAGCTCGAGGTTGGTGGGTTTTCTCTCTCAACCCTTGTTTCACTTGCTGTGTGGTTTCTGACAAGCTGTGTGTAATTCTCCTCTTTGTTCTTCTGCAGTAAATATTTTTCCTTCTGTTATTTGCAGGATTTTTTTCTTTAACTGAATTTTCCCCATTACCACTGATCCCCTTTACACACCCCCCACCCCCCCCTTCACCACCATGTTGTTCATGTCCGTGAGTCCTTTTTCCTTTTTGCTCCATCTCTCCACCCACTGACTCCCATCCCCATGAGGATTTTTTTAAATATTAGATTTTCTATGGTTTAAAAATGACGTGTCCAGGTTAAGGTGTTTTTTGTTTTTGTGTTTGGGTTTGTCCCGCTTAGTGTTCTCTGAGGTCCCTCATCCGTGGTTTACTTTCTGCCATTAATTCGGCAAAACTCTCAGTCATTAGTGTCTCCAGTATTTCTTCTGTTCTGTTTCCTCTTTCTTCTCCTTCCAGTTTCCCATGAAAACCTTTCCTAGGTGTCTCATCGCCATGGATGTTCTGTTCTTTTATTTCTGTTTTTCATCTTTGTCGCTTTGCTTTTTCGTTTGGAGCTATCTGCTGCTATATTGTCAAGCTCAGTGATTCTCTCCTCAGCTGTGTCCAGGCTGCTAGTAAGATCATTGGAGACAGTCCTCATTTCTGTTACAGTACTTTTTACTCCTGGCATTTCTTTTTGGCTCCCTCTTAGAATTTCCACCTCTCTGCTTACGCTGCCCATCTGTTCTTTCATGCTGCCTGCTTATCAACAGGAGCCCTTTGCATATTAATAATTATTTTAAATTCCTGATCTGATAATTCCAACATCACTGCCATATCAGAATCTGGTTTTGATGTTTGCTCTGTCTCTTCCAACTGTGTTTGGCGTGTTTTGTAATTACTCCTTGGTAGCTGGACATAATATACTAGGTCACAGGAACTGCCGTAAGTACTAGGCCTTTAGTAATGTGGAGGTAAAGAGTGTGGGTGTGGGAGGGGTGCGTGGAAGGGGTCTACACGCCCATGATTAGGTCTCGGTCTTTGAGTGAGCCTGTACCTCTGGACTGTGAACTTCACACATGCTTCTCAGTGTTTTTTCCTCCACCTTGGGTAGGATAGGAGGGGCTGGGGTTGGCTGTTTTCTATCTCCCATGTGGAAGGCTGGAGTTACACAGGAGTGTGGGGGGTGGGTTGTCCTGGAGTGTCCTTCACTCCCTGACTTGCCCACATGGAGCCTTCAAGCAACCTGTTAGCTGCAGCGGCCATTTCCCTGCCCCTGCACCGGCCCCCTCAGAGGCTGCAGCCTGTGGGCCCCTGCTCCGATGCCCTGTGGATCTCTGCATTTATCTGTTGGCCTCTCCAGTTTAGGGGCAGTGGTTTGCCCTGTAGCCTTACTTCTTCTATGGCCGTAAGGAAAACTGTTCATTTTTCAGTTTGCTCAGCTTTTCACTTGTTGAGAGGACAGTGGTGAATTCCAAGTTTCTTACGTGCTAGACCAGAAACTGGAAGTCTCCCTCCTCTAGCTGCTGTTGTTTTTTAACAAAAACAGTGGTTTAAAATGACACGCATTTAATAGCTCACACTTTTGTAGATCAGAAGGAACTAGAGAGGTTCTCTGCTCCGTGTCTCGTGAAACTGAAATCCAGGTGTCAGATGGCTGCTTTTCCTTTCATCCTCAGGTTCCTCTTTCAAGTTCACTACAGTTCTTGAAAGAGTGCATTTGCTGGGATTGTAGGACTGAGGTCCCTGTTTCTCGGGCTGCCTGTCACCAGAGGCCACTCTGCTTCTGGAGGCCTCCTGCGTCATTTCTCACGTGGCCTCTCCTTCGTCAAACCTGCGATGGGACAGTGACCCTTCTCGTGCTCATCGCTGTGATTTTCTTCTCCTCCCCGCCTCTAGTTTTCATCGAACATTTCTTGTTATCCTGTTTTAGCTCTCCTCCTACCCTATCAATTATAACTCTTTGTTTTACTCATTGTCCTAGAGTTTAAAAAATACATGTTTAATTAATGGAAACCCACTTTTAAATAATACTATACCAGTTCACATGTAGTACAGGTAACTTTTCCCCAGTTTCTCTGCTCCACCCCTCATGACCTTGCGGGCATTCACTTCCCTTTTCTGTATTTTGTGCCAATGAAATGATACACTGTTACTATTGTTGCTTTAAACAAAGCTATATTTTAGATCAACTGAGAATAAGAAAAGTAAAAATATTTTATTTTACCTGTATTTATTCCTTCTCTGACATTATCCCCTTCATTAGGCAAAAATACATTTCTGACCTATATCATTTTCTTTATGCTTGTAGAACTTTTATTATTTCTTGCAGGGCAGGCCTGCTGGTAGTGAATTCCCATTGTTTTGTTTGTTTGAGCGCCTTCTATCTCTTTCACTTCTGAAAAATAATTTCGCTAGATATAGAATTCTAGGTTGGTGGGTTTTTCTTCTGATGTTCAGGCACTCCACTCCGCTCTCTTCTCGCGTGCCCTGTTTGCGTTGGAAAGTCCTCCGTAACTCTTCTCCTTGTTCCTCTGTAGATGAGGGGTGTTCTTCACTCTGGTTGCTTTCAAGACTTTCTCTTTGACTTGGACGTTCTGCGGTTTGAATGTGATGTGCTTATTTGTAGGGAAATGTGTTGTCTGTTTGTTTAGATATTCTACTTCCTGTTCTCTGTGCTTCTCAGGCCTTTGGTTTGGGGAGTTTGTGGCCATTATTACTTCATATGCTTCTTCTGCTTCATTTTCTCTTTCCCATCCTTCTCATGTTCTGATGATGGCGACGCTACACTATTTGATGTCGTCCCCAGGCTCCGACGTTGGGCTCCGTTTTTGTCCTGCTTTTTTTTTTCTTTGCATTTCAGTCCGGGAGATTTCTACTCACCCGTCTCCAAGCTCACTGGTTCTTTCCTTGACCATGCCTAGTCTCCTGGCGAGCTCGTCAGAGGCATTTTTCAGTTCTATTATAGTGTTTTTGATTTCTACCATTTTCTTTTGGTTCTGGCTTAGAGTTCCCATTTCTCTGCTTACACTACCCGTCTGTTTTTGCATGTTTTTCCACTCTAGCCCTCAGCATATCAGTCATTTATTTGCATCCTTTGTCTGATATCCAGCCCGCTTGTCATAGCTCAGGCTGCTTCTGACCATTGCTTTGTGTCCTCAACTGTCTTCTCTTGCCTTCTGCCACGCTTCGTCATTTCTCACTGAATGTCAGACAGGTCGTGGGTAATGGGAGCCGAGGTAGATAGGCCTCTGGTGTGAGAACTTGTGTTCATCTTCCCAGGAGTCGTGTTCAGCGTTCGCGGCAGCTCTGTGTCCCAGAGCCTTCAAATTCCTCTGGTGCGTGTGTTTTCGTCTCTTCTTGGGTTGACGCTCCCCAGGCACCACTTCCCAGAGTGCGCCTGCGCCCGGAAGCTCTTTCCACTGCAGCCCACTGCCATCGTCCTGGAGCTCTCGCGGTGTGGTGGCCCTGCTGTTCGCCAGCTCTGGGACTTCGGGAATGTCTCTTCACTCTGCCCACCTCAAAATCTAAAAAAATAATAATGCTAATAATAATAATATCCCCTTGTAGGGCAGTGCGGAGGATTAGAGGAAATCCGAAATGAAAACAATGAGCTTTGTGTGGGTGCAGACTAGATTCTCAGTTGAATTGACAGGCCCTATTTGGGTCTCAATGATTAATTGCTACAGGTTAGCTGGACAGTAACCCAGAGGGTGGCTCCGCCTCCTCCAGCCACAGAGCCAGAACCAGGAGTCCTCCCTTCTCGTCCCAGGGGCTCAGCTGTATGAATGCTGCGGTCGGCAAGTTTCTCCAAAATAAATGAGGCCTGCCTTCCGGGTACCCCAGATGCTCTCAGCAGCACCTAATGACATGTTTTAGGACAGGACCTGCCGGAACCATCTCCCTCTCTTGAGAAAATAATAACCTTCCTAATTGCACACTGACCCTAGCTACATTATCTCAAGTAAATAATACCTTGTTCAGAAGCATCCTAATTAGGTATCTACCTCAGAGATGGCAGCAGCTTCACCCTGCTCCCCAGGGAAGTATTAAGCATCATATCTGGGCCGATAGGACTGAAAAACAAACCAGCATCAGGAAAATAAACCCGGCCCATGATTTTCCATCAGCAGGCTGAGGGCTGGCGCACTCGGGAGGGGGAGCCGCCGGCCGGCTGTGGGGTCAGCCAGCCTCCCTGCTGGGAGGGATGCAGCCCTCCTCCTAGGTGGTCCCCTCCGTGGCTGGTGTCCCCAGAATGAGGAGTTGGGGCTCGGCAGGGCCATGTCTGTGTCCTGTCACAGATTGCTGACACAACAGCTGACCTAGGAGCCAGGGGTCCCATCGTCAGGAATTGTGGGTTGGGTGGGAGGTGAAGGGGTCCTCTCTCTATGTCCTTCTCCCAGTCTCCACTGTCCTTGTGTCATTGGCAGCCCCTGGAGGGGCAGGGGAGCCTGGCAGGGACTTGCTTAAGGAAGGAGGTCTCCCCACCCACCCTTCTTTTCTTCTCCCGCTTCCTCTGTCTCTCTCCCCTTTCACTCCTCCCGTCCTCTCCTCTTTCCCTTCCTTCTGCCTTCTTCCTTTCCGCCCTCACCATGCCCTTCTCCTCTGTCTTCCCTTTCTCTGCTTCCTCTGCCCCTTCCCTCCTCCTTGACTGCCACTCCTGCTCCTCTGGGACTCCAGGAAGTCCCTGCCTGCCCTCACCACCCCCATGGCCAGTGTCCCCTGGCTGGGCGGTGGGGCCCTGGACAGGCTGTCTGGAGGCGGCAGAATGGTGAGCATTTGGGATTGAGAGGAGAGGCTCCCCCAACCTCGTCTGTTTGTCATTAGCCACCCTCCATGAAGCCTCAAGTTCAAAGTCATGAGGACCTCAGACTTCAGGTTTCTTCAGATCCCCTGCAGAGTCACAGGGGCGGTCCTTGAGAGCTGGCATGCTGTGCACCCTGAGGTGGAGCGTGGTGAGACTTTTCCGCACACAGGGGACAGTCAGCCGTCATGCTGAGTTTGGGGGGCCTGGAGCACCGTGAAGGGTCTCCTTCCCATCTTGGCTTGTTCTGCAGAGGCCCAAGGAAACATGCCTGTTTAGCTTCCTTCTCAGAGCCCTTGTTTCCCAGCACTGGGTCAGCATGGGCTGAGTCGAAGGCACCTTGGAGACTGTCCCGTCTGGAATACTTAACCTGGCGTCTCTGGACCGGAGGCTGGTGTTAGTCAGCTCAGGGTCTGGGCGGCTGAAACAGCAGAAATGCGCTGCTTGCCGTTCTGGAGGCTGGAAGTCTGAAATCGGGGCGTCAGCAGGGTTGGTTTTTCCCTGGAGTTTCTCCGCCCGGCTGGCAGAGGGCTGTCCTGTCCCTGTGTTTTCCCTCCGCGTGTGTCTGTGTCCTAATCTCCTCCTGGAGGGACACTAGTCACACTGGATTAGGGTCCAGCCCAATGACCTCATTTGAACTTAACTAACTCTTTAAAGATCCTGCTTCCAGATACAGTCACGTTTGAGACACCAGGATTAGGCCTTGAACATGGGAGTTTGAGGGGATGCAATTCAGTCCACAGCGGGGTTTGTGGATAAACCTGGGGGACATGGGAAGAGAAAACTGCACTACCCTCACCGGCCCGAACTGAAATGTATCAACTCTGTACGTTGCAAGTGAGGGCAATGAACCACAGCTATGCTAGCGGCACCTGTGATTTTGTCGCCGATCAAAATCTCCAACACTTTTACATCAAATTATGGTTGGCACAGACATCCTGAAGTGTTGTTTATGCTCGTGACTACCTTAAAGCGACAGCGTTAGACCCACTGTGGGACCTCGTTCTTTACTGTGTTTATTAAGAAGTATGTGTGTTACTATACAACGAAGTTGCTTTTCTTTATTTTTATTTTTAGAGAGAAGGGAAGGGGGAGGGAAGATGAAAGAGAGGGAGAGAAACACTAATGTGTGGTTGCCTCTCGCACGCCCCCTACTGGGGACCTGGCCCACAACCCAGGCACGTGCCCTGACTGAGAATCAATCCAGAGACCCTTTGGTTCTCAGGTGGGCACTCAAACCACTGAGCCACACCAGCCAAGGCCAAAGTTGTTCTTCCAATGCACTGATAATTTTATGACAATGTACTTGATTTCCCTTGTAAATTCAGTTCTATTTATGTACTTCAAAACATTATTCTGAGAAAGGGTCCATAAGCCTCATCAAACTGCTGAAGGGATTCGAGGTACATAAAAGGACCCTGGACCTAGCCAAACCTTTGTTTTTACAAGGGAGGAAAGTGGGGCCCAGAGAGGGCAACTCACTTGTCTGTGGTCACACAGCTGGTGAGTGGAAAGGATGGGTCTAGAGCTCAGGTTCCTAGTCCCCTGCTTGGTCCACTCTGTCACAGTTGCTAGTTGCCCTCCTCTGATGAAGGCTGGTACAAAATCATTAGCCAGGCTATGGATCGTCACAACACCTTCAGATTAGTAGTATACCCTGCCTGTCCCCCACACATGTACCCTTGGGGGCACCCTTCCTTTTAATGGCCAGCTGGCCTGGTCTCCTTCCTGAGAGATGGAAGGAAGGCCAGCTATTGCTTCCCTCCTGATATATCAGGGAGCCCTTGAGGGAATGCCTGCACAAATGGGCACTGGGATTCTCTGGTCACCCATTTAGGAGGGCAAACACCTTGCCCTAGTATGTCTGGAATTCTCCCAGTGCCAACAGCAAAGACCTCACCACCTGGGAAGCCCCTCCTTCCTGGACAAGCAGGGGGCTTTGGCCACCCTTTCAGCCAGCTTCCTGCTGGTCAGCTCTCATCGTCTCCTTATTGGCCCGTCCAGCTGGCTTTCTGTTTGCCCACCCTGCGTGGTTCTCTGAGGCACATATCTCTGAGGGATATGTGGATACAAAGATGAAGATCAACCCTGGCTCTGTAACAGTTCTCTGCCAGGAAGGGAACTAGACCATCAATAGCTACCATCATATGCCATGGCCAGGGTTATATACAGTGCAGTCTACCAGGTGCTGGGTGAACCGACTCAGGACATGGTCACTTCTGCCCTGGTCATGGGGCGTGGGACACAGAAGAGAAGGTGTGGAGCCCTGACTCTCAAAGGGTGGCATCTGGACCATCACACCAGCACCAGCTGGGAACTTGGTGGAAATACAAGCTGTTAGCCTGACACAGATGTCCTGGGTCAGATTCTCCAGGGCTGGGGCCCAGCAGTCTGTGTGCTAAGAAGCTGTGCAGAGAATTTTAGAGCCACTCAAGTTTGAGAGCCATCAGTGGCAGCGGATGCTGTTGGTGCTGTGCCCAGTGCCCCATGGAGGTTAATGTGAGCATCAATTAAAGTTAAAGCATAAATACCTGGACACAGGAGATTCCAACAGATATCTCAAATTCTTGCCCTGGCTTTAACCACCTGAGCTGCCCGACAGCATGAAGGGTGACAACATAGATGCTTGACCCCAGGTACGCGTATGTGGCACATTCCAACATTCTCAACCTCACACCTCCGCCGGGTATCAGCAGGCCGGTTCGTTCACACAGACCTGGATGGGGGGTGATTATGTAACCCAGCTCACATGACCTGAACACGCATTTTCACTCGTGGAGACCAAGTACACTCTCCGAGGCAGTTTCGGGCAATGCTTTCAGAAGAAGACCTAATCAATCACTTCGTATTTCGGCTCTTTATTGGAGCCATCAGTCATGATGGACCCTCTTGGCGTTAATGGTGATGTCAACAATGCTCAGTCGGATTCTCCCTGCGCCTTCGCTTTCAGCAGCGAGATTATTGTTGCAACGTGATATTCAAGTTGGGATTTCTTTTTTACCCCCATTGCTTTCTGTCTGGGAGACCCTCACCCTGAAAGCATTTCTTCTGGCCTGCCCCCCCAGAGACTCAATTTGCCTCACGTTTGGGGAATGCAGCTAAGCCAAGATGCCTCGACACAGACTAATTAGGGGTTGGGCTTAATTAGAGGCGTTCTAAAGTTGTTGCCAAGGTTGCGGCATGTCTCTCCTGATGCTGAATATTTATCTTCTTCCCGAGGCCAGCAGGGCTGTGTGCTGGGGCTTCCCCGGGGGTCTGGCAGGTCACCGGGGCTCTCGCAAGCTTTCTGTGGGTGCAGCGCTGGCGGGCCCAGTGCTCAGCCAAGTGGATCTTCTCAAATCACTAAGAGGATATAAAAATCCCTCCAGTGATTATTCCCTTTGACCAAACAAGATCTGTGACTCAGACGGGCAAATGCTCACGGCCCGAACCGGTCCCCTAAAATGAAGTTCCCTGAGCATGGATGGGATTACAGGGCTCAGCGGAGAGGCAAGGGGTGAGTGAGTAGGGGCAGCTTTAGGACCGGGCTGGGGCAGAGGAGGAGAGTAAACAGGGTAGCACCGGGGGCCAGAGGTTAGGGTGCACAGCAGAGACCCCCAGACTGGTGAAGTCTAGTTTCAGTCTCCAGCACCATAGTTTTGTCTTGTCAGACTTGACTCTGACCTTGGGTTCAACGACTCCTCCCCAGCAAGGCTCCCCATCCGCCCCCCATTGTGCTAGCCTGTCCAACCAGTTCGGGGATTAGTCAGTCCAGTTACATTTGTAGTTTTGGCTCAGTCCCCCCAGGAGTAACCAGGTGAAGCAGGGCCTGTGCAGGGGGAAGGGGGCCTGGGAATTAAACTGACCCGTCGCACGACCTCATCTGCAAGATCAGGAGAAGGTGGAGGCCACGAGGTGGACAACGAAGTTCGGGATGACGAGTCTGCTGAGTTTTCCTCATTTGCACCATCTCCCACCTCACTGCCCCTTCTGTGGGGCGGGGGGGAGTTCGGGCTGAGTGGGTGGATGGACAGATAGATGGACGGAGCAAGGGGTGCAGCCCAGCCGCAACTCTCTCACTGTGACACACGCAGCTCGCTTCCTCAGTTAGAAGCTAGAAGCGTCTGGCCCAGCTGTTTACACCCACATGAAATGAAGCTGCTGAGGGGCCTGCTGGCGATGCTGGTTTAGGGGTAAGGCCTGACCAGGTGACCTCAGGAAGGGAATGTTTGTCCGGGGTCTGCCGAACAAGGCACCTGGGCCGGTGGCAGCCTCCCCGGCCCTTCAGCCCCTGTCTTCCTTTTTACTCTGTACAGATCGGGGGTTCTGCCCAGATAGCAGTTGGTGACCCCTGAGAAAAATTTTTTTAGCCCTAGATGCCAGGAGATCTGGGTTCCAGTCCTGTCTCTTCCCAGGAAAACACCCTTGGAGGCCTCGATTCCCCCATGCTAGAGATGACAGGGTTGTTAGAGGACCCCTGAGTTCCAGTGTGAGCAGGCCTTTCACCTCCCCGGATGTCCGCAGGTCACTGTTCTTCAGCTGCTCTCTCGAGACTGGACTGCCCTGAATAGTAGTTTGTGGTGGACAAAACATTGGTGGTTGGGCAGTGGGGGAATTTGTTCAGTTTAGACTTTCCAGTGATCGGCTACATCTTGCAACACCTGCCCTCTCAACCCACTTTCTGCTGTGGGTAGACGGGGGTGAGGGGAGCGGAATTCCAAAATAAGAAAAGCACAGGTGAGCAAACCTCGGGTCTCTGCTGAGGGGGTCGTTGGTGCTGATGCTGGCCGTTTCCAGATCTCTGCACACCAGGTCAGTGGTGGGATCATACCCCCTGACCCCCATGTTGTTGGATGGGGCCAGGGGACTAGCTACAGTCAATGAGATGTACATCACTCCCAGGCCAGAGTGTGAAGGTGACCGTGGACACTCTCTGGAGTTCTTGACAATGTTTGAGATGGAATTCGCTCTGTCAGTCTGAGTCTCTGAATGACCATGTTAAGCAAAGCCTCCAGCTGACCCTAAATAGACGTGTAATATGAGAGAGAAATATCTTTGTTAGCTTAGGTCACTTAGATTTGGGGGTTGTTTGTTACTGCAGCACAACCCTGCATGCCCTGACTGTTACACAAACCTAGGTTCTGCCAAGAGCAGTGGAGAACGTGCTTACTGTCCCCTGAGGAACTCTTATTAGTCCTTCATTGGCAAGAGCACCAAACACAAAACACCTCCTCGGAAGCCTAGGGGGGCCTTTCCTTCCCATCTCCAGTGGGCAAAGATCCAGGACCGAGGGGTCTTGGAAGCACCCTCTGAATGTGAAGGTCTGTGCATGTTCGTGCTGTGCCAGCTTAGTCGCCTTAGGGTGCAGGGCCTGTGTGTCCCCGGCCTCCTGTCCCCAGCTGGACTCCACACCCAGCACAGAAGCTTCCCCTTCCCAGTTGGACCTTTCTGAGTCAGCCGGAGGAGAAAGCGGTCAAGGAAGGGGACACAGGATGGCTTGATCTTTTAGGGATCGGTCCCAAAGACTTTTCCCAACTCAGCATTTTACTTGCAGGGTAAGAAAGAAAACATGCGTTAGGAAGTTGTCTCCAAGAGCCCCGTGTGAGGAATGAAAGAACCCTCCTCATTGTTTGCGGTGACGCAGGGAGGTGGCATGATTTCCTATGAAGAACGCAGCCCAACCCACTGTTTGCCTCGGAATTTGTGTACCAGGAAAAGTTGAATTGCGTATAAGAATTTTAATGTCTAATCATGACCCCATGGTAGAGGAGTTCAGAAAAGCAATCGTATGGACTTAGGAAAAGATTTTAGCAGAAAATTTCCCATTGGGGAAACTCTGCAGGTATAAATCCTTCGTGTACCAGAGCATTGGCACTCTTTCCTGAAAGCAGAGTTTGGGATGTGGCTGGTACGGGGCTGACTGGCGCTTCACTTGGCAAAGCGTGTCTGTGCCACCAGTGCCACCAATAATAGCATTCATGGGAACCCCCCGCATGTGCCCCCCTGGTGCCGGTGTCCCCGGGGGGCTGCCAGGTTTGCTGTTGGAAGCCTGACTCCAGACCCACCTCAGCTACTTGCTAACTCTGAAACCGCCAAGAAGTCAGTCCCCCTTCTCTGAAACTCATCTTCCTCACTAACAAAATGGAGGTACATGTACCTACTTCTGTAGGTGGTCGGGTGGCCCTCGGCTCCTAACACAGCACAGGTCATGTTCTCCCGCCAAAACCTCCCAATATGGCACGACTGCCCACCATGAGAGGCTCTGGGGTGGCCAGACTTAGGAAAGACCACCTTTCCCAGCAGCCCTCCCCCTCTCCCTCAGCCCAGTAGGAGCTGGCACAGGGGAACAAGGATTCTGGACTTGCCGGTGGGCTCAGCCCCAAGGTGACAGCATGGGAAGGAGGGTCGGTGAAGCAAATCCTGAACAGCTATGTCCTTTGGGAGATAAGGATGAAAGGGGCTGGAACGTATGGGGTCACTCGGGTCACTTTGCCATGCAACCCCTTGCCTGAGCAAACAGAAGGTGTTTTGACTTAGAAAGACAACTCAAAGCTGCCCCAGTGCAGTGGGGTCAAGATGACTGGGCCAGAGTCTTATGCAGCTAGGGAAGGGGTGCCAGACGTGGTGGGGGTTACACCTGGGCATCCGGCCATCCTGGGGCACCTGGTTTTCCGCCCCTCCCTTAGCACAGGCAAGCTGCGAGGACAGAAGCTCTGGTTTCCAGACGCGAGTCAGCACACTTGGGTGACCCCGAGGACCCTCAGACAGTGACTAAGTGCCCCTCCCAACACGCAGACAGAGCCTCGACTCAGAGATTTGGGTAATTAATGTAATTCAGGTAATTAATTGGCCTGATTTGGTCTCATTTGTGCTATACAGGTCTTGCTAACACTTGAGATACAATTAGAGGTTGTTATATGTTTCCCTATCGACCCACTTGCGGGAGACTCCTTCTGAGTTTACCTGGCGGGACGTGAGTGACTTCATTTGGTTTGTGGAGTAAAATGCAGTGTCTGGATTTTCAGCCCTGTGTTGTGTGGGTAACAGTAGCCAGTAACTAGACAGGAAGCCATGAGACCGGCTTGCGGTAATTTCTACGGGACACAGGCAGTTAGGCTAGACCGTCTTCCAAACCCCATCTCTGTTAGTCTGCTGGGGCTGCCACAACACAGAACCACAGACCTGGTGGCTCGATAGGCAGAAATACATGGCCCCATGGTCCTGGAGGCTAGAAGTCCAAGACCAAGGTGTCAGCAGGGTTGGTTTCCCCTGAGGTCTCTCTCTGTGGCGTGTAGATGGCCACCTCCTCCTTGTGTCCTCACACGTTTTTTCCTGTGTGTGTGTGTCTGGGCCTCAGTCCCCCCTCTTATACGGACACCAGTCTTTTGGGATGAGGGCCCACCCCAGTGAGGTCATTTTCACTTAATTACCTCTCTAAAGATCCTGTCTCTGAATCTATTTACATTCTGAGATACTAGGGGTTAGGATTTCAGCATATGGGTAGGTGGGGACAAAACTCAGCCCGTAACTCCATGTAATCCCAAGATTCAGAGGTTCTCTGCTGCCAGCTCCCCATGCCCTAGATGTGACATTGTTCTCTCCTGGGCCTCAGTTTTTCCATCTGCTCTGCCTCCCGCAGTTGGGAGGCACACTCACCTAACGCACAAGAAAGTGCCTTGTCGGCTACCTCGCTGTGGTCCCAGGAGTGACAGCGCCCTGCCTGGGGGGTGTTTTGGAAATCCGTGGGTTCATGCTTTGGCTGTCACAATAGATGGGGGACCCCACAGCACTTAGTGGGCAGGAGCCAGGGAACGGTCCTGCTTTGCAAGGGATGGTCCCACACCATTAACTGTCCTCCGTCATTCGTTACTTGCCAGTATCCTCTTTTTTTTTCACATAGGTGAGAAAATAACCCATATCGCCCAAACCTAGCACCTAATTCTGTTTTACCTGTAAGCTCAAAATACTTCTTTTTGCAGAGTTTAAATGTACGCCTTCTGCAAAGGTACTGCCAGGCAAATCAAGGGAAGGTTGTACCTTATTCTTTTTTTTATCCTCACCTGACGACATGCTTAGAGAGGGGAAGGGAAACAGAGATAGAAAGAGAGAAACATTGATGTGAAAGAGAAACATCAATTTGTTGCCTCTTGCATGTGCTCTGACTGGGGACTGAACCTGCAACCCAGGCATATACCCTGACCTGGAATCAAACGGGCAACATTTTGGTTTATACGGGACAACGCTCCAACCAACTGAGCCACACCAGCTGGGGCAGTTAGTTGTGCCTTATTTTGTTTGGAACTTTATCAAACATTATTCACCACTGTAAGTGTAGAAAACACACTTTCTACAGCACACATTTAGAAAACAGGTCTCTAATGCAACACCGTTCACGGCACTTTCCGCGTCAGTTCTACACACGCCGGTTTGCACAAGCAGCCCCCTCCCCATTCTGGTGGGACACGCACGTGTCTGCCTCAGATGTCTCCTAGCAGAGTTGTGAGATACATTATCCTAATTTCCTTTGCTCGCATCCCTTCCACCGCAGCCAGGCATTATGTATTCTCTTGAAACAGTGAGTTGGGTAGCTATCTTATCTATGAGTTTCATTTAACAATATTAAAGGGACTGATCAATCTATTTAAGTGGGGCTATAACATAGGGGCTGAGAAAGTCTCTAAGGCACTACTCGAGTGCCAACTTTTGCTGGGCCGGTCAGCAGTGGCATTTTGGGTATTCTGCACCTTTTTAGCCTCCTGGCATCGTGGCCCCTGACCCAGCCAGGGGAGATCAGGTTGCAGGGGGGATCAGGTTGCAGGGGTGCACCCTCAGAAGGAAGGGAGCTTCTTCGCTTTTGTCATTTCTCCTACCTCTAACATGGGTCTCTTTAGATAGTCTGCTTTAGACAACAGCGTTTGTCACCTCCAGGCCTCTGGACTTCTGTCACCCTGCTGCCCTGAACAGGGAGCCCGTGGGTGTGGGGCTGGCGGCTGAAAGAACAGCTCCTTGAGCCCGGCAACCTGTGTCAAGCAGTTGGCAACAGCCTGAGAAGCCAGGTCACCTGGAGGCCCCGGCTGGGACAGAAGTGTGGCAACTGGCTCGTCACCTGTGACATCACTGCACAGGGCAGGGCATCGGTGCAGTCTGTACCCGGGGGCTGGCCCACTTGATGCCCTGGCCACTTGTTTGCCACTTGTTTGTGTTCAGCTTCACTCCCAGCCTGGGCCCGGCCCCTCCCCAGCCCTGGGGCCACGGCTTCATTAGTGGCACAGCACATAAATGAGGTCTGGCTCCCCTGGGGTGGCCACCTCCCCCAGGCGCTGCCACAGAGCAGGCGGATCTTGCCCAACCTCCCTTCCAGGCCCAGGTTACTTTTTCCCGGCTTTTTGCTCCAGGTGACATGGGAAGT
This sequence comes from Artibeus jamaicensis, assembly GCF_021234435.1. Lineage (NCBI taxonomy): Eukaryota > Metazoa > Chordata > Mammalia > Chiroptera > Phyllostomidae > Artibeus > Artibeus jamaicensis. The sequence goes on along the minus strand of NW_026521831.1, from coordinate 8,808,823 downwards.
CCACCAGAGAGAGGCCTCTAGGCATTTGACCAGAAAAGGGCTGTTCGCGCCCCCCCAAGGCAGCTCTGCATCTGCTGTACCTCGTGAAGCTCCGTTTTCCACGCCCCCTCCTCCAGGTCCTGCTCCACAGCCTTCAGCTGAGAGCCCCCGACCCAAAGCCATGTCCCTCCTCAGCACCCGCCCCACCCTGCAGCTGTGCCCCAGCTTCTACAGAGAAATTCCTCAATGCATGGACCCCCCACACACCATGGACCCCCCACACACTGGTGCTTGTCAAATGCATGTTCCCAGGTCCCACCATGGACCTACTAAGCCACAATTTCTTGAGGTACAGCCCTGGAATCAGTATCTTAATATGACCTCCCTCGGTGATTCTGTATCCTTCAAATCTGGGGAACTTTGACCTACAGAATAAAGGCCAAATGTTTTTATGGCCCCCATTGCCTTCACAGCTGCAAGGTGGTCTACCTGTCCAGCCTCATTATTCATAGCCAGACGCACATTGAACTTGTCAGTGCTCACGTGCATCGTGGGCCCCACCCCTTCCTGGTTCCTTTGCCTGCACTTGTTCTTCCTTCTTCCCAGAACTCTCCCTCCTTTCTCCCTTGCAAACTCCTAAACATCTTTGAAGACAAGATCACAGAGTGGCCCCTCTGGAAGCCTTCTCTGACTCCCTCCTGCTGGGTATTAGTTTCCAATGCACAGCATCATAATCATGATTATAGCATTTTTTTCCTTAAAGATTTTATTTATTTATCTTTAGAGGGGAAGGGAAGGAAGGGAGAGAGGGAGAGAAACATCAATGTATGGTTGCCTTTCGTGCGTCCCCTGCTGGGAACTGGCCTGCAGGGAACCTGCCTGCAACCCTGGCATGTGCCCTGACTGGGAATCGAACCGCGATTGTCTGGTTCGCAGGCCCGTGCTCAATCCACTGAGCTACACCAGCCAGGGCTATAGCACTTCTGCTAGAACCCTGTTCTGGGCTCTTCCCTTCACTCCACTGGCAAGCCTCCCCTCACCCGCACGCCGTCAGCCCCTGGAGGTAAGCAGAGTGAGTGTCTTATGTATCTTTAAAACCCCGGCAACTCACACCATTCCTGGCCCGTAGTGGGTGCTCAGTAAATATGTGTGTAACTTTAAGTGGTCTCTTGCACTAATTTCCTATCTCTTCTTAATTTGGCTTCTGCCTCAGGCTGTTGGGCTTCATTTAAACCTCGGTCATTAGAAAGCAGTTCCTTTGTTTCTTCTGCATAGTTCAGATTTAGCCGCAGAGATTTATTTCTCCAATAAACCCATGCTCTCCAGACAGCCACGTGCCTCGGCTGCTCCCGCAGAGAAGCAGGAGGGAGTGACAGGATGGCCCTGGAACTCTTGTGCTGAAGGAGGGACCCGGGAAACTTCTCTCAGGGTCATTGCCAGGCTGATCAAGGTCACTTCCCTGGCCTTTGTCTCCTGGGTTTGCAGGGTTCAATGAGATTCTTTAGGGGAAAGAAAACCTCAGGATTCTTTTCTTTGATCTATTGACTGGTTTAATTTTTAATATGAAAAAAGTCCATCTCAGTTCATGTGCTGAAGGGGTGGCTAACATCAGGGAAAGGAGAGAGGATGGGTGGGCTTGTTAGCAAACCCTAATAGACTCCAAATTCCAAACTCCAAAAATGCAGGCTGGGGACATTTCTGGGCACCCACGACTGTTGGAGAATTTCCGCCTGCCATGCATCCACATTTGTAAATGTGGATAGAAAGTCAGCCTTAAGAGGTGGAGTGGAAACCCGGCTGCCATCTCCAGCATGGGTCGCTGCCTTTCTGGTTTTCCTGGTTGAGAATTTTGTGTCTCTGTGGACTCCTCTTCCGAAACTGCTTTCACAGATGCCCACTGATGGGCCGGAGAGGCTGGCATGGTCTCTGCCACCTTATTGGCAGCAGAATGAAGAGACTTGGAAGGGGGCAAGGATAGCGAACACTAGACAGACTCTGGCTGAGTCTGAGTCGGACACAGATAAGACGGCCTTGCTCCCTGATTCTGAAACTGCCAGGGGAGAAGGATCTTTGAAGGTCACCTCGTCCAACCCCTCCTCTCTATGCCCGAGTTCCCTTTGTGACATTCCCAGCAAATGATGATTCTCTAGCCCTTGTACAATTGCTTCCAGCACCAGAGAGCTCATTACCTTCTCAGGCAGCCCGCTCCAATTTCGGGTTGCTCCGCCAGCCAGCTTCCCCATATGTTAAGCTGGCATCCCCATCTCTGTCACTTCTACGGGGTGGCCTTGCTTGTGCCTGCTTGTGTCGTGTAGAGAAAGTCTTCAAAGATTTGAGGTTTTTCTTGGCTCGCACTAACCATTTCCAGTTCCCGAACACTCCCCCTGTGGGTGATGGGAACCCACATTACTTTTACTTTTTCCCACATAATGGAGGTATTCGGATAATGAGCCGTGTGGGGAGCGCTCCCAGGCGGAATAGTTCACTTAGTTCTCCCCAGGATGGGCACACAGTGGCCGTCCACAGCCCTCTACTTCCAGGTGGCAGCTGTCACTATCTCATGAGTTGGCACAAAGCTGGGCACGTAGGGGGACTCAATAAATATTTATTGGGTGGATACACGGATAGGTGGATAAATGAATGGATTAACAGGTAGGTGGTTGAATAAATAAATAGATAAATGGATGAGTGAAATTATGACTCAGTAAGTAGAGGAAGCCAACTTAGAAATATTTACATCAATCAGTCAATGTCTGAAATTTCTTCTATGCCAATAGTGTGCTGGGCAGAGGGGAAGAAGTACTGGGGCAAACACGAGGTGTTTATGAAGCAGGACAGATATCACCTCTGTGCCGAGGTGGACATAAGCTGGGCCCAACCCCCTGAAAACAGTCTCCTCCCTCTCAAAATCTGATGTAGCAGCTTGTGTCGTATGGCAAGTCACCAACAGCATACACCTGGCCCTAGAAATTTCATCCTGTGGCTTAGGATTGAAAGAAGTTGGAGCTAGAAGAGATAGGAGTGATCAGTTAGTCAAACCCGCTCTCTTAGATCAAGGACCTGGGGACAGAATGTCTTCTCCACAGTCACACACGGAATTGGTGCCATAGCCGATTCTGAAATCTCTGTCTTTTCACTCCCAGGCTAGTGCCTCTCCCTGGTAAGCTTTCTTTGCTCAGAGATTAATTGTTTTAATCCACATTTCTTATGTATTTGCTGAAAAGCGTCTGCTTTGCATTGACCTTACAGAACGTGGATGGCTTTGGATTTCAGCATTCCAAAGACATCATTCATTCACTCGCTCACTCACTCACTTGCTCACTCTCCATCCAGCCACACTTTGGGAATATTTGTTACACCCTGTGCTAGGCTTTGGGGGTAGATGGATGGGGCATGGCCGCTATCATGGAAGAGTCTAGCAGAGGAGAAAGACCCATAAACAAGCAAAAGGCAATGCAGTCAGGCTATAAGACCGGTGTGAGTACCTAGAGGAAGAAATAGCTATGTGCTTGGGGACACAAGAAAGGCCCCTTAAGCTTGGCAACACCTAAATGGGTCTTGAAGGATCAGTAGGAGTTTGTTGATGGATAAGCAGGGGAAGGCATTTAAAATGGCGAGAAGCTTGAAAAGATTCAGTCTCAGCTACAGCTCAGGGTGGAAGAAGCAGTGTGGAATGCAATGCCCTTGTGGACCAGGGCCACCGGTCTACAGGTCCTCCATGGCCCAAGGGTGGTGTGGGATGGCCGTAGCAATTCCACAATTATTTGTTCTTGTGTCCTGATAAACATGCTGGTCAGAGAACCCCTAGAAATGAGTCTATCTGGGGGAGAGTTCTTTCAAAACATCATTATAACATAGTGGTTAGGAAATAAACCATAGTCTCCTAACTAGTTGTGGGAAGTGCAAAGTTTTGCAGAGAGTATTTAGATTGTTTGGCTTTCACTTTGACTCTCACTATTAAGGATAAACAATGCTCCGTGTGTATACTCTAAATAACTTCCAAGTTAGTCTTTTATGTAAGGTTCGCAATTGGAAGCCTGGGCAGAGTTGAAGAGAATGTATGATCTAAATTTAAAGACAGGCCAGATGCGACCTGTGGTCAATTTTCAGCGGCCGTTGTGCTCTTGGGTTGCAGAAACATTAGGGAAGGCTTGTAAACTACCTAACAGGGCACTTAAAAATCTAATGCGTGAGAAACACAATACTGCTGTTCAGGAGCCTTGATGGAGGTGGGAGGGAGCCAGAGAGGTAATTTGTGTAATAAATCTCGTGAATTCCCATTACTTTTTTTTTTTCAGACAGGCTAAAAATAGAAGCCCCAAATAAATATTAGATCAGAGGTAGAAAAAAGAGAACGATGATTGGGAGTGAATTGCTCGATGGCCTAAATGGACAATACAGAAAGGAGGACCAGAGGTTACAGGCATGGTAGGGACCCCGCCATGTTTTCTAGGGAGTCATGTTTGGTTTGACAAAACTCCCAGAGGGGTGGTTGGGAAACAAACGTTGCCATGTGGCCTAGAAACCAATCAAGGTAAACATGGTACAAGCCCAGGGAAGTATGAATTCAGTACCTGCGTGGATGATGTCTCTTTCATATTCATGAACTGACCTCTTTATGCTCCCTGATGGCCATGGCTGAGAGTATCTCAGTTCTGATACCTCAAACCATCGGCTCCCTCTCCCGTCATGCATCTGTCCACTCTTCTAATGACCACCAAAGACCTCCTTATTGGTTCTGCCAGCGGACGCTTGTTTTATTGTATTTTCTGCTGCTGCACGCAACCCTGCTCCTCAGCTCTCCTTCCTTGGCAGGTGCCTCTCAGCCTTCAAGATGCCTGCATCTCATACCCTCTCCCACTTCTCATCCCCATGATCACAGCGCCCTTTGCTGGCACTTGGGCTTGTATTGTTTTTTTAAATTATTCAAGAGTTTCACATTTAATAACATTAACAATAACGCTAAATGTATTTGGTGATCATTTAAAATGGTATAGTTTTAAATCATTGAAATTAAATAATGTATAGTCAGGCTTCTAAGTATAATTCAGCCAATGTTAGTATTTTAAATATTCTTTTTAAATTTAAAGCCAAACATTTTAAACTCACCATAGTCTAGTTTCAGGAGCATTTTTGTGGTTTGAAATGTTGAAACCACCAAATGCTTTGCATACTGTCATTTCAATTTTTTAAATGAAAAGTCAAGTTTTCATCACTGACTGTCAATAGTTCTGCTTTGAAACAATGTGAAATAAATGAACTTGAACATTGACATCCCTCCAGGGCTGGCCTTCACTCTCTGGTCATCTTACTCCACATTCTTGGGGCAACTCTGAGAGCCCCAGACCTGCCTGCACCCAATCTGTGTGTTAGCCCCATGTTTTCAAGCTCCTTCTAGATCTGTGCTGCTCAACATAGTCGTCACTAGCCACACATGGCTATTTAAGTTAAAAATCTTAAAATAAAATGTAGCATTTGGTTCTTCCTTTACACAAGGCACATTTTAAGGGCTTGATAGCAGGGTATGGCCACTGTGTTGGAAAGCGTAGCTAGAGAATACCACCATCAGTGCGGAAAGCTCTGTCGGACAGCGCCGTCCTATCTACGGCTGCCTGGACATTCCGCCAGCACCTCAGCCCCATCATGGTCCAGGCAGATCATCTGAAGAAGAATGGTGTGCATGGAAAGGGTGACCAAGAGAAATAAGGAAGGGAAAAAACTGACCTTTCCATTTTAAGTATCATAAAATCTGTCTCAACAGGCTGAAATAAGAAAGTGGCTGCAGGCCAGGTCCTCAGGAGAGGGTGTGTGAGAGGCAACTGAACATTGATGTTTCTCTCCCTCCCTTCTCTTCTGTCTGAAAATAAATAAATAAAATCTTAAAAAAGAGAAAAAGAAAGAAAAGGAGTTTATTGAGCCATGTAACTAAGTGGTCCAAAAGAAGAGTGAGTTTGGCGTGAGGCTTTATTCAGCAACGCAAGCGATGCTCTGGGAGAGCATCTTTGATCTCTCTTCGCTACACCCATGGTGTTGACTTCATCCAAAAGCCAGCACCTCTTGTGGAAGCAAGGTGGCTTCCGGCAGCTCCCAAAGCAGTGATCTTGCTCTCTCCTGTCCAAAGAAGAACAGAGTCTTTGACTTAGCATTTTCAGTGAAAGTCTTGAGACCCACTCTGGTTGCACTGGTTCAGGCTGCCTGCCTTCTCTGAACTAATCGCAGTGGTGAGGGGCATGGAAGCACTGACTGGCTTAGTCCCGTGGTCCGTCCCTGGAGCTGGAGTCATTTGGAATAAGCTTTTTCTGACCCAGATGCAGAAACTGGGAGTTGCAGGGGAGAGAGAATGTGGGTGCCGAGGACATACCCACAGATGTCTGATGGAAAGAGTGTGGCATGACTTTAAAGGGAGATTGAAAAGTGGAGTTTACATTGAACTTCCTTTTTTTTCCTTCAAGTTTTAGAATCAGGACCTAGGTACTTTGGGGTGACTGGGAGAAAGTCAAGCAGTAGCTGCAGTGGGACCGTGGTTCTTCCGTGTGACCCACCACAACTCAGCACAGGACAGGGCCCTTCCCACTCCACGTCCTTCCCATAGAAGGCTTCTCTCAGCCGAGAAATGATGGCATTTTCCGGCGGGCCCAGAGGCCCCGCAAATGGAGTTGTTTTTTCAAAGCCAAAATAGAATGGGGAGTATATGCATTGCCTATTTACTGCGATCTGTATTTTTTTTCCCTCAAATTGGGGAAAGAGATACAAAGAATCGGGAGGGAATGAAAGCAGAAGTGATCATGGAAGAGAACACAGAACATGCAGCCCCAGTGTAGACCCGGTGGAAGGTGAAACTGCTTCTATAACTGCACAAGAAATTCTGGTAGATGCCCAAGTGGGAATGGACAGCTTTTCTATAATTTTTCTATTGCTTTATTTTATTGTTTGCCAATAATCCATGTCACCTGGAAGGAAAGTGCTGTTTTTCTCAAAGTTCTGGCAAAAAAATGCACTTCAAGTTGGGGGACAGAAGTTTAAAAAAAAGAAGTTAAAAAAAGCCCTGTCTTTTTTTTTTTTTTTTAGCAAGTATGAACTAAAACAAGTACTCAAGTGGATCAGACCAAAACAGCTTTCTTTTATAACCATGCTTAATGAGCATCTTCAGTGTGGAGTGAAAGCACCGAAAACCCACGAACAAATAGTTACTTCACTCAGAAAGCCTTTCAAACCCTGCGTAGCTCTAAGTATTTGTCACAGCTGGAGGGGCTCCAGTGGAGGGGCTCCAATGTTCTCTTGGTAACGTGGTGCTGGGAAAAACTGGTTAGTGCATGTTGAAATTCCCTCTTTGCAGAAATGCAGAAAAATGTTTTTCTCTGAAGTTGCCTAAGATTTTTCTTCAAAGCCAAAACAGGTGAAACATGTCCATTGTGGGAACCAGTCCTGAAAATCACTTACGAAACTCTGGGAAAATAGGGGGCAGGTGCTGTTAGGTGTTAAACTGCGTTTCCCCAAAAGATATGTTGATGTCTAACCCCCCAGAACGTGTGAATGAGAACTTATTTGCGAATTAGGTGTTTGCAGCTGTCACCAAGTTCGGATGAGATCATGCCAACTCGGGGGGGGGGGGGGGACACCTGGTCCCACTGGTGACTTTATAAGGAGACATCCTTTGTTTGGACACAGGGACACACCCAGAGAGAGCACGGGACGCTGGAGGCAGAGGACAGAGAGGTGCAGCCGTAATCCAAAGATCCCCAAGGATTGCCTGCCACCACCTAGAAGCTAGAAAGAGTCAGGAAGGATTCTTCCTTAGACCCTTCTGATGGCACATATTCCTGCTAACACCTTGATCTTGAACTTCTGGCTTCCAAAACCATGAGGGAAGCAATTTCTGTTGTTTTAAGCCACCCAGTTTGTGGCACTTGGTTATGGCGGCCCAAATAAACTCAGAGCCCCACGGGCCCTAAGGTCTAATCTCAGACAGAGCAAGAGTCCGTCCCCTCCCTGGCTCTGCAGACAACACCGTTTCCTGAACTGCCGGACCAACTCGACGTGACCTCACAAATACGCAGCTCCGCTGCCGTGTTACTTTTCTGAGCCCCAACAGTGAAGAACCTTCAACCTTTGGATCTGAGCCTTACCAACCAGACAACACAATTTAGAAAAGAGGAAATTTGGCAAGAGAAACAAACAAGATCTGGTTTTTCTGGGCACAAATTCACTCCTGAGCCCAAGAAAACCTGCATGTTCTGGTAGAAGGGCATTGACGCCCAGGCTTGCTGCTGAAATGGGATTATGAGGCCCTTGGACAAGACATTTCAGCCCTGGGAACCTCAGGGTCCTCATCTGTCAAATGGGTCTACCCCGCCCTGTCGATTTCTCGGGGTTGTTCGGGGATCAAATGAGAGAGAATGTGAGCGAATCAGTCTGAAGCAGAAATTGCATACATGTGTAAGGCACTGATTTCACGAGGGTGGCCATGAAACCCCGCTGCTTTGTGAAGGAGGGAGAGGCTGCTGGGATTCAATACCAACGTGTTTCTCAGGCAGAGCTCAGAACGGAGGCATCTGCTCAAGGTCAGCCAGGACAAGCAGAGATCCACAACTAGAGCTTGGGTGTCTAAAACAGAACGCTCTGCCCTGTTCCTGTTTTCTCACTGAAACATCTCTCCCGACCCCAACCAGCCTTGCACGTTGCTTCTCTAAATCACTTTTATAATGTGGGAAATTTCTGCCTCTACTTCTCTCTCTCTCAAGTCCTGTCCCTCTCTCTCTGCCCTTCCCTTCCCCTCGTCCTCTCTCTCCCTTTCAAACCCTATTTTTCCTTTGAAAAGTTTCAAGAAGAATGAATTCCGTGTCCTCAGACAAGGCTTCACATAAAGAGCTCACTATGCACTTCAACAGAAATGATCTCCTTTGAAGCATCTCTACTTTAATCTACTACGTGGCAGGTTTTTGTGGTGGTAGAACAAAATGACACAATACTCTTCAAACTAAAAGGCTTATTAAGTGGCATTGAGAAAATCTTGCAAGTTCCTCTTTTTACCTGCCTCATAGTTGGGGGCTTAATTAATTGAGGGAGTTTAAATAATTTTAAGAGGATTTGATTATTAATACTAATCAAGTACTCCAGGAAAACTGTTTCAACTCTTGCTGGGGGTGGGGGGATAATTATCATCTCTGATATTGTTGGGATTTAAAAAATACATCTTGGCTGAGTTAAAACATTGTTCTCTCTGATGCATATGTCTCAGTGGGTTTGGGGCCGATGTACACCTGAGCCAATAGCCTTTCATGGCAGGTAGGGTCACAGCAGGTGACCCTAACCTGGGAGAACATCTCTTTCATCTGAGGTCCCTTGTGATGCAATGAAAAGCTTGATTGTTTCTGGGGGCCCCTGTTTCAAGACCTGATTACAGGTATGGGGGAGAGACAATTACAGTAGATCATGTCCTGTCCTCTCAACTGCCACCTAGGCTAGAAACCCTCCATCCCTTCTGAGCTGTGGGACTTCAGAGAAGCATGTGGGTCACCGGGTTCCCACTGAGGGATGTGAGAGCATTGATTGATTCCTGCTCGGGCCTGTGTCTCCCACACAAGCAAATGAGTGTGGACAGCCTTGAAGTCAAATCACAAAGCTCTGTGCAGATGGGAAGGACTATTCTCAGTGTAGTAATGACCTTAGACCTGAATGGAATGAGGTATAACCCTTGCACTATTATTGCTTTCTTTGACTTAAACTTCAAATGAGTCCCCAGCTCACCCTTTGTCAGGACCTGGCTTTGACAGCTGGCCTTTGTCAGGAGCTGGTCTCATTATGATCCAATGAGACCACTTCTATCCTCCTGAGATGCCCTCTGCCATTGACTTGCACCGACCCCAAAGCAAGTGAAGCTCTCCTTCAGCAAACCCAGTCCTTCGATCCCCCGGGGGTCTGCTGCTCCTGTGGCATCTCCGTTCCGAATCGTGGAAGGCAGAGCCTTAGAGGACCAAGTGAGGGGGGCCTGCCCTCACCGCTGACATCTTGGGCTTCCGCTGCTACTCCAGCCATGAGTAGAAACTCACCTGTGTCCAAACCGCTGCCACCTACTGCACTGTGATTTCTCAGGGATGGTGGTGACCACCCTTCTCCACATGTCACCAGGAAGGTCAGAACAGAAAAGAGCTTGACTCCAGGGTACACACCTTTCTCTCATCAAACGGATTCTCTTTTCCAAGGGCTGAAGAGACAAGGGGGAGTGTGCCTGGCTCTGGGAGGGAGGACACTCTGGGCTTGGACGTGGCCTTCCCTGTGCAGGGGAGGACGGTGCTCTGCCCACCAACCGAAGCCCTCACTCTCCTCCATTGGCACCCTGCTTTGTGGAGCTGGTGCGGGGAGAAGTGACGGGGACACAGCGGCCCTAGGAAGATTTGGGGCGATATTCTGTAAGCAGTCCTCCCACAGGGGTCTTCACTCCTGTGTCCACCGGTACCCTCGGTGCGACCTCAGTCGGCAGCTCTGGTCCAGCATTTTCTTCTGTGCAGTTCCAGACTGTGAGCTCTGTTACTAAATTTATCCAATCAAGACAGGCATATGGGTCACCCTGGAACCTGTTCGAGGGGGCAGGAATGGAACCTGGGCAGGAAATATAGGTTTCCATGGGCTCCCCAGTCAGAGCATCCGTCCCGTTCTTCCGGATTCCCCGGACAGAAGCCTGGGGGTTGGGCCAGCTCCTCCCTCTTCTCCCACTTCCCCTTGTCTCTTCAGCCAGAAACTGCAGTCCATTCACCTCCGACGTTTCTTCCAAGTCCATGGCCTGGCGTCTGGCCCACGGTCGGGCCTCACCTGGCTCCCTTTGTCTCATTTTCCTTCCTAATCAGCTCTCTTCAATCCATCTTTCCACACAGGCTGGGCAGTGGTCTCTTTAAGAGCAAATCTGGCCACGTCACTCACCTGCCCCAGACACCCTGAGGAGCCTGTTACTGTCCCAGGAGATACCAAACTCGGTGGTCAGACCGCAGAACTGCCAGCTGCCTCTCCAGGGGCAGGCGAGCCCCCCCCTCGCGCTCTCTTCTCCCAGGTCACTGTCACTCCTCAATCCAGGGGGCACCTCCTTTTTTCTCAGTGTAACATTTCTGAAATCCAGACATGTCTAAAATGGATGTATGTGCTTAGTGTTTTGGTTTTCTCCCTGAGAAAGTGTTAAGGAACCCTTGGTGCCTCACATAATCAATAGAGCACTGGGTTTGAGGAGCCCGCAGGACAGGTGGCGGGGGGGGGGGGGCACGCTGTTTGGCGAGTCCGGCGGGACACGGAAAGAGGTGATGTACTCTGGGCTTCGGACTTCAGTGCCCCCAAAAGCAGAGTGGAAGGATCAAGTTGGTGTTTTGGCAAGATCTTTCAGGAAGTCCCATGATGAATGGGTTGGAAAACAATGAGAATTCGAGGGGGACAGGAAGGAGAACCAGACCTTTGAAGCAGAAAACTCTAGAAGATGCTTCCCAGATGGATGTTAAAACCATGACCAGTTAATGAACAGTTGGTGCGGGACATGGATGGGCAAACTCTTTCTTTAGGGGGCCAGAGAGGAAATATTCTAGGCTCTCGGGCCATTCTGTCTCAACCACACAGCTTGTCTCAACTGTGTGAAAGCGGCCATAGACAGTTTGTAAGAGAAAGGGTGCGGCTGCGTTCTAGTAAAACTTTACTTGTAAAACTAGATGGTGTTCCAATAAAACTTTATTTATAAACAATATGGCCTATGGGTCTTAGTTTGCTGGCCCCTGATTATGGCACAGTGATACCCTGCATCTTCTTACCCAGAATTCGTCAGCAGCTAGAATTTAGGATTTCCGCACTGGGAATCAGGCAGGGTCCTCAAGGGACATTTTGAAGGCAAAAAGGCCCATGAGTAAAGGTGCAAGTGGCATAAGGGAACTGACAAGGGACATTGTGCTTCCCCAGGAAGGCACAACAGCAGGAAGCCGTCACCACCCCACCCACCACCCGAGGCCTGAAGGTGAGGCTACACGAGAGGCGTGAACCAAGGTCAGAGGAACACAGAGAAGGGCCCAGTCCTGACAGGTCCAAGGGAAGGCTTTGCAGCAGGGGCGGTGTTGGAACAGGTCCTTGAAGGGTAGAGAAGGTTTTTTTCTAGGAAGAGGAAGCAGTTTGAGCCGAGGCACAGGGGTGAATGTGGTGTGTTCGGGGGCAGAGCAAGGGGCTCAGGCAGGAGAGCTCAGGAACTGACCAAGTGAGGGGTGGGTGGACCGCAGCTGAGATGAAGTGAGATCGGAAAAGTCAAGTGAAGGGCACAGCACCTCCTGCCAAGACATCCAAGTCTGATTCTGAAGATGCAGAGGCCTGAACAGAGACAAATAACAACTGATCCCTAGACCCTGAATGCTAAGATTTCATTTTAAAATTTGAAAAAAAAAACAAAACAAAACACCCTTTAGACTTCTTTGTTCTGATCTTTACTTTGGCTTTGGCTCCAGGTAGGTCTCAGAAACCTACCCTCACCTCGCCAGCTCCTGTTCTGTTCAGCTGCTTTTTCAACTAAAACTGCTCTGCCAGCCATTAAATGTGACGTTAGGATCTCATTGTTCGATTTCTACTTATTGCCAACTGCAGTCGAGGGTTTGCACAATGAAAAATAAGAAGATGAAATTGTTTTCTCCTTGGAGAAATAATTTTGTGCACCTGCCATTTAGAAATTATTTCAAGTTCATGCTTCATGAAAAAAAGTTACAGATTGCTCCCCGGAATGGAGCCAATGTACCCGCCTGCAAACGACCTCCCTTGTGTCTGGGTGCGTTAGTAGTGGGAACATGCCTTTGGTGTGGCCTTGAGAAAGCGAATGAAGAACCATGAGTCAAGGTCATGGTTAGGGCATTCATTCATTCACTTATTAACTATTTGCTAACAATGAATTAAGTGCTCAGCAGCAGGCAACATGTACGAGGAAATATACTCGTGTGTATTGAAAAACACATCTTCCGCCCACGAGAACTGTGAGCTCCATGGGCAGGAACTTTGAGTGTCTGATTCACCGCTCCCTGTAACCGTACACAGCATGTAGTGTGTGTTTAGTGCAGGGCTGCCAGTCCCTATAACAGCCTCCAGAACACAGTAGGTGTGTGGGGGGCAGAGGTATTAATTAGTGTTCACCCAGTGAGTGAATAAAGGAACTAAAGCATTTATGTTGTAATAGAAAGAACACTGGAAACTTGGCTTTGACTCCTAGACTCTGATTATGCGCAAGCCAATTTCTTCATCTGTGAAGAAGACTGGCTGAACCTATTAAAAGTTAAGGCTCTGATCCTAATAATACTGAATATGTGCAGGTCTGTGCCATGTCCTCATGTAGCCTTATCTTTCTGGGTGGCAGAAAGTGATGTAACAAAATATTACGGATGTCATGCATTCTCAAATGTCGCCCTCCCCTCTCTGGGCCGCAGATAATGCTAATTGATACAAGAAACAGGGAACATTGGGAATCCAATAGAATAGACAGTAATGTGACGAATGAGTAATTGCTTTTTGCTTTTTCGTTGTTGGCATGGTTTTCATGAGCCAGGGGAACAGCGGAAGCCCTACCAACTCTCGCTCTGCAGCACACACATCCTGTGCCAGGGGATGGAACTTTCTCTACCCCCTCATTACAAAGTCAGCAAAGTGAAGCGGTCGGCAGAGAGCGTGGCTGGCCACCCCTCACCCCTTCGCTTTTTGGTCAAGTGAGTCCTGACAATGGTCAGCAGGCCCGCTCTTCCTGGGCAGTTAGAACAGTCCAGATAATAGGCCTGCAGACGTCAGCCCTGCATTCGCCGCTGACAATGGCCCCGTTCTGCCCGGCAGCATTATCCGAAGCCCACTCTGAAACAAAAGTGCCTTGAAACACATACGAATGTGTCCTCCCATCCCCAGCCCGGCTGGAAACTCGAAAAGATAAGCGAAACCAAGCTGGGCTATAATGAGAAGGGGGTTTTCCTGAGCGTGAGCCTGAGGCCAGCAGAACCTTAATTCATCAGCCCAAAGGCCGGGTGAGTTTCAGACTTGGGGACAGAGCCTGGGCGCCACATCCTGCCCGCCTCCCAGAGTTCCAGCTGATGTGGTCTCTCCCAGGCTCGGTCACACATGTAGGCAGAGGGGTATGTGACCTGAGATGTTTCCCAATGCCCTGTTTAAGTGAAAATGTCATCTTCTTTCCCCCTGATCATCTTCTGTGCCTGCAGTGTCCAACTGAGGCTACTCTATAGTGTTATTAGAGGCACTGGGTTCCTAGTATTTCTCTGTGAATTATAGAAGTAGTAGATGCTTGTTGTTGTCAGCATCATCGTCATCATCATCACCACCACTGGGTGCGCCTTTGACTACTATTTACAGTTACAAGGGGCTTTTGCTATTTTGCCACTTGCCCTTCGCTATACCTCTGTTGAGGGATAGGAGGCAGAGACTCCTGCATTTCTACAGAAGGAACCGGAGCCTCAGAAGGGTTGAGTGACCAGCTCAGAGTCATCAGCAAACACATTTGGGAACCAAAGACTCTCATGGTTGAGAGTGACTCCAAGCTCCCCTGGTCCCAGGCATTTGTCCCGCAGTATCCCGGAGAGACAGGTGCCTGTCTGTCTACTTAGGCGCTTCTGGCAACGAGCCCACTTTTTCGCCAGGTGACTGCCGCAGCCCACTGTCTGTTCGCCCTCCGTGTCTGTCGTTAAGTTACAGAACCCACGTCTTCCTCCCTGTATCTTGTGTACATCCAGTGCTCCGGTCCTCGCTGGCTGCAGGAATGGGTAGAGTCCTTCTGTGTGACCATCTTTCACATGTTTGAGGATAATTTCTATGGCTTTTACCTCCAGGTCTTCTTCTTCAAGCTAAATAATTCCCCAGAGTTTTGAGGCTAAAGCCCTTTTTTTAAAAATTTTATTTATTTGTTTATTTTTAGGGAAACATCAATGTGTGGTTGCCTCTCATGTGTCCCCTACTAGGGACCTGGCCTGCAACCCAGGCATGTGCCCTGACTGGGAATCGAACTGGCGACCCTTTGCTTCACAGGCCCATGCTCAATCCACTGAGCCATGCCAGCCAGGGCAACTGGCGTTCCTTTTTAAGTGAACTTAACCATGATATTCTACCTGTGGCCTGAGAAACAGAGCAGGACTGGTCCTAACACCCCCTTGGATGAGGGCCCTCATCCCTTGCATTAATGCCACCAGAACCTGCATAAATCCTTTTTTCTAGCCTTCACCTAGCATAATGGAATACAGGGGGGGTAAGATTTGATTAAAGAGGATCCTGGAATAACGAGATGCGGGACAGGTGAGAACTGATAGGAGGAAATTAAGAAAGCGTGGAGTGCCGCGGTGGAGAGGTTCCACTGGGGACGGTGCGGTGGGGACTGGGGGCTGCCGAAAGGGGCAGTCAGAGCTGGACTGAGAACAGGGGGCCTTGGCTCAGCCCCCCGGCCACTTTCTCCGCCTCCCTTGCAAGGCCTCGAGTTCAGAAACCACAGCTGCTGGCTGAGCTGCTTCAGTCCCCCGTCTTGTGTTGCCAAAGTGACGGGGGACCTGCGTAGCAGAAAGTGCCGGTGGTCCACCCAAATCTGTTCTCTCCTGCCATCAGTCACAGAGCTACAGCTGCCCAGGTGGCCACAAGACTAGAGATGACATTCCCCAGCCCACCTGGCAGATAGATGTGGCCGTGTGATGTCCTCACTGTGGACTATGGGCCGCTTGCTGGTCTAGGCCTCCAAAAGCTGGGCAGGGCTCCTCCATGCTCATCTCTGCCCTCCCCTCCCCCACCAGATGGGGTACAGGATGTGGCAGGGACCTGGTTTCAACCGTACCAAGGAGGCTAGAACCCAGCACAGTGGTTCTCACACTGCCGCTCAGCAGAATCACCTGGAAGGCTTATTCGCATTTCTAACCAACAGTTTGTAACAGATGCTGCTGCCGCTGGTCGTCTGTGAACCGTAACTGAAGAATATCTGATTCGAGGGTGCAGCCTAAGTTATGAGCAGGAGGTGGGCACAGCCAAGACTGGACCTCAGGCCTGGCTACGTAGGAGCACCTCTGAGAAATTCTTGAATCTAGCAGAGTGGGGTTCTGAGGGCAAAAGCCCACGTGTCTTGTCAAGTGGCCTGGAACGGGGTGAGCTGGGCCTTGGCCCTGCAGCGGAGGGAGGCTCTTTGCATCCCTGAGCCCATGAAGCAGGATCTGCCAACGACTCAAGATTTTGTTCCTTTCAATTCTTTGACGTTGGGCTCCACTCATTTGATGGGACCAAGGGGAGTCTCATCTCGGCCTTGGGGTGCCAGCCACCCCTGATCTGGGGTGGGGAGCTGCTGTTCCTCTGCCCACCCAGGGGGTCTAATGCGCGTCCAGCTGCAGGTCCCCCGTGCTGGCTGGCTGAGGGGACTTGGCAGGGCCGGCCAGGAGCAGGGCCCTCCTCTGTCCCCAGGCGCCGAAACTACTGTTCTCTGCACTTTCTGCATTTTGACCCAGTCATTTGTTTTATTCGTATCTGGATTCATCTGAAAGGGATTTTAAGGTAGATTTGTTTTTGAACCCTCACAAAAACCCCATGCAGTAAGGATTAGTGTTTCCGTTGCAAAGACCTTGAATTGCTGCTCCGAGAGGAGGCACAGCCCGAGGGTACAGCTCGCGGCAGAGCTGGGGTTGGAGCGTCCGTCCTGTGGATCCAATCGTGGTCTCTCTTCCCCCTTGATGGACTTTTTAAGGAAACCCTGAAGCATTTGATCCATCTGAAGAGTCTGTGTCATGTACAGGTAGCTTATAATGGAAGTCAATGAACGCCCCTGTGAACCCACCCCTCGAGCCCCCCCCTCCCCACCCCCGTGGGTCTCGCTGCTTCCAAAGCAGCCCTGCCAGCGACCTACGGGAACCACGCTGAGCAGAGACCATTATAGTTTTCATCCCGTGACGCACATGCCCTGGGAGGCAGGCATTTCCCCCTCAGCATACAGATGGGGAACTGAGGTGCTGGGCTCTCCCAGCCAGGCCAGGGAGGATGCGGAGGTGGAAGTCCACAGAGCCCAGGGCTTCCACGTCTGCTGCTTGTCACCTTCTGGGGACATTCTTGAAAATATGGATCCCTAAGCTCTGTCCCTGGCCTTACAGATTAGAATTTCCAGAGTTCCACCCCAGGGAGAAATTTCTTCAGATCTCCCCAGTGACTCTGATGCAGCTGACCCATGGACCTGGCTGGGGGACTGAAGCTTTCCAGCACCGGCCACACCACCACACCGCCATACCGAGTGCCTGGGGCTCAGGGGATGGAGCTGCAGAGGTACAGGCAAACCTACTTGACTTGACCTGCCCATGATCCTCAGTGGCCTGCAGCCCATGGGAGGGCCTCAGGGACCCCCCGACACAAACATGTGTGCCCCCCAGGCAGAGGGCACACCACCTCAAAGGGTGTCATCCCTCTATGACCAAGGTCACTTAATAAATAAGAATGAGACTTCGTAGCGTTCAGTGTTATTAAGGTAAAATGAGCCTATCGCGGGAGTGACTGAGGACTCTAATTCAGCATTCTACCAAGAAATCTGGCTGCCTCCCTGCTCTTGGCCACAGAGATGGCTGGGAATCCTGCAACTTCGGGGAAGGATCTGCATGCCACCCCCCATCAGCACTGCCTGGAGTCGGCCTCACCGGGGTCCGTGGAGTTGGCGGCAGGCCGTTTGGTTAACCCTGTGGTATGAAGTGATGCCTCTTTGCATCAACTGTCTGGGGAGCCCACCATTATCCGATAACTAGGTGCCGATATTATCGGTGTCAGGATCCACTGGCAAACCGTCCACACCCCTGTTCCAGAGGCAGAGGTGAATACGCACCTGTGACTCCCTCGGATTTGCCTGGGTGGCAACAGTGCATGTTATCACACAGCAGCTTTCCCGATGGTAACTGGGAGGGGGCGCAGCAGGTGGGCCACGGAATCTTCGATCCAGTAGGTCACCAGTCAATGAAGTTTGAGAACCATCAGCCAAAAAACATCAGCTCTTAGAACCAGGATGGACCTCAGCCCCAAGGTCAGGGAGCCTCAGACTCTGCCATGATCCTTGAACAAACTAGGCCCAGGAGACAGCTTCTCCAGTTTCTAAAGCGAAGAGCGGGCACGCGGACCGCGGTGGCCCGCCCAGCAGTGTGACATTTCCTGTGCAGCAGCCCCAGAGTGTAGCTTGTGCGTGTTAACATTGGACCATTTCTCTTCGTAGTTAGCTGCCTCCTCGCTTCGCCGTTGCCATGGCAACGCTTCTCAAACACCACTTCATACTCTGAATACACAATGTAAACAATCTGCAGTTGAACATTTCCCAATTTAGGGGCTTAAAGCCGGAGTCAGCAGGCATACCATCAGGGATAAGAGTGAGACTCCAATCCCAGGGAGCCACCTAGAAGTGGGGTGCTGGGGGTGTGGGCGGGATGGGGGGCACTCACTGACAGGGATGCCTGAGCCAGGCCTTTGGTGGACTGGAGGTCAAAAGGTCGCTTGCGGAGTCCTCTGCCCCTCCTCAAGTGGCTGTTTAGTACAAAAGGGGATCAAAGTCACTTACGGAACTGCCAGCGACTCCTCCAGGACTTAGAGATGAGGAGACTAAGGTTCCAGGAGTGAAGTGACTTTCCTATTGTCACAGTTTGTGCAGGAACAGCAACTGCTCATGCAGCACAGGGTCCCTCCGCACCCCGAGGCTCACGGCAGACCCGAGGGTCCACCCTGGTGTTCCTTCCCTCGAGGGTGCACACCTGTCTCCCAGCTTCGGCACGGGGCTCGGGGCAGCTCCTGCCCGTTGAGCAGAATGACTCATGAGCTGGTGTTTAGGTGTTGTTCTCGCATGACCACTACCAGACCCAGCTCTGCAAAGGGACTGGCATTCCCATGGGTCACTCACAGATGACAGACGCCTGGAGAGTGAGGACAAAGGGACAAATCTGGGGGAAGGTAGTTCCCCTGAGCGCCTTCTGCGTGCCACAGGCCAACGGAGGTTGGGGCTTCCATATGCGTGGCATTGTCTCAACCTTGAAACACATCAACTTCCCCTTCAAGGGGAGACAGGAGTGGGCTCAGCCTGCACAGCAACCCACCAGAGGGGCAGAGCCGGGCAGAGGATGTGAGACACTCTCGGTGTGGACACAGCCAGAGGCAGAAGGCAGAGCATGTTCGCGAGTTGCTCCCAGGAATGAATGCGGAAACCAAGACCAACAGACGAGCCTGAAGGATGGCAGCGAGGCCCCAAACGGCAGACCACACCCCGTGCCGAGAGCTGAGCGGACGGAAGAGGGAAACCCGGGCACAGCACGTGCCCACTGGGGCTTTGAGCTGAGTGGCATTAGGGGGTCCAGAGCTCTCCTTCCTGTGCTCCGGGGCGTGTGGGCAGGAGAGAGGCTCCTGTAGGCAGTCAGGGCCCAGTGGACAGGTCATTCCGGTGTTCAGAGGCAGGAATCGGAGGCACGAAGAGATGAAGGGACATTCTCAGACCCACTGGACCCACGAGGTCTGTATGAGACGGTAGTTCAAGTCTGTAGACTCTAGCCCTGCTCCTTGCCTTCTGCATCATCGCTTCCCGGTGGGTTTGCTTCTTTGGGTTTGGAGTTACAGAAAAATAGGTGGGAGGGAGAGTGCCGGGTGTGGGGTCTGAGGATGGCTGACAGACAGGAGTGGGGAGGGGCGGGGTGGAGCGCAGGGGCCCCCGGGGGGCAGGCACCTGACGAGGGTGCCTTTCTTCTCCAGGGTTCCGGTCCCGGGGCGGCACTTACTGTCCCCTGCCTCCTGACTTGGGGCTTCTCCTTGCACCCAGGGGCAGCCCAGACCCTGGCACATCCAGACAGGGGGGCCAGGGGAGAGAGACACCGCAGGGGTTGGGGGGCACTGTGGGGGCCTCGGCACCCCCGCCGGAGCCTTTCTCTCTGCTAAAGGGAACAGGAGGACCTGAGCAGACACTTCCCCACGGAGGACACACAGATGGCCAACAGACACGGGAAAAGAGGCGTGATGTCACTAATCACCAGGGAAATGTGTCCTCACGGGGCAGACCACAGAGAGGAAGCGGCTGTCTCATGACTCCTGCAAGGGCACCAACCCCATTCATGGGGGCTCCACCCTTGTGACCTCATTTAGTCCTTCCCTGAGGCCATATCTCCTAACGTTGTATGTTAGGGAGCAGGGTTTTAACCTCTAAATGGGGCTGGGGGGGCGGGACACAAACCTAACAAAGAATTTTTTTGAAAAAGGAAAAAAAATTTAAGAAGAGACTCGGCCCACTGTGTGGGGAACGGCTGGGGACCCAGGAAAGACACTGTGTTTCCTTTTCATCCAAGGGGCTGTTTTTGTTTCCAGTCTCTCCCCACGCACAGAGAAGCGCACATTTTCCACATCACGGAGGCCCAGCAAGGAGGGCTGTTGTTTTTTTAAAAAAGAAAAACCTTGGACCTTTCAACCTCTTGGCAACCCTTGCACCCTTTGATTCCTGAGCAGAGGGTCGCAGCATGATCGCTGTGTCTTCAGCAGTGAGTCCAATGTCTTGGGAAGCTGAAGTGAGGCTCAGATGGCTTGTGTGGGGAAGTGCCACCCGCAGGGGTCCTTCAGGGTGGGCTGCAGTTCTAAGGGTCAGAACTTTGGGGAGTTGTGGGGGCGTCCCCATTTAGCTGCCAACCAGGCTTCGGAGCAGCGGCGGGGCACAGTGCCCACCATTTGCCGGTTTTAGTCAAGCCAGAAGGAGGCCCACTCCGAAGCAGTTGGCACAGTTTCGGCCTCTCTGCCCTTGCCCCAGGGCACCTGAGCCCATTTCATTGGTTACAAAGGTACACGCTGGGGGTGGGAGGGGTAGCCGCTGTCTGTGTTCCCAGGAAGGGCCGTCAGGGTTCCTGGTGATGGCAGGTGGGGTCACTGACCTGGAAGTGTCCCTGAGAGCCAGGCCTGGGCCCCAGGTCCCCTTTCTGCAAACTGCACTGGGCTGGTCCTGCCTGGGCCACTGTAATAAGCACAATTCCACACATACGGCAGGGCTGGGGGCTGTGGTGATGACCCAATGGGGGTGTTGAGTGTTAAACCCAGGACACAGACAGTGCCCTGCGTCCTCAGGGACTCAGGCACAGTCAATTAGTTGGACAGCACTGCCCCTTCTGTGCTCAGAGAAGACCCCTTTGCCATGGCCCTTTGCCGGATGGAAAGGGCTTTGAGCCCAGAGTCCGAGGCCCGGCTCCCCCACTGACTCGCTGCGCCCCTGGGAAAGGCGGGTCCTTTCTGGGGCCTCAGTTTCCTCACCGGTGAAATGCAGGGATGAGGCAACCTCAGCCCCTCAGAACGCACGTTCCACGGGGCTGTTAACGGGTGACGGGCCCTCTAAGGGTTCCAGGGCCATGCACATTTGGGACATGTTGGGTTCCAACAGAGTAAAAGAACTTCATCGCTGCAGGTCTCCCAAAGAGGACCACAGTGTGCGGTGCCACCCAAATCGATTTGAACGTGGAACCGCTACACTCATTCAGCGTCTGCGTGAGAATCCTCTCTGTCCTTGGAGAGGCGGCAAGACCTCGCTCATCCCTTGTCTGAGCGCCTAAGGCTGTGTGGTGTTTTAGAGGACTTCTAAAACGGGAGTCATCCTTCGGGAGGCCTTGGCGGGGGCGTGAAGACTGTCTTTAAACCAGAGGTTCTTGAAGGCCCTTACAAGGTGGTTTTCAGGGGAAGGGTTGCTGTCCTCCAGAATGTGTATTCAAACCCCAGGGTGTATGGTTTGTGCCCTTTCCTGGGGACAGGGTCTATAGCAGTCATCTGTACCCCAAAGGTAGTGAGTCCCTGCATTTCGGCTCCCACCCTGGTTGAAACTGTGGTTTTGCAGGAGTTTGGACGTCAGAACATAAGAGGCGAGGCTTTGATACCCTGATGGGATTCGGGGCAGTGGGGAACAGGGCACAGAGAGGACAGCAGAGTGGACGGGCCAGGCCAGCAGAGAGCTCCTTCTCCGGCAGGCCACGACCCCCTGAATCCCCCCCCCCCATGCTGCTGTGAAGGCTTCTGACAACCAGCACGTGGTTCTTCGTTATAAAACTTGGCTGCTAAATATTAACGCTTTGTGGCAGGGAGGACGTGAACGCTGTCTCAGAAAGGCTCCCTCTCTCATGGGTCATGGGGGCTCCACTGATGAAAGTGCCACTCAAGGGCACAGGTGGCCCGAAACGGTGTGTCTGCTCAGGCCAGCTACTTCCTCGCTCTTCCTCGGAGACACCAGGGCTCCCCCGGGGCTCCCTCCGTGCAAACCGGACAGTGACGCCGGGAAGCTGAGAGATGGCTGCAGGACTTCCCTCCCCCGACCCCCCATTTGGGAGGCGACGGAGAGAAGGTTCTGGTGGAACCGAAAGATGAGACGTCCAGACCCTCAGAGGGAACCTGTGAAGGGTGAATTCAAAGGCAGGGTTCTACAGCTGACCATTCTGGCTGTCTGCTAACTGCCTTTTGATCACTCGCTTTTGAAACAGAATCCTAATAATAAGTTTATACGTTATTGTTTACCAGCAGCCCGAAGGATTAGAACTTGCTCAGCTTGAACGGCCCCTACTGTTCCCAGGCACATGGCCTGTGAAGAGCTGTTGGAGCATCGGTGGGGGGATGGGGGTGGGGGGCGGGGAGAGCAGGGCTGTGTGTCCATCACAAAAGCTTCTCTCTTTCTTTCCTTGGCTATCTGCTGAAGTATCTGCGTTTTCCTACCCGAAGTCCCCCCACCCTGCAGGTAAGAATCCACCGGGGCGTTCGCCTTCAGACCCTGGTTAAAAAAGGGGAAGAGAGAAAGGAGAGGCCCAGAGCCAACCAATGCCATTCATCAGAAATCCTTTCAATTAATTTCAAACACTGAGTCACACAGACCCATCAGCATTGCATAACAGCCATTAAAGTATTAGTATTACTTTGGGGGACACTTTATTATGCAACCCAGTGGCAAATCTCCTCTGGGGCCTTTTTATTTTTTTAATTCCCCAAAATAGTTTGCTGATTTGTTTTCAAATGGGCCGAGTCTGCGCTGATCCTCACCTTTGTGAGAGGATGGTGGGCCATGCGAAATTCGGTATGTAGCATGACAGCGTGCTCGGTGTTTTAAAAACACTGTCCATGGCGTACAAAGGCCAAGTCGTCCGTCCATGCCTGTCGTGCGTGTTTGCTTATGTGTGCGCACAAGGTTGAGCTGTGCACCAGGAACAGGGGCTACGAAGGGTGGTCTCGCCCTGTCTTTTCTGGGTCTCCATCTGCAACAGGAAAGCCTGTTCTTGAGGCAGGACCGATAAGAGCAGGGATCCTGGACCCGGACTGCCCGGCCTTGAGTCCTGGCTTTGTCACTTGCTAGTCTGTGTGGCTTTGGGCAAGTTACTTAACCACACAGAGCCTTGGGTCCTTCATCTGTAAGGGAAGGTTATAAGGGTACTTAGCTCACAGAGCTGTTGGGAGGATTAAATGGGTCAATAGACATAAAGTGCTTTGAACACCGCGGGGCCCAGACCGAGGACAGAGAGCTGTGACGCGATGGCTCTGTTGAGGCCCTAGGACGAGGGCTGTAGGCGCGCAGTAGGTAGACCACTCAGCAGGCAGTTTCCCGTCACAGCTGCACCTCACTTCCAGCCTCCCGTGCAGCCGTGGTCACGTGGCCGAGTTCTAACCCATGGAATGGGGGTGGAGATGAAGTGACCACATCCAGGTCTGATCCATAAAAACCTTCCGCTTGGGGTTCTCCTTGTCTCTGCCCTTCTGCTGTTTTGGTGCAGATGAGCCTGGCAGCCCCGGACGCCAAGTGCTGAAGATGGTACAGCCAGGATCTCGGATGAACCACCTAGAGAAGAGCTGCCTGGTAACACACCTGGTCTGGACTCCCTTTGAGTGAGAAATAATCATCACTAAGCCAGTGAGGTCTGGGGGCAGCTTGACCGATGATAGCGAAGCCCCAGGCTAGTTACAGTTGGATGGGGACTGAGACATCTTTTCTGAGGGCCTGAATCTGGTTGTGATGGTTTCCTTGCTTGACTCTGAGTTTCTGATGTTATCTGGGTAACTGAACGCTCAGTTCTCTGGTCAAGGACAAGAGCTTGTATGTCCAGCAAGTGCTGGCCAGCTCTCTGGCGCACTCCTCCGGACAGCTGCCCAAGCTGGCCGCCCTCACTTTCTGGACAATGGGCCCCATCTCTGCCCGGATGCCACAGGGAGCTACTCAGGTTCCCCGGGCAGTAGCCCATGTTCACAGCACAGCATGGCAGCCCTCAGCTCTGGGTCCTCTGCTGTCTTCCCAGACCTGACTGTCCCTTGAATGGGAATAAGAAGGTTTGTATAGGAGCCAGCAAAGTGGCTCATTAAAACTCAAAACCTCACACATGCCCTGAAGAAGCTCAGGGCCAGCAGGGGGCTCGCCTTGTGGAACTGGCTTCTGGTGTGGAGGGGATCGCAGGACATGCCCCTGAGTGGGACACACGTCCGTCCCAGCGTCTCCGCTGCGTTTACTGACCCCCGTGGTGGCAGAGTCACCTCTCCCCCCTACGCTGTTTGCTCTCTCTCCCAGCACTTGTCATTTGTCTCCTGATGTGACGGTCATTTCTACCCATGTCTCCAGACCCTTCCAGAGATGCAGAGGCAGGGGCTTTTGAGGTCTGAGCCATTAGAAAGAAAGAAAGAAATGTGAAAACAAAATAGAGCACTTTCACAGAAAAACAGAAACGCAGGCTGCTGCAGCCCTTGGCTGTGCCGTACACTGGTCACAGAGGAAACTCTGGCTTGTGTGCGGTGCCACAGCTGCCACTGGGCACGGAGAGGCCAAGCCAGTGGCAGAAAATCGGCACAGGTGTAGATCAGAAGCACCCTGGAGCCACGTCTCTTGCCAAATAACTTCTCATACTGTTCCTTGTGGTGAGCTCCACCTGCCTTTACTCTCAAAAGACAAGAAGGGCAGTGGGTGGAGGCTATTCAGGGGTTTACACCTCGAAGTGGAGGCTTGGATTTGTGACTTAGTACCCGGGGACCTTGGACAGGTCACTTAGTCTCCTTGAGTCACAATTCCACACCTGTGATGATGGTCGATAATTACCCACCAAATCCCTCCCCCTCTGCTTCCACAGTAACAGAATTCTCTTGGAGATGTGCTGCTCAGCGAGGCATTTTCCAGCCTACCTTGAGTAGGTGTGGTCACCTGACTATGTCTGCACCAATGGACGATGAGAAGCCCTCTGGGGTAGGTCAGGAATCTACAGCCCTGGACACTCCTTTTGGTTGACTGTAGGGCAGGTGTAAACCAGTTGACCATGTAGCTAATGACGGTGCCCTGGGAAATGACAGAGCCACAAGGTAGCAGGGGCCTGGGTTCCTGAGTGACGGTAAGGAGCAGAGCTTCCCTGCTCTGCATGGTGCTCTGGGAACTCTTGCATAAGAGAAAGAAACTGCTTGCTTTTTTAAGTCACTGTAGAAGTGCTGGGTTTCTTTGACCCAGTAGACGGGCCTTCACTGATACACTCAGCAGAGGCTTGTGTGTGGCCAAGTGCTACACAGTAAACGTTTTCCAAACAAACGGGGAGCAAGAGGCTCACTCGTTTCCATGTTAAATCCAAGGAATCTGAGAAACACACTTGCACAGCATGTGGCAGCTACACAGCTTGACTTCAGGGAAGCCCGCTCTCAGCCTGTGTGAATGTCTTTCTTTCACTACTCGGCCCGGTCAGTAACCAGGAGCTGACCTGGGCCGGAAACAGCCACCGCACGTGGTCTCCTGTCCCCGTGGGGAACGAGCTGCCCAGTGAGCTGGTCCACGCGCCCGTCAGGATGAGCAGCGGTGGCACAGTGTAGGGTTCTGGAAGCATCCTCAGAAGAAACGGTACCTCCTCTAAGACTGGACGCAGAAGGAAGACTTGGGCATCTTAGTCTGTTCTGGCTACTCTAACAAAAATACCATCAACTGGGTGGCTTATAAACCACAGATTTATTTCTCACAGCGCTGCAGCCTGGGAAGTCTACGATCGTGGTGCTGCCGCAGAGTGGGCGTCTGGTGAGATCCGCCGTCTCACTGCGCCCTCACAGGACAGAGCTCTCTGGGGCGTCTGCTAGAAGGGCACTAATCGCATCATGAGGCCCCACCCCCATGGCCTAATCACCTCACCAATGTCCCGCCTCCTAACACCATCACCTGTGCAATAGGCTTCAATATACAGATGGGTGGTGGGGGTGGGAGGACCCCAACATTCAGTCCACACCACCAGGCACGAGGGGCTTTGGTGGGAAGGCATGTTCCAGGGAAATGAAACAAGGGTGACCTCTGAAGAACGAGAAAACTGGAGTGAAAGAGAGGCCACGGTGGCAGGTTAGGCTGGAGGGGCTGGGAAGGGACTGGAGGTGGGGTTCACCAGCTTGGCTCCATCTGGGAAAAAACACTAGTGCCCAGTTCCCAGCCTGGGTGCTGGAAAAGGTCCCTGGGTGACTCCCGCATGCGGGATCCCGT
The DNA here is from genome assembly GCF_021234435.1 of Artibeus jamaicensis. NCBI lineage: Eukaryota > Metazoa > Chordata > Mammalia > Chiroptera > Phyllostomidae > Artibeus > Artibeus jamaicensis. Next base: position 8,782,404 of record NW_026521831.1, on the reverse strand, counting down.
GCACTGAGCCATGGGGCTGGCAGTCTAGCCTGCGAGACACGGGGAGTCCCAGAGGGGTTTATGGAAGGAACAAACATAATCGGATTTTTCTTTCCTCAGGAAGATTATTCGGCTACTGGTGGAGAAAGGACTGTGACAGAAAGACTGGGGTTAGAGACACTGGTTAAGGAGGCTGCTGCAGGGCCTGGGTGAGGGACAGAACCCAAGGTGTCAATGGGGACAGCAGGACATGGCCCGATCTGAGGTCCAGGTGGCAGTGGACTGGAGGGGCGGGAAGACGAGGCTGAGGCCCGGGCCCTGGCGTGGGCTGCGCCCCGATGTGCAGGCCAGAACTGAAGAGGCCCCAGCCCCAGGCTGCAGTCAACACCAGGGAGCAAATGCTGTATTTTGCCATGCATAATGTGTACTTTTTCACCCCAATTTTTGAGGGAAAGATAGGATGTGCATTATACATGATTCCATACCATGGGTATAATAATGCTGTGTATAATGTGTACAAAAACACATCAGCAAAATGTGGTAATTTCAGCCAGAGAGCTGACGAGCTCTTCCAAGAATGACAAGAAAAGTTAGTCTAGAACAGAGTCCCCAGGGGCCCAGGGAAGAGCTGGCCAGAGAAGAAAGAGAAATACCATGAGCGTGCTCTGTCAAGGAAGCCAAGGATGTGGCTTTTGTAAGAAGGGTGCATTCAAGAGTGTCAGGTTCTGCCCTGGCTGGGGCGGCTCAGTGGATTAAGTGCCAGCCTGCGAACCAAAGGGTCAGTAGTTCGATTCCCAGTCTAGGGCACATGCCTGGGTTTCGGGCCAGGTCCCCAGTAGGGGTTGCACAAGAGGCAACTGCACACTGATGTTTCCCTCCCTCTCTCCCTCCCTCCCTCCCTTCCTCCCTCTCTAAAAATAAACTATCAAAAAAAAAAAACTTTCAGGTCCTGCTGGGTTGTGCCTGCAGGTCTCTGGTGGCCTTGACAGTGAAGGTGAACGAGAACTTGGGGTGGTTATGAGGAGATGGGAGAGCGGGCACCACCTAACAGGGGCAGCCGTTCTCTATCCTTTTCACACTGTAGCCAAAATGCGATCACTAATCCGTTCCATAAGGACTTCATTTATTAAGCACCTAGTGGGCTGGGACACTTTGTTCAGAGCTGGGGCTAAGACAAGTCCCTGACGCAGGAGGCAAGCGAGGAGACAGACACCCTCATTCATATCCCAAAGCCATGTGACGAGGGAGCGCTCTAAGGGAGATGCACGCCGCTTGGAAAAAAGCGGGATCAGCTGTGCTGGGGAGCGGGGCGGGGCAGGCAGGAAAGGCCCCGGGGGGCAAGGAAGAGAGCAAGGTTTGCTCTGCGATGGGCGTCGTCAGGTGTCCACCGCAAAGGTCAGGTCTCAGCCGGCAGGGGAAGAACAGCATTTCCCGACCTCCTGGTGGTTTGGTGGGACCACGCACTGACTTGGCCGACATGCAGTGAGCAGCGGTGAGCACATCGTTTGCAGCCAGAGGACTCAATCGCCAGTGCAGGTCCCTCCTCCCTCTGGCAGGGGGGGCTGCCATGTTTGAGGCTGTGGCTGCCCCCAGGGTCCTGAGCATCTGCCCATAACACACACTCTGGATAGACAAGCGTAGGGGAGGGAATACTATTTTCCCTTCATCCACCTTAGGTTCATTGTCTGGGGCCCTGTGAGTTAGACCCACAAAAGACATGCTAACGAGAGAAAAACAAAGAGACGTTTATTAACGTGTGCGCCGCGCACACACATGGGAGCACCCAGTGATGAGCAGCTCACAGAGTTGGTGAGACCACGGGTGTACATGGCCTCTTAACAAAAGAATTATATGTCCTTTAGAGAACTGACGACAAAAGAAAAAGACAACTAGGGCAAATTGTGGAAGGCAAGACTATGGGGAACCTTGGTAGATAAGGAGTAGCTTGAACAAGGTCTATTAGAGTCCTCAGGTGCTGCCTCTGGGCTGAGAAGGACCTGGAGTTGTCACCAGTGGTTGACTTCTGTCCTTCCTGGTGGGGAGAGAAGGAGGGTCATCTCTACAAATTCCTGTCCTGCTTTTAGGCGAGTGGGGGAAGGGCAGAGCCTTTCTGGAAGGTGTTTCTTCTCATTTGCCTTCCGCTCGAAACAACCCCTGCACCCAAGTGGCGTGTTCAGCTGCCCTGAAGCAGATGTTTGCGGTTTTACTGTCACCTGGGGATAACCCAGCCCAGCGCGGGCCCTGGACCGGTGGCATCAGCTTCACCTGGGAATGTGTTAGAAATACAGGTTCTCAGGCCCCACCCTGGGCTGGGGCTTGGCCATCTGAGCTTTAAGAAGCCCCGCCCAGGGATTCTGATGCACCTTGGAGTTGGAGAACGGCTGCCCTGGCTGGTGCTGCCTGATCCAGGCATCTGGAAGGCAGGGTAGGGGGAAGTAGAGTTCATGGAGAAGGTCACCCCAGCAAACTTGAAAACACTGAGTAAGAAGACGAACTAAATGGTGAGGCTCTTTATGTCATAGAAAATATTTTTTAAAAACATCATTATACCCATCGCTGAGGCTGAGCCTTCCTCCCAAGAAGGGGAAAACTGTCTGGCTGTGTGAACAGTCTCCTCCTGTCACGCTGGTTGAAAATTTGGTCGCAGGAGGGATACTCCAAACCCAGTGCCCCTGAAGCCAGCCCTGGAGCCTAAGAGAAACCTAGAGCTGCATTTTTCATTTGCCCCCAATGGCCTTGGTGACTTAGAAAATGCTCCTGAATGCTTTGAATCTGAAAAGTACACAAAATCCGATTCTTCCGTCTGCAGGGTGAGTCACAGGAGCTTCCGCAGAGGCTGTCTGGTAATGGGCACTGTTTAAACGAAGCAAAAAGTACAATTCCAAACAGATTGCTTTTTAAACTGTCAAATAAAAGTCGTCCATTCGTGCCTGTGAAATTATTGCAAGGATTCTACGAGCTGAAAGCAGGTGACAGGTGTCGGAGCGAAGAAGTGTCCTATTAAAGGGCTGGCTAATGTTTCAAGACTCACTTGCTGATGACCCCTTTGGCCTGTTTCAGACTCAAATGTTCCCATTTCCAGCAGCTCCCGGTGAACTCCATAGACAGGTTTTGAGACCATTCTAAGTCCTAACAACGAGGCGCCATTCCATTCATTGGGGTTGCTTTCCTCTGTGTGACCCTAATGCTGGCTTTTGGACAAGCTGACAACATTTTACCACTTTACTCTGCCCTTGGCCTTCAACGCCATGCCAAGAGCCGTTGGCTAGCTTTCACGTGACTGACCTATGCCTTCTATTTGCTATTGACAAGTGCATCCTTGTGCAGCCCAGTCAATGAGATGAATATTCTGCGGAAGCATGAAAAGTGTCTTTTTTGTCAAGGGCAGGCTTACTTGGTACACAGGTCGCCAACGTGGAGGGCGAGCTTCAGTGGTGGGCCATCTCTGCGGACAACACAGAGCCCTGGGCCCTTCTCTGCAAGGCCGACAACGCCAGCCTTTTCTCTTTCATTTTCTCCAGGAGTTTCCACTGCAATGAGTCTTGTGTTCACACCTTCAGTATCCTTGTGGGCACGAAACAAGGATGCTGAAAATAATTAGTGAAACTTCTCCCTCCCCTGGCCCTTCAGGTCCCTCGTTCCTGTGCCCCTGTGCCAAAGACTAACACAAGCGAAATGACCCCTGCTTACTCAGCCCAGGAGGAACCGGCCAGAGGAGGAGGGGCTAGAGGCACTGGGACCTACTGGGAATGTGCACACTGGTCTCCAGGGTGGGGGCGAGTTAAAAAGGCCCATCCTGACTCAGTTGGCTGGAACCTTGGAGCCTGAATTTCTCGCAAGCTCCTGCTGGCGTGGCCCACATTGTGAGTGGTGAGGGGATAACGCACACACTGCCAAACCGTGGCTTTTAGAACAGATGCTGCTCCACAGGCGTTTACCGAAGGGTCTGGCTCCACTTTGACTTCGGGTTCCTTGACAGTGGGGACTGGATCTTACACATTTTTTCCTTTGGTTGTTTTGTTTTGTTCTCTGGCTGGCACTTGGCACAGGTCCCGCACACAGTGGGTGTGTATTTATTTAATTAAACAGAACTGGCTCTGCTCCAAACAGGATTTTCGGTGGACCTAACCCCCTCGCAGCCCCTACCTAACCAGATGCCGGAGGACCTGGCAGGGGAGGGGAGTCAGTGCTAGGATTTGAATCAAACCCTCCGGGCCAAGGCCCTTCTGCAAAGATCCCCACCACCTGCTAGTACCTGGATTACATCTCAGCTGCTGCTTTTCTAAAATTCTCCCTCCTGCCCCATTTTTAAAGGAGTTTCCACTAGAGAGCCGATCAGAGAGGAGGGAAACAAAACAAAACAAAAACCCGAAAGCCTTGCGAAGCGGCAAGGCTCCAGAAGATCAGAAGCTCAACTCACAGCGGCGGGGCCGCAGAGCTCTCAGGTTTCTCTCTCTACCGCGTCTCCAGCGTCTGCGGGTCGGCCTTGCGCCCCGGCCGCCGGCTGCCCCGCCCGCCCGCCTGAGAGAGCCCCGCAGGAGCCGGTCCCGGCGGGCACCGGGGCTCCTAGGCTTGCTGCAAGCCTGTTTGCTCTGCTCGAGCAATTAATCTTCTCGTGCAGCACCCCCGGAACGGGGTCGGGTCGCCCGGGTGGGGGAGGGGAGGGCATGGGGAGCCTGGACAAGAGCGACCGCTCTACGGTAACCCTGTTCCCAGGGTCCCCGAGGAGCCATAACCTGTTCCTCTCTGCCGCAGCCGGAGAGGGCTCTAGAGGAAGGGAGGGCTCGGTTGGGCTCCACAGGGGCGGAGAGAGAGGGAAAAAGAGGAGGGCGATTATATTGGGCAGTAGTTGAGCCTCCCGGGGGGGAGGGAGGAGCGCACGGGCGAGTGCGTCTTAGAGGAGGAGTACACGTGCGCCTCGGACGGTGAGAGGCGGGCGGGAGGGCGGGAGGAGGAGAAGGGAGGCGTGAGCTGCAGGCGGGAGGCGCCACGGCCTCGCAGACGCAGGCACCAGCAGCCAGAGAGAAAGTTCCCGTGGAGAGCTCGCCCCCGGAGGGCCGACGTTGAGGCTATCGTGGCGAGGATCGCAGGCCCAGTGTGTCCAGCCTGCCTTACCCCTGCGCGCATCGGGGCCGCCCCGGCTCCGCTGGTCGCGAAGCTAGGGAGCGTGGCTGGCCCGCTGCCGCCGCCAAACTTGGAGGAGGAGGATGCTGCGAGTGGGAGCGACGGTGCGGGGCGCGGGGGCGCACTGAGTGCTCCCCGCGGTCGGCCCCGGGCAAGGCAGCCACGGCTGCGGCCGCACGAGCCCGCCGAGCCTGAGCGACCAGGTAGCGGCTCCAGCGCGAAGACTGCGCCAGATCTGCAAGCCAGGGACGCCAGCGCCACCGTGCCGGCGTCGCCTCCTCGCCACAGAGCCGTGGTGCGCGGTGCGCGCACGCTAGGAGCGGGACTCTGAGCCACGGCCTCGCCGCGCGCCCACACTTCCCCTCTCCGCGCTTCCCCGCCGACCTTCCCCGAGGGTCATGAAGCTTTGGTCCGGAGACTCCGGCCTCTGAGCGGCGTGTTGTTTGCTCCAGCCGTAGCGCCGCTTACCCACAGACAGCGCTCGGCCTCTGAGGTTCCCTGTCTTCACCCAGCGACGGCACCCAGGCGCTCCGGGATGGCGCTCCCAGGTCTTCTCCGGCCACACAAAGTTCGCGGGAGGCGAGAGATGCTGCCGCAGCAAGTTGGCTTCATGTGTGCTGTGCTGGCTCTGGTGTGCTGTGCGTCCGGCCTCTTTGGCAGCTTGGGTAGGTGCCGGCCGCCCCAGGAGTTGGGGGGTTTGGGCTGAGAAGCCGCGGGGCAGCTCCAAGATGTCTTCCTGTTCTTCCCCGTCAGGTGGGTCCCAAGGGTTAGCCGGGCAGGTGGAGCACACCTGGGAGGGCAGATGTCGACGCTCCGAGCTGTGGCGCGCGTTCCCCTGAGACGCGCGCGAGGCCTCTGGGGTCTCAGGACACGGTTGTAGGGCTGTGTTACCAAGACGAAGACCAGAACCTCTGGCCCCTTGGTGCCACAGTTGTGTCTCTGGAGTGCGCCGGGGAGGGGCAGCGCAGCGGGGGTCCAGATAAGGATTCTCTAGATGTGGGGCGGATGAAACCAAATGGTCCGCTCTCCTATTCGCAGCGAAGAGGGTTGTGCGCCGCGCCCCTTCAAAACCCGTATTCAGAAGCTGTGAATTTCGTCTCCGCCCTCCTCTCACCTCCACCGCTGTCCAGAAGCGTCCTCGTCAGACCCTGGAAACGCTGGGGCGGTATGTCCTCTCGGGAAGGTTGCTGCTTTGTTTCAGCATCACGCTGTCAACTCCTCTGAATCCCGAGGGTGCGAGAGCACTGGTGTCTGGGGCAGGATCCACACTCCTTCACCCTAGAAGAGCCCCAGGGGTTTGAAAGTCCCCGAGAATATGCAAATCTGAGGTGGAGAGAAGGAGAAACTTACCAAGAATGTCTAGTGGGGAGGGGGACTGTGGGGGGGCGGAATGTGAGCCCACGTGGAATCTTCGGAAAACGTTCACTTGGCTAACACTGCCTTTTTTAATGGGATGCTGTGGGCCCTCTGCTTTTGTTTTTCACACTTTAAAAAGAATGAAAGAAATGCTGGTGATTTAGCATCTTAGACATGGAGATAAAGCAGCAGTGCCTTCCTGAGCAGGTAGAAGGGACAGTTTAGAGAGGTTTGTAAGTGAGAAATAGGTAAAAATTAGATGGAACGTGATTACTCTTTTAAAATACTGCCTTTCAAAATCCAAACTTTGTGATTGAGGATGTAAGGTTAAAAACTGCGGCTGTTTCCAACAGAAAACCATAATGGTTACGTGAACGTCTTAATACCTGGTGTTTTGCAGTTGGGCGAGTCATCATGTTCTTTTTCCCCTCAATTACACACCAGAAATAACAAAATACCTACAGGCTCTTAGATGTCAGCATTATAGAAGTGTTATTACCCAGTTGAAAAAGCTTACGCATTGGGAGAGGTAAATGAATACTTTCACAGTGAGAATCACCTGCGTTTGCTGGGAATGGCCTTTTGGAGTTTAAGTCTATTCCGTCCCCGCAATCACCCCTGTGCCTCAGTTTGGCCCTGGGTTACCAGTGGGCTCAGCACCACCTGGGAGCTTGTTAGTGACGAGTGCCATGTCCCAGCCTAGACCTACTGAATCACAGTGTGCATTTTAACACGGTCCCCACATCATTCATGTGCACATTTAAGGGCGAGACCCCACTGGTCTTCTTGCCCTGCTAGCTGGCTTACTATTTATCTGTAGGTCCTCCAGAGCGGGCACACCTGAGCATCTTTACTGGACGAGAACCTAATGGCCACTTAGCTGAGCCTTTTGTTGCACCTGTGAGGGGCTAGGGACTGGGAGATGGTGACCAAGGTCAGCTCACATGCTGACCCACCTGGGACTGGACACAATGAACTAGAGCTAGGAAACGTTGCCATGGGTGGTATTTATTGTGCTTCCAGCCATTGTCTCACTCCCCGGAGGTGGCTCCAACTCATCAAAGGGGGCTGCGACTGCGGTTGACGCAGCTAAGTAAGGTCGTTGTGAGAACTTGACACAGCTAAGTAAGGTCGTTGTGAGAACACAGGCACCACCTTGACTCAGTGGTGTCTGGGACTTGATTTCCAATCCAGGGCACAGACCTGCTTCTGCAAGCAGACATCTACCAGACACGTGGAAAAACAGAAAACTGATGGCGCCGGTGAACGGGACGCAGACAGCCAAGAACTGCACAGACCCTGGTGAGAAACAGATTCGCCGCCCTCTTCCTCCCCACCCCACCCCCACCCCGGGGAATTGTCTGGGCCTGGGGATGGGGTTACAGCCAGAGTTGGGGAAAATGTTTTATGAATGTAGGTGCAAGGGTAGCCATAAAGCATTTCAAGGTAATGTACACATGTTAATCAGTTATGCTGCTAAGCAACTCGAGTACTTTCTTAATCCAACAACCAAAAGGGTCATGTTCAAGAGTTTTACATTTTTGTCCGTCTCAGTGCTCCTGAGCTCCGTGTTTCCCGCTCACTCCATTTCGTCGGCCTGAGTGTCTTTTTCCTTCCCTTTCGCTCACTGCACCCATTTGCTAGAGCTCTGGGGGGCAGCACACCCCGCTGCTCTGGCCAGTGGCACTTGGGGGTGACCTGTCAGTAGGTCAGATAATGCCAGGGCAACTACAGGGGTGGGACCCTGGGGTGCTGGGCCCCTCCGCTGGAATGGGAGTTCCTGGGGTGTTGCCCCAGCTTGGGGAGATGAATTCCACTCACCTTGGCAGTCAGTTCTGGTGCTCCTTCTAAGACTTCTGCAAAGGGGTGGGGAGCGGTCAGAGGCTCTGGGGACCCAGAGAGGACACCCTGTCTGTCATCCTGCCACAGGCAGGGTTTGCTAAAACAGGGGACGATGATTCTCTGGAGAAGAGATTATGCCCCTGGCAGGCATGGAGGTGAATGGAAACCGCCCAGACCTCGGGCGGGGCAGCCTGGACTTGATCTCTGGTGCCAGCACTTGGTGGTCTTTGTGGGAAGGACCCAGTGGGGCGATGTGTTTGGAAGCCCTTTGGGAACTACGAGGTCGTGTTGTGGGTGGGTCCCCCTTGGCTTTTCCTCTGCGTTGTTGGGTGAATCACACAACCTTTCCAGGTCTCTGCTTTCTTGCTGGCTCCGGGGTTGGGAGAAGCTGGTGGCAAGGCCCAGCGCGGGGCCGTGTGTAAGAGGAGATGGAGCAGGAGGGCAGAGGCGCAGGGGTGGATGGAGGCGTCGCATGGCTGCATTTTGCTGGTCAGGAGACACTGGGGAAAGACACATGAGTTGCTCACAGTCACAGAACATGTGAGTGGGGAAGCCGGCATCGGAGCCTGGGCCTGTGTGACCGAAGCCTTTGGTTCCGCGTGTCCAGGGCCTCCCCTCAAAGCCTGCTTTCCACACCGTCCACTTCCCTTGTCTCAGATCCTTCCGAAAAGTACGTGTGGGCATGGAGCACAGGTGAGTGCAGCTTGCAGAGAAGCAGCTGGGAATCCCTTTGAACTTTGCACTCTCACTTGCCCCGGTGATGCAGCAGTAGCCGTGTGGTCCCATCACCTAACTGTCTGCAGCACACCTTCTGTCAGGTGGAATGGAGGTGGTGCAGGTGCCGGACTGACTCCCGAACACGGGCCAGGCCGTCCTATCGCTCTAGCAACCTGAGATGCTAAGTTAGCACCATCCATGTGGGGAGCACTGAGCTGGTCTGGCAGGAGAATTGGGGTTCAGCATTTTTGACTGGTTTCTAGCTCACTGGCACCCTGGCCTTGGGCTGGCTGTGCCCGCCTCTCGTGACTTGTCGCATCGAGTCTGGGCACGCCGGCTCAGGCAGGCCCATTTCTCAGAGTCTCGCGTGCCCTGCTGTTTCCTGCACCTTCAGAGTGCGCTCCGACCACAAATGACTCCTCCCGCTGCACAGCACGCGGTCCTGTTGGAGGGAGACCTGGACTTGCCCCCCCAAGGGGAGGAAGAGGGAAGGCAATCTCCAGAGCAGTGGTTAACATCTGCGTTACGCTTTGTGGCGACTGTGTCAGGAGTCGGCCCTGCGCATAGAAGGGACTCGGTAAATGTTGGCCGAATGATGGAATGAATGTAGTGAATATTAGGTACTTTCATTCTTACAGTGTTTCTGCAAAGGGGAGGAAGACGAGGCTCAGAAGTTTGGTGACTTCTAAGCTCTCGTGACTGGCAGGAGGATCCCTGGTGTTCTGGCTCCAGTGCACCCCCTCCACACACTGCATCTGCCCCCCAACCCCACCGCATGTGCCCCAGCTGTCCCGCCAGCCCATGTGGGCTGAGGCCTGGCTTCCCTCCCAGCCCCTGGTCTCTGGGCTGGGAGAACCCCAGCCTCCATCCTGTTTCACAGGCATGTGGACACACCTGCTGTGTGTGTCCAGCCCTGGGGGGCAGCCAGTGGGGAGCACGAGCAAGGGTGAGAGGCAGCCCTTGGTATCAAGCAGCTCATGTGGTGGGGAGAGGGCATGCGCTCTGGTGCCTCCTCCCTGGCTCAGAAGGGCACTGATCCCATCACAGGGGCCCCCCACCCATCTAATGACCTCATCTAAACCTAATGACCTCCCTGAGGTCCCACCTCCGACTACCATCCCAGTAGGGGCTTCAACACAGGAATTTTGGGGAGGCGCAAACCTTCAGTCTGTAGGGGAACCAAGGAGTTTCCCACACATCTCTTGGTGGTGGCGCCTGGAGTGTTTGAAGACAGTGGCAGCTCAAACCAGGCCTGTAGGTGACAAACACCGATGCCCGGCCCTGGCCCCAGCTCTCGAAATCAGAACCAGTGATGGGTGCATTCTGTGGCCAATTTTTGGAGCTTCTGGGAAACTTGCTTACCTGCCCCCCCACCCCAGATCCTCCATGGCAGGCTCCTCCTCGCCACTGCAGTGTCCCCAGGCCTTCCCTGGACGTCCAACCCACAAGTAGTCTCTGTCTATTTGCAGGGAAGAGCTCTAGCCATTGTTCTATGGCTGGTTCACCTCCCCCAAGTAAGATGTGAAAGGCGAAATTCTTGTTTGCTTTTCCAGTATGGGCCTCCTTTACGGAAGAGGTGGGTGGTAATTGAATCCACTGCACAGTGTTGTTAGAATTAAACAAGTCAACACCCACCAAGGGCTACACACATCCATGCTCAGACCCCAGCTTTCGCTCTCATTCCTTCCCTGCCCCCTTACTCGGGAGGTGCTGGGGAAACCATCCGCCAATCAAACCTGGAGAGGAAGAGTGAAGAAGTCAACATCTTGCCGAACACTGTTTCTTGTCTTCAGGAAACCATTGTCTGGTTCTCATTTTTTTTTTTATCTTTTGAGGATTTTGGGGGCTGGAGCCTTGTAGCACTTGCTGCTAAAAAGAATTTGTTCTTTGACTGGTGGTGTTTTATATCTTCACTCTTGCCTGGGTGGGCCTGGCTTCCCCCATTCTTACGCTGCCTCTGCCCCCACATCTGAGATGGAGTCAGTGGTCCGTCCTCCACTGTGTCACCTCGTTCATGTGCATCTTTGTCCTCTGTCCCCGTGTTCAAATAGAAGCAGAGAGACTGTTGTCATGGGGGGTGGCTTGCTTTTCCTCCTTTGGTTTTCCACTTTTCAGATATGTCTTTGGAACGCCCGCCGGGTGGCTGTGTCTTAGCTTGGGCCGCGGTGGGAAACACCATGGACCGGGTGCGTAAACAACAGAAACGGTGCATTTGCTCTCCCTTCCAGAGGCTGGAAGTCCGAGGACAGGGCTGCAGAGTTTGGGTTCTGGTGGGAACTGTCTTCCTGGCTTGCGCACTGGCACCTTCCTCGAGTCCAAGTGGAGGGGAGAGCGAGAGCAGGGAGGGGTCCGGTGTCCCTTCTCCGAAGGCTGCTAATCTCAGCAGACCGGGGCCCCACCCACCCGACCCATGTGACCTTCTAAAGGTTGCATCTTCAGATGCTATTGCTTTGGGGTTAGGGATTCAACATGAGCATTTGGGGTTGGGGCATAAACCTTGGTCTATCCCAGTGTCCATAGAAGAAGGGCTGGGGAGAGAGGACTGGGGGAGGGGTGCTTGAGACAGAGCTGAGGACGAGGCTGGTTGGTTCCCAGCATTTCGGGAAGCCAGAGGAGTTGGAGGCAGACGCTAGATGGAGGATCTCTTGTGGTCGGCTTGGTTCCGGTCTGACCAGGCTGTGCCAGGACTGACGTAAAAGGCCGTGTGTGTGCGTAGAGGGGAGCGGAGACGAGGGGGGGGGCAGATCCTGTGCATAGGAGTTGGCGGTGAGACTGGGGGAGGAGGAGGAGAGAAGGGCATGGAGGAGGCGCCCACCTCAGCAGCGCATCTCTGTGGGCGCCCCGGTGTGGGGAGCAGAGGTGCAGAAAGCATTAGGAGGAGGAGGAGGGGACCCAGAGCGGCAAAAGGTTCACCAGGACCCGTGGGCGTGGAGGTGAGGTGCTGCCGGCAACAAGACTGAACGAAGGCCTGTGCAGGTGCTGCTTCGGCAGCCTCAGGAGACACGTCCCATAGCCCAGGTCTCAGAGTTGTCGAAGTAAATCCCGGGCTGGAAAAGCAGGCGTCGACCTTGCCCTTCACCTGGAGGCAGGGGGATCAGGGTTCAGTTACTGTCCCAGAAGGTAGCGGCAGCGCTCCCACCCTGGGGAGGGGGTATCCTGGGCAGGACAGCCTCCAGAGAGCCAGGTGGCTTCTTGGGGAGAGAGTCACCAACCCCCATAGTGGTTTATGGGGTAGTGACAGACTGGCAAATGGAGGCTGATGAATAGCAGTTCATCGTCAATGTGATCCTCTGCTGTGTTTTGGGGGCGGGGGAGAGGTGAGGCTACTGTACCTTGGGTTGAGTGGCTTGACCCTCCATCTGACTTCCAGTACTGGCTCTGCCAAGATCCCGCCTGGCATTTGGGGAATCCCTCCCTACCTTCCTCCCTCCCACTCAGCTCCACAGAACGAGATGGCACTGGATAAGTACAGAATTCCCAGTGGCCAGAAGAAGCTCCTGTCCCAGCAAGCACCAGCTCTTCCTGGAGACGCAGCTTGACGTGCTGAAGGCAGCTGTATGGGTCGGAGTCCTGGCTGCCCCTTCCTAGCTGACCGTGTGACCTTGAGCAAAGTCAGGATCCTTAAGCTTCAGCTTTTCTCTTTTTATAAAGGGAGCGTAACGGCAGTTCCCACCTGTTAAGCCATGTGGCGCATAGAAGTATTAAGGCGTGCCTAGCACATGAGAGCTGCTCATCGACGTGCTGATGGCTTACACCAGCTGTGAGCGGGGGCCGTTCTCAGTGCCTTCCACACATTCATTCACTTGCTGCTCATTAACAAGCCCACGGGTAGGTGCTGTTAGGGTCTCCATTTTGCAAGTGAGGAGAAGAAGACCAAGGAGATTAAGTAGCTGGTCCAGGATCACCCAGCCAGCAAGAAGCAGAGCCAGGTGTGTGTGTGTTTTAACTGAGGCTTTATTTTCTTTTTAAAGCAGTTTTAGGTTTACAGAAAATTGAGCAGAAAATTCAGAGTTCCGACATTACTTCCCCCCACCCCCAGTCCCTTCTGTCATTAACATCCTGTCGGTGTGGTGTCGATGTTGCAGTCGACGGCCCAGTATTGATACATTATTAGTGCTGAAGCCCATAGTTTACATCAGGATTCGCTCTTGTGTTGACACATTGTATGAGCTTTGATAGGCGTGTGACAACATGCGCTCACCATTGCAACGTCAAACAGAATCATTTCACTGCCCTCCAGATCCCCTGTGGAGCCTTTTAATTTGAAGGTGAGCCTATATCCTTACCTGTAATTTTTAATAAATGGGGTAGATGATGAGGACACTGACCGCCTCTCCCAGCCTCCGCCCCTGCCTGGGCGCCCCTGTGAGAAATGGGGACTGTCTGTCTGTCCATTGCAGCAGCGAACATCCGTGTGGGCCTGCGTCTTGGTGTGTTTCTAATACTGATTTGTTTGCAATCAAAGCTATTTTTTCCCTTTATCCAAACTATTGGGGCCATCTGCTAATGATCCCTCCTCCTTCCCGGGCCATCTGCTACCCCCAACTTCCAGATGCTCCTCTCTTGGCGCAACGTGGGCCTCGCGCAGCCCAGAAAGCACCCACCCGGCTTCCTCTTGAACTTGGAGGGACGCTCTTCCCTGCAGTAAAAGTGGAAACTATTAAGCATTGCCATGTGTTGCCTTGGGTTGGAGAGATCCTGCCGTTCAACTCCACAGAAACATCAAATGCTTGAAAAGGTTTTTATTTTATTAAACATTATTGATGAGGCCACGGGGGGCATAGAATTTTACAGCAAAAAAAGTGTTGGAAGAATTTAATTTCTCCTGAAAGGCAGTGGTGTCCCCCTGGGGAAAGAACAGAAAGTCACTGTGTAGCTGAGAGGCGAAGGAACTCTCTGCCCAGCATGTCACTCCCTCGTGGCCCCCAAAGCAAAAGCGCTCAGCCTCCGGGCCTCCAGCTGGCTTTGCTGGTGCAGCTCAGGGCGGGGCTGCAGCCCGGGTCTCTAGGTAATGGCCCGGGAAATGAAACGCAACATGCTGCCCTCAGTGTCTACTCCCCCGCACTGTGCTGGACCTGGAAGCTGGAAGGGACCCCGTGCCTGCCGTGGAAGGGGGGAGTGCACGTCAGGTTGGGGTGCACAGGCGGAGCTTGAATAACAGAGCCGCCATGGCAGGTACCCCTGGAGCTGCGCTTTTCACCCAATGCGCCACAACAATGTTTAAAACATGTAACACCTGACTATTTAGTCTGGGGCCCTGACCTCTTTTTTCTGAGACTGTCAAATAAAAAAGTGGCAACAGCCAACACAACAATAGCTTTCTGGTGTGAATGAATCAAAATTATATCTATTTTTTTTTCTGTCAGATCGCCAAAAATACATGTTTTGGGGTGCTACAGAATTTTAGTGATTAGTTTATGTGTGCCATGAGATAAAAAAACGGAAACTTGCTACTCTGGAGGAAAGAGCTTGTGGTGCAGGGCAAGGGGGCCTCCCTGGAGGAAAGGGCACCTTGAGGAGCGGGAGGTGGTGGACGGAAGGACCTTCCAAGCAGCCGCCCAGTGCCTTTGGAAGTGCTCCCCAAGAAATCCGAGCAGCACCCCGACCTGGAGCGGCACTTAGTAGCAACCTGCGTCTCAGCTCATTGGCTGTCCCGGGGGAGAGAAAACAAACACTGAAGATTACCACACACAATAGTGAGTAATTAGGCTTTGGGGATTTAGCACGGAGTCAGCGCTCAACAGGGTATGGCTGAATCAGATTACTTTGTTGGTTTTGTGTGGTTGTGTGTTTTTTCTTTCTTTTTTTTTTTAAGCAGAAGGAGCGGGGCTGGAAATGGAGGGGGTGCTGACCCAGGATGAAGTTGGCAGACTAGTTGACAGTGGTTCTGCTAAGCCACAGAGTAGGGTGGTCACCCCAGTTCACAGGCAGTGCTGGGCCCAGTGAGAGCTCAGGGCGGATCGAGGTTCTCCTGAGGGTGGTGTTTGCTGGCCTTTGCCCACTAGCCAGTCAGCTCCCGGAGGGCAGCAAGGTGCCCCCGGCCTTCTGGGCTCTGTGGCTCAGCATAAATGGTGGTAACTGGATGGACAGGTGCCCTCACACTCCCCGCAGGGAGCTGTGACCCACAAAGCAGCTGTCGTGTCCCTGGCTGTCCATTCTAGCCTGTGACGGCTCGGGACACTCAGGCTAGGAGGGATTAAGGGTTACAAGCTTCAAGAGTTAAGAACATGGACTCTAGGACCAGACTGCCTGGGTTCCAGTCCTGCCTCTGTCCTTCCTTGCTAGTTACTTGACCTTGAACTAGTTACTTTACCTTCTAACCTCAGAGAAGGGGCAGGGTTTGTTTTGTTCACTGGCGTATCCCAAACTCTAGAACAGTGTGTGTGCACACACAAGTGTGTGTAGGGGCCCTTGCATGTCCTTCCTCACGGGGTTGTGAGCACTTGATGTGTTAATTCGAGTACGGTGCCTCAGGAGTGCCTGGCGCGGAGCAAGCACTCTACAGGCTTTTGCTGCCGAAACGATCTCTGAAAGATGACTTCAACTGTAACGTGACAGTCTCCGTTTCTGGAACTGGCCTCTGATGAGGGTGAGTTGTGTTAAGTGCAGTACTTGCTGTATTTGAGTTAAAGTTAAAAAGGAACATCTGGACTAGGTTTGCTTGTTATCAAGTCTTTGAGGCCAAGAAGCTGTTGACGTTTTACGTGACTGATGCTGAGACTGCCCAGACCATGTGGGCTGGTGTGTGTGTGCTTTCTAAATCCGGTCTTTCTGTCGGTGCCGCGGGACCTGGTGAACGCGGTCTGGAATTTGGAGACCAGAGTTCGGGTTCTGGCCCCGACACAGGGTCTGCTATTTTGCGAATGTCACTTTGGCTATTGGCTGTCGGGAGCCCTGGTCTCCTGCCTGTGAAATGGGCTTGATGGTGATGATGGTGTTTATCATACAGGCCTTTAAGTGTTAAGTGCAAAGTGCTGTGCAAACATCATTATTGTTTGCAAAGGGACCGATGCCTATCCCTTTGAAAAACGTGCCTCCATTCTCGTGAAATGGAGAAAATCGGTTATTCGGGGCTTTGTGGAATCAATCATAAAACCAAAAATAGGATTTGGCGAATGCATTGTGCTTGGCTCGTGCGCAGCAAAGGGCCCGTCAGTCTCTGGCGAGAACAGAAAGATGAAGCTCATTTTAGATCGTCTTCCCAAATACCAGCTCCTAGGAACGAACTCACCATCAGCTTATCTCATTTCACACTGTAAATGTCGGACTCTGGATCCCATCATACACGCCAAGTTTAGGGACCAGTTTCAGTGGGGCTGATCCCACACCAGCTGGTTCAGCCCTGAGCCTAAGGCACGTATTGTTAAAATAACTCCGCGTATGAACCAATGCCCCCGTCAGGAGGCCTCCCGGAGCCGGTTCTCTGCACTCGGCTAGGAAGCCATTCGTGGGTTTATTACTTGGTTTCCGGACCGAGGCTGTAACCACATCTGCTGGGCCTGTAGGGAAAGTCAAACGGGGCTGCATGTGGACCCTGCATCCGGGGAGGTTTGAGTCTAGTCAAGGGGGTCAAAATCTGCAAAAACCTGTAACTCAGTGGGGTGGGGGGAGGGGTGTGTAACGTGCTGTAATGCTGGAGGTAAGAACAGAAGGGGACAGAGAAGTCCTAAATGTCAGGATCGAGAAGAGCGTCCCATTGAAGGGGGCACTGAGGAGGGAGATGTGACATTTTACAGGTAAGGATGGCATAGACACTCCCTTGCTGAGCCTCGTGACAGTCCTGTAGGGGAGTGGGAGGTGATATTATTATTGTGACTGTACCCATGGTCACAGGATGCAAGTAGACACGGTGGTGTCAGAAATTTGCCCCAGTCCTCCTAGCTAGAAATTGGCCGAGCTGGGATTCGAACTTGGGCAGCTTGGCCCCAAGGCTTGTGCACTTTGGGGGAAGAAGAAGAAGAAGGGTCCCGGGGCTGCTGGGTAAGCGTGGGACGCCAGGCGGGTGGTGGGCCTACAAGGCGAGGGGTCCTGCAATGAGCGTGTCTTGGACCGAGAGCCTTTTGGACTCTGCCCTGTAAGTGGCAGAGGCTGTGGGTGGTCGCTGAGCGGCTGTGTTGTAGGAAGGTGACTGCTGGCAGTGTAGGGGTGCCTTCCACTGAGGTACATGAGAGTTTTTAGCATGAACTTTATAAAGCCAGAAAAAAGTGAAGGCAGAGCAATTGGGAGCTCCTGACTGAGGCAAAAGTGATAAGGCGTTGGATGTGCGAGTTGAGAGGTGGGAGTTTCCGTTCTGATCGCAGGTGCAGTTACGTCGTCCACAACGCCACAGTTACCCGGGATGGGGGGCAGGGAAGCCCCCCTTCCTTCCTTTAGATTTGGACCCCTCTCTGGGGAGCTTCATCCAAGAAGATCCCTGCAGCAGTCCCAGTGGTTGGCTTCTATCCTGAGTTTCCTATGCCAAAGTACAGATCAGACACTCCTGGGGCATTGTGAGTGGGCCACCAGTGGAGGGAATCCCTGTCCTCGGTGAGCCTGCAGGTTAGAGGAGAAGGTAGACTTGTAATGCCCGAGGGTGACCTGGATGACTCGCCAGAGCCTCGCGTGGCGGGAAGGCGGCACGAGCCAAGCACGCGGCATTCAAGCTGCACTTCGACGCTAGTGGGCATTTGCTGGGCGGGTGGGGCGTGAACGGCATTCCTGGCGTTGGATGTGGCAACTGCAGAGACAGGATGGGAAGAGAGAGCCTGACCAGATCGGGAGGTGGTGTCGTTTTCAGCCGGTCTTAGACTGGGGTGCCTGGGCGGGTGTGGTGGGCCCTGCGGCTGCATGGTGCCCAGTGCCGGGCATGCCACTCTAGTGGCTGGGCCTCTGTCTGGCTGCTGTGGGCTTTTAGGAGTAGGAAGATTGCTCTCACCTCTCCAGGAACTGCTTACCTTTCCACCCATGTGGGAGGCCCGCGGGCACCTGCTGGGCGGGGGGAGGGGCTGAAGGGGTGACAGATGCTGCTTTTGCCCTGGGAGAGGAGGCGGCATGGCTCACTATGATACCCGTGACCCTTCTGCACGTTGCCTGGCATGTAGGCATACCCCACTCATTACACTTTTGTACCAGCAGGGCCCGATCCCCACAGGATTTTGCAGAGGCACCAATGCAGAGGCTTCTGCTGCTGTAAGCAGCATGCAGGCACTGAGACAATACCGTAGGGAGGAGTTATGAAACAGAACACTGTGCGTGCATGCAAAAGATAGACTGTGGCTCTCTCTCTGGGGATGGCCAGTGCCCAGAGCCTCATCCTGGTTTCCTTCCTGCCTCCCTTCACCGCGCTGATGAGCAGGCCAGGGGATAGCGGAGCCTCATCCTGAGAGAGGATTCGTGTTCTCGCATGGGCATCGGGCAAGCCGGCAGCAGCCCAGCCTCCCTGTGCGGCCTGGGAGCCTTTGTGTCTTACCTTATTTGGAGAGGAAGAGCTAGGGTGGGTGACCAGGGTCACGCTACATGGAATGCCCTCTGCCGAATGAGCTTCTGTGAGACAGCTGATGACCGTGCCTGCCCGTGGGGTGTGGACAAAGCCCTGAGTGGGCACGTGGGTCATTCAGGACACAATTCACAAGACGTGGATGACAGCCAGGAGTGGGAGTCCCTGCGCAGATAGGCCAGTCTGCAGCCCGGAGAAACTCAGTGCCAGAAGGAGGTGGAAACTCCCCGGAGGTCCTCAGGAGTGTTGATAAAGGCGATTAATGGAGTGGATAGAATGACTTCCAAGCAAAGATTAGGGAAGCTAAGTTGCTCTGGCTTATTAGCTGAGCCTCTGTGAAAGGGGCTGTGTGTAGACCGGGACTGGAGACCGGTTTGCACTGATTCTCCTGGTGGTGGGAGGCTGCACCTGGGGAGCCTTCAGGTGAGGGAGGGGCGGAGCCTGGGGGCAGGGTTCTCCCCTGCCTCTTAAGGAACCCGTGGCTTCTCAAACAGGCTCCCCAGGAAAATGGAGGGGCACCCCTCACCTGGGGTATTTTGATTGGACAGGACAGTGCCCTGGGGGGTTTATAAGAGGGGACCTGTGCTGGCCAGCAGAGTAGCTGGGTGGGTATTGCATCTTTTCTCTAATTTCTGGGTGATTCTTCTACGGGCCTCAGAGGGGGAAAGCCCTGGAAAGAATTGCTTTCAGGTCCCTTTGGTCATTTAAACTGTGCTCGTTTTTCCTTCGTTGGCGCAGGTCCCAATGTGGTGTAGTGTGACCAGTAGCTAAGTGACTTGAGGGCTTTGGCATTAGGGGGAAGAGTACAGAAGCGGGGCGGGGGCTGGCATCTACCTTGCAGACCACATGCGCCGGGAGGGAGCTCCCCAGGAATACTCAGCTTCTCCCAGTAGAATGAGAAGGCACTGGCTCAGGTCATGGCTCAGCGCCGTGCTGCCCCTTCTTCCTGAGCCCAGGGTCACCTCGGACCTTGTTAAATGCAGAGGCCTGGGGCAGGACTCTTGACGCTCTGCATTTCCAACAAGCTCCCGGTGGAATGGGTCTGCTTCTCTGGGGACTGTACTTTGAGAAGTGAGAGCACAGAGTCCTCCTGACGTGGGTTTGGGTCCCGGCCCTGCCCATGAGCTGTGTGGTCTTGGGTGAATTGTTGGGTTGGCCATAGGTTCATTTGTTTTTTTCCATAAGACTGCTCTAGTAGTGCATAGTTGTCTTGAATTTCATTCGAAACAGCTTCGTTAGATCGCATCGTGACAGCTGTCATATCGCTGTGCATTTTTAAAAAACTTACCAACATGGGCGAATTTTTGAGCAGCCATTTTAATATTGAAGATGGAAGAAAACATGCAATGCTTTCAGCATATTATGCTTTATTTTTTTCAAAAGAGGTAAAAATGCAACTGAAACACAGAAAGAGATTTGTGCAGTGTGTGTAGAAAGTGCTGTGACTGATCGAACGTGTCAAAAGTGGTTTGTGACGTTTCTTGCTGGAGATTTCTTGCTGGACGATGCCCCATCGTTGGGTAAATCAGCTGAAGTCAGTGGTGATCAGATTGAGGCATTAATTAAAAATACTCAGTGTTATACCACATGGGAGACAGCCAACATACCCAAAATATCCAAATCAATAAAGTTTTGGGTGAAAATGAAAACGGTGTCATTTGTTTTACAGAAAAAAAACCATGCCAACTTTTGGGCCAATCCAGTACTTGGCCTCAGTTTTCCCCATCAGTGAAATGGGGTTTGTAGTACTCACTGAGCAGCACGAAATGAGGTCAAGCGTGCCAGCTGTTTTGCCTACTGCTGTGGCTGCCACATAGCAGAGCTTGGTGAGAGAAGGCTCGTGCTTAGCGGTCGGTCCAGCATTCGCCCAGCGGCTTCGGGGAGTTCTGGTCCACGGTGTGTCTGCTGCCCCGCCGTCTGCCATCTCCCCCTCTGTGAAGCTTCCATGGGAAATGCTCAGGTCTGCCTCTAGTGGGCGCCAGTTGGGCCCCAGTAGCATGGTCATGTTTTGAGACAGTCCGCAATAAAAGTAAAGAAACATTTACACTTAAAAACCATTTTTTTATGGTAAAGCACGCATAACAAAATTTACTATGTTAACCATTTAAAAGTGAAGTGCCGCTGTGGTTTGGGGGCACTGAGTAGGTTCCCACTGTGTGTAGCCATCACCTCCGTCCGTGGCCAGGACTCGCTGCATCTTGCTGAGATGAAACTCCGTCCCCGTGAAACAGTTACTCCCCACACCCCCTGGTGAGCCCCTTGGCCTTGGGTTTCAGTGAATCCAGCCCGTGTTGACAAATGTGGCTCTTGTCTACCTCTGCTAGGGAGGTGGGCAAAGATCCTGTCTGCAAGGAGGATCTTTGCAGGAGGCAGGTCACGCCCACCCGAAACCACCAAGGGTGCCTTTCAGTGCCCAGAGTCAGACCTGTCTTACCAAGTGTATGGGGCTCAGTGCAGACTAGGTGAACCCTTCCCGATTTGAGGACAGTTTCTGTTTACAGGGGCCGGTAAGAGCACCACGTCAGCGGTTTCTTATCCAGGAAACTCACCACTGATCCTGCTTGTCACCTGATGGAGAGGTGGAATTTGGGTGGAGGACGCTGCCCCTCCCTGAGCCAGAGTTTTGCCCGGGCAGGACTTGACCTCAGGAGCCACGCTTTAGCGGTCTTCTGTCCCCATGTAATTTACAGGGTCTGGCGGTCTCGCTGCCCAATCTCACTTTGGTTTGATGTGTAATCATGCGGAAAGACTTAAAGGCATTTAAATTATTATTTTGAAAGCATACTGTGAGCTCGAGAAAAGGCGCCAAAGGTCTTTTGCACTTCAAGGTGAGTCTTCTGACTTAGCAGGAGTGGAGGGTACGCCCCTGGGGCCATGGTGGGGCCGATGATGTGTACTGGGGCTCCCCTGTCTGTTGGCCCCTGTCTCTCTCCAGCAGTCATGCCCTAGGAGTCACCTTTTGGGCACAATCTGTGCCTTACCTCGTAGTGTCCTGTGGCCTCTTTCCAGGAGTGGCTGGCAGACAAAGTGAGAAACAGTCTGCAGACTTTTCAAATTCACGGCCACTCTCCATTTGATTGGCTGATCATCACCAAGTCTGGCCAACCCCGAGGCCAGGTTTTCCCAGCCAGCTTCTCCCTGCCTCGCAGACTGATTGGGTTCTGCACTTGTACCTCTTCTGCCGCCTCCGGGGCTGAAGTCTGCTCAGCCTGTCTGCCTTTTCATTTATTTACTCATTTGTTTATTCATCCAAGCCGTCCAAGAACTTCTGAGGCGGGCACCACTTTGCCAGGTACAGATGAATCGAACCAAGGCTCACCCCAACAAAACAGCCCGGGAGAGAAGAGGACGCGTGAATCCAGATATTGGCAGGGCGCGCTGAGGGAAGGAACTCTGTTTCTGCCAAAAACATTTTTAAAAATCTCGAAAGCCAAATACAAATCTCTCTCTCCGTAAACTCACTCTCTCGCTAAATAAACATTGCTAACTATTCACCACGTGCAGAATCCCACGGGCGGGAGGGCCGCTCCGCTCTCAAGGATTCTGACTTACAATCCAACAGGGAAGCAAACCGTACGATCCCAGTGATTAAAATACTCTCCGGGGATAGAGGGACATTCAGGTTTCTGTACCTTCAGAGGCAGATGGAGCCATGTTGGGGCTCCGGGAAGCAAGAGGTTTCACCCGGGGGGCGGGGTGGGGGCTTCATGCAGGAACTGGTGAGGGTACAGACAGCCAGCCTCTGACCCTGTAGGTGGCGGGATTCACGTGGACCTGGGCCCCAAGGCAGGACTTCGGGGATGGCTTGTGTTACTACTTTTGCACTTCCAGACCTTCCAGTAGGGTAGGGGCATGACTGGCATTTTAGGGTGTTCTACCCATTGACTTTGGACATGGACACTTGACTTGCTCTGGCCATCAGCATAGGAGCAGACAAAGCTTACACTGTGAGCAGAAGCATTCACAGCTAACGTGTGTTTATGCCAGCTCTGCTTCTTGTCCCTTCTGTGTGAGGATGGCTCATCTTTCTGCCTGGTATCCAGAATGGGGAGACAGGAGAAGCGACCTGACTGCCAGCATGTGATGAGCATGAGGCGTGAATGTGCTGTATGCCACTGATGTCTCGGGGCCGTTTGTCACTGCACCATAACAGAGCTGACAGATGCATCTTAGAAGCAGAATGGTGCAGTTTGTTCACGTGTCGTGTTAAGTGAGGGGGAGACTTGAGGAAGGGAGATCCTGGAATCACGTGCTTCTGTTGTCCAGCCAGAGCTTGGGTTTCTCTCTGGGAGTTGGAGAAGGCTTTGGGGATGAGGACTGATATGATAAGGGACATGCTTTGGGAAGGTGACTCTGACCTCAGGGCAGAGTGTGGAACTGGTTCAGAGATGTGCAGGGACGCATGCAGTGCGACAGGAGGGCAGCGACTGTGGAGTGGAGAAAGGGTCCAATTTCAGACACTGTGGTCAGATCACAGGACGGGGCAGCTGCCTGCAGGTGAGTGAGGGAATGCGGCCCAGGGGCCCGGGAGGATACGGTCTTCCCTTTATTGCTTTGGCTGCCAGGAAACTCAAAAGTATTTTACACTTAAAAAAAATGTAATTATTCACTCCCTCTTTACTATTACTTCTCCACACTGTTACTTGGCTTTCAGCTTTTCACTCAGATGTCAACCCTTCCTGGAAGCATTTGTGCTGTAAAAATACTCTTAAAGAAACTAATTTAAGTGCTGCTCTGTCGGAGGTATGTGAACTCCAGTAGGTTTCACCCTCCTTGAGCTGCAGTTTCCTTGTTTATGAGGCGGAGACCACCCTAGCTTTGCAGGTTGGATGAGCTGAGGCGTCAGAAGCCCTTGGCACAGAGCCTGGCGCTGACACACTGTCAGTAGCGTTTTTATCACGATGGGGGCTCCAAGTCAGGGGTCAGAAGGCTCTTTGCTGCGGGACCCCTGCGCTGTGGGCTGGACCTGTGAAGGCTCAGGTGTGGCGGTGTTGCCGTCAGCCCGGTTGACCCTGGGCCGTGGGGTGCAGATGTTGCTCTAGGCCGTGGGGCGGGTTGGCAGCTTCCCGATTCCAGGTCCACGGGCCCCTTGCTCTGAACGCCCGCCCCGCCCCGCCATGGAGACTGCACAGTAATTACTTTCATGTGGTCCATCTCAGTTTTCGATTTGGGGCTTTTTCCTGAGATTCACACTAAGGCAACTGTTTCATCTGAGATCTGAAACCGGACCAGCATGCCCTCGTGTTTCCTTCTGATGTGCGTGGGGCAAATCCTTTTGAAGTGCCCTGTCCTAAGGGCTCCTGTGGTGAAGGCCCATGGGAGCCCAGGGCCACCAAGGCCCGGAGCCAGACTCCTGAGCACGTGGGACCATCACTACTGAGAACGTCGCCAGTGGGAAACCAGACTTTGCTAAAGGCGTAGCAGCTGCCCCGGCTCGTGCTCCGGAGGCTCCAGCCCTCAGCGAGGCAGCAAATCCTGCTGCTGGAGCCTCACAGAACAAAAGGGAGGAGGCTGATGTAAGGGAGGCTGTGAATTCCAACTCCCACGCCACAGGTTTTCCATGTGCTAGATAGTAAAAGCAATTGGAAGATGTTTGTAGACGGTAGAAGGCATACTCATTTTTGGTTTTATCCTTATTATTTATTTCTTTAAGTCCTCACCTGATGATATGCTTGTTGACTTTTTTTTAGAGACAGGAAGGCAGAGGGAGGGAGGGGAAGAGAGAGAAACCTCAGTCAGTCGCCTTCCGTAAATTCCCCTACCGGGAATTGAACCCACAGCCTTTTGGTGGACAGGACGGTGCTCCAACCAACTGAGCCACTCCGCTGCATGTTCATTTTCAGTTTTTGTTTTAATTACACTTTTTATTTTGAGATAATTACAGCATTACACACAGTTTTGAGAAACAGTACAGGGAGATTCCATGTTTCCTTTGTCGCCCCTGACTCCAGGCAACTATTTTGAAAAGCTGTGGCATATTATCAGAACCAGGATGTCAATATTGACAGAGTCCAGATGCAGGGCCCCCTGTGTTGCCGGGTTTGAGGGTGTGCCCCTGCCCCGGTCCGACAGGGCACGCACTCACCACTTAGCCTGGAAGGCATTCGGCCAAAAAGGGTCACTGAGGGCTGATCACGGAGCGGAGATGTGCCCAGGCTCAGGGTGAAGCACCTGTATAGGCAACCACTGCAGGCTTCTGAATGTGCCGGACCCTATCGAAGCCCCGGTATCTAGAAAGACAGGTAGATGCAGGGCCACTGAACTGACCACCCCACTTGCGTGACCACCTGCAGTTATGTTTTCAGGAGCTGCTAACAGGGGTGGGGGAGAGCCCTCTGCTCCTCGCACCCTGGCTACCAGGTTGTACAGAGAGCAGTCTGCCAGTTAAATTTGCCACGCCAGACGGACTGTGCGATCTCTCAGCCTGTCCACATGTCTCAAATGACCTTGCTTTCCGGGACAGCCCATGTCTAACACCCGTGTGCTAAGGACCAAGTCACTAGGTTACCAGGACACCAGCTCACTGTGCAGATGAGCAGAGTCCTGGATGTTGATGGGAAGTGGAGGCAGCTGTGAACTTTGCAGTTTGGCCAATCATCATGCTAAGTTATCACCCTGGGTGGGAATTCTTGATTGGGGTAAGTGACCTCCCCTAGAATTGAGCTGAAACCCCCCACCCCTTTCCCCACACACACTGCCAACCCCCCACTGTCTGTGCTGAAAGCTCAGAGTAATCACAGGGACCCTCAGAGGGGCCAGGACGGGCTGGGCTTCAGAGCGCCATCCGTCACCTGAGCTGCAGGACTCTGGGGCGGTTTTGTTTTTAACTGCTGTTTCCCTGTCCCTGAAATGGGGATAACTAGACCCACCCAGAGGGTAGCTGCGAAAGCTCAGTAAACGTTAGCTGCTGCTGTGTTAGTGGGAAACAATTGTTCGGCTTTCTTCCTCTTCTGGTATGAGCCCAACAGGGGCCCAATGGGCTCATTCTTAGGTGCCACTTCCCTTACTGGAAAGTCACTGGCTTAGTTGTAGTGGGAGTGAGAACGGTGAGTGTCGGGGTTCACAGGAAGGGGGAAGTGAGAATGGTGCGTGTCCGGGTTCACAGGAAGGGGGAAGGGAGCTGACATCTGAGCTCCTGCTATTTGATCAGCACTGTTGCAGGTGACAACAGACAAGAGTCCTGACCCACAGGGAGAAGTGGAGGGTCTGCCAGGGACCAGAGACCTTGAACGTGTGAAACCGGAAGAGCCGGTGTTCATGCTGCCTGTCACCTACCAGACCCAGTAAGCAGAGACAGGGGTTGAATCTCTATGGGCGCTTTCAGATGGCCAGCGATCTGAGAAGACGGTGGGTTTACATCCTAGCAGGGGGGTCTTATGTTTCCTTTCCTTTCGAACCAGCCTTTTTTATAAGGGGGGAACAGTGTAGGTAAGGGATTTGGAAGTCAGGAAAGAGGCTCATCAGTTAAAAGCTGCAGTTTAGCAGTTTCCCTAACATCCGTCCATCTGCTGACTTGTGTCTTTCTTTAACTGGGTCCTGTGTCCTATGTCCTGGACGGAGGGCTGTCCCTCCCTGGAACACAAGGGCTCGGATACCACCTTGATTGCTTACGGTCTCCTCTGGAGCACAAAGGTGAGCACTTTGCTCCGCTGGAGTCAGGGTGGGCCGTACCTGCAGTTCCTGAAACAATAGCTTTTTACATGCCTTAACTACTAGGCTGATTAACTACTATCTTAAACTAAAGTTGTCCGACTCTTGAGTTCCCCTGGCACAAGGAGTCAAGGGTGAAATTTGTACAAGTTCAAGCAGCAACAGAGCGTATTGTGGGGGTTGACCTACCAAGAGAAAGCTGTCCCAAAGCAGGGTTGTTTAACTTGAGACACACGAGACAAGTAGGAGTTGCTTAGGTGGAGAGAGATGGAAGAGACAAATGGCAGGTGCAAAGGCCCATGAGGCAGGGAAGAGCATGGTATGTTACAGCAACACAGGTGCACCTGGACCGTTTGGAGCAAAGCGACAGGGGTAAGCAAGGAGGTGGGAGACGAGGCTCGAGGTTGCAGGGACGTCGTTGGGTGGGACCTTGGAGGCCAGGGGACGGCACTTGAACTTAGATGGAGGGCTCTCTCCTTCCAGGGCTTTGCATTGCTGTTAGCGTAGACTGTGGGCTCAGAAGGTGGGCGTCAGCTGCGTGGCATTCTTGTTTTGCTGGTGAGGAGTTGAGGCTGTCAGCACAAGAAATGTCCAAACCTGCAGAGACTCCTTATGAATTTATGTGAGCCAAACTGACGACAATTGCCAGGAAGCAAAACCTCCAAAGACTGAGAAAGCACTGGAGAAGGGCAGTTTTGCAGTTCATTTTATGCATTAGAGTAAAAGGAAGAGACACGAGGAGGGTTACATAAAATCCAGTGGTGGTAGAATAAGGGGGCGGGAGAGAGCAAAGCGTGCGAGTCTCTGGGACTTGATGAAAAGCAAAGCAAAGCGGAGAGGCAGGTGCTTCTCTGACACTGGTGGGTACAGGATGGTTAACGTTTACAGCACATGGAGGTGGTGTGTGGGAAGCGAGATAGCACTGGGTCCTGTGGTCTCCTGCCCTGGTGCTGGGGTCTGGAAAGATCACTCTGACGTTTCAGAGGTATGTTGTCTTAGATGCACACAGACAGCAGTCAGGCTCGCTTAAGGTAGATTGACTTTTGTCAAGGAAGCTACGGGCCTAGAAGGTGACTACTTGCTGTGACTTGCTTTTAGTTAGGAATCTGTCTGTTCACAGCATCCTCTGTGGTTACCTTTAGGTCTGCCTCTGAGTCTGTGAGGCTGCTCTGCAGGCCTCCCCTGAGCCGGTCAGGTTTGGTGTGGGGGGCCCTTCTTTGTCCACAAGGCCTGGGGAGGTGAAGTACGTCAGAAGCCCGACAGCGGTTCCAAGACTCATTCACCCCCTGGGCCTGGTTTCTCCATTTGACCGGAGGGGCGGGTGCAGCTGAAGTCCGAGGCCCGTTCCAGCTACATCAGAGTGAGTCGGAGTTGCAGGGGGACCTACGTGGGGGTGAGAACAAGGTACCTCCTCAAGAACATTCGAGGAAGGGCCTGAAGTTGCCTGCTCAGTTAAAAAGGAATCTACACGTAAACCATGAGCCACCTGTGGAAATAAGTCTGTTTGAACTTTTGAACTGAATGTCACAGACCAGGTGGCTTTAGACAGTCCCTTCAGTTCCCTTTAGTTCTCACGGTCCTGGGGGCTGGAGGTCAGGCGCCAGCACGGTAGGGCTCTGGGGAGGGTCCTCTGGCAGCCTGCAGGCTGCTGACTTTTCACTGTGCCCTCACGTGGCAGAGGGTGGGCAGGAGAGCTCTCAGGGGTCCCTTTGTCAGGACCCCATCTCATGACCTACTTACCCCTGAAAGGCCCCATTTCCTAACATCATTACCTTAGATCTTACCCTCTGAATTTTGGGTGATCCTGGAGAGTTCGGGAGAGCCCAGCCTCTGGTGAGGATTTCCTGGGGGTGCTTTTAAGATGACCACAAAAAGTAACTGCAGTACGGGGGATTTAAAAAATGTACTCTTTGAGTATATATGCACAGGGTTCAAAATTCAGAGAGGATACACGATAATAGAGTAAAGCCTCCCTCGTGGCTCTGTCCCACGGCTGCCCTGTCCCTTCCCGAGGGCAACCGCTTTGTGGGTTCTGCGTGTCTATACTGAGAGCGGGCCTCTGGGACCACCGAGTTCAGAGATAGAAGCGGAGCACACACGTTGTTCTGTATGGTCTTTGCAATTGAAGGCCAGCTGCCATCCTTAGTCAGTAAGTGGTTTTCCCCACTCTGTAGTCCGAGTAGCGTTCTGTAGCACAGAAAGGCACGGCGTTTAACTGGCTGCCTACTGAGCAGGCGCACAGACTGTGTTGGGACAAAGGGGGTGGAACATGGTGCTGTGAGAAGTGGCTTAGGAGTGGAATTGCCAGGTGTGGAAATTTGGGGTTACGACAGGGGATGCAGAATGGCCGCTGTGAAGCTCGTGCCCATGGACAACCTCTGTCCCAAGAGCCAGGAATGAGACACCCCCCGGGGTCACCAGCTGTGTTGCGCTGGCCAGTCTGGAGGGAGAGTGGTCTCGTCTCAGCGGAGTTTCTCACTCACAAGGGAGGCGGAGCATCTTGTCCTGTTGGGCCCATGTGTGTCCCCTCTCTGCTTGCTGGTGCTCATGTCCTTTTCTGTCTGGTCACTGGGTTGGTTGCACCCTACTTGAGCTGTGTGGTCAGAAAGGGAGCTGTCACCTTCAGGTTTCCTGAAGATGAGCCTAGAGAACCACAAGGTAGCAGGGCCTGGCCCCGCTCAGCCGGAGGAGGGGTCTCGAGGGCCTGAGAGCTCAGTGCCCCAAGGCAACTGCCTCTTACAAGGGGTCTAGCTCCAGCTCAGCTCCTTGTCCTGCCTGCATCCACCACAGTCTTCTTGCAAGCTTCCCACGCAAGCTCCCACGAGGCCGGCCCAGGTGGGCAGGGGGCACGTTCTGGTATGCTGGCACGAGCACAGCCGTCACCCACAGTCACTAGGAGAAACTGAACTGTGTCATCTCCTGGTTTCCTGTGCCTCTGCCAGTGAACTTGCCACAAGGGTCTGCCTGTGAGAAACCCAAGGCCAGGTCTCGGGGAGCTCACCTGCCCCCAGGTGAGTTGTGGCTATCCCCCAGGCAAGCCCAGCAAGGGATCCTACTCTGCATTGTCTGACCTTGACTACTTTCAGCGCATTTGTGTGTCCATTATCTGTCAGCCTGTCTGCAATGCGGCAAACTGCTCTATAGTCTGGGGACCACAGCAGGGGGGCTGACAGCCCTGCGGGGAGGAAGCCGACACAATAAATAAGCCAAGTACACCATGGCGGTGTACCAAGTATACCATGGCTGTATACCCAGTGCACCACGGCTAGCATAGAGAGGCTGCCACTTGACTGAGTACCAATCCCTGGGGCACCTTGTGAAAATGCAGATCCTGACTCTGCGGGCCTGAGATTCTAAATTTCTAACAAGCTACAGGGGATGTTGCTGACATTGGTCCCCAGACCATACTCTGGAAAGGCAGGGCCTAGAAGGTGTTAGAGGCAAGGGGGAGGGGTGGGAAGTATAGCAGGGTGCCCCCCGCCAAGCGCTGTTGGGGACAGGACAGCCGGAATATCCTTTCGGCTGTGCAGCTGAGGCCTCATTGAGAAAGTGATCCGTGAGCATCCGTGGAAAGGAGTGGGGGTGGGCTGGCAGAGACTGTGGGGAGAGCCCGCATTCAGGCCTCAAGGCCACAGGAGGGGGCCTGGTGGCCTGGGAGTAGCAAGGAGGCTGCTTGGGCTGGGGTCTGGTGGGGGACAGGGACAGAGGGCAGATGGGGGCAAACACCAACAGACACTTCACTGGATGCCGAAAACGGCCTGTTCAGCATCAGACTCTGGGGAGAAGTCAAGGCTGGGAAGAGTCAGTGACTTGTTGAAAGCTGGCCCTGAGCCAGGCCCTGGCCTCCAGGCTTGGTGTTCAGAGACGCAAGCTTGCCGGGGTGTGCGATCTTTGTCCATCTGCGCAGAAGTTGGTCAGCTATTTCAAACTACCTCTTCGCCCAAATACTAGAAAAAAGGGCTGCACTGGGGAGGAGTAGAGGTCAGGGGCCAGCTCAGGTTTGCTGGGCCTTGGGGTGCCGCCCACCAGGTTCAGGGGTGTCTTGCTGGAGGCCTGTTCCCACGCTTTTCACATGCGGCCTCCACTCTTCAGTCGGAGGTTATGCAGAGATGTTAAGAGTGATGCTGGGCCCACAAGCCCGTGCAGGACTCTGGGAAGGCGTCCGAGGGTAGGAGTTTGGCAGGAAATCTTTGCTCTTGCCGGTGCCTACGGGAGCTCTCCTTGCCTCATCCTCTCCTGCCTGGTTGGTCATGTGTTTATTTGCTTGTAGGGGTGCACAGGCTCCTGGGAGGCGTGAGGGCTGAATCACACCTTGCACATCCCACTGCAAACAGGGAACATAAAGCTCTGAGGCAATGAATGTGATACCTTCCATGTCTGTCCCTTGAAAACCAGAGGGAGCCGCCGCTCTGCGGGCCCTTGCAAGGCAGGAAGCTTCCTTGCAAAGAAAGAACACAGGCTCTGAGGCTAGAACAGCTGAATTTGGACCCCAGGTCTGTTACGCGGCAACTCTGTAACCTTGGGCGAGTCATTCGACCTCTCTGTGCCTTAGTTTCTCTAAGTGGAAAGTGGGGATGGTGGAAACACTGCCCAGGTGCTTGTGAGGATGAAGGGAAGTAACAGATGTGTGTACACCACACAGCACAGTGCCAGGGACGTAGGACGTGCTCGGTGAATCATTGCGGCACGGACCGCATCCTTCTCCCTGGTGAGGCGTCAGCTGGCCCCCTGGACACAGTGAAGTCTACAGTCTGAGATCTGGCTCCTGTCCTCCTCCGTGGCTCCTCTCCCGCCATCACCCGCCTGATGCCCAGCTGTGCTGGTCACTGTCACACATACACATTGGCTGCATGTCCCTAAGGATCTGACACTAAGCCGAAACCCTTCACGCCTTGCACGGTGCAGAAAAAGCACTTTAAGTGCTGACTGAATTGGAGATGATCTGATGGGGGAGTATCATTTTACAAAGATGATCTGATGTTATTTTAGGTTCCCAAGGTAACCAACCGGAGGTGGGGCATTTGCTTGTGTTCGGGCTGAGTGCAGTTGTTTCCTTTGTATTTTACTTGTATTTCCAGCTTTGATGAGTATAAGTTGGGTAATTATATTCTTCCTTCAGTACCAGAACATTTCTCTTACTCGGGCTATTTCAGCAATGGAGGTCAAGTCGATATTGCAGCCTATCTTCAGGAGAAGATTGGGATCATCTCCGGCAGGTCTTGGCACAATTAAGGTCTAGTGAGATCTTCTAAAGCCAGTAAAGATCCAGACAGAAAGCTGGGTTGCAAGAAAGAGTCAGATATCCTTGTGTAAAATCAGAAATGGGTCGGCTTGATTGAAGTTCATTTAGGGAATTTAACTGTGACGAGCACACGTTACATTTCAGGACGGCAAAGAGATATTTGCAGACCTGTGTTCACAGCAGTATCATTCACAGTAGCAGAAGGGTGGAAGCAACCTAAGTGTCTGCTGATGGGTGAACACATAACAGTGGCCCATCCATTCAATGGAATATTATTCAGCCTTAAAGAGGAAGGCCATTTGGCACAGGCTACAACATGGATGAACTTTGCAGACATTATACCAAGTGAAATAAGGCCGTCACAAAAGGACAAATATTACACGATGTGTCTACAGCCGTCGATTCATAAAGACAGGAAGTAGAATGGGGCTCACCACAGGGAGCAGGGAGTTACTGTTTCACTTCAGCCAGATGCCGTGAGTTCTGGCGACAGGCGGCGGTGACGGCTGCACATAGAACGTGCTCAGTGCCACCAAACTGGGCCCTTACAAGTGGCTAAAATGGTAGATGTCCTGTTGTGTACGTGACCACAGTTTTAAACATTTTTTTAAATTTTTAT
The DNA here is from genome assembly GCF_021234435.1 of Artibeus jamaicensis. NCBI lineage: Eukaryota > Metazoa > Chordata > Mammalia > Chiroptera > Phyllostomidae > Artibeus > Artibeus jamaicensis. The sequence goes on along the minus strand of NW_026521831.1, from coordinate 8,750,400 downwards.
TTATCTTTAGAGGGCAAGGGAAGGAGAGAGGGAGAGAAATATCAATGTATTGCCTCTTGTGCATCCCCTGCTGGGAACTGGCCTGCAACCCAACCATGTGCCCTGACTGGGAATCGAACCACGATCCTCTGGTTCTCAGGTCCACGCTCAATCCACTGAGCTACACCAGCCAGGGCTAAACATTTTTTTAAAGAATGTGTTGTGTTTCAAAATCACGACAAGTGTCTTAGACCGCTTCTGGGGGAATGACATACGGAGGTGAGGTCGCACGGGCAGAACTCCTTACAGCAGGGAACGAAGCGTGAGCAAAGCCTTGCTTTCCGTAAGGCGCCTTCGGAAATGTGCTCCTGAAAGGCCTGCTGTTTGCGGCTGCTTTGGCAAAAAGTGTGGAGTAGAGAGAGAAATTAAAGTTCTTTCTACTCGAAAATTCTCCTTTTCCTAAAGCCTCCGAGAGAGCCTTCCTTGTTAAGCTAACAGATCTCTCCCCATGGCTCCTTCTCCTGTGTGAAAAGCAGTGGTCTCTACATTAATTTCTTCTGTAATGTATCCCTCCTCATGAGAATAACAGCTCTTTGAAAGTGGAAATCCTCTGGCGTGTCCCCTGCTATGTTCCGGGCCCAGAACAGAGCCCAGTGGAGGGCAGGTGCTCGCTCGTTGTGGGATGACTGAATGAGCCCATCAGAGTCGTGTGAGATGAGAAACTCGGTGAAAACAGCCACCCAGTGCCCAGGGGGACTCTGGGGAAATTTGAAAAGGTGGTTGATGTGCGCTGTGAGCAGTTTCCTTATTTAACACTCATTTGTTTCAGTTCAGCCTAGAAAAGGCATCAGGTGGGAACAGCATAGGGAACAGGAAAAGAGATAGTAAGTTGGACTAGGCCAGGTAATTGTGTTCACCTGGGGTAGGTCTTCCCCCGCCTGCCCCATCGACGGAGCAAACGATGGCGACCTGTTCTGAAACCGTTATTTCTAATTAAGGTGACCCTTGACAGTGATGGGATGTTTATGGGTGTCACTCTTCGGGAGCAAGTGCTGAAATCCCATTTCGTAGAACAAGATAGTATTTGCCGGTCCACATTGTCCTGTGGGTGCCAGGAGACTGGCGGGCAGCAGGGGTGAGTGCCGAGGCCGGGCTTCCCAGGCACAGCCAATCCACATTCTTCATTCGTCTCAGTGTGGGGCACTCCAGGCTCAAATACCAGTGGCCTCCCAGACACGACCCCTCCTCCGGGACATCCCGGAACCTCCAACTTAATCTGATCAGTGCAGATTCTTGCTGTCTTCCTGGACCCTTCTTCACACCTGCCCTAGCTCCTCACCATCGCGGTGACGCCACCAGCTGTCCAGGTGCATAAGCCAGATGCTATCCTCTCCAGCACCCCACCCACCTGACCCTTCTACCTCCGAGACACGTCCTGAACCTGTCTACCTTTCCCCATCTCGTTATCACCTCCCCAGCCCCTGCCCCCCTGCTTTCTAAGGTAGTCTAGGGTGATAATCTGGATGAGGGGGGCTTGTCTAGTCTACCTGAGCCTCGCCTCGGGAGACTTCCGGTCCTACCTAGCCTGGTGGGCTTTTCTCTAGACTAGGGCAGGGGCATCTTCCAGTGTGCTCTGCCCCACAGTCCCCTCTCAGTACAGCCAGGACAACTTGTTAAAACCCTTTAAAAATGACCAGAGATTACCGCATGTACAGAAATGTGCATAAAATGGAAGTGGTAAGAAAGACAAGTCATCATAAAGTGAACACCCAGGTAAAGATCACTGGTGTAGGTCAAGAACCGGGGTGTTACCCGGACGCTCAGGGGCTCCCCAGCAGGCTCCCTGCCAACTGCACCCCCTTTTCCCCAGGAACTGCCACCCTGACCTAGATGTCAGCGCTGCCTTGCGTTTTTTAAACCAGGGGAAAAACCAGTTTAACTTCGCTTTTTAAAAACCTTTATAGTAATGGAGTTCTACTAACACACACACACACACACACACACGCATCCGTTTTCTCTTTCTCGGTGTTAGTCTTGTCCACATGCTCCTTGTAGCTGTAGTTCATTGTCATCCTTGTGATTATTTCATGTAATGCAATACTATACAATGTATCCATTTGCAGTTGTTAGGTATGTGGGCTGTTTTGTTTTGTTTTTACAGGACTCATACCAGTAATGCTCCTAAAGGAAGTCCTTGTTCGTGTTGCCTGGTACACGCGCTTACTCTAAAAATAGAGTTGCAGGGTCCCACCGCGAAGCAGTTTTCCGAGGCAGTGCGTCCGTTCGCGTTCCCTCCGGTGGCGTGGCGGGTTCTGGTCACTCCATATCCTTGGCCATGCTACGCTTTGGTGGCCTTTTTTAACTCTAGCCATCCTGAAGGGCGTGGTGGTGTCTCATTGGGGTTCTACCCCCTGGTTTATAATGCGACTGAGCACTTTTTCATCGAACCAATGGCTGCTTGATATCCTCTGCATGAAGTTTATATGGTTGACTCATTTTTCCATCTTCCCCATTTGTAGAAATTGGTTATATGTTTTGGATAAGAGTTCTTTGTTTTGGGCTATAAAATGTCTCCCAGTCTGTGGCTTGCCCTTTTTTCCCTCTGAAGTGTGTCTTCTTAGAAGAATAATTTTAAGGTAGTCAGAGCATCAGTCAACATCGCTGGTATTGCCTGTGTCCTGTTCAAGGTTGATCTCTGTCCAGGGTCACAAAGATAGTCTCTTCCTCTATCTTTTGAAAACTCTGGTTTTTCATTTCAATTTTCAATTGATCAAGTTCTGCAATTTGCCCAGTATTGATTTCTCAGAATGTTGTAAGAAAGGAGCCCAGGGTTACTTCTTCTAGTAGATAAACCCAATGTCCTATTAAAGTTGGGTGACCTTGTAAAAAAATCACGTCACCCTCCTCTTTAATCAGTCCCAGTAAATGATGGCTTCCAAACCCCTTACCTCTTCCTAATGCTACTAGATAGGCATCTTGGCTTCTGCTCTCATTCTCAAACATTCCAGGCTCACTTCTGCCTCAGCTCCTTTGTGCTTGCTGGTCTCCTTCCCTGGAGCGTGCTTCCCCCAGGGTTTTGCGTGGGTGTCCTTTGTATTTTCAGTATCAATAGCAGCCTCCGAGAGAGCCTTCTGTGTTTACCTAACAGATCTCTCCCCATGGCTCCTTCTCCTGTATGAAAAGCAGTGGTCTCTACATTAATTTCTTCTGTAATGTATCCCTCCTCATGGGAATAACAGGTCTTTGAAGGTGGAAATCCTCTGGCGTGTCCCCTGCTATGTTCCTGGGCCCAGAACAGAGCCCAGCTGACAGCAGGTGCTCACTCATTGTGGGATGACTGAATGAATCCATCAGAGTTGTGTGAAATGAGAAACTTAGGGGAAAACAGCCACCCAGTGCCCAGGGGGACTCTGGGGAAATTTAAAAAGGCAGTTGACGTGTGCTGTGAGCAGTTTCCTTATTTAACAAACACTTGATGTAGCGCTTACTTGTACTACTGTTTGAAGTTGCCTACAAAACAGGAACTCATTTTCTGAAAACCCTTTGAGGTAGGTATAACGTTGCCCCATTTTGCAGGTGAGGAAAATGAAGAGACGCATTCAATATCCAAGGTCACCGAGCTGGGGATGTCGAGGACCTGGGTTCCCCACCCAGGCAGGCTGCGTGTGAAATGCGGAATAGAGTGCAGACGTGGTCGGGATAGTGGGGGGGTCTCTCTCCATCCCTGGAGATTGGTGGGGAAGCCCGGTGAGCAGCAGAGTTGACTGGAGCATCTTCCAGGGTGTTGCACGGACTTTGAACCCTGCAGATGGCCCTGTGGTGAAGGACACGGGTCCTGGGAGGGTCACAGCAGCATCTAGGTGCTCAGTGCTCAGGAGAAACCCGGCACCGGAGCCCGGCATTCCCGGCTCTCCACGCGTGTGGCCCCCTTCAGTCTAACCGTTACTATCCGTCAATCAGTGTTCCAGGGGACATGCTTTAGGGAGTAACATTATACTATAATAAATGCAACAGTTTATGTATAGTCAAAAAGTAAGGAAAAAGACATAAACACAACTCTTATTAAAATTTTGGTATATTTCCTTCCAGTAAAAAAAAAAAAGTTTTTTTAAACATAGCTGATTATGTTGAAAAGTTTTCTATCGTGATTTTTCTTCTACTTACCATCTGATTTATAAATAAACTTTGTTTCATCATCTTTGAGAAGTTTACTTTTTGTAATTGCATCATATCCTGAGAAGTGACTTAAGTAAAGTTCTTAGATTTGAGTGGTTTCTTTGTTATCATAGTGTTGAGGAGACTGGGTCTGGTGAAAAGCGTTTTGTTTTTTGTTTTGGGGTCTCTTTAGTAGTACTGACAACTGTTTACTGGAGGTACTAACCGATGACTCGGGCATCACACACACGTGTGTAAGGCCTGGACCCGTCACGCCGCCTTCCAAGAGATTCCCGCCAGTTTGCCCTCTGCAGGATATATAAGTCCCTCTCGTTTCTGAACACACTCTGGAGACCCAGTTTTAACTGGAAAGTTCTCTTACAAGGCAGAGAAGGGGCGCCGTGAATGCTCCGCATCCTAACCATGAGTCTCGTTTCTCACGCAGTGAAGCAAGACTGTTCGAGAACTGTTCTCCCTCATTGCAAGTTCTGTAACTTCTCTTTTCTGCAAAGTAAATAGCAGATATATTTGTTCCTTGGCTGTCTGGGGATTGTGTGGTTATACAACAAGTGTGGGTCCTGTTATTTAAACAGGCTAAGGCAGGGCCTGAGCAGACACTGAGGATTCAGCAGAGCTGCTTGGTGGGGGGGGGGGGGGGGTGCATCAGAGCTGGGCCCTTGGTGTGGGGGTGCATCTCTTCCTGGCCGAGCCCAGGTCAGCATTTGGGACCCCTTGCCCCGCAAAGGGTCTGCACACAATTCCTTCTCTTGTTCACAATGGAACTGATAGAAAAGATGAGTTTATTTGTTCTAGGTCATCTACATTTTGTTAACATCTTGAAGATCCCCCACCCCAAATCTCCAAAGTCCAAATGGAAACATCTGAAGCGATTTCAGGTCTTTTAACTGGTTCGTGGAGAAGCCAGCCCGGCTAGAACTTGCCTACCCAGTGCTTGCACTACAAAAGGTTTGTGTTTCTGCCCCGAGGGCAGTTTCCAACGCACATTGACCCCCAGCTTTGATCCTCACAGAAAATGATCGCTGTCCGTTTGCTGATAAAGCCGTGACACCATTGGACAGGTGAGGACTGGCTCCTGGAGCAGTTGCGTGCTCACTCCCTGGCCCGTCCATCGGGACGAGATTTGTAAACCTTGAGAGAACGACTCTCTTTTGATCCATGTTTGTGGTGCCAACACCTTGCCCATCCTCCGTCTGGTTTGAGTCACTTGCCAGGGTGACCTGGCGGATCCTCAACAGCTCGGCCCCTGGGTCCTGCCGTGGGTCCTTCTGTACCTCAGGTCCATGGAGGCTCTCTGAGTTTCTGCAGCACCAGAATCCTCAGTGCCCAATGTGGCTGCACAGTGTCACCCTTGGATTCCAGGGGACAAGCCCTTCCAGGTGTGCAAGTAATTAGAATAGAGCAGTCAAGCTTTCTCAGTGCACATTCCAAGTGAAAGGGAACATTTAAATCTCCTAAAAAGCGATGGCGTTGCCATGCACCCAGCCTTGGCTTTCAGGTAGGAGGTGTCAGGATGGAAAAAGCCGGGAGTGCTGGTGGCCAAAACACGCCTGTGGCTGGTGAGCGCTTCAGAAGTGTCTCCTGCAGTTGGCGTGGTTCCCCACATGTTTCTCATTCCAGGGATGTTGACTGATTATATAATAGAATCTTTTTTTTTTTTTTTTTTGCTGAAGATAGCATTTTAGACTACAAAAATGTCCCCTGCACTGGCTAAAAAATATTTTTAAAAAACACACAAAACTTTGGCTTCAGGTGTCCTCCTTGGAAAATGTCACAGGGGTAGAGAGCAGAGTTGGGGAGGGAGGGAGGAGGGCTTGGGAAGGTAAAAGAGAGGGGCAGCCTGATTAATTTTCTTCACACTGTCAGATCTCAACCCCATGAGTTTCTGAAGGTTGAAACGGGCAGGAGAAAACTGAAGGGAGAGCGCTTTCAAAGGCAAGAGCTGCCCAACGAGATTTGCTGTCAACACATCCAACAACTTTGACCTTGGCCAGGTGCTGGGGCAGCGATAAAGTCAAAGTCCTCGCCCTCACGTTGCTACAGGCTGGAGTGTCTGGGGAAGAGAAATAGGAGCTATTGCATCCGGTGGGAAAACCAAGCAGGGTGGTGACTGGAGGAGCCAAAACTCATCCATGTTGAGGTGCAGGGTCTGGGGTGCGGGGAGATGATGAGCTGTGCCTTAGTGCTGTTTAATTTGAGGTGGCATGGGTCCCCAGGCAGCTGGTGGCTGGAAGTGGGGCCTAGAGAAATGGGGGGCTGGTTATAGGATCTTAGGGAGGGGGCGGATGGGGTGGGAGGACATGGGGGCCTTAGAGGAGGAGGTGTGCTTCCCCGACCAGGTAACGTGAGCGTGAGGCCTGGGACTTTCTTATTTTTGCCTTTTTAGACTAAATTAGAAACCGCAGGCTTCAGCTTCCCCATCTAGCCCTGGCGTGATGCAGGTGGCTCCGGCGTCTGACCTCAGGGGCCTTTCAGTTCACTAGCTTCTTGGCAGCTCAGGCTTCTCCAGCCCGCTCTGCCTGCCTCCTCCAGGTCCCCGCAGAGAAAGCTTTCGGGCTTCCTTTTCAAAATGCCCAGGCTGGGTCCCCGCCTGACTTCTGCCCCTTCCCGGGCTGTTCCTGCCTGCGCTTCTCCCTGTCGTCCTCAGCCCTTCCCCTCCTCCCATCCCTCTGTTCTTGGTGCCACCTCTTGCTGCTCCGAGCAGGCCGGGGGGCAGGTAGGTGAACCAGCTGCACAGCTGTAGATTGAATTGGCCCCACGAAATTTCCTATCAGCTCATCGAGCCGTTTCAGTACAGTCACTGACACAGGCGGGCCCTTACAAAAGGGGTGAGGGCAGTCACTGCAGAGGTGACTTCAAGCTTAAGAGCTTCCATGGAAATGAAGATTGTCCCAAAGTCCTTCAGGCCTGTCTCTGATAACCTCCCACCTCCTCCCTTGCAGTTTCTGCTGGGTCGGCATGTTTTGCTCAAAAAGTTTTGCAAAATGAATGTGTAAGGAGAGAGCCCAGCTCCGGGTAGAATCTACAATGCTGTTGCTATTTGGTCAGCAACCATTGGACACCTACTGTGTGCCCGATGCTGTGTCAGGAGGCGGGGTCTGCGAGGAACATACGAGGAGGCGGCTGCCAGCTGGGCCAGAGTTCTCTTCGCTCAGGCCCTCTCCGTCCTTGCCCTGCCCTAGTTAATGAAATGCGGAGTGTGCTGGTGGACTTAAAAAACTGCCATGTTTTGCCATGTATAATGCGCACTTTTTGCCCAAACTTCTGAGGGAAAAATAAGGGTGCACATTATACATAGTAGTACTAATTCTGTATCTATATACATGTTTTTAATTCATTTATTTCTGCTTATGCATTCCAAGTGTAGCTCTAGAAAGCAATAACGATATCCATATGCAAAATAATACCCTGAAATATGATCATCAGTTTTCTTTCTAAATATAAATAAACTAAACATTGAATTAAAAAATTAACGCAAAAGATTTTTTTTCCCTGAAAATTTGGGCCCAAGACGTAGGTGCGCATTACACACAGCAAAACGGAAGAGTGGGAACAGAGAGGAAGGAAGGGGCAAGTGCCTTTCGTTTTTCAGTCATGGGGCTGCCGCCCTTTTTCGTGGGCGTTACACCGTGACGTGCGGGCTGTGAATCAGCCAGACTGCCCAGCTCCGTCTGTGCCTGAGGGACAAGCCCGTTCCCATCTGAGTCACAGAGGTGACTGTCGCAGGACTGGAGGACAGGGGGCCAGCTCAGGGCGGAGCGCGCAGTCTGGGTGCAGGGCGTCAGGGCTGCGCAGACGTTGACAGTCTGGAAGTGGATCTGTTCCCGCACTCGCCGTCCGAGGCTGCTCTGCGTGCGGTGGTGGTGGTGGTGGGGGGTCACCAATTCGTAGCCAGGGGCCGCTGCTCGACTAGTAGCACGTGTCACCCTTCAGGCACGAGGCGCCTTGACACTGTGAAGGGTGTGGGAAACCTCACCCTTGACCTCAGTGCCTGAGGGTTTCCTCCCCGTGTGGCCACGAGACTGCCATCTGAAAGCCCACACTGTCCACACCCGCTTCGGGCAAGGTCTCCAGGAGTCCTCCTGCCTCGGGATGAAGGAGGAACTGTGTAGCCTGGTGTCCGCAACGCCTGACTGTCTGGCCCGGCTGCCCTGGCCCCATCGCTCCGCCTACGTGGGTTTGCGGTCCCCTGAGCCACGTGGTGTTCCCTGGCAGCGTCACCCTTGACGCTTTCTCGCTGCCTCTGTGCCAGCTGTGTCCTCTCCTCTGCGTGGTATCTTTCTGAATCCTCTGGGGACTTCAGCCTCATACTTCAACACACACCTTAAACAGCGCCTCCCGCAGACAACATCCGTGGCTGCCTCAGGCAGGCCATTCTTTTTGTTTCTTCATTACTGCTTTCATAACATAATTAGATTATAATTATTCGTGTCATATAATTAGCTTATCATGATTAGCTGTCTTTCCAGACGTGCTGTGAGCTTTTCTGCTCTCTTCCCAGCACCCAGCCAGCGGCGTCCTTGGGCGGATCCCGAACCCTCCCAGGACAGACTGACTCCACAGTGGTCATCACTACCTTCTTGGGTGGCTTTCATCTTCTCTGGGCAGAGCTGTCTGCGAGGATTTAAGGGGCAGAGGCGGGTGGGAAGGGCGAGAGGAAGCGGTGGGAGAGCCACGAGGTAAAGGGCTGGAGGATCGCTGCACTTGAGGAGCGTAACTGGGAGAGGCGGAGAATGCACAAGTGTGTCCCCTAAACGTACAGGATGCACGAGTGTGCAGACAGCAGCACCCATATGGGGGTAGGGAAGAGACAGGACGATGGTGGCTGTGGGCATGAGGAGGAGACACTGGAGCACACGGCCCAGTGACAAGCAGCCTTGGCTCACTTCCAGGGGCCCCACCCTTGTCACAGAAGGCCAGAAGCGGGAAGCAAGGAAAAACTTGAATTCACTGACACTGTTCCCTCAGCCACGCACGCCCTTCCCCGGTCTCTGCACCTGTGCCCGCTCTCTCATCCCTGATCACCAAGGGGTCTCAGGGCTCCTCCATCTCCCACTGTGAGATGGCCAACTGTACTAGGGACCCCTGTGGCTGGCTCTTGCTTAAGTGTATCTAGCAATTTCAAACTGTACCCAGCACAACCAGATGCTTACTAAATGTTTGTTGAATGAATCTGTCTCCTGCCCTCCTCCTCTACCCCTGCTCTTTGAGGCCCAGCATCCTGCTTATGAAATGCACCCTGCAAGTCCCTTGTTCCCTGCCTTGTTCCTGCCCTTCGCTCCGCCTGACCCTTCTGTCTCCCTAGCTTTCCAGCTTTGTTTGTGGCACGTCCCTCATGGAGCACTCGCCCTGCACCCCCCTGTCCCGCGTTGGTTATTCCACAGTTCACCCCAGGTATTCACCCTGGGTATTGCACAGCCAGGCTGCTGGGGATGGACCAACTTGCTGCCTGCCCACCACCCCCTTGTGGGGGGTCCCTGAGGGCAGTGACCCTGGCCTGTCGCTTGGCTGCTGGTGCTCACCGGGGGATGTCAGAGTTCATCTCCGTTCATCTCCCGGGCCCCTGGAACTTCCACAGTGAGGGGTCAGTGGGTCAGCCAGCTCTCGAAGTACTTGGAGCCTTGCAACTATCTAAACGACTTTTGTTTTGAAGCAAGTTTCTGCATAGGCTTGTGGCTGATGCTCAAGGCCTTTGTGTCTGGATGTACCAGCCGAGGGCTCAGGTTAGGCCCCTGCTCCCCTGGCCCCAACGATGAGGACAAGGACAAGCTGGGCCCTGCTTTGTGTCCCTCCCTCCCTCCTAGGCCCTCGGCCCTCCCCCCTCCCCCATGTTCTCCCTACCCCAGCACATCTTAGCTGGGACAGGGAGGTGACATCCTCCTTCCCAAGGTGAGGGTGGCACTGAACTTACCCACCATCTCCCGCATCCCCGCAGGGCCTGTAGCTGGCAGGGAGCTCGGTAAAGGAATGAACCAGCCTCACCTTCCCAGGGTCTTAAAAATCCCTGGGGCAGTGTGCACTGTGACACAGAGGTCCCCCAGCAGGTCAGAGGTGACTTATAGCAGCCTGGGTTCATTGATTACTTTCTATGTATTGGCCATTGTTCTTGGAATTTCCTGGATATTAACTATTAGCTTTTTATTTTTTAGCTTTATTATAGTATACTTGACTATACTCAGGTTGGCCCATGTTAAGTGTACAGTTTGAGAATTTGGGGAATTGTGTGTGTTTGTGTAACCACACTATAATCAAGATGCAGAAATCTCCCTCACCCCCAAACTTCTTCATGCTCAGTTACATTCTCTCCCTTCCTGACCCCAGCCAGGTATTTTCTCTTCCTTACGATCTTCTTATGTTTCCTTTTTCTGGCTTACCTTATTGTAAGAATACAGTATATAACACAGGTACCATACAAAATCTGCGTCAATCAACTATGTTATGAATAAGGCTTCCAGTCAACAGTAGGCTATTTGCAGGTAAGTTTGGGGGAGAGTCAACGCCCCTAACTCCCACATTGTTCAGGGGTCAACGGCATCTACACTGGTGTCAGTTTTCACTGGTGTGTTACGCTTGGGGCTGCCCTGTGACGTCAGCGCTCCGGGTGGCCTCTCCCTTGACACATTCCCTGAAGTGGGGGAGGGAGCAGGGCGATGCCCTGAGTGCCCTCCAGGGTGTGGGATCCTCATCGTCACTTTACCGCCTCCCGGTGCAGCAGGAAGACAGGAAAAGGCCCAACCACGGTGCTTTGACTCCAATCAGGAGAAAGCAGGCGTGTGGACAACGCTCCCACCGATCTCTGCCGCTGGCAGCCAGAGATGAGCGCGCAGGCGTCCGGGACTCCTGGGCGCTTGCTCTGTGCCGGAGGCTGCTCTGGCAGCGTGTGGTATTAACTCACCGCACCCTCCCAACACGCCAGAAATCCAAGGCAGGGGGAGGTCACGGTTGCCCAGTTCCTAAGTGCAGAGCTGGGATTCCACACCCCGAGCCCCACACCTTTCACAGAGCAATGGAACCGAGTTTTGCTTCTCCCACAGTTGGTCCCCACCCAGTCTGGAAGGTGAGGGGCTTTGGGGTAGCAAGCTGAAGTGACATGAACAAGGTCTAAGTGGTATCTCAGGGAGAGGGAACTCTCCGTAGGAGCCCCAGCAGGAAGGAGAGGGTAGCAAGCCCCTCCGAGGGAAACGGCCCACCCGCAGGCAATGGTCAGGGCAGTCGGCTGGGCTGCGCAGGGCTGTTTTAGGGTGGTGGTGCTCTGTTCCACCAACTGTTTGTCTTTCCCCACGAGGGGCTTTGTGGGCTGTGGCGCTGGGTGGGGGGTGATAAGCCAGGAGGTGGCATCACGGCACAAGGCAAACGCAGAAAGGCCAGCGGCTGCTGCCTGTGTGTTGCGGGGTGGGAAGGAGCGTCGGAGAGAGGCAGAAACTCCGAGAAAGAGAGTTGTCAGAGTCTATTTTCGAAAAGCGAACGGCACGATTCTCATACAAACAGGCAGCAGGCATGTGTCACCGACTTATTTAACTCCTCAGCGAGGGAGACAGCAGGACGGCCAGGCAGTTCCGGGAAAGAAGCACGAGGCAGACGTCCCTCCTTCGTGAGGGGTGCGGGCGTCCGGCTCCTTAGTGAGACGCCCTTGACCAGCATCCTACAGGGCCACGGAGCCACCACCTTCAGGCCCCTCTTTTATCCGTCCAGACAGAAATGAGTGGCAGTTTACTCATTTCCAACCAGTTGATCTCTAACTTCACAAGGTCTGAGTCACAACAAGGAGCAATGATCACAGTGACAATGCACGCTGGTCACGTGCTCCTCCAGTGTGAAGGCGCTGAAAGGCTGGCAGATGTCCACCCACCTCGTTTGGAGTTTGGGATAATTTTCTCCTATGTCTTTGAAGACGTGTCGGGAGAGGCTCCTCTCACTTCCCGTAGTTACTATAGTTACAAGCCCGTAGTGGCTGGGTTGAGTGTTAGAGGATGCAGGCTCCCCGTGGAAGGTAGTGGGCTGAGGACCATAGCAACATGACCGCAGCATCACTCCTCCCAGATTCCCGTCAGGAGACCAGTAACGTTTTTTTTTTTTTAAAGCTAAAATTCAGAGAGACAAGAGAGTGAAAATATCAGGCATTTTGGAAGCTGGGAGGCAGAAGTCTGAGCAGTCACAAAGAGGTCCTGGATGTGGGGGCAGGGGCAGTGGGGTTGCAGAGAGGAGGGTCATTGGGAGGCCAAGTGATTGCCTCCCCCCACCCTCCCCACCCCAGTAGACAGCCAGGCTACCCTCCCCCACCCCAAGTGCAGCAGAAAACGAACGTGTCCTTTTTGGAGAGAGTGAAACCGAGGTTCCCTAGAGAAAAGGGATTGAGAGGAGCTTTATATGCTGAGTGGAGAGCATAGCTGTCCCCCCACCGACTCAGTTTCCAGCCAGCGGGCAGCCAGTTCTGTGCCCACTTGGAAGGCACCGCAAGTACCTTTCTTCCCCGGGGCTCTGGACAGCTTGAGAGAAGGGATCCAGAGGCCTGTCCTCCAGAAGTCCCCCTAAAACAGCTTGATCCCCAACAACGAGACCTTCAGCCGCCAACCTCGCCTGCATGCCCCGCACGTCCCAGCAGCCCCATCGGTCAAGAATCACCCTGTGTCTCAGGGGGGCCTTGACTTTGCAAGACAGAAGAGGAGCAATTTGGGAGGGAGATGAAGGTTGGGGGTGGGCACGTATGTCCAGGATAAAAGTAGGTTTTGTATCACCTACGTGGTGTTCTTGCCAAGCGTTTAGTCTGAATGAGTGCGTGGGGGAACCTGTAGATCCACACGTGGAATGGTCTACAACAAAGTCGATGGTGGGGACTTTGAAGATGTGAAGGAGAAGCAGAAAAAAGATGGGCCTAGTCTAGACCAAGCCATGACCACCGGATGCAATGGTTGGGTCTGGACTCAAAAAATACTCCATGTATCCTGGGATATCATTCATAAATAGTTCCGCACGTATCTCTGAAAGGCCTTTTTGAAAATGACAGACACCGTTATTGCATACCGTGTTGCAGCTGAGAAATGATCTGTTTTTATTCTTTATTCAAATTGGACCTGGGTGTGTACGGCCTCCTTGGGAAAGGAGGCCCCCGAAAGATCTTTGCCTTCGCTTTTCCTCAGACCCAGGACCTACAGGAATGGTTTAGGCCCCGTATGATTTTCACCCCACCTTTTCTGAGCCGGGCGGGCCACCGTGTCCTCCTTCAGTCCTGCGCTGATGCCCAGCAGGCGAGGAGGGCGCCCTAGCGTGGCTGACGCCCCTCCTGTGGGAGGGGCAGCACATCCCTGTCTCTGTCACCTGTGGGAGGTGGTGTGGTTCCCACTGACCGGAGGAGACGAGGCTCAGAGGCCTGTCCAGCAGTGAGGGGAAGGCTGAGGTCAAACCAAGGCTGTCTCACAGGGCCCGACTGTGTGTGGTTGCGGATACATCAGCTGTCTGTCTCTTGCAAGGTGGCATCTGTGCAGATTTTCCATGCCCAAGGCTGCCCCCATGGGCAGGTGCCTGTCCCCCTAGCACCTTACACCCCGTTTGCAGAGAAGTTGGGGATTCCAGAAAGTGTCCCTCACGGCAATCCCAGCTCCGCCTTCTCTTCCTAAACTCCCAGCAACATCGGCTTTTGTCACAGTTTTTCATTAATGCTCAGTGTTTGAGAGCCAAGTCTGAATTCTAATTCATGCTCTCAATACACTGAGTCTTAAAAAAATTGGACGTTTCAATATCCCATGACGCAGAGTTAGGGAACCTTTAAACATCGGGCACAGTGTTTTGCAATTGGCTTGTCTGCCCTATTTTTGTTAATAGATCTTTAATTCTCTCTCAACATTTGTTCCTCTCTTTTGGTTTTATTAAATTTTGAAATGCACATGTGTGTGTGAGTCCTCTGGGTAACCAAATGTCAACAGATTATAGAGTTCATTTTGTTCATTGCCTGTTGGCCTCCAGAGTTACAACAATAACCCAAATCTGATTAGAAATGAGGTTATGAGCCGCGCCCTTCTTACTCCAGAGCTTCTAATAATAAGACCAGGGAAACGTGCAAAATTAAACCAATGATTAGGTTCCCCTCAAACACTGATAGCTTTTCTCCCACATTCTTTCCCGGGGACTGGGCTTGGTGGAATGAAATGGAACTCAACCCTTTACTCGAATGAGGGAGCCCCGCACCTTGACAATGAGGTTCATTGAGGGTTCAGTCAGGGGAGGGTTTGGGGGATGTCGCTTCCCACCCTTCGGACGGCCATGACCGAACGAAAAGGAAGCAAGCTTTGGGAAGGGTGTGGAGAAGTTGGCACGTTTGTACCCTGCTGGTGGGAGTGGCAGACGGGGCAGCTGCTGCGGAAAACAGTTCGGAGGTTCCCGAGCAAAGGGAACATGGAGTTTCCATGGGACTCGGCAGATTTACTCTTCATGGCCGCCCACTGCCACGGAACACGGGCGCTCACACAGGCACCCACGCGTGCATGTCCACAGTGGTACTGTTTGGAATAGCCAAAGGCGGAGACAAGCCAGATGCCCACAGAATGATGTCAACAGGACCAGTGGAGGTATATCCATGCAAAGGAATATTACTGAGCCATAAAAAGGGGCCGCTGACTAATTCATGTGTGCAGGAACCTGGAGGACATTACGCTAAGTGAGGCAGGGTGGACACGGAAGGTCACTCATTCCACGTATATGATGTGCCCAGAATAGACGCATCCGTGGAGACAGAAAGTACTGATACATCGGGGATCGTTAAAGGTGGAGGGGAGAGGGGGCCGGGGGGAGTGACTGGTTAATGGTAGGGAGTTTTGTTTGAGGGTGAAAAAAGGGTTCGGCAGTTAGATTGGGTGGTAGGTTATCCAACATGGTGAATGTACTAAATGCCACTGAGTCGTATGTTTTCAAACAATTATGTTGTGTGACCTCTGCCTCTATTGTAGAAAAAGAGACGTTTTGGGTTTTCACAGCATAGCGTTCTGCCTACTGTGAGACTGAGGGAGGGAGCTGGGTGATCTGACGGGGAGTGATGGTGAAGCGGGTGCACAGGTGGGCTCTGGGCTCAGACCCTGCCTTGTGCACGCTGTGTGATGTTGGGCAAGTTGCTTAACTTCTCTGAGGCTCGTGGTCCTCCTCCACAAGTGCAGTTGCAGCAGGGCTGGCCTCCCAGGCTACAGGGGAGACCAGGCTCCACAGTCAGCCGTGGACGAGCTCAGACTGGCAGCCCGGGGTGTGCCCTTCCCCACACCTAGTTTCCTGTCTGCAGAACCAGCGTGAGAGTCCTCCCTGGCTCAGCCTTGTCGCAGGGGTGGTGCCCAGACAACTCCCAAGTCTCTGCGTTTCTCAGGCCCTGAGGGGCTGTGGGGGATGCTCAGAAGGTGTCCGTGTTGTCTCTCCTCTGGGGTCTGCCTGTCGCACTCTGCCTGCAGGAGGCTGGGCCGGAGCTGACCAAAGCCCGGGAAGCCCTTCGCCAGCAGGCGGGCGAGCCCGTGTCTGTCCAGCTCCTACTGAGAGGCACCAGGCACACCCTGTCCCCCCCAGGGGCACGTGTGGTTCTCCAGGCAGGGTCATCCTCCCAGCTCAGGGGTCAGCTCCTCAAAGCAGCTTTCGCTCTGGTGCTGGGAGAGTTGAGGGTCCCTGGGGTCAGAATCGAAGTCGGTGGTTCTCAGCTGCCTCTCAGAGGACACGTGGGCAATGTCCGGAGACAGTTTTGGTCGTCACAACCCCGAGGGGGAATTTCTACCGGCATCTGGTGACTAGGGCCCGAGGATGCTGCTAGCATCCTGCAGTGCACAGGCAGCCCCGTGGACGGAGAACAGTCTGGCGCAGAATGTCAGCGGTGGTGGGCGTGAGATCCCTCGGCCAAGTGCAGCCGGGCAAGGACAGGTTTTACTGCCCAGGGAAACTCCGCACGAGGGTGCCCTTCCTGCCTGCCACATGCATGCATCACAGTCAGCATCTCAGCAGACAAGCTGGCGTCTCCCCACTCCATGGACAAGAAAAGTGAGACTCAGGATGAGTGACTCGTCCAGGGACCCACACCTGCCAAGTGGCTGAGCTGGGGTTTAAACCTGGGTCAGTCTCACTATTTTCCCAACTCCCCATTAGTTTGAAAAAGGGGAGAACACTAGGCTACCTTATGGAAGACCAAACGGGGCAAAGTATGGTTTTAGGTAAATCAAAATTACAGAGCGCCTCTCTTGGCTGGGAGCCATGTGGGTGGCGTGTGGGGGGTGGGGTGGGGGGCAGACCTTATCACAGGTAAATGAAATGCAGTACGTTAACGACTAAGAGCCCAAGGGAGGGGCACTGTGTACCCAAACAGAGGAGGTGCTGTCTGAGTGAGTATGAAGACGAGAGGCTGCAGTCCGCATGAAGAAAGACGGGAAGGGTGTGCTCTGTGGATGGAACAGTACAAGCAGAGGGGGACTGAACGCCGTGCAGAAGGGCTCGGACCTCATCCTGAGGGTGAGACAGAAAAGACAGCTCAGCGTGTGTTCTAGATCGGGCACCTGGCTGCGGGGTGGGAGGCAGGTGGTCAGGTGGGAGGCAGTTGGTCAGATGGGAGGCTTCAGGCAGTGAAGCCGTAAGACGCAGGGGAATGGGGAGAGGGAAGACAGAGGTGCTCTGAGGACGTACAGAGGAAGTTTGGACCCTGGGAGAGAGTGGGAGGGGCTCAGGGCCATCAGGGCTTCTGGAGAGGGTGAAGGGGAGTATAGGGATCCTAAATGAAAGGGGGGTGCAGGAGTGGGGGCGGGAGGTTTGCATCTGAGCCACTGTGGGACGGACAGGGGAACCCACGCAGGGGCATTTGTCCGACACAGGCTAGGCAGGGTCTGACCTCCGGGGCGGGGCTGTGCCTGCCCTCGGGCTGCTTTCCCTCCCATCGTCTGTGGCACCCAAACGTGTCGCAGGCAGCAGCCACCCTCTCTTTCCCATCGCTCTGTTGAGCTCCACAGTCTGAATACCCGAGACTGGCACGTCCACTCAGCGGTTGAGGAACGTTCAGGTGGTTTGGGGCTACTGCGGATAATGCTGCTGAGAACTTCCTAGCACCTGATGAAGCTCTCGTTTTGGCTGGGTGTGGAGGAGCACGGCCGGGCCGTGGGAATGGGCCTGGACGGCCTTCACAGACGAGGCTGCACGGTTTCCCACGGTGCGTCCCAGACGACGCCCCCACCAGGATGCAGGGAGTGCTCGTTACTCCGTCCCCTGACCACCGTTTCTCGTCCGGTGTCTTGTGATTTTCACGTGCACTCCCCCGAAGGTGAGCGGCTCGGGCGCCTTTCCGTGTGTTGACTCAGCTTTTTCTTGCGCATCTTTTTCTGTCTCCCTGTGATGGGCGTGCGCCTGCCTGCAGTCTTCTGCTCGACCCTCTTTCCGACTGGCATCCAGGTCCCTTCTCAGATACGTGCCCTGGAGCATATTCTGATTTCCTCCGCATTTCATTTTACTCTCACTGGCGTCTTTTCAGGGGAAGTTTTCAGTTTAATCAGTTGCAGTTAATGACGAATGGAGACAGCCCGGCACTCAGGGGCTGCTCAGCACGTGTTAGCTGGTGCGTGCGCTGCTGCTGAGGGTCCCTGGTTAGGCCCCAGCAGGGGCACTGCTCTTGCTTCACCCTGCAATCCGCCACATAGACCTGTGAGGTGGGCGGGAGTGGCCACCCAGGTCAGAGCAGGAATGGGGTCGCAGGCTCAAGCTACCACCTCAGGAGGTCATGCGTTGACCTCCCGACCCTATAGGAAACCAAGCGATTGGCCAGCCCTGTACATCAGCCGCGGGGCCATGTTCAGAGAATCCTGGATTCCGGGTGTGGTGGGGGGCTCTTTCTCCAGGCTGTGACTCAGAGGGCCCTGCCTGGGGCGCCCTGCCCTCCAGTGGCAGATGCAGGAAGTGCATCTCTTCTAGGCCCCTGGGCCTCTTGGTGTGGTCCCTAGTGCAATGCGTTCAGAGTCAGAAAACCTGTATCATGGGCCACATCTCCTCACTCCATAGCACCGAGGCCATTGGCTACTCTCAGCTGTGGTTTCCTCACCCACCCCACCTTAGACGCAGCCCCTCCCAGCCTTGCCTACTGCTGCAGTAGTCCATCTGTCTGTCCGTCTCCCCAAGCCATTATTTCTATCAACTCCCAGTCAGCTAACCAGTGGACATGTCCTTGTCCTTTTCACAAGTAAAGACCCCAGGGGGTCCCCAGGGCCGGTGTGAGAGACCTGACATTTACTAAAGGCCTGGCCAGAGCAGAAAGCTCGTGGTGAGCCCCTCTGTCTGGTCCCCACCCCGCTCTCCTGCACACCCCCTCGTGCAAACCCCGGAGGGCACCGAGAAACATGGGACTGGGTTGTGGAATTGACACGCTGGGGCGGCAGCCGCACAGGTGTGCGGATGGAGACAGAGCAGCCTGAGTGTGGGAAGCTTTGCACAGGCCAGGCCCCCGCCCCCTCCCGCCGAATGCCCGTTCTTCTCTGTCTCCAGACGCCACCCACACAGCCTTCAGGTAGAGCTCCATCTCCCCTCTCCTGGAACATTGCCTGTCGGCCTCTTGACAGCACCAGCTGCTTTCTCTCCTCTGTTGCCATGTGCTGCACAGCCATACCCACGACCCATGACCCACGACTGTGTGTGTGTTTCCCACGTGGGCTCCCCGCTGAGCTGGGAGATGCCTGGGGCAGGCTGTGTCAATAATGGGAGCTGCTCCCCCGGAGCCAGCAAGGTGCCCACTCACAGATGCTCGGGGCTTGTGATTGAATGAATGGTCATGCCAGAGACGAAGGCCGTGTCCCAGACACCCAGGCGTCCAGCCACGGTCCCTGCAGGGGCACCTTCTTCAGCCACCGTCAGTGCAGCCCGGTGCCGTGCCAGGCCCAGCCCCAGCACAACTGCAGGGGCCGGGCGAATGCAGACGGCAGGGCGGCTCTGAAACGTCAGCCAGAATGAGCCTGGAGCGAAGTGTTTAATGACTCTGGCTTGACTCAGATGAGATAGGAGCCGGGTAAACACCGAGCAAGATGAATTTTTGTTTGCCACTTGGGCATTGTAAATGTTTCTCTCTGCCTCACCCGTGTTTCCCCCCAACTCCAGCACAAAACGCACTCTACCCGGAGGGCAGGGCCTTTGGGGGAACTCGGGAGGTGATCGGCACAGGACAGGAAAACGACAGGCCCCTTTGGGCGGAAGCTTTAGCTGCTTTTTCAGTAATTAAATTCACTTTGAACTTCAGGGCCGTGTTTATTGAGACTGAAGGGGGGTGTACAGTACGGCCTGATCACACTTTAGAGCCGAGGCTTTTGTGGGGGAGTTTAATGGAGAGGGAGCTGTAAAATCGATTCTGATTCCTAAGACGCTATGAACCGGTGCGCTGGGAGCCTGCCCTGAGCCCGTGCTGCAGAGGGGGCCACGTAACATTACGCTGCGGGAGACGCCTGCCTGCAACCAGACCGCTGTCAATTAGGCAGGAGGGCAAACAGAAAGGGCTCAGGGCTCCAGGAAAGGGCTGTGGCTCAGAGCCCCGGCAGGTCAGTCCTCGGTGACTTCCTGGAGGAGGTGGCATTCTAGGCAGGCCTTGGAAGACACTGAAGCTTCACTTTTACTTTTCAATCACAGTTGACCTACAACATTATACTAGCTTCAGGGGTACAACATAGCAATTGGACTTCTACATAATTTGTGATCCCCGGTAAGTCTAGTGCCCATCTGGTGCCATACACATTTATTACAATGTTATGGATTATATTCCCTAGGCCGGACCCCTCATCCCCGTGACTATTTTTATAACCGGCAATTTGTACTCCCTCATCCCTTCACCTTTTCCATCCATCCCCCCACCCCCAACTCTCCTCCCACCTGGCAATCATCGATTTGTTACTGAGGCTTCAAACATTAGTTAACTGGGCTGGGGAAAGGCAGCCCAGGAGGAGGGACATGAGAAAGGCACAGAAAAGCAGCGCGCTCGGAAACTGGGGTTCCCCAGGAAGCCGGGGAGTGGGACCCTGGAAACAGAAGGGGGCGCGCTTGGGAAAGGACGTTGGATCACATGGTTGGGGTGCTGGGGTGCATTTTCATGGCAATGGCTGACCCTGGTGTGGAAGATGTTGTTGCTGGGGGCATTTTTCCACGGTTGGGACTAGGGGGCAGCAGTGAGCACGGACCTTGTCAGCTCAGGGAGGTGGTGGGTAGATGTTTCCAACCCCTGGAGCTTAGAAGACAGTTTATAGGGGGATGGTTACTAAGTGACCCACTGGCAGGATGCAAAGAAAGAAACGGTCTGGTTCCCCTCTCTCTCCACCCCCACCCCCGGCTGCTGAGAGGAGAGTGATATGTAGGAGACTAAGCTTGGTGAGACATGCTGGCGAGCTGTCAGTCCTGCTTCTTGCGCCTGCGAGCCGTGTGATTTCAGGTAAGTGACTGAACCTCTCTGCGCCTCCCTTTTTCCATCGGCAGTGCAGTGGGTAACACCTAAGACACAAGGCTGTTCCAAACAGGGAAGGAGGCAGCATGGGAGACTCAGGAGCGTGCCTAACGGACAAGCGCTTCGTGAGCGTGGGCTGCCGCTCCTCTGTTCAAGATGCTGTCTGATCGATCCCGCCCAGCGCGGATCATGCCTCAGCTCTTAGCATCTCCGCTGGGACTCTGCGCCTCCCAGCTCCCAGCAGCTGTGTCTAATAGAGAACCTGGGAGGGGCTGCCGGGTCAGTAGGTGCCATCCACAAGGAGGGGCCAGAAGCTCGGCTGGAGGGCAAGGCTGCTCAGCCCCCTTTAGATGCACACACAGGGCTTCTGTGTGGCAGCTCAGCTCCCAGAGCTGCTTAGGGACAGCGTAGGCCCTTGTCACAGGGGCAGGTGAGCTGGCACCACATGCCTTGGGTGTAGCTCTCCCTCCCAGTTAGGCTGAGCTGCAGGATCTCAAGGACAGTGTCTGCCCATCCTTTGTCCACCCATCCTTTGTCCCTTCCCCCCCAGCCCACTGTGTTCTTGCAGTCGATGCCCCACCTCCCAGGATGTGTGAGGAGAGGGGACGAGGCTGGGTATCTGCCTCTGAGACGGGGCAGCACAGGTGGGGAGGAGGAAGGGCTTCCAGGTGCCCAGGCTCCGGGTGCTCAGGTCCCACGTCCCCAGTGGCTTCAAGGCAGCTGCCCACCTGGTGGGGACCATCTGAAAGCCCTGTGGGTCCCTTCAGAAGGAGAGTTTTCAGACTCCAAGTCTCCATTCTTAGCAGCCTAAAAGCGGGTGTTTTCCCGTAATGTTTCCTCTTCTCCCCTCTGGTAGGTGTTTCCGGTTCCTTTGGGGAGGGTGCGTGGGGAGGCCAGGCCGCCTGGGGTGACGCGGCAACACCGAGTGGTGCTGGGAAGACAGCGGCCTGGGCTCGGCCCCGGTACCCTGAGGCAAGTCAGCCCTGTTCCTGCCTCAAGCTTTTCAGCTGTACAGTGGGTGCAGACCTAGTTCCCAAGGCCGCCGTACAGATGACCCAAACGCACAAAAAGCACTTAATTATTCTTTCTTTTACAATGTCCCCAGTGCCCACAACTCATCAGGCACCCAGGATCCAGCTGTGAGCAAGACAGACCCGCCTCTGGGAATCTGCGTTCTTGGCGAACTGGGGCAGTTTTTGGCACGGTTCCTGCATGTGATAAGCTCTCCCACAGTACGTGGTACCTGCTGTTCATCCGAATTAGTGTTATTTAAAGCCAACCTCATCCTTCCTTCCCCCCTCGCTGCTTCCCCCCCAAAGCATTTACATGCATACCGGGCAGTTAAACCAGCGAAAGTCAGAAGAATGTAATCAGCAGCAGGAGCCCATCCTGCTGAAGGGGTTGTTTGACGTTCCCACTAATCTGTGTTTGATGTGTAAGCAGATTATCTGAACCGAAAGAGGACTCAGTGCGGGGCGATTGCCGGACCCTGGCCTGCGCCACTGGCCTGTGACATTGCCCTTGGGGCTCAATTCACTCTTTGTGTTGACATTCCAGGCAGTCCGCCGCAGGGAGACTTGGGATGGGGGGTTGCACCGCTGTAAAAATGTGTTCTGGGAGGCATCTGTTATGAAGCATTTCAACCTTGACATTCAAGAGCTCCTACCACAGCAGACACTCACCGTGGCCCCTGGGGGAATCTGTCTTCTGCCTGTAGACCCACTGCCAGCAGCCCTTCCCCACCCCCCTCCTGCTGTCCTGCAGGGTCTCAGGAAGGACCTGCGCAGTGGGAGCTGCGGGGCACCAGGGGTGGTGGGCAGGGTGTGGCGGCCGTGGCCTGTCTCCAGAGAGGGGCATTACTATCCCTGATGTGGTTGAAAATTGCTGGCCAGAGGTGGCCATGAGTAAATTGGGTTTTATTAATTTTTTTATTGTGGGAAATGTGCGCAATGTAAAATCCACCGTCTTGACTGTGTGTGCACATGGCCGTCACCATGCAGAACTGTCTCACCTCCCCAAACCCCACTCCACGCCCACGGAGCGCTGGCTCCTCGCGCCCCCGGCCGCCTTGGTTCTGCTTCCCGGCTCTGGGATCGCCACTTCTCTCGGGACCTCATGTAAGTGGGGCCACACGGTCTCTGTCTTTGTGTGACGGGCTCATTCACTTGGCTGCGTGTCCTCAGGGTCATCCCTGCGGTGGCACGTGTCAGAATGTCACTCCTCGGTGAGGCCGAGTGACATCCCACTGCACGCGCATCATTTCCATCCGTTCCTTTCTGTCTCTTCGAGTCCCTGCTGTCAGGGCTCCTGGGTGCCTTCCCGGAACTGGAATTGCTGGGCCAAAAGGCAAAAGACTCTGTGTCCTGTCTTTTGAAGAATCATCATAACATTTGTAAACTCTTAATATGCAGTGCACCCCTTCACTGCCTGCGCCTGGGGTCAATCCT
The DNA here is from genome assembly GCF_021234435.1 of Artibeus jamaicensis. Classification (NCBI taxonomy): domain Eukaryota; kingdom Metazoa; phylum Chordata; class Mammalia; order Chiroptera; family Phyllostomidae; genus Artibeus; species Artibeus jamaicensis. The sequence goes on along the minus strand of NW_026521831.1, from coordinate 8,727,393 downwards.
TGCAGCCCCTTGGTACCTCATTCCAGTACTGTTTTCTTCTGTTGTTGCCTTGGTAACCCCAAGAGAGGCCTGAGCAGGACCTGTGTGTGAGGTTCAGGTCTGGGGCGCAGAGGAGATGCTGGGCGGTGTCCCTGACACGCCGGGTGGCCTCACTCAGGACTCAGGAGTGAGCTGTGTGGTCCTGTGGCTGCTGGTGGCCAGGTGGGTTCCACATCCTCTTTGGTTCTTCGAGGTTTTGAATGACTGACTTCCAAACTTTCATTCGAAGAAGGCTCCTGGGCATTGACTGGGGACACCTGACCTCAGGGCTGGACTTCAGCCAGTGGCCTGGGTGGCCCCTCCCTCTCGGCTCACAAGCCACTTAACGCCTACGGTTGTGTAGTGTTGGGGCGGGGATGCCACCCTTCCCGTTCACCCCTTGGCACCAAGGAGGAGGCGTCCTCGCCCACCTGCTCGTCCGGGGTGTCGGTACCAGTTTGAGGTGATGGTTCTGGACCTCACACGTCAACCCTGGCCCCCTCCCAGCTCCCGCCGGCAAAGCCACTCCCCTGTGTCCATATGGTGCTCCTGCCCCAGGGCCACACTGCCTCACTAGCAAGCTCCCACTTCCCGTGTCCCTGGGCCCCTGAACTTTTCTGTTCAGATGTCCCCTCACCTGGGCTCCGGTGTTCTCTGCATCCTCTTCAACTGGCTCTCTCCCCGGCTTGTCTGGTGTCGGAGCCTCGTCTGCTCGTTGGTCTGATGCCAGCTGGGCCCCTGCAGAGGTAGTTTGGTGCTTTCTCTTCTCCTGGCCCTTGGCCGAGTCCGCCACTCTCCTCCCGGGCTGTGCCTGCTTCGCCGGAGCCTGCGACTTCCCAGCCCAAGGTGTCCCTCTGTGGTCCCCGCCAGTCTCCCAGCCAGGTTGACAGTGTCTTCCCTGTGTCCCGGGAAGCAACATCTCTCCGCCCATGCCGAGGCGGGCCCACCCCCCGACCTTCCCAGGTGCAGAGAGGGCACCACAGCTTTCAACCCGAGACCTGTTCCTGCCTCCCACTCGGTTCTATCCGCCTGTCAGCCTTTGTTACATTTTAGGTATTTTTAAACTAAACACTTTTGCCTTAAGTTTACCCCCATCCTCCCCCTAGTTAAAACATGGCTCTCGCTCCAGTTCCTTTTTACCCCAAGATCTGACAAAACGTTTTCTTAAAATGTTTTCTGAAACTTTGTTCCTTCACCACCATGGATTTGAGATGAGAACAGTCACAAAAATGGTAGAACACCCCCTGCGGCCGTCCTCCACCCCTGGCTGCCCTGGGAGCTCCATAAAGCTTCCTGGTCCCACCAGTGTCATCACGGTGGATGCACTGTCACCAGACACGCCTGCCCACGTGGCTTTTACAGAAGTGGTGTAGGCACCAGGCCCGCCAGGAAGAACGACGCTATTTGAGGAACCCTGAGTCAACCTTGACCAGAAGGTGGCCTAGTATCAGATGCGGTGCCAGCCAGCAGAGCAGACCCTCGTATTTCAGCGTCTCAGGGCAGCGAAGGCTCGATTTTCACAGTGTAACAGGGCGTGTTCCCGGCTGGAGGGGCTCCTCCCATGTGGCCACTCGGGGGCTCCTTCACCTCTGGCTTTGTCTCTCCACGAGACCCCACACGAGGACAACTCTTGTGACCCCAGCTCCGCACTCTCTCTGCTGCCCGCTCTTCCCAGCAGCTCCTGGACCAGGTGCGGCTGCAATTGCCCTGGAAGGCAATTTCTCAAACAGCTCTTTCTCCCCCCGCCCCCGTGCCCTATTGGTTTTATTGACTCTTCTTTTTCAGCACGTCAGACACCCTTTGTGGTACTGTGTTCTAGAGATAAGGCCGGATTTCTGGATTTAGAGATTAAAAAGTGTGTAGAAAACTAGCATGTCTCGATCTGAAAAATACATGGGTGGTTATCTTATTTACAATTTTAGGATCACTACAAGAAGACACAAATGTATTTATTGTGGTTGTTTTGGGGGGTCACCTGTGCTCATTTTCATCCTGAGGTCCTCTCTGCCTGCCACTTGCCGTCCAGCTGTCCAGGCCCTGATGGCTCAGTTTCTGTCCATCACAAACAGCACCTTCATTGACACGCCAGGTGGCAGCTCCCCATCTCTGAGTGGTGGCTGGAAGTGGCCTTGTTCCTGGTGAATGTCCAACTGGGGGATATTCGGGGTTTATTGGTTGCTTTGTGTGCCCTATTGTTTGGCCAGAGTTCACGTTCAAAGCCACTTGTTGAAGAGGGCCTTAGCCTGGGAGGTGGGCACCCAGATGCCTCGACAACGGACTTGCAAAGCCCTTGGAGTTGGTGCAGATTCGAGTAAAGAGTAGCCGGGAGAAATGATCAGTTAGGACGCCTGTCCTTTCCCCACCCTTGCAGACTCTGACTCTGGGTGCGCAGCAGCCCCTCTGGAAGCCTCTGAGGAACAGTGATGCTCGGAGGTTCCGGAGTTTCCCACGTTCTCCTCTCCCTGACGACCAAGTGGCTCCTGCAGAACACAGGGTGCAGGGAGCTGGCCCCGCGTGAGTGCCGGCCATCGGAAGTAGGGCCGGGCCTGGTGCAAAGGAGGCGGCCTGGTTTCTGTCTAGTTCCCGGACAAGCTCTCAGTAGGAGTCGTGCTGTGATCCCCAGTTTTCTCTTATTCTCAGCTTGGTGCTTGCCATTCTCTCTCTAACTTAGAATGTTTTCCTTCATTTGGGAAAATTACATTCATTTGTAATGTTTTTAAATGCAGGCTTCTGCAAGCAGTTAAAAATGGCAATCCAGAGGAGAAATTGCAATTGTAATGATAGTGTTATTTTTACTGCAATCCTATAAAAAGAAATTGTTCAAAAACAATCATTAAGACCCTAGCTGGTGTAGCTCAGTGGATTGAGCATGGGGCCTGTGAACCAAAGGATCATGGTTCAATTCCCAGTCAGGGCACATGCCTGGGTTGTGGGCCAGTTCCCAGCACGGGACCCACGAGAGGCAACCATACGTTGATTTTCTCTCCTTCTCTCTTTCCCTTCCCCTCTAAAGATAAATTTTTTTAAAATTAAAAAAAAACAATCATTAAGGACACTCAGATCAGGTGATGTTATTTCAGTAGAAATTCAGATAATTCTTCATATAACTTTTAAAACTACTCTCAACCATAAATAGCCACTTAATGCACACATCATGTAACTTACCAGCAGTCCCATTTCCACATTCTCTGTGAATGTCGTCACATTTTAAATGATGGGTAGAGTGGGAAAGAAAGTAAATTATACTCCATCAAGCACCTACTCCAGTGGGTGCTTCTGCTTCAGGACAAATTTCTCCTTTGGGATCCTCCACCCAAAGGAGGCACAGCACCAATTCAGAGATGCTGTGACACCTGAGCTGGGGGCCAACACCCCAGTTAGATGCCACCCAGCACAAGTGACAGGAGTGGGGACAGGAAAAGACACAGGGATGTGGGTGGGGCAGGGAGAGTCTGAATGGCCTCTAGGACAGGTAAGGTGGGCAAGGTATGACCTTGACCACATGTAGGTTTATAAATTGTCATCTCGGTCTCTCTGTAAGTGGTGAGAGAGATGTCTTTGCCTCCCTGGGGGGTGGGGGTCCCCGGGGGTGGTGGGTTACAGGTTGGTCTTGGCTGTCCCACTTTGGTGTGAGTGGAAGCCACCCTTCCCAGCACCACCCCCTACTGCCTGAGTATTGCAGTGATGCAAACAGAGGTCTCTCCAGCCCGTGCTTCTGACACCAGGGACTGTGGCTTCACTGGCCACTTAGTGGACCTCCTGAGAGGCCGGGTCCATTCAAAAACCCAGACGGAACAAAACCTTCCCTGCTTCTTGTGGGCAAACGGCACACCTACAACTAGCTCCAAAAACGTAATTCACAGGCATTGCTAAGGGTTACTATGACCTGAGCTAGCTACTCAGGGTTGATCTTCTACGGCTTTTTACTTATAAAGGAAAGTTAGTGTGTTTCTAGAATTTGTAGGCCCCAATTCAGGGCTCTGTGAGAAGCAGTTCTGACTGCACCCCTACCTGTGTGGAGGGTCAGCCTTCTTTTGACGTGGAGGAAACGTGCTTAAGGAGCCCTCCTGCTGCTTCCTGTCTTCAGAAGCCCCCAGTTTTTTAATTGCCTTGCTTTGCATTTGTAAGCAAATCACTGGGAGTGTGGTCGCACTGCCAGCTCAGGTGGGCCGAGTTGTCTGCCTTGCAGGGTAAGGGTTCGCTGTGCCGGTGTGACTGGGTTTTTCATTGGCCAGTAGTTAGACCAGGACTTGTGTGTGTTTTCATTTGAAAAAAGCATTCTCCTGCCCTCCCCCACCTGCTGTGGAGTGATGCTTCGTTTCCATCCGGAGTCCTTTGTCCCCTGGGAAGTGAGCACTGAAAGAGGCAGGCGAGCCCGGGCACTCCTGCCCCTCCTCTGTGGGCCACGGTGTAAGAGGATAAATATAAAAAGGGAAGGTGTGGGAACCCGTGCTCCTGACCAAAGACTAGGGTGCAGAACTCACACGGAAGGGAATGGGGACCCAGTGCAGGAATGTGACTTTCTGCATCATCTTGCAACTTCTGAGGTGTGGGGACACCCACAGCTGTTTTGTTGTGACAGTCGATTTACTTCTGCGGCGTCCAGAGCTCGGAACCTGCGGCAACGGGGGCAGGTTTCCGGCGGGGGGCGCACCATTTCGCGTCCCACTCTTTCATGCCCCTGTTCTTTAGTAGTCAGAGCCTTTCTTCGTGCCGCCGTCTGGCCATGCCGTGTGAACAGATCTACCCAGGGCACTGGGACAGCCTCCTGAATCTGTCAGCACCCCCTGCAGGGGCGCTCTCTGCCCTCCCGCACGTGCTCCGTGCACCAGTGTGTGGATGAGAGTCCAGCGCATGGGTGATGGAGCTCCATCTCAGAGATTCGGATGCGGACAAGCTCCTGGTTCCAGCATGGAAGGCACCAACAGCGCCTTTGCTTTGTCTGGGAAGAAACTGTAGGCAGAAAGAAGACACATCCGTGATCTCCACGTGCTGATCGCTTGTGAAGTCTCAGGTAGAGAAGCAGGGCGCGAAAGGGGAAATGCTCCGCCCCCTTGGCGTGGTAACTCCCTCCAGCTGCTCCGGTGGCTCTGAGGGTGGAGGGTGGTGTGAAATAGAGGTTACGGCACAGATAAAGCCATTTTCTTATACTAGTGCAATGTTTTGTTTTTAAGATTTTATTTATTTTTTAGAGAGAGAGAAAGGGAGGGAGAGAATCATAAATGTGTGATCTCGCACGCCCCCTACTGGGGACCTGGCCCGTACTGCAGGCATGTGCCCTGACTGGGAATCAAACCAGTGACCCTTTGGTTCACAGGCCTGCACTCAATCCACTGAGGCACACCAACTAGGGCTAAAGCCCCTTTTTTTTTTATTACAAAATCTTCTATTGCAAAGTCATAAGCATGTAATTCTGTAACATAACAATATTATACTCAAGCACACCATGTGACATTTTAGGTGAAATGTTCAAATTAAAACTGTAAGTTATTACGCCCACATTATTATCCTACCGACCACACTCAAGCAGGCCTCACTTCTGCTGGACCCTCTGTATCTCCATGGGGAATCCGAAATGTGGGAATTTGCCTTTGGAATGCAGATCCTGTTCTCAGGATCCCACGGAATGTCAGCCTCCCTCTGTGCCCAGCTCCTCCTGCTCCTGCCTGGCTTCTCCCAGCTGGGTGGCGCTGGAAGGAGACCCTGCGTCACCATGTGGAGCGGCCATCTGTGGCTGACTGAGCCATCTCGGCCTGGAACTGTTTGGGTGCGTGTCTGTGGCTTGAAAACAAGTCCATAATGAGCCGGATGCAGTTTCCTGCACGCCCAGCCTAGTGCCCTTTCTCCTGTTCCGGAAGAAGGGAGACAGTCCGCCTGAGAGTAGTTGCCCAAGTGTCCTGGGATGGGGGGGACAGTCTGTGCCCCAGGCAGATTTAAATTGGCCAAGGGGAGAGAGGACGTGAGCAAAGTGTGGAGGAGAGAGCGGCTGGAGCCTGCGTGCAGGACAGTGGTCAGGCTGGAGAGCAGGGTCTTCGAAGACACCTGCTGGTGCGGCTGGGATTGTCCAGGCTCCGTTTCTGAAGAAACAGGGACATCTCCAAAGGTGCTCTTTGTGACTATCTAGCGTCGCAAGTTGGGGTTTCATAAAAGTGTAAATTCGGGGGAAATTTGTTGGGGCGGGGGAAGAGGAAAAAAAGGGCCTGGCTCCCTTTTTCACCTCCTCGGTCCTTGCTTACAACGCCGAGCCGGCCCATTGGGCATCTGGTCGTGAGCCCTTTTCTGCCTGTATTATGTTTCTCACCCTAAAAATAGAAGCAAATGACATACTAACACTCGGAATTCATAGAACAAGTCAGATTTGACTCCATCGTGGTCCCGAATCAGAAAACTTCATGCAGGTTCGAGGGAGAGTAACCTGAGCCCTCACAGCTCCTCTCTGAGGACCAGCCATGCAACCAAAATAGGGCACGTGGAACCAAACCCTGAACAGGGGCCACACCTCCTCTGTCACAGCCCTTGCACCTGGGCCCTGGCTCAGGGCTGGGCCAGCAGGGGGACGTACAGCCAATCTAGGCCTCGTTTCTGTTTTTTAAACGCCCCTGGTGTTTGCATACTTCAGTTGGTATAAACATTCAGATGGTCCATTGTGGTTGGTGAACTGGTAGTTGGAAGCCAGTTGGCACCAGAGGGGTGGTCCAGTGCCACACTGAGGGTGGCATCGTCCCCAGGACTGTAGGGGCCACTGAGGGGCCTTGAGGAATGGCCTGGCACAACCCCAGTGGGGCTAAGACGGGCAGCTGACAGCGAGCACCACACCGAGTGCAGTGGAAGTGGACCCGTGGGAACCGCTGCAGAGGAAAGTCTGGTAGGACCGGCAGAGATGGAAAATAGGAGAGGCAAGGATACGGCCAGCCTCTGGGCACGATCTCCTCCTCCTTCCTGAAGCTTTCCTAACAGAAAGCCTGTGAGCCTCGGTCCCTTGCTTCCCAGGACCCCGAACAGCCTGGAGCCACCGGGATAGGGCCCCTCACATCTGTCCCACCTGGTGGGCTCAAACATACACACCCCTGTGATGCCAGCCAAGGTGGGAGGGGGCATTGCTGCAGTGTCTGGGCAATGCTGGGCTGACCAAGGTGCAGGGAATCTCCTTCGAGAGAAGACAGCTAAGTTAGCTGGGGTTGCCACGAAAGGGACACTTGTCTTTCCCTCAGAGTGGCCCTTTCTGACTCAGTGACTGCTTCCCTGTGATGAAATCCTCATGGGCCAAAACCATGTGACATGCTTGGTAATTGTACAGGGTTTGGGGATGATCAATTGGCTCCCTTCAGGGGCATTCCAGCAAAATCCAGGGTCTTAATGAACAGTCTTCACCGAATCCTGCTGAGCCTTCTCTGACGACATTTAAATGCCTGCACACTCACAAAATGCATGGGGAGAGAGCTGCGAATTTATTCAGTCTCTATTGATCTTCAAACGCGTTTTCAGTGGGGTACAGAGCTATCTAGACCAGGGTTCTCTGAAAATAACGTGTTGTTAATTTCAGGCACACTGAGTTAAAAATGTCCCTCTGTGGGGTTTAAAATGCCACAAACTTGCTTACGCAGCTGGGTCTCACCTTGATTTTGACACCGACTAGATGGAAGAATGAAGAGTTTCTGTTTGGCACAATGGGCACCAACAGCTCCCATCAGCAGCAGCCAGTTCCGATGTTTCTTTTCGCCAAGAAGAAGGGGTAGTAAGACAAATGCATCTCAAAGAAATGAGCAAAAGGCAGCTGGGTTTTCATAGTTGGATAGGAAGTAATGTGACGTCACCGTTACTTTTTTGTGCAAGTGTTCACTGAGAAAGAGTCAGTGTTTCATGGTTGGGCTTTTAAGTGTTGCCTTGTGTTTCCATAGAAAGTAGTTGCATGGCCTTCTGGGAGCGGCTGTGAATCCTCGGGGTGTCTTTAGTCACTTCCTTCTGCCTTTGCATTGGGGAGAGGGGGCTGGGGCTCAGCTGGCCACCAGGGCTTTGCAGGAGCTGGTCATCTGCTCCCCTGGTACCCCCAGCCCATTCTCCCCGGGAGAGTTCTTATCACATCGGTTAATTAAGACAGTTGCAGTGAAATTTATGAATTGTGAAGGTAGTTGGAGAGGAGAGTTGAACAAGACAGTTGCAAAGAAAGCTTTGCAGAGGAGAACTCGTCCTGGTTGAGCGTTGGATGCTGGGGGTCAGGGAGGGGTGAAGGGTGGGTGGAGCACAGTTCTAAATAAAGCACTAGTATGTCGGAACAGGTGGCGTTCTGTTAATGATCTGTAATTATGGAACCTCAATAAACTGGGAAAGACTCAGGTGTTGGCTCAGAGTTGGGGGACACCCACCTGCTCAGAGGACAGGTAACCCAAGGGAGAGGAGGCTCAGGGGGGCTTGACTGGGAAGCTCTGGCCACAGTTACCACCTTTGGGTCACACAGCATGGTGGCACCTTTTACTTGTGGTTTTGAACCCCAGTTCCTTAGGACTACCCCTCTCTCCTGGGGGAAGTATTGAAATGAATGTAAACTGAGCACATAATCACCTGCCAGAGACCATGTTGCAATTCGCTGTGATAAGAAGTTAATTCAGCTGGTTTCCTCTGGCAGGCCTAAGAGCAACCTGAGAACGTGGGTTGCCCAATAGCATTGCCTTTTCTGGTTTATTTCTGCAGGCATTGCCGTTTTGGGGGAGATGCAGACTTTGCAAATGCAAGTTAGGAAGAGCTTTGACAACACTCTTGATGCCTGGTGTAAACAAGGAGGTTTGAAGAGTTTATTGGCTTAAGGAAGGAAACAAATCACAAATCTCATTGGTGCTTTTGCCGGTTCCCACTCGAGAGCAGACATGGGAAATGTGAGTGTGAAAGCCTCAAGGGAAAGGATTGTTTTCAAAGTATCTCCACTTCCTAGCGGGGCAGGCACTCACACAGGGGGCACCGCCATCCTCCCTTCCCCAGGGGTAGGAGGAAACAGTGAAAAGACTACAGCTTCATCTCATGGTCTCAGAAGGGAAAGTCAGAACTCACCTGCCTCTTACAGTTGTTATTGAGCCCTGACTGGAGTGGCTCAGTTGGTTGCGTGTTGTCCCGCAAAGTGAAAGGTCACCAGTTAGACTCCTGGTCAGGGCATAAGCCTGGGTGGCAGGTCCCCAGGTTGTGGCACCTACCACATGCGGCCGATTGATATTTCTCTCCCTTTCTCCCTCCCTTTTCCTCTCTCTAAAGATAAGTAAAAAAAATTTTAAGATTATTGTGCCCTATTATGCCTCCTGACACTGTGCTGGGAGCTGTCGGACCAAATAGGAAAGTAAAATACTGTCCTCAAGGAGCCTGTGTTTAAGGGCTAACCTGAGAGGTCACTTTCTACAGCCGTGCAGGTTGTGCCCCGCACACCCCTAGAGGGCGCCATTCCAATATAGACATTGTTGATTTGACTCTGTTATGACGGTATTCCTGTAGATGGGAGCAAAACGTCTTGAGGAAGGGCTACCTTTTTCTAGTTCTAGGTACCCTACAGGCTAAATGGCCCGAAAGAAGAGGAGGAAAGAGAAACAATTGCAGTACAATGTGACAGTGGCCAGAATGCATCTGTGTGCAAAAGGCAGAAGGACTTGGTAGGAGGATACCTCCATGTTCCTGGCAGAGTCAGGGAAAGCCTTGCAAAGGGCGGTGCTTTGGATGACCACCCCCTGAGCACTGTTATGCAGTGCTAGTTCTATAGTGTCAAAGAGATTGTGTTCAACACCCAGGCGGCCTGGGTTCACATCCCAAATGCACCCTGTACTGTGTGACCTTGGGCAAGTTGCTGAACCTCTCTGTGCCCTTTGCGAGTTACTGCTAACTCTGTGGTTCCCCAGGATTTGTGTCTGCACAGCCAGGCAGATGGTTGGCAGGTATGAAGCGTGGGGAGCAGAGAGGCATCTCGGCCCTGTCCATGTGGACTGATACACTCATGCCCTTCCCCCCAACGGTCTTGCCTTCTCCCAGGGTGTAGACCAGACAAAGTTCAGATGCACCTGCCAATAACAAAACTCATTCTGTTTTCCTCAAAATGCAGTGCCCATAAAAACATGCGCAAATTCGTCCAGGACCACTGCCTGCTTTCCTTGGGCTGATAAAAGCGACGGGATGTATCAGTTCCACACATCTCAGCACTTTATAGTTTGCTGATTGCAGCCCTCAGATGACGTTTGCCAGCTTTACTCTAGTTGCAAGGTACAAGGGCGAAGCTGTCGAACCAGACTGATGTTCGCTGCAATAAGTAAGCCATATGTCATAATCAAGACATAAAATTGGTCACCCTGCCTTCTAAAAATGCCTGTGTGAGCCAGGCAGGATTATTGAGTGCCAAGTGTGGTCACAGATTTTACTGAGTGTGGCCATCCACTTCCTAATTGGGGTGGTCCTGAAATACACCGAGTTGCATATCGGGAGTCTACCCTTGTTCCCTTCCCGAGGGTGTGTCCCCAGGGACAGCCGTGGAGAACAGCCAGCCCTTCGAGTCACCCGGACGTGTCCACACCGTGATGGGCTACTAGAGGTGGGTGCTTCAGGACCGGTCACGTGCTTGAAAGGTCAGAAAGTGTTATTTCCCTGATGGCTGGTTAGGAAGACAGTCACAGCAGTAGCAGGAGCCCCCGGACCTCTGCACCCCCCAGGACAGGGTTACCTCTCACTCCCACAACAATCCAGGGGGAGGTGTGTTCAGCTGGGAGCCTTCGGGGCGGGGATGCAGGGACCTGGCCACTTCCACACTGGCTCTGCTGGCTCTACTGGTGGCTTCTGGGCCCCTGTGGAAGGTGAGACAGCGTTGAATTGACACCTGTTTCTGAAGCACTTGGGGACACAAGTGACACATGGCATTTGTCTGGCTGACGGAGTCCTCAGGGGCCAGTTTTCCAGAGCGGCTCCACACTGGAAGGGGAGCCTCGGTCTTTGGGAAGGGCCTCAGTTAGCCCCCTTCCCCACCTCTGCACCCAGAATTGGTTCAAACTGCAGCCTCTCTAAAGCTCACAGCAGACTGGTCGGAGTTTGGGGGCCTAATAACGGGACCTCATGAATCAGGAGAATTGCCTCCCAACCCCTCTGGGTAGAGTTCTGGCCGGTCTTGAGCCAAATCTTGAAGCCAAGTCTTCTCTCATCTGTTGTTTCTTCCATTTCCTTCCCTGCAGACTCTGCTAAAATTCTCCATTTGGGCACGACCTTCATATAATGCTCTGTTCCTACATCACCTTCCTCCCTTCTGTCCAGCCAGACCATGCATTCCTCCCAAGCTGCTGCCGGGCACTGTGGGGCGAAGCTGGGGGTGGGGCACGGGGTGGCAATTTATACTGATATGGAGTCAGCTGAAGGCTCTTTTTCTTTGGGAAATAATTGCATTTTTAAAAGGTGTCTGAACAGGCTTCGCTCTGGCCTTGCTGGAGCTTTCTGTTCAGCGACTTTGTTAGAAAAGAGTGAGTCGTGTGAATTTAAATGTTAAAAAAGAAATGGAAAAAACCAGTACTGCCCCTGGTGCTCTGGGTCCTGTGCATGCCTGCCTCCGGGGCAGACAGTACGGCGGAGTGACGTGGTGCTCACCGCCTGTGTACAAACCCCCACTTTGCCACTCGCTGTGTGACTGCGGGCAAGTTACCTAACCTCTCTGTGCTTTAAAATCAGCTATTGCAGACATGTCTGCAATTCCTCTGGGGTGGTGGGTGTCCAACCAGGCAAACCAGGTAGGTTGGTTTACCCTTCAGCTGGAAGTCCTACCCCTCCGGAGGACTAACAGGACTGGAGAACGGGGCATAGCAGCTGTTTGTGTTTGTAATAAAGAGGTAAACATGAACTTGAGTGGGAACTTTTCCATCAGCTTCTGAGTAAACAAGATAGCGAGTCAGCAGCGATTCAGCGGGGCTTTCCTTCCGTGGCGTCCAGCCTTCAGCGCTGATCAGAGCATTAGAACCGGCTTGCAGGGTGACTGGGTACAGCAGAGACGGCTGGGTTTGGACTGGGGGCTGGAGCTGTTCTGAGCGCGGATTCCGACAAACGCTCTCCAGTGAGCCAGGGCTGAGCAGTCATGGGATGCGCAAACGGTATATGGACGCCTGGTGCTGCTGCTGCGGGAGAGAGCGCGAGCATGCTCTGTTTCACATTCACAAGGGGGGATGAGTCAGAACGGAAGGAAAAGGGGGTGGGGGGACTCAATTGACCTGGGATTTGACTCTATTACTGTATCTGTTGTGGTTAAATTAAGTCTTCTGGGTTTATTTGTTGAAGGAAGTGGCTTACTTCATTATTTACATGATTATCCCAGAATAGCAAGCCATTAGTGCCTGTGTGTTAGAAACCGCAGCTGAAGCTCATGCATCTCTGCACGCGTGCGAGTCTGTGTCACCTTGGAGGCCGGCGAGGTGGGTTAATTGTTTTCAGATGACGGCCATGAGGAGCGAGCCAGGATGGAAAACCTCCAGGTGGTGAGCCAGGCTCAGCTGGCTGGAGGGGAGTCCTGGCGGCCCGCTGACAGGCTGAAAGGCCCCAGGCAAGTCACTGAAGCTTTCTGAGCTTCAGTTTTCTCATCTGCCAAATGGGGATAATGAGGCCTCCCTTCAGGTGGTAATTAGGATCAAGTAAGATGATGATGACCTACAAATGTCTCCTCCTTTATTTCTCTACTGGTGCTAACCCCTTCCCTTGTTCTGAAGCAGCTTGATCTTGACCTGTGCTCCCAACAGGAAGCGTCCCTTCGGGAAATTCAGTGGGAGACGATGTATTTATGTAAGCATTTTCCTCACCTCGAGAACGTGGGGAATTTTGATTCTGGTGTGTGTGAATTGCAAGTCCCTACTGTCAGGACCGAGTCCAATGTCCTAGGGGCTGGAGCGTTCTGAGATAAGGAGCCTCAGGGAAGGAAATCTGGCCTGAGGACCATCCGCTCAGTCTTGGGGTGAAGGGGGTGAGCCGAGTGTGGGCGGGGCTGTGGCTGGGGTTCCGGCATGCAGGGACGGGGCTGGGTCGGACTGGCTTTGGGAAATAGCCCCTTGGCCAGTGCTGAGTGAAGTTCAATCTCCTCAGCCTTTCCTGTCGCAGTCATTCCAGTTGTCCCAGGTCACCAGGACACGGTGTCCAGCAAGCCGACGTCAGCAGCTCCAGTGTCTCACTGGGAGCCTTATCGATAAACAAATAGCCGATTAACATTTTGCATGTTATGTGTATTACATACCCTATTCACAATAAAGTAAGCTAGAGAAAAGAAAAAGCTAAGAAATTGTAATAAAGAGAAAATATATTTACAGTGTTAATTTTATTTTAAAGATTTTATTCATTTATTTTTAGAAAGAGGGAGGAAGAAAGAGGAGAGAAATGATGTGTGAAACATCGATTGGTTACCTCTTGCATGTGTCTGTCCTAGGGACCCAGGCATGTGCCCTGACTGGGAATTGAACCTGCAGCATTTTGGCTTGCTGGACCATGCTCAACCAAGTAAACCATGCTGGTCAGGGCATATTTACAGTGTTTACAGGGAAAAAATCCACATGTAAATGGACCTGCACAGTTCAGATCTGTGTGGTTCAAGGGTCAACTGTACTCTCAGCCCCAGACGGCCCCCTGGGTCCCATTCCAGGCACGCCAACCTGCTCCCTGTCACCCTGCCCCAGAAAGGGGAGCCACTCTCCTGACTCATAACAGCCAAGGCTGGTTGTCTAAGGACAGCTTTTTAAGGCACGATCCTGTGGGCACCCACGTGGGTGGCGGTCTTGGTACTGTTGGCTGCATGGAATAGCAAGCGTGCGCCGAGCCCCTGCTCCGCGCTGCGCCATCCGCCCTCCAGGCCTTTTCCTGGACTGTCTGGCTCCAGCTTCCAAAGGATTCTGCGAGGTAGGGACTCACGTGAGGCCTGTTTCACCAACAGGCCACTGCAGCACGGCGAGTCGGGGGCCTTGCCCCAGGCCATACTGCCATTGAGTGGCAGGGCTGGCATTCAGGGCAGCGAAGGCCCACCTCGCCCACCTGGCCTCTGCATGGTGGTGGAGGGCCTCTGTCACCTGTGTTGTCCCCTGAGAAAGCAGAATGACCCAAGCAATTGCAAATTCGGGAATTTGATGAATAAGATAGAAATGCATCCAAACACACGAGTCTGCACACTCCTGATGTTTGCACACTCGGGAGGTGTGTTTATTCATTTTATGTTCCCTTGATGGGTGTGAGTTTGAGCACCTCTTGGACAAATGCTGTGTTCTACCCTCAGGTGGAGAATCCCCTCTCTGGTCCCACCTTTTCCTACACAAATGAGGAGACTGGGCCCCAGACAGCGGAAGCAGCTCACCAGAGGTCTCCCATTCCGTGGGTGTCAGGGCTGGAACGCAGACCCCCGGGCACGAACTCCCTGTACAGTGCTCTTTTCATTCCGCCCTGCACCCCCGTGAATCAGCTGCTCCATGCGCACAGGTCATGGAAACTCATGGTTGAGTTGAGTATCTTAGAGCACCCGTTGGGTCTCGGGCCTGGGGTCCCACGCTGCCCACCCACATCCCCTCCCCAGCCACGGAACCAGGTTGAGATGCTCAGGGAGCCGCTGCTAACAGCCAGCATTTTCTGTGCCCAGCGTGAGGCCTGCCCCTTCCCCAGCCATCTCTGGGACCCGTAATTCCCTCCCTTCATTTAAGCTCCTACCCGAACACAGTTATAACTGGCATCCCATGAGCCCGCTGGAGCTGTCTCGGTTGTTTGTACGAGGCAGAACCAGGTCCCCAAAGCTCATGGGTTTTCAGAGCATTTAGTGGGAGGGGGAGGAAAATAAATCCTTACCGCCTGCTGTTTTGTTTCCGAGTTTCCTCCAGCTCCAACTGCTCGGTGTCCTGGGATCGCATGCCTCCATCCTGCCACCAGCCATCCTGAAGCACCCACTGCGTAAAAGGGGTACTGTCTAGAGAGAGGTCAGGGGGCTGCAGATGCTTTTAGACGGGGCCACAGAGGACAAGGACAGCCCTCAAAGATGGGTACTTTGTCACACGTGACTGCAAGAACAAGGCCTCTGCCCTCCAGGGCTACGTTCTAATAGCAGCTCCATGTTTTAGGACTTTGGTTACAAGTCACAAGAGCCCACCTGGACAGGCACGAGCAAGTGGCGGGGCATGATGAGCTCCTGAACTGGGAGGTCCAGGGCTAGCTTTAGGTGTGGCGGGATCCAGGGGTCACTGGTGGCATCAGGATTGGCTCAGCTCTCCGTGCTGTTCCCTGCCAGGCCAGTCTCCCTAGACACAGGGCCCTGGAAAGAATGGCCTGCATTGAGCACTTCAGGGGCCAGCAGAAAGATGCTTCTCCTTCCCCAAATTCCCAGGATTCACTCTTTGGCTCATTCACTGTCTGTGAACCAGCCCTGTAGCCCTGGGGAGGAACCAGCCCCGTTCAAACCACACAGACCTGAACCAGGAAGGGGTGCTGCCCCAAGGAGGCCCAGGGTCCTAGGGTGCTGGGCAGGCAAAACAACAGAGGTCACTTCTGTCAACTGCCCAGCACTCCGAGGAGCTGACTCTGGTATAATCTGGCTCTCTCTGAGCCAGGCTGACCTGCATTTGGACCGGGCACTTCTGTCTTCTTGGGCAGAGTGTGTGGCCACAGCTCACAAGTCTCCCAGACCTGTGCCATCTCCAGGCCCTCACCTGTCGATTCATGGCATCACTGTGCCTTCCTGTCACAGGCTCCGCCCCCTCCCTTCCCTCAGTCTTTCATCCTGGGGCTCAGGTGGCCACAGCGTTTGTGCGTCTGTCCCTCCCCCTCTGTCACATACAGTCCAGCAGCTTCTGCGTGAGGTCCCTGTCCCCTTCCTGTCCCCTCCAGGTCCCCACCATCCTGAACAACCGTTCTGGAACAGGCACCAGCAAACTGCAGCTCGAGGGCCAAATCCAGCTTAGCACCTGTGTGTGGATGGCCTGTGAGTCTCTAGATTTTTGAACAACCGGGAAAAACTTAAGAATAGTCATCTGTGACACGTGAAAATTATGTGGCATTCCTATTTCAGCGAACACAAATAAGCTTGATTGGAACATAGCCACGCCCATCTGTTTATCACACATGGCTGCTTTCACGCTTGCAGTGGCAGAGTTGAGTGGTGGCCGCCCAGAGCATATGGCGGGCAAAACCCAAAATACTTACTATCTGGCCCCTCACCGAAGTGAGTTTGCCAACTGTTGGTTTGAAATGCCCGGTGTTGTCAGGCCATAGCCAGACTCCTCTCCAGGCACTACAGTCCTTCCATCTGGCTCAGCAGGTGTCTCTCCCCCTTGTCACCTTCCCCTCCACCTTGGCTCCTGACTGTCTGCACAGAGCTCAAAGTCTCCCGGGCTCCCTCCCACCTTCCTGCCTCAGCATCCAGTTTGGTCCTTTGCCTAGAAAGCCTCTCCCCTCCTTCCTTCGGAGAATCCAGGAATCCTCCAGAGCCCAGCTGTCTCATCCCCTGCTCCTCCCTGAGTCATCCTTTCTGAGTTGGACTTTAATCATTCCTCCCCTCGCGTCCCTCCAAAGCCCAGTTAAAACCTCTCCCTGGGCCGTTGGTCTCATTACAGCCACTGTCGGCTCTGCATCTGTTTCCCCTCCCCAGCAGCCTACAAACGCCGCCTGGTGCATCCTGACGCCTTCACGGCATCAACCCTCCTGGTGGACAGTGCTTGTCAGAAGGAATGAAAGTCAAACCCTGGTCTGGGAGCAGCTTCTGTTCCAGAGATAAACCTGCTAGTTCTGTGGGAACACACACGCATTGCAGAATGGCAGCTGGCAAAATAAAACTAAAGGAGCCAGAACACACACGGGGGGGGGGGGGGGGGGGGGCTTGTCTTTCTGCACCGTGCATGGCTAAGACAGGCGAGCAGTGTGTCCTGACCGAAGGGTGTGGATTTAATGAGACTTTAAGGAGACTGGGGTGGGGGGCAGGTAGGGCAGTATGGGGAAGGAGCGAGAATCAGGGAGTGCTGTGGCACGTTCCTGTCCACCCACTTTGGGCAGAGAGTTCTAGGAGTGAGGAGGGCCTGTGCGGAACAGCACGTGGGCCAGTAGAGACACCAGGTGTGAGTGGCGGAGAGTGGGCAGGTCTCCATGAACAGGAGGCAGAGGGAAGCAGGCACTGCTGTTCGGGGGATGGAGGCAGCAGCTACCATTTTAACTCATTTCACTCCCTAGACCAGTGTTTCTCGACCCAGGTGCTGTTGGCATTTGGGGCTACACATCTCTCTGTGATGGGGGCTGCCCTGCGCAGAGTAGGACGTCTAGCCACTTCCCTGACCTCTGCCCACTGGATGCCAGCAGTGCCCCTGCACCTGGGGTGTCTCTGGAGGTTGCCTGGGCAGGAGGGACACAGTTGCCCCGGGTCGTCCCACAGGACGCTTCTCACACTTTCCGTGGAGAAAGACTGCTTCTGTGTCTGACCAACACTCCTGTCATAGACCAGAAAGCGAATTGCTGGAGAAACGACCGTGTGCTTGCCTGTCACAAGGTCAGATCGTCTAAACAGTGCGTAAGTGCTTAGTCGCACTCTCTTCCACCTCGGACAGGCCACAGAGCGCTCAGGCCACATCCCGGCTCAGCTCTGGACCCAGACAAATCAGAGGACATTGTCTGCATGTGCAGATGTCGCCATGTGCCCTGGGGCTTTTGTCACTTTTAGGCCCCTAATACTGTGTTTATTCACCACCTTGGACAGTGACTTTTCCCTCCGAGTGTACACACACGTGTGTGCGGAGGACGGCACTGGACCCACTGTGGAAAGGTGACGATTTGCCTCTTTTTGGAGCAAGTTTCCTGGCTGCTTTTGGGTTAGCCCACCTCTGCGGAGACTCACGTTGCCCAGAATTCCCGGAGGCAGGGCTGGAGCTGTGCTTTTCCATTGTTCTTCAGTTGTTTCACTCCCTGATCGTTCTCCAACGCTGAGGCTTTGGAGCCAGCGGTCAAGCCGAGGGCCAACCCCTCCCTCTGCCCCTGCAAACAGGCCAGAGCCCAGGATGGCTTCTTTCTACAGTGGAAGTCGGAGGCCCTGGCCTTCCGTCCTGTGGCCCAGAATAAGCTCATGAATGATGGAAGATACAGGAGTCTAAATCCTAAGCCTTGAAGTCGGTGGAGACGTAGCAAAATCCCTGGCACCAGTTGCAGAGACAGTGGTGCTTGGTGGACGTATTGTGTGTACGGGGTAGGTGAGAAGGGGCAGCAACCTCTGTAGTGTTGCCACTTTAAATACAAAGCGTAGTGTTCTTGGTGGAGGATTCAGAGCATGGGGCAGGCGAGTCGGGGGAGAGCGAGGCCAGCGGGAAAGGAGAGAATGAAGCCGGACTGAGAAACCGTTGCGGTTGGGCCCCTCAGTGAGTGTCTCCTGCGCTCCTCTCTGAGCAGGGCACCTGGCCGGCTGGTGGGACAGCAGCACGTGGTGGGACCGCACTCCCTGCACTCCCCGCCCCATGTGCACTGTCTGATTCTTTACTGCCTCCCGAGTCTTAATTTCATTGGTGTTTTTGAAGAGGGAGGATGGTCCCTAGAAGAGATCTCAGGGGAGAAAAGGCCACAGGTGAAGGATGCTTCAAGGAACGAATGTGGCTCACCTTTCTTTTTTTAAATATATTTTATTGATTACGCAATTACAGTTTTTCTGTTTTGCCCCCCCTTCATTCCCCTCCACCCTGCACACCCCTCCCCCACCATCTCCCCCATGTGTCACAAGTTCTTTAGATTCTGCATTTCCCACACTATTCTTGCCCTCCCCCCTATTTTCGACCTACCATCTATGCTACTTATTCTCTGTACCTTCTCCCCCCTTCTCCTTCTCCTACTCCCCTGTTGCTAACCTTCCATGTGATCTCCATTTCTATGGTTCTGCTCCTGATCTAGCTGTCCTCTTAGTTTGCTTTTGTTTTAGGTGTGGTTGTTAATAACTGTAAGTTGGCTGTCTTTTCACTGTTCATATTTTTAATCTTCTTTTTCTTAGGTAAGTCCCTTTAACATTTCATATAATAAGGGCTTGGTGATGATGAACTCCTTGAATTTGACCTTATCTGAAAAGTACTTTATCTGTCCTCCATTCTAAATGAAAGCTTTGCTGAATAGAGCAATCTTGGATGTAGGTCTTTGGATTTCATGACTTGGAATATTTCTTTCCAGCCCCTTCTTGCCTGCAAGGTCTCTTTTGAGAAATCAGCTGACAGTCTGATGGGAACTCTTTTGTAGGTGACTGTCCCCTTATCTCTTGCGGCTTCTAGGATTCTCTCCTAGAAGGAAACTCATTTTAATCTTGGCTAATGTAATGATAATGTGCCTTGATGTGTTCCTTCTTGGGTCCAACTTCTTTGGGACTCTCTGAGCTTCCTGGATTTTTTTAACATTATTTGTTCAAATAAGTTTTCCACTTGTTGCTGTTCCTCTTCCCCTTCTGGTACCCCTATAATTCAGATGTCCTGGAGGTTCCTAGGCCTCTCCTCATTTTTCTGAATTCTTGTTTCTTCATTTTTTTCTGTTTGGTCATTTTTTCTTCCTTCTGGTCTACTCCCTCGATTTGAGTCCCAGTTTCCTTTCCATCACCATTGTTTTCCTGTGCATTTCCCTTCATTTCAATTAGTTTAGCCTTCATTTGTTCCTCTAATTTATGACTAAAATCAACCAGTTCTGTGAGCACCCTGATCACCAGTGTTTTGAACTGTGCATCTGATATGTTGGCTATCTCTTGGTTGCTTAGAATTATTGGCTCTGGGGCTTTGAGCTGTTCTTGAGCCATGTTTTGATCTGTACACGTCTGTTCGGTATGAGGGGTGAAAGCTTAGGTGTTCACCAGGGTGGGGCAACCCAGTGGCTGGGTTGTGATGCTGTATGTGGGGGCGGGGTCAGAGACAGGCAGTGGCATTTGTTCCACTCTCTCTCTCTTGAATTTTGGTCCCCTCTGCTGCTTCCTGAAAGCAAACCTGGCCCCCCTTGTCCTGGCTCCTGGGTGTGTGGGCCTGTGCACCCTCCAGGACCCCGTGGGTCTCTCCAACAAACTCTCTGTTAGCCTGGGAGCCTCTCCCGGCACCTCGACCCTGAAAGTCCTTCCAATTGGTGTTTTTAGGCTCTAATTCCCGTCGCTGGGGCCCTAGCCTGAGTGGTACGTCTCACTGCTCGCTTCTTCGCTTGGTTTATCTACATGCGAATGTGTGACTGCGGTCAGCCAGCTGCCTTGCACCCTTACTGGGTCTGCCTGTTGCCACCCTGCACCTGGGATCTGCTAACTGCCGCCAGCGCTCCTGGGTCAGTCTGGCCAAGTTTTCCTGCACAACCCCGCTCCACCAGCTGCTGACTCCGCCCCTCTTACTGGTCTGGATAAATGGTTTGTTTTGTCGGACTTCCGTACAGTTCAATTTTCTGTGTGTTTGGCTGCGTTTTTGTTACTAAAACTTTGTTGTCTTTAAACTTGGTTGTGCAAGGAAGCACAGTGTTTCCACCTATGACTCCATCTTGGCCAGAAGTCTCACCTTTCCTTTTGTCCTTGGGGTCGATGGACCTCCTGCTTGTGACAAGCTACAGTAACAGCCTCCTCAAACCTCACAATGCTTTGTGGAAACCAAGGAGCTAAGTAATCTTCCAAAGACACACAGAGGAATAAAATCCAGGCCCCAGTGACTCTTTGTCGGGTATGTTTTTAACAGAAGCCAAGGATGAGAATAAGTGTAGAACTCAAACAGAATTTGGCAGACTTTTTTGTTCTGAGATCTTAGCCAAGCGGCACTGCGTCCAAATTACAGCTGTCAGCCAATGACTGTTTAGTCAAACACCTGTGTGCAACACACCTGGAAACACATCACGCCTGCCAGTTTCTTCCTGTCTACCTATGATCTTGCTTCACCCTGTTAGCTGAACTAGAGTGGCGGGAGGGGCCATTCGAAGTGTGTTGACAAAGACCACATGTTTACCCAGTTGGCACTCACCGGGACACAGTGTGCGGCGTGCGAGAGGCTTTGGGAAAGGCAGAGCTGTTCCATCCCTTCCAGGAGCTCCCAGGGGCCTGCCCAGCTCCAACGAGTCCAGCCCCTGTTTGTGCCGGGTCCTGGCTTGAGGCCTCTTGCCTTGGACGACTTGGGGGCCCCACAGGGGACTGGGTCTGGGCAGAGAGACAGGACTGTGCCAGACACACAGGGAGCCTGGGGGCAGGGGACAAATGCATGCTAAGGGGGTGACCCGGTCCGAGGCTGTAGGCTGTCCCGCAGTAACAGCAGCAGGCATGGCTGTGGCTGACACGGGCCACCTTCGTGTGTTCATGCATGAAGGCCAAGGACGAGGACACCAGAGGGAGCCCTCAAGTTTTCCCATGGTGACGCACACATGCACACACACACGTGCACACACACACACACACCTCTTTCCTACCCTGGGGAGCTCCATGCATCTGTCTTTGTGGGCGTGTAACGTAAATACAGCAAGACAGAATTTGAAGTGCATGGCTTGAGTTTTGACAAATGTAGACAACCACGTCACTACCATGCAATCAAGGTCTAGAACATTTTCGACACCCCAGAAAGTCCCCTGTGCCCTTTTCTCCTCGGCCCCTGCCCCAGAGGTTCTGCCTTCTGTCCCCGAGGCCAGCAATGGCGGTGCACGGGCAGCAGGATGCCGCAGCGCCATTCGCACTCCTGGGCCAGGTTCTCTCACGGGCCAGGTTTTTAAGCTTCGGGCCTCAGTGGTAAATCACGGACTTCCACATTGTTGCCACAGAGTCGGTGTAACCGAGTCACAAAGCACGTGGAAGGCAGCCACGGAAGGGATCCCTTTCGGGTCCCTCCGCTGAAAACAGCCACAGAAAAGGTTTGGCTGCGTTTGTTTCCTGTGCTTTCCACTTCCTTATTTGCTCGTAGCAGCAAGCAAACCACAAGGGAGTTTGCGTGTTGCTTTTTTCGTATATGGTAAGCTCTTTTTTCCACATGTGGTGTTTTTAATTCCCATTTTTGGTAATTCTCCACCTAAAATGTGCCGCGTGGGCGGGCCGTTGCCTGGCTTGTTCCCTGATGTTTCCCGGTGTGTAGAACCGTGCGGCACTGGGGGCTTCCCATAACAGTCTGGGAGGACCCAACAAGTGTGTCCCACCGAGTTCACCATTTTCCGTATCAGTGGACCGTTAGCAACTCCCAGTGTCTTATCGTTAGAGGTGATGAATATCTTCAGACATATGGTTCCCCCTGCCCCCCCATGTTTTGAATGACACCCCGAGAGCAAATACCGATGATGAATTGTGTGAAAGAAAAAAAATATGTTCTGGCTCTTGACACACAGGCGAGTTCTCCATAGAGCTGAATTACCCAGGGATGAGCTTGGGTCTGCCACTCCCTTGCTGTGTGACTTTGGACAAATCACTTAACCTCTCTGTGCCCTACGTGTCCCATCTGTAAAATGGGTCTAAAGACAACATTTCACAGGCTCATTGTGAGTGTTAAATGTAGCAGGCCCTGCACATGTATTTCCTATTTATGTTATATACGTAAAGCATCATGCTGAGAAAAGTTGCGCCTTCTTTGCCAAATGGAAACAGTTTCTTTTCATAATCACTGTGTTTTTGAGAACTCGGTGGCTCTGTGTGGCCCGCTGGCACTGAGTCTGGGCGTTTTGAAGTAGACAGGAATCTTCATTACGAAATCACTTCAGGTAGATTGTGTGCATTCTTTATCGAACCTTCTAGCAGGGCGCCGTCTCAGAGAGGTGGGGAAGACGGATGAGTAAGTTGTCCACACACCACACAGAGGCGAAACCACGGGTTGTTGCTAATTGTGGAGATGAACAGGGACCACCTGGTGAGAGCAAACCTTCGGTGCTCGTTCAGCGTTTCCTACAGCAAGGGAGTCAGCCCCCCCCCACACTCATGTTTGGCAGAGACGCAAAGGCAGGCAAGGGGGTCGGGGGGGCTTCATAGTGGAGAAAAGGGCTTCAGGTGTGTCCTGGGCGGAGGCTGTTGAGCTGGGGGAGCTGGAGGCTGGCCGGCTAGAGGTGCGACACACCTGTTCCCAGTGCGAGTCCAACACCTACTGCGTGGGTGCTCGGTGAATACTTGTTGAACAGACGAATACATTTGGAGAACTAGGAGAAGTGTTGGCAGAAGGACAGATCCTTGAAAGGACAGCGTTACTTCAGTGTTCCTGAACTATAAAGGCGTCACCCATGCAACTTTGCATGTCAACCAAAAGGGTCAAGTGCATCCTAGGGATCTCATTTATACAGCATTAGAGAACTCGGTAGCTGGTGGGGAGTGGGGGGTTGCAGATGCTTTCATGCCCAGGGATCTGTGATTTCCTGTCTGCTGTCCAGGAAGACAAGTGGTAGGAAAGACCCCCGCCCCTACTCCCCGGCCCTGCACACAATGGCGGGGGGCGGGGGGACAAGGAGGGAAGACAACACGTGTATGAGGAGGAGAGGGGTGTGTCCAGAACCAAGAGTGATGAAGAAACCGCTTCTGAGCACTGAGGACCGAAGGAAAGAATCCTCAAGGATGTGGAGAGGGGCTGCTGTGTGATTTGCAGCTTTTCCTTCCCTCCTCCCCTCCGGCTCCCGCTGTCACCCCATGACATGGGCAGTGCTGGGATCACCCCTGGCTTCCTGAGCTGGGCTCCACCTGCAGACAGATTCCTTCTTTGCCATCTGCTCCTCCCCAGGGTTTCTGCAGCCACGGGCTCAGGCGTGCCCTGCGTGTGCCCTGCTGATTCCTCTTCATCTCTGGTCGGGATTTGAGCCACCAGGGCAGACTCGGCCCCTCTCAGATGGGCAAGCATCACCCCCTTGAACGTGGGTTGGGGCCCTGGATCCCAGCAAGGCCAGGAGAAGAGAAAGGTTGCGCGGAAGCTGGGATGAAACTCCATCGGCGCTGAGATCATCAAGTGGCCCATCTCGCCTCGCCCAGTCTTTTCCCCACTGCACTGGCTTTATCTTCTCTTTGGCCTTCACAAACCAAGGCTCGTCCTGTGGAGTGGCGGGGACAGAGCTTGCAGAGAGCGAGGAGCCTGTAGCTAAGACCCTTACAGTGACGGCAGCCTAACTGGCTCGGTGCCATGCACGTGTCATCTCTCGTTGCGTCCTTGCAGCACCCTGGCCAGCAGGTTGTGTGGGACCCCCATGTGTAGGGGTCACAGCCCTGAGATGTAAAGCAACTTGTCAGGGTCACCTGGGTAGTAAGGCGCAGAGGCCCCTCCTGGAGCCCAAGTCATCTGCTTCTGAAGACACGGCCTGAGCAGCTGGAACAGGCTGTCTGCAGTTCCAGGTTGTTGCCATTGGTGACAACGATGGCAGAGACTGAGTTCCTGTGGTGCACGCCCCATGGTCTGCACCCCCTGCACCAGTTTCTAGAGGACTTGACCCCGAGCTGGAAAGTGGACTGGTCCCAGTTACCAGCTGCCAAAGGGAGAGGGCAGGGTGGTCGCCTGCCAGCTTGCAGCCTCTGACAGCCATGCACTGAGCAGAGGTGACTCTTTCATTACCTTGCAGGGCCACAGATGATGACTGAAGAACTAGAGGGACAAAGAGATTGAATGACCCAGCCAGGGACCCACGGGCTCATGGGTCACTGAGCACAGGCTCTCTCCAGGTCTGCTGTCTCCCAGGGCAGGGGGGTTCCCTTGGTGTTAGAGGTGGCCCCTCACCATGGAGAGAGGAGCGCAGGGTACCCCTGTGAGTCCTGGCTTATGTGGCTGGGGCCCTGAGCTGGCCACTGCCCACTCTGAACCTCATCTGGGAAGCAGGGACAGTTTTGGCTGCAGTGCCCACCTCACGGGTTCAGGCTGTGCCAGAGACTTGGGTGGGTCCAGAAGGCAGTAGGGCATTGGCCGTGGGCGGCTTAGCTGGTTGCTCGCTGTCTTTGCTGGTGGAACTGGGGCCAGGGGTGGCATTTGCTCCTCTCTTCAGCCTCTGGCATACCCAGGAGGCGGCGGGGCAAGGCGCTGTGGCTGAGGCAGAGTTCTGTTCCTTGCAAGGACAAAGCCATTTATAACCCCTATTCCCTCCCTGCTGGAGGCCAGATGATAATGTCCTCAAAGCAAAACGCCAGCATCACTTATTCTAATTTTCAAAGAATTTCCAGGATTGGATAAATCGCCAGCTTTCAAAACGCTGCTTTGGAGGAGCAGGGGTGGTCTCAAATTTTCATGGCAGAAATGTCTATCGATCTGCCCTGGAGCACACCAGACAGTTACATTTCTCCCCGAAACAAGTCCCCGGCCGCAGGAAAGCCGCCTCCGCCTTCACAGTTCTCCATCTCTGAGCCAACAAACCTTGAAGCCGATCCATGCCCTTGACCTGACAGAGCAATTCTGTTCCAGAAGTTTGATTACAGGAAGAAGAAGGGAAAAAAACCCCAGAAGTGAAAGAATCTATATTTCATTAAATTGCTGCTTGTTTCAAAGTGGGAACATTTTCTGGGTGTCTGGGGAGCTGATGTTTTCTGTCCTGTTGGGAGGATCTAGTCTGAAAATACAGAACAGTTTCCATATAAGGGAGAAACCATTGTTTTTCAGAGCTTGGGGCCAAATAGGGATTTTTGTCCTGGGAGCTGACTTGACAAGCATGTAACAAGCACCCGCCAGGAGCCCAGTCATTCCGGTTGTTTAAGGGGCTTCCAAAAGTAATGAAAACATTCTCAAAGGACGGGACCATGCACATCGTTACTGCTGGTGTTTTGCGTTGTTTATTCCATTGACTGTGAGGCCTGTCGGGACCCCGCTGTGTGCCGACCTGGCCCAGGCACCGAGGATGCAGTACAGGGCCGGGCGGATCCCTGTTTGCCAGGTGCTTCTGGTCTAGCTGTTGCGATGAGGACCCGTGGAAAGTGGGGGTGTGGGCGTGTCTGATGGGGGAGCTGCAGAAATGACATTCACAAAGTGCTTATCCATCCGTCGTCTCAAAGGAGGGGGTGGTGAGACTTATCATTCCTTCATCACGTGGGAACACTGTGGGGCTGAAAGGCAGGCAGTTGCTCAGACCCCTTGTGAGGGGTAACGGAGTGTCGGGTGTCAGGGATGGTACCTGGACCCCAGGTGTGTGGCTTCTGGTGCAGAGAGCTCTGTATCTCACAGGGCCGCCCATCCACCGCCCGGGACGATGGGAGCCCCTGACAGGAGTGGCAGTGCCCACCCCGGCAGGGACATCCTCGGGGCCAAGGGGGGCCTGTGACACAGCGTGTGATGACCCAGATGCTAGCAGAAGCACACTGCCACCCAAGCAGACATGAGGGGCCCAGGGGACGAGGACCAGTGCCCTCTGAGCCCTCCTCCTTTCCCTCGCTCCACCTCGGCCGGGGTTCTGCTCCAACCCCCCGCCCCTGAGCCTCACCTCCCGTTGACAACTAACACTCTGCCCCGTCCTCTTGTCTTCCAGCGATCCATGAGTTCCCCACAGACCTGTTCTCCAACAAGGAGCGACAGCACGGAGCCGTCCTGCTGCACGTCCTCGGTGTAAGTGGCCCTTGTGGGGTGGGGTGTCCAAGCCCGTCCTTGGAGCACGGCAGAGCCGCAGCGTGTCAGAGCCTGTGAGGAGGGTGGGTGCTGCACCTGCCTCACCCACAAAGAAACGGGGTCCGAAGGGTGTTAGGCAACCTGCTCAGGGTCACACAGTGGGTGGCCGCAGAGCCCAGACAAGAGTTGGAGTCTTCTGGTGCCTCATTGTGTGCTTTTATAAAACGGGAGTGACAGCGCCTTGCCCGGGTGCGTGGGTCTGAGTGTGGGTCAAGTGCAGCAGCCCTCACGTGGCACGTAGTAAGTGCTCTGTCCGTGCTCGCTGCGGATGCCCCCCGATGTACTACCTTGCTCGACTGTAGTTTAAAACTTGGGCGCACTTCTGAAACTTCCCTCTGTATTCAAACGGGACTTGATGATAAACAGTGGAGTTTGAGGCAGAATTCAAATAGAAACAGTGAGTTCAACCCTGGCCCACTGACCCAGTTAGTTGGAGCATTGTCCCGTGCACCAAAAGGTTGCAAGTTCGATCCCCAGTCAGGGCACATACTTAGGTTGCAGGTTCTATCCCTAGTTTGGGTATGTACAGGAAGCTGCTGATTGATGTTGCACTCTCTAAAACCAATAAACATATCCTCGGGTGAGGATTGAAAAAACAACCACCAGGGAATAGTGAGTTCAGACCTACGTTATAGGTAAAATTTGCTCTTCTCTGACAGGGGTAGGGAAACCACAGCCCATGGACACTGCCTGTGTTCGTAAATAAAGTTTTATCGGGACACAGCCATTCCCATTCATTTGTGTGTTATTGATGGCTGCTTTGGCGTCAGTGACAGAGCTGAGTACTTGTGACTTTACCTGCACCCCCAGTGTTTGTTTCTTTTTGCTTCCCCCCAAAAGATAATGAAATCCAGGAGCAGCCGTACCTCAAATGCCTTGGTCCACAAAGCTAAAGATCAAAGACTCCCTGTCCCTTGGCAAAAATTTGCTGGCCTTATTGTATGACGGTGGCCACTTTGGATCAGACACAGCAAATGTTCCTCTTGATTACGTTCCCGACTACCCAGCACCATCTGCTTATATATTGAAACCCATCCAAATATTAGTCTCTGCAAGAGATAATTAAGAAAGTCAGAGCTGGGATTCTCACAGTGATAATAGCCACCAGTGAATAATGAATGAGTGAAGATTTAATTAACAGAATATGTGGTGTTAATGAAATTGGAGCTTAGAATGAAGATTGTAGGCACATTTTGAATGACAGGCCTGTATATTATCTGGGTAATGGAGTCATTATCTTCCTGGTTTCTCTGGCTTTTTCAGACCTTCTGCCACTCAGAGTGTGGATTTGGTGACTCAGGCCCGCAGTTCTGTCCCTCTGCCTCACGAAATCTTGGCTTTGCTGAGACAATCTCGAACCTCCATGCACCTCGGGAACTTTGCAGGGACCCTTGACAGCAGGGACCACCAGACCACTTCCTGTTTTTATAAGTAAAGTTTTATTGCCGCACATCCATACCCATTCCGTGTCTGCCCTTCAGAGGCTGCAAAGCCTAAAATGCTAAGTACTTGGCCCTTTAAGAAAAGGTTGGCTGATGCCTTCTCTTGGGCAATGGAGGCTCTAGCTTTGGAGTCAGTTCGGTTGTAGGAAGCTTCTCAGAGCCTCTCAGTTCAAGCGATGAGAATAGGGGCACCATCTCGGCCCCTTTTCTCCCCCGCGTTTCAGAAATGTCAGCAGGGACCACCAGAGGTGGTCTGGCCTCACAGGACACCCTTGGCCTGGGAGATAATGCTAGGGGAACTTCTAGGGGTGCGAGTTCAAGTCAGAATCCTGAGATTTGTAGCGGGGTCTCTCCTACCTCACTCTCTTCCCTTTACCTTAACTCCCAGTATTTGTCCCCCCACCCCCACCCCAACACACATGCACAAAGGATAATCAGATCCCGGGGCAGCCTAACCTGGACTCCAGTAGACACCTGCCTTGGTTGCCTTGGCCACAGCTGATGCAACTTTCATTTTATTTCATCGTAGTTAAGTCACTGTGAAGTTGTGGGAATATCACACCGTTCTGGGTGAAGCAGCCCAGACTTTCCCTCTTTGCATGCACGGCATTCACATCATTTTTCCTTTGAAGTAAGAGGTGGCTCCCCCAGTGCATAGCGTGAAACCTCATCTCTTTTCATTGGGCCCTCACCCTCGCCTCTCCCTCCAACCTCACATTTACCATTTCCCCCTTCATTCTCACTGTGTTCTACCTGCGCCAGTGGCCTTGCTGGTCCTCAAATGCTTCAGGTACACTCCTGCCTCAGGACCTTTGCATGTCCCACTTTCTGGCAGTTATAGAGACTTTGTCTATTTGTTTGTCCCCCACTAAGGTAAGTTACACGAGTCAGAGGCTTTTCCTGGTGTCCTCACCAAGCACCCCTGATACCCATGTACAAATGCCTTGTACGTAGATGAGCTCGGTAAAGCTGTGTTGGGCAGACAGGGCAAGCAAGGGGTCTGTAAGTAAAACCATTTGAAACTACTGATCTATTCTTGCCCTGTCATTAACTAAATGAAGAAAGTAAGACCTAGAGACATAACGTATCCAAAGTCCCATGCATGGCAAATGAGTCCCAGGATCAGCGTTAGAAACTACACTCTTTGTTCCGTGAACCTTTCGGTGTCAATCGATGGCTTTTAACCTGTGCCAGCATCCAGCGGCGTCCCAGGGAACGCCGCGTCTCAGGTGGACATTAATTCTGGCGGCACGCGGCCAGTGGTAACAAGGAAATGGAGCTTTGCTGAAAATAAGGGGAAACCAGGATGGTGATGATTTCATCTCTCACGATGGTGCTTTTAAATGCCTTCCTCCAAAGGCTAGGGCTTCCCTTTCAGGGCGCGCTGCAGTGTGGACGCCGAGCAGCTGCTTCGAGCTGACGGAAAGGAGCACGGGACCGCGCGGCCTGAGTTCTAGTCCCCTGTGCTGTTCAGCTAGTGCTTCGCCTCTCTGGGCCTCAGTTTCCCGTTTTGTTCATGAGGGGATGGAGGGAGCAGGTCCCCGTGCTGCTGCGGTTTTCCTCCGTGCCAGCCCGTGTCCCCCACCCCTGTCCCTGCAGGCTGGCTCGGGTGGGATGGCTGCCGGGGCGCATTGGTGGCAGGTGCCCTCGCTGACACTCTCTGTCCCGTGTCCTTCACAGGCTCTCTACATGTTCTATGCTCTGGCCATAGTGTGTGATGACTTCTTTGTTCCCTCTCTCGAGAAGATCTGTGAGGTATGTGGGAGAGGCTGGGGACCCCTGGACAAAGCTTGGGAGGGGGCTGGGGTGATCAAGGACACATGGCACATCGGTGCCAGGCCAAGAAGGACTCTGGCAGTGAAGACTGTCAGGCCAGTCACTCAGGGTCAGCTCATTCTGAAACCCTCAGACTGGTAGGTGGCGTCCTCTCCCGGACTCGGCAGCACATAACTTACCCAGAGCCACTGGCTCCAGGGCAGGCCAGCCGGCCGCTGTGCGCAGTTAAGCCTGAGCAGTTAGGGAGCACTGACCCTAACCGGGTGTGGGGGGCAGGGACCGGGGGCCTCTGTGTCCCTAGGGAGGAGGCTGAGCTGCAACATTCTTTGTCCAACCCTGGCAGGCTGACATTTTTCTCCTAATTATTTTGTTAAGATTTCATTTTCTTTTCTTCTTTTGCCCCATATATAAACCTCGGTCTATCCCCACTCTGCCTTACTCTTGGCTTCTAGGCAAGGAAGAAGAATGCACCTACTGTGTGCAGACTACTCAGGGCTTTGCCACACTTTACCTACATGACATCTCCCAGCTGCCCGAGGCCATACTGTTGTGACATTTATAGCCGGGGTCATGATTGGTAGGGGCAGGCACTTAGTTACTTGACCTGGGTCCCCTGAATAGCGAGTGACCAGCACAGGTGCACAAAGCTTTGTCTAACCTCCCCTTGCCCTACTCAGATGGGGCCACAGGCTCTCCTCCAGGCGGGGGACGGGGACAGGATTCCAAACTGAGGGCCCGGCACAGTGGCCAAGGGAGTGTGCTCAGGGCAGAGGGAGGAGCGGCTGCCGGGGAGCAGCTGGCCTCCCACACTTTCCCCGGCTGCCGCAGTGTCCAGTTAGGGTTCCCACTGCCCCCGCGTCACAGCCTCAGGTTGACGGTCATTTCTGTTTCAGAAACTTCATCTGAGTGAAGACGTGGCCGGAGCCACCTTCATGGCTGCAGGGAGCTCCACGCCTGAGCTGTTCGCTTCGATTATTGGTAAGAAATCCCACCAGCCAGAGACACAGGGTCTGGAGAGAGCCTGGGGTCGGTGCCCTGACAAGTGAGTGTGTGTGTCTGCTCTGAGCCTCAGTTTTCACATCTGTAAAAGGGGGAGTTGGAGAGACAGGAAGTGCATTAGTACTTCCTAATGGGTAGAACCACTGATGGGTGGCAAGGGGGGTGCTAATGGGTACAGGGCTTTTGGGGAGGATACCGAAAGTGTCCCAGAATTACGTGGATC
The DNA here is from genome assembly GCF_021234435.1 of Artibeus jamaicensis. Taxonomy (NCBI): domain Eukaryota; kingdom Metazoa; phylum Chordata; class Mammalia; order Chiroptera; family Phyllostomidae; genus Artibeus; species Artibeus jamaicensis. The sequence continues at coordinate 8,696,452 of NW_026521831.1, read as the reverse complement.
ATGGTGATGGTTGCACAAGTCTGTGACTATACTGCAAAACTCTGAACTGATACTTTAAGTGGGTGGATTTTATGACGTATGAATTATATCTTAATAAAGCTGCTCGAAAAAAACCCAGGAAGAATTGGAGTGGCTGGTCTGAGCCTGCTCCCATTCTCACTGTGTTATGGGTGTTCTGTTTGGTGGCGAGACCAACTTCCCTTGGTCTGTGGGAGGTGGGTGGGGGTCCGGGGGACAGCGTCCTCACAGGCCCTATGGCCAGCCTGGGCCTTGCAAACACAGATTTGTGCCTTTCCCTCCCCAGGAGTGTTCATCACCCACGGAGACGTTGGGGTCGGCACCATCGTGGGCTCCGCCGTGTTCAACATCCTGTGTATAATCGGAGTCTGTGGATTATTCGCGGGCCAGGTCTGTGGTTTCTCTCCCCGAATATGGTGACGTGAGGGACAGCGGTGGGGAGGCCTTAGCCATGCCCCTGGCTCCCTGTGTGCCCAGCGGTGCCCGGCGAGCCTCCTGCGGCCTGCAGTCTGGAGGCAGGAAGAGTATCAGGCCCTCCATCCAGCCCGTGGGCAAGCACTCCCTCCACCGCGGTGAAGGGTTAGGCAGCACCTCCTGTAACCCTGACCTTGGCCGGACTCCCGACCTGTCTGGGGCCCGTCCGTGGGCTATTGGCAGGGAGTGTGCAACTGACCTGTCATTGATACCCCATCAGCATCTCCCTGGGGGCTGTCAGACTTGACCTCAGAGCATTGGGCTCATGCAGATGCCCTGCTTGGTTGTGGGAGGCTGAGGAGGGTAGCCTGTTACCACCAAAGGTTCCAGCATCAGGGGGAAGAGCCAGTGCCTCTGGCCTCAGCCTTGACATAGTGCCCAAATTGAGTGACAAGCACAGGGTGGCCTCGGACAGCGAGGAGCACTTGTTTCTGGCCCAGTCAGAAGGAGCTCCATGGGCGTGTCCTTGTAGCCATGGTGCGGGGGGTCTGAGGTGGGGGGCAGCCCCCAGCCCATAGCGGCTGACAGCCCTCTGCTCACAGGTGGTCCGGCTGACATGGTGGGCTGTGTGCCGAGACTCCGTGTACTACACCCTCTCTGTCATCGTGCTCATCGCCGTGAGTGCCCTCCCACCCCTGAAGTCCCAGAGAAACCCCAGCACCCCAGCCCGGGGGCTGCTGACCGCTCTCTGCTGTCGCTCCGTCCAGCCCACTGGCCACTGTGCCTCTGTCCCCCCGAATCTCACACCTGACTCCTGAAGGTGAAAAGCCCTTGCAGGAGCCAAAGCGTGTGCCACGTAGCCCGCGGCGTGACACTGCAGCACACTGCTCACCCTTCAGAGCCTCACTCGGAGCAGAGCCCCGGCTCCCGGCTCACGGCCGAGCAGAAAGCAGACCGGCCTCTGGGAGCTGTCCGAGTTGGCAGCCTGGTGGCGTGGGGAGCAGAGACAAGAGGCAGAGGAGACGAGACCGGGATCCTGGGGGCGTGCTCGTGTGTGCGTGTGCGTGTGTGCGTGTGTGTGAGGGGGGTATCCCTGCGGCCCCTCAAGGGCTGGGGCGACATCATGCCACATGACAGTGAAGCACATGACAGTCAGGCCGCAGCCAAGGAGCGTGCCATCCCCAGGGAAGTGGCTTCCGTCCAGAGGAGCCTTGAAGGGCAGGAGGTCATTGTCGAAGAGGGCAGGTGTTCGCAGTGTGCCCAGGTGTTAGGGTTTGGATTGTGCCCTGGAGTGACAGTCCTCAGTCTTACGAGATCTAGCAACGGCGACATGTGACAGCCGTGTTCCTCATATTAGTTATCTATTGCTATGTACAGAATTCCCCCAGAACTCAGTGGCTTAAGACAACAAGCCTGTCTCCCTCCCGTTTTGTGTGGACTCAGGTGGGGAGTGGCCCAGCTGAGTGCTCTGGCTGGTCAGCCTCCGTCCCAGGTGCCATCCAGGGTGTGGTCACCTGAGGGCTCCCCTGGGCAGAATCCACTTGCAGGACCACGTCGCTCTGGGCAGCCTCAGGCCTGGCCTCCCGGGTGGGGCTGATGCTATGGCCCCCGGTGTCCCTCAGAGTGAGGGAGAGAAGGAGCCTGTTTGTGACCTACTTTCAGAAGTGACAGCCCTTGCTTTTGCCAAATTCTGTGTGTGAGGAGCCAGTCAAGGGTCCAGGCCATGCTCACGAGGGGAGTGTGAATGTCAGGCCGTGGGGCTCCTGGGACCACCCTCACAGACCATCACGCCCCCAAAATGAAGGTTATGGATAAAATAATTTGCCTACACATGATCTCAACAAACCATAATGTCTAAACTCTACTGTAAAGGACAAGCGAAAGTCATAACAAAGAATACAGCTTCTAGGTTTGGGCAGGAAGATGCTAGAACACCTGTTGATACAATGTTGCCCCATGTGGAAAATCCCCGAGCCCTGCACCTGTGAGCTCAGACCTGGGCCCATGTGCTGCCCGGCACCTCGCCCCACCCCCCTGCGTCCTGCCGACCCCGGTGATGTGATTTTCCGGAACAATGAAGGACTCCGGATAAAACCCTAAAAGAGCCCAGGGGAGTTATCCACCCCCACTGCTCATGACAGTCACAGCACTAGAAAATTAAGTATTTACTAAAACCCAAAATGCTTTGATTCATGAAACAGAGTTAAGTTCGAGGCTCAGATTATTTATTTTTGTCATTTACCTGACTCCTTAGCAGGAGGCGCGACACTTGTGCCGAAGGAATACAGGGAAACTTCTCCGATAGAAGTGTTCCATGTGTTCTCGGCTGGCTAGCAGCCCTGGCTTTCACCGCCTCCAAATGCCAGTCGCCCTCCCTGGGGTTGTAAAAACAAAAATAGCTCCATAAATGTCCCGCAAGTGTCCCGGGCTGAGTGCCACCGCCTCAGAGCCTCGAGTCTGGGGAGCGTCACAGCGACGCCCGGCCAGGCTGACCCTCTCAGAAGCGGCATCCAAAAGTGGCTCCTGTGTGTGGCACCCACCACGACAGCCGGGAGGGGTACAGTGGGCCCCCGGCCTCCACTGGCCTCCCCTGTAGGAACCTGCATGTCTCCGAGATCAGATTGGTGGACATAGTCCGCCCACCTCGGTGCCCATATTGGGCGCTTGCAGGAGTCCTTTCCCAGACCTCATTCATCTGTGTCACATGCCGAAGATGCAGGAGGGGTTGTTGGCCCAATTAGGAACCACAGGGTCACCACCACTGGCCCAGGCCTCCCTTCCAGTGGCACAAGTGGGTCTGTTATCGATCAGAAGTTCCAAAGGGACTTTTACTTTTAAGAAGTAACACCCCTTCTCTCCTACATACATGGGCACCATAGGTAGATGGGTGGGTGGGTGGATGGATGAATGGATGGATGGATGTCTTTTCAGTTCTTAGGATTCTTAATTGTAGCGACTCTGCTCCGTTGATGAGGGCAGGCCCCCGCCAGGCTGGCCCTGGCAGCTTCTTGGACCCTGAGAGAGGACAGGCCTCTTCTCTGAGAGGCCTATGCCGTGCTGGGCCGCATGTGCTGACCTGGGATTCAACGAAGGCGGGGCCACCTTCTGCGGCGGAGGGGAGCCCAGCTTCCTATAGAAACATAGTGAACCGAGACGTGTCAGCCCGGGTGGTTAGGGCCTGCATTTGTTGTTTTTGGAGTAAATATGTCTCTCCCCCCCCACCCTTTGTTTCTTTTGCCTTCCAGTTCATATATGATGAAGAAATTGTGTGGTAAGTTTTCAAAGTTTGTTTCTCGTTCGTTTTTGTTAGTGTCCTCACTTATGGGGTTCATTGAATTGTTTACAATTATTTTTTACATACATAAGCTAATGAACTTGTAAAAGTAAAAAGGGCATCATTCTAAGCAATCATGCCATCACTGTCCTTTCAAAGTGACAAAAATTGTTTCAAAGTGACAAAAGTTTTTTTCTTTAATATTTCCACCCTGCCAGATGTCAAGACAATGTTCTAAAGCTAAAAGGATGGAAACTGTGGTATTTCGCCCAGGGATAAGCATAGGCCCAGTCACAGCCTGTTTCCGGGCCGGGGGGGGGGGGGGGGGGGGCGGCGGCGGCAACTGTCTGGACAAGGAAATGAGTTAGGGAGGGGTCTCGGATACGGCTGGGACCACCGGGAATCCACACGGAACAAGATGACGTCAGGTTGCTCCCTCATACCTTATGCAAGAATGAATTCTGAGTGAGTGGAAGACCTCACTATGAAAAGCAAAATTAAGATATCATAGCATAAAGCATAGGGATTCATCTTCGTGACACTGAGGCCGGAAATGATTCCTTAGTATACACGCAACGCAAACTTCAGAGAAAAGGGTGTCATGTTCACATTGTAGAGCGTGCCTGTACTTCAGGTTCGAACAAGCCATAAAAACGTCCTCTGTGTGAGGGAGGACCAGGATCGGCCTCCTGTATGCGGTTGTCGGTGGGAACACACTCAGGGGGCCTGATGGGAGCGGCTGTGTGCTGTGGGCCCAGAGAAACCTGGTTCTGGCCCCAGCCTGGCCCCCACCCCACCGTGCGAGCCGGAGAGTCCCCCCACTTCTGGCCCTGCCTTTCCCCATCTGTACATGGAGTTGGGGGTGGGGGTCAGATCATCTACTAGTCCCTTTGTGTATCTGCTGGTCCCTGGGCTCTTGACAGCTGAGGAAGAGCTCCCAAAATGCCTACATCCGGTGCCAGCACATAGTGGTGTTGATGGGAGAGATCTGGTTCTTCTTGCTGACCATGTGAAGAATTACAGATCAGCAAACCTATTAGCATGCGATCAGTTTATTAGTGACCCGTTCCCATGGAAGAGAACAGGACTGGGTAGAGGGGGAAGGCGGGGCGGGTGGTGAAAGGCAAATTTCAGGGCAAAGCAGGGTGGCAAAGTAAGAGTGGCGGAAGACCAGGGGGACAAGCCCCCGGGTGGCCAGAGGCCCCAAGCCCCTGAGAGAGAGAGAACGAGTCCTTTGTTCCGAGGACTCATATAGGTGGTGGGATGGGAGAAAAAAGTTACATATTGATTAAGGGGTAAATGTGGTGCCAGCTTCCTGGGGGAATGTGACTGCCCAAACTTAGGTATGTGTGGGGGTCTGTTAGCCTAAATCCTTATCTTGCTCCAGACTCTATTTCTTCATCTTCTCGTAAAACAAATATGAGGCAGTTCATTAAAATTGGGGCAGTTACCCAGAGTTATTTATGGGCTCTATCTGTAAGCATCAGGGACTCCCTCGTAAAACAGATAGTGACCAGAGGTGGACAATTAACCAAAGTTGTTTTATGAGCTGCTGCTTTGGGCACCGGGGACCCTCTCCCGCATTCCAGGCTCTGGGATGAAAGCAGTTTCAAGGCCTTCTTTCCCAGACAGTGGAAACGCTACGTATAATTTCAAGGACTTCCCTTCTTTCTTGCTAACACAATGTTTCTTGTGATGTCAGAACACCTGGCAATATTATCAGACCAGGCTTGGGACTACTGAGTTAGCGTGTGAGGCCTGTCTCCTTCCTCCTCCCTGCCTTGGTTTACTATTCATTCTACCCAAGTGGTAAAAGGCGTTTCCTGGCAACCAGGATGCTAGACCTGGCCCGTAACAGCAGTGCGGTCTCAGAGTGCTCCCCGTGCTGTCTCCAGCCTCAGCAGGCCTTTAGAACACATTTGTCAAATGAACGAACAAAGCCATGTGGCTCCTCGGACCTACGAAAGCCCACCACACATGGAGTTGGGCTCCGTGCGTGCCAGACGGCAGTGACCGTGTGTCTCAGAAAGGCCCCCGCCCTGCCCAGCGTGCAGCCAGGAGGCCCTGCGCCCCCTCTTCAGGCTGTTTTTAGGGCCCGTCCCGCCTGTACCCACAGCTTCTCTGCTCGGTGGCCAGAATCTCCTGTGACCCCGGGGCCTCTTAGTATCCAGTCCGTGCGACTCCAGGGCCACTCCACTCCCTGCGTCCTGGGATGTGGTGGCTCTCGCCCCTCCTTTCTCTACCTCCCTGAGGGACTCTGTCTCAGGAGGCGAGTCCCACGACCCCCTGTCATTGAGAAGGACCCCACTCTCAGCCTTCTCTCTGTCACCCAGACAGCCTTAGTTTGCAGGACAGCTCTGGGCTGGGGCAGCTCACCTGCCTGCCTGGGCACTGGGTCCCGGGCCAGACGTCAGGGCCAGGGAAGGTCAAAGGACGCGCCGCCCAGCTTCACCCTCCGTAAAGGCCATTCCTGGGTGCAGCGCGCAGGTCCGCCTCGCTCTAACCATTCTAACCGCTGTCTCCTTTCTCTCTCCGAGGTGGGAGGCCCTGGTGCTCATCATCTTGTACATATTTTACATTCTGATCATGAAGTAAGTGCCCTGTCTCCCTCCTCCTCCTGGGCTGTCCGATGCCTGCATTCGGATGCCGCTCTGGCCTTTGGTTACAGCAGGGAGCAAACCTCCGTCAGGCCTCGGTTGCTTCCAGTGGGGCCCAGTTCTCAGGGACACCCACTGGGGCAGCCAGGGTGGGGCCGAGAGGTTCAGATGCTGTTTTGGGGTGCTGCCCACACCTGGCCAGGGGAGTCAGGGCTAGTGGGTGGAGTAGCAAGCAAGGTCCTCCCTCTCACCCACTTTGTGCTACTCCATGCCCCAGGCTGACTGCTCTGTTCTGCTGTCTGAACCTCTGGATGATTTTCTCCCAGGAGCCAGGCAGCTTCACCTCTGCTCCACGCTCCATAAACTGCCGGCTCTCGGGGCCGCTCCCCTGTGCAACAGCAGGGGGCGCCACTCACAGCGTTAAAGATGCAGACACAGGGGCCAGGGCTGTGAGCTCTTGCAGCCTCTGGGAGCTGGCCGGGTCAGAATCATCTCAAAGCTACCCCCTGAGGAAGATTCCTCAGCCATTAAAAAGGAAGGAAATCTGTCCCTAGCTATAGCAGGAATGAACCTTGCAAATTTTATGCTGAGTGGAAGGAGCTAGTCACAGAAGGAAAAATATTGTCTGATCCCATTTAGTGAGGTTCCTGGGAGAGTTGGATTCACAGAGACAGAAAGCAAATTAGTGATTACCACGTGCTTGGAGCGTGGAGCAGTGAAGAAGTGACTGGTCCGTGGGTGCAGGGTTCTGTTTGGGATCCTGGGAGCATTTTGGAAATAGATTGTGGAGGCGGTTTGCCCGTCGTAAATGTAACTAATGGCACTGAATGGTGCGCCTCAGAATGGAAAATAATTAAGGTGGCAGATTTTATGTTGTGTATGTATATCCCTGTTAAAAAGAGGAAAAAAAAGGAAAAGGAAGCATTCCCCCTGAGGTGGGCCAAGTTCAGGTTTTATCTCCCTATTTACACCCGCGCAGGTGATTAAAGACAAAAGCAACACTGAGCTTTAGGGGGCCATGAATCGTAATGTTTTATAAAAATGGGCGATAAGCTGCCACACCGCAGGAGAACTGTCCCTCACAGATGTGTTCCTGGGTGCCTTTCAGTGAGGTGGGCAGCCGGGGGTCCGAGAAGGAGAGGGGCTTCTCTGTGGGGTGGGGTGCCGGCTGGCAGGCACGCAGGGGTGACCCAAAGACTCAGCAGCGTGAGAGGAGACAAGTCCAGTAACACCCGCTTTGAGCCTGTCCCCAAGGCTGAGTGGAACTCCCCTTATCAGGACAGGCTGGGGACCAGCAGCAGGAGGCCCCAGTCATTTTCTTGGGCCAGAGGTGTTTTATGCCCCCAGGAATCCCACGCAGGTCTCGGGAGGTGCAGGCCCGGCAGCCTGCATGTGGTTCCACAGCTCCTGCAGAGAGAGCCCGTCAAGCAGCTGAGGAGCTTGGCCCCCCACCCCCCCCACCCCCGCATGTGTGAGGGGTGTGAGCAGAGGGGGAGGCCCCTGCCTGGTCTCTCCCGCAGCTCTGACCCCGCCCCTGCCTTCACTTTCAGGTACAATGTGAAGATGCAGGCCTTTTTCACAATCAAACAAAAGACCGTTGCAAATGGCAACACGGTCAACAGTGAGCTGGAGGACGGTAATGATTACTGTGATAGTAGCTCTGACGACCCCTCCGTGCCGTTGCTGGGGCGAGGTAAGGCTGAGCAGACAGGAGTGGCCGGACCGTGTTCCCAAAACCACTGTCCCCTTCTCGTTCCTGCACGCACACACACATGCGCACACTGTCTAAATTGTCACTCTTTCCTTTGGTCACAGGACCCTAGATGAGGAAGGACTCAGAGTGGGAGGTGTTTGTGTAGATGAAGAAATTGCCAACAGCCACGTCCCTGGGGATTTCCCTGAGCTGCATTGGCAGAGACTCAGGCCTGCGTGGCTTTTCTGAGAGGCAGCAAATTACAAGTCTGTCCCTTGTAGAAGGCCAGTGACAGGAAGCTGAGGGCTGGGGGTAACAGAGCAGGCCGGGGTGCCCCTGTGGTTTCTCAAGTGCCAGGCTCAGTTTGGAGGCCTCTGTTCCAGAGAGACCTCTGGCTCACTGCCCAGAGGAAGAGCGAGGCCAGGACAGGCGGGCACAGACTGCGCAGGAATCCCCAGAGCCGCCCAGGAGTCTGGCCCTGGGCTGCAGCCTGACCTCTGCAGCTTCTCTGTGGCCCCTGTGTGGGGGCCCTGGGCCCCTGGAGCCAGCGCCCGGCCCCTCTGTCAGGTTCTCCTGACCATCTAGGCCTGACCACTTGCTGCTTTAAAAACCTTGTCTCGGTCTAGCCGGATACCAGGTGATCCCCTCTGTGGGGTGGCTGCCAGGAAGGAGGGAGAATCTGTTCTCTCCTCACCTGAGCCCAGAGGGAAGGCCTGAACAGGTTCCTCTAATTCAGACAGGAAGAATCCTGGGTTCCACCCATGGTGTCGGTGAAGTTGAGAGGTGGGCGCCGGCCGCCTGGGGGGTCTTTTCTACCCTGTGCTCCCGACGACCCTGAGCAAGCCGGTCCCTGTTTCAGGCTAACATCAGTGGTGGGACCAGGCGGGCTCAGCAGAGCCTGTTTGCCTGTGTCTGGGAGGTGGGGCCAGAATCTATACTCCTTGGCCCCCTCCCAGTCTTCCCTGGGCAGGGGGGTCCAGCTAGGCACTGCCTCCTGTGTGCACCACGGGGAAATGCATGCTGTCCCGTCTCAGCGGTGAGTGAATAAGAAGCCTGCTGGGCTGCGGGTCCCAGGGTGGTCAAGGCCACAGCCTGGCTGCCAGAGTCTCAGCTTTGGGCACAGAGCAAGGTGGCTGCGGGGCCGGGCCGGGCCCCAGTCCTGCCCTTCCCCAGGGGAGCCGTTTCTAGGACAGCCGCCTCAGAAGGGCAGGGAAGGCGTGGCTGCTATTTCGGATTTTAGCCACACAGACAATGACCCCGAGGTCCCCACACAGCCTCTCGGGACAGGCTGGTTTCTGTCCTGGACATAGTGTTCCTGGGGCCCCAGGAACCTCGATGGCAGAGGACAGAGTCCCAAGTGGTGAGTCTGCTCAGGCCGGCAGAAAATGCCCACTACCTTGGGTGCCGGCCCTGAGAGCTTTGTACTGCCTGAGTGTCTGATGGAGGAGGCCCATCCCCAGGCCCTGGATTTTTTTTTAATTTGTACACATTTTTCACATCATACCTTAATTCTTCTCGGGAAAGCAGAGCACAATAGAGCAAGGTCCCCAGGATGGAGGCAGGGAGGCGCCCCCATGTCCCGCCGCTGCAGGGAGTCCAGCCTCTTATCGCTGGTTTCAGGTGGATTTTCATGTAGCCTGGCAGCCAGGGCCGCCTGACCACTGGCTGGGTTACTGTGGGACCTTCCCATCCTGCCCCGGCCCCAGCTTTGGCTTGCAGCAGGAAATAAGGTGGCAATGCCTGCCTCAAGCTAAACTGCCGGGAGCCACTCTGTAATTGAGTTCCCTTCTGAGCAGCCACCCTTATCTCGGAACGCCACCCTGCACTGACACTTGGCGGGCGGCACCAGGACAGGGTGCCCAGGGTGCCAGGTATCCTGTGTCTTGCCTTGACACTCTGCAGGCTCCCTCACTCTGAGCCCGGCTGTCCGCAGGCAGCTGTCCTACTGGTTTCCACCTCCCCCTGAGACAGGCTGGGGGTCCAGAGTAGGGAGGGATCCAGGCTTTCCTGCAGTGTGGAGGGGCGGTGGGCACAGGGGCCCCTGCTCCTCAGAGTGGGACCGAGCCAGGGAAGTCAGCCAGGAGAGGGGCCGTCCTGAAGGCCAGAGGCCCCAAGCACTGAAGGCCCTGTGGCAGCAGCCCCTCGACTAACACCCCCTTCAAATAACCCCGCGGCATCTCGGCCACCGCCAGGAGCGCTGCCCCAGACTCTCAGCATCCACCGCACACTAATCATCTCTGGCGACCTCTCTTGGCCTTTGTCTCCTTAACTCTTCTCCTCTTCTAAATTGTAAGTAATCTGCTTTCATCCAAGCGATAACACATGCATTGGGGAAAAAAAATAAAACACCACGAGCCCAGCACACGCCTCGCCGGAGGTTCGTGTCCATCTCCGACAAATGCATGGTCCTCCTGGCTCTGTTTCTAACCCGCCCGCCTCCTGTCTGCTGAGCCTTGCTGCCTGTTGGGTAAGGGTGCGCGTCTGGTGTGCATTTGTTCATGTCCGTGCCATTAACTCTTACGGGGGTTCGCCCTGGCTACTCCTGGTTACCCTGTTACCCGGGAAGGACACACACTGGGAGCTGGAGGCCAGTGCAGAGGGATGGGCATATCTGCTTTGGCAGCCCCTTGGAGGGTGTTCCACCTGCTTCTGTGTGCCGTGTTCACGACTGGTTCTGTCACTGGGGCCCTCTGGGACTCTGGGTTAGAGGTCAGATCCTCCAGGACTCCTGCCCTGAGCGTGTTCGGGAGGGTAGTGGGGAAGAGGGCTGGGGCCTCGGGGGGTTTGTTCCTCAGCCTCCGGAGGAGACGTATAGGGTCAGAGGCAGCGGCCTCCCTGCTGGCAGGTGCCAGGCTTACCAGAGACACTGGGCTCGGCCAGCAGCTCCCCGTGCAGACTCAGCAAGCGGGCTGCCCTCCCGGGCTCAGCCGCCTCGTCCAGGGCCCATGAACCCAGCCTTCGTTCTCACTGCCTGTGTCACGAAGGGTAAAGCTAGAAGGAGCCTTCTGTGCTGGGTGTAGATGGTCCCTTCAGACAGAGCAGGTGGTTTCTTGTGCTTTTCGGCATGTTCCACTCCAGGGGACCCTTGGAGCCTCTGTAATCAGGAGAAAGCAAGGTCCCTTCACAGTCACGGGTGGGCTGCCCAGTGAGGCTCAGAGGAGGAACTAAAAGATCCTTGCAGTTAGCCAAGACTGGGCCCCAGAAGAGAGGGGCTGCTGACTGGCAGCAGGGTTGCATGTCGAGGGACTGCCCCTGAGTGGGCCTGTAATGGGGGGGGGGGGCCATGGGGCTGTGTCTCATTCTTCAAGTCGGCAGGTGGTTCACAGCCAATGGCCTCTTGACTAGTGGGAGGAGATGAAGCCAACCTCCCAGGTGTCCCCCAGCTGCCGAGACCTCAGCCGGAGAAGTCTGCAGCAGAGTGGCAGGCAGTCAGCTGCCCCAGCACTTAGGTGGCGCCCCCAGGGGGACGTCGGCATTAATCATGGCGTTGTGCTCCATACAGTGAAGGAGGAGCCCCAGTACGGCAAAAACCCGGTGGTGATGGTGGACGAGGTCATGAGCTCCAGCCCTCCCAAGTTCAGCTTCCCGGAGGCGGGCTTACGCATAATGATCACCAACAAGTTCGGGCCCAGGACCCGACTGCGGATGGCCAGCAGGATCATAATCAATGAGGTAGGTCTGCTTAAAGGACCAGGAGAACGTGTGGCCTCAGAGGGACTTGGGTACTTTGAGGAGGCCCTGGCTTGTCGGACGCTTCCTGGGGCTGGACCACCAGAGCGAGCTCTGCCAGGCTGGCCTTGGGCACCGCTCTCCCATTAGGAGGGAAGCCCGAATAGCATCGCAAACAGCAAATGATCCAATGGGGGGCGATTTTAAGGCAGGCAGCATCGGACACGATGCCAAGATGTTTCACTGAGTGTTTTGTCAGGCACTAGAGTAAAACTAATTGGAGAAAGGCCAGTCTTTAAAATGTTATCTAGGGAATGAGGGGGAGGGGGAGGATGAGCACACACCTGTTCTCTATGGATAGAACGACTGGGGGGGGTGGGAAGCCGAGACATAGGTCATGGCTGGGGGCTTCTTTTCACTCGGCACCCTCGTGGTCTTGCTTGGATTTTGCCCCTCATCTCTCTCTCGTTTGAAACAAGTTCTAAGTGTGATATTTATTGTACAAACAATGTAGCAAAGCTCACAGCTTATTGCTTACCAACTGTTCCCATCTTGCTGCATATTGGAGTTTTAGGTCTCTATCCTCAGACCCAGGTAGTTACCAGAGAACTCGAAACTCAGGGAATAATCCGTAGTCAGCATGTCAGTTACATGCAAAGGTGGAGTGCACGGTGCTCCGGTTTCTGTATTTTGAAGTTTTACTTTGATTTCTTATGCAATGTGCCCTCTCTGTGGAAGGTGTATGAAGAAAGCTTTCAATCATCCTGAATCATTTCATTTGGTGCAAATCAGTCAAATTTCAGGCAGTGAAATCTTGCTGAATTCCAGCCACTTTTTATGAGCATGATAATTGTACCCACTGGTGTTGGGGGTGGAAGGGAGGTTTGAGCAACTCCTAAGACTCTGGGGGTCTGGGTTTATAGTGTATTTTCATGGCACACACAACCAGGGAGGTGAAATGATGGGGTTTCGATGAGCCAGTGACACGCTGGCTGCCAGGCCGCCAAATGTTTTAAGCTGCTGGGAAAACCTCATTTTCCACCGTGCTGGGACTGGGGAGGAAATCCTGAGTTTTCATCTCACGTTAGACATTAACTCAGTCTCCCTGGGTCTCAGTTTCTCTGTGTGCCGGTGTTGGGAGGGACGCTTCCAACTCAGTTTCTTGGCACAACAGAAAGGGGGAGCCCGGAGGCTGAGCGGTGTCTTTGGGGAAACTCATCCTGGAAGGGGAAGGGGGGAGTGTGAAGCCCCCCAGATGTCTAGTTTCAAGGTGGTTTCTTCAGACCCTTGGGTCTCATTTCCTCTTCAGCCCTTTAATTCCCCAATGTTACAGAAAAGTTTGCAAAGCTACAACGAATCCACAGTAGACATGCCAGTGGGGCGATGCCCGCATTTGTTCATCATCAAAGAGAAATTGCATGGGGCGGGTGCTTGGCCACGGGGCTGGGAGAGGCGTGGAAGGGGCTCTGTTTCTCCCTCCCTCCAGGGTTGCACCTACCAGACTTGACTGTCCTCACCCCCAGCCACAGTGATCAGTTGTCCAGGCGACAGCAGTTCTCTCCCTCCTTGGGAACGATCTCACCCGCTCACCCACCTGCTCCTCCCCACACTGCTCTTCGGCTCACAGCTGGATGCCAGTCATTTTGAGCTGGCAGAAGTAGCTGTCGTTTTCTGAGCACCTACTGTGTGCTGGGCAGGTCCTGGATGTTTTACCTGTGTTATGGCATGAGTCCTCTTAATGACTTTCTGGGGGAGAGGAAGGTATTTCCTACTGATCTATGAGAGAGTTGAAATAAGTGGGCAGAATAGGAATTTGGACCTAAATCTGAGCCTAGACAGACTCCTGGGGGGCAGTCCACCTCACCTCCCCTGCGCTCCTCCTTCTGTATCTCTACTCCCTCTGTGATAGCCAGCCCCTGCCCGAGTCGGATGTTACTGCCTCTACCACGTGGCAGCCTCCTCTGAACATTAGGCAGCAATCGCCACCCCTGATCTTCTCCTTGAATCTAGACATTCTTGGAACCCCCCACCTTCCTGGCACGACAGGGTTCCAGAATTCCCTATCTAGTCACTCTCCCGTGGGAACTTTCCGGGTTGTCTCTCTCTTCATGTGGACCCGGCACCTCCCTTGCGTTGTAATCTATGCCTCTCCTAATACAGCCTCATATAGCTTTAGACATTTTTTCAGATACAGTTTTCTCTTTATTCCTATTAAGTTAGAGTTATGACCCACCCCCGCCACCCCCCCCCACTACCATCCATGGTGCTATTAAGTCATGCCCCCAACATTGCAATTCAGTCTTTGCACAGCTGGGGTTTTTTTCTTTTTCTTTTTCTGCAAGGATGACCTGTTTATTTAACCCTACTCAGGGAGCAAAGTATCGTGCCTCCATGTCAAAGTCTAAGGGGTAAATCACTTTGCTCTTCTTGGTGGGGTAAGTATAGGGAAAATATTTTGGATTTCCATCCTAGACTTCACGGTTTAGGAGTCCCCACATAAGACTTACACAAAGACAGTGTAGTGGTCAGCTCCTGTTTCTTTTAAAGGAATAACATGCTTCCAATTTAAGAATAATTACCCTTTTCTTACTTCTACTAAACACAAGGCTAGGTGTTGGGCACACCGTTACAGAGTGTCGCCTTGGACACGGTCACTGACTCTTGGTTTCCTGCTGAAGTCCTTGGGAGGGATGTATGTCCGTTGTGTGATGATCAATACTCACGGAGCCTAAGGCTGTTCTGTGAATACCTTGTATGAGAGCCAGGTAAGGTGAGCTGATTCTTGGGAAAGTAGAAACCTGTTGATTTCTTCAAATATGGCCTCTGCCGTTCCCTGGATTAGTAGAATTCCACAGACTTGGTGAGGAAGATTAACTCCTGCTTGGGTGGGAAGGGCCAGCCTTTGTCAGTAGCTAGTATGAGCTGGTGGACAGAAGGGGCAGGTTGGTTGAGAGCACATGCATTGGACATGGCAGAAGACCTGGACAGCAGAGGCTATCCACATGGCCAGTAACCCAATAAGATGCTTGACATCACTGGTTGTCAGGGAAATACAAATTCAAACCATGATCAGATACTACCACATGCCCACCAGAATGGCTAAAATTTAAATGACTGACAATATCAATTGTTGACAGGATGGGAAGCAACTGAAATTCTAACCTTTACTGGTACAAGAGTAAAATGGTTCAACATGCACCTACCTTATGACCTACCAATTCCACTTTTAAATAAAGAGAAATGAGTGCTCTGTTCACTTAAAGGCACATACACAAATGTTCATAGCAGCATTCTTCTTAATAACCAAAATAGGGAAACACCCCAAATGCCCATCAGCAGGCAAACAATACACTGCAGGTTATTTCTACAGGGGAATACTATACAGCCATGAAAAGCAACAGACTGCTGAATTATGCAACAACATGGATGGCTCTTACGGACATTGAAAGAAGCCAGACCTAAAGTAGTACATGCAATCTGAATGCATTTATATGAAGGTCACGTTCAGGAAAAAGTAATTTATGTTTCTAAAAGTCAGAGTAGTGTTTACTTTGGTCAGTTTTGGAGAGAGGGAACACATAGACTAAGAAAGTGCCTGAGGGAGTCTTATGAGGGGCTGGAAATGTTGATCATCTTGGTATAAAACATCACTGAGCTATACACTTAATGTAAGTACACTTTTGCATTGCATACTTAAATAATTTTTAATTTAAAAGTCCATCCAAGGTCTCTCCTGTGACTATTTTCAGGGGGCTTGTGAATGTCCACTGGGAGAGCCAGAATAATCACTGTCATCCAGTGTCACGGGCTGGGTTGTCAGGTTGGCACTAAGAAGAGGAGGCCAGGCCTCCGACCATCCCCCAAGGGCTTGCTCGTATCAGCCCAAAAGGAGCTGAGCAAACTTAGATGAATTGCACGGTCCTTGGGTCATTTACAGGCAGACCGATCTCTGAGCGCGTGTTCTAGAAACCTCCGAGGGCTGTGTGTGTGTTAAGGGACAGTATAATACTGTCACACATCCGTCTGTTTGCCTTGCCCCCCGTCCACACAGAGGCAGAGGCTGATCAACTCAGCGAACGGTGTGGGCAGGAAGCCGCTGCAAAACGGGAGGCACGAAAACATCAAAAACGGGAACGTCCCCGTGGAGAACCCAGACGACCCTCAGCGGGAGCAGGAACAGCAGCCCCCGCCCCCGCCGCCGCCCCCAGAGCCAGAGCCCGTCGAGACCGCCTTCCTGTCCCCCTTCTCCATGCCCGGTGAGTTCTGGGGGTGCAGGGCCCTCAGGCTGTGCTGGCCCAGGGGCTCTTCCCCACGCCCAGGACCAGGTTCCAAGACCAAAACCAGGAGCCTGGTGTGGGGCCTGGGAGTCAGCATTTTCAAACCTTCTCCGGGTGTTCCCGGGACCCCGCCAGGTTAGGAATGCTGCTCCTGTCAGCAGCACCTGCAGCTTCTTTCACGGGGAGGGGAGCCCCAGAAAACGACATCTGTCTTCTCACCGAGGTTACAGAGGGGCCCCGCACAGGGGTTCAGGGCCCTCAAGAGCCCCTCCCTGCTGACCAGAAGGCTGGGGGGATCTGAGTCTCGGCCACCAGATGCCAGGGAGGTCCCTGTGTGCCACGGCATGGTCCAGGAACCGGCCGAGCTCGCCCGGGGTGGGCCCCAAGAGGAGCTGCCATTCCGTGGGTTCTGCAGGAGGTGGGCGGCAGAGCCTCCCCCTCATTTTACAGTGGCGAAGCCTGATGGGGCCGCAGCCACCACCATCCACTCACTAGCCGCCTCATCTGAATCCTGGTCCTGAGGCTGCTCGCAGTCTAGGGCTCTACGGGGAACCTGCGAAGGGATGTGCCCTTGGCAGCTGTTGTTCTGTAAAGTAAGGTGGGCACGTGTGAGGATCACTCATGTCCATTTCCTTGGAGTTGGCTTTGGTGGGATTGGGGGATGTGGACGCCAGGGCCATCCTCTCCCTCCCCTTGCCCTGGGATCTGGCCTCCTCAGAGGAGCAGGAACCAGATCTAGCTCCCTGGGGCGACCTGCCTGTCAGAATGCTGGGGGCTTGCACGGACCAGATAGCCCCGGGGTCTTCATGCCCTAGAGTCCCTGTGCGGGGGAACTCTGCCCTTCCTGATGGCCAGGACTTCCTGTTGCAGCTGTCCCACCGCCCTCCTCAAGCCAGAGCCTGCAGGGCATTCCCCCAGCTCAGAGCCAGGAGCTGGCCCCTGTTTGTCCCTGCGGAAAACTCCCTTTGTGTCCCTGCGGATGTGTTTCCAGGTGTTGCCCTGGAAACCACAAGTCACTTCCTCTTCCCCTTCCCTCAGGGACTCGAGAAGCAGGGATGGGAAGGGACAGAGTGGAGTGCCTGCTGCTTTCAGGTGCACTTTCGTTTCATCTTTGCCGCTGCCTTGCGAGGTGGCCGCTCTCATTTATCTGTGTTTTACAGAGGGAAGCTGAGGCTCCGGAGGCCGTGAGACTTCCCGAGTCACACAGGCATCACGCGGGCAGCCTCTCTTCCACCCCGAGCTTCCGAGCTGTGAATGCCGTCACGAACTGGTCCAGTCAGAGTCCCGGACCACAAGCCTCTGGGAAGTCACAGGGCAAATGACCCTAGTGGTCACATAGGGGACAAATGGCCTTAGCTATACATGTGTGCTCTGGCCCTACAGTACAGTTCAGCCCACCTCACTGGAGGACCTGGGGTAAATGTGTGTTTTACTGAAGTTCAGGCCCCTGGAGGTTCTTGAACAGTAACAGGAGGTAAAACTTACTGTGAATTTACTATGGACCAGGCAGGGTGCTTTGCAGGTAAATATTGACTCACTGAGTTCTCCCGATGCCCTAGAAGGTGGGTACTATTATTATTTCCCCATTTCCCAGCTGAAGAAACTCAGGCACAGGGAGGCTTGGTTGCCCAGGGTCACACAGGAGGAAGGGGCAGCGCTGGGGTTTGTGCGCTGACATTCTGACCCCAGACATGCCTACGGGGCAACACTGTCCCCCACCAACCGATGCCTCCGGCTCCTTCCCTCTGAAGCCCACGAGGAAGTGCTTGTCTGTGTGGTGGCTTGGGCGCAGATGTCTGTCTGCATTGGGTAAGCCGTGTTGGACTGAGTCCAATTATGGGTCCTTGGAACCTAACGTGCTCTTGTCAGGCCTTGGGTGGCACCCCTAAATCTTGTCTTCCTTTACTGTGATAAAGCTCAGCTCAGGCGGCCTGCGGATTTCAGAGCTTTTAGGGCTTATTCTCCTTACCCCCCCTCATCTTCCTCAGCTGCCCAAAGCATCTGCCTGGGACAAGAAAGGTCAGTTCCGTGTCTCTAAACCCAGTGAGGTGGTACTGCACGAATGGAACTCTGGAAAACTCCACACGCCTGGTCTTTCCTCTTAGCCCCTCAGCAGTGGGGGTGGGGAGGGGCCCGAGACTGGAGAAACTGCAGGTGCTGTGGACTCACGTGTGTACGACATTCCAGACCCGGCGCCAGGCCCCCAGAGACACACAGCCTTCGTGGTGGAAATGACCTTGCTCTTGCCCCCATCTCAGGGGCCATCAGAGAAACCGCGCATTTGGTGGACTGTCTCATAAGCCAAGGGCAGGATTTCAAGGACCTGCCCTTGTGAATCGGTCCCAGTAGCGCTCAGAAGTGTTACTTCACAGTCCAGTGAGAAGAAACATTGGCTGAGGGGTTTTATTGTTTAATGTGACAGCTTTATTGAGACACAGTTCACTGACCATGAAGTCGCACCTTTAAGGTGTGCAATTGAGGGGCGTTCACAAAGCGGGGTGTTCGCAGAGTTGTGTAGCCATCAGTATAAATCAATTTTAGAAAATTTCCCCCACCCCCAGAGGAATCCCTCTAACCCATGAGCCGTTACTCCCAACCCCCAACCCCTTCTCCTGGCAGCCTCGACTTGACTGCCTGCCTCTTTGGATTTGTCTATTCTGGGCATTTCGTATACGTGGGATCAGCCGGCCAACAGCCTTTTGTGATTGGCGGCTGCTGCTGCTTAGCACAGTGTTTGCAAGGTTCACCCATGTTGTAGCGTGTGTCAGTGCCTCACTCTTTGGTGTAGCTGAATAATTATTCATTGGTTGATGGAAATTTGGATTATTTCCACTTTCTGGATACGAGCAGTTTATTAAAACAGCTAATGAGGCATGGTGGAGAAAAGTTCAATTTTTTGAAAAATAATCTAAATGAAAGCCATTTTCCTCTGAGTTCTTTGTGGTTGTCAATAAATAGTCTCTAAAGATGAGGATTAAAAGGGATCTCGGAAATTTTTTAAAAATTGATTTTAGAGGAAGGGGAAGAAAGAGAGAAACATTGATTTGTTGTTCTACTTAATTATGCATTCATTAGTTGCTTCTTGTATGTGCTGTGACCAGGGATTGAACCCACGACCCTGGCATATTGGGATGATGCTCTGACCAACTGAGCTCCCTGGCCAGGGCGGATCTTGGATATTTTTAGACCAGGCTTCCTATATTCCAGAGTGGGAAACTGAGGCCCAAAGGGGGGCAGGGACTTGCCCAAGGGACAGTCTCAACTAGACAGAACCAGACATCTGGGCCACCTGCCCTGGAGTCCACTCCGTGATGTTCCTGCAGCCAGGCCGGCTCAGTGCAGCAACCACAGAGGTAGGAGAGGATGGGGCCCAGAACCCACCACGCACTGGGTGTGAGCTGGGTCCTGAAGCCCCTTCACCTGCCCCCAGCAGAAGCCCACGCAGCTCCCTTGAGCTGAAGGGGAACATTTGTAAAAATAAGGATGGGGGTGCGTCAGGGATCCCAGGACAGCTGGCCTCCCCCGGGGCTCACTCGGAGCCTCAGTGGGTGTCCAGACTCTTCCTGACCCTTCATTTCTCCACACGGGCCTGTCTCGCCCCGTCCCTTGGCTGCAGGCTGGCTTTCTCAAATTCACGAGTCGGTCCACACGGCAGACTGTGGCCTCCCCTAACCCCAGACTGACGCGCGACAGTGCCAGCCCCGCTCACTCAGCTCCCCAGTGCTGCACCTGAACTCTAGAGTCTCGAGAGAGAAAATATCGTCAACCCTGGTCACTCAGCTGTGCTGGCCAAGGTGGCTTCAGTGGCCCCTAGGGGTGTGGTTCTGAGGGAAGAGGGACTGAACACACACATGCCTGTACCCCGTGTAGGCAGACAAGTGCCTCCAGCATTACTAGAAGATGAAGGTTGTAGCCCATCTCAGAGGCGGTGAAGTTGGAAATACAGAGGCCCAGGTGGGAAAGGCACCTTAATCCAGGTACTGGCAGTGACTCCAGAGCCCGCCCACTGATCTGGTTGACCCTGCCACCACGCCAGAGCCAAGGAGGTGGGGGCCAGAGTGCATCGGAACTGTTGTTGAGTTTGAGAACTCAGCACCAGAGCTGCGGGGCGGCAAGCAGGAGGCCGCTGCCCCAGCCGTGTCTTGACTCCCAAAGCCATGTGAACTGAACACTGGGATGCTGGTCCAGCCTCCAGCACTGGCTCCGATGCCCCTCATCTAGTGCCTGGGCACGAGCGCCCTGCTTTTGACAAGGATGCATCGAAAACAGCAAAAAGGTGCTTGGCCCTACCTCCATTCTCCAGATCAGGGAACCTGTTGTGCGTCCTGGCCTTCAGCCACAAAGGATTCTGAGAGAAGCTTCCACAGACACTGGCAGGAGGCTGGACTAGGGCTGCTGAAGGCCAGCTCAGCATGTCCACTTTCATACCGTGGTCCCGCTTGGGGAAAAGCAGTAGAACCAGTTTTAAGGGGGACTTGACTTAGAGCAGACCCGGTAAGGGACACATATGGTGTTCAGACTCATAGTGACGACGCAGAGGAGGGTCAGGGCCCCAACCTGTAGCTCGACAGACACATCCTTCACAGGGACCTGCCCCAGCCCCCAGTGTGGCGCTTAGCCCCTAACATTCAGTACTTAGAGTCTGCACACACAGCCCCACTGGCCGGCTGGTGTGGTCCCCATTTCTGGGGGGAGGAAATGGGGGCTCAGGAAGCCATACACAGGTGAGAGATGCCACGGCAGGCCTGGCACCCAGGTCTGCCCAACTCCAAGGTGCTCTCTGCCTGGTTGCACTGTTGACTCTGGCAAGAGGGCCCTCTGCTGAGTTGGAATGTCCACTCTAGGATTCTGGGGGCGGCAGAAAGGAAAGCGGGGAGGAAGGAGGCCCCCTGCTGGGTCTGTGTGGTTTGCACACACGGGAAACCCAACAGCTCCACCCCACCACTGCCTGTTTGCTGAGCGTTTAACACACAGAGCCTGCCAGTGGGGTGGAGAACCAGCAAGTGGCCTTGACGCTGTTGGGGTTTCTGGGACCAGTGGCCTCTATTTCGCATTCCCCAGAGCCTCCAAATTCAAGGCGAGGCCTTCAGAGGCAGGCAGTGATCTCCCTGCTTTTGCGTTTCTCCAGTCTCCCCACGGTTCCTGGAGGTGGGTGAGGCGGGCAGTTATTGTCTCACAGACGGGGACATGGAGGCTCAGAGACGCCGAGGGTTCACCCACCGCCACCCCATCGATAGTGACAGGACGGAGCATCTGTTTGCAGGAAGCCTTCAGATCCCTGAGGCAGGATGCGCAGCTGGCCATATTTGGGGGTCATCTTTAGAATGAGGGGGTTGGCACCCCGACCCTGCGCATCCTTCTGGCCCTGGGACCCCATTCACGCCCAGGCTTAGAGTTGGACATGGATCCTCTGGTGGGGGCGGCAGGCACATCCTCAGAGCTAGAGTGAGGGTCCCTGAGATTGGCACCAGCTGGGGGAACGCCAGACCTGGCTTCGCTGATGACTGGGAGTCCTGGTCTGCAGGTCAGGCGTGAGGGCAGCTGCTTCCATGCGGAAGCATGAACAGGGTCCCAAACCATGTTACCAACGGCCGTGTGAACCAAGGCAAGGGCACCTCCTTGGGGGAGGCCTGCTTCCCATGGGGCCCCCTCTTCCTCTCTCGTGCTTTCAAGATTAAAACTCTTCCTCCAGCAGTCAGGATGGTATCACTAAGAGGCTTAGCATTGGACTCCTGGGGCTGCCACTTCCTAGCTGTGTGACCTTGGGCAGGTAGGCTTACCTCTCTGAGCCTGCTCAAGTCTTTGTAAAACTAGTTGACCCAGTGCTTGACAATAGTAGGTACTCAGTAAGTTGAAGTTAACGTGGTTGTTGACATTAACAATAGTTAAATTTAGAGCTTTCTCTGTGCCAGGAATTATTCTAAACACATCACACAGGATGGCTTGTTTTCAATCTCCCAATAGCCCAGTGAGGTAGGAACTGTTATCCCCATTTTACAGATGAGAAAACTGAGATGCAGCAATACTCTCCCCCATTCACAGAGGTAGCATATGCCAGAGCTGGGATTTCAACCTGGCAATCTAGCTCACTGTTAACCATGAAGCTTCTGTGCCCTTCAGGAGCAATCAATTTAATGGTTAGTCTAAATTTACAGATGAAACAAAGTTGTATTAAAAAATAACTAAAAATGATTGATTCTAAAGCTCATTAACCACCAAGAAGTAAAACAACTTTAATAGTTTCTCTTCTCGAGAGGATTTTTTGGTTGGGGCACAGCACCTGACAGTCCAACCTCTGCCAGTGGGTGGGGAGCAGAAGGGCTCCCATGGGCCTTGAAATCCTGGGACTCTGCGGGCAGGCAAGCAATGGAGTGCCGAACACCCAGGACTTAGATTCCAAAGGCCTGCATTCAAGTCCTAGCCCCACCTCTCCCTTCCGGGATGTTTAAGTTGCTGAATGTGACCGAACCTCAGCTTATTTACCTGGGAGACTATCTCCCTAGATTGAAATGAAGAACAAAGAGGGTGGGAAAACCACCTCCAAGGTTTGGGCCACAACACAAATGGTGGAGTGGCGAGGTGGTCGCTCATTAACCCAGCCCTGACAATGCTCCGTCTTCCCCTGTGAACCTCGTCCCTCCCCCAAGGGCCAACACAGAGGCCGCTGGGGCAGCAGGGTCTGTCTGTGGCTCTGCCACTAATGTTTTTGTGAGATTTTGGGCCGTTCATTATCAAAACTTTCATGGGACTTGGTTTTTCTCATTATAGAGTTAACCAGGTGAAATACATCCCTGGAATACAGGGTTGGTTCAACCTGTGAAGATCAGTGTAACCACATTATTAGAATGATGAACAGAGCTATGCGATCATCTAAATAGATACAGAACAAAAAGTTCTACAAAATCCTTTACTGATGAAGAAACACTCCACAAACTAGGAATAGCAGCAAATTTTCAAACCCTTATAAAAGGCATCCACAAAAAATCCCCACAGCTTAATGGGGAAACACCGAAAGTTCTCCCCTACGACCAGGAGAAGGGGTCACTCCCACCACTTTATGCTGCAGGTCAGAGGCAGGGCAGGTAGGCGAGAAAAACCCAAAGGCATCCTGACCGCAAAGGAACAAGGTGCACTGCCTGTACCCAACCCTAGACGGCATGGCCATATGTATAGAAGGAACCCACACCCCAGCCTGTTAGAATTAATGACCTGGTGGGGTGTAAGATCAATGTACAAAATTCTATTGTATTTCTGTACTTAGCCATTAGCAATTTTAAAATGCGAGTAAAATTCCATTTATAATAGCATTCAAAATAAAATAGTACAAGACTTGTACTCTGAAAACAACAAAATATTGTTGAAAGAAGATCTAAATGCATGTGAAGATATCTCACGTTCATGGCTTGGAAGACTTAAAATGTGAAGGACGGCAATAGTCTCCAATGTGATCTACAAAATCTCTAAGTCTCCAGGCAATCTATAAAAATCCCAGCTAAAAAAAATTTTTTTTTGCAGAAATTGACAAGCTAATTTTTAAATTTATACAAAAATTCAGGGGGTTCAGAATAACCAAAACAATCTTGAAAAACAAAGTTGAAGGACTTACACTTTGTGGTTTCAAAACTTAGAAGATACAGTAAATCAAGACTACTATGGGCATATGGGTAGATATAGGTCAAGGGAATAATATTGTGAGTCTTGAAATATATCCATATATTTAAGGTCAAATTTTTGGCAAGAGTGCCAAGACAATTCAGGAGGAAATCGTCCTTCCAGCAAGTGGTGCTATGACAACTGGATATCCACATTTTTTAAGGAGTGTTTTTGGACCCTTAATTTATATCATATACAAAAAAAGTTAATATGAAACAGAGACCTAAATATGAAATGTTTAAAAGAAAACATAGGTGTAAATATTTAAATATTTATGACTTTGGATTAGACCACGCTTTCTTAAATTTAACAGTCAAAAGCATAAGTATCCAAAGAAAAACAAATTGTATTTTATCAAAATGTAAAACTTTTGTGATTTATAGGACACTATGAAGAAAGTGAAAAGACAACTCAGGATGGAAGAAAACATTTGCAAATTTTACTTCTAACAAGGATCTAGTGTCCAGAATATATACAGAATGCTAAAAACTCAACAATAAAAAATCTCCAGTTTTTTAAATGGGCAAAAGGTTTGAATAAATAGCTCTCCAGAGAAAATATACAAATGGACAATAAGTTCATGAGAAGATACTCAACATTATTAGTCATCAGGGAACTTCAAAACCACACTGGGGTTCCGTGTCACGCTCAGTAGAATGACCATAATCAAAAGAGATGACAGTGTATTAGCAAGGATGTGGGTCTGTTGGACCCTTCAAACACCGCTGGTGGGGATGTAAAGACGTGCAGCCGCTTGGGAAACGGTCCAGCAGTTCCTCAAAGAGCTAAACAAAATTACTGTATGACCCAGCAATTCCACGCCTAGTTATACATCTAAGAAAAATGAAAACATGCCCTCACAAAAACTGATACATGAATGTGCATAGCAGCCAGAAAGTAGAAACAGTCCAAATATCCATCAAATGATAAATGGATAAAATAGGGTATATCCGTAAAATGGAGTAGTTTTCATCCATAAAAAGAATTACTGGTGTATATGCTACAACATGGATACACTTTGAAGACATGTTCTACTTGAAATAAGACAAACAAAATGGAGTGTCTGTAGACACAGGTATATTAGTGGTTGCCAGAATTTGAGCAAGGAGAGGAAATGGGGAATGATAGCTGAATGGGTACAGGGTGGATGGGTTTTTTTTTTTTTTTTGGAGAGCAATGGAAATCTTGAAGACTTAAGGCCAAGATATAAGCATAGGTAGATACACTTTGCTTCCTTGCACAACCAAAAGGACAACAACAAATTTTAAAACAAAAAAACAACCAGAACTGCCAGAAAAATTAAACTGTATGGAAGTCCAATAACCAAGGAGTTAAAGAAGAAACATCCATCCAGACTGGTGGGGTGGGGCAGAGACAGGCAGCCGGGGTGGAGAGAACGGCAAGTCAACAGACCAGGTCGGGTGAGGCACAGCTGGTGGAGCGGGCAGCCCCACATTCAAGTGCAGATAAGCTGAGAGGAACAGCTGTGGAGCAAGACTGACAAGACAACCCAGGGTTCCAGTGTGGGAAACCAAAGCCTCAAAACCTCTGACTGTAAAACCATGTGGGGGTTGCAGTGGCAGGAGAAACTTCCAGCCTCACAGGACAGTTTATTAGACCCACAGGGTCCTGGAATGTACACAAGCCCACCCACCCAGGAATCAGCAACAGAAGGGCCCGATTTGCATGTGGGTGGCAAGGGAAGTGACTGAAAGCAGAATGAGAGCCAAGCAAGAGGCATCGTTCCCTCTCTGACACCTCCCTCACATACAGCACCACAACACAGAGAAGTGGGTTGCCCCACCTTGGGAATACCTAAGGCTCCACCCCTTAAAACATAAGTGTGCCAAGACAAAAAAAAATATGGTCCAAATGAAAGAACACATCAAAACTCCATAGACAGAACTAAGTGATGAATAGATAGCCACCCTATCAGATGCAGTATTCAAAACACTGTAATCAGGATGCTCTCAGAAATGGTTGAGTACAGATGCAAAATAGAGGAAGGAGTGAAGGCTATGCAAAGTGAAATAAAGCAAAATATACAGGGAATCAACAGTGAAGGGAAGAAAACTGAGACTCAAATCAACGATTTGGAGCAAAAGGAAGATATAGACATTCAACTGAAACAGAATGAAGAAACAAAATTTTTTTTTAAATGAGAGGCTGAGGAACCCCTGGGACAACTTTAAACATTCCAACATCTGAATCATAGGGGTGCCAGAGAAGAAAAAGAGCAAGAAACTGAAAACTTATTTGAAAACAATAAAGGAGAACTTCCCCAATCTGGCAAAGGAACTAGACTTCCAGGAAGTCCAGGAAGCTCAAAGAGTTCCAGAGAAATTGGACCCAAGGAAGAACACATCAAGACACATCATAATTAAGTTACCCAAGATCTAAAGATAAGGAGAGAATCTTAAAAGCAGCAAGAGAAAAGGAGACAGTTTCCTACAAAGGAGTTCCCATAAGGCTATCAGTTGATTTCTCAAAAGAGACCTTGCAGGCAAGAAGGGTCTGGAAAGAAGTATTCCAAGTCATGAAAGGCAAGGACCTACATCCAAGACTACTCTCTCCAGCAAAGCATTAATTTAGAATGGAAGGGCAGATTAAAGGAGTTCATCATCAACAAGCCTTTATTATATGAAATATAATAAAGGGTCTTACTAAGAAAAAGAAGGTCAAAACTGTGAACAGTAAAATGACCACAAACAACTATCAACAACTGAACCTAAACAAATAACAAGCAAACAGCTAGAACATGAACAGAACCACAGAAATGGAGATCACATGGAGGGTTATCAGCAGGGAGGGGGAGGAGGAAGAATGAGGGAGAAGGTACAGGGAATAAGCATAATTGGTAGATACAAAGTAGGGGGAAGTTAAGAATAGTATAGGAAATGGAGAAGCCAAAGAACTTATATATATGACCCATGGACATGAACTAAGGGAAGAGATGCTGGTAAGAGGGGGATGCAGGGAGGAGGGGATAAAGGGGCAAAAAAAAATGGGACAACTGCAATAGCATAATCAATAAAATATACTTTAAAAAATCTTGAATCACATAGTGTTAATAATTACACAGCTTTGTAATATGCTGAAAATCACCTAATTGTATATTTAAACAGCTGAATTTAATGGTATGGTAATCATCTCTGTTGTGTTTAAATGAATTCACCTGGGGCACCAGTTCTCAAGTATGGTCCCAGGACAGGAGCACCTGGGAAATGGTTAGGAATGTAAATTCTTGGACCCCATTTTAGCTACCAAATCATTAGCTCTGGGGCTCTAATGAGCTTTCCAGGGGATTCCGATTCACACTCAAGTCTGAGAACCACTGGTCTGGACATATACACTCCAGGTCATGTAGACACTCCTCCTTCCAGGGTCCATCAGTATCTACCTGACATCCCCCCGTGACACACACATTTCCCTGGGCCTCAAGTTAACCACTTCCTTAGTTGGACTGTCTCATTAGTTAACTGTCCAGGTTAATTTGTTTGAAATTTTTTTATCAACAACTGCATCTGTCTTGAATTTTTTCCTTCACTATGATTAGCCATCTGTGTCGTTGCAGTTCATTTTAAAGATTTTTTTATAGAATTGTCATTTTCTACTTCATAAGAGAAATTGAGTTTAGTGAAACAACGGCAGCTGGTTTTTCTCTTATGTTTGCATGCTTCTCAGAGTCTATAATACAATGAACATTTCTCAGAGTCTCTGACATTGCACTTGAAGGAATGAATGGCGGGGCTTGACAGAAGGGGCTCCTCCTGATGGTGGTGGGGAGGTGTCCCTTGGCATAGACATTGTCCCATCACCTGGTAGCTCCCAGAGTCTATTATTGAAACCTCGATGTTGGAGAAACCCTGTCGGGCAGGTTTAAGCCAGAGAGCTCCCAACTTTGTTCTGTTTTCAAGACTGGTGTAGCTGTTCTGGCTTCCTTGCATTTATATGAGAATATTAGAGTCAGCTTCTCAATTTCTGCACCAACAAAAAAATGTTGGAATTTTAACAGGGATTATAATGAATCCGTAGATCAATTTGGTGAAAATTTCCATCCTAACAACATTAAGTCGTTGATCCATCTACAGGACACCTTTCCATTTATGTAGGTTGCCTGGAATTTCCTTCAGTGATGTTTGTAGTTTTCAGCATATAAATTGTGTACTTACGTTACATTTATTCATAAACACTTTTTTTTTCAGATGCTATGGTAAATGGAGTTATTTCCTTAATTTTATGTTTGGATTGTTTATTGTTATTGTATAGAAATACACCTGAATTTCATATATTGGTCTCGTACCTTGCAACCCGACTGAGCTTGTTTTGTAGTTCTAATTTTTTTCATGTGTACTGTGTGGAATTTTCTCCATACAAGATCATGCCACCTACAAATAGGGATACTTTTACTTCTTCCTTTCCAACTGAATGACTTTAACTTCTTTTTCTTGCCCGGTTTCCCAGGCTAGCCTTTCCATACACTGTTGACTAGCAGGCATAAAAGCAGACATCCTTGTCTTATTGGAAGCTTTCCATCTTCACAGTTGAGTATGGTGTTAACTGTGGGGTTTTTAGGTGCGCTTCTCCAGGTTGAGGAAGTTCTCTTCTACTCCTAGATTGTTGAGTGTTTTATCATGAAAAGGCATTGGAGTTTTCAAACATCTTTTTTTTTTTTTCATCAATGGACGTGATTGTAGTTTTGTCCTTAATTCTAGTACCATGGTATGTTGGATCGATGACATTTGATGTGTTGAACCAAGCTTGCATTCCTGTAATAAGTCCCACTTGGTCAAAGTGTATAATCATTTTTCACATGATGTTCAATTCAGTTTGCCAGAATTTCATTAAGGGTTTTTGCATCTATATTCATGAGTAATATTGGTCTGTAGTTTTCTGTTCTCTTGGCGTCTGGCTTTGACATCGGTATAATAATGTCTTCATGGAGGGAACTGAGAAATGTTCCCTCTTCTATCTTTTGGAAGAGTTTGCAGGATTCATGCTGATTTTTCTTTAAACATTTGGTAGAAATCACCATGAACCCATCTGGTGCTGGCTTTACTTTAAAGGAAATTTATTTATTTTTAATTTTTAAAGTATATTTGATTGATTATGTCATTACAGTTGTCCCAATTCCCCCCCACACACACACACATGCCTTTTTTTTATTACTGTGTCAATCTCTTATAAATCTATTCAGCTTTTCTATCTTTTTAAGTCAGATTTGGTGGTTTTTGTCCTTGTAGAATTCGTTTCACTTAGGTCATCTCATTTGTTGGGGCCTAGTTGTTCATTATATTCCTGACTTGTTCTTTTTATTCCTGTGAAGTTCACGATGGTGACCCTCTCTTATTCCTGGTGTTAGTAATTTGAGTCTTTTTTGCTTAGTCATTCTAGCTAAAGGTTTGTCCATTTTTGTTCATCTTTTTAAACAGCGAGCTCTTAGTTTCATTGATACTATTTTTTATTTTCTGTTCCATAGATTTCGAATTTAGTCTTAATTATTTCCTTCTTTCTGCTTTCTTTGGATTTAATTTGCTCTACTATTTTTGTGTCTTAAGGAAGAAGGTCAGGTCACTGATTTAAGATATTTAATATACTCATTTACAGCTATAAATTTTTCATAT
Source organism: Artibeus jamaicensis (assembly GCF_021234435.1). Taxonomy (NCBI): domain Eukaryota; kingdom Metazoa; phylum Chordata; class Mammalia; order Chiroptera; family Phyllostomidae; genus Artibeus; species Artibeus jamaicensis. The sequence goes on along the minus strand of NW_026521831.1, from coordinate 8,667,233 downwards.
AGTCATTTATAGCTATAAAATTCTGAGCACTGCTTTTACTGCATCCCATAAGTTTTGGTATGTTATATTTTCATTTTGATTCATCTCAAAGCATTTTTCTAATTTCCCTTGTGATTTCTTCTTTGCCCCATTGGTTATTCAGGAGTGGGTTGTTTAACTTCCACATATTTGTGAATCTTCCAGTTTTCCCTCTGTTTGATTTGTAGTTTCTTTCCATTGTGGAATGCCTGTAGAACATACTTGGCATGATTTAAATCCATTTAAATTTATCGATGTTTGTTTTACGTTGTAACATGTGGCCTATCCTGGAGAGTGTTCCACGTGAATTTGAGATGAATGTATATTCTTCTTGAATGTATACATTAATGTTTTTCATCAGATTTGAGAGGTTTTTGGATGAGTTCGTCAGATACTCTTCCTTCCCCTTGTTGCCCCCCTACTTCTCCTAGCACTCCTACTATGCCTACGTTGGCAGGTTTGATGGCGTGCTGTGGGTCTCTGAGACACCGTTCATTTCTCTTTTTTCTTTCTGTTCCTGAGTCTGGAAACTCTCAGTTCACCTACTTCAAGGCTGTCGAAGTTTTCCTTCTTCCTGCTCAAATCTGCTGTTGAGCCCCTGCAAGAGAAGTTTTCATTTTAGTTACTGTGTTTCTCAATTCCAGGATTTCTTTTGGCTCTTTTTTAGACTTTTTACTTTTTCACTCTGATATTCTATGGGGAGAAATTATTCTCATACTTTCCTTTAGTTTTTTAGATTTTAAAAAAACTTCTTCATGCATATTTCCTTTTTTTTCATGCATATTTCTAAACGGCTGATTTAAAGTCTTTCTAAATTCATTGTCTGGAATTCCTCAGAAACAGTTTCTACTGACTGCTCTTTGTCCCACGTACGGGCCATACTTTCCTGTTTTCCCTGCTGGTCGAAAGCTGGGTATTTGAAATAATATAGTTTTCCCAGACTGGTGTGGCTCAGTTGGGCATCATTCCACAAAGCAAAAGGTCTCCAATTTGATTCCTGGTCAGGGTACATGCCTGGGTTGTGGGTTTGGTCTCCAGGTGGGGTATAGGGGAGAAGCAACTGATCCATTTATCTCTTGCATTGATATTTCTCTCCCTGTCTTTCTCCCTCCTCTCTCTCTAAAAATAAATAAATAAATAAATAAAATCTTTTTAAAAAAAAACAAGGAGATACAATTTCAGATTTATTAGAATGGGTATCTTTAAAATAAATAATATATATAATGTAATGTAATATAATGTAGTATACTATACTATACTATACTATAAGTTTGACAACTCTAGGAAACATTCTTCTCCCTTTCCAAGTCTGCTTATTGTTACATTTATTGTTGTTTTTGTTTAGTGAGTCTTCTCAAATAATCTGTAAAGTCTGTATTGTTTGTTGTGCGTGGCCCCTGAAATAGCTGCTCAGTTCGCCTAAAGCCACCTAGCGACTGCACAGAGGTTGCCTTAGGTGCCTGTGTGCAGTAAGTCTCCCCGTCATCTCTGATGGGTTCTGTGGGTTCGTGGGCACATCTTCAACCCCCGGTGGGCAGTTTACAACTCCACCTCAGCCTTTACTTCTTGCTTGCTCAGAGCCTCAATATCAGGTGGAGGTGAATGCCCAGAGCATTCTCAAGGCTTTCCTGAGCATGCAGAACCCCCTCAGCACAGCCCAGTGCATGGCTGTGGTTTTTAGATTCCCAGAAAAAAGTAGGAGCTTTTGCAAAGCCCTAGGTATCACATTCCCCAGCTTCTCCTTTCAAGCTTATTGGTTTATTTATTGTTTGTCCTGTAACCTACAACCTTGGGCACTGTGATGCTCAACAGTTGCCTCTGATTGTTTTGAACAAATGCCCCAAGGCAAAGGCTACACACATTGGCTGAGCTCTGATTCAGGTAAAGTAAGGACAGCCTTGGAAGTGGGATCTTCCAGGAATGCACCAGACAGGTCAAATAATGCCCATTCTCTGGGAGGGGACTTAGAAGGAGCTCCAGGCCTGCTCTGCCTCTTCTGGTTGCCAGGCTGCTGGCATTCAAGGCTTCTCCAGAGCTGGTGAGAGGGAACAGAAACAAGGCAGGTTAAAACTCCACAGAGTTCACTGTTCTCACTGAGATCCAGTCAGTTTTCTTACATAAACCCTCCCTGGATTGCTACCAGCCTTGGTTCATTTCCAGAGTCCTAAAAAAGGTTGGTTCTGGCCGTTTTTCCCAGTGTCCTCATTGTACCTAGGCAATGAGGTCCTTCCTCTGCCATTTCTGCAGCATCACCCACAAGGTGGTTTTGGAGGCTGCACATGTATGCTGTACTCAGTGGCTTATGAAGGGAACTATGCTTGTGCTTGGTGGTTTGCGGGGGCCGCTTTTCTCTGGTTGACTTGTTTGTGGATTCCTTTGGTGGGAGCCCATGAGGTCCTTTCTGCCAGCCAGGACACCCACATTTTAGTCTTGCATCTGTCATGGGCTGAGTAGATGACTCTGGAGCAAAGGACCTGAGATTTCTGGAATACCTACTGCGTGCAGGGCTGGGCTCTCCCTGCGCATGCAGAGTATTTTAAGTACATAATGTCATGTCATTCTTGCAACAACGAAGAAAGGGATAATGCTCCAATTTAACAGATGAAGCAACTACTAAATGCAAAGAACTCAGCACGGTGCCTGCTACACATCACAAAATTTCATATGTTGATTTTTGCGTTACTGTTATTCCAACTGTTATTATCATCAGAGGAGGAAGTGGAGTTGATGGGATTTCTCCAGGTCATTTGAATACCAGCCCAGGTCTGTCTAGTTCCAAAGTCTACCCATATTCCACTTCCCCATTCCAGCTCCCTGGGGCAAATCCATTCCCACTCTGGGTCTCACTTCCCTTACTCCAAAGTATTTGGACTGACTGAAGTTATTCAATCAACAAACACGTAGTGAATTGTGTTGCTAAGATCACTTTCTGGATGACATTGTGGAGGTGTGTGATTCTGTGAGATCACTTGCTTAGAGTCACATAGGTAGCGTTCTCTTGTTTGGCTTAAAAAAAAATAAAGCAGCAGGTGGACTGACAGGTGTGTAACCTAGTATGTGTCTCTCTCCCCCTCCCTTCTGGCTCCGTCCCACCCCCCTGTAGAGGCAAGAGGGGACAAAGCCAAGTGGGTGTTCACCTGGCCACTCATCTTCCTCCTGTGCATCACCATCCCCAACTGCAGCAAGCCCCGCTGGGAGAAGTTCTTCATGGTCACCTTCATCACTGCCACGCTGTGGATCGCTGTCTTCTCCTACCTGATGGTGTGGCTGGTGAGTGGTGGGTGCAGGGTGGGCTGGGTGGACAGACCTGCCCAGCACCTGCTGGAGGTGGGAGAGCAACTTCAGGCACTGGTCTGCCACCTTTGGTAAATTGACCTTGGCTTATATTTCAGTGAGCAGGGAAACTGGCAGGGGTGCAAGCCGCTGCACTGTACACCAAGGTGGCCAGACAGATCAGCGTGGTACTTGCAGGCAAGGCGGGCACAGGGGTGGGGGGGTTGAACCTGGCAAGAGGGGCGGGTAGTGTGGTAGGGGTGGCATGGACTGGGAGCCAAGAACTGATGCCTTGACGATGGCTCTGGGAAGAGCTCTAGAGGGCTGAACACTAGGACCGCAGGGAAATGTGAGGGAGGCTGGAGTCAGTGGGAGATGAACTCAAGCCCTCCTATGCTCCTTGCCAAGGGGTGTTCCTCTCCCCTTCCTATGCTCAGGCACATGTATGAACTGTATATAAACTCTATATAAGCTTTCAATCTTCATAACAACCACTTTCATTATGCCCATTTTACAGACGAGGAAACTGAGGCACAGAGATTGAGTAATTTGCCCAAGTTAGTTTTACAATTAGCATCTGTCACACAGTGAGTTCATCAGTTAGTGTGTCCTAGGGCAGGATCAGAACCCTGGTCCATTGTTCTCCTGAGTCCACAGTCTCAGCCACTATCCTGAACTGCCTCTCAATTTGTGACTGGAATTTTTCAGCATCTTTCGGATTGAAATTTTGCAGTTGGAGAGGTGTCAACCTAGCTCCTGTTAGCAGCTCTGGTCATGCATCCCAGCTCTGTGTACCAACCTTCCTTAGCTGAGCCAAGCAGGAGCACCCGTGCCCCTTTGCTGTGGGCACCATTTCCACAGGGTTCTTCCTCCCCTCCCCCTTCTCGTCCTCCCCCTCCCCCATTTCACATGGAGAGCCCAGGAGCAGAAAGAGGAGCTGCAGTTACAGGACAGTTGCATCTCTATTGTGGTGAAGCTCACCAATCAGCCACGCACGGCTTTGCACGGTGACTTTCATCCTTTGTTATCTCAGGGCGCACATCCACTAGTTAGTAAAATTCTGCAGCACACCGTGGGATATATTGTTTTTTGCAAATCTGATCAAAAAATTGTTATAATGTTGATTCTTTCACTCTGGACAGCTATGGTCATGTTGGCTGTTGTCACATTTTTAATTTGACAATCTAAGGGCAGGGAAGTCAGAGCCCCTGGCTCAGTAGTCAGGTACTCCATGTTTTAAAAATCCCTGAGTCTCACCGGTTGAAAAGCGTTGTCATAGCGGTACCCTCTAGTCACTTCACTCTCCTCCTGACACCTGGCGCCAGACAGGGAAAGGGCACATGAGTCTCGGCTTCAGAGGCACAAGGGCCACCGTCCCCTTAACCCCAGAGGAGCAGATTGGTGGGGAAAGGTGTGCTGTGGGGTCCCAGGAGGTGGAGGTGAATCCTAGTTTTCCCACGTGGGATCCATAACACTCAGGCAGGTGACTCAACTTCTCCGGACCCAGGTCACCCCCTCTACAAACCGGGGAGGCTCATCACTGTCCAACAGGGTCACTGGGAGACTGGGAGGCCTCTGGGCTGACCTCACGGTCTGAGCTGCAGCACAGAAAGTGGCTTGTAACTGTGAGTGTCAGCTGTTTTCACCAGGAAGTACAGCCATCGCGGACTGCTCCCTGCCGTGTCAGGTGAAGGCTAAAGTCCCCACAGGTGCTGGTGTGGGTGCGGGAGGTGGGGTTGTGGGGGAGCAGGAAGGAGCTGCTATTCAAACTTCCCAGAAAGGGTGATGAAAACTATGCCTAAAATGAATTGAATTTGCAAACTTAAAATTTTCGAGTAGAATTAAAGACCAGCCCATCGTTATACTTGATTTTTCAAATTTCTTACTCTACTTTATAGATTATGCTGTAACAGTTGTCCTGTTCCCCCCCCTCCGCCCCCCTCTCCATCTAGCATCCCCAGTCCTTCGGGCACTCCCCCCACCATTGTTCATGTCCATGGGTCATGCGTGTAAGTTCTTTGGCTGCTCCATTTCCTATCTGTGCTTCACACCCCCACGGCTATTCTGTAACTGCCTGTTTGTACTTCTTAATCCCCTCACCTCTTCACCCATTCTCCCCACACCCTGCTCCTACCTGACAACCGTCAAAACACTCTCTGTGTCCATGATTCTGTCTCTGTTCTTGTTTGCTTAGTTTATTTTTTAGATTCAATTATTGACAGGTATGTATTTAGTACCATTTTATTTTTCATAGTTTTGATCTTCTTTTAAATAAATTCCTTTAACATTTGATATAATAACAGTTTGGTGATGATGAACCCCTTCAGTTTTTCCTTGTCTGGGAAGCTCTTTATCTGCCCTTCCATTCTAAGTGAGAGCTTTGCTGGGTAGAGCGATCTTGGCTGTAGGTCCCTGCTTTTAATACTTTGAATATTTCTTGCCTGTGCCTTCTAGCCTGCAGAGTTGTTTGTTTTGTTTGAGAAATCAGCTGACAGTCTTACGGGAATTCCCCTGTAGGTAACTAACTGCTTTTCTCTTGCTGCTTTTAAGATTCTCTCCTTATCGTTAACCTTTGGCATTTTAATCATGATGTGTCTTGGGTGGGCCTCTTTGTATCCATCTTGTTTGGGATTCTCTGTGCTTCCTGGACTTACATGTCTATTTCCTTCACCAAATTAGGGTTATTTTCTTTCATTATTTTTTCTTTTCATTTAAAGATTTTATTTATTTATTTTAGAAATAGGGGAAGGTAGGGAGAAAGAGAGGGAGAGAAACATCAATGTGTGGTTGCCTCTCTGCAACCCAGGCATGTGCCCCGACTGGGAATCGAACCAGCTCCCCTTTGGTCCACAGGCCAGCACTCAATCCACTGAGCCACAGCAGCCAGAGCCCATTATTTTTTCAAACAGGCTTTCAAATTCATGTTCTTTCTCTTCTCCTTTCTGGTACCCCTATGATGTGAATGTTGGATCTCTTGAAGTTGTCCCAGAGGCTGTTTATACTATCCTCATTTTTTTTGGATTCTTTTTTCTTCTTGTTCTGTTGGATGTTTTTTGGTTCCTTATGTTTCGAATCATTGATTTGATTCTCAGCTTCATCTACTCTACTATCATTTTCCTATAAACTGTTCTTCATTTCAATCAGAGTATCCTTCGTTTCTGACTGGATCTGTTCTTGCTGCTGAGGTCCTCACTAAGTTCCTTGAGCATCCTCATAACCAGTATTTTGAACTCTGCATCTGATAGATTGCTTATCTCCATTTGGTTTAGCTGTTTTCCTGGAGTTTTGATCTGTTTTCATTTGGGCCATGTTTGTCTCCTCATTTTGGCAGCTTCCCTGTGTTTGTTTCTGTGTATTAGGTGGAGCTGCTATGACTCCCTGTCTTGGTGGTGTGGCCTAATGTAGTAGGTGTCCTGTAGGGTCCAGTGGCACAGCCTATCACCCAAGCTGGGTACGCGAGGTGCACCCGTTGTATACCCTCCTCTTGTAGTTGAGCCTTGGTTGCTGTTGGCAGGTCAATGGGAGGAATTTACCCAGGCTAGTGAGAGGCAAGGCTTGGCTGTGACCACTGACCACCACCCTCCATCCTCTGTGGAGGATCAGCTGTGCAGGGGCAGGGTGGTGGTGCTCCAACATGGTCTGTAGCTGTCCACTGGGTACACTGGCCCTGAGGTTTCCTGATTGGTACAGACCAAGGTCAGCCCCTACCTGTGTTTTGCCCAGGGCACCCTGCCTGAGCTATAAAGCAATCTGAGATGGCTGCTACTTGTGCGGAGCTTGGAGATTTCTGGGTGAAGCCAAGCTGTTGAATCTCGGCTGGCTATTGCTAGTGCAGAGCCTGGGGCTCACTCAGGTGGCTGTTGCTTGTTTGAGAGGGTTTAGGAAGTTGCGAAGTGTGAGCCAAGTCCAGCCATTAATATGGAAAAGCAGTTTGTGCCTGGGGCTCCAGAAGTTTCTTCCACTGACTCAATCCCTGTTGGTTTTCACAGCCAGGAGTTGTGGGGACTCATCTTCCTGGCACTGGAACCCTGGGCTGGGGGCCTGGTGTGGGGCTGGGACTCTGAGATACCCCTCTGGAATTTTTATCCACCACACACGGGACCAGCCTGTTCCGCATCTGCACCCCTCCTACCAGTCTGGACGGAAGTGGTTTCTTTAATTCCATAGTTGATGGACTTCCATTCCCCTTGACTTCTGACAGTTCTGACTGATGGTGGTTCCATATTTTAGTTGTGATTTTGATGTGGTTGTGTGAAGAGGCGAGCCATGTCTGCCTACGCTACCATCTTACCTTTGATTTTTTTAAATCCAGTGATTTCTCTTAATAAAATGCATTCCCAAAACAACATTGCAGTTTTAAAACAAAGTCTTTCACGACATTTGAGTGGGCATGAGAATTAGGGAAGATCACATTAAGGAATGTGTGAAATTTTTTCTCCTCTAATTACTGAAAAATAAAGGTGTTGTAAGTCAGTTCTACTAATTGCCAGTGAGGTTGGACATTTAATAACACTCCCACCCCCACTTCCTAAAGCAGAGTCTTTGCACCTGGCCTGGCCAGGAGTCTGAGGCTCTCTTCCCTGTGGCTTTGAACTCCAGCCGACCTCAGTGTGGGAGGTGCAATGGCCTCTGCTGCAGAAGGTAGTTGCGTGCCGCACGTTAGCCTGGCTTCTACCCAGGCGAGATGCGCCGGCCTCTCAGCCTTGCACTGACTTTCACTTTGCCCCGATGGGATCGCCAGGGAGCCATGAAGTCTCAGGTGCCCCCCCCATACCTCCACCACTGTTCACACCTCCCACCCCCAAGTCTTGGGGAAGAAGTTCTTGAATGCCTGTGTCAAAAGGGAGAGACATTTGAAGTGGGTCATCCGGTGCAGCACCCTAGTGAGAGAGTGGGAGACCTAGTGCAGTCTCCCTAGCTCAGATGGGGAGACCGAGGACCAAGGAAGACTAAGCATCTGGAAGGGTAGGAGGGCCCAGGGCTGGGATGCAGGACAAATGGCACTTGGGAAGCATCTCTGCTCCCAAATGATGTGTGCACACTCGCTCACTCCTTCTCCTCACCCCTCCATCCTTCAAACTCTTGGCCATGTAGTTTAGTGATTTAAGAAAATAGATGCATCCCAGGAATGAGCAAATGACCCAGGCTCCTAGTTTTATGATGTCTAGCATCACCCACTGAAAACACATCAGCCACAGCCTGCGTGTGCTAGCGGCATCTCCATGGCCCATGTGGATTGAGCACGGGTGGCTCAGCCCTCCTCAGTGTGTGTCTTCCCTCACAGCCCAGGGCAGGCCTGCCGGTGTGTGCTCTGCCCTGCGCCCTAGAACATCAACGTCCCACTGTCCTGGGGACAGGCCTGCTCCCTAGCGCTCCGCTCTGGGGCGGGGCCTCTTTAAACGCCCCCACAAAGCTCTGTTCAGGGACAGATGTCCATTTAGTCCAGGTGCTCTGGCTGCCCTCTAGGACTGAGGTTTGCACTCACAAAGCACTTCATCTGGGGACTCCGATAACCCCCATTTCTCTGCACCCACAGATAGCGAGACTAGTGAGTGAGAGAGAAGGGAAACACTCATCAGTGAACATCTTGCACAGGCCAGGCCCTGTTGCCTCCCATTTTCTCACTTTAATTCTTATTCATGAGCCCATTTTACAGATGAGAAAGCAGAGACTCAGAAGCAAGCCAGTTTGTCTCAAGTCACACGACCATTTGCTGGGGTTGGAGCCGTCAGCCGGGACAGGAAGGATCCTGAGAGGGGCCCCAGCTCCCACTTTCCAGATGGGGAGGCAAGCTCGAGCTTGAGGGTGTTTTGTGTGGGGTTGTCCGAACGCCTCTAGGGCTTCCCATTGGGCTACCACGAGGACCCCAGCCACCTCTCCAGTGTCAGACATTTGTCAGAGGACCGTGTGACTGTGCTCAAGACCCTCAACGCCAGGAGTCCCTGCCTCACTGGTGACCTTTGTGTCTGCCGGCGCGTCCTTACTTACCTCTCTCACCCTCCATTTCTCTAGACAGAAAATGGGCATAACGGTAGTGCCTCCCTCACCGGTGGGTGGGGAGTAACAGGGCACCTGAGATTGGAAAGTAAAACACCTGTGCACCTGGTACACAGCAAGCGCCCCATAAATGTTACTGATGTGCAGTGATATCGTAAGAGCCAAAAGAGAAACCACCTCAATATCCAACATCGAGGGATGGGCTGAAACGCTATCACCATACGATGAAATCCACACATCAGTTTAAAGCAATGTAGTTGAATATTTGAGATAGAAAGGTAATCACGGTGTTTTATTACATGAAACAAATGTTGCAGAATGTGTGCTGGTAGCGTAATCCGATTTCACTTTTTCTAATATAGCAAAAAGGTCAGGGGTGTGTTCCAGGGCAGTGCTTTTCAAACGCGGTTCCCAGAGCGGCAGCCTCAGGGTTCCCACCCCTGGGAACCCCTTAGGGATGCAGTTTCCTGGGCGGCACCCGGACTTCCTGAAGCAGACGCTCTGGAGGCGGGGCCTGGCCATCTGCATTTTAACGAGCTTGCCCGAGAGTCTTCTGTATGTTCACGTCTGAGAACCACTGGCTGATGGGAAGTTGGTAGTGGTTGTCTGTGGGTCTTGAGAAGTGGTAGGTGATTTTTAAGTTTTACTTTCTTTTCTAAAGTTTTTAAAACAGTGAATGCGTATTATGCATGTCATCAAGGGGGAAAAAGTACCCCCAAAAGATGTTTTGAAAACAAAACCACATTCCAGACGTTTTCATTGGCTACAGCAGTGCCATGTTCAAGTTCAGTACTCTCAGGGTAAGCAGCACCCCCCACCCTCTCTCTACAGGTGACGATCATCGGGTACACATTCGGGATCCCCGACGTCATCATGGGCATCACTTTCCTGGCGGCAGGCACGAGCGTTCCGGACTGCATGGCCAGCTTAATTGTGGCGCGACAAGGTACGCACAGGGTCTCGGCCCCCACCGCCCTCGGCGGTGCCGTGCAGGCCCCTGCCCTCTGCCCCGGGCACAGCTCAGGCTCTCACGCCCGGTAGTTAGAGGAAGGAAGCCCACGGAGGAAGCTGACGTCCGGAAAGCACATGGCCCAGGTTCCTCCCGCGGGGAGGACGGTACCGGGACAAACTCCAGACCTCGAAGAACATTTGCTTGCATGCAGTTGTATATAAATGCACTTGTTCTGAAGGTCACCAGTGTGAGATTGAAGAGAGCTGAAGCCCAGGCTTCTTATAGCAAATGAGGTGGGAATGAGAATGTTCTCGTCCCAGGAAAGCAAAGTGCGGCTGCCCTGTACCACTAATGATGTTCCTGTGCTGCTTCAGAGTTCTAGACCTTGTACACCGTTTTGGTTTGTTTAGTGGTTTTTATTTGGGGCTCACAGAGTGACCTGGGCTTATTGGTGAGGAGGAAAAAAAGGCTGCAAGGGGCCACCTTTATTTACTGCGGCTTTTCTGCCGGCGAGACAGCATTCCGGCCTGGACTTCCGCAGGTCTCCCTCTGCAGATGAGAGCTGGAAAGGCGGGGGGGGGGGGGGGGGCAGTTTAGGGGGCGTCTGGGTCTGAATAATGGAGTGAAGGCTCAGAGGAGACAGGAGAGGAGAGGAGAAGCACCCTGAGAGACAGCTGGCTTTGGAGATAGGGAAAGGAGACATTCCGTCAACGTAGGAGCAAGGGTGGGTTGGTTGGGAAAACATGGGTTGAGCAGAAGGCCAAGGTGGGTGTGTGTCTGGCGCTAACCTGGAGCCGTGCGAAAGTGAAAATAGGGACACAGGGTGGCAGCTAAGGGGAGTGGAATTCAATAGAGTGACCTTTGAGGTGAGTGTATTCATTTTGTGGGGGAGGGGAAATATCCCCCTTTTCTCTCTAAGTTCTTCTGGCCAGACTAATAATCAAATGACGTGAGACATTAGCAAGGGAGAATAACCAACTTTATTATGTATATACATATGGGGGTGCCATAAGAATATGGAGGCTCATGTGCCACCTTGAGCTAAGGAGAAGAGGGGTGGGTAGTGGTCTGTGACTTCAAAGGGCAGAAAGGCAATTCACATGGAGGTAAAAATGCAAACTTCTGGACGTCTGTTAGGCCTTCTTTAAGGACGGGCCCGGAGCAGACTTGGATCGGGCAGGCCTCGCTAGGATCCTCCCTGTGTCACACTAGTTCATGTTAAACTAAAAGGCAGGAGCTCCGAGGGCCCGGCTGGTGCTCTAGTGGCGTGAACATGGGTCAGACTCAGCCATTCCAGCTCCAGGGACACACACACGAGAGAGGACACATCTGTCCAGAGCTGCAGCTGGCTGGTGGGCACGATGGAAATCAGCAAGCATGAAACCATGCAGTTTGAGCAACTGGCCCTGGAGTCCAGGCTAGTGAGGGGCAGGGGGACAGTAGAGGGTTGAGTGCTAGGGCGGGACGGGGGTGGGTGTCCTGGTGAAGTGGAAGTAGGGGCTCTGTAGGAACAAGGGACGGGTGGGGTTCTGAGGAAGGACGTCGTCTCAGAGTAGCTACCGTGGAATGTGGAGTGCAGGCTGGGGCAGCAGAGGGCGTACCTAGTTGTCACAAGGGTGGCACTGATGTGATCAACAGAACCCAGTACACAGGGTTAAAGCATAGACAAAGTCTTCAGGGCACAGGCTCCAGAAACCGCTGCAGGGCATCAGCTGCTCCGAGCAGGAGCCGGGCAGCAAGCTGTAACCAAGCTGCAACGCGCCGGTGCTGCTCCCGGGGCTCCCTGAGCTAGGCCGGCAGCTTCGGGCGACAGGGAGTTTGTGAGAAACGCAGACTGTCAGCCCCCCGCCCAGTGTCACCGAATCAATCTGCTTTTAGCAAATCCCCTAAGTGAGCCACGTGCTGCTCTAATTTGGAAGCACTGCCGTCAGTCCCTCAAAGATGGGGTGCCTGTGCAGAGTGGGCAGCTGGTCACACCTGAGACGCGCTCAGCCTGTCCTCCCGGACCCTTTAATACCTCCCAACCCGTCCTGCTAGTCCAGCGCCTGCCTCCGCGCCAGGGGCAAGTCTCTGGGCAAACAGTTCCAGCACATTCCTGCGTTTTACATGAGACCGGAAGGCCAGTTTCCCGGTGACGCCGCCCTAAGCTGCCCAGGTACTGGCAGTGCAGGCTGGGAGGGGGACGCGAGGCCCTGGAGGAAGGCACGGTGTCCTGGAGGTCAGCTCTGACGGTAGCGGGTGGGAGAGGAGGGGACCTGGCTTACGTCAGCAGGGTGACTCAGGCATCCAGATGCTGGTCAGTGTTGCTGCATGCTTCTCTGACCACAGCAACCGTGTGGTTGCAGGCATTTGTGCTTCAAGCTCGTTCCTGGGTGTGCCTTTGTACACGTGCCCAGTGACGACAGTCAGGACAAATTAGGGCTAAGTAGCCAGATTACAGTGGATTTCAGCCAGCGAGAGTCTCGTTGGTAAAACTTGTTATCTGATTTCTAATACCCCTCAAGTTTGAGGTCCCTCCCATGGAGTGGCCAGCACAGTACTGGACAGTGGGGCTAGAAGGTGATCACACAGCCCCCACCCTCTGATTCTTGTAACCTGCTCGGGGGAAGAGTTCACCCTTCAGAATTCAGTGGGCATAAGACCAGACGCCCTGATGAAGGCTAAGGTCACGGTGCCGTTGCCTGGGCCACAGGTATGCATCACGCCCCAGGGTGAAGGACGCTGGACCACTTGCAAACTGTGTGACCTTGGACATGTCTCAAGCATTAGTTTCATCATCTGCCACATGAGGACAGTGCCCCCTGCCTCTCAGAGCACCTGGGGGTTCACGGAGGTGACGCACAGAGTGAGTCCTCAGAGAATATTGGCTGACACACCCGGCAAGAGAACTGCACTGCACTCCCCGGGGCCACTGTGACCAAGTTCCCCAGGCAGGGGGGCACCAATGACAGAGGCCCGTCTCAGACTGGAGGCTGGGAGTCCGAGAGCCAGGTGTCAGCAAGGTTGATTTCTCCTGGGGGCAGACCTGAATCTGTTTCAAGCCTCTGTCCTTGGCTGGTAGAGCACCCTCTTCGTGTCCACGTGACTTTCCCCTGTGCTGTGTCTGAGTTTCCCCTTTTTTTAAGGAAGCCACCCTAGTGACCTCATTTCAGTTACAACCGCAAAGACCCAAACTCTAAACAAGGTCACCTTCTGAGGTGCTGGGGGTCAGGGCTCCAACATATGAACCTCAGGGTCACCATTCAGCCCACAGCAGGCCCCTCTAGACTCCATGAAGGGAAGAGGTCTTAGGCCTCGGAAAAGGGGTTTAGAAATGTCCAATCTGAGGAAGGAATTCCTGCCTGAGCAACAGCACTAAGGGAACAGTTAAGGGAAAGGACAGGGATTTCCAGTGACCTGCTCCTAGTGAGTGACACGTGTCGACTGTCCCCTCCAGGCCTTGGCGACATGGCGGTGTCTAACACCATAGGAAGCAACGTGTTTGACATCCTCGTGGGACTCGGCATACCCTGGGGTCTGCAGACCATGGTCATCAGTTACGGATCCACAGTAAGTTCCGTGCTGAGTTCCTTCGTGAGCAAGACCGACGCCAGGGGCGTGCCTGCCACAGGGATGGCGTCGGTGTCGGCCCTGTCCCAGCCAGCCAAGGGCTCTGGGGGACATGCTCCCGCTTCTCCTTGGCACCCACTTTCCAGGGAGGCTCCCAGAGCAGCCTGAGGGGTGCCCGCAGGGGGAAGCCCCTGTTGCCCAGAACTCATAAGTGCTCCTGCCCCGTGTCTCAGCCCACTAGCATGACCGACCCCTCCTGGGCCTTTTCCTCAGAGAAGCGCAGGGAGACTCGAGTCCACAGTTAGCTGATCGTCCACAGCCACATGCTCACCTTGAGCGGCCGCCTGTGCTTCCGGATGGGGGAGGGCGGGTGCGGACGTACCCCCAAGCAGCTGGGCCCCGGCAGCTCCGGGACTCGGGTGCGTGTTTGCTGTTGCAGGTGAAGATCAATAGCCGGGGCCTGGTCTACTCCGTGGTGCTGCTGCTGGGCTCCGTGGCGCTCACCGTGAGTGTTGACGCTCCCAAAGCAGAGGCCCCACCCAGACTTCATCTCACCGGATTCTGCCCGGTCACTCACATGTCCCCCCGCCTTCCCCGGCCCCTGCAGTGGGGGACAAAGCCGAGGAAACATGTCAGTTCAGACACCCCCAGAATGTCGTCCCCCACCACTGCTCTGTTCCCTGAATGACTGAAAGGCCTCAGAGGAAGAGAATGACTTTTCCTCTCTCCTTGCTGCCCAGTTGTCTCCTCTCACTGGGAGACCCGCCCGTCTGAGCTGGCAGATGGACACAGTGGTCAGGCCTTGGGCCTGGCACGTGGTGAAACGCAGGTCTCCGTACTCCATGTGCCCAGGGCTGTGCCCAACCCTTTACCTCTGCTGACAGAGGTGTTCTTACAAACACCTGATGAGATACCTTTCCCATTTTATGGAAGACGTCAAGGCTTGGGGGTTGAGCAACGTGTCCACAGTCATGTGATCCACCCCTCTAGCACCTGTGCCGTTGCTCCGATGCGGCGACTGGGAGCCCGCCCCTGGGGAGCCCCGATTCAGGGATAAGAGAGAAGGCGGCGGAGGGAAGTGTGGGAGGGTCTGGGAAGAATTTAGAATGGGAGCGTGCTCCCACCTGTCTCCACACACACACGCACGCGCAGAAAATGGTGGTGCAAGCTGAAGTTTGCCAGACCGTGGGCCAGCAGGAGCCTTGAAGTTTTGCTGAAGCGGGAGGGCCGAGGACACCAAGTTCCGAGGCAAAGGGAACACCCAGTGGAAGACCCTAGTTGTCCCTAGAGGAGGGCTCGGCTGGCGCGGGCCATTCCCTGAGGGCAGCTGGAGTGTGTCCCCAGCCTCCCCCTGCCATCAGACAAGTCCAAAGCCTGCAGGGCTCGCGCCCTTCAAACTGAGGATGTTCGATGGCAGCAGCGCCCCTCTACTCTCACCCCCGTTTTGGAGGAAGTTCGGGGTTCATGGTCTGTGTGTTGTCTTCCGGGGAAAAGGCCTCTGGTGCTCCCTTCTCTGCCCCCAGCCTGATCCTCACACTGTCTCCCCCCGCCCCCAGGTGCTCGGCATCCACTTGAACAAGTGGAAGCTGGACCGCAAGCTGGGCATCTACGTGCTGGTCCTCTACGCCGTGTTCCTGTGCTTCTCCATCATGATCGAGTTTAACGTCTTCACCTTCGTCAACTTGCCCATGTGCCAGGAAGACGACTAAAGCTGAGCCGCTGCCCCACGGGGAGCCGTCCTGGACACCCTGGCACTAGTGTCCCCCCTCCTCGCCCCTCCCACTACGAGCCTCCTTCAGCGGCGGCCACTGTCCCTTCTTTCATACACTGGAAGGAAGAGCCATCGTGTTCTCTGGCCTTGGGCCAGGCTGCTGGACATCCTCCTCCTCCTCGGAGTCCTGCCCCTCAAAAGGCGAGATTCGGGGGCCGCTATTTGAGCAGCTTCGCAGACCCCTGAACTGCCGGTCCCAGGGATGTGGCGTGTGTCTTGGCTCTTTAGTCGGAAGGGCTTCCGTGTGCAGCTTGTCCTTCTGTGTCACGGCAGCATCTTCAGGAGAAAACGGTCGGTGAACATGAGGTCTCCTGTACGAGTACGGCACAGGGGTGCTGTCTCCTCTGGGCCCAAGCGGTGAGTTCCTCAGGCGCCGGGCTGCGAAGACCTCCGACCTCTGCTGGGGCGGCGCTCACGGTTTGGAAGGGGCAGGGCCTCAACCTGCTGGGGGTGTGGGGCCGTGGCATCCCCGCCCTTTTTCTGGGAAAACTGGAAGAATGGAAACAGTTTTTCAGCTTTTTTATAGCAGAAGAGAGAAAACAAGAATATTCCTCTCATTTTTATTGATGCATTCAGAGAATGAGCGATGAAATATTAAAAATAAAATGTCATATAGATCATCATACTTGAAAAAATCATTCCATCTAAAAGGACCCTGGGGGGACCCAAAAAGGTGATACTCAGGGACCGCAGACCCTCTGTGTGTCATGTTGCATGGACACCAAGACATTCGGTCTGGAAGTCAGGAGTCAGAGACCAGCGTCCTGATGGGTGCTAACTCAGAGACACGGCGGAGATCGTGGTTTGCAGCCACACACTCCAGACCTTCCGTCTGACGCAGCACACCGTCACTTTGGGTTTGTCATTTCTTTGCTAATGCGCTACTCGCAAGACCATCAGGTTGAAAGGCCCAGTTGTTTATGCGCCCAGCAGATTTCATAGCCTGCTGAACCGGCGTGCGCATGCCGGAGGGTAACGGTCAATGGCAGGGAGGGAGGTTTCCTGAACCACGGCAAACTGCTCCCCGGCTCACGGGGACCATAACTTGGAATTTTTAGAGCTCAGTTTCTTGAACCTTAGCGTTTGCTACACAGGCAAGGCCAAGGATGGGAGGCCCATTCAAAAATAGAAAAATATTAAACAGCTTTCGACTGCTTCTTAGCTCTCAAATATATATATTAAAAAGATTTACGGACACAAACCAGTTGCGGTTTCTGAAAAGAAAGCACAATTAATTTTATATAGAGGTATTTTTATTTTTTTAACGTTTCTATTGCAAAAGTTGATCAGATTCGATGCACTTTTTACACGGAGCCGCTTTGCGCGGAAGGCTCCGTGGGAATTGCCCGTGACGGTGTGAGGAAAGAAGGTTTTCAGCCATTCACCAAGAACCAGTCATGGGGATGAGTTGAAATCCAACAGCTAATTCCTTCTTGAGACACAGGGGCTGTGACCCGAGGTGGGATTTGTGGCCTGCTCTTCAAGTCCACCCGAACTTCAGAAGGAGGCAGTGTCCGAGCCTGTGAGCTTTAAGTTAGCGAGAACTCCATCACCCGGCTTCAGTCCTGGGTTTCCGTCAGTGTTAGTAGCTACGCCACATGAAGGCTTCTCTCTTTGTTGCTTTACCTAGACAGGGCTTGGTAGTCTTCAAATTGAGGACAAAGGTGATTTTCCTATGAATTTAGCTAAGCAGGAGGCCAGGGAGTCTGTAGGTTGTCATTGGAAACTTAAGATGCAAGGGGTTTCTGAGAGACACTCTGTTCTCTTAACATAGCTGGCCCGGTCCCCCCTCTGATCCCCACCGCCGCCCCAACACCCCACCCACCAGCAAGTAGCGGAGTGGGTTGGCCATTTTTGTGCAGGGGGTGATCTGTATGGGTGTGTTTTTGCATTTGTGGTTGGTTCTTATTATTTGAGTTCCAACTTCACCAGATATTTAACTGACTCCTGGGTGCCCCAGCTCATACCCTAATATATATCGCATCCATGTCTTTACGTTCTTCCTGGTAAAGACCAAAAACTATTTCTAGCTGCAAGGTGCAGGCCACATGGCCCCGGTGATGATGTCCCGCTGGTGTCACTTGTCTGAACCCTTGTGTAATCTTCGGAGAACACAGCCTGATTACCAGCCTCTTCCTCAGCAGAATCCTTCTGAGACTAAAAAATAACATTTTTCATATGTAGAGTGCTCTTGGTTAACTCTCTTATGACCTTAATGTGCCAAGATAACTTCCTTAAAGGATTTAGGCATTTATTGTGCTTAGGAAACTATATATACACTGTAGGTGAAAAATTCTTTTTAAAATATTTTTCATTACAAGTTTAAAAAGTTGCTTGATTAATTAAGACTTCATTATTAAGTAATGCTTTTATCACTAGGCAGGAATAACTTCCTTTATTTTATCCCCAAAGCTAATTAGCAGGGGTAATTACACTGCAACAAAAATAGGCAATTATTATTTAAAAAAATAATAAATTTAGCTCTTGTCATTGGAGGCAGAAAAGAAAAATGAACTATTATACACAGATAGAAAATGTCTACAGAAACAGGAGCCAGTGGTTCCTGTCGATTTCCCGTTAGGAACTCGTCCTTGCCAGCCTGAGCATGGTCCTGCTGGAAGCTGTGTGGGGTCTTGAGAACCTGGCCCTGGAGGAAGGTTCTGGGTCAGCTGCAGTGACAGACTAATAGTCCAGGGCACCGGGGGCAGGTCAGACTCATCCCACCCTTCCTGTACCCCGCCTCACCTGGCCTCTGCTTCTGGTCTGACCGTGTGCACACATCTTGCTGCGCTTGCCAGCTCCTGAAACCGCCCCACCCACCCACCACCTGTTAGGGCCGTTTCTTGCTTCTGCCAGGCAGTCCGCTGCCTTTACAGACCTGAGCAGCTGATGAGGGCCTAACCCTCCCAGAGTCAGACCAGGTGGGGCGTGCGTACTACTCTGGAGCAGCCCTGCAGACTCCGACCAGAGACGCCGCCCTCCTGGGCTGCCTCTCTTCCCTTTGGGGAATGATGTGGAAGCCGTATAGCGGCAGCACACGCTGCACTCAGAACGCCGGAGTCACACACAGGCTGGGGGCTTGAAGGGGCTTGGGCCCTTCTTTCCTCCCGGTGTTTCTCCTCCCTGAAGCTAGGGCCGCTCCCTGTCCTTTAGGTGGGGCGGGCTGAGGGGAGATGGACTGGGAGAGAGAGAGTTCCTCCCCAGGTATGGAATGGACCCCTGGGGTTAAGAGGCAGGGACAGGGTGGGGGCTGCAGGCAAGCAGCAGAGCCCCTCAGGACGCAGGGCAGGCACTGTGGGCTGGGCTTGGTCTCTCCCCGTCCACCCCACTGCTCCTTCCCTGTTGCCCTGATGTTCCCCGGCTGGAGAAAACAGCTGGGCTGTGCGTTGGCACCTCCGGCAAACGCTTAGTGCTGGAGCACCCAAAGAACTCCCTGCTTAGAGGAGAATCCCCATGATGTGAATATTACCAGGTCCCTCTAATCCCCTCGGACGTGGTTTCCATGGGAGTTTTCCTCCCCCTTCACTGAGGCAGGGAGCAGATGCGTCCGCTGAGACGGGCCCAGGTCTCAGCAGCTTCATTGCCACGTCTTGCCCATAGAAACTTCCAGAAATTTCTGAAAATGCTCTCTGGGCAGTTCTTGGGTGGCAGAAAGTCATCATCCCTCACCCCAACTCCAAAGCCCTGCCTCCCTGGCCCCGCCCTCCCTCCCGTGGACCACCCAGGGTGAGCCGGACGCTGGGTGCCCCAGCAGGTGTGAGCACTCGCCCTCTGGCTTTGCACTCTGTGCTGAGCATGTGAGCCCCGCAAGGCTCCCTCGGGGCTTCTCAAAGCACAGAGAAGGGGCCCCTGCAGCAGTGGGTAAACCCCTCTGTGGGGGTCCTGTTCTGTCACCCCCTCAGTCACGTGGGTGACAGAACAGGAGGGTCTTTCCATGGGTCCAGCCCACAAGAAAAGGACATGAGTGGGACACAGGTTCTGTTGAGCACCTGGGGCGTGGCCTCTTGCCAACCCAGCTTGGGTGGAGCCCCTTGGCTGTATTGTAGAGAAAGCTCCCCACAGGGTACCATCTGCAGGGGCACAGATTTTTAAAAGGAATCTAAGTGGTTGCATTTGTTTCTCTCTTTTTTTTTAAAAGATTTTTAAGTTTATTTATCCTTAGAGGGGAAGGGAAGGAGAGAGGGAGAGAAACATCAATGTGTGGTTGCCTCTCGTGTGTCCCCTGCTAGGAACTGGCCTGCAACCCAGGCATGTGCCCTGACTGGGGATTGAACCTCGCTTGTTTGGTTCACAGGCCCGCACTCAATCCACTGAGCTACACCAGCCAGGGCTGCATTTGTTTCTTAACAAAGGAAAACTACACCGGGGCCCTGGTTTTTCGCTTCACTTCCTGCCCAGTAGCCAAGACAAGGCCCACAGAGCTGCCCAGCCTCAGGGGAACTGGTGCCTGCGTGGAATTGGGGCTATTTTTTTCTGTCACAACAGGGAAGCCAGATGAGTGGTCTTCGAGCTTTGCCGTTCTGTGGGGATTTAAAGAATTCTAGCTCTTCACGACTAATGGCTCCCGGCTCCATTCGTCAGCAGGCTTCTCCACGCACACTGCGGCCGGGCTGACACGTTCTCCTTGCCAGTCTGGGAAAATGTCCGCTCCCGAACACCCTGGTCCACGCCTGGGGCCAATGAGAATTGAAAATGCCCCCTGCCCGGTGACAGGCCAGCCTTGGTGGTGTGGCTTTTCCATCCGTCTGACTGATGGCTCTGGACTGGCTGCTCCTTGGTTAAAACCTGATGACAGATGCGGGCACAATCCACACCGCTTCCTGCTGTTGCCAGAATCCAAACAGTTGCTTTTTATGCAACATGTCAGTTGGGACTTTTCCACTGTGCAAGCCAATGAAACCCCAAATCCCGGAGAAGGTACGTGCCCTGCCCACCCCCCACTGGACAAGAGTTTATGTGACGCTGTCTAGAGAGAGTATGTGAAGCTTCGGCTTCTAGTTGCATGGCTTGTGCAGGGAGGGAGAGTCCCAGACAACAGAGCCTTCTCCCTGCTCCCACGCCAGGATCCCCAAGGGAGGGGACGAACACGCTGTCCCCTTCCCCAGAAGGAGCGAGGCCTGTCCTCCCACTGAAAACGCCCGGGGTGTGAGCAAGGCAGCTCTGTGTTTCCACATCAGATATCCCAGTGGCGGCGCTGGCCACAGGGCAGCCCAGGCCTCACTTGCAGAGGTTCCCCTCTGGGCTGCAGACCACTTCCTGGAGCTTCCTCCAGGTGGCTTGGACTAAGCGTATCTGGGGACCCAGTGGCGAGAGCTGTGGCCGAGCCTCTGTGGCAGGCCCTTGGGGAGTTTCCTCGGGGAACTGCTAGTCGGGGCGGCCGGGTGTCCAGTTCCGAGCACACACTCCCTGGCAGGGCGCCCTCTGCGTGTGCCTCCCGTCCAGCAGATGCCAGCAGGAGTAGCTGCTGGGTGTCTGAACACAAAGAGAGCCTTCATTACCTAGAGAGGAATCAGGGCTGCCGGCCAGATGGGGCCAGGCCCAGGAGCAGAGGCGGGAGCTGCCAAAGAAAGGGCCGGGCGAAGAGAGGCCAGGCGCGTCCAGACGCCCGAGAGACAGGCTGGGCATGGTCTCTGCAGTGCCACGCAATCTCCCCGCGGCCCCGCCATGACCTGCCAAATAGCAGATAGAATCGGAGGGCTCTCGGGTCCAGGAAGAAAGCCCCTTGGAAACAACCACGGCAAAGGACTTGGGGGACTGCTACACGTCACCTTAGTCCCCTGCAAGACACATCTGGCATGTGGGGCTGAATGCTGCCATCTTTTCTCACTCTGCAGCAGGCGGAGCTGGAGCAATGAGCTGAAAAGTTGTAAATAATAAATATATTTATCCCGCTATTTATTTTTTCAATCACCGTGACCTCCTGCACTGTGAATGCTCTGTTGATATGAGATTCCTAGTTTAATAAAATGGTTACTACATTGGAATGAATTGATACTATTGGTTCCTGAACACTGGCATGAGTTTATTTTTATTGTGAAGAAAAATCTAGAGCAAACAGGAACTAAATCTTTGTCAGGAACCTAGCAGTCAGTATTGTAATGCTATATGTCAAAGTCTGTACACCGTCGACAAAGTAAGTGAGCACATGCTGTCTCTCCCTCCATAGCGCTTCCATCCATCGGCTTTGTAATAGACACGCATTTGTATTTTTGGAAAGAATTCTATCCGCTGGAATAACAGCCATTTGAAACCATTTATATTTGCATATTAACAAAAAATAAACTTCAAAAGGATGAGGGTTGCAGCTTTTTAATTATAATGATTGGTTACGAATAAAACAAAGCAGAAATCTCATAACTTAGCTAGTGTAAGTCCACCCAGAATGACCCAACCCTTTCCTACCGCATCAGAAGGGCCACTTCGTGGGACCCCTGCGGCCACATGCCCGCACACAGAAGGGCCCCAGGCCCAGTTGCCACCATCCTGAAATTTTTAACGGGAGGCCCGCCTTTTGAAAGGGGGGCCCCGCCCTTTCATTTTCACACTGAGCCCTGATTGTAGCTGGTCCTACTCATTGGTGATAAGGTTGTGCCATCAGCTCCACGGTCGTGGGAAACTGAGATCAGGGAAGAGGTTCTGGTTGATCCCTTTATTTGACAAGTTTCCTGAACACCAGCTGCTTTGGGTGGCATTCCAGACTTTCACATGCATGAGAATCACCTGGGCGTTTTATTAAAAAAGCAGATTCTGGCTCAGCATGAAGGGGATGGGGCCAAAGATGCTACATTTCCAGCAAGTTCCAGGGTGATGCTAACGCTCTCGGTTCACTCTGAACAGTGAGGAGCTCAGTCCTGGTACTCAAAATGTGCCCTGGGCCCCTGCACAGGCTCACAGACTGATCGATCTCCAGCAAGATGAGAACAGAAACTGAGAGAATATAAACATTTATGGCAATGTGATGAGTAATTTTATATCTGAACATTTTCATTGTGTTTTTCCAGTCATTTTTATTATACTTATAAAAATACCAGTCCACAATGAACTAGAATTTTTTAAATATTTGCAAAACATCTTCCCCACAGGTTCTACTTTAGATGAGAAGTTGTCCTTTAGATGAGAGTTACTTAAAAAATAAATAAGTAAAATAAGTAAATAAAAACACCTTTCATTTAACTCTTTCCTGTTTAAGGTCGATTCACACTGTGTGAAGGACTTGGCCATGGTAATTTCAGCCCAGCAAGTTTTGTGGGTCCTACAGCCACGTGCTCTTGGCTCTGAGCATCTCGGTCCATGTGGCGCTCCTGGCTTACCAAGCCAGCAAAACACAGGACAGGTATTATCCCCATTTCACAGATGGAGAAAACGAGGTACAGGGAGGGTACATGCGTGTGCAGGGGCTCTTGGGTATTCACTGTGAGAGCCAACCTTAGAAACCAGATCACCTTTCATTTCCTGGGGATGCCCAGAGCAGACAAAGTAGCAGGTGTGGGGCACCCCACGCCAGGGCCAGGTTCACGGGCATGTAACTTATGCAGTCACAGAGCCCCTGCTTGGAGGGTCCCACACTTAGAAGGGTCTTGTGCTTGGCTTAATGTTCTGCAGAAGTTGTCTTGAAATTTGCATCCTTTTTGAGCAAGCGTTGCACCTTTTCATTTTGCTGGGTCCCCCCACTCATGGAGCCAGTCCTGCCGTCGGCCAGAATCCATGTCAGGACCACCTTCTGCATCTGAGGCTTCTGTGGGTCGGGAGCCAGGGAGACCACACCTTTTTTTCTGGTCTTGAACATCACCTTGTCCAAAGAAGTCTTAATGGCCACTGAATTGAACCCAAAATTCCCAAAACACACCTCTGGGCACCCCTGTCAGGGGCAGGGCACAGGGGGGAAGGCACTGAAGGGCCAACTGAGCTGGGCATCTATTCTGCTTTTATAAAAACCAACCAAGAAAAAAATAACTCAGTGAAGGGAAGCTGAATTTTGTCACCAGCCTTCTATTCAACAGACACTGTTAGCCACCTTCTCTACAATATTTACAAACAGCTGTGAGGAACAGCTGCTCCACCCAACTTCCAGATGAGGAAACTCAGGCCCAGAGAGGCTGAGCAACTTGCCTGAGGTCACACAGCAGGCCACGGTGGGGAACTCGTGGTTCAGAGGCAGCCAGAGTGCCCCTCCCCCCGGGACCCAGCCACCCTCAAAGCCGCTCTTGGAGGAAACGAGTCCATATTTGGGACTGTTCTTACCTCAGGTCCCAGGAGCCTCCTGCTGAGTACACACCTGTCTGTGGCTGCTCACCAAGATGACAGCAGAAGCCCAGGCTGGACTGTGGCCAAGACGACCAGTGTGCGATCAGATTTCCCATCCCACTGATGACCTGCTCTATCCGTTCTTTCTCCCATGAAAGGCTTGAGGACACCACACTTGATTTCCAGAGGAAGTAACTATCCCCAAAAGGAAGAAGTGAGATAGAATAAATCACGGCCTCACCCCCAAGTAGCTACAGAACAGTCTTTTTATTGCTCTGTCTTCCTCAGCATATAGTGCTCAGCCTCATAGCCCAAAAAGGCTGCCTACTTTCATTGTGACTGCAGCCTCGTGAGAGATCTGAAGTCAGACCCAACCAGTTAAGCTGCTCCCAAATTTCTGACCCAGAGAAACTGTATAAGAGAGAGGGAGAGAAAATAAAAACTTATTGCTGTTTAAAGGTATTAAATTCAGGTGTAATTTGTTATGCATCAATGGATAACTCACACATTGCGTATACTGGTTTCAGCCCATTGGCCCATTTATTCAACTGTCCTGAGCCCCCAGCATGGACACACACGATGGATCGGATGTGGTGAACAGTTGCCTACTTGAGCATGCGAGGTTCCCAGGGGATGGAGCCAAGTCCTGTGGAATGTGTCCTTGCCGGTGGAGCCGTTTCCCCACCTCCACGCACAGTGGGGTCACAGCGCCTGGTGCATAGTAGGAACTCCACTTCCCAGAGAACAGCTTCAACCTCTTGGCTTGCCTTCTGGTAGATGAGCCAACTCAGACATGATGAGCTGCTAATGCTCAGTCATCTGGCCTCTTGTCAAAAATGTGGATTCGTTTCCCAGAGGTCACTGTGTCGAAGTCTCTTTCCATTCCCTCACTCCAAGTGCTGCCAACAGGAAGGACGTGACAACCGGGCGAGTCTTTCCTGGGCTGGCTGCCTTCCCCCTGCCTGCAGCCAGCGTGAAGGGCCGAGTCCTGCACCACCCACCAAGGGCCACCCCTCCCCTGGGCCTCCCCAGTCATCCCTCATTGGGGAGGATTATATATATATTTACATATATATATATAAATGTCATGAAACTACCACCTCAATCAAGATAATGAATATATCCATCAACCTGGAATGGTTCCTGGCCTGTAGCTTCGTTTTTCAGGTCCTTTTGTACAGTTGCGGTGGGCACCATTGGTTTTCTACCTAATGTCCATTCTCTTCTTCCTCCCCAACAGAACCTTAATTTAGATCAGGTTTCAACCTACCCCCCAGCACTTGGAGGAAAGGCCACCTCCAAGCCCAGGACCACATGTGGATTCTAATCAACCTAAGCCAATCGGTACAGGACATTCTCCTGGGGCCTGGGCCAGGCCTATGACCTCAGCCAGTCACACTGCACAGAGCCCTTCCTGTTCCATGCTTAGGAGACAGTCTTCTCCCCTTTCTTCCAGGAGGGACCCAGGGAACATGATTCTAATTGCCACTGGAAACTGTCTTGGAGCCACTGAAGAACGACCCTGAGGATGAAGTCAATGTTGAGGAGGTCACAGCAGAGAGAGGGACCCACCTGAGTGACCAAGGGCAGTTGGGTCCCTGATTGCCTTGCACCTGGGGCCTGCCCAGCAGGCAGCTCTGGAGGTCACTCCCAAGGACTCCAGCCTCCAGGTTTTCACACCTTTGTTTAATCCCTTCCCCTTGAGGGTAGGCAGGATCTGTGACTTGTTTCTGATTGAATAGGGCAGAAGTGATGGGATGTCACAGCTGTGATTAGATTATATCAGGCTGTGACCGCAGTGCCTCCTCAGCTCACACCCTCTGATGGAGTCAAGGCCATTTCAGAGGTTTCCAAGTGGCCAGATATTGACGACGAACTCCAGCCAACAACCAGCAAGGAACTGAGGCCACTCAAGAAACTGAATCCTACCAACCACCATGTGAGTTTGGAAGCAGATCCTTCCCAGCTGTTTTCAGATACAGCCCAGCCCTGGCCAACAACTTGACTGCTGTCCCTGAGAGACCCCAAATCAGAGGGAACCATCAAAATGTGCCAGCACCCCCGAGGTTGTGAGATAAGATAATAAATGTGTTGTTTTAAGACACTACCTTTTGGGGTAATTTGTTACACAGCAATAGCTAACTAAAGCACAAGGTTTTGAGTTGTACAAGACAATCCAGTGCTCTGCACTCAGTCTGCTCAGAGTCAGGGTTTTCCATCGATGAAACCCAGGGCCATCCTCTATTCCACCACGACCTCCCAGGGTCTCACTGGTGTCATAACTTGGTAAACTATGGATTTAGGACATTCTCGACCCTAACTTCAGCTCACCTTCTGACAGCACAAAGCTGGGACAATTCTCACTGTGGAACAGGACTCAGAAATGGAAAAGCCTTTATTTTTTGGCTCCAGGTTATTTTAATTTAGCCTATAGGTGCTTGTGAAGTGCCTGTTGTTCGAGAAGCCCTCCACGGGCTATCGGCGGGGGAAGAGAGAGAGAAAATGAAAAGGAGGGTGTGTTCCCTGCTCCCAAGAGCCTGCACTCATGCTAAGGATAATTGAAGCATGAGAACCTTACAGTGTCTCCAAATGTGTGACAAGCACAGGTTAAGAGGGCACTCCAGCTGGGAGCAGGCAGGCTTCAGGGACGGACCTTGGGGTCGGATGAACAAATGCAGCTGGTCGTCTGGGCAGGGGAAGAGGTTCCCGGAGAAGGGTCTCGGAAGCCACAGGGATGGGTGGGGCTGGTCAAGAGGAAGCAGGACATCAGACAAGAAACTGACTGATAATCCATATGGGGGGAGGGTGTCTCCTCAGTTCATGAACTCTCTCCCTCTCTGAGATCTCCTACCCCTCGCGAGAATTCAGGCAGGGCCTGGCTCGTGGTTCCGTTTCCCGTGACATTGGCAGAGGTCATGGCATGCTGTTTCCCTGGCAGGTGGGTGGATCTGGAGGGGCCAACATGGCTTCCCTTGGTGGACTTTCCCAAAGGTCCCCCCCAAAGGCCAAGTAGGATTTGAACCCCACTTGTCTGATTCCACAGCTCCACCCTCCTGCCACGCCTCCAGCCCTCCACACCCCAACAGGCCGAGCCACAGGAACCCCACAGCCGTAGGGACTGACCAACAGGCTCCCGAGCTTCCTAATTCCGATGGCTTTGGTGACTGGGGGGGGGGGGGGGGGGGGGGGCACTGCAAGAGATCAGAGGGAGACAGGCAGGCCACAGTATTTATCTTCCTTCCCCAGAGTCACTGTGAGCTGCCATGTCCCTGGATGCAGGGTCCCTGCCCTGCGACTCTCCCCTGGTGGTCTTTGTACAAGACAGGACTCAGCTTCTGGGCCTGGTACCCGGCCCGCTCCTCGTCCTCGGGCGAGGAAGGTGACAGACCTGAGGTTGACGGCAGCTCCCTCGAACTTCCCTATCTACGCTTTGGTTAAGTCCGACTCAGATTATCCTAATCAGAAGTGCGGTCGGTTTCCTGTGAGATCTGACCGAAACTTGAAGGGCCTCCCTCGGGCCTGGCACAAACAGTACCTAGTACTCGCCCGACACTCACTACAAGCCAGACTCTCTTCAGAACAACTTTCTACATTAGCTGGCGCAACGCTCGCAGCTGCCCTGGGAGGTAGGCCTGTGAGGAGCCCCTCTTGCCGATGAAACTGAGCACAGAGAGGTGAAGTAGCCTGAGTGGCCACCAGCACCAAGGGGAAGAGCTGGGGTTTGAACCTTGGCAGCCTGACTCAAGCCCCTGCTTTCATTGACTGTTCTAGTTAGTAGGGAAATTTATGTTCAATGAACACGCTCTGTTTTCTCAAAAGCTCTTATCCAACTAGAGCAAGACTACACTGTGTGGCTCTTTTCTTCATTAATCGTCCCCAGAAATTCCAGAGAGACTGGGAGTCGGCCTCCTAAAAGTGACCTTCCCCTGCGAACTCTCACACTCCTCCTCAGGAGCCGCTTTGCCCTCACCTGTGGAGGGAGCGGCGGGCTGAGGAGCGTGTGGAAGTGAGAACCACCCCTGACAACCCCAGAGACGAGAACCAGCTTCGTACGTGTTGAGGCAACAAGCTGAAGCGTTTGCCTCTTCCTTCCCATGATCCCTCCACACTTGGGCATCCCCTGGACCCACCAAGGAATGGAGGATGGAGGGAGGGGTTGCCATCACGGGGCCTGGAGCCTTTGGGTGAACACTAATGGGAACCTGACTCAGACTGTGTTTGAGTTCTTTTTAAAAAGAAAAGAAAAAGACTGTATTGGTTCCGGTAACTAAAAGGTCTAATTGTGCAGCTGGCTTGAAGCATATCGGAATCTCGGCCTCTCAGGATGTCACCAGGGCACAGTCTCTCTCTTCACTGCTTTCCTCCATCTTGGCTTTTTCTTGAGCTCCGTATTACCACTTGGTGGCCCAGGTGGCAGTTGGGCTGCCCCAAGTTAATACTCTCCCAGCCTACGGCCAGCATGGAGTAGGGGGAAGACCAGGGCATTCCCGAGAAATGCCAACAAAAAGTCCAGGGAGGGGTCTTATTGGACTAACTTGGCTCACATGCTCACCCATGAACCAATCACTGTGCCCAGTAAGTGTCGGGCTCTCATTGGCCAGACTAGAATCATGTATGTGTTCCTTCTAAAATGGGAGTAGAGCGATATCATCTCCACCTGAACCCAACAGGGAGGTGTGGCCCTTCAAAGGGAAAACAGGTACTGGGGTACTGTCAACAAAAACGGGGATGGGGGGAAGGCCCGAAGAGCAGCAAATGTCCCCTTCCCGACAGGGGTCCTGAGACCCATGTCCCCAGACAGAAGTGGGGGTATGAGGACTTGGGAGTGAAAAGGGGACCCAGGAAGGGGGCTGAGGGCAAGCTTGGCAGAGACCACAGCTAAAACGGGCTGCTCGAATTTCTGGAATCTTGGCAACCGCCCCTTGGGTCAGTTACTGTTGTGGGGGAGGAAGAAACTCGGCTCTCCTGGGGTTCTTTAGGCGGGTCTAATAATTAAAGCTGCATGAGACAGACGAACAAGAGGAAAAACAAATTTAATTACATACGTAGGCATGGGAACCCCACATAAAGGAGCGAGTCAGAGACCTGCCTACACGAGAGCTTCAAAGACAGAGGATGAGGCTTAAGTGACATTCTGAGCCAAAGATCACCTTGAGGCTTCCGAGCAGAAGGTCATTGCCGGGTGATAAGAAGAGCAAATGTTCAGTAATTAGATGTTTGCCTTGCCCTACAGATAGGTCAGAAATTACGTCTGATAACTCTTATTATGGGCAAGGCCTCTGCTTTAAATTCTTCTAGGTAGTTGCGGGGGCAGGGGGGGGTGGTGCAGAAGTTTCTCTGAGCCTGCAGGTCTCTGTTGCTTTTACTTTGAAATAATCTGGGGTGACCCATTCTGAACTCCTACACTAGAAACAAGGTCAGGGGTGGAGGCTTCACCCGGTGTTCTCCCTGAGGAAACCCCATCTTCCCGGAGCAGGTAAGCAGTGGGCTGGGGCTGGTCCTGTGGAACCCAGGCTTCGTGGGGCTTGTCCTCGGTTTCTCAGCAGTGGCCCGGGGAGCTCAAGGAAACCCCTACTTGGGGAAGACATGGAAAAGTGGGGTCACTCCCAGCTCACATCAGCCGGGAAGGGCCTGAAGGAACTGTTCTGGAAACCATTGTGGGAGAGATCTTGTCCCTGGGGCCTAGGGAGCCAAGGAGTGGCACAGGGGCCTGTTTTAGCAACAGCAAAAGACTAATAATGTTGGCGAGTAGGTGCCTTCTTGCCACCCCACTGGTACTTATCACTTTGACGGATGAGCAAGCTGAGGCACTAAGGAGTGGCTTGTCCAAGGCCACCTAGCCAGAGGGCCCTGGGGTTAAATTTGAATACAAGTTTGCTGTCGAAGCCTGTGTGTTCAAACAGGGAGCTACAGTCCCCTTCAGGGACCTGTGGGAAAGATGGTTCCCACCCACGGAGAAGACAGGCCAGCCTCCGGAGGAGGGGAAGGTCAGCAGGCCCTGGTTATGAACTAAGGGAGGGTCTACAGGAATCTTAGTGGAGGAGGAAGCGGGGTGGCTGGACCAGCCAGGGTGGCCTCTTGGAGGCTGTATTTTTTTTAATAATAGTTTGAGATATAATTCACATAACATACAATTCACCCACTGAAAGTGTACAATTTGATGTCTTTAGGATAGCCGTGAAGTTATGCAACCATCGCCGCAATCAACATGAGAATATTTTCTCCTCCCCAAAGAGAAACCCTGTAACCACTAGCAGCCGTTCCCCACCCTCCCCTGCCCTCCCAGCCTCTGGCAACCACCAGTAGACTGTCTGGATGGACTTGCCTATTCCGAACATTTCATATGAACAGAACCGTACAACGTGCGGTCCACTCTGACTGCCCTCTCCCACTTAGCAGAAGGTTTTCCAGGTTCATCCAAGCTGTAGCACAAATCCGTGTGTCACCCCTTTTTACAGCCTCATAATATTCCATTGTATGGTGTACCACCTTTGTGAGTTCATTAACGGATGGACATGTGGGTTGTTCCCACTTTGGGCTGTTATCAATAATATTGCTATGGACACTCAAGACAAATTTTGGGGGTGAACACATATTTTCATTTCTTTTGGGTAGACACCTAGGAGCGGAATTGCTGTGTCATACGTTTTGCCTTTTGAGGACCTGCCTGGCTGCTTCCCAAAGCAGCGGCACTGTTTTACGTTCCTTCCAGGAAGCTGCACTTTTGCTGCCGCGTTTCTAACTCCTGCCAGGCTGAGTTGGTGCGGATGCCGGGAAAGGCAGGAGGGCGTGTGCACGTGAGGGGGAGCAGCAGGGCAGAGGCTAGGGCTTCTGAGGCTTTTCCCAGAGCCGTGGGCTTCCGTCTTGTCTGCACCTCAGCCTCCTGTGTGGTCTCAGCTGAGTCACCTCCTCTATTTAAGTCTCAGCTTCCTGATCTATACATCGAAGGTGTTGACCAGTGGGCCTCAGCGAGGGTGGTTTTGACCCCTAGGGACACTTAAAACATCGGGAGAAATTTTGGGTTATTACAAGGAGACAGTAACGCTACTCATGTCTAGCAGGCAGAGCCATGAATGCTGCTAAATGTGCTACAATGCACAGGACAGCTCTGACAGCAAAGCACCACCTGGCCCCAAACGCCGATAGTGACAAGGCTGAGAAACCTCGCATTAGACTAAGCTGACTTCATAGTGTCCGGTAGTGCCTGGTCATTGTGAAATGCTCTGCGGGCAGCCCCTGCTCAGGAGACATTGTTCAGTGACCAGGCACCTCGAACAGAGGCCTCTTGTCTTACGGGAGTCGCTGACTGGCTTTCTCCCTCTGCTGCCATCTAGGTGTGGTAACAGCACAGACGAGTTAGGTTCCTGGCTTGGCGGGTATACAGGCTGTCTTGTAAGATAATGAGTTCATCGTCAGTGGAGGCATCCAAGAGGAGGCGGTGTGGCCACCTGTCAGAGATGAGGGGAGGCACTCTGCTTCTGGTCTGGGGCTGCCCGTGGGTAATTTGGGGGGGGGGGGCTCCGATGGCGGGAGGCAAGGCCGTGGCTCCCTGTCGCGTGCGAGTGCCCTACACAGAGCTCCTGGCCCCCCCACGTGCGGGTTCCCAGCCCCAGCCGGCAGGAGCAGGGAGCGCCTTCTTTGCCACTCGACTCCTCGCCAAGTTGGAGACGTTCCCCTGAGTTTCCCCCCAGTTCTCCGGCAGCTGCCGGGGCCGCAGCCGCAGCCCCAGCCCGGCCGCCGAGGCAGCGCTCGCGGTTGGGCGCCCGCGCTGGGCACCTCTGCCCGGCACCGCCCGCCGCCAGGCCCGGCCCCGGGGGCGCGGCCGCCGGTTTCCGTGTGCCCCAACAGGGCTGGGGCCTCGAGCCGCCTCCGAAAGGCTTTTGACAAAAAAAAAAAAAACAACCACCCTTGACCACCAAGGCCAGCCTCTTCCTGAAAGCCCCGAACGCTCCGATACAGGAAGTGGAAGGGAGCGGGCGCCCCAGAGCGCAGCGGCTTCCCCCTCGGCGCGCGGCGGCGCCCGCCCGCCCGGCCCTTCCCGAGGGCCAGCGCTCGCCGCATGCGGGCGCCCGGGCCACCGCGGCCCGCGCCGCGCCGCGCCTGAGCCCCTACGTCCACTGTGTGCGAGCGGCCGGCGGCATGATCCGACGGGCCGGGGCGCCCGCGCGAGAGGACCCCGCGGGGTAAGTCCGAGGCCGGAGCCCCCTCCTCCCCGGGTGTCCCCGGCTCCCGCTCCGCCGCGTCCCGCTCGCCCCACCCCACATGCCCGCCCCCGAGCGTGCCCGGAGCTCCGAGCTCCCGGAGGAGCCGCGGCCGCGGGACCCCGGTGTGTCGCGCTGAGACCGAACCCCTGGCGACGGCCAAGGCCAGACCCTCGGTCTGCACGGAAGGGGGCGTCTCTCTGACTCTGCAGGACTCGGAGACTTGGCTAAACTTCCAAGCCCAGACTTGGCTCCCTGGAAAATCAGCCGACACCTTTGGTAGCTTGGCGCGCGGGGGCAAGAAGGGCATCCCTACCTGTCAGAAAGGGGGCAGAGGGCCTGTGTGGACGTGGCCCGTCCGCGGACTTCGGTCCTGCCTGAACTTTGGATGCAAACACGGGCCGCCCCGGCCCTGCCGGCTTCCCTCACCCACCGCTGCGCCTGCCTC
The DNA here is from genome assembly GCF_021234435.1 of Artibeus jamaicensis. NCBI lineage: Eukaryota > Metazoa > Chordata > Mammalia > Chiroptera > Phyllostomidae > Artibeus > Artibeus jamaicensis. The sequence goes on along the minus strand of NW_026521831.1, from coordinate 8,634,780 downwards.
CCCGGGCGTCCACAGTCGCTGGCGTCCAACAGGGCGTGGGGTGGGGGGCCTGGGTCCTCATAACTTTGGGCGCCCGCGGCCCAACAATAACCAGCCCACCTAGACCGAGGACCCACCGGGAGCCCCTACTCCTCCGCTCCCCTGGAGGGTCCGGGGACGTTGACCTTCGGACCGGCCTTTGCCAACAAGCCTGGTTCTTGGGGAGGGACGAGGGCGCGCGCGGGCTGAGCTCTGGCTGAGCTCTGGCTGAAGGCGGCCTGCGGCATCTCCATGGAGTAGGCTCAGATTGGAGAACGTGAAGCCTAACCTGTTTGGGAACTGAGTCTCTCGCGTCTAGTTTCACCACCTCACAACCTCAGGCTTTGGAACATGGTTCTGGGCACGCTCCGCAGAAAAGGTTCCCCGGCCTCACTCAGCCCAGCGAGTGTGGGGGAAAAGCTTCAGGGGGCTGAAGAGGCTCCAGTGCGCAGGCAGATTCTTGGGAAAAACTCTTAGAACCTTTATGGGTGCCAGAGTCGATGGGCAACTCTAGGAGCACCACTCCCAGCATTTTGGTTTTAAAGTACTGGGCCTACTGTGAAGGACACTCAGCCGCGGCCTGGCCTAGCTGGGTGGCCTCAGCTCCCCGGCCCTGGGTTGTAAGCTGTGTAAAACAGGGGGGTTGGGTGGATCGTGGTCAATGCCAAATTGCGGGGGAGGGGGGCAGCTGGAGGTGACTGGCCCCCACTCTGGTGGGTGGGGTGGCTTGGAGGGGCCCTTAATACATCCAGCTCTGGTTGCCTCCCTCCCTGTCCCAACTCCCCCTTCTCCCCACCACCAGCACCGATTGCTGCCCCAGGTGCAAAATTCTGCCTGCATGCTTTCCCTTGGAAGTGACTTCTAGAAAGACAAATGCCACCCCTTGGGAGGAACTAGGGATTCCTTGGGGAAGGGGACCCCCAGGGCAAGTATCTGACACACCCGATATTGCTGGGTGGAGCTGGCAAGGAGGAGTTTCCTCAGGAGGAGAGGAAGATGAGGGGCCAGAGTCCTGACCTCTCCCACTTCCCATTTTTCCCCCAGGGGTGACTTAGCTTGACCCACTTCCTCTTTGTTCAGTACTGGCCCAGCCATTTAACCTCTCTGTGCCTCAGTTTACTGATCTATAAAATGAGAACGGGTAATGGTAAGTACCCTTTACAGTTTTGAGAATTAAATGAGATGATGCACAGAAAGAGTTTTGTGCCTCGGCCTTCAGGTAAATGCTTAACAGTTATTGTTATAACTACCATTATCATTGGTTGAATGAAACCCCTCTGTTTAACCTTGACCAAGGGACCTGGCGTTCACCTCATCTGTAAATTGGGGCTGATAATAACACCTACTCTTAGGAAGGTTATGAGGATCGGATGAGCTAAGGTTAACACAGAGCTCGGGCATTCTTAGCACAGTGCCTGGCGCGTCCTAAGTGTTAGATGAATATTGGTTTGTTGGTGACAACGCTGTATGTTTAAGGACCTTTGTGGTTGGAAGGGCCCCTGGATCATATCTCAGTTAACCTGGCACCAGTTGCAGGCATGAATCCCTTTGACAACATTCCTGCGAGGTCCTTGCTTACCTCCAGTGACGGGAGTTTGCCAGGACTGCGGCAGCCCTTCCGACAGGAGGGTAGCCTAGGAAAGGAATCCCTGAACTTGAGTTGCAGTTTACCTCCTTCTAACTTCTACCCTTCGAAACCCTGCTCTCCCCTCGAGGGCCCGCCCTTCTTGACTCTCAAGTAGCAGAAAGCGGTTGTCAGGAGCCCCAGAATGAGGATCAATCATCTATGACCCCTCAACCCCACACCACCCCAACACCTGGCCGGGTCCCCAGGCCTCAGCTGAGCTCAGCTTCCACCTGCCTTCCCAAAGCCCCTCGTCCTCAGCGGTGGGAAATGGCATTCAGACAGCTGGGGGAAGGCTTCCCACCCTCACACCCCGGGGACTAGGATGGCGTCGTTTAGGTGTTGGCCCCTGGAATAGGAGTGTGGGTGGGGATCTAGGCAACCTGAAGACAAAGGAAATGCTGACAGGCTGCCCCAGACTCTTTCCCCCCCTCCGGTCAGGGTTCTGCTGATTCGTTTGAGGTTCATTCAACAAATATCAGCTGCATTAGGTGGGGGTGGGGATCGGCATTTAACCAAGACCCTGGCCCCTTGCAGCTGATATTGGTGGGGACCCAGGGGGAGTGTTCCAAAGCAGGTGGGCACGACGTTCACTCCAAGGAGGTGGCGTTTATCGGAGGCCTGGAGGAAGTGGGGAGAGTGAGACAAGACCTGGGGGCAGGCGGCTGGCCTGTTGGGGACTGTGAGGTCAGGGGCTGGAGTGGAGTGTGGGAGATGATGACAGATGAAGGCCGGTCAGGTGGGGGAGGACCAAGGGCCGCTTTGGGGGGGTTGCGTTGCACAGAAGGGTGAGCTGATGGGGTTCGGGGCTGTACTGAGGACAGACTGCAGACACAGGGAGGGCTGCAGAGAGGCCCTCGCGGCAGTGTGGCGGCCGCGACACAGGGCGGTGGCAGGGACGGGTCGCGAGTTGGGAGGCAAGAGGCCAGAGCACAGGATGTGGGATGGATTGGCGGTGAGGCGGGAGAGACAGAGGTGAGGACTGGGGCGAGGCAGTGACAGCCCAAGGGCCAGGTGGCAAATTTTGTGCAGGGGTCACTGAGCACATGTGCTTGGAGCCTACCTACCCTTTCATAGGTTTGATAATCAAGGGCCCACTTCAGATTTCACTTGCAGAGGAATTCCACTCTTGGAAGAAATGTGGCCATCACAGACCTAATCCAGTCCCCTAATGTAACGACAAGGAAATGGAGACCCCAAAGGAGGAAGTGCCTTTCTCAAGGACTTGGGAGCCCCAGGTGGAACTGGCCCTAGGACCCTGCACTCTCGAGCCTGGGGTCTGCAAGGGGCTGCCTGAGCATGTGGCTTTCTGTGTCCTGCCTGCCACAATGTGAGGGTCCTGCTGGACCCTTGAGAGGAGCCCCTCAATAACTACAGCTGCCAAGACAGGGACTCTTCTAGGGTGGGGCCAAGCCAGGGAACAGTGATGAATTCAGAGACCCAGCTCCTAGCTCCAGCTCTGCCCACTGACCTGGGCCTCTTTGCTTTCAGCTGCTCCCAGGTGGTCCTGGCTGGCACTCAGCTGGAGGACTTACCCCCTTCTAGACCCTGAGAGAGACTCTGGCCTGCAGGATGACCAGCACTTCTGGGCCCTGAGAAGCCCCCGTGCATCCCCTGGGAAGCATGTGGAGGTGCAGAGGGTGGGGGCACAGGGTCTGTTTGGGTTGTGGGGGTCTCAGCACATTTGTTCCCAGACCCTCTCTACCTCCCCACCACTGGAAAGGCCCTGCGTGGGCCTGGGGCCCTGTTTAGTGATCGTTTCTGAGGCAGCAAGTGTTAAAGCTTAAAATGTTACGGGGACACCTGCCTTTTAATCTAGGAGATCAGGATAGCGGAACCAGAAACCAACCAGGAATGGGTGTGACATTCGCAGGAGACCCCCCTGACGCCCGGCTGCCCTCTCAGGTCTCCTGGAAGCTCCATTTCACAGGCAGGGGTCTGAGCTGTCCGGAGCCTGACTCCTCCCAGCCAGCGGCCCAGAGCGAGGGAAGGAAGGACAGATCGAGTGACAACCACGTACTCAGTCCTGCCTCTGGCAGGTCCCGATGACTCAGATTCACCCGTGAGCAAGTCCTCCTGTCGGCCCGTGTCATCCACACAGTGACAACTGAGCAGAACTGGGGGGAGGCAGTGGCGGGGGGAGGGCGGGCTTGGAGGACAGACACCCTGAGCAAAGGCTCCGAGGCGGGACAGTGCAGAGCGGTGCCCAGGTGGCAGGGCCAGGGCAGACAAGGGGAGTTCGAGGGAGGCTCGTTTCGCCTAAGAGAAACTGATGGAAAAGGGCAGGAGTAGGAGGGGGCGCCCATGGGACCCTGTCCTCAGGGCCTGGGTCACTCCAGGGCTCACGGCACCTCTGTGTCCAGAAAGAACCCCAACATGGAGGGGGTGACCTGTAACAGGCCCAGACTTTCTGTTGTCTCCTCCCCGACCTGCCCCCCATTAGGAAGTCACCTTTAGAAGGGAGTGAGGGGCCAGGAGTGACCTCGTTCCAGGCGAGTCGGCCGAGGGGCAGTTAGAGCTGCTCTGAGGGCCAGCTCTAGAACTTTCTACTGATACAACTATTACCCTGAACCTGTTGTTCACCCTACAACCCAGGGGTGTCCAAACATTGGGTCTTTTCTTTCAGATTGGGGCTAAAGACGAAGATCACAACTTTAATGACTTATCTAAACTGTTGTCCCTTCCATTCCTCCCGACCATGACCCCTATGGTATCATGGTTCTTGGTGAGAGAGACAAATGACAGCTACTCAAGGGCAGGTGCGGAACGAAGCATGTCCCCCCATGGCTCCCTGATTACCCTTAGATGCCACAGTCTCCTATTTAAAAGACCCCTCAGGGCCCCCCTGTCCTTCATACCCTACTCCAGCCCCGCACAAACCCGATGCACAGCTTCACCTCTCTGTCCTCCCTGACTCGCAAAACTGCCCAAGCCTCCCCGCTCGGCCCATGATGCTGCCGCCTCCTCCACGAAGCCTTCCATCCACCAGTTCAGAGATTTCTCCATTGTGGATACTCAGAAAGCTTTTTATTTACCGAGCAATTTTAGAGATACTAAATTATGTCCTTTTAGTTAGATTTTAAACTTCCAGGTAAAAGGAATCTGATCTGTTAATTCCGTATCTTTCTGTCCTGCAAACAGTTGGCTCTCAGTAAATGATATACTGAATGACATTTTAAAAATCGCCTCTTCACCCTGGCTGCTGTAGCTTAGTGGATTGAGCACGGGCTGTGAACCAAAGTGTCATGGTTCGATTCCCAGTCAGAGCATATGCCTGGGTTGCGGGCCAGGTCCCCAGTGGGTGCCATGTGAAAGGCAACCACACATTGATGTTTCTCTCCCTCTCTTTCTCCCTCCCTTCCCCTCTCTCTAAAAATAAAGAAATAAAATATTTTAAAAAATTTTTTTAAATCACCTGTTAGCCTTCCCTTTTATGTCCTGACGCAGCTGGACTTTTGGAGTGATTTGCAAGGAGGCCCAAACTTTGGGGTGAGGCCAGGAGGCGGCGGCCCAGGGCTGGGTGGTGAGGAGCCCAACCCCCCTTCTGCAGCAGGTGGTGATCCCCCTGAGGCCCCCACACCCCTCCCCCAGTCTGGACGAGGAGGGGATCGAGTGGAGACCCCATGAAGACCCCACTCCCAGCAGTGTTCCCCCCACCCCCCTCAGGCAGCCGAGCTCTCCTCCTCCTCCTCTGGGAGAGAGGCTGGGAAAGGTGGAGCCCACGCACAGACAGATCCCACATCGTCGGGCAGAAGCATGCAGTTAGCCGGGGGCACAGGTTCTGGGGGAGCCCTGGCTGGGTCGGCGGGTCCCGAGTGCAGGCCTGTGGTCCACTGAGCACACAGGAAAACAAGGCCGCTGTTGTGTGTGTGTGGTGTGCACATCAGCCAAGGCCGCCACACCATCTTTTCTAGGGCAGAACTGTTCTTCATTCTGAGATTAGGTCTTTTGCCATATTAAGCCTCCTTTCTTTTAGGAAATGACTGGCCAAGTCGATGGCGGCTGTCAGTTTTTCATGTCGTTTTAGCAAAATGAAAGCTTGCTGAAGGAAAGCCTGAGAAATGCTGCGCTGGCCACCGCAGCGGGTGTGCGCGTTCTGTGTCCCCTGTCCTGCCGCACCCTGTCCTGCCCCCTGCTGGCAGCGCCAGTGTCGGCCTGATGGTGTTGTCTGTGTGGGGACTTACATGCGGTAGGACGTGGGGGGCTGGAGGATATCTGTAGCGTCCCTTCTGGTGATTTGCGATTGGACCCTGGGAAGCAAGTCCCTTCCTCTCTGGGCCTCAATGTCCCTGTTCCAATGGACTCAGTGATGTCTCAGGTCCCTGCTTGGCCTGACACCAGTGATGCCCAGAATCAGTGGCCAGCAGGCTGGTACCCCAGGGCAGCAGGAGTTCACGAGCTTGAAGCGCCACTTGGAGATGAGTCTGCCTTCTTCCTTCAGCCTATGGAACAGTCTAGAATGTGCAGGCACACTTCGTAAGCAGCAAAGACCCAGAAAGCAGACGTCTGCCACATCACCCTGACCAGTGCCTGGAAGGAAATGGTTTTTTTTCAACCCTGAGGGTGTATTTTGAGAAGCTAGTTTTGAAAACCAGTGCATTGGTTTGGGGACCCACTTCGGGGAGAGGCTCCGCCTTCCTGGTAGAACTGGCTGCCTGGGGGCGAGTAGAAAGGTGGGGTCAGAGTGACCAGATCTTCAGGGGCCCCTCCTCTGCCGTTTAGTGCAGGAGCTGCGGGGAGTGGAGGGGACATCAGGCAGCCTCGTGCTGTGGGACTCCGGGCTCCAGGGCTGTGAGGGCTTTCAAGGGACAAGTTCGGAGGGAGGGCCCTGCATGGAAGGGAAGGGGCTCCTTGCCAGGCAGGGCAGGCCAGGGTCTTCCCAGAGCACCCCCAGTGCTGCCCCAAGGTAGCCAGCTGTCCCTGTGCTGGTGGGGTCAGCCAGTGACACTGTGCACTTCCGCTATCCCCCCTCCACACACACGTCACACACTAAAACCAGTCCCTTCCCTCCTGCTTTGAAGGAGAAGAAAGAAGCAGGTGGACACAGAGGAGCCCTTTCCTCCGCCTGGGAATTCACACACCAGTGGGGAGGACCCTACTGACTCCACACCTGTGAGGCTGCCAGCCTCGGGCCTTTGATAGAAGAGTCTGGAAGCCACCTTCGTGGCCTCTGCCCCCGGCTCTCCTGCCTGCCAGGAAGGCCCCTGTGCAGCCTCAAGGGCGTCTCCTCTCCACAGGGGTGGAGCTTGGAGGAGGCCCCCCAGTGGCTGAAACCACTCAGGCAGTCGGGAGCTTCCAAAGGGGCAGCCAAGCCCCTCACCCCACTCTGGCCGGTAATTCCTGGGGTGCCTCAACCAGTGCATGTTTGAACAGCACACCCGCCCGCCACGAGCTGCCGGTTCCCTGTTAGGAGCGGCTGTGGTCAAGGCCTGTAGCCACTGTGCACACAGTGACAGCAGCACACTCAGGCCACATCCTCCAGGGTGACAGCACCAGCGGAGGGCCAGGCCCCTGCGTCCTCCATCCTCTGGCCAGGCAGGAGAGCCCCCCGGAACCTGCTGCACCCACATCCTGGAGCTCAGGAGAGGGAGGCCAGGGCGGGCACCTTTGATGAGGTGTGTGAGGGGCTGCCCTACGGGGCTTCCTGCAGGATACTCCCCCCACCCCGCCATCTGCCGTGAAGATGGCCCATTTCCTCGCTGACTCTGGGGTCTTTATCAAGGCCAAGGATTTTTTATTCCTTAGGTAAGAGATAGGACTTCAAATACCAGACACCAGCCCAGCTCCTCGACCAATATTCAGTACAAGGTGTCAGGGCCGAACAAAGACACTGAGGTCTGGGGACAGAAGGGGGCAGCGGGTGGACGGGAGCCCAGGAGAAGGAGAGTGGTCTGCGAAGGCAGCAGGGAAGCCCTCCTGCACAGGCTTTCCCCGGGGTGAAATTGTTCCCAGGCCAGTCATCCACCCTCAGGGACAAAAGAAATAAAGGGCTTTGCACTTGAAACCGACAGTCTGGCAGTCCCTGGCTATGGGCGTAGCCTCGTGGAGGAATCGGTGGGGCTCCCTTTGCCCCGCCTCCACGTCCCCAGCTTCCTTGATCTCAGTCAGTGTCAGAGATTGATACTGCAGCTTCCTCTTGGGAAGTTGCACTTCAAAGTGGGGACTTGGCTGTCTCTTTATGGCAACTGATGACAGCATTTATTATGCTCGCTTCTGCCTGTTCTTGACATTTTTGACAGAGCATTCATCTAAAATATATCCAGAGGTTCTTTTCTCAGCTAATGGCTTTCTCATCCATCCTCACCCACCGATGCATACGTGCACCTACCCGTCTATCCATGCACTCCTCCCTCCATTCCCTTCTTCCTCCCTCTCTTTCTGCCATCCACCCAGCCACCTAACCATTTAGCCACCCGACCATCCAGCCACTGAACATGTTTTGAACATAACAGCACTTTCCAGTTTATCTACTAGGGAAAGTAAGAGACACGTGCGCACAGTTAAAGCACAGGGCACTATGTAAGAACGTGCGGAGGCCCTGTTATACTTAGCTGTGCCGAGCAGGGGAGACTCCCTGGCAGAGGCGGCCTCTGGATTTGGTCTTGAACGATGGGCAGGATGTTAACAGCTGAAGTCAGGCATTTGCAAAGAAAGGAATCCCAGCTAGGAGAAAAACACAAAGTGGACAAGTGGGGAAGCTCAAGTTGTGTGTGGGAGCCCTGAAGAGCCGGCTTTGGGGACAGGGAGGGGGTTCTGTGTGATGGGACTGTGTGAATCAGCGCTGGGGCCCGCTGGGCTACAGGTGGGAGAGCTTGGGTCGTCCCCGTGATGGCAAGACCACGGGCCTGCTCGCCCACTCAGAGCTGGGCAGCCCTGGCCAAGTCATTGTACCTGCACCTGCCAGGCCACCTTCCTCCTTCTCCTCCTCTGCCCAGTGGACCCACCATTCCTGCCTCACAAGGTTGTTGCCATGGTTACAGGAGAGGACGGTTGTAACCATTCAGGCTGTGAGACCAATGCAGAGCTGTTACCTGTGTGTGTATGGGATGCATGTGTTGCCTGTGTGTGTATGTGTTGATTTAAAAACAACATTATATGCTTGATGAAGTTTACATACAGACCCACAAAAACTGAAATTTAAAGCATTGAACACATTAATCTCCTTGAGGCTACGCCTGGTCCGAGTGCATGTTACTTAATTTCGATCATTTTATGCACAGTTTTGATCTGTGGGTGTGTTACTTTGTGTCCCTCTCTTTCCACCAAGTGCTATTTCTTACACACACATCTGCCTGTCGTGCTGCGGAGACAGGGCACCTGCCTCCGTCTTTGGTGGTCTCCTCCTGTTCTGATCTTTTCGTGGCTGCAGTTGGCATAGAAACCTGTCGCTTCTTTTCAAGTCCCCTCAGTTTGGAAAGAAGCCCCTAAAAACTTACGTAGGTCTAGGGTGTGGGGCTATTTCCTTGAGATCTATCACCGTCACAGAGTATTTCAGTTCAAGGGTGAAGCGGAGCCTGCTGGCTGGCCCTGAATTTCAGGCCGGTGTACATTTTAGCCGAACACGTCCTGATTTCCATGTGATTGAGTTCAAGACAGTGAGGTCTAAGTGGGAAGTGCAGTTTTCTTGGAGTTGTCCTGAAAGAGAAGGGGCATATGTTTCTCTTCCTTCCTCTTTCCTGTTGTGCGGAATGAAGATGTGATAGCTAGAGTTAAAGCAGCCATCCTGGACTCTGAGGTGAACTTGAAAACTGAAGGTATGTAGGGTTCAAGACATGTTAGAACATCATCCCAGCCCTGGGCTACTTATTCAGGCTTCTACATGAGAGAGGAATGCGTAACTACCTTATCTATCCCTCTCATTTTAGATTTTCTGTTACAGATTGAACCCTGTCTAACACAGAAAGTTTCTATCCCTCGTCACACAGCACCAGATTATATGCCGGAAATCCAAAGGCTGCTTGTCACGGCCACCTGCCAGTCTCCCTCCCGTGGAGGGAGAAGAGGAGGCGAGAAGAGAAGCACCTCTGTGTTGACTTAGGCTCTTACTTCAAGGACTAGCCTACATACGTTTCCGTTTATGTTGGGTGTCTGTGAGCTTTAGATTTCACTAGAAGCTTCAGTCTAGTTATTTTGGTTTGAGTTCTTCTTTTTTAAGATTTTATTCATTTATTTTTAGAGGGGAAGGGAGAGAGAGAGAGAGGGAGAGAAGCATCAATGTGTGTGGTTACCTCTTGCACACCCCCCACTGGGGACCTGGCCCAAAACCCAGGCATGTGCTCTGACTGGGAATTGAACATGTGCCCCTTTTGTTCCCAGGCCAACACTCAATCCACTGAGCCACACCAGCCAGGGCTGGTTCAAGTTCTGATTCCCAAACTTGGTGCTCTGACAGGGCTAAATATTGCTGAGCATAACTCTCGTGTCTCTTCCCTCAGCCTCAGTTTCCCCCTGCGTCACCCCTCCCCGTGCTCCCGTGCTCCATCTGAGGTCAGATCTCCCGCCACAGCAGCGCAGGAAAGGCCAGGACCCAATCTGAACAGCGTGTCCTTGCTGGCTGCCACCAGGCGTTCATTCATTCATTCATTCATTGTCTCTCTATCAAGCATACACTGGGCGCCATGCTGGGTTTGAGCTGACCACTGGCCACTGGCGGGTCTTGACTGGTCAGCTCATCTCTCTGCCTGGCCTTGGGAAAGGCTTGTCCCGAAGTGGCCAGAGCTTGACTTTCCCTTCCCAGGGATGGTGCAGGCTCCCTTGGCACCTGTGAGGGCCTGCTCTGCCCTGTCCTTCCACAGCCAGGGATCGGCCTTGCGCATGGGGCCACCTCCGGCTGCATCTGAGAGGCCCCAGGTGTGACCAGGGATTGAGCAGGGTGGCCCGTCTTGGGAGGCTGGGCGAGTGCCCCTTGAAGTGCTTTGAAAGACAGCCGAGGGTCTTCTTTCCCCATCCCTGGCTCTAGCATTATCAGGCGTCAAACTCAGTGATGCCCTGGAGACCCTATAATCCAGGACCTGCTGACGGATGAGTCTGTGGCTCACAGAGGGGGAGGGCTTGCCCCGAAGTCACTTCAAGGCTGGACCCAGGTTCTCTCCAAGGCTCTGTGCAGACAACTCTGTGCACTCCATTGTGTGGGGCACCGGAGATGGGGTGGGCGGGCGCATCACCTTCACTGGCCGCCTCTCCCTTCAGCCTCTGGAAAGTGCCCAGCTCTTTCCCCGCTCAGGGGCTAAGCACATGCCCCCCATCCACCTCCTGCAAAAAGTCTTCCAGACTGTCGAGCCTCAGAGGGCTGACGTAAGAGGGCTGTTGCATGCAGCTGTGCAGGTTGTTCACTGCGCAAAGGCACCTGGCTGGGAGAGAAACCAGCGGAGCTCAAACTTCACTCTCCTGCCCAGCTTGTGCAATGTCAGGTGGAGGGGGCGGAGGGGGTCACAGGCCTCCACAGGGAGCAAGGGCGGCAGAGGCTTCAGCTCTGTAGCCTGAGGCTGTGAGGATTGAGACAGGTTTGTTCCTCCATTTTTAAAGCCGAGTTATGTATTGGTTTCTGCAGGGGCCGCTGAAACAAAGTAGCACAAACTGGGAGACTTGTACAACAGAGATTTATTCTCTCCCACTCCTGGAGGCCAGAAGTCCCAAGTTAGGTTGGCTGCAGGGCCATGGTCTCTGTGATTCTCGGTAGAAGCCTTCCTTGCCTCCTCCCAGCTTCTGGTGGGCCCAGAAAATCCCTGGGGTCCCTTGTCTCGCATCTGCATCACTCCAGCCTCTGCCTGCATTGTCACACGGCCATCTTCTCGCTGTGTGTCTGTCTCTTTGTTTCTTCTCTTCTTATAGGGACACCAGTCATATTGGATTCGGGCCCATCCTCCTTCAGCCTGACCGCATCTTAACTAGTTACATCTGCCGTGACCCGGTTTCCAAATAAGGTCGCCCTCGGAGGTCCTGAGGGTTGAGCCTTCAACCTATCCTTTAGGGAGATCCAGTACAACCCAGGACAAGCTGAGCCTTACATCCCATGAAATTCACCCCTTTGTCCATTTCTACACATTTTGGCAACGTTGACAGTTGTGTAACCACCACCACAGTCAAGATACAGCACAGTTCCTTCCCCTCCGAAACCCTCCCGCCCCTCCAAGCCTGGAGGTCGCCCCTTTCTTCTTTGCCCCCAAGTCCCATCTTTGAGAAAGCCACTCGGACGCTGCCTTGTGAGCCTCTCTCCCTTCACCTCGCTGGACGCGCTGGGGACCCGTCCACGTGGTGCGTCTCAGTGTCTCGTTCCTTTGTTGTTGAGAGCACCTCCCTGGGGGGACACGTCCTGGCGTGCTTGTCCATTCAGCCACTGTGGCACATTCGGGCTGTTCCCCGTCTTTGGCAATCACCCCTGCAGACAGAGCCGCGGTGCACATTTGTGTGGAGGGTGCGGGTTTTTGCGTGAGGAGCCACGTGGGCTGGCTCACGTTCAAGTTGCCGTGTGAAGGGCCTGGGGCCGGGGAGCATGTAGGGAAACCAGAGGAGGCCACTGCAGGGGTCCGGTGAGCAGTGACAGTGGCCTGGACCAGGGTCCCTGCAGCGGGGATGGCAACATGCAGGCCCCCCGGGTGTATCTAGGAGGCAGAGTGGGGAGAGCCTGGTGCTGGCTTGGGTGGGCACCGTGGTGCCAGGGAGGCCACCTTTATTGTGCCCCGTAGCCCTCCCTCGCTCCCCAGGGGAGGGCGGCCACTGTGGCTCAGCCTGGCCATGCGGACGTGTGGGCTTTGAGAGGTGGGACAGGACAGCACAGTGGTTAGGGGAGTGGGCCCTGTGTCAGTCAGACTGTCAGGGTTCACATTCCACTCTGTGCCTCAGTTTTCTCACCTGTAAAATGGGGATGCTACTACTTCCTAATCCATTGAGCTATTGTTGTATTGCCTGAGTTGATCCATGTAAGGAGCTTGAACAGACTCGGACTCGGTCTAGATGTTTAAGGAAAGTGGTCGTGGCCCCCCCACTCCCCACCCTGCCGTCCACACCCCTTGCCCCTTCAGCAGGGAGCCGGTGTGCAGTGCCTGTGGCGGCCTGGGGGGCTGTGGACGGCATCTACACATGCGCCCCCCTCCTTTCCCAGGTCAGCCCTGAGCTGCTGTGAGACCCTGAGCTGGCTCCGCGCCGTGATCATGGCTCCCTCTGCTCGCCCAGGGCAGAGGTGCAGAGCCCCACTGTGTGCAGAGCCGCACTGTGTGCCAGGCTCTGCACAAACCACATGTGGCACAGCGTCCCCCCTGCCCCGCAGTGGGCTCTTCATAAAGACTTGTGAGTGTGTGACCCACTCATGACACGGGAAGGGGAGCACCTCCCGGGACACCCCCAGGTCTCAGGGGAACAGAGGCTCCCCCGACCTGCCACAGATACAGTCCTCCGTTTTCCTGACCAAATACACGCTCCGCCCTGGACAGGAACTGACCACGGTGGCAGCCAGGCAGCCTCCACAGCTGGTGCCCGGCCTGGACCACGGTGGGAGGTGTGGTGGGTCCAAGTTCAGATGCCACGGCAGATGCAGCAGCCCCCAGTGTCCGATGGAGAGTCCACTCTGAGACCAGGGTGCACGTCTCCGTGGGGCATGCCAGGGGCCAGCCTAACGCAGGGACATTTCCAGTCTGCCCTCATTACCTACAGATCCGGTGTTTGTAAACTTGCCCGCTCGCCGAAATGCGTTTGCCGCCCCAAAGCTGTGGTGCCTGGGCATCGCTGGCCGGCGTGGCACAGCCGCCCCGAGGCCTCAAGAAGGTGGTGCCCGCCCTCCTCCTTGCTGTTCTCATACTTCAGACAAGTGCCACGTTTTCACACTTTGATGCCTTCTGTTGACGGTTCCACTATTTAAAATGTCCCCCACGCTTCGTGCTGAAATGCTGGCTGGTGTTTCGAAAGGCAGGACACTCAGGCTGGGCCTCACGAGAAAGGGCGTGTTAGACGAGCTTCATTCCCCACGAGTCCTGTGCGCTGTTGGCCGGGAGTCCAGTGGGAGTGAAGCAATGATGTGTGTTGAATCGGGCGCCTGTAAACAGAAGCACATGTGAAGCAAGGTTATGTATGGATCAGTTGACAAACACGCTGTGGCCAGAGGTTCGCAGGAACCTGCCCCTGTGTCCCCTCCCCTGGGCACGATAGTTCAGGATTCGCCAACTTGGCGGTCACAGTGACTTTACAGAACAGAACTGCCCCCAGATCCTGAGAGGCTGTATCCACCTTGTGGAGACAAATTGTCGCCACGGCTCCCCTCTGTGCTGTCTGCATGTCCGCCACCAGCTGTTCGTTGCCCTGGGTCACCAAGTACCTGTCTTATGTATGGTCTCTTTAAAAACTGCCCATGTCCTTGGAACGTGTGCTGTCCCTCCACCCCCTCACCTGGTCCCTTGTCCCCTCCAGTGAAATCTGAGCTTTAGAAAGAACAGTGCCCAAGGAGAGGAGCGGCCAGTGCCAATATTCATATCCTGTGACTCTAATAGAGGAATCTCTGTCTAATAGAAGAATCAATTAAGGCAAACAAAAAAGTGCAGATTCTTGGCATTCATAGATTGGACATTTATAATGGCAGAGATTTTGTCTCGAGGGTTACTTCAGGGGCCGTTGCCAAGAGCTTTCTGTTATTGTCACAGCCCGCGAGGCTGGGGTTATAGGGCCCAATTTATAGGCAAGGAAACTGAGGCACAGTGAGGGACTCGATCGGAGCCCCCTGCAATCCATGGCAGATCCAGGGCCCGAATCCAGGTCGGCGTGAGTCTGGCACCTCTGTCCCGAGCCCCAGAAGGCCCTGCGGCCCTGCCCTGCATCCCAAGGAGATGCAGCTGGGGTCTTCCTCACCCCCTCTCTCCCGCAGCCCCTGAGCCCCACCCAGAGGGTGACCCTCCAGCCCCATCCCTGAGTTGGCTGGATGGACGGACCAGGTGAGTAACTAGAGAAGTGCAGAAAGGTCTACTGGCCCCATCCACCAGTGTCCCCAAGCCCCACCCACTGTCCCCTATCCCTGGAGTGGCTGGGTGGGATGGACTGTGCCTGCCACGCCTCAGCACCGCTCCTTACAGCTCCTTAGTCTCCCCCACTTCAATGCCCCACAACGGCACCCACAGTTCATGAGCCAGTGTCCTTGATTCCTCCAGCCTCCTGCTCTTGAAAAGTCACCACCAGTGGCTTTCCTGTGCTGGGGCCTGAGGGGCTGTACCTGCTAGAAAGGGTGATGGGGGTTGGGGACAGACAAGACACCAGGGAACAAAACCCTGAAAGGGGTGCCGCCCCACCACTGGGGTGCCTGCCGGGGACGGGCGCCCATTTCATTCCTCAAGATGAGCCTGGACCCAGGAGGTGGCTGCTGCCGAGCGGCGTCAAGACCGGGCTGTGCACGTGACAGCTCCCCCCCCAGGAGAGGAAATGTGGTCACCACAACTGCTGGGTGGGTGGCAGGCTGACTCAGTGTCACCAGGGGTGGAAGGAGTGTGACGCTGTAGCAGTTTCCTGCGAGGTACGAGTGGGGGCCTGGGGGCCCCCGAGCCCTGGGCTGGGTCCGTGCCAGACCCCCTCCTCTAGTTTAGAAATGGGGGCTCACTTTGTCAAAGCACATCCCCCCACACTGTGGTCACGCGTCACCCTTCCAGCAAGCCTCTGAAGTAGTGGGCTGTGAGTATCCTCTCACTCACTTCCCTGCCCAGAGAGGGAGGGAGACTTGCCCGAGGGTGCCCAGCGTGCCGCTTGAGGCACAGGCCAGAATAGACCGTGGCTCCCTGTCCAGGGCAAAGCACTTTCTGCACCACTCAGAGCTGTCCAGGGTGAGTGGTGTCCGCCGCAGCTGTGTATCGAGCCATCACGGGGCTCCCAGGGCGGCAGTTGCTCTGGGGTCTGTGCACTTCTCCGTCCCATCTCACAGCCACTGGCAGGCCAGGGTCAGGGTGGGACGCAGTCAGGCCCCCACCACCCCCAGGGCAGGGAGGAGACCCCTGAGCAGAGACCTGGCAGGAGGGACCCCCAGAGGGCACAGAGGCGCCCTGCGTCCCCTTCTGGGGTGAGTCATGTCCACTGTGGGCCAGCTGCTGCCCCTGCATGTCTCCCTCCTCAGCCCAGGGTCAGGTGCCGGGAGAGAGCCATGATCTCCTTCCCTTTTCCCCCAGATGATGGGGAACCTCTGAGTAAGCAGCAGGCAGGGCCGGAGGCCGGGGTCACGGTGGGACTTGTGGGCTGCCACGTGTGGTGGGGGCTCCTCGCGGGAGGGACGCCAGCAGGGCCCAAGGACATGCCTCCCCAGAGCTGTTGGAGCAGCTCGTTTTGTGAGCCCGGCCCGTCCCTGGGGAGGGGAAGGCAGCAGAAGGAAGTGGGCAGGGGCTCTGGTCCGCGAAGGGGCGAGCCTCGCGGGGAGGAGGGCGGGGTGGGGTGGTGTACAAAAGGCGGACCCAAAGAGGGCCTGGCCCGCAGCCGGCCTCACGGGGCAGCTCCTCAGAGAAGGGCCCTTACCTGCAGGCCGGAGGGTCGGGCGGACTCTCCTCTCCTGAAGAACTTTCCGAATCGGCTAATGGCTAATGCAAGTAACACTCGGCACGCATCTAGCTGTCTTTAGTATCTTTTCTCTTTCTTCCTCATTAAAAACAAATCCCCCCATAGGACATGAATTCACACACCGAGAAGATTTAAACATTAGTAAAGTCTACACCTGCGTTGTCCAGTACACAGCCACTGGCCACGTGGAGCTGTTTCATAAGTTAAATTAAGTAAAATGAAGTCACAGCTGCACTAGCCGTATTTCAAGTGCTCCATAGCCACAGGCAGCCCAGGGGCCCCGTGGGGCAGTGAGGACAGAGAACATTCCATCATCACAGGCAGTTCTTTTGCATAGCACAGGCCAGCACTAGATCATAAACTGAGAAACCCTACCAGCTGAAAAAGAACTTCTGGAATGCGCCGGGTTCCTTTGTTTTATGTATCTGCGTACATCTGGGTTTCCCCTTTTCCCTATACACACTGCCATCTGACCCGCAGGGCTGCTGGGCTTCTGGGCACTGATACTTCCCGTTTTTTCCCAGATGAGGAAACTGAGGCCCAGAGAAGATTAATGGGCCCCAGGTAAGGGGAGCATTGGAACAGGTTTGTTCCTGAGGGACAGAGGTCCATCACCCTGGTTTGTCTGGGGTGGCTGAGGTGCAGCCAGGTGGAGCTACCCTGATCTTGTCACGTTCCAGCACTTCCGCTCGGTCGTGCGTGAGAGAGACCCAGGCGAGCAAGCCGATCCCCGGGAGGACCGGCTCCTGGGCATCCATTCCTCCGTGTTCGCCATTTCCCCTGACATGTTCCCCCATCACTTCTGGTTTCCATAATAAGTCACACTCTGTAAAAATTCGGAATGTACAGAAGTGTGAAGAAGGAGCGGGAAGTCGCGTAACCTCAGGATTAACAGCCGCCACCGTGGGCTCCTGGTTTTCATTCCAGAGCCCCGCTCCCTCCCGCCTCCGGACGCCTCTTGGCCGTGCGGATGCCTTCTGTGCACAGCACCGGTTCCAGCCCCTTGCCCACCCTTCTACTTGTCCTGCCTTCTCCTTGCCGGTGTCCAGAAGTTGCCTGTGCCACTTGGGTGCCCTTTGGTGGTCGTGCGTGTTACAAATATCTTCTCCCGCTCAGGGCTGCACTTTTAGCCCCCCCCCCCCCACGGTGTCTTAGTGAACCACAGTCTTCACGTCAGTGTGGCCAAACTCACCAGTCTTCTGTTAGCAGGTGTGTGCGGGTGCGTGTAAGTGTGCCGTTTAAGATCATGAACATAGTCTCCGTTTTCTTCCAGGAGATTTTTTGTTTTGTTTTCCACACTGAGGTCAGGACAGAGTCTTCTTGGAACTGAGTTGCGTAGAAGCTGTGAGGGAGTCGAGTTTCTTTTTCCCCCGCCGTGGATACCCGGTTGTCTCAGCACATTTTGTTGCAAAGCCTGTCCACTCCTCAGCGTTCTGCTGTGGTCATGAGCACATCAAGTGACCGTGCTGTGTGGGGGGTTATCCCCGGGCCAGCCGCGTCCGCTGCCCTGGGTCTCTGTCCCAGCACCCCTCCCACACTGTGGTAATCACTGCACCTTTGCACTGACCCTTGGATTCAGGGTGGGAGGGCTCTGATTCTGCAGGTCAGTTCTTGTAGCGTTCACGTTGCGGCGATATTGACCTTCCCCTCCGTGGACACGAGCAGCCTTCCATCTCTGTGGTCTCATGCTGTGTGTTTGTCATGTTAAATCTTACATCATAAGCAGGCGTCTGGAGGGATCTGGCAGAGTGGTTAAGAGCATTGGACGAGAGACTCAGACAGCCAGGGTTCAGATCCCAGCTCTGTCAGTTACTGATGTCACAGCTTTGGTGAGGCACTTAGCTTCTCTGGGTCTCAGTCTTCCCGTCTGTAAAAGGGGAACGATAACCAGAGACACAGCGTTGTTTTAAAGGATTGACTTGAGATGACTATGTGTAAAACAGAGCAACGCCCCGCACTCAGAAGTCTCTGGAAACATCGTTAATTTGTTTTTGAGCAGGTACTACATTCCCAGGATTCATAATAAAAATATAATTGTTAAAAGGACGTGCAGCGAAGCCGTCTTCCCGCCCGTGCGCCCTGTGTGCTTGCCCCCACGCCTGCCCCACTGGTTACTGGATCCTTGCGACTTCTTTCAGGGTTGTTTGCGCAGATGCTAATCAGGACTCCGTGCGCCTGTGAGGGAGCAGAGTGTGCACCTGCTGCTCTGTGCTCTCCTCGCCTAACCACCCGCCCTGGGAACCCCCCCACAGCAGTGCCCGGAGACCTCCTCCTCCTTTACTTCAGCGGTTGCGCAGTATCCGCTGATTTGCCCGGTCCCTTTGTGGCGTACAGTTAAGACGGTTTCCAGCCTCCGCTCCCCTCAGACAAGGCTCCGGTGGCTCCTGCGAGCCGCCCCTCTGTGCCTCGTGTTGACAGGTGCGGCCCCTTCCTTACTGGGGGTCCATTCTCCCAGCATCTGTATCAGATCGGATATCTAAGACCGCCGTCTCTGTAGTCCAGAAAGAGTTAAATGTTTCCAGTTTCATACGTGTTTCCAGTTTCCAAATGTTTCCAAGCCTGTCATTTCCTGAACCACTCAACCACTGATAATATGTCACTGAACCCCTGTGTTGTGCTAGGCGGGGCACAGAACGGTAACCCACCGGCACTGGGACAAGGAGTTCGGGGAGCAGGCGGGCATGTGAGCAGCACTGCTGTTCACCGTTGGATTGTTTCCAGTTTGGGGCGGCCGTAGGTCACATTGCAGTGAACATCCTTGTCTGTTAACTTTATTTGCATTTTTAACATATCTCTTTGAGACAGAGTCTAGAAGGGCAATGACCTGCAATGTGCAATGTTAGCCAAAACAAGAAGGCAGGGCTCCCTAGTTCCGCTGGCACAGAACTCAGCTCAGTTCCATGTGTGAAATCCCCTGAGCGAGAACCTTTCTTTTTCAAGGTCCAAATTGTTTTCATTGTTTTTTGAGTGGGCGGTACAGTCACGTGGCTCCAATTCAAACGTACAAAAGGGTGTGCAGTGTGATGCCCCACACCAGCCCCGCCTCGCAGCCCTCAGTCCCCCACGCCCCAGAGGCACCCTTTGGTGTCTCTCCCTGTCTCTGGGCAGACGTGGCCTCAGGTCATCTCAGCACACGTATCACATCTAAGCACGGGGCCTGCTCATTGTCTGTGCTGACTGTGTCTGTCCTCATGTCCCCGCTGCCTCCAGCTGCAGTCCCAGCCAGGAAACTGGTCCCCTGAATCCCATGTTCTCCAGTAACTGACTCCACGCTCAGTGACGTTTCTAAGTTTGTTTTTTGTGGGAGGGAGGGGAGCGTTAGCTACTCTTTCACTCTGTATAACTATTACTGTAATGATTATTATGATAAGTCTAAGGTGGCGTCTGGCCCATAGTATATGCTCAGTAAAACTTGTGGGTGAGTGGATGCACGATAACATCCTTGAATGTCCACTCTATGCCGGGCACTATCCTGAGCTCTTTACAGCAATCCTGTAAGGTAGTAATACTCCTATTTCCCATTTCAAATATGGGAAAATTAAGGCAAAGAGAGGGTTAGTCACTTGCCAAGGCAGCTGAGCTGGGGATCTAACCCAGGCTGTCTGGTTCCCAAACCCACACTTAAACTTCCCAGTCAACACAGCCTCGCCATCACCCAAGGCCTGATCTCCCACAGCACTCAGGGAGTGGACAGCCCCGTCCTAGCACTGGCGTTGGGCGGAGGGTCAGCACTGTGGGCAGGCTGAGTCGGCCTCGAGGGGCTGGCTGGGACAGGGAAAGGGGCTGGGACCTGGGAACCAGAGAAGGTTCCAGAGGGAGGGTGGAGGAGCTCCACCCAGGAGCCCAGGAGGCTGTGGGTGTCTGAGCTCTGAAGAGCGCAGGGCAGCCAGGGCCAGAGGCCCGGCAGAGAGAGGCCGTGAGACAGCAGCCAGAGCTTGGGGGCCAGCCTGACACAGTGGGGGCAGCCACCGAAGGGCCCGCAGCACTGAAGCTGGTGCCCCCATGGGCTCTGCAGGAACCTGACGAGGCTCAGTGTGGGCAGGCAGAACCCCTAGGGGCCAGCAGAGCGCCCAACAGTCAGCCAAGGCAGGGCCGGGAGCCGGGCAGTGCCCGCCACACGCTGTGCAGCACAGGCCTGCAGCACGTACACACAGGTGTGGAAACTCTGAAGGCTTTGACCCGCTCGACCCCTTGATGTGGGCTGTGACGTGCAAGCTGAGACAGCCTGACCTGCTCTCGGCACTTCCGGGGTCCGGAAGACCTGCTGAAGCCGACTTCCCCTCCAGAGGCTGTGGGCTGGGGCCCACACAGCTGAGTCCCAGGTTCCCCAGGCCCACACACCCAGGGTCGGAGGCCTCAAGCTGCCCTCTGTGTACCCCCTCGTTACAGAAGGCCTTCTGCTTTCTGTGTGAGGAGTAACCCAGGGACCTTTGTCACAGCAGGAGCTCCCACCACTGTCTTTAGAGCCCCGAGTACCTGTGGGGGTCCACCAGGTCCACGTGCAGGTATTCAGCCTCTGGAACTGGGCTGGGGGCATTGGCCACAAGTTTGCACATTATATGTGTGATAGAGTCTGATTCTGAAACTGGCATCCCCGCTGGCCGCCATGGTCAGCCTGCGAGCTGGTTTTCTGGTCCTGAGTCCACCCAAGGCTGGGCCAGAGGTAGAAGCCAGCAGCAGCTGTGGCTCAGCTTCCACATGTCCAGGAAAAAAGCATGCGGCAGAGAGGAAGCCACTGAGAAGCTGGCCTGGCCGCCTGCCCTCTCTCGGCTGTCCACCAGGGCAAAGCCAGACTGGCTTAGAAGAAAAGCCTTCAGGTGGCACCTAGCCAGGGGTCCTCTGAGTCACAGAGTCATGGGAATCGCTGCACCGGAAGGACCCTTCGTCCTTGATCTGAACCCCACTCAGGAAATGCACAGCCCAGCTGCCACCGCTCTCTGTTACAGAGCCCCTGGCAGACAGACCTGGCCAGCAAATCTGAACACTCTTTCTCTGACCAGCCTTCAGCAGGACAGTCTGGGCAGCAGGACAGTCAGCCGGGTTCGCATGGAAATGCCACCTGCTTGCCATCCCAGATCTCGCCCAACCTTCTCATTTTACTGACAAGCCCCCTGGACCTCGAGAGGGGAAGTGAGTTGCCCAAGGGCACACAGCGAACAGCAGAACCAGACTGTGCTCTCTGGCATCTGAGCTCAGTGCCATTTCCTCTAGGTCACACCCATGTCCTGGGGATACGGCATTTGTCACGTCATGACTCATCTTACAAACTCTTACCTCCCTTCGTTTCCACAGTGGAATCCCCCGGAATCCAACAACTGCGTACCGGGGTGGCAGAGAGGACCCCGTTAGGTGAGCAAGGCAGCCCTGAAACCCCAGTGGTGCGCTGCAGCCGGAAGGCTCATAAGGACCCGCAGGGCACATTCAGGGATTTGCGAGCTGGTCTTAGACAGCCTCACATGGGCAGTGGTGGGAGTGCCGACGCCATGGAGACAGGCAGTGACTGCCCGTCAGGACTATGTGTTTCGGGTCCTGAACGAGTGCTTTCCTGCGCACCACTGATCCAACTCAGACGCCTCTGCTGGTCTTTGGGTGTGTGCGCTCGCCCTCCACACGTTCCCAGATCTTCCTCCCTCGCCAGTGCGACCCACTTCCCTGACGTCTGGAGCCGGGGTTCCCTCCAAGAACTGTCCCTGGGCCTCCAGCTCATCTTGTAGTTAGCACTTGTTAGGTGGCAGCTACAGCTGCATTCTTTCCTACACTGTTCCCTTTGATCCCCACATGGCCTTTGAGGTAGGTGGCATTGTCTTCCCGTTTACAGAGCGGGAGACTGAGGCACAGAGGGGTGGAGTGGTGAGCCGTTGTTCATCACCCCCCACCGGGCCTCAAGAGTCCCCCAGCCCCTGGTGCTGGTGGCTGCTGCTGTGTATCTCTGCCAGCATCTTCACCGGCAGTCAGGGACTCTGGGGTGTCCTTCCATCTGGCAGCAGCCGCTGCTCCTGGCCCAGGTCCTGTGGCTGCCACGGGGCACAAAAATGGCCCGGTGACTGGCTTCTGCTCTGCCTGCCTTTGTGGCAGCCAGCAGAGGGTTTCTCACGAAATCTCCCAGAGCCTGGGTCTGTGGGATAGACTCTTCCGACTGCCTTCCAACCCTGGCCTTCAGGCTCCAGAACTGACTTTAACCCACCAAGAGAAAAGAGCTGGAGTCGTCCCCGGGAAGTTAACAAGCTCAGGGGCCTGGAGACCCCTCCCCCTCCCATCTCGCAGTTCATGACGCGCTCTGGAGCCCAGGTTGGAAGGTGTGCGCCTGTGGGTGTTTCATTTTGTTCCTTAATTAAATATTTCTAGCATAGAGAAATCCAGGGAAAAA
Organism: Artibeus jamaicensis; assembly: GCF_021234435.1. NCBI lineage: Eukaryota > Metazoa > Chordata > Mammalia > Chiroptera > Phyllostomidae > Artibeus > Artibeus jamaicensis. Next base: position 8,612,257 of record NW_026521831.1, on the reverse strand, counting down.
CATAAGAACCCCTGAGTTCCCATAATTCAGCTTTGTTAAATCCTGTCTTTTGCCGAATTGCCTCGGATCTTTTAAAAATAAATAAATCTTTATAGAACCGAAGCCTCCTTCATGCCCATCCCCGATCCTATGCCCGCCCCCAGAAGTAACCATCACCCAGACACACAACTATTGTGTGTGTTCTCACACCTTACACAAGTGTCTTGTTCCTTCTGTAGGTTGCTTATGGCACTTCACATCCTGATTTTTGGTTTGCTCGATTTTATTTATTTTTTAAATTTTTATTTATTGATTTTAGAGAGAGAGTGGGAGAGAGAAAAACATCAGTTTGTTGTTCCATTTATTCATTCATTCGTTGGTCGCTTCTTGTAGGTTTGCTGACTGGGGATCAAACCTGCAACCTTCGCGTATTGGGATGACGCTCGTCATTACCAACTGAGCTACCTGGCCAGGGCTGGTTTGTTTGACTTTCAGACTTTTTCTTTGGACAATTTTAGACTCCCAGGAGAGAGTTACAGGAATAGACCAGTGAATTCCTGTATGCCTGCCCTTTACCCCGATTCACCAATTAATACACTTTGCCACATGAGCTCAATTTTCCTTTCTCTCTCTCTCTCTTTTTCCCTCCTTTGGGCAGCTGGTGAGCAAAAATCCCCCACGGACTGAGTGGATGCTAACTCTAGGCCTGGTCCCTGCAGCCCTGGGCCTGGGGTGCCCCAAGTGTCTGACCCCAGGCCACAGCCAGGGTGTCCGAGGCTGTGGCACTGCTGACCAGAGCTCCGTGCTCCAGTCCCCAGGGCAGAAAGAAAGCTGGTCGGGAAGCGATTCCCCTTTTCAGGGGAGTTGCTCTAAAACCTGAGGCTTGTTATCTTGCCCAACAGTGCCATCCGTCACCCAAGGTCCCAGGGCTGCCCTTGCAGGGTCCTGAGCAGGAGTGTGGTGGCTGAGAAGCGAGGGCATAGGTGTGGGGGTCCCTGGCACTGCCCACAGGTGACATATCCAGTGCCATGTGAGCTCAGCCATGGTCCCCGGAAGTTAGAGCTGATGTGGCCAGGCTGTTCTACAACAGTGATCACGGCACTAAAATAAAGCTGGACATGGATGTCCCCCGCTTTGCCATTCTGACCAAGCCTGACAGCCACCATTATCAGCACGGGCATTTTGCAGTCACCAGCGAGCGGCACCCAGAGAGCTCCAGTCACCCAGGGCCCGAAGTCAGCAGGGGCGCAGGGATTAGAGGGCAGCTGCCTGGCTCCATCGGCCAGGTCAGAGCAGGTGGCCATGTCACCTTGTCCCTTTAGGGCTAAACTGCTCTGGTGATCCCGAGCCAGACTGAAACCTTCCCACACCCTCAGCGGCTGCTTCTCCAACTCCTCAGCCTCAGGACCCTCTCCAACCCCCAGGTCCTTGCCGCTGCCAAGCCACCGCGCAGGGCCCCTGCACGAGGCTTTGTCACTTCTGCACTGGCTCACCCAGGGAGGGAGGAGGACGCTGACAGAGTGGGACAGGTCCTGGAAAGCGGGAACTTAAGGGCCTTGGGCCTCCCCGGTGGTTCAGTCGGGGCAGCCGAGGTCGGCCTGCGTGGCGCTCATCCCTGCGGGGTTCCTGGGACAGCCTCGCCCGTTTGTCTTTTCACCAGCCCTGGCCGGGTCCCCGGTGTAGAAGGGGTCCTCCAAGCGGTGTGTTTCTGCACCCAACAAAACTGACGTCTTTTTTCATGCCAGGCCATGTGGTTCCTCAGCACTTGAACTTGTGGTTTATCTCTGGGGCCAGATGTTATCTTGGGTGTAAGCTGAGCATGACACAGAGACCTGCACCTCAGTCACTGTCAAATGTATGAGGTCCTAAAGTCAAGGCCATAAAGCAGGAGAACTGCAGAGAGAGGAGGGAAAGAGGAATTTCAACTAGAAAACAATAGTTAACACTTCCCCTGAGTACGTGTGCTGGGCACAGTCACTGACAGACTTTGCACGATTTTGCACAATTACTCTGTTACGAAGGACTATTCCTGTTTCTTTGAAAATGCCTAAAGTAAAGCCCAGAGAGGTAGAGCAACTGGCCAGAGATCACACAGCCTAGATTCAAACCCAGGGCTTCTGTTAACAGCAGGCAGGCTTCTTCTGAATGGGCCTTAGAGGATGGGGTGAACTGGATCCTCAGTAGTTTACTATAAAAAAATTTAAATTTAAACCTACAGCAAAGCTGAAAAACTTTTGCAGTAAACACACATATACCCACCACTTACCCTTAACGCTTCTGTGTATTTGCTTTATTGCATGTTCGTCTGTCCCTCTGTCCATCCATGGACCCACCTTACTTCTTTGCATTCCAAAGAAGGTTCCGGAGCCTCCTGCATGTGTCAGCATGCACATCACTAACTCCGGTCATCTGTGGTGCTTTTTTATTGTTTTGGTTTATACCAAAATTTTATATTTACACGTGATAAAATGTAAAGACACACACTAGAAGTGCTCTGTTTGAACTTCATGTGTGTATTTGTACAGTATGTGTTTTTCTGTACCTGGCTTCTTTCGCTCAGCACCATATTTCTGAGGGTCAGCCACGTGGCTGTGTGTGTCCATGGTTCCTGTTTGTTGCCACCATTCCATTCCATCACGCACCAGCGTCTGCTTGTCCGCAGACGACCCCCCCGGACCAGTCTGGGCGATCATGAGCAGAGCTGCTGAGAACACTCACTCACAGGTCTCTTTGCAAACATGCACTTTTGTTTTTTCTCAGGTATACACCTGGGCGTGGAACGGCTGGGCCGCAGGGCAGGAGTAGGTTTAGGTTCATAAAAAACGGCCTTTCCCCAAAGTGGTCATAGCAGCCAGTTTACATTCGCACCAGTGATGCTTGAGAGTTCTGAAAACCCCAGGCTCCACCATGTGGTGCTGGCAGGCTTTTCAATTCTAGCCATGCTGGTGGCTGGGATGCGGTATCTCATTGTGGTTTAAATTTGCATTTCCTTAATGACTAATGGTCTAAGCCCTCTTCCACCTGCTTCGGGCCATTTGTATGTCTTCTTTGAGGAATCTTCGACTCTTCGGCCCGTTTTAAAAATTAACTTGCTTGTTCTCTGTTGAATGTATGCTTGGCAAATATTTTCTCCCGGCCTGCAGTTTGAGTATTCACTTTCTGAATGAGGTGTTTTGATGGGCACGTGTTTAAATTGTGATATGTTTAATCTAGCCACCTTTTCTTGTGTGGTTTTTGCTTTCTGGGTCTGATCCAATGAACTTTTGCCCACCCACCGGAGGGAGTGTCGGGAGGGGTCGTAGAGAGCCTGACAAAGCCACAGATTTTGGGGACAAAGCAGCCCGAGCAGGACCATCAGGTGGGCAAGTGCAGCTCCTGCTGGGGCGACAACGATCAGAAAAGGAACACCTAGAGGGTGGCAGTGTCAGAAGAACAATTCCTTCAATGTCAGGAGACTGGACTGGAGTCTGTGCAGTGGGAGCCACTGAGGGCTTTAGAGCAGGAAGGACGTGGTGGTCTCAAAGGAGAGGTGGGTGGCACAGGCCTGGTGATGCTACAGCCTGGGGCAGAGTTTCTCCTTGGTCCGCCTGAGAGTGGCAGTGTGTGCCTCCCTGCCAGGCAGCTGCGGGAGCAGGGTGTTCAGGTTCCTCTCTGTGGACCCAGAAGCCACCCAGTCCACACCAGGACTTAATGGGCTCACTTCTTGCCAAAGAAACCTGTGGGTTGGTGTGGGCCAGTGGTTGGGCAGAAGCCCATGGAAGGTGTCCTTATCCGTGGGGCCGGAGCCACCTCTCCCGGATCCTTGCAAGGACCCCTGGCCTGCCCCACCCTGACCTCACCTCCTCCCACCTCTGCCCTCCGAGCTCCTGCTGCTTCCCAGGCTTCCTTGCGCTTTTCCTAGACCAGCTACCTGAAGGCCTTTGCTGGCCTGGAATCTCCTGCCCTTGCCAACTCTCCTCACCGTCCGACACACTCTCAGTCATTCTTTGTCCTCATTCACGGCCGAACCCTCCCCTAGCTGAGGGGAACAAATCATTCTGTCCTCTGCTTGGGCAACATCTGGCTGTGGTGACCCTCAGGAAACACTGACTGTGAATGAAAGTGAGGCACATGCCCCTCCTTTCTCCCAGAGCCTCTTTGTTTGGTTGTCACTTCGGTTCTACAGGAGAGAGTGGGGGCCCTTGTCCCCAAAGCCCAGGTCCCACTAGGGACTCTCAGCAAATGGAGGGACCTTCTAGCCCCCGCTGTGCCCATAGCACAGATGAGGAAACTGAGGCCCTGGGAGGGACTGGGCTTGCCAAGGTCTTAGCTGAGTGGAGGGCCAAGTGGACACGGGAGCCCGGAGCTCTCCCCCCAGGTGCCACTGCAGTCCTCACCGGCCCCCAGGGAGGCTCTGGGCCCATGGAGGAGACTTGAGGATGATCTTAAAGCCTTTTGGTGCCAGAAGATATTTTTGGTTTGGGGGGGGGCAGAGCAAGCTAATGGGCCCCAAAGTGCTCATTTTCTGGGTCATTCTGGCCTCTGCCCACAGTTGTAACTTCCTTCCCAGAGGAGATGCCGCAGCCACGCTTCAGGGCTTGGGAAGCGATCACATCCACTTCAGCTGGGCCGCTCCGGCCTTGAGCTCCAAAGGAGACCTGCCAGGCTCCAGTTCCACAGCCTGAGTGCATCCGTGGGGCTGCCCGCCAGCCCCCCACCCTCGACCCAGCCCCATGGTGCTGCTACTGCCTGGGACGCTCCTGCTGTCCTGGTAACCTGGCACCAGCTCTGCGTGGACCCAGAGGGTCCTTAGGTCCCCATGTGCACACGCAGCATCAAGAGGGAGGGTGTCCTGGAGGGTCTGGGGGTGGGGGCATCAGAGGAGGCATTTTAGCACCGACATCCCCCCACACCTCGCCACTCAGGTCTCTGCAAAACCCGCCTGCTGAACACAGCGCAGCTCTGCTGGCCGAGTCTAATCCCTCACTTCGCAGCCTCCCAGTGCCCCAGAGCCACTGCCGGGACCCCGCCTTCCTCTGTAGGAAATGCCGTTCCCTCCGTGTCCTCCTGCCCTCCGACATCCCTCCCCACCCCTCCTCAGGAATCTGTTCCACTTTTCTGCACCTTTAACAGGGCTCATCCCTCCCCCAGACTTCTCCCTTCAGCACGTGCCAACCCTGATCACGGGTGCCCCTGGCTGACACCCCAAAAACATGGAGCATAGGAGGGGGACCACCCCTATCCTGCTGGCTTCATAACAACCCTTCTGTCTGATTAAGGTTTTGCCCCTCGGGTGGGGTGCACAGAAGGCCCCACAGTCCCCGACTCAGGATATGGGGCACCGAGGTGCCGTCCCTCCTTTTCTGGAATCAGGGTGCATAGCGGGTGCAGTGCGCCCTCCGGGCAGGGTCTCTTCAGCTGGACCCCTGCTTTGGTTTCTCTGTTTCTGAGGGCTGGGCCTCTCCTCCTTCCCCCGTCCTGACCTGTCCCCTCCTTATTGGGGTGTGGTGGGGCGGGGGGCACCGGGGAGGCTTCTGGAAATGCCTGTATCGACCCTTCTAATAGAAACAGAACGCAAGCCTCGTTCGCACGTAGATGCAAATTTTCTAGTCGCCACATTTAAAAAGTAAAAAGAAATAGGTGAAGTTAATTTTAATAATTTACTTAACTCAGTGTATCTAACCTATCATCGTTTTAAAGTGCAATTGATAGTCATGTAAACTATTATTAGTGAGCCAGATATTTACAGTCTTTTTTTATATCAAGTGTTCAAAATCCTGTGTGCTCACCTCAATGCACATCACCCACTTTTATTTTTTGTAGTTTTAGCATTTACTGTTTCCGTTCAACATCATTTTATATTAATTTCAAGGGAACACTCTGTAAAGTGTCTGATTGTCCAGTTGGACAATATTTCCACTGCTCACCTGGCACCATGCAGATTCATTACTTTATTATTGACTGCATTCCTCATGCTGTACTTTACACCCCTGTGTCTGTTTGGGGCTCCCAGTCTGCACTGCTCAGCCCCTTCACTCTTCACCCAGTCCCCCCCTCTCCCCTGACCGCCCGCTTTTAAGAGCTCAGGCCCCACCTGTAGCTACAGTATCAGATGCGCGGTTCTCTCTCTTGATCAGAGTGGTAGAGACATGTGCCAGGATTTGTCTCATTGTATGCTAGAGATGGGTGGAGTTCTCTGTGTGTAAATTACACTTTCATTGAGAAAGTTTTTTAAATGTCCTGTTCAGAGTTCTGCTCACTGTCCCTGAGCCCACCCTGGCCTGAGATTAGCTGCTTCTGTCACACTGCGCTCTTGTTTATATTTAATCCAGTTTTGTGCTACAGCTGGTTATTTCTTCATACATTGAACCCATTTTATTAGAAGCACTGAAAGGCGAGGAGTTCATTCATGTTTTAACTCCCCACAGGGCCACTGGCTTCCCAGAATCTCAGTTAGCAAGGCCGGTGGAGCTGAACCCCCACCCGTTCTAAACCTCTCTCTGCAGAGCTGCAGGAGGGCTGACCTTTCGATTCTGTTCTCAGTCCCATTCCAGATGTTGACAAAGGAGAGGAAGAGGAAGAGGAGGAAGATGGCGTGGGGCCTTGTCTGCCAGTCACCCAGAAGAACTGCCTCCATCCCCGGGGCATCAGCGTCCTGGAGAAGCTGGTCAAAACGTGCCCGGTGTGGCTGCAGCTGGGACTCGGCCCGGCGGAGGTGGCCAGGATCCTGCACCAGGAGGCAGTCGGGGTGAGTGGGGGCCTGTCCATCTCGTGGTCAGCGGGGCAGGGGCAGCCGCCAGGAGCTGCTGGGACTCAGGAGCAGGGGACTGGTAGGGGGGCTGGTTTCTGCTTTGGGAGGCAGCTGTCCCTGAGGGAGAGCAGGGGGTGTGTGGCGGGTGTGGGCTCTCTGGGCACCGGGGCACCCGAGGCAGGCCTGATGCGTGGAGAACTCAGCCAGGTGTCCTGGACCAGAGAGCCTCAGAGCAACCAGAGGGACCCGGGAAATCGTTTTACCCCCCTATTTATACATATGAAAATAAGGGGCTTGAATGGGCCCAAAGAATTTTCGGAGTCAGCCTCCGAAGCTTCACTTTTCCCACTGTGAAATGCGGCAGTAACAACAGTACTTCCTTCAGGGCACCGTCAGCCTCTGTGGGGGGTGTGGGTCGTGGGTGAGAAAAATGAGTCAGAGGTCACCGAGGGCCACCCCCACCCAGCCTCCCGAGGTTGCTCTTACGGGCTGCTTCTGTTTTTAAAGAAGAATTGATGGTTAGTTTGTTTAATGATAAAAGCGTGACACACGGGAGTCCACTGTAAAAAGAAAATCAGGCTGGACAGAAATAAAAAGAATTATCTTATAAAGGTGTTTGCCACCGATTTTTTTCAACTCACCCCCTTCCCACAAGCCTTTTGTTTTTGCTTGTTTCTCTAACGAGGTGGCAGTCACTTCCCATAAACTAGCCCTTGTGACAGGAACAGTTGCACACTGCACGTTGTTGTGCGGCCACCACTTTTATCTCATTCGGACTGTTTTGTCACCTGAGAGATTAAAACCCTTGGCCGTGAAGCAGTCACTCCTGTTCCTCCCCGCCCCCGGGCCCCTGGCCACCGGCAGCCAGTCTGCCCCCGGGACTCCTTTCTGCCAGAAGAGCACGGTGCACCTCTCCAGCCCTTCCCCGTGCGTGGCCCCTCATCTATGGCAGCAGGTGCGCACTAAGGCCTTGCTGCGTTCCAGGCACTTGTCTGAGTTCAACCCCTGAGTTACCGCAGTTTATGCTCACAGCAGCCCTCTAGGCTAGGAATGACCATTCTGCCCATTTTACAGATGCCGTGACTGAGACACAAAGTGGAGTGACCTCCCCCGGATGACACAGGGATGAGGCCCAAGCCGGACTTTGAACCCAGGCAATCTGGGTGCTCCTGTGCTGTATCCTACACACACACACACACACACACACACACACACAATCCTATCTGGCGCTTTGCTCTTCTCTCCTTCCATGTGCCCTGGAGTGCCGCCCTGTGTCCAGGACGCACCCGAGCTCACGAATTCACGGGCCTTAGTTGGTCGGTGGACTCATTCTTCCCTGGGACTCCATAGCACTCATTGGGTCAGCAGTTGTATGTGAAACTTGTGTGGCCTCCAGCCGAGCCCCAACCTCCCGTTGCCCCGCAGTTGGAGCGGATGCGCCTTCTCTTACCTTCTTTGCCCTTACACCCAGCTCTTCCCTGGGAGCTTCCGTATTTTCAAGCAGAAGCAAAGCCCTGAGGTTGGCCACCTTTACCCAAAGTTGCTCTCTGTGTGCCCTCATTAACCCGCACAGGGGTTTCTCTCCGGCTGGTGCGCTTGGTCTTCCCATTTCCAATAAGGAATTGCAGGCCCAGAGCCTTGAACTCACTTGCCTGAGGTCACACAGCTGGTGAGAGCAGAGCCTGCAGGGTGTGATCTTCAGGGACCCTGGGCAGACACTTTGCTGCATGATGCCACCCCCAGAGGACTGTCTGAAATGTCTCTAGTGCTATAGCTTCAGTGTTCTTAAAGATACAGACACCATGGGTGGCCCTCAGGCTGGGAGAGCTCGTGGGGTCTCCCAAGATCACCTGGACCCACCCCTCCTGGCTCCAGGGAGACACGGGGCTTCATCGAGTCTGGGGCCAGTGGTCAGGAGACTGGAGATCCAGCCCCTTTGTCACGGAGATCTGTGTGACCTTGACCGTGTCCACTCCCCTCCACCACTCCCCATCTCCCCTTACTCCCTGCAGCCTGCTTCTCTGTAATCTGATAACGTGGGAACATACCGGTCCAATTTTGGGTTTTTTGTGCGTCCAGACTCAAGGCAATCGAAAAGCCACCTTATTCATCCTACACCAAGTGGTACTTTCGTTTGTTTGCTTTACTTTAGAATTTTTAGAGAAAAGTTGCAAAGATAGTACAGAGGGTTCCCTTATCCTTCCTCGTCTCACCCAGCTGCTCCCATTGTTAACGTCTGACATGAATCCGGCACCTTTGTCACAGTTCACGAGCCAATGCTGATACATTAGTGTCGACCGAAGCCCATAGTTTACTCAGGTTTCCTCAGCTTTTGCCTGCTGTCCTTTTTCTGTTCTGGGACCCTATCCAGGACACCACCGTACCTTTCGTCATCGTGTCTCCTTGTCATCATGTCACATGGCCAGGACAGTTTTTCAGGCTTTCTCTGTTTTTGACAACTTTGACAGTTTTGAGGACTCTTAGCCAGCAATTTTGTAGAACATCCCTCACTTGGGAGCTGTCGGGGGTTAGACGGGGGTGACTCTCTTCACATCATGACAAGGTGTCAACCTGGGCTGTGGGTGTTGACCTTGGCCACCTGGCTGAGGTCGTGTTTGTCAGTTGCTTTGCCGTGAGTTCCTCCTTCTCCCCACTCCCACGTTGCCTGCCCCCAAAGGCGGTCACTGGGCACAGCCCACGCCTGGAAGTCACGCTCCACGTCTTTGACTGTCTGCATAAATTATTTGGAATTCTTCTCTGTGAGATTTGTCTCTTCTCCCCCATTTATTTATTGATTCAGTCATGTACTTTGAGCAGTGTGGATTCGTGGGTATTTATTTTGTGCTTTGGGTTAAACTCCAGTACTACTTTAACTATTTTATTGCTCAGATTAGTCCAACTTTGGCCGCTGTGAGTCTTTGCGTTGGCTCTGTGTCTCTGACACACCCCCGCTGTGTGTGGGCTTTGCTCGTGTGTTAGTTTTCTGGAGCTTTTTCTTTCTGTCTGTCACTACAAGATGCTCCAGGCTTCTCTTGTGTTCTCTCGCCCCCGTCCCAGAACTGTGTCTGCGAGCCGCCTTCATTCCTGTCGTTACAGTATCATATCAGAAACCAGGGTCAGGCCGTGTGTTTCCATTGCTACTGGAGTGCCAGACGGTGGTGTTTAATGAAAGAAACGTCTTCTAAAGTTGCTTTTTGTAGTGGAGGGGTGACCTCAAGCGTTGCGGGAAGCTGAGTTGGGATGAAGTGGACCAGGCCTGCGGGAGGTGCCAGGCACCCTCTCCAGGGCTGAGTCCGAGGAAGACCCCCCCATTCCGTGCTAGTTTGGTGAAAGCATCCCCGCAGCCCCTCTGTTGCCCCTTCTGGGTGCTGGGGCCAGAGGCGAGGGTGCAGCCGGCAGTGACTGCAGGTCTGCCCGGTGCCAGGCACTGTCTCGTCCCCCCCACGGCCCCAGAGGCAGGCTCTTTAGTTCCTACGTGAGGACACTCACCTCTGATGGTCAGGAGCGTCCCTGGAGTGATAGAGCAGCTCCTGAGTGACTGCCTTCAAAAGTTAAAAAACAAAACAAAACACGGTGCCTCAGCCCCAGGCCCACCCAGCCCCAGCCCCAGCCCCAGCCCCAGCCCCAGGAATGCTGGTTTCTTCCGTTCGGAGTGGGGCTCACACATCAGTTCTTTCAAAGCTCCCCACCAAGGTTCTGTCACGCAGCCAGGACTGAGCAACTCCATGCCAAGGGACAACTTCGTTAGCAGTAACAGAAGGCGGGCCACACGTGGCCAGAGGGGGCTCCGGCCACGGGAGCGCCGACCCCCACAGGCACGGCAGCCCCTGCGTGTGGCCCCTGGGAAGAACCTGCCCCTTCGGCCCCTGTCCTCATGGGCATGATTGGAAACTCTCCCCAAGCAACTGCAAAATAGTCCGAAGGTAACAAAAGTGGAAAAGCAGACGGCTCTGGATTGTCCAGGCCAAAAGCGGACATACAAACAAAACCATTATAGTGTATTTGTCTGGGGAGGAGGAGGGGGTGCGGCAGCCACATTCCTCTCTCCCGGAGCATCTTCTCTGCCAGCTGGTACTGAAATCAGTCGTTCTCCCCAAACCCCTGGTGGTGGAAGGCAGGCGGGCTGCTTCTGTGACCAGCTGCCCGGCCTCCTGCATTACAGGACTTTACCCACGACCCTAACCTTTTTGAAGGCCTCTTGGGATCTGGAAAAGACCGCAGGCCATGGATGCTGGGACAGAATCTTCCAGAAAGAAGGAGTCCTGGATGCTCAGCCCCGCTCCCTCACTAGACTGGAAAAGCCAGCTCAGAGAGGGGAAGTGACTTGCCAAGGAGACTGCAAAGCAGGGTCAGAGGGAGGAGGGACACCAAGTGCTCTGACCGCTGCCTCTGACCGCTGCTGTTTTCGGGTGGGGGTCGGACCCTCGGGGTGGGCACGCCGCCTGTCAGGGTGTACAGCTGGGGGAAGAGGTTTCTTCTGCTTTCTGGGAGTTCCTCGTCCAGTGCATCAGGAGAGCTGACACAGGGGAATGGGGGGAGAAGGAGCGGACTGACTCAGGCGGTGGCCCAGCAGGGCATCGGGCAGCGCTCGTCCCCAGGGAGTAGAGAGGGCCGAGCAAGGACACGGGGCGCAGCAAGGTCTGCAGGGGGCCTGGTTCACCGGGACGGCCTGCAGGAGCAGCGGTGGAGGGAGGGCCCCACGGCCGGCGTGAATGTGGGCTGCCCCGTTTGTGATAATCCTGGGCGGCCCCAGGCGAGCATCCTAGGAGTAGACAAGGCAGGCCCCAGCACCCGGACTTGTCACCTCATGGTCCCCCGCTGCTCGCCTGGAGCTCATCTTTTTGCTCAAGGCCGAGGCCTGCAGTCTGCAGCCGCTAGTGAGGATGCCTTTCCCAGTCCCGGGCCCCTGCTGTGGCAGTTCTGGATCCTGGGGCAATCCATGAACAGCGGAGGGTAGCGGTGCTGCCTCTGTGTGGTAGGGGCTCTGTGCCTTTTGACCTCAGGGCTCTGAGGCAGGTAGGGGGCAGCAGGTAGGGGGCCCCCGTATTTTGGGTGCCTTTACACAGCGGGCACTCTGCTGGAGTCACCTGTACAGCTTCTTTCAGTAGTACGTTGAGATACGGGTCAGCCGGGAATGCTTTTGGCTTCAAGAAACAAGCCCAGCCTATAAGCTTCCCATAAGGCCCGAGAAGAAATGCAGACTGTGACAGACTGTGACGGTCCCCCAGCTGGGCGCTGCTGCCCAAGGGCTCCTGTGGTCTTTCTCTCTCCCTGGAACATGAGGTCAGAGAGCAGGGCTGGTGTCTCGGCAAAGTGAAGAAACCCAGAAAGCTCTGTGCTGAGCGGGAAAGAGCCGATGAGACGGCAGGGCAGCATCAGGGGAGGTCCCAGGGGAGGCTGGCGGCCCTGGTTTGTCATTTCAGTCACCCTCGGTGGGGACCATCGGTGGAGTGGGGAACACAGGCTGCCCTGTGGCCCCTCCCTGTCCCTCTCCCAGACACACGCACACAGGAAGTCCTCCCTTACTGCAAACGTCCTTGTCGCCTTCTGTTTTATACTCTTGTGTTTTGTTTGGAAAGCCCTGGCTGTGGCATTCGCACTAACGGGCCATGGCCCTCAGTTGGGAAAGACCGCCTTCCTTGGGCACGTGCTGCTGAATGAGTGACCTGGGCCTGTGCCCCTCCCCCGTCACGTGCCCCACGCGTGTACAGGGGGCACTTTCCCCGCAAAGGCAGGAACCCGCAGTTTGGTTCCCGTTCCAGACGGTGCCGTCCTCAGCTCCCGCCCTGGCTGGGGGTCAAAGGTCCAAGTTTGTCGTCAGCCCTTCCAGGGGCGCTGCGGCTCTGGCTCAGGCCCCTCCCCGTGGCCTGTCCCCCGAGTTCACTCAGTTCTACACTCAGCCACACTCACAGTCTCTCACACAGTCACTCATGCTTCTGCCGACAGTTCTCTGACACCAACTGGGTGTCCTGCAGGTCAGTTCATTCCTGACACGGCCTCTGCCGTGTGTGAGCACAGAGCCGAGTGACAGGACAGGGTTCCCGACAAGACTGCCCTGGTGCAGATGCCAGGCAGCAGCGGGTCCCCAAGCCACCCACACTGCTGTCGGACGTGGCGACAGACATGACCCTTCCTCAGGTTCGGTAATTCCACTAGAATGACTCGGGGGACTCACTGAAAACCCTGTACTTGTGAGGAGCATTTTATTATAAAGGACACAACTCAAGAGTGAAAGACACGGGCAGGGGCGAGGTCTGCAGTGGGGAGGGGCGTGCACGCTCCCGCCCCTGCCCTGCTGGGGTCAGGGCACATGAGTGGGCCGCCACCAACCAGGGCTCCGCCGGGCCGTGAGGTCCAGAAGTTTCATAGAGGTTTCTTTGCGAGAGCGACTGCATCATCGCCCACGCCGACATGCTCCAACTCACTCCCAGTTCCTCTCCTCTGTCCGGAGGAGGTCGAGGTGGGGCCGCAAGTTCCAAAGGGCCCCACAGAAGTCTCCTGTTAGTAAACTCAGGTGTGGTCACGAGGGGCTATTTTGTGAATAACGAAAGACATTCCTATCTCTCAGGAAATTCCAGGGATTTTTGAAGCTTTGACAGGGAAGTGGGACAAAGGCCAGATATACTTTTTAACTCACCAGGCACCCATTCTCTCTCTCTCTGTCTCTTTCACACACACACACACAGAGGTACACTCTCTCCCATTCCCTTGGCCTGGTGCACAGGAGGCAGCTGGCCTCTGGAACCTCTGAAGAAGAGGCAGAGTGACCTCTTTTTTGTTGTTGTTGAAAGGCGACACACTCCAGGGGTCTGTCTGGGCTCAGAGGGCCGCCTCGGTGCAGCGATGCCGCAGCCCAGGGCAAGGCCAGCCTGTGCTGGGGTCCCAGGTGTTGTCTCAGAGCTGAGGGTGGAGGCATCTGGAGGTGAGCGTCCTCCTGCCGGGTCCCCTGGGTGGGGGGGCTGCCTTCCAGGGCAGGTGCCTCAGCAGGCGGCATCTCACTTCTGCCCCCGGAAGCCTCCCTCCTCTCCCCACTGCGCACTCTGAGTTCTCACGCTCTCTCCACCCTCCGGGAGAGGGGCTGGTAAACTCATTTCCTCTCCATTCAATGACTAATAGACTCATCGTGTCACTGCCTCCAAGGGGACCTGCACCGTCACGGGGGAGCAGAACCTTAAGCTGCAGAACCTTAAGCCAAGGGACCACCCTTGGGCTGGGTAGAGGGTGGTCGAGGGTTGTGGATCGAGAGTCTGAGGGCCTGAGCTCAGACCCCAGGCCAGCACTCACTGATCTTGGGCACTGCGTACCTCTCTGTTCCTCCTCTGTGAAGTGGGGGCAGTGCTAGCACCCACCCCCACCACCCCGCTTAGCTCCAACAGGAGAATGAGGTAAGATCGCAGAACCCAGGGACCTGGCGTCAGGGCCCGGGGCAGACCAGGGAGGGAGGTAGTGTGTGTTAGCTGTTACTACCCACAATAAGGATGTTACTATAATGTTCCACTGACAATTGTAACAACACCATTGTGTTAACAACAAAGAGATGTGATAAGAATGATAGCAACGATAACAATGGCAGAGAATTTGGAGCATCACCAGAGGCGGTAGGACAGTGTGCCTCTGTGGGCAAAGAGGGGAAGGGCCACCCCAGGGGTCCTCCAGAGCCTCTCACGTCTGGGCCGCGTCCTCGGAGATGTCCAGTGGCTCCCTACCCAGCCCTCCCTCGGCAGCTGTGGCTGGACTCTGGGTCTTCCAGAGGCTAGCCCAGGAGCTTGGGGTCTGAGTGGGAGGAGCTTAGACCCGCTGGGGGAATGGGGGCGGGGGGGGGTTGGAGGGGAACACGGTGACCAAGTCCTTTCTCAGGAAGGGGAGGAATGAGCCTTCCTTGGCTGAGGGACGCCCTGGCGCCCCTCCCCAGTGAAATCTGCCCCTAGAGGCCAGGGCAATCCAGAAGGTGTCTATCATTACCTGAAGGAGGGCTGAGCTTTGCTGGGGCTCTCGGACACTAAACAGGACATTTTAAAAGCACAGAGTTAGTGCGTGAAGCAGGGACCCCTCCTCACGATGGTCGTGGCAAGCACAGTGAGCTGAACGCAGGAGAAGCAGAAGTGGGGGGTCTGTAAATACACGGCTCTGGTTTAGATTCGGGCAACACCTGGTCCCTAGAGCAGGGATGCACCCTTGGGGCCAAGGGGACAGGTCCCCCTCCTGCCCCAGTGAGGGGCCTGTGGTGCAGAGAGAGGTCAGGGAGTGTGGAGGGCCCCGGCGGGGACAACAGCCTCTGGGGTCCCAGCCCTGCCCCTTACAGCTGCCCTGGGAGCCAAGCCCACATGGGTGTTTCCTCAGTCGTCACACCTGGATCGGAGAGGGTGCCTCTGCGTCTTCACGTGGGACATGGGAGTAACCACCCACCTCACGTCACAGGTTATTGGTAGGAAGAGGCAAGAGAATATATGCAAAGTATTTAGACCAGTTCCTGCCACAGAGAAAGTGCTGTGCTCATTATTAGCTATTTGTATTTCTGTGGGGGAGGATCTTGCGAATTCACTAATGCCTGTGACCGCTTCCACCAGCCTCCCCAGAGGGTCCGTGTCGTGTGAGTGGGTGGGCACCAGGGGAGACGCACCCTCACTGCCGGGCATTAGAATTTCTCGACGTGTGAACCCGGGACCCCACCCATCCAAGAATCAGCTGATTCCGGCTCCCTGCTCCCCCTGGCTGAATTAGCATCTCCAAGGTGGGACCCAGGAATCTGCATTTTAAATACCCCTTGCCTAACTCTGTCCACAACAGAAACATCTGCGTTGACCCCCTCTGTGAGCAAATGAGACACTGAGACTCAGGAGCCGGGGGACACGGGTTGCGTGACGCATGACTCTCAGGACAGAACCCCGAGGTCTCCTGAGGGATGCCTGGCTGCCACCCTGCCCCCTTGTTTCTGGAACATTCCAGACGACCTCCATCTCTCTGTTGTCCCTCTAACGTCCACCCAAATCTTAGATTGACGGAGCCTTCCTTCTTCTGTCGCAGACATTCCTGGTTCGCCGGGACAGCGGCTCGAAGCACCTGGTGCTCTGTGTCCACTTTCCTTCGCTGAATGAAGGCTCGTCCGAGGTGCTCGAATACACCATTAAAGAAGAAAAATCAAGTAAGTACCGTCCTTCCGGTCTGGCCTGTGACCACACGGCAACAGCAGCAGCAGCAGATGCGCTACACCCTGTAACCACAAGCAGACCCTCCCCCCGGCCGAGGGGTTAACATTAGAAGGGGGAGTGGGGGGAAGCTGTCGGTGCCCCGGAGCTGTTTGGCCAGCTTTTGTTTTGAACTCGGTTCTAAAACACAGAGTGAATGTCAGTTTCTGCTCACCCCTGTCACTGCTTGTCACCCACGTCACTGCCTTTGCCTCCTCCTGGCTGGCTACAGCGAGGTTTCCTGTCCCTCTCAGGCTGGAGAGAGGGACGACACAGAGAAGAAATGACTGGGCCCCTGGATCCTAGTGACAGCTCAGCACACATGCAAACCATGACCTTGGACAAGTCACTGGACTTCTCCCAGCCTGTGTTTCCTCAGCTGTCACATGGACGCAGTAGTCACTGCCTGCCTGTATCATAGGACCTGTGTGAGGGTCCAAGGGCCAAGCGCTTTGAAAGACGAAAACCCCGTGTGCGCACAGGGCTGCCAGGAGCAGGCTGGCACCTTAACGGAGAAACAACTGGGGCCCCCCCTCTGGGGTGGGCTCGTGCCGATACACAGTGAGGGTGTGTGGGCTTCCCCCGCCTCTCGTGGGCCAGGCCATGAGTGAAGGCCCCGAAGGCCTGATCCTGAAGAATATTCCCAGTACCAGCTCAGACCCTCTTCTGAGTGGATCCAGGGTGGGGGAAGCTTTTTACTCTTGGTTAGAGGCAGAGTGAAAGCAGTGAAATATTTATTAAGTATTCTGTAAGTAATGCAAGTATACTTATATAAATTATATCATATGCTTAAACAATTATATTTACATAATTAAATGTTATATAACTATTTTAAATATTTATCAAATATTTTAGGATACTTGTTTCTTAAGAGAACCTTCTGCGTGACACTGGCAACATGCCAAGATGAATCAGAAGGAGCCCTGGCCTCAAGGGCCTCCTGGTCTCATTGGAGGTGGGGAGACAGGGTAGGTGGGAAAAACAGACACCCACACTTGCTGTGCAGTGTGACAGGTGTGACCGTGAAGGGGCGCAGAAGATACAGGTGGTGGGTGAACTCTTAGAGTCTGGAGACTTTGGCTAGAAGTAAATGATAGAGATGTACTCCAGAGATTAGGCAGAAACCCAGAAGTGTTCAAAAAAGACGGAGAAGTTAAGAGTTCATACCATCTCCAGTGCATTCTTGAGAGTGATCAGCCCTGCATTCTCAGCCCTGGGCCCAGCCCAGGCTGATTGTCGGTCACGTGCCCTGGAGGGCGTGTGGTCAGGGTCACTGATGTTGCTGCTCTGGATATGGAAGCCCTTCTGGCAATAATCAGAAGGTTATCTGGAGGTCTGGTATGTGCCCAGATCACATCCAGGCACTGACGTGGGAACAGAGCGTTCAAAGAATTTAAGTTCTCGGGCAAGTTAGAACCACAGAATCATTTCATTTCCCCGTGCCTCAGCCTCCTTGATTTTAGTGAGCTAGCAGCTTGACCCTAGCGACTGGTGGGAAGGCTCCGGAGTGGGTGTCGGAGAGGAGGGCGGGCAGGCTGGGCCCTGGGGGGTGAGTGTCTTAGTTAACGGGGAATTTTCCAGCTCGGGAGGTGGAGGAGACATTGGAAGCAGAGGCTGGTTCCTGCACTTGCCGAAAGGGGGCCTTCCTGGGGAGACCCGGACTCACGGAGAATGGGTGACACAAACGCACTCACTCAAGCGCCCAGCAGATGGTTGTAAAGTGTCTGGTCTGTGTTAGGCACTGTGCTACCATGGGGGACACAGCAGGGAACAAAAGCCAGTCCCGGTCTCTCAGAGCGTCCGTCTGGGGGAAGGACAGGGACGATGAGCAAACGATACAAGGGGACTGTCAGAAGGAGAATCAGGCTCCGGAGAACATGGAAGCGGGAGCGTTAGCCAGCTGCTGCAACTATGCCAAAACGTGTAACGGCTTAGACCCAGAAGAGGCTGGGTTCCCGCTCACATCAAGATTCCTGGTCCGTGGGTCAGGCTCAGGGACACCTTGAGCACACAGCTTCCAGTTTCCCACAGTTGACTCTACACCAATCTGCTGGAAGGGAAAACAGCATGGAGCAGGCTTGTGGGTGGATCTCCCCAGGCCTGGAAGTGGGTGTGTCACCTGTGCTTGTATGCCATTGGCTAGTATTCAGTCACATGACCATGCCCTGCTACCAGGGTGACTGGGAAATGTGGTCCAGATGTGTGTCCAGACAGATGTAGAGGGTCTGGATTTTGGTGAACTGCTAGGAGTCTAGGGTGACAGAGTGTGTAGAGTTGCTAGTGTATATAGCAAACTTTAATGACCCTTGTCCCTTGTCCCTGAGTGTCCATCAGGAAAGAAAGTGTAGGTTATCTCAAAGAAGGAAACAGCATTCTAGTTTTCCCAGAACAAATATTTAGCGCCCTCTACTGACTGCAGAAGGGGTGACACTCTTTAGAGCGCCTACTGCTCTCCGTGAACCCCTCTCAGACAACCCCTCTCAAACATTCTCAGAAGGTGCCTCTGGGCTGCAGAGACCCTGGGTGCTCTCTTGAGGTCCTGGGAGAGAGACACGCATCAGCCCATCTGCTTATGGACCTGTGTAGTCCTGCCTCTTACTGAGAGTAACCAGGCTTTGGGCACTTGCCTGCCCAGGCACTAGTTAGCTACCATCCTTTAGAAACTCAAGAGCCAAATGTGGTCTTAAATTTTAGCACCGACATCAGGAAAGTAGCCGATTGGGGGCAGTAGTGGTGTGCCAAGCCTGTTGCAGGTCAGCATGAGCTCCGGAAGTGCAAGGAGGGAGCACTGTCCAAGGTCAGGCTGATGGGGAAGGCTCTGTGGAGGAAGAGGGAATCGGGCTGGATGGACAGAATGTCTGGAAGGTCTGCTTTTCCCCTTTGCCTCTATGCTTCTTTCCCAATTCTCTTCCCCAGTCTCCAGAGCACCTCCTCTAGGTGTCTCCAACCCAGTTACACCCCCAGCTGCCCCTGCCTCATGGAACCGGGTCAGAAAGTAGGCCCCAGGCATACCACTGGAACAGGGGTGCCAAGTCTGGTTGCATGTCTCACTTCTGATGGGAGACCCAGGGGTGAACCCGGGCACGTGGGGATAGAGGCAGCTCTCTTCTCTGGGTTCGTGACTTCCCAGCACTATGTGGTAGAATCTCATGTTCCATTTTTGATTTCAACTTTTAAAATTCAGTATCCAGCTTTGCTGAAAAGACCATCAAAACCCAAATCCTTTATGTAACATAACTCTTCTAATCATGATTCCTGCCCACTCACTGTAACAACACAGAGATGGTCTGTAAGTTTGTATGGGTTTTATTTTGCTCTTTTTTTGTATTGCTCCACTGCTCCACACACGTCTGACCCCAGAGGTCTGCCTCCATGTCAGACCCAGGCAATATCAAGAGAGGTGTCTTTGCCACAACGACTCGCTGGGCCTGCCTTTTTCCTTGTCTTCCTGTTCAGTCCTTTCTTCTTTAGCATCACGGTGGAGCACAGAGTATGGAAACTGCACAGCCTGTTTTGGAACCCCAGCACTTTCTTTTACTACCTGGGTGACCATGACCTTGGGCCCCAGGGTCCTCCAATGGGAATGATAATGTTGCCTCCCTCAGAGGGAGCTGGAAGGAGTCGGTGTGTCTGAAGCGCTTAGGGCAGGGAGCACCTTTGTACTTTCTAGGTGGGATGCTGCCCAATTCATGCATAGCTCAGTAAAGCCAATTAGATCTTTAAAAAAGGTAATGAAGTGCTTAGGATGGTGCCCAGAGAACAAGAGAAAGTTAGAATAGTGTTTACTGTTGTTTCGTGGTTGATCTTTCTGCAGGATTAAGCCCAAAGGAGAAGGGGATGAGCCTGCACAGGAGGTCCCATGGTTCTGGGTAAATCCCAGTTGGGGGGGGGGGCGGCGCTGGCCTTTTGGTCCCTCTTGGGAAGAAGGGGCCACCAACCTCCTGAGTCCTCCTGGAGCTGTGGTGGCTGCAGAGGCGAGTGGCCTAAGGAGGAAGTGGGCCAGGGTGAAGCCCAGGGCCTGGAACCAGGGCCTTTTGTTGGGGTTCCCCATGCAGAGCTGAGGCCAAGGAAAGAGACACGGGGATCCCCCAGAAGTGGTTGGTCAGCCTCATCTGTGGCCCAGCTCTGCTCGCTTTGAACTAGAAAGACTCCCCTGCGCCAGCTCTGTGCATCCGTGTGCTTGGGCTGCCCTCTGTCTAGTTCCTTGTTCAGTTCCTTGGCAAAATCCCCAAGGTTCGTTTTGCCACAATAACATCCCTGAACTACAATGGATGGCACATGGGGTGTGTATGTAATGCTTTGTGAACAACGTATCGCACATGAAGTAACTCGAGTGTGTTTTTCACCCATGTTCCATGCCAGCTGAGGCTCTTTATGAAAGCATTTTCATTCTGTTGAGGCTAAGACAGCAGCACTATCGATGGGGAGGGGCAGAGGGGAAGGAGACAAACGGCAGAATTCTACGATGGCTCTTAAAGAGTTTACTCAGAGGTGGCAGGCGTCTTGTCCCCTTACATTTCATTGGCCAAAACAGGTCAGATGACTGGGCCAGACCCCAATGGGGTGGGAAGGATTATCTCCCACCACCGTGTGACCAGCAGGGAGTTTGATCATTTTGAATGCATATTACCATCTGCACACCCCCAGTTCTCCTCTGGGCTGCACTAAGGTGGCCACAAGACTTTGCCGTACATGAGTCACCACTTAGCTTAGAGTCACGGGGACCCTCAGAGGCCAGGTGTGTGTATGGGGCAGGGGGCAACCAGCAGAGGAGACGTAACTCTACTAACTATGGTCGCGTCCACTCAGAAATTGGGTCAGGGGACACGGTGGATGAAGGAACGGGACCCAGGATGGGTGGTGGCTTTGGAACCGTGGCCTTGCCCCTTTATGGCTGCAGCTAACCTTGGCCAGGGAACACTAGTCCTTTGTCATTAATCTGCATCCTTGAAGATGGTGACAATGACATGTTCATGTGACAGCATTTTTCTGCTGGCTGCTCAGAAAAGAAAACCAGTTGGCCCCTGTCTCTAGAAGAGGAATCAGGGCCAGTGTCAGGTGGTGTGCCCCCTGGCCCCTGTAGGAAATGACTTCTGGATGCTTGGTTTGAGCCACTCGCCCCTCGTTTCCCCAGCGGCCCCACTTCAACCCTTGCCTGTCCCCTGTAGCCAGCTGGGCCTGGGCTTTCAAAAGCCTGGCCCGTCTGGCTCCATGAGGACCTCTGCGTGCCCTGAGCACACCTCCCACTCTCAGGCCAGCGGTCTCAGGCCCAGCAGTTGAAGCTGAGAGATACACTTGTATGTGGGCACAAAACCTGCCTCATGGGCGCTCCGTGAACGTTGTGCTGATCGATCCGCGCTGACGGGCGCTGGTGGTGATCACCACTGGACCTGGGGGACTTTTAAACCAGGGAGGGGGCATTCCAGATGAGCCCCCTGGGAGCAGAGATCCGTATGTGTGGGCCGGTCAGAGTGTCCCCAGGAATAACTTTGAGTCCACGAGGGAGAACTGCATTGGTGTCCTGGGCTCGACCCTTTGACCAACTGACCTGTTATCCTAGAGGGTATTTACACCTGCATCTGGGCTGAAATGTAAGTCCCAGAAAAAGTCAGGAACGAGTATTACTAAAGTCAGGGTTGGCAAGGAGAAGGCAGGCTCTTACTGTTCTGTCTGGGGGCAGTGTGGCCTGGTGGGGAGCCTGGCCCTCTTGCCGATGCGGACCTCTTTTGAGAACATGAGCTTTGGAAAGGCAGACAGTTCTGGGTCTTTGTCTGTCTCTGTCACCTTGTGGCATCAGACAAGGTACTTCTCCGTGCCTCAGTTTCCCCATCTGCAGCCCAGCTGTGGGAGCACTGATGAGTGAGAGTACATGGGGGGGATGAGAGACAGCATGGCCTGGCACGTGGGAAGCACTCAGACAGTCCTCACTGGGATATTGTAAGAAAGACCTACCATATTTTGCCATGTATAATGCACACTTCTTTTGCCCAAATTTTTGAGGGGAAAAATAAGGATGCTCATTATACATGGGTAGTACTAATTCCCACATATAATGTGAATTTTCCCACGTATGATGTGAATTATATATACATGGGAATCAGCACTAAAACATGAGTGCACATTGTACACGGCTAAATATGGTATTTTGTTTTTGTTGTTTCTGGCACAGAGCTCCCCAAACCCTTGGAATTTCCTAAGTGATAAGAGCGATAAAGGTGTTTTCATGCTCATAACAAGCCCCTTTCAAGCTCAGCTGAGGAATGGACCCATGATCATAGTGGAACTGCATACAGCAGGTGCTCATAAACACCTAACTGCCCCTCTCCCCCCTCCTGGAGCGCCCACCTTCTGCCTCGGCCTGGGTGTTGAGAACCTGGATTAATATTCAGTTCTGCTGCTCCGCTGGCTCTGCGTAACTACAGCAAGATGTTTGACTCTGGGCCTCACCCTCTCCCACCACCAATGGGCTGACGATGCCTCCGTGGAAGTTATAATGAACAGACAAGAACAGACTCGACTTGATCTGAAGCCTGGCAGAAATGCACCAGCGAGCTGAGTGCTGCTGCAGGCCTGCATTTGTGTGAATCCGTAAGCTGGCATCTCCTGAGCCCAGGCTGTGATAAGACCGGATTCTACTCTAAAAGGCTCACGGGGTAGCTGATTGGGGCAGGAATGGAAGAAACGAGGCAAAGTGCTTTGTGGCTGTTGGCTCCCTGTGCTGAGGCTTGGCTTGTTCTGGATTGCCCCACATGCAGGACTTTTAAGGAAATGTTTCTAGGGTGGTTGGGGGGAAGGCTATCACATGGCAGTTTGGGGGGCTTTATGAAAAGGGGAAGCAGGTTGTTACCTTTGAGCACCACCCAGATTTATTTTGCTCTGGGAGTTTCCAGGCAGCTTCCCCACATGGGAGAGTGAGCAGCTTCAGGCCAGCTTTGCAAAGCCATGGGTCGGTGCCAACGCACTGGGTTCTACTTTGGCTCCCTCAGTAACTTGCTCTGTGACTTTAAGCAAGTCGCTCAGTGTCTCTGGGCCTCCTGGGAGATGGAGCGCCTTACTCAGGCAGGGAGAGATGCACACAGAACGCCTGAGGAGGATGAAGGCCTACACGGGGAGAAAGTACTCTTCTTCGTTTGCCTGACCCAAGCCCCTGGATTGTAAAGCCTTGACGTGGCCGAGGGAACACAGGTTGCTCAGTGTCCGGGGGGCACCGATGGCCTCCTGGGATGCCTGTCCCAACAACTGCTCCTTTCTGCCCCAACTACTTAAGGAAGCAGTCAGAGGAGAGACTTTCCTTCTGGAAAGTTCCGTACAAGTGGACTGCTGTCTTAGTACAATAGCTCTTTGTGTCCATCTCCTCTCATCTGCCGGGAATCGGTGGCGGCCGGTGCCGCTTGAACCAGCAGCCCCGGCCCTTCCACACACACCGTGTTGCGCTGATCGGCGTCCCGGCCTTGGATTTCACAGAGGACACTTCAGGGAAATGGCCCGGCGAGGCGCCCCCTGCTGGGATGGGCCTTTCCCGTCCTCACTGTTGCCATCCCGGGTAAGACTCGCTTCCCCGATAACCAGGCCTTGCCCATGGAATCTTGTCCAGCCTTCCACCCCGGTTTGGGGGACTCCCTGTGTAGCAGGGTGGGCTTTCACAGCATTCGTTCCTCTTGTCTTCACACAGCCCTAGGAAGCAGGTGCGAGGACCCCCATTTTCAGCTGAGGAAATTATGCCCAAGGATGGAAATGCGGGTGGGCCTGGGCTGTCGCCTCCACCTTCAGGTGCCTTCACCTGGGGCCAGCTGCTTTCCGGGCTGGCCTCCTGCTGGCCTTGTGCCTGTGGCTGTCTAAGCCCGGGGCGGTGGGGGACGCCAGAGAGGGAGGTGGAGCAGGCAGTCGCCGAGTACACGTTAATACTTCAGAGTTGCCCTCAGAATCTGAGTCCTAAGCTAATATCATACCCCAGTGCTTGGTGTTCTCTGCGGAGCACCAGAGCAGGACAGAAAGGTGGCACTCAGGGACCCTGTGGTGAGGAGGGGTCCCTCGAGCTGCTGCGGCACCTGAGCCTCAGGTCTCGTAATGGTTCTGCCTCTTAATGGCCATCTGGAAGTGGGTTCGTGATGAGCTGTGGTTTTGGTGGCATGCCGGAGCTGGCTCGTCCCCCGTGGGAGTACAGTGTACCCGTGGCTCTCCCCGTCAGGGGGCGGGAGTATTTACATTCCAGAAATCGTCATGCTGTCCGTCAGGGCCTCCTTTCCCTGCAGAGTCTGTTGTGAAACAGGTAGCCGCACCCCACTGCTGTTTCCTCACCTACGAAGTGGGGACAGTGATGCTCGCCTCACGGGACCACCCGCAGGCGACGTGTAGATGAGCAGTTTGCAAACTAAAGTCTGGTGTGTGGGTAGATACGATGTCTGTATTCATGTTATTGTATGGTTTTTACATGAAGAGATGTATCTTTTAAAAGGGTGCTCTATCTCTGCAGAAACAGAACATAAACTGGAATCGGGGTGGCACAAATGAAGTAGCGAAGGCTCCCAGAGAAATCGGGGTGACACGCGATCATGAGGCGCCCCCTAGTGGAAGCCTGAGAGGCTCCTTCTAACCAGCGTCAGGGTCCCGCAGACCCAAGCCCTGTTGGTCACTGAGGGTGCAGTTAAACGTTTTTTGTGGTTTTGAGAAAAGCCAGTGGCGGTGGTGGTGGCAGAAAGAACCGGCAGGTGGCAGCCCTGGTTTTGAAGCCTGTCACTTGCTGGCCGGTTGAACTGGGGCAAGCACGCAGTGAGTCTTTTCGAGCTCAATCTCCTCATCTGTAACACATGGTTGGGGAGACTGGTGGAGAGGGGCCCGCAGGGGCCTTCGCACCTGTGGACTGGGTGGGGTTTGGGTCGGTCCTGCTGTCTCTCCCGGGACCCCCCCGCCCCCCGAACCCTGTCTCCCAGTACTGTCTCGGGACGCCAGGCGGATCCCTAGTTTGCAGAGTGTGGCTCGGGGGTTGGTACGAGAATTTTCCCCGACACAACCCAATCTGGAATGTTCTCCATGTGCCTGTCCTGCTGAGTTATGACACAGGGTATTTATTGGGAACTTGCTGGATGCCAGCCTCAGCCAGTACAGTGAGAGTCTAAGGAAGCAGGATGCTAACAGCAATCACTTGTCGAGACTTTATATGAATTAACCCATTTAATCTGCATGTCAGCCCTAGAATACAAACACTATCGTGTACCTGATTAAGGATGGCTGTACTTTCTTTGACACCCTTCCCATCCGGAGCTGAAGGCCAAGCCCTTCCCCTCGGATCTGGGTGGGTGGGGACTGTGTTGGCCAATACAATAAGGCAAAATGATGCAATGCCAGGTCTGTGTGTACCTTTTAAGAGAACTGGCAGCCTTTCCTTGGACTCTGGGAGGCCTGAGTTGCCAGGTACGAAGTCCAAGGACAGAGAGGCCACGTGGAGGGACCACCCGGCGAGGCCCAGAAACTCCGTGGAGAGAGTGAAAGTCCTGAGACGGCCCAGCCGAGTTCCTCCTTCTGGAAATTGACAAATGCTGTCCCTTGGGGCTTCCAGCTGTTCCTGCCAAGGCACCAGGCCTGGGTGAGAGCTGGACCCTGTGGGCCAGAGCAGTCCTTACCTGAATACCACCTACTGACCTAGTCAGCTCCACAAGGAGCAGCTGTCCCAGCGAAGCCCTGTAGGATTCGGAAACCTGCACTCGGGCGTTTGGAGAGGGGCGGTTCTTTGCTGGGAGGCTGTCCTGTACACTGTACTTAGCGGCACTGCTGGCCTCTGCCCACTAGATGTCAGTAGTATCACCGCCCCCACCCACAGGTGACAACCTAAAATGTCTCCACACTGCCAGATGTGCCCTGGGGACAAATTCGCCCCTGGTTGGGACACCACTTAGGGATCCCCCATCCAACGTGGCAGCCACAGCCACACTTGGCTACTGAACACTTGACTCTCGGGGAGTCCAAACTGAGATGTGCTGTTCCTGTAAAATACACACCAGAGCTGAACACTCAGTGGGAGGAACAAGAACACGTCTTGTTATTTGCCTTTTATGTGTAGGGTTTGCTGCCATGGCGATATTTTGGATATTTTGGGGTCTCTTGGATCAAGTAGAACACATTATTAAGATTAATGCACCTACTGACCGTGTCTAACCCGACTGAGAGAAAATGGAAGCTTGCACTCGGAGCCCGAGCCGCATTTCTCCCGGCCAGCAGGGCCTGACACCCAACGGCCACGTGCTGGGTGACAGCACGGACGGCAGCGTCAGGCTCGCTTGTGGTCCCCTGCCGGCACCGTTGCTTCCCAGCTCTGTGACCTTTGGTGAGCCACTTAACCTCTCTGGTCTCACAGCTCACCCATGGCAGTCACTTTCGGCTAGACCTCAGATAAAAGTGTCCAAACTCTGGCGTGGGACAGACTGTAAGATCGGGAAGTTGAAGCAGGATTGCTCTCCGGCTTATTTCTCGATGGCACTTGGGGCCGTTCCCACCATCAGCTGGTGCCCTGGGCCACCTCCCTCTCCCGTCTCTGCTCCCCCAGAGAGTGAATTGTTTCTTGGTGATGCGAACAGTCAGAGACACCCCTCACCCCTGTGGTGTGAGCAGAGGAGGAGCCCGAGGACCAGCAGTGTGTTCCCTGTGGGTAATCCAGTCCCCTGATGGGGAGGGGCATGGCTGGCAGGGAAGGCGGCCTCTGCTCAGCATCCCCTCCCCCACCCCTTCTCCCCAACACCTCGTCTCCTTACACTTTATTTAGTTTTCCCTACACTCGGCAATTTACGCATCTGTCTAATGTCTCCCCTTCTGTTTTGGCATCTGAACCTGTAAACAGTTCCCAAAGTCCTGATGCATCGTGACAGTTTGTTCTGCCCTCCTGTTCCCAGACTTAAATCCTCATCTACACGTTGCTAAATATGGAAGCATGCTGTCCAAGAAGTAGAGCCTTTATTACGGTTTGGACAGCGTGATGGCAGCCGCTCCAGATGTGACTGCCAATGTGGGGTTCAGAGACAAGGCAACAGTTGGGAGTTGCACTTGGGGCGCGATCCAGGCAAGATCCTGGCTCTGGGACGGCAGAAAGAAGGAAGGTCTGGCCCCTGCTCTCGGGGAGCTTCATCCAGGGCCAGACTCGGGCCTGTGCACACATCAGATGGGGTGTAATCATGCTGTGTGCCCAGGGCCAGAGGGAGGGGGCGGGAGTTGTGCCTGGAACAAAGGCTGCTCCAAGGGTGACATGGGGCCTGATGGGGGAGATGGGTGGCTCATGGGGAGGTGTCTCTGCTAGCTGACCAGTGAAACAGGGACCCAATGAATGGGACTCCCTCCCTCCACCCTGCACCTCTGCTCCTGAACAGAAGGTGCTCTCTGTGGGCCAAGGGCCAGTTACTTAACCTCTTTGAGCCTCAATTCAGTGCCTGTAAAATGAGGATAATGGCATTGGTGTGATGATTTAAAATACGGAATTTGGTACACAGTAGGCACCTGATAAATGGGAGATGATATTATTATTATTAATATTGTTATCGAAACCTTGAAAACAGTCACCCACCATTATTAATCAAGGGGCTCAAAGCCCATGCTGGGAAGTTGGAAGAAGAGGGCAGAACAATTGCTATCAGAATCTGCATCCCAGAGTCAGACTCTGGAAAACACCCAGGCTAAGCCTCTCTCCCAGGACGATGATGCACCTTCTCTGGACCTCAGTTTTCCCATCCGTGCAGTGGGGGGAGGTCGCACCGGAGCTGTCTCTAAGGGCTCTTTTGTCCTGGCTTTCAGTGGTTTCCCGTCACTGGGCGGGCCCTGTGGGCATGGTTGGAGTGTGGTACAGAAGTCAGTAAAAAGGCACTGCTGTGCCTTTTTCATCCTAAAATTCTTAAGACGTGATCAAGAGGCACCTTATGCCAGCTACAACCAGCAGAGGCGGCTGTGACTCCCACCCAGGGCTCCCTGGGCAGCTGCTCAGCACCCGCACCACCCCCGGTGCCTGGCAGGGGAGCTGCACGGGGTGGGGGGTGAGACCCAGCTGGTGTTCCACCCGTGACATTGTGCATTTAGTGCAGGGCTGCAGCCTCCTGGAGAACGGGGCACTTCTCTGCTCCTTGGTCAGACCCTGCGGCAGGGCCCGGGGAACATTTAGAGGCGGCCCCCTGCCTAGACCCCTGACCATGCATCCAGGTCCTCCCCTGCCCTTTCCTGTCACCCTCCGGCCAAAGGTGCATTGGGCAGAGGCTTGCTGTGCCCCAACTCTGCACGGGAGGTCCTGCGGCTGGTGTCACCCCAGGGCCCCAGCTGGTGGAGACAGGAAGGAGTGGGCGGCACTGTGGGGCTGGAAGGGGTGTGGGCCTTCGCACGGAGAGGCTCAGGCTGGTAAACAGACAGAGAAGGGGCTGCAGGGCCAGCCAGTCCACCAGAGGCCAAGGTGCGCAGGCCTAGACTGTGCGCAGGCCTAGACTGTCAGGAACAGCCGAGGAGAGAGAAGGGAACTGATTTCAGCACATTTTTGAATCAGCATTCTCTCCCAGCTCCCTGAACCCTAACTCGCCCCCTGCCCTTTACTCCCCCCCCCCCACAGACCTTCCAGACCTCTGGGTTATCTTTTCACTCGGCGCCTCTCTGGGGGGTGCCACTCTAGCCTCTGCCCCAGGAACGGGTAGGACTGGGACGGCCACAGTTACTCCTGTCCTCACGGGGCAGGTGGAAGGGCCGGTGTCAGAGTCCAGGTCTTTGCTCTTGGGGCATGTGGTGGGTGGGGCCCGCAGCCAGCCCCTGGCCAGTCCTGTCTGGGGTTGGGCTCTGCCCGGAGCAGGGACAGGAGCTTGCCCCTGTCCGCGTCCACGGCCCAGTCCTTGAGTGGCTGGGCAGCAAGTCTGCCCAGAGAGCCCAGGAGGCCTGCTGCCCAGCACGGACTCCGTCGGACTTCCCGCTTCTCCTGGCAGCGATGGCCGAAGCCCACGTCTCTCAGCCTCTTTCTTTCAGGCCGGGAGAGTGCGTTTCCGCCATCCCTTAGGCGAGGCCAAGCACATGGGAATCACGGGGGTCCCCCGGACTCCGGGGAAATGGCTGCTCTTCCCACGTTTGCTCCTGGGAACAGGGGAAGTAGTTTCCATCTGTTACAGAAAATTGGGCCTTTGGATAGGCCTGATGATAGTAGCAGACAGGCCTTTTTCCATCTCAGCCATAAACTGTCCAGGCGGTGGTTCCCATGGCAACTGTGGTGTTGCCAGGCAGCAGTGGGTCCTGCCAAGGAAAAGGCCACTGTGACCTTTCAAGCTGGGCAGGAGCCGAGGGGGTGGGAGGGGCATGTGGAAAAGTGGATCTGGCCCTGCCCGTGGCTTCTGCAGGTGCCGCCTCCCCCTGCCCCTGCCCCAGCCGTGAACCCCGCCCTGGCCTCTGGTCCTGCTGGCCTTTTATCCTCAGGGTCTGCACTCCTGGCATTTCTTGGCAGGGGCCCCGCTTGGTCACCTCGTACCCCTTTAGGAAGGGAGATCAGGGTCCATCAGGCTCAGCCTTCCAAGCCATTCCAGGGGTTAAGTTTCAGGGAGGGTCGGCTCAGCAGTGTCACCTAAGGCGTTGACACAGGGCCACTTCCCGGACACGCCACCCTCCAGCCAGTGTGATGCCCTTTTCTCTCCCAAGATGAGCCCTCTGAGAGGCCCAGCAGTGCCTGTCCTGCCCACGCTGGTCCTTCCTGCCACCCCCCCAACACTTGCCCCCTGGGGCAATTCACTGTTCATTCCATAAATGGGCGTATGGAGACCTGGCTACATGCAGGGTTTTCTCTTTGGTAAAAATCAGTGACCGCCTCTCCCACCCTCCCCCCAGCAAATGTTCAGTCATCAGGAGGGTCTCAGCCCCCAGGAGGAGCCCCCGGTGGCCCTGTGGCCAGACCATGGCCATTCCGTCATGCTGCCACCTGTGCGGCTTCCTCTCAGTCTCTGTCCATTTCCCCTTTATTGCTACGGACTAGGAGAACGATAAATATTTGTCACTGCATGATCACGTAACAAACACGTCCTAGCTAACGAGTGACTCTGACCCAGCCCTGCAAAGAGGGTCCTAATGGGAAACTCGTCAACAGCATTGCCCACCACAACACATTTGAACAGCGATCTCTCGGGCTAACCCGGCCACCTGCCAACAGGACAGATGCTCGGTTCTCCAGCAGACGTTCCTGCACTGTCTCAGTCACCCTTGGCAAGGGGCGGCCTCAATTTGGGGTCAGGCTCAGGCACACAGATGCGCACCCTCCATTTTAGCGAAGATGGGCCACACCCTCGCGATGGCCCTTGTCAGTAGCTGTTCTCTGCTCGGAGTGACTGTGATGTGGAGAGGTTTCCATTGTCAAGTTCATGCGCCTCCGTCACTGCAAGGCTGTGGCAGTTGAAACCTAGCATGTCTGCGGTTTCCCTTTGCACCATCCACGAAGAAAGTGTCTATTAAGGGAATTCTTAGTGTCAGTAAGATTGCAGAGGGGACTTTGGCCTAGGTTAGAGCAGTAAGTGGTTGAAGACCCATTCTGCGTTCATTCTAACACTGGATTCTGCCACATTCACGTCAGAGTTGACTAGTAATTATAACAGGTTGGAAATAGCCCTGTTGAATCCTTTATACAGCACCAGTTGGTGGCTTCTTATTGTACAGACATTCTTGCACAGCATTCCTTTCCTTTATTCTCAGATGTTTGAAAGACCCTATTAAGAGGATGAAAAGACAAATTACAGACCAGGGGAAAATATTTGCCAATCACACAACTGGCAAAGGCCTCGGTATCAGAATAAAAACTCTCAGAACTCAACGTGAAAAACAACCCAATGGAAAATGGGAAAAGGACCGGAATGACCCTCTTTCCAAAGAACGTACACAAATCGCCAGTTCGCGCAGGCAAAGGTGCTCAGCATCAGTAATAATTAGGGGTACGAGTCAGAACGGTCTGAGCCGGCACTGACACCCACCGGGGCAGCTGTCCCCAGGCACATGCGAATGAGTATTGAAGGGTGCAGAGAAATGGGAACCTTCAGACATTGCTAGTGAGGGCACAAATGGGAGTGGTCACTTTGAAAAACGGCTTGGCAGTCTCTTAGCCATGCAGTTACCAGATGACCAGGATTTCCACCTCTAGGTGTTTACCCAGGAGAAATGAAAACACGTGTCCCCACAGAATCAGTTGTACACCGATTCATCAGCATTGCCTGGAGTGGCCAAAGAGTGGGAGCAACCCAAATAGCCATCAGTGACGGTGGATAAACAAAAGGTGGTCTGTCCATACTATAGAATATGACTCAGCCATAAAGAGGATTGAAGGACTGGCCCACGCTACAGTATGGACAGACACTGGAGATATTGTGCTGAGTGAAAGAAGCCAGACACAGAGGACCGTACGTTGTGACTCCATGTATGTGAAATGTCCAGAATAGGCAAATCCATAGGCACAGAAGGTAGATGAGTGGCTGCCAGAGGCTGGGAAGAGGGGGGAGTGGAAAGTGACCGCTGATGGGCCCGGGTTTCTTTGGGGGGTGAAAATACTCTGAAATTGATTAGGGAGATGGTTGTACAACTCTGTGAATGTAGTGAGACCATTTATTGGGCACTTTAAATGGCGAATTGTATGTGAATACCTCTTTCTTATTCCTGTTCTTTCCCAAGGACATACGCAGAGAAGGGGGAAGGAAGGGAGAGGAATGTTGATCGGCTGCCCCCTATATGCACCCCAAGCAGGGACCAAACCCGTAACCTAGGTATGTGTCCCGAATTGAACCTGCAGCCGTTCAGTCTACAGGATGATGTTCCAACCAACTGAGCCACACCAGCCACCGGTGGGACGTGAGAGTATCTTAGCAAAATGATTTTAAGAAAACCTCAACATTTTTTAAAAATCCAATTAGGAAATTGGCTAAAGATATAAACAGACATTTCACCAAAGAGGATAGACATACAGATAATAAATAACCACCTGAAAAGATGTTAACATCTTTTCAAATCCAAACCAGGGAAATGCAAATCAAAGTCAGAATGACATGTGGCTCTACACCTGCGGGTGGCTAAAACGAAAAATAGCGTGGGAGAAGCGGGACCGCGCCTGCACTGCAGGTGGGGCCCTAGAATGGCGTGGCCCCTCTGGAAAGCAGTTCCGCTGTTCCTTTGATGGACTTACCGTACAGCCCAGCAATAGCACGCCTGGGCATAGAGCCCCCCAAATGGAAAGCATATCGTCATGCAGAAACTTGTCCACAAATGTTCATTGTCGCTTTGTCTGTAATCTCGCAACACTGGAAACTCGCCAGATGTCCTTCCGTGGGTGAGTAGTCAAGAAAACGATGCTACATCCACACTGTGGGCTACTGTCCAGTGCTAAACCATGGACCACTGCCTGGCGCTAAACCGTGAACTACTGTCCAGCACTAAACTGTGGACTACTGCCCAGCACTAAAAAGGAGCAGCCTGGGTGACCCCTGAGGAAATAATGCTGAGTGAAAAAAGCCAGTCTCAAAGGCTTATGTACTGTGAGATTCCATTGATAAGACATTCGAGAAACGACATAACCAAAGAGATGGAGAACAGATTAGTGGCTGCCAGCGCTGGAGGCGGAGGGAAGGGTGGCTGTGGCTATAAAGGGGGGCGGGGGAGCCTTGTGGTGATGGTACAGGGAAATATCTTGATTGTGGTGGTGATTACAGGCAGCCACACACGGGATACAGTTCACAGTGCTGCACAAACCCACACAGGCACACGTGAGCTGTGTAAACCTGGGTGAAGGGTGCCCAGGACTTCCTGCACATCCCTGCAACTTGTGGCGCATCTGTAAGTTTTGCAAACTAAAGCATTTTGAAAGTAAACAAATAAACATCTCAGAGCCAGCATGCGAAGCACCATGCCTGGTGCTGGGCTAACCATGAAGAACAGGAGACGCACACACAGCCCCTGTCCTCGGCAGCGCTGTCTACTGACCTTCAGGTTTTTGTGGACATTTCCTTTTGACACTGGGATTATAGATGCTCAAAGCTATTCCCGCATCTGTGGATCTGGCATCTGTGCCCTGTCCCCCACTCAGCCCTGATGGCCAGTCACAGGGTAAAAGTTTCCTTTTCTCCAAGTGGAGGCAGAGGCCTATTGTTGTCACCTGTTGTCACCTTGGGACTTGCCAGATGCTGCCAGCTGGGACCCATTTCTCTCCTCACCCTTTGAAAGAAGCGGTGAGACAGGCTGTGGCGTGTTCCCACCAAGGTTTCTGCTGAGGGCCCGTGGCAACCGCACACAGCGGAGGGGTCGCTGCTTGTACTCTCCAAAGGTGACCCACCGGCACTGGCATCTTTGTTGGGAGGAGCTGGCTGGCTGGGTCCCTGCTGTGAGCTGCTGCCAAGAGCAGAGTGGGCTCTTAATGAAGGTGGCTTGTGGGTGGCTGAGTTGGGGGGAGGGCTAGGGGGCTTGTCAGTTGGGCCCAGCAGGGCTGTGAGCGGCTTTAGAGACATGTTTACAGAGAACGTTGGAAATGTCAGGAATCTTTCGTTTCCCTGCTTACTGAACTCCCAGATGCTCATTATAAAAATCCTAGGGAAACTTAATACAGACAGTGAAATTGTCTCCTCAGGGTGCATTTTCCTTTTTCTCAATAACGGCTGTGTTGAGACATATGCGCGTAATGCATCCTACATGGAAAATCCACCCGCACAAGGTGCACGATCCAGTGCCTCTGACGGTTGCTGAGGGAGGCTCACATGGGAGACAGGCCCCGGCCCTGGCGTACAGGAGCCCCCGGTGGGGGGAGCCCTTGGTGTGAGGGGGGCCATTCCCACCACCAGGACGGGGCAGATGTGGGCAGCTGGCTGGGGCTGGGGCAGAGGAGGTGTAAGGAGACAAACATAAGCCTTGACCCTTGCTTGTGGTTTTAAAAAATCTACCCTTTTGACAGTAACAAGGTGAATGCCAACCATGTCTAGAACGGTGTTGCCCATCCTCTGTTGGAAAAATGAATGAGCCCTGTCCTACACTCCAGGGGCTGACCAGCAAACGGATGGTCAAGAAGTCTGCAAGAAGGACGGGCTTTATATAAAGGGCAGAGGGCACAGAAGAGGGACTGACTGACTTCACCCCAAAGGGTTTATCTGTGCGGTGCAGAGGTCAGAGCCTGTCTCCACGGCGAAGGAAAGCCGATAATTGTTGAGCATGTCCGTCAGGTGTAGGAGGCTAGGACTTCCTGCGGCACCACCACTGACCCCCTTGAGGGATTCCTGCGAAGGGCTTCATGTTGGCAGAGGGAATGGCTTCTACGTCTTGCAGCTACTTTTGGCCCAGGGTTCCCTTGGCCAGTGCTAAGCAGAGAGTTGGTGAGGTACCAAATGCCAGCACTAGATGGCGCTGTGGGCCGCCCACTGCTACTGATTCACAGCGGTGCCGATTCTGCCAACTGTCTCTCGGTTGTTCGTAGGCATCTTCAGAGTACCTCCCGTACTATGATCTACTTAACATTTCTCCTTAAACGCCCTTTTAAATTCCTTATATCTATTCTAATAGGAAACCATGATCGCTTTGCCATAAACAGATGATGAATGTAAAAAATTTTTTTTAATCATGTTAACTGTTTAGAACAGTATCCCGTCTGTGGAAAAGAGGCAAATACAAAAATAAAGCTGTGGGAACAAAACCTACTGGTTTTGCATCACCTACACCCATCTCACAGGCCACCAGGGCCGTGAAATGCTGCCCTAGGCTTCGAACACAGGACAGCCAGCCGAGGTCGCCTGGATGCGTGTGTGCTCAGGGTTGGAAGGGCCCTTCCCGTTGCAGGTGGAGGAACTGAAGTGCCAGGAGGGGAAGGGACGCGCCCAGAGGCTCCCTGTTGGTCCCGGGGTCAGAGCCAGGCCTGGGGCCGGGTCCTGCCTTCCCCTCCGCCACACTAACACTTCTGGAAGACCCCCGGGAAAGTGGAACTGCAGTGTGAGGCATGCGTGTTTCTCGGCCCCGCTGATGCCTGAGGAAGTTCACTGGGTGTCCCGAGTGAACTCATTTGGCAAATGAAGTCCTGAGGTGAGAGCCAGGAGTCACAGGGGTGGTGGCGCCAAGACCGCTAGTGAGCGCCTGGCTTGGCTTCTCTGGGCCCCTTGCCCTGAGGGTCCAAGGTCAGTGCGTGCCCAGCTTCGGGCCCTGCTGCCGCACCCTGGCACGCCGCCCTACCGAGGAGCCACACCCACCCTGGGATGGGATCTTGGGCACAGGCTTTGACCCCTCTTCCTTGTCAGAGCTGGAAGACGTCAGGGGCAGCCTCGCCTTTGGGTTGCCACACAGGCAGATCAAGGGGGGGTCCTAATAGGTCCTCTTGGGAGAAAGGCCAGGGGCTCCAGTTCAGTGCCCCTCCCAGAGGCCGAGACAGGACAGGGCAACTTTCTTCCTGCTGCCCCTCAGCCCTCAGAATTGTCCCGTTGAGATGACCCTGATCCAGTCAATGTTTTGTTCTGCTTTCGCACTTCAGAGGCTTCTGTGTATTTTGTCCAGAAGGGTGTGTAGTGGTTCAGATAACGCCAGCTGCTATAAATCGCCGCCCTAGGTCTCACTGGAGTAACACCACGGAGCCGCGATTTTCAGCCGGTGCGCTGCAGAAATTTTCAAAACATGCAGAACCTGACTACTGGGTCAGGGGCACCGACTTATTTTTACTTACTTTGTCAAGTTAATAAATGACAACATCCCTGACTAGTATGGCTCAGGGGGTTGGGCTCATCCTACAAACTGAAAGGTTGCCAGTTTGATTCCCAGTCAGGGCACATGCCTGGGTTGCAGGCCGAGTCCCCAGTTGGGGGAACGTAAGAGGCAACCAGTTAATGTTTCTCTCCCTCTCTCCCTCCCTTCCTCTCTTTCTAAAAATAAATAGAATCCTTTTTTTTAATGACAACAGCCAGCACAGTAGCCATCCAGTGTCAATGAATCAATATCATACCTATTTTTTCAGATCAGCAAAAAGTAATGTTTTGTGGTGTGCCACAGAATTTTCGGTGTGAGTTTACATGTGCCATGAGATGAAAAAGGTTGAAAACCGCTGCCCTAGAAGGTCACTTCCCACTGCCCTGTAGTCCCACTGGCAGCTGTTGTGACGCGGCTCCGGTGGGCCGGGCAGCGCGGTCATGAACTCAGGGACCCTCCCTCCCTCTCAGAGGGACACTCATCCACGGCCTTTTCCTCTCTCCTCAGTACTGTACCTGGAAGGCTCCGTTCTGGTGTTTGAGGACATCTTCAGACTGATCGCGTTCTACTGTGTCAGTAGGTGAGTAGACCTGGCCCCACAGGAGGGCATCTGGCCGAAACAGATGTCCCTGCAGTGTTGGGCCGGGGTGGGGGGTAGTCCCAGGGAAGCCGCAGCCCACAGGATGCAGAGAGGCGGCAGTCCCTGGCTTTGCCCTGGTAACCATGGAGGGTGGTGTAAGGACCCTCCATGGCCGGTAAGGACCCTTTCCTTAACACCACCTGCCCACGGCTCACTGCCCACCACCTTAGCTTCCTGTGTCCTGGCTTCTGGGACAGCTTGGAGCCCTGGGTGGACCCAGCACACCCCATGGAGAGGTTATAGAAGGAACTTCCTGCAGGGGCAGCAGGAAGGGCCGATACCCTCCAGGGGAGGGAGCCTGGATTGCGGAGCAGCTGCTGGGGGGCGTGGGCATGGTAACCACCCTCAGAGCCGGTTTATGAATTCAGAGGGTGGTTCTGTTTATTCAGAACCGGTTGCTGGTCAACAGGGCTTTAAAAATACATTTGGGTGCCAAAAGCTGGTGACTCAAGCTAGAGAGTCTTGACAAGGACTGTCCAGAGGCTGGCCGGGATGTCTTGGGATCCAGGGCTGCAGGTTTCACTTCTCTCTGCTTCAAAAAGACTGTCCTTGCTGCCTCGGGTGAAAGCCACACTCAACCCAGAACATGGCTCCCACCTGCCCAGACCCTGCTGGGCCAGTTGGGTAGAAACAGCAGTGCTGCTAATAACAGCAGCTGCCTACTGAGGCTCTCCAGGTACCCGCACTGGGCCTTCTTATAACCATTATCACTGTCAGTCTTGCAAACAGTTACACGAGGTAAGCTCTCTTGTTATTCCCACTTCATAGATGAGGAAACTAAGACTGAGAGAAAGGACTTGCTCAAGGTCCCGCAGCTGCTACGTGTCAGAGTGGAGACTGAAAACAGATAAAGCTCCAAGGTCCTCTGTGCACGTCCTGCAATAATTCTGATGACCCGGCATGTCCCTCCGGGCCCACAGGGCAGAGCATCTGCGGCCTCGGCACTTTGTAAATTATGACACGTCCGGCCCTTGGGAGGCAGGCCTTCCCTGTTCTGTGAAGTTCTTCCCTTAGTAGAAGGTGCCCAGCATCGTGGTTGACTCATTCCAGGTGCTTTGAGTGAATGAATGAATGAATGGAGACAATTGCTGAGCCCAGAACTTGACCTAGTGATGTCATCTCTCCAAGTCTCTACCTCCTCACGTAAGACAGAAGTAACGCCCAGTGGACAGCAGCTGGGGGAGGGAGCAAGCCGACGAGGCGGCACACTGCCTGACGCCCAGGGGGAGCCCTGGTGGTTTCCATGGGTCGGGCCGTTGGAGGGTGTGCCGGGGTGACAACTTCGTGTGTTCAGGGGGTCTGGCACCGTGGTCACCAGGCTCGCCACGGTCATCCCCCAGCCTCTCCTCCTGTGATTGCTTTTTTCCCACATTCCAGAAAAGCAGGTGCCTGTTCACCTGCCCTCGAACACCCAGGGAACCCACCGGGAGGTCACAGGGCAGAGCCCTGCACCCCTGTATTAGGGGGTGGGAGGTGTCAGCTCCACGGCCACCTCTAAGCAGGGACGTGCTGGGGGAGGCAGAGCCCCGGGCCAGGAGTCGAAGGCTCACTCCCCAGCTGGGCAGGCGCCTCGCCCATCAGGGGGCGGCAGCCAGCACCAGGTGTGAGAGCTCTGCGGGTCTGGGCGTCTATTGCGTTGGCCAAAAAGTCCGTTTGGTTCCTTCTCTACGATGGCTCCAGCAGCATTTAGTCGTCTTTGACTTCATTCAAAACGATTTTGTCAGGTTGTATTGTGACAGCTGTCATGTCGGCATGCATTAAAAAAAATCAAAGTTGGTACATTTTTGTGTAGCCATTTTAATATTGGAGATGGAAGCAAATAAGCAACGTTCTTGGCATATTATGATTTATTACTTCAAGAAAGGTCAAATGCAACTGAAATGCAAAAAACGATTTGTGCCGTGTATGGAGAAGGTGCTGTGACTGATCGAACGTGTCAAAAAGTAGCTTGTGGAATTTTGCACTGAAGGTTTCTCGCTGGACGATGCTCCAGGGTCAGGCAGACGGGTTACAGTTGACAGTGATCAAGTGGAGACATTAACTGAGAAAAATCAATGTTCTACCAGGTGGGAGACAGCTGACATTCTCAAAATATCCAAATCAGTAAAGCTCTTGGTGAAAATGAAGAATGTGTCTTTTATTTTATGGAAAAAACCATACGGACTTTTTGGCCAACCCAATAAAATCCTGCCCCATAGGCTCCTTCGGAACCAGGCACTGGAGGCAACAGGAAGTGGACGGGGGCCTGTGACCGTCTCCTGCAGGGCCTTGCACAGAGGGGCGGTGTGATCGATGCAAAACACTCAGGTGACAGATGCCGATCCGGGCCCTGAGGCGTGTACCCTGGCCACCACGCTGTACTGCCGGGCCAGCCCACCCTGGAGCCAGCCACCCAGCGGGCCCTGAGGCCTGGGCCGGCTGCCGTCCATCGAGCACATTCCCCACGGCAGCGTGGACCAGCTGTGACACGGTGGAGCGGCGTGATGGGGACTGCATCAGAGCAGGAGGCCCTGTCTTCTCCATCAAGCACCCACGGGGAGCACATGCTGCCCCCCCACCCCAGTCTGGTACAGGAAGGCGCAGGTGCCGCTTCAGGACTCTCAACCCAAACCTAACGCAAACCCTAATGGTCCAGGCTGGATGGTGGACTGGTGAGGGTTCTAGAGCTGGTGGAAAATGCAGACTCCAGGGCCCACCCTGGGGATTCCGACTCGGTGGGCCTGGGGTGGGAAGCAGGACTCTGCCTTTATGATTATATTGTGTATTGTATGCAGGGCCTGCATTTATAACAAAACTGTCTGCAAACCAGCCTTTGTGAACTGCTTCCAGGCAAAGGATGATCATAGCTTAGCCTGGGTCTCCCAGGGCCAGACTTTGAGAAGACCGTTCATGGGCCAGTGACACTAAAGGACTTGTCCCCAATGAGAAAGCAGCAGGGAGGGGGCATGAGGACAGGAAAGAAGCCCAGCAAGGATGTGGTTACAGGGGCCATGCCAGCCCCAGCCGGATCCCGCCAGCAGTTTTGGAGCATAAAGAGGGCCTCAAGGGCTGGGCTTTTGAAGCTTCAAGCCAGCCAGCCAGCCCCCGGGGCCCACCCAGGCATCATGGGGCCAGCAGCGCAGGTGGTGCGGCTCCAGCCTGCGGGACAAGCCTCCGAGGGTCACAGGTGCCGCCGGCCCTCAGGGGCAAACCCCTCAGAGGCTGTGCATGGAGCTGGTGAAGGTGTCGGAGGAGTCTGGGCAGGGCGGTGGAGTGACGGGGCATCTGTGTTGAATCAGGCTCTGTGGCACCTGATTCACACCAGTTCTTTCTGAGCCTACAGCGGTCCTGTGGGGAGCTAGTCCCATTGCAGACCCGCTGATCTGCCAGTGACCCCTCCCCCTGGGTGTGCTCAGCATTGCACACAAAAATCTTTGCAAGGGGCTTGGCAGAGTGCCTGGCTCCGAGTGCTCCAGACACGATGAAGCGTTTTCTTGTTGCTGCCGTAGATGAGAAACGGAGGCGTGACCTGCCTCGGGTCACACAGCTGAGTGTCGGGCCGATCTGAGCTAACACATGTCTCATCCTGCAGCTGCTGCTTCTGCCCAGAACAGTGTGTACGGGGCCTGAGGCTAAAGGCTGAGGTGTGAACTGCTCCTGTTAAGCCCCACCCCGCCCCCAAAGATGGGAGAGTCCAGGTCCTCTTGGTGGAAGAGGTGACCTTGAAGGCAAAAGAAGGGTGGGAAGAGAATTCGAGGTAGAGGAAACAGCACAGGCAAAGGCCTGGCAGTGGGAAAGCTGCACGCAGCTCAGGGAGGGCTTTGTGGGGGGAACAAGACACGTGGGTGGGAGAGCAGATGCTTGGAAGGCCTCGAATGCCGTGCCCAGGAACAAGGGGGACTTCCTCCTGCGGCGCTGCTGTTGGTAGTCAGACAGCAGAGTGGCCACAGCAGGCGGTGGGATTGAAGCGAGGGGAGGGTGGATGGAGACCAGCCGGGGCCGCTGCAGCTTTCATGTGGAGGGAGGTCTCTGCCCAGGCAGCAGATAGGGGAACCAGGTGGGTGGGGCGGCCACTGTGGGGAGCAGTGGGGATGTGCCAGGGCCACTATTCTGGGTTGCCGTAAGGTGAACACCCTTGACCGTGGCTGGAGCACTTACTACGCTGCAGGTCTCTGCTGAGCCCCTTACGAGGTTTGTGAAGTCTTATCCTCAGTACCCGTTGAGATCAGGAGTCGGTAGTCTCATGGAGGGTGTGCAGTTAAGCGAAATGAGGAAGGAAGGGAGGGGCCCCTTGGGCCTGCCCTCTGGGAGGTGTCTGGGCCCTAAGGGGCCCTAAGTGTTGTGATGAAGCTGCCACTTTCCTCCTAGAAGGAGGAGGGGAGGGGTGGCAGGCTGGTCCTCTTTGCCTACTGTCTGCAGCTGCCGCCTGAGCCAGGAGCCACTGCCTTGCCCTTGGATGGTCCAGGGGAGTGGGGAGAGGGGGCAGCCTCAGCCACACTCGGAGGCCCTGAGCCGTGCCCGGGGCCTGTGCTGCGGGAGAGGGGGAAGCACATGCAGCCCCCAAGTGCAGTCCGGCGCTGCCCGACTCCTGTCCCCCAGCTCACCTACCTCTCAGCACAGCCCACGAGAGGGCCTCGTGTGCCCCCTGTCACACCAGAAAGTAAAAATGACGTCCTGCCAGGAATGGCAGAGCTAGGGCGTCGCTGGGTCTGTGGCCTCCTGAGTTCAGGCTGTCCTTCTCCCTCACTTAAAAAAAATGACCCAAATGAATTCATACTCTTCCTGCTACAGTGGTTGACCCTTTTTTTTTTTTAGATTTTATTTACTTATTTTTAGAGAGAGGGGAAGGGAGGGAGAAAGAAAGGGAGAGAAACATCAATGTGTGAGAGATACATCAACCTGTGGCCTCTCGTATGCCCCTAACTGGGGATCTATCCCACAACCCAGGCATGTGCCCTGACTGGGGATTGAACCAGCAACCTTTCAGTTCGCAGGCCAGCACTCAATCTACTAAGTCACACCAGCCAGGGCTACAATGGTTGACTTTCAAAACCACAAAAGTCACCTGGGATTTATGAGATGGAGCTAAGGGGGTCGTGGGCATCATGGGGATTCAGATATTGCTCTCCTCGTCCTGGTCTTACATCTTAGAAGCGCTCCCCAGATCACTCCAAAACTTTCCAGGACCTAGGGAGGTGCAACACTCCTCTGGGGGAGGAGAAAACTAGCCTGTGCCAAAGAATCGGTGAGACAACACACACGGCGCACAGTGTTCTCCAATCTGTGGGTCACAGCCCGTGAGGAGGCGTGGTCTCTGTCTAGGTTCCTTGCGGAGCTCCTGCAGCCTCGGGACTTCCCAAGTGACGGGGTGGCTTCGTCATTCATGACTGGCCCCTCTCTGTCGCACCTGAGTTTATGCTATGAGGGGACTCAGGTACAGCCCCTGGAGATGGAGCTGACCGCCAGGAGCACCCAGTGACTAGGGCAGAGATTTTCCACCTTTTCCATCTCATGGCACATGCGCTGATCACCAGGTTTCTGTGGCACAGCAAAACGATGTTATATTTTTTTTGCTGATCTGACAATTAAAAATAAGTATAGTTTTGATTGATTTACAAAAAAATGATAGCAGTTACCTACCCCTTTTGCTCTAAAGTGACTTTTAAAAAAAAATCAGGTGCCCATTCCTGTGTATAAGGATTTCTGGTACCTTGAAAGTAACCAATCAGATGCAACTTTACACTATGTGACCTATGAGATGCAACCCTGTTGTATGACCTACATGGTAGTGGTTCCAGACAGGGCGTTCACACCAGACAGCCAGTATTGTGTTGCCTGTTGTCATTTTTTTCATGTGACAGTGTAAGGGCAAAGAGGTCAGTCTGTGCTGACCCCAGGCAGGTGGTGTCAGAACTGAAGTACCTTGTGGGACACCCCGTTGGTGGCTGGTGGACTGGTTGTTGATATCAGAAAACACCCAGAGGGGGTCATCAGGTCAGTTGAATGGATCATAACCGTCTCTCTCTCTCTCTCTTTTAATCCTCATCTGAGGACTTTTTTTCATTGCTTTTAGGGAGAGAGGAAGGAGGAGAGAGAGACTGACTGGGAATAGAACCCTTGACATTTCGGTTTACAGGATGACGCTCCAACCAACCGAGCCACACTGGCCAGGGCCTGGCTCTTTTTTCATGAAAAATTAAACTAGACTAGAAAGTGCCATCATGTCTCATGCAGCTGGAATGAGTCTCTTGCAAAACTGGTTTGAGATGTGTGTGTGTCTTCCTTGTGCGGCACCACAAAGCCAGACGCATTTCTTATTGGCGGCCGTGGTCCAGAAAGTTGGGAAAGCGCCGGCTAGAACAGAGGCCCCCAGGGCGGGGCGTTTGCACCCTGGGAGGTGTGAAGGCTGGCCCACCAGAATGTGTGCGTTGGGGTTGGGGGAGGGGTGTTAGAACACTTATTCTAAAAATCTCATTTTGAAGTTTTTTTCTCTGTGAATGCTCTCTAATAGACTTCGTAGTTTATAAGGAAATACATACATACACACCTGTCTGGAGAGCGCCTTCATTTTCATTTGTATTGACAGCCCTTGCTTTGGGAGTCGAGATTCCCTCCCAAGGCTGTGTCCACCAGCATCCCCTGGAGAGCTGTTTAGGGTCATTCCTGGTCCACTGCCACACCTGACCCTGGGCACCCTGGGTGCTCACTGGGGTCTGGAATCTGCATTTTAGCAGTTCCCCCAGGGGATTCTGATCCCGAATTAATTAGTTAATTGATACAAAGGTAGAATTGGGGTTTGGGAGGAAGGTGGATAGAGCAATGGATATGGCTGGGAAGGGGAGGTCAGGGTCAGACTGTGATGGGCCTTGAATGCCAGGACGAGGCATGGAATTGGGACCGTCCATTGTGGGGGCCTGCAGGGCCACACCCTTTCCTGGGCCCTGGAAACAGCACTGGGCTAAAAGTCAAGAGGCCTGCGGCTCAGCCCACCCTGCCTTCAACCCACCGCGGGGCCTGGACATATGCCTTTCCTTCTCTGGGCCTCAGTTTCCCTATCTGCACAACAAAGGGGGAGGGTTTCTGAGTCCCTGCTGGGCAGTCTCTGGAGAGAGCCCTGAACAGTTCCCCGTTCAGACCAAAGGCAGCAGCAGATTAAGCAACTGACTGAGCATTGTCAGTGATGTCTACCCGCACTCACCAGGGAAGGCTGACTGTGTGACTGTGTGCTCACTGGTGATGTCTGACTGTGTTCTTATTGGGGGGGTGTCTGGCTGTGTGCTCACTGGGGGATGCCTGACTGTGTGCTCACGGGAGAAACCTGACTGTGTGCTCACTGCACATCTCAGTGGGGAGCAGTGAGGGTCAAAGGGCAGGAAGGGGCGGGTCACTCACTTTACCCAGAATAGAGCCTTTACTGGAAGTTTCCTGGGCTTCCCAGGTCAGGAAAGGTGGGGAGAAGCTGTGGCCCCCCCCTCATGCCCATGGAGGGTCTCCCACATCTCTGGGTCCCTAGTGCTCGCCCAGGACCTGGATCTGACTGGGTGCTCCCCCAGCCTCAGGGCCGTGCCCCTTCCACCCCAGGGAAGTTTCCAGTCCACATGGCTACCCCTCAGTCAGTGGGGTTGCTGGGGTCCTCCCACTGTGGTCTGTGGGTTTGGGGGCTGTGGGGGGCTTGGGAGCAGACACAGAGACCCCCTCAGACATGATGTGCAACCCTTTGTGTCTCCACAGAGACTTACT
This sequence comes from Artibeus jamaicensis, assembly GCF_021234435.1. Classification (NCBI taxonomy): domain Eukaryota; kingdom Metazoa; phylum Chordata; class Mammalia; order Chiroptera; family Phyllostomidae; genus Artibeus; species Artibeus jamaicensis. The sequence goes on along the minus strand of NW_026521831.1, from coordinate 8,568,333 downwards.
GCCCTTCACGCTGAGGCTGCCGCAGGCCATCCTTGAGGCCAGCAGCCTCTCAGACCTCAAGACCATCTCCAACCTGGGCCTGGGTAAGTCTGCTCTCAGGGGCTGGGCGGGCACAGGGCTTGAGGAAACAGGCCCTAGGACTGCCCCTGTGCAGAGGGATGGCCCCTCGGACTGCGACTAAGCTGGACCCTGAGTCCAGCTCTCATGGGACCGGCTGCAGCCCTGCCCCAGGCCGCCGAGCTCCCGCAGCAGGGAGAGCCTCCCGGTCTTCAGAATGGAGGCTTTCATCGGCTGCCTGGGAAATCTGAGGGAGCTACGCTGGCCTGTGCCAGCACAGTGACCCCTTGTCAGGGCGTGGCTCTTCAAGAGGCTGAAGCAAACACCAAGGTCCTTCTCAGTGGTCGCCAGAGAGCTGAGTGCCAGCAGCCGCCACAGCCCCATCCTCGTCAGAAGGAAAAGCAGGATGAACGTGATCATGAACTGAAGTGTGCCCCCTGCCCCCTGCACCACCACCTGCACAGTGCACCCTGCCCCTTACCCTTCTGACCTTTGAGGGATGCAGAGGGAGAGGAAGAGAAAGGACAAGGCGGTTTCCGATCCTAGCCCTCCCACATAACAGTGTGAAGATCTCATGTCCACTGGGCCCTTCCCATGTGTCAGGCTCTGCTGGGTGTGACAAGGGCCTGACCCTGCTGGCCCTTGGGAAGCCAGGCCAGCCGCTTCTGAGGGCTGCGACTCCTGGGCAGAGGCCTGGTCATGGCTTTGAACAAAGCGGTTAATCATTCAGTTTTTATCAAGACCAAACCACGCACGGGACCGGGCACGGCACACGCTGTACACAGTGCCAGGAACGGAGTGCTGCCCGGTTCACCAGTGCAGGTCCAATGGAAGAAGCGGTGACAGGCAGGGCCAGGTCACAGAAGAGGTGAGGGGCACATGTGAGGTCAGAGAAGATGCCCGCTGGTTCCCAGGCCAAGCTGCTGTCCAACACCCAGAAAGGCCTCTGGACGGCAGTGCAAGAGATGCCGCAAAGAAGCTCATGCTCAAAAATGAGGAAGTATACACATCAGCAGGCCCTGGGAGTCAGCGTTTCCTGAGCACTGACTATGTTCTAACCTCTCAGTCTGCAAATCTTCAAACTATCCTATAAAGCAGGTTCTGTTACTGCAATAATCCCCACTTTATGGCAAAGGACACTGGGCACAAGAGCTTAAGTAACATGTTCAGTGTCACACAGTCAGTGGCAGAGCTGGGACCTGAACCAGCCGGTTTAGCTGCAGCAGCCCCCATTGTCCATGCCGTCCCTTCACTCTTTACCTGGACTCTCCTAGGTCTGTTTACCCAGTTTATAAACCTCAGGACCGGTTTTCCGTTGATACTGGGAAAAAACACTGAATTTCAGCCCCAGATACCCTCTCAGAATTTGACGGTAGAACAGGTGACAGTTGTCATTCACACAGTCCAAATGGCGTGGGTGATACCGCAACGCGCTGAGCACCGTCTCATGCGACTTTTGCGTCCCCATTTGAAAGATAGAAAATCCAGCCTCAGCACAGCTGAGACACGTGTTACAGTGCCCGGACGGGCCAGGAGCAAACTGGGATGAGCACCGAGGGCTTTCCCACTCCCAGCGCAGCCTCCCCGCAGCCCCTCGGCCGCCGCTCCCGACCTTCTCGGTTGTCTTTGCCGTGAGCAGTCACTGGCCAGCTTGAAGCCGGGTTGGTAGGGCAGGGGAGGTGGAGGGGCTCGGCCTGAGGAGGGTGCCTCTGAGAGGGGGTCGGTTCACTACAACCCTTGGCATCCCTGGCACATTTGTTTCTGGAGTAGACGAGGCCTTCTATCACAGAGAGCTTGACCTCAGACTGGAATAGGGGAGGGGTGTCCATCTGGGAAGCTGGTGGCAGTTCAGGCTCATGCGTGGGCACTTACTTCCTAGAGAAGGGGATTTACGTGAAACCGGTTAGGGCCCGGCAGCCTAGGTTCTCATCAGAGGTTCTCATCGGAGCTGGTACCCCCAGGGCTGGAGGATCATCTGAATAGTTCTTCCCTGGTTCCATCCAGAGCTGAGAGGCCACAGTCAGGCCGAGGCCTTGGCTCGAAGATGGTGGGGCCTGAGGCGCGCCCACCTTCCCCTGGGTTTGCGACCGTAAATATGCAAAGAGCAGCCTTCGCCAGGCACCGGGCACCGCGTATTGTCCCGGGTGAGGTACTGTTGTGGTGGAGAACTGAAACCCAGCCAAAGTGGCACAGACAAAAGGGGACTGAGCGAAAGGACACTGGGGAATCTCCTAGAAATGGAGAAGGTCAGACATGCTCGGTGGGCACAGGGGTTCCCCGCCTACGCAGGCCGGCTCCCGGCAGCCGCACCCAGCAGCTCGTTAACTTTCGGTTCCTGTTCCCCTACGCCTCCACCGGCCGGGCTCAGATCCAGCCCGGTGCCCATCTGATGGTCTTGCAGCAGGAATAAGTTTTTATTTTTCCAGTTACAGTTTACACTCAACATTGATTTACATTAGTTACAGGTGTACAGAATGGTGGTTAGACAATCATATACTTTACAAAGGGATCTCTGATGTTCCCAATACCCCATCCGGCACCATACATAGTTATCACAATATCACTGACTATATTCCCTGCGCTGTACGTTACATCCCCGTGACTGTTCTGTGACTACCAACCCCTACTTCTCACCCCCTTCACCTTTTTCACCCAGCCCCCAACCCCCCTCCCCTCTGGCAACCCTCAGTCTGATCTCTATATCCGTGAATCTGTTTCTATTCCATTTGTTTGTTTTGCTCTCTAAATTCCACATACAAGTAAAATCATGTATTTGTCTTTCCCTGACTGACTTAATCCACTTAGCATAATTCCCTCCAGGTCTATCCGTGCTGTCACAAGTGGTAAGATTTTACTCTTTTTTATGACTAATAGTCCGTAACTTTTTGATCCTCTCATCTATTGATGGGTTGCTTTCAGATCTTGGCTATTGTAAATAATGCTGTGATGAACATAGGGGTGCATGTGTTCTTTTGAATTCGTGTTTGGAGCTTCTTCAAATGGACTCTCAGAAGTGGGTTCTCTGGGCCATAGGGCAGCCCCATTTTCAATTTTCCACTCCCTCCTGTTTTCCTTAGTGGCCACACCAGTCTGCATGGGGTGAGTTTATGAGGTGTGTGTGTTTCCTCTCACCGGTGTCAGCAGGATCGTCTCTCTGGCCCTCCACTCACGTTTACAAAAGGAGCAGAGCGTAGTCAATACCCAGACAGTGGCACCAACCCCGCTGCTCAGACACGGATGGTGTTGCTGGACCGGAGCTGATGATGGGCCGGCTCAGCACCTTGTGATAGCCCAGAACGCCCGCTCGGGGGCTAACGTGAGAAAGTCTGAGTCTGGCCTTGGGAAAGCCAACATTTGAAAGGGCAGGGTATATAGGAATAATCTTGGGGCCACGAAACTAACACAGGGAGCAGTTTGGCACTGAACTTTGTGCAGGTGATCCTAAACGTGCAAAGGAATCTGGAGAAAATGGAGGTAACTCAGGGTTGGATTCGCCAGTGTCCTCTGACGTGTCTGCACTATGTTGAACATGTTTAGAAAAGGCACGTGTTCTATAGCTCTTCCATGTTGGCATGTAATTTGCTTTTTCCTTTATATTACATAACGAGAACTTTCCTAGTTATTAAAAATTAATTGAAAAGTCAAGTTTGAATGACTGTCCAAGAGCCCATCTTTGGGATGCCACAAATTTTATTTGCTGACTCATTGGACTTTTGAACTGTTTCCCTGGCATCGGAACACTTTGTTGCATGTACTCGTGGCCTCTCTGTCCTGTCACTAGCTGGGTTCCCCGAGAGTGACCCCCGGGCCTACAGCCCAACACCTGGCCTGCCCAGGCCCTCTGAGGACTGTAGGGGTGACGACCTGACAAGAGGTGTCTCCGTATCAGGTGCAGGAGGCCACGGGCAGCTCGGACACTGAGGGCGGGGGCCCTGAGGGGAAGCTGGGCCACTGAGCCGCGGCCTGGCGTGGTGCCGTGAGGCACAGACATCCACTGCTTTGCCAACCGCCAGGGTTGCATGACAGCGTCCCACTTCTCCTCTGCGGAAAAGGTGACCTACTTCCCTTTTATTTATTTTTTTTAGCATAAAACACTGCACAGCCACTGTGGTTCCCTAACAGGCCCCCAGACCCTAAAGCGCAGTCCCTCAGATCTCAGCTTCCCCCACCCCCCTGAGTGGCATTGGCTGCCCACCAGGGTGCCACCACCCAGGCCCCGGGCCCATGGCCCTGAACCCCAGGGCCTGCTCCACACCTACCAGACCCCAACTCTGAGCTGTAGGAAACGTGTTGTTGGTTTTTATTTCAGTCTGTGCATCACGGACCCCTCTTACCGTCCTGAGACAAGCTGCCTGGCCAGTGGCCTGTCCCCTTAGGGAGCTCCACGGCCTTCCTTTCTGCCCCCTTCCTCTCATTGTCTCACCTCTTTTTTTAAATATATTTTATTAATTATGTATTACAGTTGTCCCATTCCCCCCTTCATTCCCCTCCACCCTGCACACCCCTCCCCTACCATTCCCCCCTTTCGTTTATGTCCATGTGTCACAAGTTCTTTAGATTCTATATTTCCCCTACTATTCTTGCCCTTCCCCTGTCTATTTTCTACCTACCATCTATACTACTTATTTTCTGTACCTTCTCCCCCCTTTCTCCTTCTCCCACTCCCCTGTTGCTAACCCTCCATGTGATCTCCATTTCTGTGGTTCCGCTCCTGATCTAGCTGTCCTCTTAGTTTGCTTTTGTTTTAGGTGTGGTTGTTAATAACTGTAAGTTTGCTGTCTTTTTACTGTTCATATTTTTGATCTCCTTTTTCTTAGATAAGTCCCTTTAACATTTCATATAATAAGGGTTTAGGGTTGATGAACTGCTTTAACTTGACCTTATCTGGGAAGCACTTTATCTGCCCTTCCATCCTAAATAAAAGCTTTGCTGGATAGAGCAATTTTGGATGTAGGTCTTTGGATTTCATGACTTGGAATACTTCTTTCCAGCCCCTTCTTGCCTGCAAGGTCTCTGTGAGAAATCAGCTGACAGTCTGATGGGGACTCCTTTGTGGGTGACTGTCCCCTTATCTCTTGCTGCTTCTAGGATTCTCTCCTTCATTTTAATCTTGGATAATGTAATTATGATGTGCCTTGGTGTCTTCTTCATTGGGTCCACCTTCTTTCGGACTCTCTGAGCTTCCTGGACTTCCTGGAAGTCTATTTCCTTTGCCAGATTGGGGAAGTTCTCCTTTATTATTTGTTCAAATAAGTTTTCCACTTGTTGCTCTTCTTCTTCCACTTGTGGTACCCCTATAATTTGGATGTTGGAACATTTAAAGATGTCCTGGAGGTTCTTAAGCCTCTCCTCATTTTTTTTGAATTCTTTTTTCTTCATTCTTTTCTGTTTGGTTGTTTCTTTCTTCCTTCTGGTCCACTCCATTGATCTGAGTCCCAGTTTTCTTCCCATCACTATTGGTTCCCTGTGCATTTTGCTTCATTTCACTTAGTGTAGCCTTCATTTGTTCCTCTAATTTGCGACTAAAATCAGTCAGTTCTGTGAGCATCCTGATCACTAGTGCTTTGAACTGTGCATCCAATAGGTTGGCTATCTCTTGGTTGCTTAGATGTATTGGTTCTGGGGCTTTGATCTGTTCTTCCATTTGGGCTTCTTTTTTTTTTTTTTTGGTCTGGCGGAGCCCATTATGTAGTGAGGGGCAGAGCCCTAGGTGTTCACCAGGTCCAGGCAAACCAGAAGCTGGGTTGTGTACTGTATGTGGGGTCAGGGTCATAGAGGGAACAATGGCTCTTGCTCTGCTCTCTGTCAGACCTCAGTCCCTTCTACTGCTTCCCCCAAGCAAACTGGGCTGGTGCTGGTTCCCAGGTGTGTGGGCTTGTGTACATTCTTGGACCCTGTGGATCTCTCCAGTGAACTCTCCTGTGAGGCTGGGAGTCTCTCCCGGCACCTCAGCCCCCACAGGTGTTTTCAATAGGTGTTTTGAGGCTTCATTTCCCAGCGCTGGGGCCCTGGGTTGCATGGTCTGTCTCGCTCCCCAGTTTCACCTGGTTTATCTATGAGCAAAAGTGGGACCGCCCGGTCAGCCACCTTGTGCACAGTGCCGAGCTTCACATCACCACCTCACTGGGTCTTCCCATTGCCATGTCACACCCGGAATCTGCCAGCCACTGCCTGTGTACCCAGGATCCACCTGTTGCCATCTTGCACACCCAGGGTGCCTTGCACACCTGGTGCCACCACTTCTTTTGTCGTGACCCCTCTACTCTCGGCCTCCTGACTCTACCCAGCTTATTGGTCTGAATGACTATGTCTATTTTATCTCCTTGGCTGTCCAACTTCCATACGGTTCAATTTTCTGTCTGTTCTGGTTGTTATTTTGGTTGTCCTTATTTTGGTTGTGTAAGGAGGCACAGTGTGTCTCCCTATGCCTCCATCTTCGCTGGAAGTCATTGTCTCACCTCTTCATTCTCGTGCCTTCAGACATCCTCCCATGGTTCAGGTTGTCCCCACCCCGCCATCAAAGCCAACCTTGCCCGCTCTGTGCCTGTCAGAGCCCCGCCTCCCCACTCTGGCCAAGCTCACACACGTGTGCCGAAGGGCTGAGCTCCTGCTCCGTGCCCAGTGCTGTCTCAGGTGCGGGAAACACACGGGGTGATGAAGCACTGCGGCTGCCTTCTGGAAGCTCAGAGTCTGGGAGAGGTAGAGGGGAGTCAGACAAAACCAGAGAATTACTGCAGAGTGTGGGGAGGGGACCTGGATGTGTCAGGAAGACCCCACCAAACGGAGCACTTGATTCGAGGCTTAAAGGGTGGGTGAGAGTTTGCCAGGTGCAGAGGGTGGGAAAAGGGTGCTGAGCAGAGTGAAGGGCATAGTCACTGCTGAAGGGGGCAGCCTGGGGCGGGCGTGTCTGGGAAGAAGGAGCAGCAGAGAATGGGGTGAAGACTCCGCAGGGGACGCTGGAAAAGATGTGCAGGTTCAGATCCCAGAGGCCTCAAGTGCCAGGGTGAAGGGTTGGTAGTGATTCTGAACAAACAGCAATCGAGGGCCTACTATGTGCCCAACATGGTGCCACAGGGGGAGAATGAGTGGGGGGAGGGCAGCCGACGGCCGTGATCTTGGTGAGGAATAACGGGAGTGCCCGGGCCTGGGTGGGCACCTCTGTTTATCCTCTCCCCCATGACGTCCCCCTTCACCCAAAGGGAGGGCTTATGGGAACTTGGAGGTGAGCATTGGGGACTCCATCCGGTTCACCTCGAGTCAGACTGGCTGCATGGCTAGACCTTCCGAGGAGGCAGCAGTACTGGGGCCGTGCAGACAGGTTCGGGTTCCCGTCACACCTTCTCCGAGGCCAGAAGAGCTGTGGTCTCAACACAAAGCACCCGGGAGAGCGGGCTTGGCGTGGATGGGTCAGTAGCCACCTGTGAAAGTTAAGTGCAAGACCCAGGTAGTGGCTGGGATGTGCACAGAGCTTTGCAAATTGGAAAGAGTCACAGGGACGTTTGTCGTCCTTGTTATTGTGGAGACAGCCAGACACAGGGTCTCTGCCCAGGACAGGACAGCCCCGTGGCCCTCCCCGGAACGGCCCTACCTCACAGGGGATACATAGGCTCACTTGTCAGTTTCTCGGCAGCACCTTGTCTCAGGGTTATGCCCTGTTCACCTTGACCGGGTTTGTGGCCACCTGGCCACCAAGGGGGCGAACACCCGCGTCTATGACAGCGCCCGCCCCTTAGGGCAGGCGAGCGCCCATGGCCCTCAGCCGCCTCGTGATGTCTGCTTTCTCTCAGTGTCGAGAGCCTGTGCACGCTTACCACATCCCCACTTCTGGGGTGCCCGCCACCCTGCACTCACTCTCACTGGCCAAGCCACCGAGATAGGAAGTGTGGCAAGTTCCTACACAGGAAGGCCACCTAACACAGCAGCTGAGCTCACACGCCCTCAGAACTAATCTGGCCTGCTCCGAACCCAGGCTCCTTCACTCGCTGACCTGCAGACCGTGGGCAAGTCTTCACTCTCCCTGGGTCTCTCACTTCATCTGTAACACAGCGATGATGCCAGGACTTACGCCGAAGGCCTGGGGTCCGGGATCAGGGAGCCGGCCTGTCCAGCAGGTGGCCCGCCCAGCCAGGCTCCAGTGCCTGTGCTCCTGTTACTGTGCTGCGTGTTATTTTTGGTAGTTTTCTTCGTGCTGAGTCACTGCCTGAGGCGAGGCGCTCAGGGCGAGAGTCCAGAGGCCTGGCCCCCACAAACAAGGGCACTATGAATCTCCGAAGTTAGTAAGTTGAACGACACGCAGGCCCCTGCTCCAGGGGGAGCTGCCTGCGTGGGCTCAGAGTGGCCGCAGGCCGACTGAAATGGCCCCCCAGGCGTTCTGCGCAGTGCCCCTTTGGGAGGGGCCTGAGCCTCCATCAGATTCTCTACAGGGCTCGGTGCCCAGAAGCCAAGGACTCCCGAGCCAGCCGACCCCCAGTGCCCCTGCAGCTGGGATGTCCCATGCCCCCGACCCAGAATGAGCCGGGCGCTGACCACCAACACCTGCCTAGTGACAGATGGGCTTTGGTGGTCCCAGCCACGGGCTGTCCTGAGGGCGAGGTCAGGAGGAAACCGTGTGCGGGAACTTAGCCCAGCAGTGCAGGGGCCCCCGTCTCTGACGCCCGCCCCTGGGCCGATTCCTATTTTAACATCAGGATTGGCCAGAGTCAGCCTTCTGGCAGCGGGCAGGCGTTCCCCACTCGATGGCCAGGTCTGAGCTCAGTAGCCACTACCCATAGGTTGCCCTTCCTACCCAGAGCAACCGGGGTGGCCAGAATGGGCCACAGCATCTCCCCCATTGGTACCCTCTGTTCTAGAGATGGCTAGGCAGAGGCCAAGAAAGATCAAGGGACCTGCCCCAGAGCACCCACCTACTGCCTGCCGTGTGTCCTCAGTGCCCTTTGTTGCAGGCCCTCACACGCCAAGGGGCGGGGCTGAAGCCGGCCTGTCACCACCCCCTGCACTGTGGGGGAGGATCTCACGGGGCTTCCCCTCTCGAGGCAGGAAGTGGTGGGAGAGGTTTAAAACGGTCCAGGAGGGAAAAACAACCCTGGGAGCAGTGAAGTGGGTGCTGTGCCAGCCTCTCCGCCCTCTTACGGGCCTGTTCCCACCCCCAGACGAGCAGGGGGCCCAGCTCCAGGACCGACCGCCTCTTTCTCTCTTGTTTCCACAGGTTTTTGGGACTCCTCACTGAACCCCCGGAGAGCCGGCGGGAGCCCGGTGGAGCCCTCGAAGGACTCAGCCCCCAGGGCGCCCCCAGCCTCCAGCCACAGGTCTGCTTCCCATGACGAAAACTGCTCATGTGAAATCGAACTCTCCGTAGGAAGTGACCGCCTGTGGTTCGTGAACCCGATCTTCATCGAGGACTGCGGCAGTGCCTTGCCTGCCGGCCTGCCGTCCCTTAGAAGCCGCCCCTCTGGCCCATGGCCTCCCGCCTCTGACTCTACCTCACCCACCTCCAGGTGGGCCCCTCGCCGCCCCGCACCCCCTCCCCCAGCCTCCTTCTTCCATCCCCTCGGTCCCACCCGGCCTCCTCCACCCCCTGTCCCAGCTCCGGCCTGTCCTCTGCCCAGTTCTCCCCCTGTGGCCTCTCCCCAACCTCCAGAGGCCCCTCCCCCTGCATCGCCAGCATCTGCCTCCCACCTGGCACCCCATGTCCTCGGCCCCCTAGACCATCCAAGCCAGCTCCCCATGGCAGCCTGTGAGAGGCTCCCAGGCCCTCCCGCAGGCCTGGGCCCTCTCAGGGAGGAGAAGGTGAAGCCGGGGGCAGCCCTCAGCCCCCTGCCGCAGTCCCCCGCCCCCCCAAGGCCGACGAAGAAGAGCATCCCTGCCGCTCCCCCCAGACGCCGAGTGTCCGAGAAGGGCTCCCTGGAGGACCAGGGTGAGGGGAAGGTGGACAGGAGCACAATGGCACAGTGGGACCAGCTGGGTCTTTCCAGGCCGTCCCCACTCAGCCTGCCTCCCCAGGGGGCCTCAGACAGTCCTGAGGACAGGCCTCCAAGGACCACGGAGCAAGGCCAGGAAGCGGTGCCCAAAGGCAGCGATCTGGGCAACATGCCAGAGTTGTCAAAGAAGACCCGCCAACCCCCAGTCCCACCTCCCAGGAAGAAACGGGTCTCCCGGCAGCTGGCCTCCATCCTCCCAAGCCCCTTGGAGAGCGCCGAGCTCTCCATGGAGGAGGGCGCCCCCGAGAAACCCTCCCCCGGCCCACCCCAAGAAGGCCAAAGCCCTGCCTCTCAAGCCAGGACTCAGAGCCCACGCACCCAGGCCAGCGCCCGACCCCAGAGCACTCCAGAGTTCAAAGGCTCCCTGGCCTCCCTTTCAGACAGCGTGGGAGTGCCCGCCTCAGCCATAGACCAAGACTCCTACTCGACCAGCAGCACAGAGGAGGAGCTGGAGCAGTTCAACAGCCCCGGCGTGAAGAAGAAGCCCTCCATGATCTTGGGCAAGGCACGGCACCGCCTGAGCCTCGCGAGCTTCACCAGCGTCTTCCACGCCTTTCTCTCCAACGACCGCAAGCTGTACAAGAAGGTCGTGGAGCTGGCCCAGGACAAAGCCTCGTACTTCGGCAGCCTGGTGCAGGACTACAAGGTGTACAGCCTGGAGATGATGGCGCGCCAGGCCTGCAGCACCGAGATGCTGCAGGAGATCCGCACCATGATGACCCAGCTCAAGAGCTACCTGCTGCAGAGCACCGAGCTCAAGGCGCTGGTGGACTCCGCCCTGCACTCCCAGGAGGAGCTGGGTCAGTCCTGCCAGTGGGCTGGGAGCGGACTGGGAGCGGGTGGGAGGGAGGGATCGTCTGAGGTCGTCCATCTTTCCCGCCCCCTTTACTAAGAACCTGACCGCTCGGCCATGCTGCCTCCTGCTTCTACCCATGTGCCCAGTGGGAAGGTGGAAGAACCTCAACCCACCCCACATAAGAGGCCGGGCAGGGCCCAGCCCTCAGAATGCTCCTGGCTTTGTTAGGGAGGCAAAGCACAAGGAGCAGTTAGAGGCAAAAGAGGTTCTGGTGTGTGGCTGCTGCAGGCCAGAGGCGTCTCTGTGGGACCTGTGGAGGCTCTTGGGGTTAAAGGGACCTGGGGCGGGGGGTGGGGCTGGGCCAGAGCCCTCTCATTTTGCAGATGAGGAAACAGTAGCTGAGACATTCCCTCGGGGGAGAGGGTAGGGATAGGGTAGGGTAGTTAGGCTAGGGCTTCCCAGGAATATTTCTAAACTGTCACCTGAGGCAGCTGAGCATCGCCTTGGTGTCAGGTAGATAGATACAGGTTCAAATCCTTGTTCGGCCCCCAGCTGGTGTGTGGCCCCACCATCAGAGCCTGGGCTGGTCCATCAGCGGAGTGGGGACGATGGACGTGTGTGGCAGAGCTGATGTGAGGTCAGCGCTGGTCGACTCCCACTGTGCTAGAGGATCAGGGTGCCTCTTGGACGAGGCGACATTTGGACAGTGAAGGAATAAGCCATGTGGATAGCTGTGAAGCGAATTCTCCAGGCAAAAGGAAGAGCAGGCGCAAAGGCCCTGGGGCAGGAGCAGGTGTGGCAGGTGGTAGAGCAGCAGGGAGATCAGAGTGGCTGGAGCAGCAAGAGCACAAGGGAGTGAGCAAGGTGCCGAGTGAGAGATCACAGGGACAAGTCACCGAGGGGCCTTGAAGGGCACAGGGAAGACTGGCTTCTGTGTCCACGAGGTGGGAGCCACTGGAAGGTTCTGAGCGCAGGAGTGTCGTGGCCAGACGTGCCATAACAGGGTCACACTGGTTTCTGTGTTGAGAATAGAGTATAAGGGGCCAGAGCAAGAGGCTGTAACACCACTTAGGCAAGAGATAACAGCAGTTCAGGTCAAGGTGGTGGCCTCAGCAGTAGTGAGAAACCAGTGTCTGGATGTATTCTTGAGACTAGAGTCCAGTGGGTTCGGGGACTGAAAGAGAGACGTCAGGAATAATCCCAGCCAACACCTACTGGGTGCCCAGGACCCCCAAGGACAGTGGTACAGCTCCCGTGGGAACAGTAGGCAGCCCTGTGAGAGTTTAATCCGCGCCAGGCCTGGTAAAGAGCGTTTGGATACAGTGTGTCGATCCGCAGGCTCCTGGGCCAGTGTCTTCTGGGTGTGGCTTTCTGTTGAGTGCACTACACTGTTTCATGTGGCAGAGCCTAGGGCTGTAACCGCTGGGGCTGCCGGCATGTCTTCCCAGGGGTCGGGAGATGGGGTAGCCACTGGGTCCAGCAGTGGCCTGGCGGCAGGATCCCTGCCCCTGGTGCCCTCACCCTACTTCTCTCGGCCACCCACAGAAGCAATCGTGGAGTCCTCCTTGTACAAGTGTGTGCTGAAGCCCCTGAAAGAAGCCATCAACTTGCGCCTCCGTGAGATCCACAGCAAGGACGGCTCGCTGCAGCAGCTCAAGGAGAACCAGCTGGTGATCCTGGCCACCACCACCACCGACCTGGGCGTGACCACCAGCGTGCCAGAGGTGCCCGTCATGGAGAAGATCCTGCAGAAGTTCGCCAGCATGCACAAGGCCTACTCCCCCGAGAAGAAGATCTCCATCCTGCTCAAGACTTGTAAGCTCATCTACGACTCCATGGCCCTCAGCAACCCAGGTAGGCGGGCGGCCGGAAGGGACGGGCGGGGGGGCGCTCTCCGGGCTGCAGGATTGTGTGGGCCCGTGACTCCTCCCCCGCCGAGGCCCCCAGAGCCTCTGGAAGGCACTCGAGAAGACTTTACAGGGTCAGAGGGCTACTGGGGCAGATCTGGGCATGGTGGGGACACAGCTCCTGGGCACCGGGGCACCAGGAGGAGGGCCGCAGTCGGCTGGAGGCAGGCAGGGGAACCAGCCCACACCGTGCCTGTGTGTGAATTACGAGAGCAGCGCTGGCTTCCTAGAGCTGCTGGACAGAGTACCGAAAACTGGGTGCTTGCACAACAGAAATGGATTTTCTCACAGTTGCGGAGGGGGGAAGTCTGGGCTCCAGGTGTCAGCAGGGTTGTGCCCCTGAAAAGGTCTGAGAAAGGAGGTGCTCCAGGTCTCGCTCCCCACTGCTGGTGTTCCCAGGCTTGTGACACCTTAGCCCACTGTCACATGGCGTTCCCCCATGTGCGTGTGTGTCCAAAGGTCCCCTTTTATGAAGGCATCAGTCACACTGGAATAGGGCCCCCATTCCAGTACAGCCTCAATTAATTATATCTGTGACAACCCTGTTTCCAAGTCAGGTCACCTTCCGAGGTACAGAGGGTCAAGACTTCAACCTAAGAATTTTCGGGGGACACAGTTCACCCCCTAACAGCCACCTGAGTCAGTTAGCACTTCTTAGTGCTCGGTCAGCTGAGCAGCGATGCTGGCCTGGTCTGGGGGGCCTGCGCGTGGCTGGGCTGGCCCGTGGGTCCGTGGACACAGGGCTTGTTTGGAGGCTGGCTGGTCTAGGGCGGCCTTGCTCACATGTCCAGTGGTTGGTGGGCCGTTGACTGCTCTGGAGTGGGCCACGCAGCCCTCACTCGCCCGCAGGTGATCCCAGGCTTACATCCATGGCGGTGGGTGGTGGTCCCAGAGAATGCGCAAAGCCTGCGGGGCTTCGCGGGGCCCGGGCCTGAACTGGCACGATGCCACTCTGAAATATGGCACTGACTGGTTTCGTCAGGGACTAGCCCAGCCCAGGGGGGCGGGGAACTAGACTTCCCTTCTGGATGGGAGAGCTGCAAAGTCAGGAGGCTCGGGGTGCAAATGCAGGGAGGGGAATCATCAAGACTGCAGTCAGTCATCACAGCACGCCTGCAGGCAGACAGGGACTGGCAGGGCTGTGCCACTGCCAGATTTTGCCCCTGGTCCACCCTTCAGCTGCACGACCTTGGGCAGAGGCAACCTGAGTAACCCCGAATGACAGCGATGGTAGGGGAGAGAAGCAGGACTGCCGCCTTTGCAACCACACAGCCTTGGGCTTGGTTCCTGATCTGGCGCTTGTGACCTGTGCCACCTAGAAGGAGTTACTTAACCCCTTAAGGCCCAGTTTCCTCACCGGAGGAAGCTGTTTCACAAAGAGAGGGAACTAAGACTCCTAGTGCTCAGAAGCCACACTCCTTCACTGCGGGTGTCAGAAACAGCAGACGCAAGTGTCGACCCCAAGGCACAGCACCTCCCAGGGGCCGTGCCAGGAGGGGGCTCCCTCCCTGTCCCTGGGAGGAGGGCAGGCGGACAGAAGACATTGTTTGGTGGCTGGGGGATGATGCAAGGTGCTGTCACCCTGGAAAACCTCCTTCGGAGGGGCTTTTCTGAGACCTTCCCCATCTGAACTTCTAGTTTGGGGGATCATTTGCCCCTGGGCCTTGCTGGGGCTCAGGGTGAAGTCAGGGCCAGGGGCTCCGTGGGCCTTGAGGTGTTATCAGGGAGTCCGCTCTGGGCCTGAAAAGGGCCGGTCCATTCGCCGCAAGTCCCAGTTGCTCAGAGAGCCTGGGCGTCCTGGAGTCCTTTCCAACACACGATCTCTCGCCCTCAGAACCAACAGTGAACGTGCTCAGTGAAGACCAGGCAGCAGGGAACAGGGGAGGGATGGCTGATTTTGAGGGAAGGGAGAAAAGAAAGGCGGTTTTCTGAGGAATCTGCCTATACTGATACAACATTTTTACCTACGCCACTATCTGTATTCCAGGTTGTCACTTGATCTAATAAGGCCCCTGGTAGCATCTCCCCCTCCAGCTTGGGACCAGGGTCATGTCTTAGGATTGGTTGTCGCGTGTCCTTTCCCTCCTTTCGTGTGGGACACCTCCGCAGCCGCTCTTTGTCTCTCAGGGCATTGGTGTTCTTAAGGATTACAGGTTTCTCGCCACAGCCCCCACCATTTTTTGTTTTATGTGGAAGGTCCTCATTTTGTTCATCAGACATTTCCTCGTGATGAGAGAGAGGTTATGAATTTCCAGCCAGATCCCCACCGACTCTTCAGTTCTCCCAACTTTGACATTCATTCCTCTTAGGACCAGGCCCTGCATTCACTTCTCACCTCCCTCCTACCAGACGCCCCCAGTGACTTGCCACTTGCAGGATGGTCCACAGGCCAGCAGCCCGGGAGGTGCCGGTGACCCCATGGGGGGCAGAATGTTAGCTCGGATCCTGTCTGCCTCTACCCACTCAAAGCAGAAATCGGCTCTTCCTTCGAACCCCCACCCACCCTGCCCCAGCCCCTTCATCCCGGGGAAGAAGCTCTCCCCTTGCACCATGCTGGCAGTAGTAGCCCATGTCCACCCAGCCCACCTGAGACAAGGTAAATATGGGGCCTGGCGGCTGGCGAGACCTGTTGGAACAGAGGGCAAAGGGCTAAACTTGGAGACACGAGGCCTGAGCTAACAGCCAGGCCGTCTTTTCCAGAAAGGTTGTTGCTATTTACGCTCATGATACAGATGGGCAAGGATTCAAGCCTAGAATTTTCTCACTTCAAAGCTTGTGTGCTTTTATCACTGCACTGAGCAACCAGCCCAGGAACAGATCCCAGGATTCCTGACGCGTGAGCAAGGACATCCTCCCCAGGTGCGGCGAGTATGCATTGCGGGTTTGAGTTAGGCTAAGTGGGAGTTCACGGACATGATGGTTTTGGGTGAACCTGGCCCTCCACCCTGCAGCCAGGAGCAGCCGGGGTTTTCATGGTTGTCGTGAGGCTTGGTGAGACCAGTTATTCCCGCCTCCTCAGTGCTGAGACCAGACAGCTGGCCTGCTACTGGGGAGAAACAGAGTCCAGCCCAAGAACTCCTCCCCGGGATGGGAGGGGGAGGGAGGTTGGAGGAGTGCAGGGTTTGCAACTGTGGGATTCTTTCTAAAAGAGCGTCCAGAACCTCCTTCCGATGTAGAGGAAGAGCAGGCAGCGTCCCAGAGGGCAGTGGAGCAAACAGGCTGCCTTCTTCCATCCCCTCGGTGGTCTGTGTCCACACCCTGTGCCCAGGAAATGGAACCCACCCCCAGGGGATGGGTACCCAACAGCCAGGGGGTTGAATGTGGGGCCAGAAGGGGTAGTCCTGGAGCCCCCAGGTCCCTCGGGCCCGTTGCTCTCCACCTCCCTGGCGGACACCACACGGGGAGCTCAGCATCGGCGGCTATTTGGGCGGGGCAGAGACTGGGGGTCAGATGGGAGAAGGAAACTCGCTGGAGACCCCAAGAGCATGAAATGACCGGCCTGTGACATGGACGGGGGAGGGGGTGTGGAGAGAATAGAGGGCAGTCAGGCTGTTGTGTTTTGTTTTGTTTTTTAATTATGTTAAAAAATATAAACTGGTTTCTCATGAGAAACATCACTAATGTTTATTGTGGAAAAATAACAATTAGTGTTTTGATGGATTTCTTTCTGGTGCTTTTGAAACAGATGCAGCTAGGTAGCTCCAGAGAGAAGTAGTTAAGGCAACGCTCGTGGCTGTAGCAGCTAAACCCTGCGATCTCTAACTCGATAGAAGTTTATTTCTCAGTCACTAAGTCCGGTCCCACGGTGGAGGGTTGGGGAAGGGGACGGGCTCTGCTCTACAGAGTCATTCAGGGACCCAGGCCGAGGCGGTGAAGCACAAGCTTGCTTTTACACCCCACAACAGGCCCTCCGAGAGGTCACGTTCTGAGGATTGTAAGACACGTTGCCCTCTTGTCTTGCACAGTGCCCACGTCTAACATTTCTCACCTGCCAGTAACCCAGCAGGCATCGCACTCATGACTTTCCATCTGTCTCATTGAACCCTCCTCACAACCACCCACGGAGCATGGAGCCTTGTTGTCCCCTTTTGCTGGCCGAGGAAGCCGAGGCTCAGCGAGCTTAAGCAGCCTGCTCCGGGGCACACCTGGGCAGGTGAGTGGTAGACCTGGGACCTGGGTCCAGGTCCTGTGCTGAACCGCTGCATTGTCCTGCCTGTCCGGGGCGTCCCGGGGACAGCGATGATCTCGGAGGAGGCTGGCCCACGTCGGGGGTGGCCTCATGTCTTCCCAGGCAGGCTGGGACTTTTGGCCTCAGGTCTCAGCCCACAGCAGCGTGGCAGCTGGCTGGCAGGCTGGCTTGCGGCCGAGCTCTTTAAAGAGGAACCCAGAGAATGGGAGTGATTTCCCTGGGGATGTGGTGCAGCTCACAGCAGAACTGAGACTGAAGCCACGCAGGCTCAGAGTGCACACGGCCAGGCCAGGCGTCTTCAGGGGCCGGGTGGGAAGAGGGGCGCTTCCCCACCTCAGTGAATCAGCCCTAGAAGCCAACCTCTGTATTAAAAAATACCTTTTAACACTCACTGAAACCCTATATATATAACAGACAGAGTGAGCCTCGCTGTTATCCTGTTTTCAGACAAGAAGAGTGCGACTCAGCGGGAGTGGCCCCAGATCAGTCAGCTAGTTAAGTGGCAGAGTTGGGGACCTTTTCATCCTGTGCACTTCAGTCTACGTGGCCCAGCGAGCACACTTCAGGCTACCCTCCATCACAGGAGAATTTCTTTTGCAACCGTGCCCAGCATCCCGGTGGTGCTGCCCGAGGCCCCACTGGGTGCAGGGCTGAGACTGGGCCTCGGCTCCTGGCTTCACAGGAAGGAGCGTGCAGCCCTGACTGCCCCAGGATATCGGCCGGGAGCTGGTGCCTGGCAACCTTGCCTGAAGCGGGTGTTTGTCTGCAAGCAGCTCCCAGGGCGGCGAGCCTGTGTGGGCGTCCGTCACCCACACGGGGCAGAGAGGCCCAGATTCTGGTCCCCGCTGCACTGCTGACCAGCTGTGGGGCTCGGAGCCAATCTCTCCCATCCCCGAGCCTCAGTTTCTTCACAGTGAGGTTGCACTTGAGGGAGCCAAGGCCCCTGACGTGAGAAGGTGGCTCATACCAGCTCACGAGGGCCAACTGTGTCTCTCTTCCCCACTCCACGTCGGTTCGTGTTGGTAGAAGCTGCAGTGGGCCACTGTAGGAATATTTATGCTCTGGAAATTGTCAAGCACTAATCATCAGGCCTGTTTTTCCTTCAGAGCACCAGTGGGTAAGCCTTTCCCAGCCACTGTCTGAGGCCCACAGCAGATCCCAGTATCCTTGACCATGGCCCCCACCCTGGGCAGGACAGAGCAGGGCCCAGTGGGAACCACGTGGGCCTCAGTGAGGTCCACTGTCCGTGTCCTGCGTCCCAAGCCCTGTGGTGGGGACTGGGGATGGAGGCAGAGGCTCAGAGTGGTTAAGCAACTTGCCCAAGCTCACACAGCTTCCACCCCTGCCCTCGGGGAGCGCACAGCCGAGGGAAAGGACAGGCTCTGACATGGCCAGAGTGTGTGGGAGCTGGAGCGGGAGCAGCCAGCTGCGCTTGAGGATGTGGGGTTGACGCGGGAAAGGAGGAAGGACCCCTGCGGAGGGGACGGTGCGTGCGAGGGTGCAGTGGAGTGAGGGTGCCGGCGGGGTTCAGGGACCGGCCCCGGTTCAGCACAGAGGAGTCACATCCAGGGGCCATCGGAGGCAGAATGTCGTTCTGCTGCATTGGAAGGTGCAAAGTAAGTGTCGAGCAAACACGGCCAGTGGCTGGGGGCAGTCCAGGAGAGCTTCACGGAGGAGGTGGAACTTGAAGGACGGGTGTTAAAGCGACAGGAACGTGGGATTGCGAGTGTAAAACACTAGATTCAAGTCGTGGTTCACCTCATCCCAGCCCTGTGACCGTAGGCCAGAAGCTTCACGTGTTGGGGACCGACTTTGCTCATCTGTAGGGTGGGCACAGTGAATCCAGCGCGGCTCACAGAGCTGCCTGAGGAATTTGTCGGTGTAAGGTTTATAAAACAAGCGGCCACACAAAAGTCGATGCCGTGCGGGAGACTGAAGGAACTGGCCTTTGGAAGGAGAGAGGAGGGCTTGCCAGAGGGTGAGTGAGGCAAAAACCGAGGGGCAGGAGTGCAGGCGACTTGTTCCAAGGCTGTCGACAAGATAATGTGGCTGGAGGAAAGAGGGTCAGTCATATTGGACCGGTGACTGTGCCCCTGGTTGTAGAAGGCCTTGAACGTCAGGGTAAGAGGTCCGGACCTGACTCCCGAGGCAGTGGGGAGCCACTGACGGTTCTTGTGGAGAGACCTGGCATGAGCAGAGCTGTGTTCTCCAAGAGATGAGCTAGCAGACAGGGTAGACCAAAGACAGCCCAGAGGCTGCTGGGAGGGCAGGCTCAGGGCGTGGGGCTGGGAAAAGCGAAGGGTGCGTGCAGAGAGCAGCCAGACCTCGCCTGGGCTAGGGTCTGACTGGCCACCGGGGACAGACAGCCCCAGAAGTAAAGGGGGACTCCCTGGCTTTCAACTCAGGACTTGGGGGGAAAGTGGGCTCCTTCATGGGAATGGGGAGGCCCCAGCAAGGGCTGGTTTCCCCAGAAAAGATAATACACACTTTGGCTTGGCCCCCGATGGGGAAGGACTCCTAGAATCTCTACAGAGGCTCATCGCAGTTGGTGGCAGGTCACCGGCTGTGACTCCTCACTGGGAGCTCAGCAGTCGTCCATCCACTCATTCATTCATTCGTTCATTCACTCATTCACTCACCTGGCACCGTGCCACGCTCTGTGTCCTGGGGAGACAGAGGAGAGGTGCCCGTGGGCAGGTGGAGGCGCAGACGCGGGAGCCCCCTGCAGCAGGGCGGCTGCACGCGCCGGGGCGGGAACCAAGGAGACGGGGCCCAAAGCCTGTCCTGAGGCCCAGCCCAGATTCTCAAGAAGAGAAGAAAAGAAAAAGGGCAAAGGACCTTCCATCCCCCAGGAGCACAGAGCCCCTCTGGAGGGCCCCCTTCCCCACCGTTGAGCTGGACCGTCCTGTTGGCTGAGAGCCACTGTCCGTCAAGCAGGGTTTCACGAGTTGGCACGTTAGACAGTCTGGGGCCGAGTGATTCCGCACTTGGAGGGCCGTCTGTGCTCTGCATGGTGCTGGGCCAGTAGCACCAGCCCCTAGCTGTAACAACCAAAAAGGACTCCACACATGGCCAAATGGCCCCTCAAGGGCAAAATCCCCCTGGTGGAGAAGCACTGCTTGAAAGCAAATTAATGTGCCTGAGTGTATACCTTGGTGAGTTATTAATATAATGCCCCCAGAAGATGACGTTCTTGGAGGCAGAGTGAAAATTCAGCTCTCCCCCGACGCACGAGTCCTCGGTAAATTCCAAAAGGCAGAGCCAAGGCTTCTGCTGCCTGACTCCCCTCGTTCCCTAACTCACAAGTCAAACAAGAATCTCGTATATGACAGGATTCAAATAATTGAATTATCAGTATGAAAAGCAACTTCAGGAACAAAATAATCTTCCCCTGGGAACCTTCAGTCATGTCTTGGGCTTATAAAGGCTTATGGGGAGGCGTCTCCAAAACGGACCTATTCTGTGCATGGAGGTGTGGGAACCTTGAAACACGACATCAGAGAAACTCACAGTACAGAGTTGGAAGGAAAATGGGTGGGGGTTTTGTTTGTTTTGTTATTTTTTTTTATAGCGAGGGGAAGAATGGGTGAAAGAGAGGGAGAGAAACATCAATCGGTTGCCTCTCATACACATCCAGACCGGGGACTAAACCCGCAACCCAGGCACGTGTGCTGACTGGGAATTGAACCGGCCACCTTTTGCTTTGCAGGATGATGCCCAACCCTCTGATTCCTACTGGTCAGGGCAAGAGTGGGTGTTTCTCTGGGAGCATCGTGGGAGCACTCCACATAAAGCATTCCATGGAATTCTCACCAGAACCCCATAGGATACCATGTTATCTGCATTAGTTCGCACGTGACTAGAAATGCAGGCTCAGAGAGGTAAAGCAATTAGCCCAGCGTCACACAGCTAGTGAGTAGTGTGCTGGGACCCACCCTGCGGGTCCGACTCTGCTTTTCAGTGCTGTGTGTTACCAGCCCCTTCAGCCTGGAGCCCCGGGAGAAAACCAAGCGCAGACGTCAGGAAGCGCTCACCCTTCCATGGCACTTTATGGAAAGGTGCCAAGTCGCTCTCATACCCCTTCTCCTTCTGTTCTCTCGAAACCCTGCAAGACCATCATCCCGTGTTGCTGGCCCCATTTTGCAGATGTGGAAGCTGAGTGTGGCCAGGAAGGCAGGCCACAGGCACACTTTCTCTGGAAAACCAAACAAGGACACATGGAAACGTGGAAACACGCATGTCCACTCAGAGCCCACTGAGGCAGTGCTGGCTTGTGCTTCTCGGGGTGCAACCCAGACCCCACAAGGGCCATGGGAACACGGGCTGTGAAATTCAGCATCAAGCCCCTGCTTTTTTTCAAAGCTTTTTCCTACCCTTTTGTTAACTTGAAGCTCTCTGGTCCCCACTGGAATACAGAAAAATCAGATCTGAAGTATAGGGTGGCTATAAGAAAACTTCAGTGAGTGAATGAACAAATGAATGAATGAATGACCCATGGCCTCGCTATTCTGACCACTGACTGGGAGGACTTTCCACTGTTGAACTTAGGATACGGCTTAGACTGCCGTTCACACACACACCAGTGATTTACACAAAATGGAATTTGTTTCACTTTCACGTACAGTGTAGGCGGTTTTGAAACCTCTCTCCTACGAGGTACTCAGAGACCCAGGCTCCTCTCTTGTCCCTCCACCATCCCCACTGGTTTCTCTGTCCACAGGCTCCTCCCCTTGAAGGGCATGACCTGAAAGCTGAACACATCTTTTCCTCCTCAAATCCCACAAGCCAGAACTTGGACTTATGGCTGCACCTAGCTGCAAGGGAAGCTGGGAAATGCAGTCTTTCTTATGGGTGGTTGTGTCCCAGCTGAGAGTCAGTTCTGTCACTATAAAAATAAGAAAGATTGGCCAATGAAAGGGAGGAAAGTGGTCTCTGGCTCTCATTCCAGGTGAGAATGAACCCGAGCAGCCAAAGAATACAAGACTCTCCGTGCATGATTGTCTGTGATCCCAAAATCAGTCCCTGGCACGCCCTGAGGGCCGGGACCAGCTCTGCCTCACTCCCTTTGTCTCCCTGTGTGCACTGACCTACACCAGTGCCCACTTGTCACGGCTGCCACTTACCCAGCACTTACCTGCCAGCCACCGCCCTCAGTAGGGCCACCTGCAGGGCCAGCTTTGACAAAATTGAAGGGACTGCCCAAAACCTCAGTAGTCAAGATAAATTGTACATAGGTGGGTTTATATGTATTTTATATATGTGTGCTATGTGTTGTTACATGTGTATACGCATATACATATACACATGTATAAAATGCAGTGCAGTGGATTTTAGTGACCAGTTGCATGACCAAACTACTTTAATCCCAGAATATCTGTATCGCCCCCAAGAGAAACTCTGTGCCCATCAGTAGTCACTCCCCCTCCCCTCTACCCCCAGTGCCTGGCAGCCGCTAGCCTATTTCTGTCTCTCTGGACTTGCTTATTCTGGACCCTTCCTATCAGTCGAATCAGACAGCATGTACAGCTGCGGTCCTTTGTGACTTGCTCCTCTGGCTTAGCATCATTTCAGGGTTCACTGGCGTCCTAGCGTGGATCAGTAGTTTGTTCCTCTTTACCACCCAGCAGGGAGGGTCCCGTTGTATGGACAGACCACATTCTGTCTGTTCACTCAGCAGCTGATGAACGTTTTTGCTGTTTCCACCTTTGGGCTCTGATGAATGATGTTGCTGGGAACATGTGTGTACAAGCCTTTGCATGAACAGGTTTTCATCTCTCTTAGGTATGTAACTAGGAGTGGAATTGCTGGGTCAAATGTTAAGTAATATTTTAATGCAATATTTTTTAAAATGAAAATTAGCCCTGGCCAGGTGGCTCAGTTGGTTGGAGTGTCGTCCCGTACACCAGAAAGTTGTGGGTTCGATCCCTGGTCAAGGCACATACTGGGTTGCAGGCTTGAGCCCCAGTCAGGGTGCACACAGGAGGCAACCGATTGATGTCTCTCTCTCACATCCGTGTCTTTCTCTCCCCCTTCCTCTCTCTCTAAAATCAATAAAAACAACATGTCCTCAGGTGAGCATTAAAAAGTAAAAACGAGTGCACAAAACTCCATGACGAACAGAGACCAACACTTTAAGTACGAACAGGGAATTGTCTGTTCTGTGACCCTGTTGCTGCTCAGTACGACGGGAACAGCCACTGCCGATCAGCCGGCGATTCCCAGGCCCATGTGAGTCCACAAGGGCTGACGGTCACATGCAGACAGATCGCCGACCCAGGGTTCGGCCTACAGACATTGTTTTTTATTGTAAGTGTTCATTAACTTCTGTCACTCAGGTCACATGTAGGGGATATTTTGATAAGTAGCTGTAGGAGGAGCACATATTTTTCCTCTTGCCCCAGGCCCCAAGAGGGCTCAGCAAAGCACCAACCACTGACACCATGTCATTTAATTCTCAAACCTCTGTCTCATGCTCCACCCTCTTTGTGGAGGTTAGAGGAGGACCTTCCCACGGTTCACAGCTAGTGTGTGGGAGCACTGGGGTCGGACCCTGGGCCTAGGCCAGAGGCCCAGCTCTGCCCCACTCACTGTACCTCTCACCGACTTCCTAAGGAGTGCGGTTGGGTAGGAGAGGCACTTCAGCTCTCGGAGCCTCAGTCTCTTCTTCAAGATGATGGGCAAAACCACACCAACTGTATGTCATTGCTATGAGGAACGGATGTGAACTCGCACAGTCGGCTACGGGATTTGCCTTCCTCCACCCGCAGGACTTGCCTCAAGCTGTACCTTGAGGCAATGAAACGAATCCACGGGTGAAACCCACCCCTGGGTGTGCCGTAGGAACCCACCAGTCTTGTCTCCCAAATGAAGCCATGGGTGGACATTTATTTTTGCCCTGGGGGTTAGGAAAATAATTTG
This sequence comes from Artibeus jamaicensis, assembly GCF_021234435.1. Taxonomy (NCBI): domain Eukaryota; kingdom Metazoa; phylum Chordata; class Mammalia; order Chiroptera; family Phyllostomidae; genus Artibeus; species Artibeus jamaicensis. The sequence goes on along the minus strand of NW_026521831.1, from coordinate 8,544,489 downwards.
GTTCCCCCCAAGAAACAGGTATACTTTCTCAGGGACAATGAGAAGAATATAGCTGGTTGTGTTTTCCTTTTCACTTTGGCCGCCAGAAAACTCAAAGCCAAATTCGTGGCCCCGAAGGAGCAGCTGTGTGAGTTTTTGCTCGTTTGTGCTTTCACTGTTTCTGCTGTACATTGCCTCTTGTCATTCTTGTTTGTCCTGATGTTCACATTTTTATCTAGACTTTACAGCTTTGTCACGTATTTCCTGATGGTTACCTAAATCCTGTGTAAAACATGCCAAGGAGAAATACACTTTTTGAAAGAACTGTAGGTTGCATGGCATGTATTTGGACTGATGGTTAATCTCCCCAGAGACACGAAGGGCAGCAGCCCTGGGATGGTCCTGCTGGGGCCATGCCCCGGCCTGGTAGCTCCAGCTGAGTCTGGAGACCTTTGCCTGAGCCCTGGCCTCCCTTTGGAAACAGGAGGGCAGAAGGGAGTTAGGGACCCCAGTGGCCATTCCTCACTGTGCAAGCCTGCTCAGTTAAGCGTCCATACCCCTCAGCGCATCTGTGCTGGCACGCTGAGCCACCGGCTGGAGGACTCCAGGACTCTGTCCCTGTAGGAATTCTTGCCCTCCAGGTGCAGCCTTTGATTTCGTGTGGCCATACGGTCAGTCTTCAGAGCTAGCCTCCACCCTCTCCTCTTCCCCAAGAGGCTCTGAGCCCTGTGAACACCTCCCCACCAGGCAGAGGGGATGTGTCTTCCTTCAGAGGCCCGTGCACTGGAAAAGAAACCCTGAGGGCGGGGCGCTGCCTCCACGGGTGTCCAACCTTCCGGCGTCTCTGGGCCACACTGGAAGGAGAAGCGTCATCTGGGGCCACACATTAAATACACTGCGATGCGTAATCACAAAAACATCTCATGACGTTTTAAGTAAATTTATGATTTTGCGTTGGGCTGCATTCACAGCCATTCTGAGCCACATGCCGCCCGCAGGCCACGGGTTGGACGCCCTGGAAGCGAATGAAGGCTGGATGGTGGGATTTCTGAGGGGGCACTTTCCACCTTGCAGGTGCAGAGGGAGATGTTGAAAGGGAAGGGAGCCTTTGAGAAGACATCAGCGTTAGACAGACAGGGCGGTGCTTCTGGGTGGGTCCATGAGTATGTGTGTTGTGAACTTGACCGTCAAGCAAGCAGCTTGTGGTGTTGGGGGCAGAGTGGGAAAGAGGAAGGGACTGGGTCTTGCCTACCCCGGGCACCTTTCTCAGTTCCTTCTTCCCAAACCCAGACTGTGTCACAGGCTACCCCAAGAAGCCTGATTCCAGGGTCGCCCCCATCCTGAAAGTCATAAGAAAGCAGGGATGTTCCTCTTCCAGGGGCGACCACGCCCTACCCAGCCAACCATCGTCCCCTTCCCCTGGGCAGAAAACCTCCCTCGAACGGAGCCGTGCACTCACCCCCTCCTGCCTCCTTCCTCCTCCCAGGAAAGCCCTACGGGGCAGACGACTTCCTGCCAGTGCTCATGTACGTGCTGGCCCGCAGCCACCTCACGGAGATGCTCCTAGACGTGGAGTACATGATGGAGCTCATGGACCCCGCCCTGCAGCTGGGGGAGGGTGAGTCGTACCCCTGACCCGGCCACACCGGGGAGACACTGGGCAGCCCAATAAGCACCTCCTAGATGCCAGACTCCAGTGAGCTTTGGGGATATAACACAGGGCCCGACACAGACCCTCTCCTGGGGAAGCTCACCAACCAGCAGGGGAGTCAGGCCAGTAAAGAAACCATGTGACCGCTGTTTGACATATGCTGAAATGGTGTGAAGCCCAGAAGGTATGGGAGCACATTACCCAGGCTATGCAGTCAGGGAGGACTTCCTGGAGGAGGTGACACCTGAGCTGAGCATGGAAAATGAACAGGAACCAGGCAGATAAAGGTGAAACAGCTGCTGCTAGTAGTATACAAGATAAGGCTGAAGTGGGCAGTGTCCACAGGGAGTCTGCCCAGGGAATGATGGTCAGTTCTTAGGCTAGGGTGACCCTAGAGACACCCAGCCCTGGGCTAGGTCCTCTCTCAGTGGATGGAGGTTAATGCCAAGAGTAAACGGCAGTGATGTAGTCTGCTCCACCCACCCTCAGTTTTCCTTCCCCTTTCTTCCTTCCCACCACTTCCTCCCACCCACTTAGCCTCAACCACCCTCCATGAAGGGTCCCATAGATGCAGCCAGCCCAGGTATCAGCTCTAGAAGAGCCCCAAATTGTCCTCTCAGAAGAGGGTCCCCAACCTCCCCCCTCCTGGCCTGTGGACGCTGTTTGCTATATTGACTGAGCTCTGCCTCCTACCTCCTCCACCCCCACACTGGTCCGTGGAAAAGCTGTCTTCCACGAAACCCAGTCCCTGGTGCCAAAAAGGTTGGGGACCGGTGCTCTAAGACATCAGCCTCGAAGGGTGAAACAAGACTCCCAGGCCCTAAGCAGCCCCTTTGGGCTTTGTGGTTCTTATGACAAACCACCCCTCTTTGCATCTGTTTGCATTTTTAGCTTATATCAGTCTCTAAGTGACAGTTCTGTGACTTCTTGGAAGTTCAGAGGAGCATAAAGCCACGAAGTTTACTGCCATGTACAACTTTGGCTTGTGCCCTGGGACCTCTAGATCTGTTTCTTTCTCCTTTGTAGTTAAAATTTTTCTGCAGTTGAATTCCCTGTCTTCCAGAGAGTGTGGGAATTCAGTAGAAGTCAGGTCTCCTTCAGCAGTGGTTATCGGCCACCCAGTACATTCAGCCACCCACCCACCCACCCACCCATCCATCCACTCATTCATTCATCTGTTCATCTAGCAGCCGCTCCGTGAGCCCCTGCTGTGTGCTAGGCCCGATGCCAGGCACTGGGTTGAAGGGCAAGGCAAGACAGGTGAGGCTGACAGTGTCATGAAGATGGAGGCCTGCCTCGTTCTGTGCCCCACGCCTTGAGGCCTCCACCTCCAGCCTTCGTGGGCTTTTCTCCCGGGTTTCCTTCACCCACCTTGACCATGCACACAGCAGCTCCACAAGACCAAGGGGTTGGACAGGGGCCTCAGACCACACTGACCTGTCTCCCCCAGGCCCCGTCGGCCTGTGGAGCAAGGACAGAAGGGAGTGGGAGGCAAGGAGGCCCCATTTAGGGGGATGTGAGAAGAATTGACTTCCTGCCCCAAACACCGAGCACCCCACTTCCTAGGACAAGCCCCCTGAAAAGTACAGCAGCCCCCCAGTACTCTCAGCAGGAATATAGCTATGGTCTGGTGGTGACCACACATGTGACCTCTGAAGGTCAAAACTTTTACATGTCAAAAATCACCATAAATCGAATATGATACTAACGATAAACCAGGGAAAAGTGCTCCTGCAAATCATCAAGCCCAAGAATTAGGAGCCTTAACTTGTAAAAGGTTCTTAGAAATCAACGAGAAAGGTGCTGACTCAATATGTACCTGGGCTAAGGCCGTGAATGCACTCACTCATTCAACAGGTGCTCCCTGAGCATCTACCGTGCGCCAGGTACAGCAGGTCCCTGTCCTCACGGAGACTCATTCTGGGGCAGGGGTGTCAGACTTCAAACAGACTAAACGGACGAGCAAACAAGATAACTTCATGGGTGGCCACTTCTCGTGGATGTTGCGGAGACAGGAAGCCCACTGCGGGGATCCGGCCACGGGGCGGGGCAGAGCCCAGGTGCCCACGGGAGTCCCTGAAAGTCTTTCATTACTGTTTTCCTGTTTTCCAAACTTTCCACGGTGGGCATTCGTAGCTGATCTCTGGGAAGAAATCATTTGCGTGCCCTGTTAAAGGCTCGGCCCCCACCCCATGGGGCCGTCACAGGGTCAGAGAGACGAAGGATGGAGTATTTCGGGGGCGGGGCAGGGGGGGCAGTGCAGAAGCTCTGAGCATTGGCTCCCTCTCGTGTGGCGGTCAGCCTCGACTCCTCAATGGGGCTTTAAGCCGGGCACAGGACAGGGACAGGCTTGGCCGGGGATCCTTCTCCCTGCTCCTGGAGCCTGTGGGGAAGGTGTGGTCCTTCAGGCAGCAGCCTGGTCTGTTCTGGGCTACAGTGTGCTTCTGGCACCGCCGAAGTGCGATAAACACACGAAGGTCTTACTAAACAGTGTCTGACCTGTCGCTGGCCCAGCCCTGCAGCTGCCCTTTTTCAGACGCAGTAGTCAGAGCCCCCGCCCCCACCTCGGCCCTGGGAGGAGGTTTCGAAGGAATGCTGGGGTGTTCACTGGAAGGAAAGATTTGGGCGGGCAGAGCCGCTCCTCCCAGGAGCCCTGCCCCTGCCCCCATAGCACCATCAGACACTGCCCATGGGGGCTGGCATGGGGGCAAACTTTACACCAGGCTGCACACACCAGGAGGTGGGGTACTTGGCAGGGGTGCCTCCTTGCATCTCTGTGCCTAGTCCCATAGCCAGGGTGAGAGGTCGCAGCACCCAGGACAGCCCTGGCTTTGCAGGCGTTGGCCTTCTGTGGTGGGCTGACTTGGAAGGCCCCAGCCTGGGTGGGAGCCCCCACCCTTCAAAGTCCGCCAGCTGCCAGACCTGCATCTGGACCATGGACAGAGGGACAAATACTGGATTTCCCCGGCTTCACCCTCAGGTCCTTGCTGGGCGGTGGTACATAGGGTGCTCTGTCGCCAGAGCCCTGGAATGTGGGCAAAGAGGGTCCTGTCTGGAGCGGAGACAGAGCCCCTGCTGGCCGGCCCCTGCCCGTGGTCCTCTGCGGGGCTCAGAGGTGGCTGGGACCCAGGCAGGCCCTTGGGGGGTCCCCGGTCTTCGAGAACTGCAGTTGCTCAAACCTGAGAGGAAAAGTAACACGGGGTGTAGTAAAAACAGCGGCATGGAGGCTGGATTTCCGTTCTGGTTCTGCCTGTGATTGGCTGGAGACCTTGGGCAAGTCGCTTAACTGCTCTGGCTCTGGAAAGTAAAGGTATTGGGCCGGATTGGGGGTGTTCTAACTGTCTGGCCACTCTGGGTTCTGCAGAGGTCGCTGGAGACAGAGGAGCCGGGCAGCTGGACTCTGCCTTCTCATGTTTCACAGTTCTTCTGAGCAAACAGTCCTGCGTCCAACAAAAAGCCCATAAGCTGGACTCCAGAGTCTGTGCCCTTTGGCACCTTCGCATTCTTTCCATGTGCTGTAGATTGGCACAGGACAAGTGACAGGGCCCCACTTCTTTGCGGCAAGCATATTGGGTGCGAGAGATCAGGGGACATCAGGGCGGAGAAGATCAGATGTAGAGGGGGCCCAAGCATTAGGCTGATCAGACCCCAGCTCCCTTCCAGCCTCTCCCCTCAGCTCCCACCACTCTGTGCAAATATGGGGCAGATGGGAGACCCAGGCAGCTGCGAGGGCAGCTTCGGGGCACCTGGCTGAAGCCAGCTCAAAATCCAAACCGCTCCCAGAAGCCTGCTCATGGACTCATTCACCGGCGCTCACTCTCCATGCTGGCTGACAGCTGCCCACGCTGCGCTAACATCTCAATAGGGACAGCGAGTTTCTCCCATTCATGGGCAACACACTCTCCCGGGAGAGAACCTGGCCTTAAACCTCACTGTGGGAGGAGTCCTCCTGCCACCCAGTGGTCATCGGTGGCACTGCATGGCCCGAGTCAAAGGGAGGTGCCTGGGAAGGCACCGCAGCTGTGAAAAAAGCAGGACCTGAGCAAGAGGAGTGGGGCTGCAGGGCTTGGAGTTCCTCCCCCCGTCCTGTAAGAGTGAGACCCCAGACCCCCTCCCTGAGGTCACCCAGCCACCACACATTGCTCATCACTAAGCACTGCATTTTACATGTAGTCATCTCACTTACCTTCCACATGGCCATGGCGGGGTTTGCAGATGAGGAAACAAGAGTGTAGAGAAGATGCAGACTTACCTGAGGTTGCAGGGTGACCCTCAGCTGGCTGCTGAAGTGTGACAGATCCCACACTCTGACTCCAAAGCTGCGTGTTCTCCACCAAAGCACTGCACTCAGCCATCCGATCCTAGGCAGGGAGATAGGATCGCGGGTGGGAACAAGACCGTCACCCAGACATGCCAAGGATAGGACAGGGACTTCTGGGCGGCGAGGGCTGCCGTCACCAGGAAAGGCTTCCTGGCACACACAGGCCACAGGCTTCACTGAGAAAGGAGACGCGTGAGTGGTCACTGCCTTTCTCTGACAGGGGCACCCAGCCACGCTCTGTGCCGGCCTTGACACACTTGTTTCAAAAACAAAGTCTCTTTCCTCCATTGCTGTGAAAGGGGGCATCACCCTATGGCCATTCACCCTTTTGCCCTACCCCCCACCAACTCAGCCAGGGCGAGACCCTTTCCCATTGGAGACTGTGGGTATGTGTGGGAAGCTTCACCCAGTGCAAGCTGGGAGTGCTTTAAGCTGCAGATAGCTCACGGTGCAAATAATAGTGGTGCAGATCAGAGCAAAGGGCGGTCTTGTCTCCTGCCCTGATAGGTGGTGGGGTGTGCAGCTGAGAGCGATGGCCGTTTTTGAGCCCCGCTGTGAGGGAACCAGGGACTCAGCTCCCTCCCTTGCTCTTCAGGATGCGCGCCTTTGTCTTTGTGCCTCTCACCTCTGGTCACAGAACAGCTGCTGTGCCTCGGGGCTCACTTCTGTGTGCCAGGCAGGAGGGTGGGAATGGGCAAAACCCAAAGGGACGTATCACTGAGTCTGCCCCTTTCATTTTTTTTAAAAAAATTAATGAGTAGAAGCAACTATTTATTCACTTATTTATTCATAATTGAATTACTGGGTGGCAGTGGTTAATATAATTATATAAGTTTCTGTTGTACCATGCTATATAGTAGTAAGTACATCGTCTGCATATTGCATTGTGTGCTCACCACCCCAGGGTCTGCCCCTTTCCAAGGTTTTCCTGGAAGCCCCACCCAGGGACTTCCACTTACCTCTGAGTAGCCAGAACAGGGTCTCCTGCCCTCTAACCCTAGCTGCAAGGGAGTCTGGGCAGGGGGCATTTTCAATGGGTTGTTACTTACCCCCTAAAAAGTAGTGTTCAGTTCGTTAGCAAGAAAGAGAAGATGAGATTTGGATGGGTCTCTGTGAGAACTGGCCTCACATCAAAAATCATTGATGGGGTATTGAGAGAGCCGGGGAGAGGCCCAGTGAGTGGGGGGGAACCCCACGGAAGTCACCCACCCTCTCTAGAGCGAGGGGCTCAGTAAGGCTAGTAGTGTTCCTCAAACATGTTAGCCAAAGCCCCTAACAAACTGAGGAGCGTGAACTCATTAGCATCTGTGCAAATCATCGTCTTTTATCTTTTTTTAAAGATTTTATTTATTTATTTTAGAGAGGAGGAAGGGAGGGAGAATGAGAGGGAGAGAAACATCAGTGTGTGGTTGCCTCTCACACGCCCCCTACTGGAGATCTGGCCCACAACCCAGGCATGTGCCCTGACTGGGAACCAAACCAGCAACCCTTTGGTTCACAGGCCAGTGCTTAGTCCACTGAGCCATACCAGCCAGGGCTGTCTTAAAACTTTGTGTAAGTTTTGGAGTCTGAAGTATGTCAAAGCTTAAATTATTTTAGGGAACATTAGATACTAAGAATACATGTGAATTAATTTAAGAAGGTAAAAAGAAATGGAGAAATGAATGGTTCAGTTTTTGTACTTTAAATCTTTAAAGTCTTATAACCATAATTAAAAGTTTCTCTACATCTTTTAAAAACTATTTTTTAGAATAGGGTATATATATTGCCATATATACTTGTGTGCGTATATTTACCTGCCCTGCCCCCAGCCCCCCATGTCTCCCAACCACCCAGGGATTATCAGTTACCATTATTTTTAAATAAGCAAGAGTTCTCTCTCAAAGGCGAGCCAATGAGCAGGGCCTGACAGCTCGGGCTGGACTTGGGGAAGCTTGTGAGGCTGTGGGGCGGGCAGGGGGCTCAGCCCAGGTGGTGGCTCTGCAGACGGGTCCAAGGCAGCAGCGGTGGGTGGAGCTTGCAGCCATGGGCGGGGCAGGCCAAGCGGGAACCCACTCCTTCCCTTCGTGGGTGGGGTGAGGCGGTCCTAGTTCAGCCTGCACACCCTTGTCCCCGCAGGTTCCTACTATCTGACCACCACCTACGGGGCCCTGGAGCACATCAAGAACTACGACAAGATAACGGTGACTCGGCAGCTGAGCATGGAGGTGCAGGACTCCATCCACCGCTGGGAGCGCCGGCGCACGCTCAACAAGGCCCGGGCCTCCCGCTCCTCCGTGCAGGTGAGGCCTGGGGTGGCAGATGGGAGGAGACCATGCCCCAGAGGCTGTCGTCCCCGCTGTCATTCCCACTGCCCGCAGGCTCAAGATCAGGACATTGACTGGCTGCTCTGGCAGGCCAGCTCCTGCCTGCCAGTGTGTGCCCAGCCCTTGCAGGGGAGGAAGGTCTAGGAAAGTATCACCATGCATTGGTGATCTAGGTGGGGGACAAGACCAGGATAGGGAGAATGGGACTTTCATTCGGCCTTCCATAGCACCTACTGTGTCCTCGCAACCTGTGAGGGTTGGAGATGTGGACATAGTGGTGCCAGTCCCACTTGTAGGGAGCCCACGAGCTGATCCACAGCCTTGCCCCTGGGTCCCTGGACACATGCCACCAAGGGCCCAGTGGCTCTGGCCTGTCCCTGCAATCCAGCTTCCAACCCTCCCACCTCTCTCTGCACAGACTCAGTACCCAAGCCCTTGGTGGCCAGACTCCCAGCTCCTCCTCCACCCCCATCACCCCCACACCCCCACACCCTTACACCCCCAGGTTGCATCAAGCAGCCGAGCTCAGCTCCCTCGCACTCAGCCTCCGCCCATGCCGGTCCATCTCTCCTTCTCTGGCTGCCGCTTGCCCACCCTCAGCATCTTCCCTGACCCCCCCACCTGTCTGCCATTCCCTACAACCTGAGTTAGATGCTCTGCTCTGTCCTTCCTGCCGCTACTCTCCCCATTCCCATTACAGCGTGTGCCACCATATAATAACCGTCCATGTATGAAGAAGCTGTCATCTGGGGTGGGGTGCCCGTGACTCTCCTCTCAGGGGTTCCATGCCCAGGGCTTGGTGCAGCATGGGACTGGGGTGTGTGCTGAATGGAGGGAGTCAGGACAGTGAACCGAGCAGCAAAGCAGACACATAAATAGTTATGCAGACTCACCTCCCCGGCACCCAGAGTGCACTGGACCTGCGCCCCAGCCCTGGCTTTCAAGACGGCCTGTCTGTAATGAGGAGAGACAAGGCCTGGGAGGCAAAAGCCTCAAGGTCTGGACTTAGCTGTGTGCCAGCTAGCTGTGTGACCCTGAGTCATCCCTGCCCCTCTCTGGGACTCAGTTTCTCTGTCAGCACAGGTGGGCCATGGACCAGATGAGCTCTGCCAGTCTGTGTCCCAGGCTGCCAAGCGGATGTCCCCCTCCTCCGATCAGTGGTGTCTTGGTCGTGTGTAGTAACTGGGTCTCAGGCTGGCATGAGCCAGCAGGAATTGGCAGGGGCCAGCTCTTGGGTATGGGCACTCTCGGTTCCAGCCTGATCCGTGTGTCCCTTACTTCTCGCTTCCACCTGTGGGTTCCCCACGCTAAGCTGCACAGCGTCAGTCCCTCCCATCAGGGACACGGGGCCCCTCAGCTCTGTTGCCCTCTGCCCATGCCTCTGCTGCACCCCGTCCTTAAGTCCCTTCCTCCCCAGGAGCGAAAGGCCAGAGCCCGACAGCCATCAGTAGGTGGAAAGGGCCCTTGGCAGCCTAGGGGGGGACGAGAAGAGCACTAACAGGCAGCACTAACGCCCAAGAGAGTGAGCCGGGCTTCCCCTCCCGTAAGAAAGGGGCGATCCTGGTGAAGCTGTCTCTACCGAGCCTGGCGCCTCGTATGCACTCGCCACCCTGTAGCCACCAGCACCATCATCATCCTCATCCTGAGAGGGCCATGCTGCTCCCATCCTTCCACAGGGGTGGCCCCACACAAACCCCTTCCCGCCTGCCCTCGCGGTGCTCGGGGGAAAGGGGACACCTCCAGGCTCAGAGCTAGCTCTCTGTGCTTCCTCACAGCCGGGGTGCACGGCTGGTGTTGTCCTAGTTTACAGTGGAGGAAATGGAGGCTCGGGGAGGTCAAGGGCACACAGTGTGAGCGGGAGCAGATTCAAAGCCAGGCAGAGACAGGAAGGACCATCCTTGTGCTGTACGATCCTCCCTCCGGGCTGGCAGAGGAAGCTGGACGTGCCCCTGCGGTGTGTGTGCACGGGAGAGCCACCACCCCCAGCCCCACAGGCGTCCCTCACCTGCCTGCGCCTCTCGCCCACCTAACCCCCCATCTCTCCTTCCTTCTTCCACCAAGCCCCTTGGCGCCAGCAAATCCTTCCCCTGAGCCTCCCCAACCTCCAGCTTTCCCCAGCCCAGGCTCTTCCAGCCCTAAGGGCAGAACTGTTCCGCCTGCCTTAGCAGTCCAGCTGAACCCTGGGGTGCTGGGACTGGGATCTGCCTCCATTCTCGAGTTTGCTGCCCTTCCTGTCCTGCATTGCCCCTGGGGTGCAGGACTGCAGGCAAGAGGAAGCGACAGCAAGCCCATGGACTGGCCACCAGGGGGCGCGCTCACTCATTGCCAAAGAGCTACTTACTCAGAATGGTCAGCCACACTGAGAAGTGAGGCTCAGAAGGGGAAGGGCCTCACCTTAGGTCACACAGCAGGGCCAGCCGCAGGTTCTCTGATTTCCAGCCTCACCACTGCTCCGACAGTTCCATCTCTCCACAGAGAGGAGTCTAGAGCCCAGAGAGGTAAAGGGGCTTGTCCAAGGCCACTCAGCTCCTCGTCCAAGCTCCCAGCGTTGGGGCAGGGGTGAGACAGGACGCCTGTTGGCCCGCCGTGACACCAGCCCCTCCATCTCACCCTGCAGGACTTCATCTGCGTGTCGTACCTGGAGCCCGAGCACCAGTCTCGGACACTGGCGTCGCGGGCGGACACGCTGACCGCGGCGCTGTGCGCACAGTGCGCCGAGAAGTTCGAGGTGGCGCAGCCCCAGGACCACAAGCTCTTCGTGCTGGTGGACGGGCGCTGCTTCCAGCTGGCGGACGACGCGCTGCCGCACCACATCAAGGGCTACCTGCTGCGGAGCGAGCCCAAGCGCGACTTCCACTTTGTGTACCGGCCCCTGGACGGCGGGGGCAGCGGGGACCCGCCCTGCCTTGTGGTGCAGGAGCCCAACTTCCTGTGAGGCCCCTGCGGCCCCTCCGCGCAGTGTTTACGGAGACTGGCAGGGCGGAGAAGCGGGCAAACGGGGGTCACGCTTGCTCACCCCCACGCTCACGCTCAGCTGCATCCCTCGTGCAGGCAGGAGCCCCACATCTGACCACACGCACTCTCCACGTGGATGTCCACGTGTCATACATGCCTGCAACCCTCTGGGCATGCCGAGGCCACCGGGCAGGACAGCTGTGAGATGACCAGAATCAGCGGCCAGGTGTGCTTCCTGAAGGAGGGGCACGGCACCAGGCAGCCAGGTTACTTGTTAGGAAGGGAAACCGAGGCTCAGAGTGAGAAGGGACTCTCCAGCCAGCTGCAGCACAAAGGGCTCAAGCCGGCCCTGGTTCACGCACAGCCTCTGCCCTGCCCGCCACAGCCGCCCTCCCTGGAGGATTTCCCCTGCGCCCCCAGGATGGCGCTGGGAGGTGTCCAATGGGCCCAGGATCTCAGGAGTCTCTCTCAGGGTGTGCGTGAAGAGACAGGGCCTTGTCCCAGAGCCTGCCCTTGGCCACCGGCACTGTCCCTTATGCAGCTTCTGAATGATTTCAGATGCAGCGAGACACACACCGGGACCACCAAACAGGGGCAGCCCCGTGGCTGCATGGGCGAGCCCAGCCTCGGCCACCCAGGACCAGAACACTGCCAGGGCCCTTCCCCTGGTGGACACCCCAGGGCTGTGGCAAGAGGCACCGTGTGTAGAGAATTTAATAAAAGTCCTTTTAAATGGGTATCTCCTTCTCAAGGCTCTGAAGCTCTGCTTGGCCATCCAGGCAGCCCGTTAACAGCCCAACTCCCTTCCCAGGTGGGGTTCAGAAGAGAACCCCACTTTCCAATGAGGGTCCTGTCTTTTGAGACTTTGCAGTGTACCCTCTGCCTGGTCATCTCCCACCTCATCAACGACCTTGGTTCCCATCATTCTGACCTCTGAATTGTTTTCCAATTAGTCTCTCGCCTTCCTGCCACTGCTACCTAACCCAGCAATCAATACCATTCCCTAAAGCCTTTGCCTGGTCAAACTCCTATTCATCCATCGAAGGCCACCTCCTCCAGGAAGGCTTCTCTGACTTTTCGGGCTAGCCAGATAGTCCTTGCCCACATTCCCACAGCCCCCTGGGCACAGCTCCCTCACAAGAGATGCCCCATCCGATTGCAGTTGTCTGTTACACTTCCGTGTTCTCTACCAGGTTTGGACCGTTCATGTCCATGACCTTGGCATTGATTAAAAATATGTATTTTTGGAGTGGCTGCTAATGTCAACACTCTTCTAGGGCCCCCGGGAACAGCAGAGGACGAAACAAAGTTCAAGTGGGTAGCAGTGAGCTGAGTGCCCAGAGGAGGTCAGCTGCCCTACCTGAGTTAAACTCGGGGGCATCGGCCAGCCCAGTTAGCTGGTCCGAGGACACCTGGGAGACTCTGGCTGCAGGACAGCCCTGTGCGAGATGTGGGGACCGTTCCAGGAGCATCCAGCCCCAGAGCACTTTCCAGGGGGGGGGGGGTGTCTATGTAACAGACATGAGGACAGACCCAGAAGCTGGGGGCAGCCAGCCATGCTCCCAGGTTTCCCTCCCCTCTCCCCACAGCCCTGAGCTATATGGCAGCAGCCCGCTGCCTCCAGCAAGGCCTGAGACTGGTGGGGACAGTCAGGGCGGCGCCCTTTTAGCCAAGCAAGCCTTGCCCAAGTGGAGCCCAAGCTTGGGTGGGGCAGGATTCAGAGGGCGGATTGACCACCAGCCCAGCCCTTGAGCATTATGTGAAGCTCCCAGGAAGGGAGCAGCAGGACGGCCAGGACCACTGTCAGAGCTCTGTGTGAGTGTGTGTGTACTTGTGTATGCGGGGGTGCACACCAGGTGCACCGTCCTGCGGCCAGTGGGGTCTGGCCATCAGGAGAGACCAGCATGGGGGGCCTGACCCAGGGCCACTGGACAGGGCCATGACACCTGCTGACCTCGGGGCTGCCTGGAGTGGTGGGCAGCTCCCCTGCATTGTTTTGCTCGACTCGCACCACAGCCCCTGGGGGAGGTGTTTGTGGGTGAGGACACGCAGGCTCAGAAAGGGGGTGCGCTGGTTGGCTCGGGCAGCTTCGACAACAGAAACTAATGTCCTCCAGGTTCTGGTGGCTGAGAGACAAATTCAGCTGTCGGCGAGCTGGCCTCTCCTTGGCTGGCAGAGGGCCACCTTCACGCTGGGCCCTCACACGGCCTCTCCTCTGTGCCGGGCACCCCTGGTGTCTTTTCCTCTTCCTAGAAGGACACCAGCCCTGCTGGACTGGGTCCCCCTCACAGGGCCTCATGTAACTTGAGTTAACTCTTCAAAGGCCCTGTCTCCAAACACAGTCATGCCCCAAGGACCTGGGGTTAGGGCTTCAACATAGGAGCTTAGGGACACGATTCAGCTCATAACAGGTGGCCGACTAGCCCAAGGTCACATAGCCAGATAGCAGCCAAAGTGAGGCTTGAACTCAGGGCTGAGTGACCCCCCCCCCCAAAATCCAGGGTTCTCTTTCCTGCCCCATGTCTCATCCCAAGTGACCTGTTCCCTACTTTGGTAGAAATCCAAAGTCAGACAAGCCTTGCCTGTCACATGCCCCAGCTCTGGTGAACTGTCCTGTGGCAACCACCCCGGGAGCTTCAGAGGGCTGACTCTACTGAGGATCAACTGAACAAGCCTCGAGCAAGGGAGGAGTCCAGAGCCATGTGTGTCTCTGTGTGTGTGCACATGCATGTGTGTGTGTGTGTCCCAAGGGTGTTGGGACCACAGGTCATGACAAAAAGCAAGAGCTCATCTATGTCCCCTCCCTGGCATTTGTCCCCACTTCCTTTGGCAGGCTGTCTCCTTTCCTCTCTCTGCTTCTCCTACCCCTACAGCCTGGAGCTGGAAAAAGCCACCTGGGGCTTCTACAGAAGTGGTCATGTCCTCGTCCTGCTGTCCCTCCAAGCCCGGGCCTAGCTGTGTCCCTGGCCTAGCTCTCACACCTGGGGCAAAGTCTCGCTCATCATGAAAAGTGTCCAAGTGGCCCTGCAGATGCCTGGCCCATAATGGCTTCACTTTAGTGTGGGGACAGGTCAGCAGGTAAGGTGGGCGGAAAAGACCAGAGACCCTGAGAGAGAGGAGAGAGAGAGGGAGGAGGGTGGGCTGCTCTGCAGGCAGGGTAGACGCCCTTTATCCCCCTCCCCCACCCCACACACACACAAGCCCACTGTCCCTACTGGTGGGCCTGAGGCCCTTTGTGGAAGGCCACGCACACGTTTGTGGGTGTGGTCTCTGCGCATGCTCTCAGGGGGCCGGAATCTGGTACCGGGGCTGCTGCTCTGCAGGGTCATCTGAGGTGGTGGACGTGGTGCCTCTTGGCAGGAACCTTCCTTCGCACAGAGCAGGGCCTTGGGGAGTGTGTCCTCCCTGGCTTTTGTCCCCTCTCCGCTTGGTGGGCAAGGAGAGTTGAAGCAAACACGGAGCTCCGTGGGCCATGGGCCAGGAGTATGACGTCTTTTGTCTTGGTCCCAGGAGTCTCATGTCTTCTGCCAGCTCCTACGAAACTGGTAGGTGGCCTTGGTAGCTTGTGAGTAGAATAAAATCTTAGACTCGAGAGTTCTTGACAAGGAAGATGGAAGAAAGTGAAAAATCACAGAAAAATGAACTAGAAGTGTGCTACAGGCTGGGTAGCTGGTCATTTCAAAGTGGCTTCAACAAAAAGCCTGAGCAAGGACTTGTGGGAGATGGGGCTGAAGGGGCAGGTCGGGCCAGGGCCTGAACGGCCCTGGTTGGCAGCACAGGGAGTCTGGAAACTTCTACCTGCACAGAACAGAATTGCAGGGGGCCAGATGAGAGAGAGAGAGAACAGAGAAGAGCTACAACCTGATCTGCAGTTGGTTGGCTGCCTGTGCCAGCTGCCACAAATACCAGGCCTCGGGTCACTTAGCAAAAGGCACAGGGTACCTCACCCAAGTCCTGCCACCACTTGCCAGCTACCCATAAGGCCCACCACAGAAATAGCCTCAAGTTTATGTGAGCTGGGTGAGGCCGGGTCTCAGAGGGTCACGAGGGTAACGCAGATTTCGATTTCACCCTGTGGGGGAGGCTTCACTCAGGAAAGAGGGCGTCCACCTGCCAGCATTGCAGGTAGAGGGCTCAACACAGGGACAGTGGTGCTGTCCCTCCAGCCCTTGCCCCAAAAGCCACACAACTCATTTCCCCTACACATCTCTGGCGCCCCTCCCCAAGCTGTTGTCCCTCCCAGAGCCCAGGGTGAGTGCCTGCTAGCAAGTGAGTCTGTGTGCCGGTCCTTTAAGAGGACACCTGGGTTTCTAGCAGCTTCCTGTCTCACCTGGGTAGACAGAATCCCTGCTGATTTTCACAGCCAGATGTTGTGGGGGCTCTTCTCACCACTGGGGCCCGTTGTGGGGCTGGGACCCCTCTCTCCTTAGGGAGGACCACAGGTTTTCTAGCTTTGCAGTTTCTCTCCGAAGGTGCCAGGAGCCCTTCCCTAAACTCTACCTTTGAGCAGAGATGACCCTCTCTGCTGCCCCCTGCTGTTCAGTTCAGATTTTAGTCTTCCCTAAGTCACTGATAACTCACCTTCACTAAGTCACAAACTTTGTT
The DNA here is from genome assembly GCF_021234435.1 of Artibeus jamaicensis. Taxonomy (NCBI): domain Eukaryota; kingdom Metazoa; phylum Chordata; class Mammalia; order Chiroptera; family Phyllostomidae; genus Artibeus; species Artibeus jamaicensis. The sequence goes on along the minus strand of NW_026521831.1, from coordinate 8,528,672 downwards.
TAGGTCCTTGGTTTGGCTTAGAAACCTGGAAAGGATTCTTAGTCACAGGTAGACCTTGGAGGAATTGCGGGTTTGGTTCCAGATCGCCTCAGGAAAGCGGGTCGTGATCTTATTGCTGGAGGAGGGTCCTGCCTCCTGTTTGTAAAACCCACGGCACCTGTGAAGCCCAACAAAACGAGGTGGGCCTGTGTGCCCCACTCAGCTGCCGAAAGTTGCAGCCCACGTGAGTCCGGCAAGTAGGGAGGACCCCAAGCAGGGGGCCCGGGCACAAGGGAGGCCGTGGGGTGGAATCGTGCCCTTCTCGGAAGAGCAAAGGAGATCTGCCCTCTCGCCACAGCGAGAAGGCGGCACAGGTAAGCCAGGAAGAGACGTCTCCCCAGAAACCAGCCCTGGTGGCATCCTGACTTTGGACTTCCAGGACCCCAAACTGTGAGAAAATTGATTTCTGTTGCGCTCTTTAAGCCGCCGCCGGTCTGTGGTGGAGGGTGGTGGCAGCCGGAGCAGACCAGGAGGAGGGGGTCACCCCGATTTTTGAGATTTCTGAGCAGCTGCAAGTGAGTGTATGGGTTTCTGCAGCGCAGGGCGCAGGGGGGGTCCAGCCTTCTGGCGTCTCTGGGCCCCACATTAAATACACAAACACTAACGAAAACTGATGCCCAAAAAAGAAAAAGGTTTTAAGTGAACTTTTGATTTTGTGTTGGGCCGCATTCAGAACCATCCCAGGTACATGCGGCCCACGTTCCACGGCCCACGGGCTGGACATCCCTGGTGTGTCCTGTAAGTGCCAGCAATTGTTGTCTCACTCCTTCAGCAACCGTTTAGCCACCTGCCCTGTGCTGGCTGTGGCCCAACACACCGGCGGCACACCGTAGATGAAGCCTGCCCTCGTGAGGGTCACGGGCACTTATCGAGTGCTCAGGCCAAACCAGCAGCCTCCAGCTGTAACTGGTCAATAACAGGGCTGTGTCAGACAGGGAGGATGAAATTCAGGCAGGGCTGGGCTCTGGGGAGGTGGCCCCCAGGCACACACCCCTCTCAGCTGTCCCGCTGCAGAAGCTACCAAACGAGGCGGTCACCTCAGTTGCTTTCCGTTCCTAAAACATGGAAGCTGGGTAGCACCCGGGCCTCGTCAGAGGGCACAGGTGTTTTGTCAAATGGCTCCAGGAAGGCCCAGCGGCCCTGAACTTTTCTTTTGACCGAGCAAGGTCACGTGAGCTGTCGGGAAGTTCCCCATCTGGGCTGGCCGCAAGGTAGCCGAGAGAACATGCTTTGGAAAGTGTGGGACCAACAAAGTCTCCTGTAAATGTCAGAGATATCTTATTAGGAATTTGTCATGAATGCACACCAGAAGGGTTGGTCGATACCGAGTATTTCTGTATCTAGAAGTTTCTTTCCTGGGACTGGCATTAGTGGACTTCTATGCTCTCTGGGGCTGAGATAGAAATCCAGTAGAGGTCGCTGTTCCTCAATACGTCACAAGGCAGCCAGTGTAAGCAAACAGCTTTCTGTGAATTGCGTAAGAAACTCATGTTTATCAAGCATTCCCTGGCCTACATGCAAGAGTTTACATTATTTTACATCTATCCTCATCCACTCTTTATTTGTTCAAAAGTACTTATGAAGCTCCTACTGTTTTCCAGGCATTGATGTAGGCCAGATAAACTGATAAATACATAATGTCAGGTTGATGAGTGCTATAAAGAAAGAAAGAAACAGAGTCAGAGGATAGAGTGTGGTGAAGGCTGGTATGTTAGCTGGAGTGGCCAAGGAGGGCTTCCTTGAGGAGGTGACATTTGAGCAGAGACCTAAATGGAGTAAGGGAGAGAGACGAGCAAATGCCTAGGAGAAGAACATTCCAGAGAGGGGTCCTAACAAGAGCAAATGCCCTCACATGGACACTTGGCTGGTGTGTTTGAGAGCAGCAAAGAGGCTCCTGTGTCTGGAATGTGGTGAGCAAGGGACCAGGGGAGGTGACTCAGTTTGCTCATGTAAGGCCCCATGGGCCGGGATAGGCACCCTGGTTTTTGTCCCGCGTGGGTTGGGAAGCTGTTGGCGGGGATTCTCAGTGCTGGCTGTCCATCAGAATCGTCTCGGGAGAGCTAAACCAAGGGCGGGCCTCACCCCAGACAGCTGGACTCGGAACTCCAGGGCTGCAGGCTGGACATGCTGGTGTTTTCTAAATGCTCCCAGCCATTCCAATGAGCAACTGCGGGTCAAAACCGCAGCAATAGCCGCAAAAAAACATGATGCAGACACCATTATCGATGATAACATGTGCCCTCTGGAAAAGACAACGTGAAATCTATTAAGTATGTGTAAGCGAGGCATGAGTCATTGAAGACAGCTTTTTAAAACCGAACTTGAAGTTGGAACACCTGCCTCCCATCAACCCAAAGGACGTCTTTGCTGGGGAGAATGCAGTGTCTAAAGCACCTCGAGTCGCTCGGAGCTGCCGTGACCGGCACGCTGAGCGTGGAGAGACAGTGAAAGGACAGGCACATCTCTCTTCCCGTGTGTTTTTCAGAATATGAAGTTTTGCTGGAGACCTCACCAAGGCAACTTTCGGGTTTCCACGGTGCGGCTGTTAGTAGCAAGCACAGGGAGCTGCCCGTGGTCGCATGTCCATAAACTGGAACACGCCTCTCACGTCCTTGCCCTTCCGTGTAGGCTCTCTCCTGTCCGTGTCGTCCCGTGATCTGCCGAAGGGATCTATGGAAGTAAGAATGCTAATGTAATTGAGCAAACCTGTTGACTTTGATCTGGGAAAGAGTGTGGTGGGGGGGTCTCTTAAGGAAACATCAGGGCATACGTAATTTTTAGGTCATTTCCTCAAGCAAGGTAGGCCCGCCACGGCCACTGTGCCTTTCCTTCGACATCAGAGCCTCTGCCCAGAGGAATCTCATGCACAGGTGCCCTGCATGGACCCCGTTTTGTTGCAAAGTAGAATGTGAAGAGATTCCCTCCTGGCCTGGGTGGGGCTCCCGCCCTGCCCTGGGGAGGTTAGCAACAGGCAGGAACACGCGCCCCGCGTGCACTGGCGCCCTGCAGGCCCCTCTTCCCGCCCATCTCTTTCCTCACCCACACCCCGCATCACTGTGCCAGCCCCAGCGGCCCTGGCCCAGGAAGCCTTGAGGTGCAGTCGGTGACATTTGCATTTCCCACATTCTGGCTGAAGGCTGAAATTCCTGTGGCTAAAAATCAAATAGCAGTAGATGGGTGTGGCAGTTAGGAGAGATTAAAGTGCATGTGAAGCTTTTTGACTGGTCTCTGAAATTTCTATCTCCTTGCAATAAAAAAAAAAAAAAATCAAAGAATGGTGGACCCTAAATATCATGGTGGAACAGCGGAGATAAATGGTACTGGGGTCGGTCCTTTTCTATTCTTCACTAGCGTGCCTAGGAAGGTGAGAAATGCACAGTAAATGGTGGCGCTGTAGGCTTACAGATCAATATTCCCTCGGTGATAGTTTGGCAAGATTGTATTCCTTAGTGGCCAGTTCCCTGTGACCTCGAGATTACTTTTGGGGGACAGAGGTGAGACACCCAGTCAGCTTCCTGCTTCGGGTGCCTGAAATCTCTCTGTGCCCACCTGCATCGAGAGCTTTGTCCACGCCCAGTCCGTCATCCTGAATACTCTACTTACCTGCTGTATTTTAACAATCTCTACAGGGCTCATTCGTAGAGAACTCTGCCTTTTCCCTGCCCCGCCCAATTCCTTCTGCTTAGAGAAGACTTCAAACTGTTTTGTTTGCTTGTTTATCTCTAAATAGCATTCTTTTTTTTTTATATAATATTAAATTTTATTTAGTTACTTTTCTGTCAAGGATTTCTTTTTTTTTCTTTTTAAAATTTTATTTAGTTATTTTTCAAGTACAGTTTTTTTGTCTATTTTTCCCATCCCAGCCTCCCCTGCCCCTTGCTCCCCACCTCCCTCCCATTTCCACCCCCCCCTTAGTTCTCGTCCCTGTGTCCTTCCTATTTGTTCCTCCAAATCCCTCCCCCTTTTTCCCCTTAACTTCCCTTCCTTCTCCCCTCTGGTCACTATCCCCTTGTTCTCTATTTCAGTGTCTTTGTTCTAAATAGCATTCTTACAGAACTACTTGTTGGTTTCTTAGTTTTAACCTTGAAGTACTAACTTCCTCTTCTAGAGGGTGAGAATTTCCTTCTTTCCACACACACTGCCTTTCACACCGATACACATGCACATTTGTGCGTGCAGAGAGGGTGCCCCCATTCCCCAGTACAGCTGGATAGTGATTTTGTTCACTAATATTCACTGTTACATCATTGCACTCCTGTTCTATTTTCACATGAGCCACAGGGTGTAGGATGATTAGCTTTTCCTTCTCTGCAGTGAGTATAAAGTGCCAATCATTTAAAAAGTGGGGAACGCGGGTGGCATGCATACATAATGTCTTCAGTGATTATAATCATTGATGGTAGTATTATTTTGAGATATTCTAATTCTATCATTCCCTGTACCCTTGAGAACCAGCATTCCTGATGTGGGAGAGATATAACATACATGAGAGTAATTAAAATCTACTAAACTCGATAAAAACCTAGTAGTCCTGAATTTGAACTGGAAACAACAGTATGAATGATGAGGTATTTTATCACATGCACATGTCATTTACATACATGCATGTGTAGGTAGGTACCTGATAGTCCCCTGCCTCTGTTCATAAGGAAGACCTAGACACACTATCCAACCCAGCAGCAAAGAGCCCTCCCAGCACTCAGTTGTCTTGAAAAGAAACCAGGATTTCTTGAAGAAGTAACTGATCCCATCTCTGGGACAGGAAAGTACAAGGTGAGAATGGGTCATCTTGATATACCAGCTAGGAAGGAAGCTATGGAAGTTTACTAGGGAATCAACCTGGAAGATTCCATTGGCCATCAAAAGGACTCTGAGCTTCCAAAAGTGCAGTGGATTTAAACCCATTCGATATATGTTTAAGCCAGGAGTTCAAACTATTTAGAAGGCTTATTGAATCACCTCTTAAGGAAGAAAGGGAACAAGTTAAGAAAAAGAACTAGGTATGTTACAGAAAACAACTCAGCTGCTTTCGGGTGTATGGAGTGGAACTTTATTTACACATACGGACCCAGAGGAGGCAGTCTCCAAATTCTGGGTCCCGAGCTCCGGCACGGGCTTGTTTATATAGTGTGGCATGCAGAAGCAATTTTACTAAGCCTACGTGGCAGAAGCAGGTTTACAGGGCTGCTGATAGGGTCATACAATGTTCTTTTGTTCTTACTTCTTAGTTACTTAGTTGCTCACCCCTCTTTATCTTAGTGGCTCAACAAATAGACTGTGTCCTTCTGACTTGTCTGGGCTTGTCTAGGCAGATTTCCTGCTACAGGTAAAGAGGGCAAAACTGTTTTCCCTGCCTATCCTACAGCTGTGCCGGGGGTATAGCAGTGATGCCTTACCAAGTTATTGAAGCTAATAAATGAAAATAAAATGACAGCACATCATCCGTTTGCAACTCCTTGACTAATTACTGGGTCTACACAAGGAGCACCAGCCCCTACTAACATCAAAAAGGAAGAAAATAGCACAGATCAGACCAAGGTCTGTGCAAGCCAGTGATCTGGCTGCTAATCTGTAAGAGGCACGGGGTCAGAAAAACATACACAACGGCACCATGAGAATAGGGTCAGCACAATCCAGATTCAGAACTGCACGACCAACAGTCCGCGTTCTTCAGCAGCAAGTGGAAGGGGAAGAAAGGGATGAGGAGGCAACCCGTAGATTGGAGAAGGCCGAAAGGCATGACCATTTTTTAAAAAGTGGGCGAGACTAGACCAGTGTCTGGGGACACATGTGTGATCAGACCACAAAGAGCACAGAGAGTGGTTGTTCTGGGGTGTGGGGCGCTGTGACTGGAATGCAGCGTGAAGGGGGGATTCTGAGGCGGCTAGGGTGATGGTCAATCTGTGGGTGGATTTGGCCGGGTCGCGGTGCCCAGGTATTTGGCCATTTATTTTGGAAGTAGTTGTGAAGGTGTTTTGTGGCTATTAACACTTAAGTCAGTAGACTTTGAGTACAGCAGATCACCCTCCCTCCTAAGGGTGGGCCCCATCCAATCAGCTAAAAATCTTAGAATAAGGACTGACTTCCCCCAATCAAGACAGCAGACAGCCTTTGGACTTGAACTGCGACCCCTCCCTGGGCCTCCAGCCTGCAATCTTGGACTGACCAGGTCTGCACAGTCATGTGCGCCAGCTCCTCGAGCTGAGCCTCTCTGCAGGTGCATACAGTGTACGCACCCCGTGGGGTCCGTTCCTCTGGAGGATCGTGGCCAACACAGCTGGGCGAGTTCTATTTCTTGTCCTGAGTGGCAGTTACAAGGACATTCTTACAATTCACTAAGTCATACACTCGTTCCATCATGTTTTTTTATTTTGTATGAAAAGGTAAAAACTGAAGGATCATTTCTGTACAGGTATGTAAACAGGCAGACAGGGGACTCCAAGGGTGAACACCAAACCGCAGCAGAGGTTTCGGGAGGCAGGGGAGCGGCCCTGTTTTTCTCGGGGTGTCTCTGTGCTCTACACCGCAAGTCCCAGAGTGGGTTTGTACATTTTGGATACGATTAGGGAAAAAACGCTCATGACATACCTGGGAAGTTGGCCTGATTGGAGACCTAACAGAAGATGGCCCTGGACCAGAGCCCCTTTCTACCGGGACCCTGTGAGCTGTAGGAGGAAAAACACCAAGGCACTGTGACCGGGACACTGCCGTTCACTTGGCAAACGCCACACAGCTGCTTTACCCATTACGGCCACGGACATTCGGGTTCCCGTAGTCGGTACACAAATAGAAAGACGTTTTTTCCCACAGGGAGGACAAGTCCTGGAGCAGGGGCGACGGGACGGTTAACGGTTGTAGAGAACACGGAGCTTTCACCACCTGTATGGTGAGGCCTTTGAAGACACGCCCTTTAAAAATTCTGCTTTTCAGTATCTGCATTTCTTTGAACATCATCGGCAGGCCCTGGGGATTGCAGACGTTGAGCGTCAGTGGTAAACACAGGCAGAAAGCCTTGCACTTGTTACTTCAAACCCTAGACCCAGATCCGTAGGATGGTAAGAGTCCTGTGTCCTGAAGACATTTCATGGGCCCTGGGAGGCTTTCACTGAGAAAGGAGGTTTGTGCTGATAAAAAACTGGCCCATGAGACACAAAGCATTGCCCTTGAACTTGTCAGACAGGCCTACTTGCCAGCACCACACCTTCCATTTAAACTTCACAGCGTCAGTCACTGTTAAGACTGGTTTCACAATGTGAAGACAGGAGGTCATGAGTGGTACATTTTAGTAGGTGTCCCCTTTTTTCTTTGCTTTTTCTCTAACGATCTAAACAGCCAGCTATATGACTTACTATTATCTTTTAAAGACTTTACAACCAGGGACTGAGCCTGCAACAAAGGCACGTGCCCCAACCAGGAATCAAACCTGAGACCTTCTGCACTGGGAGACGACACCCTACCAACTGAGCCACACCAGTCAAGGTTACATGCCTCAGTTTGAAAAACAGCTTTATTGAAGGATAATGAACAGACCACGTAACTTCCACTCAGCATGTACAATTCGATGGGGTTTCGTACACTGAAGAGTTCTATAATCATCACAACAATCGATTTTTGAGCATTTCCATCACTTTAAAAACACTCTCCATATGCCCTACACCTGGTTAAGGGGTGCCCTTGCCCCTGCTGTTGAGATGCAAACACAGTGCAGGTAGAGGAGAGAAGACCTTTGCTGGGTGGGGGAGGAGGAAGCTGGAGAAGGTTCCAGGGAGAAACAGCACTTCCAGATACACCTTGAGGATCCGTCGGATGGAGGGCAAGGCACTGTGGGGCCAGAGGGGGACCAGGAGGCAAAGGCACGGGAGGCTGGGGGGTCCAAGGGGCAGAGGGGCAGATGCAGAGTGGCGGGAGGGGAGACCAGGGCAGACACTGAACAGTCAACGCCCGAAATTAAGACACGGGTTCAGTCACAATCTTTATTTTTCAAGACTTGTTCATTACTGAGAAATAAAACATAAAAGCAATCAAAACGTATCTAACAACAGCTTTCCATCCGGGGCTTCCATTGCCCTTCAACAAAATCATTTTGAAGACTTAAGAGACCCCAGCTTCAAACTCCTCGGCACGGGGAGGGATTCTTTCACTGGCTACAGAGGCCCAAGTGAACTTCCTGTTCCTGAAAACAAATAAGCAAAAAAGGGTCCCCCAAGGCAGATTGGCCTTTCTCAGCACGGAGCTGTGCCCAGCCAAGTCCGTGTGCCCCCCGGAGCGCTGCACGAGGCCGTGGGAGACCGGAGGCAGGGAACAGCCTGGAGTGCAGCCCGGCCTCCCTCGAGCTCCATCCACTTCCAATCGGTACACGTGCTCTCGGGGAAAGTGCTCACACGTGGAAGAGCAGCAGGAAGGTGGCAGTTCAGTAGTAGCCCAGGCACACCTGGTCCATGGCCGACTTTATCCTGTAAGAAACAGGAACGGTCGGTGAGCCACACCAACTTGGAAGAAACGGAGTCAAGCGTAACCCAGCGGGGAACAGGCGGTCACTTATGACAGACCCGCATCACGATCAGCTCTGGAAATGCATCTCCTCCTCGTCTGTCCACAGTGAGAGGCCGTGGCCGGGGAAGCCCACTGCCCACAGGCAGACCGGAGAGCTGCTGCCCCCTGGTGCTGGCAGAGCGACCCTGACCCTGCAGCCGCCCACACTCACTGACCTGTCGATGGGGTGCAGCTCCTCGCAGAGGTTGACCAGCACGTACAGGTGTCGCAAAGCGTACTCGTACTGGAGGGACACAAGACACGATCAAATGGTCATCGTCTCACCACACAGTCGCCTCTTAATGCCCCTCAAGTGCCCCATGCTCGGGGGCTGGCAGGCCACCGAGAGTCGGATCCAGGTCAGGCTGAGAACCCTCATGGCTCCACCACTCCCCTCTGGCCCCTAGCACCTGACCTGGCCGTCTGGCTTTGCTTCTGGAAACCTCATTCAGGAGACGGATGGTGAGTGAATGTCAAGTTGGATCACAGCAGGTTAAGACCAAAAGAGCCGGGGATGCTGTGACCTGTGGGCCATGGCTGACTGACGCCTTCCCTCACAGCACGGACCAGGGAGGGGGCTTTTCAGGGACCTTCCGACCCTGACACCTGCAGTCTGCAAACACTCGGCACCTGCCCTTTCTCCACAGGCCAGGGCCTGACCTCAACAGTAAATCTCGGGCGGAGTCAGACAGACCAGGGAGGGAGAAAAACCCGTGTGGCTGCTGAGCAGGGCAGGGCCAGCAGCAGTGGGAAGAGAATGAGGGCTGAGGCGTCTGTGACTGGTCGGCTCCTGTGCACGGGGACAAGGAAGAGTGTCCAGCGCCAGGGTTGATGGTCAGCGAGTTGGACAACCTTCCTCCCCTCCGAGTGAGCCCGCAGGCCCCTGGGCCTGGGTGGAACCTTCCACAGGCTGACACGGCCGACGGGCGTCCAGTGGACGGCGTCCCTGAGCTCCTGGGGTGACGACGAGGGGGCGGCCCGCGGGGGGGGGGGCTCACCGTGGAGGAGTGCCAGTTGAAGCAGCGCGTGCGGAAGTGCGTGGCCGCCGCCTTGTAGCAGTCGTGCGCCGTGAGCGGGGCTCTCTCGGACAGCAGCCTCTCTACCTCGTCATCAGACCCCGTGACCAGGTACACGATCTTCCGCACTGACTTCTCCATGACGTTCCTGCTCTGTAAGGATCACGTCTTTTCAGGGCACATCCCACCTGACGGAGCCTCTCCGGGGGCCCCGGAGGGGGGAGCAGCTTCTCTCCACGCGGCCCCCACCTGGTGCGCTGGAACAGCCGCCCGCACACCCACTCTGCACGCGGCAGGCGGCGTGACGCGGGCGCCTGTGCCGGCTGGAAAGCTTTCCGTGTGTCCTGTCCCTTAGGGGTGTCCAGGCAGGATGGAAACACTGACACCCAAGTACCTGGAGAGCAGGCACGCGTGGCCCACTCTGAGGACAGGGGGACATAGAAACTGCACCCCAAATCGACTGCTGCACCTTTGCCTGCTCCAGAAACCATCAAATGGTCACACAGAAGGACACCAACGTGGACCCTGTTTTCTACCCAGTGAAGAAAACCAGCACCATTCGGAGGAAGCTGCTGCCTCACTAGCCAACGTTCACAATCAAGGCCTCTGGCCGCACCACCCCGAGCCCGAAAGCCACAAAGGCTGTGAACCCACTGATTCCACTACGTTGGGCAGAAAAGACACCTGCAAAGATGTAAAGTAATTCCACTCTTCTCACCAAAATTGTTTTTAGGAAATGGTTATTTTCCATGCAAAATACATGAACACAAAATGGATTTATTACTGTCCTTTCTAAATGAATTAATGTTTTAAAATCTTGGTGTTTATTTCTAATGCTGGAAATACCGACATAACCCACATAAACAGTAGCTCTTCGGGGTGAAGAAACTCAGTGTGAGTAAGTCTAAGACTAGAAAAGTGTGAGAACTGCCATCTCACACTGTGGCACCGACAAAAAGTCTGTCCTGCGTAATGAGCTGCGGTAGCTGGAGAGACCAGCTGCCAGGAATACTGGATGCAGGGTGTGCAAAACTGAGTCTACAGCTGCTCCTGTGGAAAATGCCAAAATAATTAATGATGTGAGAGTATAACCACTATTTTGCATACTCACAACTGTAAACTTACTTTTGGCCTACCCCTATATGTGAATTTAAAACCAACTTTTATCTTTCCCAGAAAACTCAGGCCACACTCCAGCACGTCACCCCCTGGGCTGTGCTGACGGGGGAGGGAGGTCACGCTGAGCCGGCTTTGCAGGAAGGGACAGCCAACCTGCGCCTGGGGCCCCAGAGGCTGCGCTGCCAGTGGCCCGGCCGCGGCGCTGTAATGTGACAACCCTGCCAGTTCCAAAGGAACTGAGACACTGCAGAAAACACACTCGGTAATCATGAATGCCAACCCAAGCACGTTAAAAAGAATTTTAAGCTGACTATGGTTTCCTAAGGGGGTAGAAATTTTTTGTAGATTGGACTTGAAAAAAAACAAAACAGGACTACCTACTAACTCACCAAGCAGCAAGGTAAAAATGTCCTCTAGCCCTGGATGGTATAGCTCAGTGGATTGAGCACGGGCCTGCGAACCAAAAGATCGTGGTTCGATTCCCAGTCAGGGCACATGCCTGGGTTGCAGGCCAGTTCCCAGCAGGGGCCAGTTCCCAGCAGGGGATGCACCAGAAGCAACCATACATTGATGTTTCTCTCCTCTCCTTCCCTTCCCTTCCCTCCTAAAGATAAATAAATAAAATAAAAAATGTCTTCTAAGCAACTAGGTATAAAGGAAAACAGAAACAAAAAATGCCCATGTGCCACAAGCCGCTTGGGAGAATACTGGGAACATATCCTCCGCTCCCTGCCAGTTCAGAGGTCAAGGCCAGTACGGAGGTCAAGGCTGTTTACCAACGGAGGACAAAGACAAGCACTCCTCGGCTCACAGGCTTCTACTCCGTTCCCACACACTCTGTGGCAGGAGGAGGCCCTGGGACCCCAGAGTTCTGGATCCCAGCTCTGAGCAGCCCCGGCTCACGTTCCGGTGGCCCAGACCTAGCGGACCGTCCCAGGACTGACCTCCAGGTGCCTGTGGATCGCCTCAACGAGACGCCTGGACTCCTGCAGGTCATTGGTGGACATCAGTTTCCTTTTCATGATCATGAGGGGCACCTCGGGGCTTGGGGTAAGGTCAAGGCGTTGGACTGGAGGCAGCGAGATAGGAGAACTGGCTTTGTGTTTCGTCCCCTGAAACTGCATCAGCTTCATGGTAGAGATCGACTGGGGGGAGATGGAGAGAAAGAAGCTTGTTGGAGTGGGAAGAGCAGACGTGTCTACCGTCCCCTGGGCCTGGGGGCTCACAGTTAGCGCCGTGTGGTTTCGGGCCACGGTGCAGCCTGCAAAGGCGTGAGGCGGCAGGCGAGGCAGCAGGTCAGAGCACCCTGAGCCCACCAGCGATGGGCTTCAGCCTGCCTGGCACCCGCTGCAGCAGAACTGCTATTGTTTCATCTGTGAAAGGCAATCTCTCCTGCATGTCAGGCGGAGGGCAGCCCAGAGTCTTGTCAGCCAGTGCTGACCCTGGGCTGTGCTCACCGTCCATGCTCACCCCCTGTCCCTAGTGCCCAGCAGTAGGAAGGTGCAAAGCATCTATCCAGGTGACCGCTGAGGCCTGGGTCCACTGGGATGGACAGAGCTAAAGCCACAGAGGGGCCACCTGAGGCCCAAGCCTTCAGCCACCTGCGGCAGCCCTGCCCAGACAGCCCTGATGAACGTGCCTATTTAACTACGCAGCTCCCTTCTGGAGCTGGTTGGAAGGAAAAAAGTCTCCAATTTACAGTCAAAGGGTAAAGGTAGCACCCTGCTACTGCAGAGGGAGGCGGGACCCGGCCGATCCGGGCGTGGGGCTCTACCGGGCCATGGCGCGGAAGTCAGAGCGGCTTCTCGCTGCGCATCCGGTCTGTGTTTGATGTTTTTGATGTATGACCCTCTTTCATGCCCCTAATTACCTTGTGTGAGAGGACTGTGACCATGGAGGACACGGAGACTCAAAGAGGTTATGCAGCTTGCCCAAAGTCTGACAAGTTCAAGAGTTTGAACCTGGCAAGGTCTGACTCCAAAACATAAATAGGGTCCCCAAGATGGAGTGGCCGTGAGTGGCAGTGCCGCCACTGCTCTGGCCGGCTCTCACCCAGCCCCTGTTGCTCTTCACCAGGGTGTGAACAGCCCAGGCGAGTTGGCAGGGGGCAGGGCACTGAGCCAGGGTGCCAGGCCCCCCACTTACCTTGTTTCCATACTGCATGACGTGGCTGGTGTTGGTGTGGGATTTCACCAGCTGGTACTGCTTATGGAGGGTCTCCTTGGTCAGATCCTCCTGCAAAAGTGCAAGCAGTGAGGTCCCTCGACCGTCAGAGCCGAAGGTTAAGCCTCAGCTGAACAGCCGGCCCCCCGAAGGGCTCACCACGTCTGAGTCTTCCATCCAGTTGACGCTGTACCAGTCCCCCAGGTAGGTGGACCTCTCCTCGTCGTAGTAACAGGCGTAGGACGACTCGTCGGGATTGGCAGCAGTAGTTGCATACACTACGAGGAATCAGAGACACCTGCCAGTCACACGAGGCTCTGTGCTGCGGACTCCGCTCACAGCTTGAGCCTTTGCCTCTTTCCTGCTGTAGTCAAAGTGGTCCCCACAGGGAGTGGGAAGACACTGAGGTCCCGGCACTGTTCCCTCAGTTACAATATGTGACTACAATGACACGTGGAAGGAAGAAAAGCCAGTGGACAGACACTCTGTGCAGCAACGAGCAGGCACGCATGCTTATTAGGACCCAAAGCAGTTCTGAAGCAATGCTGCAAGGTTTTAACAGCTCTGGCGACTTGAAGAATAGGTACCTAACTTAGTATCTGGAGAAAGTTAACATTTATTGAAGAATCAGATGGGCTGAACCTACGCAATAGCAACCACTTACTACCTATCTACCATGGGCTCAGAACTGTGCTTGACAAATGTTATAACCTAAAATGATGAACAAACAAGCAGGTACTATCTTTATACCCATTTTGCAGATGGGAATATCTGAGGGTGAAAGAGGGTAAGTTACATGTCCAAGATCAAAGCCAACAGGCACCCCGTCGCAAAGGACAGGCCAGTCCAAAGACTGTGATTTTGGACCTAAAGGGCTTTACTAGAAGCTGGGTGAACACCATGGATGGAAACTCACATACAGATTCCTTCTGCTCTGACCACTAATCCTCGAGACGCAGAGGAAGCCCAGCGCTGTCCACCCGTCTCCCACTTCTACGTACCAGGCTGCCCTGGGTGCCCACTTATGCGGCGTACTTGGTTTTTCACACTGGCAGAATCAGACAGTGACCACGGCACCCCCGAGCACCACGCTCACCCAGCCTGGCTCAGAGGCCAGGGCTCCCAGCACCTACCGTTGATGTTGGTGGGCAGGTGCTTCATCATGGACCCAGACTCACAGGCTTCGATGTAGAACACCATCTGGAGGGGAACGAGACGGGCGCCCTCACACCCGGGCCAGGCAGACCTCTCCCCGATGTGACGATGTGACGCCGGCTCTGCCCATTCTCCCCACCCATTCTAAGAGGCACTGTCGCTTTGGGAGACATCTCCGCTGTGAGAGGCTGCCACCAGAGGCTACAGAGGCTGCTGTCACACAGACCAGGGCTGGAATTCATCCATCACTGTAAGTGATCTGTTGGCTGAAACAATCAATGCAGGGTGCGTGCAGCCATGGACACACTAGGGAGCTGTTTCTCTGACCGGCACCGGGAGGCGGCGCCAGGCCGTCCTCCCACATCTCTATGGTGTCCGTGCCGGAGCTATGCAGTCTCCGTAAGGGGAGCTACGCGGTGAGTGAGGGCCAGAGTGAAAATAAGGTTTTCTTCTCTGCCTGCCCCGAACTGGTGACAGCCCTTGAAGTCGGGTCCCTGCACCAGCAGCACCAGTGCCAACTTGGAAAGGCGAGTTCTCAGGCCTCTCCCCAGATCTCGGAGTCAAACTCTGGGGGCGGGGACCCCCACTCTTCATTGTAACAAAACCCCTGGTGATTCTGATCCACTGGCTAAAGCCCTGGAATCAGAAGAGGTTCACCCTGGGAAACCAGACTGAGTGAAAGGCACCCTTTCCAGAAAACGCAGCCACCCAGGGCTAGAGGCCAGCCACAAAGCAGCGGGCTCTGCCTCCGCTGCCCCCTCGCACACCTACCCCAGGGGCACCCCAAATGTGACGTTACCTTTTGGTACTTTTTGTGTTTGTGCATGTAACGGATGGTCTCGTTCAGGTCCTTCACGTGAAGCTACGAGGTAAGAACACTGGGATTCAGATGAAGACCTCAAAAGAAACCATTCGCTGAAAACCCCGCCACGAGGTCCCAACGACGCTTCCGCCCCAGGAAACACGCACAGCGCCCCGCCCAGCAACCCCCAGGATGTCAGCTTGAGGGTTTCACTCGTGCATTTACGAGGAGCAGGCGAGTGTGTGTCCTCGCCCCTCTCTTTGCCCAGAGCACTCAGAGGCAGTGCCGAGCCTGGCACTGTGCTCCCAAGTCCTGACACAGCCCCTGACGCTGGGACGGGGACAGAAATGCGGGCAGCGGCCGAAGAGGTGCCTCCGGGTAGATTTCGAGCTGCTGAGTGCGTCCCCACACACCACCCTGCAGGGCACCAGAAACCCACCTCGCGGGTGCAACGCCACACCCAGGTTTTGTTTTCCACTCTAGTTTGCCCGTAAAACGCTAAGGAAAACTCACGTCATCGTTGGGAAAAGCCAGTAGCCCCGTGGCTCCGTGGTCAGTGAAGTAAACGAACACGTGGTCCCGGGGGCCGCTGCCGAGAGAGCAGATGAACGAGAGTCAGTGGCCGTTCCAGTTCCTGTTCCTGCTTCTCTGAAAAGTCACCCTAACCAGGAAACCGAGACATTTGGGGATTCTGGATTCTGGTCTCCCGACCAGGGACAAAGTCACTCTGAGTGGCAAGGCACATCCCAGCGCCGTGGCCTCGGAGTCGTGGCCGGCCCAGAGCACTCTGTGCCGGGGAGCTCAGCAGACAGAACGGGTGCGATTTGGAAAGCGGCGTCCTTTGGCAACTGGGCCTCATCCCAGGCAGCCACGCTCCCCATTAGATCTCCCCCAAATGAGTGAGAGGGCCAGGACACACACCCAAACGCGTCCTGCAGCTCCAGCTTGGCCTCCGGGCCCCTCGGCCTGCACCGTCTGGGACACCCACCTGCCCACCCTCACCAGGGCTTCCACTCAGGGCTGCAGTGACGCAGCAGCTCACCCAGAACCAGTATGGTTCATCCCACACACACATCCCCTCTGCTCCGCCTCACACGAGCTCACCGGTGCCCAGGTGTCCCCTCTAGTGCAAGAGCAACGGCTGTTCCTCCCGGATGAACAAGCTGGGAGCCCAGAACAACTCTGCCCTAGATGCCAGGTCACGCAGAGAAGTGTGACCCCCTCAAAGCAGGCAGACATCACCTGTTCAAGACCTTTCCAGAGCCTTTGCCCTTCACCGCTTCCGCATCGCCTCTCAGCACAGCAAGGAAGTTTTCCGGTGTGACATCCTGCAAACCATTGGGAGTCGCAATCAGACGGGCTGTTCCCGGTCACAGCGTCTGCTGAGCCCGCGTCAGGCCTGGGCCGCCAGCTGCCCACACAGCTCCAAGGCCCGCGGCTGGAGAGCAAACGCTCTGGAACCAGGACAGACCCCAGTCAAGAAGGATGTTTCTGGGGCATGTGCCCCACCTCTTCTCCAATAACACCCTGTCTGTGGCTGATGGCACTCAGCAAGCCTGCCATTCCTCCTGGACCACCCTGAAGTCCATGTGGAGGTGCCCGAAGGTGCTGGTCAGCCAGGACAAGTGGCAGACGAAACGCGTACCCCCTGGGGGGGGACAGTGAAGAGGCAGCAGAAACGTTAGCGCTGGGCCTGCCCCTCACATCCAGCCGGCTGCCTAAGAGGCTGACTCGGAGAACATCCCGTGTCCTTAAAGGAGATTTCCTAAACTAATCCTTGCTCATTTAAAAAAAAAAAAAAAAAAAAAAAGCAATAAGGAAAAGCACAAAAGAAAAAGAAAACCACCAAAAATCCCACCACTTAAATTTCAAACGCTGCCTTAAACAGGGTGAGGCAGAATTACACCGTGCAAACAAGTGCAAACCTCCGTCTGCCCACTCTGTGCACCCACACGGAGATAACTCCATAAAGATGGGTCATCTATACTACATGCATGATGCGTTCACTTTAACTGTGCTTGAGTTTAAAGGAGAAAACTGAAACTGGAAGAATGGCTACACTTCAGAGAAACATCTATCACCAGGAATATTAGTTCCTAAAATATGCGTCCGATGTTAAGAAAGAGAGACTATGAAACTGTGAGGCTGGAGTCATCGTGGTATTTTTAACAATGTGTCAATTTATACAGCCTCAGCCACTGGGAAAGATGTGATAGTGTGGAAGTGATTAAGGTAACAATAATTAACAGAAACCTATCTCAGCAAACTCTGAAGATGCTCTGCATGGGGCTGGGGCTGGGGCTGAGAAAATGGGTTTCCGCAAGAGCGCAGGTGACCTGGAACCAGATCAGCGGTGGCGCCTCCGGAAACCCCTCAAAGGGAATGTTTTGTCAGGCTGAACGTGTCAGAAAACTGGAAACTGAAGACTGGTAAACTACAATTTACCTCTAACTTTCTTTTCTCCCCACTTTACTTCCTATCAAAACTCTCCACAATTACTCCTCAAGCACAAATCCTAAACACAAAACACTGACCAGAAACCAGCCTAGTGCAGTTCTGGCCCTAGAAATGCCCGCACGTGGGAGCCGTCAGAGAGGGGCAGCCGGCGCCTCACCTCCCCGGTGTAGTCCTTCAGCACGCCCGCGTACACGTCCGAGCCGTTGGGCCTGTTGATCACGACTCCCGGCGTGGGGTTGCTGCAAACCAAAGGACACCGGTGAGGCCCCATCAGACACAAACAGGCAACCACCGTGCTCGTCAAAGACGCTGCTGCCCACACGGTCCGTCTCCAAGTGTTAACAGATCTTAGCAGCTTGGGGATCTCGGTCACCCCACAAGTCAAGTGCGTGGCAGGAGCGGCACAGGCCGAGTTCCAGCACCCAGGACAGAGCCGACGGCCCAACAAGTGTGCCGGCCTCCTGCCGGAAGCCACCCAGTATCCCAGGGGCCAGATCTCACCCGGAGATCTCAGAGCAAAACCTCTTGCAGAAAAAGACAGGATGGGAGATAAGACGTTAGTGGAAGAGTTTAGGCTTTAAAGCTCAGAATGCACTTTCAGCTGTCCCATGACCTCAGCAAAGGGCAGCAGCCTCCACATGGGCCACACACGGTGGGGGGTCGAGGGGCTGGGGAGACCCAGGCTGGTGAGGTTTCGGACCCATACCTGCCATTCCTGATCTCCTCCGGAAATCAGGGGAGCAGGTGTGATGAACTATTTGTAAAATCAACTCAACGAATAATAAAAGTGAACAGGTATATAAAGGGGGGTGGGATCAATCTACAAACGAACCTCCTACATACGGGCTGCAGAGGGGTCCCCTCTGCGCTGCCCACCAGCTCGGAAGTGCAGAACAGGCACCGCAGAACCCAATGACGGGCTCTCCAGGCTGAGGAGGAGCTTCTCACTGTGCTTTCAGCGCTTCCGAAGCCCCAGACCCGCTTCGCCCGGTCTCCCCTGTCCCCGCCACCTCCCTGGTGCCCAGAGTTGCATCCAAAGCTCTACAGGAGGCAGGCCTGTGAGGTTTCACCTGTGAGTCTGTTTCTATCCTCATGTCAGGCCACTCACCGAAGGATCCCACGAGTCTCTGTGCATCTGAAACCAACACCCTGAAGTTCTCTGCCACCAGGGAAGGCACCGTACTTACTCTTCAGCGTTGGCGATGTCGTCGTACATCATCACAACGATCTGCTCGTCAGGGATCCCGTTGCGGTGGACGATCTGGTAGGCGTGGCACGCGTCGGCCTGGGAGAAACGATCCCGAGGGTGTTAGGGGCGGCCCGGGGAGAGGCTGGCTTTGGAGTTCTAACGAGCGACACGTTCTTTCTCACGGAAGGCAGCCTGGGAATCACTGCCTACTGGTCAGGTCTTTATATTATTTCAAAACATATACATTTATATTTTTTCGCTAATTTTACCCCCCGTTATCTAAGCTCTTATTCTTTATGCAGTTAATGTATATGTGGACTTAACCCCCACCCCAACCACCGCATCTACAAGTAGCGAGGGCCTTCGAGAGAAAATCAGTATTATGTCAGATTTAAACTACACCTATAATGACAGCGGAAGGGAGCAGACACACCCACCAACTCGCCTCAGTGACAAATCACCCCATTATCTATTACTCCTGTCAGAGAGCAGGTTCATTCAAAAACAAAAACAAAAACTTAGGAATAAGTCCAACAGAAGAAATGCAAGACTCACACACTGAAAATGATAAAATACCCGAGATGAAGGAGCGACATCTCAGTCACAGATCAGAGACTTGATACTATTAAATTTTTTTTTAACGATCAGCAGGGTTTTGCAGAAATAGGATGATCCTAAAATGTATATAAAATTGAAAAAGACCTAGACTGGACAAATTTTGAAAGAGAAGAATGAAGTTAGAGGACTTTCACTTTCTGATTTCAAAACTACTCCGGGGAAAACACGGGCTTTCGATAAATGGTGCTGGGACAATTTGGACATCCTCATGCAAAGCATAAACCCGGGCCCTCATTTCACACACAAGTTAACTCAGAATGGGTCACAGACTTCAAAGAAAGGGCCAGAGAAAACTTCTGGGAGATAACGGGAAATCCGGGGCCTGGGCTGCAACTGGGAAGATGTCACAGGTCCGACACCAGACGCACCGTCTACAAAGGAAAAAATGACCAACCGAACATCATCAAAGTGTAAAATTTCAGCACTTAAAAGGCACCGTTAAGAAAATGAAATGACAAGCAAGAGAGTACGAGAAAATATTTGCAGAACATTCCCTAACAGGACTTGTACCCAGAATATGCAAAGAACTCTTGTACTTCAACAAGATCACCACCGGGCAGGAAGATAGAGGTTTGAGCAAAGGTCACTGAAGAAGATACTCGACCCACGCTCGGCCAGGCCCCTCGGAGGCAGGCACGGACAGCCTGTCGCGTGGCAGCTCCAGACAGGTGGGCCAAGGCCGGTTACAGGCAGTGTCCGACACCGATCTGCCCTGCAGCCCCACCCAAGGGGACCCCGGTGGGCTTCAGACCGCAGCAGAGCTTGGCTGACTACGCACGTCAGCAGCACACCCAAAGGGAGATCCTGGCAGGGACCCGGCCCTGCAGGAAACAACTCCGATGCGGGCGGAGGGTGGAGTCCGTACTGGCACTCAAAAGAAATAAAAGTAGGGTTCACCCAAGTAAAATGATTCGGAAATGACGGTGAAGGCTACTTGACTCATTTCCCTGGAACACATGTGACCTAAATGAATTTTTCCTCTTAGAAACAGAAGGGCCGTGTAAGGCAACATGGGAGAGGAGGGTATTGAGCAAGACTGCGCCCTCGGGACTGCTGAGCTGAGACTGCCGTGGCTCCGCACAGATGTCAGCTCTGCTGGGCTTGCTAATGCACCCTGTGATTTCCTGCTGCACGCTGCCAGCTCTCACTCCCTCCCACTCTGGCTGGCCATCAGCTAGTAAGATCATCAACCTGTTTGGAACAAAGGCCAAAGGCCAAAACACAGTGCTCTGGTCTCAGGCACTCTGAAAGGCTGGGGAGTCCACTTTCCAGCCAGGAAGGAGCTGAGAAGGGGTTCTTGAGGTCCACTCACCCAACAGGTGTACACATATCACCTCCTGCCACATGCTCTGAGTGCCAGCAAGGTGAGGCCGGGGGCAGCTGTGCACGGCTGCCAGGTCAGAAGGGAGCAGGAATGACACCCGAGGTCCGTGCAAGTCCAGGGCCCACATCCTTCTGTGACCCTGTGCTGCATCTGGCCTGTGCGTGGACAGCCTCCAGGACTAGCCGCTTTCCCCTAACCCAGCCCTGCCCTGCCCTCCACCCTCATCTCTTCCTACCAGGTACCTCTTCAAAAGCGCTGGTTTCTTTTTTGAAATACAGAAGTGATACTTTGCAACCACATGGATTAATCTCAAAAACACATGCCAAGTCCGTGATTTTCGACCATTACGCTGCAAGAATTTTTAAAGCATGCAACACCTGACTATTTAGTCAGGGGCACTGGCCTCTTTTCCCCTAGATTGTCAAATAAAAAAAAATAGCAACAGCCAACACAACAATAGCAGTTTGGTGTGAATGAATCAAAATTATACCTATTTTTTGTCGGGTCAGCAAAAAATAAAATTTTAGGTGTGCTGCAGAATTTTAACAATCAGTTTATGTGTGCCGTGAGTTGAAAAAGGTTGAAAATGGCTGTGCTAAGTGAAAGAAGCCAGACACAAAAAACGACATACTACCTGATTCCATATGTATGACGTTTCCAGAGAAAGCAAAACAAGAGACAGGGAGCAGACCCATGGTTACATGCAGCCGGGAAGTCCTAGACATTACCACGGACCATGGTAACGCCAACATCATTGTATGAATTTACTAGAAATCACTCAACCATACCATTACCAAAGGTGGAATG
Source organism: Artibeus jamaicensis (assembly GCF_021234435.1). Taxonomy (NCBI): domain Eukaryota; kingdom Metazoa; phylum Chordata; class Mammalia; order Chiroptera; family Phyllostomidae; genus Artibeus; species Artibeus jamaicensis. Next base: position 8,507,451 of record NW_026521831.1, on the reverse strand, counting down.
TGTGATGTCAACACTATGTCTCAGTGAGGCTGTTTTTAAGAAATGGTGATCACACCCAGTTTCAAAATACACAGAATGAAAGACAGCCTTTCAAAGGCATGGTGGCGCGGCCACGTGACCTCCATCATCCCATCTCTTCCTTCCTCCTCCCGCATACACAAGTTCAAGACCTCTCCCTCCCTCTCTGCCTCAGCGGAAACCTCCCAGCCTGCCGGCCTCCCCTGGGCCCCAGGACACGTGCTCTCACAGCCTTCCTGCAGGAGGCGGTGGGCCCCGTCCTCGCCCCCACGACCACCAACTCCCGACCTGTCACACGGGGTAGGCTCAGCACTGTCAGGCTCCTGTGCCCTCCTCCTCATTCCCAGCCTCCACTGCCCAGCAATGACCTCCACCTCCCCCGCAACTCCCTTCATCTGGTGAACACCTGGCTCACACCTACCTCCCCTCCCAACTCCTGAGAACCTCAGAGTCCTTCTAGTGACAATGAACTTCACTTGCAACCTGCTTGGGCAACCACCCCCCCACCACCCCACCCAGGCCTTAGCCACTCCTTCCTGGTGTGCACAAGCCTCTGCCCTGAGAGAACCCCCCCGCCAGCCAGACTCCTCCCCTGGTCACCTATTTCCCCCTCCCTTCACGAGCCTGTCGAGGACAGGCTGGACGGGACAGGCCGGACAGGACAGGCTGGACGGCTGTCTCCACACGTGCCTGCACTCCAGGACTCTCCCTCCCCCCACTCCCCGGAGTCTGGCTTCCATCCCACCCTGTGAGAATCGTGGTCCCCAGGTCTTGCCCTCCCCTTTTGGAATGTCCCGCCAGCACCACTTCGGACCAAGCCGCTCCCTGTCATGCACAAAGCCCACCCAAAAACGGGAAACTGAGAAATCCCACTCAGTCGAACCCAAACCCGGTTTAAAGAACACTCGAAAAGCAATAGAGAAGCGCTGATTGCACTGTGCCCGGTGTCCTAATCTTCCCTTCACCAAAGAAATTTGCGGTGATGCAAGGGGAGCGTGCTGTGTTAATCCAAGGGGAGTGTAAGCCTCTATCGAAATCTTAGTTTCAAATTTCTGTATAAGTTCTACAGGGAAAGTCCTTTCAAGTGCTTTTAATGATTAACCTCCAAAGTCCAGAAAGCACACGTCAGCAGCTGGCTGAGAACACAGCCAGGCCAGCCGGCAGGGGCGTGCGCCGAGGTCGGCAATGACTCAGCCCAGGCGCTTCCTCTCTCAGGGCCAGGCCCCCTCCCGATGGCGGACAGGATGGCAGTCTGTGGCCACTTCTGCCTTGCCTCCCTCCGTCCTATTTCAATATTACTTTACCCAGGAAACTAGCAACATTTAAGAGGAAAAAAAGGGATTTTGTTGCAGCAAAGGGTAACTGGATACCAGTACGTAATGATGTCTGACCAGTCTTCTTTCCAGTTGGCTGTGTGAACCCAGGGTGGCTGCTGAGTCAGCCTGTGGCCTCTCGGTGACCCACATCGAGTCTTTCTCTTGGCGGCTAGAGGGGGAGGGGAGGCCTGACAGCCGAGCAGGGGCTGACTCAGGTTGCTCCTTGGGAGATGGGTCAGGCTTCTTGTTAAGTATTAAAGGGAAGAGGGGTCATTTTGCTGTGGCAACAAGTTTTTAATGGAGCCAGGTTTCCTATTCAGTTAACAGACAAAAACCATTCAAGAAATAACTCACTCAATAACCAACCACTTTCGAGTTTGTAGGAGTTTATCTAAACGACCCCTCCCTGACAGGCAAAGGGGCACCCTGGGAGGCAGACCCGTGGGACACGCTCACTGGCCGGCCTCCAAGACATGGGGTGCAGGCCTGCGCTGGCCGGCACGGCGGCCACTGACCACAAGGCGACGAGCGCCGCAACGGCGGCCGGTCTGTACTGAGTGCTCCGTGAACGTCAACAGGCACCGAACTTCGGTGACTCGGTGCACAGCAAAAACTATGGTATCTTACTAGCAACTCTTCATACCGATTGCAAGTGGTAATAGTTGGATTTACTGGATTAAATAAGACAAATTTCACTTTTTTTTTTTTTTTTACTTTTAAAAACGTAGCTATTAGAAAATTTACCACAAAACACATGGCTGTCTACTGGACAGGGATGCTCCCGAGCTCATCGGTCTGGGTTCAAATCCAGGCTCCGCCACTTGCCAACCGACCGGCACTGGGTGACGCGCTGACCCTTTCTAGGCCTCAGCCCACTCGTTCGCAAAGAGGGAATGAGGACGGGAAGTGTCGCCCATAACCCACTGCAGGGATTAAGTGAGTTCGCTGGGTAAAAGGCTCCTAGAGGACGGTCCAGCACGTGCTGTGATGGCCTGTGCATCATGTTTCTCAGAATTGAAAGATGAAATGATTTTGTAAGTTAAAGCTTTACTGCGATATACAGTTCACATACCGTAAAAGTCAGCCCTTAAAACACACAGCCCTGTGGTTTCTAGTATATTCGCAAAGCGCACACACTCACCCCTAGTTCCGGAGCATCCTCACCACCCAGAGGGAGTCCCCACCGGCACGCTGCCCTCCACAGATTTCCCTCGTCTGGACATTTCAGACACCGGGCACCCTCAGTACGCGGCCTTTCGCAGCTGGCTCCTTTTATTTAGCGTAATATTTTAAAGGGTCATCCATGTTGACGTATCACAACTCTCTTTTTTTAATGACCAAATAATATCCCCACGCACGGATGTATCACGTCTTGCGAACCCATCCATCAGACGAGGGACACTTGGATTGTCCCCTCGAACAACCTTGGCTGTCACGAACAGTGCCACTGTGATCGTTCGAGTACCGGTTTTTGTGAGAACGCACAGTCACTTCTCTTGGTAGCTGCCTGGCAGTGGCATCGCTGGGTGCTACGGTAACCCTATGTTTCACCTTTTGAGGAACGGCCAGGCTGTTCCCCAAAGTGGCTGCACCACTTTACCTTCCCACCAGGAGGCTGCCCTTTTAACGCATTTACAGATGTGGGTTCCAGACTGACGTGGTGGAGATGCCGGGGAAGCCGGGGAGGAGGCAGTGAAGGGAGAGCAGTGGGGCGGAGGTCTGGAGGGCGCAGGGGCTTCCAGAAGCCCTGACCAGAGGCCCGGGCTTCCGTCCCACTGCACCTCGACCTCTGCGAGGAAGAGGCAGCCACTTCCTCTCTCGGCTTCCTTATCTACATGAGGAAGGTGTGGGGTGTCTGATAAAAGCCAGAGACACTTCTGCTTGTAACAGTGGGGTAGGAAGTAGGTGTTGCTCCTGTTATCTGGTGGGTAGAGGTCAAGGTCCCTGCTAAACATCCTACAACGTGCAGGGCAGCCCCCCAAAGAATAACCTGGTCCCACACGCCACACGGATAGTCCAAGGCTGAAAACCTCGGGTTAGACTGATGTGACTTGGTGGGAACCATCTCGAGGAACTGCCAAACTGCCTTCCAAAATAAATGTACCCTTCTGCAACCCCCAGCAACACGAGGGTCCCCGCTCCTCCACAGCCTCGCCAACACACGTGCGCCAGCCTAAGAGCAGTGTGACGGCTCTCTAAAAGGTGGGTTCTACTGACGAGGTCCAGGGTTGTTTACAGAACGCCAGTGCCATGAGAAAGAGCTCGGTCGTGTTCTCACCTGGTGCCTGTAATTAAACCAGCCGTTCGAGCCCGCGACGATGACCACCCAGTGCTTGCCTCCGTCCTCGGGGTCGTCCTCGGGAACAGCCCCCGCTCCCAGCGTCAGGCTGAGCAACATGGCTATTCCCCAAATCATTCTGTGCCCCGGCATTCGACCGCAGACACCTGGGAAGGACAAAGCAGAGTCACACAAAAAAAGGGGTGAGAAGAACGGAATGTTGCTGGACTCTAAGAAAGCACCAGAGAAAGCGGGTCCAATGGGAGGACAGACCATCAGGCAGAACATGCTGAGGGGGAAAATGGTGACGGCAGAACTTTCGTTTTAGGTCTACCGCCCCTCTCCCCCAGGTGGGGAAAGGATGGACTGCCCATACCTCCCGGCAAATTCAGCGCAAATTAAAGTTATGAGTATATACCACAGAATATGCAGAAAAGTCTCCAAGCAACCTTTAAAGGTTTGTCGCAACTTGGTATGCAGCAGATAAAACTCATCAGTAAAATCCAGCGCATTAGAAAAATATCTGCTGGCCAGGCAGCCAGGTAGGCTAGAGCATCATCCTGACACGCTGAGGCTGCAGGTTCAGTCCCTGGTCAGGACACATACCAGGATAACCAATGAATGCATCAATAAGTGCAACAACACATCAGTGTCTCTCCCTCCCTCTCTCCCTTCCTTTCTCTGAAATCAATTTTTTAAATAGTGCATAGTATGTCTACCACATGTGGTTTATTATGAACTGTTTGCAAGAAAAGAACATACATGTAATGTATGCATAGAAAAATGTGGGAGACAGACATAAGAATGTAACAGTGGTTATTACTGGGTGGTAGGTGGAATTCAGAATGATTTGCTTTTTCATATTTGTCTTTTTACTACAATTAATACATACTATTTACATAATAAAATGTGTCAAAAGTCGGTCTATGTTCAGTACAAACACTGAAAGATCGTTCATTAATTGGTGAGCAAGCGAACTGGGTGAGCAACGGGCAAACACGGGCAGCACAAATCACTGTGTACCAGTGTAACGATCTCTGTGTAACGCTTCACCCGCTCACATGCATCCTGCACACAAGGCAGGGTGGACCCTCCAACCCTTGTTTTACAGGAACTCGCTCAGACTCCCGAGAGGCAGCTCTGGCCAGAGACCGGCCACGCCCTCTGAGTTCCTGGAACCTCCTTTCTTGCGATGCATGGTTCTGCATCGCAAGACCTTCCTCAGTGAAGTGCACGCCCAGTCTTATGCTCTGTCAAACCTTGAAATGCTATTTAGAAGCACCAAAGGCAAGACTAAGGCTGAGTCCTGGCCACCATTCATTATCAGACCCTGTCCTGTGTCCTGAAGATGCCTTTGTGGAAAAAACCCAGCCTTCCTGTGAGGTGAAGGCCAGGCCTGTCGTTCGGAGATAAGAGGGAGGACAGTCCCTGAGATGCAGGGACTCGGAGCAGAGAGTCTGCGAGGCCAGGCAGGAGGGAGCTGGGGAGCAAAAGCGCCCTGTCCCCAGAGCTCCTCAGGGGTCCCACCAGGAGGTGTGGTGGCCCACCCAGCAGCTCTCCGATTCTGAGCTCACCCTTAATTGCTCGCTGCAACTGGGCCTCCCTGGGAAGCCTTCCCTGGGGTAGGAGCCAGCAAACTTTTTCTCTGGAAGGCTAGACGGTGGATATTCCCAGCTTTGCAGGTTACGCCGCCCTGGGGCACAGTGACCCAGTGCTCCCACTGTATCACACCGGCAGCCAGAGAAAATAGGGGGACCACTGGACACGGCACCCACACTGCGGCACTAAAGCCAGCAGTCTCCAGCAGACCCTAGGCCGAGAACAAGTGCCCTCCGCCCACGTGGCAGGTGCGGCCGGGCTGCGCTCCTCACCGGTCTGGGACAATCATTAAACGAGCCCCCTGGTTTACACACCCGGCACTTCTGAGTTCGGCTCATGTGACTTAAGCCTGAAGAGCTTCATTCCTCTGCAGGCAAACTTCTTCCCTTCACATTTAGGGACAAAAAGAGCAAATAAAACACCAGAATGCAGTGGCTGACCCGGCTGTGAGCAACGGGATGAACACTGGCAGCCAAACTGCCTCTGTGAGCAGACGGCATGACAGCCACTGAAAAAGCACCGCCAGGCTGATTTCAGAAATTCGAGTTTATCTGTCATTCTTGTACTAAAATACGAGCAAGTTACTCCTCTGTGAGAGAAGTGCCTCATAAATAGAGTGATGTTTTTGTAGTTAACATTTGGTGATGGCTCTCTTCTATCATTTTGTTTCTCTGATAAACAGAGCGTCGTTCCTTGAACATAATGGCGAGTTAAAAGCCTCCCAGTCTGACACTGACTGGGAGGTGCCACTTGAAAAATGCGTGTACTAATACTACTTTGGAAGACACGGGGGCCTGGGGTGGAGAGATGTCAAAGTACCGTAATCATTCCATCACCTCAGCAATGACCCCGAGTCAAAGCAGCTGACCTCAGATGGCAATTTCCACCTGATCAGCAACATTCTTGACTAAGTCGAAAATAATCTTGAGCATGCCTATTATTCTTGTTTTAGCAAAGTGAAAGTTCATGAAGAAAAAGCAATGATCCCCGCGAAACCAGCTCTCTGACGGCTGTTTTGCAGTCCGCCCACCCACCTGTCCTGTGGACAGGGCCTGAGCACCCCCCGCCCAGGAGCTCCAAGGCCCAGAGAGGGGACCAGGCGGACAAAACCCTTCACGGAGCTGACAGTCTAGTGGGAAGAGACGGGACAGGGAAAGACAGGGGCTGCCAGGTGGTGAAGAGAACCGGGGACAAATGTAAGGCAGGAGAGGGAGTCCCGGCAGGACTGCAAGGTCCCCTTTGCAAAAGGGGAAGGTTTTGAGGAGCTGAAGGAGCTCACCCCTTTGCAACAGCAAAATCCTGGAAGCAACATTAATGGTGATATCATTGAGGTACATGTTCATAAAGGGGAGACTGTGAAGCCTTTCAAAAGACTAAGGCAGACCTCAATGCACCAGGTACACCCTTAGGGGTACCTGTTTAGTCTGTTAAATGTTTTCAGGGATAAAGTGACAGCTGACACTCTCACACAGGAAGAGGGGCATGTCTCCCCAGCCGCAGGGTGGGAGAGTGGATACCCGTGACTCTCTGCCACGGGCCATACAACATGTGACGCGCCTCGCACATGCCTCACCGTCGCGGGGGCCAGTCTCATAACCCCCTTCAGACATCTGAGAAAACTGAGGCTCGGCGGGAGGCACGCACTGGGACGTGGCGCTGCTGGTAAGTGACACGGACCTGACTCCTGAGACTGCCTTTTTCCACTGCATCATCTCGCTGCTCACAAAAGGGTTATTTGAATGTCTGGGAGGCCCTGTAACCACAGACGGGGACACTACACCCCACACGTGGGACTCGATTACGGAGCAGGCCCCTGCACTGCGCTTCCTCCAGCGAGAGGACACCCACGCTCCTTTTCCCCACCCTGCTAGGCTGAGGCACTCACAGGCTCATCCAAAGTCACAGTCAAAGGACATGCCTTTACGAAAGAATTTCACCGGTGCCCAATGACTAACCCTCTGCTGTTCCTGCTTGGCCCTGTGACCCCCTCAGGTTACCAGGCTAAGCTAGGTCAGTGATTCAACTGGGGGGATTCTGCCTGACTTCAAGAAGTGCACCATCAGCGGGGCTTACTCCACTTGGGAGGTCTGGATCCATCTGAGATAAGTTATCACCAGGAATGTAAGAAGGCAGGCCCCAGTCACAGGATCATCTCCAGCAGTCAAAGCCAGGTGTGCCCCAAAGCGCACACCTTAACCACTGTGGCTGTGACCTCTCCCTGCCAGACCTGATCTGCTACTGGCTCTGGGTTAGAAACAGTGAAACATCAAAGCCATGCTAGGCAGTAATGTCTGAAAAGAGCCTTCCAGACCTGAAGGTCTTTGATCCTGCTCTCTGCTCTCCAGGACTTTATGATGAAATCATCACGCAGGTCGTGCCTGGCTGACAACATGCAAGAGGAGGACATGTGACAAGGATCTCCTCCTTGACCCAACTGGAGCCAAGCTCCACCAAGTCCTCTTCCCGAGGTGAGCTTCGCCTGCTGAGCTCAGTGTCAGCAAAAATCCTGTGAGCATCTCCCACCTCTGACATCCAATCAACTTCCTCCTAGTAATTTCCCAGCCACTGACCTCTCACCCTGCCCACACATCCCAGCCATCCTTGCTGTGTTGAGTTAAGCTCAGTTCTACACCAGAGTGTCTCTCCCCTAATGAAACAGCTGAAATATAGTAAAAAACCCCTCTCACTGTTTGTAACAAGTGTCCAGTGCAGTTTCTTTCTCACACAGGAAGTCAGGGAGGACGTTGACAGCCCCTCTGGGCCACACTGTCCACCTACGAACTGAGATGGTAAGAGCAAATTATTGAGAGAATACTCAGTTCTCAAAGCCTTTGATTCCCCGTTTAAACAGCGGCAACAGCCCTGGCTGGTGTGGATCAGTGGACTGAGCACAGGCCTGCGAACCAAAGAATCACTGTTTTGATTCCCAGTCAGGGCACATGCCTGGGTTGCGGGCCAGGTCCCAGTAGGAGGCTTGAGAGAGGCAATCAATCACACACTGATGTTTCTCTCCCTCTCTTCTTGCCGCCTCTCTAAAAATAAATAAATAAAATCTTTAAAAAAAAACAACAACAAGGAATGTATTTTGTTCAAGAATAATCAATGTTTTCCCATAGGAAAAATTTCTGATTTGATGGCAAATTAGATTCCAGATTTGAGCATGTGGTTCTAGGGTATCTAATATCTAAAAATTAGACAGGAATCTTTCACAACTCTGTAGAGCTGTGGATAACAACAGTGCAAACAGTTCTTGTCTAAAAACATTCAGATGTCTGTATTTCGGAATCTCCTTAGAACTGGTTGTAACACCTCACTAAGTTTCTCCATTAATGAGTTAAATATAATCTTGAACACCAGTTCATTTTTATATCTGTATTATGATGACTTTACCTTTTTTTTTTATGACATCCCTTAGTTTCTCCACACCTGCACTTCTTTAAACAACAGAGTTCATTGTGTGGTAGGCAGAAGGACACCCCCACTCCCGAAGAGGTCCGCCCGAAATCCCCGACTTATAAATATACCACTTTTAATAGCAATAGGACTCATCAGATGTCTAGTTTACCTTTTTTTTTTGAAAAACCTTTTAACATTACAAAAGGTATAACCAACAATCGTATTTCAAAATAGACAGTCAAAAATCCACTTTTAAATCTACTAATGGTTAGAAGAATTTAGAAATCTAGCAAAGTAAAATTGGCCAGTGGTTAATGGTTTTTCCATAGCTTTATTTTCTCTGCTTATTGGTACTTGAATTTCTTTTACCCAAATGACTATTTTTGAAATCTGATATCAATCTAGTTTGTAGTCTTCTCTCCAAATAACTTTTATAGCTAGGTGTTAATTAAGTTAAACTTTATTCCAATTTATGTTTCAAGAAACTGAAGGGTAGGTATTGAGCTACAGAATGTACAAAATATAACACAAAACACCTGTTATTTATCACTCAGGCCATCGGCTGTTAATATTTTTAAATCTGTTGTCTTTTTTCCTGTAAAATGAAACATCACAGATAAAATTTTTCCCCATCTTTTTTCTCATTCTCCCTACGCCATTAGGCACAGATAACCACATTGGTAAGTCAGCATTTCTTTTCAATAATTTATCATATATTTAAAAAATATATCCTGTTTATATACAGTCTCCTACTAATGGCCATTTAGGTGGTTTCAATCTTTTTACCCTTATAAACTATGTTGCAATAAACATCCTAATACTCCTCTCCTTGTATACAAATGTCTGACTAGGATACTTTCTAGAAGTGGAACCAGTGGGTATCTTAAGAAATACCCATTCTGCCCTGGCTGGTGGGGCTCAGTGGATTGAGTGCTGACCTGCAAATCAAAGTGTTGCCGGTTTGATTCCCAGTCAGGGCACCTGCCTGGGTTGCAGGCCAGGTCCTCTGTAGAGGGAGCGTGCAAAGGGCAACCACACATTGGTTTCTCTCCCTCTTTCTCCTTCCCTTCCTATTGCTCTATAAATAGATAAATAAATAAGTCTGAAAGACAAAGAAATACCCATTCTGCTGGTAGCTAGTGCTCTAAGGTATACTTCCACTAGAAGTGAAGCCTTTCCTCAAATACCTATCACCTCTTGATAGTATCAAATTTATCTTTTTTTAAAATTTGAAATGTTTTTTATTCCGCGTTAACTTCTGACAGGGTATTCTGTGCCCTGTCCCTGTCCCAGGGCTGCACGGCAAATGCAGCACAAAACAATGGCCTCCCCACATCCACGAAGGTTGGCTTTTCACACTGTGTCCACGGGTCAGTCTTCGTCAGGGTCGTGGGGGCCCCTGTACTCGCAGACAGCATCTTAGTGGAGCTCCACCAGCTGATTTTCTCTTCGTAGGTGAACCACAGCCTGGCTCTGTTCTCTGTCCCTGCCCAGCAGACAGCCCACCCTTCCAGCCTGTGGCCCCAGCACCACCATCACGTGGCTGCCCTGGACCTTAGAGACGAGTGTCTCCAGCATGTCTTCCCTGACACCTTCCAGGACCTGGCCATCGTCTGTCCGACATGCACAAGTATCTGGACTGAGGACGTCTTCAATGGTCATCTTGGTGTTGTAATACTGGCCACCCCTGTGCAGCTCGTCCACAAACCGCACACACGGGTCCCTGTGCAGCCAGTACTGACTCCTGGAGGCTGCTCTCTCACTCACTCTGGGACACAGGTTCGCCCTGACCGTCCGGAAGGTGTCTCCTCTTCCTTTCTCTCTCCCGCTCCCTGCTGGGTGGGGCAGTCCTGATCCTGGGAGGCTTTCCCTGATGAGGCTGTTCTGTTCTGTTTGCCCTGGAGAAGTTATGCTCACTTGGCCAAGATCCAAGGAGTGTTTGTTAAATTCCTGCTGGGAGACAGGCCATAGGCTGTACTCACTAACAGTCACCAAGCGGCTCCCATGGCCAAACGAACCATGGCCCGAACACTGTCTGGACTGAGACCTTCCACCTTCCCATAGAGGCCTCGGTGAGGGCCAGAAAGAACCACCACAGCCCCTCCAGGTACCAGTCCCTGAGGCTGGTCTTCCTCATCCTCCGCTTGCTCCTCACCTGGCCCCAGCAGGCGGCAGGGGCGGTCGGGGGCCAGGGCCTGGATCTCAGTCAGGTTGGCACCCAGCCCTAACCCTTTAGGCTTCAGTGAGTCAACATGGGGCTTCACCACCTGCCTGAAGGTGCAGCCGATGCCCTGGCCAGGTTTCCAGCCCATGTCCCGCAACGTGGCCAGCCCATAAGCCTCAACTGGCACTGCCTCGTAATCAGCCTCCTTGGTTGCTGTCTCAGCCCGGGGTTCGCTGTCTGCCCCTTCCTCACTGGGGGTGCATCTCCTCTGGATCATGGGGATAGCCAGCGTGGGGTAGACACCTGCATTCTCTTTCTCCTCCAAAGACTTCTTGGATTCTTCAATGACCTCCTTCACAGCCTGGGACAGCAGCCCACCCACTGCAGCCAAGGTAGCTATGGATGGGCCAGGGGCCTGGGCTGGTGGCTGCCTTCGGGGGCCACTCTGGATCAAAGGGATGATGAGATCCTTGGGGCTTCCGAGGGACTAACATCTGCAACTTTCTCCCTTCCGTGGTCTTTAAGAAATTCTCTTCCGGGGCTACAGCCACGCTGACTCCCTGGTCTACCAGCTGTCTTTGGGCGGCTGTGTGAATAAAACCAAACGAAACTGGGGAAGTGGAGGGTCCTACCAGCTGCAAAGCACCCTCTTTGGTGTCCGCCATCTTGCCCTTCTTCATACTTTATTTCTAATCTGATGGGATATAAAGTAACCTAATTATGGGTCTAATTTGCATTTCCTGGGTTACAAGAGTCTTAAATGTTTAATCATTCTGATTTCAACACCGTTGATACATGTGACCATTTCCCCACCATAAACTGAGATTCAATTATGAGCTACAAAGCAGCTTTTGCAGTTAAAAAAAGAAGTGCTGGGCGTTTCCTCACTAGTCATGAGTTCAAAAATTGAAGGGACAGAATTCTCTTCAGTATATTTTCATTGCACAGGACTGGGTACAGTGTGTTCCACCTTCACACCACAGTTCCTCCTCTCCTGTCCCTTCCTATTCCAACCCTCTTAAAACCCTCAGCAACTCTCCTGGGAATTAGTGCCAATGAGCTCCCTAGCGTGGCAGCTCCCCGTCCAATACTTGTCTACACTACAGAGTATCCAAGATACACACACAGTTACTGAATTCAGCTTTCGGGACAAAATCCAAATCTCTTACTGCAGCACCGGAGGCTCTAAAGATGTACCTCTCTATTCTCATGGTTCATGAAATTCACCGCCCACATGAAATCCCTTGCTCCAGACTCCAAGACTCCACCTCCCAAATTGATGCTCTTCCCATGCCTCCGCCATGCTGTTTTCCAGGTGAAGCATTCTTCTCCTCCATCTCACTAGCTCCTGCCCATCCCTCAAACTCCACTCAAGCATCCCCTTCTCAGCAAAATTCTATCGCTTCCCACAAGGTTAATGCTGCCCTTGTAGCCCTGGGCTGGTTCACTTTAGACTGCCTCTGCCCTTTGAGAGATAATCCCAGTTCAAGAAGCTTACCAGGGCTCAGTAAATGTCTGCTAAAAGTTGGCTTGCTCCACTCACTACATACCACAAGGCAAGTCTCAAACCCTGAGGCTTTATTTTTATCTATAAAATGAAACACCTGACACAAACTTTGTTTTCCCAGCCCCAAGATCCTACAGTTCTTGCCATGGAATAACCCATGTGGTATAACCTCAACTCTGACAGGGGCAGGAGACCAAACCCAACTAACTTTCACTTCTGTGGTTGTTGTGTATCACCCTGTAATTCCCACCAGCTCAGTCCTCTGAAAACGAGGGCTCCCCTGACTTCTCAGAACGAATGTTTCTATAAAGCTTTGGGTATTTTTGGTGCTGTCCTTATCAGCCCTTCCCCTTAGGGCTCCTATGGAGAACTGGCTGGAAAAGGGTGCAATCCTCCGCGCTGAAAGTAGCAACAGCGTGAACTGTCCCTGCTTTGTAAAGGTCGAAACCAAGCCCCAGACCCTGCGGGGCCTTCCCTGGCTGTGGGACCTCAGCAGAAGCCCCCTCCCCTCGAGCAACTCTCTCCCAGCTCTTGGAGGTGAAGCCTAGGCCTCTAGCTGGGGCGTGTGCAACGAGAGCCCACCACCACCATCACCACCACGCCCACCGCATGGCGGGCTGAGGAAGTCACGGGTTTTCCCTAGGGGATTCGTCGTTCCCTAAATTCTCTTTCGCAAAATGAGAAACGATTACTCAGAGGGCCAGTGGAATTGAAAATCCCGATTGTGAGGCCAAGAGCCTCCGCAGCAGACGCGCGGCCTCGGCCCGGACGTTACCTGCGGCGGGTGACCACGGCGGCGACAGCGACAAGTGGTGGCAAGACCGTGGGAACCGCTCGCGACGCGCAACCTCCGACGTACCACCTCCGGGCGTCCGCCCTGCAGTGATTGCGGTGCTGCGCCCTACGTCTCCCTTTAGGGAGCCGACTGCGCCGCGCTGATTGGTGAAGCTTTGGGGCGGAGCGTCTGCGAAAACCAATGGGTGGTGGGAAGGAGGCCGGTGAGCTAAGGCTACTACCAGTCCCAGAGTGCAACCGCCCGGGCTTTAAGTGCCCTGGGGCCATGGGAGTTTTGGGGACGGGGTTGCTCTATAAACTACGGTCAGAAGTCCAGGGGCTTGGCGGAACCAGAGACTCAGTAATTCCAGAAATGTCCACTAAAGAATTAAAGCCAGCGCGCAGAATATTTTAACCCAGTGGTTTCTACACTTGCACGCGCACTGGAATAATCTAGGGAAACCAAAAATACACAGCTGCCCACGACCTAATCACCCAGACATTGTTGGGACTTCAGTGCTCTGTGTGGGGACTGGGTTTGGGAATCCTTAAAGAGCCGCCGGTGTTTCCAGTGACCCATTTAATTCTGTAACAACACTATGAGAGCTGGGCACTGTCACTGAGAGATAAGCACTGTTGATGTCATTACAGATGAGACCACAGGGAGGTTACATCAGGGAGGTTAATTTTTTCTGAAGGTCACGTACCTCTGAAGTGGCAGAGGCAGAACTTTGACCCAAGAAGTCTAGTTTCAGAATTCCGTGCTCTTAATCACTCTGCAATGCTATTTTTCAAATGTTTGGTGTTATCTCACAGGGAACTGGACTGAAAAAAATATATATATAAAGTGCCATGTGGTAGAGCACAGAATTGAAAGGAATGAACGTGAAGGAGTAAGTCCAACTCTGCTCCAGAACATCAAGGGCAAGATCTAGGTCTACATTCATCGGTTGGCTCACCTGAGCTTTTATAATTTTTTTTATAGCTGACGAGAAAAGAATGCCCAACCTGAGAAAAAGTCTTATGAGAATTTATTTGAGCCAAGCTGACAATTGCTGAGAAGAAACATCTCAACAGATTTGAGAAAATGCTTGGGCAAATGGCAGTTCTGACGCTTACTTTATCCACCAGAATCAAAGCAAGAGACTAAGGCGGGGTCCACGAAATTCTTTTGTAGTAGATTAGGCAGACAGGACAAAGCAAACAGGGAAATGTCTGAGATTGGATAAAGAACAAAGCAGAGATACATACTTATTTTACATTGGTGGCTATGGGATAGTTGCCACAGCACGTGGAGATGGTATTTGGAAAACAAGATAAGAACCAGGGGTTCTGTGGTCTGCCCGGAAGTTGTACCCTGAGGGGCCTGGAGAAAGGCGATTACTGACATTCCAAAGGTGTGTCGTCTTCTTTTGGTGTTGTATTTTTCCATTACCATTGATCCCCCTATATCCTCTTCTGCCTCCACCTACGCCCCACCCTCTCTTGATTACCGCACTGTTGTCCAGGTCCATGAGTTCTTTTTCATTTCTGCTCCATCCCTCCACTCCCCACACCCCCCTTCCCAGAGCTGTCAGCCTTCTCTCTATGAGTTTGTATTTTACGTGTTAGTTCAGTTTGTTCGTTAGATTCTACAAATGAGTGAAATCATTTGATATTTGTCTAGAACTTCTGGCTGACTTATTTCACTTAGCATAATGTCCTCCAGGTCCACCCATGCTTTGGCAAAGGGTAAAATTTGCTTGGTTTTTTTCACAACCAAGTAGTATTCCATTGTGTAAATGTGCCATAATTGTTTTATCCACTCATCTACTGGTAGACACTTGGGCTGCTTCCATATGTTGGCAATTTTAAATAATGCTGCAATGAACATAGAGGTGTATATTTTCTTTTGAATTTGTGTTCAGATTTCTTGGAATAAATTCCCAGAAGTGGGATCTCTGGGGCAAAAGATAGTTCCATTTTCTATTTTTTTAATGTAAAGATGTTTTTAAATTATCTTTACTACAGGCACAATTATTTAATGTTAATACTTTTTATTTAAGGAATTTCACAGGTTCTGGATTTTTCCAGGGCCTTAGTTCCTCCTGAGTTTGAGTCTTAATCCCTGCTTTGTTCAACCCAATTACCATGACAGTCAATCCTAGATAACAGGAACAGAGATTATCTTGTGATCTCAAACTGTTTGGTCACTAGCAACCTGGAAGGATTAGCTAGACAAAGGACACCTGGGAGACTCCAGAAATTTAAGACTGCTATTATAAAATCTCACAGATTACCAATGGCTATTACTAAATCATATACAGCTTGTGTTATATTTATATTGGACAGTGCTGATCTAGGCAATGTAAATAAGTAAGGGTTAATAACATGTCGCTAGTAGGCTGAATGCTAGCAATGTAGCAGAAAAAAATATGGGAAAATATTTTGTGGTCATGTCCATGGCAAATGCCATTTTTACTTTTTTGAGGTTAACTCCACACTACTTTCCACAGTGGCTGCACCAGTCTGCATTCCCACCAACAGTACACAGGTCTTTCCTTTTCTCCACATCCTCACCAGCACTTACTGTTTGTTGATTTATTGATGGTGGCCATTTTGACTGGTGTGAGATGATATCTCATTGTGGTTTTATGTTGCATTTCTCTGACGATAAGTGACGTTGAACATCTTTTCATATGTCTATTGGCTTTCTGTGTGTCCTCTTCAGAGAAGTGTCTATTCAGGTCCTTTGCTCATTTTTTAGTTGAATTACTTGGTTTGGGGGGGGGTGAGTTTTATAAGTTCTTTATGAATTTTGGATATTAAACCCTTATCAAATGTATGGGCAAATATGTTCCAACATACTTTGAGAAAGGATACCTGCCCATCCTGACAGGTAAGACTGAAAATCAGATTGTAGGAAAAGAAAAATAGGAGCAGTGTCTCAGAGATTTGTATTACAGGTGCTTCATCAGTCTGTTAAGACATGAGCCTGAAATAGCCAGCCACTTGGTTCTCAAAAGGTCTCTGAATGATGTGCAAGTTACTTGGGCAAGTGGGTTAGAATCCTGTCATGAGACAGGTGGAAGGGAAAAGCCCAACGACAGTCTTTTCTCTAGCAATAAATGAGATGTGGAAAGGAAGAGAAAATGAAGCATACCAAATGGGGGATGTCGGTCAAAAGACGACATGGCCCAGAATTTCAGTATGTGGTATATCAGTATATGAAAGGGGGAAGGCGGACTACGGTGAATACATGGATAAAAATGATGGCAGGCGACAAGTAACAGTGATCATAGATGACGACGTATTTCTGAGTGGCCAGACAAAAGAGAAGGAAGGCATAGAGTGGACTGTGTTTCTTTGGCCAGTGTTTGGTACAGTCTCACTTCCAAATTATGTAAAGTCTTTACAATTTCTAAGGACAAGAATGAAAATATTGTTTTTTTAAGAGATTTTATTTATTTATCTTTAGAGAGGAAGGTAAGGAGAGAAGGAGAGAAACATCAATGTGTGGTTGCCTCTCGTGAGTCCCCTGCTGGGAACTGGCCTGCAACCCAGGCATGTGCCCTGACTGGCAATCGAACCTCGATCATATGCATCGCAGTGAGCTACACCAGCCAGGCGAAAATATTGTTTTATATAAGAAAAGACATTATACAGCAATAAGAGTTGTGGAGAGTGTGAAAAAATAGGTCAGGTTTACAGCAGGGGCTCTCACCTGGGCACTCCTGACATTCGGGGTGGGTAATTCTTTGTTGCATGTGGAAGGGCTGTGGTCTCCATGGTGCCAGGTCTGGTTGGAGGGGGAAGGGGACAGGGGCAGGGTGTCATTATTCATTACAGCCGGTCCTGATGCTGCCATGGCAATGCCTTACCTGGTATTGCTGCTTTTCTGGGCCTGTGTCAAATAACATTGTAGACAATAAAAACGCACACAACTGAGGCCTAGATGTTATCTCTAGGGCTTAATGCCTGCAGGGAGAGGTCAGGTAAGGGCTCGTATGGGGGTCATTTGAGGCTATTCTCCAGCCCCTTGTTGCTGCTGTGAGGGGACCTACACCACATGAATAACGACATGCCAGTGGAGGAAAGGTCAGGGAAGGGTCCGAACCGCATGGCTAGTGATGGGAAAGGTCAGGGAGTCCAAACCACCTGGCCAGGGATATGCTAGGGGAGGAAAGGTCATGCTGAGGTTGAGGTCTCACCCTACACTTGTCCATTGCTGGGCACCTGGGGCTTTCCACCCTGGTGACCTTCTATAACTGGCCTATCACTGGGCTCTGTTCACACCTAACTGCCCACTACCACTTCACCTCTCTGTGCTTCATAGGGTTGTCGTAAAGATCAAATGAATTAATGCGTGCAAGGAGAAAACTGAGCACAGGCTCCAGTCATGTGTCAGCTATTTACTGAAGGCCTATCCCCGTGACCTCATTTCCTGCCACCTGACTCACTCCACTCCAGCCAACTCAAGACCTCCTGGCCTTGGCAGATTCGGTTCCCCCTTCCCCCTTCCCTTCCAGTCACAGAGTGCTGGCTCCTGTCCAGGGCCAACTGAAGCTCCAAAACAGCATACAGGCCTCTGTCACACTCTATCTAGCCTGTACCTTGTTTTACTATCTCACTTTGTACACGTGTTCGTTCATTCTTCCCCAGAGTCACTGTTTTAATGCAAAAACTTATTCTTGTGAGCAAAAGGCCTGATTTTTGTGGAATTAGCCTCAGCAATGCTGTGTATCTAAGATTTCCACCCCCAATGGCAAAAAAAAAAAAAAAAATTAAGGTCTTTTGTTTATTTGTCTCAAGTAACATTGTGGACAATAAATTACCAGACCTTTTAAGATAACCTTTCTATGTGCTATTTACAAGACCTATGTACTATTTTGCAAAACAAATCAGCCTACACCAAGAAGACAGGAACTGCTAGAGGTCGGTTCCCTACCAGCAGTCAGAGGTGATTCTTGGGCCAGTGAGTTGTTAAGGGCTGTTCTCAAGAGAAACAGAGAAGGGAAGTGGGGGAAAGGAATGGAGTAGAGGAAGAAGCTCTGCAAAGATGTGGGTCCAGGAAGAGGTGGGTCTCAGCCTGAGCCCAACAGGAACTTTGGAGCAGGACTTGTGCCATAAAGGTTGTTCCACCCAGAGACAAAAATGTTGAGCTGTTATATGCCCACATTCATCAATCACTGGCCATTAAGGACAATGCAAGCTCCCAGGCATCTCCTGCCTGGGGAGAGTTTCTCATAGCCAAGGGCACAGTGGGGACCAACCTGAGAAGGGTGCAGAGTGAGCAACTAGCAGCCAACACAGCCTCAGGCCCCAAGAAGGGGACCTGGGCAGAGCAGCAAGACCACCCTCAACACTGGAATCACCACAGACTATGCATGATACTTAGGTCAGGTATATGCAATAGCTCTTGGTTCTACTACTCTGTTTATTTGCTTTTTTTTCTAGATCAGTCTTAGGTTCACAGCCAAATGGTGCAGAAAGTACAAAGATTTCCCATATGTCCCCCCACCTACCCTCCCACCACACACACATACTGCAACCCACATGCTCACAGCCTCCCAGCTCCTGACATCTGACACCACGGTAGTGCCTTTGTTATAATCAATGAACCTGCACGGACACATCACCTCACCTAGGGCCCAGAGTTTACACTGGGGTTCACTCTTGGTGGTGTGCATTCTCCGGGTTTGGACAAAGGCCTAATGACATGATTCCATCATTAAGCATCATACAGAGTAGTGTCACTACCCAAAAAATCCTCTGTGCTCCATCTATTCATCCCTCCCTCCCGGGTCTGGCCCCTGGCAACCACTGATCTTTTTACTGTCTCCACAGTTTTGCCTTTTCCAGAAAGTCATGTAATTGGAATTCTGCAGTATGTAGCTTTCTGCAGATTGGCTTCTTTCATTTAGTGATAGGCATTTAAGTTTCTCTCATGTTCCTTCATGGTTTGATAGTTCATGTCTTTCTGGCCCTGAAAAATATTCCATTGTCTGGATGTACTGCAGTTTATCTATCCTTCTACTGAAGGACATCTTGGTTGTTTCCAAGTTTTGGCAATTGTGAGTAAAGCCGCTATAAATATCCATGCACAGATGTTGTATAGACAGAGTTTTTAACTCACTTGGGGGAATACCAAGGGCACAATTGCTGGATCATATGGTAAGAGTATATTTAGTTTTGTAACAAACTGCTGAACTATCCTATAAAGCAATTGTACCTATACCATTTCTCCTTCTCTCCAGCAATGACTGAGAGTTCTTAGTCTACATCCTTACTAGCATTTGGTGTCCTCAGGGTTTGAGATTTTGGCCATTCAAATAGGTGTGTATATCATTTTAATTTGCATGTATCTATTGACATACAATGTTGGACATCTTTTCATGTTTATTGCCATCTCTATACCTTCTTTTTTTTAATCCTCATCTGAGGATATGTTTATTGATTTTAGAGAGTGAGGAAGAGAGAGAGAGATCCATTGATATGAGACAGAAATCAGTCAGTTTTCTCTCATACACACCCCAACTGGGGATCGAACCTGCAACCTAGTTATGTGCCCTGACCTGGAATTGAACCCACAGCCTTTTGGCGTATGGGACAATGCTCCAACCAACTGAGCCACCTGGCCAGGGCTCTATATCTTATTTGATGAGGTGTCTGTTCAGGTCTTTTACCCATTTTTTAATTGGGCTGTTCACTTAATTATTTTTTTAAAGATCTTACTTATTTATGTATTTTTAGAGATAGGGAAAGGGAGGCAGAAAGAGAGGAAGAGAAACACCAATGTGAGAGAGAAACATCAACTTGTTGCCTTTTGTTTGCCCCTCAACCAGGGACCTGGCCCTCAACCCAGGCGTGTGCCCTGATGGGGAATCAACTCATCAACCTTTCGGTTCTCGGGACAACACCCAACCAACTGAGCCACCCGTCAGAGCTCACTTTATTATTTTTGAGTTTTAAGAGTTTTTGTATCTTTTGGATGATAGTATTTTTCCCTTTAATTTTATTTAATTAGAAGAGCTTTTTCAAGGGATCATATATATTTACGGTTTTTGTTAAATTTATTGGGGTGGATAACAGTCTTTTTATCAGATTTGTCTTTTGCAAATGTTGATTGATTGATTGATTGATTGATTTATAGAGATGGGGAGAGAGGGAGAAAGAGATGGAGAGAAACATCAGTGTGTGGTTGCCTCTCACGCACCCCCTGCTGGGGACCTGGCCCACAACCCAGGCATGTGCCCCGACTGGGAATCAAACTAGCGATGCTTTGGTTCCTACTCTGGCACTCAGTCCACTGAGCCACCAAATATTTTGCAAGTATTTTTTCCTAATCCATGGCTTATCTTCTCATTCTCTTGATTGCTTTATATTTTAAAAAAGTGTTTTACTCAGTATCGATGAACCTTGAAAACACTACAGTAAGTGAAAGGAGTTATTACAAAGGTCATGTTTGTATCCTTCCATTTACATGAAATGTCCAATTGACAAATCCATAGGAAAGTGGATTAGTGGTTGCCAGGCACTGAGACAGAATGGAGAGCGACTGCTAACAGGTGGAGTTTCTCCTGGGGGGTGATGAAAATACCCTAAAATTAGACAGTGGTGATGGGTGCACGACTGTGAAGATACCAAAACCCACGGAACTGTACACTTTAAAAGAGTGAATTTCTTGTTACGTGAATTATATATCTCAGTGAGGTTGTTTTCCAATACTTTGCACTATAGAACTAAGAAGTATAAAAACTTTAGTTGAATGGTTTCTGCTGACACTTTAAATAAAAAATTGGGTTTTGAGTCAGAGCAAGCCTTCTCTATTTACATAACTTCATGAGCGTTCTCCCTTTTAACTCAAAAGCTGCTTTCAATTCTTTCTGGAACCAGATTGGGTGTAAATAAATAAAGACGGAAATGACTAATTAAACTTTGCATTCCCCAAGTGCCCTGACTTTCGGGGGTCTGGGCATTTCAACGTGGCATATTTTTAGCCGCAGGAGTAAAACCGAGAAGTGACGCTGGAGTCCAGCCCCAGGACCACAAGTCACATGTCCCACTGCTGAGTCCGGGAGAAGAACCCCTAGTTACCACACAGTCAACATCTCCTTTGGGCCAGTAAGCACTTCTTGGTCAGTTGGCAGATGCCAACTGTCACGTGAAGGCATGGGCCGGTGAACGTGGCGTGACTGGTCCAGTTACACTCAGCTCAGGGGAACCACGCATTTCTCCCCGAACGGCGTCCGGAGTAAAGCCTCTTAGCACTTTGACCTGCCCAGCATGTCCCCCTTAGTCTGCACGGACAGGCAGAGGGATAAAGTCCTTCCATTCCTGGAATCGGAAGGCACCTTGGAGGCAGCGCTGAGGGTAGAAACAGAGTGAACTGCCCACAAGCTCCACTTTTTCACATCTTGAAAATGAGAGGGTTAAACTCAGTGATCCTTAAGGCCTCTTCCCAGTTGAAGGGATCAGCTGGTCTGCGGCTTCCCATACCCTTGGGCTTCACAGATCAGTACGGTTTAGTTTTCACAAACTTGAGAGAACCGACACAGGATGTTTACTTTTTATTCTCCAGAGAAGAATGATAAACAAAGAAAAAAAACTACCATTACTGCCATTTTCTATCATTTGATTTCCAGAAGAAAAGGATATACTAACAACAACAAAAAAAAAAACAGTAGGAAGTAAGTAACCTCAGAATAAAAGACAGTCCTCGTTAAGGAAAGGGGCTGGCAACTTCCCTTCAACATAAGTGCTGTGCAGAATCTTATGTGCAGGCATTTAAAAATGTCTTTCTTATTTTTTAAAACAGCTTTATTGAGATATAATCTGTAGGTCATACAATTCATTCATTGTAAGTATACAGTTCAGTGATTTATAGTCAGTGTACAGAGTTGAACAACCATGCCCACAATCTAACTTTAGAACATTTCCAACAACCCCGAAAGAGCTCTTCTACCATTTGCAATCTCTCCCTGTTCCCGCCCTCAAGTGCAGGCAACCACGTACAAACTGTCCATCTCTATAGATTTGCCTTTCCTGCACATTTCATGTAATGTAACCATGCGTCATGGGCCTTTTTCTGTCTGGCTTCTTTCATTTAGCATATTTTAGAGGTATCCATGTTGTAGCATGTATCAGTACTTCTTTTTTATGGCTCAGTAATATTTCATTCTAAGGATGTGCCACATTTTATTTATCCATTGTTGAAGGAGGTAATCAAGAGGCCATAACCACCAGTTAACCCTCGAGCCGGACCTGGGCAGTCGAAGGTTCCTCGCCCCTTCCCCGTCCTTAAAACTAGGTTTCCCCCAGAGCTCAAGCTAAAGGTTTCAAGAAAGTTCCCTGCCTGAAGAATCATCTTCAAGAAAAGGGCTTTATCCAGCGCCGAGCTGAGGAAGATACTGGATGGAGCCCCACCAAAACGCCCTCGACAGGTCTGGTGCCCTCATCACATCCTGCTCAGTAATCATTGCTTAGTCTGTTAACAGCGACCCACTGCGTGTCTCTATCCAGTCCCTCAGAAGATGGTAAGCACTTAGCAAATGTTGGCTGAGTACCAGATGAATGTGTGAGACTTGACCAGAGAGCCCTCTGGTTTCCACTTCTGGTAACCTTCTTTCCAGATGTAATGAAGTTCTTTTTGACTTTCAACTGTAGAAGTTTAGAACTGGAATAACTTCAGAGATGGTATAACCGGGGACCCTGGTTTTGCAAATAGAGAAATTGAGGTACCGAAGGACACGTGACTTCTGAATCACATAGCAAGTTAGCCACCAAGCAGAACTTGAACATGGCTCATCTGATTTCCATCCCACATGTGTCTCTAGATGTTGCTACAGGGGAAAGAGCCTCTCACTTTGGGCTGAGTCTGGGTTGACCTCAGCTCATGATTTGAAAATCACTTGTTGAATCAAGTTCCTGGTACCACCTTGTTTCATTTTCTTATATTTCTTCTCCCGAATAAAACTTCTTTTCTCGATTTTGTGGTTCAGTAAATCAAAGAAATACTATCAATATTATCATTTGCCACATCTACCTTCAGCCTCAATGAGCATGAAAAGATGTTGGCAAAAGCCACTGTAAATCTTTGGCTGATGTCCTGGAACCCATGACTTCCCCAAACCAGGGCTGAATTGCATAGCGAGGCTGGCTTGTGGCGTTCAGCAAAACACGCAGATAATAATGTATGTTCAAAAGTAAAAACAGTTAACATGAGAAAAAGAGTTCCTCTTTTTCATTCTGTCTCTACAGCAAAGCACTTGGTTAAAAATGCTGAGGAAATATTTTCTAAAACTCAAAACAGGAAGTAGTAAATTGCTAAGAAGGCACTATATTCTATAAAAGGCTCCCAAACACCTACGTGCCTTCTTAAGTGAGCAGACAGGCCATGAACCAATGAAAAAGTATGCGGAGTATATGAATAAATCCAATACGCATTCTCTTAGGGATGATTTATGCTAACAACCTTTCAGAGCCTCTTACCTTCCCTTATTTCATTCAGAGAAGAAGCTCTGGTGTCTTCTTCATACTATTCCTACCCTTGAACAAATGCTCTCGTGCTATTTAAAAAAAACAATCCTTTAACCAAGTCCCCTAAAAGAGCTCTTGTTTCAGGCACTGTGGCAGTGCTCAGATCATTTGCCAAAATTTAAAATGCATTATTTCACCCTGGCTGGTGTGGCTCAGTGGATTGAGTGCCAGCCTGCAAACTGAATGGTCACTGGTTTGATTTCCAGTCAAGGCACATGCCTGGGTTGCAGGCCAGGTTCCCAGTTGGGGGCGTGCGAGAGGCAACCACACACTGATGTTTCTCTCCCTCTCTTTCTTCCTCCTTTCCTCTATCTAAAAATAAATAAATAAAATCTTAAAAAAGTGTTTTATTTATTTTGTTTGTTTTATCCCATTGGCTGAGACTTCAGTACAATGTTCAATAGCAGTGGGTATTCTGGCTTTTTTAGATACAATTTCTTTGCTACTATGAAATGTTTCAAATATAAGACTATAGAATAACAAATTCTCCTATATCTGCCATCCAGCTTTACTGTATTTGTTTCTGACACTTAAAAACTTACATTGAAGCCTCCTCTGTCCCTCACCTTCCACTCAGAAGTAACTGCTGTTATAAATTAATGTTTATTATTACTATAAGTTTTTATATTCTCAATACGCAATTATATATCTTTAAAAATTATGCAGTACAGTGAAAAGAATGGAGAACATTATCACTTACTACTAAGTGAAAGGAGCAAATCTGAAAAGGCTGGATGCGGTAGAATTCCAACTACATGACATTCTGGAAAAGCCCAAACAATGGAGATGGTAAAAAGACCAGTGGTTGCTGGCGGGGGGTGGGGGTAGGGTGAGGGGGTGAATAAGCAGGGTACAGAGGACTTTAGGGCAGTAAAAGTACTCAGTGTGATATTGTAATGATGGGTATGTGCCATCAAACTTTCTCCTAAACTCATAGAATGCACAACACCGAGAGTGAGCCCCAGGCAAACTGTGGACGTTGGGTGATTGTGATGTTTCAGTGTAGGTTCATCCCTGGTTTAAAAAAAAGTTCTATTCTGGTGAGTGGTATCACCAGTGGTAATGGGGGAGGCCAACGTGTGGGGACAGGAAACACAGGGGAAATCTCTGTGCCTTCCTCTTGTTTGTGTTGCAATCCTAAAACTGCTCTAAAAATTATTTTAATTACATAATATTGTTTTATAGCTTTACAATTTTTAAATAAATGTTATTATTCCATACAGACGCTTCTGAGGCTTTTTCCCATTCAAATTACTTTTATAAAAATTGTTATGTTAGCCCTGCCTGGTGTGGCTCAGTGGGTTGAGTGCCAGCCTGTGAACCAAGAGGTCACCTGTTCTATTGACCATCAGGGCACATGCCTGGGTTGCTGGCTGTCTCCAGATGGGAGCATACAGCTGATAAGTGTTTCTGTCACATATAGACGTTTCTCTCCCTCTTTCTCCCTCCCTTCCCCTCTCTGTAAAAAGTTTAAATTAAAAAAAAAAATTATGTTCGTTCTCAGCTAACACAACCAGCTAGGCAAGTGGTTATCAAACACTGAGAGACATAGTGAACGAGGTGACCTTGGGCTTGGGAACAGCAGTTGCTCCACTCTGGCTGAGCCAGATGACTGCTCCCTCATCCCATAGTCTTTTGTTTGTTTGTTTTAACTTTTTATTGTGGAAAATCTTGAACATCTGCTAGCTAGTGTAGACAGCACGGTATAACGGACCTCCATGTGCCCATCAACCAGAACTGGTGGTCAGTCTCATTTGATTTGTGCTCTCACGAAGTCCCCTCAGTCCGGGTTACTTTCCAGCCAGTGCCAGACATCCCTGAATCTCATCTGTGGGAATCAGCCCTTGAGATGATCCCTGGTGATCCTCACCCTATGGTGCTCACGACCTTGCCTGTTCTCCCACACTGAATGGGGGCTGCTGTGTGTAAGCTTTTAAAGATGGGGGACGTGGTGGCTTCTGACTTCCAAGGCTGAGCCATGGAAGATACGGAGGCTTCCCCATTGGTCTCTTGGGCTGCTCCGCTGGGGGGACCAGGCTGAGACTAGACCGAGGTAAGCAAGGCACCCACCAAACAAAATTTAGGGAGGCATTTAATCTCAGGTGCTGACCCTGTGCTTGTACAACCCTGGGCGAGGGTGCCTTCCTCAGCTTTGCCCTGTAGGTGACTCACGGGGCTCCCATTAGTCCCAGCCCTGGTGGGGGAAACCAGCTGCCAGTCTATGAGGACACCAATGTGTCCTTGTTGAGGAGAGGACTGGGGTCTCCCACCAACAGACAGCAGCGACTTGCCCTCATGTACGAAGCAGACCCTTCAAACCCAGTCAAGATTTTAGATCCCTGCCTGTCTGGACTGTGGAGCGGCCTCCCGCAGTCTCGTGGCCTAGCGCCAGGGTCCCCGTGGCCCCCCTGCCAATGGTTTCCATCTGCCCACAAGCAAGATCATGGCAGCCATCCTTCCAGCAGCTCAGCTCAGGGCCACCATCTACTGCTCCCCTAGTTGCTTAGGTTCTACTTCTAGGAACAGGTCCTTTTAAAGCGCCGAGAGCCCTGGGGAAGCCATCCCCACCACCCTGGTCTCCCCATAGCTGACCTGGTCACTGACGGGCAAGCTGCTGCTTCTCTGAGAGGTCCACTCTCCTCTTCATGGCTAGGGTGTTGGAGTCCCCAGATCACCCAGAATTTCCCCAGGCTTTGTACAGCAAGACCATGTGTCACCTGGCCCAGGCAGCCACAAGGTAGTGGCCTGAGTGGCCACCACCAGCTGCCAGACTTCCAGAAGGCTAGACTGTCCTCTACCCCCTCTCCCCTCCTCACCCCACCCCACAGACTAAGCAGACTTCAGCAAGCAGAAGCAGGTAGGTTCTTTGATATGAAAACAGCAAAACATCAACAGGAAGTTGAGAGAGCCCTGCTTTTTACTACCCAAGCCTTCCTGACACCCATCCCAGTGTGCCTTGCACCAGGTGGAAAATAAACGACAAACAGCCAGCAAAAAAAAAAAAAAAAAAGAAGAAGAAGAAGAAAAGGTTCCAGATGGCTACAGCTCATAAGAGGTCTTCATCAAGGAAGCTGGACCAGAACTGCCAAGGCAAACTGCTCCCACACTGCTCCAGTGGGAGACGCTGTATGAGCATAACGCTGTGGAAGCCACGGAGTTTTGGGACAATTTATCATGCAGCTATAAGGCAGAGACTGGTACCTGGGCATAGGATGATGCCCTAACAGACACCTAAAAATGCGAGGTCAGGCAGAGGTGGAAACTGGAAGGTCTTTGTTTTTTTCAAATGATAAAAGAAAGTTTATTTAGAAAGTTATAGAGGCGGTAGAAGTTAGTCAGTTGGGCTGCGTAGGCTCAAAACAAGGTACCAAGGCAGAAGAGGGGCCAGTCCTCCGATCTGAGGAGAGAGAAAGGCCAAGGTAAGGCATCTGAGCATCTGCAGGGAGACTAGGAGAAAGAGAAAGGTGCAGGCATGCCCCCGGGGGGAGAGCCCGTGAGCCAGGACACAGGAGCTGGGAGGACTTGGAGCAGTGTGTTAAGGAAAGCCTGGGAGGGCCCCAGGGCCTAGGGGAGGCAGACCATGAAAGTTGAAAGGAAAATGAAAATACCATCTGAAACAGGAAGTTCCTTAATATTTAATGGGAGAAAGTTTTACCGCACTGTCAACTATAGTAACCTGCAGAGTGGAAAATCTAACTAAATTAACTGGGTATCCTAAGAGGATTTTTTTAAAGGCAGAACGTGTCATCTGGCTGCTTCTTGCAGCCTAAGGTAAAATGCAAGAGGAAAGAGAGTAAGCTGAAAAGATAACTCTAGAGTTGTCAGAATTTGCCAGAGTTGAAAATTCCCAGACTATAGATAGCAAAAATGCTAAAATTTAGAAATGCCTTTGGGGAAAAATATCAGAGAACAAGTTAGAAAAACATGATCTGGTGTACGCACCACTGAAGTGAGAGCACAGTAACACAGTTTAAGAGATTAGCCTTGGCTGGTGTAGCTCAGTGGATTGAGCACGGGTCTGTGAAGCAAAGGGTTGCCGGTTCGATTCCCAGTCAGGGCACATGCCTGGGTTGTAGGTCAGGTCCCTAGTAGGAGACACATGAGAGGCAACCACACATTGATGCTTCTCTCCCACTCTTTCTCCTTCCCTTCCTCTTCCTCTAAAAATGAATAAATAAAATATTTTTAAAAAGATTAAACCAAGGATGAACTGTAAAATCCTCCGTTAACATATTAGAAAGACCTAAGGCAATGTCTCAGATAACTGCTCAAACAATAGCACTTCTAAGATTTTTAAGATCACTGTTTTGGGGCACTCTCAGATAAAAGCTAAGGAAAGAGAAGCTTATCTCAAAGAGATTCGGGGCTGTTAATCTGTCTAATAAAATAAACTCTGATGAGATCTGTTCAAGGCCAACAAAAATTTTTTATTTTTTTTAGAAAGACCCACAATGTTTTAAAGAGAATTGTATTAGCAGAAATGCCACCTGTTTGGAGACCTTTGGATCCCCAAATTTTATAGACAGAAAGTAGTCTAAGGAAACTACCCAGTAGCCAGGACAGGCTATCTCTCATGGAAAAGGAAAGATGACTCAGAAGGTGAAATCAAGGACCTCAGAGAATCTTCTCAGGCCTTGAGCCCAAAGCAAGGAACTAAGAACACGGCCCTGTGGGGTTTCAGAATCCACTGCAGGGCCCAGTGTGTGTCTCCTATTCTCCCTTTTTTTAAAAAAATTATTTTTAAAATATATTTTATTGATTATGCTATTATAGTTGTCCCATTTCCACCCCTTCATTCCCCTCCACCTTGCACACCCCCTCCTACCCACATTCCCCCCCTTTAGTTCAGGTCCATGTGTCATAAGTTCTTTAGCTTCTACATTTCCCATACTGTTCTTGCCCTCCCCCCTATCTATTTTCTACCTACCGTCTATGCTACTTATTCTCTGTACCTTTTCCCCCCTTCTCCTCCTCCCACTCCCCTGTTGCTAACCTTCCATGTGATCTCCATTTCTGTGGTTCTGTTCCTGTTCTAGTTGCTTGGTGATGATGAACTCCTTGAACTTGACCTTATCTGAGAAGCACTTTATCTGCCCTTCCATTCTAAATGAAAGCTTGCTGGATAGAGCAATCTTGGATGTAGGTAGGTCCTTGCCTTTCATGACTTGGAATACTTCTTTCCAGCCCCTTCTTGCCTATAAGGTCTCTTTTGAGAAATTGGCTGACAGTCTGATGGGAACTCCTTTGTAGGTGACTGTCCCCTCAGTTCTTGCTGCTTCTAGAATTCTCTCCTTCATTTTTATCTTTACTAGTATAATTATGATGTGCCTTAGTGTGTTCTTTCTTGGGTCCAACTTCTTTGGGACTCTCTGAGCTTCCTGGATTTCCTGGAAGTCTATTTCCTTTGCCAGATTGGGGAAGTTCTCCTTTATTATTTGTTGAAATAAGTTTTCCACTTGTTGCTCTTCCTCTTCCCCTTCTGGTACCCCTATAATTTGGATGTTGGAACGTTTAGAGATGTCCTGGAGGTTTCTAAGCCTCTCCTCATTTTTTTTTTTTTAATTCCTGTTTCTTTCCTCTTTTCTGTTTGGTTTTTTCTTTCTTCCTTCTGATCTACTCCATTGATTTGAGTCCCAATTTTCTTCCCACACTATTGGTTCCCTGTGCATTTTCCTTCATTTCACTTAGTATAGCCTTCATTTGTTCATCTAATTTGCAACCAAAGTCAACCAATTCTGTGTGCATCTGATAGGTTGGCTATCTTTTGGTTGCTTAGATGTATTGCCCTGGGGCTTTCATCTGTTCTTCCATTTGAGCCATTTTTTTTTGTGTGGGGGGTTCTGGTCGTGCCCATTATGTAGTGAGGGCGGAGCCTTAGGTGTTCACCAGGGAGGGGCAAACACCCTTCCCCCATGCTGGGTTGTGACGCTGTGTGTGGGGGCTGGATCAAAGAGGGAACAATGGCACTTGCTCCGCTTTCTCTTGGATTTTAGTCCCCTCTGCTGCTTCCCATAAGCAAATTGGGCCCTTCTGGTGCTGGTTTCTGGGTGGATGGGCTTGTGTACATTCTAGGACCCTGTGGGTCACTCCAACAAACTCTCCTGTGAGTCTGGGAGTCTCTCCCCGCACCTCAACACCCACAAGTGTTTTCAATTGGTGCTTTTAGGCTTTATTTCCCAGCGCTGGGGCCCTGGATCGCACAGTCTGTCTCACTCCCTGTTTTTGTCCGGTTTATCTGCCTGCAAACACGCGACCGCAGTCAGCCAGCCGCCTTGCGTGCCTCACTGGGTCTGCTTGTTGCCACCCTGCACCCAGGGTCTGCCAGCCACTGCTTTTTCCTGCTACAACCTCTCTCCACTGGCCCCTCTTACTGGTCTGGATGAATGGCTGTCAGACTTCTGTACAGTTCAATTACCTGTCAATTCTGGTTGGTTGTTTTTTTGTTTGTTTCTTAATTTTTTGTTGCCCTTAATTTTGGTTATGCGAGAAGGCACAATGTGTCTACCTACGCCTCCATCTTGGCCAGAAGTCTCTCCCATTTTTGAATGAGACAATCTATCCTATGCCTGTCATCACTGTATGTTGGCAAAGGGGTAACTAATTTGTCTTTTTAATTCATAGTTCCGTTCTGGGAGAAACTCAGTTCTTCTTGCCAACACTGTAAAGAACTGCAGATCAGCAAGTCTATTAGTGTGCAAGCAGGGTTTGTTGGTGATATATGTTATTATGGAAGAGAATGGGCCTTGCCGAGGTGGGGGAGAAAGGCAAGAGCCAAGGTGGCAAGAGCAAGGGCAGCCAAAAGCATCAGACCCTTTGTCTTGGGGACTTACAATGTTGTGGGATGAGGTGAAGAAGTTACATATCAATTGCTGGGGAAAGGTGGTGCCAGCTGCCCCCAGGAGGACATGACTCCCTAACGTAGTATGTGTGGCGGATCTGTTAACCTGAATTCTTACCTTGCTCCAGATGACCTTTGTTCATGTTGTCATAAAACAGGTAAGACAGGAGGCAGTGAATTGAAGTTGAGCCAGTTACTCTAAGTTGTTTATTGGCTCTTTCTGTAAGCACTAGGGTCTCCCTCATAAAACAGACAATGGCCAGAGATAGGCAATTAACCAAAGTTGTTTCATGGGCTCTTTCTTTGGGCACCTCGCTCTTCCAGGCCTTGGGATGAATACACTGTTTCGAAGGCTTTCTTTCCCAGACAGTGGAAATCATACATAAAATTTTAGGGACTGCCCTCCTCCCCTGGTAGCATGGTGTTTCTCATGATGCTGGAACACCTGGCAATATTACTAGACCAGGCTCAGGGCTGCTGAGTTAGTGAGTGAGATGTGTCTCCCTCCTCCTCCCTGCCTTGGTTTTCTATCTATCCGATCTAACAGGTCTTCAGATGAAGAATAGCTGTGCTTGGGGGAACTCGAACATGATTTTCAAATAGTGAGATTCTGGACTTTGAGCTGATGTTGCAATACAGTGAGGTTTTCGAGGACCTTGGGAGGAGGTGAGTGTATATTTCGTGTCGGAAGCACTGAGTCATCAGGGACCAGAGGGAAGATTGTGATAGCCGCAGTTCCTGATCCACAGAAACTGTGGAAGATTATAAAGCTTCACTGGTGATTAAACCGTTCACACTTTGACAGATTGTTGTACAGTAATAGAAAACTAATACATCACCCGTGAATTTTTCACCATGTATTTCTAAAAAGATAAGAGCACGTTTTCATTTTTTAAAACTTTTAAGTAGTTAAAGACTCACAGGAAGTGGCAAAAAAAAAGATGTCTAGTGTATCCTTCACCCAGCCCCACCCCCAACCCCCAGATGGCAACATCTTACATAACTACAGTACAACATCAAACCCTGGCATTGCCACAAAGTTATCAACTAGACCGCAGGCGTTACCCAGAGGTCACCTGGTTTCACATGCACTCATTTGCATGTGTGTGTGTGTGGTTCTAAGTCAGGGGAGAGAGCTGTATAAAAATAGGGACCCGATCACCAGGAGGATCGGCACTGTTGTTACCTTCTGGAGAGAAGAGGGTTGTGCAGGAAAGGACACCCAGGGCCCTCGGAGGCTCCAGCAATGTCATGTGTGCGCACAGATATACTTTGCATTTTGCACTTTCCTCCATACATGTTATGTTTCACTGCAAAAATAGTTTTAAAAATGCAGGAGAAATTTGTTTCCAGGAAACCTGTGGATTTTCTGAATATAGCCTGAGCCCTTCCTACATTAAAATACCTTAAAGCCCTAGATAGTGTGGCTCAGTGCATTGAGTGCCAACCTGTGAACTGAACGGTTGCTGGTTCAAATCTCAATTAGGGCACATGCCTGGGTTGTGGGCCAGATCCCCGGTTAGGGATGTGCGAGAGGCAACAGACTGATGTATTTCTCACACATTGATGTTTCTCTCCCTTTCTCCCTTCCTTTCTCTCTCTAAAAATAAATAAATAAAATCTTTTTAAAAATGAAAAAAACTTAAAAATACAACAAAATGTATTTAAGTGTATTTTATGTGTACATATCCATTTGACATACTTATAAGAAACATATTTATATACATACATATCTAGATGTACATATATATGTTTACATATTAAAAACCACAAGGAGATACCACTCACTAGACACCCACAAAATTGGCAAAAATTGTATAAAGCTGGACAAAAACCATAAATGTCGATGCATGAAGAAGCTGGCAAGAAAGTATAAAAAGTACACGTGATCTGCTGCAGCCAAGCCAGCCCTGACGTTAACAAACTGAGTTGACAGAAGAAAGAAAGTGTGTGACCCTTGCTTTGGTGCCGGGGTGGGGGGGGCGGGGCAGAATCTGCTGTGAGAACCGGGGCCAGTCCTCCCTGGATTTATTCCCTTTGGGCATCTGCTCTACGCATCCCCAACATTTCTTGTCCAGACCACCAGTGACCCCAACACTACTAATCCAGTCATTTCTCAGTCTCATGCTTGATCTCTCATAGGATTTTTTTTAATTAGGGTGAAATACACATAACACAAAATCAATCATTTAAAAGTACAATCCAGTGGTGTTTAGTCCCTTCCCAATGTTCTGTACCCACTACTTCTATCAAGTTCGGAGACAGTTTCATGGTCCCAAAGAAAGTCCTGTACCCAGCAGTCACTAACTGTTCCCCACTCCCCCGAACCCCTGGCAGCCACCCACCTGCTCTTTGTCTCTAGGGATTTACCTGTTCTGGACATTTCGTACATAGGGAATCATGCCCTTCCACAGAATTTAATGCAGTCGATCACCTCCTCTTCTTTTACATACTTTCTTCACGTGGCTTCCAGAATACCTCAGTCCTTATCTCTCTCCCCATTGGTTCCCTAGCTGACTCATCCAGTCACGTGGTTTTCAGTTTTATTATGTGCTGATGACTCCAAGTTTGGGTTGGGTTTTTTTTTTTTTTTTGATTGATTGATGTTACAGAAGAAGGGAGAGAGAAATACATCCATTTTTTGTTCCACTTATTTATGCATTCGTTGGTTGCTTCCTGTATGTACCCTGACCAAAGATCAAACCCTCAACCTTGGCGTATCAGGACAATACTGTATAACCAACTGAGCTCCCTGGCCAGGGCCTTGGAAGGAACTCTTAAAGAACACCAATACTCAGTGCAAAGGCATTTTAAATGAGTTCTTCTGAGATGTCTCAGGAGCTTCTGGGTACGGGGTGGGGATCTGCTGGGTGGGGCTCTGCACTCACTCTCCCGGTCCCCACCCTCTTCATCCACGCTCTTCCATCAGGGCTGTTCCACTGTGATCTATTTTATACGTGGGGTGTGGACGGATTTCCTCTGCAGAAAAAATTCTGTAGCATAACGATCATTCACCACCACCTTAAAAACTACTCATTGAACAGACAGGAAACTGAGGCCCCGAGAGAGAAAGGGAGCTGTCCGTGAAAGCCCAAGCAAGGCACAACCTGCTCTTTGCAGATACCCAGCCTGGGCTGTTTCCAGGACAACACCAAACCTATTCTCCACCCAGCCCAGCTGCCAACATGGGTTGAGTAACTGGTCACATGTTGGTTGGAGGCTCTTAGCAAAGGCAAAGGCAACCTGAGGGTGTGGGGTGGACAGGGGTCCTAGAAAGTTTCATCAGGGGATCAGTGGCGAAGGGACTTTATCTCTGCAAGCAACTTAGCTTTTCAGACAACACAGAAATGGCCTGACACATCTGAAGAGACTTCCCAACAGGTATGGGAATATGAAATTCCCATGCACCATGGGAAAATTACAATCTTTGCTCTAGAAACGAACAGACACGGCAATACTGGTTCCACTGGTCAACCCAGTTCTAATATACAGGCGCACACACACTTTTAAGTACTCAGTGCCTCCTGCTGCTGGAAGAGAAGAATGCACGGAGAGGCTCACAATTTCATTCTTCAGATCTGTTCAGTAAGGAAGTAGAATCACAGAACCAGGAGCTGAAGGAACGCAGCAATTTTCTAAGGAGAATCACAAAATCCCCAGGGCCTGCCTGCAGGGACTGGGCAGGTGACATGGAGGAGGGGCCTCAGGTCACTGAGAGGAAGGGCTATGAAGACCTGGGGAATGCATTTGACCTCCTAGAGTGTTCAAAGTTTAAAAAAAGAAATTTGGTTTACTTATTTTTAAAAATGGTAGCTTCTCTTGCTACAGAGTTCAAGGGACACGTGCAAAATAGAAGAATAAACTCCCTCTCACTTCCGCTGCCCAGCCAAGTTCTCCTGCAAAGAAAGTGTCCCTCTAGGAAGACACTCTACCCGGAAAAGATATTTGTATATGAATGATAGCGTATTATCAACACCACTTTTTTCTTTGTTTTTTCCCCATTAAATATACATTGTTAAGGCTGTAGAGCTCTTTTCCTATTCCTACATGAGACCTTCTGTTTTCTTTATTAAGATTTAATTAATTAATTAATTTATTTTTAGAGAGAGGGGAAGGGAGAGAGAAAGAGAGGGCAATATGCAAAAGATACATCGATCAATTGCCTCTCACACACCCCCAACTGGGGGTCTGGCCCATACCCCAAGCATATGCCCTGACTGGGAATCGAACTGGCAGCCTTTCAGTTCACAGGCTGAAGCTCAATCCACTGAGCCACACCAGCCAGGGCTGTTTTTATTGTTTTTTTTTTAAGCAGTTTATAGTATTCTGTTGCATGAATCTACCAAGATTTTCAAATTAATGAACAGTTAACTTGTTTCCAATATATGCTATTAATAAGCAACTCTGTGATTGATGACTTTGTATATGTCATTTTGCATCTGTGTCAGTGTCTCTATAGGATAATTCCCTAAAAATGGAATTGCCTTCTTAGAGGTTGTATCAGTTTACATTTCTACCAATAATACCTAGGAATGTCTATTTCTCTACTCTCTCGCCAACACACTCTGAGAGAATTTTTGTTTTTAAATTAAACATTGTGCTGTGGCCCAAACAAAAACAATTCATTGAAGTTGCAACCATGTGATCCCTAATTCTAGTTCAATATCTTCATTTCATAAATGAATCCTGGGGAGTGGAGTGGTTGGCTCAGGTTTGCACAGCTGGGCACTAGAGAACCATGATCAGAACCGAGTTATACTCTATTTCATCACAGCCTTTTTTTTTCCCCCTGATAAAATTGAGAGTCAGAGAGATGATTCATTTGCAACTAATTGACAGCCAAATAAAAACTCAGGTCATCTGACTTCTGCCTCTTACCATGCTATTTCAGTTCACTGGGCATTATCATGCATTCATTACTTCACTCTCATCCTCACCCTTTCAATGGTCAAGACCATTGTTTCTGGAGTCACACTGACCTAGGTTGGAATCCCAGAGATACAACTTACTCCTTGTGGCAAGTAACTAAAGCTCCCTGAAGCTCAAAGCCTTCATCTGTAAAATGGGTGTACATATCAATCAGATTTCATTAGGTAAAGTTGTGTAATAAATAATCCCAGATCTCAGTAGTACCTAAAAGCAAAGGTTTATTTTGAACTTATATGACGCTAGATGTGGGATGCTTCACATCTCTTTTTCCTTCTAGGACCCAGAAGGAGGGAGGAAGCAGCCCCATCTGGGACAGGCTATTCTCATGAAAGTGGAAACAAAGATCAAGAAAGCTTGCAGGAATGTATATAATGGCTCTTAATACTTTTGCTCAAATGTGTCAAAAGGCACTTCTGTTCACATTCCATTGGCTAGAGGAAGTCACATGATCCACCCATCGGTAAGGCTGAAAAGGACACTCTTATGGGATGCACTGCAGTCATCTAGCAACAGGTGGGGATATATAATCCTTAACAGTAAGATCTACACAATACCACCTACTATGGGATATAACAGTACCTTCCTTGCAGCTGTTCTGAGAATTAAATAAGGCAAAACAGACCCAATGCTTAACACAGTATTCTGCACTTAATAAAGGCATAATTGTTGGATGCTATTATTATTCCCTTCCCATGCTCTTGAAACTTTTGCTGCCCAGTAGCCTGGGCTAACCCTGACCTGAGAGGAGGGAAAGGAGTTGTAATACTCCTTTTCCAGATATTTAATTTGCAGGCAATAAATCATTGAGTCTAACTGGTGCAGGCTTTGGAGTAATGTGGACTCCTTATTAGAGCAGATGATATTTGACAAGTTCCTTAACCTCTCTGATCCTTACTTTCCTAAACATGAAAATGGGGATTGTTGTAGACTTGTTATTAGGGCTAAATTCCCCAATCCAGTGCACAAAGTATGTGCTGAGTTTTTGAATGTGGATTTTAGACTACTTGCAAACATTCAATGAACTGTAATAACATAACTACAATACTGCTGTATGGAAAGCCCTCTACCGGCCTTTTCCATCTTTTGGGTCTCAGCTCAAATGTCACTTCCACAGAGACCTTCCCTAACCATACACTATTTAAAGTGCTTCTACCATCTCTAATCACTTCTCACCGTTTTGGCTTTACAGATCTGGTAATGCCCTGAAATTGCCTGTTCATCCATCAACTTATTTCATATCTGTCTCTGTCACTAGAAAGGAAGCTCCAGGGAACGCTTCACAAATTTGCTAGTCATCCTTGCACAGGGGCCATGCTAATCTCCTCTGTACTGTTCTAATTTTAATATAGGTGGGCCACAGGGGCAGGTGGGCCACAGTGGGGGCCCCGCCCTGCCCCTCCCCGCCCCCGCCCCCTGGCAGGCGTGGCCTCCAATGTTGTGCTAGCCGCGTGCTGCCTGCGGTCGGAAGAGGAGTTGTCTAGCGCATACAGGCCCCGCCCACTCCCTGTCTTGCAGCTGGCTAAAGGGGGCGTGGCAAGGCGCGAGGTCCCCGCTGCTGTCGGCGCTGCTGCCTGAATCGCCTCCAGGTGGCTGCTCTCGTCTCCCGACCGCTCAGGCAGCTCAGAAGCCACTCTGTTTTGGGGTCCTCGCTGCCCTTCCACGTCTCCCGGAAGAGTAGCTGGGCCGCGGTAGGGCCGTGGCAGGGCTTTGGCAGGTACGGGGCTCCTTCACGGGGCTTGGCCCTCGCCCAGCCGGCTGCTAAGTGGGGTGGACGAGGAAGACATCTAGGCAGCTGTGCGGCCGCTCCGGAGTCCTCAGGTGAGGTGGCGTCCAGGGCCCAGGGAGTAGGACGGGTCCTCTTGGGGCATTAACAGCCTGAAACACGGGGACTGCGTCCCCTTAACGGAGTATTTGGGTTTTCTGCCTGGTGAGAGGCGGGGGAGTGGTGCGGAAGAGCCCCCTTGGGCCTAGGCCGACTTCGTTTCGTGCTCTCCCCTTTCCTCCCTTCCCCTCTCCCCAGTCTGATTTCACTGCCCTTCCCCCTCCAGAGGGTCAACAAGGTGGTGGGGAGCGAAGTGGGGATGTACGCTCTCCCACCTGCGATCCACTGTCACTCCCTGGGGCCGACCGACTGCGCCCAGCCTCCTTTCGTCTGTGTTGACACCGCGGGCCCTGCCGCCGCCACCCCCCGTCCCACGCACTGTCGCCCTCTCCCTTCGCCTTCGACTGGGCTGTTTCTTGGGGCAGTGCCTGAGGAATTACGAAGTAGGCTGGAGATGTTTGTCAACGGGGCCTGTGCCCAGGGCCCTCTTTAGTATCTGTTTCATTGGGTAAACATTAAGCCACGGGGCTTCGTATTAAAGCCCTATTAACTTTAAAATGGGAGATGCCGTGAAGGAATTAATAAGTGTTTTTTGCTTTATTATGAGTGGTAATTTGCCCCCATGCCACCACTGTTTACTTGAGAGTAATACATTGCATCTGTAGGGAGTTCTATGCTACAAAGCATTTCAGCTCCATTTTCATTTGATTTCACATAAACTCTGATAAAAAACAGGCTGGTTGTAGTCCCATTTCTTTCCTAAAGAACAGTTTTAGAGGGTGTGTTGAAGTTACTCAGATATTGATAAGCTGGATGGGAAAGGCAGGGATTAAAAAATGGGTTTGGCTGACTTAGATTTGAGTATCTGAGCTGCCAGTTAAATTCTGGGATCTTCCTAAACCTTTTCCCCACTTGTAAAAAAAAAAAAGATTAATGTATTGCTACTTATCACATAATGTGTTTGTGAAAATTGTGTGATGAATGTCTACGCAGCATATGACATAAAAATTGTATTCATCAGAATTTATCTGTGCGCTAAACATTGGAGATCCATTGGCAAGCAAAATAGACAAGGTCTTGATAAGACCAACAGGGAAAGAGAGAAAAAAACATAATTATAAAACCAAAAAGCCCTGGCTGGTGTAGCTCAGTGGATTGAGCGCGGGCCTGTGAACCAGACAATCACGGTTCGATTCCCAGTCAGGGTACATGCCTGGGTTGCAGGCCGGTTCCCTGCAGGCCAGTTCCCAGCAGGGGACGCACAAAAGGCAACCATACATTGATGTTTCTCTCCTTCTCTCCTTCCCTTCCCCTCTAAAGATAAATAAAATTTGTAAAAAAAAACAAACCCCAAAAAAGTGGCTGTGAGGGCAAAGAATAGCGCATGAACACAAAATGATAAGACCTAATTTAGATGGGAAGAAAACGGTTTAGGGAGTGGATGACATTCAGGTGGAGATTAAGAATCGGAGTTAACAGCGGACACGTTTTGCCTTTTCTGGGCAAAAAGAACAATGTGCACATTCAAGAAATGTTTATTGACTTTATTATACAGTACTCTTTTTTTTAAAGATTTTATTTATTTATCTTTAGAGGGGAAGGGAAGGAGAGAGGGAGAGAAATACCAATGTATGGTTGCCTCTTGTGTGTCCCTTGCTGGGAACTGGCCTGCAACCCAAGCATGTTCCCTGACTGGGAATCGAACCGTGATCCTTTGGTTCGCAGGCCCGCGCTCTATTCACTGAGCTACACCAGCTAGGGCAACTTTCTTGTATGGTGCTCTTTCTCCTATATCATGTGGATTAATCAGTCATTATTCTGATTCATTGTGTCAGGCTGTAAGTACTCAAACATATGTATAAAATGAATGGCT
The DNA here is from genome assembly GCF_021234435.1 of Artibeus jamaicensis. Taxonomy (NCBI): domain Eukaryota; kingdom Metazoa; phylum Chordata; class Mammalia; order Chiroptera; family Phyllostomidae; genus Artibeus; species Artibeus jamaicensis. The sequence continues at coordinate 8,468,419 of NW_026521831.1, read as the reverse complement.
ATGCAGTCTTATTTTTTTATTTCGAATTTAGCTTAATATGCACATAGAGGGTACCAACTATTTAACTTATTTATATTTTTTAAAGGTTTACTTTATTCCTCATTCTAGAAAGAGGGGAGGGAGAGAGACAGAGAAATGTCAGTCAGTTGCCTCCCACATGCACCCTGACTTGATTGGGGAATCGGACCTGCAACCTAGGCACGTGCCCTTACCGAATTGAACCAGCAACCTTTTGTTTATGGGACAATGCTCCAACCAACTGAGCCACATGGGCCAGGGCTAAAGGTGTGTACTATAGACAGACATATTGCGTTCACACCTAAATTATCCACAGTAGTGCTGCATTTTTAAAAGATAGAGTTTGTATTAATCAGAAGTTTCTTTAAGTTTTAGCACCTTAAAACAAACTTCAGGGAATTGCTTTTATTTGGCTGTACTGAAATCTTGCTATATTGTTTGGTATTTGGGTGCTTTTGCTGCATTGACAATTAGCCTTTGTTGAGATAGGAGTAGTAACAATAGCAGTAGATGTAGTTATGGTGATAGCATCTACTAACATGCGTGCCTACTGGGTGCTGTGCACTCTGCAAAGTATTTTTATATTTTATCTTAAAAGTGTCTCATAATGTAAGTGCACTTATTTTACTAAGTTTCTTTTTTTTAACTTAAAATAATTTATTGATTTGAGAGAGAGAGAGACATCGATTTGTTGTCCCACTTATTTTTGCATTCATTGGTTGATTCGCGTATGTACACTGACTGGGCACCTGCAACCTTGATGCATCAGGATGACGCTCTGACCAGCTGAACTACCTGGCACATTTCCTAGATAAAGTTTCCCAGTTTCAGTGAAGTAGTTTTCTCAAGGTTACAGAGTTAGTAAGAGGCAGGATTAGGCATTCAACCCAGACTGACGCCAGAGCCTGGTCTCAACTGTTACATTCTGCCGTCATGCCACACTGATCACTTTGTGTCCTTCCTGCAGGTTCACCAGTAGGGTTAACCAATAGGGTTACTCTGCTACCATCATGTCTTGGTTTGCTGATCTGGCTGGAAAGGCAGAAGATCTTTTAAACCGCGTCGATCAAGGGGCTGCAACAGCTCTCAGCAGGAAAGAGAACATCAGCAGCATCATATATAGCAAAAACATTGACTATCCGGAACTTCACCAGCAAAACACAGATTTGACTCATCAGACTGGATCTAAAGCCGATTATATTTCCTCAGCAGCGGATAACATTAGGAATCAAAAAGCCACCATCTTAGCTGGAACCACAAATGTGAAAGCAGGACCTAGGGCGTCAGTGGAGACCCCCCACCCTGTTGAAAACTCATCTGCGCCTCGGCCTTCATCCCAGTTTGTTCGGAGGAAAAAGTCTGAACCTGATGATGAGCTGCTGTTTGATTTTCTTAACAGTTCACGGAAGGAGCCCGCCGGGAGGGCGGAAATCAGAAAAGAAAGGGGCAAGACACCTGTTCTTCAGAGTTCTCAGATGACAAATGTCAGTGCTGCGAACACCAGCGTAACCACCACCAGAGCCACTGAAGAAAGTCCTTCTGGGAACCAAAGCCATGGTACTTAACCAGCCCTCTGTCTCCTTTAAAGTCAAGCAAGTTCATGTGTGGATACGTTCTGGTCACTTTTCTCATCCTCTCTCTGTTACCTGTCCCCACTGGTGGGAGGGCAGGCCCTCTGAAATGTGTGGTGTAAACCAGGGAGACAGCATGGAATACTTCCAGTTGATGTGCAGTTACAGTGGGGACCTTTGAGTGTTGTCTGTAGGGTAACCACCCACCCGGCATCTGAGAAATGGTATCCAAAATGATTCTCTAACATATTTTAAAATACGAAAAGATCGCTTTGAAATGTGAAAGAAAACCAAATTTTGGATTTGGGACTGTCTCAGTTAATTTTTTTTGTCATTGGGATTTACAGCAGGCTGTACTTCACGTGTATTCTTGATTATATGGGGTTTGCCCCCGGGGGGGGAGGGGTTCCCTGCATTCCCCCCAGGAGTAAAGTTGACGGACTGAACTGTGATTGAAGTTGACAGGTTGAAGGTATGGATGTAGTAGTGAGATAAAAGCTTAGAGTTCTGGTTTTTAGTTGTTCCGTTTGCTGTGAAATTACCTCTACTTGTACCTCTCCTCATCTGCACAAATGAGGTTAGCATGGCAATGTGGTTAATTCAGGTACCTGCCAACCATTTCTGAATAGTGACGCACATGACAGGGTCCTGCGGGCATTCTTCACAGCGCTGATGATCAGTGAAGTCGATTACTTTCGGGAGTGTTAGAGCTTCTCCCACAGTCTCAGCTGCAGGGGAATGGAATCAGTCTTGTGTCTCTAAGATAAAGAAGTGGTAGAGGCAAGGGTTTGGGGCTTTCAAGACAGGAGCGCGCAGTAGCAGTTGATTAATTATATACACACACTCCTAAGTTTCTCAGCCATCTTTTCATTGCTTATACAAACATTTATTGAAAGTCTCTTGAATGAAATGAGGGTACAGTGGGGGAGATACACACATTTAAGTGCAGTGTCACAAACACAGTAAGTGAGGTGTGGTCAGCAGGTTGTGAGGAGAAAGGAACTAACTGCCCACGAGTTCAGGTCGGGATACCCAGGGTCTGTAATTTGAGCTGGGTCTTAATGAATCGTTTTCCAGGTGGAAAAGAAGAGGGGCTGGAGGCAGCCTTCCAGGAAGAAGTACTTTGAAGTTTGTTCCTTAGTTTGTTCATGCTGTTTGGGGAACGCTGAGTGAGAGGTGGAGAGCAGTGCAGGAAAGGACGCTAGCAAAGAAAAGTGGGACCCGTTGTGAAGGCTCTCGTGTGCCACTGCAAGCCCATTGCTCCTGTAGATCATCGTTAAAAAGTGGTCCCTGGGCATCGTGCATTAGAATCACTTTCATGGTTAATAAAAAGTGAGTTATTGGGTGCCTCCCCAGACTTCCTGGTTTAGATTTTTGGGGGATGGAGGCAGGGCATCTGAATTTTTTTATTTTCCAGGTGTTTGCTAGGTTAATAAAACTTGAAAGTGCCATAGCAATATGATGCTAATAGAGGTCTTTTAAGCTTAAGGTTGAGATGAATTATGTTTTTACTTTTAAGGAAAACAACTTACATTATAATTGTAAAGGACAGATCAAAGGCAGGATCAACCTGGTTGACTGGGAAATTAGAACCAGTCAGTACATGGGAGTTACAGAAGCAGAGTCTTGTTTCCCTAGGTCAAAGTCTCTCCATCTCGGAACTATTGACTTTTAGGGTGAATGATTCTTTGTCGTGGGGAACCGTCCTGTTCTTTGTAGGCTGTTCAGCAGCATCATGGCCTCCTAACCCATTAGATGCCACTAGCAACCCCAGTTGTGACAACCCAGTATGTCTTCATACATTACCAGATGTCACTGGGGGAGCAAATTCACCGTAGGTTGAGAAGTCTCAGGATCCTTAGAAATGGAATTGCTGAGTTGAAGGCTGGGACAGTGTCAGCCACGCTAGTAATGAACGCCAAAGCGGTTTTCTGAAGTTTGCACCAATTCATAGTTCACCAGCTGTGGTTAAGAGTTCCTTTTGTTCTGCATTCTCACCAAAATTTGATGTTTTTAATGTTTTTTTTTTTTTTTGTCCTCACCCAAGGACATGCTTACTGATTTTAGAGAGAGGAAAGGAGGGAGAAAGAGGGAGAGAAACCTCGAGAAACATTGATTGGCTGCCTTTCATAACGTACCCTAACTAGGACCCAACGCACAATCCAGGCACGTGCGCCAACTGGGAACCGAACCCTGGACCTTTCGGTCGGTGGGAGGGTGCCCACCAACCCCGCCACACCGGCCAGGGCTCACTGTGACTTCTTATGTTTTGTTGACCCACTGTGGAATGTCATTGTTTAAAAGTTCTCTTGTTACTAAATGAGGTCAAGCGTCTTTTCGAACATTTGACTGTTTGAGTTTCATCTCTGGGAAGCATCTGTTCCAGTCTTTTGATCATTTTTTCCTCGTGGGTTATTGATGAACAGATTATCTTCCTTTGTAAAGTGACCAGTGTTTTGCCCATTGTTTTAGTGCATTGATCATGTAAATTTTTTTAGCGTGTAATCTTTTTTTAAAGATTTTGTTTTCAGAAAGAGGGGAAGGAGGGAAAAAGAGAGAGAAAAAAACATCGATGCGTGGGAGAAACATCAGTCAGTTGCCTCACGCACCCCCAGCTAGGGACCTGACCCACAACCCAGTGCCCTGACTGGGAGTCGAACTGGCAGCCCTTTTGGTTCACAGGCCGGCACTCAATCCACTGAGCAGCACCAGCCAGGGCAGCAATGTAGTCTTTTTAGAGTAAAAAGGATATTTGCATCGTATTTAGTAGCAATTAAAAACAAAGTGAATCTGAATTCCTGTCTGTATTTCTGTGGGTTAGGCATTTTATATTCCAGTTCGGTGTGTAACTCATTGTTCTGACCTATTATTAACTCTCCTTAAAACCCACAGTTGTCCTTCTGTGCCTTTTCAATATTTTCAATGTTGAGGCTTGTTTTTCTTTTTTTCCCCCAAAAAACAATTTGGAGGCAAAAGGGAGACCAAGTCCAACCGCTTAAGTTAGCCCTGATTTTAGCTGTCCCGGTGCTGTGTTCTTGTACCTGTTCTTTATCCCCCGTTCTTCATTCAGTGTGTCCAGGATCCCTAGGGGCCTGTAGGCTCCTGTATGAGAATGAGATTTCATCAAAGGGAAGTTTATTGAGAGTTTAAGTTTGCTTTTTACAGCACGTCAGCTGTAGCGGTCCACGTGAGTCAGAAGGCAGTCTACCCAAGTGGGCTGCTGATGTCGGCGTAGTGAGTGTTCCATTGTAACCCGAACGTGTTCCTTTTTTGCAGAAGTGTCCAGTAATTCCGATTCTGGCCATGAAATCCAAGAGGATTCTTCAAAGGAAAACGTGTCATCAAACATTTCCTATGCTGATCACAACCCACAGCCCACTGATGACGGCAAATCTCATGAACTGTCTAATCTCCGGTTGGAGAATCAACTGCTGAGGAATGAAGTTCAGTCCTTAAATCAGGAAATGGCCTCATTACTTCAAAGAGCCAGGGAAACTCAAGAAGGTAGTGTGTAGAGCCCTATTCCAGTTGTCCAGGATTTGGAAGTTAGCATTTCAGAAATAGACTAAAACCTTGATTATAGCTAAGCTGTTAGAAACATATTAGATGAGACTTGTAAAAATAGATTTTCATTGAAATACGGGTCCCAGATTTGGAAATGGAACCAGCCGTCCTGTCATCAACCTGAAACAGAGAACGTGGCTTGTTTGGTCGTTTTTTGGTAGGAACTATGAAATTTAAGAATTCAGAAGAAGGGAACATTAATAGTCATGTGGTCTATTCGGCCGGTTTGCTCTGCACCTCCCAGAGAAACTGTTCACAAACCCAGGGTGGGGTTAAACCAAGCAGTGGGCGGCAACAGGCGGGGTCACTGTATCGCCCTGCTCTCGGGGACATAGACTAAATATAGCACTTTGTTTGATTAGTGCCCTCAGGAATTGTGCGGTGTGGTGGCCCTAGGGTGCAAAACCCACAGAATTCTCAGAAATGGATAATTAGAAAGTAAGTAGTCTCGTGACGTAGGTAGTGACGGGAATGTGTCAGTGTTGTGAGTGCAGCCGGGAGAAGATGGAAGGGAAGAAATCTCTGCCTGGGCCCCTGGGGGTAATTAGAAGTGTGGGGGCCATGGGGCAAGTTTTGCTGAGACGTGGGGGAGGCCTGGAAGAGTTCAGTGGGAAGATAGTTTGTCTCTTTAGACTGACTAGAGAGAGCTCCACTTGACGCAGACCAACGTGGACTTAGAGACAGAGCTTTTCTTGAGATTCTATAGAGAGTTTGCTTCAATATTTAAAAAAATTTTTTGCAGGCACACTGCACTTACAGGTGGCATGTGAGGAATAGAAATCTGCACTACCTACCTCCTTTTTTCTGCACCAGCTTCTTAGGTTGAAAGAAGAACATCTTTTTGCCTCAGTAATGGCGAGAAACAGATTCTTTCCCATGTTGGTCTTGTTTTTATTTGTCTGGTCTCACTGGGGTGTCCGTTATCTGCCCTCGACTTGCGTTTGCTTTCTGTTTCGTTTCTAGCCGAACCCTACACGTCCGCTGACGGGTTCGGTGTTGTAAACTTTCTGCTGTGTGCTGCTCGGGCCTCCAACCGCGTTATGCTGTGTCTCCAGGAGAGACATCTGTAGAAGGGCAGCTAGCATCATGCCCCTTTGCAGCCTATTAACTGTAATACAAATGTGAACGTTGGCTGAAAAATGGGTGTCCCTTTTGGAGCAAAAAATTTGAAGATATTTGCGAGCTCCTAATTTCAGGAAGAAGCAGGGGTGTCAGACCGCAGCCTGTGGGCCATGTGCGACCCCGCGCAAATTGCAGATTTACTATCTTTTTTTGCTCATCAGTTTTCGTTAGTGTTTGTGCATTTAATGTGTGGCCCAGAGATGCCAAAAGGTTGGACACCCCTGTAAAAGGATTCAGAAGAATCTGCTCTCTGAAAAAGATCTGTTTTCTTGAATAGAGGTTGTTTTTTTGTTTGTTTGTTTTTTAAGAATTAAACAAAGCAAGAGCAAGGATTGAAAAGTGGAATGTTGACCACTCCAAGAGTGATCGAATAACTCGGGAACTTCGAGCCCAAGTGGATGACCTGACTGAAGCAGTGGCCGCCAAGGACTCCCAGCTGGCTGTCCTGAAAGTGAGGCTCCAGGAGGCCGACCAGCTCCTGAGCACCCGCACGGAAGCTTTAGAAGCCTTGCAGAGCGAAAAATCACGGTAGGCGATCCTGTTAATAATGAGACAGGGAGCTGGGGCGACTCTTCCCAGTACAGTGGTGACACACACTGCGGTGCACACTGTCTCGTGAATGTGTAGCTTCCAGAAATTCGCAAGAGAAAATAATTAGCTTCTGGTAATGCTGGCAGTGTGATGAAAAATGGGTTTGAGTCCTAAGATGCCTTTTTAGCAAATTCTGTATTTAAACATTTGAAGAGCATAGTCTTATTAATCTTTTGACATAAACAATAAGTGCTGCATATTTGTATTTGGATGCCTAAGAAATATAGATGACATTCCATTAAAAGGGAAAAAGATTTCTTTAAGAATGTTTAGTCGACCCATCCTTTTGTGCTAACAAGCTAATGCTCTCAATTAGTCCACCTTGTCACCTGTGCATTGTGGAAACGAGTTGCGTCAAAAAACGAGTTGGTGTGTTTTCATGTAGGATAATGCAGGATCACAGCGAAGGCAACAGCCTGCAGAATCAAGCTCTGCAGACCCTTCAGGAGAGACTGCATGAAGCTGAAGCCACGTTGAAGAGGGAGCAGGAGAGCTACAAACAGATGCAGGTGAGGCTGGGAGGCAGCAGAGTTGTGTTAGTATTCGGACGAGGAAGAATGGCCTTCTGCTTTTTGTGACACATTTACTCTTTAATAAAATCCTGCATTGAAAACTTACCTTGATCAATGTAATTTTATGTATTGAAATACAGTTAAGGTAGTTGTCGTTCCAAATAATAAAAGAAAGTTTATTTAGAAAGTTACAGAGGTGGCGGAAGTGAGCCAGCTGAGCTGCACAGGCTCAGGAGGCCAGTTGCGGAGGCAGCAGGAGGCCCCCCCCCCCCCAGCTCAGGAAGGAGGAGAACCAAAGGTAGAGCACCCGAGGGCGTGGGGGGGGCGCAGAGAAAGGCGGTGTGCTCCTGGGAGGGAGGGTGCCTAAAATAGCTCGTGTTCATCAGAGATAGGCATCTCTTCATCTAATTGTTTGTACAGCCATCATTTGATTATTTTAATCAAATAATTACCATCATTTGATTATTTTAATCAAATAATTACCATTATTTGATTAAAAGCCAGTTGGGAACATCTTGTTTACTTTTATTTAAGCTTTTAATGATTCTAATTTATTCTGATTCATTTATTTCAAGATAATTGTACATATAATATAGAGTTTTATTCTTAAGTGAGTTTTTGCATCTATTCCGTGATTCTCGATCCTGTGTACACGTTAGAGTCGCTCTTGTGGCTCTCACTCCGTTCCGGTGCCCAGCGCGCACCCCAGGGAGTCAGGTTGCACCAAACGAGGTGGGGCACAGGTGTTGGTGTTTCGGTTTTACCTGTCGCAGGTCTGTCTCATGGGCACTCGGGGCCCATCGGTGTAGGTTCTTTTTTAAACAGGCGAAAACAATTCAGCCCTGAAATAAATATCATCTAATGTGGGTTAAAAAGTTATTCGTGTATTTTATCACATTATATCTAAAGTGCTGCATCTAATGTAGTTAAAATTTAACGATGAGATATTTTACATTCTTTTTTGCATACTCAGTCTTTAAAATATGGTGTCTTACACTTAATTCAAGCATTCCATTTTTTTCTGAAATATTTGATCTGTATTTAGATTTCATAAAACTTACAGGTAGAAGAATAAATCCAATACCCAAATTGTTCTGAACATGCTCAGCAGTTTTTCAGTAACAAACAGTTCCTCAAAAACTTACATACAGATTTACCCTGTGACCCCACAGTTCAACTCTTAGGTACATACCCAAGAGAACTGAAAATACACGTCCACACAAAAACTGGTACGTGAATTTTCGTAGCACATGGTTCATACCCGAAACTGGAAACAAAATGTGGTATGTCTCTGTGCAGAGATACACACCATCAAAAGGAACGAAGTACCGATTCGTGCTAACCATGGATGAACCTTGGGCACGTTGTGCTAAGTGAGAGAAGACAGACACCAAAGGCCACATACCATATGATTTAATTCATGTGAAATGTCCAGAATAGGCAAATCTATCAGCAAGAAAGTAGACTCGTGGTTGCTAGGGACTGGGAGCGAGGGAGGAATGGGTAGAAGATTTCTTCTGGGGCTAAAAGTGCTCTGAAATTAGGTGACGGTGATGGTTGCGCGACTCTGTGAACTAAAAACCACTGAGTTCTGTATCTTAAACGGGTGAATTTGATGGTATGTGAATTATATCTGAATAAATCCGTTGTTAATTGAGTTGACTTAGTTTCTGTGTTTACATTTAAATTAGTCAAAATGAATAAACTTTAAAGTTCCACCGTCAGTTGTGCTGGACACACCCCACGTGCTCGGTGGGCAGCAGTCGCCTTGCTCTGCTTTTTCAGAAGAGGCGTTGGTGCGGATGCCAGTCGTGCGGGCTCTAGTTACCATCAGGTGGTGGTAGATGCTTCCTGACTTCGCCGCACCTCCTGAGGCTTTTTTAGTGATGGGGGCTTTTGAGAATAAAGGTAAAACAGAGGTCTCCGAAAAATAGGCTACTAAGTAACAGGCCACGTGTCTTTTAGAGCTTTCAAAGTTTCTTAAGCTAAAAATTGGCATTGACCAGCTTCTTAGAAAATCCAAATGAAGGGGAAACATTAGCCATGCTGTTTGAAAAGACGTAGCTCTTCTGCTTCCCACTTGTTTTCTCGTAGACTTTCTCGTTTTCTGTAAATCCAGTGTCCACTGGTCAGCTGGTGTCAGGTCCACTCTGGCAGCGAGACGGCCAGACTCCCTGGGGAGTTCCAATTTCGTAAGCCCGGGGAAGGCCTGGGATGGCTGTATTTTAGTAAATTCCCTAACTGATCCTGATGGGTCGACGTGTGTGAGAGCCACTGCCTTAGAGTCCCTGTTCTTCAGTTGCTGACTAATGAAGACTGCTTTTCACCTGCCTGTTATGTTGTCGGGCTGAGCTACCCAATCCCTTGGCTATCTTAATGACTGGTTGTACAACATACCTCAAAGCAGAATGTTCTAAGCACAGTATAAAATTTGTCACAGAGCGAGTTTGCTGCACGCCTGAATAGAGTGGAAGCGGAGCGTCAGAGTTTGGCCGAAGCAGTGACTCTGGCGGAACGAAAACACGCAGATGAAAAGAAGAAAGTCGATGAGCTACAGCAGCAAGTCAAGACGTGTAAGACCAGTTTGGAGTCCTCTAAGCAGGAATTGATTGACTACAAGCAAAAAGCTACTCGAATACTCCAAGTAAGCATGGAGTGTGTACATTTGAATGCTGATATGCTGGTACCTGGGAGACAGTTTAAGACTATGGGTCTGTGAGCAGGTTTGTTCATGTTTGGCTGGGTTGGCTCACTTCAGGTGCCTTACTCAGAAATAGGATGAAAAGGGTGAAATGTCTTTTGTTCCTGCCACTTTTTAATTTAAAATTATTCTGCCACTACCTAGTTCAGGTCTGCCTATCACCTTATCACTGGGAGGATATTAATATTTGCTGTTAAGCAGCCATTTTACTCTTCTGTGTTGATCCTCCACTGAATTTTTCAGAGCAGCTGGTCTAGCTCTCAGAATGGCCTCATCCACCTTAGTCCCCCCTTCCTCGAACTAAGGTGACCTTACCTTCTGTACTGAAAGGACCGTAGTCAGCTGATGTACTTTTCAGCTTCTCTCCGTTCCGTCTCACGTCAGAGGGAAACTGTGTCCTTCTGTTTTCTTTTTTCTGGGATAATTGTCTGCCGGTGCATCGCCTGTAACTCCCCCCGCCCCCTTAAGCCCTTTCTCCACAGGTCTGTCCTCTTGCTGTCTTTCTGGCTCAGCTTGCTCAAGAGCACTTGCTTTCTTAGTGGAAGGATGAAGGAAAAAACAGTCCTTTTGGCTTTTTTGGTGACTCTGATCCATTTCTCTGTTCTTTCTGTCAATGTCAGGTGTATCAGAACCACTGTCTACATGCTGTTTACGTGTTAGAGTTACTAACTTTAACTCACCCACGTAGTTTCTGCCCTCACCACGTTTCTGAGATTGTCTCCTTAAAAGTCTTTAATGATCCAAATGTGTATTTTCTGTCCTTTTCTTCATCTCCATCCACTTCGATTTTGGTCGAGCGTTGGGTAGTCAACCCTCCTACCTTCCTGGGACTTTTGCCTTCCAAGCTGCCCGCACCGCCCTGCCCCTCTCCCTTCTCTCTCGCTAACGTTTCTGTGTCCGTTGGCATACACCCCCCCTTCTCCAACGATTCTCTCAGATTCTTAAACCCCCTGGCTTTACTCTTTCTGACTTTGCATGATTATATATACTCACTGTGCTTCTACCCCCGAGTGACTTCAGCCTCCAGTCCTGAGTCCTCACCCTCAGCTTCCACATGCCTGCTGTGGGATGTCTCAGCCCCCACGCCAGCTTCCCCTTCATCCCCCTCTTTCAGTGAGTGTCACTGCCATTTCCTGAGTAACGGAGTATGAAACTCCAGTGTCATTTCGACTCCACCTTTTTTCTTTAGCCCCACCCTCAAGAAATATCAGGTTCATCTCCAAACTCTTCTATTTTACTCTTCCTTGTTGCTCCTCTGTCATCCTAACAGGTTAATTCATCTAAAAGGTACTTACTGTGCCCCTAACTGTTCCCTAGGCACTGTGATAGATGCTGAGGACACAAAGCTGAAAAGACATGTCCTCTTTCTTAAAAGAGTGTTCAGTGTAGTGGAGGGACACTGGTTATTGATCTGATGGAGTTATTGATGCAGTAAGCCCTTAAACTCTGTCTGGGGGTATCAGGGACCACTGGAGATGCTGTGAGAAGAGGAACTTGGAGGGGGAGTCGGAAGACTCACGGTGGGGAAGAGGCTTCAGATGTAACACCTGCACCAGAGCACGGGCCCTAGGGGAATGCGGCGTCCTTAATGGACCACAGCTAGTTTCCTATCACTGGTACATCAAGTGTTAGAGATTAAGAGTTGGGAGATAAAACTCAGTAGACAGAAGCCATATCGTGGAGGGAGGGCCTTGCACACCTTGCGAAGGAGTTTTGATTTTATCTTCTAGATGGTGGTAGGGGAGGGGGGCAGATATTAGAGAACTTGAGCAGCATGATTGGTTAGATTTGAGTGTAAACACTATGGCAGTGATGAGGTCAGGAGAGAGTCGGATCTGTGTTTCGCTTATCGTTGCGCCCCCAGGACAGTGCCTGGCCTTGGAAGGCACACAGTCGGCTGTTGAGTGCGTGGTGGGGAGGAGGACTGGTGGTGAGGTGTGGGTGGTGAAGAGGCAGTATCAGAAATAATGAGAAGAAATCGGGGGGCCTGGTCTGATCTGGGGCAGTGAGGACGCCAAATGGGGCACAGCTAAAAGAAGGGTAGGAGGTGGAGTGTGTGAGGCTGGAGGTTTAATGGGAGGAAGTGGAAAGTGGCAGATGGAATCCAGGCTGACTCCTGGTTTCTGGTTTGAGTTTGTGAGTGGCGCCTCCTGTACTGCAAGGAAAGACACCAGGCTAGGGCTGAGCGAGATTATGACACGTTAGGGTGAGTTTTCAAAATTGATGTGAAATTGAGGTGACAGTTTCAGGAAGGTGATCAGAAATACAGGCTGAAGCTAAGCAGAGGCTTAGCTCTGTAGGAAGATACATACGAGGTCTGTCCAGAAAGTATCCAGCCATGTGCTGTGAAAAACACATTTATTGAAGAAGACACAGGAAACACTGTACACAGGACAATGACGCCTCAGTCCCCTTCCAAGTAGGCACCTTTGGACCTCACACAGTTGTCCCAGTCACCATCAGCTGCCCCATCGGATTTTTCTGAATCCGATTGACAGTCTGAAATCTCTTCACTTTCAAAAGTGATTTCAGTTTCGGGGAAAGCTAGAAGTCCCAGGTCACCAAATCTGGGCTGTAGGAGGTGGCTAAGTCACATGGGTGATTTGATGTTTCACCAAAACACTGCATGAGCAGGCAGGTGGTCATGATGAAGCTGCCAGTCACCAGTTGCTCATAGCTGCGGCCCTTGGAATCATCTGAATAGTTTACGTGGAGGAAATGTTCAAGCTTGATGCAAAATTTGATGCAGATTCGTTGCTCTGTTCACTCAGTCATTTTGAATTAGACAGCCACACAGTGCACGTGCTCACTCACCAACGTTTACCACCCCCACTGACTAGTGCAGTGAAGTCGTCATTGTTCACACGTGTGCATTCCAGTGCACTCTCCTTGGCTGCCAGGTTACATCAGCGTTGTGCAAACTGTTCTTGTTGTAATAACAATGGCTGGACTTTTTCTGGACAGACCACATATATATGTGGGGGGGTGTGTCTCTCATATATATCATACATGATATACATATATGATATATATTGTATTTTTCAGACCATAAGATGTGCCTAGGTTTTAGAGGAGGAAAATAGGAAAAAATTTTTGAAGCAAAAAAATGTGGTAAAATATTTAATATAAATAACATAATATTTCACCAATGTAAATGTAAACAGAACTCAACAGCAGCATTAACAACCATTATTCCTCCCAAGTTGGGGTGCGGGTACATCTTATAGTCTGAAAATACGGGTATATCGTATATATGATGATGTTTATTACAGAAAATTTGAAAACTACAGAGGAATTTGAAGAAGTCACCCATAATTATACCACATAAAAAAGAAACAAGTTTTTGATGGAGAGTGATTTGATCAAATATTTATATTTAAGGTGGAATAGCTGGTGGCCCTCATTACCGGCCTACAATTGTAGCACTTTTTAAACTGGTCTTCCCACATCAAATCTCTTTTTCTAATGCGTCCTTTATACCAGCAGTCCGCAAACTTTTTCTGGAAAGAACCAAATAGGACATATTGCAGGCTTTGCAGGCCATGTGTAGTATCCAACCCATACTCTTTGTTTTTATATTTCATAATCCCTTTAACATGTGAAAACCGTCCTTAGTTTGCAGGCTGTGTGGAAGCAGGCCATGGGCCCAATCTGGCCCATGGACCGGATTTGTGGACACCCGCCTTACACCGCCGCCAGATCGACCCTCCCGAAACACATCTCTGGTCGTAACACTGCCCTGCCTGCTTTTCTTTTTTCGGTTGTTGTTCAGTTACAGTTGTCCCACCTTTTCCCCTGTTCTCCTCCCCTTCCCCACCCCATTGTCTGTGCCCGTGGGTCCTTTATATATGTTCCTTGACTTGACCGTTCCTTTTCTTTCCCCTGTTCTCTCCCTCCCCTCACCCCTCTGGTCACTGTCAGTTTGTCCTTTATTTCCATGTCTCTGGCTCTGTTTTGCTCATTTGTTTTGTTGATTAGGTTCCACTTATAGATGAGATCATATTTGTCATTCACCACCAGGCTTATTTCACTTATATAACGCTCTCCAGATCCATCCATGCTGTCACAAAGGGTAAGAACTCCTTCTTTCTTTCTGCTGCATAGTATTCCATTGTGTAAATGTACCAGTTTTTTATCTACTCACTTACTGATGGGCACTTAGGTTGTTTCCAGCATTTGGCTGTTGTAAATTGTGCTGCTATGAACATTGGGGTGCATAGGTTCTTCTGAATTGGAGTTTCAGGATTCTTAGGGTATAATCCCAGCAGTGGAATTGCTGGGTCAAAAGGCAGTTCCACCTTTAGTTTTCTGAGGAAATTCATACTGTTTTCCACAATGGCTGTACCAGTCTGCATTCCCACCAACAGCGCACTAGGGTTCCCTTTTCTCCACAACTTCACCAGCACTTGTTGTCTGTTGTTTTGTTTATGATGGCCATTCTGACCTGTGTGAAGTGGCATCTCATTGTGGTTTTTTTTCTTTTTAATATATTTTATTGATTATGCCATTACAGTTGTCCCATTTCCCCCCTTTATTCCCCTCCACCCTGCACACCCCTTCTCCCACCATTCCCCTCCTTAGTTTATATCTATATGTCACAAGTTCTTTAGATTTTATATTTTCCATACTATTCTTGCCCTCCCCCCTGTCTATTTTCTGCCTACCCTCTATGCTAGTTATTCTCTGTACCTTCTCCCCCCTTCTCCTCCTCCCACTCCCCTGTTGCTAACCCTCCATGTGATCTCCATTTCTATGGTTCCGCTCCTGATCTAGCTGTCCTCTTAGTTTGCTTTTGTTTTAGGTGTGGTTGTTAATAACTGTGAGTTTGCTGTCCTTTCACTGTTCCTATTTTTTATCTTCTTTTTCTCAGATAAGTCCCTTTAACATTTCATACATTAAGGGCTTGGTGATGATGAGCTCCTCGAACTTGACCTTATCTGAGAAGTGCTTTATCTGTCCTTCCATTCTAAATGAAAGCTTTGCTGGAGCCACCTATTGGCTGCTATAGAGCAATCTTGGACATAGGTCTTTGGTTTTCATGACTTGGAATACTTCTTTCCAGCCCCTTCTTGCCTGTAAGGTCTCTTTTGAGAAATCAGCTGACAGTCTGATGGGAACTCCTTTGTAGGTGACTGTCCCCTTAGCTCTTGCTGCTTCTAGGATTATCCTACATTTTAATCTTGGCTAATGTAATTATGATGTGCCTTGGTGTGTTCCTCCTTGGGTCCAACTTCTTTGGGACTCTGAGTTTCCTGGATTTCCTGGAAGTCTATTTCCTTTGCCAGATTGGGGAAGTTCTCCTTTATTATTTGTTGAAATAAGCTTTCCACTTGTTGCTATTTCTCTTCCCCTTCTGGTACCCCTATAATTCGGATGTTGGAACGTTTAGAGATGTCCTGGAGGTTCCTAAGCCTCTCCTCGTTTTTTTGAATTGTTGTTTCTTCATTTTTTTCTGTTTGGTTATTTTTTTCTTCCTTCTGGTCCACTCCCTTGATTTGAGTCCCAGTTTCCTTTCCATTACTATTGGTTTCCTGTACATTTCCCTTAATTTCAATTAGTTTAGCCTTCATATGTTCCTCTAATTTGTGACTAAAATCAACCAGTTCTGTGAGCATTCTGATCACCAGTGTTTTGAACTGTGTATCTGATAGGTTGGCTGTCTCTTGGTCGCTTAGAAGTATTGGCTCTGGGGCTTCGATCTGTTCTTCTCGAGCCATAATGTTTTGGTTTGTTTGATGCCTGTTATGAATGAGGGGTGGAGCCTTCGGTGTTCACCAGGGCAGGGCGACCCAGTTGCTGGGTTGTGACACTGTATGTGGAGGCCGGGTCAGAGAGGGGCAATGGCGCTTGTCCACACTCTCTCGGATTTTGGTCCCCTCTGCTGCTTCCTACAAGCAAACCTGGCCCCCCTGGTGCCGGCTCCCAGGTGCGTGGGCCTGTGCACCCTCCAGGACCCTGTGGGTCTTTCCAACAAACTCTCTGTGAGCCTGGGAGCTTCACCTGGCACCTTGACCCCCAAAGTTTTTTCAGTTGGTGCTTTTAGGCTTTAATTCCCGTTGCTAGGGCCCTGGTTTGTACAGTCTGCCTCACTGCTCTCTCCTTTGCCTGGTTTATCTGCCTGCAAATGTGTGACCATGGTCAGCCAGCTGCCTTGTGCCCCCACTGGATCTGCCCGTTACCACCCCACACCTGGGATCTGCCAACCGCCACCTGCGTGCCTGGGTCAGTCTGGCCACTTTTTCCTGCGCAACCCTACTTCGCCAGCCTCTGATTCCACCCCTTTTACTGGTCTGGCTGAATGGGTCGTTGTTGTCAGACTTCCATACAGTTCAATTTTCTCTGTTTTGGTTGCGTTTTTGTTACTAAAACTTTGTTGTCTTTAAACTTGGTTGTGCGAGGAGGCAGTGTTTCCACCCACGCCTTCATCTTGGCCGGTCATTGTGGTTTTAATTTGCATCTCTCTTATGGCTAGTGATGCTGAGCATCCTCTCATGTATCTATGGGCCCTCTGTGTGTCCTACCTGGAGAAGAGTCTGTTCATGTCCTTGCCCATTTTTTATTGGATTGTTTGTATTCCTGGTGTGGAGCTGTGTGAGTTCTTTGTATATTTTGGAGATCAAACCCTTGCCTCGAGTATCATTGGCAAATACGTTTTCCTATATGTTGGTTCCCTTTGCATTTTCTTTAACTATGCAGAAGCTTTTTAATTTGATGAAGTCCCATTTATTTATTCCTTCCTTTATATATGTCCCTTGCCCTAAGGGATGCATCGGTGAAAATATTGCTGCATTGTCTATCATTCGTTTTAGCCCACCAAAGAAAATTCAGACATTTTAGTCTGGCATCTAAAACCCCCCAGATTGGTCCTAACAGACCATTGAGCACATCTCAACAATACGTTCTTACAGGCCTTCATGCCCTTTGCGTTTAATGCTTTGCACTCTGCTTTCTCGACACGTGTTAAAATCCTAGCCATTTCTCAGGACCAGCACCACTGCCGTCGTTCTGATAGAGCCTTCTCCTCCCCGGAAGTGGTTTTCTCTCCTGGGGAAGGGGGCACTGTACAGGTGCCCTCCTCAGCTTGTGTTTATTGCCCTCCAGTGGACACTCGTAACTTCCTTTTTAGTTTATAAGGCAGGGTATACTATCCACAGTGAGAGACATTAATCTGTCTCTTCAATTTTTAAATATATGCATTGATTCCAGAGAGAGGGAGGAAGAGGAAGAAAGAGAAACACCAGTTGATTGTCTCATACGTGCCCCAATCAGGGACTGAGTCCGCAATCTAAGTGTGTGCCCTGACCAGGAATCCCACTGGTGACCTTTTGGTCTGTGGGATGACATTCCAACCCACTGAGCCACTGGCCGGGCAACAGAGACACTGTCTTTATTACACAGGACCCTTGGCACAATGCCAAGCCCATCATGGCTGCTCCAAAAATATTTCTTGACTGGCTTGTGATGGGAAAAATAAGCACAAGAAACTATAAGAAGAAAATATGAGAAAAATCTTGTTAAAAATAAGTTTTCAATAATAACTTCATCCTGGGGACTGAAACCCAAGGACATTGTACAGCAAGGCTCTGTCGGGTTTACAGCCTGTAGGCCTTCTTTGATGGAGGATGTAATTGGATGTTTCCATAGTGGTTTAGCTGGGGTACAGCAGATGATACTCAGTGTACAAGCTAATCTCTGCTTTGCTTAAAGATATTTTTTTTTATACTAGTCTAAAGAAAAATTGATTAACAGCTTAAAGGAAGGATCTGGTTTTGAAGGCCTGGACAGCAGTACTGCTAATAGCATGGAGCTAGAAGAACTTCGACATGAGAAGGAGCTGCAGAGGGAAGAAATACAGAAGCTGATGGGTCAGGTACATCAGCTGAGGTCGGAGTTACAGGTAAGATTCATTACCGTTCACTCCAGAGACAGCTCTTTACTCCCAGCTGTTAGCGGTTTGAGAGGTGCTGGATTCTGTATTTTGGGAAAAGGGTATTAGTGAAATAACGTGGGGAGCTTCTGCAGGAGTAACAGTCACCACATGGAAGTGAATCTGAAACGAGAGGTCTCTTGTCTGTTGACCCACTGGCAAGTAATGGGAATAATAAACATAACTAAGCAGATTCGTGCATTCAGCAAATGCTTACCAAGCGCCAGGCATCTTCCAGGCTTGGAGTTATACCAGGGAGCCAGTCAGAATCTTCCTACTTCTGGATCTCACATTCTCATGGTTAAATACAAATTAAAATTGGGCTTCTCTGTATAACTGGGATGTTTTCTGATATTAGAGTAGGCTCAGGGATGGTGTTTTATATCCTTACCTGAGGACATTTTTTTTATTGCTTTTAAAGAGAAAGGGAGAGAGAGAAGCATTGATGGGCTGCTTCCCATATGCTCCCAGACTGGGGACTGCATGTGCCCAGACCAGGCATCAAACCCACAACCGTTTGGTTATAGGAAGACCCTTCAACTAACTGAGCCACACAGACCAGGGCAGAGATGATCTTTTTTTCTTTTTAAGATTTTATTTATTTTTAGAGAGGTAAAGGGAGAGAGAAAGAAAGGGAGAGAAACATTGACATGCCAGAGATGCATCCATCAGTTGCTTCCCACATGACCCTAAGTGGGGACCTGGCCTGCAACCCAGGCACGTGCCCTGACTAGGAATGGAGCCAGTGACCATTGGGTTGCAGGCCAGCACTGAGTCCACTGAGCCACTCCAGCCAGGCCGAGATGGTTTTTTAATTATAGTTTCATGGATAATCTTATAGTTTATTTGTAATTACTATATTTAACCTAAGAGTAGATTGAACCATTAATTTAGATTAAACATAGTCTTTGACAGAAGATCAAGTAAAGTGCAGGGTAACAACCCTCTTTAAAAATTCACAAAAACATTCATCCATGCACTCAGAGTTTTTGATTTGTAAGGTGTGCGTAAGCTACAGATCAGTGTGTAGAAGTTGTGAGAACAGGCTTTTTTCTTATTGGTCAAGTAGAAGAGCTGGCAAAGATTGTTGTCCTTGTAGTCTTTAAAGTAGGATATTTTTTTCTGTAAATAATTTTGAGTTCCAAAGAATTTAGTCCCATGAACTTAGAAATTGAGTAGATGCTAATGTTACTCATACCCTGTCTTATTCAAACATGTCTGTTGGGTGAAATTATGAAAAATGGTTTGTTTATTTAATATCTCATCCTTACTCCAGCCCCATTGATGACATTGACCTATTTTTTTACCCTCAAGTTTATAAAGTATATAATAAAGATTACAGGATTAGGTCTAGCAAAATGTGGGAATTGTTAATGATTACAGTAGCCACCATTTACTGAGCACTTACATGCCAGGCACTGCACCAAGCTCTCAGTATTTACCCTTTCATTTACTCCTTATCACAGCCCTGTAAGGGAGCTGACGTAGCCTCAGCTTACAGTTTGAAGAAGTGGAAGTACGGAGAAGGAAAGGAACTTCCATGACTAGTAAAGTGGCAGTCGGGATGCAGTCCCTAGTCTGTCTGACTCCAGAACGTGGGTTCCGAACCACTTCATGTACTTCCTGCCTCCCCAGAATTCATCTTAGTCAAATTGGTGGCAAAGACTAACTGCCTTCTGCTAACCCTGAGTACTTCCTGCTGTTCTCCGCTGACTCCCTGTAGTTGTTTGATAATCTGGGAGTATCATTAATCTATCAGGTCTTTTAGACAATATGTGAATGGAGATGAGTGTAAAGCAGAATGTACCAAAAGATAAAAAGCAAAATAGGATGCTGATTTCAAACTCATACAGTACTATATGAATGGACTTATCCTTAAATTGAAACCTAGAAAATGTAGAAACCTAGCTTTTGTTGGTGTGCTCAGTGTAGATTGAGTGCTAGCCTGTGAACCAAAAGGTCACAGGTTCAATTCCCAGTCGGGGCACATGCCTGGGTTGTGGGCCAGGTCCCCAGTTGGGGTGGGCAAGAGGCAACCACACATTGATGTTTCTCTCCCTCTTCCTCCCTACTCCTCTCTCTCAAAACAAATAAATAAACAATCTTTTTTTTAAGGTAATACAGAAACCCAGGGCTATGTTTTCACAGGAAATCCAGAGGGTGGTGTTTAAGTTTGAGAAACAGAGTAGTGACACCTGCTGAAGAAGTTTGAGCAAGATACATGGGCCCAGATACAAAAATATAATAGCAATAAAGCTCAAAAAGTCTAATAATATGCTAATCTCAGGTGATATGAGAGAAAGTTATGTTTTTACTGTCTGTTGGTTACTTGTGCACACAAACACAAAAGCTAATCACAACCTGCAGTGGCAGGGGACTAGTGACATCCTTTTGATGTCATATTTCAGGTCTTTTTGAAATGGTTAGCTTTCGAATACGGATCTTGATCTCCCAGTGGCTTACTGTCTACTTGTACTTCGTCAACCAAATGGTTTAAGTGCCATGGCAGCTACAGTGCCCTGTTCATCGCTGTCACCTCTGCCGTGTTGTATAATGAGGTGTCGGTTCACATACTCCTTTGAGGCTGAGACGGTGTCTCATTCCCCTCTGTCCCTCCAGGGCCCGCTGACCCCAGTTCGCAGTGTGCGGTGATTGCTCAGTGCGGGTGGCTGAATAGTTATGGTTGCTTTCACATGGAAGTTTCGTCTTTTCAGGATATGGAGGCTCAGCAAGTTAGTGAAGCAGAGTCAGCAAGAGAGCAGTTGCAAGATCTGCAAGACCAGATAGCTGGACATAAGGCATCCAAACAAGAATTAGAGGCAGAACTGGACCGACAGAAGCAGGTGAGGATCCTAGATCGATGGTTACCAGAGAAGGCTCTGTCTGCTGGGTCACGTGGGGACGCTCCCAGGGGAAGCAGCTCGCTGGCGTTCTTACGGGCGGGCCCAGGGGTTAAGGTGGACAGGATGCAGGTTCCGCCGGCCTTGTTACTGTGCCACGGTCCTCGTTTGTTTTAACAGCTGCAAAATAGAGGCACCAAATTGTTACGGCATTTGCCTAATTTCATAGAATTGATCACAGAATAGAACGGAGATGTCTGTCTCTGGGTTTTTTCTACCAGTCTCTTTGTATTTTATCTCCTTGTCAGAGTATATGTGTATGGAAAACTTAAAAACATCAGTTGATTTTCAAGTTTTTGTACATTTGTACTTTCTGGGAACAACAGTAAATACTAGTTAACAGAAATAAAAATACATCAGAGCCATATTAGACTACTTTTTCTTTTTGAGAAAAAAGTGCTTGTACAGATTATGTTTACAAATCATGGTTAAGATTATACTTCATTGTTCAATTAGCAGTTGTCTGCTCCCCAAGCTGAATTCTTTAACTTTAATATACTTATGTAATAGTTGCAGTATCAACACAATTAAACGTGTTTAAGCTGCATTTTCAGAATAAGATTCTATATCTAACATTAATAGCATCTATAATTTGCCAAGTAACACATTGTTATACAGGCACTTAATTTATGTTATCTTATTTCATTCACACAATAAAATCACTATTCTGTTTATTTTGCTGAAGAGAAAATGATTTCAACTTTGTGTATTTTTGTCATTTAAGGATTTTGTTTCATTAGGATTATTTCTGGAACCGTTTTGATTCTTAGAGAAATACTCGTTCACACTTACACCTGCTTCCTGCATATTAAGAGAAAAACTCACTGAGTAGCAACCTGCAGGGTACATCATGGGCTCTCTTAATTTAATTGTAAGGTTAGCTGTCCTTTCAGAAATTGCATTTTAATTTATTCAAGAAGCTATTATATATTAAAAGGGAAAAAATTGATGTTCTTGATGGTTAGATAATTTTTATCTTATTATGGTAAATGGTTTTAATCACATTCACTTCCAGTGCCTTTTTTAAAATGAGGGGGAGTTAAGTAGAGGCAAGTGGAGCAAATGTAGCTACAGGCTATTTACTTAGAAGTCAGATGTTCTAGATGGAAAGTACTTAATCGTAGGATTAACTGTCCTGTGGTGCTCTTTATCAATTTAGGTAATTTCAGCCTTAAATTTTTTGCTAGCCTAGAGCTTCAGAATCAGGCACACCCTCTGTAAATTGTTATTCTCCTACCCTAATTACCTTCCTCATTTTCTCTTTTTCAGTTATGTCAGTTCTGACAGTTTATGAAATACACAGATTGTACTAATGTCTAAAGTTAGGCTCTAGCAGTTTAATTCCATGTTACATTTATGTTTTCATACAGCTACCTTACTGGTCAGCACAATTAAGCATAATGCTTTTATAATTTGATATTTAATTGACATACAATAGCCTGTTTCAGGTGTACGTTATAGTGATTTGATATTTATATACATTACGAAATTATCCTCGTGGTAAGTCCATTTACCATCTGTCACCATGCAAAGGTATTAACGACGATATTGACTATATTCCCTATGCTCCATAATGCTTTTGAAGGTACTTAGCTAATTAATTACTTTGTTTCCTGGAATGTGCTTTGTTCTTAAGCTCTGGCTTGACTCTGAATGATCATGTCCATTGTACAGACTAGCAGTGCTCTAGTGCAGTGGTTAGTGAGTCCGGAGGTATTTCCTTGCCTTTCTCTCTCACTTGCTTTTATTGCTGACCATGCAAAAGAGGTACAAGATATTGCCTGTTACAAATAAGCACATGAAAAGCTGCTCAACGTCATTAATCATTAGGGAAATGCAAGTTGGAACCTCTGAGATAGCACTACACGCCCAGCTAGATTAGCTACATTTGAAGAGACTGACAGCGCTGTATGTCGGGAAGGATGTGGAAGAAGGGGAACGCTGTCCTGTTGCTGTAGGAATGCGAAGTGGTGCAGGCATTTTGAAAACAGTTCAGAAAACAATTTGCAGGTTTTCTTCCTTTAAGTTAGGCTTACACTTCTCATATGATCCAGCAGTGGTTCTAGAACAATGAAAACACACGACACGTAAAGACTTGTGCTTAGGCTTCCACATACCCAGTCACGCATCATGCTGAGCATGAACTTTCCATCAGACCCTCCGAGTCTGCTCGTTCACTCCTTCAGTGTACACTCAACACGTGTGGGCCGCGTGTCTGCTGGGAGTCAGGCACTGTTCAGGTGCTGGGGGTGGACTGGGGAGCGCTGTTTTAACTTCTGCTGTTTTAACTTTGTGCCTTGCTTTGTAGGAATTCCATTACATAGAAGAAGATATGTATCGAACAAAGAACACACTGCAAAGCAGAATTAAAGATCGAGAAGAAGAAATTCAAAAACTTAGGAATCAGGTATGCATCAGCTTTTACCGCTTGGGCAGAGACACCGTATAAAGCTGCTTTTTTCCCTAGAGAACACAGTGAGACCTTCTTTTTCCCTGTTTTCACCTGAGTTTTCTTGTTGCAGTAATAAGCTGCTATTTTCAGCCTGACACAGAATTTTCATCTGATGCCATCGGAGCCTGCATTTGTCGTTTCTATGGCTCGCTTCTCACGGCTCCGGGTGGCCAGAGTCACTCGAGGAGGCCAACACCTTGTGCCTTCTGGCTTCATTGGGGTTGTGCTGATGCCATTTTCATAAATGTGGTTTCTCTTTCCTAAGGAAAGTCCAATGAGAAATCTTCCTATTAACAATCGGTGGGTCTTTCATAAAGTCAGCAAGACCTCTTTTTAACTCTGGAAATGGAAAACATGCAGAAAAAAGCACAGGCCTAGGTTGACCAGTCTTTATCATTAACGGACAGAATCACGAGTTCGCGTGCGCTCTAGTTGTAGGTTGCCCCTTCTTACCTTCTCTTCAGATGATTGGCTTAATAAATAATGCACTCACTGATGATTTAAATAATGTGCCTAAAGATTGATTAGTTCTTCATTTTTTTAGTAAGCTAATGACTTAGTTTGGGCATGAAAAGTCTAATTTTGTTTTTTTAAGTTCTCAGACTTCATAGTAGTCCATAACTTAAGGTGTTTTACTCTGTTGTAATTTCAGAGCGAGGGACCGACTTGAGTCTTCCCTTCTCCTTTGCTCACATTTGGGAAATGCTGGCAGATGGTCAGATGACTTGCTAGCAGAAAGTCAAAGAAAAGAAAGGAGCGTGCCACCAGTTAGTTTAACCCCTAGATAAATATTCCAGTATTGATTGAATATTTATTAGGTGCCTACTCTGTGTAAGGAATTATGCCATTTTTGTTAACCAGAGCCTTGGCCGGTAGCTCAGGTGGTTGGAGCACAGTCCCCAAACACCAGGTTTGCAGGTTTGATCCCTGGTCTGGGCACATATACGAAGCAGCCAATGAATGCATTAATTAAATGGAACAACAAATAGATGATTCTTTCTTTCTCCCTCCCATGGCCTGTCTTCCTCTCTCTCTATATATAAAATCAAGCAATCAATAAATTTTAAAAATTTAAAAGATTTTATTTATTTTTTACATAGAAGGGAAGGGAGGGAGAACGCGAGGGAGAGAAACATTAATGTGTGAGAGAAAAAGAGAAATGACCAATTGCCTCTTGCACACCTCCAACTGGGGACTGGGCCTGCAACCCAGGCATATGCCTTGACTGGGAATCGAACCAGCGATCTTTTACTTTGCAGGATGAAACTCAACCAACTGAGCCACGCTGGTCAGGGTTAGAAGGAAAATATCTTGGTTAAAAAAAAAATTACACTGCCAGTTTTTTATTCTTTAAATACTATTGTATGGGACTAGATAAAAACATCCCTGGCTGGTGTGGCTCAGGCAATTGAGTGCTGGCCTTTGAATTACAAGGTCACAGGTTTGATTTCCAGTCCCGTCACATGCCAGGGTTGTAGACCAGGTCCTCAGCTGGGGGCGTGTAAGAGGCAAAACCGATCGATGTATCTCTCACACATCAATGTTTCTCTCCCCCTCTTTCTCCCTCCCTTTCCTTCTCTCTAAAAGTGAATATAAATAAAATCTTTTTAAAAAGTGGAAAAAGATGAACCTTGATCTTTATTCCCTATTTAGACTTGTAAAATTAACAAAAACTAATTTGGGAAACTAATTTGGGCTGGGGCTTGGCCTAAGTTCTAAAGCTTCTAGAAGAAAATATAGGAAGCTCCTCTGGCTGGTGTGGCTCAGTGGATTGAGTGCCGGCCTGTCAACCAAACCGTCACCAGTTTGATTCCCAGTCAGGGCACACGCCTGGGTTGTGGGCCAGGTCCCCAGTAGGGGGTGCATGAGAGGCAACCACACATTGATGTTTCTCTCCCTCTCTTCCTCCCTTTCCCTCTGTCTAAAAATAAATAAAATCCTTTTAAAAACAAATAGGAATCTTTCGCACTTTGAGGAAGACAGATTTTTTTAAGATGACATAAAAATATCATAGGAAAAAAAAGTCAAAATTGGACTTCGTGATAATTAAAATTTCTGCTCATCAAAAGACCCCATTAGGGAAATGAAAAGAGGTTGGACACAGTCTGGGGGCCGATATTTATAATACGTATGTCTGAGAAGGGATTCATAACCAGGAAGCAACTCTTACTACCATAATATATACAACTAATTTTTTTTTAGTTTATGGATTTGAGAGAGAGAAAAATTTGTAGTTCTGCTTATTTATGCATTCATTGGTTGATTTTTGTATGTGCCCTGACCGGGGATCAAATCCACAGACTTGGCGTGTGGGTGTGATGCTCTACCAAACTGAGCTGCCCAGTCAGGGCCTCACAACGAATTTTTTTTTTAATTGGCAAAATATCTTGGATAGACACTTGACAAAAGAATATTGAGCAGCCAAATAAGCACCTAATGAATAGGTGCTTAGAACCATCAGTCATCAGGGAAGTACAGAGTAAATCCTCCGTGAGAAACACCACTGCACATCCTCCATAATGGCCAAAGTCAAGGTCGGCAGTGCGCATTGTGGTGCGGTTAGAACCCTCCTTTTTGGAACACTGTTGCTGATTAGGTGAACACACATCTGACTTCTGATTCCATATATTCGCTCGGTACAAATGAAGCCTTATGTCCACAGGAAGACTTGCACAAAGGATGATTGTAATGGGTTTGTTCACAAACAGCCAAACCCGGAGATGACTAAAATGCCTGTCAGCAAGTAGTTGGGTAAACAGATTGCAGGCTACTCAGCAATAAAAAGAAACCAACTCCCGATACAACTATTTGGATAAGTCTTTTTTTTTAAAAAAAGCTACACAAAGTGTTCCTGTTCAGGTTTGCATTTATAAGAAATTCCAGAATAAGTAAAACAAAATTCTGGCGATAGAAATTAGAGCGGTGGTTGTCTGGGAGTGATGGGAATACTTTGTATTTTCATCTGGGTGTTGGTTACACAGTTACACATTTGTCCAAACTCACCGTGTGCTTAAGATCTGGGTATTCCACTTGTATGTAAATTTTACCTCAACCAACAAAATACTGAATTATTGCCCTGGATGGTGTGGCTCAGTTGGTCGGTGCATCGCCCTGTAACTAAAAGGTTGCTGGTTCGATTCCTGGTCAGGGCGCATGCCTGAGTTGCAGGGTTGCTCCCCAGACCAAGCACATATGGGAGGCAACTAATTGATGCTTCTGTCTAGCATCAGTACTTCCCTCCCTCCCTTCCTCTTTCTCTGAAAGCATTGAAAAAATGTCCTCGGGGGGAGGATAAAAAAAAGTGCTGAAGTATTGAGCTAGCCCATTAGGGGTTAACAGTATAATCTTAAAATTGAGCGTTCCTGTGTAATAGTAAGTACATCTTACTCAGGATCATTCCAGTCAGTAATATGTTGTGGCGCCAGCCTTGCATGTAATTTGTGGGCACACTGGAAGGAATTCAGAAGGAAGGAAGCTGAGTTAACTGCCTACTATATGGCAGATAGTATACTGAATGTATATAACTTCATTTAGTCATCACCTCCTTTGAGCAAGGAAACTGAAGCTCCGATTTGTAGTTTGCCCCACACTGTGGCTGGGACGTGGCAGAGCTGGGGGTTTAAACGTAGATGGATCTAGTAGCCTTTTCAAAACCGCGTCCTTGCAGGGAATGATACTTGCCCTCACAGAGCTTACAGTTCCATTGAGTAGGCAAAATCGACTCCTTTAAATGATGGTCTCAGAGTGACTGATAGATAACAAGACAATTAGTGGGACTCTTAAGAGAGGCCAAGGTCAGCCTGGACTAGAGTAGTTGGAAGGGGCTTCAGGGAAGAGGCTTCAATGGCAGGTAGAGCCTAGGTAAGAGGAGGGGACTGAATTTTCCAAATGGGGAAGAAGGTACGGACAGCAGAGCGGAAGCTGAATGGGGGAAATGGTGGCAGATTGGAACAAACAGAAGATGGAATGAAGGAGGTCAGAACCAACTGCCAGCCAGAACCTGCCAGGAGAATTCTCACTTAATACTGCGTCCCTAAGTACCCGGTGTAGCAGACACTGTTGCTCATGAGGAAACCGATTCGCAGAGGTGCAGCCATTTGTCCAAAGTCGGAGAGCTAGGAAATTGCAGATCAGGGATGAGGCCTCGGGGGGAGGGAGGGAGTGGTCTTTGCACACTGTTGGGTTACCCAGGTGGGAGAGTCTGGGCCGAGTCCCACGGATCAGTGCCTTCAGGTACTGGATCCACAGTGTTAGAGTCAGAAGTAAGGTTTATATCGCGTCTCAGTGCTCATGCACTTTTACAACGTACAGAACTAAAACAGAAGTCTCACAAAATAATACCCTGGCACTCTGATACATCCCATTCTATTTTTATTATTTTTGAGGATTTTATTTCTTTTTAGAGAGAGGGGAAGAGAGGGAGAAATAGGAATACATCAATGTGCGGTTGCCTCTCACACACCCCTTTAATGAGGACCTGGACCGCAACCCAGGCATGTGCCCTGACTGGGAACTGACTGAGCCACACCAGCCAGGGTCCATTCTAGTCTTTCTTTCTTTCTTTTTTTCTTTCTTTTTTTTTTTTTTTTAGATTTTATCTATTTAATTTTAGGGAGAGGGGAAGAGAGGGAGAGAAATAACAGTATGTGTTTGCCTCTCACACGCCCTCTACTGGGGACCTGGCCTGCAACCCAGGCACATGCTCTAGACTGGGAATCGAACCAGCGAGCCTTTGGTCCACAGGCCCACACTCAATCCACTGAGCTACACCAGCCAGGGCTCTATTCTATTTAAATTGCAGATTGTGAATCACCAGTTTGATACTGCGACTCACTAATTTAGTTTGGAAATCACTTCCGTAGACAACTAAAGAATCATTCTAGAGTTCTGAGAAATCAGTGGGTACCGGTTTACCTGTGGAGATACAGTCATGTGCTTTCTGTGTTGTGTGACTTTTGCTTCCTGTAATCATTTCACGAACGTGTTGCCTTTCAGCTCACCAATAAAACCTTGAGCAGCAGCAGTCAGTCTGAGTTAGAAGGCCGACTCCACCAGCTGACGGAGACCCTCATCCAGAAGCAGACCATGCTGGAGAGTCTCAGCACGGAGAAGAGCGCCCTGGTCTTCCAGCTGGAGCGGCTCGAGCAGCAGATGAAATCCGCCCCTGGAAGCGGCGGTGAAGGGCCTTCCATTAATATGTCGGGGATTGACACTGGTGAAGGTAAAAAAAGAACCTCAAATGGACATTTTGTTGCCTTAATTTCCTTAAGTATATTTTATTGATTATGCCATTATAGTTGTCCTGATTTTACTCCCTCAGGCACTCCCCACACCATTGTTCACGTCCGTGGGTCATGCATATAAGTTCTTTGGCTGCTCCATTTCCTACCTGTACTGTACACCCCCACGGCTGTTCTGTAACTGCCTGTTTGTACTTCTTAATCCCCTCACCTCCCATTCTCCCCCTCTGCCCTCCCATGTGGCAAACATCTGGTAACTAACTGCTTTTCTCTTGCTGCTTTTAAGATTCTCTCTTTATATTTAACCTTTGGCATTTTAATTATCACGTGTCTTCGTGTGAGCCTCTTTGCATCCGTCTTGTTTGGGACTCTCTGTGCTTCCTGGACTTGCATGTCTATTCCCTTCATCAAATTAAGGAAGTTTTCTTTCACTATTTTTTCAGGTGGATTTCCAATTTCTTGCTCTTTGTCTTCTCCTTCTGGCACCCCTATGATGAATGTTGGACCTCTTGACGTTGTCCTAGAGGCTGCTCACATTATCCTCATTTTTAAAAAATTCTTCACGTTGTTCTGTGTGGTGGTTTTTTGCTTTCTTGTGTTTCAAATCATTGATTTGATTCTCAGCTTTGTTTCCCTGTAAATTGTTCTTTTATTTCAGTTAGTATATCCTTTGTTTCTGACTGAGTCTTTTTTATGTTGCAAAGGTCCTTACTAAGTTCCTTGAGCATCCTTATAATCAGTGTTGTGAACTCTGCATCTGATGGATTGCTTATCTCCATTTGGTTTCGCTCTTTCTGGAGTTTTGATCTGTTCTTTCTTTAGGGCCACATTTCTCTGTCTCCTCATTTTGTCAGCCTTCCTGATTTGTTTCCGTGTATTAGGTAAAGTTGATTTGACTCTGTCTTGGCAGCATGGCCTGATGTAGTAGGTGTCCTGTAGGGGCAGTGGCACAGCCTCCCCTATCGCCCAAGCTGGGTACTCGAGGTGCACCCTTCATGAGCGCTGAGAACACCCTTCTCTTGTAGTTGAGCCTTGGTTGCTGTTGGCAGGTCAGTGGGAGGGATTTACCCAGGCCAGTCAGCTGCAAGGACTGGCTATGGCCACTGGCTACCAACCTCTGCCCTCCATGGAGGATCAGCTGTGCAGGGGCAGGGTGGTGGTGCTCTGACATGGTCTATAGCCGTCCACTGGATTTGAGGGCCCTGGAGTTTCCCAGGTGATGCAGTCCAAGGTCAGACCCCACCTGTGTTTTGCCCAGGGCCACCCTGCCTGAACTATAAAGCAATCTGAGATGGCTGCTCCTGTGCTGGGCTTGGAGATTCCCAGGTGAAGCCAAGCTGTAAATCTAATCTGGCTGCCTCTAGGGCTTACTGAATCCAGCTGTTGCTTCTTCGATATGCTTTAGGAGCCAAGATCAGCCAGTCTTGGAAAAGCAGTTTGTATAGACCTCAAAGTTGGGTGGGGCAGAGTCTCTGGGGATCTCCAAAGCAGGTCAGCATGAGCCGGTCGTTGGGGTCTCAGATATGGCACCAGTTTACCAGCCCTGTGGAGTGGAGTGTTTAGCTGAAGGACAATGGCCTCTGCTCGCCTTGTTGCCAGACACTTCAGTCTCTGGCATCCCCCCGTGTACCACTGGTGCCTTTCAAGCTGCTACCCCAGAGCTGGAGCTCAAAGGGAGTGAGAGGGGAGTCTGCATGTGGGTTCTTTAAGGGGAACTGCTCCAGCAGTTTCTTCTACTGACTCAATTCCTACTGGTTTTTGCAGCCAGAATTTGTGGGGACTTGTCTTCCTGGTACTGGAACCTGGGCTGGGATGGGCCTGATGTGAGTCTAGGACTCCTTGTTCCCAAGATATTTCTCCTGAATTTAATCCACATGGATGTTGGACCAGCCCGTTCTGCATCTGCCTCCCTCCTACCAGTCTGGACTGATGTGGTTAATTCCGTCGTTGTCAGACTTCCATTCAGCTTAATTTCTGATGGTTCTGAGTGATGGTGGCTCTGAATTTTAGTTGTGATTTTCATGTGGTTGTGCAAAGAGGCGAGCTGTGTCTGCCTATGCCACCATCTTTGTCTTAATTTCTTATCTTGCTAATTCAACATGATGTTGAGAAGTGAAAGAAAGACCATTTTTATTGGAAAGAAGTTTCATCCAAAGAAGCACCCACTGTCCTCCAGATTCGAGGACTGGGCCGTGTGCTCGCTGGTACAGTCGGTCATGAACTGGGCTGTGGAACACTGCTGCCTGTCACTGGTGCAGGACTGGGAGCAGTGTGGCCCGGGGACCGACAGTGTCGTCACTATAGGGGGACACGCAGCCGGGGGGGGGGGCTGACAAGGCAGGTGGTTCGGGAGAGGGGCCTTTCAGCAAGATTGGCTTGAAGTTCCATCGACCATCGTCCATCATTATGAACGTTAGAACTAATACAGTCACATAAGTATATCCATGCTCTATCATTTTAATAGTGGAATCTGCATTTCCAAGATACATATTCAAAATGGTTAAAAATTTTAACATAAGCTTCAACAGATTTAATCCTAGAAAATTCTTTGAGTTTTTCTTACATATGTTTATAGTCTGTTTTATTGATTTTAACTCTTCATATAAATACATTTCCACATTTTATACAATAATTTATATATTGCTTCATAGGACTCTATTGTGGAAATTCTATAATTTGTGTAATGAATTCCATGTAGTTGGGAATTTAGATTGTTGCCAGTTTTGTCAGTAATATAAGCAGTTCTGAGGAAAATATTTTCTGTACATCTTTTACTTTTTTAGTATAAATGATTAGCTATGGAATTGTTGGGTCAGGAGGTGTACACCTGAACACTTGGTTTTTGTTGCCCAAATCAGCGAATAATTAAGTGCCTAGTTAGTGCGAAGTCCTGTTTTAGGCGTTAAAGATAACAGTGGTCAACAACAGAGACCAGAGTCTGCGGCCTGCGGCTCTGACCCCTGCCGTCACCCCGGGAGGAGCGCAGGTGGTGTGTGTGCAGAGGAGGGAGGCGCCGGGTGCCAAGGGTGGAGACGGGGCTGCAATTTCGGGTGTCAGGAAGACCTCGTTGTGAAGACAGCACTTTACTAAGTCCCGTGGGAGGTAAGATGGTGGGCAGTGAGGACAGCTACAGGAAGTGTTCCAGGTAGAGAAAAGATCAGGTGCAAAGGCCCTGGGGCGGGAGGGTTGCTGGCCTGCTGCAGGAGTGGCGGGCAGGCCAGGCAGCTGGAGTAGACTGAGTGTGAGGGGCGGTGGGGGGCGGTTGGGGGCAGCGAGCTGAGGGACTTGGCGGAGGCTGTGAGGCCTGTGCACGGACTTTTCTCCTGAAGAAAGGGGGAAGCCAGCGGGGGCTCTGGAGACAGTGGCTGATGTGACCCGCATTTTAACAAGATACCTCTGGCTGCTATGTCGGAAGTAGTCCACAGAGAGCTACGCGTGGCAGCAGGGGACCAGGGAGGAGCCGTTGAATTCATGCATGTGAGAGAGGGCGGTGGTTCCGACCCGAGCGGGAACCGCAGGGGTTTATTTTAAAGGCAAGCTGACCCCTTTGCTGGCAGAAGGAGTTTGACAGAGAGAAAGGAGTCGAGGTCTTTGGCCTGAGCAGAAGGAAGGATCGAGAGTTCCGAGATGGGCAGAGTTGCGGGGGAGTGTGTTGGCGGCAGGGGCAGGGAATTGGTCCATGGCCCTGGCGCGCTGAGTCGGAGATGCCGTTAGACACCGTAGGGAGGTGGGACGCAGTTGGACGGGGCCGGAGGTGCCCTGGAGCCACCGGCCTTGTAGAAAGGGTGTCGGCCACCCTCTTACTGGTGCAGGAGTGAAGTGTCTGTTACTACTGACTGTTGGCGACCTTGGGTATTCATAAACTTTAATTTTTGCTAACTTCATAGAGAAATAATTTTCCTAGTTTTTAATTTTGGGGATATGGAAGTTTAAACCTTTTATAACCAAATTTATCTGTTACTTTCCGATTTTATCTTTGGCTGTAATATTTAGAAAGTTGGCCCTGAGAATTTCTCTCACCTGTAATACGCATATTCATCTGTAGTTTTGTTAGAAAGTTCATTTCGGTGTCTGTACATCAGTTCATTATTTTCTCGTTTGCCAGGCACTCGTCTGCGAAACGTCCCCGTTCTTTTTAACGATGCAGAGACCAACCTGGCCGGGGTGTACGGGAGAGTCCGCAAGGCTGCTAGTTCCATCGACCAGTTCAGGTGAGCCCTGCCAGTGGCGACCAGCGACGGACCCTCGGCTGCTTTAGTAACTTTTCCCAGTGGTTTCTGTCATTGTGAGTCCCATCAGATGGAGCTGATGTTTAAAGTGACATCTGCCTTTTTCCTTTCATGATATTTCAATGTCATGAAATATTTTATTGAATGATTAACGCTGATCATTTCTCTTTCTTCTGTAATAAACCATTTAGAAACTCATTACATTTCATTGAGAAAGTATCATGTACATGCATCCATTTGAATGTTTTATCTCATTACGTTGTTACGTAGAATCAAAGATGTTACTAATGAATAGTACTCATTGTAATTTCTTTATATTACATAAATGATACATAATTTGTCACATATATATGTAAATAAACTTTTTATACTAGCAGACATCCGTCTTATATAGAAAATGTTTTAAAGTTCGATCAGGAGCAAAGAGCAGACCCCAGAGAGCCCTGAGCAGCCCCACCATTGCCGCCAGCCGCGTCACCAGCACAGCCGGCCTCGGTCACCGTCCCCGCGGTTGTGAGCAGTGAGGCCAGGACCCAGCAGCCGCCCTCCTCGGCGCTGCTGACATCAAGCCAGGCACCACCGGCAGTGGCGCAGGGGGTGGCGGCCTCATATCGGTGGCACCTGCCTGCGGGGACAAGAAGGTCATCGCAAGGAAGGTTTGGGGAGGAGTAAAGTGATTCGGTGTAAGAGACAGAAGTCTCATCAACAGGGATGACACCAAGGAAGACGTATTTGTCCACCAGGTTGCCATAAAGAAGAACAGCTCCGGGAAGTACCCCCACGGTGTAGGGGATGGAGGGACTGGAGTCCGACGTGGTTGAAGGAGAAGGGTGCGGGAACAGCCAACGCCACGGGCCCTGGTGGGATTGCCGTGCAAGGCTGTAAAGACGCGGCAGACCGTAAGCATTATACCGTAAGCACTGTGGACGCTCTCCACGTCGCAGGCATCCTCCACGCAATTAGCAGCAGAATTACCAGGACAGTGAGGCTGGGGAAAAGACTGAGGGATGGAGAGTGCTCCTGAAGGCCCGGCCCAGCTGCACGGCCCTCCCTCCCTTCCTACGTGCGGAGGCCCCAGGGCGTCTACCACGGAGTTCCCATGCAGGGAGACCGGATGGAGGGTGTGACGACCGGGGTGCGGGAGAGCAGGGCAGACCAGTGAGACAGACTGTGTATCGGGGCCACACACTGCGGTTCCGCAGGGGCCCTCCTGGACGAAGACGGCATAGAGAGGACAGCAGCGGAGAAGATGAGGAAGCTTGAGATGAGACCCAAGGTCAGCAGCCACCTCAACGTTGGTACCACCGCAACTTCGGTTGCCATCACAGACGCCCAGAAAACCTTAAACCACAAGGTGGCAGAGAGACAAAAGCAGCTGATCCACCAGCTGGGGGTTCATCTGCTCCCGAGGCTGGGCAGGGCGGGGCTGAGTGGTGCCCGCTTGGAATCTACCGTCACCCGGTCTAGTTGTCCAACAAGGAGAAACGAACGTGAAGTTCCAGCAATGAGAAGTGACCAGGAGCCTGGGGCTGCAGACCTTCAACGCTCGCTCTTCGCCCACAGACCGATGACCTGACCTGTGTGCGCGAGCTGTGCGGCGTGGGGTTTTCATTGCTCTCACCCAGAGACCTCTCTGTTTGGTAGTGACCAGCATGTGGGGTTCTTGTTTTCTTTTGTTTTTTAAAAAGAAGCATGGTTTTGCTTAATGCATCCTTAAAGGTTTTTAAATTGTTTCATGTCTGGTCAAGTTGAGATGTTTAAGAACCTCATTTTTAAATTTGTAATAAAAGTTTACAACTCGATTTTTTTTTAAGTCAACAAACAGCAAGCAGCTGTCAATAAAAGTATTAAGTAGGGGAGGGAGGGAGGGAGGAACTGTTTCCAGTCTCTCGACCGCATCGCCATGGCTGCTCTTGGCAGCGTCACACCCCTCAGCCAAGCGGCCGGGCGTGGAGACGGCCCAGGGCCCGGGAGCCTGATGGCTGTCGCGCTGGGTGCTGCAGCTTTCGCACATGCAGGTCGCTGTGCGTTTCGGACCTGGAAACCTCTGCCCGACCGGGGCGGCCGACCTTCTGGCGTCTCTGCCCCCCTGAAAGAAGAGTTGTCCCGGGCCACACATTCAATACACAGACACTAATGAAAACTGATGGGGAAAAAAGACGTATTTGTCCACCAGGTTGCTTTTCAGTAACTTTACGATTTTGTGTTGGGCCGAATTCATAGCCGTCCTGGGCTGCATGAGGCCCGTGGGCTGCGCGTTGGACACCCCTGCCTAGACCAAGTAATCACAGAAGATTTCAGCCCCTAGCCTCTCATCCTACTGGGAAGGAGGATTTGAACAACAAACGAGTGGGGAAGAAGCCGGTCTTATCTTGGGTGGAAGCCGTCTGCTGGCAAGGCCACAATTGGAACAGCTCACAGGAGATTCAGGATTTTGAACCACCCAGTGAAAGTCGGGTCTCCGTACTTAGCAACCAAAATAAATGAAGCAAAAGACTTGCTAGAAGAAAGCACCAAACACTGATTGGTGCTCAAGGACTGCTCGGAAGGAAAAAGGAGGGGACTTAAAAAACAAAGTCCTGCCGACGCATTTACCCCAAACCACCACCGTCGTGATTTTTACACACATGCTAATGAGTATAGATAGTGTTTACTCCGCTGTGAAGTGGTGTCGAAATAGTAGATTAGGAAGCTGTCTTTAGTATCTTTTAAAAGAAAAGATGTTTTAAGTTTATTTATAGCCTTGATGAAGTTCATGTCTAAACATCCTACTAAACTCTTCTGTCTTTTAAGTGTGTATGATTAAACACAGTTTCGGTGAAACGTTGCATGAAAGAGCAACCTCTTCTTACCCTTTCTGCGTCAGATCAGAGCTGTGGGGTTAGAGACGAGGAGGAGGGTTTACTGCGCAAGGTGCCCGGAGCCATGGACACAGGACGCCATAGTTATCACCCCCAAATTAATATGCACGCCTGTCTTAACTATTTGTTCAACTTCCATAATAATTGTTAGAGAACCTGTATGTGAGGCATTGTGCTAGTGGCAACAGAAGCAGCAGAAAGATAGAGAAAAAAGGTGCATTTGCTTGTCCTGTGTCCATCTCGCCAGGGGAAAAGTGTTGAAGAGCCATGAGCCGCAAGGTCCTCATGTCGTACATCGCTCCTCACACTTCACAAGTGTTTACTCGAGTTTCTACAGTTTTGTGCCTTTTAGAAGCAAGGGTCCCTGCAAAAGCTTTCACGTTAGCAGTTTGCAGATTTACTCCAACCAGGCTCTTTCCTAATTGTGTTTTCACCCTTGTCTTGCGTTTTAGAACTTCTTCAGTTCTAAAGAAACTAAAGAAACACAATTTAGAGAGGGAGGGACCAGCTTGACAGCCAAACCCAAGTAATGGTAAAGGGTCTGTTTGCCTTGTAGTGTTTCTGTATGATTATTTCAGGTAAGTATTTAACAGTCTACTGTAAATGAATCTTTTGCACAGTGGCCGCAGGACTAGTATATAAGTAAGTGCAGTGTTAAGAAGCATTATCATAATCACCACAGCTGGGTCCGCCGTTCGTCTAACTCTCTTCTCTCCCCTCCACCCTCCCCTCTGTTTGTGCAGCATCCGTCTGGGAATTTTCCTCCGAAGATACCCCATCGCACGAGTGTTTGTGATCATATACATGGTACGTGAACCTGGTTAAAGAGACAACGCCGCGTTCGATTTGTCACTAGTTTCTTTAGCTGCTGATCTTTTTGACTAAGAGTTTAGCAATCAATTTTGGTAATTAAGTTTTTTTCCCTTAAAATATGCAAGTGAAGTTAACCATTTGCTATGTTTAAAACATAATTGCTCAAAGACTTTCCCTATAATAAAGTTAACTTCAGTGCAGCTTAAGTTACCTCCCTTTCTAAGCCCTTTTATGATAAAAATACAAGGCAAAACAATTAGCTTCATTTTTATCTTGATGTAAAGTTGCTGTGTTTTGCTTTATTTTCTAAAAAGATCTCAAGCTCGACTTACTCTTTTTTGGATTTCTTCGCTCTAATCCAGTGGTTACCCTGGTCGGGCCGCCCCTGCAAGTGGCCTGGGAGCCTAAAGACCCACTCAGTGCTCTGAATGGGGTGCTTAAAAGTGGTTGAGTCGAATTAAGCCAGGCACTTTTTTCTTCAAAAGAAATAAAAGCATACTTAGAAAGAAACTTCTCTGTGATCCACTAGAGGGTAGAGTTACTCTTTCAGATAAGGAGTTTTTAAGGAGAGGGGGGTGGAGAGGACGAAAGCCTCAGAAAGGATTCAGCATATGCCCGCGTCCAGGCCGACTTCCCAGGTGTTGGAGGCCAAGACGCGCGCAGTGTCCACAGCACGAGACCGGGCGTTGCTCACTGCTGAGGGGAAGGCCCTGGGAGGTGGGGCCTCCGGTCATTGTCACGCCCCCCCCCCCAGGGGATTAGTGGGACTGTGTCCCTGCAGGTCCCGTGCTGGGGCCCAGGTCACCTCCAAAACCGGACACCTTATTCCTGCCAGGCACGTCACCCCCTCTTCACCAGAGCATGGCCCAACCCTCTCCAAACACCAGCTGTAACTGCCCTTAAAAAGCCTTCCCAGCCACTTCATGTGTGTCTGGTACCTCTGACCTCCGCAGCGAGTGGAGGACCGTTCTCCTGGCTGAGCCACGTGTAGGGCCTCGTAACTGTTACCCGCCATCGACTGTACGTTGTCTCTTCGTCGGTGACCCAGTAACTGTCCCCCAGCCCCCAGAGTGTTGCAGACACAGTGCTAGCCGAGGGAGTACGGGACAAGTGAGACGTGGTTCCCGCCCCCCCACGCACCGCTCAGGAGGCCTGTGGTGAAGACAGAAACAGGAGTTACTGACTAATCCACAAGTTGCTTTGTCCTTCTGCAGGCTTTGCTTCACCTCTGGGTCATGATCGTTCTGCTGACATACACACCGGAAATGCACCACGACCAACCACATGGCAAATGAACCAGATCCTGCCGTTGCAGGATTGGTCACCGTTTTCCGGACGTGGGGTCTGCACAAAGGTCAAGTGCTAAAGTTCCTGAGGAAGGTGCACCAGATGGTTTTATCACGACAAGCTTTTAACTTTCTAAGTTATCAAGGACTCTGCTACTTAAATCAAGTCTGCCTCTGAATTTCCTTCCAATGGTGAGAGTTTCTAAGACAGACACTGTAACAAGTCAGTGCCGCTTTCCCAGGCCAGTGGTTCTGTGTGTGCGCATGTGCACGCACATGCATGCACACGCACACGGAGACACGGGGTCGCTCACCTCTGTGCAGACCAGCCTGTATGTTAGGTGACACTCGTTATGGGTGAAAATCAGGGAAATTAATTGTATTTAGTAATTTAAATAAAATGTTTGCTTTTTGATAATTCGGTCTGCTTTTGTATTTTCCTATGTTTAACTCTGCAAATAGATTTACGTTTTTACCTGTTAAAGGCCTGATTGGTATAATAACTCTTTTTATGAACACAAATAAAATGTACTGTGCATTTTTCTTTTTTAAAATGTTTTCCAGTCCCATTAAATAAGACCCTTCCAGTTATCTGGCCAGATGAGAGCCAGGCAGCGGCAGCTGACGTCACCCGTTCTCAGCGGCCTGCCGGGCCACAGTGTGCACTGTGTCCTCCCCACCTCACCCCCCAGGCCACCTCCCTCTGCGTCTCCCTGTCACTCACGCGGTCATTGTCTTCCTCTGCCTTCTCCCTCTCCAGCCTAGGCCTCCCGTCCATGGCGCAGACTCCCAGTGCCTGTCGTGTCTGGGAACCAGATTCGTTCTGGCGGCCTTTGC
This sequence comes from Artibeus jamaicensis, assembly GCF_021234435.1. Classification (NCBI taxonomy): domain Eukaryota; kingdom Metazoa; phylum Chordata; class Mammalia; order Chiroptera; family Phyllostomidae; genus Artibeus; species Artibeus jamaicensis. The sequence continues at coordinate 8,429,795 of NW_026521831.1, read as the reverse complement.
TCGCTCAGAACACTCTAGCGCAGAGTTACTCTCTGCTAAGAAACGTTCTGTTTGCGTTAAGTCCAATGCAACGTGCGTTTTGGCTTTCCTCTTTTCCTACACATCTGAATTCCTGTCCTGTCCTTGGTTCCTGGGGGTCTCTCTTCATATGTAATTAATATGCAGGGGGGGGAGTAGGTTTACAGATGCTCGTCAGGAAAACGATACAGGAATGAAGTACTACTACAAGAATGCACTCTGTGTTGTGCTCACTCACAACTGGAAACCTGCGTTCGCCTCACGTTGTGCGTAGCCCCCGGGCCATGCAAGGGCACCGCCCTCCCCGTCAGGAGTGTCTCGGAAGTGGCCCAGCCTCAGCTTCTGTTCTCAGGGACGTCTCCGCTCCGATGTCTGCCGACCCGTGACTTCAGTGACAGGTCGCTCAGAAGTTTGGGTACACCAGTAGATGTCCATGTTCCTTATTTTTCATAAGGAAGTTGAGTTGTAAAGTTCACCCTAGTGTGTCTGGGCTTTTTTCAACTTAGCGTGAGTGGAGAAGGCAGAGAGCACCGCACCGTCTAAAGTAGGTCCGCAGTATGGCGGACGGGCATAGGCGCGTCATGTATGTAAGTCGATAGGATTGACATCGCAGTTCTTAGGTGTGCTGGCCTCTCGGGGCCTGAGCTGCGAAGCCGGCTCTGACCTCGGACGGAGTAAAGAGTGTAGTCTTGCTAATATCCTTCAAAGGTTCTTTCCCCCCTCTCTTCTAATTTGGAAACATTTCTGGAAAATGATTAAAACCAGGTTACGTACTTAAAATGGAAAACAGCACGTGCTTCATCATGCGTCCCAGACTTCCTGTCTCCGCAGGCCCTGGCTCTTGTTGAGACAGCTCTAAATCTCTGTTCCGTTTTTACACATTCTTGGCTCTGGAGATAGTTTGACAAAGTGTTTCCGAGATTATTTCTCAGCAGTTACTGAAATCTTCAGTTTTCAGTTTCAGCATCCTGACTGCCTCTGACACACTCTGCGGGGGACTTTCAAGGTGCTCTCATCGACTGGAGCAATGCGAAGCCTCCTTAAGCTAATTAAAAGGATTGCACGAGAGCCAAACTCTCTTTCTTCTTGATCAGTGTATTCACTTACAGACATTGTGTGTGTGTGCTCACAGGTGCACAGATGGTCAGAGCTCTTGTACCGTTCTGCACGTGTCCACTTGAAGACGGTTATGCTCACTGCCAGGCCGAGTCCCCACGTGTGCGTGCTCATTCTCAGCCGGTCTGCCGAAGACCCCCAAGCGCCAGCCCAGGTCCCCACGAGGCCCCGTGTCCCCTCCAACAAGATGAAAGAAACTATCACGAACCAAGAGAAACGGGCCCAACTGCAGGCACAGGTGCGCACTGGTGGGAGAAGGGGGTTCACAGGACAGGGACAGCAGGCGATGAACAACGTCAGCACTCCTTACGGAAGTGAGGGGTAAACAGTGTGTCTGGTACCGAAGCGGTAAATACGTTCACAGACCGAGGGATGCAGGCCTCTCTGGCAGCGAACGCCGTGACATCACAGACAGCGCCGAGACAACGCAGCTGGCAGAAACGCTGCCCGGCGTCTTAAATCACCTTGGGGCCGACAGTCTGGCTGGTCGAAGGGGACTGGCTGAAGCTCCGCCCAAACAATCTGGGCAGAAAAGTGCCCCTGGCTACAGGGGAGGAGGAGGGTGAAGAAGTTCCAGATCTCAGGGAGGACATGGATGCGGCTTCCAAGGATGAAGCAGACGGCATGGAGTCGACCTCCGAAGAAGAGGAACTTGAAGTTACTGGAGCTGCAGTTTTATGCTACGACCGCCTTTTCAGATCTTGTGTGGACCTGATCACATCTAGCCCTCTAACAGTTTTAAGGCCTAGCCCCTCGGACCGGACAGCTCTTTGCAGTTTCTGCTTCTACACGAACCATTCTGTGTAGCCGATTCGGCTGAATAAGCCTGGGAATAATGTTTGAAACCAAGGTTAACTTTTAAAAAAAGATTATAAGAAAAATTTCCTTTCTCTAGACTTTGTGCTTAGCAAAAATGACCATTTCTAGACGGCTATAGAACAGAAACTTCAAAGGCAGTGCTGGGCTTTGCTCGAGTGTGGAACTAGGTGCAGCCTGTCGGTGCCGCAGGTGAGGGAGGGGAATGAGCCTTGGCCGTGACTGAAGGAGGCTGCCGTCCAGCTCACCCTGCAGGGGCAGAAACTACTTGAGATTTGCCTCCTGGGCTGTGACTGCCCACTACAGGAGGCCGACTGTCTTGGGGAGGACCAGCGTGGGCATCTTGGTCTGGGTGGAACAGAAGGAAGGGACCGGCAAAGCCAGAGGATCGTCAGGGGTGGATGGCGTAAGGCATTTCAGGCTGCAGTTGGTCAAAAGAAAGAAATGGCAGAGAAAATGTCTCAGTGGTCATTCTGAGCACATGGAGACCGGGGTTCCCGTTAACTTTCCCAAATGAGAATGTGCATGAAATGATTCAGAACTTCCACGGACAGACTCCAACACATTGAAGTAAGTGAGACTTGCTTTCGGAAGAACATTGGAGGGTCGAGTGTGTTACACACAGAAGCCTCACAGATGTCACAAAAAAAAGTGGTGAAACAACTTCAAGTTGTAACAAGACTACAGGGTGACTCAGATGATGCAGCCCTGGGTGCCGGCCGTGGCCCTGGGTGCTGGCCGCTCCCCTGGCCTGGGGAGAGCGTGGTGAATGGCCAGTCCCCACCCTCGAGGACCTCGTGTTCAGTTTGGGGGTGCCTTTCAGGGGAGGCAGACCAGAGATGCGTCCTTTAATGCCGGGTGCAATGACTAGAATCAAATGAGGAGCAGGCACAGAGAGACAGGATGGGGAGGAGGAGGGCGGGAAAGCCCTGTCTGCAGAGGCGACAACCGTGCAGGACCTGCGTGCAGTGACGGGCCCTGCGAGATGCGGAGTGAGCTTCCTGGGCCGTAGGTGAAACAAGCACGGAGCTTCTGAGGGGCTGCATGCTTAGCGGGTTCGGGGAACAGAGCAGCAGGCAGGCCAGAGTGGCTGCAACAGAGAGGGCGCGGACCTGGCGGCCGCCATGAGGGCCTTGAACCTGAAATCCCCTTGGTTTCTCCTCAGTCACACTCTCCACCCCTGAATGACCCGCTGCCTTCTTTAAATAAGGAAAACCTTTCAAAACCTGTGTTTCTGAATAAACATAGAGACTGGCTGTTCCACCTGCAAGTGCTACGTGGTGTAGAACACATTTCGATGAGGGGAGGGCAGGCCGAACCCGAGAAGGTAATGTGCCTCTGTAACCACGAAGACCACCAAACCAATGACTGTGCACTGCCCCGTAACCTCTCGGTCTCCACAGTCTGGGGACGCCTTATCTTTGTCCAAGTCACAGACACACAGAAAATGAAACCCAAGAGGAGAGCCCTTCGTGGCTGAAGGCAGACGCCCCCACCTTCAACCAACCAGCCTCACTCGGCCCTGCCCGGTGCTCCCGCCCTCCTGCTGTCAGAGGTCGTAAACTCCAGTGTCTTCGGACGCTTCTGACCTCCAGAGGACAAGGACAGTACTTTTTAATCCACTGTTACAGACTCGGGGCCTGGACCAGTGCCTGGCAGGTGAGCGGCCTCCGGGCGACTCTCATGAAGCTTCATGGGCTGAGTGGGACCGAGCACTAAGCACTCAGCCCCTCTGGAGAGTTTCCAGCCCTCACTCAGTGTGGAGCTCACCTGGTCCTAAAACCAAAGCCGAGACGAGATACTTGAATTGGCCAAGGACGTCATGACAGTCGGGAGCCTGAGACTGGCGGCTTGCCAGGATCTCCCCAAAGAGGAATAAAAAAGCCACAGAATATTATATTAAAAAGCGGAAGGTGACCAGTGTTGCTGGCCCTCGATATTCATAGTGTGACCTTGAATCACCAGGGGAAGTTCAGTCTTGCTTAATGGATGCCCCCAAAGGTCAGGCAGGGCTGCCTTACAGTGGCAAGGACTCCTGGAACCGAGAGATTTAGACTCCATTTCTGAGCGTTCTGCAAAGCAACACCTAGATGTAACTAGTTTCCGTTGGCCCTGCAAGGCTTCTCGCCTCGTGGTGCTAGTCGAACTGAGTGTACATAAAGTGGTAAGGTTTCTGCATGTACACTCATCAACTACGAGCAGTTTGCTTTGCTCACAATCACATGGTTTAAGTCGACGGAGTTGAAGAATTGGTTAGAACCTTCAGTGTGATCACGGCTACAGCATGCTTTCTCACAGGGCCCGTGCCACCAGCAAAGGGTGGAAACTGGATCTTAGGGAGGGGCAAACACTTCACTGTTTCATACGTATGGCCCAGACATTTGTTCATGCAGTATCTAACAGTAAATCTGCATTAAGGTTTTATGGGGGTGTGGGGGGAGTGATAATGGGGAAAAAGGGTGAGAAACTCTGGGCTTGAATGAGAAGGCCGTGACCTAGTTCCTGCCCCAATGGAGCCTCCGTCAGAACAAAGGCGGTTGGATGTAGATCCGGCCCTCATGACCCCATGGGCTTCAAGCTGCTCCCCCACCTACTCTCCACCCCAGGCCCCTGTACTGTGCTGGCCTCTCCCTTTCCAATTAGTCCCTGCCTCTTCCTGCGGGAGGGTTTTACTCCCTGGCCCGCTGATGTCAGCTTTGGACATATGCCATTCCCAAGCATCAGAAATATCAAGTGTCACCTTGTGGTTTTGCCACCTCATGGTCTGACGTGTTCCGGACAGGCTGCTCCTTCAGCCTCGGTCCTGGAATGAAGGTGCCACGGAGCAGAGCCAGGATGCAGGCGCGTCCACAGTGGACAAGCAGCCCCGATGAGAAGCCTTCGCTGTGGCGGGCCCCCAGATTAGGGAGGGTGGTTGTCACTACCACGTAACCCAGCGATAGCCGACTACCCGCCAAGGCACCTGCTCTCTCGCCGTCTCCAGGCCCCTCCTCTGCTTTGGACGTGTTCCTTCTTGGCGTCGGCTTAGGTGCCACTTTCTCTATGAAGCTGGGACGCCTCCTTCTCTCCTCGGAGGGAAAAAAAGGCTAAATATCTATAGAAGGAAAAATAATGACCCTTCCAAAGATGTCCCTGGAACCTATGTATAATGGCGGAAGGGACTCTTTGCAGATATGGTTAAGGGGCAAAACACAGGATGATCCTGCATTATCCAGCGGTGCCCAGGGTAACCAAGGGTCCTCAAAAGGAGGAAGAAGAAAGATGAAGAGGCAGAGAAAGAGACATGATGAGATCACAGTGATTTGACTGCTCTGAACATGGAGAAAGGGGCGCGGAGCCGAGGAGGGCAGGCCACCTCTGGACGCCGGGAGAGACCCCAGTGGGGAGTGCCTCCCTGGTTACGAGCTCCCATAGCTCAGAGCGGTTCCCAGTCATGACACTTATGCTGAAATGAATGGCCTCTTCCCTTTCCATCCCTCCAGCCGGACTCTAAGCTAGATGTAGCTGTCTCATCACCGTGTATCTTCAAGCATAGAAGGATGCAAGGCATTAAGTAAGTACTCAGGACAAATTTCTGGAACAAACAATTTCAAAACTGGGCCTCCTGAGCACAGTGATGTGTGACAACAAAGAAATGCTTAGAGCTGCCGCCGCCTTCCTGGCTTCCTTAACCAGTTTCGTGGGGTGAGCCGCCGAACATCTCCGACCCCTTCGATAGTGGAGAAGCTGGAATGGATCACAGAGTTTACCCACAGGTTTAAAGAAAGGAGAAGAAGCAGCATTTTCTGAGTTGAACGTGTATTCAAATGTTAGTTTTTATCAGGTGGCATGTTTACTGTAAAGTTGGCCGGACTGAGAAAGTAGTAAATGGCCCCGCTGACAGTCAGCCATGTCCACAGCAGAACGTAAACACTCAGAACAAGACGTCGTCAAGGCCGCTCTTGCAAGCACGAAAATTACGAAAACTCCCCTTTCCTGACATGCATTGCTTCTTTCTGGGTGATTGCTGCTGTTTCACCAGTAACAAGCCCCTTTTCTCTCTCCTGCACAAATCGCCGAGGGACTCAGTCCCCACATTGACCCGATGTCTCAACGGCATCCGACCCAGAAGTGGGCCCTGGTTCTTAACACCTGTCCCGATCACCCAACACAACACAAACCCTAGAAGAAGCCCCAAACCTCCCCCATGGAGGCGCCCTGGAGGACACCTTCTCCTTTGCAGCATCAAGCTTGAAAAACTTAATCTGGAATGGGGGTGGGGGACCAAAGAGTTCTGTCTGCTTGTTTTGACTGCAGATGTGATCTGATCAGTTGGTTTGATAGGAGCTCCTCATATTCAGTTCTATAGTTTTACAGACAAGCAAAAAGTTTAGCGACCCATCAAGTCCTCCAGTGAGCTATAAAAATGAGGCCCAACGAATCTTGTTTGTTTCCATATGGCCATGGGCTTGAACTACACGATCACTGAACGTGTCAGCTCACCGGGTCTGTCTGGCTCAGACGCTTCCATTTCCCATCTTGCTAGAGCCTTCCAGGAGCTTTCAGTCACTGACAAAACCTGCTGTGTTTTTTTGCAAATAACATTTAGCCCCAGAGCCAAGCCAGATCGGTTCTGATGAGAGTTAATTGTTCTTTATCAGCCTGAGAGGAAGCAGGTGTGCGTCTCTGCTGTCCTCCGATTTATTTCTTCCAGCTCCCGGAGCGGACACTCCGTCAGCCACGCAGGCAGCAACACGCTTGTCTGCAGACTGTACGCAGACCGTATAGCAGAGGGCTCGCTTCATTTTTAGGCATAAAACGAGACCTAAAAATGTTTAAATTACTTGTGGGGGGGGGTGATTATGGCAGTAATATTCTTTAATTGTGAAAATACTGTCAGATAGAAAGAAGAAAACACCATCCTTGGCAGACCGACGGACGCTGCACTGGGGTCTTTCTCCTCCCTACGTGGCTCTCCCCTGTGTCAGCTGGATGCACAGGCAGCGCCCCCAGACCAAGGCGCCCGCTCACATCCTATCAGCTCGGCAGCCTCGGGGGGAAAAGGACACCGCCGGCCACTCTGGGAAACTGTACGGAGGCTTCTCAAAGAAATTACGCCTGGAGCTTCCATAGGACCCAGCAATCAATCCCTCTCTGGTTGTCTACCTGAAAAATTGGAAACATTTGTTCGTAAAGATATGCGAGCCCCTGTGTTCCCTGCAGCATTATTCACAGCGGCTAAGACATGGAAATAGCCGAAGTGTCCCTCAGTAGAGGCCTGGATGAAGATGTGGTGCGTGTATCCAACGGAAGGCTTCTCAGCCACGAGGCAAGAGGAGACCCTGCCGTTGTGACGGAGGCCTCCTGCGAGCACCACGCTAAGTGAAAAAAGGCAGAAAAGGACAAGAACCGTATGATTTCACCCATACGTGGGATGTAAAACAAAAAGCAACAAACAAAACAGACAAACTCACGGACACAGACAACAGCTGCTGGTTCCGGGAACTGGGAAGGGGCAGGAAGAGGTCGGAGAGGGAGAAGGGAGGCAGACACGTATGGCGCCGGAAGGAGACTGGACTTTGGGCGGGGAACACACAGACGCTGATTTGTAGAATTGTACACTTCACACTCCCAGAATGCCATTCACCAATGTCGCAGCAGTAATTTAATTTCACAACAGAATTATAAGAAAAAAGGAGTATTGTCTCTTCCCCATGGGTCCGGCAAAAGCCCTGAGGCTGTCACACTGGTGGTTGGACTAACAGAAGACATACGGCCACCAGTCCCTGAGGACAGATGGCTGGGGCTCACGTGCTCACGTCCAAACCTCATGAGCCAGATGAGGGAGAGGAGAGTGTTGAGGAAAATGAAGTGCTGCTGGTCCAAAAGGTGGGATGGACGCTGCTGGTGAAAACAACAGCCACCCACTGTGCTCGTGTGCTCCAGTGGTGCCCAACTGTGTACCCCGCTCTGATGACAGAGCCGTATCTAACAACACGGCAACAAATGCCTCCCCTAGAATTCTTGCCAGCGTTTATGAAAACAAACATGGACATGTTATGCTCACGTAGAAGTTGAAAAGACAACACAGGTGTCCACAAGCCCTTCTCCTAGATGCCCTGGCTGGTGATGCTTCGCCCCAGCTGTCCTCTCTCTTTTTCTGAATGGCTCCAAGTACATCGCAGGCCTCATGACCCTGCCTCCCAGGACACCTCGGCTGCGGATGCAGGGAGAGAGGCAGCGTCCTGTGTGACACCTGCCCCACGAACGCATCCAGTAAATTTAACGTTGTGCAAGAACCTTACCTAAGATCCGGTCATAGTTACATTTTTCTAACAGCTGAAAAAAATGTTCTTTGTGAGCTGCTTTAAAGTTTTTTTCTGATCCAGCGTCCCATCCAAGACCCAGTCGAAGGCTGCACCGGGTTATCCCGTCTCCACAGTCCCTTCCACCTGGAGCAGCCCCCCCCCGCCCCCACCTCCCTTTTCGGTCCTTCATGCTTTGACATCTGTAAGAGTATAAGCCAGTTATCTTGTAGAAGGACCCCACCCCAGTGTGTATTTGCCTGACTCCTAGTGATTAGATTCAGGTTTAATATTTGGGGGAAGAATACTATATAAGTGATGTTGTGTTAACACATCGCACGTCAGTGACGCTAAGTCTGATCCGTTGCCTAAAATGGTTCCTGACAGATCTCTCCATCATAAAGGTACATTCCCCCCTTTTTTGTTAATAAATGTTAGTAGGGTGATACCTTGAGACCATGCAAACATCCTGTTTCGCAACAAAATTTCCATGGTGTTTAGAGTGCTCTGGCGATCCATCCTTCCCTGGACTGTTAAGTGCTGGTAGTTACTAAGTGGTAGCTACCAATTTTTAATTCTGTCACTGCTTCCTCGCCCCTTGGAAGCTGGCCTTCTTCTGTCCCTTCACTCTTCTTTCTTCAAAAATGCTATCACTGTGTAGTCAGGAATTCTCTTTTGTAAAATTCAAGGTGTTGAAATCCACTTCCATCATTATTCTTGTTGACACTTTGATTGTCCCCGTTTGGCCAGCAGGAGACCCTCTCAGGCAGGTCCCCTGTGCTTCTCACCTGCCCCCGTCTACTTTGGGACAGACCCTTGCTCTGAAGCACACCACGATGTCCCCGTCTGCCCGGAACTTTCCCGGCCCTGGACCCAGAATCGGCCCTGTCTGCAAAGAGCACCCTGGCTCCTTTCGGTGAAGAATGATGCTGGAAACTAAGATCTCGATCTCAGGACCGTCCATGTAATTTTTAAAGTTGCTAATCGCCATTATAACTCACTTCACGATACTTCCGCCAGGTGGACCACGACCTAATTGTTCCATTAATACCAGCTATTTTGCAGAGAAAGAATCTCTCACCACTGAAAATATCTATGATAAGAAGCTCTGTGTGTGTGTGTGTGTGTATATATAAAATTGAGAACAAACACCTTCAGCTACCTCCTGGGTGGAATCCCTGGGTCAAAGGGTAGAGACACCTTCCAGCCGCTCATTGAAATCTCCTAATCGCCCTCCAGATCAAAGACAGCACCACGCACGTTAGCCGCCCACTAGAAGTGGGCCGGATTCTCAGGACACCCTCCCCAGCAGTAAGTGTTGGAATTAAAGAGAGTGGTTCTGCAAGTTTGGTGGAGAGCATGACATCTCGCTGGTTTACCATGCATTTGGTTACCGGTCAGGCTGCATACAGTCCGGGAGAACATTTTTCATGTTTATTATTTGAATATGGTTTATGAAATCAGGTCACTGGAGCAGGCAGACTCAGCAAAAGAGAAACTAAGTGAATACTGTCGGTGTTCCCGCAGTTTTTAGTGTGTGCAGCAGAGGGAGGGAGGGAGACCAAGTCATGGGAGAATGAGGCTCAAAGGCCAGAGGCCCACAAGCTTCTCTGGTCAGTACCTGCCACAGCCACCAGGGGGAGCCCCCAGAGAACAGTGCAGCCCCCTCACAGCCACAAAGGAGCTCTTATTTCCAGTGGAACAGCTCTGTAAGCCACAGGTGGTGGCCTTCATTCCCCCTGCCTCGCACCTGAGCACTTTATTCCAAGAGGGTCGGGGCAGCTGTGAGGAGGAAGCAGCATTGCTCTGGGGTTCGACTCACTTCCTTTTTTGCCCTGATGGACAAACAGTCACCAACAGGGATGCTGGGAAACAAGGCAGAGGGCTAGCTCACCCTCGGGGGAGCTCCCAATGCCACCCCCACTTTGTGGCTGAACGACTATCACGCACACAGTTGTTTAGCAGTAACAGACCGGCTCCTTCGAGCGGAGCGTCCGCAGACAGAAGGTCTTCGATCACATGCGATCCAATGGCGGGTTTAACACTGCCAGTTTCAAAGTCACGAGTGAGTGCCAAGAACTCAGGACGTCTGCAACAGCTGTCACACGATATAAAAGTACCTGTGACTTCCGTCAGCAGCAGATTCACAGGCATAAAACCGGGCTGTTGTCTCTACTCATCATGAAAGAAAAATGCTAAGTTTTAGTTAGAGAATGAAGAAAATAATTATGTCTTTTTCCCCATTTAAGTTAACAGGCCCCCTGAATTCTGTTGGAAGGGCACAACCCTTGCAAAGAGGGAAGGGGCCCAGGCCCTGGGCCTCTGCCTCGTGGCAGGTCGCCCGGGGTTCACCCGCTCACTTTGGATGAAGAATAAACTGCCGCAGAGGAAGCCGAGGCCAGGCTCTCGGTGGTCGGTCCTGAACAAGGAATTGAACCGGCCACACATAGATAAGCGAGAGAAACTTTCTGGCGTCGGAATGACAAATCCTCAGAGAAACAGGAGGAGGCCTAAAGTCAGGAACGCCCGCCACAGCCAGTCTTGACCATCAAAATATCCAGGGAAATACGGGGACTCTGACAATCGGGACCCACTTAATTAGAGACCGAATCCTGGGATGGCCCCCCAGCTTCCTGCAGCTGACGTGGTCAGGCCAAGAGACAGGACAGAGCCCACCCAGTCAGAGAGGAATGCGGGGCTCTTCTGCATTTGGAGCTCTAACGCAGCAGACCAAGGTGAAGGACGACCTGGCAGCGAGCACATCACGACAGTGGGTCAGGAGTCATCTCCGAACTTCCGAGTCAGTTCTTTCTTCACCCCTGGTAGCTAGTCCCTTCCCTGCCCCCAGCCGTGGGCCTAATCATCAGGAGATGAGAGAAAAGGAAAACAAGGAATAGAGACTCTAATCACACAGAAAGTGTCAAGAATTGCATTTCACCAATTAAGAATTATGTGCAGAAATGCCATCACAACAAAAGTTACGCTGAAATATTTAAGTCCAAAGTAAACATGTATCTTACAAATTCCAAAGTCAGAATAATCCCAACTCACAAAATCCTCGTTTCTTCCGGAACCAAAGGGACAGTAGCTTCAGTTTTGCTTTTCTCGGCTCCATCATCCCCAAGATACGGAAGCGGCCCATCTCTGGCCAGGGCACGGCTCTGTTCTACGAAACGGTCTCAGGCTTTATAGGGTTTTTACTTAAGCATCTACACATGCTATTTCCTGCAGTCTTCCTTGATTGCCCACTTGGGGGAGGAACCCACAGTGCTCATTATTATCAGCATTCCAAGGTGCTTCTTGGAAACCAGGATGCTGACTGATGGGCTGCACTGTCTCAGGATTTCCTATTCCGTCCCCTGCTGCAAAATAAACTCTTATTCTACTAAGCCACTGAGGGTTGGAAGCTGTTTGTTGTAGCAGCTATCCTTACTTATTCTATCTAACACAGAAATCAAGCCTTAGATTCAAGCGGCTTAGGGAACCCCAGAAGGATGAGCTGGGCTGCGACCAGGCAGCATGACCCTGGGGCCAGTGTGGCACTGTTAGTACATCGTGATTTTGCTTGTCTTCAGAAGGTTCAGCTTTTTGTTGTCTTAATAAACAAATGTGAGACTAAAGTGAAGTATTACTTAGAAATGCTTTAGGGGAAAAAACTCCACAAGTTCAAGGTTAGAGTGAAAAATATCATGAAGACCACTCCTCCAGCAACAAATAGCAGCAATGTATGGGCCTGCAACTCAGACAGAGCTGGCTCTGCAGGTCGCCTGGCAAGTCACTGGTCCTCTCGGAGCCTCAGTTTCCTCATCTGTAAAGTGGGGACTGAGCTCCTGCGGTACCTGCCAGGATTAGACGACAGGATGTATGCAACCACGTCTGGTTCTGCCTGGCACCCAGCAGGCCCTGGGGGAGTGCAGGCTCCCTTCCCCGGAGTCTCCCTCTGTTTGCTGGGGAAACCCTCGCTCTTGGAGGGAGGACTTGGAGCAGTTTTGCCAGCCCCCCGAGGAGAAGACAGATCTTTGCAAACTCTGTTTCCTCACTCATCTTCTGTCAATTGATATTTCCTGCCAAGGCTTAATTAAACGTGGAGCAGCGAGCACAGATAATTAACGGTGAGGCTCGTTAAGCGAGCCTTTGGTTAGTGTCTATGACTGTGGAAGATTCTAGTCATGGGCAATTAGTATTTATTGTGTAATTAGGATGCTCCGTTGGCAGGAAGAGGGTGAGCAGCTTGCCCGTCTGGTGCGCAGATGGAGGCCTGGGCCCGGCCTGAACACAGCCGGCTGGCAGCGGGCCAGGCAGGGCAGCAGTCCTGGGAGTGGGTGTGGCCCTGCTGCCCGCTGTGCGTGGAGACCGCACGACACCTTGAACCTGAGTGGCCCCACCTTCAGGGGGCTGCATTCAGGCCAGAGAGTCAACATGAGAAGCCTGGATGGGGCATATTTGAACCCTGAGTTACAATAAAATGCAAAAAGGAATCATTTAAGTTTTTGAGTAGGTAACACTTCCGCGTGGCTCTGACGTCAGTACGTAATTGAAGAGACAAACAGCGGCGGTCTTCCTCGCACCCTGACCTCACCTGCCCAGACCCCACCTCCCCCACCCAAGGGTGACGTGGGTAACCGTGGACCCTGGGTTTCACTGGGTCCTTTCCAGGAGCCGTGTTACACATATACGACCCAGTCCAAACAGGTGCCCTCTCCGCCACAAATGTTAGCAGTAAATATATGACTTTGATTCTTGTTTTTAAAAAGATAAATAAAGCTTTTTAGGACAGCGAAACTACTCTGTGTGCTACTATAATGGTGGGTACGTTCGTTATAAATTTATCCAAACCTTGGAATGTACAATGCCAAGAGTGAACCCTGTGTGAACCGTGGACTTTGGGTGATGATGTGTCAATATGGGTTCATTGATCACAACAGATCAGTGTGGGGGCAGGGGTATTGATAGTGAGGGTGGCAGTGTGTGGGTCAGGGGCCATGTGGGAAATCCCTGTACCTTCAGCTCGATTTTCTGTGAAACTAAAACTGCTCATAGAAATAAAGTCCACCCCTGGCCGGTATGGCTAAGTTGGTTGGAGCATCATCCTGCACACCGAGAGTCTGTGGGTTCGATTCCCCATCAGGCCACACACATAGGTTGTGGGTTCAATCCCCGGTTTGGCGCGTATGGGAGGCAATTAATTGGTGTTTCTCTGCCACGTCAGTATGTCTCTCTCCCTCTTCATCTCTTTCTAAAAGCAGTGAAAAAAATGCCCTGGTATTTTTAAATAGCTGCATGGAATTCCATGGAAAGATGCCCTCCCACCTCTGTAGCCAGTGAAAAGTTTAGCAGACGTGTAGGTTGTCTCCAGTCTTCTGCTGTTCCGAGCTGCATCCGGTGAGACGGATCGAAGGAACAGCGCACACCGCACACCGCGGTAGTGTTAGCTGGGCAACCGGACAAAGGCTGTAACAGAGAGACCGGCCCTAAAGCCACCGTTCTGTGCTTTGTTTGCAGGCTAGAGAGAGAGAAAGCCCACGGTAGGCAAGTCCCTTAAAGAGCTGAGGGCAGAAGTGGCGGAGTCACATCTGCTCTGATTCCGATTCGGACGGTGAGAAGCGGTGCCCTGGCCGCGGCTGGACGCAGGCCAGGAGGGAGGCGGCAGGGAACTGGGAAGACGGCCAGCCACCGGCCCCAAGGGAAATCTCCAGACTTGGACATGCTGGGCCAAAGGGTAGAGACGGGAAAATAACGAATTCTCTGTAAAATGTGTTTGACAGGCAAACATCCCTGAAGCCTGAGCTCAAACGAAGGTCAGGAATTTGGGAACCAGTGACCACAGATGATCCCACCCGGCTCTTAAACACATCTTACAACAAACAAACAAGCAAGCAACCAAACAGAAAACAGCAAGTGTTGGCAAGGGTGCAGAGAAATCGGAACCCTTCCATACTGTTGCTGGGGTTGTAAAATGGTGTACGCGCAATAGAATACAGTGTGGAGAACCCTCAGAAAATTACAAATGGAACTGTCATGCAATCCAGGGCTTCCACTTCCAGGGCCGCACCCTGACGATCTGAGAGCAGAGGCTCCAGCAGGCACTGTGAGCACACTCACGGCTGTGTGTCCGCAGCAGCACCACGCACAGTAACCGAGGGTGCGGCGACCCCAGTGTCCATCAGGGGAAGACAGGGTAAACAGCACACAGTGGACACACACAGTGGAACATCGTCCAACCTTCAAAAGGAAGGGCATTCTGGCACGTGCTACAGCGTGGAAGAGCCTCGAGGACTCTAATCTAAGAGAAATAAGCCCACTGAGAAAAACAAATACTGTGTATCCCAGCTGTCTGAGGAGTCTGAAGGAGTCGGATTCACAGGAACAGAGAGCAGAACGGTGGCCTGGGGAGGAAGGAAGAGGAGCCGTTGCTCAGGGGAGACAGAGCTTCAGGTTCCAGGGATGAAGACTTTCCGGAGATGTTTCATAACAATGGGAACATACCTGAAACTACTGAACTGTACACTGAACATGGTATGTGTTGTTTTTAACACAATAAAAGTGCATGAAATCCTGGCTGGTGTAGCTCAGTGGATTGAGCACGGGCCTGAGAACCAGACAATCGCGGTTCGGCATGTGCCCAGTCAGGGCACATGCCGGGGTTGCAGGCCGGTTCCCTGCAGGCCACTTCCCAGCAGGGGATGCACGAAAGGCAACCATACATTGATGTTTCTCTCCCTCTCTCCTTCCCTTCCCCTCTAAAGATAAATAAATAAAATCTTTTATAAAAAAAAAAGTGCATGAAAAAAGGAAAGATATCTCTGGGATATCTTTTAAATATTTGTGCTCTCTGACTTAGCTATTCCATTTCTCAACAAGTGGGGTGGAGGAAAGCCACACAATTATTTAGGCACTAACATTTCAAGGTAGATTTCTTTATATTCGCACAAAATTGAAAACAACCCAATGTCCAGAAATAGAGGCATGGTCAAGGAACTGCGACGTCCCCAAGTTGAGGGAAAGCGTCACAGACATTTGAAACAGTGCATGAGGAAAAAAATGCTTATAGGGCGTTTACAAATCTGGAGGAGCTAAGCTAAAATTAACGGGAAAAGTTAAAATTGTATGGACCATGCTGTGAACCCCAAACAAAAAGATGGGCATGGGCTCACACACGTGGATCGGTGTGAACGGAATGACAGTGATGCTCCCGGCACGGCCTGTACATTCAGGATTACAGGGCACTGCTTTCTTCCTTTTCTCTGGTTTTTCTCAGTTTCCAAAAGTTAGCATGTATATATATATATATATATATATATATATATATATATATATATATATATATATTATCATGAGAAATTCCTCACTTGGGCATTAAACAAACTGGAGTTCATCCAGACAGCAGAACGCCCTTCAGTGCCGAAGGGAATGACGTTCTGCTGACTTTCTGATGTTCACCAAGCCAGGACCAAACATGGAGGGTTCTTAAATGCACATGCTGAGTGAAATAAGGCAGCCCAAGAAGCTGCACATGGTAGGATTCCAACTGTATGACCTTCTGGAAAGGGGAAAACCATGGAGACAGTGAGAAGAGTGTGGTCGCCCAGCGTAGGGGGCTGTTAGGAGGAGGGACATGACCCCTGGGAGCCCGGGGGGTGTTGAGAGAAGTTCGGGTCCTCCGTGTGCTCCTGGCACACCGATGGCATTGTGTCTCCGTGCACCTGTCCCAGCACAGAGAATCCGCACCACCAGCAGCGACCCTGTGAGGAGCTGGCGTTCACAGGGACAGAGTTTCGGTCCAGGAGCTGGAGTGGAGCGGCTGGTTGCACACACCAGCGTGAAAGTGACGTCTGCTGTCACGATGTGCACTTAAAAATGGTTAAAACGGTCAATTCTGAGTCATGCGCATTTTACCACAACTACAAAAATGGGTGAGGTCTGTTAACTGTGGGCTTGAAGTAATAATAATGGAACTGCACTGGTTCATTGACTTTAACAAACCCACCCACAATGCAATGAGGGGCAGCGATGGGGGAGGAACTGTGTACTTTCTGCTCAATCAATTTTCCTGTAAACTTAAAATGGCTCTAAAAGAATAAGGTCCATTAATTTTAAAAAATACTCCCTTTGCTTTTTATTAAAAACGAAGCCTGGGTTTTGTCAACAACCATCTTGCAGCCAGTGAACGACAGGCTGCATGTCTTCCAGATGGGCTGGGAGCGGGCTCTTATGCCGGGAGACAGGGGTCAGCTGTGAATCATTCCTCGGGTCGGAGAGGTGGCTCGTCCCAGCCAGGACTTGAGAACGGCAATCTATCACCCTGGCGGGACTCTCTGCTCCCTCCAGGGACGCTCAGGAGACACGGCACTCTTCTGAGCTTCACCTTCCCGAGGCAGGTCAGATTTTAGGCAGTGTGAGAGTCAGCTCAGGAGGGCTTCCTGGGTATCAGTGTGGGCATGGGGGAGACAGACACCATGAAAACCAGCCCTACTGGGGTTCGAGTTCCAGCCTCCGGACCTCAGTCCCTTCATCTTTAAATGGGACCATAAGCTGCCCCCTCCACCCCTGCCAGTTTTCTGAGGGGTGTTTGGCGGGGGTGCTGATGACACAGCTTGGCGCCTCGTGCTGCCTATATCCTCACCCTGCTCCGTAGGGGAGGAAGCCCAGGCCAGAAAGACCCAGGACTTGCCTCAGGCCACAGCCGCCTCCCCGCCGCTGGGCTTTGGGAGGGCTGATGCTCTCTGAGGGTGGCCAGGGTCATTTCCAGGTGGGTCAAGACCACCTGGAAACTTTCCACAGGCAGATCCTGTATCGAATAGCCCTGAGAGGAAGTCTGCTCTCTCCCTGCCTGTACGTACTGTTCTAAATAATCTACGATCGTTTGTAAATAATTCACCATCGTTTTAAGTACTAGCAACTATTGTTTTAAATAATTTGCTAGAACACTGGTCAATGTCGTACACAGAGCCTTTAGAACATACAGATGGAGAGAAAGAAGATCAGGACCCTGTATTCACACCACTAGAAAGAGTGCTCTGCACATTTGCAGTGCGTCCTTCTGGGCTGTTACACCCTGGAGGGTTGTTCATCCATTAAACCAACTCTCATCTCCACTCACTGGGGCCGGCACTGGCCTAGGCGCTGGGACTACAGTGAGAAAGAAGATTTAGTCCCCAACCTCACGAAGCTTGAAATGGAGAAAGACATTCAAACTCACAGTTTGAAAATGTTATGTATTTATTTTTTTAAAGAGAGAAGGGAGTGAGACAGATACAGAGAGAAATTTCAATAGATGAGAGACATTGATGGGTCGCCTCTCAAATGCCCCCAGTGGGGGCCCAGCCCACAACCCAGGCCTGTGCCCTGAATGAAATCAAACCAACGACATTTCGGTGCTCTGGCCATTTTGGTTCTTCTGGCTCAATCCACTGAGCCGCACCAGCCAGGGCGCACTCACACTTAGGTTTGGTTGGGTTTGGACTGATTCTCAACACGATGATCGCATTGAACAGGGTGTCTTGGAGCCTTTTGTTAACACACAACAAAAACAACCAGTTCCATGGGCGCAGAGTGTTCCCCTGCAAACATACCACCCCGCGTGGAACCGAGCCATTGCGGAGCTGTCGGTGCTTCAGTGACAATCGGTGCCACGAAGTCTTGTGCTCTCTCATCTCCGGTTCTTTCCTAAGGCTACCCAACCACCGAGAGGCGGGAGCACTGGGCTGGGCCAGAAGCTCTGTCATTTATTGCGTCATTAATTCTCCTCCAGGACATGAGTGCCCTTTGACTGGACACGAGTTCTCACGTCTCTGCTCCCTGCCAGCGCAGACCACTGTAAGCTATTCTTCCTTCCTATTCATATAACTTCAAATTTACAGAACATTGCAGGAATAGTACAAAGAACTCCCCCTTTGCCTGGGCTCACCGAACGCTAGCACTTCCCCCTTTGCTCCCTTCCTCCTCCTCCCCTTTCTTTTCTGACCAATTAGAGAGTGAGTGGCAGGTGTTATGACCCTGCACCCTCACACATTTCACTGTGTGTCCCTACAACCTCTTGTGTAACCTGCCGAAAGATGACAAAAATCAGGAAGTTAGCCTCCATTCAATACCATTGTTCTCTAACCCACTGCCCACCCTTGAAATCTGCCATGTATTCCAGTAACGCCCCCCAAGCCGCCCCTCCCCCATCCACATGTAGACTGCACGCAGGTGAGTTGTCAGGTCCCTTTGGTCCCCTTTAATCTGGAGCGTGAGATGTTTTTCATTTATTTTTATTTTTTAAAAAGGCTTTTATATTTATTTATTTTTTAGAGCGTGAGGAAGGGAAGAGGAAAGAGAGGGAGAGAAACATCAGTGTGTGGTTGCCTCTTGCACGTCCCCCACTGGGACCTGGCCCGCAACCCAGGCCTGATGTCTTTCAAAACCTAAGCCAACTCGGCGGGCCCCAAGTGGTACCGGGTTTGCATTTTCATTCCTTTGATGTCTGGCAAAGCCGCACATTTCCTGCGGTGCAAATTGTTCATTTGTGTACCTCCTATTGTGCCTGCCGGTTTGGCGTCCATGTTTATCTGGTGAATTTATACCCGCATTTTAGGCGTCAGGCACGACCTTTCTCCCAAGCTGCCCCTGACCTGCAAAAAGAAATTATCTGGATCCTCCAGCTGCCTTGTCTCCAGATCAGCCTCTTGGCTGGAGTTTTGAAACAGCACAGTTGTCTGCACCGCGTGAGGCCACCCCCTCTGTCCCCCGAACTCCGGGGGCAGGAAGGGGGGAGGACGAACGTGATTCCTGTTTGGTTTGACATTTCCCCGTGGGATCTGGCCCTCCGCCAACAGGTTTTGTTTCCCAGAGGCCACCTGCTGAGTGTCAGAGGCCCCCAAGCTTTGCTATTGATCAATGGTTCCTGGCATCTGAAGCCGGCTGTGTCCCGGCAGAGGGGCCTTGCTCAGTGGAAAGCTCCCGGGGGCGCTGCGGGGCTGAACTCGCCCCGAAACGGCCGCACCTGCCCAGCCTGGGCCGGCCCCTCCCACAGCTGCGCCCCCGCATCCCGAGACGCCAGCCGGGAAGCAGCTGTCCTCGCCCCTGACTCCACACTGGGGCTTATAATGATTATTTTATATGTAGATTTTATTAAACCAGTTATTGCTCTCTTTTGCTGTCATATACAGAAAACTATTTTAAAAAAAGAAACTTCAATATTCACGGTCTGACTCCTCTGAATCACATTTTTTCCTTCTTTCATGTGTTAATTTTTTCTAATGAAGGGAAGCAACCATTGAAAGTTAGAAGAAAAGGAATAATGAATCCCAGGTAATTGCCACCGTACCTGACCCCGTGCTCCTCCACCCCCATTCCCCTGTTAGTGGAAACTTCTGAGGTCCAAATCATTTCCTCTATAAACACTTCAATCATGTGCAAAAGATAAGGTTCCTCTACTGTTTGTAAACATGATCCTAAGATCATATCACACCTAAAAATAACAATGGCTTTTTAATACCATGAAAACCACGAGTCAGCGGTAAATGTCCTTTCCTTACGTGTCTGTAGTTGTTTTGGTCAAACCAGGTTGGTCTGGTAGGTCTCTGAATTCTCGATTTCCCCCCCTCTCTCACTTTTTACCCTTGCAATTTATTTGTGGAGGAAACTGGATCACTTGCCCTGTGGAGAGTTTGCGTTTTGGCTTCTTCCGATGGCGTTTTTGTAGCGCCGTTTGGTGTTCCCCTGCCCCCCCCCCCCCCGCGCAGAATGGTGTTTTGACAATGGAAGGAGGCACCCCTCTCCGGCCACGTGAAGCGCCTTCACAGAGGGATGGGCCAGGGAGCCTGGGACAGCGGAGTTAGGAGTCCACCGCTCCGACTCTGGTCCCAGCCCGCTGGGAAAGC
Organism: Artibeus jamaicensis; assembly: GCF_021234435.1. Lineage (NCBI taxonomy): Eukaryota > Metazoa > Chordata > Mammalia > Chiroptera > Phyllostomidae > Artibeus > Artibeus jamaicensis. The sequence goes on along the minus strand of NW_026521831.1, from coordinate 8,409,697 downwards.
GTCTGGGGTGGGGCTCCGCAGACCCTTCTCTGGGTGTGGCCCCGCAGCTCCTCCACGGTGCTGGCTTTTTGGAATCGGTTAGGTCATCAGCCTCGGTGGGGGGGGAGCCTCTCTGCTGGGCACGGCGAGCTCCTCCACCCCAGGGACCGGAGGCCGCAGGCCCGCCTGGTGCGAGGAGACCTGTGACAGGGCGCCCCGGAGCGGGGCTGGGCGGCAGGCCCGGTTCCCGTGGTGTTTAGAGACACCTGCCTCCTGGTTGCAAATACCTGCGCGTTTCTTCCCAAGGCCCCCAGGGAACGCCGGCTCCTTCCTTAGCCGACTGCCGACCCAGCCCCCCCGCGCTTGGGCCCCGGCTCCCAGAAATAGTTACAAAGCTCTCCACTTCTTTTCTCTTTCCTTTTCTCCTTTCCCCCCACGTCTTTCTGTTTCTCCGCGCCCCCCCCCCCCCCCCGCTTTCTTTGATAATCAGTTTAGGCATTTTTCAGTGCACTAGGGGGAGCTGCTATTTAACAAAACCTGCAGGGACCTTTAGCGAGTGACGAACGAGCGGCGCTGGGATCGAAGCCCGAAGGGAGGGATCCGGTTCCGCGTGGAGCCGCACAGAGCACAGCCCACCTGGTGGGACGGGCCTCCTCACCCACAAACCACAGGTGGGGGGCGGCAGGCCCGAGGCCAAGTCTGCTGTGCACCCCCCCCCCCCCCAGGGGCAGAAGAGCAGTCCCTCTCTGACCCCCAGTGGTCAGGCGCAGGGTCTCCGCTCCCGACCCCGCCCCTGCTTCTCTGCTGCGTAAACTCCCGACTTGCCCGACGGAGCTGCCCGGGCTCGGCGCCAGGGAGTGAAGAGGCCGCAGCACTGTCTGTAAAGACCAGGCTGCGAGGGAAGCGCCTCCCCATCAGGCCTGAGAGTCTAGAGGCTGCTCCTCCCTTAGGCTTTAGGACCTGTCAGCGGTCCCCCTTTGGGGACGCAGGGTTATCGTGCGTAGAGGTTGCATCTTCCTCTATAAAGTGACGTCCCCATCCCCAGGGGGCTGCTAACTGGTTCTAACTTCTGCTGGAGGCCCTGGTCCACACAGCGTCTCCACGGTGACCCCTGAGGATGTCCTGGGTCCCCGGCCTCGCCCTTTCTGCAGTGGGGGGAGGGGAGCGAGCAGACTGCTGTGGCCCAGCGATGCACCCAAGTCAAAGCCCGGACCCCAAGTATCGGAGGGGAAGAGGGCAGTTTCGGGCCGGCTTGGAGCCCTGGATGTGAGGTCCTCGTGTGCTCCTCTGGGCGAGGGTGAGGGGACAACAGCAGTGACCTGAGAAAGAGGAGCCAGTCTGCGTGGCCTCAGCTTGTGCTTCCCTCAGGGTCACGGCTAATGGGTGCTGGGTGTTTGCGTTGATGCCTGGTGGCTTTGGCCATGAGATCGGAGAAACTTCTATGGCAGCCTCCGGCTGCGGCTGGGGCCTGCTGAGCGCCCCCCTCAGGCCTGGGTGTGACACAGCTTGGAGGAGGGGTCTTAGCTCTCGCTTCTGGAGTCTTCACCCAGTGCCACCCTTTGGGACTCTGACCTCCAGAACTGCGAGATAATACGTGTATGATTGAAGCCACTGAGTCGTGGCACTTTGTTAAAGTGGCCGCAGGAAACGGTACAGACCCGAGGCTGGAAGGCAAGCCAGGGAAGAGAGTTTGCTCCCCAAACACAAGGGTGGCCCTGGATGCCCACCTCTGGATTCCTTTCGCCTGAGAGACAAGCTCCTGTCTGGTATAAGATGTCATTGCTCAGGTCTTTCATTCATAAACTTAGTGCCTGAAAGAGCGACAGAGGCCACCTCATCGGAATCTTGACGCCAATGGGAATTCCTCTACCACTCCATAGTAACATGTGAAGTGAGCACATACAGGTTGAGATACTTTCATCTTTATTGTATCAAGACAATTTTCTTGTCTTCTTAATTTTTAGAGTTTCTGAAATAAGGACTTGGATTTTATCGAATGCTTTTGTAGTAGCTACCGGAGATCATTGCAGGCTTTTTCTTTTATGAGTTTCTGTTATACTTGATACAGCTTGTGGACATCCACTCTCAGGGCGAGGCCTGCTTGGCTGTGTCCTGTTAGTCCCTGTCACACACTGGAGCCCTAGCCGCTGAGGGACGCAGACCTTCCCTCCAGACACTGGTGGGCTCAGCTGAAAACCAACGGACGTCGTTTTGTCCATGTTCACGAACAGTGCCTACCTTTTGCTCCGTCCACTTCAGATACCGTCCAGGGCTATTTTGGCTTCGTCAAATGAACTGGGCTGCTCTGTACACTTTTCTGTGTCCAGAAAGTGTGTAGATTCCTGGGGATTGTTCGTCCCTTGGCGGCTTGAAATAATTAATCCACAGAAACCACGGGGAAGGAAGCCTTTTTGTTTTTTAATATGTTTGCTAGTTTCCTTCTTGGTCATTCATTCACTCCGTTTTTCTGTTCCTTGAGTGGAAAGAATTGGGCTTGGGGTTCTAAGTTTGGGTATAGGCTTTATCCCTTGCTGGCTGCATTCATTCATTTATTCATTCACTCCATAACTACCTGTGAGTGCTCACGCCGAACATTGTGTGAGAGCTGTAGATGGGATGGCAGACGAGACAGAGAGGGTCCCGTCCTCGAGGCCCTGCATTCTCCAGGAGGAGAGACCTCAGTCAGGCGAAGAAACAAGCAAATGGAACGCAGTCAGTGTGTAAGGAAGGAACAATGGCTGACGTGGAGAATGAGGAGGGGAGACTCCCTGCGGCGGTGAGGCTGAGGGTGCTCTCTGGGGCAGACCTTGGGCGCAGGTGGCTCCGCCTGGTTCTGTGGTTGGTCCCCCTCCTTGGCTCTGTTTCTTAGGACTCACACTGCTTTCTTCAGGGAACTGCCCTTAGGCCATTGGAGCAGGAAGTGCCTGGGGTTCCAGTCCCCACCCGCCAGGAGCTCGGACTGGTGCAGGAGTACAAAGCCCAGACCTCTTACCTGGAGTCAAGGAAATCTCCAAGCTGTGGGTTGCTCTGTAGCCGCCCCCCCAACCCCCCTGTACAGGGTCAGACTTGAGATCACACACTTCCTGCTTCCCTGACACCCTTTCTGCCTCTCCCCCTTCCTTAATCAATCACTCCCCAATGCTGCCCCATCTCGGGGTTTGCTTTCCGTAAACCTGACTTGACCTCTGTGAGAGGTGATCCTGAAGCTGAAATCCACAGTGTAAGAAGCAGCTGGTCATGGGAGGGGCCAGAGAAAATCAGGACTAGGGGCTGGGTCCTGATGAAAAGACAGTGTGTGCAAAGGCCCAGAGGCCTGAATGTGAGGCCCGGAAGTGCCTGTTTCGTTTGGGAAATGCTGCAGGAGGGAACGCAGGGCAGCGCTGCACAGTGAAGGTCTTCGAGCCTGGACTCTGCACCGTCCCCTCCGATTTTTATTGCAGGTAGTGGCGGGAGAGGCAGGGCAGGGCTGTGTGCCCCGCGGTGAACCTGGCGGCTAAGGGCTGGGGCAGATCGGACGGGAGGACAGGCCTGGTGCCTGCCTGATCACTGTCGCTTCTCTGCCCTTGGAGGCCCCTGGGAAGGGCTCAGAGATGGTGGGTGACAGAGCCACTGGGATTTTCAGCAGGAGAAGCTTGGCCAGGTCTGCCTTTTGAGAAAAGTCCTTCAGGCAGTCACCCACCTGAAAAGCAGAGGGCATCAAGATCAGGGAGTGAGCGATCATAGGGGCAGAGAGGGGGCCGAGGTGATTCTGGCACCAGGTTATGTGGGCCTGAACTTGGTGACTGCGGGTTGGGAGGGGAACGAGTTACGGAGAGAGATTAGGAGATAAAATGGAGAAGACTCGGGAGACTGAGCAGTAGAATGGAACAAATGTTCATTACAAAAGTCATATGTGAAGAGATGGTCATTTAGAAATGATTCCAAAGAATAGGAAGCAAAGGCATGGGTGTCAGACGTTCCTGGATTTGAACCCCAGAGAGGAAGTTCACTGCTAAGAGGCCGGTCCAGCCGCTGTAAGGTGTGTGCCCGTGCCCTGGGGGAGAGTTGGGAGCAAGAGACGAGAAACAGTTTATCTCGTCCCCACTCACTCCGGCCCACAAGAGGAAGGGTCAACCCGCAGAGACAGTCCCAGAGGGTCGGAGGAAGTGTGCCTTTCAGGTGAGCAGGACAGGACTGCAGTGGAGGCGCTAAGTGGTTTCTGAGTGGCTGCAGCTGATTACATTCACCATTTAACCGAATTGCTTTCTGTTGCCTTGATTGAATGCAGATGCAAGGAGATAAAGAGGCTTAATGTGAAAAGCCCAGCTGGCCTTCAGTACTAACAAAGGCTAACAAATCAACGGTTCCCTGCCCCTGGGCAGCGTCCTGCCTGCTGGCCTCACCCCTGGGCCGAGGTCACCGGTGTGTGAGGTCACCGGTGTGTCTGGTCACCATGAGGACAGCCCTCATGGGGTGCTCGTTGTGTGAAGTCCTGGCCTTGGCATTTCCTCCCTTAGCATTTTCTGCCCACAGCTGATAGCAATTGGGCTAGTCTCTCAGGAAAGAGCCTGGCACGGTGGGGGCAGAAGAAGGCCTACTCACAGCTGGAGTAAATGTGGAACCTTGGAAGTTAGGGAACCACAGACAGAGTGCCAGGTCCTAAGCACGTAACACGCATCTGTCCACCCATCATCCCCACACCTGTCCGTCCTCCCACCAGCACCTCCAGGGTGCCTCCATGTGCTGGCCCTGAGTGGGCAGCTGGGACGGATAGGCCCTCTGCCCCCAAGAGCTCACAGGCTGAGACCGGGGCCCAGGCAAGTCAGTGCTAGTCACAGTGGCATCTGACAAGTGCGGTGACCGGGAATGCACAAAGGATTATAGGAGCAAAAACTATGGAACACGTGGAGAATTCAGGAAGGCTTCACAGTGGAGGTTGATCCTTGGGCGGGGCCTTAAAGGAAAGATAGAAGTGTGTCTTGTAGGCAAAGGAAGTGTGGCCTTGTGGAGGGAAAGAGGGACCCTTGGGCGAAGGTGAAAATGCCTGGAAGTGGGTGGGCTCCTCTGTGGCCCCTTGCCCCTGGTCGGCTTGTCTCAGCATGTCTATGCCCCGCTTCAGCTGCCCACCTGGGGAGCTGGCCCCCTCTCCCCACTTCCTGGCACTTAGAAGGCATCTGGCTGAGCCTCCATCCAGGCTGGAGAAGGGCTCTCACAGGGGACGTGTGCTGAGCGCGGTCTCCTCACTCCTCACACTCTCCTGCTGGGCCCTGCCTGGCCCTTGCCGGCTGTGTGGTCCCAACCCTCGCCTGCCCCCCTCCAGGGCCCCTGAGCCCCCAGAGTTAGAATTCTCCACTTGCGGAAGAGAAGTGACATCACTGTTTTTGCAGATCGAAAAAGGAAAAGGAACACATGCTTGTTTTATTTTTAAAACCAGATGATCCAGAAAGATAAAAAGAAAATGAAAATCATTTACAATCCATTCTCCGGAGAAAATCGTTGTGCGCGTTTTGCTGTGCACCCTTCCCGAACGTTCTCACTGGTGGGCACAGGTGCGCCCACCGCTCCTTTTGTTAAATAAAAATGGCACAGCATCCTGTGACGCGCGTGCTGTTTCTCACGGACACGGTGAGCATGTGTCTGAGGTCACTGTCATCGAGTTTGTCAGCGGAGCAGCATTCTGGGCTGGGAAAGAGCCTGGAGTCCGTCTCCTTTCCTGGCAGACGTCAGGGTTCAGCCCCTCTAAAAAAACTTTTTCCTGTAATGATGCTCTGTGTACATCTGTGTACATAAATCTTGGAGCAATAAAATTGGACCGTTTAAATGGGGGGGTTAATAAGGCCTCTGGCTCCCGTCATAAAGGAAATTGATTTTTATTTTCAAAGTCAATGGTGATTAAATGAACAATGGTTGCCAGGCAACCCGTGAATGGGGATTCAGAGTGGAGGCCAGAGCAAACAGCAGCCTCCACCCGCAGGGACCCAGAACCTCCCAGGCCCCCAGTCTAGGTAAGGAGCACCCTCTCACCCACTCCCCCTAGGCCCCCCAGCCCCGGCCGGTTCTCCCACCCCAAGACGTTCCTCTGACAGAGCCTCCCAGGCGTCCCCTGAGCCCAGCCTCCTGCCCTTACCCAGAGAAATGAAGGCCCAGGGCTCAGCCACCCCCCAGATTCCCTTCCAAAGCAATGCCACTGGATCAGCAAACGTCTGCTGGGTTAGTCCCATGTGCCAGGCTCTGGGTGGACGGCAGAAATGCCACCATAGTCCCCTCTAGTCAAGGGTGACTCTCATGCACTCTCTCTCAAGAGGCTTAGGACTTTGGGGGTGTCAGCCTGTAGAATCTATACTGTACACCAAGCAGGGTTTTTTGTGTATTTTTTTCATGTCCCGCCTCAGGTTACCTGTAGGTAGGACCCACCCATCAGTAACAGGAAGTCAAAAGGGCAGGTGTGTGGGGCCGAGTGGGAAGACAAGTATCTCTGAGGTGCAAGAGGAGTTTGAAAAAGGCCCCTCCCCAACCTGCACAGCTGGGGAACCTGGTAGGGCTTCCTGGGGGAGGGGGCATGCTTCCAACCAGCGGAAGACACAAGGATTTCCAGCAGGAGACGACAGGAAAATATCTATAGTTCAGCACCTCTCCCCCCACGGAGTGGAGGGACTGCTGGTGGGTCAGGAGCCCTGGCTTCCACCGGGAAGAGGGACCTTGGGCCTGCATAGACTCTGAGAGTGGCTGGGAGGGAGAGGGGGCCAGGAGACTGCAGCCACGGGGTAGACAGCACCCTCTGAGGGGTGTGCTGGGGGAGGAGGTGAGGGCCCCCGGCAGCCCCAGGGGACAGGGAGGAGAGGGAAGGAAGTCAGCAACACCCAGCCTCAGTGACTCTGTCCCTCCCTGCTGTAGAAATGCCATCTCCCACCCTTCCTCTCACTGACGTCAGCTTGACAGCCTTATACCCTTACTTACCCTTGGTGCCAGGTATGTGCTGGGACTTTGCCCACGTCTCTCACTGAACTCGAGAGGTGGGCGCCAGTTTCCCCATTTTACAGATGTGGAAATTGAGGGTCAGCACATGCCATTGTCTTGGCCAAGGGCAAGGAGACAGGATCGGAGCCGAGGTCTGAACTTGTCTGGCACTCGGGCCCTGCTCCCTCCTGCACGGCTTTCTTCAATGAGATTGAAAAGCAGCCCGGTTCCTGTGCATTTCATGTTAGAAAGAGTGGCTCTGACCCCTGCGCCATCACGGGGTCCCCTCCAACCCTGTCCCTTTGGTCTAACCTGGCCTCACTCGCGACTCTGTTGGGAAAGAAAATCCAAGAATCGCGGCCCAAGGTGAGGCTGCAAGTTTGGCTGATCCATCAGAAGCCACAGGGGGACCCGGTGGCCCACACACCCTGAACACACAGGCTGTACCCATGGAAAGTGTCCTCTTGGTACTGTTGACACCAGAGACCTGAGCATTCCTGGCATGGCTGGGAGTCAGGGCAGAGGGCCCCGGCTCTTCACACGGCATGGGGTTGGCTGGGAGGAGGTGAGTTCAGGTGTCTGCAGGTAAAATGCCCTCATTGTAAAGTCACAGGTCATCTAGCCCCACATGCCTCAAACGGCTTTCTGAGGGTCCTCTCTAATGTGAAAGCCCCAACTGCAAAACATGCAGGCGGAGCTGTTCTGTTTAAAGGAGGAATACAGGGAGCTCTGTCCCCCCCACCAGTCACCACCCAGAGCCCTTCTGTGGACCCAGGGGGCTCCGTAGAGTACAACCCCTTCCGTGTAGAAATGAGTACCCAAAGGCCAGGTGGTGGCTGGGGACAGGGCCTTAAGGAGCTCACCCACCTGAGATGGGTCAGTTGGAAACAAGAGCACTGCCCTGCTTCCAAACGAGGGAGAAGAGCAGAGGCGTCTGTCAGAGAAGAGAGGTGCCTGGCCAGAGAGGAGATGCCCAGGTTGTAGGCTCAGCTCTGCCCTCAGTTCCCTTGGTTTCTGCACCAGTCAGGATGAGCGAGGTTATGCTGCAATAACAGGTAAGTCTCCAAATCTCAGGGGCTCAAAAAGGCAAAAGTTCATTTCTCACTCACACACACACACACCACACAAACCTTTGTCAGTCTGGGAAATTCCAGGGTCACTGTCCCCTGTAAGATGACTCAACAAGCAAGCTGCTACCACCTTCCGGCACTTCCTTCTCCACGCACAGCTCCCGGGTTGGCCGGGGCAAGGAGGGAACGGGGAGTATGTGGCTCCAAACTGCTTTCATCCAGAAATAAAACACATCACTTCCGCTCACATTTCATTGCCAGAGAAAGTCAGATGGTCGCCCTTAATTCAAGAGGTGGGAGCTGGTATCATCAGAGGGTGACAGTGTTTGTCTAGAAATTGTCCGTAAGCCCTGAAGATGTCAACCACGGTTTCCAAATCTGCCAAGTAAGCAAAATAGAATCAGCCATCCTTCCTTCACTGACATTCATCTGCACATTCAACTCTCGGATTTTTGTTGTGCAAGGTGCCGGGAACAGAGTGACGTAGGCTAGAGCTCAGGTCTTTCTGACGCCTAAGCCACGGCTTTGCCCTCCTCTTGTCCGCATTCTCCACCAGCCCCTCTCTCAGTTGGGTCTTACTTTTGGCTTCTCCCTACAGCAGAGCCTGAAACAAGGACTTGGCTGCAGGCAATTGACTTGGGAGGTGAGCCCGGGAAGCAACCGTGAGGGAGCCAGAGAGTGAGACAGGCAAGGAGGGGACGCCAACATTGCGTACACTGGTGAGCTGGTCACCGGCGTGGGCCACTGGGCTCCCTGCCACCAGGGACACTCCGAGGATCTGTGTATAATGCAACTCAGCACCGTCCGGAATTGTGGGAGGCTGGAGTGTGCGCCACTGACCTCCGCCCCCTGCTGACGGAGGGCTGCTCCCGGAGCCGTGAACTCCTCCCTGGGGACGGTGCTGCAGCCAATGTCCAAGGGAGGCTGGGGACATAGAGCCTCAGGGGCATCCACTACAGATGCTGACGGGAAAGCCACGCCCGTCACGAAGCCATATGGAAACCCAACACGAATAGCCCTGCGTTGGCCAAACAAAGGAGGCGAGTGTGCCTTGGGCAGCTGCGAGCTATTTTTTGTAACCTCCTTTCCTGATTTGGAAGGAGGCAACTGCTCCGTGTGAAAACGAGGGAAAGAAACAGCAAGGCGGCGCCCACCGATTCAGGTGTGGGAACACGGCGGCAAGTGGCCACAGGTGCCCGGGAGGGAAGGCTTCGTGCTGACTCGAGCACACCTGTCCAGAAGTCAAGAAAACGTGAGTGGGACACGCAGGGGCACAGAAGCAGCATCTACGGGGACCCCTCCTGTGGCCAGCGTGTCCCAGCTTCCGAGAGACACCAGCCTGTGTTTAGGGCCTCCAGCCTCTCTGTCTGAGCACCTTCCATGACAAGAGGCAGTGGGGTTTGGGGAAGAGTCCCCTGCTTGGAAGCAGATGGCCAGGGTTCAGGTCTTGTCACCACCACAAACTGCAGAGCCACCAAGGCTGGCATAGGATCAGAATATTGGCCCTGACTGTTTGGCTCAGTGGGTAGGGTTGCTGGTTCGATTCCCGGTCAGGGCACATGCCTGGGGTGTGGGCCAGGTCCCCAGTCGGGGTTGCGTATGAGAAGATAACCAACTGATGTTTCTCTCCTTCTCTTTCTCTCCCTCCCCCTATAAATACATACATACATACATACATACATACAATAAGTGGCATCTTAGGCGCAAAGTGCCCAGCTGAGAGCAGCCGTTGGACTTGTCACTGGTCCTCACCTGGCCAGGGGGAGACCCCCTCCCACTGTGCCTGGGACCAGAATTCCCACTGTGCCTGACACCAGAGGTCATTTCCAGGGCTTGCCCCTCAGGGCCTCAGATCCCGGACTCGGAACAGGGCCCTCTGAGTCCCAAGCTCCTCTGACCCTGTGCTTTCGGAACAAACCCGAAGGCCAGCAGCCTCGGGCACTCGACACTCACGACTTGACTGTGTGAGGAGGGGCGGGGCAGGAGGAGGTGGGCAGGTGGGGGGGCACATGACATGCCGTGTCCCTGGGAAAGCGTACAAACTAGTAGGGAATGAAAAGGAGCCAGAGTGAAGGTCAGGCCAAAGGGCATGAGAGGATATATGCTGAGGACTCTGTCCTTGGGCTGGTCTTGGTTTCCCCATGAAGGTGACCTTCAAGATCTCTTTGGAGTCCGTGATCTTATGGCCCATGTGGTCTGAGAGGTCAGGGAAGGCTTCCCAGGGAGCTGACTTCTGGGGGTGGAAGGCTGTGGGAAGAAAGGCGCCCCCGTCACCAGTGCACTCGTGAAACTCCCACGTGGACACAGTCCTCTCGAGTCCCAGCAAGGAGGACCCCCAGCTTCCACTACCTCTGGACGAGAAGTGGGCTTTCCCCACACCCCGTCCTGCTGAAACCCCACGCGTGTCTTACCAGCTCAGCACCTGCTTTCCATACAGTCATGCATGAGGGGAGGGGTCGGGTGGGGGCGGGGGGAAGAGGCCGGAGAGGCACACGCCCACCCCCAGTGCTTCTCAAAGACCTCCTGTCCCACATGCCCGGATCCCGAGTTTGGGCACCGAGGACGAGGTCGGTGTGTTGGAACCAGGCTGTGGGCCCGGGCCTGTGGGCCTTGCTAGTTTTCACGGAGCCTTACATTAAACACAAGCACGGTGCCAGGTGGATGTGGGGATCGGGGATCGGGGAGAGGAAGGGGCGGCCTGCCGTGGGTGAGGGTCTGAACTCTAGCTCTGCTTATGTTTGGATCCCCCAGTGATCCAATGGTAATTGAAGCCGGCCCAAGACCACTGTCAGTGGGCAAAATCCATGTTCTTTCTCTGCCTCAGTTTCCTCATTCTGCGCAGGGAACGGGGACAGCTCCTTCCTCAAAAAGCACACTTGAGGGGTGAATGAATGAATACACGTGAATTGCTTGGAACAGCGCCTGGCCTGGCAGAAAATACATTTTCAATGAATGTTAGTTTGGGGATGGGGGGTTGGTGGTGGTGATTATGAGTATTATTAACATAGTCATTCAAGTATAGAGCCTTATAGTTACTCAGTTAATGTCGAATGAATGAAATAAATGCAGGGGGATGAAAGGCTGGGAGCAGATGACAGCAAAGATTGAAATAGACACTGAGTTTGCACTTGACTTGGTCTAATTAGTTATTATGATCAGGTATCCATGGAAACTGCTGAATAGCAAGACTCAGAACAGACAGTTTTCTCCGTACTGCGTGCACCGAGGTACATGTGGGGCTTCGCACTTCGCGGCCCACACAGAAGGGCAGGTTTCCAACCAACCTGCCCCTCTCCTCACTAGGTGGCGAGCTCTTCCGGGGCAGGGCCCAGGACTTCCGGATCCTCACTACCAGCGTGTGCTGGGTTTCTGGGACGGGGCAAGTGCTCCTGCACTCCTGTGGAATGACTGAATGAGTGAGTGTTATCTGATTGGCTCAGAAAACGGCAAGACGAACTACCAATGAAGGACCTTGGATCCTTCCCCTGGGAGGGGCTGTGAAAGGCAGGTGTTAACTATCATTTTGCATTAGATTAGATTAGATGTTAGGACGGTTCACACCATTCATTGAAATAAGATTAGACCCCACTCAAGTTCAATTCCAAAGTGGTGAAGAGCTGGGGCTTTGGGGACCAGGAATATTGGGAGGAAGTATTAGCTCAGGCACACCCCAGCTTTGTAAATTTAGGCAAATGATCACATTTCTCTGGGCCTCAGTTTCAGGGTCTGTATGTTGGGCCGGATGGTGGGCACTTCTCAGGGGTGATGCGTGTTATACCCAGCTAGGAAAATTACAGCTAGGGCATTACCCAACCCTAAATCTGCAGTTCCTGGAACAGGGTAATGAACAAACATCCGGGAACAATTGGGTTTAAAATTCTAGCCAAATAAGGTAACTAACCCGGCCCGCCAGAAAGTGCCCGCCAGCAGCAGCACCCACCAATCAGGGACCCTCGCCGTTTTTAAATAAGCCAATAGCTAACCGCCACCTCTGCTTCTGTATGCCTTTGCTTGCTTGCTAGAAAATATAAATACCCAGTAGTCTGTAAGCCAGGTGCGACTTCCATTTTGTAGCTCTGAGTAGCTACGTGACTCCGGTCACAGTTGGGGAAGTTCGCTCCTGCGCAGGAAAATCTTTGGTCATTAAATTTTTATCAATTCGGTTCCGGACTCTGAGAGTGTGTATTTACCCACCGATCGTCTACAACAATGCGCAGAGAAAACAGGCTCTTGTGGAAAGAGTCACCCACTCCCCGGCCAGGCGGCCCACCTTCACGTTAAAGTCTGTGCAGTGGGGACACAGGCAGCCCTCTCCTTCCCTGAGGGATCCAGAAACCCTAGTGGGGGTGAGGGAGGGGGAGACCTTTGTAAACTGTAGGTCACTGTGCGCACTCGCGGAAACTTGAGAAGGGCTCCAGCACACGGGGTGGGGCAGGACTCAGGAAAGGAAAACCCCCAGAGAAGTGGGGAGCTTCACAAGGCCGTGAACTTGGGAGTCAGGCTGCTGGGCTCTGGCCCCTCTGCCCTCTGCCTCTCTCTACTTTCTATGACCTCAGGAAAGTCACCATCTTTCAAGGCCTTGGTGTCCTTGCTGTTGACCGGGTACAACAGGAAGTGACAGAATTGTTGCGTTAAGGGGCCCAGCCTGTGAAGTGCTCCGTTCAAGGTCAGCAAATGCGGGTGCTCCCATTTCTCCACCCCCCACCGCCCCCTCAAGGGACAGTGAGTCTGTCCTCAGAGCCACCAGACTTGACTTTGCACAGTACGGTGAGAAAACAAACCAGAAAGACAGCAGGGCGACTCGTGTGACCCCGCCCTACAGGTCAGCACATTACAACCAGCCGAGGACCGTCATCGCCCCCCGCTTCCCAGGCGGGGTGACTGGGGCCCAACTGGCACTGGCTTCACACCCAGGTCTGTCCACACCCAAAGCTGGTGCCTGCTCCCCTGGTCCACCCCCAGCTCTGACTCCAGACACTGGGGGTCTCGGGGCTGGGGGAGAGCACATGGACAGAAACTGAGTGGGTGCAGGGCCCCGCCCCGACTCCTACCCATCTGCCGCCCCTTCCACAACCGAAATATGACCTCTTGCCCTGGGGCTCCCCCGTGCTAGTGGCCCTGCCATCCTCCGCAGGACACTGGGGTAGGGCCCACGTCAGCACCTTGGCTGTCACCACCTAGGCCTGAGTCCCCCTCTGCCACAGATAACGTGTCCTCAGGTAATTGCATTTGTCCCTTATCTCACTCTTGTTCTTCATTACCTCCCTGGAGAGCTGCTGTGACCACGCCCCTCTCTGCTAATGAAGCCAGTCTCCTGGAGACCAGCACAGTCCAGGGACTGCTGTGCCAGGTGGGGGTGGGACGGGAGATTACATCTTCAGGTGGCAAGGACACCCTGTTCCTCAGGTCAGGACATGCTGGCAGGCCCTGGGTGACTCCTGGGAGCACACCAGTGCCCACAGAAAATGTGCTTGATCCAGAGGAAGAAGCGGGGATTGTGCCACGGGCTCCGCCCTGGCCTTGCTGTGTGACATCAGGCCTAGCCCTTCACCTCTCTGGACCCCAGGTCCTCATGGGTCAGACTGGGACAACAACTCTTTCCCCCATGCTGGTCAAGCCACCTTGGGACTGGCAGGTGCTTACATCTCCGCGTATCTTCCTGGATTCTGGATTCTGTGGCAGCTTTTTTGTCTATAAGGTGTGTGCTGGTGGTGTCTCATTATGGCCTTTAAAAAATTAAAGTATAGCAGTCACACAGTATTGTGTTAGTTCCAGGTATGCAACATAGTGATTTAACATTGTGGCAACTTTTTAAAAACACATATTTGCACATATCTAAAATGCACACTGGGCTAAGTTTTAACCTGTGCACACCCCTGTGAAGCCATGCCATGACCAAGCTAGTGAGCAGGTCTATTACGCCCCCAAATATCTTCCTGGCCTCTTGTGACCCCTCCCTCCCCTCCCCAGGCAACCACCAATCTGCCTTCTGTCACTATGGACTCATTTGCATGTCCCAGGATTTTACAGAAACAAAATGATACAGTATGTGCTCTCTCGGTCTGGCTGCTATTTTGAGAGTTGCCCAGACTGCTGTGCATAGCAATAGTTCACTTCTTTTGCCTGCCAAGTCCTAGGTCATCGTATGGAGATGCTACAAATTTCTTACTCATTTGTCTGTTGATAGATATTTGGGTCATTTCTGGTTGGGGGGCTGTTACAAATAAAGCTGCTGTGAATATTCATGTACAAGCATGGAGCGGTTTTATTTGTCTTGGGCAAACACCTAGGTGTGGAATGGCTGGGGCACGTGGTAGGTACAGGTTTCATTTGCAAAGAAATGACAAATTGTTTCCCAAAGTAACCTTACATTCAAGTTCCTCCATATCTTCAGAACACTTGGTATGAGCAGTGTTCTTCCCTTTTAGACATTCTGCAAGGCGTACGGCGTGAAGCACCTGGATTCCCAGGCCCGGCCGAGGGCCAGGTGGTCCTTCTCAGTTGGGAGGTGGGGCAGGGCTCGGAGCCGCTGCGGTTCTCTGTGTGAGCCTTTCATTCTGACCTTCTGCTACGGGAGAGGCTGCAGGGCACACAAGCTGACCTCCCAAGACCTTAATTGACTGGTGATTCTGGCACAAAAGTTCTGGGGGCTCAGCTCTCCCCTTTGGTGACACTTCTCTGGCCTCCGAGCAGCGTGGCCCTGTGTGGCACTGGCACCTCACGTCTCACAACTAAGATCTCACTTGGGGATCCCAGGAGGAGGTGGCAGCATAGCCTGGGATGGTGCAGGCAGATGAAGCTGAGGACACCAGGCCAGCACCTGCCCATCCTTAGGTCTCTGTCAAGTGCAGGGCTGTGATTCGGCCCCAGGTGCCCCAGTATTCCCTGCCAGCCCCACAGGTGAGGCAGGAGGAGAAACAAGGCACCAAGCTGCTGAGTTCTGAGTTCTGTAGCAGGGGGACCAAGGACGGGCCGAGAGAACAGCCTGTTCCCGGGGGGGGAGAGGCTGCTCAGCTCATCGACTCCAAAGCACTGTTTGTTGGGAGACAGGAGGCTCGTGCCCCGCCCTGTGGGCCCCAACACACAGGAGCTCCCGGAACCTTCCCCCCTGCCCCCAAGCTGGGCTGGCTGGCAAGGAGCCTGAGGGCTGGGGGCAGGGGCTCTGCCTCTGCGGTGAGTGGAATCAGCCCAGCCCCAGGTCTCCAACCACCCCCACCACAAACCCCCCTCCCAGGGCTCAGCTCAACTTTGCAGGGCACTAAGGACAGCTGTGGGCAGCTCATTCGCCTTGAGACTCAGAGCTACTCAATCTCCTGAAGGAAAACCACAACCTCCAGTCTCTACAAGCAGGTAGCTGCTGACTTGACTGAGCGCTCATGCTAGGCCAGGCCCTGTGACGAAACACCTGACATGCAGCGACTCCAAGAGCCCTCACGAGGGCCCTGGGAGGTGGGGCTATCATCAGCGTGCCCACTCCACAGACGGGAGAGCTGAGGCTCCCCAGAAGCTGACGTGGAAGGCGAAGGAGGTGGCTCATCTAGTCGGTCGGTCAGCTACAAAGGAACCACACGAACCAAATGCTCCCCCAGAGGACAGAGCCCGAGGGGGCAGGTGGTGGGGAGCTGTGACAGCCCCTGAGACACAGAGAGGCAGCCACATGTGCTGAGCACCCGGGAGCTTTCCCTATTGTTCCCAGCCCCCCTGAGCCACCCCAGCAGAGTGGGCGGGCGTGGGCGACTGCGTTTCCTCAGTTAAATTCCCAGAAATCACACAGGAATTCTGTCGGCCGTTTTGTAGAATAGTAAACAGAGGCTCAGAAAGGTCAAGTGACGTTTGCAAGGTGACACTGTGGGGTTAGGCAGAGCCAGGACTCAAACCCAGTCTCCTGATGCCCAAGTGCAGGCTTCCGACCATTGCAAGCTGCTTCCACTAGCTGGTGACCGCTCTGAGCGTCGGGGTGGCCCTGAAGCCGCTGAAGACCCTTCTCTGGGAGGCCACAGAGTGGAGACATTGGGGCCTAGACAGGGACTGTCTCTCCCTCAGAGTCCCAGCTGCCCGCCCCATCCTTGACGCCCCTGCCTCTCTCTGACCTCGTCCTCGGGGCAGGAGTGCCTCCCCCCACCCTCCCTCCCTCCCTTCCCCAGGCCTTGACCAAGCGGCCAGAGCAGGCCCTCAGCTCTCCTCCACTCCGAACCTCACGCTCACCGCCCCTTACCCCTGACCTCTGGTTAGATCCACTGCTGTGGTCAGAGGCCATCACTTTGGGAGTGTGCCTTGCAAAGTGGTTCTTCCATGGCCCCTCTCTACGGGGTCTCAGCAGACCCACCTCCCAGCTGCTTTCCCCCTGGAGACAGATGTTTCCCACCCAGGGGAGTCTCCCTAGAAGACCCCCTGGTCGGGAGTGAGGCCGCTGTGGGACCCCTGTGTGAATGGCGGTGGAAAGCAGGCCAGGAGGTGCAGCACGGGGGAGACTGCTCGCACCTCGGTCCGAACCAGGCCCGGTCCTTCCTTCCGCCCTGCTGTGCCTCACGACCAGGGTGTGGTACCCACGGCACCCCAACCTCTCCCACCATCTTCCTGGGCTGCGGCCCATTGAAGCCCTCCTCCCCCCACTAAGGCCTGTAAACCGCTTTATTAAATTAAAACAAACATCTGCTAGAGAAGAAAAGCAAAGCCTTAATTGGAGGCCCCTGGAGATGTTTGTGGAGACAGGTGGGAGAGGACCTAATGCAACCAGCCCACACGGGCCTCTGAGCAGGCCTGGCAGATAAGACAGCATTGCCCGGCAACTGGGCTCTGCCACCTGGACGCCTGATAAGGGGCTTGGAGCAGCTGTGTGTTTGGAAAACACCACTTCGTGAGCGGGGCGGGGGGGTGTTGACTCTGCCGTCCAGGGCCCTGAGTCCCCCATCAGATAAGCATCCGCCAATTTCCCTGGTGGGGCAGGAAGAAAGCTGCTCCCCAAGACCCCCTGGCTGGGATTTTCCATGTGGAGGTGTCCTGAGCACTCGGTCAGTCACTCCCTGGGAACCTGTGCTCACCGAGGAGGACATTTCTGGCCACTTAGGGCAGACAGTGGCAGTGGCTCTACCCTAGTTCAGAAATGTCCCTGCAGGCCCCCATTATGGAGTCGGGCGTTGGGGCAGCTGGGAGCTAGCTGGGTCTGTGGGCACATCCACACCTTGCATTTGAGCCTCCCCCACCTCCAGTCTCCTGTGGCCCATCTTCTCCCACGATTCCCTTTGCCTCAGAGTGAAGCCCAATCCCCCCAGATCGTGGGGCCCTGCACGACCTGGCCCACCACTAGCCTCCACCTCTCTCATTCTCTCCCAGCCAACTTGGACCTTTGGTCCGCCTCAAACCTCCAGGTATAAGCCAGCCCCAGGGCCTTTGCACTGGCTGGTCAGTCTGCCTGCAATGTTCTTCTCTCAGATGGCCACATGGCTCTCCCCAACAAGTCCTTCAAGTCCTCATGTAAGTCGTGGTCTCAGTGAGGCCACACCCTCCCACCCTACTGTTCCCGAGCCCCTCACCCGGCTCTGCTCCCTCTCTTTTCACAGCATCGCCACCTGCTAACCACTGTATAACGCACTTATTTCCTATAGCTGTTGCTGATTGCCTGTCTCCCAGACCAGAGCACAAGCTCCAAGAAGCTCTTTTTTTAAAAAATATTTATTGATTTTAGAGACAGACAGACAGAGACACACAGAGAAAGAAACACTGATTTGTTGTTCCACTTACTGATGCATTCATTGGTTGCTTCTTGTACGTGCCCTGACCTGGGATCGAACCCACAACCTTGGTGTACTGGGACGATGCTCTAACCAACTGACCTACCTGGCCAGGGCCAAGAAGCTGTTTTCTTCACAACCATATTTCAAGCATCCAGAACAGAGCCTGGGACACAATAGCTGCTCAATAAACATTTGTTGAATGAAAGAGTATCTCTCCTCGCCAGCCCCCTAACAGCTCTGGTAGAGCAGGTCCAGAGAGGCCAGAGTGTGACCGTGTCCAGAAGGCACCCCCACCAGGTAACTGGGTACCCAGGGCAGCCATCCCCCAGCCTGCCGGGCAACCTCCAGAGAAAGACCTGAGACTGGGCACCAGGAGAGCCTGGCTCCCACCACGGCCCTGCTAGTGCTTTGCTTGGTGACCTGGCACAAGGCCCTGTTCAACTGAGTCCCAACTTCCTGTTGGGTGGACGACGTTACATTCACCCTCTTTGTCCCGAGGCAGTGAACGTCTATATTATGGCTTTCCACCTGCCCCTTGAGGTCTGGTCCTGCCTTGGCCTCTTGGGCAGTTCAGCAGCTAAGTAATTCAGGCAGCTTCTGTGAACCTCTGCCTCCTAACCAATCTGTCACCGAGGAAACGACTGCACGTCTGCCTCTCAACCAGTCTATTAAGCAGGGGAACGACAGCACTCCATCACACAGGTGGGGAGAGCGAGGCATTGGTGCCTACAAAAGGGGCAGCCACTGGTGTTCAGAATCCAGCTACACCCTCTGAGCACAGTGCACACCATGTGTCCCCAGAGCCACATTCCAGGTGGGGACACTGAGGCAGAGTGGGAAAGTGGCAGCCAGGGTCACTCGGTGAGTTGATGGTAGCTCTAGGGGAGTTCCATGCCCGGCTGACCCTGGAGTCTGGGGCTCTCCCCAGCCCTCACTGCAGCGGGGCCTGCTTGTCCCCACCCCAGTGGATTCTGGACGTTAGGGCCTTGCCTTGGTTGGAGACTGCTCCGGAGTAGGGCAGGAGGCTACGGAGCCACCCTCCCAGTTAATTAAAAGGACAATCAAGAGTTTACCTACATGTGGCATCTAAAGAACAGTATAAACGAACACACCAAACAGAAACAGACTCAGACATGGAGAACAAACTCACGGTCGCCGGAGGGGAGGGGGTGGGGGAGGGACCGAGCTGTGCAGATCGCAGTCAGGGAACAGTCACGGGGCTGAGGAGTACGGCCCAGGGAATGTGCTCGATCATGTCCTATCAGCTGTGTAAGGTGCCGGTGCTGCTGGAAATACTGGGGGCAACACTCTGTGAAGTATATGACTGTCTGGCCACTATACTATACACAAGAAACTAACACAAAATAATGTTGAATGACAACTGTCATTGAAAAAAATTTAAAAAGAGAACAATGACGCCCCAGAGCCAGGGATGGAGGGAGATCTAACCAGGCTTGAGAAGGGGTGAGGCTCCAGGGCGCTGAGCTCCACGTGGCTGCAGGGCCGGGAGCCCCAGAGGGAGCAGGGCGCCGTCAGGCCCCCCGCACCCCAGACAGAGCCGGTGGGGGTCAGTATTTTGGCTCAGTTCCCCACATCCACCACACAAGTGCACACAGCTCACCAGGAATTCTGGGCAGAGGCGCCATGGGGGAAGACGGGGCGGAGGGCAGAGGGTGGAGGAATGAGGGGCGGGGAGGAAGTTACTAAACGTGCTTTTTGTGACAGTGGGACAGCGCTGTGAGAGACTGAGCTTAACTCCTCAGGGAGCCTCTGGGAAAAGACGCCCACACACTCTCCTGGGAAGTCTCCTGCCCAGGGGTGAGAAAGTTCTTGGTGGACGTCTCAGACACAATGTTGGGGGCAAGTCCCTGAACTTCCAGTTCCTGGCAAATGGGAGCGGAGCAGGCTTGGGGTTTCTGGCAACAGCCTGTATGCCCCTGGGTGGACCCTGCAGTGGGAGGGGGCCAGGACCCTGACAGGTCCCTGAGTGGTGGGCAGGGCTCAGGCCAAGTCTGCTGGAGTTGGACTCTGCTGGCCTCTGGTGACACAGGTGGGGCCACCCTGGGGTCTCTCTTTATATCAGCATTCTGGGAGTCTGCACGTCTGTGCGAGCCCCCCCCCCCCCGGGTCCTAGGAGACCAGCTCTGCCCCTCCCCGGTGGGCACTGCCTGCCGGACTCCCCCAAGCTCTGTGCCTGGAGGGCTCCCACATATGCAGGCCGGGGAGACAGCCTCTGCACCACAGAGGTGCCAGGACACTGGTTCTGCCCCTGCTCTTCAGGGTAGGAGGCAGCCAGCGTTCCCACGTGGCAGTGGGCCAGGAGGGTGCTGCAGAAATTGTTGTGGTAAGATATACACAATATAAATTTTGCCATTTTAATCATTTTTAGGTGCACCGTTCGGTGGCATCAAGGACAATCACAGGGTTGAGCGACCGTCACCACCTGCCATCCACCTCCTGTGCTCTTCACCTTCCACACCTGAAAGGCTGTTCCCATTAAGCGATAATCCCCCTCCCCCTCCCGCCTGCTCTGGTGCGCACCATCCACCCCACTTCCTGTCTGTGAATTTGACTAAAGAGTAAATTTTTAAAAAAGCATCTCAGTGCATTCTCTGCACTGGGCCACTATACTGTACACATGAAGCTAATACAAAATAATGATGAATGTCAACTGTCATTGAAAAAATTTAAAAAACAATGAAGCCCCAGAGCCAGGGATGGAGGGACCTAACCAGGCCTGAGAAGGGGTGAGGCTCCAGGGCGCTGACCTGCCGTCTCTCCTCGCCCCATCCCCAGGGCTGGCCCAGGGACTCAGCCGGGAAGCAGCATTTCAGCTGCCCGCCCCGTACCTCCCTCGTTCCTTTCCTCATTCTTTTTTCATTCTCTGGAGGAGTGGAACGGTTAAGCTGAGGACTGGGACTTGCCTCTGACACCTTGCAGTGTGACCCTGGGTGAGTCCCTTCCCGTCTCCGAACCTCAGGAATGAGACTAGAATCCTGGCAGTAACTGATGATTTTCATGGCATCCACTCAGACAGCTCCCCATTCACCAGGTGGTTCATCCCGGTGATGAACCCCTGCACGGTTTGGGTGGATTTGAGCCAGCCTTGTCTGGGATACAGAAGTGACGAGTGCCTGGCATTGGCCCTTCCTTCAGCGTAGTGACAAAGGGTCTATCAACAACACGCCCACTGCCAGCACCCTATTCCCGACCACCCTCCACCCCGTGCTGCTGTTTGTTGTCAGAACTGCTCACTCTCCTTGATGGCTGTTTCCTTGTTTCAGCTGGGGTTCAGCTCAGGAAACAGGAAATCCGGTGGCTTTCAGAATCACTGGAAAGACTGAAGCAGGAAACTACCTGTCCCCTCGGGGAGCTGACACCATAGCTGCCACCTCCAGAGCCACCCACCTCAGTCACGTCCACACTGGCAGCAGCATAGCTCTGCACCCCATCTCCCCCACATAAACCTCCAAATCCACTTCCTGTGTAAGTTCCTCTGATTTGCAGGACTGAAATCACATCCAGGCCCTTAGCTGCAAGGAAGTCTGGGAAATGTAGTTTTTAGCTCTCCTACATCTGCACACAGCAAGAGGGTTGGGATGAAGGCTAAGGAGTCTCATCCACAGTGCCCTCCACATACCCCAGTGCAAAGAGCTCCCGACTTGGCTTCCCCCCCTGTCTCTTCCTGTCAGTCAGCTATGCTACACCTGCACCATCCAGTCAGCTCACTGCTTCATCTGACATGGAAAACCAAGGCAGCATATATATGTAGTGATAATCAAAACACATTTTGTGCATGGATCAAATCTGGCACAGATGTTGCAGCATCAGTGTGCAGGGACCTGCTGGACCCTCAGCACTTTAACACCATGCTCGGATGGGCAGCGAAGCCCATCTTCAGGGCAGACCACACTCCCTTCTGATTTCCTCTTCCTGTGTAATGAATGCAGAGTCGCCTACATCTTGGTTTTCTTTGCCAGGCCTTTGCATTTCAGTAGAATGGTTAACCGTAAGAAAATTGGTCTGGGAGGAAAAACAAGGCCCTTCCTTGACCGTGTGCACCAAATGAGAGATGCTTGTTATAACCAGAGGCAGCTCCAGAATGTCAAGGTTAGAGGGCTTTGGGGCAGTGCCCTGAAAAGAAATGGGGGCCAGAGAACTTGTCCAAAAATCTTGCATATACAAGGTCTGTCCAGAAGGTATCCATCTGTGTAATATAAAAAATAGAGATGTTTATCGAAGGCGATACAAGATACAAGAAACATTGTACACAGGACAATGACATCTCACTCCCCTTCAAAGTGGGCACCTTGGGACCTCACACAATTCTCCCAATAGCCATCAGCTGCCCTGTGTTATTTTCCTGAATCTCATCAATGGTCTGAAAATCTCTTCCCTTTCAAAGGTGATTTTAATTTTGCAAAAGGCCAGAAGTCACAGGGCGCCAAATCTGGGCTGAGGGCGGCTGAGTCACCTGGGTGATTTATGTTTCACCAAAAACTCTGTACGAGATGTGATTCATCAGTGGGCGAGTTGTCGTGATGAAGCTGCCAATCACCAGTTGCCCAGAGCTTCGGCCTTCTGAATCACGTGAATAGTTTCTGCGGAGGAATGTTCTAGTTTCATGCAAAATGTGATGCAGATTCATTGCTCTCCTTGCTCAGTCATTTTGAATGTGATGGCCACACAGTGCACATGCTCACTCAACGGTGTCTACTGCCCCCACTGACTAGTACAGTGAAGTTGTCATTGTTCAAGCATGTTTATTCTAGTCCACTATCCTTGGCTGACAGGTTACATTGATGTCACGCAAACCTCATTATATTATCAATGGCTGGACTTTTTCCAGATAGACCTTGAACAAAGCAAGGATGTGGCTTTGATGGAGATTGCGCATGTAGACTTAGAGTAATACAACTAGCCTTTCTCCACGCTTCCTCTGCCTAAGGTGAAAAAGTCATCAACTGTCTTCCTCAAAAAATGAGAAGCCCCCAAATCCTGAAGGCAGTCGTTTTTGGTGGGGGTTGCTGATGGGGACCAGTTAAAACATGAGGCTGACAGAGGGTGTAGGGCCTGGGAAGGAGAGTGTGAAGTGACACAGGACAGATAGCTGGCCCCCAGACACCACCATTTCCAAGCTGTGTGACCTTAGAAGAGTTCCTCCATCTCTCTGAGCTTTGGCTTCGGCCTGTGAGAAACATAAGTGCTGAGAACTGAGCCACAGGTTTATTGTAAACGTGAAATGAAATAACATGCATAGAGCCCTGTAGCAGATGTGAGTGTCTCCCTGATGTCCCCTTGGGCCACCTTGGAAGTTACCTGTAGACAGTTACAGCTTCCAGGATTCTCTGCCTTAGCATGTTCTCTGGCAGTGGGAGCTCTGACTGGCCCTTTCCCAGAGCAAACTAGAAGTGCTGGCAAATCAGTACCTCCAGGGGAGACCCCCAGTGAGGTGAGTCCCCAGCGTCTCCACCCCCGTGGACCAGTGCTGAGGTGTGTTCTACGCAGTATCTCCGCAGGCCCCAGCTACACGGGGTCTCTGCTGCCCTCAGTGGTGACTCCCGCACCAACACACCCTTCACAGGCCTTTCGCTTTCCCTGGTCTCACTTCCTACTCCCTTTCTGTGCTTCCTCGAGTCATTTCCAAACACTCCCAAATCCTTGTCACAGAGCCAGGCCACAAGGGAGGGAGTGGATAGTAACTGGGAGGCTTCCCAAGAGAGGTCACAGCCTATGAGACATTACGAGATGGCAGGAAAGTTGGGGCATTTGGGCAAAACGAGCGCTGGGTCCACCTTTCCCATTTACTTGCGTTGGGGCACCTCGGGTGCTCCCCTCAACATCCCAGATCTCTTTGCAGTTTCCAAATCTGCAAAGGAGAATTGAAATCACTCTCTAAGTTAGGCCTAGGGGTGCTCTCAGGGGTCAGTGCCAGACCATTCTGAAGAGCCAGGGAGCACCATGCAAATGCTAGTTACTGGAATCGTCACTTGGAAAGACTAGCTGGGGACACTTTTGCTGCCCGATTATGCTCAGTTTCATGACACACAGGGTCGGGCTCTGAAAGAGCAGGTGCTGCCAGGAGGACGGCAGTGGCTCAGAAACTTCCCACGAGGACAGTCCACGCCCCTGGAAACTGGTCCGTCCTTCTTCATGGCAGTTGGGCGGTACATATCAAGTACCTTGAAAATGTCTACTTCCTCGGACCAAGGAGTTCCCCTACTATTAAGTAAAATCATCACAAATGCTACAGAACTGTGAGGTTGTTCTTGATAGCAACAACAAAACACTAGGAAACTCGTTTGTGTATCACGAGTTGCGGCACACAGTAAGTTGTGGTGGGCCAGTGTACGCACGACCTAGATACACCGCTGTGGTATGATGCTGGACAGAAGCACTGTGCAAAACTGTGAGTCACACTCAAGATGACCCTAAATTAGAAGGGCCTGGGGCACTTAAGCTTCAGCGCTCAGCTGAAGTCTTGCCCTGGAAACTGCCCTTTACCAAAGCGCCCACTCAACCAAGGCAGCAGAATGCACACTTTAAAATGATCAATGCTCATCTCTGGCTGGTGTGAGTACAGGGGCTCTTCCTGCAGGCCTTCTCTCCTCGCCATTCCTGGAACACGCCAGGCACGATCCTCCCTCAGGTGTTTGCACTTGCTCTTCCCTCTACCTGCAACCCGCTTCCCCAGGACGCAGGCAACCCCGCTCTTTCTCCAACTTCAGGTGTTTGGTGAAATGTCCCCTCCTGAGCGCGGCCTCTTCAGATCTATCCTATTAACAGATAGCACTGCCGCCCCCAGAACGCCCACTTCCCTGATTTTTGTCCACAGCACCTGCCACACTGAGCATTTACTTCTTTACTTATTCGCTGTCTGTCTCACCCTTTAGAATGTAAACTCCGTAAGGACCGGCTTTTTCTGTGTTGTTCACTGCTGTACCCTCAGCACCCAGAACAGCTGAGCGCTTTTCTAAGGGGTTCTAAGTACATAGCAGGTGTCTAACCAACAGTTGACGATGAATAAATGCATGAACAAGACCATTTCATCTCCTCTGAGCTCCTGCCAGTTTCTTTTTTAGGGATAGAGTGGGCTCAGGTTGGGGCGGGGGCAGGATGTAGGGAACAGCCACAGGAGATGGGGGGTCCCCGGGAAGGAGGGGCTTTGGACAACACCAGCCAGCGCCAAACAGAACAGCAGCTCGGATACCAGGTTCACTATGACATTGGGGTCAGGTGGCAAAGGATTTCCGATGTGGCCCCCGGGTCGAGAGTAGCAACGTGGTCAAGCAAGGGCCCCAGGGCAGAGAGAAACACGCCAGGGAACCAAACAACCATACACACAAAACACCCAGGTTTTGACGACACTCAAGGGAATTGTTCTCAAATGCACAAGGAGTTACCAGTGGCAAGAAGGTGATCCTAAGGGGTTGGACTAGGGTTAATGAGTAGAAGTTATAAGATACGTATTTTGGTTTGATATGAAGAGCTGTCCCCCATGGCCCCCTCACCGTCCCCCATGACAGCTGTCCAACAATGGCTGAGCCCAGGATCCACTCAGGCCTGGGCTGCACTTCTGTGAGGGATATTCAACAACCATCTATTAAGTGCCTTTACTCCGTGCCAGGTGCTGTGCTGAGCACTGTGAAAGCCAAGGAGACCACATCTGTATTATTCAAACAAATAAATACATATACGGTGCAGTTACTACTCGTGAAGAAGCAAAATTAAGTTCCCAGAGAGAGAGGCCTTACTTCAGTCAGGGTTCAGGAAGCCTCTCTAGGGCCTCCTGGACAGGTGAGGGAGCCCTGAATGGCGCGCACACTTCGGCGGGTGAGATCAGGGGATGAGAGCCCCCGGGCAGAGGAGGAGAGGAGTGGTGTGCTAGGGTGGGCAAGGTCCTCAGCGCGCTCACGCTGGAGGAATTCGAGGGCCCAGAGACCCGGAGTGCCTTTCCCAAGGACGCACAGCAAGTCAGTGGAGCCATCCAGTGGTGGAGGGTCAGCTGGGTCCCCGTGCCACCACCTGGAAGCCGGATGCCTGCCTCGTTGCCCGACCCAGGAGCTGTGTGCAGCGGGGGACCAGGGGCAAGAGGGGTAAGGCCGGGAGGGGGAGCGAACTGCAGCCGGACCCCCACTGGGGTGGGGAAAGGAGACAGGGGGAGGCCCGATGACGTCATTTCCGGGGTCGGGGTATATAAGCGGGCGCGCGAGAGCGCTGCCGCCACTGCTGCCTCTACTGCAGTGTCCCAACCTGGTCACAGTGAGGCTGGTGGGCGGACCGATAGACGGACAAACACCGAGACGCAGCGACCACCCCATCTACTACCGGTGCCGCGGTAGCTCTCTCCGCACCGCCGGTCCAGCCACCCCTCGCCTGGGTGCCCGCCGTGCCCGGCCCTAGACCTCCGGCTGCTCGGCGCCCCGGGTTCGCCATGCGCTCCGCCGCTGTCCTGGCGCTTCTGCTCTGCGCGGGGCAAGGTGAGCGAGCGCGGGGTCTCGGGGAAGTGGCCTGGGCGCCCTGCCTCCTCCCGCCCTGTCCTCCCTGACGCCCAGGCTCCGTGCAGTGCCGCGCGACCCTCCTCCTTACCTGCCCTACCGCACCAAGAGTTTTCAGCACCTCGGACAGCGCCTCCGCCTCCCTCTTGACCCAGCGAAGTGGCCACAGACCCGACGCTTTGGGCGCGACTCCTGACCCGGCGAGGCAGGGCCCCCTGGCGCCTCCACCCCCTGTCTGGGCTGCAGTCTGGGCTGCACTAGGGCCAGCTCCGGCTCCGTGCCGTGGCTGGCCAAGGTCACAGGGGGAGATGGGAGGTCTGAGGCTGGTTCTAACTCTCGCCGCTGTCCCTCTTCATCCTCTCGCTCTCCCCGTGCTCCTGCCCTTGACTTTTACCTCTCAGTATCGTCTCTCACAGCCCTCCTTCTCCATTTCTTTTCCCTCACCGCCCGGGTCTCTCTGCCTCTCCCCGCATTCTCCTCCCACCCCAACCCCATTCAGCCCTTGGCCTTGTTTTCACGCTTGCCATCAGCTCCCACACTCCCTCCAGAGCAGAAGCTTCCCCAAAGGGCAGGGTTTAAGGCTTCAGGGCAGCCTCTGGGAGACACCCCCTTGGGGCAGCAGCCAGGGAAGGGAAACAAAATCAGCCCCAGCGTGTCATTTGGGTGGGGGTGGTTTTGAGTGGGAACACCGAGGTGAATGAGCCCTCAATGAACCCTGTTGGGAAAGAAGGACTGGGCTCTCCCTTCAGAGCAGAGGGGTAACCCCAGCTTTCTCTTTTTCTTCCCAGTCAGCGCCCTCCCTGTGAATAGCCCTGTGAATAAGAGGGACACCGAGGTAAGAAGGGGTGCGGGGATGCCCAGGAGGGGGACAGGAGGCCCCGGTGCACACCATACAGCCAGTCCTTGGGCAGCTGCAGAAGTGAGTCTGGAATGAAGCCCACAGCCAGCACTGCGGCTGCTGAGCCTGGGAACAGCTCACAAAAAAAGACATCAAAGGCTGCTTGGCTGCCCCGCCATCCTGCTGTGGGGACTTCCCCAGCATCCTCCGAGCTGAGTCTGCAGCCCATTGGGGCCTGTGTCTTACCTGCTGGACTGGGGTGCTGGACCCACTGTCTTGAACATTCGAGTCTGGCAGACCCAGCTAGGGCTGCTGGGGATGGCCTCTCCATTCTGTGGCTGTGGTCATCCACACACTTGAGAACCAGGTCTTCACTTCCCCCTTTACTTTAACCCCTCCCCCCAAGGCTCCTCCAGCAACACATCCTACCTACAGGCACTCAAGCCCCACTTTCCCAGAGGGCTGCCGTGAAAACCTTTGTTGTGGCTTCTGGGTCTAGGGTCCCAGTCATTTAGGGCTGATGGTGGATGTCACCCAGGAGAGGAGCTTGGGAGACACTGGTGGGGGGTTCTGTAACCAGTGGGAGACACTCCATGTTGGGCGTGTACTGGAAATTTGTTCACGTCTGAGCTGAGGCTATTGTTCCAGTCTCCGGTGCCCACAGACACCTTCACTGAGAGTCAGATAAGTTTCTGCTCCCCACCTTTCCAGCAGCTGTGCCCTTGCATTCCAGAGAATGCACCGATTTGCTCAATTATGTTTTTTCTTCTTTAGTTGCAGACAAGTCTGTATTTAAACCTCTCCCACTCATTGAAGCTGTGTGGTCTTGGGGAAATCCCTTAACTTCTCTGAGCTTCTTCTTTTCCCATCTGTAATAGTATTTCCCTCAAGGAGAGTTGTGAGGTGTTGGAATCAGGTGTAAGGTGCCCGACACATAGTAGGTCCTCAGTAAATAGGCAGTGTTACTTCTAGGGGTTCCCTTCTCGATCTCCCCATTGTTCTTGGGATCCATACCCAATTTCTGTCTCTCAGAATCTGTCCTCTTGGACTGTTGGTTATCTGCTATTCCCAGTGCAAGGTCTGGGGTTGCAGGAAAAAACGAGGTATAGGCTGAAGGGCCCTCCTCACCAGGTCCCTTCTGGGAGACCTTTAAGTCACCATATTGTACTCAGGAGCCTGGGGTCAGAGGCACCAGGACAGCTGGGTAAGACCTGAACGTTCCATCCTTGGATGCTATGACAACCGTAAAAGCCGTTTGCCAGTTTGCCATCCTGGATCCTTGGACGGGTTGCCTTGGCACCTGTACACACAGCCTTCCACCCCCTCACTCCCAACCAGCATTGCCTGACGCACGTCTGACACCTCCTGCCCCTCTGCCTGGCTCTAGACAGCTGAAGCAGGCTGGGGGTTGTGTATCCATCCCTGGGGGGGGGTGGCACTTCCCGCTTTATAGAGTGTTTGTTCTTCTCAGTTCCATTTTACAAGGGAAGAAACTGAGGCTCAGAGTGGCCAAGTCACATACCCCAGGCAACACAGCTGAGATACCACACACGCTGCAGTTGGCGCTGTCTTCAATTGTCCATTTACCAGGTGCCTGATTATCCACAGCACCTTGCTAGGGACCGAATAAGACTTGCAGGGATATGGCTGCGGTGGGCGTCCAGGTATAGCTGATGCGTGCCCATCTCCAGCGGCGGGCCCCTGCTGTGGAGCCAGACTGTGATCCCCTGCATGTGACAGCGCCATGGTTGTCGGGAGACAGTGGTCCAGTGGCCATTTCCAGACAGGGCAAGAGCCAGGGAAGGCCTATGTTCTCCCCTGGGCGGTTGAGGCAGGCTTCCTAGAGATGGCTGACGGCTGTTTTCTTTTTCTTTTTTTTTTTTCAAAAAGATTTTATGTATTTATTTTTAGGGAGAGGGGAGGGGAGGGAGAGAGGTAGAGGAACATCAATCAGCTGCCTCTCGCACACCCCCAACTGGGGACCTGGCCTCCAACCCAAACATGTACCCTGACATGGAATCAAACTGGCGACCTTCCCACTTGCAGGAAGGATGCCACAAAACCTGCTGAGCCACACCAGTCAGGGCAGTAGCTGACCTTCTGGGCATCTGCAAGACTAAAGCACTTTGGCAAGACATGTGTCTGATGCCCGAGAGCAGCTTCCCCATCTTCGGAGAAACCCTTGGGGACAAGAGGGTGCCAGGTAGCCACGCCCACCGCAGAAGGGCACCTGCTGGCCAAGTGATGGGGTCACGTGGCACATGATAAGTACCATAAGGGGTTTCTCTTGCCACTGCTGTTCTCTGGCTGAGAAAGGGGAGCTGCACCCCTGAGCTAGGCATGCATGGACTGCCGAAGACAAAAGCTAGTGCCCTATGTCAAGGGTGTCAAACTCATTTTCACCGGGGGCCACATCAGCCTCACAGTTGCCTTCGAAGGGCCAAATGTAATTTTAGGACTGTATAAGTGTAACTACTCCTTAACAGTTAAGTGAGAGCTCGGCACGGCCGCCGTGTAGAAACAAGGTGCTGGGCCAGATAAAACAAGGTGGAGGGCCGGAGTCAGCCCGCGGGCCTCGTGTTTGCCCCCTGTGCCGTACGTCCTCATTAGAAACTTGCCCTGGAGCTCCCAGGGGCTGAGTTCCATGCCCAAACCAGCCGCCCTGCCTGCTCTGCTCTCTTCCCAGGTGATGAAGTGCATTGTCGAGGTCATCTCCGACACGCTCTCCAAGCCCAGCCCGGTGCCTGTGAGCCAGGAGTGTTTTGAGACACTCCGAGGAGGTAGGGGCCAGGCCGGCGGTGCGGGGCTGCTGCCTGCTGGGCTGGGGGCCTGGGTGGGTGGCTTTTGATGGAATTCAGTGATCTAAACCAATAGGCACTGATTGTGTGTGTGCCCATCTGAGCTGTGCAGGGAGAGCAAGGTACACTGGAGCTTACTGACCAGCGGAGGGGACAAAAATGAATGCAAATAGTTAGGACTCTGGGCTGCAAGGGAGTGTGAGCCCCCTGGGGACAAGGATGCGGTGTGCTGTAGCCCCAGTGCCAGCAACACCTATGGATACGTGATGTGTAAAGGACCACCCATGATGGGCACGGGAAGGAGGCAGCTTTGGGCCCGCCCTTGGTTAGAGCCACCATTAGCACTGCGGTTGGGGTTAAGAGAGAAGTGGGACACCAACGGGTAGTGAAATGGAGAAAGGGATCCTGGAGGTTCGGGCAGCACACGCGAAGGCGAGGAGGCGGGCAGACGGGTCGTGTCTCGGGACGCCCCTACTGCACCTCAGGGCTGCCGTCTCTCGGCCGAGGTCGGACTGCTGGGACAGGGGCTGCCCCTGCTGTTGTAGCGGAAAACTGGCCGCCGCCTTGGAAACCACGTCATTTCAAGTGTTATCTCAAGACCCAGTCTTGCTGCTACCACCCAGGCTTTGAGCGTCCAGAATCCAGTCCTTGTCTCAGCTGAAACTGCTGATGGCGTCTCTTTCTCGGCTGTTTGTTCTCTGGCCTCGGCCCATGACGACTCTCCCTCATTGCAGATGAACGGATCCTCTCAATCCTGCGACACCAGAATTTGCTGAAAGAGCTCCAAGACCTTGCTCTCCAAGGTATTTCCAGCCACTGCACCTGCATCTGGGTAAATTCCAGGGACTGAGAGTCAGGAAATCAGGGTGGAAGGTCTGGCAGGTCCGCATCTTCCTGATTCGCAGTTAATGCCCTTTGACTAGAGAGTGGGAGGGAGGGTTCCTCCACACTCCTGGGTTCAGCCTGCCGCTGATGTGGTTGAAGAGATCAAGGCCCAGAGAGGTTGAGGGTCTTGCCCAAGGTAATGCAGTGGGTTAGGGCTTTGCCAGGACCTGAGGCAGCTCTGCCTCGAGTTCAGCCACTGCAGCAGGGTTGCTTTCCTGATTGGGTGGCAGAGAGGGTCTCTTTCCTCTGGGCAGCCTCCCTTGCCCATGACCGCTGTGTCAGGCTTCTCTGGCCATTCCAGAAACCCTCATCGTGGGGGAAAAATCATCACCAGCTACAGAGTTGGCCTGGGCAAGGAGCCCTCGTCAGGAACAGGCATAGGTGGGGATAGTCCCAGGTGGCGGCAGCCTTGGGCTGACGCAGGGAGAGGGGTCTCTGCATCCCAGCAGCAGATGACAACCCAGGGCTTGGACACAGGCATGGGGTTTGCTTTCTCCCAGGGGCCTGCACGTATGGGGTCCAGGGTGAATGGCATTTGCCTGAATCAAGAACCCCCAGGAAGTAGTGGTGACTGTCCTGTAAACTCGTGCTGCAGGGACCCCCAAATACCAGGCGGGTCCTGAGAGGGCCCCAGTCTCCACATCTGCCCCGGGACCCTCCGCTCCATCTGAGTCCGTGTCGCTCTGTTGGGGCAGCAGGCAGGGCTTGTTCTCATTTCCAAGGTGAGAAACTGAGCCTGGAGGTATATGGCCACTGATGGGCCCCAGCTGGGTGGGGACCAGGGCAGCCAGCCCTTCCCGGCTCCTTGAGTTCTCGCCCCCTCCCCCGCCGGGCAAGCCTGGAACATGACACCCAAGGAAATGGAGGGGCCTTCCCTTTTGTAGACAAACATGCCGGCTCAGACTAAAGGGGACTTTCTTCTCCTTTTCTCACACCAGGTGCCAAGGAGAGGGCACAGCAGCAGAAGAAACACAGCAGCTTTGAGGAGGAACTCTCGGAAGTTCTTGAGC
This sequence comes from Artibeus jamaicensis, assembly GCF_021234435.1. Classification (NCBI taxonomy): domain Eukaryota; kingdom Metazoa; phylum Chordata; class Mammalia; order Chiroptera; family Phyllostomidae; genus Artibeus; species Artibeus jamaicensis. The sequence continues at coordinate 8,377,949 of NW_026521831.1, read as the reverse complement.
AGCAGAACGACCAAGACGGGCCGAAGGGTGCGTGCCGGCCCGTCTGGCCGGGGGCCAGGGGAGAGAGGGAGGAGATACTAACAGCAGCTGTTGTAGACTGAGTCTTGCTGGGAGGCAGGAGCCCCTTCTTGACACCCTCTAACGTAGCTGTTATTTCCTCCCACTTACAAATGAGGCCCAGGGAGGGCAAGCCCCTTGTCCAAGGCATAACTGGAGACGTGGCTCTGGGTCTGTCTCACTCCCAAGCCCTCCTTCAGTCCCATCTGCTCATCCCAGAGAGCAGGAAGTGTCTGGCCTGGCTTTTCCCAGCAGCCCCTGCAGCAGGGCCCCTGCCCTGAGCCCCTGCCCTCCCGGGGTGGGGTGGTCCCTCGGCCTAGCCAAGTTGCAAGAGGGTCCCAGAGGAGCACGTGTGAAACACTAGACGAACTGGGTCATCTTTCTCGAGCCAGAGAGCTTTTAGGGGTCAAAGAGATCATGGCTTAGGTCAAGGGGGGTCTGTGACTCATCCTCCTACCTGCAAACACCCCCAAAGTGCCCCCGTCGGCCCCACCCTTTGCATGTGGAAGGTGGGCGAAGAAGGCCAGTCTGTAGGAGCAGGGTTTCGGTGGTCTTCTATCCGGAGGCCTGCCTGCTGGTGTGGCCCAGGGGCTCTCACATGGGCCAGGGCCATCTCTCCAGTGGTGGCTGGGGCAGGGCGTGGGCTCCCACAAGCTGGTTCCATGGCAACAAGCATCTGGATGACCATGGATGTCTGTCAGGAGCTGCAGGAGCGGGTGCAGTGAGTGTGCGCGCATGTGCACATCTGGAAGCTTCAACACGGGAAGCAGCCAGTGTCAGTGCAAAGAGCACCCTGTGCTTGGCATTCGGAAGCTTGGGCTCAGGGCTCAGCTCGGCAGCCCACAGACTTCACGGGCATGGACAGGCCTCCTCGCCTTTCTGAGGGACCGTCTGAGCTTCTGGGAGTGGGACGGGAGCACGTTCAGTGGGAGTCCTGGGGGCATGTGGTGGACGCATGCTGCTTTGTGCAACTGTAGGCTTCCTGGTGCTGGGGGGGGGGGGACTAATGCTAGTTCACAGGCTGTCTTCAAAACAGCCACAAGAAAACACCTTTCAACGAAAATGCCAACTATCGAGGAACTGAGCACTCTTCTGGGATGCTCAGGACCAAGAAGCCCCATGTGGAAGAAGGAAGGAAATCACAATAATGGTGCCCCTCACACAGGAAGGTTGGGGGACCCCTCCCCCAAGATCACACAGTAGTTCAGCTGATGCCCTAATTTTCCACTCAGGACTCTATCTTCTGGGGACATTTTAAAGGCCTTTTTTCTTTTTTTTAAATCACCCTTCTTCTTTAAGAGGTAGACTTACAAAGAAACATGATCCATCTGTGCCCAGGTCAAACTGGGACATGGAGAGGGTAGCTGTGGTCCTTAGATCTGAACTTGGGCTCTGGGGAGACCCCGAATGCAGCCCGGCCCTCGGGGCCTGACTTTGCTCTGTTCTTTCTGCAGAGGGGACGGAAGAGATGTCCTCCAAGGAGGCCGCAGAGGAAACGGGGGACTCTAGCGAGGTGGAGAGGAATGGCGGAGACGCGGACGGAGCCGGGCCCCCGGCCTCCCTGGAGCCTGGGCAGGGCTCCACGCTTGAGGAGGATGACCAAGCCCCAGGGGAGGAGGAGGCTACCAACTCCCACCCCCCAGCCAGCCTCCCCAGCCAGAAATATCCAGGCCCGCAGGCTCAGGGGGACAGCGAGGCCCCCTCCCAGGGTCTAGTGAACACAGAAAAGGGCTTGGGTGCGGAGCAAGGGAAGCAGGCAAAGAGAGAGGAGGAGGAGGAGGAGGAGGAGGAGGAGGACCCAGAGGCTGAAGAGAAGGTTGTCTCTGAAGAAGAAGGCCCCACCGCAGCATCTGACGCCCACCCGAGCCTCGGCTACAAGGAGGCCCCGAGGGGCGAGAGTACGTATGCTACCTGAGACCTCAGCGATGTGTAGGCGAGAGGGGGTGCGTGGGAGGGGGGCCTCATTCATAATCTCATCCCACCTTCACAACAACCCTGACAGCAGGTATAATCTCCACTTTCCAGATGGAAACTAAGATTCAGGGAGGTTAAGTAATTTGCCCAAGGTCACACAGCTAATTTGTAGTAAAATCGGAGATTCCAACCCGGGTTTGTCTGACTCCAAAATCATGCATCTCCACTATTCCACAGAGACCCCCATCCCTCAACCCCCGAGGCCGGAGGGGCTCTGCAGGTTGGGTGGGTAGGCTTTGGGAACAGAGGGACTACATGACGAGGGACCAGGCTTCTCTGGGAACCTTTGTCAACTTCAGCCAGGTTTGGGAAAGACCCTGGCTTCTCCCTGGAGCCTCATCAAGGTCCTTCCTCTCTGAGTAGCCAGGTGACCTCTGAGCTGAGGGCTGCTGGGCTGAAAGGGCTAAAGGCAGAAGCAGCCACGATCCCCCTAGTTGCTGAGAGGGTCTTGCAAAGCATGGGGTCAAGATGGCCTTTTCCATCCAAGTAGAATCTTGAGGTGAGGCTGAGCCGGCCCTGCATGTGGGGTCTGTGGTTCAATGGAGGCCACAGAGCGGCCCCAGGCAGTGGCCGGGCTGGGGAGGGTGGCGAACCCGCCTTCATCTCCTACTCTTGTCCACCACCTGCTCCAGGTCAATCCAAGGCTCCGGCTGTGGATGGAGGTGGGAAGACTGGGGCTGAGGAAACTCAGAAGGGAGAGCAGGAACAGTCCCTGCAGGAGGAGGAGGAGGAGGAGGAGGAGGAGGAGATGGCAGGGGCCCCTCTAGGCCCCTTCCGGGGCGGGAAGAGCAGGGAGCAGGAGCAGGAGGAGCGGTTCTCCAAGGAGTGGGAGGAAGCCAAGCGATGGAGCAAGATGGACCAGCTGGCCAGAGAGCTGACAGCTGAGAAGCGGCTGGCCGGGGAGGACGTGGAGGACGACGACCCGGACCGCTCCATGCAGCTCCCCTACCAGGCCCGGGGCTACGGCTTCAGGGGCACCAGGCTGCGAGGGTGGAGGCCGTCCCCCCAGGAGGACACCGTGGAGGCAGGCCTGCCCCTCCGGGGGCACAGCCACCCAGAGGAGAAGAAGGAGGAGGAAGGCAGCGCCAACCGCAGACCAGAGGTTGGTACAGGCCGCAGCCAGCCCCAGGCCAGGCCCTTGGGTGTGGACCCAGCTGAGGGGCAGTGGCCCCCGGATGTGTATGTGGCTGCTGCTCCACAAGGGGACTCGGTCCCCTGGGAGTCTGGGCTGGAGATGGGCTCGCACAGGGCGCTCCGGCAGACTCGGTAGAGACCTGGGAAGGGGCAGGAGAGAGGGCGTGTCAGGTGGCAAGTTGAGCTGGTCTCCAGAGACACTGAGAGGCAACTGTCCTGAAGACAACGGAGCCTCTGCAGGCTTGGGAGCAGGGCAAGGGGGTGGCAATGGGTGGAGCTGGGGGTTTGGATGGAGAGAGATTGGAAACTGGAGGACCTGACGGGACTGGCCTGAGGAGGGCCACGTGCTACCCCAGGGATCCGAGGCCAGGGTGCCACGGGCCCTGAGAGCTGGGAGGGCATGAGAGGACAGGACACTAACGGGACAGTTGGCATTTTGGTAAGACCCCCCCTTGGACCCCACGTAGCCCCGGTATACCCTTCTCTCCCAGGTTCAGGCCCTGCTTCCCACCCCTGAATAGCAGAGGGGGAGGGGAAGAACCAGTTTGACTTTCTGTCTGGTGGTGAGTTGGGGAAGCATGTGGGTGCCCGAAAGCCTGGGTTCTGTCTCCTCCTGCTGTGGGACCCTGGGCAGGTCACTCTCCTCCGAACCTCATCAGTCACCGCATTGTCATGACCAGGTCACATGTGAGCTTTGAAACCCAGCCGTGCCCGGGGCTGTGCGAGCAACTCAGTGGGGAACAGAGCTGCAGCCCCACAGGACTGGGGCAGGGAGCTGGGGCCCCTGGCAGGGTGGCCACGCAGCCTTGGGGTTGAAACGGGCAGGCCAGGGGTCAATGGTTCAAGCCTCAGAGCCCAGGTGGGAATTAGGAACTTATGGGGGCTGGGACCTGTGCACCCAGAGGAGGGTTTGGCCACTTCCTCTGGTCTCCAACCCTCTCTCTGGGCCTGGGACCAGGGCCCTGGCAACCCAAGAGGAAGAAGGCACTTGCCTGTGTCCCCAGGAGACCGAGAGGATGGGGCTACAGGCCATAGCAGCTTGCCTCCCGCCTCATTTTTGGGCCCAGGACAAGGCTGGGCACCTCTGGTCACTCCTGCCCCACCCCCACAGGGGCCCTGAGGTGCCTGCCAGCTCATGTCTCCACAGGCAGAGGGAGCCCTGCATTGCAGGGAGCGGCAGTGCGGACCACTCTGCCCAGGCCAAGGGTCTCCTTAGAAATGGCCCCAGCATCATGGAACCCATACCCCATGGCCTACTCCAAGACAGAGGGCTCTAGGGTCCCTGTTTCCATGGCAACTGAGTAGGTCCCTGGTAGGGTTGTCTGTGCTGTCCCAGTGTGGGATGGGGGAGGGTACCCTCTGTAGACTGGTATCCAGCAGGGACCCCAAGAAGACCACCTCTCCTGGGTCAAGGCTGGGGCGGCCTCCCCTGACTCCTGCTCCGAGTTTGAGGGCAGGAGGCTTCCAGGAAGCTTCCCGAGGTGGGGGTACCCAGCCGGGTTCATGCTCACAGAACATCCTTGAACCAGCCTGTCAATCAGAGCTCAGACTGCCTGACTGGGAGCGGGGACTGAGGCCCAACCCCAGGCAGGCAGACCAGGGACAGCTCGCACCTGTGCCTCAGGCCCATGGACGCTCAGGTCAGGAGGCCTGGCCTCACACCCAGAGCCACCACCATAGTCTAAGTCTGGTGTGGGGGACCGGAAGGAGCCCTGAACCACAGGCTTTGTTTTTCAGGGGCCCCTGGGGCCATTCAGGAGGCAGCAGGCCTGAGTAAGAGGCCACCGGGGGTGGGGGGTGGGGTCAGGGCCTGCTTCTCCACATCCAGGGGCACAGGACTCCTCGGAGCAGCCCTGTAGGGTGGCATTCCTGTCCCCGTGGTACACAGAGGCCCCTGAGGCTCAGAGAGGCAAAGCCACCTGTCCAAGGCCACACAGCCAGCCAGCAGCACAGCCTGTCTGGCTGGCAGCATACTCCGCCATGCCGGCATACAGTCCCTGTATGACCCTCGGTCTTCTCTCCTAGGACCAGGAGCTGGAGAGCCTGTCGGCCATCGAGGCAGAGCTGGAGAAGGTGGCCCACCAGCTGCAGGCGCTGCGGCGGGGGTGAGACACCCGCTGGCCACCCCAAGGCACCCTGTGGTCCTGGCTCTGCTGTCCCCTTTACAGGGCCTGGCCGGCCACCTGTGCACTGCCTCCAGTAGGGAGGTGGCCCCAGCCTGCCCTTGCGCAGGCCACCCTGTTGCCCCCATTGTCCTTTCCTCTCACTCTTGACCCCAGTGCACCCCATTGTGGGGCGGACCCTACAACTTTAAACGAGGTCCCTCTCTCTGAACACGGGAAGCTTTCTAGTTTTCCTTCCACATCAGAGCCATTGGGCACAACTGCAATAACTTCTGACTTTTTGGTGAAAACTGAGGACTCCTGACTGTAATATCTCCTGTGCACACTTTTATCAAAGGAAAAATAAATCTTCTCTGGGCTCACTCGTTTCTCTGAACTTCCCCCTCTTGACTCAGAGTGTGGTGGGATAGATTGGATTCTGGCAAAGGGACAAGGGGAGGTTTGGTGTCCCCGGACGACTCTTTTCTGGACAACTTCCTAGCCGTGAGATCCTGGGCAAGGGACTCGGCACCTCTGAGCATCAGTTTTCTCGTCTTTTGTGTAATGGAGCGCTGACATCTGCCTCCAAGTGCGCAGGGATTATTAAGTAACACATGCGAAGGGCCCCGGTTCCTTCCTGTCCCCAGTTTCCCAGCCACACAAGAGCTGGGCCACGCACAGGCAGGTCAGTTTGAGAAACAGCCTCCACTCTCCATGGTGCTGGGAAGAGGCCCTGGCAGCCCCAGGGGAGTGCCTGCCGCCAAGGCCGTAGGCCCCCTTGGCATGAATCTGCCACTCACTCTGACTTGGCTTGTGCACAGGACTCAGGCATCTGAAGGTCTCGCACATTTGACGGTTCACTGAAGTGCGGCAGGTCTCAGTCTGTGCTTTGCGGGTAAGACAACAAGCTCACAAAGTGAAATGACTCACTGGCGTCACAGGCAGGGGTGACACCCCAAACATGGAGCTATGGGGACGGCAGGGCTACACGTCAGGATGGGCTGAGCTGGTGCACCGGACCCACAGAATACCAGGGCCATTCAGTCATTCAGCAAACATTTGTGAGTGGCTGCTTTGGGCCCGGCAGACCTGGGCACACAGGTACATAGGACAAGCCCTGACTTCAAGAAGCCATTGCCCAGACACGTGGGGTTTGACAGACTGGGGCTGGCACCCCCAGCCCAGCTGGGGAACCTGGCAAGCGTTCCTGGCTCTCTTGGAGCCTCAGTTTCCTCCGCTCCGAAGTGGGGTTAATACTCACTATCTCCTCGCCAGATCGTGGTGAGGATTCGAGAGGCCCAGACAAGCCAGAGCAGAAAACTGTTATGATGACAACACAAGTCATTTGAGGGGGGTCTCAGCAAGTCGCAGGGTGATGATGCCTGTTGCTGCTGACACCCGTCCTCTCCAGCACAGGGGACAGCCTCTGAGCAGCTCATGATTTAGGTGTTTATTTCTTCACGTCTCAAAGAGACGGGTTTGCCCCCATCCCCAACAGTGACAGGAACAGGCACAACGCCACTTTCCACTCATCGGTCAGGTACCAAATGTTCACTGCCAAGTCTAGTTAGCCAGTGGATCCCCTTGTCCTGGACACAACCCATCCCTAAGATGGCCACCTGTGCTGCCACAATCCCAATCCCGTGGAAGACATGCATCGGATTCAAAAGAGCCAGTGCATCTGATTACCCAGCAGAAACATTCCAGCCAGAAGGGAGTGGTGTGGAATTTTCAAGTTGATGAGAAGCAAGGACCTACAACCAAGGCTACTTTACCCAGCAAGGCTATCATTTAAAACTGAAGGATAAATAAGGAGCTTCCCAGACAAGAAAAAGCTAAAGGCTTTTGCTAACATCAAAACTACAGCGCAGTTGACAACACTGCAACACATGTTGAAGGGCTTACTTTAAAAAGAAATTTTAAAAAAGAGGAAAACAGTCTAACAATAAAATGACACTACATACATATCTGTCAATAATCACCTTAAATGTAAACAGCTTAAACGCTCCAACAGAAAGACATAGGGTAGCTCAATGGGTAAGAAAACAAGACCCATATATATGCTGCCTCCAAGAGACCCATCTCAGATCAAAAGATACACACAGACTAAAAGTAAAGGGTTGGAAAAAGGTATTGCATACAAATGGAAAAGGAAAAGGTGGGTAACAGTACTTAGATCTGACAAGATAGACTTTAAAACCAAGTCTATAGTGAGAGACAGAGAAGACCACTACATAATGCTAAAGGGAACAATCCAACAAGAGGATGTAACCTTAGTAAACATTTACGCACCCAACATAGGCGCACCCAGATATGTAAAGCAAACCTTGATGGACATAAAGACACAAGGGAGAGATCGACACAAACATAGTCATAGCTGGGGATCGACTTCAATGGATAGATCTTCCAGGCAGAAAATCAACAAGGACACAGCAGCCTTCAACAACACACTAGATCAAATGGATTTAATTGATATCTGCAGAGCGTTTCACGCCAAAGCAGCAGAATACACATACTTTTCAAGTGCACATGGAATGTTTTCTAGCATAGACCACAAGTTGGGACACAAAACAATTCTCAATAAATTTAAGAAGACAGAAATCATATCAAGGACCTTCTTTTACCACAACACTATGAAACTAGAAATCAATCACAAGAAGAACAATGAAAAATACGCAAAGACATGGAAGCTAAATAACATATTAAATAATGACTGGGTCAACAATAAGATCGAGGAAGAAATCAAAAGATATCTTGAAACATATGAAAATGAGGACACAATAATCTCAGATCTGTGGGACATTGGCAAAGCAGTCCAAAGAGGGAAATTCATAGCATTACAGGCCTATCTCAAAAAACAAGAAAAAGCTCAAATGAACAATCTAACTTCACACTTAACTTAAAAAAGAAAAACAAAGTCCAAAGTGAGTAAAAGGAAGGACATAATAAAGATCAGAGCAGATATAAATGAAATAGAGCCTTAAAAAGTGATATAAAAGATCAACAAATCCAAGAGCTGGTTCTTTAAAAAGATAAGCAAGATTGACAAATCTTTAACTGGACTCATCAGGAGAAAAAGAGAAATAACCCAAATAAATGACATAAGAAAGGAAAGAAGAGAAATAATAACTGACACCAAAGAAATACAAAGGGCTGTAAGAAAATATTATGAACAGTTATATGCCAACAACCTGGACAACCTGGATCAAATGAATAAATTCCTAGAAACAGAAAATCTTCCAAAAATGTCATGAACAATCAGAAAATCTGATTAGACAGATTACACATAATGAAACTGAAGCAGTAATCAAAAACCTACCAACAAACAAAAGCCTTGGACCAGGTGGCTTCACGGGTGAATTTTACCAAATATTCTGAGAACTAACACCCCCTCTTTCTCAAACTATTTCATTACATTCAAGGGAAAGGAAGGCTCTCCAACTCATTTTACAAGGCCAGCATTATCCTAATTCCAAAAATCAGATAACGACATTACATAGAAAGAACATTATAGGCCAATATCCCTGATGAACATAGATGCTAAAATCTTCAACAAAATATTAGCAAACCAAATACAGCAATGCATCCAAAAGATCATACGCCATGATCAAGTGAGATTTATTCCAGGAATGCAAGGTTGGTGCAACATTTGCAAATAAATATAATTCACCACATAAACAAAATGAAGGATAAAAACCATTTGATTATATCAATATATACAGAAAAGACTTTTGATAAAATCAACAAAGTGGAAATAGGAAGAACATACTTAAACATAAAAAAGGCTGTATATAACAAACCCACTGACAGAGTCATATTCAACAGCCCAAACTAAAAGCATTGCCCTTAAGATCAGGAACAAGACAGGAATGCCCACTTTCACCTCTCTTACTTAACAGCTACTGGAAGTCCTAGCCACAGCAATCAGACAAGAAGAATAAAAAGCATTCAAATTGGAAAGGAAGAAGTAAAACTGTCTTTTATTTGCAGATGACATGATGCTGTACATGGAGAAACCCAAATATTCCACCCCAAAACTACCAGAACTGATAAATGAATTCACCAAAGTAGCAGGATACTAAATTAATATTCAGAAATCAGTTGCATTTTTATATGCTAATAATGAACTAACAGAAAGGGAAATTAAGAAACAATCCCATTCACAATTGCTTCAAAAATAATGAAATACCTAGGCATGAACCTAACCAAGGATGTAAAAGACCTGTACTCAAAAAACTATAAGACAATGAAGAAATTGAAGAAGATACAAATAAGTGGAAGCACATACAGTGTTTATGGATAGGAAGAATTAACATCATTAAAATGTCCATACTACCCAAAGCAATCTACAGATTCGATGCAATTCCTATCAAGATTTCAACGACGTATTTCACAGAACTAGAACAAATATTTCAAAGATTTCTATGGAACAAAAGGCCCCACATAGCAAGAGTGATCCTGAGAAAGAGCAAAGTTGGAGGAATCACGCTACCTAATATCAAACTGTCCTACAAGGCCACAGTGACCAAAACAGCTTGGTGCTGTCATAAAAACACACATCAATCAATGGAATGGAATGGAGAGCCCAGAAATAAACCCCTACCTTTATAGCCAATTAATATTCGACAGAGAAAGCAAGCGTATACAATGGGCTAAAGTGGTTTATTCAGTAAGTGGTATTGAGAAAATTGGACAGATACATGCAGAAAAGTGAAAGTAGACCACGTTCTCATACCACACACAAGAATAAATTCAAAATGGATCAAAGACATAACTGTTAGACCCTAAAACCATAAAAATCCTAGAAGAAACATAGGCAAATATTGCTCATAGAAATCGTTTTATCAGATGTACCTCCCCAGACAAGGAAAACAAAAGAAAAAATAAACCAATGGGACTACATGAAACCAACAAGCTTCTGCACAGCAAAGGAAAACATCAACAAAATAAAAAGACAACCCACAGAATGGGAGAACATATTCGCTGATACATCTGATGAGGGGTTAATATCCAAAATTTATAAAGTACTTACAAAACTCAATACCATCAAAACAAACAACACAATTAAAAAATGGGCAAAGGACCTGAACAGACACTTCTCCAGAGAGGACATACAGATGGTCAATAGACATATGAAAAAATGCTCAATGTCACTAATCATCAGAGAAATACAAATTAAAACCACAGTGATTCCATCTTACGCAGGTCAGAATGGCTATCGTGAATAAACTAACAAACAACAAGTGCTGGCGAGGACGTGGAGAAAGGGGGATACTTTTGCACTGTTGGTGGGAGTGCAGACTGGTGCGACCACTGTGGAGAGCAGTGTGGAGGTACTGCAAAAAATGAAAAATGGGTCTGCCTTTTGACCCAGGGATCCCACTTCTGGGAATATATCCAAAGGAACCCAAAACACTAATTCAAAAGAACATAATCACCTCTATGTTCATTGCAGTGTTACTCACAATTGCCAAGATACGGAAGCAGCCCAAGTGTCCACCAGTAGGTGAGTGGATTAAAAAAAAACAACAACTGTGGTATATTTACACAATGGAATTCTACTTGGCCATAAAAAAAAATTTTACCCTTTGCAACAGCATGGATGGACTAGAAAACATTATGCTAAGTGAAGCAAGCCAGTCAGAGAAAGACAAATACCACATGATCCTACTCATATGTGGTATCTGATGAACAAACTGAACTAACAAGCAAAACAGAGACAGACTCGTAGATGGAGATGAGATGATGGCTATTGTGGGAGGAAGGTTAGGGGTGGATGGATTGAGCAAAGAAGGAAAAAGGACTCGTGGACACGGACAGCAGCGTGGTGACTGCTGGGCAGAGGAGGGTAGAAGGGGACTAAATGGTAACGGACAAAAATACAATCAGATTAGATTTAAAAAGAGCCAGTGGTCAAAGGCTCTTGGTTTGTGAAGAAGAGGTGCATTCATCTGTAGTCTATTCATATAAAGACATACATGCATGTACACAGATTGTCTGGTCAGCGCTGCTTGTGAGCGGGGAGGCAGCAAGCAGCATGTCACGACACACAGGCGTCTGCATGGAAACCAGAACTGCCAAAGTGGAGGGAAACCACTATGCATGCAGCCTTCTGAGAACAAGCAAGCTTCGGGGGGCCTGACCCCTGGAAGAAGTCAGGCTGTGGCAAAGGGACACTCCCTCTAAGCCACCAGGTAGGTTGTGGACAACTCTGGAGGTACAGCGAAAATGCCACCATTCCTGGAAAAAGCCCCCGGTGGTCTGGTGGGGCCCAATGGTCAGGATGAGGGCTCAGGTTGTTCCAAGAGTCAGCTCTTGTGTGAACAGCGTGTATGCTCACACGCGAGCGTGTCTGGGGGTGTTCCAGGATCTTAATGGAGATGCTGTGCAGAGAATGGACAAAGGCAGGGCCCGTGGTCATGGAGGGGAGGACCCACGTGAGAACTGCCTGCCTGAAGGCCCCATCGTCTTAGAGTCAGAGGCAGGGTGTGGCCACGTGACCAAGGAGGGAGAAGCCCAGATCTTTTGTCAAGGACTGATGATGCCCTCCTCAGCCTGGTGGTGCCGAGGTGCAGGGGGCAGGGCTCCTGCAGGACAGTCTGCTCTCAGCCCAAGTCCTCTGCAGTTCTGAGCCCTTGAGCCATGCCCCAAGCAGGGATCTCACCAGGCCAAGGGTCAGTTGCTAGGGGACAGAGGAGAGAGCAGATGCAAACCCCAGGGACACAAGTGAAGCCACGCAGTGGCTCTTGGGGCAGCGGCCAGGGCGCATGCCAGAGCTGAGGGCTCCCTGGCTGGGACAAGGACAGGTAACAGCTGCTTTTCCCAGGTGGCTTGAAAATTATAGCTTGCTGCCAAGGTTCTCCCATCTTCCATAGAGCCTGGTCCTCTGGGCAAAGAGGACTTTTTCAAGGTTCTCTCTTTCAACGACAGGATCAAAGATGCAGGCAGGCCCAATGCAAGGTGCCTTTGCTGACTCCTCAGGGACTTGCACAGGGTCAGCCTTGCGCAGACACCAACAGCAAGGACCACCCCCTCCCCAGGTGCGGATGGCCAGCCAGCGCTGGCAGCCAGTGGGGACTGTCATGGAACCACATCATTCTGTTTCATCTGCAAGCAGAACTCGGCCAGGGGCCTCTGCCCCAGGCGACCCAGGCCAGGGACCTGGCACATGACCCCCTGAACCTACCCAAGGCCCCAGCCAAAATGTGGCCCTGCTGATCGCCACTGGATGCTGCAGGACCAGATGCCAATGCGCTCACCAACTGGTAGAGGCTGGTGACAATGAAGCCGAAGGGGAAGCCACTCTGGATTGTGTTAGCGTGCACCTGGGTGGCATGGGGTGGGGGAGTAGCTGTCATCGCTGCTCAGTCCCTCCCCTGCACTATGGCCACTGTTTGCTGCACAGGGCAGCTGTGGGGGGCAGGGGTGACCTGCACGCGCCTGGCGGCCCCTCTGCCTTTACAAAGCTGAACCGCCCCCTCCATTTCCACTCTCAGAAAAATCCATCACCATGTTCCGGTTGAGGCCACGTCACGGGAAAAGTGACTTGCTACCTGGGGTGAGTAACACCGAAGGTGACCCAGATTGTACAGGAACACGACACGGCCAGGGGTCCCACCACATTCCCCACCTGATCGAATCCATCTGGGATTGGCGTTTTACTCGAAAAGGCAGAGCCATTTTATTAGAAGACTGGAGAATGACAAACTTTTAGAAACACTGTGTACACACAGGTGAACTGCAGTTTGATTTCAGTAGTTTATTTTGGAGACAAGCAGTGCAAGAGGCTGGTCACGCTTTCCTGCTTCCCCGACTGAGGAAAGGTGACGTACAGACATTATAATCGGGGTTCCACACTCGAGTCGTGTAAAAAGCGGGCCCTCGGTGTCTGGGTTGGCCAGGTGGTTCTGATGGCCCCCACCCCCACCCCAAGCCCAAATCCAGCAGCCCCATCCCCACAGGGCCCGGCCCCACAGCCTCCCCAGACCACGAAGCAGAGCCTGGAGGCCTTTCCCTCCGTCTGGAAGTCCACCGGTATCTAAGACACCACGGCGCACTCAGGGGCCCTAGACATGGTCCCCAGCGTTCACTGTCCTAGGATAGCAGGGCCTCGCACTGGCCCTTCCTCAGAAGGGCCTCCGGTTTGCCTGGACCATGGTTACGACAGCCAGCTGGTGTTCTGCCTGCTGCCACCAGAAGCTGGGGTGACTCTAAGTGGGGAGAAGCACACTGTTTTCTCACCCCGAGGGCTGCCGCTCCTTCACCCCTGGCTGGCTCAGTGCTTGGGGCTTGTAGTGAGTACGGGAAGGGATATCGGGCCCATGGGCAAGGGTGAAACAGGCAGGTGTGAGCAGGACTGACGAGAACGGCGGCCACTTCCTACCTGGAAAGTGGGCCCCAGTCACCTCGATCTCAAGGGGAGGCTCATCCTGGCTGGCTTCTGGGGAAAGCAGGCTGCACTGCAGGGGCGGGGGCGTCAGGCCCACCCTTCAGAGCTCTGGTCTCAACGGAGGACATGAAGGCCCGGCGACTCTCAGAACGACTTGCCCACGGTCACGGCACAAACCCTTGGCACGGGCGGGATCAGCCCGGGGCCCCCCAGCCAGGTGGCCCTCTCCGCGTGCCAAAGAGCCGCAGTGCTTGGTCACGGGAGGAGGCCCCCTCTCGGGGCTGCGTGGGATGCGTGGCGAGGGAGCTGGGCTGGACGTGGAGAGAGGCAGTGAACCCGGGGCCTTGGCCTCCAGGGGAAGCTTCCTTCCCCTTCCCTTCTTGGGAGGGACCAGGCGGCAGCAGCCCAGACCCCCCTGCATGGGGCCCCCCAAGGACAGGGAGGCCACAGCCTCTCCAGCCTGGGCTCCTGCTTCTGGGAAGGGCAGCCGCACACCCGGTGGGGCCTCTGGCCCCACTCTTCCCAAGGCTGGGAAGGTGGCCAGCAGAGGGGGAGCCTGCGCAGGGGCGGTCAGGCGGGTGGGCCTGGGACAAAAGACAGAAGAGGGGGACCGTCCACTTGCTCTGTTCAGTGCCAGCAGCCTAACCAAGGGTGACCCCTCCAGGTCCCCTGGGCCTGGTCCGCAGCAGCCATCAAGACCAAGACACGGATGTGTATACACACTCACACACGTACGACAACCACACGCACTGCAACCACACGCACACACGCCCCTCCTCACACTCAGACCTAGTGTTGAAAACACAAGCATGTGTAAACTCAGTGAGAGATCTGCAGGGCAGGAATGGGGCAGGAGGTCCCTTCTCCCCGAGGCTGGACCACCGACTGGGGTTCTCTTCCATCGCCCCCCAATTCCTCATTCAGGTAACGACATCAGAAAATCAGGCTAAAAGAAAAATCAGACCGTTGGGAATTCTTAGTCAGATGTCACCACTGGCTGTTGCTTGCCCAGTGGCCGTGCTGTGGCCCACGCCGCCCTCTGGGTCCTGGGCTCCGCGGCTACTGGGAGGAGGCCTTGGTGGCCAGGGAGGCCACGCAATGCTGCTGGAAGCTGGGCGACACGGCGGCGGTGCAGCCCAGTCTCTGGGGCGGCAGCTTGGCCGTGCTGCCCGGGTCCTGGCCCACCAAGCTGCTGCAGCAGCCGGGGCCGGCGCTGCATGTCCGCTCGCCCGCCAGGCTGTCTGCCTGCTCTGCCAGGAGCCTGCTGTGCCTCAGTGGGGCCGCGTCCCCCATGGCTGCGGTGGCTGCGCTCTGGCCCTGCAGGACGGTGGCGATGTGGTTCAGGAGGTCCGTGAAGAACTCGCTCACGCCCTCATAGCCTGGGGGTGGGAGAGACAGACAGCACTCAGCCCCAGGGAGCAGGGGCAGGCTGCAGGCCTGGGGGGTGGGGGGAGAGGCCGATCGGAGTTGCACAGCCTGACTCAGAGCCAGGTGTGCTCGGCCCCAGAGGGCTGGTCCTTGAATTCACTGCCCCAGAGTGAGAGACACGGCAGAACTGGAGCTGATGAGAAGACGCCTTCCTGGGCACAGCTTCAGAAGCTCATGCAGTCACGTGGCGCAGCCCGGAGGCCCACTCCCCGCAGCGCTCTGAACCGCGAACACCCCTCCCCACCATGCGGCCCGGCCTCAGCTAACCTCACGTGTCGGCTGAGGACTCCCGGGGAAGCTCCCGTGGGCACAGCTGAGGGGAGGGCAGCGCCTGGTCCATGGCTGCTGCTCCCAGAATTGAGTCCTCACCCGGCAAGTATCTACGGACTACTGCATGTGCCATACGCTCTGAACCTCCGGGCCCAGGGGCAAAGATTGAGCACCCCAACTGACACCTAACATTGTGGGGTCCCGGTCTCCTGAGCAGAAACCACTGGGTCTGCCGTCCCCACGCAGATGTGAGGGTCCATGTCAGCACGTGAGTCCTTGGGAGCCACCCCGGAGCAGAATGAGACTCTGGGGCAAGATTTTGTTGACTCCCAGAAACTGCTTTGCAAGACATACGACACAGGGTGGGTGCCCCCACCTTCCTAAGCCCATTTGGCAGGGTAAGAACCAGGCACACGGCTGCAAGAACAAGGGTCAGGACGGGAGGCACATCCCTGAAGTCCAGTGTGCCCGCTCAGAGGGGCCCCGGGCATGGCCCACACGGCTGCGAGCCCACCGCCACAGTGAGCGCGCAAGTGCGGGAACAGGCAGGGTGCATGAACTTCCACAGAACAGCCTGCCCAGTGCCGAGAGAGTGGGGTGCTCAGCAGACAGCTGCTGAGGTTTGCAGGGAGCCCGCGGCTGTGAGGGGGCAGCAGAGGTGCCCAGGAGAGATAAAAGTGGATGAGGAGCTGGCCCGCCCAGTGCCCCTGTGGGCAGAACATCCCCGTGCTTAACCTGCACAATTTGGAGAGGTAAGTGACCAGCCCCAAAGGAGGAGAGCACCATGGAGAGGTGGACGTGCAACAGTTCACCATGAGGGTGAGGCTGGTGAAGCTGGTGAGGATGTGCTGGCCCAGTGTTCGTCCAGGTCAAAGAGCCACCGGGGGCCCAGGGTCACCCTGCTTTACAGAGGAGGACACAGCGCCCCTAAGAGGCAGAGCCAGCATCTGAGCCAGGCCCTTTGGTTGCCCTGTGCCTTGAGTACCACATGGTGCTGGGCATCCACCCCAGGCCTGGGCTTCTTTCAGCCCTGGGGCTCGGGGGAGAAGGGCAGGGCGGACCTAGGCCCCTTGGGAGCCACCAGCAGGTGCGCTACTGGGTTTCCAGGGAAGGGACACAAGCAGGGGAGGTGAGCTGGAGCCACGCCGGGCCAACACCAGACAACAGGAGCTGTACCCTCAGCAACTGCTCAGCTGTCCCCAGATGAGGCCTGGAAGCCCAGGGTGGGACTGTGCACTTCCAGGTAGGGGACAGGGCCCGAGGGTGGACAGGAGGCGGGGAAGGCCCCACAGCTCTCCAGCTGAGAGGCGAACCAGCACCGTGGGGCCCCAGCTCAGGCCGGGCTGTGCAAACGCCATCTCCTGTCCCTGCCAGATGGGAACGCGGGAGACAGCCCCAGAGGAGCTGAGAGGCAGGAAGCCTTCTGGTCAGGAGTGCAGGATGACTTGGTTGCCAGGTGACTTTGGACAAGTCGCTCAGCCCCCGGCCTCCGTGTCCCGATCGGTAAACAAGGCGCTGTGGTAAGGCTCTCAGGGCCGGCCTGGAGAGGTGAGACCTGACAGGCACTCAGAGGCCACGAGGGCCCAGCCCGTGTGTCCCCCTGCGGCCCCCAGGGCTCCTGCAGCCAGCAGGGCATGCGCCCCAGCCCCAGGGAGCACTCTCTGGGGGCTCAGTGCCCCACGTGTGACCTGCCAGGCTTGTCCTCCCTGCAGCGTCCTTTCAACTCTCCAAGTCTACCTGGCCCACGGCATCGGCTGAGACTGGGCCCGTGGGGCTAACGCTGACACACAGGAGAGGAGGGTGAGAACGTGCGTTTGTGCGGGCCCTCTACGCACTCCCTGGCTGGGTGTACACGCCCGACTCTGCGGCCCCATCAGCAGGTAGGGCTGGGGCTCACTGGGGGCCGCCGCGACACCAGTCCCTGCCGCTCACCTGGGAAGGCGTTGACGTCGATGACGGCGTGCTGCCCCGTCTGGTTGTTGATGATGATGTCGATCCCGAACAGCGACACGCCCAGCGCCTGCCGCAGGGCGCGGGAGAGCTCCCGGATGACCTCGTCACTCGGCCGCTCGAACACGCCCTCGATCTTGTCCAGCTGCCGACACAGCACACACAGGAGTCAGGCCCCGGGAGGGGGGTCGCCTCGCACAGACCTCAGCCGAGGAGGCAGGACGGGCCCCCCGGCAGCACCAGCAGGGCCACGTCCGAGGTCCTGCCGACTGCGCAGGCCCTAAGTGTCTGGTGCCCGTTGCCCGTCCAGTCCTTGTAACGACTGAGGAGGGGGTGTCCTCACCAGCACTTTACACACTGGGAAGCTGATGCTCAGAAAGGGCAGGGCCACACGGCACACGCGTCCGGGGCTGGGTTTTGCCTGGGTTTGTCAGCCTCTAAAACCCAACCGTCTGAGCAGAAAGAAGGAGACAGTCTGCTGTGGACTCAGGAAGCCTTCGTGGAGCGCACAGCATGAACAGGACCTCCATGGTGGGGAGGTTGGGGGAGGAGAGAGGCATCAGGCACGGCACAGAGACCAGAACCCGTGGGAGAGCTGGGCGTGGCTGGGAGTCAGGGCAGAGGTGGGGCTCGGGGGAACTTTCAGACAGGAGGGTGCAGGGCTCTGTGGACCAGCCCAGTCCTGGGTGGGGGAGAGCACAGGGCTCCTGGGTGGGGCTCGCCAACTTCCCCTTCACAACAGCCGCTCAATTCGGTGTTTTCACACTAACTCGCATCCCATCTGAATGGACTTCCCCAAAGGGGCTACTGCGCTGCTCCCACCAGACGCCTGGGTCCAAGTTCACTTCCAGCAAAGCTTCCTCGGGGCCAGTGGGCTGTCCCCTGTCCCAGCACCACCGCTGCTCCCTTTCTGTCCCAGTTACAGCTGGCTGGGGGCAGGCACACGAGGCCTCCTGGGCTCGGCACGCCCCCACAACCAGGGCCTCCGAGCAGGTCCAAGGCGGGGGCCTGGGTCCAAGCCCAACAGGGACTTCCTGTGCTTCGGTCTTAGGGAAAGGGCTGGGCCGCTTGGGGCCTCTGTCTGTCCATCTGCCCAACGGGCCCAATGGCTCCCACTCCAGACCATCAGGAGCAGCCTGGAGGCCCCTGATGTGGTAGGACGGTGTATATCCCAAACTCTACAGCAGGGACAGCTCCGTGTCGCCTCCCGGTTGGCCAGAACAGAGCTCACAGGGGCCACTCAAAGAATGCTGGGCTCCGGAGGACTGTGAGCCCGGGGGCCAAAGGGGAAGGAGGGGCACCGAACTCTCAGAAACGAAAGTGAGGCTGGGTCAAACGTTAAACACAGAGTCACTGCGTGACCCAGCAGCCCCACTCCTGGGCGCGAGCCCAAAAGGGCCGAAAGAAGGCAGGCGTTGGTGTGCCGGTGCTCACAGGGCCACTCCGCACAGAGTCGAAGGGCAGGAACCAATGGAGTGCCATCGACAGAGGGCCAGCGGAACAGACGGCGTCACCCACACAGAGGAGTGTCACGCGCTGTCGCAGCGTGGATGAGTCTCGGAAACACAAGGCTGAGCGAAAAGGCCAGGCGCGACAGCACGCGCATCGGACAATTCCCTCGACGTGACGGGCCAAAGAGGTGAATCCACGGAGGCACAGAGCTGGTGGTGGTTCAAGGGGCTGGGGGGAGGGGGGAGGGATGCTAAATGGGGACGGGGCTCCTATCAAAGTGGCCAAAATGTTCGGGGACTAGACAGAGGGAGTGACTGCACAATACAGCAAATGTACCTAATGCCACTGACTTGTCCACTTTAAAAAAAGCGAGGCTGGCTGTGGCTGGGGTGGCTCAGTGGACTGGGTGTCATCCTGCAAATCGAAGGTCACCGGTTCAATTCCCAGTCAGGGCACACACCTGGGTTTCAAGCCAGGTCTCCCATTGGGGACATGCAAGAAGCAACTGATGGATGTTTTTCTCACACATCACATTTCTCTCCCTCTTTCTCCCCCCCTTCTCCTCTCTCTACAAATAAATAAATAAAATCTTGGGAAAAAAAGGGAGGCTGGGTCAGGAGGGCTGGAGACAGAGCCCTGGGCACCAAGGACAAAGGGTCCTTATCCCAGCACAGGACGCTGCAGTGGCGAAGGGGGAGCTGCCAAACCTGTGCCGAGCTGGGACTCCGCACTCAGGCAGCGGCTGTGCTTAAGCGTGACCCCCCTCCCCCGCTGGCTCCGCACAAAGGTGGGACTCTGTGCCCCAATCCTGCTGTCTTGGCATGTTACAAGGGAAACACTCTCATGGGCTGTGGCAGGTGCCCATCACTCAGCACCTGCCCACCCTGCCCGTCCCTCTCGCCGGTGAGGAGCCAGAGGCTGGGCCCACACAGCAGCTTGGCCACTGGTCCTGCCCGCTGTGGGCCCTGAGCTGTCGGCGACCCTCCTGGGTCTTGTTTTCCCACCCCAGTAAGTGGGGTGACACAGAAACCTACACTGTGGGACTGTGGGACTGTGGGACTGTGAGACTGTGGGACTGTGGCGAGGGTCCAGGAAGCTGATGTCTAAGGCTCACAGCCCAGGCCCAGCAGCAGTGGGGGTCTGGCTGCGGCATCAGTACGAAGTCTCGTGACACACTGTTTATAAAAGTACTTTCTCAGCTTAGCTAAGGGATCTCAGAAATCCTTAGGAAGCCCTTCCTTTATCTGAAATCAAACCCACCTAGGGCAAGACAATGGCCTGGGAATCCTGCCTGTGGGCAGAATCAGCAAGGAGATGTTCTGGAAAGTAGGTCTGTGATGGTGGAAGTGAGCAGCACCAGGTGGCTCACCTGTCCCGGCTACGCCACACACCTGGCACTGTGCCGGGAGCTCCCTGGGCCCAGAGCCACCCTGCGGGGCAGGATGGAGACACCGAGGCTCGGAGAGAACACACAGCCTCGGCACAGTGGAGCTGGGGTCGGTCCCCAGCACACACACCCTTAGCCAACACCCTACACTGGTATTTGGGACCTGCAAGCTGGGTGTGGGACCTGGGTCCCTCCCGGGGGGTAGGACCCAGGAGGAGGTCCTGCTCCCTGCAGGAGACGGAAAAGGGATGGAGGGCCCCCCAACCCCAGTGCCGAGAGAGTGGGGTGCTCAGCAGACAGCTGCTGAGGTTTGCAGGGAGCCCACGGCTGTGAGGGGGCAGCAGAGGTGCCCAGGAGAGATAAAAGTGGGTGAGGAGCTGGCCCGCCCAGTGCCCCAGGGGCAGGAGGATAAGGGGCATGTCGAGAATGGAGCTCCCTGTGCCTGGCCGGCCTGCAGGGGTGTTGGTGAGACTTGCGTCCTCAATGGAAAAGGGACAGCCAGCTGCATTTCCCTTTTCAGTCCTGGGGGTTCCTGAACAGCAGCCAGGAGTTGTGATGGGGGAGACGGGCAGACAGGCCCCGGAATACCTGCAGGCTGACTCCCGTTTTACAGGTGAAGAGACAGGCTGAGTGGGAGACAGGTGACTATTCACGGTCATTTTGGGCGGGTCACTCTGCTTGTGGCCCTCACAGGGACCCTCTGGCCTTAGGTCACAGCCCCAGCCCTTTCCGAGGTCTGCGGAGCACTGACTGCCCTCTGCCCTCCGCCCTGGCTGAGCAATGTCTGACAGCAGCTCAGGGAAGAGCCCTGTGGAACTGGGCTCGCCTAAGCATCTGAAGCTTAGGAGGCCAGAAAACCCTTTAAAAAACCACCTCCCTGCCTGGACTACTGACATCCTGGAATGCGCACACCCAGGCACCGAGGGCAACACCTGCTTCTCTCTCCCCCAGGCTTCCCTGACTGGGAAACTCACTCCTGAGAAGTGTCTGTCACCACCTCGAAGGACGCTCGTGCTCCCCCCAGGTCCCTGCCCACACCTGTGCTCTGTCAAACCCTCAGCACACAGCTGGCTCCTCAGAGGAAGTGGAAACACACGGGAAAGGGACCGGTGGCCTGGGCTGGAGGTATAAGGTGAACTCAGGCCCTGACATGGAACGGGAGGGCCCGGGGTCCGAGGCCCAGTGTATGCTGGGCCTCCCTGGTGGGCCAGCCCAGGACAGCGAAGGGCACACAGGCGAATCCTCCCAGAACGGCCAGGACGGCTGGGACTCGGGGGAGGAGACCTGGGGGGGTGGCCCTGTGGCAACTTCTAAATGTCTGCTTCACAGTCTACAGTAAGATAAAAAGTCCTAAACTTCTGGAAGGCCCAGCTTCGGAATCGGACCGATCAGGGTCCAGTCCAGCTCTGCCCGGGGTCAACAGCCCTGTGAGCTTGGTGAGGCCGTCCAGCCTCGCTGGGCTCAGCCTCCACCCTTAGGAAAGCAGGGTGGCCCTGCCTGCCGCCCGCCTCTTTGAGGCCAGGTCAGGGCCTGGCTGCAACAACACAGGGCATCCAAGAGGGCAACATCCTCTGACCACCGGCCTGACCACCACTGCCGGGAGCCAGCCCAGCACCCACGGAACAGCGGGCTCCTCACACTCACGGGACTCCCATGGACAAAAGGAGATGGCAGTGCCCCCCCCCTTCCACCAAATGCCTCCTGCCTGGGGGGATTCCCTCACGCAGGGAGAAGAGTCAGAAAATCTCCACCTGCAGTAACCCTGGTGTGCAGGCACAGTATGAAAGTCAATAGTACGAAGGCCGGAAGCAAGAAGGGCCTTCGCAACCTCCTTGGGTCCCAACCACCCAGCTCCATTGGAGAGCCCCGCCCTGGGACCCACAGCCAGCGCATGCCCACAGCAGGAGGGGCATACCTCGGTCAGGACTGATGACGACTCCGGCTTGGACACATTGTGGCTGTTGAAGAAGATGGACTCACGGTCTGAAAAGGCAAACACAGGGGGAAGCCGGTTAGTAGCTGAAAGGGATGGTGACTCCACTGCCGGACACCAGGGGGCAGCACCACCCCAGCCACCAGTGACAATGGCCGCAAGAGCCTTCAGTCTGAGTGTCCAGCAGCAACCACCTGGGGCTCCAGAGAGCTGGGCACCCCCAACCCCGAGGAGACACTACCCCACAGACAGACACACGCCCATTCGGGGCTCCTGTCTCGAATCTTCTTCCCACATGTAATGGAAATGACTGGCTCATTAGAGCCCACCAAGGCTACCACCACACTGGGTCAGATCCGGCCCCAACACCTAAGGCCCCTCCCCAAAGTGCCGTGTGTCTTCCAGACCCGGCGTCGGGAAGGGGGCCGGGGCGTGTGGCTCTGTGAGCAGGAAACGCCGCACGTGTGAATACTGAAGGCCCGGATGAAGAGGCCCAGGAACGCCGCTTCGCACGGCCTCCCCGGCCCCCGCCAGGGTCTGCCCAAGGAGCTCCTTTTCCGGGCGGCACCTGAGGAACAGCCAGGCTGCCGTCGGCGCGGGAACGTTCCAAACATGAAGAGTTCTGCTGTTTTCCAACTATTCAGGAGAAAATGGGAACTCAGAAGGTAGACTTCTGCAGGAAATACCCAAGAAGGCACCCCGTTTGGCTTTGGAAGCTGCCACAGCCCACGGCAATGCCCGCCTTATCCCTGTCCATCAGTTCCACCGAGACAGGCAGGCTGATGAGCGTGGCGAGGCCGGTTCTCTATTTGTCCCCCAGGAAGGGAAGGTCGGCTGGCCCGTCAGGAGGATGTTCTCGAGCACCTGGAAGAGCGGCCCATGAATCCTAGAACCTCACAACCACGAGCCCCGGGCCGGTTCCGGAAAAAGCTGCCTATCGCCACGCTGGGAACCTCCAAGCATGGCCAGGGCCACGAGCCGCCATCTGGCCTCAGTGCCCCGGGACACCTGGCTTATTGCAGGGATCCAGGCCCTGAACGCAGGATGGAAGGCCAAGCTGCATCGGGTACCAGGGCCCAGGCTGAAGGCCACCTTCCCTGGCTGCCGCCAGCTCCCATGGGCTCCCACACCATGGCGACTTGACAGTCACACACGAGGAAGCGGTCGGGGCAGAGGCCGAGCAGGCAGGCGCTGAGATGTACCTGGCGTCCTTCCCGCTAGCGAGGTACACAGGCCCCTGGCCGCCCTGGCGTGCCCAGCAGTCCTCCCGCCACTCCGACCAGAGCCGGTCCAGACCAGGGGCACGAGAGACGGTCCCGGGAAGGAGCCTGGAAAGAATAAGCACCCTGCAGGACGTATGCCGAGCAGCTCCCCAACCTCTGCTCCTAAGCACTGACGGCCAAGAGAGTGAGCCTTGGGCATGAAAAGCCACACGGGCCAGAGGCTGGAACCGCCAGCCTTCTGCAGGTGCTGCCCACTTCCTCTCCACGTACCCCAGCCTGGCCCAGCCCCACTGAGCTCAGGGCGCCTCCCACCCACCCTATGGGTGCCCAAGGTCAGTAGGCAGAATGGCAGAGCAGGCCAAGGGGTAGGAGGGCCACCCAGAGCAAGTAGACACAAGCCCAGGGAGGCTGGAAAGCCGGCTGGAGCCACAGGGTGCACTGCAGGGGCCCAGCCGTGCCACAGCTGGGAGGAGAGGTATGCTCAGAGGGCCGTCCAGTGTCTGATGAGCTGGGCAGACCATGCCACAGCTCCTTGTGGCTTGAAGATCAATCCAAAGTGTGGCCCATTTCGAGGAAGACCTGTTCCTCTCCTGGCTGACCCTGCCCAGGCCCTGGCCAGAGGGCTACTCATGTAGGACAGGGAGAACAGCCCTTGGCCCAGACCCTCCCTGTGTGTGGCTGGAGCAGGGACAGAGAGAGTGAGGACGCTGGGAGCTGCTGACCAAGGAGACTACGGGAAGCCGAGACAGGCGGAAGGGGTCAGAGTGACCTTCAGTGCCATTTCCTCGGGCAGCGGAAGGATGCCCAGTTCCTCTAACGGTGGCCTGGCCAGGCCTTCACAGGCTGCTAGCAGGATGCCCTGGGCCCCACCCACTCTGTCCCCGACACGGAGCCCTGGAGCCGTCACGTCTCCCTGTGGGGGAAGGGGACCAACCAGAAGAACATCGGTTTTTTGTCCCCAGCTTACAAAATAAGAGGAGCGAATGACAAGATTAATCTCCAGATACCCAGTAACTCAACGGTGCGGCCAGGGTCCACGGCCACATTTTCCTCAGGTCCTTTGCTTAATCTTCATGTCTCTCTCTGGGGGAGGGGGAGGGGCACGTCACAGAGCTGCAGATGGTGGACCAGGTTTACCTGTTACAGTTACAGGTGCTTGTCACCTCTTCAGAGCTCCAGACCTGACTGCCCTGTCCAAGGAGCTCCCCTCACGCAGTGGGGCCCGGGACCCTCTCGTCTGGTGCTACAACGAGTCCTTTTACCACCTCTTTCCTGATGTGCGGTTTCGCCCACTAAAACGCAAGTACACGAGGACCAGACGCGTGGCTGACCGGGTCTCTCGCCAGGGCTGGGTGCACGGCAGGTTCACCCAGGGAAATACGGCGTTTACCGAGCCTCAGAGGCTCTGGGTGAGAGACCTGCAGACTGCAGGCCACATCTGGCCCACCAACCTGCGTTTATAAATAAAATTTTATTGGAACACAGTCATGCCCATTCATTTACATGGTGTCTACAATGCTTTCACAGTTCAGTGGCAGCATCAGATAACCACGACGGAGCTAGAAATACTCACTCTCTGACCTTTTGCAGAAAAAGCCGGCTGACCCCTCTGTGTGTTAGGTGGTACTGTTCTTTTACAGCCCCTGCCCCCCTGACCAAGGGAAAAAGGTCCCAGATGGTAAGGGTCACCAGGGCGCTGTCCACAGAGGAACGGAAACAAGAAATAAGCCCACTGTATGAGGGGGAGCAGAGGAGGTGCAGAGAGGGAGTGGGCTCCCGAGACTGAACCACAGGCAGAGAAGGGAGGCGCCCCTGGTGGCTGGCACCATCCAATGTCACTCCCTGCGTGAGAGCCTGACTTTAGCTGCAGTAGACACAGCCTGCAAGGTGCCACTGGCTGCAGACACACCGGACTCCAGAGATGTTAGCACAGAAAAACCAAAGTGCACCTGAGAACCCCAGAGCAGGGCAGCTATGGAGGGAAGGACCTGTCCCCTCCACCCATGTCCTGGAGAATCCTGCTCAACTGCTCTCAGCAGCCGGCGTCATGGTGGGCAAAGGGGACCAGAGACTGGGAGTGGGGGCTGGGAAGGGCCTGGAGCCCCAGGCCCCCACCAACCGGTCCAGTTCAAAGGGCCGCCATCAGGTTGCGCTTCTCATCAGAAAGCGCGCTTGGGAGAAGAACGAGGCCGCGGTGGCTCCCTGGGCGATGCCCAGGGGACACGGGATCGGCTTTGGGGACAGGAGATGGACACGGTGGAAGTCACTCGGCTTGCCTCAGCACAAGAAATGTCTCTCCGTCAGCTCGGTGGGTCTGTCTACTCATTCATTTGGCCCGGTCTGCATTTTGTCGTGAACTGGCCACTCGGAAGTGGCCACAGAAGGACACGCCAACCTGGAGCCCTCGTCCTGAGACAGACGACACAGTCCCTCACCCCGCTGGTCACTGGCCCGGCCCTGTGCAACCAGGAGGAAAAGCGGGACACTTTTCATGTGGAAAAGGAAGGCAACTGTGGTACATTTCTTTGAGAGATGGAGTGATTACGTTTAAAAAAGGAAAAAGGAAACCACCTAAGGTATAAGTGCTCTTAATCCAATGCATTTTCCAAAGACTTAAAGCATATTATTTTTTTAAAAAAATAATAAAGAGGACTTTGAAAAAATATCAGCCCCCCTACCCCCCGAGGCCCACAATTTACAAGAACACCTGCTGTTCCCAAACAGTCACATAGCCAAGTCGCCCGCAGACACCTGTCAGCCCAGCTCCAGGTCAGCCCGTCCCAGTGGGGGTGGGGGGTGCTGGGGTGGGATGAGGCCTGGGCTGTGCTGAACCCTGACAGCCGTCTGGGGCCCTGGAGCGTGTCTGCAGGAAAAATGGCTGAGAGGAGGACAAAAACAGCTGGGCTTCAATCAAGGGAGTGGCCCGAAGCCACGGGTTGTGACAGGTAGTTGCGGCAGAGGGACTTTAGGGAGACCCGTCTGTCTGCTGGGGGGTGGGGGAGAGTGCAGCAGGGACGCCCCCCCAAGTGGTGGAGGGCTCCCCTCACAGAGCCCGGGCACTGGGTGCTCGAGCCACCAGGGCAGCAAACGCCCTCCGAGGGGCCTCTGGGAAAGCCAGGCTCACTCTGTTCCAGACACCGCCCCATTCCAAAGGTTTCCGGAACTTGCCTTGGCAACGCCTTCAGAACCACTGGGGCGTTCTTTTGAGGAGCCCCAGTACCAGCAAACCCTCACCCTAGAGTCTGTTTTGGAAATGGCCACGGGTCAGTGGATGTCAGGTGAGCAGCTGAAGAAAAGCTGGTGGAGCCACCAGCCACCCTGGAAGACCCCTCGGGTGCCCCGAACGGCAGCAGCATCCTGCCAGTGCCACTGCCGTGCGACCTCCGAGGGGCACTCGGGTCTCTCAGCCTGAGGGACACAAGTCAATCCCCCCTCAGATCATCGCTGCCTCCTCCAGAGACAGCTTGGGGGGCAGGGGCTAGTGCCCAGGGCAACCGCCCAGGGAGGGGGGCAGTTACCTGACATGCCCGCCGAGAAGTTCTTGAGCGAGGGCCTCTGGACCACTGTGTAGGACTCGCCGACCACGAACACTTTGTACAGGACGGCGTTGTGGTTGATGAAATTCTGGACAACACAGGGCGGCTGCACGGCGCTCAGGCCCTCCCGGTTGAACACAATGGCCATCTGGGGGGACAGGGCTCTGTCGGCACAAGGCCTGCAGCCTCGCACACAGCGGCGCACCCGTCCCCTGCCGCGGGGCCGTCTCCGCCCTGCGGCGGGAGGACTCGGGAAGTGGGGAGAGACTGTGACCATCGAGCTCCATCAGGCTCGCCGTGTCAGGCCGAGCTGGCCACACAGCAGAACTCTGCTGCTCACACTGCAGCCCGGGAACGGGACCCCCGGTTGTGTGCCACCCCACCCTTATGACATCCGTCGAGGACCCTCCACGAAGGCCCAGGGGCGGGAGGCAGAAAGCAGGAGACTGTGGAACAGGGGCTGGGAGGCCTGTGGCCGGGGCCCCACAGACGGCCAGGGCTGCTCCTCACTGAGCACCCAGGACAGGCCCTGTTCTCCCCACTGTGTGAGTGACCTGGGGGTGTCCCCACAAGGCACCTCCAAGGCAGTGTTGTCGTGCCCACAGTGACTGTGTCCTTGGCCTTCGGACGGGAGCAGAGGCAGCAGGAGGGCCGGGTGTGGGTCACACCGCAGCCACACAGGCAGGGGCTTGCCCTGTTGAGCTCCACTTCTGTCCATGCGACAGGCTCTGGGTGGGGTGCTCTGGGCTTTGGCTCGGTGGTTTAAAACCAAGTGGGGGGACACTCCACTGGGGAGCACACCTGTGTGCTTGCCTTGGCTTGAAAACAAAGCGCAGCACTTAACAGCCCTGTGAGCACACCAGTGGCACGTACAGGTGCCACTCAGAGGCTGAGCAGCTAGAAGCCGGGGTCCTCCTTGCTGCACTCGGCACCCCCGGCACCCCTGCTTAGGTGGGCTGTGGAGACCCATGAGAGGGGTGCCCCTCTCGGGCTAAGAACTGCCCAGGAGGCAGGAGACCCACAGTACCAAGGCCCTGGGAGTCTCCACACTCCAGACCGTCCACCTTAGGGGGGGCCTCCCCGAAACAGCACAGGGGGGCACATGTATGGGCTGGAGCCAGACTGAGAGACTGAGAGGTGAAACAGCTTCCTCTGAGGGCACTGGCCCAGTGCCTGGGGATCCGACCCAGCACCACGGCCCCTCCGGCAATGACCCAGCAGATGCGGTGAGCACTTCCTGCGCTGGGGCTGGGCCCCATGGCAGCTCCCACAGCCGCTCCCAATGCTTCACAGCCACCATCGGAGCCCTGGTTAAAAGCCTGGGCCAGATGCTCAGAGAGCAGGCCGAGCACAGGGAGGGGCCTGGCCCAGGTCCATGTGAGTGGCAGCCTGCCTCCCTCCCCACAGGCTGAGCTGCGCTGATTGGGCCGGTGCAGTCACACTGGGATTGTGGGTGCCCTTCCATCCTGACACCCCTGACAAACAGAGCTTGGGTGAACGGGACAGGCGGAGGGCTGGCAGGCAGGGGCTGGTGCCTGCGAGCACAGCGTGGGCTCCGGGGACATAGTCTGGCTGCTCTGAGCCTTTCTGCTCCCTCCCGGGGCCTGGCATGGAGCCCAGGCGGCCCGGACGGGGAAGGCTCCGAGAGGACTCCCAAACTCCGAGACAGCTGACCTTCGCAGCAAGGCCTCGGCCCCCACCCCCGCATTCCTTCCCAGGAGCAGAAGTGCCTGTGGCCCCGCAGCCCGCATCACAGCATGTACCGCAGCACAATGCCAGGGTCTGTTTGAAGACACTGACCCACACACGCATGCCAGGGGCAAGGGACACTGCCACCGGGGGTCACCTGTGGTCATTGGTGAGGTCTCAGGGAACATCTCCGAGGTGGGCCCCAGGGCCAGACTCTCCCAGAGGGTCTGCTCTGTGGCTCAAGTATCTACTGTCCAGCACGCCCACCCTGTGCCTGGGTGAATAAAGAATGGACGAGAGGGTGCGGAGAGGATGCCTTTTCCTCCTCCGGGAGCAGGACAAGGAGTGGGACGCGGGGGGCCGCAGGGCCCGGGGCGGCCGTGCCAGGTGCTCGGACCGACCACTCACCTCGTGCGAGTTGGTGCCGTGGGCCACTCTGGTCTTGCAAACTGCGGTGGGTGGGGAGAGAGAAGCGGAGAGGAATCAGTGAGGTCACTCACCCACAAAGCCCAACCTGATGGGTCCAACGGGAAACTCAGACCTCGAGGGGCCCCTCGGGGGAGGGGCAGGTGGGGCGGGGAGACACTCGGGCTGGACAGCGGCTGGCACCTGCGCTCAGGCGGAGTGGGGCCGAAGAGAACCTTCTGTCCACACCCCCCGAGGACCCATTTCCACAGTGTGTGTGTGTGTAGGGGGCGGGTAGGACGGGAGGGAAAGACCCAAGGCCAGGCCCTCCCTGGCTGAGAAGTCCTTTATCCACCCTCCAAAAGTTTAAAGCCAGGGGCCCCAACAGCCCCGCCCGCCCGCCCGCCCAGCAGGGCCCCGGGCG
The DNA here is from genome assembly GCF_021234435.1 of Artibeus jamaicensis. Taxonomy (NCBI): domain Eukaryota; kingdom Metazoa; phylum Chordata; class Mammalia; order Chiroptera; family Phyllostomidae; genus Artibeus; species Artibeus jamaicensis. The sequence continues at coordinate 8,348,596 of NW_026521831.1, read as the reverse complement.
GCACACACTGAATGGGAAGGCCAGGCCGTTCTTCTCCAGGAGCTGCATGGTGTCATCCCCGCACAGGCTTGTCAGCTCCATGAAGGGCGGTGAGCAGATCCTGTCGTCTGTGGACGGGGGAGACGCCGGGTCACCATGCCTGCCCACCAGCCACCCAGGGCCCAATTCCTGGGACAGACCCACCCCTCGAGGGCCACCCTCAACCTTGCTCTCCCGATCTGATACCCCAAACTCCACAGTTGTGTGTGAACACAAACATACACACACACCAGCATATTTTAAAATTATACCACCTGCCCTGGCTGGTGTGGCTCAGAGGACTGAGTGCTGGCCTATGAACCAAAGGGTCACTGGTTCGATTCCCACTCAGGGCACATGCCTGGGTTTCAGGCCCGTAGGAAGTGTGTCAGAGGCAACCACACATGGATGTTTCCCTCCCTCTCTTCCTCCTTCTCCTCTCTCTAAAAATAATCTGTAAAAAAATTATGCCGCCTAATAAACATTTCTATAATTTTAAAACCAACATGCAATTGTGCAACCGGAGATAAAAGAAAAGTCAAAACCACACACGTTCCCACCACCTCCTTTGCCTTAATCGCGGCACAAGCCCATTAATGCACATGGAGCTTTATACCTGAATCCTGTTGCATAACCCGAATTTTCACTCAATAAACTGAGAACATTTTCCTGGCTCGTTGAAGACTCCCCTTCCTGCCACACGCTGTATCGGCTTAACGAGGATCACAGAACTGAGCCTGCAAACAGCCCTCGGCGCCGTCCAGCACTGTGCCGCGGCTTCGCTCCCATCCCGTCTGAAGTGTGCAAAACAACCCCCAGGAGGAAACCAAGGCCGGGAGATTGCAGGGCGTGACAGTGGTGCCTGCACAGCCACGCCTTCCCCTGGCAGGGCCAGCGGGGCTCCCGACCCACCCCATCAGCCAAGGCCTGCTCTGTCTCGCTTCCCAACTCCTTCAAGCATGCCCGCCACCCTCCTCCAGCCCCCAGCCAGCGCTGCCTGCTTCCGTGGCTTCCGCCTCATCACCTGGGCCTCCTGAGCTGTGGCCCTGGTGATGGGCCCTGGTGGGTGGGAGGATGCGCCCACCCAGTAGATTCTAAGCATGTGGTTTTTGGAAAAGATCTGGGAGCTGAGTCTGCCCTGTTCACCGGACACCTCTGGCCAGTGCCAGGCCCTGAGTGAGGGCAAATCCGTGGCATAACAAATGCATTCCGGCGCTGCCTACTGAGTGTTCGGTTACATTACTGGTTTGTTATTACTGCTTCTTGTCCAGCGCCCTTCCCTGATCAGACCACCTCAGGAGGTGGGACCACCCGGTACTTCTGGGCACAGGGTCCAAGAAAGCTCAGCATTAGTGGGGTGGGGGCACCCCCCACACACACAAACTTGGAAAATGAACCAAAGTAAACAAGCAAAATAGCTCGTCTCCCACAACATTTCAGCCACTCGACCAGCTAGGAGGTCAGTACATTAGCCTGAGCTGAGGTCCAGCCTCGCATACCTCATAAAGACGGAGGCCAAGCATCACACAGTGTACATTAAAGGGGTTTCAATGTCCCTCCATGTCGCCTCACCCCCAAAAGTCCAAATTCCAACTAGGCAAGAGTGTGGGCCAATTTCAGGGTTGCAGAGCTTCCGAGGGACCCCAGGAGGGTAGTCTGGAGCCAGAGCTGGCCAAGCCCTGGCAGACAGCCCCCCAGGCGCCCCGCAGATTGTTCACTACACTGTCACAGTGCACCCACACTGAAATAGAGGCTCAAGGTCACATAAAGTTCAGCGCCGGAGCGCTGGGTGAAGGGCCAGGTTCCCATGGCAGGCCAGGAAAAGGTAAATCGGGAAAATCAGGGCGGGGACACGCCCTGGCTTTTGTCTGGAGGCCATTCTCTAAACCAGCCAATTTCTGCACCCCTAGCCTGGATTCGAGCTGGGGTGCAGGCTCTGGGGATAGGCTGGCGGACCCTCTACGACTGCAGAGGGAGAGAGCGGGTGCGAGAAGGCTCAGGGCTGCAGACACACGCCCTGCGGTCCAGCCCCAACAGAGGGACGTGACTCAGGTCCGAATACGCAAGGTGCGGCAGGGCAGGCTTAGCACAGGCGCTCACCTGGGCTGGCAGCGCCCCACCTCGGCTCCGTCCTCTCCAGGGCGATTCAGAGACCGCCTGGGGCCAACAGGCCGAGTCCCGGAAGAGTTCCCAGGCTCCCCGCCGCCAGACTTTCCAGAGCAGGTGACTCATCCCAGCTTTTATGTTTGCCTTGCAATGACCTCCTCGACTTCTCCCACCCCAGCCCTTTGGAACTTTCACACTCCGTCACTGCTAATGGTCCACACCTTGGCGAGCTGCACTTGGACTTGCCGTGTGCCAGATGCTGTCCCCTGCAAAGCACTGTGGGTGCTCTCACAAGAACCCCATGAGGAAGCAGTCGCCCCATTTCACAGAGGAGGACAACGGGGCACAGAGTGGTAGTGCCCCTCACACAGTGAGTGCTGCAGCCACACAGCTCACACCTGGGCAGCTGGCTCCCGGGTCCATGCCATTGACCACGGCCTCTCCAGCAGAAAAAGCACCCTCTGCACAAAGACAGAAGGGAAGAAACCCCACGATCCTATCGACAGATGCAGAAAAAGCACTTGATAAAGTCTAATGCCCCCTCGTGATAGAAGCATTCAACAAAATACAAATTGAAGGGAACTGTTCTCAGTCTGATGGAAGGGCATCAACAAGAATCCACAGAAACTCCCTCCCTGTGGTGAAAGACAGGACTCTCTGCCCAAGGTCAGGGGCAAGACAAGGACTCTACTCCTGCTGTGCTCAACACTGCACTGGAGGCGGTGGCCAGGGCTATTAGGCAAGAAAAGGAAGTAAGAAACACGCAAGCTGGAAAGGAAGGAGCAGATAGCACGATCTTGCACATAAAATCCCAGGGGATTCACACGCAGAAACCCAAAAATGATTAGAATCAATGAATGAGTTCAGCAAAACTGCAGGGTACAAGATCAATATTCAAAAAGACCATTGTATTTCTATACCCTAGCAATGAATAATCCAAATGTGAAATTAAGAAAATAATTACACTTCAATTGCATCGAAAGACATTGAGAAATAAACTTAACAAAAATTTAAACACTGCAACCAACAAACTGTTGAAACAAATTTAAAAAATAACAAAATGACCAGACAAGCTACGTTTGTGGATAGAAAATGTAAGATTATTAAGCTGGCAAAATGCCCACGACGCCATCTGCATTAAAATCCAGTTTTGTGCAGGAATGGACAAGGTCATCCTAAAATGGAAATAATCCTTCCTGAAAATGCAGTGGGCCCAGACAGCCAAAACAACCCTGAAAAAGAAGAACAAGCTGGGAGGACTCACTCATGCCAATTCCAAAGCTTACTACAACGCCACGCAGTCCAGAGAGCATGGCGGCGGCGTGAGGTTCAACAGGACTGGCTTGCAAGTTCAAAACTAGACCACATGGCTACCATCCATGGCTTTTCACCAGGGTGCTAAGACAAGGGGACAAACACTCAAGAAATGGGGTTGGGACGCGTGGACATTCGCATGTAAAAATCGTAATAATAACACAGAAGAGCGGGGCTCCTGCCTCACACCAGACACACACACTCAGTCGGGTCCGGCTCTGAGTTCCGACCTCCGACCGGACGGACACTGTCCGAGAAAACGCCGGTCTAATCTTCACGGCCGTGGGGCAGGTGGCGGTTCTTTAGGCACTAAGAGCACAAGCAGCCAAAGTAAAAGTAGACAAATTTGACACTCTCAAATCTAAAAACTTCTGTGCTTCAAAGGACACTATCAAGAAAGTGAAAAGAGAACCCACGGAATGGGGGAAGCATGTGCAAATCACTCATCTGTTTAGTGTCCAAAATATATAAAGAACTATTAATAAACCAGTAATGAGAAGACAACCCACACTGAAAATGGGCAAAGGATTTAAATAGCTCTCAAAATAGGACCTATGAGAGGCCAAGAAAAACTCAGGAGAAGACGTTCAGAACCACTCGCCAACCGGGAGCCGCACATACAAACCACAGGGAGACACCACGCTGCGCCCACCGGGACGGCTTCAGCGAGAGAGACAGATGACGGACCACAAGTGCTGATGCTGCCAGTGCGGGTGGAGAGCGGCGGCTGCTTGGGGACCAGTCCGGCAGCTCCGCAGTTAAACACAGTTACAACAAGACCCACCCTTTCCACGTCTGGACACATAACCCAGAGAATGGGAACACGTGTCCACACGAACACCTGTTCAGGAGTGCTCACGTGACCATGGTTCGCAGCAGTCAAACAGCAGCATCGGCCGGAACGTCTGCCAGCTAATGAGTGGGCACACACGACGCGGTGTGGGTGCACGAGGGGCAACATTTGGGCCCAGAAGGGAGGGAGTGCTGAGACACGCGACGGCACGGATGAACCCGGAAGACGTCACGCTACGTGAAGGGAGCCTGTCACAAAAGCCGTATCTTGCCAGCCTTCAATGACCTAAAGTGTCCAGAATAGGCAAATCCGTAGAGATGGACGAAGACTGTGGCCACCAGGGACCGGGGTCATGGGGGGGAGTAGGGAGTCACTGCTGGTGGGTGCATTTCTTTTTGGGGTGATGAAAATCTTTGCAATAAGATAGTATGTACCACTTTGTGAGTATATTCAAAACTAATGAATCATGTGTATACTTTTAAAAGGTGGATTTTATGGTAAGTGAACTATATCAATAAAAAAAGAAAAGAAAAAGAGAAACACTCCACGGGACACGGGGCTAAGCGAACGTGTCACACGAAGTGGCCCCTTAAATCCACCAGCGAACCCGCAGGATCCCGTCCACCACCCGCCAGATCCAGGGTGAAGTCAGAGCAGGGCAGGGGAGCGCCCCTGGAAGTGCCGGGGGTCCAGATGAAGTGCAGAGATAACACGTAGCTGATCAATGGGCCACGTCCAGCATGAGGTCAGATACCCCCACCTTTCCGAAATTTTAGGTTCTGATCTATGAGGTGGCAGCCTGGGAGGTGCAGGATCCAGCAGAGGTGGCAAAGGACCAACTGCGCCAAGGGAAGAGGGGCACACGTGGAGCTTGCTGACCACCCCCGAGGTGCAGGCGCCACTGGCTGCGGACCCCACTGCTGCTCCAGGGGTTGGGCTGAGACTGAGCCCACCGCCCACTCACACTGCTGGGAAGGGTCCTCAGTCCAACCGAGCTCAGTCGCCCAGCCTTGGGCGAAGGCAGTGCCGAGCCCACGGGCAGGGACCCGTGGCCCTCACTCAGCCCGCCCCCTCTCCAGCAAGCCGTGAGGGGTTCACTGCTTGAGCCACCTTCGGGGAACTTGCAGCCAAAACCATCTGACATGCCTGTGAGACCACCGTCCATTAGAAACGACGACCACTCGCTCCGACTGTGGTTTCAGCAACCACCCGACAAAGAAGTGTGTCAGGACTCAACGAGACCCTAGGAGCTGGAGACAGGTCACCGTCACGACCGAGCACAGGCGCCCCTGCCCTCGTGGTGTTTGCCTTCCAGCACAGGGGCCGGACGACAAACCAGACTGATTTCCTGACAGGTAAGATGGACTACCAGGCAGGGTCGGCAGTGAACACAAAGCACAAGGGGTGCTTGCTGGGCGAAGTGGGGGCACAACTGGGGGGGCACAGCTGAGCAAGGACACGGGAGCACGAGGGAATGGGCCCTGCATCTGGGCTGATGAGGGAACCAGGCCCTGCAGCGCCATGGTGGCAGCAGACACGCCAGCCCATCCTGTGTGACAAACTGGCAACGGAGGTTCCCCCAGCTCCACCCCGGGAAACTCGTCACGTCGCCAGCAGCTCCTGGGCCCAGAGACAGAACAAAGGCCCCTTCCAGAGGTGGCAGCGCTGGGAGCCCGGGAGGCTGTTTCTGGCTCCCCGAGAAGGGCTGAGTCGCTTGTTTATTCCCCGTCTGTGTGTCTGGATGGGGGTTGGAAAGAGGCTTTTTTGGGTGAGATGGGGGGTCGTGCTCTGTTAAGAGCTGAAACAGAAGCCCCTGGGAAACTGAATCACCCCTGTCTCCCTTCTTTGCCCCCGGTGTCAGAGTGAGAAGCTGGAGGCCCTTGGAGATGGGACGTGGTGCACCCACGTCCATGAGTTTGGGGGAGAATAGTTCAAGGCCACATGCAAGTTACTGGCAGGCCCCAGGTGAGACCTCAGGTGTCCCGAGTCACACAACACTGCCCTGCATACTTTGCCAGTGGTCACACTCTCATCCGACTGGTGGCAGCTGCTACAGGCTAGCAATTAGACAAATGATGGATGACAAACGGGGCTACCAGAGGGACAGCTGGGGGTGGCCGCGTGGGCAGGCGGTACTGTGAGGGTGCCGCCTGACTTTGGCCCCAGGCCAGCTGCCCACCGGTTAGAAGCTTTGGAAACGATGGAACTCTGCTGGGTCTTGCTCCCCCGTCTATAAACTGGGAGCCCAGGCTCCCTGGGGGGCTTCTGGGAGGCCACCTGGGGACACCCACCGGAGAGCAGGTAGGCTGAGTCGGGGCCATGGTCCGTGTCCAGCTGCCGGCCTCCCCCTCGCTGGCAGGGCAGGCCCTCTGCACGTGGCCGTGAAGGAAGCCTCAGTGGGCACTGACGGTGTTGGGCCCGGGGGCAGCTGTGACGAGGCTCTGCGTTGGGTCCCTTCTCTTGGACAGGCTGAGCTTCCTCATCCAGACGGCAGCTGATGCAAACCAGACCCAGGGAAGGGACGGTCCCTGGGGGCTGGAATCCTCTGAGGCTTCTGTGATGGGCAGGGCCACAGAGACGAGGGTGACGGCCGTGAGTGAGGGCTGTGCCAAGGGGTGAGGAGCTGGACGGCAGCCGAGGGCAGGGGCCCAGGTGGCCAGGGGCTGGCTGAGTGTTCCTGGCGGCCAGGTGACATCAGCTCACCTGGAACGTGCCTCGGGGAGGACTGAGTGTGTTGTGGGCTGTCCGCCTCGCTAGAACGTCCCTTCCACGAGGGCGTGGCCTTGTGGTTTTGGTCACCACCACGGGCCCAGTGCCCAGAATGCCGCCTGGCACATGGCAGGTGCCCACCTGTGGAGCAAAGGGGTGAGCAGCGCCCTAACGCAGCGCCCAAAGCCGGCTCCTCGGGCACGAGGGCCCCATCAGAACGGACGCAGGGCCTGCGTCGGCCTGCCCCGCGTCCCACACAGCTCCGTCGGTCCGCTCTCCCCCTGCCCCGAGGCCTGCCCCGGCCAGGGTGTGTGCCGTTTCAAAACAGCGCAGCAGCCACAGCCACCGCCCACCTGGCTGGTCACAGCTCAGACCCTCTCGGGCACGAGCAGCTTTGTTCATCTTCCCTGCTGCCCCTGCAACGCAACTTTGCCTTTTAACTGTTTTGACTGAGTGCTGCCACCAGTATTTTCCCAGGACTTTGCATGTCCCGGTCACCTGACGGGTGACATTTCCCCCTGGAGTCTGACATTTACGCCTGTGCCCATCCCCCACCCCCGCAGGCAGGACCACAGTGACCACCTCTCGGGCAGAGTCTGGTGCTTGTGCCAAACCACGCCCACAGACCAGGCTCCCGGAAGTGGGGTTCTGCAGCTGTGGGAACTGACATTTCTATGGTTCTTGCCACACTGTGTCGTGATGTGTCCCATGTGTCCCAAAGGGACCGCAGGACTTTGCCGGGCACCAGCCACAGAGGGTGCTCACCCACCCCCCTGGGTCAGTATCATGAGGGAGGATGACAGCCAACATGGCGATGATCTCACTCAGCATGTCAGGTCACTCTGCCGCCAACGAGCCTCCTGACTGAGCGCGCTGAGGCATGTAACCCCCAGGCCCCCGAGACACAGTGAGCAAAGGCCTAGACATGGGCCCGAGACCAACACGCACTTCCAGCAGCTCCCCAGGCTGTCCAGGCAGCCCTTCAGCTCCTGGGCTCCTGACCAGTAGAACGGGGTCGTACTATGCCTGTCCTGTCTGCTTGCTGGAGTCGCAGTAACAATCAGGGACAAGAAAAAGTGTCGTGGAATCTGCAAAATGCCAGGTAAAGAAGCCAGCTCCTCCTGGGGGCGCGGGCAAGGGCCGGTGCTGCCATCTGCTCACACTGTCCCCGCAAGGTGAGGGGCGGCTCTGGGACAAATGCCACCACGAGCTCGGCGGTGGCGATGGGTGCTTTGCCATCCCCAGCTCCTAGCAGGGGCAGAAGTGGACACAAGGGGAGCAGCCTGGCCCCGGGCGTGCTGGAGGAGGGCCAGGAGAGAGCATCTGACTTGGAGTTCTAGCCCATGGATGGGGGCTCGCGACCCCAGGACACTAGGGTGGCAGCAGCCCGAGCCCTGGCACTAGGGAGCGTGTGCGCAGGAGGGCAGCCTTCTCCCTGCGTCCGGGAAAGGCCAGGGAGGGCTCCAAGGAGGAGGCGGCCACAGCCCAGCGGGCATTGGTGGAAGTGGGAAGTTCAACCCATTCCAACCCACAGAGCTGCTGCGCCGACCAGGGTCCCCTCCTTTCAGGCAGACTGTGGGCCCCGTGAAGCAGGGGCTTTGTCTGCTATGTTCACAGCCAAACCCCCATCACACCAGTGAATGAAACCAACACTGGGGCTCCCACCGCTCCTGGCTCCAGGCACCCAGATGCTGCCTCTCACGGCTGGGTTGGGTCCTGCTTTCCTGGGCTCCTCCCGGTTCCCAAGGTCCCGTGTTGTATGGCAGGAAACAGCCTTATGCAGGCGGGGCGAGGAGGTCCATTGTGTCACTGAACGGGGGGCGGGGGGAGGAACAGGACTCAGGGAAAAACAAATGCCCTGGTTCGCAAGGCCTGAGCCTCCGCACAAGCTGGTCCTCCTGCCCAGCAAGCCTTTCCTTCCAGCCCAGTCTTGGCCTGGGAAACCCGCTTTCCTCCGCGCCTTGGGGCAGGCTGCTCCCTCCTCTATGCGCCCCCTTCCCACACATCTAGGAGGAGGCCCCTCTGCACACACTGGGCACCTGGAGGGTCTGCAGGGGCCTCGGGCTGCCTGGGTTTGAGTCCCAGCTCCACCTCGTACAAGCTGCGTGACCCTGGCCAAGTAACTTCGCCTGCCTCCATTTCCTCGCTGGAAAATGAGAACAACAGTAGCTACTTCACAGGGTCGTCCCCTCCCCCACACTTGAAATAGTTCCTAAACACAGCTCCACCCCAGGGTCCAGGCAGCTGCCGTGGCCCCAGCCTGCCCAGCACCACGCATCGCCCCAGCCTGTCCTCCTGGGATGCAGACAGGACAGGCGCGAGGCCGGGCACCAGGCGGGACTTCCTCCCAGCAGCCTTACTCCGTGCTGACTGCCTCCTGTTACGGGCTGCGCTATGTCACCCCACAGTCACGTGTTGAAGCCCCAAACCCTGGCCCGCCACAATGTGACTGTGTTTGGAGACAGGGCCTTTTAAAGTGGTGATTACGTCAAGGTGCTTTAGAGTGGACCCAAATGACTAGGACCCAGTCCGAGCAGCGTCCTCATAAGAAGAGATCAGGACACTGATACACACAGAAGAGCAAGCACGAGAAGACACAGGGAGGGGACAACCACTTAGCAGCCAAGGAGAGAGGCCTTAGAATAAACAAGCCTGGACCTTGGACTTCCAGCCGCCACAAGTGCGAGAACATGAGTGCCTGTCGTCTGAGCCACCAGTCCGTGGGGCTCTGTCATGGCGGCCCAAGCGGACTAACACACTTCCCCGCTCCTCTCAGGATGCAGAGCCCCCAGGTCGTTCCCAGCTTCACCCGGGCTCCTGTGGAGGGGTCTCCTCTCCAACTGCCACACACACCTCTGGGACTCCCTTCTCCCCTGGCAACGACCCGCTCGTCCCTGCATCCTCACGTTCCCTGGAGTCCCCGAGGACAGCTGTCTTCCGACACTGCCCCTCCCGATGGCGCCTGGCCAGGCCTCGGCTACCAGCAGCCTCGTCTGTTCTAGCACCACCTTTCTCAGATGCTGCTACCTTGGTTGGTGGCTCAGCTCCTGTACCCTACTCAATGTCCACCTTTGGGTCCCGAGTCAGTAACCAGACAGTACATTCCTTGGGGTCAGGACCGGCCTTACCCCTGGCCCCTCACTGCTCGGAGGAGGCAGGCAGCATCAAGAACCATCATGTGTGAGATGAAACAAAAGAGACCTGGAAGCACTGGAAGCCAGAGGAGAGGGGAAGCACGGAGCTGCAGAACCAACCAGCACAGGGAAGAAAGGGGGCCTGCAACTTCCCGGCTGGCCACTGTGTGGCGCTGTTGGTCTGGCACAGCACTGCCACTGTCGCTGTCAACGTAAGGGAATAAAGCTGGGAGAGCCTGGCCCACCAGTAAGCAGGGCTCCAGTGTTCATGACTCAGCGTCTGATTGTCCAAAGTCACCTTTCCTCTGCTGTTACATTGTTAAGGGGCAGGAGCCATGTGCTCTTGAATCCTAGACAGTAAAAGACGTCCTGCATGTTCTGGGTGAACCAAGTTTCAGCAGCTTTGAAAACAACCCCAGCGGCTTTCTGGCTCATGATATGGCAGCTGCCCCAGTCATTCGGAATTATGGAGAACGGATGGGAACGCGGGCACTGGCCTGGGCCAGGAGGAGAGGAAATGGAGCTGGTCTCCAACCTACGGCCGGACACAAGACTGCAGGGGGCGGCCCCTGTCCTCCCTGTGCTCACCGCTGACCTGGCCAGGGAGGGGCCCTGCATCCCATCCTAGCACGCCACGTGCCGGCCCCACGCGATGCTCCACCCTCACCTTCTCTCTCGGGGGTGGCAGGGGGCTCTCTGGGGAGACCCTCACTGCCCAGGTCTCCACCCACCCTTCCTCGGCCTCCTTCAGATATGTGAGAATACCCAATCTTAGTTGCTAATTCTCCCAGTTACACTTAAAATAGTCCCTTGCTCTGTCCCCACATGTCCCCTAATACGTCCTTCCAGTCATTCTGCATTCCCTTCACGATAGGTGACGCAGGGCTCCCTGTAGCCCCAGGGCCCCTGGAGGCCGGTGGGTGGATCTGGGGGAGGAGGGCAGTCGGGCTTCAAAAGGTGAAAACAACTGAACGACAGCTCATATGGATCATGTTCATACCCTTATCCAGGCCCGGGTGAGATTAGACTGAAACAGTAAGTTTAGTTTTGTTTAAGACACAAAACTTTGTGGACGGCCCTTGAAAGCCAGCAAGCCCCGGGGATGTGGGGCCTGGGGGCCTGGGGGGCCTGGGGAGCTGACTCTTGGAGACCACTAGGAAACCAGCCAGCCCTCTGTGTCCGTCCCAGGAGAAGCAGATCCTCCCTCCCCCTCCTGGGCCCTTGTGCGCAGGCCACTCCTGACTGCCTGGGCATGTTTGACCTTGAGAAAGTCAACTCTCCGTGCCTTAGTTTGCTGATCTGTAAGATGGGGGAAGAGCAGGCCTGCAGGCATGAGGGTCAAATGAGTTGCTACAGGAACAGATGCGAAGCAGGTACCAGGCGGCAGATCCCACCAGCCCCGCCGTATGATTATTCAAAGCCCCACCATTTCAATAAGTCCAGGGTCATCTCCAAGAGCCCAGCTGCTCTGCGTGGAGACGGGAGGGACGAAGAGTGCTTTTTCCTGTCCAGACGATGTTCCTGGCATCAAGCAGAGGAGGGAGACGGCCTGCCCACCCAGCCATGTGCCAGGGCAGGCCTCAGACTTGGGGACCAGCAGCAAACGTCCGAGCCACCCCAGAGGGTCACCACTCACTTGGTGGCAGAGTGCATGACTTTGAGAAGCACCCTGTGCTTAGAACATGAAGTTGGGTCTGGGCTTGGGCCCGAGCAGGGCCAGAGAAAGGGAGCAGGGGACTGCGCTGGGCCCAGGCTGAGCCAGCAGGGCCAGAACTCCATCTTCTCCAAAAACATGAGGGCGGGGGTGGGGGTGGGGGATGGCTCAGAATGGCTCCCAGACTCCCCAGGGTGGTGGCAGGACCAGTGAGAAGGCCTGACCCCAGCCCTGTGCCCAGCACTGGCTAGGCTCTCCCCGGCAGGGACCGTTCTCTGTTCCTGCTGCTAATTCGTTCTCTCTCACCTGCCTGGCCGAGGCCCCTGCTGTAACCTGCCCCCAGGAAGCCTTCCTCCCCACACCTCGGCTGCTGAAACGGATTCCTAGTTGCTAAAGCCCAGAGTCTGGGAGGCTTACTGGCACTGGCTGACTATGAGCCCCTCCACCCCGGCCTCTCTCAGCACCATGGAGATATCCATCCGATCACCTGTGCCCCCTGCCCTGCCGTCCCAGCTCATGGGCAACCCGGCTGTGGCTTGTACTGCATTTCCCTCCCCTTTCCTCCCCACTCGCCTACACCCGACATGATGCCTGTCACCAAAATGCCCGTCGATGCCACCGCTACGATCTCTCTGGGCCCTGTCCCCTCTACTCCAGCCCACTGCCACCACCTCTCACCTCACCAGGCCGGCCCTCAGAGTCTCTCCCCCAGCCGGGCAGCGGCCTCCCAGCCTCCACCTGCAGGCTCGGCCCACACCGGTGCATGGGGCCCTGGGACTCGGCAGGGACCGGCCAGCAGCAGAGACACCCGTGTGTCCCGAACTCCTGTCACCCTCCAGAAGGGTAGCCCCCCTTCTCCAGTGCGCCCAATCATACACCCCCTTCCAACATCACCTCCTCCACAGCCCGTTACCACAGACAGCCAGGAACATCCCCTCCTCTGTCCCCAAGCCCATCAGCCCACCTGCCACAGGTCAACCCCCATTGCCTCTTCCTGCTATGTCAGCTTACGTATCTGATTCTTAAAAATACCTTTTCGTTTGCACATGTATTGAACACCTGCTATGTCCCAGGCACTGCCCCGGGGAGTCAAGGTCCCCAAAGACACACTTCCTGCCCTTAGGGCCTTCAGTCGGATGGGGAAGAGAGCACTGAGCAGATGTGACTAAACAGGGGGATGGGCTGTGACCAAGGGCAGCAGGGCCTGTGGGAACCGAGGGGGGCACTGAGACCCACACAGGGAAGGAAGGGTGCAGCAAGGAGGGCTGCCTGGAGGGGACGGCCTGAGCCAACTCCCAAAGCTGGAGATGGTGAGGATGGTACAGGAAGAGGAAACCAAGGACAAAGATCAAGGGTCGAGAGGGGGCTGCCTTAGAGGTCTGGCATGGCTGCAGTGAAGGCAGTGAGGGCCGATAGGGCAAGACATGTCACCTGGGAGGGGTGGGCAAGGGCCCCGCGCTCCAAAGATGCCCAGAACTGGTCATGCAGACGGAGACACCTCAGATCAATTACAGTCAACATAGAAGTGTGCAAGGAAAAACTACCCGGTGTGCTCGGGCCCAGGTGGACGTTCAGGAGCCCCGCGCCCACTCATGGAGACAGCCGCTGAAACCCGGGTCAGCTCCGTGGCAGCTGTTCCCAGTGATTTATGGCCCCTTCTGGCCCCGTGGGCACGGGCCGCCCCTGCTCAGCTCCGACTCCCAAGTGCAGCAGCCCTTTTGCTTTTCAAGACATTATAAAAATAATGTTTGAAGGGCTCTCTCTGGCAGTACACATTCTAAAAGCAGAGCAGAAAATGTGAGCTTGGCCCCCGAGCCAAGAGGGAACTTCATCAACGAAACCGTTCATGTTCTGAAACAGTTCATGTTCTGAAACAGTGAGGCAATTTCCTTAACTACAAAAAGGGCTCTAATGAAACCAGTAAGAAAAGACGAACAACCCAACAGAACACTGAGCCAATGACATGAAAAGACTCTCACACTGAAATACACAAGGCTAATCAACACTCGAAGAGATGCTCAATCTTGCCAACAGTGGAAGAAAGGCAAGTTGAGATAGGCACGGTTTCCCTGGCAGCGAGTTTTCTTCAGACCTTCTGAAGAACCCCTGAGCACGGTCTGCCAACATGGAAATATTTAGAACGATCTTTGACCTAGAAACTCCACTTCTAGGGATTAATTTTTCAGAAATATGCAAAGCTCTATGTTTATGGCAGCGCAGTTTATGTTTCTTAAAACAAACAAACAAACTGGAACAACCCCATAAGCCCGACATAAGCAAGCAAGTGAGGAGGCCACCACTCACACACAGCAGTGTTGCCTCGAGGGGGATGGGTACCCCCAACCTCCAGCATCGTTCTGGGCCCAGAATGGTGGAGAGGAGCCCAGACACCCATCACGTGAAAAAAAGCTGTTATGAGAACGTATGTAACATGACCCTGTTTCTGTTTGTTTCTAAAGCACAAGCGTACTTGTTTGGGTACGAGAAGGGTCGGGAAGGACAGATTCTGGACTGTGAGGAGTGGCCGCCTCTGGGAGGTGAGGCCGAGGTTAACCACGTTTGAGTCACCAGCGATCAGGGCGCTGTGGGTGCTGTGGGCCCCGGAGGTGGGCAGCCCGCAGGAGGCCTGCAGCCCACGGATTCCTCATGTGTGCCGGGTGGGGCTGGCCTCTCCCAGGTGCCCCAAGAGAGAGGGCGGGGACCCGAGACCAATGCAGCGGAAGCGAATACGTGCCTCGCTGTTCCATGGACTCTGGGACACACGTGTTCTTCACTTTCCATCACCGAGGCTGAGATATTCCATCACAACTGCTGCTCCACCTGCCCTAGGGTGGGGGTAGTTCACTGTGGAGCCCAGCATGATCCTACTCTGTGGAACCTCCACCCGCACTTGAACGTGGGGTCTGGGTGGCTGGAAGTGGCCAACGTGAAACTGAGGACAGTGTTTCTCCCATACACCCCGAAGTCTGGCAGAGAGACCAGGAGCCAAGCACCCACCCAAAGGCAGCCCCTTCCCGCAGGTCACCTCCAGGGCCACCTGCTCCAGGAGCTTGACCTGGCCTGGCCTGGAGCCCTGTCCTCCCTCCCACCAGGCCCCCTGAAGGGGCACAGCCCCTCGGCCTCACTCCACAGGCAGGGCAGGCAGGCATCATCAGAACCATCTCCTCAGTAACCCACTGTGGGGGGGAAGAACTTTCCTACTGGGCTGATTCCCCAACTCCAGCCTCCTGCACAAAACCAAGGCTAGACCCTAGCCTGGACTGGGGAGCGGCAGTCCTCGGGGACCAACGGCCCACCTTCTCTGTCCTCCTCGACTGTGCCCACCAGCTCCTGCCACACGCCTCCCACCCAACACCCAGGCTCCTGGCAGGACCACAGAGAGGGAGCCGACAGCACCTTACTGTGGCCACACTCGCTGCAGGGAACAGGACCTGGCCTTCCGCACACCTTCCCCCTGGAGGCGGTGCTGCCTCGTCTGGCAGCAAGCAAACAACTGGGGGGGTGGGGGCAGTGACTGCCCAGGACCCAACGGGGGGCTGGGACTCAAGCCCAAGCCTGTAGACACCAAAGCCCTGTTCTCCGCCCCATTGGTGTTGCTGCCCTCAAAGAGAACAGGCAGGATTTCTGCTTCCTCCGTAACCATGCAGGGCAGAGACACGGTGACTGAGGCAGCACTGCTAAGTGTCCAGTGGACACCAGGGGGCACCTGGGAGCGGTGCCAGCTGCCAGTGTGGAAGGTACCAGGAGTCTGGGATCACTGGTCCCAGGCAGAAGGGCCCACAACTGTGCCCACTGTATCCCTCGAGGTCCCAGGTCCCCCCACACCCTGCCAGGCTCGTGGAGGAGGCAGCCAGCACACACAAGGGCTGGGAGCCGCGCATTCGGGAACCGCTGGCTAAGTGCACCGTGGCTTCAAATCCCTAACAGTTCTGCGGCCCCAGACAACCTAAGCTCACTGCACTTGAGTGTCCTCACGGCCATGGGGCAATAGCAGAACCTTTCCCACGGGGTCACCGTGAGCATGAAACCAGCCGATATGCAGAAAGTGGTTCGAACAGCACCCGCCTGCACACACTGACAGAGCAGGCTCAGAGAGGAGCAGTGACCAGCCCAGGCCACACAGTGCAGAGGACACGGGTGGACGTGCGCCCAGGTCTGGACTCCCAGCCCCCTCCCTGCCCTCGCCTCTCCCACCCAGTGTCTCCTGCAGCTCCCTGAGGGTGGGCAGGAGCGCCGACCCCCACCTCTGAGTGTAAAGGCCCCCAACTCACCACACCCCGCACCCCAGCATCCTCCCCACCCCCATGGCAGATGCTCTGTGGGGAATCAGTTCTCCCAGGCCAAAAGGAATGTTATTTTCTCTTCACTTGGTGTCTAGATTACTCCGCTGCAGTCCGGCCTCCCAGATGAGCTCTGATTAAATTCCCACAAAGCACAGGCAGCTCCACTCGGCCTGTACTGTGCAGCCCTCCCCAGAGGGGCCGGCGCCCGACGCCCATCTGTCACCTCCGGAGCTCGGGCGTGGGAGGCTCCGGGAGAAGGGGCGGAAAAAGCCACCCCTCACCCGCAGCTGCCATCAGCTGTGTCACCCACAGCTCGAAAGGGCCTCCTGAGCCCTCTGCCCTGTGGTCTGAGACACTTCCCTAGCCACCGCCCCTGGGGCCCAGGGGACAACCGTGTCATCCGAACACAGCCCAGGTGCTTTCTCACAAGTCAGCTCAGCAGCTGGCTGCAGCCGGGCCAGCAATTGCTCAGCTTGGGGTGGCAGAGCCACGCTTTGGTCTTGGGGCTTCCATCTCGAAGTCCCAGGCCTGTGTGGCAAAGCAGGGGCCACTCGGGGGGGAAAACCTGCAAAGGTGTGCACGCGGCAAGCCTGCCTCGTGGGCGAGGCTCCTCCCCTCTGCCCTCACGCCCGCCCCTGCCAGTGTTTGACTTCTGGGGGGCCCTGCCCTGGATCTTTCAGGTTCGGAGTACCTATGCCTCTGGCTGGGGGGTGTGGGAAAGACTCAGTGCCGGGGTCAGAGGCAGGGCCCACAGCCCCTGGCCAGCGGGAGGGGAAAGGTCATTCTGAGTCATGCACCCACAGATTCCTTAGAAGGTGGCCCAACACTCATTCTCCCCCTTCCTCCATGGTGACAGAGCTCCTAAATTTCCACTGGGCACACAGCTGCCCGGAATAAAGACCACATTCCCCCACTGCCTTGCAGCTTAGTACGTGACTCAAGTTCTGGCCAGCGACAGACATGTGAGCAGAGCATCATGTGGCTTCCAGACCTTTCCTGAGGACAACCAGGGTTGCTTCCCTTTGCTCCCTTTTTCCTAGTCCCCCTCCCCACCCTAAAGTCTGAATCACGAGTGTCTGAGCACCACCTTGGACCAGGAGGGCCGCCCCGCCACACGGTGACCCGAAGAAGCCTTCATCCCTGCTGTCCGGCATGGTGCCAGGCGACCTTCCTCTGGGCTTGTCTGTGAGAGGGAAGGACTCTCCATCTCGCTGAAGCCACCCTGATGGCAGGTCTCTGTCGCTGCAGCACCCTGAGCACTGACCGGACGGGCGCACCCAAGACCGGCAGGCCTGAGATGGAGAAAGGACCTGCTTCCCCTGCAGGCTCACAGCCAGGAAACACGCAACGAGATGGCACCGACCACCCGAGGCCGCCCGGGGCCTCTGACACGTGAGTCTGGGAGCTCCAGGCAGCAGGCCTGCCTGCCTTTCAGAGCCGATGCTCTGCACGGAGAAAACCGGCCGCTGAGCGTGGACCCTGTCCCAGCGCTCTGCTGTTCAGTGTGGAAGCCGCCCCACAGGCCGCGGCCCCCCACCCACGCTCCTGAGGAGAGGGCGAGCTGCTTCAGCACGAGGGCTGGTGGTCTCTGCGAGGCCCCTGCTCCCAACAGCAACGCGGGCACTTGGAGCACTGTGACTGCCTGGGGACCTGAAGAGGCAGCTGTAGCTGTCTGCAGCACCCTAACAGGGTCGCACCCCTCCAAGGAACAGCGGAGCGGTGTGGGGGACAGCAGGACGTGCCTCCCACAGAAGGTTCTCGTCTGCACAGAGGAGGAGCTGGCCTCTCTGGGGTGGGGGCGGGCAGTCCTCCCCAGGAACAGCCCCAGGAAAAGGCTCTAGGAAGTCCCAGCCTCTGGCCGCCCTCCTGGAAGAATACCAGCCCCGCATGGCGTGCACGATAAGGAAAATCCAGGGTGCAGTGGTTGTGGCCCACCCACCCACACAATTCCTGCTGGCCTCAGACCAAGCCCGCCTTTAGGGTTTCGTCTACAAGCTCCTGCTGGGCCAGGGGTGGAGTCCCCCCGCAAGCAGCCCCCGAGCTGAGGACGGCTGAGTTTGAGATTTCTTGGACCCAGCAGAGTGGGGCCTGATTCTCGGCCCACTGGGAGCCAGTCGCTCAGGCCGACACTGGGTGTGTGGCAGCCTCACTACAGGATACAGGTCACAGGCATTCAACCTGTCTCCGGGCCCCGTCTGGACTAAGGTGTCTTCTCATCTGCTCGCATGCCTTCAACAGTTGTCTACAGATAAAACCCCCCACAACTGCCTGAGGTGTCCGAGCCCCCCACTCTGACCCAGTGTTCTGCAAGTCCCTCGCCAGCACCCCACACTTTGGCTCCCCCTGCCACGTCAAGGAGGCCCAGGCTGTCACTCCCTCGGCACTGTCCACCAGTGGGACAGCCCCGAGTCCGTGCACCCTGCAGTCCAGCCCACCGCTGCCCTGCTGCCCTGACGGCACACGCTTGTGCTCCAAACCCAGGCTCACCCTTGATCCCCAGCCCTGACTGCCCACAAAATCAAGATGGACTCCAAGACCCAATCCAGATGCCTCACCCCTTCTGTTGTGAGGGAGCAGCAACAGCAGCTGCCATTCCTGGGTGACCCCAGCAGGCTGGGACCCGTCTGAGTGCCTGTCAGACATGAACCCAGTTATCCCAACCCCCGAGGCCACGGATAAGCCGCTTACTGCCTGCGTCTTACAGAAGACTGGCCGGGCCCTGGCCAGGAGCACACGCAAGCACAGGCCTAGCCCGGGGCCCGGCCTCGGTCTGTCCCCTGCAGTAGCCTGTGCTCCTGGCTCTGGGAAAGCCCGCTGCGGGGTGTGCCCCTGCCCCATTGCACCGTCACTCTGCTCATGGGTATGTCGAGGACATGGGCCATGGCCATGACCTGTACCTCCTCACTCGTTGGGACCATCACCTTTTAATACAATCCCCTGTCCCTCCGCACAGAGTCGGTGTCCTACACACAGGTCCCGGAGGAGACGGGGGACCTGTCTCTAGAACCAACACTCAGAACCAACACTCCAGAACCAACACTCAGCCAGAACATCACTCCAGAGAGTCCTTGTCACCTAGGGGCCCTAGTTGAACCCAGGAAAGGAACACAAAGGGGAGAGGGAAGTTGACTTCACCACTGACCACCCCAAGGAGGAAAGGACGCTGGTGTGCTCAGGAAGCTGCCCACGTGCCCCCCACCCTCTGGTAGTCGGGTCTGTGCCCCGTCCCACCTGGGACAGAGGGAACAAGCCTCGAGAACCCTGGCAGGACGGCCAGGTCAGGCACCCAGGTCTTCCTCAGGGCACGCTCCTTAAAGAAACAGGAACCCGCCAATTCTCTTAGCCGGGCCTGTGGTTGCACTTATGCCAGGCGCTTGCTAGACCCAGGGCGTGATCGTCAAGCTCAGGGGTTTGGAGCTGGGAGCCTGGGCTGGAGACCTGGCCAAGTGCTGGCTGACACTCACAGGCCGCGTGATGTCGGCGTGTTCGCCAACCTCACCGAGCCTCTGGCGCCCCTCTATAAAGTTAGGGAGGGGACAGTGCCCCCTTTATGAGCACAGGAAGACAGAACAGGAGGAGAAGGCCCCACCCAATACCAGGCACCTGGCGCACACTCAGGAAAGGCTGCTCTCATTATTCCCATGATGGTCCTGCGAGCCGAGCTGCCCACTGGTCCCCACCATCACACCGAACGACGCCAGGGCCAAGTCGCCATCCAGGCTGGGGTTCCAGGCAGCATGCACAGCCACTCACGGTCTGGATGGCGGAGCAGGGGCTGCCGCTCCTACCCCTAAGGATGAACCTCCGCGAGGCCCCGGGGCGGGGGCAAAGCCTCTCCCCTTAACGTTAAACAAGGGCTCTTGGCAGGGAGCGCCTGACCAGGCAAAAGGAGCCAGGGCTACTGTTAACATGGATCTTCCCCAAAACCATAAACAAACGCCCTGGACACGCAGCTGCCCTGCCCTGCCCTGCCCGGAGGTGGGGATGGTGAGCCCCCAGGGACAGAGGCTGTAGCTGGCAGCAGAAGCTCCTGCAGCGAAGAGGGGGCTCCTGCCACGAGAACATGGGGTACCCCGTGCGCTCCAGCCGCCACGCTACATATCTCCATGCAGTAGGGTAAAGGCCCTTTGATTTCTGTTTGCCTCCTCCACCCGGTTACATAACTGCACCCTCCTGCCCGCCCGCCGCCAAGCTCCTCTGCACACGCTCCGGCTCTCCAGCCACCGTGTCACAGAGACACCCCGATGCCACTCCGTGGCCTCATGACGACAGAACAAAACCATTCGGAAGTGGCCGGGCCGCTCTCCCAAAGAGCACTCTGGGGCTTTTACTTCCCAGCTCTGCCGGTCACAGAGGGAGAAGGAAGGCCCCTCCCCAGAATGTGTGGCCCCCGGAACTCAACAGCTTCCTGCCCCAAAGTGCTTAAAAAGACCCCCTCCTGCCTCAGGCCATGACTGCCTGGTGACCGCCGAGGTGGGCCGCCTGCCACGGGTGCAGAGCCGCCTTGTCCGTACCTTTCATGTAGGCCTCGATCTTCCGGATGAGCTCGTAGGACTTGGAGCGGTCGAGCAGGGTCCTGATGGCAGGAAGGGGGTCCAGGACAATGGTCTCAGGGTGGGCATCGATGTACTCCTGGAAGGACAACGCACCCCTTCCAGTTAGAGAGAGGAGGCTGACGCTGGAAGGCGGGTGACGAGCAGGACTCCATCCCGCGGGCCCACCACACCTAGCCGTCTTCTCCCCAGCCTTCCCTCCTGCCCCGCCCCCACCCCAGCCCTCACTTCTGTTTGGGGGCCCCAACCACTCAGCCCCACAGATCACATGACTTTAGTTGGACCAATCAGGGCATTCTGCCGCCCAGGGCCACTGGCTCAGGAGAGGACCTGTGACCCGAGTCAGTCCAATCACAGGCAGGTTCAGAGCTCTTGCTGAGACTTCTGGGAAAACAGCTGTCCTCACTTAGAGGAGGATGTGCAGCAGCGGGCGGCCTTGGGGTCTGAGGGAGAGGCCTGATGGAGCCCGAAGTGAGGAAACAGAGCCAAGAGAGGCAGAGCGACGTGGTTCTGGTCAGCTCGAGTGACCCCTGGGTAAAGCCTCACCTGAAACCAGCCCTGCTCCCCATGTGACTGCACCCCACCCGGGGAAGGATTCGGCAGCAGGGCCAGTGGGGCCTAAATGCCAGGATTCGTGAGGTCTGCGGGGAGGCCCGGCAGCGAGACCCCTGCCCCGGACCACCGCCTGGCCCTCAGGTGCCCATGCCAAGAAGTGCTTCTTTATCACCTACTAGCTGCATGGCAGACTTGTGGAAAAAGTGCAGGAGGAACCAGCATGAAACTGGTCTTTAATGAAGCTGCATTTTTCCTGGGGAAAGAACTCTAATGCACGAGAAGAACCAGAAACTATTACCTGTAACAGGATTCAACAAAAGAAAGTGCGAAATGTTTCCAGGAAAAGAACCCGGGGGTCCTGGCTCTGACCCCCGTCACCTCTGGACTGCAGGAGCCCTGGGCTGCATCGGGGGCGGGAGCAGGCCGGTCAGGCAGACACAGTGAACGTGACCACCTCTCTGGCTCTAAAACCATACAGTTCTAAGGATACAGATGCGGAACACTAGAGAAACCAGAGAGGGGCCCAGAGAGAAAACTGGGTGAGGCAGGCGTCCAGCAGCTGCTGTTCCTGTGGGCTGAAGCGTGTCCACACCCCTAACCCCCGACTGATCGGTTCTGTCCTAAACCAGGTCCCTGTGAACGTGACCTTATTTGGAAACAGCATCTTCGGGTGTGTAATCAGGTTAAGAGGAGTCCCTACTGGATTAGGACGGGTTCTAATCCATTGACTGGTGGCTCTGAGACAAGGGAATTTTGGGTGCAGACACGTAGGGAGACGGCCGCATGAAGACAGCAATGGCAGTCATGCAGCTGCGAGGCGGGGACAGGCAAGGACTGCCGGCCACCACCAGATGCTGGAAGAGAGAGGCATGGACAGTGTCTGAGGGCCTCTGGAGGGCACCCACCCTGCAAACAGCTTGACTTTAGACTTCCAGACCCTTAACTGTGGGAGGAGACATTCCTACCACTTAAAGACCCTCAGTCCGTGGTACTGTGTAAGGGCCACCCCAAGGAATGAATATACCGGCTTGGTGCACCTGCCCCCACCCAGTCTGCAAGGTCAGCCTGGGGGTCACCAAAGGCAGGGAAGAAAAACCACCCTGCTTCATTTCTAGTAACCTTATCAGCAAAAACAAAGCTCCATGTACAATTACTCTTCTTTTCAGAGAACCTATTTTGGTTCCTAGTAATCATTTTTAAGAGCTCTCAGACATAAAAGCCAGAGATTCCTATCTCTCCCTCTGAAATCCGCTCCCCCAGTGCATCGTATCAGAGGATCAGGTTATGGGCTCATTTGGGTCTTTTTCTCTGAATGTTTCAAAAAAGTCTCCGTCCCTAAAAGGTAGGCAGCCAGTGTACACATGTGGGAGGCCTGCGTCCCATCCCCACCCCAGAACTCCAGGGGGCTGCACACTCCCTTCAGGGAGTGTCCAGGGACCTTCGGGAGGTCCCTTCCCCAGAGGCTTTCTGGAGGTCTGGATGCAGGGAGGAAGCCACCTTCACAGCTTCCTCTGCCTCCTCCCTGGGGGACGTGACTGCCGGCAAGTCAGCTCAGCGGCTGGCCCGCTGCCCTGGTCTGGCGGAGTGAGCCAGCAGCTGATGCAAGCGAGCCCACATCTGCCACCCATGGGGGCCACGAGGACAAGCTGTGTGTGACGTGTCCCAAAGGAAGGTTTATCTCTTGGGTCAAGGGGCCATGCCCGGTGCCTCCAGCCCACACCGCGGCCTCGCCCAAGCGCCTGCACTGCCCCACTGCGGGTGCCTCTCGGGCGCTACCCTGGGCGCCCATCCCTGCACCGGATCCTGTTCCTCTGACCAGGCCTACGCTGCAGCAAGAGCATGTCCTTCAGGAGACACCAAGGTTCACACGTACACGTGAAATCACGTTAACGTCATCGTGTTGAGAGGCCATCTACTCCACAAACTTCATGTCAGCGCCAGCATCCTGTGCCACACAGCAGACTCGTGGCTGAGCAAAGCCTCCAGGGCTTCTCGCTGTTGACCCATAATCCTGGCCAACCAGCTCATGTTCTGGGGTATGAACTAACAGCACCCAAATGCCCCCGCCCCCACCCCCACTCCCGACACACTGGAAGCAGCTGGTGCAGAGGGACGAGGAAGGCACCAGACACGACAAGACCAGCCTCCTCCCACTGCTGTCACCTCCTGGTGGCACCCTGGGCAAGCCATGTTGTGTATCTGGGTCTCGGGTCCTCACCCCTGGCTGGAGTCTGAGCTGGAGAAGGGTGAGGACCGTGTTTGTGGAGGCAGACTTCGAGGCCACACTCGGGGGCTGCTCGGGAACAGGACAGCCGGCCACCTGCTAGAGGTGCCCCCGGTGTGGGCGGAGACCCACACGCGTCCTCGTGGCCCTCCTTCGAACAGGAGGCGCCGTGGGACACTCACTTGGCTGGGGCCAGTTCTGCCCCAGCCCTCCAACCGCTTCCTTCTCCAAAACACCCCACACTCCCAAGAGGGTATCTGTGCAGTTGCTGGTCTGGTTCCACTTTTGTGCGTCAGGACAGCGACCTTTAAAGAGGGAACTCGGAGTCATTAGGACAGGAATTTAAGCCAAGCTTATGAGGGGAAGAAGCTAGAAGAGAAGGGAAAATCTCTGACAAGCAGGCGCCAACAAGCTTTTGACCCAGGATGAAAGCACCAACATTAATAGAGAAATTATTCCTAAACTTGATCCCTTTTGGGACAGGGACAGCGAGGACAAAGAAAGAGTTTTTCCAATCAACCCACAACTCACAAGTGGATTTTCTCCCAAGCTTTTCAGCTTATCTCCTATACCCCGGGCCTCATGCATTTTTCACAAGTCTCTCCAAATTACCAAACAAACTGGGGGGGGGGGGGGGAGAGCCACGGGGAGGGGGGCGCCCTGCCATTTCATCACCACTCGGGGAAAAAGGGCCCAAACAGCAGCCCAGAGGCAAGCAGACCCAAAAGGGTTTGGAAAGACAGAAGTGCACAGCCTTGGGTCAGCAGGGCCAGGAGGAGAACACGGACCCGTGAGGGGCAAAGGGGCGGCAGCTGGCCAGATGCCCAGCCCCCCTGAGCCCGCAGGACACTAGGGGAGGACAGTGCCAGGAGGCGGGCCAGTCCCTCTGCGGGATGAGAGGAAGTCAAGGCTTCCCCGCTGAGTCGGAGCCAAATGAGAGGGCTGGGGTGGACGTTGGAGACACTCCTTCCTCCGCAGCTCCATTTATGGACAGGAAACAAGCAGGCACTGAGATGCAAGCGTTTGCGCTCATCTAACAGAAAATGCAAGCAGAAGTCATGAGTTCAAATCTTGCTTCTGCCACTTACTCTTTGTCTGTGAAACGGAAACTGCAGCGAATCTCCGAGATTGTTTCCTTGTGTATAAAACGTACGTATCGTATCTCAGGGAAGTGCTGTGGGCAGCGGGGAGATCGCGAGTATGGAAGGGTTCTCATGATTCTGCGACACTCGGGCTCTCAGGGCCAAGCCTGACCCGAGGGCTCGGGGCTCATCCTGCCCTGGCCCACACAGCAGACAGCAAGGGGCGGGCCAGCTCGGCACCTGGGATGAGCAGCTGGGCTGTCCTAGCCAGGCTGACCCCCCTGCGGACCCCTGGAGCAGGACACAGCCCCCACCCCACAGCAGCACAGGCTCCAGGGAGCACCCCTCTGCAAGCAGCTCGGGTCCTGACAGCGCCCCCACGCCAGCCACAGCCTGCCAACCTGCTCCCCACACGGAAGGAGAGGTGCCCACTCGCAGCTCCTGCCCACTCCCCCAAAACAGACAGACAACGGGCCTCTGCCAGGGACAGACACCTGCTCACCAGCAAGGCCATACTGCCTTTCCACACAGGTGCCCCTCCCTGTCCCGCAGACTCAGCCCTGGCACGGGGATGGCGCCTCACCTGCTGCTGCTTCTCTGACTTCTCTAGAGCCGCTCCCTGAGAGAGCAGGCTTCCCCACAGCCGACACCCCGGTCTTACTCAGCCTTGTCTGTCTCTGGAGAGATCTCCAGTGCTGAGCCCTCAGCCTGAGGGCAGGACGTGCGAGAGAGCCCCCAGGAAGTGTGCGTGTGTGGGCGTCTGCATAGCAGCCCCCCTCTGCCACCCTCAGTGGGGGCTCCTGGGTAGGGAGAGGTGGGCAGGGTGAAAGAGCAGGGGAGTGCGGCCACAGGGGAATGCAGAGGTGTGGCAGGAAGGGGGAAGGCAGAGGGCTTCGGGAGGCCAGTGACACTGAGCCACCAAGGGTCACAAGCGCGGGCCGAGGGGGAAACGCATTCTACTGAGGGGACAGCAGAAGCAAAGGTGGGGGGAGGGAGCCCAGGATGGCTGGGTGGACGTAGGTCTCACGGGAAGGTCACCTCAAGGCAGAGGGCAGAGAGACAGCTGGAGACACACCAGCCAAGCAGTTTGGGTCTGATCCTAAAGCAATAGGGGGCCTGAGCCGGGAGTGACGGGTCAGCTTTGAGTTTTGCAGTGACCTGTGTGGCTGTGTGCAGGGCCAGCCTGAGCAGTGTCAGACGCAGGCCTGGCCTCAGAGGCTCGCACATGGGACTCCCCCACTTGGGAAGGACTGAGACGCTGCCAGCCTTCGGCACGACGCCATCTCTATGGCTCTGCAGGGCCGGTGTGAGGGAAACGAGACCCCGCTATCTGAACCCAGAGTCCGGGCCGGGGGTCCGGGCCTTACAGCACAGACCCCAGAAAAGGCAAAGGGGAGTGCGGGCACTCAGGCATCAGACAGAAGCAGGGGCCCGGGTCTGAGGTCCAGAGAGGCTGTGTGCACCAGGCACAGACCCGCCCCTCCCGGGGTTAAGCAGCAATCGCTGGGACCCTGGCACCGTCCCACACCCTGCGGCTGGTGCCGGATGAAACCGATCGCAACACCTCCCGAAGCGGCGGAATGTGGACCGGCACTCGGTTGGTGGTAGTCTCACTGGTACGACTACTACAGGGAGAAATTGGGCAACAGCCAAAATCAAGGTGCATAAACTCAGCACTCGCTTCTCGTTCTAGGTGTTTATGCCACAGAACTCCCATGCGCACACAAAGACTCACAAAAAAGGCCCTTCCATCACTGTAGCAAGTCTGCAAGGCATGATCAGAAACATCCTACGGGCCTGTTAGTAGAGAAGCCTGACCAATGTGAACTCTTTGCCAAGATGTAGGATGTGGGACTACGGGTCTGTGTGGGGAAGAGAAGGCCACCCCTGTTCACATGCACGGGACCCTCTGGAAAGGTTCAAGGCCACTGGAACCCATGGCTGACCCAAGAGGGGACCAGGGGGGGTCTGTTCTCGAATTTGTTCTCCATGCACATGTTATCTGTAACCAAAATAGGCCACTGGGGACAGCTGGGAGCCACAGAGACCACACAGGGAAGCCACACCACAGTGCAGCCCATGAGCAGATGGGTAAAATGAACCCCGGCTGCCAGAGGTGGGAGAACCTGTGGGCAAGTGGGAGGGGCACAGAGGGGGCTTCCCTGGGGTAGATGCCAGTGGTGACCCTGCCATCCATCGCTGCCGGGGAGCAGAAGGGTCACAGAAAAGGGGTCCTGAAAGGACAAGGTGAGGTCTCGGCACCCAGGCCGCAGCCTCCAGAGTGAACTGCGCAGGACATGCACCACCAGCGGCACAAAGGCGACCCCTTTCCAGATGCAGGGAGGCTCAGAGAGTGTGCCTGGGCAGGGCAGGGCCTGGGCACCCAGGAGGACAACGGGCTCTCCAGGGTGTGTGCCCTAAACACATGCCTCGGGTGGCCTTTGGTGGCCTCTGGGTCAGAGGCACCCCTACCTGAAGAGGGACACCACCTCCAACCACCCCTCTCCCTGGGTCATCCTCCGGGACCAGCTGTGGTGTCACCTGCCTTGCTCAGCCATCTGGCAAGGAGCGCGAGCGGGTCTGGGAGAAGCCACAGTCCCAATAGGAGAGGCACTCTCGTTCACAGAGGTGATAGGTAAGTCCAGGGAAAAAATGTAGCTTTTGCCAAAATATGACCCAGAATGCTGCAGAAGAGAGGGCGGGAAGGAAGCTGAACACTCTATTACTTGAGACAGCAAATACTTTCTCCCTCCTCTGTGCCAGGCCCCCCACTGAAAACAATGCCACCCTTTCTGTCCCCAGATTCCGGCAGCAAACTGACAAGCGTTTCCACCTACCATCAGCCACCTACCATCAACAGGAGGCTGGCAAGGTGCCCATCAGGCTGTTCATCTGACGAATGTCGCATGCCCTGTTACAATACCACACCACTACTCAGGTCCTCGGGCAAACAAAGACCAAAGCCACACACAGCCTCCTGAGCTGGGAAAGGGATGTGCAGGGCTGGGTGCCGGCCAAGAGAAGGTGTCTCCTCACAGGCTGACGCTAAACCAGGACAGCCTGGCATTTCCACTCAGGGATCACTGTCGGGGATGCAGGGGTCTCAGTGGTCATCTGGCCCAACTGTCCCAGCTGGCAGCTGGGCAAAGTGAGCACCAGAAAGGGGCTGCCTGGTCCCAGGTCACAAAGTCCCAGTTCTATTCCAGCTCTCACTCCTCCTAAAACACCGTCTTAAGCCCAATGCACCTTCACACACCTGCTCAGGTGGGCCTGTGGAGCACCCCTGCCTCGGATCGCTTCCCAGATCCAGGCAACAGGCCTGCTCTGCCTGCTCCAGCCCCACCTTGCAGCCAGAGACCCACTCTTGATTCCCAGAGCCAGCTGTGACCCCCCCCCCCCGCCCGCAAGGCCCACAGGCTCCCTGCCTGTTTCGATGGTTGTGTGAGCGTCACAGCCAGAGCTCGGGGTGCCTGCCCTGAGAGGTGCTGTCTGGAAGCTCAGCTGACCTCTGCAACAACCAAGGGTCCCTCTGGTCAGAGGCCACCTGGGCCCCTCACCTCTGCACTCAGCCACCCCAGCCTCTTGCTGCACGAGAACAGAGGGAGCTGCCGCTGTCAGAGGCGACCCTGGCGATGACTCCCAGCACCGCAGACCACTGTCACTCCCTGCTGCACCCCTCGGCCCCTCTCACTGAGGCCATGGGGCATGCTCATTCACAGACGCCCCCCGGCTGCTGTCCTCCAGCCGCACCAGTGTCTTCCAGGCCCTCGGGCTCTGTGCCCACCCTGCCTGGCAGCCTGGACAGATGCTGTCCCCTCAGCCAGCTCCACAGTCTCCCCTGGCTGACCAGGACTTCTAGCCTCTGAGGTCAGGAGCCAACTTCTCAGAGAGCAGCTGCAGGATAAGGTGACAAGAACTTCCCAGTTGGTTCACAACCATAGATGGCGACCTCCTCCTCAGGTGAACCTGAACCCCTGGCCCTCGCCTCCCAGGGGTCCATCAGCTGCCAGCCAAAGCCCCACCGAGGCAAAGTTGAAAAAACATAGGGGGAGTTCTAACTGAGCAAACCCAGGCAAGTGGCTAAACATTCTCGGGCCTCTGCTTCCTCACCTGAGAAATGGGGAAGAAACCCCGTCTTCCCAGGGACTGACGTGCACGGACCAAACGGGTTACGGACGGAAGTGCCCAAAGCAGAGAGGGCCTTCGGAGACGAGCTCGGGAAACAGCGGCCTCTCCGTGGCTCCATGGTGACCTGTGCCCTTTGCTGGCACCCCCAGCATCTCGCTCTGGCCCCACCAACCAGGAGGCCCCTGTGCCCCCGGGCTCTGCCCCCAAACGGGACAGAAACTTTTACCAGACTTAGAGGTCACCTTCCTAATCAGAAGACCTACAACAAGAAAAGTTTCCACTTCTTCTGCTTCTCCTCCATCCCGACGGCTGCTCAGGGAACCTCCGGGCACGACCAGGCTCGATTCGGCACAGCAGTGAAGCCACCTCTGAGCCCCTGAGGTCAGGAGCAAAGCCGGGCCGTAACTCTGTGGGTGCTCACCACTGCACCCAGCGACCACCTCTGGCGTTGAACACCAACAGCTCCCGACGCTGCCGTCCTACGGTGCGCTCTGGGCATGTTTCGTGTGCGGCAGGCAGGGCAGGCCAGGCCCGGGTGAGGGGTGCCCGGGAGCCCCAACACCGACTGTGTCCTGCCTCTTAACATAAAACCAGTCCCCATTTCTTCTCCCCCATCACAGAGCACAGCTCCCATCTGGGGACACTTCCATAATCACTGCCTGATTCCAGTGACGACTGAGAACTCTCAAGCTGGCTGCAGCTGACAGCAGAGAAGGCCGCCGAGTGGCCCTGCTGCCATGGCACAATGACGATAAGAAGCGGACATAACTGAGTACCACCAAGTGCAACACCTGGGCCGAGTACTTTCCATGGGTCACCACACACGGGTGCTGACCGAGTACCAAATGCTTACCTCCACCTGGCACAGGCGCTGTTTTTAAGGCGCCATGCCCGTTAGTCACTGAATCCCCCACCAACCCAATGGGCCAGTTTAGTGGCCTCCTCTGAGCTTCAGGGGAAAAGAGCTCCGTGGATCTGCTGTAGGCTATTGCTCATGTTTGACCCCCTGGGCCCAGTCGTGGCCTTGAGGCTCGGCGAGGCCACTAAAATGCCAGCGTCCACGGCACGCATCACTTTGGGGCAGAAACAGGAGCCAGAAGGAGCTGCACTGAGTGTTCTTCCCTTTGCCTCGATGACCCGTCAGCCACTGCCCCATCGCCCCGAGTCCCAGACCCAGCAGCACAGCCAACCTTCCGAGGAGGGGTGTGGGACCCGAGGTAGAACCCCACCTGGGCATGACCCTGGGAGCTGCTTGTTACTAAAGTTGGCCAAGCCCGGTGGGGTCCGGACAGACAGACAGACAGACGGGGCAGGAAGGGCCTTGAAAGTCCTCCACCCTGCTCTCCTCAAGAGGCGAAGGTGCCTGCAGCCGCACTTCTAGGAAGGGACGGGTCACGCGGCCTGCTCCAGCCCATGCCCAGGTTCTCTGGATGCTGGGCATGTGCGGACACACTCACCCCTGCCCTGGCCCTGGGAGGTGGGTGCAGCTGTGCAGGTTCTATGGACAAGGGGCCTGAAACACAGAGGAAGTTAAGAGACAGCCGAAGGGCAGCCAGCATGACATGATGGGAGAGCTCTGGACCAGGGTGACATGCTACCATCGGTGCTCCTGACCATGCTGCTATGCGGTGGGGGGTTGGGAGGCAACCACCTAAAGGAGGAAGAGACAAACTGGGGGGCTCCAGACCTGCACATCAAGTCTAAGGAGAGCGCCAAGGGAGGCAGACAAATGGCTGGCAAGGACGGGAAGAGATGCCTGGCGCCATCAGCCACAGACACAACTCCACACTGGCTCGGACGGCTGAAACCAAAACCAGAGCGAATGTTGGGACTGAACCTTCACACACTGCTGGTGAGGACGTGTAATGGTGCAGCCACCAGGGAGGAGTTTGGTGGCTCCTCAATCGACCCCATGATCTGGCAACTCCACTCCAGGGTGTCTCCCCGAGAGCAGTGAAAACCCATGTCCACGTAAAGTGTGCCCTTGGTAAAGGCCCAGCCACAGGAACCGCCGAGGCTCCCTCCCCGGGACGCCCCTGGAGAAATGTGGGCGCATCCAGACAACGGGCGCATCCAGACAACGGGACACCCTCCTGTCAGAGAAAGGGGGAGGCCGCTTCCTGCACCCAGGCCCCGAGATGAGCCCTGGGAGCAGCACACAGTGAAAGGAGCCGGAACCAAAGTCCGCGTGTTACGCGGTTCCACTCGTGAGGAAGTCCAGACCAGGGCGATGCTTAGCCAGAAAGTTGCGGCTGCTTCGTGCTGGGAGTGGGAGTGGTGGGTAAGGGTCCATTTCTAAGGGGATGCAAACGCCCTGGAACAGACTGTGGTGACGGCTGCACGCATCTGCGAGTGCACAGCGAACACGGCACAGTGGGTACACCTGAAACGCCGTGTCTTAGTAAACCCGTTTTTAAAGCAGGGGGTGAGGGCAGAGCGAGTGCAGACAACCCAAGGCTGTGACCTTGCTCCGCCCGCCTCGCTGACGTGAGGAGGGCACGCCCAGACCCACTCACTGCATGCAGTTGAACAGCTGACGGGACCCAGCAGGCGAGTGGGGCGCCGACCTGCGTGGGCCCTTCCGTGCCAGCCTGGCCCAGGCAGCTCAAAGGCTGGCCTGGCACAGCTGAGAGAAGGGGTGCTGGGGGGACCACGGGCCCGGGGGGTGAGGACGGGGTTCCCTCTTCATCTCAGAAACTGACAGTCTCCAGTGACCGCTCAGAGTTCACCCTGTGTTGGTCATCCTGGCCCCGCCCCACCCCAGGCAGGGCCCCAATTTAAACTGATGTTACCCCCCCCTCCTCTCCATCCCCCAGCCTGCAGGGTAAAGTCCAAGCTCCTCCGCGCCTCTCTCCTACCGCATCATGGGCGTTCCAACACGGGTGGCATGCCACCTGCACCCCATAGACAGCGCTATGGCCTCAGGGACCGTGCTGACCCCACTTACTCCCCCTCTGCTGACCCGCCAGGGCACCCTGCACAAGACCATACCCACGAGGGTCCTCCACTCCACAAATGGGAGGCCTGTGTACCGCAGTGGGGATGCCAGGGGCGTGTGCAACCCCAGCCCCTGGGGACCTGACTCCCGAATGGAGAGACCGGCAGCAGCGACAGATAGAGAACAACCACCTTCCGAAAGGAGGGGAATGAGGGGTGCAGGGTTGTAAGGGCCTAGGATGGGGGACAGGTCCTTAGTCGGACAATCAGGGAGCTGCCCCTAAAGACGGGCGATTGAGCTGAGCTGGGTGGGGTGGGGACAAATCCCAAGCAAGAGAAAGGCTGGTGCAAAGGCACTAGGTGGGCGAGAGCTCAGGACCTGGCGGCTGCGGTGGCAGGGCCAGCCTGGCATGGGAGGGGCAGGTGGGGCGAGATGAGACTCGGTGGCCAGCCTTGCAGTCTTCTGGGCCGCACTAGAGATTACTGTGACCTTTGCCACCTCCTCCTTGACAGGACGTGGAACAGCCAGCACTAAGCCAGGTCCTGCAGTGACCAGCTCTGCGCTTCTCCTATGAGTCACTCTGGGGCTATGGGGCCATTCCTGGTGTCCCTCTCGGCCTCCCCTCGGGCTGGCAGCTCAGAAAATGGGGTGCCCCTGCACAAGAAGTTGTCCTCGTGTTCAGACTAGGGGTCCAGGGACCATTTAGGAGACAATATACTTCTAGCTAAGCTCATCCAGGGAAAATTCCACGAAGATCCACCTGGCCTGCTCCGCACGCCTCATGGAACACGACCACCGAAACCCTCTGGACAACTGTGGGCCTGGAAGGGGCAGTAGGGGGACCACGCCCCGGCCAGCCAGGAGACCCCTGAGCCCTGGCACACAGGTCCCGCAGGCATAGCCCCTGAGAGACCTGTGCCCAGGTCTGTTCACTGGTGACTGTGTATCAGGCAGGGCCTTGCTGGCACCAGGCATGAACTTCACACAGAAAAACAACAGAATCATCCTGAAGGTTCTCCAAACCATGCCCTGGGGGGTCATTTTTTTAAAGTTTAGGGCTGGTTTCTATGGCAACCAGCTTTAGCAATCAGCAATAAGCCCCAGGCCCACCCACACTCTCCAACCTGCCCACGAAGGGCCACCAGGAAAAGAGCCGAGCCCCTCCGCTGTGAGCGCTCGGGCTCAGCCCCGGGCCCCGCAGGCTTAGTGGGCGCATCCCACAGGCAGAAGGCCTCGGGGCTGCCAGGAGCACCTCGGACCCCCGCACCCCTCCTCCCACCTAAGCCAACACGTCCTTGCTAGTGTCGCAAAAACCTCCAAACAGGAATCTGAAAACAACATGTGATCAAGACCCAGTGTCCCTCTATCTGGTCTGGCTCTGGACCGAACCTCTCATGTCCCCCAGTGGCAGGGAGGCCTGTGAGCCCTGGGCCCGCCTCGCCCCTGACCCTCACCCGGCGCCTCTGGGCCCTTCCATGCACCACCCTCCGCCTGCCTCCTTGCTTCCTGGGGCCTCTGGGAAGTGCCTGTCACCCTTCTCCCCAAAGGATTGTTCTCTCCACAAAGGAGGACACATCCTGGCCTTATCAGACATCCGGCTCCATGCAGAAGAACAGACTGCGTGAAAACTTATCCCAGAACTCCCAAGGCTGGAGGCTGTCCCGAGGTCACCTCAGTCATCGAGGGGAGGGCTGGGTGTGTGTGCCCGGGGAGGGGTGGCGGGGCAGGCTCCAGGGACCCAACAAGACCTCCCTGGGAAACCACTCGGTGCTGAAACCCTTAGGCTACATGTCCCCATGTCCCCCTGCCGTGCTCTCTCTGTGACCTTCTCTTCTGTCAAGACCAGGAACCCAAGGCACCCTGTGCTCCTGTCAGTGAGCGCCTGCCCTGGGCTGCACGGGGTGCGTGTGTGTGGGGAGCAGGGGGGCAAGGCCCCGGGGCAGGGCTGTCTTCCAACTCCCAGGGCAGGGGACAGGCTGAGGGTCGCAGTCCTTCACCTCGGAGGACAGCAGGGCCGCAAGCAACCATGGAGGCACTCCGCCAACACGAGGAACTTTAACCCCCCTGGGCATAACTCCTCGCAGCAACCTGCCTGCCGGGGGAGGGGCGGGGCGGGGGGAGTAGGAACGCCCCCATCCCCATTTTACAGAAGAGGAAACCTCGGCTCGGGTGGTCATGTGATCAAAACAAGCTCGAGCTACATGTGCTGGGGCCGGAGCCCCGTGTGAAGCTCCTTATGTGCACTGTGTCACTTACTCGTCCCCACACCGTGTGACACGTCCTGGCACTAACACCCTTTCACGAGAAGGAAGCAGGCTCAGCGAGGGCGTGGAGGAGCCCGGACATGCCTTCCCCCCACCTCCCCGGGCCTAGGGCAACATTTCAGGCCACGGGCAAGGCAAAGGCCCTGGAGAACACCAAATGGGGACGGCACAGCGCCCCCTCCCCCAGGCAGGGGCCACCGCAAGGGTCACAACCAGGCCACAACTGCATCTGGGGCCACTTGCACAGAGGAAGCAGGAACCTGTGGCAGAGGCGGCCGGGGAGGGGGAGGGGGGAGAGCCTGGGGAGGAGAGGGGCTGAGTTCACAGACCCTGGACTGGGGAGAGAGAAAACGCTATCGGTG
This sequence comes from Artibeus jamaicensis, assembly GCF_021234435.1. Taxonomy (NCBI): domain Eukaryota; kingdom Metazoa; phylum Chordata; class Mammalia; order Chiroptera; family Phyllostomidae; genus Artibeus; species Artibeus jamaicensis. The sequence continues at coordinate 8,314,479 of NW_026521831.1, read as the reverse complement.
GGGGGCCAGCTACTGTGTGGCAGTGAGAGTCCCCTTTGTCCTGATAGAGACAGACAGGAGGCCGGGGCTCCAAGGGTCACGCTCTGGAAAGTGCTAGCTCAGGCATCCCCCGCCCCCCGCCCCCGGGGGAGGTCCTCTGTTTCAGTTGGGCTTTCACTGATAATATGACCTTGTTTTTCAGGGCCCCTGGGGCCGCTTTCCAGAGGAATGAATCACGTTCTTGTCCACCGCAGAGAAAACTTGGGACAAGTCCGTGGGGGTGAAGTGGCACCTCCCGGGTGGTAGGCTGGGCAGGTCACCGTGGGGCTAGGCCCCAGGATGCCGGAGAAATGGGGCAGGGCAGCGTGGTCCACGCCCGGGTACCAGCACACAGGGTCGAGGCACCGAGCACGAGAGGGAGGTACCCGCCAGGGCAGGACTCAAGTGCGACTGTTTCAGTTCTGAGGCCCCGGGGCCCCTCTCTTCAGGCGTGGTGAGAGGCTGCACAGTGTGCCAACTCGGGCCCCGGCCTGTGGCTGTGTGTGAGGGCGTGTGCAGGCGCACCTGGACTCAGCGGGACTCTGATCAGTTAACCTGGTCTGTGAAGGCTGAGGGCGGAGGGGTTGCCAGCCATGCCCGGTTCAGTCCCACTTCACACCCAGGCAGACGGAGGCCTTGGCAGGGAGGTGCTGGACCACAAGGCCAAGTCTTGGCAGCGGCGAACCACTTCTGGGGAGCACACAGCCAGACGGCTGCAGGATGCCCAGCCCTTCCCTCCGCACCATCCTCTCACCTGGAATCTGTGCACCAGCTCCAGGGACTGGCTGTCGTTCTGGTCGGCCTCAATAATGACATCGGTCAGCTTGTGGATGATGACATCCAGGGGGCCCTGCTCCTCGATCGGTCGGCTGAGGTCCAGCTGAGGGAGGACACAGAGGAGAACTTCAGCACCGCAGCCCGAGGCCCCATTCCCTCGCCACCCTCTGCGTGTCCCCACGGCGCTGAAAGCCTGGGAAACAGGACAAATGGGATGAACCCACTATGATCCTAGAACTCCACCGAGTCAGGCCCTGTGTCTGCCTTATCCCCGAGCCCCAGGCTACCCAGGGTACAGAAACACACACATGGAATCCAGGTCAGGTGAGCACTGCTGTGCAGTCCCTTCCCAGAGAGGGCAAGCACTGAGCACATCCCATCTGTTTTGGGAAGAGCTCAGTGAGGAGAAATCACGCCGCTGCAGTCAACTATCGGGATGCGTACTGAGAACCGAGAGGACACTGCGCGTGTGGACACAAAGTCTCAGCAAAGCCAGGAGCCCTGCCACCAACACACCGCACTGGCGCCCGGGCCAATCACAACACGTGCACAACACCGTGAAGGAACCCCGTGTGTCCTGACCCACTGATGACACACTTACTTTTTCAAGAGCATAAAGTTACGAAGACGGGCCCCGGGGAGCACAGATGTCGGTGACCAGTCAGTATCACCTGACCCCAGGCAGGCGCACCTGCCAACAGCCAGGGCAGCCTGACGCTGTGCTACCTGACCTGCCAGATGTCTGCTGCCCGGCACACAGACACCACCGCCTGCAGCCGACTGGGCACCTGGCTGACCCTTGGATGGCCTCAGGAGAAGCCAGATGAGGCCACCAGCCCTCACCCCGTCTCCAGCCCCACCCCCAGGGGCTCCTTCTGGGATTTCAGGCTGACCATTTCACAGTCCCTAGTAAAGAAATCACAGTGAGAGCTACAAATGACGGCTCCAGGAGGCCGGAGCTGGAAACTTCATGCGCATTCATCACTTTCCAGCCATGTGATGACGGGCGATTTCACAGACGGGCGGGGAACATGGACTTCTGACTCCTGCCCGGGGTCTCAGGGACGAAGCGATGGGGCTGCGACGCAGACCTGTGCTTGTCGTGCGGGGCCCCCACCCTGCGCCCACGTGGTACCCTGCGGAGCGGTCCTCCAGACCCGCACCACCTGGCTCCCTTGTCCTCTGGCTTCTGGCCAAGTCTGGCCAACCAGAGGCACCAACAGGAGACGGGAAGGAGAAAGGGAGAGAGATCTGGGTGTTTGTTAACCATCCTCACAGCCCTGGCCCCCGCGGGCAGGGCAGCCCCCTCTCTAAGACCGCTGCTGTGTCCCCTCGCTGTCCCCGCAGGCCTGGGGTGCTGCCAGCCCACGGCTCCCGGGGCCTCAGCACCTCCCGGTGGTCCCTGAGACCTGCCCGGATCTGGCCACGCTCCCTCGGGGGAACACCTTCCCAGTCGAAGCTTCAGACGGCCCAGCTCTTCCCTGCTGACATCCTTGCCCCTCTTTTTTACTGTTGCCAGGAAAGATGGTAATTTCCCCTATTAAAAAAAAGGCCACGGACCTCACAATAAGAAAATAATGAAGGCTCCCCTCCCCAAGGTGAGCAGCACGTGTGCAAAACAAAAACAAAACAAAACACAGAGCAGCTGAGAAGCCGACCCCCTCTTCCGGGGTTGGGGACAGGGAGAGGTGCCTGTCCTCACAGCAGGCTGACACGGAGGACGGCTTTCCCCGCGTCACGTACCAGGACACCAAGGGCCCAGAAGGAAAAACGGCCGGGCAAGGCCACACGGTTGGGACATGGCCCGGTGGGGCCTGGACAAGAGCCAAAGAGCGACGCGCACGGGCTCTGGCCCGAGCCAGGCTGCCGGGCCACCTTGGGCCTCCGTTTCCCCCCAAACAAAACAGGAAACTGCCGGGGCCTCTCTGGTTCTGCTGCAGATTCGCTCCTACATCCCCATTCGACCCCACTTCCCAGAGAAAAAGCGGACTTTGGAGGAAGACAGAGAAGTCAGGGGGAAGGGGTAACAAGGGCGAAGGCAGCAACTTCTCAAACGGTGCCGCCGACACGAGCCCACTGCTGCTGTGCCCTGCAGCCCCACTGCAACAGGCGCCACAGAACCGGGGCCGACATTTTCAGACTAAGACAGCTGCACACCAAGCAGACCCGGGGCCCTGGAGGGATGCTGGGCAGTCGGAAACCCCATCCCCACAAGGTCCCCCCAGGTCTCCCTGCAGCACGAGGGGCAGAAAGCAGCCCAAGCGGAGCCATGGGGTCCCAATGGGCGTGGGGAAGGAGGTGGCAGGCGAGATGCCCCTGGCTCGTCCTGGCCTGCAGACCTGACAACCACGGCTGTTTGGGAAACAAGCTCTCCGCGTTCCTGGCCACTCCACGGAAGGTAAACAGTTGAGCTCTGGATGCCCGCCACCTTCCTTTGTGTATTTTCCAAGCGTTTTTATGCCAGTTTTTATGCCTTTCACGATAACAGCAACTTGGGACACACATCAGGCCTGCTCTGGCCCCTGCTCGGCCGCCTCTGGCCGCAGTGTCTTTGCTGAGGCCTCGGCAAAGCCGCCGGGGTTTCTCAGCGGCTCTCTCTCCGGCCCCGCTTCACTCAGGTGGGCAGACAGCCTCGATCCCCCTGAGGGGGCTTTGGTCTCCCCCCACTGGCTGGAAAGGAGGAGACAGGCTGCCCCCGCAGGAGGGAGACCCTCAGAGGACAGGACGCATCTGAGGAGAGGACCCTTGGGGGGAAGGGAGTGCCACAGAAGAGGGGACCCTCGGAGGGGGACACACCTCGGAGCCTCTGCTTGTTTCCCAGATGGGGTGGTGAGGGGCTCAGGCGGAAGCCAGCTCATTTCAATTGTGTTGTTCTGTCTCTGTGACCACAGCCTGCCCCCAGAGAAGGGAACTGCCCTGGGCCGTGTTGTTCTGTTCAGAGGAAGGGGTCTGACTGGTCCCCCTTGGCAAGTAACGATGTGTCTCAACGACAAGGCCGCCCGCTGTGGCCAGAGGAGGTCCGCAGGCACCATGCTTTCCCATCACGCCACCCGGGAGGCCAACGGCGGATGCTGTCTGTGCAGCGCTCGGCATCCAGAGAAACAAGGGCCCAGTGTTCCCTCAGAGGGGACTGGGCAGCAAGGCGGCCCGGGGCAGGGGAGGGCGGGGAGGCGGGAAACAAAGGCCTGCAAGCCCTGTGGCTGGGAAGCCACCCCTAACTTCAAACAGGCAGCCCAATCACGCTCAGTGCGGCAGCCACGGTGGCCAGGCTCTGGCTCCCCACCTCCAAAACCACCTGGCCGAGAGGATGGTGGGCACAGAAGGTGCCAGGAAACCCACTGCAGCTCAGCTGCCCCTGGGCTGGAGCACACCACTTAACTGCCCTGTGCCTCGGCTTCCGCACTGATAAAATGAAGATGCTGCTATATTTTCCCTAGGACCACGCAGGGTGGCTCCGGTGGGTAAGAACAGTACGTTTGCGTATGGGGCACAGGGTGGTGTGCGGCCCATGCGGGGTGTGACTGCAGCTCAGGGCTAAGGACAACCAACACTCCTGCTCACTCACTCACTGCTTTGACAAGCACTGTCTGGGCACTTCCTGTGTGCCAGGCCCCTGCCCTCTCCTCTCAGGGCTCCCAGGCGGGTTCCCTCTGGAAGCAGACTCAGGGGAGGGGCACAGCCACACGCTGCTCCACGGCCTGGAATGCCGCACCCCTGCCCCTCTGAGCCCTTTATCCCCACAGTGAGCTCTTACTTGTTTTCCAAGTCCCAGCTCAAAAGTTCAATCCTCTTCCAGACTTTTAAACTCACCCCACCCCAAGCAGGAAGAACTAGTGAATGGCTCCCTGGTTTCTCCCACATCCCCCAGGACTGTGCCATTACTTCCAATTTTAAAGTCATTTCTGTAACACTGACTCCTCTACCAGACCCTGAGATCCCCGGTGACCTTGGCTCTGTTTTACACACAGCCCCCAGAGGGGAGAACGTGGGGACATGGGAGGAGGTCAAAATGAGATCAAAGGCAGGGGGATCTGCAGGCTGTATTCCCAGCTCTCCCTTCTCTTCCACACTTCCCCACGTGCTTCTCTGACATGATCAATAACCAGCTAGACATGAAACAAGCAACCAAGCCTGGGTTCATCGGGGATGCCGGGGACTCAGGAAACCTGGCTGCGGCCCCACGCCTGGGCTGCGCATCCTCTCGGGATGCGGAACTCAATGTGGTGTATGACCTGAAAACAGTCTACCCTGCTCTGAGCAGCCCCAGCCAGCTACCACTGACATGCCAGCTCAGGAGCCTGCAAGGGAAGCCAGCGTGGGCATCAGGCAGGTATGAGGCCAAGCCCACGTGCACTCTCTCGGAGCCTGGATTAAAATCCTAGCACTATTGCTCAGCTCTCACACACTCCCTCTGTGCTGGGCTCCGCTCTAAACACCTTTACTCGCATTAGCTTGTTGAAGTCTCACAGCAGCCTGAGCTGGGGACCCATGTGAGAGGTGCAGATGTTAAGTGACCTGCTAAGGTTTCCCTGCTCACGTCCACTCTCAGTGACTACATCTGTGAAATAACCACCCCTTGGAATTTCCTGGTGACAGGACACAGGAGAGTCTTCTGTTCTGGTGAAGCAAAGCTGGATGGGCCCCTGGGTGAGCGCTGGTCACCAGAAAGAACAAAGCCATGATGAGAAGCTTTCGGCCTCATCCCCCATTCTCCGGGAAGGGGAGAGGGGCCAGAAATTAAGTTAATTGATGGATCATGTCCATGTAATAAAGCTTCCTTAAAAATCCCAAGGGTAAGGTGGGCAGTCGGGGAACTTCTGGGCTACTGAAGGCACGGAGGTGCTGGTGAGTGGCTGTTACCCCAGAGAGCACAGAGTCTGCGCCCCCTTCCCTCATACCTCGCCCCATGCACCACTGCTGTCTGGATGTTCAACTGTGTCCCTCCTCATGTCCCTTTACAACAGGCCGGTAAACATTAAGTGAACTGGTTTCCTGAGTTCTGCGTGCCGCTCTAGCAAATCAATCAAACCAAGGATGGGGTTGTGGGGACCTCCACTTTCTAGCCAACTGATCGGGAGCACAGGTAATAATACCCTGAACTTGAGACCAGCATCTGAGGGAAACGGGTGGGGCCGGGGGGAGCAGTGTTGCAGGACTGAGCCTTCTAGCCTCTGTGATCAGATGCTGTCTCCAGAAGCGTTGACTGTGCAGAAGAGCAGAGGGGACGCACAGGCGGTGTGCGTTCCTCCTTCAGTGTTCAGCGAGCCCTCAACAAACACCGGCTCCCGTGTTTCCTTTTGTGCCCCTCACATTTTATTGATCGGTGGGCATTTTCCCGACTCTGTCAAGAGCTCGAGTACAGGGCAGACTTTGACCTTCGCAAAGCTAGGTCACTTAAACTAGCTCACATTAGACTCATCAAGTGTCTGTTGCCACAATTAAATTTATCATCACTGTCAATGATGACTGACATTTTAAAACTCTTAGTTCAGGCTACCTACAACTCCAAGTAACTGAGAGGCAGATGAGGACACTGAGTCACAGGGAAGCTCAGTGGCTTGCCCAGGGTCACAGAGAGCCCCGCTTGGGAACCCAGGTCCCTCTCCTGCCAAAGCCACGAAATTAACCTCTAAACCAAAAGGGGTCCCTGGTGCCTGGGGCTTTCTTTCCATCCCCTTCTCCCTCAAATCACACCCACAGAGTGCCGTGTTTTCATCTGTGATTTCAAGTGGAAGTCACTAGATCAAAAGTTTTGTCTCAACCAAGGTCTGGTCAAAACGGCCCAGATGAAAGGCGAGTGGTGTAGGTCTGATTTATTCCCCTGCACTCTCCAAGGATCTGAGGATCGGGGAGAGAACTGACACCTCCAATGTTTAAAGGCCTTCCCAAGCAGAAGCAGGTCTCTTTTGAAAAGCAGGGGCTGGTGCCTCAGGGACAGACTTCAAAGGGGAGCCTGGCCTCGAAGGAGGCAGCGAGTGTGGGGGCAGCTGGCTCCAAGACAGGCCGGCAGCTCTGCCCTGGGCAACAGCTACACTCAGACACTCACACTGGGAGGACTTCCCAGGGGCCAGGAGCTGAGGGTCCCATAGGGCTGGCCCAGCAGCCTCTGCCCCAGGCCGGGGAGGAGAACTGTGGCCAATGCTTCCTCACCCAGTTCCCCGATTTCTCAGTAACCCGTGTGTAATTACTGAGGTAATGAGAGTGAACAGCAATCAGGGGTAGGCAGAAGAGTGAGTAACCTTTCTCCCCTAGAAGATCAGGGGCCAAAGTGGACTAAACGGTCTTATGACGAAGGTACCCAAGCCTGGCAGTTTGCAAGCCGACTTAGTTTCAGAGTCAGAAAAGTTACACCCGCTCAGCAAACACAGCTCCTGAAGAACGGGATACACCCTGAACCTAAGGAGCTAAGAAAACCCTGGGCTGCACCCAGAGCTAGAAAGCAAGGTTCAAGAGCAGATTAAAAGGAGAAACAGACTTTGACCCAGTAAGTCCCCTCCTGGGATACTGGCCTGAGAAAAAGGTCAACAGGCGAAAATCACTCCTGGCCCAAAAGGTTCACAGAGGCCCTGCCCCAAGAAGAAAGTCATAGAGCACACGTCCCACGTCTCACAGCAGGGCTGGCCACGTAGAGACCGGCGCGCGCCCACCGAAGGTCGATAAGGAGCCGCTGGGACATCGGCGAGGGGTCCCGCGGAGCCGAGTGTGGGCGTATGCCTCGCAGCCCTACGAAACCGCATCGGCTGCCGGCAGCACTGGAAAGGGGCCGCAGACCTGAGGATGGGCGGGTTCTGGGCACAGCAGTCATGTTGGGGGGGGGGCCCTTGCTGGACACATGGCGGGACTCTTTTCCCGACTCCCTTGTAACTGGGTGCCATCACGTGACTAGTTCTGGCCAATGAGCTGTGAGGAACAGTGAGACACCTCACTTCCTGGGCGGAGCACCGAGCTGCCAGTGGCCGCTCCTGCGACAGCGATGCCCACTCCTGATGCCCACTCCTGCGACTGCGAAGCCCGCACTTGGCCCACTGGTAGAGGGGCCTGGCAACATCCTGATGCGCTGAGCAACTGCGAGGGACTGAGGCCCCCGTGGGTCCACGATGGACATGCGGCGAGAGTGACAGGTAACAACGCGGTTTCGATCTGCTCTGATTTGCGGCTGTGAACCCAGCACGGCCTAGCGGGGCCTAACAGCGTCTGGTAGGTACTTCTTTTCCCACGCGTTCAAACATGGAAGTGAAGCCGGGCAGGGGTTGGGGGGTAGCAAGTAAATGGGTCTCACCAGGTAACTGACCAGGTTACCCCTGGCCTTTTGTTGGGATTATTTTTTAAAGTTGTAATTTAGTATTTGGGTGAAATATGATGACGGGTTTACTGTGTAAGGGAAAGATTGCTTGTCCAATCCCCTAAGATCAGAAGGCAGAAACCTTGAACAGAAAGCCACACCGTCAACACGGCCGCTCCCCAGCACCCCAAAAAAGCCTACTCCTTAATCTGTCAGATGAGTCTTTCGACTGTGTGCAGCTCGGCTTCCGAGGGCTACTTCTGAGGTTCAGAGCAGAGGGGCAGCTGGGGTCAGGTGCTGGGCCCCGGACCCTCCTGCTATGTGCCAGGCACAGGCTGGGTCCTGTCCTGAGGGGAAAGGACCAACCACAGACTTGGAAAAAAGAAAAAGAAAAGGGACACGGAAAGGGCTGGCGGACTCAGAGCACAGGGAGGAGAGCCCAAGGCCTCGGAAGGAAGGGTGGCATGTGCTGTGTGTGCTGTTACTGTTCTGTCTCCAGGCTGCAGGCAGAAAAAAACCACAGTCCTCCTGCCCAGTGGTCCCCCCTCTCCCTGAGCCACCCCAGACACAGTGCTACCCTAGGCAGAAGGTCAAAGGGCAGGGTACTTCCCTCACCTCCCCCCACCTGTTTCCTCACTGCAGAGTGAGGGCAGTGAGACATCCTTCCTATAGCAATCCCTGGCCCACAGTGCAGGGACAAGCACCAGGTCCCCACGGGGACGCAGCTGCACATACTGCACAGACATCAGCGATTTGGTTTTCTTCCTTTGGATTTAGGAGAGGCTGGTCATCTCCGTGGCAATCAATGCAAGCCTCTTTGCCCTGTTTGGCTCCTTGCCAGCACAATCCTAATAATCACCTCCACCCCGACAACCAAGATGGGTAGGGTGTCCCCAGGCACTGTGCTAGGGACATTACATAAGTCATTTCATCTAATCCTCATAATGCCCCCAGGAGGCAAAACCATAGGAGGGCAGCAGGGGGCGGGGCAGGGGGGTTGGAAATAGTAAGCTGGAGTATAAACAGTAAACTGGAGAGGCCAGTAGACTCCATCAGAAGAAGGAACAAAGCCTCTGAGGTATCAGGGTTGCTTGTTCCAGAGGCTTAGCTTAGCCTGTGCTGATGAACACAGCCAGGAAACTGCCCAGGGCCTCTGTCACTGCATGCCCAAAACCAGGTCCCCAGTACTGGCACAAAGGGAGGAGGGTGGTGCCGAGGACAGAGCCTGGGCCTGCAGGCAGCGGCCTCTGTCTCCTTGTCTGTAAAACGGAGCCAAGGACGCCGGTCTCCACACATGACGAGACCTGCGGGTAGAGCTTCAGCTCCTGCCGGGTCCCCCGCAGGGGCCATTCTGAGGGGCGGGGCATCAGTCCTCCCTTCCTGGAGCCTGCTCTGCTCTTGGTCCCTCCAGATCTTTATCACCTGTCCCATTCTTGCTGGACCCTCCACTACCACCGCCAACTAGTTACTGCCATTTGGGTTCAAAGTGAGTCCCAGGCATGACGCTTACACCGTGAGGAAGTTGCAGAAGGAGCGATCTCCTTGGCCTGTGCACCCTCACTGAGATTGGTGACTGTGCCCTGTTCCTCCTTGTGACCAACGAAGGCCTGGCACGGTGCCAGCCGTGCCGGGGAGCAGCAAATATGCCAAATTCAGTCCCCAAAGCTGGAGACTCACGTACCATCCAGCCACCCACTCACCCATTTACTCACATAGTACTTACAAAGCACTCGCACAACACCCCCCCCCCATGTAAGTGTTACCCACATCCTCCATTAAGAAAACAAAGACAGATTCAGTAACTCACCCAAGGTCATTGACAGTAGGGAGCAGACCCAAGGAATTTCTGACCAAACTCTTACCTGCTCCTTTCCCCACTACCTCATTCATCCTCAGCAAACTGCCCCACTCGCCCACCCAGGGGCTAAGCTGTACCCCCAAGTAAGCTTAGTGTACCGATGTCCACCTCAGAGTGGGAGTACTCCACGGGGCCCACTAGAGAAGCCCCAGCCAAAGACCTCTGCAAAAGTTCCCACGGGCCCCGGGAAGAAGCTGCAGTCACTCTGAGCCTGACAGGGTGAGAAAGTCGAGGGGCCATGGAGCAAGCAAGGACACGCACACCAACAGACAGGCAAGGCGATGTGGACGCCCTTGTTTCCACCCAGGACAGGCACCACCAGAGAGGCCTGGAGGCTTCACAGCAGCTGAGTTTGCAGCCAACCCAGCAGGCTCCATCAGCAGCGACAGGAGCGAGAAATAAAACCTTTTGGGGAGAGGCCAGGTTCTCCCTCACAGCCACAGAAGCAGCAGCCCTGCTGACACCTTCACCTTGGACTTCCAGCCCCCACAGCAGCAAGGGAAGGAATTTCTGAAGGCCCCAGTCTAAGGAGACAAGTCAGGGCAGCCCAGAAGTGACCAGCACAAGGCCTCCCTAAGGAAGCGCTGCCTGAGCTGAGACCCGAGGAAGAGGGCTTCAGGGCAACAGGAGACGAGCAGAGGTGGCACTTAGTGGGTGCCAGGGCGAGGGGGACGTGGAGCTGGGCAGGGGGTGCAGAGCCTCCAAGGGCCAGATCAGGAGTTGGGAACCCATCCCCGGCCACCGGAGGGTGCCAGGCAAGGAGTTAGGTAGCTTCAGTCCCTTTGAAGAGACCACTCTGGATGCGGACACGTGTGAGGCAGCCACTACCCCTGCTTAGTCCATGCTGCAAATACTTACCACCTGGCAGCTGCCATTTTTACAGCCCCCACAACAGGGGGCTTAGGTACAAACTTAAAAACAGTGGAGCTTTGAAGAAAGTAGAGGGCAGTGGGGTCAGGGGCCTGGCACTGCCACCGTGTGACGCTGGCCGTCATCCTCCTTGTCTGCAGCCCCGGGGTCTATCCCATCTTTCACATGAGGACTACAGACCACTAAGGTCCAGGGTTCTGGTGCCGAGAACACCTGGTATTTGACTAGAGCCCCCGCCCACTTCAGGTCCCAAGCCAGGCTCCCTTCCCCCTGCCCCGCCCTGGCTCCGGCCCAAGATGGCTCTTCTCCGCTGACAATGGAAAGCACATCTCCATGTTAATCCTTTATCTCCATGTTGCAGCCAGAAAGGCAACTGGCAGCCGGGGCCACAAGTGGCTGAGAATTCTCCAAGCCAAAAATACACACCCCTGTGCATCCTCCTTAACAATAAGGGAAACTTTTGAGTCAGATGTCTACAAAGCCCGCACAGATTATTTTTTAAGCCCCAAAGCAATATGCGGAGCAGTACTCATTTCTTTCCAGTATGAAGACGGCATTTTGGGGGGCAGTTTCCAAACTGGGATTTGATCAAAGGAGGTAGGTTTGTTTTTTAATCAAACACATTCCAGGAAAAAGAAGTTTGGTACTCAAAATCCCCTGAAAAAGCCACAGGTTGTGTCAAATTAAGTAGGCGTCTTCAGGGGAGGGCCTCTCAGGTGCTTTAAAATGCACATGTGTGGTGGAGACTGACCAAGTCATTAGAAGTTTGCTTTTTTTTTTAATATATATATTGTGTGTTCACTACCCCAAGTCAGGTCTTCCATCACCATGTATCCTCCCTTCACCCTCCTCTACCTCCCCCAAAGGTGTTAAGAGCTTGACATTGGGACCCTTCCCAGCTCGACTGGGAGAAATCTAGAGAGTAATGCCGGGTCACAGAAACTTGGGGACTCGACAGAATTAGCACAGGTGACCCTAGAAAATGTGTGTGACCCACCTGTGCCTGCAACAGGAGGAAGTCCCCAGAGGTCATGCACACACCATATCAGGAAGGGGTAGCTGAGTCCCCTAGACATCTGCAGGTTAGCAGAGGGGCAGCAAATGGTGACCCTGGTGAGTCACTAAGTCTTGTAATGGGGAGACCGTATTCTTCAGACTGCAATGCACTCTATGCCTCTGAGAAGCTGCTTTTAAGCCGGGCTTCTAAGTCAGGTCAGTGGGCGATGACATCCAAGAGAGCTCACGGACCCTGGGAGGCCAGCCCCTCGTGGCACTGGGCCTTCTGCAAAACCTGGTCAGTTCTGTGTCACTGGGGCAGCAGCTGCTCAGAAGCCGCCTGGAAGCCTCGACACAGAGACGCCTGGGAGACTCAGAGCGAAAGCAGACACGTGAAAACCCCCGCCCGGCGTGTGGGGGGCCGCATGTGAAAGGGCTGGGGCTGAAACCAGGCATGGGTTTCCCCGGGTCTACAGATCACACCCGCAAATTCAAATTTGGGACCAGGCTTAACTTGTGCTTCATTGCAACCTGATAGGTGAGAGGACTGGGGTCAAGGACAGGTCCCCGGAGTGGGTGATGTCAAGTGTAAACTGTGTCTTAGTGCCCTTGCACATCTGAGGAAGTTAAAGAACAGCCATTGTGTCCACTGGCAGGGCGGCCTTGCCTGTCAGTCACTTTCTGTCATCTCCACAGGAGCCTTTATTGGGCCCCATGGCTGTGGCCCTTCCTACTCTGCCCCATCAAATGCCCCCAGGTCCTGCCAAAGGTCTCTGAACTAGGCCCTGGCTGGGCCCAGGCATAAGAACCGGGGCTGGACATAGAGAAGCTGGACCATCATCAGCAAACAGTGACCACCGGGGTGGCCGGGGCAGGGGGGGAGGGGTCCGCATGTAAATAGGCCCGGGCTGGACCAGAGGTGGCAGTCTGCCTGGACAGGGCAAGGGGCGGAGGAGCTGGGAGGAGGGTCTCCGTGATCCAAAGGGGCCTCCAGAGCCAGTGGGGAGCTTGTGATGGGGGAGAGCAGCCCGGAGTGTGTGGTAGGATGGGCCAGGGACACAGGAGGGCTCCTAAGCAACACAGGGGTAAACGGGCACACAGAAAGGTCTAGAACTAGGGCAGGAAGATGGGAGGGAAGGAGGCAGACGTACAGTGACTGAGTGGCAGGGACCACACATGGGGTAGGCTATGCGCAAGGACGGAATCCCATCATGGGTGGGGTAATAAGGGGTGCTGGCTGGTCTCCTTTCCCCAAAGCCAGGAGTGGGGAGAAGGGCGTGCCTGCAAGCAGTCTGTTTTCCAGACAGGTCTCTCCTGACCGCTGCCTCAGCATAGTCCCCACAGGCTGGCTGATTTAAGAGGTAGCTTCCCACACAAGGGCACAAGCAACAGCCAGTGGTTCCTATGGCAACCACCCAGCCCTCTCTCTGCAGGAGAGGGAAGCCGGGAAACCCACACCAACCCAAGGCAAAACAGCTGGGTTTATTATTGGTATGCGAAGAGGCGCTTGAGTTCCCCGATTCTGAACCAGAAAACTCTCCTTCCCTCTCGGGATTCTATAGGTCTCTCTGGAAGGTGACTCCAGACCCTCTGCCCAGTTAAGCCTTTTCTCATTTATTTGCCTTTCTAGAACCTTCCACAAGGAATGGAAATGGGAGGGGGGTTCTGCCACAGCTCTGACCATCACTGGTTGGGATGGTCTGTCTGCTGTGCTTCCCCTAGCAGAGGGCAGGGAGAGTCCTCGTTACCTTGAGACCTTGAGCCTGGGTGAGGTGGGGACTCTGCTGACATCTGTGGCTGGGAGGAGGCCTCCCTGAGGGCAGAGAGGAAGCTGGCATGGCTCCCACGCAGAGGGTGGCACCTGCACCCAAGGGCCCAAGCCCGGCTCACCTCCTTCACTTTGGGCCCAGCAGTTGCGCCTCCCTGTCCTGGCCCGCCTGCTGTCCCCCTTGGCTCTCCAGCCTGGCAGCCCCTGGGTGGCCTTCTCTCCCCCACCCGCTCCAGGCGGCACGGACGCTCATACTCCAGGCACCCGCAGCCTACGAGCGCCCCTTGACGGGCATGGCCCTCTCTCCTGGGCCCTCCTCTCTCCACAGGGGTCTGCAGCCTCCCAGGACAGGACCTGTCCTCCCCACTCACCATCCCCTTTCACACACACACCTTGACTCTGCGGCTAATGGTCCCTGGGACCCTGGTCACCCCACATCACAGTCCTTCATTCAACACACGGAAACAGAGTGCTCATGGGCACCCAACCCCCGGCTGGTGGGGCCCTCTGGAGGCAGATACTACCACCGCCACCCGAGGCAAAGGAGAACAGGGGCTCTTCCAGAATGGCCAAAAAAGGTGCAGTGGGGGTACAAAGGACCCCCAGAGTCATGGGACTACTCCGATGTGGGGTCAGGAGGTGGGCTGACACACAGGCATGGCCGGTGAGCCGAGCCGTAAAGATGACGGGTGTGCCTACCTGCAAACATACACCAGGACGTCCCAGATCGACCCCACAGACCATGGCACTGTGGAGATTCCACCTCAAGTCCAGGGGGAAGATGGCCTGGGAGGCAGCGCTGCCTCAGAAACAAGGTTTGGAGGACAGGACTCTTGGAAGAGGGGGGTGACTCGGGGCAGCAGAAACCTACATGGCTGGCCCCCCACTTACGGGTGGGAGACAGTGGCCTACAGGGACTGCAGACCCCCCGTGGGGACCAGTGACTGGTGTTCTGGAGGCACCTCCCCACACCTCAGTGCGAGGGGAGAGCAGAGCCAGGGTCCAACCAGCCACAGGTCAGCCTGGGGTCGGAAAGCCAGGGTTCTGCATGTGACTTGGCCAGGGGTCCGTCCACAAGGGTCTGAGGCCCAGGGCTTTGGACCACGGGCCTGGATGGTCCAGGTAAGACTTGGCAGGAGGGGTGTGTGTGTGGTACCAGGTGCAAGCCCCCCCAAGCCATGATGTGAGCACTTATGACAAATGCATAGCTTTCTTACTCTTAAGGAGCATCCTCAGAGGGGATGGGGACAGGTGAGAGGGGTGCTCATCAAGGCCACCCCCTCCCCAGAGATAGGCATGGCTAAAAGTGTCAATTACGAGATCAGCGAAACCCACCCCCTCCCAGAGGAGCCCACTGTCGACAACGTGGAGAGCCGAGGAAAGCAAGGACAGCCAGGTGTACACTGTCACCACCATTGTCTTGCTGGGAGCGCTCCTTGTGGCTTCAAGCCAGCCCCAGGGCCTCCACAGAGGTACAGGGAACGGAAATGTCCAGAGGGCACATGGTCAAGGCCACAATGGTGAGCCTCTGTGTCAATATGAGAAAAACTGCAAACACCGAGTTGAGGGTGAAGGAAAAACCAGACACCAAGAGAACAAAGAGAACTGTGACTTAAGCCTCTCAACATGCACAGCTGACTTCACATCCTGCTGACACCTCTCACGGAACCAGCATGGCTCCCTCTGAACAGCAACGGGGACACAAGGCCCGTGTGATCCTCCAGGGTTCTGTGTGCTGGCAGCACCCTCCCCACTGCTCCCCCACAAGCCTGGCAGCTTTCTGAACCCCCACCCACCGGGAGGGGGAGAAGTGTGACTCCTGGTTTCAGCCCCCAGGCCGGGCAGAGGGGTCTCCCATCCAGCTCTGGTAATTACTTCCGGGGGTACAGCCCAGGGCCCGAGAACACTGACCCTATTCTCTCAGCGCCGGGATCAGGACCAAAACCACACGCCGCCTCCTCTCCCACTCATCTCAATACCCAGGGCAGGGGGGTGGTGTGGCCCCAAGAACCAGGGACAAATCTCACAGAAGCAGAGTGAGGAGGATCTGGGCGAGACTGGCAGCCACCCCAGGGAGGCGACCATGACGGAAGTGTAGGGACCTACCTGCCTCGGGTGCAGCCCCCAGTCACCATGTCCCACGGTCACTGGAGAGCTGGGAAAGCCGCAGGACAGAGGCTCCCTGCCAGCACAGCCCCCGCTGCTCTCCCCACCCCCACCCATTGGACAATGCCCCTTTTTTCTTGGACACTGACCCCACTTGTCAGGGCTGTTCTGAGACAAGGCCAGCCCTGAGGGCTGTTCCCTGCTCCTTGGCTGAACTCCTGCTCAAGGGCACAGCCCAGAAGGGACAGTCCCAATCCCTGGGGGCCGCACAGGAACCCCCTGACCTGAACAAACCTCCCCGCCTGACCCCTGACCCCAGGGCAAGGCCACCTCTGGGTCCCTCGCACGGTCAGCAGGAAGGGGGCCTCTGCCTGCATTTCAGACGTGGCCATGGGTCACATTCACACTGACTTTGAACAGAAACTCAAGTTCTAGTAAGGACTATTAGACATCTCAAGGAACGAGGGGGGGGGGGTCTTGCTGCTGCAGTGCAGTGGTGCTGCTGGTGAAGGCCCACCAGGTTGCAACTCCGCCCAGACCAGGGCAGCCGACCCCGCAGCCACCTGCAGGCCCCACTTCAGAAAGGGGGCCCGGGCTCAAGAACATCTGACTCAAGATCGTCCATCCTGGACAGGCACCTGCTTCCGGAGGGTGCTGGCTGAAGGCCCCAGACGGCGGGGTTCTACTGGACACCCCGTGAACCCCGAATACACACGGCTGCCTCTGCTCACCAGGAGCTCATGGTGCACGGTGTCCCACTGTGCGGACAATGGACAGCGGGTCACCCGGAATGATGCCAGACGTAGCTGTGAAGTAATGCAGGTTAAAAAAAAAAATCCCAATCAAACCAGTATCTGCTCGTTCACTGTAAGAGTTGTTCACACCCCGAGTTGTTTACGTGCAGCAGGAATGCCACTCTGACCTCAGAGAGAACAGTAACATGTTTCGTACATCCCTCCAGTGTTCAGGTCTGTTTCTCCCAAACGAAATCTCCCTGAACAGGTCTGGATCCTACTAACTAAACACATGATAACGAAACCACTTTCCTGCAACATCGCACACTCCTCCAGACCACGGTCACTAACAGATTAGTAAAGTGTGATCCATCTCACCAGCTTCCTGTCATGTAACACTCGGGTGCTTCTAATTGCTCAACAACATACAAAAAGGGATTAAATTGCATCCCATATGCTCTTTTTTAAAGGGGAAGGAAACGGGGGGATAACAGGTGACAGAAGGCGACTTTGGTTCATGAACACACAATACAACATACAGCTGATGTACTGTAGAACTGTATTCTTGAAACCTATAGTTTTAGTGACCAATATAACCCCAATAAATTCAATAAAAATTAAAAAAATCAAAGAGAAAAGGGAAAGAAGAGTGGGACATACGTTTTAAACCTGGGAAATGATTTTTCTAAACACAAAAGTTCCAAACAACTACCCAAAAACACATTTAGTGCACAACTTATTTTCTGGTCCTGCCAGATGCTCAGTAACTATTCCAAAATCTGTGACCTATTTCTTGCTCAATTTCTCTCTGAACTGAGCCCCAAAGATGATGCCCCCAAGTTCAGGAGCACATTCCCTGTGCTACCACCACAGCTCCACAGGCACCCGTTGCACCCAGTGCTTGTGGGGCTCCACTCCTCCCCCATCCTGCACCCCACACGCACCCCTGGCCTAGCAAATGAAGCCCAGAGTTCCCGGGCACCGCCTCCCAGAGAGGTCGGCGGCACAAAACAGCAACCCAGGTAGGCCCGGGGGCCACAGGTGGGTTCACCACACACACAGATGTGACGTGGTGGCTTAGGTAAAGACCTGCCCAGAGATCACACAGCTAAAGGACGCCAGGGTTCAAATCCACCCCGTGTGTGTAGGGTTCCCCTGGGGAGGCAGGTGAACAGGCGAATCAGGTGGGTTTCTGCAGGCAGGAACAGGAGGAAGGGAACGAGGAAAAGCAAGGATGGGAACTGCGGAAGCCCGCGTGCCCTCCAGGGTCAGCCCACTAACCATTATTTCTTTCGGGGCTGTGACTGACAGGAAATTCCACGCAGCGCAGTGCCATGCTGGGTCGAGACCAGCAGGGCACCCCACCCCACCCAGCCCTGCCCTGCCTGCTCCTGAGAACAAAGTGCGCCCGGCAGGAATGTGTGCCCGGGCCTCAGCTGGCCGGGGCCTGGCTGGGAGGGGGCACATTCTTATCTGGGGCCTGATTGGAGCCAGGCTTGATTACCAAGGCTGGGCCTGTGGTGACCAGACACCCGTGGCCAGAGCACATCAAGGTTCTAGAAGTCACACTCAAACCACACTCTCTTCTTGATCTGTCAGCAGCAAGCCTGGCCCCAGACTGCCCCACACGGTGCGCCCCAGCACCCGATGGCCACCCACACCTTTCCACAGCTCTGGTTTCAACTTTGTCCCCAGGACATTTATAGCCTTAAAGTCCACTAGTTGAGCACCATGCCCACCCTGACTTCTGAGCACAAGGAAAAGCTGCTCCCTCCCCAAAACCTCAACTCCTGTCATTCTAGAATCCAGCCCAGGCAATGAGCGGCCTCTGGCCTTGCTCCCCTCCTGGCAGTCACCCAGGCAGGCCAGAGGCAGTGGCTGCAGGGGAACTCTTGTGGGGAGGGGCTGGGGATGACTGGAGAAGCACAGAAGAAATGCCCACAGGGCAAATGTAAACATCGAGGAGGCTGGTGTGGGGCAATAGGGAATGGTGGGGACTGTGGGCAACTGGTTTAAAGATTGGCAACAACTCAAAGGGAAGTATGTTGAAGCCCTGTGTGGGCCAAGCAAGGCACTTACAGGCCAGCTCTGGTCCAAGTCACCAGTCTGGGATCTGGTCCACGCACCTCCGCACAGAGCGGGCAGCAGAGGCCCAGCCAGGAGGAAGGGGAACATGACGCAGGTCTCACCGGTAACTACTGAGTGAGTCCAGGCCAAAATTCAGCCAGTGCTAATTAATCCCTTTCCAGCACCTGCCAAGCTGAGGCCCTGGCAAGTGCTGTGGCATGAAGTTACCAGCAGATGGACACTGGACCTGAACTTGGGATGTGGATGACCCACAGGGCCCTCCAAATGAAGGGCTGAGAGCTGTCCACACAAGAGCAGTTCTTGGGCAGTAAGCGAACCACGCCTACCCAACTCCAAGGGGGGTCTCAGACCCTGGAGGCGGGGGTCCACAACACTGGTAGGGAGTGGTCTCTAGGTACATGCCCAGGGGGAGGGGCCACCTCAAGCACCCACGTTGGTTAAGGAGGAAGAAGCAAGAAAATCCAATGACATTGTGACCAACCAGGGACCATGGCCAGGGCAGGCTCCAGGGCCATGACCAGTCTGGCTCTAGAGCCAGGGAGGTGGTGGGGAAAAGGGGCATTTAGGGCCCTCAATCCTGTAAGATGTAAACTAAAGAACCGGAACCAGAACCCTGACTTCAGTCCTTCCAGCCTGAAATGAAAGCCTGCATCTCAAGTTCCAGGTCTGATGATAATTCACCAGCCACTGCTGTCCTGGCCTGTACATGATGTGCAGCATTTCAAGATCAAATCAAACCTCCAACCTCACCTCTCAAACGAGCAGAGGCCAGTGCCCTTGGGGCAAACAGCGAGGCTTTCGTGCCAGTCAGGGCTGTGTCCTCGGCCAGCCAGGAAACTGCAGCGGAGCAGGTCAGCGCGGCCTTTCAATTCAACCCCTCTGGTGGCCCCGAAGGGCACGACTGAGGACCAGGAGGCCTGGAGGACGCCTGCCTCCCCCCAACCACAGCTCCCCAAAGGGGGAAGGAGCAGAGGGAGGGAGATGGAGCGCCTGCCTGGAAGACATGACAGCACCCAGAAGCCAGTTACAGACCTTGGTTTGCATGCAACTCAGAGAACTGCGTACAAGGACCAGTAGTGAAAATTCATCTGTATTTTTACTACTTAAAACTTCTCGTTCAGACTTTTCACTGCTTCAGAACTAACTTCTGAGTCCCGTCTCCAGCCATCCTGAGCCAGAACTGCCAGAGGACTGTCCTAAAAATGCCCTCTCACCCACTCGAAAACCTTGGAGGGCTCCCACCGCCCCTCAACAAGGACACTGGCTGCTCACTGCCTCCCGCTGCAGCTCACCACTCCAGCTGAACAGCCCTTCTGGGTCCAGGGCAGGGGCCCCGGCCCTCAGCTGGCACACACAGAGCCAAGCCCTCTCAGCCCCACTCCCGCCACGCCCCTTCATGCTGCAGATGCCCCGTGTGTGGTTTGAAGCTCGTCACACTCCTCAATCTTAACTCTCAGGGCTTCTTCATCTCACCCCCTAGGTCAACCACAAGCTCAGATGAAGACATCTTTGTGGGCCGTGCTCAGGGTCTCAGACACACACAGTTGCTTACAGGAAATCTTGTACAGGAAAGCCACACTGGGTCACAGGCTGGTTCCATTTTCCATCTTACAGAGGAGGGAACCGTGGCCCCGAGAACTAGTGCTATCCCAGGGCCCCAGGGACCTGTGAGGCCAAATCTCCTCTCCTGAGTGTCCCCCATGAGCTCCAGATAAAAGGAAGCCATGAACCAAGTCCCTGCCATGAAAGAGATAAAACCTGCACACAGCTGGGCCGACTCAGCACTCAGGGGCTCCCGAGTGCTCTGGGGCTTCAGGACACGTGGGGAAGGGCTACGGAAGGGCCCAGCGGGGGAAACAGCACAAATTTAAAAAATCTCCAAACCAGTGGTCACCTGGAAAGCAAGGGGCGGGACCAGGGAACTGGTATTTTTCCACTTTGGTAAGGACTGAAAACTCCAACAAGCTCCCTGCCATGGCGACGGTGATCCCTGCCTCCCACAGCAGCAGGGAAGCTCTCCAAGGAACGAAACGGCAAACAGGTTGTTCATTATCGTCAAAGCTTGGTTACTGAGTAACCTCTTGTCAATGGAACCACCTGAAGGATAACCAGGCAAGGGTGGTACATACAACCTGGTGTCAAGTCCATTGTCAGCCTCGGCCCAGGGTGAGGGGTGAGCAGGTAACTAACAAAGGCCTCTGTGCTCCGCTTGCTCTCCACCCACCTCCCAACTGAACCAACAGCACCTCCCTGACGCTGAAGAATGGGAGTGGGGAGGGGGGCTGAGCTGGGAGAGAAGAGTCAGGCAGACGGACCCGGCTCTTCAAGGGGTCCGTCTGCATGACCTTGGGCTGCAACTCTGGGCTGCTGGCAACCACCACTGACTGCCCGTGCCAGCTCGGCAGCCAAGGCCTACACTTTTAAGACACAGAATTCCAGAGGACTGATCCCCTACAGGCTTTCCAGGTGGGCAAGTGACTCAGGCCTGGCCAGCTACAACGTCTGTTCCTCCAGGCCTAAGAGACCGGTGCAAGAATAGTTGTTATGGGTTGAACTGTGACCTCCCACATGACAGGCTACAGTCCTAATGCCCACCCCCACCCCACCCATGGATGCAGCCTCATCTGTCGGGGAACGCAAGGTGAAGTCGGGGCCCGTTGGGGCGGCCCTGATCCGGTAGGACCGGTGCTCTCACCGGAGGAGGGAACGCCCTGCAAACCCGCAGGCGCAGAGCACAGGGGGGTGGGAGATGACGGCAGAGGCTGCCACGCGCTGCCACGGACAGGGAACACCTGGGGCCACCGGAAGCTGGAAGAAGGGTCGGGGAGGGCGTGGCCCTGCCGACGCCGGTTTCCAACCCCAACCCTACGGCGCTGAGCCGGAGCGTCCGCTGTTCGAAGGTGTGAGGCAGCCTGGAAAACAACTGCAACAGGCGCGTGACCCAAGCCAGGCCGATCGGAACCAGCAAGCACCAGCCCGGGACTTGTGCCGCGTGGAGCTCAACGGGGCAAATGGAGAGCCACGCAGGCTTCCTGTGGGAAGGCGCTCGGGCTGGTGGGAGGGCGGGGCTGGCAGTGCCGTGACCCACACGCGGCGCCTGAAAAGTGAAGTAGTTCCGGTGACGGGAGTGGAGGCCTCGACGGCCTGATGCCGTCGCACCCTGGGCTTTTTGAGACACGCAGACTCCTAAATTCGATTTATCCTTACCTCCTTAAGTCTTTGTTTTCCATGTGGAAAATCTTTTAGGTTGCTTACACCCTAAAGAGCCTTTAGGCTCTATCACACTCAGGTACAATTTGTTATTTTAACCTGACATACATCCGAAGGAACACGATCCCCACCAGCCCTCCCGCCCCACCACCATGTAAACTTTCGGCACCAAGGCCGACAACCCCAGAGCACTGGCACACGCCTTCAGAGTCAGGGTTCAGTGGTGGCCAGGCGGCCATGTCCCAAAGGTGCACCCGATCTTGAATAACAAAAACAGGTCAGCCAAGTTCAGGGTAATAGCGGAAATGTGTTTGATTATAAGAAATCCTGATACAGAATGGCTCCAATTGATCAAGTGGGGAAGAGGCGGGTCCCTGGGGTGTTTTGGCAGCCTCGAGTCTGCAAGAACCCAGGCTCTCTCATGTTGTCATTCTTCTATGCTAATTATGACAGATTTTGTCCTCGTGCCTGTCACCTCCTAGTCACAATATGGCTGCCATGGGTCCAGGTACCATGCCCTCGGAAGGTACCAGGAAGGCAGGAAAAAGAGGACAGAGGCAGACAGCGCCCCCTTTAGGAGAGGAAATGCTGGCCCCTTACATGCTACTGATCAACCCTGCGTGACGCAGCCGAGAGGGGACTTGGCACGCAAGCCTCTGGCCAAGGGAACCATTTTCAGGACAGGCCTGGGTCCACCATCAACGCCACTCAGGGCAAAATGCGGACTGTGTGTGAGACGGAGAGCAGGTTTGCCGAGAGGCAGCTTTCGGGGTGTTAGAGAAAGAATAAGGGAGCCCCTGCGCCCCTACGAGCCCTAAAAAACCACTCCTGCGGCTTCCACACTGACCTGTAGGGCAAAGTCAGCAAATACGGAAGAATCATTTATCAAGGGCCTCTCACATGCCAGGTTCTTTGCTCAGAACTGACACGAGGGCCCTGGAGGAGCCCAGAGGTAATGCTGAGGGAGAATGGTCCACCGGAGACAGCCGAGGACCCCGAGGGAGGGCCAGGGGCCTGGGCACGGCCTGGAGGCAGCGGCAAGGACGGAGCCTTTCCTCAAAGAGGACGGGGCAGGAGGGGAGCAGAGAATGCTTCCCGGAGGAAGACAGTGTCTGAAGGATGAAGGCAGGTGTGCCAGGGCGGGTCACAAAATGTGCAGAAGCACAGGGAAGGGGCAGTTGGGAGTTTGCCGGTGGTTGGCTTGGGGAGAGGCAGCGACTAGGTACTGAGGTTGGCAGGGCCAAACTGGGAAGAGCATGACAAATGGCTCAGAAGGGCTAAGACTTTCACCCACAGACAATGGAAAGCAGGGGAGGGACTCACGAGGCAGGGGTGCCAGCCAAAGGACTGGCAATGCTGGGGAAGGCAGGACAGGGGACCTATGCCAAAGGATGCCAAGTGGGAAGTGCCAAGGCGACATCCACAGGGATAGCCAGGGGGACCCAGACACTGAAGACACGTGGGTGTGGAGGGACAGGGGCACCGAGCTGGTTGCTGGGGTGGAGATGGGGGCAGTATCTTCATTCTGACCCAGGAAATCAGGAACAGAAGCGGTCTGAAGGGGAGGGTGGTGAGGCAAGTTACGGAACACACGGAGCCATCGTAGGCCTGCTGGGCGGGGAGGGTGCAGGCAGACCCTCCTGCTGGGAAGTGCGCCTCCAGTTCCGTTCCACGGGGCTGCAAAGGCCACGTGCGGAACAGTCTTTCTGGGGTGAACCAAGGGCGGGGGGCAGGAGGCTGGAGGAGACCTTATCACTCACTGCCTTAAAAAGAAGCGAATGGCTCCGATGGTCCGCAAGAGTTTACACAAGGAGGGACGCACTGCCCGGCCGGCTACAGGAAGCCAGTCGATTATGCTCATTCTCACATCTGTGCTGACAGCCTGTAAAATCAGAACTCACTTCCACTGGTAACAGTCTTGTCTTCCAGGAGCCTCAAGTGGGCAGGACACGGCCCCTCTTATCTCAACCACCTCCACGCAGAGGGCATGGGAGATGGGTACTCCCACTCCCCGCGCCCCGTAAACCGTCAGGAGTCCCTGTCTTGAACCTGGGCACCCTTTGCTTTGGGGCTCCAAGCATTCCAGATGGTGAGTGGCAACTTCGGCCCTGTGCACCAAACGAGAAAGGAACAGAGGCGGACGCCAGAGGTCGGGGTGTGCACAAGCAGGCCAGTGCCTCGCAGCTGGCCTCGAAAGTGCTCCATCCACGCTGGGAGGTCCCGCCTGGCTCCTGTACCTCTCCTCGTGTGAGTGACACTTTCCCCTTTATTCCCTTCACCCACTCAGAAAGGTGGTCAATCAAAGTCCTGGAGGGCGAGAGGATCAGCAAGCATAATTCTTAAAAGATGGGGTCATTTGGGGTCAGGTCAGAGACCCAGGAGCCACAGGACCCTGCTGCAGAGCCCGCCATGACGGGCACTGTCCAGCAGGTGGCACGCCCTCCAGGTCCTGGGAGGAACTGAAGGATGCTGACCAGTCAGCAGAAAGGAGACCTGCAGAAGGGCCTGTGCAGGCTGGCGTGCTGGGTGGGCTCTCTGACCACGGTGCCCACCGGGGACAGGGGCAGTTTCCCCCTCCGCACGGGACCCGGCTGGCCCAGCAACAGCGAGTGCCGGATGGACAGACAGCCCGTGAGTGCAGCAAGCCCACAATGGCCGACGCCGCTCCCCAGCACTCTGCACACACAGCCCCTCAGGGCCAGAGGCCCAAGGGTGGCCTCTGTCCTGTAAACAGGACAGCCAGGCTCCAGGAACCGGGCTCCGTCCCCAACACCAGCGGTTTTCCAACATTCTCTGGCCTCTGACGTCTCACTTGGAAGGAAATCTTACGTGGAGACGCCCCAAATCAGCACCAGACAGAAGTTGCTGCCGTAGCCTGTTGGTGGAGGGCTCAGCGGCACCCCCCAACGAAAGACGTCCCTCCCCACCAAAGACCCCTAGCTCCCTCACAGAGCCCAGTCTGGACACCGAGCTGCGGGCCAGCACCGATCCAGCGACCTTGGAGAGCAGCCTGTGCCTTAGCGTGGGGACGGGGAGACCCCGGACAGGGAGTCTTTCACTCTGAAAGCAGAGCGACCCTCCAGTCCCTGTCCCTGTCCCTGTCCCAGATGCGCTGCGGTCACTTCCCCACCTTTGGCTGAGGAATGTCAGAAAGCACCACCTATTTCACGAACGGCTCTGTTACGAGAAATTCCAGCGCATTCCACTCTGGAGAGCACCAGCCGGAGCCTGCGTGGGAGGAGCCGCCGTCTCGGCCTAGGGGTTGACAGAGCAGAAGCGCCCAGGTTTGAATCCCAGCCTCGCCCATCGGTGGCTCCGTGCCGCTAACATTCCCACATCTGAGAGGCAGAATAATCAGTCACCCCCACAGCTCAGAGCATTGTCTTGGGGTTTATCTGAGGGATCTTTTCACGGCTTTATAAACCACTCCCAAATGTCGGCTGTGTTTACACTGATCTTATTACTGGGTTTCTAGAAGGCCAGACACGGCACACTTAGTACACACTGCAGGTCTCTTATTACAGACGCCAGGCCTCGGGCCACCTGCCTCTCCCACCAGGGACCCTAGGATTCTGGGCTCCACACAGGGTCCCCACCCAGGGAGACCTGACCTGAAAACTGACCCGCGTTGTCCTCAGCCTGGGGGCTCAGGGCGTCCTGGTGGGAGCACCGAGGGACCCCAGTGAGGGCCTGAGAGGAACTCGGTGGGGGGAAGTTCCCCTGGCCCCTGGCCAAACCCCCTACCTCACCAGGCCCACCCTGCATTCAAGGAGACACCAGCCCGCACCGCCACCCTTCTCCCACGCCCCAGGTCCCCACGGCACAGAGGAAACTGGGGGTATCTCCCACACCCAGGTCCAGTCCCCCGCCAGAGAGCCAGCGGTGCCCTCTGGGAAAAGGACGCAGACCCAATCCCCGAGATGCCCACAGGCCTTTGGAGGTGGCTCCAGTGGCTTTCTGAGAAGGGCACGCCGGGCCCCAGGGCATCTTTCCCCACCACCGTTTGGCACCAGCAGCTCGGGCTACCACAGGGGTCCTCAGGCCCCAGCAGCAACACCCCCAGGAGACTTGTCAGAGATGTACATTCTCAGCCCCTTGAACCTAGTGGTTCGAGGACTCTGGAGTGAGGCCTCCCACTGGGTGAAGACATCTCCCCAGGCTCCGGTCACACTCAAGTTTGGGAACCAAGGCTTTAACCCAACTGGCCTCACCCTGGCTGCACAGTAGTGTCGCCAGGGGAACCGCAACGTAAACCAATGCTGAGGGACCCCGACCTCAATCTTGATTCGATTAGTGCTGCCTGCCCAGGGGTGGTTGTTCTGAGAATATTAGGAATACAAGGAGCACAAAGGATTTTGAGGGCAGTGAATCTAGATGATACCTTAAGGTGTGCAATGCTAAGATTTAATACCATAATGTGATACCACAATGGTAGACACGTGTCATTACATGCTTGACGATGCCCACAGATTGGGCAACACCAGGGGTGAGCCCCCGATGTGCCAGTGGGAGCTCATCGACTGTGGCAGGTGCAGCACTCGGTGAGGGAGCTGACGGTGGCTGAGGCTGGGCCTGCGTGGGCAGGGAGTGTACGGGGCCTCTGCACACTCTGCTCAGCTGCGCTGTGAACCTAAAACTGCGCTCAACAGTGCGACCTATTGAAGAAAGGCAAAGGTCCCAGGTGATGTGGCGGAGCCCAGGCTGCCAGGGGCGGGCAAGCAGGACAGCCAGGCTTCAGAGCCAGCAGGCGAGACCACACAGGGCTAGAACAACATGAGGAGATGCTAGAGGGAGGGAAGTTATACCCACGACTCTCGAAGGAGGAAGAGAAGGGCTGGGGAAGGAAGTGGGGTAGGAAGGGCTTCCTTTAAAAGCACTTTCTTGTAGCCCGTCCAACAATTCATTTACTCCAGCTCTGCTTTTAACGTCTTCCTTCCCCACAACTGCCTTCACTGCCCCCCGCCGCCCACCGTGTGTTGGTGCGTCAAGTGCTGGCCTGAGGGTCACTCCATGGAGAGGCACACGCAGTCCCCACTTTCCAGCATGTGAGCCTGAGTGAGTCACTGCGTGGACCTGCTTGGACCTCTGTTTCCCCACCTGGGACAGGAGGGCACTGAGCATCTTGGCTGGGACACAAGGCCTGGCGCCGGGTGAGACCACGACAAACTGGCTGGTGCGGCCTGGAGCCCGAGTCTGTCTGCTGCGTGGAAAGCAGCCCCCAGACAGCGGGTGCTCGCGTGTCCTGCCAGCCCCACCTCTCCAGCTCGGAGGCCAGAGCTGGAGAACAGAACACCGGAGGGGACCCTCCGTGCCCCCGTTCCCACAGACAGGCTGGGACCGCTGCACAGAAGCCCCCTTTGTCCCATGAATGTCGACTGAGTGCTGTCCGGGCCAGGGGCCAGGAGTGCAGAGCTCGCACACCGTGGGTTACGGGAGGCTCCAGTCCTGTGAGCAGCAAGGAGGATGCCCCTGGGCGCTGGCTTCCTGCCAGGGCGGCCTCTCTGTGCAGCCTGAGTCACCCACAGCAAGGGCGGCCTCACCCGAGGGGGAGCCACAGGAGGGGACACCACGTCCCGACAGGGGCTGCTGCTTGCGCACCAGCGTTCTGGTGAGAACCCAAGCGCACACACTACCGGAAACAGCACACCCTCTGCCTCCCACGGCTTTGGGGTTTGGTTTTGTTTTTTGCCCTTTATTTATGTTTTACAAGCCTTTTCTTGGAGTGTAACGCCCAATAAGAGAAAAGGCACGAATCCTAAGTGAGCAGCTCGATGAGTGTGCACAAACTGACACCCAGGACAAGACAGAGAACAGCACCCCCGGGACCCCGGCGGGCGGCGCCAGGCCTTGCCTGCGTCTCCAACGGCTCCCTGAGGCCTGACCTCAGGGCAGCCACCACAGCTCTGCCTCACACCCGCAGCCGTTCCAGAAACTTCCACAACGCCTCGGAGAAGGGCCTCTCCTCCGGAGCCCCAGCCGCCTGTGTCGCTGCGGCAACAGCCCACAAACACGGGAGGCAGGCCTCCGCGCCATAAACAGCCCTGACAGGTTCAACAAATACAAATGTACCACAGCAATTTGTGGGGAATTTATGAGAAATTAAAATTTCGACTTGGACAGTAAACAAACACATTTGAGAATCTACCCCACTTAAAGTTAAATAAACCACATGTGAGCATTTTTTCTGCGTGATGCCACAAGGCCACAACACAAGGCTCGCCGGGACGCAAGCTGAGCCTCGAGGCTGGGGCCGCTGGGGGGCGCGCACCCCGGTTCACAAAGCACCCGCACCTGAGTTTGCTCACCGGGTCCTCCCAAATGCCACTGGGGAGACGGCACAGCAGGTATGGTTAACCCATTGTGATGCCCAGCCCTGCAGGTGGACTGAAGCACAGGGACTCACCCAAGGTCACACGACCTGAAGGTCAGAGACAGGATTCGGACCCAGGTCAGTCAGACTCCAAACCCACTGGGCCCCACTGGGCCCGCCAGGCAGCCACGCAGGCACTTGCTAGACACAAATTACGCAGAGTGAAGTGTACGGCGTGGGGAGCTGGCTGAACGCTCTAGAAATCTACCCTGTTTCACAGGCGTCAAAGGGGCCTCCTTCAGGCAGATCAACGAATGCTCACGCACACACGCTCCCTCACCACCCAAGGGGCCAGGCGGGCTCAGACCCCCTGACCCATAGGTGTGAGCAGGCAACTTCGCCGGCTGTCTCCGCGATGAAAAGCGAAGCCATAAGGAGACAGAGTTGGAGAGAATGCTGGGGAGACCCGCCTCTGCTTGCCGAAGTCAGTGATTCTCAGGAAGGGAGATGAGCCAGGAGCCCAGAGACCCCAGCAGGCCAGCAGCCCACCTCCCAGAGAGGGAGCGGGAGCCTGGCCCACCTGGCCGTTCTCTGCAGGCTCCCGGACAGTCTCGCACGCGGCGACGAGCAGGCAGGAGAGCTACCCGGGGCGGCTCTGGGGATGTCCTGCCAGCAGGGCCCCCACCCGGTTTCCCAGTGGGCAGCCCCCTCCCATCCCGGCTCTTCTGAGGCAGACCTAGGGTGGTCTGTCTGTCTGGACAGGTACCAAGGTGGTCAACAGCTTGGTTGCCTCAGTGTCCCCAGAGGGCAGGGGAGGGCCTGCTGCCAGGGACCTGAGCGAACACCAGTGATGGAAGGAATGGAGGGGCCAGCCTCCAGCGGGCCCCAGTCCTGGGAGCACTGCAGCCCCTCCAAGAATCAATAACACTCGGAAAGTGGGCCCTGGCAGTGACGGCCATGGGGGCACCTGGGAGGGCCACACAGGAGAGGCGGAGAGGGCTGCCATGGGCTGGCGTCTGCGTGGGGGCAGAGAACACTGGGTCCCCCTCCCAGCAGCTCCTCCAGGGCCGGTCCAGAGGGCAAATCACTGGGCTGGGTTGTAAACAGGCCACCGACACCCTCGGGAGGATGAGGCTGGCCCCGTGGCCCCCACGTGATGCTTGCCACTTCTGAGGGAAATGCAGTTGGGTGGCAGCTCCCGCCCCTCCGGGTCTCGCGTAGCCTGAGTTTCCCCTTGGCTCCTGACCGCAGAGGAGCACAGCATCTGAGCACAGCAGGGACCCGCAGGGAGCCCCCGGGTCAGGCGCACACCCAGGGCCCAGCGCCAGGCCGCAAAGGGCAGAGAGAGGGGCCGTGGGGCAACAGTTGGACAGAAAGGAGGGGCGACGGGACACGGGAGGGAGGAACGGATGCTGCTTGTGTCCCCAGACGCATGGGAAGACCAGCAGGCAGAACTCCACGGCAGCAGCCCCGCTCCACAATCCCCTGTAATGTTTGGGGTCTTCCCCCACGGGGGCACATATTACTTTTATAAACTGCAAAAACAACTAACACGCCTTATTATTCACACAACTCAACAATGTAATGACGGGCTTGCCCCAGCAGCAGTGGAGCCGGTGGTCATCACGGCACCGCCTCGAACCGTGACACACCAGAGCCGTGGCCAGCGTCCTCCGAGGGAACGCGCGGACTCCGGCTACTAAGGGACCGATTACTCCGCAGCCCCGCGGAAAACCAGCCCAGGCAGATGTCTCACGGAAGGGTGTTTGTGGGGGACGATGACAAAAGGATAACAGTTCTGTTTAAAAATCCATAAATCTGCGCCCTACCTCTACACACAGACGAAAACCCAACCCGAGGGAGGCAGCGCGGCGTGCCTGCGGTTCCCTCTGGGCGGCGGGCAACACGCCCGCCCCTCCAGGCTCTGCTGCACCTGCTGGGGAGACGTCTTTCAACCCCCTCAGGAGGGTCAGAGACTCGCACGGGCCCGAGGCCCGCCCACCGGACCCTTGGCAGCTCCGTGCTGTCTGCTGCAGTGCACGGCCCCAGTGGCCCCACCGGAGGGGGCTGTGCTGGGAACAGACTGGTGGCTCGTGGTCAAGGCCGAGGCCACGCTGACGGCACACCTCAGGGATTTTCATCTTCTCCCCATCGTGGGTCACGGTCCCCATCACACAAATGAGGGCACTCAGACCTGGGACAACAGAATAAGGAGACAGGAGAGGCCCAGAGCTGGGGACGCCCACGTTTCTGATGAAGTGAGAGCCGGAAACAGTCGCCCTGGAACGTTCAGTCAGCACAGACTCTTACCAAGCCCTGCGCTTAGGGGAGGGCCAGGCCTCCCTTTATAGAGCTCAATAAATGTGCCCCAGCCCCCGCCTGCTAGGTCCCCTCTCTCTCCCATGCCAGGCTCCCCTGCTCCTGGCCTAGGCCATTAGCTCAGACCCAAAGACATCCTTTCCCATCCAGGCTTTTGATGATCCTGTCAAAACACTGCAAATAACTTATATCCACTTGGCAGGGCCTGCAGCAAAAGTACTGCCCAGGCAGGAGAAGGGAGTGAGCCAAGCGAGTGCTGCTGCTGCCAGGAAGCCCACCTCCTGCCCAGGGGCCAGAGGCCCCGCCCACCAGGGATGGGAGAGGCTCAGGGGCCAAATTTCTGCCAAATTAGTCAACGGGGTGGGCTTCCCAGGACCCCTGAAGTGATGTCAGGAGCTGCTGGGAGGGCCTTACCGCCCGCACGCTGCCTCTGGGGAGGCCTCCTCCCCTGCCTGCTCTCACCTCACCTTGCTTCCCAGCCCCGTCCCTTTCTGGTACAGGGGCCTCGGGGAGGTCTTGCTGCATGCCGAGGGGTGCACAGCTACAAAGGGGCTGGCTCACCAGGCTCAATCCAGGAAGGCAGCCTCCAGAGCGGGGAAGGCCCTGGCTTTGCCACCGCATTCCCCGGAACCCAGCCCCGGCTCTGCAGCTGCTGGCCGGGCGACGCAGGGCAAAGACGCCCACCTGCATGAACCTCAGTGACCCCAGCCAACAGGGGGGTGCGGGTGAGGCCCAAACAGAGTCACCTGGGCCGCTTCACAGAAGCCCAGCCCAGATGCCACAGCATGTCGGACGGTCACGTGGGCGTTCCAGCGATCCAATGCGGTCTTGTTACGTGATCACAGCCCAGACTGTGTTCTTGAGGACCCGGGAGCCCTGAGCATCCCCCAGGACACCTGACCATAGCCCCCACCCCTGCCCCACTCCCGTAGGCCACTGAGCACCTCCCAAGTGGCTTCTGTAGAAGCAAGGACTGAGCCCTGCTCCACCGCCAAGTTTCTGGACACAGGGCGAGCTGGGATCTCCTTATAGGGCATGCTCTGAGGCCGCCGGAGAGTTCGAAAAGGGAACAACTCAGACCGACAGTTGTGCTGGGAGACAGGCCTGCGTGGGTGGGGAGCCCTGGGGTCCCAGTGAGGCTGCCCCTGCCGGCCATGCATACTGGACATCAGAGCTCAGAGAAAGGTGGGGGCCACAATGCCTTTGGGATTTGGTTCTCAAGGTCAGGGTTGCTAAATGGGGAGAAAGACGGAGCCAAGTTGCAGCTCTGGGTTCACAAACTTCTGGAAAAGCCAAGATACTTCAGCTGCGCACAGACCTCCCAGGGGGGCCCCCCTTTCTTCCCAACCAATGGTGAGCCAGCCCAACGGTGTGGGGGGAGTGGGGAGCCCTCTGCGCCTGGGGTCGGGAGTCGGCACCCCTCGGAGGTGATGCCTCGACCCAATCCTGGCTGGAACCAGGGAGACCCAGAGAGAGAGGTATCAATCAGCCTGTGGCCTCAAACACACCCAGCCAGGGCAAACTCTGCTCCAGTCCCAGCAGGCACTGCCTCAGGGTGCCAAGTTCAGGAGGGGACACCCGAGGACACCAGAGCTGGGCCCTCACTGTGCCACAGCAGGAAAAGCAGCCCTGCAGGCCCTGCCCTAAGCAAACCAGGCGGATGGAATCCGCCCTGCAGGTGGTTCTGGCTCCTTGACTTTCTCTCTATTCATTACAACCAATCAAACTAGACAGACCCTTCCTTTTGGCTCAGCTACCTGCCCGGTCCCTCAACTGAACGACACCCCATTTAGCCTCATGCAATTCACCCAAATCCAAGTCCAGGGCCCAAGTGTGCTGGACATGGCTGGCCACAGCCCAGCACCTACTCCCCACCCTCTTCTTCAGTAACAGAACCCCAGGTTCACATGAGGTGACAGTGTGTCCAGCAAAGAGACCACACGTGCCAGCTTGCTGGCCGCCAGATGTCAGAATGCTCGGTTTTCACTAAGGCGATGTGGGCGGCAGGGCAAGCTGGGACATCTGGGGAGGCCGCCTAATGAGAGGAGATTGCGGGGTGCCTCCCTCACTGCCTTCCTCCACCTGGAACATAAACACGATGGCTGAAGCTTCAGCAGCCACCGCGGCACGGGGCTGGGCCTCGAGCCTCACCGCCCTGTGGAGGACAGTGCGGCCCAGGCTCGGGGAAGGGTGCTGCACCACAACACAGAGCCCCCGCACGGCCCCCGGCTGCCTGCACTGGCTTCTCTGACACAGTCAGACATACGCGTGGTTTTACTTAGGCTGCTGGCAGCTGAATGCAAGTCTTGATGGCCCCAGAGTAAAGGCTATGGGTGCACCACCGAGCGCTGAAGACCAGGCAGAAGGAGCTGGGGGTGGGGGTCCAGGAGATGTCCCCACAAAGTACAATGTCCTTGCATAACAGACTCATAGCCGCCACAACTCTGCTTCTTATAATTTGCCCTTTTCATTCAGGTCAAGACAAAGATTTCCTGTTTGTAACACTGACAAGGTCCTTCAACATTTTGGGAAAAAAGGTTCAATCCCCTTCACGTTTTTACTCCCCTTCCCGAGAGTTCTCCTCTGTGGTAGCCAATCTCAGTTCCCCTTATGCACTGGCTACCGGGAACCTCGCAAGTACCCGGGTTCCCTTGCAGTAGCAGGCCTGTCCGTTGGTTTTACATCCTCCTCTGTGGCTCGGCTTTGGTGTATTTTTATCTTTTGGTTCTATTTTACTAATCTTTCTTTTGGGGAAGGAGAGTATAAAAAAGCATACAGGAACCTAAAAGCCAGGAACATGTCTAGACTATAAAGTTAATGAAAGCAAGTTGTTTATCTCTTTTGTGAACAGTCACAATGGCAAATCATCTAACAAATTAGCGCTTGATAAGAATAAGGGAAACTCTCCGGTTCGTAGGTCCTTTCTGAGCTTTCGCGGTGGTGCTGCGCAGCTCAGCGACCTATGCAGAAAAACCCTCCCAGACCCCTCACCCAGCCCCCAACCCGCACCCCCATGGAGGGCGGATTAGAACCTTCCACAACATTCAGAACCTTCCACAACATTCAAACATGCTCCTCTACTTCCTAAGTTCAAAAGCACCACCAGTCAGAACTATCACATTAAATGTTCGCATTTCAATCTCAAAAGTATTAAAAGGTTTTTAAATAGGTGTCAGAAAACAGGCGGGGGGGGGGGGGGGGGTGAGGCGAGGAGAGGAATTATAGGCAAGGGGGGAAAATGGAGAAATTAACCACGGTCACTTCTGAAGAATGAGATGATTGGGAACTTTTCCAATTCACACAGGTCTGTAATGTTTCATAATTTCCCTCTATGTCCAACGATTTCTCAAAGAGACCCAGCTATAAGCCAGAATACACCCGTGGTGGGCACAGCCCCCAGAAGAGCAAGACATGGTCTGTGGCCCTAAGGAGCTTGGCTGGGGAGGGGGGAGCCGCCATAGGGCACACCTGCCGCAGGAACTGGCGGCCTGGCCTCTGTGCCCCCGAGGCGGGGGCCCAGACAAGGGAGGGGCTCTCTGGGGCAGGAGGTCCAGGCCCTGACGGGTCACGAGCCTGGTCAGACAGGTTGCTGGGTATCCAGACGGACAGGAAGTGAGGCGAGACAACTGCCAGGGCGGGCTGTGCTGTGGGGCGGGCTGTGCTGCGGGGCGGGCTGGCGCTCTCTTCAAGGTGCTCTGAGGGCACAGCGGGCCTGGGTCCTCCAAAGCGGGAGCCACCCAATGAGGGCTTCACAGCGCCCCCCCAAGGACAGGGTCTTTGTCCTGCACCCTGGACGCTGCAGCCAAGCTGAGACAAGATGGGGCTCGCTTGAGAAAGAGCACTCAGTGGCTGGGCCGCAGATGGGCCCAGACCAGGACACAGGCCAAGACCCCCGGCACAGGAACTGCAGGACGCACCGGCTTTGGACATGACACACCATCAGCAGTGTGTGAGGGGCCGAGAGAGGGACCCTGGAGCCAGCACGCCAGCTCCGCCCCCCACTGCCACCTGCCAGACTACCGTGAGCCTCTCTGACTCAGTTTCCTCATCTGTATAGCGGGGAGAATAAAAGTTGGTCTATTAAATAGAGCTAAGAAGAGTGCTGATAGTAGTACTTCCCTGGATTGTGCTGAGGAATAAATTAGCTACCACATGGGAGATGCTCAGAAATACCCCCCAACACAGAAAGGCTGAACTCGAACCCCTCTGACCACCCCCCCAACACCGTGACACTGGCCACTCCTGCGGGGGCTCCAATAGGAACCTCAGCACCAGCCAATTCACACACGCCTCGGCTTCCTACCAGCCACCCCAAGACCCAGACACTGACAGAATGACAGCCGGGGCTTCGAGGACCTGGCCCTGACCCGGTGCTGTCCTTCGCTCACCTTCCAGAGGCCAGAAGCCCCCACAGTGACGGACCTACCCCCTGGCAGTGCCCCACCTGCCCTGCAAACAGCTCATCTGGAAGTCAGGAACAAGGGCCAGCGCTCACTTTGCAGAGGCACATGCTGGGGCGCACACGGACCACACGAGAGGTCATGAGAGGTCACGAGAGGTCAGAGGCCCTACAGGACACTAGGCTGACCACGTGCTGCCAGGCATCGTGCTGAGGGAGGGGCACGGGCTGGGGGGGCCCTCGTCACACCGTGTTCTCTGGTTCTGTGTGCCACGTGACTTCTTCCGCACCAGGAAGTAAAAGTAACCACAGTAAATAAATAAGCCTCTGGAGCCCGGCTGCCTCAGTCCGACCCCAGTGCCTCCTCTCAGGAGCTGCACACCTCTGGGCAAACCTCCTAACTCTCTGTTTCGGCTTCCTCGTTCGCAGTACGGGGACGACAACACTGCCCGAGTCACGGGCTGCCATCAGGGGTAAAGGATGTACTCCATGTATGGCCTGTGACCTTGGCTGGCACAAAGTGAGTGTCAATCAATGTCCAAATCAATAAAGTTATTGGTGAAAATGAAAAATGTCTTTTACTTTACAGAAAAACCTAGATGAACTTTTTGGCCAACCCAATGACTATGAGCCAATTGGCAGAGTGGTGGCTGCACCATCATCCCTACAGGTGACAGGTGTCAGCGGCACCACCGTTGCTGGGACATCCCAGCTCCCACATCTAGCACCGCACCAGGTCTGGGGACACTGCAATAAGCAACCAGCACGTCACTAGCCTAGGACACACCCCTGTGCACACAGCAGGTGGGAGAGAGGCAGCCTCCAGGCCAGGGGCACCGTGAGACCCTGCTGCCTCTGGGTCAGCCACTTCACTTCCGTGAGTCAATCTAAACAGAGAGCTGAGGCGTGACCGAACACTGACGTCCAGAGTCGCCCAAGGCAGCGCCATTGGAAACAGCAAACCAGAAACTTGAGGTGCCAGAGCAGACACGGCTCCAGGCCCAGAGATGCGTGGACAGCAGGAACGTGGCCATTTCGGAGGTGACGACACAGCATGAGCAAATGACCACCCGTCCCCTAAACGCAGCTCATGGAACTGTGGACACAGAGCAGCCCACCTCGGATTCATATGGTACGTAACAAATAGCCTGCTTTTGGTCAATTTATTTTTTTTAAAAACTGAGAAAAATATACCACAGTAATGGTTCTTAATGATTATCTCTGGACTTTCATTTTTAGGCCTGTCTTTATCCCCAAGATTTCAACAAGGAGCACATCTTAGTTAGCGAGGAAATGGTGATCAAGGTTTCAAAACACGCAGACTCTATGCGCCTGCCCTGCCCTGCGTGGAACAGCTCAGCGCTCAGTTCGCTCGCCCAGCAGACACGGAACCTGCACCAGAGCCAGGTCCTGCGCCCTCAGACAGAGGTGACCGGGGACACCTGACCCAGCAGGACACACCAACAGGCAGACCCAGCTTAGGGGGTGGGGGCTGCTGGGGGAGCGGGGAAGGTGTCAGCAAGGGGACATCTGAGCATACACAGGAACATGAGAACGGGGAGGGGGCTGCCAGCTTCTCCGCCAGCGAAAGACACAAGGAGGCTTCCTGGTCTGCGACACTGAGCTGGAGGCAGTGTCTGTCCCCACCTGCTTCCCGCGGCACCAGCTGCATGCCCAGTGGGGCCCAGAATATGGCCCACGGCCTTCCCGTCCATTTGTCTCACTCCAGAGCCTCCGTCCCGGGGTCTGAGCAGGCCCCCGGGTGTGGCCCCCAACTCAAATGAGCACTCACTCTGCACCAGAGCCTCTGCTATTGTAACATGCACCCAGGTTAACTGGGGGTCTGGATCCAGTGGCTGGGGGCTGGCCCTCCACCCAGCACCCGGCTGAGGGCACTGGCCCTTCGGATGCCGGCAGACCCCTCTGGACAGCTCCACCCAATCCTGTTGGCACACGTTCCTCCCTCCATTCCTTGGCATTGACGTGAAACGCTTACTGGCTTTGCTCCAAGAGGCCACTGACATCAGGGAGACACAGTCCCAACTCCAAACACGGTCCCGACACACTGGGTTAGGGCGCCCACCTCCCTGGGCAGAAGCGCTTTTTTCCGTTGTAAAGATCTGCTCAAGGTGACTCAGCCAGTCAGAGGAGGGGAAAGAACTTCCAGAACGGGGGATCGCAGCCCCCTGGGGCACTCCTGCCAGCCGGCGCTGACGC
Source organism: Artibeus jamaicensis (assembly GCF_021234435.1). Lineage (NCBI taxonomy): Eukaryota > Metazoa > Chordata > Mammalia > Chiroptera > Phyllostomidae > Artibeus > Artibeus jamaicensis. The sequence continues at coordinate 8,277,527 of NW_026521831.1, read as the reverse complement.
CAGGGACAGCGTCTATTCGCAGCAGCTGGCCCGAAAGGCTCGGGGACAAAAATAAAACTGACAGAGCTGGAACCGTTCTGTGACGTTGACAGTGCCTGACGTCACCTCACAGGCATGTCCCCATGTCTATGCCCCAAAACGACATCTCTGTTCATGGCTGCTACAAACAGGTCGATGTGTGACCCCAATGCACGCAACTCCTCCTGCTGCTCCATGCGCCACTGTAAAATCTGCCAGGATGGCCACACGCACACACAAACCTCTCTGTTAAATGTACATATCTGTGTGCATATATCCTAAGGAAGTGAGAATAAAAATAACTTCCAATGTTTCTTTTAAATCTGTGTTTCAAGTTTTAAACAAAATAAAGCCTCTCTAAAAACGAAATTAGCTAAAATCCACAGGAGAAGCCCACGGTGGTGCTGGGAGTGGGGAACTGCAGTGTCTGCACCAGCAGTGGTTTTCCACGCGGCACAGGTTCCCTCCACGCAGCTGCACCCTCCCTGCTCCCCACCCTGCTCATAAACCACACTGTTCGTAACAAAAGATGAGGAAAAACAAACGCATTCCTTCAGCTTCGAGGTGTCTCAGGTCCTGCGTGGTGAGCGTCACCCCATTTTAAAGGCGAGGAAAGTGAAGTCACACACAGCCAGTCACCCAGACCTTGCTCATGGCCCCGAATAACCATGTGGGGAAGTGGTGTGCACACTCAACTTCTCCAACCTGCAGTCACCCTGCCGGACGTGCTGGGTCTGTTGTTGGGGGTCAGGGTCAGTCACCCTTGGGTGTCCAAGAGACGGGGCCACTGGGTCTCTCAGCAGCAACAATGCCAGGTCCCCCATAAGCACCAATGCAACTAATTTTCCCAAAGCCCCTGCACCTGGCTGCAGAGCAACCGGCAGAGGGATCAGCGGGAGGGAAGACATGCTCGCCGGTGCCCAGCTCTACCCGGACTTCCATGGCCTGGAAATCGGATCCAGGGAGGGCGCTGAGGCCGGTCACCTGGGCACCCCGGAGGGAGTGGGGGTGGCAGAGGGGGGCCAGCTGGGGATAATCGCTTCACCCCTTTAACCGCATAACTTAGAAAGCAACTTTGGAACCACGTGAAATATTACCTAAGTAACGAATTCCTTTTTTAAAGCTTAGCAGAGAAAACAGCCTCTATAATCCCTGGAGAGAAGCACACCCCCAACCTCGTGACTCGCCCTGAGGCCCCAGAGGATGAAGGCAGCTGCTGAAGTTGCCTGGCCCGCACTCACACACCGACCCGAACCAGCTCTCTCCTCCTCCGCTCCTCCTCCCGCACCCCAGGTCTGGGAACTGACCCCTCGCCCTCTCAGCCCCACATCCAACCAGGCACCACCTCCACCCCGCCGCCTGTCTCCTTGGCCCTCCACTACTGTGAGAATTCCTGCCGGCCCCTCACCCCCACTCGGCCGAGGTCCCAGCCTCCTACCAGAAAACCTAGCTCGACCCCCACTCCAGCCATGTCCATCACCTCCTCTGTGACCTCCCAGCGGGGCCTTGCCCCATGGCCTCTAACTGGGGCAGGCGCCTCTACCCCACAGGGGCTCCTCAATGCCTCCGACCCGGGGCCCCGTGAGCCACTCGCCAGGCACTCTTGTAGTCTGGCCCTGCCACCCACTCTGGCCTGGTCACTTGCTAACTCCCTCATGGCCAAGGCCACAGAGTCTCCAAATCACTCCGAGTCAACAGACCCCCCCGGCCTCAGCCTTGGAGTCCTTGTCCACGAGACACTCCCTACCTGAAACGGCATTTACGTAGAGGGTCTGGCAGAAGTGACGCCTGCTTGAACGTGGTTGGTAGGGTGATAATATTGGTGCAATAATTTATCATTTTTTAAAAAATATCTTATTGGTTATGCTATTACAGTTGTTCTATTCCCCCCTTTCATTCCCCTCCACCCTGCACACCCTCTCCCACCATTCCCCTCCTTTAGTTTACGACCATGTGTCTCAAGTTCTTTAGATTCTACATTTCTCATACTATTCTTACCCTCTCCCCTATCTATTTTCTACCTACCATCTATGCTACTTATTTTCTGTACCTTCTCCCCCCCTTCTCCTTCTCCCATTCCCCTGTTGCTAACCCTCCTTGAGATCTTCATTTCTATGTTTCCACTCCTGATCTAGCTGTCCTCTTAGTTTGCTTTTGTTTTAGGTGTGATTCTTAATAACTGTGAGTTTGCTGTCCTTTCACTGTTCATCTTTTTTATCTTCTTTTTCTTAGGTAAGTCCCTTTAACATTTCATATAATAAGGGCTTGGTGATGATGAACTCCTTGAACTTGACCTTATCTGAGAAGCACTGTACCTGTTCTTCCATTCTAAATGAAAGTTTTGCTGGGTAGATCAGTCTTGGACATAGGTCTTTGGATTTCATGACGTGGAATACTTCTTTCCAGCCCCTTCCTGCCTGTAAGGTTTCTTTTGAGAAATCAGCTGAGAGTCTGATGGGAACTTCTTTGTAGGTGACTGTCCCCTTATCTCCTGCTGCTTCTAGGATTCTCTCCTTCATTTTAATCTTGGCTAATGTAATTATGATGTGCCTTGGTGTGTTTCTTCTTGGGTCCAACTTCTTTGGGACTCTCTGAGCTTCCTGGATTTCCTGGAAGTCTATTGCCTTTGCCAGATTGGGGAAGTTCTCCTTTATTATTTGTTCAAATAAATGTTCCACTTGTGGCTGTTCCTCTTCCCCTTACGATACCCCTATAATTCGGATGTTGGAACGTTTAAAGATGTCCTGGAGGTTCCTAAGCCTCTCCTCATTTTTTTTGAATTCTTGTTTCTTCCTATTTTTCTGTTTGGTCGTTTTTTTCTTCCTTCTGGTCCACTCCCTTGATTTGAGTCCCAGTTTTTCTTTCCATCACTGTTGGTTTCCTGTGCATTACCATTCATTTCAATTAGTTTAGCCTTCATATGTTCCTCTAATTTGTGACTAAAATCAACCAGTTCTGTGAGCATCCTGATCACCAGTGTTTTGAACTGTGCATCTGAGAGTTTGGCTATTTCCTCATCGCTTAGAGTTACTGGCTCTGGGGCTTTGAGCTGTTCTTCTTGAGCCATAATGTTTTGCTCTGTTTGCGCCTGTTAGGTATGAGGAGCGGAGCCTTAAGTGTTCACCAGGGCAGGGCCACCCAGGTTGCTGGTTTGTGACACTGTATGTGGGGTCAGAGAGGGTCAGTGGCGGTCCCCTCTGCTGCTTCCCGCTGCTGGGACCTGCGTGGTCTGTCTCAGTCTCACTGCTCGCTCCTTCACCAGTTGAATGTGTGACCACGGTCAGCCCTCGGTGAGTCCTCCCACTACTCCACACCTGGGATCCACCCACGGCTGCCTGCGCGCCTGGGTCGTACACCAGTCGGTCCGGTGGATTTTTCCTGCCCGACCCCGCTCTGCTGCTGGTCTGCCCCTCTTACCGGTTTGGCTGAAGGGTTCATTATTGTCAGACTTCCTTCCATATAGTTTAATATTCTGTGGTTTGGCTGCATTTCTGTTGCTAAAACTTTGTTGTTTTTAAACTTGGTTGTGAGAGAAGGCAAGAGTGTTTCCACCTACGCCTCCATCTTGTCAGAAGTGCCAATAATTTATCATTTTAATTTGAACATTTCACCTAAAATGTCATATAGTGCGCTTGACTGTGATGTTGTTATGTTACAGAATTACATGCTTGTGATTTTGTAATAAAAAAGGGGTGTTATTTGTACCGAACCCTGTACCTCACTTCCCCACAACTGCACCCAGTTTATTACCTAGCAAGAGGCACTAATTTCCCCCTACAGTCCCGCCACCCTCGGCCCACTCCCCCCTTTAAGTGCTGGCCCCCGTGTCCTCATCCTCACGGGCCCCCACCACAGCACAGTCGCGCCCCCCGGCCCTCTGGGCGTGCCGGTGAGCCGGGGCACTCAGCCACCCCGCCTCTCCAACTCCAGACACCCGGCGCCCAGTCCTGCTCTCGGGGTCTCTGTCTCTCCCTCCGTGCCTCCTCTCCCGCTTGATCGTCCACCGCCCAGCTCCCCTCCCTGAGCAGTCTGCTCTGGAGAGACCCAAGCAAGCAGGCCCCCCGCCACTGGGGTGCTCTGAGGCGCTCTGGCAGGCTGGGGAGACGGGCTTCCTCCCTCGCCAGCCGGGAAGCAGCGGCTGCCCCAAAGCTGGTTTCCTCATGTCTCAGTCCTCAAAGAGCGAGGAAGGCGGACATGAATCTATAATCAGCGACTACTTCTCACGCTTACAGCTCGCTCATTTGCATTTTAAATAAACGGCCAACCCTTCACAGGCCTTATAAGAGTCACCTCCTCTCCCCGGCTCTGAAAACACCTGGGACAGGCAGTATGAACAGGGGGCGGGGCGGGCAGGCTGGGCACATGTCGATCTTTCAGGGTCTCCGTCCACCAAACGCCGGACTGTTCTAGAAAAGCGCGAGGAAGACCAGAGACGAGGACACCTCACGGCTTCCCTTGCGAGCCCTCCCCAGAGGTGGGGTCAGAGCGAAGCAGCGCGCGGCACGTGTCCCTTACTGCCGAAGCGTCACTCGGCCTAACAGACCCAGGTTAGGGAGGCCAGCCCGACGACGGACAGACAAGCCCACTCCCTGCAGACACACAGGCCCCGAGTCTGAGCGTCCCTCTGCCTGAGGGCCCAGCGCTGTCCCTCTCTGAGGTGGCACCTGCCTCAGAGCCTGGCTTTGAGAGGTAAACAGGGTAATGGCCTCCAAACTAAACCCCCCAAATAAATGTTTAATTTCAAGGCTATGTTTCTATTTGCACAATTTCAAGTTGACATCTAAAATTTCGCATTGCCAGTTTAAATACTTGGAGAGGATGTAATTTCCAACGTACTATAAATATTAACATTTCAAAATAAAACTGTTACTATTTCTCTTTTAAATGGATCCAGTGGAATCTAAATATCATAGCAATTTGAGATCAACCATCGTGCATCTTAAAATCAGAGAATCAGGCCATTCCTTAGAAACGCCCGGTGGGTCAGCAGGGCGCCTTCTGCCGCCTCCAGCCTCCAGCCTCCAGCTCACGTCCCCATCGGGCGTTTCACGTCTGACGGCCTTTTCCTGAGCAATCCATTACACCACCGAGGCAATAATAATAATAATAATAATAATAAAGTACATAAATGTTTTCGTTTAATTTCATGTTCAAAACTGTCCTCTTCTGGACACTTATTATCACAATTACTAATAGTATAGCTGGTCAATATGACAGGAATACATTATAAATGTGTATAAGTAATAAGCACAAAAATTCAGCATTGTTAGAAATACATCTCAGAAGAGATGAGTGGAAGACTTTTCAGCGGCTTCATGCCTCCACAGAAGGGCAGTACCTGTTGTCAGAATAAGACTGAGTTTATCATCGAGTCCATCTCTATTTTTCAATTTTTACAGCTGAAAGTGCCAAGTCCACTCACAGAAACAGGATGAAACAGGGATGTACCCCAGCACACTCTCTGAGCGCCTTCAGAGTTACATGCCATGAATCACAATCATTTATTATCAAAAACCATTGTAATGCCCTGTCAGCTGACGACTCAGCCATGTCCTCCTTCGGTTTCATTGCAAGCAAAGACCTACAAGTCCCTCACTGCCCCAGGGTCACAGTCGCCAGCTGCAGGATGCCCAGGACTGTGCACCCCACACATCACCCCCAGATTCACACCCGATAACGACGAGTGTGCCGCTCTCTGGTGGATAAGTAGCTGCCCGGCACCGGACGCACTGTTTTACCCGAATTCACTGCATTAGTCCCAACAATGACCCCAGAGCACAGGTACCCTTATTATACCCGTTTTACAGGTGGGGAGACTGAGGCGCCGAGTGGTTAGACAATGGGCCGAGGTCGCACAGCCAGAACTGTGAACCCAGGCGTCTGGCTCCTCACTGCACAGTGCTCCATGGGCGTGGGACGGGGCTGATGTGAAGGGGGCAGCTGGGTAGGACCATGTACCAGCTCCCTCCCCAGCGGGTCATCTGTGGGAGTGAGCACAAGGCTCTGCAAACAGGTTACACAGGTGCGCTTCTTTGAGGTAAACACCATCAATGCCTGGCTGCCCAAAGTACCCCAAAAATGTGAAACACTCACAGTGTCACGACCGCCATTTCACAACTCCCAGGAGAAGAGGGAACGCCCCGACAGGGAGGGCCACCGCAGAGCGAACTGGTGTTCGGTTCACTCCTGTTGGCAACTTGTGAACCTGTTTCCTCGTCTCTAGAACAGACGTGGAAACGCCACCGCATGGAGCAGTGGCCGCACAAAACGGGACAATCCCGTCGGGGCACCTGACACAGGGAACACTGGCTGGGGGCAGGTGGCATGCGTACTGTCCCCTCTTCCATCACTGACACCTGGTGACCCGCCCGGTGCTCATCTGGCTCCAGCACCGGCGGTCCCCAAGCCCGGGGATCGGGCGCACAGAAGCCTGGCCGATTTTGAAAAACTAGCTGAGTGGATTCGCTTCCAATTTTTGCAAAGAGGTTTTCTCTGTCTTGAAATTTCAAGTTCTCCAAATACTTGGGGATGCCAGCAAGAGTGAACAGAGGGGCGTCGTGGTGGGTTTTATTTTTAGATGCCAGTGTGGAAAGCATCCATTTGGCTTCACTGTGGTCCCCAGCCACCACTTCCTCCCCCAAGGCATCACCAAAATGAACAGCAGATACATCAAGGAAGGTTTCGTAACTTTCTGCCTGGTAATTCTAAAACAAAGGCTCCAGTCTCCAGCACCCCCTCCCCTGCGGACTAAGTGGATTAAAGGCTTTAGTCTAAATCTCCCTGGGGAAGCTGTGTAAGTCAAACACACTGACCCCTGGAGTTGTCCCTCACACCCTGAAGCGCCAAGGCCCCCTCCCCTCCCACAGTGGGATCTTTCGGGAACAGGAATCAGGTACTAGGGAAAGGGCACACTTCTTCCCCTTTTAAGCAGTGTGTGTTGGTGAGCAAGTAGAGTCACTTCCTCTAGCCCTGACCACTGTGGCTTGGCTGGACCTCGTCCCACAAAGCCAAGGGCTGCCAGTGAGAGTCCAGATCAGGGCACATGCCTGGATTGGGGGCCTGGTCCCCGTTTGTGGCATGTGCCAGAGGCAACTGTTTCTCGATGTTTCTCTCCCTCTTTCTCCCTGCCTGCCCCCCTCCCTAAAAATAAATAAAGCCACTTCCCTTGAGCACAGCTTCCAGCAGAAATTCCCTCGTGGACCCTGCCACGAGCCTGGAGCCACCCTCGGGGAAGCACTCTGCCCTTGGCAGACTAAGCTCCAACTACGGGCCCAGGCCTTGGTGGTGGGTGCAGTGCATCCCCAAAGGGTGCAGGGACTCCAAGGAAACCACTGGAAAGGACTGAGAGACAAGACCAAGCCAAAGGATCCTGGACCAGGAACAACCTGAGCCGCCGAGCCCAAGTGACAAACACGCAACCCACGTTCTCTGCCCACTGCAGGCATCATCAATCGATCCCTGCCCTCAGCCGTCCACAGATCTAGAATCCTCCAAGGCAACCACCACCAATCAATCAGAAGTGTCCCCGAAGGCAAACTTCCCTGCCAAGCCGGCACTCTGACTTCCTCCTGTTGATGTACGGACACATTAATGGAAGGGCTCAGGGCAGATCACACACCTCTGCAGAGACAAGGGGAGCCTGGATGAAAACCCTCGAGCTGCTGACACTGCTTCCAGGAACTACCTCCTCCCCCAAAAGAAACCTCAGCCTCTGGGTGAGAAGGTCAACCCACAAGATGCAGAAGAGGAAAGCCAGGCAGAAGAATCCAGAAGTCCGACACCAAGGCTGCTGGAGAGTTAGCCCATCCCACTCCGCCAGCCATCCCCACAGGTGCTGCAGCCTGCACACTTCTCTCAGGGCCGAGGGGCTGGCTCCGGGCCCTGGGAGATCTTCTCTCCTTCCCTCCTTCCTTCCTTCCCCCTCTAGCCAATAAGCACCTGACCCAAGTCTACCCCTGGGCGACACAACACAGGGGTCAGAAGCCCCCACCGACTTGGTCCACCCAGGAGCCAAGGTCCCACAGGGAAGGTCGGATGCAGCCTAACATCAAAAGAGGGTGTCAGGGGAAGGTGCGCACCCTGACTTGGGGCAGAGGGAACAGGAGCGGTCATGGAGGGGACACCACTCACAGGAAGGTCTGACACAGAAGAAGGCTCGTCCCCAGAGGGCTGAACAAACAAGGCAGGGACTCAACAAACTGTGGGGCACCAGGACCGTGAACATCCGGCTGGGTGGCTACGCCACTCTCCCCCATCTGAGCTCCATCACTCGCCCAGCCAGCTCCTTCCATGGACAGAGCCATAGCAACTCAACAACCTGAGAGACCCCCGGCCCCACCTGTGCTCTGCCCAGCAGGACACCGCGCGGGTTCCACAGGGGAGACGTTGAAGCCGAGAAGTACATGGAGAGAGGCCAGGGGCCCGGGCCCTGAGGGAGGGGAACATGAGTGCTGAGAGGCCCCAGGCCTGAAAGATGGTGACGGCAAGGTCTGTACTCACCTGCACGACTTCTATCCCTCGCTTCCTGTGGAGGAAAACAAAGAAAACAAAGGTTACTTGGCAGGCAGGGAGCATCCTTTCCAGAATGTTCTCGACGGGCAGCTGAAGGCAGGACAAGGATAGCTGGCCGCTGCACCTCTCAGGCCATGCTCTCCAGAATGGCCTCATTTTCAAGGAGAAGGTCTGTGAACGACTAGCCGGCCCTCGAAGCCACCTTCTGGCAGGAAGAGAGGGCTGGTTCGTTCCCCAGAGGGACCTGGCCAGTCCTGCAGAGGCACCACCTTGGCTTCCCCACATCGAGCCCCCCATCACCCCCTCCTGCAGTCCTGGGGCCAGGCCTTGGGCAGCCAAGCTCCAGCCGGGACTGCCCACAATCTGCCTGCCACCACAATCAACCACCCAGGGCTGGTCACACCCCACGGCCCAGCCCCCCAGGCCTGCCCCAGCCCGGCACACTCCAGCCCACCCCTAACCCTCATTCAGGAGGCCTCCAAAACCCTCAGCCCTTCCCCAGCTGCTCGTCCACTCCTGGCCACCTCTGACCCCCACAGACGCCCTGCCCACCCTCCAACCCTGGTTCAACCAGCTCAGCATTCACCGACATCCCCCAAGCCGGGGCCTTGTCTCCCCTCCTCCCAACGATGCCATGGCCCCTGGTCTCCAACGCCAGTGCCCTGACTCACCCAACAGAGCCTCTGGGATGGGGGGCTCCCCAGGGCACACCAAGGCTCCCTGCCAGCTCACTCACCTCATCATCCCCACCCCACGTTCCTCCTGCGAGCGAGGCCCAGCAGCACATGGACGACAGGGTGGTCTCATCTCCCAACCTTGGTCCCTACCTTGTATCCCAGCCTCTCAAATCCAGCAAGGACAGAAACACCCCCAAGAAGCCAGCGCTGACCTCGCTGCCTTCACCCCACCCGCCAGAGCGCGAGCACTCCTAACAACGCCGGGGCCGCTATCCCAGCCGTACGTTCCAGAGCACGGATGGGCTGCCACTGGGGGTGAGGGCTGGAGAAGGCACAGGGTCTGTACGGACGGCCGATGGCCTGCCAACCACCATGCCCACAGGCATTTTCCTGGGAAGAAGGCAGGGCCTCCGGCAGATGCTGGAGCCGTGACCAGGAGAGGCAAGAAACTGAGTTGACCTGCGCACAACCCTTCCTCGGGGCAGGGACTGTGGCAGATGGCGCCCACCTGGTAAACCGACGCTCTGGAAACGTAAACGTGTGAACCGTGGCTCAGTGCCTGGGCCCTCGTGGGGCTCGCAGTCCGAGGGGGAGCGGGCCCCACCTCACACAGCACCGCTGAGGGGAAACCTGCCTGTCTTGCGTTTGCTGGTTAGATCCTTCACCAAGTGTCTCCCAGCACCTTCCGAGAGCCCGGCAAGGAGGGGCACCTCACAAGGAAGCCGCACGTGAGACAGCGGGAGTGAGCAAAGGCTCACCAGGTCACACTGCCAGATGCGCCCGGCCGCCAGCCCCTCGACCCCCAGCATCTCCACAGAACCCCAACTCCAAAGTACCCGATGTGAAAATCACAGTGGTCGGTCCATGGGCCTGCACAGTCACGCAGCTTCCTTGCAGTTCTGGAAGGAGTGGTAGCCAATATCCACCTGCCTCCATGATTCCGTGATTCCATGAGGGGACAAACTGGACACAACAGCACAGCCCTGGGCCACCAGACCCTACGGCAGGGGACAGGCAGCATCACCGGAGCCCGTGCCGGAGCCAGCCACCAGCTCAGCATGCACACCATTTCTGAGCCCTGCCTCATTCCTCGGCTCTCCCGGCCCCACACAAGCACCTGGACAGTGCGGCCACAATCACACAGCGTGGGACCCGTAACTAGCCAGGCTGGGCTCCGCGTACCTCCTCACCCTGCCCTGTCCCTGCTTCTGGACAGAAACAAGTCCCCAGAAAAGCTCCAATGACAAGACTGGGACCACAGGATGGGAAAGACAAGGACACAGGAGGAGACAGAGGGCGTGTGTACGTGACCCACACCAGGTGCGGAGGGGTCCCGCCGGCTGCAGGCCACGGCCTATGTCCCGTCCCCCCCTCCAAGTTAATCCTCGCAGCATCCGGATTATCCCCGGGTGCCCATCGTTCTCCACGTGCAGCGAGCGACAGCGGTCATTCCCACTCCGTCCACATGCGACACACCCCCATACACACAGCTCTCCCTCCACTGGTCCTGGAAACAAACAGGTCTCTGCCTTGGAGAACACGTGGAACCCGTCACACAGAAGAAACGAGGGAACCCTGCACACGGGCTGTGGAGCTCTCAGGACAGAGCGGTTTCTCCGTAGCTCAGAGTTCTAAGAACAGAAGCCACAACTGTGGGAGAAAAGGGCGGGCTTGGCTCCCCTTTCTGTCCACATCGGGCCACAGCATGTGCACCAGACCCCTCGATGGTGCGGGACCTGGGGCGCCCTGAGTGCCGGCCACACTGCCACCCCCCACGGCCCCCCGGCCCGAGCGAGCTGAGCCAGGCCCCTGAAGGTCAAGTCTGCTCCCCCTCCCCCAGGGCCCAGTGGAGCGGGGAGGCAGGGAGACTAGCAGAGGCAGGAAAATACCGCGTAAACCTGCGGGGCTCCCTTCCTCATCAGGAACTCCCGTGGGCCAAAGGGCGCTCTCACCCTTCATTTGCCAAGGGCAGGCTCCTGAGATCCAGCCATGACCAGAAAGTCCAGAAATTGAATCATGACACCAAAGGGGAAGAGGAAGAGAGACAGGAGGAGGGAAAAGGAAAGAGAAACCGGAGAGCTGGTTGTCAAGTGACTAACTGCTCCTGGAAACCCCGACTCCAGGTTCCCACCCCAGGACATGCCGGTATGTGCCGAGGGGTTCAGGCCGTGGCTGTTCACTGCCACACTGTCTGTGATGGCAAGAGACGGGCAGTGCCCTAAACCCCCCAAGGAGGGGCACACAGAAGGCCTTCTCTGTCCCTGAGACGCCACTGCTGTGTGAAACGCAAGCTGTAAAGCCCTGTGCGCCCCACCGTTACTGGGTTGAGCGCAACATCCAGTCTCCAGGACGAACCCGAAAGTGCAAGAACAAAATGGTCATGGGGCGGACCTCCTGCCAGGGCAAGTGTGGCTGGTTGGGGGGCGCGGGGCGGAGGGGGAAGACTTCCTTCTCACTGTGCGCTCTCTCGCGTCTCTTGACTTTTGCATCCTGTGCCTCTACTATAATCTCAAAAACTAGAGAAATGACTTTTCTTGAATTATCGTATCAACGAAAGGGAAAACTCTAGCCAGCACTCCCAGTGCCTGGCACAAAGGAGATGTCTGGTGACGACGTGAAGTGATCGACTAGTTGACGAACTGAGGCAGAGAGCTCAGGGTTTATCTGGGATAGCTTCCAAAGTCTCAGAGAGCAGCTGAAACAGCGCCCATGCCGGGCCATCGGACTGTGCCACGTGGGGACACTAGATGCGGGTTCTGAGCCTGTACGGAGACCCGGGGACCTGGAAGACAGACGGGCCGGGGACACGCCACGCCATCAGCTGCAGCTGCCGCAGTCCAGATGCACGCAGCTCACTTTCCCACACGCTCTCGTGTCTTCTAGTTTTCTGTGATGAGCACAGATGCTACCCCAAAATAACAGAAAAAGTAACAATAAAATTTAAAGTTAATTAAAAAAATGTATTTAAAGCCTCTCCCTGGAGAACTGTACAGGCTCTCAAACTCTTGTTTTCTAGGTGAATATTGCACTAGTAAGTTTAGGACAGAGGCCGACCCCTACAACTCATAAACATAAACCTGTTTTTCCGAAAACTAGATAACCACCAAAGGGAGGATGTATTTTGCAGAAGGACCGCTGCCCCCCATCCCAAGTCCAAGGAGAGCACAGCCAGGGGAAATACAAAATACTCATTTACAAAACGAACTATCCTTTCAAGACAGCAATCAGAGAAGGCTTCGTGGAGGAGGCAGCATTTGCCATTTGAACAGAAACTGAAGGGAAACTACAGACAGACATTGGGGAGAAGTTGAAGATGACTGACACGAGGAGGGCCCGCCTCCCAGAAAATGTCTGGGGTGTGGGGGCATAACTGCCCTCACAGGGCAGGCGGGATGATGAGAAGTGGGGTAGAAATGTAGGCTGGGCATGCGCGGAAGCCAGGCACAGCCTGGCCTTTAACCATGGACCAGTGGCCCCAAATGCTAGGGCAGGTGACTAAGAGTCACCACTGGAGTTTGTCAAAATGCTAACTTGAGGTCCGGTCCTGAAGACTCCGATTCAGAAGGTCGGGGGGCAGGGCGGGTGGCAGGGCGGGTGGCAGGGCAGTAGCTCGGGGGTTTGTCAAGCACCAGGTGCTGCTCAGGAGCAGCCAGGGGTGGGAACAGCTGCTGAGTCCACCACGGGCTACTCCTCGTACAGCTGGTAACAGCACCAGACTTGCCGAAGGAAAAGGGGAGTGGACGTGCTTCATGCAAGGGCAGCCCTGCAGGGTCCCAGGGACAGGAGCAAAGGGCCCAAGAGAACCAGGAACCGCTGTAACGCTCACACTCTGGGCACAGGCGGAGGCCGCAGGCCAGCACCAGGAGAGGACGCAGGAAGCCGGTCACTCGTCCATTTTTCGACCATAATGGTGCCAGGAGGTGGTCAGAAGCCCAGGACCAAGCTGGGCAGACAGTTCGGGGACTGTCTGAGCAACAGGCAGGAATGGGAGACAAAGGGGAACGTGGAACCAGACCCAACTGCACCTCGTGCCCCAGTTTCCTTATCTGTCGAGTTAGGAGACCCCTGGAACCCAGGCCACAGAGTGTCGGGCCCACACTGGGACTGCGGGCTCTGCCCTGCCTGCCTGACTTTCGGAACTGCCCTCCTCTGTCCCACGTGATTCTCCAGGCCTGAGTATGTGGCCTAGAGCACAGGTGGCAAACACGAGGCCCACAGGCCGAATCCGGCCCTCCGCCTGGTTTATCCAGCACCTCGTTTCTACCCGACGGCAGCACTGAGCTCTCACTTAACCGTTAAGGAGCAGTTACATTTATACAGTCCTAAAATTACATTTGGCCCTTTGAAGGCAACCACGAGGCTGATGTGGCCCCGGTGAAATTGAGTTTGACACCCCTGACCTAGAGTCTCACAGCTGTAGCATGGATGGGGCTGGGACCCAGGACAGGTCCTGGGGGCCGTCAGCAGCAGAGAGCTCGGCCACCACCGCCTCCCTGCGCCCAGACTCCCGAGGTCGTGCTGGGGGGAAAGGCCAGCATTCTCCTGAGAGAGAGCAAGGCCCTGACCCAGCGGCCTGGAGCCTGTCTGGTCTGGACTTCCAGCTGCGAAGTTCTGCTGAAGCCAGTGACACTGAGTTTCTTTCACTGGCCACTGTCTTGCTAACGACAGCAGGTCCTCAGTAAGTGACGGTGGCTCCCACTTTCTGAAATTGACAGAAACTGCCCTGGATGACCAGGTGCAGAGGGAGAGGGAATGACGCAGGAGCCCAGTAAAAGGACGCTAAGTCGGGGAGGAGACAAGAGCTCCTCAGGACGGCGAAGAGCGAGAAGCACCCGCAAGCCCACGCCACAGGGGCTACTACGAAGGCCCGAGGCGCAGGACACAGGGTATGGTGTCAGGAAGGTTACCACTGGACACATTGGGACTACGACCCCCACTGAGCAGCAGGCCTGCAGGGCCCCCTGAAAACAAGTAGCAGGCACAGGGCATGTCCTGAGCCACCCTGGGTCTCAGCCCTCACCTCTGTTAAATGGGTATGAATTTTCCAGCCCAACAGGGCCTTCCTGGGCAGGTATGAGACCCGAGGGCCACAGGCAAGTGAAGCGTGTGAAATGGTGGATCAGCAGGGGGGAGAGACAGCTGAGAACAGAGGTCCCCTCTGACCAAGGAGGAGAGCAAGTCCAGTGACAACTGGGAGAATTCCGGGAGCTCAGAGACGGCAGAACAGCGACCAAAGAAGAGGGAAGTTTGTAGAAACAGGCCCTGCATCGAGAACCGCTTTCTCTCTGTATGCAAGGTCCCCGCAGCTTGCATCCCACCTGGGCACAGTGGAGACAAGCCACCACTGCAGAAGGGGGGTCACAGGATCAGCCCGCTGTGGAGGCGGCCAGGCCAGGCCTCCAGGGGACAACGTCACAGCAGAGGGAACCGGCCTGGAAACGCAGGCCCCCTCCCACCCGTGGGCAAGGAGAAGGGAGGTGCACCTGCCCCGGAGCTAAAGCCCCACTAGAGGGGGAAGGGTGTAATCACGCCAGTGGTGAGGTGGGCACATTCCCATCCAAGCCATTTGTAGCGCACGTGGGTAACCCCCAGACTTCAGAACCCCCATACAAAGCCCCTTGAGCACCCACAACGCCCGTAGGCAACTCCCAGCCACCCACTGCCTCTCCCTGCCCTGCAAAGGACTCGGGGTTCCCTGAATAGGTGCTAGGCCTCCTCTGGGACCTGTGTGTGCAGAGGGACAGACTGTTCCCGCTGCCTCAGATGCCACCCCAGTGTCACCACCTCGCCCACGCTCGAGGGCAGCTCCTTGGGGGCCTCCCCCGCCCTCAGAGCCCCCATGCCGCCCACCTGAAAGCTCCGCAGCAGACACTGACGCCAGCCACGGTGCCGGCAGCGCTTCTCCTCCAGGGCACTGCCCTGGACTCCCGCACCCGGGGCTGGGCGGACCTGTGCGCCCGGCTCTGGCCCACGTCACTGCCAAATAGCAGCACTCGACTGCCAGTGCCCGACTTGCAGCCAGCCCTCCTGGACCTCCATGACGGGGAGTGCGAGGACAGGGATGACTCCCAGAGCCAGCCCGGACCCATTCCTGGAAAGAAACCTGGCCGGGTGGCAGTGAAGCCAGGCTGGAGGCCTTCAGCCTTGACAGGAGTGGCCGGGTTGGTTGGGTATCATCCCCAAGGTGAAAGGTCGCCAGTTCGATTCCCTGTCCAGCCACATGCCTGGGTTGTGGGTTGAGTCCCCAGTCAGGGCACATATGAGAGGCAACTGATGGGTGTATCTCCCTCACATCTCTGCTCCTCTCCCTCTCTTCCCCTCCCTTTAAAAATAAAATCTTTAAAAAATAATAAAAAAGAGGACAATTACTAACATCTGAAGACATTTTGATCGTCGGAACCAGGATAAGTTCCACCGGTTTCCAGAAGGTGAAGGCCCTACAATGCATGGGACAGCCCCTAAACAACTGTCTGGCCTAAACTGTCCACGGTGCCGAGGGTAAGAAATGCAGGACACAGAAGAGCACCGCGGAGCCACCTCGGGAGGACACGGCCTGGAGAGTTGCGCGGCTCCACAGTGAGCTCTGGATGAGCTACAAATAAACCTTTGCTGCAAACGGCTCCGGGCTGCTTTTATTGCAGCCTAACCCGGCCCATCCTGACTGATCAATGCTCCTTGAGGAAACAGGGCTTGTGCCCCGTCTATACCCCAAATTCTTTCTGGTTTATCCTCACCCAAGGACATGCTTACTGATTTTAAGGAAAGGAGAAGGGAAAGAGAGAGAGGGAGAGAAACATCGATCACTGGCCTCTCATACACGCCCGGATTGGGGGCCGAACCTGCAACCTAGGCATGCGCCCCAACAGGGAACTGACTCCTCACCTGTTGGGTGTATGGGATGATGCTTCAATCAACTGAGCCACAGAGGCCAGGGCCACACCCCGAATTCTTGTAATACCTGACACGTGGCATTTGGAGGTCCAGTATAAGGCATCGGACGTGGGGGACAGTGCCAATCCCTTTCATTGAACCCTCCCATGAGGAGCCCTGCTCTCTAAACACCCCCGGGGCCGACAGCTCCCTGCCTTTGCACAAGCCACTCCCTCGGCGAGAATGCCCTCCCTCCCCCGCAAACCCCTGCTATCGTCAAGAGCAGCTCTAAGGTCAAGTCACTCTCACAGAGAGGCTGCTGCCTACCCACCCCCAGGGCAGCAACGACAGCCCTTCAGCCATTTGCCCTCTGACACTTCAGGCTGCTCTGTGGTCCGCTCTGGACCCTGAGCCCCTGAGGCTGGAGACTGTGATCCTTATGAAGCACCCCATGCCCACTGCAGACCCCACACCCGCCGGCGCTATGCACCTGCCGACTGTCCCGGCCTCCTGGGGCCGGGCCAGGGCTCCCGTCCTGAGCCGTCTCTGCGGGTCCGCTTCCAGGGCAGCCTGGTTCACTTGCTGATAAGTTTCATAATTTGGATTTTCCTCCTATTAACAGTGCCAGAAACTGAAATGGCCCAATATAAGGTAACGTGTGAACAGAAGTTTAAAGCCAGCACAAACGTTTGAATTCTTTGGACAGCTCCAGGAAAGAACCAGATAAACTGGACACTGCCATATATTTTCCCTGTTTGATGGGGGTGGGGGGGGTTTGACACCCTTTCCCTGATTAGAGTCACCAAATCCTGTGACTTTAGACATTCCCCTATACTAGGTGCCCCACCTGGAGGAGGCAGGAGGGCGGGCCACCAGCGCCCATGGTGCAGGCGCAGCATGAGTCAGGGTGCTCCTCCAGACCCAGACCAAGCCCACGGGGTCGGGCAGCGGCTTGTCCGAGGTTCCCAGGGTGTGGGCAAAGTGACTCACCTTCCCAGCACCTCCCGAGGAAAGCAGAGCCTCCAGGGCCGAGAGGCCTGTGTTGCTGAGGTGCCTTTAAACACCCCTCAACAGCCAGGATGGGGAATCAGGGGCACGGGTGGGCTGGAGATCACCCACGGGTGCGTTCTGCTGTGTCCACGGTGTCGCCCTTTCAGACTGGAAACCACCTGGACCTTCCGCCAGAAGCTCATGTGGACATTCCCTGAGGGCACTCTATTAAAACAGAGTTTTTAATATAAAAACTCTCTATTTGGATGTCTTTTTAAGGCTCCTGCTACCCCCCCCATGCAGGTTCTGTCATTCTTCTTTCTCCTACTGAGGGGTGAGCCCTAAATTGCAGGGAGGAGGGTGTTACAGGAGCCGCAGAGGCACAGGGGCTGCAGGAAGGGCTGACTCCAGCCTCCCACCAGCTCCGGCTGTCAGCCTCCTGCCTCGGGCTCATGATTCAGTCTGTTAATGATTCAGTCTGTTCACTTCCAAGCAGCTTCTTACTCCCAGGAACGCAGTTATGTACCATCAGCCTAAAAAGCAAGGTAAGCTGGAGCGGGAAGGGGAAGACGGGAGTTCCTGTGCTGACATTTCCCTCCTTGGGACCCGGGAGGGAGGGAGGGAGGAGCCTGCCCGGGAAGGTCTGAATCATTTTCAACACCTGTCCTCAAAGTACCAGAAGCTCTTAAAATAACTGCGCGGGTGTGTGTCCAGCCTGCCTTCTGGGAGGCTGTGCACCACAGTAGGTCGAACATCCCCATCCACCATGCCCACTGCTAACCTTCCCTCACAACTGAGAGTCCCCTCCTGGCCTGAGGGTTCTGTGAGCCCCCCAGTTTAGGGGGGGAGGGTCTCCGACCACACAAGCACAGAGCTCCCTGTCTGACTGTCATCAGGTATCTGCTGGGCTTCTCCGTCCAGGGCTGTGCTGGCCCAAGAACAGAGGGAACCATAGGCCACAGCCCTGCCTGGAGAAGCAGGTGGCTGAGGAAAGAAAGTCAGCGACCTGCTGTGTGTGCCACAGGCCTCTGAATACAGCAAACATCTGGGGACGGCAGGGAGCAGGGAAAGGTGACAGAGACTGCCCTTTGAGCCCAGTCCTGGGGTGACCAGGACAGGGACTGCCAGCACAGGTCACCAGCCAAGGGCCTGCCAAGTGCCAACCTAGGGCGAAGCCAGGGCATCCAGGCATTTGGAGCTTCCTGGGTCCCTCTGCCACAACCCTAGGGTTGCTGTCATATCGAAGCCAAGGTCAAGTAACCCCCACCCCCACCCTCAAAAAACCTAAACCCAGAAGCACCTTATTCAAATATTTCGCCAACCTCTCAGCTATTTACAGGAGAGCAAGTGGGAAGGCAGGCCCAAGGTGTCAAGAAACAGCCTGATCCACTGGTCTGCGATTAAGGGTAGGGAGCTGGCTCTGACCTTGACCCAGCTGCTCCCCTTTCAGGCCCCATATATTCGCAGTATACGAGCACTGTATTCATTTCCTATCGCCACTTCAACAGATCAGCACAAACGTACTGGCCGAAAACAACACAGTGCTCCTCGCAGGTCCGGAGGCGCGGGCCGAGACAGGTCGGGATGGGCTCCCTCTGGGGGAGGAACCGAGCCCGTGCCCTTTCCAGTTCTAGAGGCTGCCTGCATCCCTCGGCTCGTGGCCACGTCGCTTTGACCTCTCCGTCTACTGTCACACCTTCCCTAACTGGACCCTCCTTTCTACCCCACTGAAGGCCCCTTCGGGTCACACTAGGCCCTGTCCCGTTACCCAGGATAATCTCCCACCCCAAGATCCTTAACCGCAACCACTGCAAAGCTCCTTTCGCCACGTAAGGATCCATATTCAGGTTCTGAGGACACGTTGGAGGTGGGGAAGCATTTCGCCATTTGCCTCAAAACCAAGGCTCCTGCCACCTGGCCATCCCACGCATCTCGGGTGCTCCTGTGCAGCGCCCCCCCTTGGGGGCTGCGGGCAGATGAGGGCTCCCCCAGAGGGCTTGCTGGGTGACTCAACAAGTCAGCCAGGAAAAGGCTGGAGCGCAGCCCCCACGGTGCCCGCACGGATCCAAGGGCACACGAGGTATGACCAAACACTGACACGTGTCGCTGGTGCGAAGGGACACTTAGGGCCAGGGGAAGGGCCTGGGAGGCGGAGACCGGAGGTCCAGGCCTGGAAGACTCGGCTGCACGTTGCAGGAAGGAGTGATAATTCCTGACCTTTGGGCCCACCCGATGGACCATGAGGGATGCCCAGACCAGCCATGCCTTCCCAGTCCAGGGCCACCTGGCTCCACCGAAGGCCAAGTCCCTCTGACCCGGCCAAGCGGCTCTAAGCAGGTACCAACTCTCCCCAAACACAGAGGCGTCTGGCGCCTGAGCCTAGCACCCGCACACGAGCGTTGACAGAACCCAGTCTGTCCTGGTGAACAGGCCCAGGGGTACAAGGCCTCAGCCCCAGCCCCCTTTCCAGATGCCCTGGGCTCCGGACTCCAGGGACAAGCAGCGACTTCGCCTGGTGCCCGAGGCCCCTGGATTTCAGGGAGGCTTCCAAAGGCCCAGGCGCAAGCTAAACAAGCGAGAGGCAACACCAGAAATCTCTGGGCCTGTCCTCCCCAAGCAAGGGGGAGAGGGACAGAGGAGGGGGCCTGAGGGCCTATGAGCTAGCACCCCGAAGGTCAGCTCAGCATTAATTTCAACAGCTGCACGAGAGAATGGTACTGTCCTGTTTTTTTCTAGTGAGGAAATTCAGAGAAATTAAGAAACTCGACCAAACCTTTTGCTAAGGGAAATAAGCCAGACACAGACACACAAATACTGCATGGTAACACTTGTATATGTGGAACCTTAAAAATAAAAAAGAGTTGAACTCCTAGAAACAGAGTAGGACGGTGGCTGCTGGGGGCAGGGGGTGGGGGAGATGGGGAAGGTTGGTGACGGTACAGACCTCAGCTATGAGCGCCTCAGAGTCCCCTGGAGAACATGGTGACCCCAGTGGACGATACCTAATTCTATCACTGAAACTTGCCAAGAGATGAGTGTTTCACCAAAAAAAAAAAAAAAAAAATTAAAATAAAGCAGTTAAGTATGTGAGGAGACAGGTGATTTAACTCGATGGGGAGAATCCGTTGACGATGTGTACACGCGAGGCCTGTCCAGAAGGCGTCCGGCCAGGCACTATGAAAAATGGGGTGATTCACTGAAGATATGAGGTACAAGAAACATTGTACACAGCACAATGACGCCTCAGCCCCCTTCAAAGCAGGCACCCTGGGACCTCACCCAGTTCTCCCAGTCGCCATCAGCTGCCCCGTTATATTTTCCTGAATCTCATCGATGGTCTGAAGTCTCTTTCCCTTCAAGGTGATTTTAGTTTTGGGAAAAGCCATAAGTCACAGGGTGCCAAATCCGGAATATAGGGGGGCTGAGTCACCTGGTGACTTGATGTTTCACCAAAAAACTCTGCATGAGACGTGATATATGAGTGGGCGCATTGTCATGATGAAGCTGCCAATCACCAGCTGCCCACAGCTGTGGCCTTCTGAGTCATGTGAACAGTTTCCATGGAGGAATTTCAAGCTTAACACAAAATCTGATACAGATTCATGGCTCTACTTGCTCAGTCATTTGAATGTGATGACCACACAGTGCACATGCTCACTCAATGGCATGAGTCTACCGTTACCGCCCCCACCGACTAGTGCAGTGAAGTTGTCATTGTTCATGCATGCGCGTTCCAGTCCACTCTCCTTGGCTGCCAGGTTACATCAATGTCGCGTAAACCGTTCTCATTATATTAATAATGGCTGCACTTTTTTCTGGACGGACCTTGTGTATCAAATCATCACACTGCACACTTTCATACTTTATAGGTCTACTTACCAGTTATACCTCCATAAAGCTGGAAAATATATATACACATGTATATAAGTAAAAGAAAGAAACTCACTCAAAGACTCACAGCAAGTAAGTCCCAGCAAAACCACAATCTAAAGTCAGGTCTGCTGTCAGGAGAGACCACCGTCATCACATGACCCCAGGGGACCACCCCACCTGTGAGAGTGGGGGTCCAGCCACGTCTGCCAGGGGCAAGGCTTCTGAGGAGGGCTGCCACTCCTCCCAGCCCACCCACAGCCCCTGTGGGCTGAACTCCTGCCTCAGACCTTGACCCAGGAGGCTGGGGGAGGGGAGCCACGGCCCCTGGAGGCCTGGGAACAGGGGCCCAGAGGACACTTCCTGAGGAGCTGTGACTGGCCTCAGACTCGGTGGGAACCGTGTCTGAGGGCACTGACGGCCCAGCGGCAAGGGAGCCAGCACGGTCGTTTCTCCTCCCCAGGGGTCGACAGCTCCTTCTGAGGACAGTGTCACCTCAAACACCCCCTTTCCAAGCAGAAAGCACCTGTCCTACAAAGCAGAAGGGCAAGGAAGCTGATTTCGGCTCAACCACAGGAGGAGGACGCCGGCTCCTGAAGGAAGGGAGGCTGCCAGCGGGTGCTGACTGCCCCGCCCGCAGAGGGAAGGCTTCAAGCTGAGGCAGGATGCCCGCCCTCGGGAAGGTGGCTGGGCTCACGTCTGAGCAGCCCCTC
Organism: Artibeus jamaicensis; assembly: GCF_021234435.1. Lineage (NCBI taxonomy): Eukaryota > Metazoa > Chordata > Mammalia > Chiroptera > Phyllostomidae > Artibeus > Artibeus jamaicensis. The sequence goes on along the minus strand of NW_026521831.1, from coordinate 8,255,878 downwards.
CGCACCTCTACAGCTGTCTGAACCCACCGGTGGGAGAGCGATCAGCCAGGTCTGCACAGTGCAGGCCAGCTGGCCCCCCAAGGAGGAAACAATGAGCCCCAGACCTCAGAGGGCCCCAGGGCCTTGGCAGGCAGACACACACTGCCACCTCCTTCCGGCCCAGAGGCTGCAGCTGGGAGCCACGGCGACGGACCCCACACAGCTCCAGAAATCCCTCGAGAGCCCCACGCAGGGCATCACAGCTGCAGCCGACCCAAGGCCAAGAGCCAGGACCCTGGGCAGAAGAGAGGAAGACCGGGAAGATTCCGGCCAGAGGAGAACGCTTGAGTGTAGCCAAGGGCAGCCTCCCTGCCCCACGAGACACGGACCTCTGTCCTGAAGGCCGAGAGGCCACCCTCTTGCTGTCCCTGCACACCCCCCGCAGCCTGTGACACTCTACATCTGAGACATGACTCGTAACCTCACCACCTCCCGAAGCCTTCCTGCCCTTCCCTCATCTGCCTGGTCATCGAGGCCACAGCGTGCCTTGCCTACCACCCATGACACTGGCCTCAGCCTCACAGAACCCTGCCAGAGGACAGCCCAAGAGGAAGGCCACTGAGGAGCCCACGGGCCAGAGCAAAGGCAGGAAAGGCCAGAAAACGATGCCTTCCCCCAAACGCGACTCCTCCTCGGCAGGGGCGAGGCTCACAGCCCGCCCTGGGCCAGCCCAGGTGTCGGGAGAGGGGGTCTCTGAACAACCACACCCACTGACTGCCCTGATTCAGGACGTTCATGTACCGGGCGACTCTCGGGGAATGCTCGTAACTGCCCCAAGGCGGGTGTGGGCAGGGGGCCTTCCGTCCTGGTTCGTCTTGCCAGCTCTGCCGGAACTAAACTCGTCCCGATGACTTACTTTCCCGTCCGAGGGGTTCTGTTCACTCCTGTATCACATGCATCCTTTGTGAGCCCCCTGCCAGGGACACGACAGTGAGGACAACAGCCGGCCCCACGGCTGAGGAGGGTGAACAAGCAAACCACCTAAACAAGTACGTGGTGTGTACAGACAGGAACATTCAAAAGGCTGAGGCAGAGGAGGGGGAACGGCGCTGTGATCTAAAGTTATGAGGGGGCCCCGCCCGGTGCGGCTCTGGGTTGGGTACCATCCTGCAAACTGAAAGGTCACCGGTTCCATTCCCAGTCGGGGCACATGTTGGGCTGCAGGTTCTGTGTATGGAAGGCAGCCAATTGGCGTTTCTCTCCCTCTCTTTCTCCTTCTCTTTCCCTTTCTCTAAAATCAAAAAATAAAAATTAAAAAAATTAAATTAAATAAAGATATGAGGGGGAAAGCCTGCTAGGCAGCAGCAACAGCACTTGCAAAGGTCCTGAGGCAGGAAGGGGAAGCCGTGGCAGAGCTGAGATGCTATCGTGGTGGCACAGCCCCGGGGGAGTGAGAGGGGCAGGAGACGTGTCCCCGGGACCTGAGGGGCCGTTCTGGTGCCGTTTGTAATCTGGGCCAAGAAATTCTCTTCTTGCTTAAGCTCCTCTGACCGGGCTCTTCTCTTACCTGCAGCCACAAGAACCCCGGCTACCACACCGTCCAACCAAAACATCACACTCCACCACCTTCTCCACCAACCTGAGCCTCAGTCTCGAAAGCAACTGCCACCAGCCACCCAGCCCAGCGTCACCCCCCACTTTTATCCCTCACCCCTGTCCCATCAGTCATCATGGAAAGGTTTCATTTGGGCCTCCAGGCAGCCAAGGGCTGGCAGTCCCTCCGACAGGGAGGTGACCTACTGTGCGCTGAACAGAGGCACAGGAAGAGCAAAGCAGATGGCCACGCAGCTGAGGGAAAAGAGCCCCCCTCACAAGGGCTGGCTGATTGCGTGTGATTATGAAGAGAGAAACATTCCTTCAAATCAGCCTCCCGAACACAGATATAATTTCAAGTGTCCCTTGCAGCGTGATTACCACGTCCGCCCCACGGTGTTTTGTCATTCAGATCCCTGTGGGGGGGCGGGGAACAAAGGCTTCCAGCCCCCCAGGGAAGGCACCTGCCCAGGAAACCCAGCTCAGAACTGGCCTCGCTCCCCCAACACACACACACACACACACACACACACACACACACCCCTAGCTCAGAATCCTTCCCAAGAAGACAAGGAGGCACATCTTTCTTCTCTCTTCTCATCTTTCGGGTTTTTGATGTTCAAACTCAAATCCCAAGAGCAGCCAGTTCATAACAACAAGGACAGCTTCACTTACTGCACGCCTCCCATGGCCAGACACTGTAGTCGTGCCTCAGCTTTCCCATCTGTGAAACGGGCATGGCGAGGCTGTGTCACTCACGACACACTGGGGGACAGGATGGTGCCTGGCACACGGTGAGCCTCCCGCCGACATCGATCAGCACAACCCCCCTCCCACTTAACCTCGGGACGGCCCTGGCCGCTGTGCAGGGGTGGAGCCTGAGCTCAGAGCAACACGGCCATTCAGCTAGAGGGCAAAGAGCAGGGTGCGAGCCCAGCTGAGTCCAAACCGCACGCACGCTCTTGCCACAGTGGGTTTCTGGCTGGGTTTGGGGATGGTGGAAAAGGTGCCACCCTCAGCACCTCGGTGCGGGTCTCCCGGTAGCGCCGCGTGCACCCTGACCTCGGCTGGCAGCCCAGCTCCCCCAGCCTCGGCACACGCCCCTCTTCGGCTCTCTGGGGTTTAAAATGTCGCAGGCTCTAGCTGGGTGGCTGGCCTCCACCATTTCACTCTGTGCCCAATGGGTGCCTTCTAGTTCTGGGGCCTTCAGCTCCCAGGGCCCTCACATTTCATACACAACAGAAGCAAGGCCCAGACTGAGAGGGACTTGAGGGCCTGAGGAAAGTCACCAGGCACCTGTGACCAGGCTGGCACTGGGGGTTGGAGCAGCACCACACACTGGCATCCCCAATCCATGCCAGCCCCAAAGAAAGGGCTCTCACAGCCCCATTTTAAAGATGAGAAAAGTCAAGTTTCAGATGAAGGGACGAGCTCAGGATTCCCAGCAAGGAAACAGGAGAGCTGTGATCTTCCAGCCAGGCCTCCAGGCCCCCAGGCCAGAGAACAGGCCACACTGAGTGCCCATGAGCTCGCTGCCACACCAGTCTCAGCGGGTGTGCAAGGACAGTGAGCCCGCCACAAAGAGGACCAGACCCATGCCTGGTGGCTGGATGGCTCCAAAGCCAGGCTGGGAATAAGACAGGAGCAACCAACAGGACCTGCAGCTACGGTGGTCCTGCCCGCTGCCCTGGGGGACACGTGGCAATCCCTTGAGACAGTCTGGTTGTCACAAGGCGAGAGAAGTGGGTGGAGGCCCGGGATGCTGCTCAACACCCTGCCACCCACAGCAGAGCCCCCAACAAGATGGAAGGGTCCAGCCCAAAGGGTCAGCAGCGTCAAGGCTGCGGAACCTGGAGCTACAGGGACCTGTGAACAAGGACCTGGATCTGCCTGGATGTGGGGTGGGCTCAGAAAAACAAACATCGGGGGGCCCGGCACAATGGCTCTCGAAGGAGCGAGGTGAGAGGAGGAAGGGCCACCCTGCCATGGACAAGACGGTGCCCAAAGAACACACCACCACACTCAAGCCCATCCCAGGGGCGGTTCCCAGGAAGCGGGCCCCCAGGCACCCCCGAGACGCGGGTCTCTGCCACGAAGGACATGGGAATCCAGGTGTGCGCGTGGACGCCAGGCTCAAAGGGTAAGGAAGGTCCCTACCGGACCCAGGTGCCCTCGTCCAGAAAACGGAATCAGGGTGAAGGTTCACCAAACGGGCTCTATGCGTTGGTTGCCTGAGTACCTGTCACCACTTTCAGAATCTATAAACGGTTCTCGTCCCTGGATGGTGTCGCTCAGTGCATTGAGCACAGTCCTGCGAACCAAAGGATTGCGCTTGGATTCCCAGTCAGGGCACACGCCTGGGTTGCAGGCCAGTTCCCAGCAGGGGATGCACGAGAGACAACCATATGTTGATATTTCTCTCCCTCTCTCCTTCCCCTCTAAAGATAAATAAATAAAAATCTTTAAAAAAAAAAAACGGTTCATGTGGTAAGAACTGCTGATTGTCAAGTAAAGTTATAAAACTGAGAACACACATTCTGACAAACAGGCACGTGTGGGTGCATATGCGTGCTTATGCAGAAGTGCCTGTGCGCACGCAGTGGGGACAGACTTCAGGGGACGGCTCCCCAGAGACCCTGTCACCGTAAGTTCTGTCCTGTCTTTTGCTTTGAACCATGTGGCTGTGCTGTCCATTTCACAACACTTACACTCTCTCAAGAATTATAACGCAGCAGTCCCCAGGGTACACAGTCTCCCTCGACCGCCCAGCCCCCACAGCCAAAGCCTGCAGGGCAGGGAAACCTGAGGTTGGCCTTCCCTGCGACTCCGATTAGAACCGTGATTTGGATGCCCCAAAAGACACAAGGCCAAGTCCAGAGAGTGTGGCGTATCTGTTACAGCAGCCCAACCAGACTCGGACAGCAGGTCAACCGTGGGCCCTGCGGCAAGCCTAGCACCCCCAGAGGGACCGACGAGGGGTCTTTCTCCAGCCTGCGGCTGAGCTGTAGTTACAGATTCCTTCCCAGACAACGACAGTTCCGAGTCAGTACAGACAGAGTCACCCATCAGCTTCATGAAGCAACAGGTGAAGAGCAGGAGAGCACGAATCATGGGCCGCGTGTTCCCGTGTGTCATACACTCTGACTTCTACAGACACGGCACACGCCAGGGCCATGGGAGCCCGGCTGCCTCTGGGGACCGGGGGCAGGGATGTGACTATGAGAGAGACGAACTTTTCACTGTACACTCTTTGGCACGGTGTAATTTTTGACCGTGGACAGTATCACTTCTTAACAAAAGTTTTCAGTGGGATTCACGAGTCGGATGCGAGCCTGCCCGAGAGGGACAACAGAACCGCGTGCGGGCAAGTCGCCAACCTTCTTGCACTCGGCTGTGTGTCCTGGTGCTCGGTGTTTATCGGTTCATGGACCGAAATGACCCCACCCCTCAGCCTCTAGGAGGAGACCCAACCGCCGGACCTCCCGGGTGCTATCCTATCAGCAGTCCCGCGAGCTCCACCACAAGCGGGGGGGGGGGGGGGGGTGTGTCACAAATTCGCTCCCCAGGGCCTCGGAGCAGCAGGCTCTGATGAAGGCCACACGGCTAAACAACAGAGAGAGGCCTGAGCTCCCTGACCCCGGCTTTCGCCGCCTCAGACGTACAGCCTCCAGAGGCCCCCGGAAGCCATTATTCGGGGCTGATGAAGGTCAGGCGGGCCCTGCTGGCTGTCCGTGGCGGCCACAGCAAAGAGGAAGGCCCAGGACAGTCCTCTCTTCCACTGCTTTCCCACCAGCACTACCTCCATCTGCCACCCAAGGCCACGCCACTAAAAAGAGCTGCGATCTATGAGCATTCTTGGACACACACACAGAGGCACGCAGCAGCTCCGGCTAGGGCTCTGGGCAGGGGGGCAGGTCCTCACTTCCCCGCGGGCTCCACGAAGGGGCTGCTGACTAACTGGGCCCCAGCCCCTGAGCCCTCTCCCAGCCTCCAGCCCACCCCTTTGCCCAAAGCCCTCAGGTGTGTTTGGGGGCCTGGGTATGGGGGCACCAGCCCCTCACCATTCACTTCCTCCCTCCAGGTGGAACTACTTACTCCCAGCATGTCCTCCAGCGTGACCTGACCAGGCCTGCTCGGACGGGAGGCCAGGACAGGCGCACTGAGCCTCCCTCACAAACGCTCCCCTCCAGCTCAACGACCCCAATGGAGCAGCCCACAGCTGCCCCTGAACAGTTTGGCTCAGTGTTGGGTGTCGTCCCGCAAACTGAAAGGTCGCCGATTCAATTCCTGGTTAGAGCACATGCCTGGCTTGCGGGCCAGGACCCCAGTTAGCAGTGTGCCAGGGGCAACCCATCAGTGTGTCTCTCTGTTGCTCTTGCACATGGATGTTTTTCTCTCCTCTTCTGTCCTCCCTTCCCCTCTCTCCAAAAATAAATAACGTAGTTCCCAGCAGTGAAATCCTCCAGGCCTCAGGCAGGGGAAGACACCTTCTAAAGGCCCCCATGCGGCACAGGAACAGACAGCAAGAGGCGATGGTAACGCAGGGCCGTTGGCCCACAACGCTTAGTTCCAGATCATGGAGGTTCCACACGGCACCCGGACAGGGAGCCGCACCTGCCCCCGGAGCTCCAGGCAGCTTCCCCGCCCCCACCCCACCCCTCGGGGCAGCCTCACAGGAGCCCTTTCTCCAGGACACCAGGGCCCAGACCCTCAAATCTGCCTGCGGCCAAAGGAATGAGAAGAAAGAGGTTCCAGGGGCCCAGCCCTGGGCTCTACCTTGTGGGGGCAGGCCGGGGTGGGGGGAGCACTGTTCACTCCCCTCTGGGAAATGGGGCCCTGTTTCTGGAGACTGTGGGCAAACCCTCAGGCTGGCAGAAGGCACCCACCTCCCCACAGCTGCCTAACAACCATCACTGTCTGCAGGGAACGGCCCCAGATTCCTGCATAGGGTCCCCCTTGTCCACACCCAGACCACGCAGTAGGGAATGGGGCACACCCAGCCCCAGCCACTGGTTCAGGGACAGGTGTGTGGCTCAAGCTGACCAATCAGGCAATTAGAATGAATCTGGGTCCCCGAGGCCTGAGCCTGGGGAGGAGCCGCCCCGTCCGGCTCTGACTCCTGGCTCGACCGCCTTCTACCTGTAGTGACCACAGGCAAGTCAGTCGGCCCTCTGTGCCTCTGTCAGTTAGAAAACAGGGGCACTCAACGCCCTGTCCTGAGGGGCTGCAGAGAAAACCGAGTGAGATGACCACAAGGGACTCATCAGCGCCCCTGGCTCAGAACAACAGTTGGTTGGTGAGGACTCACCTTGCACTGCAAGTGCCAGAAAAGGAAGCCAACTCACGGCAGCCAGGAAGGCAGGGCACCCAGGTCCCGAGGACGTCAGCTGAGCCCCTGGATCCATCTCTACCTGAAGCCCAAGCTCCCCACTGACAGGGGCCCCTCATGGCTGCACCCGGCTGGCACTGAGCTTCTGTCGGAGCGGACACGCCCCTGCGACTGGCAGGAAGCAGCCACAAACTGCTTTGCTGCTCCAATCGTGAGCCTGACCCTGACAGCTCCCAGTGCCTGCCAGCTGCCTGCCAGAGAGAACCAGAGGATGTGGCTGCCCCGTGGTGGCCTCCGGCAATGGGGCAGGTTTGCAGGAGCAGGGGCCAGGCCACAGACCTCACTCCCAGGGGAGCCCCAGTTCACTGCCGGTGCAGAGGCACCCACAGAGCTGCCCAGTCCCAGACACTGCTCACACTTCCCAGAGGAACCCCTCAAATCCAAAAAGCTTGTCCGTCAGCACTTCCAGCAACGCAGGAGAAACGACAGGAGAGACCATGGGGTGGGGGTCGGGTTCCGAGGCCCCCTGAGCCCAGGGGCCCAAACTGCTCATGCCAGCCAGCCAGGTGCAGGGTCTGCCAACAGGGTCCCAGGAGGACGGAGGAGGGGCACCCGTGGGCACGGGGCCGAGGCCCAGCCCGTCAGGCAGAGCCACTGGGTATGCAACCCTGCCAGGCCAACTGCTCCGAACAGCAAAACCTCATCCACAAAGACCCTTCCAGCTCAAAGACCATCGGCCTGTGCCCCTGACCAGCAGAGAGGCTACTCTGCCATCATTGCCTGTGCACAGGGCAGTGTGACTGCAGGGCGGGGGCCTGCGGGACCGAGACGGTCTCTGGCCCTCACGGGGAAGGAGGCTCGTGCACATGGAGCAACTCCGATGTGCAGGCGAGGGCCCGACTCTTCCCGAGGAGAAAATCGAGGCCCAGAGCAGGCAGCCGAAACACACCCAAAGTCGCCCATCCAGTAAGAGACTGAGTCAGGGGTCAAAGGCCACCTCCAACCAAGCCACGTGCTGCCCACCAGATGCCCCACGGAACCCGGTGCTGCCCTACCCAAGAGGATTCTGGAACGACATTCCTGCTCACTGGCCCATCTTCTTCCCAGATGGGAGGGATGTTCGAACATGAGTTCCCGGTAAACAGCTCCATCAGCCGTTCACGGCCGATTCCAGACACGAATCAGAGTCCCCATTTACTGAGCGCTCACCAAAGGGCAGCTCGGGGCTAAGGACCCAGGCTGCCGCAGCTCCGCCAGGCAGCAAAACTACCCTGCTGCAGGCTGGTATGAAAACTCCCACTTTGGGAACAAACACTGAAGGTTCAGAGAGGTGAGTCGCTTGGCCCCAAGTCATATAAGCATCCCCAACTTCTGAAGCTGAGGATCCGCCCCCAGGCTTTTTGGGGTCTTTCCAAGAGCTTCCAAGACCCTCTAGGCCTCTAGCTTCAGTAAATAAAGCTCCAAGGTCCCCAAGGTGACCCCCTGGAAGGAATGTGAGTGGCAGTTTAGACAGAAGAGTGGGCCACACCGGCCCAGAGCACCACCAGGAAGGAGCAGGGCAAGGTGAGAACGGCAGGATCCTGGGAATCCGACAGGGCGTCTGGGACATGGTGCTTTGAGAACTGGGCGGCCCCAACTCAGCACCCACGGGGCGGGCACTGCCACCACCGGGGAGCTAAGGGCTGGGCAGAGCCATGGCCGGCCTCCGCAGCCTGAGTGGGTGTCCACTGAGTCAGCCCCGACATTTCCTGACTCCAGGCAAGCAAGGTATCCAATGGAAAAGGAAAAGGGAAAAAGTCAGTAACTAACATGGAGCACAGGTCACTGGAGAAAAGCTCAGACAAAAGGAGAGGCGTTGTCCTCTCGTCCCCTGCCTTCGTTTACAAAGGAAAAGACACTCTGTAGAGGTCGAGGGTCTGGGTTTGGGATCTGCCCGGGCTGCTGTTCAAATCCGACTCCCCCGCCCCTCGGCGACCAGCCTCGAAACCTCGAAACCTCCAGGTCACTTCCACTCTCTGAGCCTCAGTTTCCACACGCTGCCTGAGGGCCTCCCAGCACAGCCCGTAGCTGGGGCTCCAGAACCGGCAGCTACGCTACGTCTGGGGCTGAACGGTTCTCGTAGGACTGAAAATGACGCCTCGCAGGGACACCTCTGTAATCTCAAGCGAAGGCTAGTGTGCACTTTGGAGGTGGACCCTGCTGACCCCATCCACACCAAGGCGGCCACATGAGCACCACCTCCAAGGAAACGAAGCTCATCCCTCACGAGCAGAGAAGCCTCCATGAGGCCCAGAAGCTCAGGCCTGGACCTTCCCCCCACAGCAGCGAGGACCCAACGCCCAAACCTCCTTAAGCACAGGCCCAGCCATGGCTGAGCCCAGGTCAAGGTGAGGGCCAGGGGGCTTGGGGGGCCAATTCTGCAGGAAGCAGAGCTCCTTCCCTACAGGACCCTGAAGCTCCAACCCAGACAAGACCCCAGGGAGGTGGAAACATCTGACGAATAGGGTTCCTTTTCTTTTCCAGGATCCCACGATGAACTGTTAGGCCCTGGAGAATACAATCTTAAAGAAAAGCTTTAGCGTCAGGCAAACCAGGTTCAAATCCACGCTGTCCCACCTACTAGCTCTACAACACAGGCTGACTCTGCATCTTTTTTCTGGGCCTTTGTTTTCCCACCTGTAACACAGGCTGGGTGTGTAAGAAGGAAGAAAGTCCATCCAGAGAGAAACCTACTGTCCCGCAGCACTGAACAGCCCTCAGGGAGACGCTCGTGAGCCCAGGGTCCCAGAGGGCAGGGGCCGCCTTTCCAGAACCAGCACCCAGGAACTCGCCAGCACCCCCACGCGTGCCAACGTGCCCCCCACACCCTGGGAGGACAGAAGAGCATGCCACACAACCTGTACCCTTGTGCACCGCAGACTGAACCTTCGTGGCCTCAGGCTGCTCCTGGGGCCAGTGGGGGCTCTGCAGTGCTCACTGGATCCCCAGAACCCAAGGGTGACTGGCCCGTCATCAGCCTGCAGGAAAAACATGAGAGTGCTTTTTACAAGGATGGCTGGGCCCTTCCAGACATTGCAGGGTGGGGGGCCCGGGAACCTGCCCTAGGACGAGCACCCCAGGGTAGAGACCGGATGTTTCCTCGCCTCCACACCCCAGCCCTCAACTGCTGGATGGAAACAGGGCGAGGCAGAAATGAAAGCGAAACTCCCACCAGGCGTCCTCCTCGTACCCACCTGCCTCCTCCGGGCGGCCCCAGGAAGCTGTGAGCGGGGATGCTGGGGCATGACCCGGTCACCGGCCGACGCTGGAGAAGCCCCTGCCAGGAGAGGACAGGGAAAGGAGGCAGGGAGGCTACCAGTCGGTGTGGCCTGGGAGCTCCCACCGAAGACGTGTCAAAGGTCCCAGGCCCCAGCTTAGTGGGTAAGAGGTGGCTGCCTGGGGGGAGGGGGAAATCTTATCATTTATTAAGCACCTGCTGTCCTCAGCCACTATACACACGGAGGAGCAGAGGCTTGGAGAGATGGAATGGCTTGCCCAGTCATCCACGGTCAGCTGGGCGAGCCTGTGCTCCAAGTTCACTGCCAAGCCACCACCCACCACCCCTCAGGGCCCAACAACTGCCTGCAGAGGCAGCTCAGAAAAAAAACGCCTTGATTTGCTTCTCAAACTGGTTATCAAGACAATAGTGCCTGGGTGTTAAGTTCAAGGCACTGGCAACCTGGCAGGGTGGGGAGGGGGAGTCCCAGCTTTGCCACTCACGCTGAGTGACCTGCAAGTCATCTCGCCCCTCCCTGAGGCTCGGTGATCTCGTCCAGCAAATGGAGACAAACCATCTGGCTTGGAGGGTAGATTTCAATCTGCAGCAGGGCCTGGCCCCCACCACGCTCTGAAATCTGGCGCCAGCCGCTGATTGAGGGGAAAGCAGAGAGGGACCTCAGCAGAGCCCTTCTAAGGCACAGGGGCCACCTGGACGTGCCTGAGTAGTGCTCTCATGGTTTGGGCCCCAAGACCCAAGCACATGGGGGCTGACGGGAGGCACTGGGTTTGCAGAACAAACTGCAGAGGACAGCGCATCGAGCTGTGCTAACTCCCTGCTCCCAGCCGGGCCTGACCATCCATGCGCCCAGTCAGTTTCCAGGAATGTTTCCCACAAGACCCAGCTCCAGTCCAGACTCAGGACCCACCTTTACTACACACATTTTAGTGCAATCCAGCAGCCAGAGGCAGTCTGTTTTTTAAAGGGGAAAGGGGACTGCCTGCAAGGTAGCAAGCCGGGAGGAGCAGGGAGGGACCAGGTGGGGCCGGGTGGGGCCGGGTGGAGCTGGGTGGGGCCGGGTGGGGCTGGGAGGGGCTGGACAGACCCCCTGGAGCTCCCGCCCTGCCTCCCTCCTGTAAGGAGCCTCAGAGGAGGCAGCAGCTGGCCAGTGCTCCGGGGAAACTCCAGGAATCAAGGTCCCCCCAAGGGGTCCCGGAACAGACCAGCCTGGGACCAGCCAGTCTGGGGCTGTTAACCCACCAGATGCCCTCCTGGAGAGCCCCAGTCCCCCAGAGGCCTCACAATAAAGGGCCCACTTCAGCCTGTTCCCCTCAGTGTCACACAGGCCTGACAGCTTGGGGTGAGGCCTGGTGATGACAGTTCCAGTTTCCCAGAGGAACCAAGAGGCACTTACTAAAAAGAGAATCCCAGACGGGCCCTGGAGAGTTTTACGGGGGAGGGGTAGACTCAGGGGTGTGTTTTCAACTGGTGCCCCAGGGGTTTCTTTCCTTGAGCAAGTGTGGCAAATGGTGGCCTAGAAAAGGTGCCGTAGGTAAATGAGTACGTAAATGACTGCGAAAGGGAACCTATGAAAGGGAACAGCATCTGGGGTGGCTTCTCCCCAGGGCCCTTGGGCTCGTGAGGCCTAACCTGAGCTTTGAGAAAGTTCTTGGCCTAGGGCCTCTGATTGATGGCCACAGGATCCCCATCCATTCCCCAGGCCCTTGAGGCCCAGGACTGCTCATCCCTCAACACAGAGGCTGGACTGAGCCAGACCAGAGCGTCTGGCCCCAGAGTACAGCTGCAGCCTCAGGTGGAAGACTATCCCGGGGCCACCCACCTGGCCCCCTCCCTCCCACCGTCAGGGAACAAAGCTACAGAGAACACGCTGCTGCCTCTCTTGACCACCTGTCTGTCGTGCAAACGGGCCCACCCTTCCCGAGTGGCAGCCCTGGGTCCCCTAGAGGGAAGGGCTCTCAGACCGTCTCAGTACATGTCACCCCCTCAGAGAGGCCTTCTCTGACCACAGTGCGAAAGTGGCTACAGCCAGCCCTGCCACAGCTCTCTCCAGTTTGCAGGCCTCCCAGCTCTCATTACACCTTGCAGCAATTAAATGTGTCTGTGTGCGGGTTTACCTTCATCTCCTTACCGTGCACCCAGGTGCACCAAGGTCCAGCACAGCACAGGCCCAGCCGGGTGGATGCTCAAGGTTCGATGGATGAATAAAAGACTAAAGGCATGAGCCCTGCCTGGTGTGGCTCAGTGGACTGAGTGCCAGCCCACGAACCAAAGGGTTGCAGGTTCGATTCCCAGACAGGGCACATGCCTGGGTTGCAGGCCAGGTCCCCAGGAGGGGGCACATGAGAGGCAACCACACACTGATGTTTCTCTCCCTCTCTTTCTCCTCTCTCTAAAAATAAATAAATAAAGTCTTAAAAACCAAAGGGAATGAAGCCGCTGAGCTACTTCCTGACCTGGGACCCACTACCGGACCCACCCATCTCCCCTCACCCCTGGGGCTTCCTTCCCTCCTGGCACTGAGCACTCCAGAGTCACAAGTGGCTTTTTGCTGAGCCACGGGGACATGGAAAAGGCTTCCAACCCGCCCCCGTCAGTTCCGTCACCCACTAATGGGCACTCTCTTGAGCTCCTACTATGTGCACTGGTCCAGGCTCTAGTGTTTCGGCGGCAAATAAAACTGCCCCAGTCTCTGCTTCCAACTTGTCAGAGGAGAGGCAGACAAGAACCACACCACGAGCAAGTCCACAGAGAGAAAACCAGCCAGCTGCTGGGGTCACCCCGGCGGAAGATTCCGAGAGGAAGGGGAAGAAAAGGCATCTCCCGGAGGCCATCTTTGGGAGGGATTCACCCTGCAGGTCCCAACTCTCCCTCCAAGGGCAGCTGGTGCCCTGGAAGAATCGGCTGGTTGGACTCTGACCGCACAGCTTCCCGGGAACGGGCTGGGACGGTTTCCGCACCAAGAGTGGGCACCCAGCGCCCAGGGACCTCGGAGGAGGCAGGAGCCTGGGGGTCCCTCATGGGAGAGTGTTGCTCAAATCTCCACAGCCCATGACACAGGCACCCCCTGGGCTCTGACAATGTGGGCAGGGGCACCCCCAGGAGCCGACATAATCCTCAGGCGGGCAACACAGTGCGTCTGCAGAATCTGTCCAGCCCATGAGGCCCAGCTGGTGGGGGGCGGGGGGCAGGCTGCAGGGCAGCTGCTCTCGGAGGGCAGCCTGAACAGGCAAGACGGAGCACCAGGCGGAATCCAAACAGCCCGAAGGGAGCGGCCTGGCTGCCCCACAGGTTCTCTGTTCACAAGCCCCGAGGGAGCGCTGCTGGAGAGGAGGGGAGGGGACAGACCCTGGTTTGTGGTCTCGGGGCTGGCAAACCCCCAGCCACACCCCTCTGTGTGACCTTGGACAAGCCACCCACCCCTGCTGAGTCTGGGTTTCCCTCTGGGGAACCCAACCCAACACTGTATCCAAAGCAAGGCCACGCACACCCAGGCAGGCTTTCCGAGAACCAGCGGAAGGGAAGAGGCAGTAGGTGATGGAGACCGAGCCTTGGCAGAGGCTGGAGTAGGTATGCGGCTCCAGAATGATTTGCTTTCTAAAATGAATCTTAATTTTTAAAAGGAGGTATCAGAACATCCCTTAAAAAAAAAATTCAGCTAGTGGACCAGCTGAATTCAAAATACGGGCAGGAACAAAAACCCTATTTACATCCAACTGCTCAGGAAGTGCACAGGCACTTCACTGAGCATTTACTGAATGCCCCAGACCTGCTAAATTCTGTGGGAGAAAGAACCAGTGGGGGCAGGATGGCCCAGTGGTTGGGAGTGGGCCCCAGCCTGCCTGCAGGTGAGCCCAGCTGGGCCTGCCTAACGCATTCAGCCCCGACAGTGTGACCTCAAGCTCACTGTCGTAAGAGAAAGGCAAACCAAAAGTATCCTTTCTCACCTGTGCATGTGGCCGAGATCAAAACTGTTCATCCACCGTGCTGGGGAGGGTGTGGGTAACAGACCCCCCCCTTCACTGTCCCCTGTGAGCGGTGCTGCGTCTTGGTGAGCAGTTTTGGAACTACCAGGGCCTGTCCCAGGCCACAGTAAACTGCCTGCGCCTGTCCACTCGGCTGTCCCTCCCGCATCTGGCAGAGAGCACCGAGGCAATGGGCACAACAGTCCCTGCCCTGCTGCCTACCGCGGCTGGAGCAACCACAGGGCAAGAGAAGGGTCCACCATTCTGCGAGCTGGACTCCACGGCCGTGAAGGAAATAAATAACACAGAACGGTCTCCAAGTGAGCAGCAATGTGCAATTTCTCCTGAAACAAACAACAATAGGTACACAGAGACCTGCACACGCGTGTGTCCCTGTGTTGGTACAAAACACCTATGGAGAGAGACTGCCAAGAGCCGCTGTCCCGAAGTGACCAGAACCGAGAACAAGGAAACTGACTTTTCATTGTGTACTTTGAGTCCTCTGATTTTTTAAACATGCACATGTATTAAATATTTTAAAAGATAAAGAAAAAAAATTACTGTTAGCTAATAATAGTAACATGATTGCTCATGGAGACTCGTTTACAGGAAACCCAACACAAACTCTTCTTGAATCGTCACACACACAGAAAATGAAAGTAGCATCTTGCGCTAACATCTGATTTTCCCTGGTTCCCTGTGGATTAAACAGATGAGAACGACACCCTTGGCTCTGGGGGCTGGAAGATTCGGATGGACCGCATGTGAAAGGAGCAGACACAGGGGCCGCCCTTCCTTGGTCCCGCGCCTGCCAGCCACACACCCCCAGCCCCCCACACCCAGCAGGATGATCGGCGAACATCCACGATGGGCTTCAGGGGCGCTCACAAAGTGCCCAAACTAAAACACTACATCTGCAAATGCCAGTGATTCCGGGAGGGAGCTGTGGTCCGTGGGCAGAAGCCCCCCACCCCCCCACTCTGAACAGCAGAAATGACAGAAAAAAAATAGCAGCAACCACCGTTCAGAGTTCCAGGTCGGTACTTTGCAGGTCCTCACTGACTCCCGTACTGCGCACAGCACCCCCATCCCCGAACTAGGCACTGGTCTCCTCACAGGGGGATGAGGCACAGAGAGGTTAAGTCGCCAGGGTCACAGGCGGAGCCAGGCCTGGGTCCTCATCAATACACAGCAGTGCCCAGGCGGCCGATGCTCCACTGTGAGTCCGGTTTACTCCGGGGCTGGTGGAGAGGGTTCCTTTGCAACGCTGCATTAAAACAGGCCCGGGCACTGCTGCAGAGGAAACCTAAGCCCTCCTCCCACTCCCACCCGCCACCCCCCACGCCCCACAATGGTGCCAGATCAGACAGTAAAACAAACAGACTGGCATCCCCAAATCCGGGAGAAGATCCTCCTTCCTCCTCCCTAACAATCTCCTGAAAGAAGTCCCGCTTAGAATGCAAGCCACCCCAGCAGAAAGGGACATTTCCACAGCCCTTTTGAAGAAACACAGGCCCTGAGGGGAAGGGACAGGGGCACCCACACTCCCTGACACAGCTTCCAGGACCGGGCACTTTAACACTCACAGCTGCAGGAGGGTAGGGGCTCTGCCCCGCTGCCCCCGCCAACTGCCTGACGCCAGGCCTGGACTCCAGAAGGCACTCGTGAACTAGAGCCACAGCGGGCTGCCGGCCTGGCTCCTTCGGGGGAACCGTACGAAGGGTCCCCTGTGGGAAAGCCAGCATCAGTAACACGGGCTGAGATTGCACCACAAACACATTATTTCCTGCAAACCGGTTGGCCCAGCTGGCCTCCGAGTTTCTCAAGGACAAGGACCTCACAGACGTGCTTCTGCTTTTGGAGCCTCCCGGCAGCCCCAGGCCAACCCGGGCAAAGAAGAGTCACTTATGCAAGGACACCTCGTTCTCAGATGCAGAGGCCTCGGGACTGGGCCAGGGAAGCCCAACCGGCCGTGCGAGTCCCTGATGCTCCCCAAGCCTCGGTTTCCCTACCCCTCTCCTGGGGGGCTGGGAAGATCAATTAAGATAAGGCAGCTGAAAGGACCACATTAAAAAGTCAGTGACTATTACAGCAAAGATGGACAGAGGTTCACCCACATTTTATACCAAAAATGCTCCGCAAAGTTGCCCTGGCCTTTGTGGCTCAGTTGGTTGGGCACCATCCTGCAAGGCAAGGGCTCGCCGGTTCGGTTCCCAGGCCAGGGCACATGCCTGGGTGGCTGCGGGCCTGGTCCCCAGGGGGGTCCCTGATTGGGGCACGTGGGGGAGGCGAGCAATGTTTCTCTAGCACATCAGTGTGTCCCTCTCTTATTCCCCCCCTTCCCCTCTAAAAATAAATAAATAAAATCTTAAAAAACAAAATAAACACTCTTGAAGAAAAGAATGCTTCATAAAGTCCTGTGCCTTTTCACTACCCCGGCAACACAGGTTCTGCCACCAAAAAGAGCAGAGTGGGGGAAAAGGAGCTGGAGGAGAGACCCAGAGAACGCCCAGGGGGCCGGGTTCAGCCAGCGCTTCTAAGAGGTCACCCTGCATTTCTAACCAACAGCTGTCTTTCTTTGCTGTCCTTCTGAATTCCCTCTGGGTATGTTGAAAAAGCCACAAAATGGGTATGAGGAAGCACAAGGCTGCTCCAGGGGAAGGGGAAATGGGGCTAGAAGAGACCAAGCCAGGCCCCCTGGGAGAGGGGGAGAAACAGCAGAGTCGCAGGAACACACAGCATCGGTAAAAAACAAGCCGAGTCAAGGGTCCGTCTGTTGACTAGTCAGAGGCCCTCCCTTCAAATGGCACCAAAGGTTTGAAGGGTGGCCCATCTGTCTACCTAAGGTGTTCCAGCAGGACCAGGTTCCAAATACCTCAGCCTTGCAAGGAAAAGTGCCCCCCAGGGCCAGATGGCAGCCACTGGACTCCTGTGAAAATAAGGAGGGGGCCCACCTTCCGGTCAGAGGTGCTCAGAGAAAGGGCTGGCTTTTTCTGTGCGGGTCTCAAGGTCACCCAATTGGATCCACTCTACAAGTTAAAAGAAAGGAAGAAACGTATGGGACTGCCCTTTCTCCACCCTGTTTCCCCATCTGTAAAACAAAGGGCTGAATAAGATGATCTTCAACATCCCTTCCTGCTCAGAGATTTTACAAAGCCTGACATTCAACTAAACAACTCATCCCAGTCCGTTCAGGTCAGCCTCTCTGGCGCTGACAAGGCCCCAAATATTCAGAGCAGGGCCTGGAGTCAGTTCCAAACATCTCTGGACTTTTTCATTGGGAAATTCACAGACAATTCACCATCCATCAAAACAGGAGCACTGTACCCCCAGATCGAGAATATTGAAAACCTAACACTGTCTGGCCACATCACTTCTTGAGGCCACTAAATCCCACCAGCATTCCCACCAACACAACAGCAGCAAAGGGCTCTGGCCACCTTCTTCAGGGTGCCAGCATTTTGCACCCAGTAGAGAAATGTGGCCACCAGGTGGCGCTGCTCCAAAAATAATAAAGGAGAGAAGAAACAAAAAAAAAATTTTTTGGTGTTTTCCTTCTTAAGCTTCAGTAACAAAATATCTAAAGCGTCCCTAATAAAAACACAAAGTGGGCTTTCTGAGATCCTAGAATGACTTAGACACTTTCTTTCTTCTCCTCAAGGCCATTATTTTGGCCAGCAGGCAACTCAAGTTTGAGGGCAACAATCCTTTCAGAGAAATTAACACTTCATGCTGGATTTCCCCCAGAAGGGTTGACATCATAGCTTCCCATGAACCCCTTGTTTAAAGGCAGGGGGTCCATGGGGAGGGAAAGCCACTGTGCAAGTCTAGAAGGAGGACTGTTTTCACGAGGGCCTCCTCCAAATTATGGAGCAAAACATACCAACCAGATGACAAGCCTCCTGGTTTAGCTGCAGGCACGGGATGACACAAATACAGCCAGACCTCGGGCAAAAGGGTGCAAGGTCTTAAATGGAATTTCCCAAGTCTCAGATGACTGCAGGGGGAGCTCCCGCACTGTACACCAGAACTGGACTTCAAGAACGCATCAAAGGGGCTTCTCCACATTTCTTCAGTGACGAGGGCACATTTCCTATGACTGTACATGCAGTGTAATGTTCAAGTGCCCTTTATTAAGGTTCCCAAAGTCCTCAGACCCATTTTCCAAGCTCTGGCTATGAGTTCCTCCTGATTTCCTCATGTATTCATCTTGCCCTGCTGACTATGGAAAGCTAGCTTTCTCCTGGGGAAGTGGGCCTGAGAGGAGGCAGCCAGCTCCAGTGCCTGACCAAGGATGCAGACCCTGGACCTGTTCTGTGCAAAGTGCGCCCCCGCTGGCTGCTGGGAGAAGAAAGCCTTGCAAGGGCTAGCACAGGGCAAAGGCGCACCACCAGGCCCTTGGGACAGGCAGGAGGGGCACAGAGGTGCTGTGAGCCTGTCTAGCTCAGACTCGCCACTGCTCCCCACACCAGGAGATAAGGAAACACCATTGTTTGATTCTTTGTGATGGCTGGGGACCCAGTGGGGATGAAAATGCAAGGGGGGCCCATTTTCAAGAATCAGGTCTACCAAGCAGAGACACTGCAAAACGAAAGGTTTTCACCTAGAGTTTGCGAAAGGCTTGTGGAGCCCCGAATTCTCCTAGGCTTTCGCTGAGAATAGGATTTAACTCACAGCTTCTCAAAAGCAAAGTCACAGTTGTGGGGCATGGTGAGGCACACCCGACCCAACATTCGATGCTTCTCTAATGGATTAAGAATGTGACCTTATGTGTTTTACACCTAAGTCTCCACCATTGAGCAGAGCACCAGCACTGGGGAGGAGGGGGTGGCGGGTGGGGGGGGGAGACAAGTAGAGGAAGGCTACCCTTTACCACATGCATCTACCCAGCACCTCCTCTGCATTTGCCACTCCCTAGCTCTGGGCTCCGAGGGTGGTACCCCACCTCTTTGCAGATCGATGCCCCTTCTCAAACACGTGGCCCAAAATCATCACTGTGGGCCAATTCTCAAGGCTGGTGCGAGGCTCTAATGAGACAGCAAATCACCACATACACGCCAAGTGCTGCTACTCGCTTCACATGGGTGTAAACCAGTCACATGCAGTGACAGCCTCAAGAGCTGCACTCGCTGAGCACGTAGTAGGTGGTCCGCAAAAACGGGAACACTGGTGCCCTTCTGTGAGGAGAAGGGAACGGAACAACGGAAGAAAAATACTCCAGCCCAAAAGTAATCTCCAGCCACAGGCAGAGAGATTGGATCCCCGAATCTCCCAGGTCCCTCCGCCACCTTCAGCAACGCTCCCACCGCGCCCTGGGCACCTGGAGGATTCCCCACCCGGGTCACAGTGCACCTGAGAGCCCTGGTCCGTGCCACACCGCCCTTACTGTCCACCGCTTCCCTCGAACACAGCCGGCGGCCAGCGCAGCCACCTGGCTCCTCGGACGCAATGTCCTCGCTCACCGCTCCTTCCCGTTTTGATCCAACCTCCCAAAAGAGCCGCTGGGGCTGAGCGGGGATCGGGCCGGGGTCCCCGAGCGCCGGAACCCCGTCCCTCCTTACCTGCACAGCTCGGCGAAGGCCTGGAAATTGAGCTTCTTGATTTTCTTCTCGCTCAGCCAGTAGCCAACTCTCTTCCCTTTCAGAAAGGTCTGCATCTTCCTCCTCGGGCGGGGAGCTTGGGTCCGGAGGAAATCGCCCACAGGCCGACTCTGGCGGCCCGGCGCGCGCCGCGAGTGTGCGGGAACCTCCTCCTGGCGGCGAGGACGCGGAACGGGGCTCCGGGCGCAGTCCTGCCGGGAGGGGCGGGCCGGGGCGGGCCGGGGCGGGGCGAACGCCCGGGCGGGGGAGCGGTGCTCAGCGCGGCTTGCTACTGGCTGCCGCCGCTCCGGGGCCGCCCCTGCCTCCCGCCCGCGGGGCTCGCCGGCGAGCAAGTTCGCGAGCGCCGCTCCGGGGCCGGGCTGGGAGGAGAGATGGGAGGCCTTGGCTCACCAGAGTCGATCGGCCTCCCTCCAGCCGCCCAGAGCCGAGCAACCTGCCCTCCGGCAACGGGCTCTGGCTGTCGCTGCCCCAAGTCCCTCCTCCCTCCCAGCCTCTCCAGCTGGCCCACCCTCCCAGCCCCAGGCGGCGCAGACGGCAGTTCCGAGCAGAGCGCGTGCCCTTCCCGGCACGCTCGGACCCCGGCGGGGCGCACGCGGCCTCCGCCCCGCCCACGGTCCTCACCCGCCACAGCCACTTCCACCTCGTCCTTGTCTTCGCGCACACTCGCCGAATCTGGCCCCAGCGCCACTGCGCTGACCCGGCCGGCAGGCCCGCTGGACCCGCCGGGACAGAGGAAGCGCGGCCGCGTCGACCGCCAGGGGGCAGTGCAGCCCGCCGCCTCTTAAAGGCGCCGCGCCCTCCCCGCCTAGTACTCTGGGTGCTTGTTTGTATAGGGGCTCAGGCTGTAGAGCTTCGGGCAGGAGGACGGAGGACTGGATTTAGGGTGGCCCTTTCTAAGTGGCTTTAATTTTAAAAGCAGCGGTGTGGGCATTTTCCTCCTGTCCTTTGGGAGTGATTGAGCCACTGAGTTTTCATTCTTCAAAAGCATTTCTGAATCTCAGCAGTATTTAGCCCCTCCCCCAAGGTAATTCACGTGGGGCCGAAGCCGGTTGTAGGGAATCCAGACAACCAGTGAGATCGTCCCTTCCCTCGAGGACAGACAGACCCAGGCCTAGGATACTGGTCCCCCGGGGCGGGGACTTGAACACCCAGGGGCCGTCTCAGGCTTAGGACTTTGACTAACACACTGGATCCCCTTCCCCCGCCCCCAGGGGGAAAGGGGCGGGACTCTAAACATCGAGGATAAAGGTAGCACACTTTCAGGAGACCCCTTCCTTTTGGGGTACGAGATCTACGGCAGCCTCAGGGCCCTCGATTCACACACAGCCCCAGCCTACTCTGCCCAAGCCTTAGGGGCCTGCCTTCTTCCCCTAATTACAACCTCCCCCGCCCCGCACCAGCCCTTTCTCCTAGTTTTCCAAATTGCAACTAGGCGAGGCTTTTCCACTCAGACTTAAGGAGTAACCATCCCTGTCTTCTCTCTCCACTTCTCAGCTAGACTGCACACCCTCCGAGCCTCAGGTCCTGCACCTTACCTTCCAAATAAGCCCTGCCTCATGGGTGCCTTTCCAACTGCATGGGAGCTCTGGCTGTAGGTCCAAACTGTAGGGTGTCATGGGGCTGTGGTGGGGATGGGGAAAGGAGAGTGGAGATGTCTCTCACTGTAATGGGAAGAATAGTCTGTGGCTTCAGAAAGATCCAGCATGAGGGGTCCTAGTTCAGCTTCTCCCAGCTTAAGTTCTGTCTCCAGGTAGAGAAAGGATGATTGACCGCCTTAAAGGACTGTGCTGCAGATTAGAACAGGGTAGTAGTACACCGGCCCTCAAGCAGGCCCTCAGAAATGGTGCTTGTTCCGCCCCATCCCAGAATCCTTAACTTGTGGCCCAGGTAAGTCACCACCCAGCCCCGCCCCAGGGCTTCAGAACCCTTGCAGCTGCCAGAAATTGTGTGCATACGGGTCATAGCTTTTGACAAAGGCTCTGTGATCTGCTCCAAAAGTTAAGAGTCACTGATTACTCCAACTTCCTGTCTTACCAGTAAGAAGGGGGCTCAGAGAGGAAAGATTTGCCCAAAGTCACAGGGCAAGTTCGCAGAAAAAGTAGGACCAGCATCCCAAGGCCACGAGTTTCCCTCACTCCCAGCCACTCACCACCCTCCTGTAGTTGAGGGAGGCATGTGAGAGGAGAGGAGCAGGTTCTGAGCACTGGGACCCCTGCCCAGGGTAGAGCGGGTTGCTCCCCGGGCACTGTTGGCACCGGGGGACCCACCTACACTTCTTTGGAGCCCTGGGCAGTCCTGCCCTCAAGCTTCTTCTCCACTGAGAATGGGAGTTTGTAAATTTTTATGTCTGTTAAGATCTTGGTCATCCCACAGAAAGTTCCAGTACTAGAAGTACCCTTTAGAGCAATCCACCTTGACCAGTGGAGTGGGCCTTCTTGCCTACCCTGCCCTTGCCCATCAGCCAATCTTTGAACATGGACTGACCGACCGTAGAGAGGGCATCACCTTGGGCCCAGTATTTCTCAGATCTACTACTTTCTCCATTTCTTCGGTGCCATCAGGCCTGTAGACCCTTCCCTACTGGTGTGTCCCCTTTAGTCCCTGCTAGCCTATTCCCTGCTTTTCAGCCAGAACTGTCTTCAGAATGCAAATTGGATTTGATCAGGCCCATTGTGCACCATTACCATCCCCCACTCCACCCCAGTTTAAACAGAGCCCCACTGTACTTGAGATAAAGACAACACTCCTTGGCAAGGCCAAGACCTCCCAGCTTCATCTCCCAGCAAGTCGTCCTCACTCTGCCCCAACCGTCTTGGCTTCTTGTGGTCCCTGCTGTCCCTAAGGTCTTTAGATATGCAGTCCCTTCTCCTAAAACATTCTTTTCTTTCTTTGCTTATTCACTCATCCACCCGCTCTCAGCCCAGAGGTCCCCTCCTGGCATCTCAGCCATCTAGCGCTCTGCGCCTTCAACAACAGTGGTAGCCACACTCGGACTCTTACTTAGGCTGAGTACTTGACAATGTTTGGCCTACCACTAAACTGTCAGCCCTTCAGGGCCAGGACCTGTGTTCTTCTCTGCTCACCATTGCGTCTGCCAGGACGGGAGTAGATATACCGGCGGCCAGTCTGGGTTCTGTCTGAATTCAGATGAAGCCAAATGCCCTCTTGCAGTGCCAGCAGGTGGAAGTGCTCGATAAAAGTGACTGAATACGTGAATGCCAGGTAAGTCCCCCAGGGGACCCTGACCTATCAGACACAAGGGCTGCAGAGGTGGGGACAGCAACCTGGAGACACCTGCATCCTCTCTGGGAGGCAGGTGAGCCATTAGTGGATAAAGAGGGCATGGCTGGGGGCACTTCGGAGGGGAAATCTGGGGAGGAAAGATGTTGCCAAGGGGCAGAAGTGGGCCCACCCGGAAAGCCCTCCTAACTGTCAGGATGGGCAGGGTAGGACAAAATGGCGGCTGAAATACAACCCGGAAAAGACGGCGGATGTCAAACCAGGGAGCCGAAGGGGCGGGCTTTGCCAAAACAGATATCCACATAGCAACCACCAATGATATATTGTCACTTTGTTCAAAGCGGACCAATCCCCAGCTCCCACGAAGAGCCAACCAAAATAAAGCCTCACCATATTCCCTGCTTGGGTGTGACTTCCCCACCCCCCTGTGCAGACCAGAGAACTTTGCCCGGTGCACAAACCCCCATAAAGTTCTATACTACCTAACTTTGTAGCTGATAGGCATTTCTTCCTGGGAGAAGCCTAAGAAAACCTTTCACTAACCATTGTCCTCCTGGGAGAGAAGGAGGCTTTGGTAGGTGAGCTGATGCAGTGATCAAGAATTCAGACCTCAGATTCAGCTGATGGACTTGAATCCTAGCTGTGTGATTTCGAACAAGTATCTTAACCTCTCTGAGCCTTACTTGCCTCATCTGAGAACCACAAGATGATGTGTATTAGTAGGAGACTGAATAAGTGAATCGTGACATGCCCATCAGGCACCAGTCTGGCACAGGTAGTTAAGTGTGCTAGTTCGAGATGCAGGTAGACAGGCATAACCCCGTCATCAGTGTGACTGCGGGAGAGTGAATAGCTCTGTCGGAACCTTGGCTTTATAATCTATTAAATGGGAGTGACTCCCAAACCCAGCTCATACGATTGCTGAGCAGTTTAAACAAATGCAAATTTATAAAGAACTTTACATTTGTAAAGGACTAGGAATTTGTAAAGGAACTAAATTCACAAAGGGCTGTATCAGACACGCCTTATGAGTGTTAACCACTGCTGTTACTGCATCATCCATACAACAGACCCCTGCTCACCTTTAAAGTAATCAATATGATGGTATCTGTTCGTTCATTCATTCACTAAATGTTTATGAAGTGCTACTATGTGCCAGGCAATATGCTGGGAACTAGGTATACCTCAGTGACGAAAACTGCAAGATCTCTGTGCTCTTGGAATTTATATTCCCACCGGGCCGAGGAGGAAAAAAGGGTCGGTCTATGGAAAGTAACCTCCCAGGCTGATCTGATCATAAATTCCTAACTGGGCAGGTCACAGTGGGTAGTCTTGTCCCAGCCTGTAACTTCTTTAGTGAAAGGTTAATCTTTGCCTTAAGTAAGCCCCTTCCATTGTTTCTGTGCATCCAGGTTAACACACCCTTGAAATGACTCTTTTCAGAGCCCTCCTCCAAGAGCCTGACCCCTGCAAGGGAGGGGTCATCTCGTTAACTGCCCTGTGATCCCACCCCTGCCTGGCCTCCTCCCACCTTCAGGTCCTCTTCCTTCTCTCAACTCCAAATGCAGAAAGGGAGCTGCAAACTCATTGCTTGAAAGCGTCGTTCGCAGTCTGCTGAGGTCTTGCTTCCAGATGTATCCTCTGTTTGATGCAAATAAATTACAAAATTCTCTCCAGGTTTGGGTGTTTCTTACATTGGCGAGGTAGACAAAAATATACAAAATAAGTAAATATATAGCATATTAGTGATACATGCTCACAAAATCAAGCATGCCAAAGAAAACGTGCTGTGGGTTGCAGTCTTTTTTTCTTTTAGCATAACTTCTATTAAATGTATTGAATTTGATTAAATGTATTGGGGTAATGTTGGTTAATAAGATATGTTTCAAGTGCGCAACTCTATGTAATACGTCATTGGTATATTGCATTGTGTGTTCATCACCTAAAGTCAAGTCTCCTTCCATTGCCATATATTTGACCCCAGGGCTGCAATCCTAATCCAGTGCTCAGAGGAGAGCCTACTGGAAGGTGACATTTGAGCAACAAGGTCACAAAGATGAGCAAGCAAGTCCTGCAGATAGATTGGTATCTGGTTTCAGAGCTTTGGGGCAAAGGTATAGTAAAGGCACTAAGGTAGGTTCTGGCCTCATGTTGACAAAGAAACCAGCCTGGTAAGGAAACCAGACTGGCTGGAGCAGAATGAGCCAAGAGGGAAGAGTAGGAGAGGAGGTGAGCCCAGAGCCAGAGCAGTGGTCAGATTCTGGGGACAGCTGGACGGGGAAGAGTCGATAGGTTTTGCTGCTGGGCGGGATGCGGGGTTTGAGAGCGAGGGAGAGGTCACGCTGACTGAGGCTCTGCACCTGAGCAACTGGGAAAATGGGGAGAAGGCAGGAGGTAAACTTAAGTCAGGAGTGCTGTTTCGGACAGGTTAATTGGAAACATCTGACATCTGAGTGGAGCATCAAGTAGGCAATTTGATCTAAGAACCCAGAGTTGAGGGGCATGAATCTAGAGTTATAAAATCAGGAGTTGTCACCCTAGAGACAGAACTTAACACTACAAGACCAGATGAGACTAGCAAGGGTGCACGTATAGACAGAAAAGTTCAAGGTTGGGTCCCAGTGGCATGGCAAGGTTCAGAGGTGAGGGAGGAGTGGAGGAACCACCAAGAGAGCTGAAGAGGCAGGGGAGAACCAGGAGGGCACTAGCCCGAGAAGCCATACCAGGGAAGGTGCCGGGGGAAGGAGCAATCAGCTGATTGAGTAAGAAGAGGCTGAGAGGTGGCCTTGGATCTGACAACCAGGAAGATCATTGGCGGCCTTTATAAGAGCAAATATAGAAGAGTCAGACATAGTAAGTCAAAACACTCAAGTGCAAAACAATATGAATGGGAGGGAGGAGGTATAAGGGGCTAAATGGTAAGGGAAAGAATGCAATAATGATTAAGTAAATAAATAAATAACTTACAAAAAATACAGTATGAATGGTAGGCTGGGTCAACCTACGAATATCCAAACCTATAGAGAAGTTTTTTTAATCCTCACTCGAGGATATGTTTATTGGTTTTTTTTTAAAGAGAGAAGAAGAGAAAGAGAGAGACATTGATTTGTTGCTTTACTTATTTATGCATTCATTGGTTGATCATTGTCTGTGCCCAGACCGGGGATCGGTCTGCAGCATATCTGGACAACGCTCTAACCAACTGAGCCACCCAGCCAGGGCTAGCTGGAATTTTTAAAGAACTCTTGCACTCACTATTATCAGTGATGCACACATATTGTTGTGTGTATCAAGGTTTTCCCCCATTATTGTCTTATTTCATTAGATGAATATGCTAATAGACCTACCTCTTTTGGTTTTAACGCCAATTGATAATCTGGCCTGAATTCATGATTTCTCTGGGGTTGTGAAATTGACCAGACTCTAAAGACAGCTGTCATTCCCAGAAAAGATGGGATAGAAAAGACTTAGGCGGACATTGCAGATTTACTGGGAGAAAGATGATTCAATGCAAGAGATATTCATTTAGAATGAATATCTCACACAGCGACCGAGCCCCTGAACCTGGTTTTCAAAGAACTTCCTAATACGTTGCTGTGAGGATTTCTGCAGCCGCCCTGCAAAGAAGGGTGTGCTCCCCATTCTGCCAGCTGAGAACCCCCGTGGGTGAAACGCCCAGCTGAGGACCTCATGCTGATGGCCGAGCGGGGCCTGGCCCCTCGTGCTGGGCTTTCCCACCATCCTCTGTTTCTGTGGGAAGAGACAAAGACAGGCAGGGACGGGAATGCTCTTTTCAAGACCTCCAGGGGCAAGAAGGAAGGAAATGAGCGGAGAAACGCAGCAGTGCAATCGAGTTTCGAAATGCAGCTAGTTGCAGCAACGTGCCCTTTGTAGAGGCCAGGAAACCGAGGCAGCAGCCAGCAGCAGCCAGCAGCAGCCAGCTCTGCCTGCGGCCAGCCAGGCCCGGGTTCCTCAGACAGCAAGACCAGAGCCTCTCTCCTTGGGCAGCACTAGCTCTCTGCTCACACCATTACATTCATGCCCAAGGCCAAAGCGGTGAAAAAGCCTCGACCGGGCCTGTGCATGGGGATGTGTCTCCACGTTAGCCCACTTCTATGATATCTGCTCTCCTTCCAAGGCCTGGGAAATGTCCTTCTCAAAGCCATCAGTTCCCTGCGTTCCAAACATGTAATAACATTCCTTCAGCCCTCTGTGGCACTCGGAAAACAACGCTATTGACTAACTATATTAAGAAATGCCATCCCACAGCCTGCCCCTGGCAGCCCCCTGAGGCCCAGTGACGTCCACCCTCTGGGGTCATGGGGAAAGAGGCCGGGGTGGCCTCCTAGCTCCTAAATTGCTTTTCCTGGCACAGCCCGGCCCTCTGGGCTGTGCCAGACAGCTGCGGAGCGACCTCGCTTTATGAGAACCCTAGATTTAAAAAGAAAGGAAAGAGCAATCTCACAGTGCATGTGCCTCAGCAGCTGATTTTTTTTTAAAGATTTAGTTTATTTTTAGAGAGAGGGAAATGGAGGGAGAAAAAGGAGGGAGAGAAACACTGACCGATGTGAGAAACACCCATCGGTTGCCTCTTGTAAGCGCCCTGAATGAGAAGTGAACCCACAACCCAGGCATGTGCCCTGACTGGGAATCGAACCAGCAACCTTTGGCTTTGTGGAATGATGCCTAAGCAACTGAGCCACAGCAGTCAGGGTCTCAGCAGCTGATTCTTTATCAGGCCCCCCCACCCCCACCCACCTCCTTGGGTCTAAAACAAGATTCCATCAACAGCGGCGGGCCTCGAGCGTCACTGCCCGCACACCGCCAGCACAAGACCTGTGCGCCTCTGCAGCTCACATGAGCGAGCACATGGGTCACTTGGACTCTGGAAAAGCAAAGTTCTGACTTGAGGGTCCTGGGATGGGGCCCGAGACCCTGCATTCCTAGCAGGCAGTGCCTGTGCCGCTGGCCCATGGGCCGCTCTGAGCCAAAAGATCCTAGAAACTCTAATGATACGTTAGTTCGGCGGTTCCCTGGCTGTGCATTAGAATCGCCGAAGAGCTTTTGAAAACATACCTCTGTCCGTGCCCCCGTGCAGACCAGTGGGTCGGAACTCTTGGGGGGAAGGAGGTGTGTGGAGGAAAAATCAGCCTCCGAAAATAAACCAGGGTGGCAGCTCGCAAGCACCAGTGATGAAACGTGCAATGAAAGGGAGGACAATTTTTTAATTCCTCTGCCTTCAAGATCCACATAAAGAAATGCAAGAAATAAGGCCCTGGCCAGTAGCTCAGTTGGTTAGAGCGCTGTCCCCATACGCCAAGGTTGTGGGGTCAATCCCCAATCAGGGCACTACAAGAAGCAAACTGTGAATGCATAAAAAGTGGAACAACAAATTGATGTTTCTCTGTCCCTCCCTTCTTCTCTTTCTCTAAATTTTTTTTAAAATCCACTAAAAAAATACAAGAAATAAAACCAGTCTTCCCCGATACTGGGTGCATGTGGTTATTGAAAACGATTGCACTATACAATACACGAGGAGAAATAAATCACTAAGTTATCATCATCATTTATAATCAGGTACTCAATATTCTGTTAAAATATTTTATTTATTTCTTTTTAGAGCGGGAAAGGGAAGGAGAGAGGGAGAGAAACATTGATGTTCGAGAGACACATCCATTGTGTCTCTCATGCCCCCAACTGGGGACCCGGCCTGCCACCCAGGCCCACGCCCGGACTGGGAATTGAACTTGCTACCTTTTGGTGCACAAGCCGTCACTCAATCCACTGAATAATCATGATCATGCGTGCATTTATAAAACTCCTACCATGTGCACACAGCATCACATTCGATTCTCCAACCCCCTGTGCTGGGGCCACAGCCATTTCCTCTCATTTTACACCTGAGGAAACCGGGGGGGCTGAGAGGTTAGGGTGCTCCCCCCAGGTCCCAGTGAGCGGCGGTGAGGCTGGGGCTGAACTCAGGCAGGGGACCCCCCACCCCCAGCCCATGCCGGGCATGGGGAATCAGCAAACTGCAGCCAGGCCAAACCCTGCATGTCACTGGTTTTCAAGCAGCCAGTAAGCTAAGAATGGTTCTTCCATTTTAAAATGGTTGGGGGGAAAATCCAAAGAACAATAATCCATGTCACGTGAAAGTTATATGAAATTCAGATTCTGGCATCCACAAATCAAGTTTCACAGCCGCACCCGCCTGCTCCCATCTTGTCTGGGGCCGCTCTCCTGCTCTGGGGCAGACTTGAGCAATTGTGACAGAGACCACGTGGCCGGCAAGGCCCCAAACGTCTGCATCTGGCCCTTTCCAGAAACAGTTTGCTGACCCCTGCTTGAAACAGTTACACTGCTTATAAATTCTCCACTTTTCTTTCTTTTAAACACAGGAGTCCTGTTTTTGCCCTCAGATTGCTAAATTCCAGCATGTATAAAGTTGCCTTTATTGGGCCATTCAACAATGAACCAGTGGTTGCTTGTCCGAGACTTCCGGTGGGTCAGCTCAAGTCCCTGGATGCAAACACGCTGAGAGGTCAGCGTGTGAGGCCGTAAGTCTCGCCTTTCACGTGTGTGTGTGTGTGTGTGTGTGTGTGTGTGTGTATGCGTGTGGCAACTGCCAGTCTCCTAGCGGCTGGCCAGACTGGGAAAAGACAAAAGAGAAGGAAGGAAAATCAAAATGACAAACTAAAGAGGGTAAGGGACACTTCCCCCCCTCCCAAGTTACCCCATGGGTTTGTAGAAAGCATTCATTTAGCAAATATCTCTTTTAAAAATATTTTATTTATTTATTTTTAGAGGGCGGGGGAGAGAGGGAGAGAAACATGGATCAGTTGTCTGGTACACTCCTTGACCAGGGACTGAACCTGAAACCTAGGTATGTGCCCTTCTCAGAAATCTACCTGTTGACCTTTAGCTTTGCAGGGAAAATGCCCAACCAACAGAGCCACACCAGTCAGGCTAGAAAATATCTCTTGAGGCCACTTATACACTCCTGGGAATCAGAGGAAAGAGTCACAGTTTTTGCCCTTAGAGAGCACATGATCTAGTGGGAATATTAGGTAAGTGGAGAGAGAGCTGTATAGGACCCTGAAGAGAAGTTATCCTGGAAGGCATCCTGGAGGAGGTGAGCCTAGAAGGGCTAATTAGCAGGTGCTACATAGAAGTGTTGTGTCTCTGGACCCTGGAGGACAAGCCTCTGTGTGTTTGTCAAACTCCATGTCCCAACTGCTCTGTTGGGGGCCTGTGCCTAGCACATGAGAGGCACTTAGTAAATATTATTTTTATCCGTGGGAAGAAAGGAAAGATTCTAGGTAACTTCTCAATTTTTTTTAAGTGATAAAATTAATATATACTCACTTAAAAAATTTTTAGAAAAAAGCAACTATGCAAGAAAAAAAATTACCTAACAATCACAACATTTCTTTTCTTCCAGTGTGTTTTCTATGAATAGGTAAGATATGTTACTTTAATTCCACATCCTGCTTCTCCCCATCTCATAATCATACCGTAAGCACCTTCTCTGCTCTAACAGCCCTAGCAGCCGTTGGTTTTAATGACAGCCTAATATCTTGCCTGGTGATAGGCTGTCAACTCACTAACGATTCCCCTGCTACCGGACAGAGTTATTCTCTGGTTTTGGGAAGGACTCAGCAATTTGCTTTCTGGCGCTGCATGTGAGCGTTAGCTATTATACAGATACCGTTCTCTCCATCTCTGTCTAGGGAGGTAGCAGCTACTATAGGAAGTGCTGAACAAATGACTTCCTCCCTAAAGCTTCCTTACAGGTTTGTCCTTGCAAATGACCCCTTGGAGGGGAATCCAGGGCTCCAGCTCCCTTCAAGGACAAAACTTAGGGGGTGTTTCCCAAAGGCTGAAACTGACCTCACCCTCCCAGTAGGAAGCTTTTTAAATGGTGATACCTACTGGGCAGCAGCCACTCCAGTGTCTCTTGTTTTTAGTACAAAATGGAGCTGGGTTTTCACGTGTAAATGAAATCGTTCTGAAGCCCCGATTGGCCAGCGCTGCCCTTCCCTGACAGGTGCTCACTGCCTTTAAGGACACGGGAGAGCCGCACCCCGCCCAACAGCTGTTTACCACATTTATAGGCAGCCCTAAATGTTGCCAGATTGAGCAAATAAAAATACAGGAGGCCATTTCAGTGTGAATCTCCGACAAACGATGAATACTTTTTTTAGTATAAGTATATCCCTAATGGGCTGTGGGGTACACTTAAACTTTTTAAAAAGTACTCTTTGTCTACGGGAGATTCCAGATGAACTGGGCCTCCTGTATTTCATCTGGCAACCCTGCCCCTGAAGAGCCCCATCCAACATTGGTTTTTGGTTTTGTTTCCAAATTATAAGAGAGAGGTTATTTACAAAGTTACAGAGGTGGTGGAAGTGAGCCAGCTGGGCTGCGCGGAGGCTGCGGAGGCAGCAGGAGGGCCCCTGGGGCCCAGGAGAGAGGAAGGCAAAGGTAGGGCGCCTGGGGGAAGAAGAAGGGAAGGGAAAGCTGCAGGTGTGCTCCGGAGAGGAAGAGCGCGCCCCATCCAACATTCGAAGTCACCTCGGTGTGAATGTGACCTTCATCTGCCACCTGCATGCGATCGGTGCCCCCTCTCCTCCTGGGAGTAAGACTGCTGTGTTGGTTGGATGCCAAGGATATAATTCGTGATGCCCTATTAGGAAAGCTGGGTTTGTCCTGGAGGAGCTGGGTTGGTTTGTTTTGTTGGGTAAAGACCTTGCCTGCTTATATTAGTGGGAAAAGGTTTGTTTTCTTTTTGGGAGAGCCAGAAATATCCAGGCAGCCCTGGGCCCAGAGGGGCTGGTGGAATAGGTCAGAGCAGCTTCCTCCATGTCATCGCTGATGAAAGCCCTTCAAGGATTCTCAGTGGGAAGAGAAAAGGGCATCTTAGCCTTAAGAAGCAGTTGCTGTGGCTGGGTAGGTCAGTCGGTTATAGCGTCATCCTAATATGCCAAGGTTGCAGGTTGTGTCCCCAGCCAAGGCACATATGTGAAGCAACCAACGAATGCATCAATACGCAACTCTCTCCCTCCCTCTCTCAAATCAATTAAAAAAAAAAAGAAGTTGACAGTTGGGGGCCATGGGTGGGGGTGGGTCAAGCTGAAAGTGACCTCAGGGACCATCTGCCCAGCATCTCAGTGTGGAAGGGCTGGCTCAAGACCTGCTGGGAGCTCAGTGGACGGCTTGTACTGACTGGCCCCTGCTCATCCAGGGCAGCCCATCTTGCATCCACACCCTGACTTCAGAAAGTTCTGTCGCTTGTGCACTCAATCTCCCAATCCCTCGGGGTGGAATTTAAGACTGCGGTCCCTCTAAGGAGCCCTTCTCTCTAACCTCCTTCCTGGACCCTCCCCACGGGGCAGGAGCACCAGGAACCTCTGACACATGGAAACCCAGAAAACTTCTTCTCTCCTCCAGTGGCCCTTGAGAGGAGAAAATAGCCATCCCACCCTCACCCACCTGCTGGTGTTCTACCTCCAGGCCAGAATGGCCCCGTCTTCCAGTGGGGGGGGGCTCCACTTTGAGCCTGCTCCAGCCCCCCCCCCGGGCCCACCTGGTTGCTTCAAGGCAGAGTTGAATCTCTTCTCTTGAAGTAGACTGCAATATAAGTAGACTGCAATATGTACCTTTATGTGGCCTCTGGTCAAATTAGCTTTTTTGGCTAGTTCTAATCCTTCATGTCATAGATAAGGAGGCAGAGGCTAAGTGGCCTGCCCAATGTCACATTGCAAGTTGGTGGCCGAACGATACTGTGCACCCAGATCCAGGGCTCCAGAGGGTATCGGGAGGGCTGTATAGGCCGGTGGCTCTGCGTGTGGACAGTGAGGGCCTGGTATTCAAAACCCCGACCTTGTACTTGGTGCCCATGTGACACCAAGAATGTGTCTTAGCCTCTCTTCTGATCCTCAGTTTCCTCGTCTGTAAAATGCGGTTTATGATAGCACTTCACTCAAGGGATTTGCTAGAGGATCAAAAGATCCTAATTGTCCCAGTGCTGGGCATGTGGCATTTACTGGATGCCACTACCTGCTGTTATTGTAAGGACGGCTTAAAATGTGATTTGGCTGAAGGAAAAACAAAACAAAAACAGATCATGTTGGTCACCCTGGTCAAAAGTATCAAAGCTGTATAAGGCTGGGAGCTGGATGTAAGTCGGCTCCGGCTTCCCAAACTTGCACCCTCTACTCGACGATTCTGCAGGCCCTGTAATGTCGGGTTCCAGGGCTGTGAAGTAGGCCAGTCCCGGGCACGACTCATTCATCCGCTCGCCCACTGCGCCCGCGCGTTCTGGGCTTTGAGGGTGCATCGTGGAAGGAACGAAGCCCTGCCCTCCTGCGGCTCACATTCGTCCGAACACAAAGCCACGCACAACAAAAAACGTATGTACCACGGTTTCTGGAAGTGCTGGGTGCTAAGAAGGAAACTAAACCGAGGGGGTGCTGCTTAAGTTCTTGCCCTGGACGGTAGCGCCACCTAGAGGACATTTTTAGAATTTCCGGGGGCTTTTTCTGGTTGTCACATTGATTGCGGGGCACACCAAGCGTTCAGCTGGCTCCTGTCAGGGGGACACCAGACATCCCGCCACGCATGAGACAGATGAAGGGATGCCGGGCTGAAGGTGGGCGCCCTTCATGCGATTCTGAAATGTCCCAGCAGATATCCAGGTAGGTGAAAAATCTGCTTTTAATTCTGTGAGCTTGAAACCTAACTTTGTTTGATAATCAAACACAAGGTATTTGGTACACAGATTTATCTCTCATCACTCGCTGCATTTTCAGGAATTCAAGAGCTATGTATACAGAGAGTTATACTTTGTTTGGTGTGGGATTCCACCAAGAGTTGTTTACTGTTTTAGGAAATCACACAGTAGTGGAATCTGAGTCAACACATCCCATCTTTGTTACCGTCTGACCTAAGTATAAACGCACACAGCTGCCAGAATGTTTATACTTGAAAATACGTACTAAATTACTTACTATTAATTCCCTTTGTACTTCTCTTTTAAATTTAGAATATCCTATTAGTTTTTTTAAAAGTGGGAACTTAGGTAGGTTTTATTATCTGTGAATTCATTTCATGCTTGTAAAATGTTGTCCAAGGGACACTTGGGCAAATGTGCTAATGCACAGAGACCCCACCGGAGGGAGGAGGGAGCCAGGGCAGATGGGAGAGTGTTCCGGCGGAAGGAGCAGGAGCAGGAGGAGGTCGGAGTGCGGAGGGAGACCCAGGGAGAGCGGCCCTGGGCCCTGTTGGCCGTGGCAAAGACCGAGGACTCTGGCCCTGCTCCTTGGTCAGAGCTGAGGATTCAGGGCTGAGGCAGCAGGACGAGCCGTCCCTGGGGCCAAGGCTACGCAGGAGAGGAACATAATCTGATGGTCTGACCCCCTTGCACACGCTTTTAAAGCTCACCGTGGTCTCCTCATGGAGAAGAGCTGGGAAGTTACCGCAGTTGTCCCGCTGCCGCCGTGGCTCGGATGAGCCAAGGGGGCAACTCGGAGACCAGATGTGAGATGCATTTTGAGGGTGAAACCCACAGGATTGCTGATGTAAGTGTGATTAAAAGAAATAAAACCGCACAGAGAGGCTAAGGCTTCAACCTTCAGAGAAAGGATGACAGAGGGCGACAGCTGGCTGACCCACGGGATAGGCAGGTTTCTAGTGAAGAGGTGAGATTGGGAAAACACAACAAATCTCGACAAGTATAAGAGATCAAACCTAATTTTTAAAATGTGTTAGTGTATTTTAAAGTTGGAGAGTATGGGCGTTGCTTTATTATTTATTATATTGCAATGGCCAAAGACTTTCGTTTTTTCCATAAGATGGCTCTAGTGGCCCTGAGTTGTCTTTAACTTCATTCAAAACAATTTCAGTATATTGTATTGTGACAGCTGTCACATCAGCATGCATAAAAAAATGTACCCAAATTGGTGAATTCTTAGACAGCCATATTACGATTGAAGATGGAAGAAGATATGCATCATTTTTGGCATATTATACCTTATTATTTCAAGAAAGGTAAAAACACAATGGAAATGCAAAAACAGAATTGTGCAGTGTATGGAAAAGGTGTCAAAAGTGGTTTGCTAAGTTTCTTGGTACTACTGACATTTTGGCCAAATAATTCTTTGCTGTGGGGCTGTCTTAGGCAGTGGAAGATGTTTAGCAGCACCCCCGGCCTCTTCCCACTAGAAGCCAATAGCAGGACATAGCAACATACTGACAATATCCAAATCAATCAAGCTATTGGTGAAAATGAAAAATGTACCTTTCATTTTAGAGAAAAAAACAGACAGAATGAGCTTTTTGGCCAACCCAATACTTTGTAACTTACATGTGTATGGTGCATATTTTCTTCCGTATGTGTTGAATATCATCACATAATAGCAATTTCTAAAAAGCTTGCCACTGATATCTCTTGGGGGCCCAGGACACAGCCAGAACTAGCCAGAACTAGCCAGAACACGTGTGGCAGCCTGAGACTGACCGGTGAAGGTCAAGAGAACACTAACATGGGCAGTCAAGGGCTCGAAGCAAGACAGTGTGGCTGGTCGACCAGGGTCAAAGATCTGACCTTGGTGCTTATCATGTGACCTCAGGCAGGTTCTGTCACTTCTCTGAGCTTCCGTTTCTTCATCTGTAAAGTGGGCACATAATGCTGCTTTGCTAACAGGGCCGTGAAGATGAACGAGAGACAGTACATGCAGAGCCCCCAGCTCAGCACCTGGCACAGAGGCTGCTTTCGTTGTGGCAGTGCAGTTGTGCTTGAGGATGGACCAGAGGACAGGAAGGGGGCAGCCAACGCTCCTGAGAGCAGCTACCCCAGGTCCGGCTCCACATAGAGACAGGACCCCTCCCCCAGAGCTGGCGCTGCACAAGCACCCAGGACCCTGCCTCCAGCGTCCTCTTTCGCAGGTGTCCTGCAGTCCAGCCCCTTTAACCAGCACCTTCTCTCCTCAAGCAGAAGGCCAATCCACCCCAGCTTCCCTGCGGCCCGGGGATGAGTAGGAAATACCTTCTCTAGGTCTGGCGCCTGTAAGCAAGACAAATGCAAAGCCAGATTGTAAGGAGGGGCTGTGTGGTGAGCAGGGCCAAGTAAAGGGGTGGATGTCATCTTAAAATGTGCCTCTGGTCTCCCGCTTCCCTTGGCCAGGCTGAGGACATGGCAGGGCCAGCCCCGATGAGGGACCTGAGGCTGAACAGTGTGGGGACAGTGAGGACGATGGGATGTGGCGTTTCACCACCAGAGGAGGGAGTAACTTCCTATGCAAACGGGGAACCACTGGAGTACAGCCTGCGTGTTGAATTGGAATCAGAGACGTTAGTAACTGCTGGTTTCAGATAGAGAGAGATACAGAAGTTGATGTTACGTGTATAGCTTAGCTATACACACCAACTCCCATGTGCACGGACACACACGTGTCTCCTGGTCTGTCGGCTGGGAAGCCTAGACACAGTGGCAGCTCCGCGGCACACCTAGCACACAGACCATGGTTTCTAGTGCCCTTTCTCCACTAAAAAATCTAAAGCTCATTCTTGAAATGGCTGATTCCAAGACTGGGACGTGGAAATGACCAGATGAGCCTGGGACATTTGTGCCAAATGTAAGGAAATAATCAAAAACAAAATGATGTCCCTGGGCGGGTAGCTTGGTTAGTTAGAGCGTCATCCTGATACGCCAAGGTTGCAGGTTTGATCCCCGGTCAGGGCATATACACAAATCAACCAATGAATGCAAGAGGTGGGACAACAAATCAATGCTTCTCTCCCTCTCTCTCTACTCTCCCCCCTTTATCTCCCCCATCCTCTCTCTAAAATCAACTTAAAGAAATTAAAAGTAAAGCAAAATGATGCATGTATATCCAAGCAACACAAGAGCCGACTGAATGAGCTCTGAATTGTCAAGGCCAAAACAACCTAAACATTTGTCTGGCTGTGTTTTGGATGCTGTGAGCTCCTTAATGGTTAACTAAGTGTCTTGGTCTGTTTGGCGTTATAACAGAAACACCATAGAATGGGTGTCTTATGAGCAACAGAAATACATTCTCACAGTTCTGGAGGTTGGGAAGTATCAGAGGAAGCTGCCAGCGGATTCTGTCCCGGTGCCCCCTCGCCATGTCCTCACAGAGTCCTCACACGGTGGAAGGGGCGAGGGGGCTCTCCTGGGTCTCGTTTGTCAGGGCACCAATCCCATTTGTGAATGCTCACGACCTGATCACCTCCCAGAGGCCCTGCCTCTATTGCCATCTGTTAGAGTTAGGAGGGAACACAGGAATTTTAGGGGGACACAGACATTCATTTGGTCTGTAGCCTTGAGCATCAGAGTGTGGCTGCCACAAGAAAACCCGAATACTGACAGTGACTAAACAAATATAAGTTTAATTCTCTTGCACTTCAAAGTCTGAGCTTTTAGGCCGGTGTGGTGCCTCTTCTCTGCTAAGTCATTAGTGACCCAGACTTTCCCTGTTTTTTTAAGATTTTATTTACTTATTTTCAGAGAGGGTAATGGAGGGAGAAAGAGAAAGAGCGAAATATCAGTCAGTTGCCTCTCACACGCCCCCAACTGGGGACCTGGCCTGCAACTCAGGCCCGTGCCCTGACAGGGAATCGAACCCTCTGGTTCATAGGCTGGCGCTCAATGCACTGAGCCACACCAGCCAGAGCCAGACTTTCTCTATCTTGTTTCTCTACAACGCCAATATTCTTGACCTCACAGACCAATGTGGCTGCTCTCCCTCCCACCTGTACATCGCTGTTCCAGCCAGTACAGGAGAAAAGAAGGAAGTGGTGAGAATGTGCCTTCCTCTTAGGACATGACCTAGAACTTGTACATATCACTTCTGGTCACACCCCCACCCTCTAGGACATAGTCACCAGGCTGCGCCAATCTGCAAGGGAGGCTGGGGGGAGAAAAATGTAGTATTAGCTGAGCAACTATGCACCTAGGTAAAAATTATTCTACCATGTAAGAAAGAGACTCATGGAGACTGGGGGACATTAAGCAGGCTCTGCCACTCTCAGAAATAAATTGCTTGTTGTGCTTTGGTTGAACAGAGAGTCAAGTTCTGTTGTGTGTGACCAGCAGGGAAGGGGGAAATGAACTTTTATCGACCATCTCCTTCATCCCAGCACTGTCTCTTTTAAACTTTCTTTTCTTTTTTTTTAATTGTTTTGTTTCTTCGAACCTTAATGGTGACTCGGTAAATCGGTTTTGACAGGTGCGGAAACTGAGCCTCAGAGAGAGGCAGAGCTATTTGCCCCTGGTCACAGGCCATCAGCGACAGAGCTAGACTCTGACCCTGGACTCGTAGGACCTCGAAGTGCCGCTTCTGTTCGTGGTGCCACGCCCAGGGCGCCTCCCCCCTCTGCTAGCCACCACTCGTCCCTTGGTACTGGGAACGTACAGCGATCCCTGCGCTGCGTTTTGTGTGTCATGGCCAGTCCTTGGGTGTCATCTTCTCCCTTAAGCAGTGTTGACATCATCCTCAGTGACTCTCCTGTGCTTAGACACAGGCGGTGTCTGCAGCTACGCCCTGATCTCAAGATTAGGGCCTGGGCGTCAGAACACGCCCCAGTCAGTTCACTGTCACCCATGCACTCAGGAATAGGACCACGCTAGGTGCTTCCCCAGAGAAGCTCCCAGGGGAGCAAAAGACTCAAAAATGGTCCACGGCCCTACTACCCTGAAGGTGCCCAATCCCGTCGGAAGCTAAGTGGGGTTGGGCCTGGTTGGTACTTGGATGGGAGCAGCCTTGGAATACCTGATGCTGTAGGCTTAAAAAAAAAAAACAACAACTAAATTTGAAAGTGCTGAAGGTACTGAGACAGAGAATGTTTGGGGGAAAGCAGGGGCGTACAGGATGTGGGGTCAGAAAGTCCTCAGAGAAAAGAGGGTATTTGGGGGTGAATCTGACACAAATGTTTCTGGGTCTGGGTGTGGTTCTTCTCGGGGAGCAGGTCGGTGATGTTTATTGGATTCTCGGGCTGACTGACAGCTCGTGAGGCAGACACAGCCTCTGGGCTGGAGGTTGAGGAGGTCAGGGTATGGGGATTGTGTGGGAGGAGGGTTGCGGGGAGGAGCTGGCAGGAAGGAGCCTGGAGATGCGGGGCCCTGGGGGGAAGCCTGCCATGTCAGCTAGCCTGGACTTCACCCCGGGACAATCCGGCAGTTACTGTCTAGTTGGGGTGTCCAGTTCACCCAGAGTTCTGGATTGTCACGTGGGGTCTCCTAGGCACCTTGGGCACACAGAAAACTAGCTTCCTGCAAACACCAGTGGAGGCTTCTCACAAGGGTGGTCCTCGTCTGTGGAGCATGAGTGGGCATTTGCCCAGCAGATATTTCAGTCTTGCAGACATTTAATAACCAGCTCTCAGTGGGGGATCCCTGGTTTGTAGCTTTGGCCAATTTCTGTGGTGTAAATATAGCCACCATGGCCTATATCAAGCTACTAATGTGATGTCATTGACGAAATACATATAATTGGTTTTCATGAACCAGTGTGAGCCAG
Organism: Artibeus jamaicensis; assembly: GCF_021234435.1. Classification (NCBI taxonomy): domain Eukaryota; kingdom Metazoa; phylum Chordata; class Mammalia; order Chiroptera; family Phyllostomidae; genus Artibeus; species Artibeus jamaicensis. The sequence goes on along the minus strand of NW_026521831.1, from coordinate 8,216,360 downwards.
CTCCCATACACCATTGGCTGCATAAACCCCAGTTGTCATAAGAGCATAAAGGTACTTCATGGGGATCGAGCTGGAGGTGCAGCTGGCTCTCGAATCATGCTTTTGCAACCTGCCCTTTTCCTCTGTTGTGGCAGATTGACTTCCTCTGCTCCCCAGGCCGGCAGCAAAGAATTGCTAATGCCAACAGCTTCCAGTTGCTTGTCTCTCTCTTGACAAGAAAGCAGCCAGACTGCAGCTTGGCCTCTTTTAGTTCCAATTTCCGACTCCCTGGAGAAGAAGTCCAATTGGCCCAGCTTGGGTCAGGTGCCTAGCCCTGGTCCAATCAGCTGTGACAAGAGAATAGGATTTTGTTATACCAAGATAGCAACCAAGTTCCCTTATGCTGTAACCCCACGGTGGTGGGGAAGGAGAAGTAGCCAGAGAAAAAGGAAGCAAGGTCTGAGCAACCAACTCCTTAGGTATCTTAGCCAGCAGAAAATCAGGGGAATTAATCATAGAATAGTCCATGTTATCTTGTCTTTTGAACTATCCACTGGTCCACTGAATCAGCCACTAATTCATTCAAGTATTTATTCATTCAATCATGCACTCAGTATTCTTTTCTTTTTGATTGAATTGATTGGATTTACATTGGCTAATAAAATTATATAGCTTTCGGGTGTACAGTTCCACAAGACGTCATCTGTATGTCGTATTGTGTGTTTACTACCCCAAGTCTTAATTTGACATTTATGGAATCTAGTGTCTGTATTAGACACCACGCAGGGCTAAAACCAAAGGGAAAGGTGAGTAAGATTCAGTTACTGCCCTCAAAGAGTTTGTAATCTGGGGTTGAGACAAGGCATCCATAATGCAAATGGAAAAAGCCCTGCAAGAAGCGTGTACAGAGTCTTGATGTCCTGAGGACCGCCTTGGGGACATGTGGCCGCAGTGCCCCTTAGCTGCTGGCATTCATACGCCCGTGCCGTCCCTCCCACAGTGCACCAGGGTTGGTTTGTTGGTTTGTGTGGATGATACGAAAGTTCTGAAATTAGGGTATAAAAAACTGAAGCTTCCGTCTTGAGTACACTCATTTTCTCTCTCTCTCTCTCTCTTTTTTTCTTCTCTTTTTAATGGTGGTGGTAGTTCAGTCTCTTAAACTGCATACTCTGGAGGAAGCCAGCTGCCATATCATGAGCAGCCCTGTGAAAAGGCCCACATGGCAGAGAACCGAAGCCTTCTGCCAACAGCCATGTGTGTGAACTTGAAAATGGACCCTCTAGCCCCAGTCAGGCCTTCAGATGAGATACACTGCAGGCCTGCCAGTAGCTCCAGGGCAACGTCCTGAGAGACCCTGAGTCAGACCCACCCATGGAGGCCACAGGTAGATCGCTGACCCTCACGAATGTGGGCGGTAATAAATATATGCTGATTTAAGCCACAAAGTTTGGGGGTAATTTGTTACACAGCCAGAGATGACTAGCACAGGTGATGTTCAAGGTGCATCTCAAAAGATGAATTCACCGAGCAGAGACGAAGGAAGGCGCACAAAGCAGGTCACTCTAGCAGTGGCACATGCAGAGCTGTAGACCAGAAAGTGCGGGACGTGAGTGGGGAACGGGAGCTCTGTGGCTGGGACTTGAGCTGGCCGGGAGGAGACAGCGTATGGCCGTACAGGCGTGCCAGGTGGGAGAAGGGCTGAGGACAGTCTTAGTTTTGTTGAGACAGGACAGGGAGAAGCTGGGAAAATTCGTTGGCAAGTGGGACAGGGAAGCCGAGACAAATAGCCGAACACAGTGGCTGTGGCTGAGTGATCCACAGCCGGGGCAGAGGGTGAGCAGGGTGGCCGGAAGTCCTGAGCGCCTGGCACGGGGCAAAACCGGAAAAACAAGGACCTCGCCCCCAGGGCAACCTCTTCTCCCCTGGCCTTTCCTCCCTGGAGATGGCGTCTAGTTGCATCTCAGTTGTATTTCGGCTCCAGGCCCAGAAAAGCAGCAAAACCAGGTGGGTGACACCAGGACCAATGACAGTGACTGCAAAGCCCCCTGCCCTGGCTCTGACCAATCAGAGCAGACCATGACCCTGAAAGGGACCGCCTGGGGAACTGATGAGTATTCTACTGAGATCCGCCCTCCCCCACCTCCCCTAAGATTCCTGCAGCAAGAGAGAGGTACAAGGGCCAGGGCAGGTGCTTTCCCTCTGGGGAGCAGCCAGAGCATTCCCTTCCTTCTCCCCACAGCCCACCCCACCTCTTCCTTCACAGGCACGTGTCTCCTAGACTCTCAGGCAATGTGCTGCTGGCAGCTGATCCCAGGTGGATCCCCTGAGCCTGTCCCCATGGTCCCCTTTTCTCTGACTTCCCAGGGAGCTAAGGCAGCCCTGCCCAGGCTCTCCTGTTGCTTCCTATATGTTGAGCCCTTCCTGTGTCACTGTCCCCAGCTTGAATAAATGGATCCTCATAGTCACCTGGACTCGTGTCAGGAAACATTTCCTGCATGAAGTCAAGAACCACATGCTACAGCTGGACTTTGGCAGAAACCAGCCAGAAAGAGGCATTCCGGAGCGGCTGGGGGCACCTGGCTTCCATTCAGAGAAAGGCTGATGAGAATAAAGGCAGAGGAGAGGAAAACAGAGCCCAGAATTGGGGGGGGGGGGTTCTGACATTGTCCAAACACTGCCATTTCACAAAGGCCCACACGCTCATTTTTATGTATGCCAGCTAGTTGCTCACTTAGCTGGGGTCTGCCAAAAAGGGGGACGGGGGCAAAGGCCCATTTGCTGCTACTTTATAAGGGAGTGTGATCCCCACGGGCAGAAATGAGAGTCAGGGAAGGGGAGGGTGAGGAGCCACCGTCAACACCAGGATGCCCTGCCTGGCAGGGCCCTCCTCACAAAAGCTGCATTGAGTTCATCTCAGGACAGTCTGAGGAGGGAAGAAGGGTGAGAAATGATCGCTTGTCACACCTCCTCCCAGTGCTTAAAGTTTTGCCTAAGGGGGATAAACTCCCCAACTGTCTCCGAGTTGTTCACATGGCTTATAGAGACTTTGGGGACACTAGAACTTATAGTATTTGGGGAAGAAGATCAGAATGAAGCAAATAACTACCCAGCGCCGACTCTTTTAAAGAAATAGAGCGGGACATTTTGGAAGGTGGTCAGGAAAGGTCATCTGGAAAGGTGGTGAATTCAAATGTAGACCTGAAGGGGGAGTTAGGGGGACCGAGGGGGTGCAGGTGGGGAAGAGCCCCCGGGAAGAGAATACAGTAGATGGGAGTGTGTTTGGGGAACTATAAGAAGACCAGCATCCTACAGCATTTAGAGAAAGGCATATCAGTAAGCATTTATGGAGCACCAAGTATATACAAGGACACAGCCCCAATTGCATTGGTTGCCCCATCCCTTCCCCCTTTTCTCAGAGAACTGGGCCTTCTTCCTTCCAGCTAGCGCCTCGCAGTTACCATAGGAACAACCTCCATCTACCGTTGGACCACGCCCCTCTGGCCACAGTGATTGGACTAGAGGTGAACACCTCACCAAGGCTGGACCAATCAGAGTCTTGATCCCTGGAGACTGGGCAGATTGGGACCAAGAGCGTGATAAAGCTTTCAGCAGAGGGCTGGACAAGTTGCACATCTATTAGGAGATGCTGACAGCCAGGGTTTCGGCCTAGAGGGCCAGGGAGCCATGGAAGACACTCCACAGAAAGGAGGTGTTGATGGGACAGATGCAAGAGACACGGAGCCACGAGTGAACTTGATTTCTGTTCCTCCAAGACATAGCTGCACCCCCGCCCTGCGGCTCCTTGAAACAAAGCCCCCTTTTCCCTTAAACTGCATCTAGTGGGTTTCTATCTTTTGCAAGAAAACAGGCCCTGGCCAATCAATACCTTGTTGAGTGCTAGAGTTTTATAGGTGCTTAAAATGGGCAGGGTCTCTTCCCTAAAGAAGGTCATAAGCCAGTGGGAGAGACACACACACACTAAACATTAACCACAGGGTGTAAGTGCTATAATAAACGCTTGTCCAAGACACAGAGGTTGTGCACAGAGAAATTAGATAACAGATGTAAAAACATTTTGCAAAGAAAAACATGGTATGCATGTCCTCTAAAATCATACATGGAAGTTGAATTGCATTTCTATTTTCATTTTAATCAAGGACACAGCCACTCTACTTTCAGAATGACACTGTTCTACAAGGCAGGTGCTGTCCTGTGTGTGGCAATGGGAAGATTACCCAGGACCTCATGCCTTTAGCTCCTCGTCTGTGTTTGGAGATCGGGTGAAGAAATGGCGTTACAATCTCCCAGACAACTGGGAGGCATCTGCCCTTTCTGTCCTGGCAGCATCAACCTCTCCTTGACTCCATGAAATGAGAAGGCTGTGCACTCAGCTAAAATAAAATCTCATGGGTGAATCACCGGTGGGGGCGTTCACTGATGGACATGCCTTGGCTGCGTGAGCCACGGCGGTGACATTATGTCTGGAGAAAAGGCATGACTGCACCCACCTAAACAATCTTCAAAATCATCCCGTCCAAAAACTGAAGCAGTTTGTGAAAGAGCAACGATACCTCATTGAGAAATACCTTCCCTCCACCCTCATCGCAGACAGACATCTGCTTATTCCTGCCGAACTTCTGATGGCAGAAATCCAGCAGGGGCATAGCTCAGGGGCATAGCTCAGGGGCATAGCTCAGGGGCATAGCCCTAGTGCACAGGGACCACGCAGCTCTTGGTGTCAAGCTGACCCAGGTTCAAACCCCAGCTCCACAGACTGCCAGCTCTGGGGTCTTGGGCCAATTACTTTACCCCTCCGAGGCTGTTTCCTCATCTGTTGAAGGAAGTGAAAGGCACTGATAAAAGGTCAGCTATGGGAGTGGACGGCTAAGTAACAGAACCCGTTACTTAGAGCTGTGGGGGTTAAATGAGAGGGGGCGGGTAAGCAGAACCTAGCACAAAGGGGACCTTAAAAAACTTTGTTTCCTTACACACCTGACCCATGGACATGAACAATGGGGGGGATTGCCTGAGGGAGTAGGGGGTGCAGGGTGGAGGGGGCCAAGGGGTAAAAATCAGGACAACTGTAATAGCATAACTCATAAAATATAACTTTGAAAGCAACTGTTTGCTTCTTCACTTGTATCCTGGAGCGAACGGGTTTCCTTGGACAGGCCGGGAGGGCAGGGCTTGCTTTCCCCGCAGAGCTGATCTCCGTATGAGTTTCCAGAGACTTGAGTTATCGAATTTAAAACTCTAAAGCTGGAGCTGCGCTTCTCAGAGCCCAACGACTGTGGTGCGGTGCTACCACGTAGCTGTCCCTCTGTCCCTCCCCAAAGGCTCACACAGAAATTCACATCACCGCCATCCCCGCGACCGGCTTCCCTCCAGCACTTCATCCCACGTGATTAGACCTCACTGTCGTGTTTTTCAGCCTCAGCGCTTCCAAGGCCGCCAGAACTCGGAGTCCCCACGCCCGCACTAAACAACCTGTGGTCCCAGAGATCTGCTTGGGTACGTCTTCATTTACCTGAGACCCTGGTGCCACCCTGTGGCAATGTGATGAACGGTGTACAGTCCTCAGTCCCACCTGTCGTGACAATGAGGGATTCTTTCTTTTTAAAGATTATTCATTTATCTTTAGAGAGGAAGGGAAGGAGAGAAGGAGAGAAATATCAATGTATGGTTGCCTCTCACGAGTCTCCTGCTGGGAACTGGCCTGCAACCCAGGCATGTGCCCTGACTGGGATGAGGGATTCTTGACTAATTTTTTTAATTGGGTGGGGTTCTCTATTTCAATCATGGGGCATAACATGAGGCCTTATTTAGAAAATTTCAGATCTCCACCATTCAAATTGACGTAAGATGTAATTGCACTGTTCTTGATTAACTTCAGTCTTTGAACTCCAGACCCAGAGGTTTCTGCTCCTTTTCCCAACCAGAACATTTTTCGGAGGGCTACTAAAGGTTGGGGTTCAGATAATGCGTGAACGTGCATGTGTGTCTGTGTGTAAAATGAACTTTTCTTTCTGCGGGCACTGTGTCTGTATTACAAATAGCCTTGGCTGGGGTTGCGGGGGCTGTGCGGGTCACCCCTCCACCCTCATCATCGCCCAGGTTCAAACCCCCCCTTGTATGAGTAGGACTCTGTAGCCAATAGAAACTTAACAGTTTGCCCAGCCTCCCACCGCTGGTGTCAGGGCGAGGCGTGGCTCTCCTGGTTTCTACAGCCAGTTCTCCGACAATGTTGCAGTTTAAATGTTCCACGTTTCAGTCGTCATTTCCTACTTTTTGGGTCCCGCTGCTCCTCCCACCCCTCAGAGAGGGAGATAAGTGCGGGTTTCTAGGCAGACGGACCTGGGCTGCTTTGCCAGCTTCACCAGGTGTGCGGCTCGGGTTGACGCTGCGCCAATCCGAGCCCTACGTTTCTCTACCTTTACCGATAAAACTGAGGTCGTCGTCCATACCAGTGCATGAAAAAACTGGTGAAATCGAATTAGGTCTGTAGAAGGTCCCCATGTCGGTTTCCTGGTTGCGATACCTTCCTTTGTGACATCGGATGTCACCATTAGGGGACGGACGCTGAGTTAAGAGTCACGGGATGCTCTGTGCTATGGTCGCAACTTCCTGTGGGACTGGTGATCTTCAAACAAAAAGACTTTTTAAAATTTTGGTAATGTATTGATAAAGACAATTTCCAAAATATATTTTCTTTATTTAAAAAAGATGTATTCTCCTAATTAAATGAGGTGCTTATTCATGGAACACACTTGGAAGGATAACCAGGTCATTAAAGTATGTTTGCACTTACTGTAAATTCAGTATCTCTTCCTTCTGAAAAGTTGATGGGTAAACATGGCTCGCCTCTCTGCGCAACCACATCAAAATTACAGCTAAAATGTAAAACAACCATCACTCAGAACTGTCAGAAATCGAGTTGAATGGAAGTCTGACAACTGTGGAATTAAAGAATCCATCCAGACTGGTGGGAGGGCCGCAGACACGGAACAGGCTGGTCCCATATTCACATGTGATGGATAAAAATTCGGGAGGGAAATCTTGGGAGCCAGGAGTCCCAAGCCCACAGCAGGCCCCCCAGCCCAGGGTGCCAGTGCCAGGAAGACAAGTCCCTACAACTTCTGGCTGCAAAAACCAGCAGGGACTGAGTCAGTGGAAGAAACTGCTGGAGCCCCAAGCAGTTCCCCTTAAAGAACCCGCACATGGAAGGAAATAGACACGCAAGTCCAGGGAGCACAGAGAATCCCAATTATGATGGATGTAAAGAGGCCCGCTCCAAGACACATCATTATTAAAAGGCCACGGGGTAAAGATAAAGAGAAAAGCAAGAGAAAAGAAGTTAGTTGCCGGAAGGTTGCAGATGCAAGGCGGTAGGGGGAGAGTGGGTAAGGAGGTGAGGGGATTAAGTACAAATAAGTAGTTACAAAGTAGCCAAGAGGATGTAAAGTACAGTACAGGAAATGGAGCAGCCAAAGAACTTCTACGCGTGACCCATGGACATGAACAATGGTGGGGCATTTGCCTGAGGAGTAGAGGACCTGGGTGGAAAGGGACAGAGGGGGAAAAATAAGGACAACTTTAATACCATAAAATATAATTAAAAACATTTGAAAAAGAGAGAGAACCCACACGAGAACTCACCTACTCAAACACTCTCCTTCTGAGCTCCAGCACCAGGGTAGCAGCTTGAAAGGCACCAGTGGTACATGGTGGGGTGGGGGGAGGAACTGAAGTGTGTGGCATCAAGGCGAGCAGAGGTCTTGTCCCTTTGCTAAACCCTCCTCCCATGGAGCCATCAAGCTGGTGCCATACATGAGACTCCATCAATCAGGCTTGCACTGTTTGACTCGCTGTGGAGATCCCCAGAGAATGTGCCCCACCCAACTTATGGACCCACCCACACTGCTTTTCCATATGCATGGCTGGTCTTAGCTCATGATTCACAATTTCCTAAATCCTCTCAAACAAGCAACAGCTGGTCTCAGTGAGCCCCAGGCCCAGCACTAACAGCAGCCATCGAGATTGTTTTATAGCTCAGGCAGGGTGGCTCTGGGCAAAACGCAGGTGGGGGCTGACCTTGGCGTGCACCACCAGGGAAACTCCAGGGCTTGCGCACCAGGGGGACAGCTACAGGCCATGTCAGAGCACCACCACCCTGCCCTACAGAGCTGGTCCTCCACGGAGGGTGGAGGTTGCTGGTCTGTAGTCACAGCCAGTCCTTGCAGCTGCCTGGCTTGAGTAAATCCTCCCATTGACCTGCCAACAGCAACCAAGGCTCAACTACAAGACGAGGGTGTTCTCAGCCCTCATGAAGGGTGCACCTCAAGTACCCAGCTTGGGTGATAGGGAAGACTGTGCCACCGGACCCCACAGGACACCTACTACATTAGGCCATGCTGCCAAGACTGGGGGTCATAGCAGATCTACCTAATACACAAAAACAAACACAGGGAGGCTGCCAATACGAGGAGACTAAGAAACATGGCCTAAATGAAAGAACACATCTAAACCCCAGGAAAAGAACTAAACAAAATGGAGATAAGCAATCCATCAGATGCAGAGTTCAGAACACTGGTTATAAGTTTGCTCAAAGAACTTAGTGAGGACTTCAGCAGCATAAAAAAGATCCAGTCAGAAATGAAGGATTCACTAATTGAAATAAAGAACAATTTACAGGGAAATAACAGTAGAGCGGATGAAGCTGAGATTTAAATCAATGATTTGGAACATAAGGAAGCAAAAAACAGGACTTCCGGCCAAGATGGAGGCAAAGGTAGACACACTGTGCCTCCTCACACAACCAAGAAGGACAAAAACAATTTAAAAACAAAAACCAACCAGAACCAACAGAAAACCAAACTGTATGGAAATCTGACAACCAAGGAGTTAAAGAAGACACATTCATCCAGACAGGTAGGAGGGGCAGAGATGGGCAGCCGGACAGAGAGGACTTGCAGGAAGGTGGCAGTTGGTGGACACAGCGAGGTGGAGATTGTGGACTGGGCGGTCCCACATCCAAGTGCAGATAAACAGGGAAGAACAATTGGGGAGTGAGACAGACTGCGCAACCCAGGCCACAGCACTGGGAAATAAAGACCAAAATCATGGACTGAAAACACCTGTGGGGGTTGCGGCAACAATGGGAGAAACTCCCAGCCTCACAGAAGTTTGTTGGAGAGACCCACAGGCTCCTAGAACCTACACAGGCCCATCCACATGGGAATCAGCACCAGAAGGGCCCTATTTGCTTGTGGGAAGCAGGGGAAGTGACTGAAAGGCAACAGAGAGCGGAGCAAGTGCCATTGTTCCCTCTCAGACCCTCCCTCACATAGAGCATCGGAACCCAGCAACGTGGGTTGACCCACACCTAAGGCTCCATCCCTCGCTACATAACAGGTACATCAAGAAAAATAAATGGCCCAAATGAAAGAACAGATCAGAGCTCCAGAAAAAAATACAACAAAGCGATAAAAAGATAGCTAACCTATCAGATGCACAGTTCAAAGCACTGGTAATCAGGATGCTCACAGAATTGGTTGAATTTGGTTGCAAATTAGATGAAAAAATGAAGGCTATGCTAAGTTAAATAAAGGAAAAGGTACTGGGAACCAATAGTGATGGGAAGGAAATGGACTCAAATCAATGGTGTAGACCAGAAGGAAGAAAGAAACAACCAAACAGAAAAGAATGAAGAAACAAGAATTCAGAGAAGATGAGGAGAGGCTTAGGAACTTCCAGGACATCTTTAAACATTCCAACATCCGAATTATAGGGGTACGAGAAGGGGAAGAGGAAGAGCAACAAGTAGAAAACTTATTTGAACAAATAATAAAGGAGAACTTCCCCAAACTAGCAAAGGAAACAGACTTCCAGGAAGTCCAGGAAGCTCAGAGAGTCCCAAAGAAGTTGGACCCAAGGAGAAACACACCAAGGCACATTGCAATTACCTTAGCCAAGGTTAAAATGAAGGAGAGAATTCTAGAAGCAGCAGGAGATAAGAGGACAGTCACCTACAAAGGAGTTCCCATCAGACTATCAGCTGATTTCTCAAAAGAGACCTTACAGGCAAGAAGGGGCTGAAAGAAGTATTCCAAGTCATGAAATCCAAAGACCTACATCCAAGATTGCTCTATCCAGCAAAGCTTTCATTTAGAATGGAGGGCAGATAAAATGTTTCTCAGATGAGGTCAAGTTTAAGGAATTCATCATCACCAAGCCCTTATTATATGAAATGTTAAAGCGACTTATCTAAGAAAAAGGAGAGAAAAAATATGAACAGTGAAAGGACAGGAAATTCACAGTTATTAACAACCACACCTAAAACAAAAGCAATCTAAGAGGACAGCTAGATCAGGAGCAGAGCCACAGAAATGGAGATCACATGGAGGGTTAACAACAGGGGAGTGGGAGGAGGAGAGAAGGGGGAAGGTACAGAAAATAAGTAGCATAGACAGAAGGTAGAAAATAGACGGGGGAGGGCAAGAGTAGTATGGGAAATGGAGAAGCTAAAGAACTTGTGACACGTGGACATGAACTAAAGTGGGGGAAGGTGGGTGGGAGGGGGTGTACAGGGTGGAGGGGAATGAAGGGGGGAAAATGGAACAACTGTAATGGAATAATCAATAAAATATATTTTTAGGCCCTGGCTGGTGTAGCTCAGTGGATTGAGCATGGGCCTGCAAACCAAAGGCTCGTGGTTCAATTCCCAGTCAGGGCACATGCCTGGGTTGCAGGCCAGTTCCCAGCAGGGGACCCATGAGAGGCAACCACACATTGCTGTTTCTCTCCTTCTCTCCTTCCCTTCCTCTCTAAAAATAAATAAATAAAACCTTTAAAAAAATTAAAAATAAAATAAAATATATTTTTTAAAAAAGAAATATTCGAAGTCATGAAAAGCAAGGACCTACAACAGAGATTGCTCTACCCAGCAAAGCTCTCGTTTAGAATCGAAAAGCAGACAGAGCTTTGCAGACAAAAAAATAAAGTAGTTCATCATCACCAAACTGTTATTATATAAAATGTTGGATTTATTTAAGAAAAAGAAGATCAAAACTATGAACAATAAAATGGCAATAAATACATATCTGTCAACAGTTAAATCTAAAAAACAAACAACAAACAAGAAGAACAGAGACAGAATCATGGACACAGAGAGTGTTTTGACGGTTGTCAGGTAGGAGCAGGGTGTGGGGAGAATGGGTGAAGAGGTGAGGGGATTAAGAAGTACAAACAGGCAGTTACAGAATAGCCGTGGGGATGTGAAGCACAGATAGGAAATGGAGCAGCCAAAGAACTTACACGCATGACCCATGGACATGAACAATGGTGGGGGGAGTGCCTGAGGGAGTGGGGGACCCTGGGTGGGGGGGGCAAAGGGGAAGAATAAGGATAGCTTTAATAGCATAATCAATAAAGTAGAATAAAAAATATTATGTTAAAAAAGTTAATAGCATAAAGGTTACATTATTTTTTTTTGCAATTTATTTTTAAGTTTAATTAAATTTACCTGGGTGACATTGGTTATTAAGCATATACAGGTTTCAAGTGTGCAGCTGTATACATAACACATCATCTGTATATTGCAGTGGGTGTTCACCACCCAAAGTCAAGTCTCCTTCCAACGCGATATAATTGACCCCCTTTGCTCTCCCGCTACCTCCCCTCAAAATATATTTTCCAAGTCAGTGCTCACCTGGGCTTTACTGGACGACAGGGAAATGCTCATGTCCTAATGTCACTTGAAGAAAAGAACTAGTGGATTTCACTCCAAGTGTGCTTACAACTGTCTTCCATGACGGAAATTTACCTGTCAGAGATGTGTAGAGAAATCGCAAAGTTAGTGGTCAAAGTACATGTGTAACCACTATCCCGTGCATCTGAAACTAATACAGAGTAATACTGAATATAAGCTGCAATTGAAAAAATTAAACAAATAAAATTAAATAGTGAAAGACCCACAGAAATTAAGAATTTTGCATCATGACTGTGAAAAACACTTTAAGTGCTAATGTTATTATGTTTTAAAGATTTTATTTTTTATTTTTAGAGAGAGGGGAAATGAGAGAGAAAGAGAGGGAGAAAAACATCAATGCGAGGTTGCCTCTCATGCATCCCGACTGGGGACCTGGTCTGTAACCCAGGCATGAGACCTCACTGGGAATAAAACCGGTGACCCTTTGGTTCACAGGCCAGCACTCAATCCACTGAGCCACACCAGCCAGGGCAAACTGAACTAATTCTTTTAAAAAAGTTAATAGTGATTATGTCTGAGTGGTGGGAATTTCTTTGGTTCCTACCCATTCGACTGTGTTTTCTGAATTTTCTGTGATGAATCTGACACACAATCAGGGGAGACAACATTTCACCAAAGGAACAGACTTGGATGCTGAGCTGGAAAATCCAAGATGCGTAGCTGCCATTTGTTCTACACAGTGTCAGCCTTAGAGAGTTGCGGCACTCTTCATTAATTAACACAGTGAATTCTAAAATAAATTATACATGCCTGCGTTAACAACCCATAAAGCGTACTGGGTGCAAAGGAAGTTTCCTGACTGCTTCCTCGCTGCTTTCCAGAGGAAAGCATTGTTCATTGTTTTGTTTTTCACGCTGCACTCATTTTTAACCTTTTTTGAGAAGTTTGCACCTCAAGTTTCAAGGAAACACTGTGGAGAGGCAATCTTGTGTTGTTAACTTCCAGGAGTCCCACTGTGGCCAGGATTGTATCAGGCTTCCCGGAGGAGGTGTCTACACTTGTGCTTGGAAATTCACTCGTCCTTCCTTCCATCTGTTGGAGTCTTCCCACACTATTTCTGTAGGTCAGCTTGGCTACCCCCAGGCCCCACGCGTGTGGCCACTGAGCAATCTCTTTTTGCTTTCTAATCCTCTCCCCACGTAACGCAGGGGGGCAGTTCTTTCGGTCAGGTATATAGGCAGATTCCTGAGGGTCTATGAGTTCTATTATAAGTTTTAAATGTTGTGTTTTCATTTTGGGATCATCTGGATGATCATCCAGAACCAAGTGCTGTTTCACAATTTTAGAACCTGCTTTCCCATTTGGATTAAGCTTCCCACGCTCATGACAGACGAGTCAGAGCACAGTATCATCCAAGGTGAGTGCTCGCCAGAGTTCAGATAAATAGGGGAGGAAGGCGAGGGAACTGCACGGTTCTGGCAGGTGATGGATTTCGCATCTTCCACCTCCTTCCCATCCAACTGGAGAGGAAAGGTATTAGCAGGAAGTGTGGTATAAACAAACAATAAAGAAGTTTTACTAAATATGACTTGAACGTTTTCTGTATTATATTTGGGGGGAGTGCATGATTAAATTATTTGGCTTGTTAGAAAATGGACAGGTACTTAAAGAGGAGTTTATTATTCAGAATAAAAAAATAACAATGATAATAACTGTGGCTCAAATAATGGTCCATTATCACCCCCCAAAAACAAAAATGTTGGGACCACATCCTTCTCTTTTTAAACCACACACCAGTGATTCCCAGTGATTCCGTTTCAGTAAAATATCATCCATCAGGTTGACTGAAGGTGGAAATCTGAAGTTCATGACTTTCTGTTTGTGGTTTTCAGTTTATTTTAGTTTAAAAGCTGAGGCAGCATATGAACTTTTTAAATATGGAAATTTAACAGCTTTGTTTTTCTCCCTTTTTTTCTCTGCCTTGGAAGGATTCAGCCCAAAACAGGGAGGGAACACAGCCCTGTGCAAATATTCCCAAATGTTTTCCTCCTCTTCCCCGTAGCAGATGGGGAACGAATCCCTCCGGCCCTCGGAGCCAGAGAAACCAATTGTTTGATGGGCAGTGATTTCGTGTCCAGTCTGATGGGCCCACAGGGTCCACCAGGAAGAAAAAGAGCAGGGCTTTTGTGCAGAGGGGTTGGGGCGGGGGGACTGCGTGGGAGACAGAGGGGCCTGGGCTGTGCTGGAACCTCCCCAGCTTCTGCCCACTCTAAATACAGACACCTCTGTCCTCTACACCCAGGACGGAGTCAGGGACTCACCAGGGACTGCCCAGCGGAGATAGCACTTGTGATGCCACACGACTGTTCTGTCCTGCTGTGACTATTCAGTGTGAGGACGCCTCTCTGAACTGCTCCAGGACCCCTGAGGGCCTGAGGGCGCTCCTGGCCACCCAGCAGCCAGGGTGGGAGGAGGTCTCGCACCTGGAGGCCCCCAACCTGGCACAGTCACTGGAGACGCCCCACTGGGGAGATACCGCTGCTGGTCCCTGTGAAAGGGCACAACGGAGTGTGTTCCAGGTGCTGAAGGAATCTGGAGGCTGGAGCTGACCGCTGTTGCTGAGACACGCGGACAGCGCCCAGCAGTAGAGAAGGTGTCCCTTCCCTCTTCCTCCCTCTTTTTCTAGGTGGGCTGGCCCAGGAATGTGGAGTGCGGTTTTCAGAGTCCCAGTCCCAGAGCAGGTAGGGGGGTGGTCTGCCATCCCCCTACCTCCAACTGAGCTACCCAGCTAGGGTAGAATGGGGCTATTTTTAAGAGGTAGGTACTGAAGCATGTAGAGATAAATGCCATAATGTTTGGGATATGCTTTAAAAATACTATAAGGGTGCCCTGGCCCATGTGGCTCAGTTGGTTGGGTGCTGTCCTGCAAACCAGAAGGTTGCCAGTATGATTCCCCATCAGGGAACATGCCTGGGTTGTGGGTTTGGTTCTTAGTTGGGATGTGTGTAAGAGGCAAATGATTAATGTTTCACTCCCTTTTCTTCTCACTCCTTTCTCCTCTCTGTAGAATCAATAAAAGGAAAAAAATATGTCCACACATTAAAAAAATATATTCTAATGATAGACTCAAATTTTGACCATTGCCTTTAGGTAAGCAGTGTGATTTCTAGTGGCCTGTCTGCTTGCTCTTAGTATGGGACTATTTTTAAAACATGCATTTAATATTGTAACAAGTGAAAGAAGCAATGAAACTATTTGTAAAAATATTTAAAATGCATGGAGAGATATTTGGTTAAACACTGTCTGTTAAACACACATGTTTATCTCTATTTCCACCTGAAACTCATCCAAAACGACAGTCAAGAACGGAAGCAAATGGCCCTGGCTGGTGTAGCTCAGTGGATTGAGCACGGGCCTGCAAACCAAAGGGTTAGTGGTTTGATTCCCTGTCAGGGCACATGCCTGGGTTGCAGGCCAGGTCCCCAGTGGGGGACCCACGAGAGGCAACCACACACTGATGTTTTTTTCCCCACTTTCTCCTTCCCTTCCCCTCTCTCTAAAAATAAATAAAATTTATAAAAAGAATGGAAGCCTCCTAGAAGGAGAAGGGGCTGCATGAAGAGCGATGTGTGTCGGTGTGTTCGGGCAGCACAGCAAAGCCCCACAGCGGGGGCTAAACAACAGGAGGGTATTTCTTATGGTTCCGGAGGCCGGAAGCCCAAGGTCGGGGTGTCAGTGCGATTGGGTGAGGTACCCCTTCTGGGGCAAAGACTCCTGATATCCATGTGGTGGAAAGGGCTGGGGGTCTCTCTGGGGTCCCTTTCACTAGGGCACTAATCCCACTCATGGGGGGGGTCTTTACCCTTCTGATTTAATTGTCTCCCAGTGGCCCCACTTCCTAATGCTACCACCTTTGGGGGTTAGGACGTCAACATATATACATTTGGGGTGGGGGGAGACAAACATTCAGACCATTGCAAGGTGTCAATGCATTTTTGGATCATGGAGAAGCTTTGAAGGAGCGGTACTGACCCCAGGAGAATAGAGGAAGCGACGCTGTAAATTCCTGAGGATGGGGCAACTGAAAGCAAGTCTGCACCTTCTCAGGACTTCCGAATGGTGTGCCAGGCACTGGAAATGAGCAGGCAGGACCAGGCCCTGGGACTGAAGGGGGGAGGTGTCATAGCTGCATAAAGACCCCCAAAATATCAGGTGCTAATCCCTGGAAACTGTGAACGCAACCTTACTGGGGAAAAGGGACTTTCCGGATGTGATTACGCATCTTGAGAAGCAGCGATTACCCTGGATTATTCGGATGGGTCTGAAATGTAATCACGTGCCCTTAGAACGGGAAGGTGGAGGGGGACTTGACTCAGGCACAGGGGAAAAGGCCATGTGAAAATGGGGCAGCGGGAGATCTACAAACAGGGGCCTGAAAGATTGGACTGATGAGGCCACAAGCCAAGGAACGCCAGCAACCACCGGAGCTGCGGAGGCGAGGGGCGGATTTTCCCTCCGAGCCCCCAGAGGGAGTGCGCCCTGCCCACACTCTGATTTGGGGCCAGTGGAACTGGTTTTGGGCTTTGGGCCCTCAGACTTGTGAGGAAATGCGTTTTTATTGTTTTAAGCCGCCATGCCTGTGGTACTTTGTTACAGTGGCCCCAGGGGACATGCGGGGAGTTTGACTGAAAGTCAAATATATGGGGTCCCACCCCAGCCCCAGCCGCCCACCTTGGCAGGAGATAGCAAGGCTAGTCTCTGGACAAGCTGAACTTGAACCAGAGATGCCCCTGACTGGATGTGAGACACAGTGTGGGGTGCAGGTGAGGCTCCTGACAAGGAGGCAGAATCTGCTTTCCAAGAGCCACCCAGGGCCTGTCTCCCATGTGGCTCCTAAGTGACTTTAGTCAGGCTCATCCCCCTGGGGAGGGAGATGAAAGGGTCACTCCCCAGAGAAAATGAACCATGGGAGAAAGAAGAGCTTAGCAACTGACACTAGGGGACTCCCAACCGAGAAGCTGAACTGTTGCTCTGTCATCCTGTGGTGTGGCCTCCAGCCCCACCCAGGACAACTTAAGTCCCAGCAGCTATTTCACACCCTGTGTTAAGATGAGAGCTGAGCCCTGACCGGTGTGGCTCAGTGGCGTGGGCGTGGTTTCACAAACCAAAGCTGGTTTGATTCCTGGTCAGGGCACGTGACTGGGCTGCGGGTTCGGTCCTGGTCACGTGTGCAAGAGGCACCCGACTGATGTTCACATGGATGTTTCTCCTCTTCTCTCTCTCTCCTTCCCTTTCCCTCTCTATTAAAAAAAAAAAGAGAGAAAGATGATAATTGATAGTTAAGGAGCCTCACACTTTTGAGAATCCACAACATATTTTCTCACACTCACTTGAGAAAAGTTTCCAACAGGAAAGAGAGAACAAACATGCAAATGTAAAGAAAAAAAGGAGAGAAAACAAAGAAAAAAGGTAACTTGGACGTGGGGCTACCTATCGAGGGGACAGGAGCATCGGAAGAGACCGACCCCATGGCTTCCCCGCAGGTGAGGGGCTCGGACAGCCACCCAGGTGCCCCACCCAAGGGATGGGTCGGACTGGAGGGAATAGCAACAGGCGGGGAGGAAACAATAGAAAAGTAAAACAGCAAAGTAAAGTCAAGCAGACGAAAAAGCTGAATCGATACCCTGAGCGTGATCAGAAAGGAAAATGAGCCACTGAGACAGGCTGCCTTTTCCAATTCCACGTGTGTCCGGGTCCACGGGCTGTTCTCACAGTGGGTTGCCTGCCGTGGGGCCTGTGCTCTTTCCTTGTGGGGTGGGGGCAGGGCTGTGCCTGCCTGGCTGGAGAGTGGCCAGAGCGGCGGGAGCAGTGGGAGCGATACCGTGTGACTGCTGGAGCTAGGTCATAAAAAAAGGTCCAGCGTCTGCCTGACTCTCGGTGTGTTTGCCCTTGGAGCCCCGCCGCTGTGTTGCAAGGAAGTCCAGGCCACATGAAAGGCCCGGCAGACAAAATGCTGCTTTCTGGCAGGCAGCTAGGCCCCCAGCTAGGCCCTGAGCTGAGCCCAGCGCCAATGGCAAACGAGTGTGTGACCAGGCCACCGGAGGTCCTAGCCCTGCTGCCTTAGAGTCTCCCAGCTCTAAGCACGTCACAGGCAAGCCATCCCCACCAAGCCCTGCCTGACTAAACGATTACTGTTGTTTTAAACCACTACATTGTGGGGTAATCAGTTAGGCAGTAATAGTTAAGAGGTAGGAACAGTCATACAGCCAAGAGTGAAAACTAGTAAAAATGGAATAATCACAACACAAATGAGTGCTCAGAATGTAAAAGTATAACAATTTAAAATTCAGCAGAGGATCTGGTCAGGTAACTCAGTTGTTAGAGTGTCCTCCTGATACACCAAGGTTGTGGGTTCGATCCCTAGTCAGGGCACATACAAGAAGCAACCAGTGAAGGAAGGCATAAGTAAGTGGAACAAAGTGATGTTTTTTCCTCTTTCTCTAAAAAAAAAAAAAAAAAAATCAATAAATAAAAAAATAAAATCCATCAGAAAGGCTGGAAGAGGGAGCCTCGAATGGGGCTTCAGCAGCTTCGATCCTGTGTGGTGCCCACCTCGTGGCTCACTGCTTTCTTCAGGCCTGGGTCATGGATCCATCCCAAACGATGGCTGAGCTACGGGGGAGAGGATCCCCACGTGAGAACCGGGTATTGCAAGAAGCAGGCAGAATGGGTGCTGGAGAGAAAGGCGAGTGTCTAGTCAGACATCCTGGAGCGCGGGCACATGTCTTTACTTGCTCTGGTCTCGACCAGCCTCCAGTGGGGATCAGTCACTCAGAGACAAAGTCTGTCTTCTGAGCGTCCCAGGCAGGGCCAAGCCTCCTGGTCCAGGACCGACCCCCTTGCACAAGCTGGGGACACGGACTCTGGAGAAGCTGCTTAGCCCCTGCTTTGCTTAATGAATTATAAATTACTAATAAAAAAAATAAGAGACTAGGGTTTGCCTCTTGGAATTTCTCTCTTATGGTTTGTTCTATTTTTATTTAAGAATCTGTAAACATTATACCAATAGGAAGTACTCACTGGAGAAGAACACAAACTTCATTTGTTTTTAAAAAAAGGATAAAATGGCTCATAATTCTGTCACCCAAAGATAACTACTGTTAACATTTGGTGTATGTTTTTCCAGACTTTTTCTTTACAAATGTATTTATGGGCACTAGTAAACACGAAAATGAGATCGCTCCACAAATACAGTTGTTCTCTGCTCTGTTCACCCACCAGCAGGCTGGAAACCGGTTTATGCCAAAAGACGTCCTTCTGTTAGGCTGAACCACACGAAATCACCAAAGCGCACCTAGTTTGACCTGCCAGAATGGCACGCGCGTAGGGTTTCACCCAATACGATTTTGTTTTAATGACTACAAAGTTTACATAGCCCTCTGGGCACGGCACAGTTTACTCAATCTATCACTTACTGTTAGGCATTTATAAAGTTACCACTTTTTTTTTCCACAATGATAAAAAGTATTGCAAGGAAACCTCTTTTAGCCCATTCTTGGTGAACATCCTTATTACTTAGTACTTAGAATACATTTCTATAAATGGCATACGTGAGATAAAAGGCACGTTTTAAAAGCTTTTGTTGCACACTGAAGGTATATAGTTCCTGAGAAGCCGGAGCTCGTTGGTAGGAGGCGAGTCTTCTCCACCCACCTCCCCCAGGAGGATGGGCGTGTCGGGGGCTCTGGGTTATTGCTTCTCCTTAAAGGGCGCTCCGAGGGGAGGGAGGCAAGATCAGAAGGGAACTGAAAACCGAGAAGCAGCTGGGCATTTACTGCTGGAGTGGAGGGAGGCTGAGGAGGTAATTTTGCCCGTAGTCTAAGGAGCTGAACGTAAGCTGGTCATAAAATCTACCAGGGCCCGTGGCAGCCTGTGGAATGGACAAAACAACCCTGTGATACATGGAGAGTTTTCTCTCTTAACCTGAACCTAATAGAGGAATTAAAAAAAAAAACTGTTTACTTTAAAAAAAAAGATTTTATTTTAAGACAGAGGGGAAGGGAGGGAGAAAAAGATGGGGGGAAACGTCAATGTGCGGTTGCCTTTGAAACACCTCCTACTGGGGACTTGGCCTGCAACCCAGGCATGTGCCCTGACTGAGAATTGAAACTGTGTCCCTTTTGTTCGTAGGCCAGTGCTCAATCCACTGAGCCACACCAGCCAGGGCTAATAAAGGAATTTTATTACTTAAATATCAGGTAGAAGTAACAAAACTATAGACTTGTTTTAGCTATACATAAAATAGCTGGCTGGCATGGGCAGCTTCCCAGATGGGATCCAAAAATTCTCACGCCTCCAGAGATTCTCACCTGGAATTCACACCCTGGTGCAATCTCCTTTTCTTGGGCTGGATTTATTGACTTGCTTCTAATGAGTAGAATAGGACAGAAGTAATGGGATGTCACCTTTGAGATAAGAGTATAAAAAGACCTTGGCTTCCGGTGTGGGTGTTCTCTCACTTTCTCTGGGATTGCTTGTTTCTGGTGGAAATCAGCTCCCTGTCATGAGGCCTCGTGGGTGAGCTTGGAAAATCTGCAGGAGCAGCCACGGCCCTGGCCGACACCTCTGTCGCAGTCTGTCCGAGAACCAGAGCCTCCCAGTTCAGTTCATCTCCAGTTTTTGATTCCAAGGAACTGAGGCATAATGACTATTTGTTCCCAGCCACTAAGTTTCGAGGTAATTTGCTGTGCAGCAATAGAGATCAAATACAATGGCTGTTTGTTGAGTACTTAGTAGGCAGCACATACAGTTCTCTGAACTTGACATTCTTCATTCATTTGGTTTTCACAATGCCCCTACTAGCAAGTGCCATTATTATCCCCATTTTCAGTTGAAGAGACTGAAGCCCAGGAAGGGCTAATAAACTGTGGGACGACAGAGGTAGAAAATGGTGAGGCTGGGATCTGACCTGAGGCATTCTAGCAGCAGAACCTGCTGACACAAAGATTAAAAAAAAAGAGCTGCTTAAATTTCACTGGATAGAACTGCATAACTTGCCAATGCTCCAAACAAGTGATTTGGACGGGGTACAGAATCACCTTAAGCTAATCAAGATTTACAACACTCACTTCCGGCAGGGGCTGGGTTTCCCATGAAATTCACAGTTCTGTAAAGTGGGTGAACAAATGTGGCTTTAGACGCCAAGGAGGAAGAGGGCCCTGGTTGTTCGGTGGGGGCTGACAGCGTGGGCAGCACAGTCCGGGGTGCATTATTTATTTTTGGAGGGAGACAGCAGGGAGCGGTGACAGATAGGGCTTCAGGTTGCACGGTCAGACACTGGCTCAGCAATGACTGTATTCACGTCCTCAGACCCACCCTCGGAGCAGTCTGTTCAGAGGCTGTCGGGCACAGGCTACCGCGCTGGCTCTGGGACCAGACAGCCCTTTGTTGATTCCAGCTGCGTGACTCTGGGCAAGCCACTCTCCCTGTCTGAAGGCCTGTTTCCTTACTTGAAATTAGGAATAGTGATACACTCACAAGGCTTGCAGTTAAGGTTAAATGAAGTATTATATGTAAAGCATTTAGCAACATGCCTGACACATAGGAAGAGCTTAACAAATGATAGCCGTGATTATTATTATTATATATAATAAGGCACACCAGAGTACTACTAATTAGTTATGAAATATCTATTACCTTTCAAATGTAGAACACCAGGTTGGGCTTATAGGGGGATATAATATACCTTGCTATCACGGGGAACAATCTAGTTAGAAAGCACACTCATTCAAAGAGATCCTGATAATATCTGGGAACACGTGTTAAGTGACGAATATTTGGCATGTTAGGAACTTAGAGTCAGTTTTTAAGGATATTCAAATAAAGACAGATCTTTTGAGTCACACAGTTTTAAAGCTAAAAGGGACCACAGACTTTGTAGATAAGTACACTGAAGTCCAAGAGGAATGAGTGCCTTTACTTCATGTCACAGAGCAACCAACAGGCAGGCTCCGGTTTGGGTTCAAGTTAGGCTCTGTCACTAACTGGCTGTGCGTCTTGAGCAAGCCACTCACCTTCTCTGAGCCTCACTTGGCTCCTCTGCAATAGTCCATGAATTCAGACCACCTTTCTGACTCCCAGCTCAGGGTCATGACTAAGAAACCCTACTTTACATTGAATTAAATTATTTAATAAACTGGTCCAGTTTACATGGTAATCCACAGGTGCATATGCAAATGACCACCTCAGCCCTGGCCAGTGTGGCTCAGTGGGCTGGGCGCCACCCCGCAAACCGAAAGATGCTGGTTCCGGTCGGGTCAGGGCACGCGCCTGGGTTGCGGGTCAGGTCCCAGGTAGGGGACAGGCAAAAGGCAACCGATCACTATTTCTCTTGGATATCAATGTTTCTCTCCCTCTCTTTCTCCCTCTATCCTCTCCTAAAAATAAATAAATAAAACATTTTTTAAAAAAAGAAAGAAAAGGAAACCAATACCTCTAAAAGCAGAGTTACGCTTGCTGGTTCGCAGGGGCAGGAGGGCGTGTGGGAAACCCAAGATGGCTGAAGAGTACTTTCGACCTAAATGTCATTCTCTTTGAAATAACAGGCTTTCCGGAGCTAATCTCTAAAACCATCTAGTCTCCAGTGTTATGAAATGCTCTGGCAGGGAGTAAAACCGAATCGCTAAGGATGTTCTCACTTGTATAGGCAGATCAGTCGGTCTGCCAAGGCCAGGCGTCCCTGACAAGCTAATTACAAGATTCTAGGAGTGTCACAGACCGAGAGAGGAAGTCACTGCCCTTCACTGAGCGAGTACTTAAATATTTTTCCACATAAAGGCTTAAGAAAATTTTCCAGTCTTTCAGGGGGGGCAGGTATGACGCCACTTACATAAGAAATAATCCTTTTCCCTGCTTTGGCCTGGCCGAGGCCGGCCTCGAGTGCTTACCGCCACCTAGTGGTGTGTAGATGAAGAACCATGTTTAGGAAAGCCCGGGCCTCCAGTTACTCCCTACTCACTTCACTGGCCGGCGTCCCGCACGTGGTATCTGAGTAGCTATGTACGTATCTCAGCGGATATTTAGGATAGTTATACGTACAGGAAAGTTACAAAGATAGTAGAGTTATTGTATACTCACCTAACTGCCCCACAGCATCTTAGATGACCAAGGTACATTTGTCACTTCCAAGAAACCAACACTGGTGAATTACTGTCAACTGAAGTCCAGACTATATTCAGATCCCACTTTTTCACTAAGGTCCTTTATCTGCCCCCAAGTCCCTTCCAGAATGCCACACCACGTTTGGTCACCTTCTGTCCTTAGCCTGCTCTGGTCTGTGCTGGGCTCTCAGTCTTTTCATGTTTTTCATGGTCTTCAGGAGTGTTGGTCAGGTGTTCTGTAGGACGTCCCTCAGTCGGTTTGCCTGGTGTTTTTCTCACCATTAGACTGGGCTACAGGTTTTGAGGAAGAACAGCAGAGGTGAAGTGTCGTCATCACACTGTAGGAGGGAGAGATGCTGTCCACATGACCGATCACTGATGTTAAATGAACCCTGGCCACCTGGCCACGCTAGCCCTTGCTGGGTTCCTTCACTGAAAAGTTATGACTTTTCCTTTCCACATGCTGTTCCTATTCACACCAATTCTTTTTTTTTTTTTTCTTGACTCAGGCCAGTATGATAACACCTGCTTCACTCCGGTCACAGACCAACAACTGGTTGGAACTACTTGCCTCCTCCCCTGCAGCTCCCCGGACAGGGAACGCGGCAGGAGCCCCTCCACTCCCCAGGGAGTGCAGAGGTCTTGGCTGGGCCCAACTGCCAGTCAGTCCACAAGGGGTCGAGCGCGTGCACTGGGTGCCCGGCAGCTCTTCCTGCATGACTTCCGGTACCCAGCCGCCAGTGCCAAACCCACACACTGTTCTTAAATTCAGACCACACTGAAGGGTGGAAGGGGATCAAGTCCACCTTCCAAAGGGGACAGTATCCACATAAATGATTTGAAACTCTCCTGTGAGTAAAATTTGACTCTTCTCCCGTACTTATTTATTTTTATCATCATGAACTTGTAGACATTTATATTTTGGATTATAATCCAATTTTGTTGCTAATTGTAGATTTCGCTAGTGGGAGCTCTTTCAGGCTGGTTCCTGTGTGCTTTTGAAATGCCAACTTTTTGCTTTTTGAGCACTTCCTTTGCATATATATATTTTTTAAACACAGTTAGGGCCCTGGCTGGTATGGCTCAGTGGATTGAGTGGTTTGCAAACCAGGGGGTCTCTGGTTTGATTCCCAGTCAGGGCACATGCTGGGCTTGTGGTCCAGGTCCCCAGCAGAGGGCATGTGAGAGGTAACCACACTGGTGTTTCTCTCCCTCCTTTTCTCCCTCTCTAAATAATAAATAAAAACCTTTAAAAAATATATATTAAAAAAAACATTAAGGAAACAAAAAAAAACCCGAAGCATCCTTATAATCCCATCACTCCAACACAACTTAGTTACAGTATTTTTGGTTTTGTTGTTCATGCTCAAACACAGCTTTTAAACAACATAGATTAGATTATTACTTCACAGGACTTCGTAAACACAACCGCCTCTTTGACCATGATGTCGTGGTTATCAGACACGTGTCAGAACACCTTGAGAAAAGCTCCTGTGAGTCAGACCATGTGCCCTTGCACTTGGCTCAGGCTCCCTGAGTCTCAGGTCTTCATCTGCAAAACAGAAGCTATGATGGTGTTTCTCGCAGGTTTCTGTGAGAACTTAACAAGGCACCAGAGAAGGGACTCAGGGCACGACTTTGGAAACAGACCGCCTGAGTGTAAATCCAGCCCCAGCACTTATTAGCTAGGAAACCCCTCTAATCAACGCGTTGATGCATCGGTGTCTTCACCAACTTGGGGCATGAATCCATGTGCGGCCTTGTTTCATTCCACGTGCTTCAGTGGCTCCCTCCAGCAATCTCTCACTCAGGGACTAAGATTGAGGAAATTCAGTGTTTTTCAGATTCAAGTGCTTGGATCCCTTTGTTCCAATAAAATCTTTTGGAAATTTGATATAAACCAAACAGATGAAAGTTCATTTTATCAGCATGCCTTTATTTTTAAGTCTATACCTGTAATCTTATACCACCCAGCAAAATGATGCTCAGAACTACATGTTTTGATGACACACATCAGGAATCTGGGGCTAGAGATGGCAGCTGCAAAGTTAACCTCAGCATTTAGCTCCGCCTCTTGTTTTGACTGCACAGAATCAATTAACACAGAAACTATCTTAATCACTGCTCCCAATCTTCCTGATAAATCAAGGGCAATACACTCCTAACAACCATGATACACACATCTGACAGGCTGCACCTACACCTGTTATCACACAGGCTGACATCTCTGCAAGGTCAGATGGGCAGGGCGCCTGACCCTGCACCCCTCTCAGAGCACTACACATGCAGTGACAGACCACCTGAATAACTCTGTATGATAAAAAGTCCACAGGAGTGCATTGAAATATATACATACCGGTGCGGAACTGCGGACTTCCTAGTCCATGACCCACACAGAAGTGCCAATGGATTTATACTGAGAACTGTACAAAAATGAGTTACCTGCTTGGCATCACAAGGTAGGGCTTGGCTAATACCTGTCACTAAAGTATATGGACTGCTCTACCTCCATGCTCTGCTTCTTGTCACTGTCCCTTTCTGCGTTCCCAACGTTCAGGTGAAATGCCACTCCAGTCCTGCCTGGAGAAGGGCCTCATTCTCAACTGCAACTTCATCCCTTATCAGCACCAGCAACAAGCCAGGGGCCAGTCCACCCTCTGGCTGCTCCCGCAACGATCTGGTCCAGGTGGCCTGATTCACAGCTTCTCTCAACTGCTCCTCTCTCTACCAGCCTTAGTGTGGACACAATTTTTCTTCATCCTTCTGGTAAGTGGCCAGATATTTGACCTGCACACCCCTAGGATTAT
This sequence comes from Artibeus jamaicensis, assembly GCF_021234435.1. NCBI lineage: Eukaryota > Metazoa > Chordata > Mammalia > Chiroptera > Phyllostomidae > Artibeus > Artibeus jamaicensis. The sequence goes on along the minus strand of NW_026521831.1, from coordinate 8,190,708 downwards.
CAGTAACCCCCAAAAGCTTCTCAAGAGCCTGCAGGCATTCAGAGACTGAAAAGAAAGGACTGTTTAACTTGAGGACACAAATGACATCATATGCCGGGCCTCTAAGGCTCTCTGGCAATTGCCTTCTTCTCTCTGCATCTGACACCTGCCACGTCTTCATCATTTGAGTAGTGTGAATCAGCCAGGATTTAAATTCTTCTTCTTCTGGTTCTGGAGGATCACTGCCAGAGAATATCCTCAGCTTCTTGCATTTCAGGTATCACAGGGCAGGCTGAAGAGTCTCATCTAATGTCTGTGCCAACACGTGGGCCCTTATTTCTGCGGTCATGCCCTGTTCTAGGTCAAAAGGGTCGTTTCCATACCCAAAAGCTCAGGTAAATTCAACCAGTCTTATGCCCTCTTCTAAAAATTCAGTTAATCTGCTTAAAAACTCATTATCTGGGTCAGGGGGCTTAAAGATCACTGTCCAGACACCCTCTTTTCCAGGTTATCTCCTTCGGGACCAGGGCAAAACTAGTTTCTTCAGCAAGCCCTATTAAGGCCACAATCCTATTCCCATCCCTCCGGAATCTCCCGGTCAATCTGTCCTCACCCAAGGGAACTAAACTGGCTCGCACAGCCTCAGTACAGGTCACTGGCAATCAACAGCGCTTTCCGAGGGTTCATATTCATACCCCTACACAGGTCTTCCAAGGGCCCCGGCGTCATGGTGCCCAAAACAATATATTTAAATTCTAATTCACTGGGGGCATCCACCGCAATCCACAGTATTCCTTCGAAGTATCCCGGATAAGTCCCGTTGACTTTCCGAGTTCCACGGCCAGTGAGGACCAAGCTGTCAGATCAGTTGAAGGTGTCAAGGGCCCAGCCAGGGCTTGGGAAGCTACGCGCACCCTAAGCGGCTGGCCACGCCAGGGCGTCCCCAAGGCGGCAAGCAGCCATCTTAATCCCCTCCTCGGCCTCGGGCGCCCCACCGTTATCTAGGGGCCCATGGCTGTGTCCACCGCCAGCGGCTGAGGCGCCAGGGCCAGCTCCGGAAGCCTCCCGGGACGCCAGGCCTGAGGGGCGGGAGGGCGGCCACTCCTCCACTGGGGAGCAGGAGAGGGCTTTCGGGGGCTGTAGAGGCGCGAAGAGGGGATGGCGGACCGCCTCTGCGGCGCGGTTCTCCCCGCGGCGAGGGGCGATGGGGTGATCAGAGTCCCGAGCGAGGCACCCACGGCAAGGCCGAGGAGCTCACGGGCGGCCCGGCGACAACGGCAGCCCACCCCAACGGGCGCCCCACCCCTAGATATGCCACAGCCACGACCCTAGTCCCACCTGGAGCTGTGGGTGGAGTTCTCGAGGAGGCGGTGCCGCGGGGGGGCGGACACGCCCTGACGTCACGGGGGGCGGACTCCTCGGGGCGGGGCAAGCGTGCTTCCGGGCCGAGCCGGAAGCCCCGACTGTGGTAGCATCCGGGACGGCGAGCGGGCGGGCCAACCCGGACAGGAAGGTGAGATCCCGGGCCTGCCCAGTTCTGCAGGCTCGGCCAGTGGCCGCTGCCCGGCACTGGGATCCCGGTGCTGCGAGGCAGAGAGGCCGGGGCCTGACGCTGCCTGAGCAGCCCTGGTCGCGGCCCGCGGGTGCTGCAGCCTGACAGGGGGCGGGGTTCGGCTAGGGAATCTCCGGGCTGGGCCAGGTGACAGAGGCTGGGAGCTCCGGGAGCAGCGACGGGGGCCGATCCGCCGCGAGACCCGCCGCAATCACGCCGTGCTTAATCACAATTAGCTTGTGCTCCAGGCTGGTCGCGTTCACCATTCTCCCAGCCGGTGACCCCGGGGATTTCTTTTATGGTGGCTTTCTCTGACATGCCAAAGCTACCCGATTATTCAGAACTGAGTGACTCTTTAACGCTTGCCGTGGGAACAGGAAGATTCTCGGGACCATTGTAAGTGTTTAAGAGTTACTGTCTTGACTTGGGGGCCCCGACATTGCTTTGACTTGTAGAGCCAAGTGTTCACGTCTGAAGCAATACTATTAATTCAGAAAGCATTTGAACTGTAAAAGTTAAATGTTCCGTAGGAAACCACTTTAATTCCTGCCTCTTAATGGAAGGCGTATCTGGATCTTTGCAAGCCAGATCGTAGTGATTTATTCTGTGGGACTCATGTAAAGGCACAGTCAGTATTTACCGAAACTTTTAATAATTCCTTGTAACTATTATGTAAAACCACCTGTTCGTTGTTTACATGTCTTAATAAATGTGATTTTGTCTTAAACTGTAAATGTGGCAGTAGGGTATAGAAATAAAGGAAGTACATTTGGAATGGTTGCCGTTGCAGCATTACTAGACCTTAACTGTATCTTCTAATTTTTTAACTTTGAAGGCACAGAGCATGGAGAATGATGAATTTCCGTCAGCGGATGGGATGGATTGGAGTGGGATTGTATCTGTTAGCAAGTGCAGCCGCATTTTACTACGTGTTTGAAATCAATGAGACTTACAACAGACTGGCCTTGGAACACATTCAACAGCACCCAGATGAGCCCCTTGAAGGGACCACGTGGACACACTCCTTGAAAGCTCGGTTACTCTCCCTACCATTTTGGTTTTGGACAATTATTTTTCTGATACCTTACTTACAGATGTTTTTGTTCCTCTATTCTTGTACAAGAGCTGACCCCAAAACCGTGGGCTACTGTATTATCCCCATATGCTTGGCAGTTATTTGCAATCGCCATCAGGCATTTGTCAAGGCTTCTAATCAGATCAGCAGACTACAACTGATTGAGACATAAAATCAGTCACCGTTTTTTCCTCTTGATTACAAAACTGCCAGTACAATGTGGAACCTGATCACAAGACTGCAGTTTTTCCACAGATCTCAGGAAGTTGTGGTGGGGCAGAGGCTTTTTAAAAAATGTGACTAGGGGGCTATCTTTAACGGAATAATAAGGGAACTTTAGGTAAAGCCTGAGATACAGTACTACAGAATCATGTTGATGACTTCAGATTTTGGAAGTAAAATCGTGTCTGTTATTTCTATTCTACTGTGAAGCATAGTGATGGTTCAGAAATTTTTTCTTTTGGGGGAAAAATGAATATGAACATTTCTATTGTGTTTAACACGTAAGAAGGTCCAAACATGGTCATAAAATTTAAATTTTATAGTTACTTTGCTTGCTCTAAAATTCTTCAAACTAAAATACCAGTTTATCCTTTTGTAAGCCAACTATTTATGCTTGTGAGAAATTGGTATAAAATTACTGAGGTGATTGCTCTCTTGATATGTAGGATTTGTTCCTCCTTCTGGTAATGCTACTGGCATTATTAATTACCATTATTAATGGTACTGATTTTTTTAAAAAAATCTTGGGAAGGGTCTAAATATTTGTTGAGAAATCTAACTTACACATAGAATATGGAAACAAGGTGTGCAATGAAAATATTTGGTCCAGTGCCTGTCAGCTGTGTGATAGCTCTCTAAAGGATGCTATCAAGTCATCATCCAGATATTCTTTTATAGCCTAAGGGCTGGTCCTCAGGCCATAGGTTAGTTGCATGAAGATGTGATCCTTGTACTTCCTCCTGTGCATCTGTACTTACTACCTCATGTCTGGTACCAATACAAACAACTAAAAATGGAAATACTAGATTTTAGGAGTTTTTCTTTTTTTTATGGGTGAGATCAAGATATATTTTTATACAGTTATGTCATTAATACCAGGGAAATGTTTCACTGACAGATTTTAATAATCAACATTTTTTGGTGCTTGGGCCCTGTTCTAAGAACTTTACATGAATTAAGCCACTTAATGTAACAACCCTATGAACAACAATTATCTAGGTTTTACAAGTGAGAACACCAAGGTGGGAAAGTTATTTGCCAAAGGTCACAGCTGGTAGGTGGCACAGCCAGAGGTATAACCAGGTATCTGATACTTTTTTTTTTTTTTAGATTTAATTTATTTTTAGAGAGAGGGGAAGGGAGGGAGAAAGAGGGATAGAGAGAAACATTGGATGTGTGGTTACCTCTCGCAGGCCCCCAACTGCCTGCAACCCAGACATGTGCCCTGACTGGGAATTGAACAGGTGACCCTGCTCTTTGCAGGCCAGCACTCAACCAACTGAGCCATACTGGTCAGGGCTGAGAAAAGTTTTCCTCAATTTGTATGAGCTACTGAAAACTAAGTTTCTAGCAACCTCAAACTTCAACAAGACTGATTTGAACACTACGGAAGGCCGCACATTGCACAGCAGTCTTTTACATGAAAGATAAAGCAGGTACGTTTGCAACTCAAAAGCAGCAAGCTCAGATTCTTCTCTAATCAGTCTCATTTCCTTCTTTCACTACCTCCATAGGTCTAGTTCCTGAAATGACTTACCTTCTGCTACACTACATGGCATCTTTGCAATAAGCGGCAGTTTGAAATACCTGTTTCTGTGAGGGTCACCCGGCCCAATCACTCGCATCTTTTGAGTATTAACTAATTACAGACATTCCCCAACTTACCATGGTTCGACAAGATTTTTCCACTTTCTGATGGTGTGAAAGCAATATGATCAGTAGAAACTGTACTTTGAGTTTTCGCCTTTTTCTGGGCTGGCATTATGCAGCACAATTCTTGTGATGCTGGGCAGCGGGCAGCAGGGTGACTTGGCCCAACTATAGGCTGATGTGTGCAGAGCACGTTTAAGGTAGGCTAGGCTGCGCTCTGAGGTTCAGTTGGTTAGGTGTGTTAAATGCATTTTTGACTTACATTTTCTTTAAAAAGATTTTTATTTATGTTTAGAGAGGGGAAGGGAAGGAGAGAAACGTTTGCCTCTTGCACACCCCAACTCTGGGACCTGGCCTGCAACCCAGGCATGTGCCCTGACTGGGAGCTGAACCGTGACCTCTCAGTGTGCAGGCTGGCATGGAATCCACGGAGCCACACCAGCCAGGGGTGGACTTGTATTTCCAATTCGTGATGGGTTTGAGCTGTAACCACTGTAAGTCAGGGAGCATTGTAGTACGCCTGCTGCAGGCACTGCTTTGAGTGAATGCACTCCTACATTCATTCTTCACAATAGCCCTATGAGGCAGGTATGTACTGGTACTAGTGCCATTTTACAGAAGAGGAAAATGAGAAATGAGGACATGGGAATTAGTAACTTGCCGCTGGTCACACAGCAAGTAAGTGGAAGAGCCAGGATTTGACCCCAGGATGTCTGGCTTCAGATCTCTGGCTCTATCATTCCACTACACTGCTTCTCAAAAAAAAAAGGATAATTTGAGGAAAATCACTGAGTGGTTTCTTGTTTTATTTGGTTAGTCTTGAAGCAATGAGAGTTTGGAAATGATTTAAGAAAATTATGTTACTTTTTGTTTTATAAATGTTTGATGTAATGCAAGGTTTATGAATTTGTCGCTTGTAGTAATTCCTTTGTTGAAGTAGACTATCTCTTATGCTTCAGATTCTAGTATTTTTTTTTAAGATTTTATTTATTTATTTTTAGAGGGGAAGGGAGGGAGAGGGAAACAGCAATGTGTGGTTGCCTCTTGAGTGCCCCCTACTGGGGACCTGGACCGCATGTACCCTGAGTGGGAATCGAACCAGTGACCCTTTGCTTTGTAGTCTGGCCCTCTATCCACTGGGCCACACCAGCCAGGGCCAGATTCTAGTATTTTGAGGTTTGGTAAATAAATGCTCAGTTCATCCCTATCTTTCAAGATACTATTGCCTTGGTAGTGTAAATATTAAAGTAATTACAGTAGGAGTAATGCATTATTTCCAAATGTAATGATTGCAGAGTTAATGTTTTTTTTTTATTTAGGAATTAATTATCCAAGTTTGATTATTAACATTTTGACTATGACTATTTAATAGTTAAAAGCACACTGTTCTGGTAAAGAGGGAAAGGTGAAATTTATCTCCTAGCTCTATTAAACCAAGGTGTCTATATTTTCTGATTCCAATTCCTCTTCTCCAGTTTATCCTGAATACAATTTTATCAGGTTTTTGCTGCCCGCCCCCCAAAACTGCTTTCTGGTCAAGTGGTGGCTAGTAACTTACACATAAGTAAATCTATTGATCAAGTCTCAGTCCTCAAATTACTTGTTAGCGGTTTTTGACATATTTCCTCTCCTTGAGAATTTCTGTTGGCTTCTGGATCAGAAACACCCAACAGAACTTTAGTGGAGGTGGAAATGTTCTGTATCTGTGTGGCCCAAATCAGTAGCCACTAGCCACAGGAAATGAGCCTTGAGATACAGCTAATGTGACTGAGGAACTGAATTAAAAATTTCAATTATAACTTAAATAGCCACAAGTGACTGGTAGCTACTATGTATTAGCCCAGCTCTAGATACTGCCCTGGCTTTTCCTCTTCCTCACCAGCTTTTCCTGTCAGCTTCGCTGGGTCTCCCTTGGCGATCTGCCACAGCTCCATCTTCTCTACTCACTCCTTTGGTCATCTCTTTCTGGTGCATGGCTTTAAATGCTCACTTATCCTGAGCTCCAGACTTGAATATCCAACTGCCAACTTCATATTTACTAAGTTGTCTAACTGAGCTGCAGGTCCCTCCACCCACCAAAATCTGCTCCTTAAGTTTACTACAAGACTACCACCAAACAACAGCTGGGGAGGGAGCCTTTTAAAACGCTCCTCCTTTCAAACTCCTCAGAATAAAAGCCAAAGTCCTTAACAAGGCATACAGTCATTATGAGTGGCCCTTGACCTTCGGTTCATTTTCTAATCCTTGGAGAACCTGACTCCATTTCAGCCAGGCTGTTTTTTTTTGTTGTTGTTGTTGATTCTAGAACACACCAGAAAAACCTGTTTCAGGCCCTTTGCACTCAGGTCCTTTCTGCCTGGTGCTCGGGCCTGGCCTGCTCCAGCACTTTCCTCAGACCTCAGCTCCACGGTCGGCTGAGTGAGGCTGCCTCCCACCTCCCCACTGAAAATGCAGCACCCCCCTCCCCATTTTTCTCCAGTGCTCATCACACGACATCATGAGACACAGGTTTTGTTAGGATCTAACTCCAGCAGGGGAGGGATTTTGTGTATTTGTTCACTGCTAGACGCCCCATGCCTAGAATAGTGTCTGCAACATAGAAGGTTCAAGTTGACAATTTACCAAGTGCAGAGCATAAACTGTCACACATACTAGGTAGGTCTGGTTATTAAACTCTTTGAGGTTTCAGCATGTACTGATAGATTCATTTCAAGGCTAAGATTTAAAATGGGTCTCCCAATGTATTATTGCCAACAGTTCTTGTTATGCTGGCTGTGTTGGGATTTTATTCGCTGATGCAGAGAAAAACGACACATTCCCAAACAAGCGGTATGTGTTAGGTAGAGGCCAGAGCCTGGAGAAGTTCTCGTTCCAACAGTCATGGTGGCTTCCTGTCCGGCACATGCACCAAGCTCACTACGACTCCCAGAGTACCAGCAAGCCATTCAGTGCCCTGGGGTTCTAGGCCGTTCCTCGGCCCCGTAACACTCATTTCAACTAGTAATGTTTTTCTAGAAGTTGCTTCTATCTCCAGAAGAATTTTTGGCACCAAATTTCCATTTAAAACTGGAGCACAACAGCTCCAATGTGAACTACCTTTAAAAGATTTCCATAGGCACTTACTGTCTAGCACTCATTGTTTCCTGGGCCATGTCTTTAAACAGAGCAATTGTGACCCCAAAGTTCACCCGAGAATGGAATACTTGCAGCAACACTGAAATTTGTTTCATAGTTCGAGGAGAATGCCCTGGCTAGAAGGCAATTTTTTCAAGGTTAACACCAGGCACGTCAGTTTTAGAAACATCTCCCACCTTTTTTTCTGGTATCCCACCTCATATTTAGTCCATTTCTCCTCGCCTCTTTAGAAGTCACACTCTATTCTCTATTCTGGCAAAGTAGTAGTCAGATGGCAAATGTGGATTTTTTTTAAACAAGTCTGAATTGGTTCATTTTTGCCCTGAATTACTTAGTGATGCTTTAAACTGTTAATATGGCTTCTGGGCCTGGCCAGGTGGCTCAGTTGACCAGTGTCATCACCCTACACACTAAAAGGTTGTGGGTTCGATTCCTGGTCAGGGCACATACCTAGGTTGTGCATTTGAGCCCTGACTGGGGAGTGTATGTGAGGCAACTGATCAATGTTTCTCTCTCACATCAATGTCCCTTTCTCACTAAAATCAATGAAAATATTCTTGGATAAGGATTAATAAATAAACAAAGCACGACTTTTAAACAGTAAAAATTGAGTTTCACAGACATTTTCCTTTATATGCTGCTTCGTTTGTGTAAGGACACACTGAAACATTAAGTGATCATAACTGACGACAGAATGTAGGGCTGAGGCACTGGCTTCTCTAACCACTGCTGTGAGTGTTAATAATGTGCATTGTCATTACACGTTCACTTGAGATCGTCTCATTCTGCTGTGTGACGCAACAGCGCAGCTGGAATACAGTGGGCAGGGGCTCCGCCCCTCAGGGACACACCACGTGGAGATCCGCCTGTGACGATGGCAACCTCCCCCTCCCTCAGAGGTGCAGCTCCGCCCTTGAGGAACAGTCCTGGCGATCACAAGGGAAGGGGTGCTGGAGGGACTCTTTAACACAGGGACAAAGAGCCCACGGACTCGGTTACAAGGGAGTCAACTCACCACATCCCTGTGGCGACAGTCCTGGCACCTGCTCAGCTGCCCCTGCAGAGTTTTATGGTTACTTCTGTGGGATGATTTCAAAACTGTAGGAATGTGTGGGGGTCCTAAAATGCTTCCTTGCAAGTCTCCAAACCTAACTATGCTGCTATTCATTAAAACAAAAATATTAGTTGGAAAAAAAAAAAAAGGACAGCTGGGTTAGTTTTGTTTGGTTTCCGGAAAACTCGCTGGGATGATGTTCTTCTGAAACAGCCCTCTTCTCTCAGATGTTTCCACTTCCCAAATGGCCTGCACATTCCATGCTCGAAAGTTAGGAATGTTCAGAAAACAGGGCACATGGGGAACTCAAACATTAGTGTGAGGAAAAGGTCAGCTTAGAGTTGCGACTAAGGCCCTGACCAGCGGGGCTCCCGTTGGTTGGCTGTCATCCCGCAAAGTGAAGGTCACTCAGCACACGTGCCTGGGTTGCGGGTTTGGTCTCTGGTTGGGGTGTGTATGAGAGGCAACCGATTGATGGATCTCTCTTACATCAGTGTTTGTCTCCCTCTCTTCCCCTCTTGGTCAAAAAATATAATATTAGAATTACAGCTAAGTTCAAATGTTAATTATCTGGAAATTTGTATTAGGGAATACAAATGCACAAAAAGAACAGAAAAGCACAAAAGAATAGAAAAGAGGTTTTGATGAGGGAGTTAAACCATGCATTTTGGTAAGTTTTCTTTCTCCTCCCAGGACATGGTGAGCAGTGAGCTGGAGCAGCCACTGCAGCTGCTCTGTGTTGTGTGAAGATGTGGTGGCCCAGCTAAGCCAGGAAGGGCATCTCTGGGGACTTTAAGGCTTCTCAGTTACATCACTAAACAGCTAAATGATTAGCACTTTTCTGCTCTATGTTAAACATGCAGAGGAGTCGATCTAAGTGTTCACTTTTTGACTGCAACCAACACAAAATTAACTTTGCTGCAGAGCTGCTTTTTGCTAAATTCTAATGACTGATCACTGTGTGCCCTTATTTAATACTATAAAATGGGAGAAAAGACAGAAGGAACAACTTTAAAGAGGTCAAAGGCTGCTCTTTTCCTATGGATGGTGCAGGGCAGAGGGTGAGGACACAAGGAATGAAACTCAATTCAATTTGAGTTTGGAACTCAAACTGTCACTTTGCAACTTTTTTGGCACAGTCAGGGCAATACACTTGCTCCTGATAGAAAACAAAGCGCTTGTTGGCCAGATTCTCGGAGCAATTTTTGCAATGGAAGCAGTAGTCGTGCCAGGATTGTCCTTCATAGGCCACCACACTGGAGCCTTTACCAAACCCAGTGATGGGGTTCTTGCACCCAGCACACTTCTTGGCCACAAAGTTCTTGTAGCAATCCACACAGTAATACTGGTCCTCCACAGTGGTAAAGCGCTGCCCAGCCAGCTTCTTAGAGCAGTTAGCACACACAAAGCACTCGGAATGCCAGGGCCGATCCTGGTACAAGACTCCTCCTGATGTGATGGGCTTGTTGCATTTCACGCACTGCTTGACAAATTTGGCCTCATGGCAAGTCACGCAGTAGAAGTCCTCCCCTTTAGGGAAGAAGCTTCCAGTCCCGATGACTTGTTTGCAGCTGCTGCAGGTGAAGCAGTCTTGGTGCCAGACAGTCCCCTTGTACTCCACATTCTGATCGCCGGCCACAATGGGCTTTGAGCAGCCCTTGCACGTCGGGGTGCCCTCCAGCATACTGCAGTTGTTGCACAGGATCTCGTCGTTTTTGGCCACAAAGGTCTCGTTGACCAAGGGGTGCAGGCACTTGGAACAGTTGAAGCAGGCGCTGTGCCAGTAGGAGTTCTTGTAGCACACCTCCTTGGAGTTCGCACTGATGCGCTTGTGGCATTCCACACAGGTGTTGGCACAGAACTTGTCGAAGCAGATCAAGCAGCAGCGGTGGCCATCCTTCTCCACGTAGTTCTTCCCCTGCAGGGGCTCATTGCAGTGGTGGCAGTTAATGAGCTCGGTCATGGTGCCCACCTTGTAGCTGCAGGGATCTCGCACTGGCTGTGTGGAGAATGAGACGTACTTGGCAAGGGCTGGAGAGAGTGGTCAGCAACTTCTAATGTGATGCTCAGGGATGCTCGGCCACGCAGCTGTCCTGGCAGGTCACGGCAGCTGTGGTGGCAGATTCAACAATAACTTTTTCTGTATTTGTGTATAAAAAGATGCAACATGATTTTTTTAAATGAAAAGAGAACAAAAAGACTCTGTGATGAAAAATCTCCCTTTCACTCCTGACCCCTACTTTCTCTACAAGCAGTTTGATTATCCTTTCAGAGAAATTATAAGCATATCCAGCCAATGGTCTTTAATAGTAGCATTTTACACACTGTTTCTATAGTTTGCTAGTTTTCATTTAACATTATATCCTAGAAATTGATCTTTAACAAAATGCAGAGCTATACCTTGGACATTTTAATGCCTGCACAAATGTTCTAACGTAACATATTATTTTTACTTAACAGGGTCTTCTGATGGATATTTAGGTTGTATTACTGCCTTTTGTTACTAAAAATAAGGCTGCAGTAAGTACTTTTGTAACAGATCTGTGCATATGTTGCTATTATCTATTGGATTAATTTCTATAAGTGAAATTGCTGAGTCTAAGAGCACATATATTTAACATTTCAACAGAATTATCAACTTAACTTTCAAAGAGCTTGTACCAATTTACACTCACCATCAATATATTACAGACCTTCACATCCTTTCCGGCTCAATACTGCATCAAAACTTTTGATATTTCAGTCTGAAAAGTGAAAAATGGTATTGCATTGTATTTTAATTTTCATTTTCTGGAAGTGGAACATTTTTTTCATTTAAAAGCCATGTATACTTCTTGTGATCTTTTTGTTCCTTTCCTTTGCCCATTCCTATTCTTTCTGACTGGTACGTGTGAGATTCATAAGAGAAATTAATTCTTAGTCATCTGTGCTGAAAATATGAAATACTTTTCCCTTTGTTTTTTAACCTTACAGAAAGTTCAGAAACATTATATAACCACATTTGCTAATCTTTTTTTATTATGGCTTTTAGATTTTCAAAATCCCTGGTTAGGAAAACTTTTTCACTCTGGAATTATAAAAACTATTATTCCATTTTCTTTTAGTACTTTTATGGTTTTGTTTTTTATACTAAAATTCTTCAATTTACCTGAAATTTATTGGGTTGGCCAAGAAGTCCATTTTTTTTCCCATAAGATGGCTCTAGTAGCCCTGAGTTGTCTTTAACTTATTTGAACCAATTTTGGTATATTATATTGTGACAGCTGTCATATCAGCATGCATTTTATTTAAATATCTTTTACTATTATGCCATTACAGTTGTTCTATTTCCCCCCTTCATTCCCCTCCATCTTGCCCCCTCCCCCCCTTTAGTTCATGTCCATGTGTCATAACTTCTTTAGCTTCTACATTTCCCATACTATTCTTGCCCTTGCCCTATTTTCTACCTACCGTCTATGCTACTTATTTTCTGTACCTTCTCCCCGCCTTCTCCTTCTCCCACTCCCCTGTTGCTAACCCTCCATGTGATCTTCATTTCTATGGTTCTGCTCCTGATCTAGCTGTCCTCTTAGTTTGCTTTTGTTTTAGGTGTGGTTGTTAATAACTGTGAGTTTGCTGTCCTTTCACTATTCACCATTTTTATCTTCTTTTTCTTAGATAAGTTCCTTTAACATTTCATATAATAAGGGCTTGGTGATGGTGAACTCCTTGAATTTGATCTTATCTGTTCTTCCATTCTAAATGAAAGCTTTGCTGGATAGTGCAATCTTGGATGTAGGTCTTTGGATTTCATGACTTGGAATACTTCTTTCCAGCCCCTTCCTGCCTGTAAGATCACTTTTGGGAAATCCGCTGACAGTCTGATGGGAACTCCTTTGTAGGTGACTGTCCCCTTATCTCTTGCTGCTTCTAGGATTCTCTCCTTCATTTGAATCTTGACTAATGTAATGATGATGTGCCTTGGTATGTTCCCTCTTGGGTCCACCTTCTTTGGGACTCTCTGAGCTTCCTGGAAGTCTATTTCCTTTGCCAGATTGGGGAAGTTCTCCTTTATTATTTGTTCAAATAAGTTTTCCACTCATGACTGTTCCTCTTCCCCTTCTGGTACCCCTATAATTCGGATGTTGGAGCGTTTAAAGATGTCCTGGAGGTTCCTAAGCCTCTCCTCATTTGTTTAAATTCTTGTTTCTTCATCTTTTTCTGTTTGGTCGTTTTTTTCTTCCTTCTGGTCCACTCCCTTGATTTGAGTCCCAGTTTCCTTTCCATTACTATTGGTTTCCTGTGCATTTCCCTTCATTTCAATTAGTTTAGCTTTCATATGTTCCTCTAATTTGTGACTAAAACCAACCAGTTCTGTATCCTGATCACCAGTGTTTTGAACTGTGCATATGAAAGTTTGGCTATTTCTTCATCGCTTAGAGTTATGAGCTCTGGGGCTTTGAGTTCTCCTTGAGCCATGTTTTGGTCTGTTTGCGCCCATTAAGTATGAGGAGCGAAGCCTTAGGTGTTCACCAGGGTGAGGCAACCCAGGTTGCTGGGTTGTGACACTGTATGTGGGGGTAGGGTCAAAGAGGGGCAATGGCGGTCTCCTCTGCTGCTTCCCACTGCTGGGGCCAGTGCGAACCGTCTCACTGCTCACTCTTTCGCTGGTTTATCTGCACGCCAATGTGTGACCTCCAACAGCCTGCCACCTTGCGACCTCAGTGGGTCCACCCACTGCTACTCCACACCTGGGATCCGCCCACAGTTGCCTGGGCGCCTGGGTCACGTGCCTGGGTCAGCCCAGTGGATCTTTCCTGCCCGACCCCGCTCTGCTGCTGGCTTCGCCCCTTTTACAGGTCTGGCTGAAAGGTTCGTTGTTGTCAGACTTCCCTGTAGTTCAATTTTCTGTGGTTTTGATCTGTTTTTGTTGCTAAAACTTTGTTGTTTTTAAACTTGGTTGTGCGAGAAGGCACATTATTTCCACCTAGGCCTCCATCTTGGTGGAAGTCTCTCAGCGTGCATTTAAAAAAACTTACCAAAATTGGCGAATGCTTGTGCAGCCATTTTAATATGGAAGATGGAAGAAGATATGCAACATTTTTGGCATATTATGCTTTATTATTTCAAGAAAGGCACGAATGCACCTGAAATGCAAAGAAAGATTTGTGCACTGGATAGAGAAGGTACTGTGACTGATCGAATGTGTCAGAAGTGGTTTGCAAAGTTTCTTGGCACTATTGACATTTTGGCCAAATAACTCTTTGCTGTGGGGCTGTCTTATGCATTGGAAGATGTTTAGCAGCGCCCCTGGGCTCTCCCCACTAGAAGCCAATAGTGGGAGAGAGCCCACAGACTCAAAATGTCCAAATCAATAAAGTTATTGGTGGAAATGAAAAAACATAATGGACTTTTTGGCCAGCCCAATATTACATTCTAAGTAGCGAGAAAAGACCCAACTTCATCACAAAAACCAGTTTGTTTCTCATTTTTGAAAATAAAACTGAGTGTTATTTTACAAATACAAGGGTGGGCAAAAGTAGGTTTCCAGTTATATTAATAATACAGAAATAAATAATATAAGAATAAACTGCATTTTACATACTCAACTATAAACCTATTTAAAAAATATATTTTATTTATTTTTAGGGAGAGAGGAAGAGGGGAAAAAGAGAGGGAGAGAATCATCGATTGGTTGCCTCTCGCATACCCTCAGCATGCTCCCAACCAGGCAACTGGCCTGCAACTCAAGTGTGACCTGACCAGGAAGTAAACTGGTGACCTTTTGGTCTGCTGGGTGATACCCAATTCCCTAAGCAACACCAGTCAGGGCTTAATTGTAAACCTATTTTTGCCTATCCCTGTATTCTTCAATTTTGGTAAGAGTTTCATACTCCGCCTACTATATACTTAGATCTCCAAGAAAAATGATCTCAAGAATGATTGTAGTATAACTTAATTAACGTTGATTTTATTTGAAACTATCACTAGCTGCGTTTATGGTAACACAGCTCTGAACTCTGCAGTGCTCAACCACAATTCAAACAGGAATTTATTTTCTTTTTTTAAAAGATTATTTATTTTTAGAGAGATGGGAAGGGAGGGAGAAGGAAAGGGAGAGAAACAATGATGTATGTGAGAGGTACATCAGCCGGCTGCCTCTCCCATGCCCCCAACCCAGAAACTTGACCTGCACCCCAAGCATGTGCTGACTGGGAACTGAACCAGTGACCCTTTGGTTCACAGGTCAGCACTCACTCCACTGAGCCACACCAGCCAGGGCAAACAGGAATTTCTTGTAAACATTTTATTAGCACATGGTGACTGACAACTAAGTTAAAAAACCTAGGTTTTTAGGTATGTCTCTTACTGCTATATAAGAAATGATGTTCTGGAGCATTTAAGATCGTGTTTCCTGGCATGTCATCAGTTTGGCTCGAATAAACTCATAAAAGTTTAGCACTGACTGGGTGCTCAGTTGGTTAGAGTGTCATCTCCATACACCAAGGTTGTAGGTTCAATCCCTGGTTAGGGCACTCACAAGAATCAACCAATGAATGCGTAAATAAGTGGAACAACAAATCGATGTTTTCTCTCTCTCTTAAATCAATAAACATTAAAAAAAGCCCAAATAATCTATACTTATACAGATTGAACAATTCCACTGACAGGTGTATCTTTAATAGGCTAAATAGGAATTAGGTAAAAGAAGCATCATAAACTGAGGGCCACAGATGTCTAACCGGTTTTCTCATTTGGAAGAAACCATAACCTTTATTTCCTTTAAAAGTCCAGGCCTTCTTAATAAAAGTTAAAAAAAATTCTGAGCAGCTGAAGCAATAATGCTTTTGTAGTACACTTTGTATTATTAGGGGGAAATGCAGGGTGCCAGGTGCACAGACCCACGCAGCACCAGGACCTAACACTGTCCAGGAAGCCAGGAAATGTCTGTTGGAGGAATATTTTATATTGAAACCTAAAGGATGAGAAGAGTAGACAGGCAAAAGAAGTCACTTGGCCCAGGATTCGAAAGGCAACTAGACTATATTCTGCTTGCTTGTGGCTAATGTTTGCACCCTTACAAGGCGGATTAGAAAGCAAGGCAAGGCCTTTCTTCTATGCTGGTCCTTTAAACTGACTTTTTTGGCCACATATATGGCTCACTTATGAAGAAGACAGTATTAGAATTAAAATCAGTACTAAAGGAAAAGCTCAATAAAACCTATAACCCAGGCCATAAAACACTGAATCCCAAGTGTGGATATCTTGAAATTTCTTCTTTATAAACATATTCACTAAACAAAGAAGGAAACAAAATATTCATGAGCAAAAACAGTTCATAAAAATATGAACTATTTCTTAATTAATTACACAAGTATGCTATTTTTACAGATTATATCCTAAAAAGATAAAAGATCATTTCAAGTCATTAAGTTGAGGTACCAATATTAGAGACATAAGTGAACAAATGAGATAATTTCTGATCATTTACAGACGGTCTCTGACTTAGAATGGATGAACTTACGATTTTTTTGACTTTATGACTGTGTGAAAGCAAAATGCTTTCAGTAGAAACCTTACTTCAAACTTTGAATTTGGATCTTCTCCCAGGCCAGCCACGTGTGGTGCACTCCCCTTCTGTGCTGGGCGGCGCAAGTGAGATGATTTTGCCCAACTATAGGCTAACATAAGCGTTCTGAGCATGTTTAAGGTAGACCAGGCTGAGCTGTTTGGTAAATGTGATAGATACATTTCCAACTTATATTTCCAAATAATATTGCATTTATTGGGATATAAACCCCATCGAAAGTCAAAGAGCATCTGTATACAACTTTCTAGTTGGCAATGTTTTGGTTACATAAGAGTACTTAGTGGAAGGCTGATGTCCCAAGTAAAACAATACCTTAAAAACATGGAAAGCTATGTAGCATGTACTTTGTAAGCTATAGGTTTCAGAATCTGTAATTGGGATAGTATATGGTAATCTTTTTAAGGCTATGTGTATGACCCAGCTCTGCCAATAGTTCTGTAACTCAGGGTAAACACAGATTCTAAGATTCAATTTATCTCTTAAATAATCATAGAATACTTACATAAGGTTACTTCCAACTCTAAAAATCAATGACTATTTGTATTTCATTAGGTATAGCTACTTAATTTCTCCGCAGTTTAGTTATCCAAATGAATCAGGAAACATGCACAGTAAATAAAATATGCCTGGGTCCCACGGACAAGAAGGGACAACACTTCAAGGCTTTAAAATAGCCCCTTGTTAAGCAAAATCAGTATGGCTACAGGCTGACAGGAAGCATCTAAGTTACAGTTCACATAGACTTACTTGGAGGCTGTATGTGTGTAAATGACATACCATGGTATAAAAGAAAACCCATTTGGTGTTCTTAAGATACAAGTTAAACACACAGGCTGGGGCAAAAATAGGTTTAGTGTTATATGTATGAAAAATACAATTAACAAATAACAATACAAGAATAAACTCAGCTTTGTGCACTCGTAACTGTCAACCGATGGCTGGCCCGCCTGCGTGTTCAGAGTCGTATCATCTCTGGACGTCTGGATACTGGGTGTGAGCATGAACTCGAGGTTGCCTTGGGTTTCTTTCAACAGCCCTTTATCTTCCTTCAGTAGTTCTCTCTATTCCAGTTTTCCTTCTACTTAAACTGCCATTTTTTAACAATTTAAATTTACTGAGGTGACACTGGTTAATTATATAGGTTTCAAGTGTACACTCCTATGAAACAGACTGCCATTCTTTACTCACTACCCAATTTCATCACTTGCTCATGTCAGTTCTTTGAAATATTTTTGACCACGAACCACGACATTACTTTTTATAACAGAAATTGAAGTTAAAAGATGTAGACATCACACAAATTAATTCAATGGTCATTTTAAAAGTAGAAAATAACACAAACTCAGTTGCCAACTTAGAAGATTTTATACATTATAAAGTACATTTCCATGGTCTGAAATTTCTTATCCAAGAAAACAGATTGATTTCTAAACATTTACTGTATCTTTCTTGGCTGGAAACAGAATAAAGTTTGCTTTTCTTTAACAAAAGTGTACCAGGGAAATAAAACAAATGAGAATAAAAGTCTTTCTTAAATGCCAGTGATAACTAAGATAGAGTTGCTATCTTTTTTTGGGAACACTTCACGCATTTGTGTGCGCAGGGGCCAGGCCAATCTCTTCCCACTGTTCCAATCCAGGGTACACGCTGCTGAAGTGAGCTGGCAGCAATCTGTTAACACTTGTAAAAGCTACTGTTAAGATGGTGGTTTGGGCCGTTTTGCAGATGGTCCATCTGAATTAGTTCTGTTATCAATGTTATTTTCACCTTCTGCATCATCTTCATCATCACCTTTTAAAATAAACATTTGTTGTATGTCAATATGTTCAGTGGTTGAAAGAAATATAATTAAAATGGTTGAAAACTAGACCATTTTACTTTAGGATTAATAAAACCAGGCATATTCCAGATTTGAAGTGTGTATCATTAAAGAGATTTCGGTCATTTTGGTGTTTAAAACCTTTCCTATCACTTTTTTTGAAGATTCATGTAACCATAAAATTCGCTCTTTTAAAGTACACTGCTTATTGATTTTTAGTATATTCACAAGATACAATTGTGAATTGTACAACTGTACAATTGCCACCAATATTTAATGTTAAAACACTTTTGTCATTCTAAAAAGAACTCCCGTAATGATAAGCTGTCACTTCTCATTCCCTTCAGTCCTTGGCAAGAACTCACCTACTTTCTATCTCTATAGATTTGTCCATTCTGGACATTTCACAAAGATGGAATCATTCAATAAGTTGAATGGCCTTCTGAATCTGGCTTCTTTCACTCAGCATGTTTTCAAGGTTCATTCACATTGTAGCATGCAGCTGCACTTCATTCCTGTCTACTGCTGAACCATATTCCATTATATGGATATATCACAGAGCATCTGTGCTGTTTCCACTGTTTAGCTATTATAAACAATGCTGTTAAGGACATTACTGTATAAATTTTGTGTGAACATGTTTCCAATTCTCTTGGTTAAACTAGGAGTGGAATTGCTGGGTCAGACGGTAACTTTGTATTTAACTTTTTGAGGAACTGCCAAGCTCTTTTCCAAAGAAGTAGGCCGTTTTACAGTTTCACCAGCAATGTATGAGGGCTCCAATTTCTTCATATCCTAGCCAACACTCGTTACTGTTCTTTTTTGATTTTTTGATTATAGCCATTCTAGTCGGCATGTCATGGCATCTCACTGTGGTTTTGATTTGCATTTCCCTGATGGCCGATGATGCTGAACATCTTTTCATGTGCTTATTGGCTTCGCATATTGGAAGGATTGTCTACAAATATACAAATCCTTTGTATATTTGGATTATTTGTACTTTTAGTGTTAAATTCTATCGCTTTTTTTTAATACTTACAATTTTTTATTTTGCACATTACTTGTTGAGATGTAATTCATGTAACATAAAATTCACCATTTTATATTTATCACTTTATTTAACAGAGGTAATTCAAACCCAAGCTTTATGGGGATCTCATTAAGCAAATAATAGAAAAGCATGTTCATATATTACTGACCCACCATTAATCGAACAGGTGGCAGTTATTTTTCTAATAGTAATGACAGATTTTGAAAAATGACTCTAGCTATACTCTTGTCCTTATGTCAATGACATTTTCAATAGATTAGAGAGGTACTTCTGGAGTCACGAAAGAGGACTTCATTCTAGATATACTTGACTCAGAAACAATCTATTATCTGAACTCAGTGTAATGTTCCAAACTGTCTTCTTCACATTATTTGGTACTATTAAGAAGTAATCAAGATGAAAAAGGAAAGTACAGAGTTTTCACTATGCTACCGAGGAGTTAAGCCCTGACTCCAATATTTAGTTCTTAGGTTCTTCAGGCTAGTCAAAATGTACCTACTTATTTCTGCATTCAAGCCAAGATTTAAAAAAATATTAAAGCAGTTAAATTTCACGTTTCTACTTTCAAACTGCACCTCCAAAACTGGAATATGGGAGAGCAGTGCCTGGGAGTCTTAAAACTTGTTAATTAATCTGAAATCTACCTCAATCTGCAAATCCTGTTCCTTGACAGATGGCTATCTTCCACACATTTGCAGTTTCACACCTTGTAAAACTCCCTTTCACGCTTAGACACCCAGCTCAAGTCATGCCCTCTCTGAAGCCCTCCCAGGTTCTCTCGATTTGCAGACACAGATGGTCCTGGGGTCATACTTTCACTATTACCTAACCCCGCACCTCTCAGGGAGAATAACAGAGTCGCATTCTTTCTCCAAAGCTCAGCCCAGTGCCTGGCACAAAGTGGGCAGTTCAGCACGTGCGCGTGTGTGAGTGATATATATAAATGAAGAGAAATAGAGTCGTGAAAACGTTTAGGAAGAAGCAGCCCAGATAAATCACCCCAGATTCCGCCCACATGCGGCGGAAGGTGTCAACAGTTTTTAGGTGGAATTTTTACCCTCTCGAGGCTCATTTTCTTCAAGATCGAAACTTTACACGAGCTGTCTAAACAGATTTTTCCCGAGCTCCTCTTCCCCGCCCTCTACCCTCTCAGAGCTCACCGTCCAAGGCCTCGTCTGGAGCCGCCGCCACCCTGTTCCTCGCTTCCCGCTGTTCCAGGGGGCCCAAGAGATCGGCCACTAGCTCTCTCATCTGGGCCACGCCGGACAATAGGCCCCGGAAAGGGTCGGCGTCGCCCGGCGCCTCACAGGGCACCCGTAGTTGCTGCCGCTGCCCGTCCAACCCGACGTACTCGCCCAGTACCTCCATAGCAACCACTGTGCTTCAGAACGCGCCACGGAGAGTACCACCCGGAAGCGGAAACCATCTCGCAACGGGCGCAGGCGGGAGCAAAGAGAGGAGCGACTTCCGACGGAAGTCGCTCCTCCCCTTCCTCGGCTTCCTTTCTTTAGGATTGGTGCCTGGCACTCAGGACCCGCCTCCTCCGGCCACGCCTCTCGTGGTCGCTTTTCCCGCCTCCGCGGGGGCAAAGCTGGGTCCTGTGACAGTTGAGGATGGCCGGAGCTGAGGGTCCCGGCGGGCGGCAGTCAGAACTGGAGCCCGTGGTATCGCTGGTCGACGTCCTTGAGGAGGACGAGGAGTTGGAGAATGAGGCGTGCGCCGTGCTGGGCGGCAGCGACTCCGAGAAGTGTTCCTACTCGCAGGTGGGCGCGCGGCGGGGGCCTTGCCGCCCTCGGGCTCCCGCGGAACCTTCGCTTCCCGGCAGAACCTGTCCAGTTCCCGCCAACCGCGGCTGTCTTCCCCGTGGTGGACTGGAGCCGCCGTTCGTCGTAGGCTTCTCCATCCCAGGCCCAGTTGCCCTTTTACCTTCAGCCTGTGTCCAATATGGACCCCCTCCGCCCTCGGCCCTCCCCCGGCCGCTCAGGATTCTCCAGGCTTTGGCCCCAGAGCAGCTGCTCTTGTCTTCCTCTCTGTCTCTTTTCGGTGCCCGGCTGGTTTTCACGCAACCATTCCCGTGACCTTTCATTGCTTCGTCCCTACTTTTCCCACCCTAGAGTATTTATTAGGAACCGAATGGGAGAGTCAAAGCCGGATTAAAGGAGAGAACCCTGGATTTGAAAATCTCCCCGATGGGCTGGGCTCCTTCACGGTCGGTTCCTTTGCAGTTTAGTTTAGCTCAGTCGTTTTTGGGGGGAGACGAAACAAGTACTGTGTCGTTCTGCAGTCTACCCCCCCTGGGGACAGGAACCAGAAGAGCAGATGGCACTGACAAGGGGGTAGGAGGGAGAGAAAGATCAGTTTGAAGAGGAAATTCGGCGTTTGGAAGACGTGAACAAGGATTTGAGGGGGTGTGATGTGGTGTTGCGTGACTCATCCTGTGTATTTCTAGGTACAAAAATGCATTGAGGTGGGTAGAAGAAAACTAACGGAGGATGAGAATGGGGAGGGTGAAGAGGTGGTCTTCCACGGAAGTGGGAGGGAACACCGGGGAGTGAGGAGAGAGTCCTGGGGTCTTTCCGTGGTGTGGGCCGAGGTCACAATGTCAGTTGTCATCCTTGACCAGTTGAGTTTACGCTGTGAAGTGGTTAGACTTTGAAATACACCAGGTATCCAGACGCTGTCCCGGATGTTGGCTGGTATTTGTAGAACCTTCCATCTCCACTAGAACACCTTTTCCTCTGCTTGTCTTTTTTAAAAAAAGTGTGAACATAAGCTGTTTTTGAAATGTAGTTAGCTTTATAAAAAGGAACTTAAACTTTTCCTTTTATTGTAGTAAAATATGTGGAAAACTGTACAGTCATGAGTAGGGCTTGAAAACAAAACACGCGGATGTGGGTGCCTCCCCGCCCCACAGAGTGCAAAGTAGAAGGTTGCTGCGTCTCAGACGTGTCCCCCTGTGTCCCCCTCCTTCCTGCAGGAGGGTGGCCATCAAGATCTGTAAAGGTTTTGCCTGTTGTTCTCTTAAGCTTTTTATTTCAAAACATTTTAAATCTACAAATAAGTTGAAAGAATAATATGAATATTTGGGTTTCTCCAACATTTTTTTAACATTTTACATTTACCTTTCTCTTCTTCTTTATAATATACTTTCTTTTTTGTTTTGTGATGAACCATTTGAAAATAAGTTGCAGGTGTCTCCACACTGCACCTCTAAATGTTTCAACATGCATCTCCTTAAAAAAGGGGGGGGATTTTTTGAAAAATTAAATAAATGAAATGAAGATTCTGCATTTCAAAAAAGGGGGGGATTTTTTTAATGTGTTGATTTTCTCTTTGGTGGAATCACAAGCATTTTCCACCGTTGAAGGGTGATATTACATAAACCTACACACATTCTCCTCCATTTTCATGTGTTAAAATGATGAAGCAGACCAGCTTATTCATAGCTGATTGAAGATGTTAAACTTTTGTTGTATTTCTTTCTTTCTTTCTTAAAGTTATTTATTTTTAGAGAGAGGGAGAAAGAGAGGAAAAGACACATTAGAGGGACCTGACCTGCAACCCAGGCATGTGCCCTGACTGGGTATCAAACCAGTGACATTTTAGTTCACAGGCCTGTGTTCAATCTACTGAGCCACATAGGCAGGGCAGAACTTTCCATTATTTTAGGAAAATTGTATGAAAACAAGCACTAGGAGGGTCCTGGCCAGGCAGCTCATTTGGTTAGAGCGTTGTTCCCATACACTGTTGGGTTCGGACCCCAGTCAGGGCACACCAGAATCAGCCAGTGAGTGCGTAAGTGAGTGGAACAACAGATCGATGTTTCTCCTCCCTTCCTCCCTGCCTTCCTCTCTCTGTATAGTTAATAAGTAAAAAAAGGAATAAAGGAAATACATTGGTGATAAGAAATATCCAACAGTGTTTGGTACTCTTGTATATACTTTTTTATTAGTGGTTTTGTAGGAAGATCCTGACCCACAGATAATCTGATTTCAATTATTTCTCAGGTCACAGTAGCGCATTAGGTAGCTATGCGGTATCTCATTAATTCTCTTTTCCAATCTCGGGACTGTCTTTTAGGGCTTTGTGAAGAGACAAGCACTGTATGCCTGCAGTACCTGTACCCCAGAGGGAGAAGAACCAGCAGGCATTTGCCTCGCTTGCAGTTATGAATGTCACGGAAGTCACAAACTCTTCGAGCTATACACAAAAAGGTAAAGACAGTGAGGTTGGTGCTGAACGCTTTTTAAATGTTTAGATTCCTCCCCAGCCATGCTTTTTTCTTAATCTTGCTTTTTTCCATCAGAGTAGCTGTGCACTGGTAAAATTTATTATAGTTGTTTAACATAATATTATTCGAGAAATAGCTTTTCTAGAGGGCCTTTTAAAAATATAATTTTGGTACAAACTCAAACTACCCATCGTTCTCTGTCATTAAGGTACTTGTGTCTCTGGATGTTATATTGATAATTATCTCTGCATGTTAATTTCCAGAATTATTAAATATTTTATTGTTACATGGAATTCTGAAGAAATTCTGAATTGGGACAGATGAGCAGCAACCAAGGCCAGTTTTTAGATCCTAGAAATGATTTGAAAGGGATGAGGCTATGATATGAACTTTAAAAAGTCATTAGATTTAAAAGAAAAATTAAAATGGGCTCTTCCTCCTTTGTTTCAGAAATTTTTGTTGCGATTGTGGAAACAGCAAGTTTAAAAATTTGGAATGCAAATTATTTCCTGTAAGTAAGCACTATAACTAAATGCACTGAAAATAGCTGAAATTGATATTTGACAAAGTGGATAAAAACCAAACATTTTCCCAAAAGGAAGTTCTCGTGCTTATTCTTTGCAAATGGGCAAATCAGTATTAGACTCCATTTTTTATCCTATTAGAGAACTAAGTAAGCTGTTCAGAGCCTACAGTATAGGTTGTAATTAACATGAAACGTTTGGGGGATGTTCTTTGCAGTGATTCAGGTTTGATCGTGTTGGTTGTGTTCATGCTCTAAGGCTTTCACAGCAAAAGCTATGACTCTAAAAACTTGGGTAAAATAGACCTTGGTGATAATGAATGTGGGCTTGATGCACACAAGAAGTATTCACTGCTTTTTGGCTAATAAAAACTACACTCATGCAATAACTTAGTGAAGTAACAAATGAAAGAAAGGGATTTTATAGTATTCAGTCATAATTGTTAAAACTATTATGCTTTTCTCTCCTTTAAAGGTTATTTTTAGACAATTTTCTTGTCTGTTTTTATTTTTACCTCCTAGTGACCTGGGGACTTTAGCTGTTACAGCTGGCTGTTAAGAAGTACTTTGAAATTCTAGACCAATGTCATTTTATATAGATTAGTAATTAATAAATATTTATTAACTTTTATTATTTTATATTAAATGAATATATTACTTTCCCCCAGTTACTACAAAGAAGGTACAGAAATGAATATTATTTGTCTCCTGTGTCCTGGAAAAACTGTCCCTTTAATAGGAGTGAATGCTTTTTCTTTGCATATTTAATGCAAAAACTTGTTGAATGCAGTAATGTCATGATGTATGAAATTACAGTTAATATTAGAACCTATTGTATTGGAATTAATATCTTTCAGGACAAAGCAAAGATAAATTCTGGCAATAAGTACAATGACAACTTTTTTGGATTGTATTGCATTTGCAAGAGACCTTATCCTGATCCTGAAGATGAGGTAGGAGAACTGGAGTTAACATTTGGAACTGTATCGTCTCTAGCCTTCACTCCTCAGCCTCCTGGTGTATCTGGGCCTTTGTAGCTATTTAGGGGAAATAGGGGATTGTGAAGGATTCTGGATTTATCCCTTTCGATGAGTCTGGGCTGGGTTTGATACTGGTACAGATCTCAGCTATTCTCATTCTTATATCACGAGAATGCAGTGCTGAATAGGACTTTCCCAAAGCCAGCACTTTGCTCCTTCCTCTGCCTGCCTGCTTGCTCTACTCCCCGAAACACATCCCCAAAAAGGACCCTCAGTTTCTTGCCTCCCTGGAAGGAAAGAGTGTATTTAAATGATCCTTTAAAATTTTTCAGTTCTCGATATACATAAAATTTGCCCTGGCTGGGAAGCTCAGTTAGTTAGAGCATCGTTCCAATATGCCAAGGTTGCGGGTTCAATTATCACTCAAGGCATGTGTAAGAAGCAACCTTTAGGGAGAGGGTGAATGTGTAAATAAGTGGAATAACAAATTGATATTTCTCTCTCCCTGCCTCTCTCTCTATAATCAAAAAAAGAAATACACACAAAATTTTTAAAGTTTTTCCTCATGCCTGTACCTTCTTTCTCCCAGACATAACCATTGTTAACACTTTTTGGGTGCATATATCTTAGATGTCTTTCTGTGCACATATAAGTGAGTGAATGTGTGTTTCAGTTTATTGTTTCCTTTTCTCTTAACAAAAGTGAAAATCTGTACATTCACTTCTGTAACTTTTCTCACTTATCAATATATCTTTAACAAGCCATTAGTTAGTTACCTAAGTATTCTATAGCAGAACAGCATTTTTATTTTCAGTATTATAAAGAAGGCTACTGTAGTGAACACACTTATTACTTACACAGTAATATTAAATGAGTGAACTCCTGCAGGATTTATGTAGAATGGATACCTAGAGGTAGAATTGATGGGTCAAAGGATGTCTGTATTTAAAATTGTGATCAGCCCTGGTTGGTGTGGCTCAGTGGATCAAGTGCCAGCCTATGAACCAAAGGGTCATCAGTTCAATTCTCAGGGCACATGCCTGGGTTGCAGCCCAGGTTCCCAGTTGGGTGCATGAGAGGCAACTACACATTGGTGTATCTCTCCCTCTCTTTCTCCCTCCCTTTCTCTAAAAATAAATAAATAAAATCTTTAAATTAAAAAAAAAAATATATATATATATATATATATATAAATAATTGTGATCATGTCTGTGAAAAGGGTTTAACCACCAATATATGTGATAGTTTTTTTCACCAAGTCTTATCATCCTTGCATATTACGTTTTTTTAAATTTTGCCATTCTAATAGATGAACATTATCTTTAAAAATTTTTCTTTCCTTGATCATGAGTGAGATTATGCATCTTTTCATGAGTTTATTGGAAATTTGTAATAACCTTCTGAATTGTACTTTCACATCTGGCCCATGCTGTCACTGGGTTGGGTTTTGTTTATGTATTTATTGATTTGAAAGGAGTCTTTATTAAATTAGTTTTTTGCCATCTTCTTTTGTTTTGGAATTTTAATTATTGAACCAAATTATTTAGAGGAAAAAATTAAAGATCTGTAAGTTAACAATGATAAAACCTTAAAATTGAATATTTTAGGTATGGCATAAAATTTTATACCACTTTTTTTGAGTCAGTAAATTGATCAGGTCAGTGAAAGACAAATACCACATGATCTCACTTATATGTGGAATCTAACGAGCAAAATAAACTGATGAACAAAACAGAAACAGAGGCATGAATACATGGAACAGACTGACAGCTGTCAGATGGGGGGGGGGGCCTGGATGAAAGAAGGTGAAGGGATTAGCCAAAGAATATGTACGTGATCCGTGGACTTGGACGAAAGCATGGTGATGGGCTGAGAAGAGAGGGGAAGGGCTGGGTGGCAGTGGGCAAAGGGAGGGTGGGATAGGGACATCTGTAATAGTGTAACCCATAAGAATGAAGATAGCCCTGGCCACCTGGCTCAGCCAGGTTGGAGCATTGTCTCATACACCAAAAGGTTGCAGGTTTGATTCCCAGTTAGGGCACACACTTAGGCTTCGGGTTCAATGCCCAGGTGGCACGCGTACAGGAGGCACCATGTTGATGTTTTCTCCCTCACATTAGTGTCTGTCTCTCTCTCTCTGATCAATAAGCAAATCCTCGGTTGAGGATTTAAAAAACAAACTGATCAAGGCAGAAAAAAGGATAAAGCTGATTTTTTAATATATCTGTATGTATGTACACATATATATGGGTTTTTTTCCTGTAAGATACCAGTAATAGAGAACAGACAGAATAACATTGGAATGTTAATCAATAGCTATAAAAGCCTGGGACTAAAAGGAAAATCATTCTAAAAATACTTGGTGCCCCATGGTATATAATGTTGCTGTCCATATTATCAAGAGATGGTGACATTTACTTTTCAGTAACTTGACAGCGTGGTGTGGTAAAAAGTCCCAGTTGTCATATTCCTTCCGTGTTGGTTAGTTCATATTACCTCCCTGGGCTTCTATATAAAATGAGGATACGTTCCTTATTTATAAAGTTTTGTGAGAGTCAGGTGTTCAGTAACTCGTGAAAGAACTTTGTCATTTGTTTGCAAACTGCTTATTACACCATAACCCTTCTGCAGCCCCAGTTCATATAGAAGGAGCCTCCCTCGGTCCCTTGATCTGCTGTCTTTCCTGTCTCCTTGGATAATCCCACCGGCAGTGGTCTCACGGATTGAGTAGAGAAGCCATTAATACATAATTTAGCGTGCCAGATTGACTTCCGTGGCCCGGAATTCAGTGTGATCGCTAACATTCAAACTGCTTTTCCATGTTAGGTTCCAGATGAGATGATACAGTGCGTGGTCTGTGAAGACTGGTTCCATGGAAGGGTAAGGAGAGTGTTTGCCTCTTAAGGCCATTGTCTTCACAAAAGCAGAAAAGGTCTTTTCTTTTTGAGTTGTGTTGTATTTTACATTATAGTTACTTTCCTAAAAATATGCAATAAAGATAGGATCAGTGTCCTTTTGCGATACTTGTTTATAAAACAGTGAGCATTTTGGACAGTGTGGGGTCACAAGGAAAATAACTCAGCTTTCTGTGCTCATAGCACCTCGGTGCCGCGCCCCCCGAGAGTGGGGACTTCCAGGAGATGGTGTGCCAGGCCTGCATGGCGCGCTGCTCTTTCCTGTGGGCCTATGCGGCACAGCTGGCAGGTGGGTGTCTGTGGGGTCGGCGTGCCCCAGACAAATGTATATGTTCAGTCCAGAATTTTGTTTAAAGATTTTATTCATTTTAGGGAAGGGAGGGAGAGAAACATTGATGTGTGAGACAATTTCCATCGGTTGCCTCTTGCACACCCCCAACTGGGGACTGGCCCGCAACCCAGGCATGTGCCCTGACTAGGAATCAATCCGGCGACCCTTCCATTTATAGGTGGTACTCAGTCTACTGAGCCACACTAGCCAGGGCTGAGATAGCTTTAATCAGGTGAAGTGGTTTCATTGCCTAATAGGTCTGTGGATAAATGTGTATGTGTGTGGTGGTGTTTTTTTTATTGAACCTACAGTAACCAAATTGTCTGCTGAGGATGATGGGTTGGCTCTGAATGTCGATGGAGTAGGTGATCAGGAAGTTTTCAAACCCGAAAATGGAGGTCATCAAGATAGTATCCTTAAAGAAGATGTTGCAGAACATGCAAAGGATGCTGTCAAGGAAGTTAAAACGGAGCAGACGAATGAACCATGTACCAGCTCTAGTTCTGAATCTAATCTCCAGGTAATGAAGAAGGAGCCAGAAAAGAAACTAAACTTAACCAAAATTAATTTTGTAAGCTGTATAGCTTTGGATTTCAATTATATACTTTGCCTAAAGAAATCTTCTTATAAATGTAAACTATGATAGGTTAAAAAACATACTTTAAAACTTTCATTTCAGACAGTGTTTAAGAATCAGTGTCTCAACCCAGAATCACAGTCTGGCTGCAGACTTCAGGAGCTTAAAGTGAAGCATTTCATGAAGAAAGACACTGCCACCTATTGGCCCCTGAACTGGCGCAGGAAGCTGTGTACCTGCAAAGATTGTATGGTAAGTGCCTGAGCGAATGCAGTGTTAGTATGTTTTGTGGACTAATGCCTAAAATAACATCTGAAAAGTGTATTTATGAAATTGATGTTACGAGTGTAGACAAGTTCAAAATTTTTGTATTAAGCAAATTTATGAAATAGTATTTGCAGTATAAATGCTTGTGGAAGAAATGAAGAACTATGAATTATTTTTATTTACTTATCTTCATTTCAGTGGAAAAATAGCAATCCTTAGCTTTTTTTAGATTGTAGAATTGCTTGAAAACAAGTTATTTGAGAGTTACAGTAAGTCATTAGTTTTTAAGTAAAGATCTCTTAGACTATACAGTATCTGCTAGGAAGTTGGGAGATTTCTAAAAGATCTGGGCAAAAAGTAAATCACTCAAGCAATTCTGTTAAAAGGCTCAGGTTTTTCTGCAGTTAATCTAAAAAGATCCAAATTTTTAGTGATTCTCATGAGGCTGACTTTCTGAGAATAACATGCTCTCTAATGGGGAAACTGGTTTTATTTTTTTTAAAGAAAATGTATGGCGATCTCGATGTCCTGTTCCTGACAGATGAATGTGACACCGTGTTGGCTTATGAAAACAAGGGCAAGGTTGACCAGGCAGCCGACAGGACAGACCCTCTAATGGACACCCTCAACAGCATGAACAGAGTCCAACAAGTGGAACTTATTTGTGGTAAATTCTGTTTGAGTGTGAGAATTCATGATGTTTGACAGTTTCCTTGGCTATTGAAAAATCTATGTATAAGGAGGACATCTAATACCTATTGTTTTAAATTACTATAAAGAAGTTTACATTTGGAGTTTTGTAGTAGATTTCAGCTGTACCTGCCTAAGGGAAATGTTGCTGGGTGTGCAGTTGCTGTACCATCAAATCAGATACCTGCAGGAATAATAATTACGTGCTTGAGAAGCCACAGCATGTGCTGTTTTTTGATTAAGGGTCGATGTGTGAGTAAAGAGTATTAGAGAAGGAATTTCTTTTTTATCCGATGAAAACTAGTTTGCACGGAGTATTGCATGCTACCTTTCCGACAGTTCTGGAGGACGCTGCAGTGGCGCACGGCAGACCCGGGGGGAAAGGCGCCCTACACTCTCACTGCAGGCTCTCACATCCCCCACGCCGGCCACTCATTTCAGTGACTGCTGTCCCACCAGCGTCTACGGGGATGCTGCCACCTGTGTGCCCCTTGTATGGCATCGATTGTTTGTCTTTCACTTGTAACTATTTGATGAATGTCCTTTGGCCTTTATTAGACTGAAAGCTTTTCGAGGACGGTGCCTGCATATAAACGATTTTTGTAGCCCTTAAGGTGCTTCAGAAATAATACAAATGGCCGAGTGGCGAACAAACTTGAAAACTTATTGTTTGCCAAATCTGAGGTGATTTCAAATATTAGAATCCCAGAGAGATAGGAAATCTTTAGGTAATCTCTTTTGAAGTGAGGTTTTCTTTCTCTGTTTTTTAAATTTTTTTAACAAAATGAAGGAATTTGGGAGAAACTGGGAAAAGATTCTTTTGCAGGTTTCATTTAAAGAAAAATTGGAACTATTAACTAAAAAAACTAAATTATTAACTAAAATGTAAACTACATACTTAAATGTTAGTGGTAAAATTGTTTCTAAAAGCAGCCAGCTTATCCATTTTGCTGTTTTGATTTAGAATATAATGATTTGAAGACGGAACTGAAAGACTATCTCAAGAGATTTGCTGATGAAGGAACAGTAAGTTGAGTTAAAAAATTTTAATCATAGCCTTGCATGTTTTGAATAAATTTTATTTTCTTTGTTGAAAAAAATGTGCATCTTAGTGCTGGCTGGTGTGGCTCAGTGGATTGAATGCTGGCCCGTGAACCGAAGGGCTGCCAGTTTGAGTCCCAGCCAGGGCATTGCCTGGGTTGCGGGCCAGGTCCCCAGTACAGGGCACACTCGAGAGGGCACACTTGGCGTACAACCAATTGATGTATCTCCCTTCCTTTCCCTCTCTCTAAATATAAATAAAATCTTAAAAAAAAAAACACAAAATAAACTGGATACTTGAGAGTTTAATGAGGCAGAGCTAACGGATGTCAGTAAGAGGTGGCGAACACCCACAGACCGGCCACATTCCCCGTCCTTGCCAGCCCCGGGCTGGATGGAATGCAGGGCGGAGCCGTCACCCAGGGTCTGGGGAGAGGAGTTGTAGCTGAGGAGGAGGCTGCCGGATCAGCCACATGGGTTCTGCTGGCCTTACCCTCATTCAAGTAAGGGTCCTTGGAAGAGGAAAGAAAACTGACCAGGCAGGACAAATTTAAAGCCAGGCCACATTTTGGGGATTCTGGGTCCTATAAAGTAAAAGAGCTTTATGATCAGGGACTAAAACATTTCTCTTGCCAGCGAGAAAATCTGTGTACTCGTAAGGGGGTCGCTGCCTCTGCCGAGTGAGACACTTTAAATTGTGGTCCAGGTGAATGTACAAGCACTTCCTAGCCCTTTGCTATTTGTGTGTCTGTGATGAATTTTTCCTTAACTACTTTTCTCTCTTCCTAAGGCAGATATAAAACAAAATTTACCTTTTCTTTTCATGGCCCAAGGTTTATCCTCAGGGACAGTGTATGTTTTCCTCTGTTACAGCCAGACGCGCAAACCAGTCAGACGAGGGTCTCCGAGGAGGAGTCTCCACCAGGCCACGTCAGGTCCTTTTCCTCTTTTTCACAAACAGAAGAACTTGCAGCCGCCTAATTGGGCAGGGTCGCAGTGCTGCCTCTCTGCACAGTGAATAGGAAACTCAGAAGTTAAAAGAGCCTTCTCTTAAATAGTTTTCTCACTTTTCGAAGTGTGTTCTTCACTGTCACTGAAAGTATCCTCCTGCTTCCCGACAGTTCTTAAGTCATTCTTTTTTTTTTTGCTTGTTAATTTTATTTATTCCTTTTTCAGATACTGATTTCAGTAACAACCGTTCATGTTGATTTTACAATATATGAAATTGGGAAGAATTGGAGAACCAACTTTGCATGTAGCATTCAAAATGGTGTCTGTGTCACAACTGAGTTTTACAGAGTTACTACTTCTGTCGAGAGGGCTCTCCGCTGGTTAGTGTAGGCTCACCTGCTCTCACTGGAACCAAGGGTAATCATGTTCAGCCCCCAGGAAGTTCTCCAAGTTAGCCTGCTGTTTGCATGTGTTAGCAGCACTGACCCCTGGGGAGGGAGAGCTGGAGCTTTCATTTCATTCCCATGTACTTGACCTCCTTTCTCCCTCTTGCTCACAACTATTTACTGCTTCCTCTCTCTTTCCTGCCCCACCTTAATTTCTTCATAACAATAAGCACGTATTACCTTCATAGTTAAAAAGTAATTAAACCTGTCTCCTGATGGCCGTTAGATAGCTTTAGATTGGATCGCTGGCCAGACTGGCTCTCGGGGTGACGAGGGACTCCTGGGCTGTCCTAGTTTAATTTTCATGCATGTTTTCCCTTTGTCTTATTTTCTTTCTTTTAATATTGTTTTGATTATATCATGGGCACCTTTGTATCGTGCTCCAATCCTTTTTCCAATACAGTGGAATATAAATTTCTCATTTTTATTGCATAAAATGGATATCCATTTCCTAAGAGTAGTGCTTCTATAATTTTTGCTAGTTACTATTATTATTATTATTATTTATATGCAAGCATCTTTAATTTTAGACTCTTGAAGAGAGAAAAGTTTTTAGGTCCTTTTTTTTTTCCAGAAAAGAAGAAAGCACAAATCTCAAAACGATAAACTTACTTTTCGTTTGTTTTTTGTGAATGCTTATGTAGAGCCGAAGGACATCCCCAGAAAGCTGTGGATGGCAGAGCGCGGTCTTGTCGGAGATCGTCGAGTGCTCGGTTTTTGCGCTGGCTCTGACACTTAAAAAAATTTTATTTATTTATTTATTTTTAGAGAGGGGAAGGGAGGGAGAGAGACGTCAATCGGTTGCCTCACACACCCCCAACCGGGGACCTGGCCCACAACCCAGCCGTGTGCCCTGACCTGGAGACCTTACTGTGTGCCAGGATGTTCTGCAGGCATTATTTCTCGTCTCTTCAAATGACCCCGTCGCGTAGGTGCTGCTTGTACCGTACTGTGCACGACGGAACCGAGTGCGGTGGTGGGGCCCGTGCTGCTCGCCACGTGCTGCGCACCACGTGCTGCTCTGAGCAGGTCCTGGGTGAACTCTGTGAAATGGAGGTAGTCTACCCAGTTACTCACTGAAATAACTCTTACCAGCGGGATTGTCTGGCCTGTCTGTGAATGTTGGGACTGCGTATTGCTATTGTGATAGAGTTCCCCTTCCTAACCTTTGCTTTTCATCAACAGGTTGTAAAGAGAGAGGACATCCAGCAGTTCTTTGAAGAATTTCAGTCAAAGAAGAGAAGAAGAGTGGATGGGATGCAGTACTATTGCAGCTAGAGCGGAGTGTGCGCCCTCGCGCCCAGGCCGGGGACAGTGCCACCTACTGTTCCAGGAATAAAAGAGGCCTGTTTCACGGTCGCTCCTCTTCCCGTCTCTTTGGAGAGGCCTCCTCCCCTGACCCTGAGCTCCCTCACTCCTCGGCTGCAGTGGCCACAGCGTTTGTGCTGATTTCACAACCAGCATTCTCCTGACTCAGCCAGAAGCAGCTCGTTCCACAGACTTCAGCCCCCACAATTCCCCGTGTCTACCCAGGGTTATTTGCTTTTAACTTTTAAGAAGTTTCATTTGGTTTTGAGAAAGTAAACTAGTTTCTCTTCTAAATTTTCGGTGTTTAACTCCCGAAAGTGTCTACTCTGCCACAGAGCTGTTGTCTTCCAGGACCTGCTTTGGGGGCATATTCCCGTTGGTGAGAACCTCTTAGGTCCCCTCACCCCTATGATCGTGGTGCCTTGGCTCACAGCTTCCTCAAGCCTGATCTGCTCCGTTTCTCACATGCCTCCTTTCTGAGGCTTGGTCACTGCTTAGAAGGATCTGGAAACTTGTTTCCTCTGGGCCCATCCTCTGGAGTAGCCAGGACTGCTGGGTTTGTGGCCTGGATGTCTGTTACGGGCGAGGAGACTGCCCGACGGCAGGACTGAGGAAGCCAAACTTTGATACGAGTTTTACTAGTAAATTTAAAGTGACCGTCTCGTTCACAGCTCTGCCGGCACTGGCACATTCGGATTCAGCACTGCCGTGCTCCCGGGGCTTCCTGAGTAAGCGCGCCAGCACAGGGCCCTCTTCTCCGCCTAGAAACCAGACCGGCACTGCCCCGGGAGACCTTGGTGGTTTACA
Organism: Artibeus jamaicensis; assembly: GCF_021234435.1. NCBI lineage: Eukaryota > Metazoa > Chordata > Mammalia > Chiroptera > Phyllostomidae > Artibeus > Artibeus jamaicensis. The sequence continues at coordinate 8,156,534 of NW_026521831.1, read as the reverse complement.
GAGGCCTCTGGGTTTCTTTGTATTATCAGGGATACTCTAAGCATATATTAAAAACACCTATTTTGATATTGTTCTGTTATAAAAATGTTATTAGAATCCCAATAAATTATTTTTCCCTTTAAGTTGTGCTGAAGGAAAAAAGATACTGGCTTAGCTTACTTGTAGTGAGCAGGGCAGCACATGCCCTGTTTTGGAAGAGGCAGGGTGTGTGGAAGATTCCAGACGAGACCCCAGGCTGCGCAGATGATGAGCTTTATGTATATAAGTGTTAATGCCCATGGCTGGTTCCCTAATGACTGGGAGATGTTTTGAAGAACCTCGTGGAATGTTTAAAACCCCGTATTTGAAGGGAAGTCCTTGCAGCTGGTTTGAAATCTTAAAGTCCCTCAGTCAATGTGGAAAACACCTTTCGATACAGTTGCACTCTCCCTCTAGAGGGAGGAGGCCTTTCTTGGCAATAGATGATTCTTGGAGGTGTGTGACAAGTGTGTGAGACTGGGGCCACGAGTGTTTAAAATACTCCTTTGTGTGTTCAGCAGCCACTTAGACAAGTACCCACCGATCTCCGAATGAGATGAACGAGAACTAGTCTCCCATCCTTTTCTGCGTCACGTCTAATCACAGGTCCTCATGAAGAGCCTCGTGTGGAGCTGGAAGTCCTACGTCCACAGGAGATGCGCGCCTTTGGCTGGCCTTGTAGAGAAGGGGTCAGCCGCCTGGGTTGGAGGTCGGGGTGTCTTTGACATGGAGTCTGCAGCTGGGGAACTCCTCCCAAGTAAGGATTTCTGCACTTCCACACCCCCGATCCCCCTGCAAGGTTGCTCAAGTAGTGGATGGTTGTGGCCTGAAAATGTGTACCTTCTCAAACGTTTGACTACCGGAAGTTCCTTCTTAGGACAGGTCAGGACCAGGTCTCAGAGGTGACGCACTGCTGAACCACAGTACCAATCACCTGGTGCCGAAGGGCTTGTTTTATGAAAGGTACTGTTCCTTCTTTTACATTAACCAGAAAACCTCTTTTTTTACCTTTGTTCACAACTAGTTTTCTTATTGACTGTATGGGACCGTCTCTTCTTGTAGAGACTGATTTTGGCCAACATGTGGCAGTTAATGCATGTTTTATGCAAAAGAAGAGTATGATATTAGTTGCTTTTAAGGAATTCTGGCATTGTATGTCCATTTTTGTAGAATTGTTACTGGACTTATAATTGCATACTAAACTTCAATCAGGTTTCTGTAAAATTAAATAAAACCAATTCAAAATAGTGGCTTTGATTGCTTGTCATTCAAATATATACAAGCCTCCCATTGCCATCTATGTGAAAATGAGTGCACATACGTCCCAATAGCAGCTACTGCCCTGGGGTCCTGTCCGGGCAGGGGGGCTGGTTCGTCTCCTGCTATTTCATAAGACAGGGCCTGACCCGAAGTCCCTGGGTTTACAACACTGGGGAGGGAGTTCCATAATCCTTTTGGGACATAGGTGAGCAGAACAAAGAAATGGGCTTGGGTTGTGAGCGATCTCAATCTGTTCAGGTGCAGAAGAGCTAGCTAGGAGCCCACCTCTAAGGAAAAGCTGTGGTGCACCTACATGGTAGCCATTACTTCAGAAGTACATGGAAAGCAAACCGAAAAGCCAAGGCAGAGGCCCATGCTTGGCCTTCCCCAGCTCTCGCTCCTTTGGACGCTGCTCGGACTTGTGGTCATTGCCCCTGTGAGTTACGCTCAGGTGAATGAAGTGCTTGCCTGTCTGAAAATGCAGGCTTATGTAATTATCAGCCCCAGGAAAACTGCAGTTCTCCCAGTTCCCCCAAAGGTCCCTCGTGCAACTTAAGGAAATTGAAAGCAGCCCAAATGACTGCTGGACCTTGGCAGTGGCCTGATTCAGCTCCCTGTGGAAGGAGAGTTTCTGGGGAGTGTGGGAAGGGCAGGAAACAAACCCAGCAGAGCTCCCAGGAGCCAGTGGGGCTGCCTCCCAGTTGGGTCACCCCCAAGCAGCTGCCAGACACAAGCCTTGGACTGAGTGGGCATCCAGCATCTGGCACTGGGCCAAAGCTGTACTGGCCCTGCATTTGTTCCCCTGAAGCACTGGGCATCACCTCTGTAATTGTCCAATAGCTTTTCCTCCCCGAGACCCTAAAATTGTTATAGGCAGGACTGTGACTGTCTTGTTACTGTCACCTCTGCCCTAGCAGAGTCCGACAGGTAGAAGCTGCGTACATGCTGAATGAATGTTGGCTGAATGAACGAACGCCACAGTTGTGCCTCCCCCTGACCCCTGCATGATGTGTTCTCTCCTCCTGGGCTGCCACACTTCAGGGCTGGCACCTAGGCTCCGCCTGCTTACCAGCCACATGGCCTTGGACAAGTTACTCTATCTCCACGCTTCGGCTTCCTCACTTGGAAAGTGGAACTAACAGTTGTGTGTCATTAACGGGGGGTTAAAGAAAACAGTAGTCAAACCGGCATATTTCTCCTGGCATTCATTCCTGGGCCATGTCAAGCCGGCTTCCTGCTCAACCATGAGCCTCCTACTGCTAAGTTTTGTTCTGATTGTTCCTAGGACAAATGTCATTTCCAACTACACTGGAAAGTTTCTGAGAAAAAATATCCTGTCTGCTTTTTGTCGGCTGCTCCGTATTCCCATTCCTGGGGGGCCTACGGTGGGGTGGTGAGGGAAGCCCGCCTGAGCGCCCTCTTCCAGGGCGCCCCTCAAGTAAAGACAGGAAAGTGGACTTGACTTCCGTTTCAGATTTCTAATACGCTCACTCACAAAGACCTTGTATTTTGTCGTTATTCCAGTTAAACCTGAGATGGTTACAAAATACAAAGAATTGCCTTAGTGAGGCATGAAAGATGGAACTCGTTAGTAAAATGGTTAAAATAAATAGAAACAGCTATTTTATGACAATTAAAAATGAAAATTAGAGAACCATTTTTGCATGTTTCTCAGAAACGTGGACCCTAGATCATGACTTCCCTTTCAAGTTGAAAAATACTAAGCCTGAGTTCGAAAAAGAAAAAAAAACTCAGCATCTAAGCCAGGCCTCAGACATCTTGAGGCTTGTGAATCTCGGGGTTCGCCTGGGTCTTTGACCACAGCACCTGGCACGTTGCAGGTGCAGAGTCCACAGCACGGGATGCTGAGCTTCCCCTGGAGACCCCTGTGCAAGTAACTTTTTGCTCAAATTTATGAAATAAAACTGCTCAGAAATGCCCCAATGAAAAAGTAGAAAATAAAATGACCTCAACTCAGATGAAAAGGTATTTCCAAGAAAACCACAATAGGTTATAAAAAGTCTCTGAAACACAGAAGTCCTAGAAATGGGGAGTTTGTGCAGAACACCTCACGATTCTACCCGAGAGGGTACAATCGCTTCTGGAGTTGAGGACGGCAGGCTACACTGCCACAACAGACTGCATCCAACTCAGCAGGTTCTATACAAGCCATTTATTTGAAATGCCAACTATATGTAGGATAAAGTCAGTGTTACATGCTTATCAGTAACAGTAGAAAAATAGAACCAGTGAAAACCTTTGTACAACTGTAATGATGCTCAAAAGAGAAATGTATCGTTTTACAATGCTTCACACAGACAAATTCAAGTTTGAAGGTACCTAAATAAAAATACTATATATTTCCTTAAAAAACACTATGTACAATTGAAGCGTAAACAAGTTTTACAAAGTACTGGTTATGCAGGTTGTAGAAAACACTTGCATAGGACATGAAATCAGTTTAAGAAAAATTTCTGAGCCTTTAGCGTCGAAGGCACTTGACTTTATACTGGTAACAGCACAACCACAAGAAATGCAGTGTTGCCACCTCTGCGAAGTCTAGACGTGGCACGTGAACGGCACGTGGAGCTCAGGAACCTCTGCCTCCCAGCCTCCCCGACCACCTGCTCCGGAGACTCGGCCGCGTGCTGGTGCACCGCGAGGCTTCCGGAGCTCACCTTGCCTCTGAGAACCCACGTAAACACATGAACACCAGAGGTTATTTTCAAGACACCCTTGCAAGTACTCTTTCTATAGAAATGGCCGCGGCATTATGGTATTCAGAACATGGAAGATTGATACACGGTCTGAGTTTTTAAAGGAAAAAATAAAAGACTTGCCAGTATAATTACATAACAGCTATTGCAATTTATCAAAGACAACTGTATATTCATAATATGTTGATACAAGAGTGTTAATGGGAAATTGTAAACTAAAATACCTTTTAGTGTGTGACGGTAACTCTTCAATAAGGATCTGTAATGAGGTTTGAAAGTAAATTACCTAGTAGGCAAAGTAAACCACTGCAGAATCGGGAATAGCACCCATCACTGCTGCTTTAATAGTAACTTTCAATAGCAAGTTGAAAATCAACTAATTTTTTAAAAGTCCACTAACCATCCCTTTGAGTTAAGTCCGAGGACAAAAATGAGAATGCCTTAAGATCGCTAAACCAGCATCTCACAAGTGTTTGATGAAATGCATTTCCCCCTAAAAGTGGACTAAACCTTACAAAAACACGGATTCTGCTGAGCTACTGAGAAATGTTACCTCGTCTCCGGAGACCGGCACGTGCAGGCCTTGCTGCCGCACACGCTGTTCCCCTCCCACGCCTGCCACCACCGTGACGGTTCAAAGGGAGACGCCCTGCCTGTTGCTAGAACCTGAACAACAAAAGAAAACCTAATAAAGGATGGCAAATGTAGTAAAAACAGATTTTGAGGAAGCAAAAAACAAGAATTAGGTCACGTTTCAGAGAGTTCTACAGAGAGACTAAAATAAAAGGACCTAGTTAAAAATCCTTAAAATCTAACTGCTCATCGAACTGTCGGGAGAGCTCAGGAGGCCTAGGGTTGTGCGCCTGGAAAAAGCAGACGGCGCACGTTAGAGGGGGCGTGGTGTGCGGAAGAGGCGTGCAGCCGTTCTCCAGGAGGAATTTTTGCCTTTTATGCTACTTTTTTCCATTAGGAGTCACGGGTGACTTCGAACTTAAATTAGTCATCAAAATCACAAAATTGAAAGAAATATAACAGACCAGTGGCATCCTGAAGAAACCTCGATCTCGTCGCGGCCCAGGATCGAAGTGGCAGTTCTCTGAGCTCAACAAGGCGGGCACCCAGGGTGGCGATTGTCTTCGGCCTGATTGTCCAGGGCCTTGCGCCTGAGGGCCGGTGTTCCGACATGTGGTTCTGGGAAACGTCTACACCAAGCGCAATGCCAGGTCCTGTGGCCACATTTATTATACACTTTTTTTTTCTGAGAGCAATCCTACTCAGACTTCACATTTATCTTAGTACAGCATTAAAAGATTGTAATGCTTACGTAAGCATTAAAAAAGATTGAATAGATGGGTTCAAAAAGCAGAGGCACATAGCTACTCGACCTACCCTAGTGACACTACCTCACAAGTCACACTGATGCCCACCGACACCAACTGGAACACGCACAGCCACCACCTGTTTACCTTCTGCAAGTCACGTCAGTCCGCGACCCCTTAGGTTAAAGCCAGTTTCTCTTTACACAGAGTTCAGCTAGGTAAGCTACTAAATTATTAAAAGCAAATTTCATAAATTAAAATTATGGACAGTGGCTATTTTTATAATTACACTTCAGAGATATCAAAGAATATTTACTAAATTTTCAGGAAAATGATGTATGGCATAAATAGCTCTTGTCTAATATATTTTTTAAAAGGTCCCAAACAAGAGTTTTTTCCCACCCTAATTTGCAGTACCGGCATGGCACTGAATCAGAACAGACGTTTAAAACTACATCAAAATAATTAAACACACATTAAGGAGTATAATGGCCTTAACAATTTCTGTTTCTGAGAGAGAGACAGACTGAGACTAGTTTCAAAAGACACCATTGTGTAAGGGTCAAACCTCCTAAAAAGGAGAACAGAGTCCTATGTTTTTCCATCTTTAAAAAAGGGAGCCTCAAAGGCGATGCTCGGCCGACCTCACGGCAGACTGGTGTGAGCTCTGGTGCTCCGGGGGCGACGCCGCCCCCGGGCCGGGCGCACTCACCACGGCTGCCGCGTGCCCAGGCGCAGATACACTGACGGGTTTCCCGTCTTTGAGACGATCTACTGTTAGGATTGTTTAAAATGTCAGATTATTCCTGAGTGTATATCCACAGGGTAAAGTATGAAAAGACTGTAAGAGAATCTACAGTTTCGGGAGAAATCAGAGCTGTTGATACCCAAGAGAAACCTACTGACTTAAAAGTGCATGTAATTAATTTATATGGTAGCTTGTAAAGGCTCCCTAGCCCTGCATAGTTTTAGAGTGTCAGTGATTCGTAGTTTATATATTTATATATATATATATATTTATACACACACACACAGACACACACACACAGACACACACACACAGAAAAGAGGCTCCCAAGCACCCTTCCCAGGAGGGGATGTGCAGAAAGTCTCTTTTCTTCTAAGTGCTACAGCTGTGTGTTGTGTGTCTGTAAAAATACAAAGTGAAAGCTCAAACAATGCTGACGTGATTTAAAAACTCAAATACTAATATATTTACATTGGAGAGTAAGAAAAAAAGTCCTTAGCTCACACATTGCCCTTCCAAGGGAGAGGACCTTAAAAGATCCCATGTGCTCAGGGGTTCAGAAAAGTCCCAAACCAGCGTCCCGAGTGGAGTTCAAGTAGGACGTGTAGTGTTCCACTGGAAAACAATGGGTTTTCTCTTTTGGTGACAAAGCATTATGCATTATACAACTTTTTATAGGACACGAAAATTCAGACATACTTTAAAAAACATTTATAAGAAAACATATGCTTACAAACACCAAATGACATCCATAAGACTGAAGCCCTTTAGTTTGTGTCTTTGTTTTTCCCCATAGAGAGCAAGACAGCTGAAGGCAGTAAGCAGTCACTTCCCCATCGCAGCTGGAGAGCCCACGACGCTCAGAACCGGAAATCCTACAGTGCAAACCGCAAGTTACTCCACCATCTCCGCGCTTTATGATTCTGCCCATAGAGAGAAATCCGATGCCGCCAGACTCCCGTCGGCTGATTCTCTAGCCCAAACCACCTGCAGCAGGTCTGTCAGCGTCCACACTGTGAACACGGCAACAGCTTTCCAGCCTGGGAACAGAAGGCGCTTCTCCTTCCTGTTCTCCCTGGAACCAGAAAACACCAGGGTCCTGACCGGACTCCTGCTGGAGGAAAGGCGCCCAGCTCCCAGGACCGACTCAGAGAGAATGACGACATTACACAAAGACTGCGCAGGGAGGTTTCTGAACCAAAACGATTACTGAGAGGAGAGGAGCATTTTGATGTGCTGTTCTTTGGAATTTCTATAATTAAAAAATAAACAGAACTATTTCATAAGAAAATACATCTTAGTGTGCACTCCAATGCACGTGGAAATTGGTAGATGAGCAGTAAAATGCAAAAAGTATGAAAATACAGTCCTTTAAATGTGGCAATAAAGTTTAACATACTGATACAAAATCAATGCAGATAAAATAAATGTACAAGTGCAAAAAAATTCCATCATTTGTAAAGAAGAAAAGAAAGTGCCAGCTTGCTTGCTCTTAAAAATGCTTCCCCACACAATTACTCAAACACAAAACAGACAAATGCAGCATTCAAAACAACCCTCTCAGCATGCCACGTCTAATAAACATGTATGTACAAAACCCAGAATAAAAGAATGTGAAACTGAGTTATCAGCTGGCATCAATAAACTGGTCTCTTAAGTAATTGGGTTACATCATAGAATGGATGTTTCACATCTCAGGCACAGACGACTTGGAGGTTGCGCTCAGAGGGCAGACTTTTTGTAGAGGAAGTCTGGTTTGCTTGGTGACCTCCTTCCTCTGTTTACTGAATCTTCCCTTTCCAAATCTGGGTTTCGCTGGGCTCCAAGGCCCAGGGACTCGCTGTCTGCTAGTCTTCTACTGGATCTCTCTTCTGGAGCTTCAGAGTTACCTGCAGAATGTGAAGGTCTGTTAGGAGTAAGCCCAAAAGTCAAGTCAGTTTCTACTGCTGTTCGCCCCCTGACATGCGCTGGGCCGCTGCCAGCATTTTCTGGGGCTGCCAGAGGAAAGTCTGACCGCTGGGGAGGTTGCTCAACAATGTCGAGGTGTATTGGCTCGTTCTTTTGTTTGTGTAGATGCCCATCGGGAGAAAGTGGATATTCTCTCCTAGCTTCTTCCTGCTTCTTAGGAGAGGTCTGGCCAGGTAGGTAGGCTGACTTCAAGCCACTTGGTGATGCCTTATTGTGGCTATACAAATCAGGACCAAAATATCCACCTTTCGAGGGGGAGGGGGTACGTCTGCCAGGAGCGGGAGTAGAAGGTCTGCAAGCAGCACTTGAGAAGTCATAGAAATCTGGATATTCCTGCTGATTTTCTCGAGCATCTGGTTTTTGCTCTAGTGTGTGTTTCTTCCGAGACGTGTGTGTATGCCTCTGTGGAATACATGACAGATGCTGGGGAGGCCCTGGTCCTGCTTCAGAAACTGACTGGCTTAATTCTGTGTCTACAGCAAGTTCTGGAAGCCTCCTGTCCTTGAGTGACAGTGTGGACACACCCATGGCAATGTCTGGCATTAGGTCATTTAGCACAGGCTGTGCACACTGCAAACAGAAGCGAGAAGGGGGGAAGGGTTAACAGAGAACAGCCCAGGACGCCCTTGCACAAATGGTGTTCACGGATCTTGTTTTCTTAGTATAAAATACGTGCTTGTTTTTAAGAAAGAGAAAAATACAGAAAACTAAAGGCAAAAAATAATAATAATCTTAACCTTCCCTGAGATACTGTACGTTGCCATGTATAATGCACACCGTCTTCGCCCAAATTTGACGGAACAATAAGGGTGTGCATTACACATGGGCATGACGATTACACACCATGGGTGTACTAATCCTGTGTACAACGCACACGCAGCTGTGGGTGTGCATATGCATGCACAGGAGCACGTTATACACAGCAAAATACGGTAACCACGTGTTAGCATTCTGAGGTGTCTCCCTCACCTTCTTCTCTCTGTACATACATTAATGATCATGAAACTTAGTGTATATATAAATTGTCACCAAATTTTCTGAGATGACTATTTAAATTACTGTGTCATAGTGCGTTGTGTCAATGACTGACCTAACAACCACTCTCCCACTGTTGGACATTAAGACTGTTTCCGATTCTTTTTTTCTTTCCAGATCTTTTTTTTAAAATCCTTGTTTGAAGATATGCTTTATTGATTTCGGGGGTGGTGGTGGTGAGGGAGGAGGTGGGAAGGGAGGAAGGGAAAGAGAGGAAGGAGGGAGAGAGAGAGAGAAACATCAATCGACTGGCTGCTTCCCACACACGCTGTGACTGGGGATTAAACTCACAACCCAGGAATGTGCCCTGACCAGGAATCGATCCTGCCACCTTTCGGTGTACAGGACGATGCTCCAGCCAACTGAGAAACTACAGCCAACTGTAGTTTTATTATAATTAAAACTACAATGAACATACAATAAACTACCCTTAAAGGGAGTTTTATTTAAAATATAAAGTAGTAGCTATAACTGAACAGCAATAAAAAAGAAGTAACGGTAAAATATAAAGTAGTAGAACTTTTGTAATTGTAGAACTGAGGGCCAGGCCAGGCCAACAGGATGGGGATTTGGTTTACAAACACTACCAACCTTTGCTGCTTCCTCTGTTTTTGGAAGAGGGTTCGAAGGCACAGCAGGGGGTGGGCTGAAGGGTTATGAGGTGAGGAAGGATCACAACTGACCCAAGGTGCATGCTAGTCCTTAGAGTTGAAAAAACCCCATTTTAATGAAGATTTTCTGAACTAAAACATGCAGCTTTTATTTCTCTCTACACTGGTACTACTGACAGTATGTGAGCAGGAAGACTTTCAAGCATAACTGTTTTTTTCTAAATGTATTATATGAAACAAATTCAACCTCTAAAGCAGTGTAAAACCGAGCAAAGCACTCTGGCTTAATTTACTGGCCACTGTGGTTCCCAAATGCACGCTCTGCCGAACAGCCTGTGAACAGCCTGCTGGAGGCAGACAGGCTCCGGGCTGCGCCTGGGGGGGGGGGGGGGTCGTCGCCTGCCACGTGGGCCCTGACAGGACACTTCCTGCCCCATCAGAGCGTGTGGCAGAATGCTCAGTTCTACAGAACAGGAGAGTCAGCAACACACAGCTTGCAGAGAGCACACATAACTGGGAGCAGCCATCTGTGCTGCCCCGTAACCCCATGTGCTCCCCAAGGAACATAAAGACAAGGCGGCACCTGACCGCGCCCCCGGCCCCCGGGGGCGCTCCAGGCTCTCTTGTCCTTCCGTGCCCACCCATTGTCTCTCGCTCTCCTGCACCCTCAAGTCTATGCTTCCTCTGGTCAGTGCCAGTTCCAGGCATTGCTGAGTCCCAGGAGGGCTCTGGGGCACAGGGAACTGCTTCTGATATTCCACCAACTTTTTAACTAGGTACGTTCCCGAAGTGCTAACTTACCGCTTGCTTCTCAGATGCTGTCGCTGCTGAGGCTGAGGCAGCGGCTACCGTGGGTCTCCCCAGTCCTGTGGCACTGGTACAATCGGGGGCAGCAGCTTTAACACCTGGCAGATAGACTGCGGGGGGGGCAGCTTTCGAAGCCGTTCTCGAGTGAAACAGTGAATGATTACAGGGATAAGAAAGTGAACGTGAAGGATGCTGACTGGGAGGTCTTTGCTTCCAGGCCGCTTTGAGTTGGTTATGAATGGGGGTAGCTGGGGGCTGGTATGGAGGTGGTGGTGGGGGCAGGGGTGGGTGGAAGGCCACGAAAGAGTCCAGATCTGTAAACATGGTTTCTGCAGCGGGGGTACTGTTAACACGACATCTCCCAGACTGTCTCATCGTCAAGAGCGGACTTTCATCCCCAAAACGTTCATCGGGAAAGAACTTGTGAGGATTCTAAGAAAGATTAAAAAGAAAAAGAGATTAATAGATTTCATAGATGAAAACTCACAGGCTGAGAGAGTAAAGTGAGGATCTAAGAAAATCACATTCAGCAAGAATAAAAGGCGTAAATATTTTCTAAGCCAGAAGCTTCCAAGAAAAAATTACCTTAGTAGTACAGAGAGAGGGTAGCCTCAGTAGCCTACATACAGGTATCGAAAAGAGTTGTTTAAACATTATAAGGGAATGCTTCATAAAACTTTTATGTAATTTAAGACGTAAAATTAACATACAATTTGGAATGGCAAAGAAAAGGGACGGGAATTAAAACGAGACTCCTGCAGGGACGAAAACCCCGGCAAACAAAATCTGGAACCACCAACGGCCTGCTGTCCTGCCTACAGACACCACACTGCGTTCCCTGGGAGACCCAGGCCACCAAAGGGGGTTGGAGTCTGTGGCAAGAAAACAATCCAATCACTTGATTAGATAAAATCAGATTTTGTTTTAGGTTCTGATTTAGTGGCTGTGAGTAAACTACAGTAGTGTCCCTCGGACAGAGGTTTTCATTTTCCGTGGTTTCGATTACCCACGGTCAACCAAGGTCCAAAAATACTACATGGAAAACTCCAGAAATGAATAAATTTTAGGTTTTAAATTGTGAACCATATGGAATAGAAATCTCCCATCGTCCCGCCTGATCCCACCTGGGACGCGAATCTTCCCTTTCTCCAGCCTCTCTGTGCTGTGCATACTGTACAATACGATACTTTGACAGATCACTTTCACATAACTTGTATCACAGTACTGTGTACTGCTATGCTTCTTCTATTTTAGCATTACTGTTTTAATCTCTTACCGTGCCTAATTTATAAATGAAACTGTCACAGTGCTGTACGCACAGGAGAAAACAGAACATGAAGGGCTCGTCTGGTACCACCTGTGGTTTCACGCATCCACGGAGGGTCTCTAAATGTGTCCCTGTGGAAGGGAGTGAACTACTATACTTCACAAATTCTAGCTTCACGAAAAACCAATGCCATTGCTTTTGTACCTAATAATAACTAGAAATGAGTGTTTTCCTGGCTAGTTAAAAAAAACCTCATTTCTTCCTGGCTGGGCCTGTGAACCAAAGGATCGTGGTTCGATTCCCAGTCAGGGCACATGCCTGGTTTGCAGGCCAGTTCCCAGCAGGGGACACATGAGAGGCAATCATACATTGATATTTCTCCCTTCCTCCTTCCCTTCCCCTCTAAAGATAAATATATAAAATCTTTAAAAAAAAAACAAACCCAAAAACCAAAAAACTATTTCTTGATTCCACGGCTTTTAGGGTTTGAACCATCATGCAAAACATTTCCTGTAATCAGGGGGAGGACAGGAAAAAAAAAAGGGGCGTCTGGAAGAAGTGTGAGTATGATAGTGGCCAAAACCTGAACTCTAGTGACCAAAGCAGGAAGTGACAGTAGTGAAGGGCCAGGCTTGTACTTCGTCTTTCAGTTCCGCTGGGCACGTACACCGTGAACTGTCAGCAGCCACCATTTCTAGGCTTGTTCCATACAAGAGACACAGCTGCTTCCTAATACCACGCCTCTCACCTTCCCAACAACCTGGGACGCACAAGGAAACCGATGCTCGGAGCGGGTAAGGAACTCCTCCAGTGGCCCAGCTGGTAAGCAGCAGAGCCCGCGCCACGCCCCCTCTCCCACACCGCCTCTCCAGGTCGGCCAACACACTGGAGGCAGTGAAACAGCTCGGACCGAGGAAAGCCCGTGCTGTGAGAGCTCAGTGCGGTCCAGGCCCCCATCTCGAACAGTGCGACTCAGGGCCCCACCTGCAAGAGCTCTGCGGCAGCATCGGCGAGACCAAACTCCCTCAGTACTCGAATCTGGATTTCGTAGCTGACGGTGGCGCCCTCTCCGCAGTTCAGTGCGTAGGCTCTCTGCACCTGCTCGGTGTGCCGGAGCTCCTGCAGACGTCGGACCATGTCTTTCAAAGTGAGGAGACAAGGAACTGGAAGAGGGAAAACTGTTTGTAGGCAAATACCTGAGCCACACAAAAGACCACTCATTATGCACATGAAAAAGAGGCATGTGTTTTACATCAGAATCTTCTTACAGATTTTTGGTAATATTTTAATTTCCTGGCAACTTAGTACTGAATATACTTCTAATTATTTTCCAGGGTTTTAAAATTTCATTCTGCCCAAAAGGCTCTTGATAATACCACACAGCTCCTGAGCTGTATCATTAGTGCCCAGCCTAAATAAAACTTTACTTTAGTACATTCTCTCCTGAATCTCAGGATATTTCCTAAGTTTTTACGATGTATTCATTCTCTACACCAGAGACTGGACTCAAGTATTGGGATGTGTAGAACAAATAGCTCCCTGTCTTCAAGTAGCTCTGGTTTTACTGAAGTAAACCAAATAAACCAGTAGAGTACAGGACCACAAACAGTCACAGAGAGAAACATGCAAAGGTTATGGGGGGATGTGGAGGAAGGGGGCCCCAGCGGGGACTGGAGGCAGGCAGGAAGGGCCCCTGGACAAAGTGAACCCTGAGCACAGTCTTGAAGAAGGGGAGAAAACCAGGCAGGCAAAGTATGTGAGCAGAAGGAGCAGGCATGTGTAAAAAACATGCAAGTGAGAGTGTGGCACAAGGACCTGGCATGGCTAGAATGCAGGGCTCGAAAGTACACGCAAGAAGATAATTAGAAAAAAGGCTAGAAAGATGGGTGGGATAAATCATGAATGGCCCTGCGTGTCACAAGAAGGGAACTGAGTTGTATCTTGAGTACAACAGGCAGCCACTTGTACAGGGGAATGACAAGATCAGAGCTGAGATGTAGTTAAGGGCACTCTGAGAGTAGCATCAAGCAAGGCCTGGCAAACTATGGCCTGTAGGCTACATCAGGCCAGTTGCTTGTTTTTGTAGTAAAGTTTTACTGGCACACAGCCACACCCATCTGTTTAGGTCCTGTCTCTGGCTGCTTTTGGCCTATAACAGCAGACTTGAACAAAGTTGAGTAGCTGTGACAGAAACTGCATAACCCATGAGCCTAAAATGTTTACTATCTAGCACGTCCCAGAAACACTATGCTGAGCCATGGTGTAAAGTCCTTAAGGGGAGTGAGTGAGGTCAGAGCAGGAACATGGGTTAGGAACCTGGAGTACGGCTGTAACAGAGGGCTGGGCCAGAAGGGACGGAATCTACAAACATTATGAGCCAAACTGATTATTGTTTGGTGTGAAAAGGAAGCTATTAATTAGCTCTTGCTTTGTGCCAGGCAAACTCCTAAGGACATTACTCATGGTGCTTCCGTAAGTCTTCACAACCCTTGAAATGAGATACCCCCATTCTGCAGACAAGGACATTAACGTGCAGGGAAGTAGGCAGCCCTTCCAAAGTCGCACAGATGAAGTGGCGGAGCCGGGACATAAGCCCACACGTCTTCTCCAGTGAGCTAAAGGGCCTTTCATTAGAGTGCGGTGAGCGAGTTAGAATTAGGAAGACACCGGAATAGGGTAAAACAACAGAAAAAAATTAAACAACAGAAAGACAAGTCTTACTTTTCTAACTAAACATACTTAATTGTAAACACTTGGGCTTCTGACATTCAGTTCTAAACTTAAATTATGTTGCTATTCAAGTGTTAACTCAAAATGATAAAAAACATTGCTAATTATGAAAGCTTCAAGATCTGCACAAATCAGCTACAGAAATATTTTTCTTCATACTGTTATCCAACATTACTTTAAATAACATGTGGCAGACAAATCTGATAAGGTGACAACTGATCAGATATCAGTCCCAGGACACAATGCATCGTTCAGTTACAGGTTGTCATTTTGTATTTTAGCCTTACCTGAAACAGACATTTATAAGCAGAAAATGAACGGTGCCATTTCCATATGCCATAGTTTCCAAATGCTATAGTCTGCTAAATTTAAAAAGGTTTGCGATCCCATCTGTACTGCTCACTTCCTATCTTAAATAATGACACTGGAGCCCCTCGGTTACAGTGAACATTACGGATGCTCAGTTTTGGACACGGACAGCTATGCATCTCCCTGTGGCCACCTTCCTGAATCAGCAGACTAAGACCGCACTACAGTGAGGCTCACAGACCAGATCTTCGGAAACCGGATCTCCAGAAAACCAATGCTGACCACCTATTTGGGGGGCATGTGTAGACTCAAAGTGGTAACTGTCTAGTACTCTTCCCAACAGGTCTTATAACATGAGAAATACCCCATGTGATACAACATCCGAATTCCTCTAAACCAGCGGTTCTCAACAGGAGGCAACTGGACCCTGCCACGTGCGCTTGGCAATGTCTAGAAACGTAAAAATGTTCCCAAAAGGTGATAAATGGGAGCGTGTGCATGCATGCTCCTGGCGTCCAGTGAGTCCAGGCCAGGGTGCCGCTAAGCACCCTGCAATGCACGGGGCAGTCCCCACAACAAAGAATTATCCAGCCCTAACTGTCAAGAGGGTCAAGGTTGAAAACCTTGGGCAAAACCAAACTCTGTATATCCCTGTTGCTATAAAATAAAATTTGAAACAAAAAACTCAGCTTATAAGTATTTATTCTTTGAGAAGAACAATGCACACTGGGTATTGGAACAGGGAGATAATGAGCATATATAAAGGAATTACAAAAAGATCAGATTACTTGTTTAAATATAAATGCCTCATACAAGGTTCCTGCTGTACCTGGAATTTCGTTGGCTACCACCGAGGGGGGGCTCGACTGGCTGCTGCTCATCTGCTGGTGGCTGACCACGTGGCAGCACTGCGGCACCGCGTTACCGACCATGTAAAGCGTGTCTGGCACATTGGACATTCTAACCATCCGCAAACGCACAAGATCTGTTTGTTCCACCATCATCTCGTCCAGCACTGACTGCAATAACAATTCAGTATTAACAGGGTCAGTCAATGTTTCATTCCTGTTAAATCACATTGGAAAAAAAATGATTACCTCCATCATATAAAAATGGAATTACTTAGTTTTCAGTGTATGAAGTTTACAATTAGTGGTGAAAGGAGGAAGTGCCCCTACCTCTTTCATTTTAAAGGCTCTTTTGGAGTGTCTTTGGGAAAAAAAATCATCTGAAAAGTTTCCTTTTAACTAAAGTATTTGAAATTTAAAGAAAGATGTAAAATTAATCAGAAGAAAATTACACATAAAGTTACTACAAAGAAAACATGTATACATGGGCTAAATATCAGGTCCAAAAGGAAATGCTCAAAAGACAAAATAATGCAGACTGGTAAGCAACTCAACAGACCTATAAACAAACCCATTGTTACCACTAGTTTCAGATGACTCTGCGTCTCTACACTGCAGAATGGTCCAAATGACACACTGTGCAGACTTTCTCCTCCTTCCCTGGGGCGACTCTGCCTCTGTGCAGCCGCGGTCCTATGGGAAACTGGGAGGACTGCGTGTGGCCGGGCTCAGTGTGAGGCAGAGGAGAACAGAGGGCGGGTCCGGTCCGGTTTCCTACAGACCTTTCACAGCCCGACTCAACCTTCCGCACAGGCCTCAGCTGCTTCAGTGAGTTTAAGGACTGAATTCAGTTCAGACGAGGCACAACCATTCTGCCTTCACCTCGTTTTAGAATTATTTACAACGTCAACTAGTCGAAAAGAGGTATAGACTGTCAACCTAGTTGACAAAATAAACTTCTCACAAATTCTTTAATGTGTCTGGAACTAGAAACTCCTATCATAAAAGCAAGAAAAATTTTAAGATAAATCTACTTTATACCAAAACACACATTACTTTGCCTGTTATTTTTTTTCATAAAGCTTAATGGTGATTTCTGCCTTTCCAAGTCTGTCCATTCCTCAACAGGCCACCCTGAAGTTCTTATGGCTGAAATACATCTGAGCAAAATTATTGTATTTCATTTTTACATTACCATATTTTCTAGAAGAATTGTTATCATAATACCAACTACTACCTAAAATTCTTTCTTTGTACGTGTACTTATTTGAAGACTGCACACAATTTCCAACCATCAGCCGTCACGGAAATAGCCATTACAAGAAGTCACGGCATTTCTTTAGTACGGGAGGGAAGACAGAATGTGTGCAGTCTGCTTTCAGGACGTTTTTCCCACCCTGAAGATCACAGAACACTGACAACCATTTCAAAGAAATAAGACTTCCTTTTCAAGTTAACATTTCTGAAGATAACTAAGATGAAAAAAAAGTAAAATGCAATTTATAATGGCCTAAGTTATAAAAAAAAAACATGCATGATAATGAAGCATCTCAGAAAAGTATTCTGCAGAGGAGACACACTAGGATTTACATTCACTTTTCTGATTATTGAACATTTAGGCCACTTCCAAATATTTATATAATGCCGCAATAAATATCTCTGTGCTTATATTTTCTAATGAGGTATTTAAGAATCTGGAAATGTTTTTCATTACCTTTGCTTCCTCAACATAGGGTGAGAACAGTCGAGGACGAACATATATTCCGGCATTTTTCTGCCGTAACCAGGCATTTGACTTCCCACCTTCTGACGCGGGAAGCATATCTGATGGAGGAGTACTAATCAGGCCTCTTTTCGTCTTGAAAAAAAAATTTTTTTAACAATAAGATTTGGGTATCACTACAATACTAAGATAATTATACCTATAAATCAAAATGTTCAAACTTATCATTTGTAAAAAAATTTAGGAATCTATGTGAAATTTAAATACTTAAATGTTTAACACTATTTAAAGCGATAAAAGGTCACACAATTTCCCATTTTTCTCTACACAGAGGAATGTTTTAAAAATGAACTATCTTGCGCTGGCTGGTGTAGCTCAGTGGATTGAGCACAGGCCTGCGAACCAGAGGATCGAGGTTCAATTCCCAGTCAGGGCACATGCCTGGGTTGCAGGCCAGTTTCCAGCAGGGGGCACACGAAAGGCAACCATACATTGATGTTTCTCTCCCTCTCTCCTTCCCCTCTAAAGATAAATAAATAAAACCTTAAAAAAAGAACTATCTTAATTAAAAATGTAATAAATTAGACTTACCTTTGGAATTCCTAATGAAAACCAATTTTTATTTTTTCCTTACTCATCTAGGAACTAATTCCATCCCCAACCCAACCTCCTCCCCTGCAAGACACAACAGGAACCAGAGGGCCTCGCGTGTACAGTACAGGGACGCAGGCAGTGGGCATGGTGCCTACGGGCAAGGATGCGAGGGGAGGCAGGCTTGGCTCAAACCTTAACCCCAGTAAACAGCCAGGTGACCGTGGCCACCTCCTTTTCCCAGGGCCTCATGGTAAGGGCTCCTAAATGGCCCTACTGCTGGGGCACCTCACAACTATGCGTGTGGCCCAGTTGTGCCCTCACTTGTGCTAGGAGAACATAAACCAAGCACCCACAGATCATAAGGTGGCTGTGAGGGTTCAATGAAGCCTGGCACAGTGCTTAGCACTTCCAATTAAGAGCCATTATTAGCAAACTTCTACCGGGGACTTATTATGCAGTATCCACAGAATTAACAGCAGCGATACATTTTTTCTAAGTCTGCTAAACCAAAGTTTCTAAAACAAAAACAGTCTTCTAAAATTCAAGGTTCAACTTGGTTTGAATCCTAGATTTTAAACAAAACCAAACACTGTTTCTCCAATATTATTCTGGTTAAACATAATAAATGTCTAATTTCTAGTTAGTATTAGTTAAAATGATTTTTAATAACATGTAGAATTAGTGCATACAAGAGAGAAAAGTCAACTCTATCACAACTGTAATAATATCGTTATATTTTCTTTCTTTTTTCAAATGAATTTTAACATAACTGCATTCTAGAATACTCAAAATTTTATATCCTTCTTTCTAAAATTATATTCTATTATCAGCAATATCCATGTTGCTATACTAGTAATTATAACCATTGTTCAGGGAAGCAAAATATTCTGTTGAGTAGTTACAGTATAATTTATTTACTTTTCCTGTTCTTAGATATTTAGGCTATTTCTAGCTATACTTCTCCTATAGGGTAGTAATATTATTTCAAAAATTACTGACCTAATAGGTGAAAAGAATGATAGCACTGCTTTATTTTGCTTTCTTTGGGGTATGTGATTACTAGTGAGACTGAATATTTGATCAGATTCCATAAATACTTAATTTTTTCTAGTGTTCTATGTTTTAATTCAGTATTTAATTTTTCAATCTAAGAGGGATTTTGTGTGCAAATGAAATGAGGACTTAACTTGAAACACATTTCCTTCCTCTCTTCCCCATTCATCAGTTAGTCTAATACCACACTGATTTGTGAGAGCTCGTTTATGCTTAATTCTTTTATTAATTAGGATCTTTTTTAAGACTATTTTGTCTTACCTGCTATGCTAGCATCACAGATTAAATATTACATGAGTTTTAACATATACTTTACATTGGAGAAGAGTTAACCCTATGTTCTTTTTAGAGAACTCTTAAAAACTATTATGTTTACAGCATGACATTAAAGTTATAAACCAATGCATGAGGAATTACTATTTATATTTATTTCCCCATTCATTAATTTGAACAATTCTATTACTTTAAAAATTCACTTAAAACTTAAAAATTAGCATGGTCAGCTCCATCAATTTTTAACTGAAATACCACTATAAGATTTATTCAGCCCTGTCTGGTGTAGCTCAGTGGATTGAGCACAGCAGGCCTGTGATGCAAAGGGTCACTGGTTCAATTCCCAGTCAGGGCACAGGCCTGGGTTGCAGGGCAGGTCCCCAGTGGGTGGCACATGAGAGGCAACCACACACTGATGTTTCTCTCCCACTCTTTCTCCTTCCTTTCCTCTCTCTCTAAAAATAAATAAAAATATTTTTAAAAAAAGATGTATCCATCCTTTTTACACTGAACCATTCATTCTCCTTCCCTCCTGTTCGTTAATTTATTGCTGCTCTTGAAGGGTCTCCAAAGGTAGTTTCTGCCCTGTTTTAGTGCCAGAACAGGGGTACAACACAGCACAAAGCAGACATCTGTCTCTGACCTCATGGAACTTATGCTTTCACAACATTTCATTAGTAACAGAAATTATATACAATGAGAAACAAAGATAAGTCCGTACATTTTTTGTGCATTTTCTTTTCATGAAAGGGATCAATGAGGACAGACTTACTGCATCACCCAGGACTTCACTGTTCATAGGCAAAATGTGTTCAATTCGCACAAAAGGTAAGAGAGGAGAAAGGATCTCTCGAAGCTCTTCAATGTCCAGGTCTCGTCTTTTCACACCTCGTTTGTTCACACTGTGCGCAGTGCCGCTCAGTAAGTTTGGCTCTGCGAGACAGAAAGAGAGAGTCTCCAAGCAATTCCAAATTCTCAGGGCCAGACTTTCTTCCTCCCTAGCACACCTGAGTACCACTCTTTGTACTTAAGTGCACCTGCCTTAAAAAAGGCTATGAATTAGGTTTGTGTTTTACAAAGTTGGTCACAGAGATGTTCCTGGACAGAGAAAAGCCATGGCATCCAAAGCGTAGCAACATGCCTTTACGACTGTTCTGCACTAAAGAAAAAAGAATTTTCTTCCACATACTAACGCAAAGGGAAAAAGGTGACAATCTATTAAAATCTAGTTTGCCCAGAGCTTTTTCTTAAGCTTTTGTACTTTTGTGAGCAGTTTTTAGGACACTGCAGGCAAGTGCTATTTCTGGTCACTGTGGCTTAAAGGTACGTTCAACGAGGCTACCACTTGTTTAACAGCAACTTAAGATGCTAATCTCCTGGGATCTAAAGCAGCAAAATAAAGGGCATTCTAAGATTTTTATGATAGTCTCCTAAATTTCCATAATATGGGAGCATTAGTGCATACAAGGTCTGTCCCGAAAAAAGTCCAGTCATTGTTAATATAATGCAAATGGTTGCATGACATCGATGGAACCTGGTAGCCAAGGAGAGTGGACTGCAATGCACATGTGTGAACAATGATGACTTCACTGTACTAGTCAGTGGTAGAAGCCACTGAGTGAGCATGTGCACTGTGTGGCTGTCACATTCAAAATGACTGAACAGGTAGAGCAACAGATCTGCATGCAATTTTGTGTTAAGTCTGAACATTCCTCCACAGAAACCACTGGGACAATTCAGAAGGAAACAGCTATGGGCAACTGGTGATTGGCAGCTTCATCACGACAATATGCCCGCTCATGCATCACGTCTTGTGCAGAGTTTTTTGGTGAAACATCGCATCACCCAGGTGACTTTGCCCCGCTAGAGCCCAGATTTGGCACCCTGAGACTTCAAAACTAAAACCACCTTTGAAAGAGAAGAGATTTCAGACTGTTGATGAGATTCAGGAAAATATGACAGGGCAGCTGATGGCAACTAGGAGAACTGTGTGAGGACCCAAGATGTCAGTGTTTCTTGTATGTTCTTCAATAAATGTCCCTATTTTTCCTATTACATGGCTGGAGACCTTCTGGATAGACCTTTGTAAGTGAAGCCTCTGATCTCTGACATGTAATATATTTCCATTGTCCAGAGCAGAGGACGAAGGTTTTCCTTACTGGGTATTAGTGAAAGGGGAAGATTTGAAGTATTTATATGCTTATTATGTTGAAGTAGGAAAAATTTACATAAATTTTGGGAACTTTATCATGTCTTTAATCTGCAGGGCTATATTGAAAAAAAAAAAAAGATCTTTACTATTCCTGAATATATATCCTAAATATTTTGCAAAGTCTACAGGCAAACTGATATTTCCCTTAAATGGATAAGTGATGGAAAAGTAAAAAGACTGTTTTTGAGAAGCTAAGCTTTTACTGGAGTGGTATGAAATAAACTTGCTGCAAGTATGTAAAAAATGAAGTTTTTGTCGTCAACTTGCTATGATTTGGCTTCATACTTATACAAGGCATTATTTTTAAAATTTTATTAGTGGCATCTTGTTTTCAAATGAAATCTTATATTAAACTCCCAAATACGTAACAAGTAAGGGCAGAGCCCTCATCGCGAAGGTGACTGAAACAAGTGTGCAGCCTAGTTCGCCTGGCTTCCTTCTCAACCCTGGGAAAGAGCCTGACATTCTAACCCGGGAAATGTCACCCAGGATGCTCGTTATCTGCCCAAAATAAATACATTACCAAGCTTACGTCATAGAAAAAAAACCTATGGCCTATGATGATTATGTAACATTGCATACACCCAATTTCTCCTATGTGGCGTAGTTCTGTTCTACGAAGTCACCAAGAACAACTAATTAGCAAATATTGAACCACTGCTCCCCAGGAAAACACAGGGGTAAACTGCTGGGAGCCTCTGGTCACAACATTTTGACAACTGGTCAAGATATAATTTTGTTTTACATGTGCTGCTGTTTAGAGACACCTTTTAAATATATACATTGATTTATTAGCACTGTAACTCATACCTGAACAAAGCTCACCTAACACACCTTTTCTCCATGGGACACATCATAGTCTTCCTGTGCCTAGGACACCAGATGGCACCAAGCATTACACTGGAGGCCATTTTAAAGGAGGAGATCACCTCCCCAGGCCCCGTAAGAGTGTGCAAACGTAGCACTGGACACACTGGGAGAGGAGCGGAAACAGGAAGGCAGAGTATCACCTCAAGCTGGAACGTGTGCATCGAGGGAATCAAATTTTTTGTCTCTGCACGTGTCGGCAAATGCCCATGGAAGTGCAAAGAGTATTGATTTGGATGCTGAAAAGAAATTCCGGCAAGTAGGTGAGTGTGCAAAGACAGTCTGTGGGTAGGGAGGACAAACTGCATACTGCCTGCCATTTCAGAAATGTCCCAAGTTAATGGTGGTTGTAATATTTAAAAATTCAAACCTAGAGAATTGCTAAAGGCTTCTGCAGGCCACAGAGAAATAAACTGGGGGAAATCAAGTAGGAAAACTGCTTTTGTTCCCTAGTACTTGCATAGTAGTGTATTAATTGGATATATTAAACGGTTTAAAAGCAGTTTAGCTTGGTATTTTTATATATTTTAAAACGTGGCGGGACAACTCTATCGACTTGCTACTAGAAATAACTGACGTGAACTCTGGAGGAAGTCGGACCCCGCAGTCTGCAACTTGTGTCTATAGCCGCCGAGCCAGCTGCTCCGCCTGCAGGACAGGCACTCTCTGTATCACTGCTTCACTAATAAAGCTCTCACTGTAAACTCGAAAAAATTAAAGATAAATAAAGCTGTTGAAAAATAACAGGGAAGGAAAATCTGTTTAATTTTCTAATTAAAGTTTTTTGTTTTCGGTTCATTATATATGCATAAAATATTCCATGAGAGAAAGAGTACAGGTAGGTAGACTGACTCTAGTTATAAATAAAAGAATCATAAGCTTCCAAAGTTGAAAGCTGACCTCCTACCTATGACACTTCCATCCTTTCTAGAGTAACCCCGGTTGGAGACCACTCAAAATCACTTCTCCTTGACCTCCACAAAATTAAAAAATAAAGCAATATGCTTTTTGGGGAATAGTCATATATTTTTTTTACTTAGGTAAAACCCACATAACATAAAACTCATCATTTGAAAGTGTACAAGAAGTCAGTGGCTTTTAATCCATTTACTTTGTTGTGCAACCATCACCACTATCTAATTCCAGGACATTTTCATCAACAAGATGCACTGTAATACTTTAATTGTTAAATTAACATTTTCATTCTACCATTTCTATAAATCAGTCAACATTTAATATCAAGTACACAGACAAATAACATTAAAAAGTATATTTGTAAAACTGTAAAATATTATTTTTGGGTATATTTATTTCCAACAAGGCACACCCTTTCCACTTATAAAAATTTTTATTTTCACCAGGCAACAGTGGCTACTGTCAAGACTGACATGTAACTTCACATCTGGGGGCTTTTGGGAAAACCAGTGCAAGCCAATTTTCTGCGCTTACCTCTGTCTGCTATTCTTTTCATCAGCTGGTGCTCACCCCATTTAATCAGATATTTAAGGATATCTTGTTCACTTGCCTACAATAAAAAATGGTTTATACTTATTTTGTTGAAATTAGGTAAATGGTTAGTTTCATTAATGACTTTTTCTAGGTCATAAAGTAAATACAGTGTGCAACTTCCCTACCACATTTCACTCTTTCCACTGGCCGTCTGACATGTTTGAAGTTAAAACTTGTGGTCCATGAACAGCAAACACACAAGCCTGTACTACAACATGGGTTTTGTCTAATTACTTCACTTTTGGCTTTAACTAAATTGTTTATTCTTTTTTTTTCAAATTCTTTTAAAAAATTTTTTATTTATTGACTCTGCCATTATAGTTGTCTCATTTCCCCTCTTCATTCCCCTCCACCCTGCATACCCCTTCCCCCACCATTCCCCCCTTTAGTCCATGTGTCACAAGTTCTTTAGATTCTATATTTCCCACACTATTCTTGCCCTCCCCCATCTATTTTCTACCTACTGCCTATGCTACTTATTCTCTGTACCTTCTCCCCCCTTCTCCTCCTCCCACTCCCCTGTTGCTAACCCTCCATGTGATCTCCATTTCTATGGTTCCGCTCCTGATCTAGCTGTCCTGTTAGTTGCTTTTGTTTTAAGTGTGGTTCTTAATAACTGCGAGTTTGCTGTCCTTTCACTATTCATCTTCTTATCTTCTTTTTCTTAGCTAAGTCCCTTTAACATTTCATATAATAAGGGCTTGGTGATGATGAACTTGAACTTGACCTTATCTGGGAAGCACTTTATCTGCCCTTCATTCTAAATGAAAGCTTTGCTGGATAGAGCAATCTTGGATGTAGGTTCTTGCCTTTCATGACTTGGAATACTTCTTTCCAGCCCCTTCTTGCCTGTAAGCTTAACCTCTTTTGAGAAATCGGCTGACAGTCTGATGGGAACTCCTTTGTAGGTGACTGTCCCCTTATCTTTTGCTGCTTCTAGGATTCTCTCCTTCATTTTCATCTTGGCTAATGTAATTATGATGTGCCTTGGTGTGTTCCTTCTTGGGTCCAACTTCTTTGGGACTCTGAGCTTCTTGGATTTCCTGGAAGTCAATTGCCTTTGACAGACTGAGGAAGTTTTCCTTTTTTATTTGTTCAAATAAGTTTTCCACTTGCTGTTCCTCTTCCCCTTCTGGTACCCCTATAATTCGGATGTTGGAACATTTAAAGATGTCCTGGAAGTTCCTAAACCTCTCCTCATTTTTTTGAATTCTTGTTTCTTCAATTTTTTCTGTTAGGTCCTTTTTTTCTTCTTTCTGGTCCACTCTCTTGATTTGAGTCCCAGTTTCCTTTCCATCACTATTGGTTTCCTGTGCATTTCCCTTCATTCCAATTAGTTTAGCCTTCATTTGTTCCTCTAATTTGTGATTAAAATCAACCAGTTCTGTGAGCATCCTGATTACCAGTGTTTTGAACTGTGCATCTGATAGGTTGGCTATCTCTTGGTGGCTTAGAATTATTGGCTCTGGGGCTTTGAGCTCTCTTTCTGCTTGAGCCATAATGTTTTGGTGTGTTCATGCCTGTTACATATGAGGGGCGGAGCCTTAGGTGTTCACCAGGGCAGGGCCACCGAATAGCTGGGTTGTGATGCTGTATGTGGGGGCGGGGTCAGAGAGGGGCAATGGCGTTTGTTCTGCTCTTTCTCAGATTTCAGTCCCCTCTGCTGCTTCCCCCAAGCAAACTGGGCCCTTCTGGTACCAGCTCCTGGGTGTGTGGGCCTGTGCACCCTTCAGGACCCTGTGGGTCTCTCCAACAAACTCTCTGTGAGCTTGGGATCTTCTCCCGGCACCTCGACCCCAAAAGTTCTTCCAATTGGTGCTTTTAGGTTTTAATTCCCGTCGCTGGGGCCCTAGCCTGCGTGGTCTGCCTCACTGCTCACTCCTTCACCTGGTTTATCTGAGTGTGAATGTGTGACCGTGGTCAGCCAACCGCCTTGCGCCCTGTGCCCCCACTAGGTCTGCCCGTTGCCACCCCACACCTGTGATCAGCCAACCGCTGCCAGCACGCCTGGGACTGTCCAGCCGCTACTGCTTTTTCCAGCCTGGACCCCTCTCCGCCAGCCGCTGACTCCGCCCCTCTTACCAGCCTGGATGAACGGTTCGTTGTTGTCAGACTTCCGTACAGTTCTATTTTCTGTGTTTTGGTTGCGTTTTTGTTACTAAAACTTTATTGTCTTTAAACCTGGTTGTTCGAGGAGGCACAGTGTTTCCACCTATGCCTCCATCTTGGCTGGAAGTCTAAATTTTTAATTATTTCCATCTTTATTTTTTCCTTTATCTTATTCTCTTCACCTATTTTATTTTATCTTACTCTATGGTCTTTATACAGATGCCTTGAATTCTTTTTGGGACAAGATGGATATAAATAAATAAAATTAAAAGTATATAGATACAGTGACCACCATCTCCTATAAGAGCAATCCCCACAAGGTACTCTACTGATGGGCGAAAGACCCATTAAGCACAATCTGTGAAATGGCACATGTCCCTCATTTCTTTGTATTTTATCTAAAAATTTAAAGCAAATCTAGGCTACTCTCCAAGGATTTTACTTTCTAAGAAGAAACACAAAGCTTCTAAAGACAATAATCTGAGAAAACTGACAAACCCTAACTCCCATAATGCATAGAGTCTCTGGATCAGGACAGTCAAACAAGGTCAACAGACACAGACCCCAAAACCAAACCCAAGATGACAACATTTGTACCGCGATCAAAGCACAGATGCTAAGTGGGTTATTTAACTCTACTGCATTTCTGACAGAGATGGAAGCATCTTATAACTTCTCTAGCACAACAATAAAAAATAAGAAATGGATCACTGGGTTTTTGTATTTTCATAACACTAAAACTGCTGTACAATTTTCAGCATAAAATTAATAAAACCGATGCAAAAGAAAATTAAGCCTGAACATACTTTACCTGAAAAATTTTGCAATATTTTAAATCTACTGTTAGTTTTAATTACCAAATTAGATGAATATATAAATCAAGAATACAGAATTTGCTAAAAACCGCTTCTGATTAAAAACTAGTTGAAAACATTAAGTAGTATAAACATTATATTGGCAGTACACATATACAGAGTTTTAATGAGCATTGAGTAGACCAGAGATTATTATTCTTATGTGTGCTACTTAAGCTACCGCCTACAGTCTAAGTACCTCACACTCCAACAAAAGAAGACACTGGTACAGTGAATTTACTATTAGTGGAAGCCAGGAAGACCACAGCTGGGATGTGCTCTGACCCTGCCTACTGTCTCAACCCCTCTGGTGTGGTGAGTCAGGACACGGGATGGTTGACAATGTCGAGTCACAGTAGCAGAGTGCACACAGGGCCAGAGCTAGAAGGCCGTGTTGTACAAATGTGAGGAGGGCTGATCTCCCTAGATGTGAGAGTAACAGAGTACAGCTAGGTTTCTTGGTGCACACATGAACGACAATGAATTTGAGAGGCGTGTAAACGATTACCTGCAGGTAGTCAGACTGGATAGCGGTAAGCAGATGGTCTTTGCTGAGTTCATAAAAAACATCCGAGGTCATGATCTGGGAAAATTCCTCACAGAGGAAATGTAAAGCTTGTCGGTGCACCCATTTAGAGCCATATGGATGAGAGCTCCACTTGAGGATGGCAATTAAGGTATCTAATGAGATGCTCTCAGCAATGATATCCTCACAGCCTAAAAGAGAAGGCAAATACTTTGTGAGGTTAATCATAAATATTACTTATTGAACATCAGTGTGTTAGACATGACAGTTAAAAGCAGCAACAGTAAAAAAGAACAAGAAGATAAATAAACCTCATGGGAACCACCAAGGCTTGGTGGGATGGGCAGTAACAATGGACTAACCTCTACAGGAACTCTGCTGTTCCACAGAGATAGATCCACAGAAAAAGGCAGAAAATCCTTACAATTATTTAAGAAAATATGTATCTATGTGAAAACCCCACAGTCTGAGCATCTCCTATTATAGTGGAAGATACTGGACCAAAGGGGAAAGAGTGGGGAGATGATATGATGGTGGGAATTGGTCAGAAGAAAGACACGGATGGCACGTGAACGATGATGAAAATCCGTACTTGCGAAGAAGACAGGTAGGCTATCTTCTATGAACTATGAGGACATCTGTTCTTTGTATCATTCTAATAAAAAGAACTTGCACCTTTAAGCCTTTCTAGGATTAATTCTGGTGAATTAAAAAGAAATAAGTAGTTTAAGTAAAAAGGACCAGAACCCTGGGGAAAGTGGCTATGGCACTTTAAGAGATCAAAGAAAACCAAAAAAGAAAATTTGAGGCTACTCACAGTTAATCTCCTTAGGAAAAATCATTTCAAAATACAAAGAAAAATATAAAATCTGAACAACAAAAATTGTAGGAAAAAAATGACTAAAGTTGAACAGAAATTCTTCATAACTAAGTTTACTGAAAAATAAAAATGGATCCAGATAATACAGGGAGAAAAAAATGAGATGTTCATATAACCAACAACAAAAATGTGGCTGAACAGACTGTTCTCTACTGAGCTCAGGGCTTGGAAAGATCCGGCCAAACTCCAAAGACTTCCAGAGCTCAAAACTACTGTGAAACCATGAAAGGTGAAAAGAGAAAGGAAATGAATCCCAGTTTCAGGTGATAGATCATTAGTAGTCAATATAAAGTCTGCAAAAAGTAATGATTCATTATTTCCTTTTCTGATATGGTACCAAAAGGTAAAGAGAATACCTTAGAGAATTATGTAAACCAATTTCTGCAGAACATTTAACAAAATACCTCCTGCTCTCTCTAGATTGTTAGCTCCATAAAACAGGGACTGCTGTCTTCACTATATCTCTAGCATCTCTCTGCACGTGGTAGGTACCAAATAACACTTTGTTGAATTTACGAATGAGATCTTTGCAGATATGATGAAGAGATGAAGACGGATGGCAGGAAAGTGGTTAACAGAACCATTCTAAGTACCACTGATTAACTTGGCGGATGAACCAGAGAGTCTCTGTTTTTGTGATATTTATTAAGAACTTGAAAGAAGATGTGAAAAATATGCCTTGAAATCTCCAGATGCCCTACAACTGGGAAACATGGTTAACAACACATTGGATAACATGATCACACTTGGCTAAAATGATGGGTCAAAATGAAGATGAAACATATCTAGGAAAGTTGGAAAGTTCTCTAGATTAAAGAAAATCAACTGCACAGTGGATGACAGGGGAGAGCTAGCATAACCACCACCTGTGCAAAAATCATATCCAGGTATTTTGAGTGAATGAATGTACAATGTAACATGGCTGCTATGAAGCTGAAGAAATCTCAGGCTTTTACGATACAAGCATAGGGCCCTAATCAAAGGAAGAACATTGTCCTGCTCTCCTGGGGGGTGCTGTGTTCCGGGACCCATGTTTTGAGATGGGGCACCGACAAAACTCCAGAATCCTCAGGAGAAAATTTAAGAGCTGTCACAGGAGAAAAGGTCCAAGCAAATACGATTATTTGGCTTCCGTCTCTAAGGAGAGACTGAGAACTGTCCTGAAATGTCCGAGACACTTCACGAGGCAAAGGAGAAAGGACCAACCGCCACGTTGTTCCTGGGGCAGGTCCTGGAAACAAACATATGGAAAGGAGGATTCTGACTCAATATTAAGAATATTTCTAATTTTAAGCTTCTAATGACTAGAATTACTCTCCTCTCCTCCTCTCGAAAAAGCGGGGGGGAAGGATCCTTCTAGAAAAATGTAGGAGCAAAGACTGGCTTATCACATTAGAAATGAGTGGACAAAAAGCCCCTACAATGGGTATGGAATACATGTCAGATGACATTTAAGCCGCTTCCACCACAAAGATAGTCATTAAAAAAAAAAAAAACGGTAACAGAGTAAACATAAGAGTAATATAATCTAAAGATTAAAATTTAAACATTAAAATGAAACCCTTACAAAGAACACTGAGATCATCACAATGAAATCTGCATGTAAACAACATCCAAGCACATGAATAAGCACTGACGAGAACCGGGAAATGTGGAAACGCTCTGAACAGTTCTGTAATTCTACGGAGAAGAGCCCTGCATGCCAGGCTGACAGGCCTCTCTCGGGAGCCGGCGGAGGACCGCTGTCAAGTCCGTGGTTTTAAAGCAGGCACTGGACTAGAGGGTGAGTACCACGTGTCAACCTCACAGAAAAGGTAATCTGATAGATGTGTTCAGGGATGGAGCAGGGGAAATCAGAGAAAAAAAGGTTATTTAAAAGGAGAAACCAGAATACTGGCAGAAGTAAGGAAAAAAAATAATGATAACATCATATTATTTAAACTTGAGGTTTACAAAGAAGACATGGTAAGAAAAAATGGGCTTTGAAATCATACAGATTGTATTTGAAATCCCACTCTGACCACTTAGTAGCAGAGTCACTTTCAGTAAAATCACTTAACTCCTCCAAGCTTGAATGCTCTCATTTGTAAAACTGGGATTAGACTCCTAACTCAGGGTTGTTAGGAGGTTAAATGAGACTGTACTCTTGAAACCCTTCATTGGTTCCAACGTTCTGCTACTGGCCGAGTGCTGAGAAGACCCGGCTCGGCTAGTGCACCCTTTCTAGGGTGATGTTATCCGCCTCCACGCTCTCCTAACTCACATTGCGTCCTTACGACTTTCAGGCCTACAGTTCCAGCCCACAGCTCGCAACCGACTCCCAGACTCA
This sequence comes from Artibeus jamaicensis, assembly GCF_021234435.1. Lineage (NCBI taxonomy): Eukaryota > Metazoa > Chordata > Mammalia > Chiroptera > Phyllostomidae > Artibeus > Artibeus jamaicensis. Next base: position 8,125,968 of record NW_026521831.1, on the reverse strand, counting down.
CTTCATAAACTTCCCAGTGGAGAGTTCTACACGGATATCTGCGGACATCTTAAACTCAAAAGTCATTCTCTGAGAAATCTATTACCCCATTTTTAATCTCTGTTTTAAAGAAGAATATCTCATCTCCCCAGTCACCAAACCTGAGTACTAGTATTGATTCCTTTTCCCAAAGCCCATATCCAAGATACTATCAATAGCTGATCATTCTATTTTTATTTTAAATCTGTCCCTTACACTGAAATTGGACCGCTATCTTAAATCACTCATAAAAATAAACTCGCAATGGAGTAAGAACTTAAATGCACCCAAAACCGTAAAACTCTTAGAAGAAAATTTCAGAAAAAAGCTTTTTGAAATTGGTCTTGGTGATGACTTTTTGGGTACGACACTAAAAAGCAAAAATCAACCAGTGGAACCACATCAAACTAAAAAAGCTTCTGTACACAAAAAGAAACAATCAGCAAAATGAAAGGCAACTTACAGAATGGGAGAAAATATTTGCAAATCATGTATCTGATAAGGGGTTAATATAAAAAAAAGAAACTGATACAACTCAATAGCAAATAATCTGATTAAACACAGACAAAAGACTTGAAAAGACATTTTTCCAAAGGCATACTAATGGCCAACAAATACAGAAAAAGGTGCTCAACATCACTAATCATTAGGGGAATGTAAATCAAAACTATGATGAGATATAATCTCACCTGTTAGAATGGCTATTACCAAAAAGGCAAAAGACAGTGTTGGCGAGGATGTGGAGAAGAGGGAGCCCTGATGCACTGTTAGTAAAAATATAAACTGACATAGATACTACAGAAAACCATACAAAGGTTCCTCAAAAAATTAAAAATAAAACTACCGTGTGACCTGGCGGTCCCTTTACATGTATACACATCTGAAGATGATGAAGCCCCTGTCTCAGAGCGACACCCACACCCTCATGTTCACCGCAGCCAATCAATGGAGACGATGCAAGTGTCCACCAACAGATGGACGGATGAAGAAAAATGTGTTATACAGGGAGGAGCAAAAGTAGGTTTACAGTTGTGAGCACACAAAACAGTTTATTTCTGTATTATTATCATTTTATTATTTTCCATACAAACAACTGTAAACCTACTTTTGCCTCACCCTGCATATACAAAATAGAGTATTACTCAGCCACAATAGAAATTCCTGACATTTGTGACAATGTGGATGAACCCTGGCTGCATTATTTTAAGTGAAATAAGCCAGACAGAGCAAGACAACTAGTGCACGATCTCAAGAATGTGTGAAATCCAAAGCGTGCAACTCAGACGCAGCAGAAGGGTGGTTTGCGGGAGCTGCGGAGCAGGGGAAGGGAGGCACTGGTTGAAGGCCGCAGACTTCCAGTTATAAGCCGGATGTAGCCCAGGGATCTAATGTACAGCAGCATGGCGGTTAACAACTGCGTTGTTACCGATAACTCAAAACTGCATTGCATATTTGAGAGCTGCTATGAGCTTTAATATTCTCACCATAACAACAAAATGTTAATTATGTGAGGTAAAGGAGGTGTTAACCTTATGGGAAACATTTTGCAATCCATACATGTATCAAATCAATACTCTGTACACTGTAAACTTATACAATATTATGTTAATTATATCTCAATAGAGCTGGGAAAAAAAGAAATCTAGATTAAATCTTTTTTCGCTATAAACGAACAGTAGGCTGAGTTTTTCTGGGCTTTGTTTCTCACATCCTTTTGGCTAACGTTCACAACTTGGTTGCCCCTGCTGGGTAGAGAGGCGTAATACAGACGTAGAGTCGAAGTGTAGCATAGTTACCTACGTGGAAGTATATCTTCTAAAAGTTTCTGCCCCTTTTAATAGTTACAATATTCCCTTGAAATAGCTAAATGCCAGAAAGCATTACTAACATTATAGACCTATTCTAAATATCTTTCTATGCTCCTTTCAATATATTTTAAAGAGTATGTTCTAAGACAGTCTCTGGATGGATGAAATCACAAGGAACTGCTATCATTGTTTGCCTCTGTGAAGGGAACCTGAGGCAAACACTGCCTTCAATGAGTCGCCTTTTCTTACCTTTTGAATACTGTTTCCTGTGAATGCACCTGTTCAAAAAGTCAAATTACTAAACAAACAAACAAACAACACCCATCAGACTATGAAAGGTGTTGGGTGTTCCTTCCCTCAGGGGTCAATATAATATTAACCACTGACCACAAAATCTAGCAAATAGTGTAAAGGAAATGAGAATTTTCTCTACTTTGAGAACATGCCTCCCTTCTGATGAGAAAGTGGCAGTGAGATTCATGCTGCTCGTGTGTGAAAATGTACACCAAGTGCTTGTACTCTTTATTCTTACAGCTTTTGCCAAGCTGTGCAAGAGGAAAATGCAGACAAAGATGGGAAAGAAGCTGAAAACTTCTAGGGAATAACCTTTAACTTAGTAAATAGAGAAGGCCAAAACATACCCCACAACCACTGATAAAGAGTGACGATTTCTCTTGAAGCCATAAAAGGAAACAAAAAGACTAAATTTAAGAACCCTTAAGATTCTTAATTGAATAGATTTATATATTTTTAATGTTTACTTTATAATGTTTCCTAACACGACATTTTTTTAAAAAAAAGATTTGATTTATTTATTTTTAGAGGGGAAAGGAGAAAGTGAGGGAGAGAAACATCACTGTCTGGTTTCCTCCTGTACACCCCCTACTGAGGATCTGGCCTATAACCCAGGCTTGTGCCCTGACTGGGAATTGAACCAGCCATCAAACTGGTGACCCTTTGGTTCACAAGCCAGCAATCAATCCACTGAGGGCCCTAACACAATACTTTTAACATTTCTGTTTAAGTGTTTGGTGAGGGGTATGTGAGAACGGTATAATGAAAAGGAAAGGTATTCACAGGATGTCATTTCTCTGGCAAAGGCATCGCAAATAAGCCTCTGCTACAGGGTAATGCAGGGAACCTCTAACGGGACCTACTGGGTGCCTGAACTCCTCGGAAGTGAGCACAAGGTCTTGCATGCAGGCACCCTGCTCGAAGACAGATGCAAAATACACATCTGGAGTAAGACTGACCAAGCCTGATCCCTGTAGCTGTGTAATGTGTAAAATTTTCCCCGTTTCCTCATCTGAAAAATGTTTCCCGATCCTCAAAATTTACTTCATCAGATTATTTTTAGGGTCAAATAAAATAACATACTCATAACATAGTACACTGTTTCAACTTACAGTATCAGCTACCACTGTCATTATTTCCTCAGTGAGGCCCCACTGCACTGAGGCACCAAACCCTAAAGCGAGGCCTGGGATGTGCGAGGGCTGGGGGAGGTCAAGAAGGGAAGTGTGGTCTAAAGAGGGTAGAGCAGGTCAGAGATCAAACAGTGACAACCTAAAGGTACCGTGCAATTTCCCCTCCAAGATCATTTATTACAGTTAAATAAAAACAATCCTAGCACTCAGCATGTGAAAAACTCAGAGGTTCACAGCTCTTTATCTAAAACCAAAAAATACCCATTCACACTCCTACCTGTTTGCTACCCCAAAACCATCTTCCCACCAGTGACAAAACGTCAGTGAGCACCTTAATCCCACTGTAGTGACAGGAAGATCCAAAGCTCTTGTGTATAGAAACATGTTATGATTCTCAGAAGATAAAAATCAGTGGTATTTTTGATATCTACTGGTTAGTTAGCTCTTAAATATGATCGTGCGCTCCCTTCAAACAACACATCTCACATCAAAATGTAGTTTAGGAGAGCAATTCATACCACAGAAAACTTTAAACACGGTATTTTTATTGTTTCACTTAAAAAACTATCAATCCCTAATTTAAAATGAACTGTAAGGATAACAAAAAAACTATTAAGTACAAAACTTAGCTTAGAACATTTTCTAAACCTTAGCTACAAGCTCTGATATCAGCAGGTTTAGTAAACCCATGTATTTTCTAGAAATATTTTCACGAATCAGTATCAAAATTCCACAATGTTCTTGAATGAAAATTTCAATCAGGAAGAACACTGACAGCAGAAATGTAAACTTAAAACCAATCCACTTTGAAATAGACCAACTCTATTATGGTTGAAGAGGACTATGGTTAGAAATGGCCATTTAAGTACACCAACTAGGTTTTCCATTTCCTGGCACTATTTTCACATGCATGGATATTTCGCCTTCAAGTGATATGGCATACAAAGCATTTATCAGAAGTTTTATAGACATGTCAATGCTAATATGAGGTATACAGAAATGTTTTAGTGGAAATGCCAAAACAGAGCTCAAAATCATCTAGTGCATCAGTCATCCCCTTCATGGAGACATAGTGAGGTTAGCCCATGTTAATTTATAACAGAAATTGATATTCCTTTTCATCAAAATACATGAAAAAATAGTTGGAGACAAGGAACTTTCAGAACAGCTTATATTCACTGTTTTAGTGATTCCATATAAATACACTCCAAATTACGGTCCAGCCTTTAGGAGGTATTTATAAAAGCAAAAGCAACAAATAATAAAGGGTATAGTGTGGTGCTCTTTGTACTGGGTTGGCCAGAAAGTTTGTTTTTTTTTCCAGATGATGGCTCTAGTAGTTAGTGCTTAGTTGTCTTTAATTTTATTTGAAACAATTTTGTTAGATTGTATTGTGACAGCTGTCACACCAATGTGCATTAAAAAAAAAAAAACTTACCAAAACTGGTAAATTTTTGTGTAGCCATTTTAATAGAAGGACTGGGAGGAATTTTCTTCCGAAAATGGAAGAAAATATGCAACAGTTTTGGCATATCATGCTTTATGTTTCAAGAAAGGTAAAAACGCAACTGAAAAATGATTCATGCAGTGTATGGAGAAGGTGCTGTGCAATGTGTCAACAGTGGTTTGCAAAGTTTCATGCAGGAGATACCCGGCTGGGTGAGGCCCTACAGTTAGTTGGGCAGACCAGTTGAAGTGATAGTGATCAAATCAAAACATTAATGGAGAACAATCAATGCTATACCTCAAGGGAGATAGTGGGAGACACACTCAAAATATCCAAATCGATAATGTTACTAGTGAAAATGAAAACTGTATCTTTTTATGGAAAAAAACATACAGATGTTTTGGCCAACCCAATACAACAGAATAAGATATGCACATGAAACACACACACACATTCCTGTACATATGAAGGTTTGTAAGAAAACTCCTAACTGTTCAAAGTTAAGAGTTTGGGGAAAGAAGTGGGTGAAAATATACCTTAGGTTGTGTTTCTGTATCACACCCTTTCTTCAATGATGCACATGAACTGCTTTTGAAATAAATCATCCAAAATTTTAAAGTTGCTATGGGAGATGGTTTATTTATGAATGCAAAGTATATAGGAAACTTAGCTACTGAGTATAAGTTCTTGTTTTGAAGTCCATCCTTTGATCACCAGAAGTTACCTTGGGGAAGTAACAAGGATTTTGTTTCCTCATCTCAAAAATGGGAAAAATGATAGCAGCTACCATGTAGGTTACTGTAAAGACTAAGTGAGGTGTTCCACAGAAAGCGCTTAGCCCAGTGTCCTGCACACAGCAATAGCTAAATAACATCCTTCTAATCTATCCAAATTCTTAGAATACTTTATTCTAGCCTCATCCAAAGCCAGAAGTAGACAGACTTTTGTCTGCTCAGAGTCCTTCCACTTTGAAAACTTTAGGAGCTAACCACAATACCTATTTTTAAGGCAGAAACTTTATGTATCTCAATACTGAGTTCGACAAGTCTGGGTATTTCCCTCCTCGGTCACTCATGCCCTCCCCTGATCCTATTTTCCTTATACCAAATAACCTGCTTCTTGGATTGCATAGTTTTTGCACTTCTTGGCAATAAAAGGTATACAAATATTCAAAGTTTCACTATGGTAGAGTCAGAAAAATAAAAATAAGTTGGGGCTTTAGGCAAAGGCAGCAATGAAGCCATCTGTCAGTGTTTCTAAGAGAAAAGGACACCCGGAATTGAATCAAAGTGGGACTTTGGACCAAAGAACCCACCACCATAGGAAAGCCCTATGGACCATTTTCTATGGCCCTGTATTGCTATCTGAGGTCGAAAGTTCTGTGAAATTATAATCGCATGTATCGTTTTTTAAAAACCTGAATCTGGGGTTTTTGACTTTGGAAACTTGGAAACCATGCTTTCAAATGATGTGTAAGGAAAATAACTCGATTCTTATTGCTATATACATTTTCTAAGGAGTTATCACATTCAGTTTTGAAACATTTATTAAGGCACTGACAACGATAAGCCAGGCATTGGTGCTGCCTGCACTTCCATGAAGAAGAAATGAGCTCAAGTCGAAGAACCCAGGCAGAATTCATATGGTTAGTAGGTGGCAGAAACAGGACTAGAACATAGATATGACCTCAAAGTTCATATTTATAAAACACCATAAAATTTGTGCACTCTTATTTAGCTCTGAACTTCTCTGTACAAACTGGAAACCCATTCTCCACGCTCACAGGGTTATGAGGATGAAATGAAACAACATACATCAACTGCCAGTCACGAAGTTTGGGCACATAGTGAAATTAAATAAACTTTAATTCTCTTCTCCCTGGTACTTCATCTTGCATAGAAACATAGGCTAGCCCGAAATTTTATTACTATTTTTAATCCTCGCCCAAGGGCTCCAACTAAGACACACCAGCAAGGGCTAATACGGAATTTTTTAAATTAGCTTTTAAGGTCTTGAAAGAACTATGTGCCCTTTTTTAGGCCTATTGCCATCAAAAGTTTCAATCAATTCATATAATTAACTAGTCTGCTTTACTGTGAAGTCATATGTAAATAGAGCCACGTGCAAATCCCTGGCTGGCGTAGCTCAGTGGATTGAGTGCAGGCTGCGAACTAAAGTGTCTCTGGTTCGAGTCCCAGTCAGGGCACATGCCTAGGTTGCAGGCCAAGTCCCCAATTGGGGGCACACGAGAGGCAATCACACAATGATGTTTCTCTTCTTCCCTTCCTCTCTCTCTAAATATAAATCTTTAAAAAACAGTGCCACATGCAAAACAGAGAAAAACAGACATCTCAGTAACTCAAGACGAAGTGTGATACCCTGAGTTTACGAGCCTTCTCCATCTCAAGACACGTAGCACCGGGCAGCACCATTGGAGATGTTATCTGCTCTCTTCATGGTAACTAGAGTTTAATGTGCTCTAAGTGGTACTGTGCTGTTCAAAGTTTTGTATTCATATCCACACTGACCTCAGTACAGCATTTCATCTTTTACTGATTATATTAATGTCTGTCACGTTCAAATGAAATCCAATTCCTCAGACCTTGACTACAACACACACACAAATTGGGACGGGTGAAAACAAAATCAAACGGACAAGTCTTCTACTTCATCATTTCCCTCCACTGTGGCATCCTTAGAATTTCGGTATCACAGAGAAAAACCCTTGCTTTATTGCTGAGAAAAGGTTTCTAATTAAATAAAAAGAAATAGAAAACATTTGATAGATTTTACTGTAGATGGACTGTACCTAGAAAGAACACTTCTTAGCTACAGCTATGAAGTGCCTGATAAACACGGACATTTACAAAGACATATAACGAGCTGTAATATTAATTTACACTCACTGTCTTTTAAATTTTCAAATAAGGGTGAATTCATACTCTGCCTTCAACAGACAAGAATCAATGGCAACCCTTTACAATTCTCTATTTCCTTAATAAATTAAACATGACAAAAAAGTTAAAAAATGCCTAATTTAGAATAACAATTTCCAAGTTACTTTAACATTGTAAATTTTATGTTTTATTACTATAAACACATTTTTATTATTGAAATTTTAGATACATGATTATTTTTTTAACTTAAATTATAAGTTACAAAAGGACTGACCTTGGATTAAACTTTTCTGTTGGTTAACTCTTACTTATTTGTATTGTATCATGTTTTTCCATTACCCATTATTTCCCCTGTACCCTCTCCCAACCTCCATAACCCCGTACCCCTACAATCGCCACACTGTTGTCTGTATCTGTGAGTTCTTTCTCGTTAATCTCTCTTTTTTGCTCGATCAATCTTTGGCTATTGTCAATGAGTATTTTAAATCCAACTGATATTCTATTTCATATCAATGGACCCAAAAAGTAAAGACTTGATGACATAATTTTATTTGAAATTTAACTTAAAATCAAGTTTAATGGTAGAGAGTTGTACACCATTTAGGCTATATCTAAACTTACTTTCATAAGTAATACTTTATATTTTATCCCCTAGATTGAGGTTTAGTGTTCTCCTTTTATTTGAAACTTCTAAGGTTAAACAATAATTACATTCCTCCATTTTTTAAAAGAAGAAAAGTTACCTGTTTTTCACGGGTATTAAGGATAATTCAATACATGTAACTGAAAGCAGAACACTGTATTAGGTTCTCAGGGTGATTCAAACACGACAAAAACTCTGATCTTGTTGTTAGAGTATATAATACATTAGCAGGGAGAGGAAATAAGATAGGTAACACAGGTTAGAAGATGTGAAAGTCTAAAAATAAGTGTTTCAGAAGTTTGCAGGAAGTAAAAAATACTTTAATTTGGAATGCCTAGAACAATACAAGGAAAGTTGTAAGTCTGATTTTAAAGGGTAGGGTAGAATTTGGACATTTCAAGATCAAAGGCAAAAATATTTCAAGACAAAGCAAAGTATGAGCAGAGGGTCAGAAGTGGAACGTTTGTCATCTATATGAAAAATAGTTCAGGTTCTAAAATAAAACATGTAATTAAATATTACACTTTACAACCCTAGTCATAACTTTGTGTCAAAAAAATTAAGTGCTAAGTTTCATTATTTGAGATGTATAACCTGAGCGTATTTTGAACTGCCATTCCTGAAACAGATGAATTCTCCATCTAAAGTGCATGTTTAACTGAAACTTATACTCACTACTCTGATCTGCTGATAATTGTCTCTTAACTTAGCTCCGTTATTCTCCAGGAAGTATAGCTGGGATAATTTACTGAAGAGGAAACAATTACAGACCGAAGTGAAACAAACTGCCAGCACAAACGCACTAAGACAGAAGGAAGAGTGCTAACATGGGAACAATGGAGAGGACGGTCAGGACGGAGGAACTGAGTAGGTGGTGAGGACAGCTAGTCTTTGCCATTCATTTCAGGTCACTCGTTCTTGGAATCTAACCAAGTTGCTAGGGGAATAAATTAGGTCACTGCTTTCAGTTGTTTGTTAGATTCTTAATGCAATACAATATAATATGTATTATGACTAAAAATATGGGCAATGCATTACAGAGTCCATTTAGGAACTAAAATTATAAATTTTATATTCCAAAGATTGGAAACTATAACTTTTCTTTCCTTTTTAAAATTAGTTTTTCCATCACCATTTATCCCCCTTATATCCTCCTCCACCTTCACCCCTGACCTCCTGCAAGAAAACTCCTTTTGGTTAAGACGAAAAAATAACGTCTGCAGTTTAAGGGTACTACCGTAAAATGTCCTGTAATGGAATACACATGTAGATGTTGGTGCTATTTCTGGGCTATTTTGTTTTGAGGTCCGCAGTATTTTGTGACAAGACAACAAATTCTTACAGCAGGCCCATTATTAGGCTGTTAAAGTTCATGAGAAAACGATAGTTCTCTTAAAGAGTGGATTTTCACTCAAAAAATTATAAAACCATGGTATATTCTCACATTTTCATAGCTGTTTACTCAGTGTATGCCCCCAAAATAATAATAATAAAATTTCTAGCTGAGTGATTAAAAAAATTATCTCATTTATTATAAAAGAACTCTAGATCAACCATTACCTAAAATCCAAGAGCTGGCTCACGATTTTACTTTTCATTCAAAAGTTGAAACAGCACAAATATCTATATTTAAAAAATGCTTTCCCACTTTTAAAAATAGCAAAATGTGTAAAATACGCTTGTTTATTTTTTAAGCACATCAGAAATAAAACCATATTATTTATACCTTTTTGGTAATGTTGCAAACATCAAATTTTTCTGTAGAAGCAATTTCTGACAAATTTGGTTTTACAGACTAAAAGAATAAAAGGTCAAGTTCCTAGGTTATTTTTTTTTAATCTCTGCTTTTAATGTTTAATTTTTTTTAATGTATTGATTTTTTAGAGAGAAAGGAAGGGAAAGAGAGAAACATCAATGTGTTTTTCCACTTATTAATGCCTTCACTGGTTGATTCTTCTATGTGTCCTGACCAGGGATCAAACCCACAACCTGGGCATATTGGGAAGATTCTCTAACCAACTGAGCAACCCAGCCACAGATGCTGGTAGATTATTCTTGATAACATATTTTCCCATAGTCTGACATCTAAATGGTCTACTATTATTAATATAATGGCTAATAGGAAAATCTTTTAATGATATTTTGACTGTACTATAGAAACAAGATTAGTATCATTACTAAAAAGACAATGGTGAAATAAGATTAAAAAAAATTATGTAGTAGAAATCTCAACTTTTCACTTATGTTTATCAATGTCTTCTATATAATTCTCATTTTATTCCTGACATGTTGTTTAACTGGGGTTTCATTTCATTTTTTTCTTTCTCAAAGTCCTATTAACTTGTTAATTTTGCCATACAATGCACATTATTTTCAAGTTAGAAACACGTGTTTAGCTTTCCTTATTAAATTTATGTCTTTTACCGAAACCATCAACATTCTCTTCTAATTGGCAACTTCTAATGTTCTTTTAGCAAATACTCATTAGTTATACTTCTCAGGCAATTTCATGCCATGTCACCTGTTTCCTTTTACTGTACGGCCACAGAAAGCTAAGAATACTCTCTGTCGAGACAACGATTACCCTTTGCTCTCCCATGGAGGGTCTCTTTTCAGCTTGGAAATGTTAAGATTCTAATGTTTACCAACAGATACGTTTATTTTAATGTAATACCCATATATTAATTTGGCTACAATAAAAAATGTGCTGCCCTAACTTGGAAATTTTAGCTTAAATTAAATGAAGAAGGCACATGAGTCTAGCACTAACTGCACCTTACACGTCGCACAAGCTGTAGGCTGCTGTTTCATGTACAAGCTGAGCTTGAAAAGATACAGAATATTTTAAAATTTAAATCGGAAACCCTGCTTAATTCTGAGTCAGTAAATTTGAATATGCCCAATTGTGACTATACTCATTGTTGTTATGAACTTTCGTTCTTATTCTAAACACTTCAGCATCGATAAGACACCAAGTGTAAATAAGACAATGTAAGTTACCCAAGAAGTCCTAGATCAAGTATAACCTTGAAATCCAGAAACATGGCTTGTTCAAAACTTGGGTGCAGGCAGGGTGTAGGTGGATGGTAACTGGGTAATTATATATCCCCATACCTATCATCTTACATTAGGGAAGAAAGAGCCTTAAGTCTCATGTACTGCTCTTACTAGTTCTGAATGCCTGTTTTCAATACTAAATGAAGTGACACATTAATACTAACCCTTAATTCTGTCTTAGATGTCCTAACTCTGCATTTGAAATAAACTGGCCCATTCACACCCCAAACACTGAAATCATGGAACGTACTGGTTATGTTTTCATTTGGGAAGACAAAGGGTAATTTTAGAAAGCAAAGTTAAAAATGAGAGTTTCATACCTTGTGCCAGCATGTTAAATTCCAAGAACAGTGCTATGTGGTACAGTTCCATGGCTTCTTCTGCCCTGGTCATGTTTGGTTTCCCTGCGACGAGAGCCTGAACTTCACTGAGACTCCCCACGGAAGGGCTACAGTGCAAAACGGAGAGGTCCACCACGTCGGTATACATACAGTGTAATATAACTTTTGCATATTTTTTTGGTATAATGGACTCATCTAATATAATTCTTGTGGGAGTCCTCAAAGTTCGGTCTGTGATTTCTTCACCAGTCCGTATCCTCCTTTGTAATAGATTTCGAAAAAATGGGGACCGTGCTGAAATGACAGCCTTGTGAGCTTTGAGCTCTTCATCCAAACAGTTCTGATTTCCACCAAAAGCTTCAACAAGTTCAGAGTCTGAAGAAAAACTAAGGACAACATCATAATAACACATGTAATCAAAAAGTCCACGCATATCTACATCAAGGGAATTTGGTGTTCCAAATTCTTCACTAAGCTGAACCAGGATATCGACATTTTGAAACCTCGAGTCCTCCATTCCAAACTCTCCAGTATACAGGTAGTGTAACAAAGCAGAAAACATAGGCATATCTATACCGGCCGTGTTGATGTCCATTATGATCTCTGCCCCATACTCGGGTGAGGAAGAAAGCAGTGTTTTAAAAAATGGACACCTTGCTGCCAGGATGGCACGATGAACAGGAAAACAAGTTTCTTGAAATATTAAGTCTACATCAGTACAATACTTATACTCATAAAGATCGGCCATATCTTTCTGCAATGTCCGAGCTTCTGGTCTAGCCAAACTGGCTTGTAGAGAAAGCTCCTTTAAGGCTGAAGTTCCCTCATATTCTTCTACTAATGCATTGACATCTCTCACATCCCACCCGGACAGGAGTTCTCGCATCTGCTTGGCATGATCAGCAGACCTATTAGATTTTCGGCGCTTAATAAACTTCTTTTTGAGGGTGGCAAGGCCAGAGGTTCTCTTTTTTTTGTCTTGTGGTTTCTCATGGCCGTGGTCAAGGCTATATAATTTTGATTCACAACCATAGCCTTGCTGAGAATAGGATGATGTCCCTAAGAAGGAAATCAAACAAATGAAAATATGTCTTTTTTTTAACATTCATTTTCAACATTCACTTTAACACATATTTCATGCTAAAAAATTTTATATAGACATTTCTGAACCATTTTTTAAAAACCCTGATTTTGCTTTTATAAAAATACAAGTTCAAATAACTCATTTTTATATTAAATAAGGAATAGGACAAACAGAGCAAATTTACATTTGTTGGGAAAAAATCCTGGATGCTACAGAATTGTTACCTATAATAACTTTTTCACAGCTCAATCCTCTTTTCATTCAAAAAGACCACTGAAAACACAATTCCATTTATATTCACTAAAGAAAATAAAGTAGAAAAAACTGAAACAGTTACCTATAAAAGTCTGTTGGGCTTGAGAATTTCCCCCTACCCTTGGGGAACATGAATGAGGATAGTTAGATGCATTAGCACCCATTTTCTTCAGTCACTCAGGCATTCCATCCGCTGCTTCTTCAGAGTGTAATCCCAGAGGCCTTTATGAGCTTTCAACCCTGGATCCAGCAGCCTCTTTTCATCCATTTCTTGACATGAAATAAAAATAATTTTATTCATATTTTCAAATGTATCCCAAATTGCACAGTAAAAAAACCAAGCTACTGAAAACTGCTTTTATTTGCAAATAATGACATGTTGTCAAATTCACATGTAAAAATTTCAGAAAATGTAAACAAACAGTTTAAACATCAATTATGAATCAGTGTTAGGTGCAATTTTGAGCCATCAAATATACGAAATATATACTTTCTGACAGTAAAAAGCAACGTATCAGACTAATGTAAATATATAGTTATAGAAAATAATTCAAATTACACGGGAAAGAATTACAAAAAAGTATTTAGACTAGAAAATTTTTTTGATTTTTTTAATCCTCAGAAGCAGCCACCATTTATTATAATCTAATATTCAAAGCAATTTTCAAACACTTAGGAGGCTGATACCAGTGTGTGTGTGTATATATATATATATATATATATATATATATATATATACACACACAAAAGCAGATTTAATTCAATGATAGGTTTATTGTTTTTCTACCTTAAATAAAATTAAATTGATTTATAATCTGTAAAATTGGGCATTTTACTGAAAGAGGGGGAGGAATGATGAGTGGCTGAAACTAGGCAGTCAGACCTCTGTACTCATTGGCTTTAGAACTCCTAGAACCCTGTACCGGTCACATTTAGACAAGAAAAAATGTTTTAGCACTTGGCGCTTGCTCAGGCCTTAGGACTCGTTGCACTTGCTAGAACTTGAACAAGGCACAACGCTGCCCTGCGAGGGAAAATGCCTCTCCGTTTCGTCCTCCTTGGTTCTGGCACTCGTCGTGAACTCTGGAATCACTGTATCTTTAGGTTACTTGTTTTATGGCCTTGAAGGAAGTTAAACACTGCTTTCTATTACTTGATATTTTGACTTAATATGGACAGAGAAGTACCAGTAAGAAATAATTTAACAATTATAGAGTAAATTCTACACTCTAAAACCCTAACTTTCAGAACTGCTAGCAGGAGGTCCACATATGCACAGAGTAGAAACTCTGAGGACAGCGTCAGTAGAAATACTTCTAAATGTCTACAGCATCTGGATATATAAAATTTATCGGACTAAAAAAGGTAACAGTATAAGAGAAGACACAATTTAAAATCTATCATTAAAATTGTTAGGAAACTAACAAGGAGGCAGTTAATCTAGCTTCATAAGGAAGGATGAAGTGCTTTAACAAATATAGTAAAAAACACAGAATCACAAAAAATCCTGCTGGAAACAGAACTGTGCCAAGGTCCTGGAACTTGGTTTCCAGTATTACTGATATAGCATAACCTTCGGAATTCAAGTTTAAGAAAATCAGTATTAACATTGTGCTTTCCTTCAATCCTTTTCTACCATGTATATGAAAATTTATTTATTTAAGCATAGACTTATCTACCTATAGTGTCCAAGAAAAGGCTAGGAAACTTTCCACTGATTAGATATTATGCAAAGCAGCAGTAACTTCCATCAAACTGCACACCCGTACAAGCGAATTTCCTAGTTGAAATGTGCTGCCCACCTAGGAAAAGAGAGCACACGCGACTTTTCACTTCAGTGCGTGCTACTGAAGTCAGAAAGGCTATGTGCCGTCAGAGACGTGACAGTGTGTTCTCTAAGAACTACCCAGCAAGTTCATTAATCTGGAAGTTTAACATACTATTTTGTAAATGTTAAATGGTCTAAGAAAATTACTTCTTCCAGCAAAATCAGTTTTCTTAAAGTGGGATGCTTAGTGTAAGTAAATTCAATCTTCTATTCTTAAATATTAGAAATATAGAAAAGGCTGCCTTCCTTTGTAATTCATTTTTATTGTCAAGTCTTGTAAAGAAGAAACTAAATCTGCATGGGTTAATTTCAGTTCAAACTTGTTAAAAAAGTTAGTCTAATAAATCTTTATTTTTCAAATTGAGCTCCTTAAAAGTTTCAAGGTTCTTTCAGGCACTTTTTGTGGTTCTTTTATAGAAATTAGGGTCCTGGGAAGCCTCTGTGGCCTCATTTACAGGTCAAATCCTATTTTCAGTCACTAAAGATTCGCATTTAAACCATAAAAATGGCAGAGATAATCCCTTCTCAGATTTGAAATATTTTAAAAATGATCCAGAATAAAAACATTATGGAAAACAAAAGTCTATACTGAGAATGAGAAAAAAAATATTTAAAAGATGAGCGTTGAGTCTGGAAGTAGCAGCAGACATGCGGAGCGCCGGTGGAGTGTCCCCAGGTCACTCCTGTGGCCGTCCTTTTCTTTTCGTCTTTCCTCATTCTTGAAGTTCCATACTACTTCCTTGTTTTCTTTGTAATTTCAACTGACTGCGGAAAAACTCACTAACACAGCACAAAGTATGCTGCGGACACAGAAGAAGGATGAATGGAGCCTTGCTTCCAGTTGAAGGAAAGTCAGTGATCAGGGCAGTAGACCGAGTTCTCACTCTCACTTCACTTCATCACATTACGTGGGCACACGCACACACACACACACACACACACACACGAGAATTATTTTCACCTGAGAATTCTGTAAGATTTGTAGGAACACAAAACACTTACATTGGTCCATTAGAGATTTAAATCTCATCAAAAATACCTTAAAAGAAAAAAAGAAAACTCAATTTTACCAGGAGCACAATTAGATAATCTAAAGCAGTCACAAGGGTTACAAAACATCATTAGTCCTACTGGAGACACAAGAAGAGAGAGCTAGCAAGGACTAGGGAAGTCACAGGCTGCGATAAGGATGCTTTGGCCATTTGCCACCATAATGAGCACCACAGGGACAGCCAGGGTCTTGACATGGAGGGGTGGCTTGAAATCAAAGTGTCTTTGGGACTTGGGCATAGAGTCTCTTCCTGGTAGTTTTGAGTCCATGGGAATCCCCTTCAAGATGGACTGATCTGGGTGACATTCACATCTCCCACTGGAGCTCTGATACCAAAAGAGAGGCAGGCCTTGGAAAGACTAGGTGGGAAGGACTTTTCTGGGTCAGATATAACCTTTAAGTGTACCCTGTGTGCCTAGTTCCAAATCCTAGGGGTAACCTTGACTGTGTAGTTCTAGTGCTAAAGCTGTATTTCTCAAAAATTTCAGGGAACAAATTCACTTATTTTTTAGGGAAACAAAATCCTATATTATGTTATTTATTTATTAATCTAATCTGCTGCCTTTACATGCTGAAAATGAGTTAATCATGGTCTAATCTCTCCAGGGATGTTTTCATTACAGGCAAGCTTTGCCTGTCTCCTAAGTGAAACAGTAAGAAATCCAATTTTTGGATGATAAGAAAGGAAAGAGAAAGAGGGCCTATGGGACTAGAAAAGGCCCACAGGATGCAATGGCCCTAGAAAGCTGGTAAATTATTTTTCTAGTTTCACCATTCTCAATCAGGTGATATACTGTAACTGGCTTAAAATAAGTGACTGTAGCAGACCTAAGTGGGGGGGGGGGGTATCATGTTGAATATGACAGAGAGAATTAACAACCCCATGACAAATTAAAAAAAAACAAACAAAAAAACACTCTCCCCTCAGAAAACCCTGGACCAGCATTTCCAGAGTCTTCCCTAAAATTTTGAAAAATGTAGGATTAAATACAGCCTAGTAGGTTTCTTTACTTCAGGACTGCTTAGCATCATCTTTTTCAAATCGTCACACTTCTAATTTTAAAATGTATCATAAAAATTTTAAAAAATACATGAGAGTAATAGTACACTGAGCTACCAAACCTCCATTACCCAGATTCCAGAATTATCAAAATTGTTTTGGCTTATATTTAAATGCTTAAATTTGATGTGTAAAACTTACAGCTAGCATTTAAATGTTTGTTATCAGCTTCTCATAGGAATAAAAATCTACAGAGACATATATACTGTGATTACAATACTGTGATTATCTAACACCCATCAGTTGAGTACTATGAGCCAGCTATTCCTCAGCCATTTACATGGATTAACTCCTTTAATTTTCTCCATAATGTGAGGAGTCGGTCTACTAGTATCTCCACTTTCCCAGCTAATTTTTTTAAAGGAAGTAATTTTTTAAACAATTTTATTTTTAAGAGAGAGACAGAGAGAGAGAAACATAAATTTGCTGTTCCATTTATTTATACATTCACTTGGTTGCTTCTTGTATGTGCCCTGCCCAGGGACTGAACCTGCAACCTTGGCATTTCAGGACAACACTCTAACCAATTGGGCTACCTGGCCAGGGTTTATCTGTATTTTACACAAGAGACTGGGAAGTTAGGAAAATGAGGCATGGAAGGCTTACTTTACTTAACCAAGGTCACAGAGCTGGTAAATTACAAAACCACTCTTGGCATTCGGGCTCTTATAAACAATGTTATCTTTGCAATTTTTTTCCTCCCTAAATGTTTGAGAAAAATTTCCGGAGCAGACAAATATAGTTCCATTCCAGAATTGGGAAGTTGAGTACACACCTAACAGTGTGACTTTTGTTACTTAAAAGGATCTTTCATGTTAAGCAAAAAATGACTTAACTGAAAGAATAGCTCATGAAATCAAAGCAAAAGTGCTTTCTGAATATTTATAGCTAGACTACATGTTCCTTGATGGCAGGATGACACTTTTTATGCTTGATCATCCACCCATTCACACACTCACTCATCCACCCAATTCTGAGCATCCACCATCTGCTAGGCAGTGAGGCCCTGGGAATACAGCAGTCAGTGACTCTGTCCTAAATGAGATCTCTTAGGAAATTTTTTTTTTTAAAGACTGCTGCTTTATTGTCCGAGTTTAGATCCAGATCTTCAAGAACAGGAGTGCACTGAGTAAAAATGAAAAGGTCATTTAAGGTATTAGATATACAGTGAATAAATAAATAGAACAACTCCCATTCTAGTCAACGCCCCACTCCCAGTTCTCATAACCCTATACCTCCATTACTTATTAATATTGCAGTACTAGTATGTACACACTGCACCGTTAACTTTCCTGAGGGTACTCAGTTTATTTATCTTAGATCCTTGCCATCCACCACAGAACACAAAGTAGACACACAATTATTTGAGTAACATAAATATTGATAAAAAATGTGTCTAAGGCCTAAGGAGTGCATATGTTTGAATGTATGGGGAGGAGGTGAGTCAAAAAACCTCAAATCCCTCACCAAGGCACTGGGCCTTTATTCAGAACACAACAGAGTGAACACATAATACACCATATGGATGATGTATTACAGAATTGTATACTTGAAACCTATATAATTTTATTAACCAATGTCACCCCAATAAATTCAATAAAAACTTAAAAAAAAAACCCAAACCAGAACACACGGAAGAACTACTGAATGAAAGCACAGAATACGAAAGAAGCACAATTATATTTGTGCTTCTGAAAGATTATTATTAAATGGCTTCAAGGCAGAAGATACTTGATGCAAGAAGACCTACTCAAGGATTTTTACCACAGTCTACAACGTGTTAATAAGGACCAGACTAGACTCTCCTTATCTCTAAAATGAGAGGGTGATTCTCATATCATCTACTTACGAGGTTGTTTTAATAGGTAAATAAGATAAATATAGACCAACACTGGAAAGCAGAAGTGGTTCATCACAAGAGAAAGGATGTCATGAGGAACCCAGTCTTGTGCCAGGTCCTACCTAGCCTGGATGAAATATATTAGAGATATACAAGTATTCTGAAAAACTCAGTTTCTAGACACTTAAAGCTGAGAACCAATTACTGGAAAGTAGTGGGTAAAGGACCTATCCAGCTACATTACAAACACACGCACAGACCTCTTACTCTGCCACTTTTACCACACAGCTCACTAAAAATGCTTCACCACACTTAAAACCTCAGAATCAGATCTTCCCACAGTGACAGGTAAGAAAAAATGGGATCAGAGAGGTGGAAAGGTGCAAAGCCTGACTCTCAGCCCCTGGGCCTTGCTAACCACCCCCCAGTCTAGGCCTCTGGCAGTGCTGAGACTGCTGGGAAAGCCTGGGCCAGCACCGGGATGAACACAGCAGCCAGAGCAGGAGCTGCCTGGCCCGGACTTCCCAGCCCTAAAGCAGTTGTTGTCTTCTCCTAGCAGCAGCCAGATCCCCCTAAAATCAAGATAGTGCTGAGAGGATCAAAACAATTTTCTCCAACAGCTAAGAAGAAAGGCCAATGAGAGGGTGGAAATGATTCTGAGGCCCTCCAAGGCAGACTGCAGAATCTGCCCAATCGACTGTCTTACAAGGGAATGGTGCCATGTGGTTCATGACAGAAGACTACTTTTAAGCCAGGTACACAGTATTTGAGTGAATAAATGAAATCATTGTTCTAACTGGGACAACTGTTTCTACTGTTGGCTTAGTGGTGTATAGAAAACTGACTTTGCGTGTTTTAGAGAAGGCAATGAGAAATCTGAGTCTAGATTTGCATTTACAGATGATTTGAAGAGAGAAAGCTAAAACCAGAGAATACATGGACAGAAATTGAACTTAAAAGAAAAAACGGAAATTTCTCATAAATTCATTCAAAACAAACAAAAAAATCACATTTTCTGACAAACATATTTAGCAAATGTTAAAACATACACAAGGGCAGCCCTGATAGGTGTGGCTCGGTTGGCTGGGAGCCATTCCCCAAAGCAAAAGGTCGTTGGTTTTATCCCTGGTCAGGGCACATGTCTGGGTTGGAATAGAGTGATTATTTTTTTAAAAAATACAAATTCTTCAAAAAATTGAACACAACACACAATCCAGCTATTCTAACTTTGGCTATATGCCCTTCCAAAAATAAAAACAAGGACTCAGACATCTGAACACACATGGTTACCGCAATGTTATTCACAATAGCCAAAAGGTGAAAACAAACTCAGCGTCCTCCAGCAGGTAAACTAATGAACAAAATGTGAAATATACAAGGGCGTATTTTTAGGCCTTAAAAAAGGAAGGAAATTCTGATACATGCTAAACATGGATAAGTCTTTAGGACATTATGTTAAGTGAAAAAAGCAAATGACAGAAAGATAAGTATCGACCCTGGCTGGTGTAGCTCAGTGGATTGAGTGCGGGCCTGCAGGCCAGTTCCCAGCAGGGGACGCACGAGAGGCAACCATACACTGATATTTCTCCCCCTTTCTCCTTCCCTTCCCCTCTAAAGATAAATAAATTTTTAAAAATCTTTTAAAAAAAGAAAAATAAATATCATACGTGTTTACTTATATGAGGTACCCAGCATAGTCAGAATCAGAGAAAGTAGTATGACAGTTGCTAGTGGGCGGACGGTTAGTATGTAATGGTCCTAGAGCTCCAGATGGGGAAGATAAAGGTCTGGGGATAGATGGTGGTGATGGTTGCACAATGAAATTAAAGCCATAGGACTATACACTCAAAACTGGTAAAAACGGTAAATTTTATGTCATGTTTTGAACTGTAACTTTAAAACCTCACTAAAACAGACAGAAAAGCAGACATGTCTTCCCTTTTTTATAGTCTTTAATGATTGTAGGGCAAGTATCTGATAAAGGGACATAAAGTTTACGTGCTTTTTCACACGCTGTCATTTTATTCTCACATTAAACCTTCAGTGTAAGCAGGACAGGCTTCATTCTCACATCTCTGAATGAGGTCGTTAAGGTAGAATGTGAAGTGACTTATCCAAAGTAAAATATATATGGTAAAATGGCAAAACTTCAAAACTAGATCTCAGGTATTTTGACTCCCTAATTTAGTGTTTTCTGTCCTAAACAAGAAAGCTTCTCAAAAGTATCCAGTCTTACACCAGCCCTTCTGAAGAGAACAGCCACGTCTTCCTTCTCCTACTCCACATGTCTACAGCACTGCTGACTGTTACTCAAGCCTTGAACTGCCAGCCTCCACTCTATCACTGTCATCTGACATTGGAGGACAGATCTTAAAGTAATCCCTTGTGCTCCGCATCACTGGTGCACAGTAAGCTTCTGGGTTGTGAGTTATATTCAACCTCCTGGCATCTAAACAGCAAAAACAATTATGACTATGCTTCTCTATTTTCACTCCTTCCTATTACTTGTTTTCCCCTCTGCAGAAGATACTTTTGTAATTTCTGTAATGGAGAAAAAATACATACAAATGTAAAGAGAATGGTAAAACCAACACCCACAATCCACTATCTATCTAATTCCTCTGGATTATTTTTTAATTTTTTTAGAGAGAGGGGAGGGGAGAGAGAAAAAGAAGAGAAACATCGATGTGAGAGAAACACTGATCCACTGTCTCTTGCATACACCCCAACTGGGGACTGAACCCACAACCTAGGCATGTGCACTGACCAGGAATCATACTGGCACCTTTTACTTTGCAGGAGGACACCCAACCGAGTCACACCAATCAGGGCCCATTTAAATTATTCTGAAGCAAGTCCTAGATAACATATTATTCCATCTGTCAATAGTTCCTTATGCTTCTCTGTAAAAAAGGATGTAAAAAAAAAAAACCAAACTACAATACCCATTATCACACCTAAAATAAAAAACAATACTGTCTTTTATAAAGTCTTTAAAAAAAAGATTTTATTTATTTATTTTTAGACAGAGGGAAAGGGAAGGAGAAAGAGAGGGAGAGAAAAATCAGTGTGTGGTTGCCTCTTACACACACCCTACTGGGGACCTGGCCCACAACCCAGGCATGTGCCCTAGCCTGGGAATGGAACCAGGGTGATCCTTTGGTTCCCAGGTAGTGCTCCATCCACTGAGCCACACCAGCCAGGGCCAATACTTACTTAAGAAGTTCCCAGACAGGGTTCACGTCTTCCCTATTGTTTCATTTTTTTCCTCAGTTTTTTAAAAATCAGAACCCAAATAAGGTCCATACATTGTGGCTGGATGACTATGTCTCTTAAATCTTTAACAGGGAGACTTCCGCCAAGATGGAGGCGTAGGTGGACACACTGTACCTTCTCACACAACCAAGTTTAAAAACAACAAAGTTTTAGCAACAAAAACACAGCCAAACCACAGAAAATTGAACTATGTGGAAGTCTGACTTTCAGCCAAACCGGTAAGAGGGGCACAGCCAGCAGCAGAGCAGGGTCGGGCAGGAAAGATCCACCGGACCGACCAGGGCCCACAACCCAGGCGTGCAGGCAGCTGTGGGCGGATCCCAGGTGTGGAGTAGCAGGCAGACCCACTGAGGGCTGACCGCGGTCACACATTCGAGCGCAGATTAACCAGTGAAGGAGCGAGCAGTGAGATGAACCATGCAGGCCCCAGCGGCGGGAAGCGGCAGAGAGGACCGCCATTGTCTCTCTCTGACCCCGCCCCCACATACAGCATCACAACCCAGCGACCTGGGTGGCCCCACCCTGGTGAACACCTAGGGCTCTGCTCCTCATACATAACAGGCAGGAACAGATCAAAACATGGCTCAAGAACAACTCAGAGCCCCAGAGCCAATAAATCGAAGCAACAAAGAAATAGCCAAACTTTTAGATGCACAGTTCAAAACACTGGTGATCAGGATACTCACAGAACTGGCTGATTTTAGTCACTAATTAGAGGAACATATGAAAGCTAAACTAACTGAAATGAAGGGACATGCACAGGAAACCAATACTGATGGAAAGGAAACTGGGACTCAAATCAATGGAGTGGACCAGAAGAAAGCAAATAATGGCCAAACAGAAAAGAGTGAAGAAGCAAGAATTCAAAAAAATGAGGAGAGTCTTGGGAACCTCCAGGACACCTTTAAACGCTCCAACATCCGAATTATAGGGGTACCAGAAGGGGGAAAGGAACAGCCACCAATGGAAAACTTATTTGAACAAATAATAAAGGAGAACTTCCCCAATCTGGCAAAGGAAACAGACTTCCAGGAAATCCAGGAAGCTCAGAGAGTCCCAAAGAAGGTGGACCCAAGAAGGAACACACCAAGGCACATCATCATTAGCCAAGATGAAAATGAAGGAGAGAATCCTAGAAGCAGCAAGAGATAAGGGGACAGTCACCTACAAAGGAGTTCCCATCAGACTGTCAGCCAATTTCTCAAAAGAGACCTTACAGGCAAGAAGGGGCTGGAAAGAAATATTCCAAGTCATGAAATCCAAAGACCTACATCCAAGATTGCTCTATCCAGCAAAGCTTTCATTTAGAATGGAAGGGCAGATAAAGCACTTCTCGGATAAGGTCAAGTTCAAGGAGCTCATCATCACTAAGCCCTTAATGTATGAAATGTTAAAGGGACTTATCTAAGAAAAAAAAGATAAAAAATATGAACAGTGAAAGGACAGCAAACTCACAGTTATTAACAACCACACTTAAAACAAAAGCAAACTAAGAGGACAGCTAGATCAGGAGCAGAACCATAGAAATGAAGATCACATGGAGGGTTAGCAACAGGGGAGTGGGAGAAGGAGAAGGGGGGAGAAGGTACAGAAAATAAGTAGCACAGACAGTAGATAGAAAATAGGGGGAGGGTAAGAATAGTAGAGGAAATATAGAATCTAAAGAACTTGAGACGTATGGTCATAAACTAAATGGGGGGAATGGTGAGGGAAGGAGTATACAGGGTGGAGGGGAATGAAGGGGGCAATAGAACAACTGTAATGGCATAATCAATAAAATATATTTTTTTTAAAAAAAGAAGAATCCAAAGAGGCCCACTTCAAGACACATTATAATTAAAATGGCAAAATTCCAAGACAAAGGAAGAATCTTAAAGGCAGCAAGGGAGAAACAGGGAGTAAAAAGAGAGTCCCAATAAGACTAGCAGCTGACTTCTCAATGGAAACACTCTAAGCTAGAAGAGAATAGCTAGAAATATTCCAAATAATGAAAACCAAAGGCTTGCAACCAAGACTACTTTACCCAGCAAGGCTATCAATTAAAATGGAACACCAAATAAGGAGCTTCCCAGACAAAAGAAGTTGAAAATTATACACCTCCACCGAACCTGCTCTACAAGAGATTCTAAAGGGTCTGCTTTAAGAACAGGAAGAAAAAGTGAGAGAGACAGAGGAACACAGGTACAAAGGGAGTAATATGGCAATGAATATGTACCAATCAATAATAACATTAAAGTTAAATGGATTAAATGCTCCAGTAAAAAGACATAGAATAGCTGAATGGATAAGAAAGCATGACCCACACATATGCTGCCTATGAGAGACCCACCTCACAACTAAAGATCTACACAGATTGAAAGTGAAGGGCCGGAAACAAATATTCCAAGCTACCAGACAGGAAAAACAGTGGGGGTAGCAATACTCATATCGGATAAAATAGACTGTTTTAAAAAGTGCCATAAAAGGAGACCTAGAAGGTCACTTCATAATACTCAAGGGAACAATCCATCAAGAAGACATAAACATTGCAAATATATATGTACCCCAAATAGGAGGACACAAATACATAAAGAAAATCTTAGAAGGCTTCAAGAAAGGTATTGAAAGCAAAACAATTTTAATATGGGGTTTCAACACCCCACTGTCAAAAATAGATGGATCTTCCAAACAAAATATCAACAAAGATATTGCAGCATTGAAGAATGTCCAAGATCAAATTAACTTAACTGATATATATATAGAGAGCCTTTCATCCCAAAGAAGGAAAATACACATTTTTTGTAATGCACAAGGAGTATTTTCAAAGACAGACCACATGATAGGACATAAAAGAAGTCTTAACAAATTTAATAAAATCAAAATCATATCAAGCATTTTCTATGACCACAAGGGACTGAAACTAGAAAGCAATCCTCAGGACTAAAAATCAGAAACCCTTAAACTCATGGAGATTGAATAGCATGCTATTAAACAATGAATGGGTCAAGAATGACATTAGAGAAGAAATTTTTAAAAAATCTTTAAGAGGTTCCTCTCACGTCCCTCCTTTTCCCTCCTGTAATTTTGTTGAAGAAGTCAGGTTATCCATAGTTTTTTCATAGTTTGGGTTTTGGCAAATGCATCACCATGATGTAGTTTAGTATGTTCCTCGGACTCCTGTTATTTCCTCTAATTCATAATTAGACCCAGTGACTTTATTGGATTCAGGATCACTGTTGTATTTTTAAGGTTTATTTCGGCAAGACTGCTTCACAGGGAGGGGTGTGCATTCCCAACAACAGGTACAAAATGCCTACTTCTCAGTCTGGGATGTTAGCAATTATCAATGGTCACCAACTAGAGTCATTAATTCATTAAGGGTTGCAACATGGAGATATTGTATTATTTCTTCTTTATTCACTAACTGGAACACTTCTCTAAGAGAAACTCAGTATTTAATTGTTTGTTGTACAGTTTGTACAGAAAAGCCAAAATAAATGAATGATTCTTTACTTTTATTTACTGATTTTCAAAACAACTTCCCAGCATCCTCTAAAGATGATCAGCAAGTATGTATGTATGTATGTATGTGTGTATGTATTTCCTCACCTGAGGACATTTTTTCATCGCTTTTAGAGAGAGAGGAAGAGGGTAAGAGAGATAGAGAAATACTGACTGGTTGCTTCCCTTACATGCCCTGATGGGGACTGAACCCGCAACCTAGGAATGTGCCCTGTTGGAAATCAAATCCAGGACCTTTCTGTCTCCGGGAAGACACATCAACCAGCTGAACCACACAAGCCAGGGCTGTCAGAAAACTTTTTTTTTTTTTAACAGGTTTTTATTTATTTATCTTTAGAGGGGAAGGGAAGGAGAGAGAAGGAGAAACATCAATGTATAGTTGGCTCTTGTGCGTCCCCTGCTGGGAACTGGCCTGCAGGGAACCGCCCTGCAACCAGGCATGTGCCCTGACTGGGAATTGAACTGCGATTATCTGGTTCGCAGGCCCGCGCTCAATACACCAGCCAGGGCCAGAAAGCTTTTTAAAAACAATTTTAAGCATTCATTTACCACAGCTGATGGGTTTCAATCTCTCGAATTGGGAATTTGAACTTTCCTTTGTCAGGCTTTACTGCTGAAGCACGTGATGGAGCTCTGACTTAGTAAATAAGGTGTAAAAGAGATTTGCCATAAACTATTACTAACATTTGCTACAAACTCATCCATCTTATTTTGCCACAAAGGTTTTTTTGCTTACCAGAAAATTCTCATGTCTAGTCTCAAGCAAGCAGAAAATATTTTGGGAAAGTCTGAAGACAAGAATAACTAAGTCTTATGAAGCAAATTATGAAATTTTCCTCTAAAAAACAATTCACAAATAAATCCCAGATAAAACAGGCTTAATATAACTTCAAAATATAGGGGGAAAAAGACAGACATTATACTTGAAGTTAGTTCTGGCATCCAAGTCTCCTTCTAAAGAAGGAAGACAGAGGGTGGGACTTACACAGTAACAACACAGTTCATTTACTGCTCCTTCCAAGATTCCTCTTTAGTAGGTAAGATTTTTTTCATAACACTTAAGGGACTGTCAAACTTTTGATCTAAATGAACACTTTTAGAAAATAATTAAGGACAAGCAAAAACCACTTTACATGTCTAGTCTGACTTTAGTGTAAAGATAATACCATACCTCTTGTTTATTAAAAATTGTTTAGAAAGCACTTTTTCATGTTATGATTTCATCCTAACGACTCATTCACTGAGTATCTATAATGTACCAGACACTGCTATATACTGTAGGCTTTGGCTCAAAGTACACAAAGCTATGTGAAGAAGTCAGACATATAAGCAAATGATCACAGTACAGTGCAACAGGGATGGAAAAGGGGTCCAAAGTACTAAGGGAGTGAGTGTATCACTATTGGTAAAGGTAATGTTTGAACTGGGTCTAGAAGAATAAAGAGGACTATATCAATTAGGAGATTTTTTGATGGCAAGTAACTCCAAAGAACTGACTTAAACAATAAGAAATTTATCTGTCACGAGATGTCCCATGGTAGGGAAAGCCCCAGGCCCGAGATTCAATACGTGTCTAAAATAATGTTGTCAGGGACCCAAGTTCCTTCTGCCTTGTTGCTCTGCCATGCTTAGGGCATGCTTCATCATGCCTGTAACAACGGGGGTCACATGGGAAGAATCCTCTCCCCAGAAACAGAATGTCTCCTTCCTTTCAATCTCACTGGGACAAGTATGAGTTTGCAGGGAAATGCCTTGAGCTGACTGGCTTGGAGTAATCAAAATCTTGCCCTGGGGTGGGTGATGAATCATCTCAGTCTCCTGGATGACAAACACTGGGATACACATGAAAAACAGAAGCACAGAAAACAAGAAACAGCTTGGTATAGCTGGAATGACGGGAAATCTAAGGTTGGACACCATTTCAAACTCATGAGTTTGTACTTTGTCCTACAGACAACAGAAAGTTAACACAGGTTTAAGTAGGGAAGTCACATGCTGCAAATCGCTTTTTTAGAAATGTATGAATGGTAGCAACATAGAGAATGGCCAGAGAAAAAGCGGGAGAGCTGGAAAACAATTAGCAGTAACTTGGTTGGTAGGCTGTCAATAAACAGTGCAGACTAGTAAGGAAGTGGTATCAGGGAGGAAAAGAATGGAATAAATACTTACAAGGTGGCAAAGTTGCTATGTAAGACACTGTTTATGCATACATAATACATACATATGTTTTATTAAGTTAGTTTTACAGATCAGGAAAATTAAGCCTCAGACAGATTAAATGGCTTCCTTAAGTTCACAGAAACAGAAGTCGAAATCTGAATGGAGGTTTGAATCCCAGTCTAGTGTTCTATTACATTACAACTATAAATACTCCCAACAATGCTCCAAAAAGGGGACTTTTTTCTGAATTCTGTGATTTAAAGGATATTGTGTGTTACTGGATTAAGATGACTCCGATTTATTACAACTTTAATGTAAGGTTCACTATATGAATTCAATGCTAATTATAAAACTTTACATTATGTTTTTTTAAGTGCCTATATTATTTAATGTAGTAAGGATGCTATGAAAAATGATTGGTAATGTCACATATAGACTGTCAAGAAAATTAAAAACCAAAGATCTCATTAAATATTTTTGAACTTGTTTTGCAAATATTAATAGGTACTGGATGTCTGAATTGCATTATAAATCTAAAGTAAATCATGCCTCTCTGAAATTTTGGATTCTGATAATTTCTTTCCACGAGCATCAACTTAAAAAAGAAAATGTTAGTTCATTTCTTAAAAAGATACCTCTTTTTAAAAAACTTACTTGCACCCTGGCTGGGTGTAGCTCAATAGATTGAGCACAGGCCTGTGAAGCAAAGGGTCACTGGTTTGATTCCCAGTCAGGGCACATGCCTGGGTTGCAGGCCAGGTCCCTAGTATGGGGCATGTGAGAGGCAACCACACATTGATGTTTCTCTCCCTCTCTTTCTCCTTCCCTTCTCCTCTCTCTAAAAAAATAAATATATATATTTTTAAAAGATAAAGAAAAAAACCCTCACTTGCCCCTCTTTTTACAGTGGAGAAGTCTGATAAGTTAGACTTCATTAAAATTAAAAACTTTTGTGCATCAAAGGACACTCAACAGAGTGAAAAGGCAATGCACCAAATGGCACAAACTATCCGAAAATCATGCACCTGATAATGGACTGATACCCAGGACCAATAAAGAACTACCAACAACAAAACAAGCAACTTGATTTAAATAATTTACATAGATATTTCTCCAAAGAAGATATACAAACAGCTGATAAGCATATGAGATGTGAACATCACTAATCATCAGTGAAATGCAAGTCAAAACCACAGTAAGCCCTGGGCAGGTAGCTCAGCTGGTTAGAGTATTCTTCTGATATGTCAAGGTTGCAGGTTCAATCCTAGGTCAGGGCACATACAAGAATCAACCAATGAATGAATAACCAAATGGAACAACAAATCAAATGCTTTTTTCCTCTCTTTCTCCAAAGTCAATTAAACACACACACAATGAGTTGCCACTTCACACCCATTAGGGTGACTATTATAAAAATAAAGTGCTGAGGATGTGTAAAAACTGGAACCCTTATACAGTGCTGCTGGGAATGTAAAATTTTATGGGTGTATATATACGCCTAAAAGAAATGAAAGCACATCCTCAGATATCTGTACATCCTGGCTCAAAGCAACACTATTCATAACAGCCAAAAAATGGAAACAAACCAAGAATCCATTCACAGATAAACACATGAACAAAATGTAGTATATACATACAGTAGAATATTATTCAGCCTTAAAAATGAAGATTCTGACAAATGCTACAAGACAGATGAACCTTGAAGATCTTATGCTAAGTGACATAAGCTAGTCACCTAAGGATAAACATTGTATGATTCCACTTACATGGGGTTCCCAAAGTAGTTTAATTCAGAGACAGAGAGTAAATGGTGGTTGTCAGGGCTGTGGGTAAAGAGAAATGGCGAGTCAGTGTTTAATGGGCACACAGTTTCTGTGGGAGAAGATGATGAGCGCTCTGGAGATGCGTGGTGGTGATATTGCACAATGCTGCAGAACTACAGACTTAAAACAGGTTAAAATAGAATTTTATGTTGTATTTACTACAATAAAAATTAAAATAGCACCTGCTACGTCTCCTTCCTATTGATTCCATCCTAGTCCAAGATCTCACCTCTTCACACCCAGGTAGCTGCTACAGCTACTGTCGGCCCTGGTTCATTCATCTCAGCTTCTTCTCATTCTAAGTCAATCTGTAGATACACAACAGGTCCATCTTGCTAGTTCACCACATAATTAATGTCTGGCCTCCGAACTTTCAAAGGCTCCCCATATCTTGCAAAGAGAACCAAAATCTAAATCTAATGAAATAAGCCAGTCAAAGAAAGCCAAATGCCATGAGACTTCACTTATATGTGGAATCTAATGAACAAAATAAACTAATGAAATGGAAAGAAACTCAAAGGTGTCACAGGGGAGGCTGGGAGGGGAGAGGGCTGGGTGAAAAAGGTAAAGGGATTAAAGGAAACAAACCCAAAACCATTACAGACAACAGCGTGCTGATGACCAGAGGGAAAGGGCTTGGGGAGGTAGAAGAGGGTAAAGGGGGACAAATGGTGATGGAAGGAGACTTGACTCGGGGTAGTGAACACACAATACAATGTATAGATGATGTGTTGTAGAACAGTATACCTTAAACCTATATAATTTTATTAACCAATATCACCCCAATACATTCAATTAAAAAAATCTAAATCTCCTCAATCCAGTACTCAATCTCTTATGCAGATCAGTATCTTCCAACTATCTAATGTTTTCCTTTTAGTAGCCCCCAGATTTAGTAGCCGGCTCATCCTACTTCCCCTCCATACCCCTCCCCCAAGCAAATCTCCACCTTCTACTCTGGCTTTTACCTTACAAAGTAACTGCTCCAATCTCTCTGTAAATCTAAACCCTCAAAGGCTAGCTCAGGTCCCGAGCATTCCAGGAAGTTCTTTAGACTCCTGAGGCCTCATTTATCTCCCTCTAACCAGAACGCCCACAGCATTCTTTGCATTGGTAGAACTTACTGGATTGTCTTCTAGACTCATACGGGTACATCTTATTTCCTGAGGGTAAAGTCTATACATTCCACTTGTTCCACTCTTTTCTCTGTTCCTGCAGCATGACGCAAAACACAACGCAGATCACCTGTTTAACTGAACACAAGGTACAACTTGGGACATGTGCATTTCACTGACTAGATGATGAAATCAGAATCATTCAATGTTATTGTATTTCTAAAGGTTAACCTGTGACACAAGACAGAAAATTGCTGTGACTCAACAAGACACATGGAAACTAGGTGTTATAACGCGGCAAACACAAAACAGGTGTTCTGAATCCTAAAATTAGAATCTGATGAAAAAAACTTGTTTAAAAGCTGGTATTGGGACACAGAATAATAAACAGTAGTTAGGTTGTGGGGCAGAACGTTGACTTTTGAGTTTTACTGAATGCATGGAAGAATGAGCCATGCATGCTGTAATGGGGCAAAAATGTAATCCCAGGCCTATGAAAACTTTAAATGTCAGTTTTTATGAAATTCAGGTTAGGGGGAAAAAATCATCAGTTACTTATATGATGGCAGCTGTCAGAGCAAGGTTCTTCAACTTGACTATACAAAGACCCAGGGATAGTATCTCCGCTCAGGATGCGACCCATGAGTAAGAATCAGCGAAGAGCTCTCGAAACCGAGGCTCTGGCTCTGTTTGGGTCCAATCCCTGACCAGCTGCAGGGCCCACAGTTGACACTTACCTCCCTGCGCCTAGTTTCTCAGCTCTAAAGCAAGTCCCACCACATCCCTAAAGGTTTTTCTGACTCAAGAATCCAAGACAAGTTCAACCACAGCTGCCATTCACATGTATGATTCTTACAACTTCAAATCTTTCTTCCATATTTCCTGAAGAGAGTAATGTATTCAGCAATCCCAAAGAAATGGATGCTAGTCAACCTCAAAAGATTTTGTTAGCTGAAAAAACTAAGCAAGCCTGTGAAAATGCCTCTGTCCTCACTGCAGCAGGACGTTTTCACAGCGGGGACAGTGCCCCAGTGAAGACACCCAAGACCGCTGCTGTAAATTAGGCCTAACCCACAGCACTTCTTATCTGTGCTGGGGTGTGCAGACGCGTTGCTGTAGTTCAAAGCAGAGAAGCAACACTCACAGGTTCTCAAAAACAAAAAAAAAACAACAAAAAACAACGGTGAGAAAGTTCTCATGCCCGGGGTAAGGGCAGTAAACAGTTGTGCAAATGATAACACACAGAAAAAGGAATGCTTTTGGCCATTCAAGTACTCAAAGCACAGACTCTTTTATCAAACACTCGTTATTGTTTCCCTTCCAACCTGTCAAAGCGCAGTGCCACTCCGATCCCGAGACAGAAACTTACCTACACCATCCAACTTCTCCCCCGGGTGCGGCGGTCCCCGGCCTGCTCCCTCTTCAATTCTGGCCGGTCTGTCTCACGTCCACCCCGGGGCGGTCGCAGCCCCGCAGCCGGGTAAATGCGCTTGACTCTCGGCAGCGCAGTACTGGCGTCCCGGGAGCGGCGGGTCCCGCCCCTCGGAGCCCAGAGCTTGGAGCTCGGAGCCCGCCGGGCTGCCGCCACGGCCACCTAGGGCTCTCTCCCCGCCCCGAGTACCACGCCTCGAGCCTCTGCCCCCGGGACAGCGGCGAACAGCCAAGCCCGCCCTCGGAGCGCACGGGGACCGGGGACGGCCAGTCCTCCAACGCTGTAGTCGCCCCACACCCGGATGGACCACTGTCCCTGCCCCGCCGGCAGCCCGGTGCCTTCTGCCGTGGCCGGCCCCAGAACGGCCGCCCCTCCGTCCAAGCACAGCCCCTTCCTCTCTGGGATGCCCCGCGCCGGGCACAGCCTCGGCTCACAGTCTCGGAGACACCGAGGGACACTCACCCTGGAGGCTCCTCCTGCCGCTGCTGCTGCTGGGACCCAGGCCGTCGCCCCCGCCGCTGCCACCGCCAGCACCGTGGTCCGCACGGGCGCCGGCAACCCCTGCCATCCTCCTCTTCCTGCGGCCGCCGCCGCCCTCTCCCCTCCTGTCAGAGGCTCAGGCTCCGGGACTACTCCAGGTTCCCCTCGCCGCCATTTTAACTCCTACTGGGAGCAGGCGGGGCTCAGCTCGGTGCGGCCCCTGGGCGCCTGCGCAGCGCTGCAGAGCCGGCCCGACCACCCGCCCTCTCCCGCGTCGACGCGCCCGGGATCACGTGGCCCAGCGGCGACGCGTGCACCGGCCGGCTGGGAAGGCGCGTTCGCGGCACCGGGAGCAGTTGGACCCGAGTGCGAGCCCATTATTCGCCCTCGATGCCTAGGACTGGGGCGCTGGGCACTCTGAGTTTAAAGTTCATTGTACCATACTGCTTGTTCCCTGAAATGGTGACAAATCATATCAGAATGGAATTATAACAACTGTGTTCCCGGACGACTAGGTCAACCAATTCATGTTTCCATTGGGCAGCCGGCATCCTGATTGATCGCACACAGTGCCTCAACCTTGAAAACGAGACTGTGCTACCGCTAAGTCTTTTTGGACATACTTGGTGTTTGGCAGTTTATCTTAAGCCCTGTCTACATGGTACTTTTACAGGCACCACCTTGCTAGTTAAAATCTTGAAGACACTGAAATTTTTTTCTTAACAAGACAACCTCATAAAGAGGGGAGGACAAGAACCAAGGCGAGCCCACAGTAGCCAGTGGAAAAGCCAAATTGCTCTAACCTAGATATCTCTTGTTTGGAAATTTGTGAACACTTCAGCAATGCAATAACAAAAACATATTTACAGAGCTGAGCTGCTTCTAATTCTCAAAACACCGGTAAATACAAGGCTTCTTTTGAACATCAAAACTACCCTTAGCCATAGTCTGGATAGGCTTCGAAATATCCAGTCCTTTGCCCAGGGGCATACACGTAGCATTAACAAGTAGGCAAGCCAAGACAAGAACGCAGGCATTCTGACCTTGGGCACGAGGCTGTTCACTGCTCACAGTTCTTCAATAAGAGTTAGCAATACAAGATGTATTTGTCCTCTGGGAATTTATTTAAAACCCTTTTTAAAAAGTGTTTACATTTTCAACTTTACTCACACTTTGAGAAACAAGTTTTTTTAGTCACACCCAGTATTTTTGTTGTTCTCAGACCACCTCTAAACTTCAAAGGATAAGAGCAATTTCAAATTTTGTGATATGTTTTTTAACCATCTCCGGGTCTGACATTTTCAATACATTTCTTATTTAGTTGAAGGATTTAACTTTTTTGACATCCTTGAATGGAAGAACTTTATCTCTTTGAATACGATCATTGCTTTTCTCTATACTTTTTTTCGGGTTTGTTGTATCTTTCTTGTGCTCATTCATCATCTCTCTACTTCCTAGGGAAGATGCCTCTTTCCAATTTGTACTCATTTTTTTCCCCTTTTACCCATACATTCCCCCCTTGAAAATTTGGAGATTATGAGCAGAGACTATAGTATTCCCTTGTCTAAAAAAAAAAAAAAAAATCCCCTCTAGCTGATAAGGTTCTTTCCAACTGAGTACACCGATGTGGACAACAGACAAGAGTGCATGGAAAAGTTAACAGGGGAACTCAAGAATTAGAAAATTTTAACTTTAAGTAATAGTTAATCAGCCTAGTAGTGCATATAAAAAGCTATTGTTGCAGGAATTGCAGGTACAGCCTATCCTAACTACAGGAGACCATAAGCAATTCAACCTTTGTGCTCCAGAAGAAACCATACGCAATGAGGATAGTATCTGAGTCATTGTGTTCCTGGACACATATAAAGAAAATCATCCAGGACACAGGGCCCAGATAGAAAATCATCGGTCAACAGATGGAAGGATGTTAGGGAAACTGGACTGCAGCTTTTATCTGATTAACCTCTTTCCTGACTTCCAAATCTCTTACCTACACTTTTCTCCATATAAAAACGGCTAGCTTGATGCCCTGGCTGGTGTGGTTCAGTGGATTGAGATCTGGCCTGCAAACCAAAAGGTCACTGGTTTAATGCCTAGTCAGGGCACATGCCTGGGTTGCAGGCCAGGTCCCCAGTGGCAGGGTACACAGGAGGCAATCACACATCGATGTTTTCCTCTTTCTCCCTGCCCCTCTGTCTAAAAATAAATAAATCTTTTTTTAAAAAGGCTGGCTTGAAAGGAAATGTAAGACAGTATGTTAGAGTACAAACCCACCATCTTCTCAGGGTGCCGGCCATCTGAATAAGGCGCCCGTAAATATTCAATCTCTGTCTCTGCTTATTGGTTAAGGGAGAGACAGGCAGCACTAACACTGACTTTTTTGGTTTCAAAGTGAGAAAATACAAGGGAAATTGGCTCATCTCCTGGGAGCAAAGAAGTGGCTCTAGATGCCCACCTCCTATTCCTCTTTGTTATTATACTTCCCTTAAATGCATAATGGAATCTTATCTAAATTAAAGCCACATATGTTATTTTTCATTACTTTGCATTTGTCCTCATCAGCTAAATATTGCATTAACTGAAAGAGCTGTTATTTGGAAACTAAAAATTCCATTCTCCATACCACCTCTTGCTAATTTATTAAAAGTTAAATAAGCCCTAGCTGGCGTAGCTCAGTGGATTGAGTGCAGGCTTGTGAACCAAAGCATCATGGTTCGATTCCCAGTCAGAGCACATGCCTGGGTTGCAGGCTAGTTCCCAGCAGGGAAGGCACGAGAGGCAACCATACATTGATATTTTTCTCCCTTTCTCCTTCCTTTCCCCTCTAAAGATAAATAAATAAAAATCTTTTTTAAAACGTTAAATAAGATCAGTCTCCACTAGTTACCCAATCTCATTTATTCCTAAGCTTCATTGCTTGACTTTGGTTCTGTTACCTAGAAACAACCTTAAAAACAAAATTAAAACAATACTGACAATGATAGCATTCTAAGTAATTCCAGGGTAACATCATTTTTCTAAAGTCTTTGATGTGGAAGTCTACCAAAGGCTTTTTGAAAAGCTGAATAAGATCTGCTGGTTGCACCTTGTCCCTTTGTCTGTCTGCACAGAAGAACTCCAGTACACCAGTGGCTATGATTTGCCTTCACAGGAACCGTGAGTGTTCTGGGACTTTTTCCACCAGTTCATTCATCCACCTTGTTTTTTCATATTATACTGCTTAGCTGCACCTTTGAGATACTGAATGAACTCAATTTACAAGTCCATCAGAGCTAAGATTTGTCAATTCAGTTCAGTTCAACACACATTTTTAAAGCATCCAGTGCCATTTGTGAAGCACAATACTAGAAGCTCAGGGTAAAAAACAAATAGGAAGATAGACTGAAGAAAATTTTAAATAGTGATAATTTTTAAATGCTAGTGCTAAGGTAGTATAGTTCACCCTTAAACAATGCCGAAGTTAGGAGCACCAACCCCCCATCCAGTCCAAAATTGCACATATAACTTCTTACTCTCCCCAACCTTAAATACCCTTGGTATCCATGGAAGGTTGGCTCTGGGAACTCAGCATATCTGAGGATGCTCGAGTCCCATATAGAAAATGGCACAGATCTGCGAACTTCTAACTGTAGATTGGAAACAGCACCACCATTGGTGGGGGGGGGGGGGGGGGAGGGGATCCGCATATAAATGGACTCTTGCAGTTCAATCCTGTATTGTGCCCTGGCTGGTGTGGCTCAGTGGATTGAGCAAAGGCTGAGAACCAAAGGGTCACTGGTTCAATTCCCAGTGAGGGCATAAGCCTGTGTTGCAGGCCAGGTCCCTGGTGGAGGCTGCATGAGAGGCAACCACACATTAATGTTTCTCTCCTCCTTTCTCTCTAAAAATAAATAAATAAAATCTTAAAAAAGAAAACCCTGTATTGTTCCAGGGTCAGTGTATTCAGCAGTAGTGAAGAGTATGGGTTCTAGAGAAAGTCTTCTGAAAATTTCAGAGAAGACCAATCCATCCCTGGTCTTTTAGTTTTTGGGACCCATGATAATTTCCCCACTTTTTTTCTTTAAATCTTAAATGAATTGGAAGTGAGTAAAAACAGTGGGTGGGGTTCTGTCCCTTGTAATAAAGAGTCCTGACTCAGTGTGGTGTTCCTCTCCCTGCTCCCTCCACCAGTGAGTGGCATTCCATCACTCGGTCACCTGAACTGGGAACCTGAGGCATTTTCTGCATTAACTGTGTATTCCACTTTCCATTACTCCAATCTGCTCCTTCCTTTTTATAACCACCCACCAAAGACCCTTCCCAGGCTCATCATTCTGGAAATATAATATGGAAGCTGGGTTTTTAAAATCACGAAGAAAAGGGAAATTTTAATTCTGCATATGCTTTGCATATGTGATACTGTTTTCAAGCATTTTTCTGAATCTCCTAGAGTTTAAAATGTGAAGAGGAATGAAAACATATGGTCAGCCCCAGGTGGTGTGTCTCAGTGGATTGAGTGCCAGCCTGGGAATCAAAGGGTCTCCAGTTTGATTCCCAGTCAGGGCACATGCTTGGGTTATGGTCCAGGTCCCCAGTAGGGGTGCATGAGAGGCAACCACACACTGATGTTTCTCTCCCTCTCTTTTTCCCTCCCTTCCCCTCTCTAAAAATAAATAAAATCTTTTAAAAACAACAACTCATGGTCAAAGTGCCCAGAGCAGTGACTGGTACTTGAAAAACATGAAAGACTTCCTCTGTGTACCAGGAGGAAAGAGACATTCTTATCACCAGAGACAGGAATCAGGGACAAAGGAAATCTATGTATACCATGAGATCTTGTTAAACTGACTCTTATTTTCCTATTCACTTCTCTGGCTCAAGCCCCTTTGTCTTGATACATTTTCACAATTTATTACTCTTTGTCCAGTTTAGAATATATGGATTTAACTCTAACTGCTTCTTTGGGTCTTCACTTTCCTGGGGTGGGGGGCAGGGTGGGCTCCCATTCCCAAGTAAAAGTCTGTATGCCTTTCTCTTGTTAATCTGTTTATGCTCATTTAATTTTCAGTCCCAGCCAGAAAACCTAAGAAGGTAAAGTTTTGCCTCCCCTACACATGGATTTAACTACATTTAAAATGTGTACTTCAGTTCATCAAAATACACGACGAGGAGCATGAAAAGACAAGCCATACAATAGACAAACATGCCTGAAATACATAAGACCAAGAAAAGGCTTAGATCCCAAATACATAAAGAATTCCTATAATTCAAGAAGAAAAAGAAAACCAGATGGAAAATGGTCGATACACTTGAACAAATGAGGGTATCCAAATAAGACAAATTCAAAGGTGCTCAACCATGTTAGGGTAAGAGCAATATAAATTAGAGCTGCAATAAGATAACATCACTGATTAATCAGATTGGGAAAAAAAGGAACTCCATCAATAAGGACATGGATTAACAGGAACTCTACGCTGCCGATGTGAGTTAAAAATAGGAAGAACCATGTGGAGCAGTAGTTTGGCATGACCTAGGAAAGATGAAAATTGTCTTGTCCTATGGCCCAGCAAATTTTACACACACACACACACACACACACACACACACACACCTATGTCCATATGCACCAGGTGACATGCATAAGAATGTTCATAGCAGCATTGATTCAAAGCTAATAACACACCAAAATATCCATCTACTGTAGCATGGACAAAAAATGTGGTATATTCATGCATTAAATGAACTTCAGCTATATAAAAAACATGGATGAATCTTACAAACATGATGTTAAGCCAAAGAAGCAAAACACAAAAGTAAGTATACAAGACAATTCCATGTATATTGTATTTTATCCTTTGGAAGATGTACTACTTTTTTACATTTTTCATAATGCTAAAATTTGTTGTTACAACTGATGACCTATTAGTACTGGGTCACAATTTAGTTAATAGTTTTTTTTCTTTCATAGTGAGACATCAAATAATGGCATCTTGAATTCTATAAAATACGAAACAAACAAAGGTAAACCACCTGGTCTATAGATATGTAAACCCTAAACTATGTAGAAAAGCAAGGATGAGTAATGGTGATACAATACCAAGTATTTAAAATGCTATGGAACTCCCTGGAAATCTGATCTGTGAAGGCACCAGCCAATCCTTAATCCTTTGAAAACTAGAGATGGAATATACCTCAATTTACTCAGCATCCTACTTCAAGGCACATTCTCATGGGTTGTCTTGGTCCCTCATCCATTTCCACCTTCCTCCTTTGTCATAATTCCTCACCTCTCCAATCAAGTGGTTTGGGTGGGATTGAGCCTGTGTTTCCTACTGTAGCTAGTTTTCTGATTTGATTGAGATTTTCAGCAAATGCTACTCACCTGGCTTTAGAGATGGGTTCAGGGGAGAAAAGCCCCATCAAGAACCAGGATGTGATGAAATGTTGGCTAGGACTTCTGGAAAAAGGACGTCTATCCCTGTACAGAAGATGCTGGAAGATTCTCCTCCTCCTCCACTGAATATGATTGAAAAAGAATTTAGCCTCAGGAGCTCTTGGCCACCACGTTGCTACCTAAGGGGGGCCTACCTTAGGTATAGGTAACTTGTACCCTAAGAAAAACCATGTCCCTGATGACGCCATTAGAAACACTGTTAGGCACAAAATTTTTAACTTCCAAAGTTGAAAGTCTTTTTGTAAGTAAGGTTTTATGGAGCCAAAAAGGAGAATGGTCTTGGGGCATGGAGTTAAATCACCAGCAACATGGCTAGGTGGAAAACACAGCAGGGCTGTCATCCCAGAGTTTCATAAGCATTTTTATACATCAAGTAGGGAGAAGCGGGAAGAAAGAGGTAGTCTCCAAAGAATTTACATGAGCTATGGGCAATGGGGATGGGGCAGGAGAAGCAGGGGCGGCTCTGGGATAGCAGAGCCCACCTTGAGAAATGTCCACTCCCATGGGGTGGATGGGGCAGCAGCCTGGAAACCTCACGGGTGAACAAGCAGAGGCTACTGGAGTTAGAATGCACCTGGCTAAAACAATCTGCAGAAATAGCCACCTGGAAATTAATCTGAAATTCCAACAGGCAAAACGGCAATGTGAGAAGTCTTTTGTTAGTTGGTCAGCATCTGTTAACAGACTAACAGTTCTGTCTCTTTTTCTCATTCTTTGGCCACTGTAATCTGGTATAGAACATTTCAGAATTTTAAAAATCAACACTTAATTAAGTGTCACTTGAAACCGGTCCTACCTCTGGCCTTTCCAATGACATGAGGTGATAAATTTCATTTGTCATTAGGTTTTCCTTAACACCCAACCAACTAATCTTAATTGACACATGTACTATCTCATTTAATCTTCATTTCAGAATTTGAAGAGAAATATTATTATACTTCATTTATCTGAGCCTCTA
Source organism: Artibeus jamaicensis (assembly GCF_021234435.1). Lineage (NCBI taxonomy): Eukaryota > Metazoa > Chordata > Mammalia > Chiroptera > Phyllostomidae > Artibeus > Artibeus jamaicensis. The sequence continues at coordinate 8,086,034 of NW_026521831.1, read as the reverse complement.
CAACCAGTAAATGACAGTGCTGAGGTCTGATCTTTGATCTTTTTTGCTCTGACTGCCTATCCCTTTTCACTCCAGCATCAGAGAAATCCATTGAAGAATTTCTGTATATATAATAGTTCAAGAGAGGAACAGAAATGTCAACTTAGAAAAGGAAAGAATGGTGTAAGAAAATGAAAACCGTTCTCAGTTTTAATAATGAAGGGACCGAAATTCTACTACCCTGAGCTTTTTGGGATATTGATTTCAAGCTGTTGACTAAGAAACAAAAGATTCAGAAAGAAACTCTGACCCCTTTCCTGCCCAACAGATTCAGAGAGAGAAACCTGCTTCTGGAAGATCTTAGGGATACTGCCTTAGCCTAATTTGTATGAAGTGTGGTAAGCAAGAGCTTCAGGTAGGTGCCTGTTAGCTAGATACCCACTATGACCCATTTTTCTGAGTCACTAGCAAGGACATTCCTGCCTGGTGTGTTCCCCTTTTCCTCAACTACCTGTCAATTGCCCATTCTCACTTCTGAAATCTAAGACCCCATCGCGTTAGCCCCTCCTCCTTTTCTCCTTTGTCCAAAATGTCTATGTGCCCAGTATTGTCTCAATGTCTTGGGAATTTTCGCAGGTTTATCATATCTATGTGAATTCCCATGCGCCTGTAGTAAAAACTTTGATCTTCCCCTGTTAATCTATCTCTGTTAGTTTGGTTATTGGCCCAGCCAGAAGAATTGAAAAGGTGGGAGAAAAAGTATTATTTCTTAATCCCCACTATAATGTTTTGGTTTCAAATGACATAATTTTTTGATGGAAGAATCAAAAGAAAGTTTTGCACAAGAGTCAATTTAGAACACCAAGATTATATTTTAAACTGCCCAAAGACAATTCTTTCTCAGGATTCATTGTGAAAGTGGACGGCCGCTTTTCTTGGAGCTTATATCACTCTTGTGCATCCAATTAAAAAGTGTGTTACTGATGTTACCAGTCACATGACTCTGAATAAAACATTTCCCCACCCTGGCATCCCTTCTGCTCTTGCTTCTAGCTCATCTGAATTTCTATCTTTGAGGTCCTGAAGTTGTAAAGAGAGCCACAAACAGACCCAGAGAAAAGCACTGCTTTTCTCCAAGATCTTTGGTCCTTGAACAGCAATTAGAGTATGTTTTAGCAGAGGAGAGAATTCAAGGTGCTTGAGCCTGGGATAGTACAGTCTTAATACATTATATAATTGTTCAGAGCTCTAACACCAGTTCATTTAGAACACGAGCATTTGTAAGAACCAGATTAAAAATACTAAGTAGGCGAGTGTGCCTTTCTTTTTCATTGTATACAGAGAGCTCAGAAAACTTGATCTCCAGGCTGTAGCTCTAATTATGTCCTTTTACATAACTGCAGCAGGAAGGTTCCACATTGTAGGTCACTGAGAATATATTCAATGCAGGCCCACTAAGCCCTTTATTGAAAATTGCAGAGGTGTGAGTTAACAGAGCTAGTCTTTTGTGACTTGGAAAAGAAGGTTGTACCTGTAATTTGAGCAGTAAAAGTGCCACCTCCTCGGGTAGGGGTGGGCAGCTGGGAGCTTAATTGTGTTGTGGCTGAATTTGGAGTCAGATTTACCGACACTGTCAAAAGCAATTTAAAGGTTTTGTCACAGAGAAAGACCTAAATCACTTGACTCACATCAATGCCCTCCAGTAGAAACTTTTCCGAATAAGGATTAGTGTAGCTGGGCTTGTCTCTTATTGAGCTCTTTGTTAGTCTACGTCAGCATTTTTTTTTTAATTTAAAAAGTGGAGACCCTGGTCAGGTAACTCGGTTGGAGTATTGTCCTGATACGCCAAGGTTGCGGGTTCCGTCTCTGGTCAGGGCACATACAAGGATCAACCAACGAAGGCATAAATAAGTGGAACAACAAATCTCTCTCTCTCTGCAAAATCAATAAGTTAAAAATAAATAAATGAATAAACAAATAAACAAAAAATGAGGAAAAACCTGAGGGGGGGGGAAGGATCACTGATACAGTCTTTGTTCAGATTCTTTTAGTTTTAGGTGATAGGAATCCAGTCCCATTAGTTTAAGGCAAAAGTGTGATTTACATGATAAAGGAAATGGAGAGGCCCAGAGCCGAAGAGCAGGGTTTCAGGAACAGTGAGAGTCAGGAATTTGAACTTGGTCAGGATGTTACCTTTGCTGTTTATCTCTGCTTCTTCCGGTAGCTTGGCTTCAGTACTAACACGGTGGAAGGTCTTTCTCCATGGTAGGGAAAAAAAACCCACCATGCTTTCCAAGGTAGACCATCCATCGCATAAGAGTCTGAATTCCAGCCTGCTGGTGCCAAGCATAACAATGATGGCAAAGAGTTCTTTAGTTTGAAGGGGACCACCTGAAGCTGCCTTTGGTGGAATATTGGTTTTAAGCAGTTTGCTGAGATGAGATTCAGAAGGAACCTTCACCCCTCCCCCGCATTTACCTGCCTAAGGGATTCAGATGAAAAAAACCTGCTTCAGGAAGACAATCTTAGGACGCTGGTTTTAGCCTAATTTTAATTAAGTATAGTAAATAGGAGGGCTTCAGGAAGGGGCCTGGTAGCTAGATACTGTGTGTCCCATTGTTTCTGGGTTGCTTAGCAATCATTTTCCTGCCTTGTGTATTTCCGGATTTTCACTCTTCCTCAATACCAGTAAATCACCCATTCTCACTTCTGGAATCTAATATCCCAACCCACCCTTCTTTATCCCTAAGGATGCCTACTTTTAAATTTTTTATGCACATGCATTAAATTCCCCATGCACATGTGGATTTCTTCCTGTTAATCTGTGTCTGTTAATTTGATTATTAGCCCAGTAAGAAGAATTTAGAGGGTGGAGAAAAAGAATTAAATTTTTCTTTGGACACAATACCTTTCTGGTTTTCATTTCTAATTTAATACTGTTTAAATGCAATCCTTTCCAATTCTTGTGACTTGCTTGGTGACACAGGATATATTCTATTTTGGTAAATACTGTATTTGCACTTGGAAAAATGTATACTTTTTAAAAAATAATGTGTATTGAGTAGTGTTAAAAGTATTCTAGAAATTGTTAAAAGAGTGTTCTATAAATTACTTCAGTATGATGGTGGCGTTCAAGTGTTCCGTATTCTTATTGATTTTCTGTCTACTTGTTTATTAATTATTGAAGGAGGAGTTTTGATTTCTCCAACTATAATTTTACATTTGTCTATTTTCCTTCTTACTTTTCTCAGCTTTTCCTTCAATTAATTTGGAACTTTGTTATTAAGTCCAGGGACATTTAGGAATTGTTTGTCTTTTTATAAATCGATCCCTTAGTCATGCAATGTTTCTCTTTATCTGTGCTGATAACCCTTGCTCTGATGTTTGCTTTGCCTGATGGTAGAGCCACTCCTGCATTCTGTAATTGGTATTTGCACGGTATATCTTTTGCCTTCTTTCTTACTTTTAGTCTACCTATATTTTCATCTTTAAAGTGGGTTTCTTTTAGACAGTATATAGTTGGATATTTTTTAAAAACTCTAATATGATAACCTCTGCCTTTTATTACTTACAGTTCATGTAAATGATACAAATATACAATCATCAGCCATGTGGTCCAGGCTCAGATATGTTGGTAGAGATATAGCATTTGTCACCTAAAAGCCATTTCAAGATAACAAATTTTTTATTTCAGTTTTTCAGATATTCTACAGGAGATTCATTGACTATAGCAGTCTTTGTAAATTTCCCTTTCCTTTCTCCTTCTACTTTCCTTACACTTAGCACTCCTTTTCAACTCTTAGCACTCCTTTTCAACTGCGCCTCCTGTCCTTCTCCCTCTCCCCATTTCCTCCCAGATTCTGCATTGCAAGAGTTCAACAGAGCATTTCTGACACCCCTCTTCTCCCATCTTGGAGAGCAAGGGGGGAGAGACTGAGTAGGCAGAACTACAGTCATCTATGGTCCATAGAAAGAGAGAAATGTCTGGAAACAATTCTACATTAATATCTTTGTCCAGTCTCCTACGTTCCATCTTATGGCCACAAAGAGATGCCCAATATTTGAATGTGCCACCATGCATTCATTCCCTCTGTTCTTAATCCGGTATCTCCCGTGCTTATTTCGTAGGCTTCTACTGCGTATAATTCCTCTCAGCATTTAATTCTCCACTCTCTCCAGACTGTGTCTTTAGGAAGGAAAGGAAAAGAGAGTGCAAAGGTGTGAGCATTCACTCATTTACTCAACCAGTATTTGTTGGGTACTTATCTTGTGTGAGATGCTCCTTGGGGTGCTCAGGGGTGATCAAGTCAGGCAAGACTCCTGCTCTTGCAGTGCTCACCTCCTAGTAAAGGAGACACACAATTAGCAAACAAAATGTGAAAGTTCAGATCGTACTTGTAGGCCACAAAGGAAATAAAGCAGAACAATCAAAAGTAGGGTGAGGGCAGGTAGGACCTGAGGGGTCATGGTAGGATTCTAGAGAATCCAAGGCAAATATAATGTAAACCGTATGTATAATTTTAAATAAAAAAAAATTATTTATTTACTTTTAGAGAGAGAGGAAGGGAAGGAGAAAGAAAAAGAGAGAAACATCAATGTGTGGCTGCCTCTCATGTGGCACCCACTGGGGACCTGGCCCACAACCCAGGCATGTGCCCCTATTGAAAATAAAACCGGTGACCCCTTGGTTTGCAGGCTGCACTCAATCCACTGAGCTACACCAGCCAGGGCATAATTTTAAAGAACTTTCTTGTTGCTATGATAAAAAAAAACTAAGAAGAGATGGTATATTGCTGTTGTGTGTGTGTATATATACACACATATATATATACATTTTCCCCCTGGGATGGTAGTAGTTGGGAAGCCTAAGTAAAACCTTACTCACTTTGGCACGGGGGTGAGGAAGGACATTTTCTTGCCTGCCAGTTGACATATTCAGGATTTTCATTTTGAAGACAGATTAGTAATAGAAAAGAATTCAAGTTATTCACCTGGCTTCTCATGTTCATATACATAAAAAGACAACCAGGGGTTGTAAAACAGGTGAGCAAAATCAACAGAGCCCAAATGAATAAATAGAATTAACCCTAGAAGAAATAGAAATAGTTCAGAGAACAGAAGAGAATTTTTTTTTAAAAAGTTGAAACTAATATTCTTGGAAAAATTTGAGGTGACAATGTATCTAAAAAATATGAATAGATGGCTCTATGAAAAACCACAAATAATCAATGGGTTGGAAATAGAATTCTAAATGAAGAACTCAACAGAAGGGCTAGAGGAAAAAGTCAATGGGATCTTTTAGAATGTAGAATAAGGGGACATGAAGAAAAGCTGAAACACATAGATGACCTACGAAGAAGTGCCAATATTTATCCACTAGGAGTTTCAGACTGGGAATAGAGAAACTAGAGAGAAAGAAATGAATAATAGAAGATATCCCAGAGCTAAAGAAGGATCCAAGTCTTCAAGTTGAAAGGTCTTGCCCACTGTCAATCCTAATGCATGAAGACCCATATTCTACCATATCTTGAACAAACTTCACAAGTCCAAAGACAAACAGAAATTCCTAAAGGATTCCAAAAAGAAAAAGAAAATAGAGACTACATCAAAGGCTGAGAATCACATTGGCATCACACTTACCAGTTACACCAGAACACAAGGGAATACTGTTTGTCAAATTCCTGAGGGATGATGATTACAAGCCAGCAAATTTAGCATGTAAGTGGGGAGTGAAACAAGGTTTTCCTGACTTGGAAGGACTGAGGAAATTTATCACCCACAGACCATTTCTGAAAGAACTGCTTAATGCTGTACTACATCAAAATGAAATAGGAACCTAAGAAGATACCAGGTTGCAAAAACAGGGCAATCAAAGGAAATCCTAGAATGTTAGTTGCACAATAGTCCTAAAAAGGAAATACTATGAAGAAACTGGATTTCTTAAAGAGTAGATAAAGGTTTATTATAGTATTACCTTTTAAAATCACCATATGTTCCAGTTCTCCTCCAAGAGTTACAAGTCTGTGACATCACCTTCTCTACCAGGACCAAACACTCTATTTGATCATGCCATGAATATTTTTTATATCATCAACAGATACCTTTGACTTGGGGTGGTAAACACACAATCCAATATACAGATGTTGTACTGTAGAATGGTATGCCGAAAATCTATATAATTTGATTAACCAATGTCACCCCAATAAATTAAAAAGTATTAAAAAAAAAGAAAGTCTTGAATAAATTTTTAAAAACCCAGATGTTTGGTCTTGATTTTCAATGTTGGTGATTAATTTATAGTCAATGTGCGGGAGATTCAATTAACATTAGAAAACAGTATAAATATAATAAACCCTGCCAATAAAAATTCATGGCATGTTGAGAGTTATATGTGGAGAAGAAAGAAAAAGAGAAGTGTAGGGATAATGAGTGCTTCATCTTACCAAGCAGAAAATCAAGAGATGTTCTGTGTGGGATTGGGGGTGGACAGTTTGGGACAGGTGGGAAGCAGTTCGAGGGCTGTGGGAGTCAGACAGGAAGGGAGGTGCATCAGGGTTGCGTGGCAGGGTTGCGTGGCAGCGTTGCGAGGAAACGCAGGAACGTGTGAGTATTGGACTAAGCAGTGGACGCTAGCCAAAGGGGCGGGGCATAGCAGAGCGGAAGGGGAGGGGCCCCTGTGTTCCACGGCGCCTGCGCAATCCCGCCGCCAGCCCAGCTCTGTAACTCGTGCCCTCGTCTCCCCTGCCTCGTGCGTGCTGTACAGTTGACCTGCTCACCTTTGCCTCGCTTTGCTCCCACCTGATTGGTCATGCCCCGCCTGCTTGTTCTCTGCCTGCGTCGCCGCCGGGGCGGGACCCCACCCGGTCGCCTGCTGGTCCGCTCGGATCCCCGTCGTCGCCAGCAGCCCGCTTCGGCTCTGGTGAGTTGGAGCCCCGTCTCCCAGGGCGACGGTACAGGATGCGGCGGACAAGAGCGCGTGGCCGAGTTTGGGGGCATTCGGACGGGTTGGGCGCACCCGGGTCCTGGCTCACGTGGGCACCTACCACCTCTGGGCCGCAGTTGCAACAGTTGGAGGCGGCTGGGATTCGGCGCGGGGGGGGGGGGGGGGGGGCGGCGCAGGTGTGGTCAGGGTCACGGTGAGCGCGCCTCGGTTGAGCCTGAGTGGCGGGAAGCGAGGGCCTTGAGTTGACCTCGGAGGGGTTTGGGGCTGCACCCGACCTCGTGGGTCTTCCAGGTTGGCGCCAAGATGGAGGACAGAGTCGTTACTATAACGCAGGCTGTCTATCACCTTTGAACACATTCTCCATTGCCAAGACGTATCTTTTCACCTAAGGCGTTAAAAAGTCCTGGTCAGCATCTAGGTTCTAGCGTTCAAAGGTTGGAAGTGGGGAGCCATTAGAAGAAAAATGAATATTTTTCAAAACTTTTAACTTAGGTCATTAAGGAATGAGAATGGTGCTTTTTAGTTTTCATCAGGCCCCAGTTTCTAGGGCAACAGCCAGATTCCTCAAAACTAAAGCAGTTTTCCATTGGCAGTGAGTGATGGTCGAGGAAGACATACTCAATACTCAGTTCACAGCGCTTTTCATTTCTCCTCCAGGACGTGGCTGTTGGGCTCGTGGTCATCTTTATGACTTTCTTAACTCCTTATGGGTATGTGCTGGGCAACCTGAACCAGCTCAGAAGAGAGTAGATGGAAGACGATGAAGAGCAGCCGTTAACGCCCAACAAGATTTCAGAAAAGCTGCGGCTTCTTTGCATGAGTGAAAGTGTTAAGTTGGGTTGATGCAACCATCGTGGGTATTGACCATATGTTTATGGTAAATACTTCGCACTTTTTTATACTGGGCGTTATAATATAAAGTTGAGTTGTATAGGCATTTAAAAATGTTAAATAAAACATTTAACACCCATTCGTGCTTGGTATTGTGTGATCATAGTTTACTAAACATTGTAAAAGCTGATGAAAATTTATTGATGAAAAATATAATGAGAACTGCTGTGAAGGTCAGACTTATTGTGGGTAGTGCCATTGAGTATCATATTCTGGGAGTGAATGCGTGTGTCTGGTGACGTCCACTTGAAAAGATTAGATGAGTAGTAGTAAGGTAATACAAGTTTAGCTCAGTGATTCTAACTACCATTTGTGCATTCCATTGCTACTGCTGCTTAGAGGAATGAGATCCAGACTTCCCCTTGCACTGTGAGAAACAGTAACTTTTCATTAAATTTGCCCCTGTCCATTCCTGCATTTTAGGATTTAGTAAGTACCAGTATAATTTATTTGTGCCTAAGTCATATTTGAGGTTTGAAGAATCATACACATCTTCGTTTGAATTTTAGCTTACTATTCCAATTACGGTGTGACTGGGGACAGCACAGTTCAACTCTTGAGCCTTGTAGTCCTTAACTGTGTGCTGGGAACTTAAAATTACAGTCTTGAAGGGGTGTTCTGGGGGAGTAAAACATTGAACAAAGGTAAAACACCTCCCAGCATAGTGCCTGAACCAGAATAATCAGTAAGTAGAAGTTATTGTTCAGAGAATACATGTTTACTAATATTCATTCAACAGGCATTAGTATATTCCTGTGATGTGTCAGGTATTGTTCGAGGTCAGCAAACCAAAAATAGATTGCCGCTTCTGTAGTGCTTGCAGGATTTGCATTCGAATTACTTTAATATTCTTGTATTCAATTTCAAAATTTTTTACTGGTGTATTAGGGCTCTCCAGAGAAACTGAACCAGTGTAACCAGTGTAATGCACTCATGTATGTGTGCATGTGTGTGTGTAGAGAGGGAGGATGAGATAGATTGATCAATTTTAAGGAATTGGCTTAAAATTACGGAGGCTGGCAAGGCCAGAATCAGCAGGGTAGGCAGACAGGCTGGAGACTCAGGAAGGAAGTGCAGTTCGAGTCAGAAGTCAGTCTGCTGGCAGAACTGAACTCTCAGGGGAAGTCAGTATTTTTCTTAAGGCCTTCAACTGACTGGATGTGGCACACCCACATGATAGAGAGTAACCTGCATTACTCAGAGTCAATTGATTTCAATGTTAACCCTATACAAAAAAATCACAGATACATCTATGGTAGAACTGTATTTGACCAAATATCTGACTACCGAGACCTAGACAAGTAGGCCACAGAATTGACTATTACAATTGGGTAAAATAATTCTTCAGAAGGAAACGATGAAAAGGGTTTGTGATCCTCCTGAAATTTAAAGGTATGAGTACAACGGCTATTTGAAATCTTACTATTTTGTTAAGATCCACCTTCTCTGTTCACTGGTGACAGACCCACTCTTATGCCCTGTAAAGAACTCTGGCCCCTCAAGACACAGATTCTTACCTTCTGGTTTCATCAAGACCATGTTCTTGTTGCTGATTTTGAACATTTTTCTTCTCTGACTTTGAGGACTTTGTGCTTAAACTTCTGGTGCCTGCCTCTGCCTGCTCCAACTAATGACAAAAGACTGGTTTACCTTTGTCCTGGCTGGGGAAGAGTATTGAATTATGAGAGTGTCTTCCCTAGAACTTAAGCACTTGATTTTCTGAATCATTCATTAGGCACTCTATTGAATATTCTTATGGAAAAATGCTATGTGTCAGGAAGCAGTAGCTCAGTGTGGTAAATGAGCTGTGTTTCCCTATCTGTTAACTTAATTTTACGTACATAAAAGTGTCACATTCAAAGTAAAGTTGATTCTTGTTACATGGGGTAGTTCTGTTCTATAAAGTCACTGTGACTACTGAATTAGCGAATACTGAACCATCTTTCCTAGGAGAAATACAGGGTTAGCTTCCTGTGAGCTGCTGCTCACAAAATTTTTGTCAAGTTAGCAATACATAATCTTGTTTTATGTGTGTTTCTGTTTAAAGACACTTTAATATTTACTATTGAGTCATGATTGGTAAGCATTGTACTCATTGTCAAGAGTGCTGTAACTTGTGCTTAAACAAAGCTTAGTTAATATTCATATTTTCCATATAAGACACAGTCTCCTTGTGCTTAGGAACTCTAGACAGCACTTCAGCACTATGCATAGTAGTCAAATCACCAAGAAAAAGTACAGAAGTATATGTGACACTAAATAGGCCATGGAAGAGGAGACCATGTGTTTACAGAACGATGGCTGAAACAAGAAGGCAGAGCACCACCTTTCTGAACTCACCATTGGGGGATTTAAACTTTACCCCATGGTATGTCTGTCTTTAAATGATGTGAAAGTATTGTGTTGATTTTGGGATTGCAAATCAATTTTAGTGAGTAGGAGGTTTTGCAAATACGGGATCTGCAAATAATGAGGATCAAGTAGTGTTCTTAGAGGAGGTTTGCTCTCATTTGTGAAGGATTTTTGGAATTATTAGTGTGAAAATTTAAGAATATGCAGGGTATTCTTTTGGGAAGAGCTAAGTGTGGGGAAACCATTATCCCACAAGGATGAATTTTTGTGGAATAGAGTTTTACTTTGGGGAGTAAATGAAGTATACCTCATGGTTTAAAAATGAGATTGAAAGCTCTGGCTGGTGTGGCTCAGTTGGAGTGTTGTCCCTTACACTGAAAGGTCTTAGGTTCGATTCCTGGTGAGAGCACATACCTAGGTTGCTGGTTTGGTCCGCAGTTGGCATACCTACGAGAGGCAACTGATCAATTTTTCTCTCACGTAGATGTCTGTCTGTCTCTCCCCCCACTTCCCCACTGTCCCCTTATTCTCTCTCTGGAACAAATAAAGAGGATTAAAAAAAAAAGGAAGAATGAGATTGATAGGCCCTGGCCAGATAGATCAGTTGGTTAGAGCATCCTCCCCACATACCAAGGTTGTGGGTTTGATTCCCGGTCAGGGCACTTTGGAGCAACCAATGAATGGATAAACAAGTGGAGCAACAAATTGATGTCCTTCCCTCCCTCCTTCTCTAAAATCAATAATTAAAAAAATAAAATAAAAAACGAGGTTAATGAAGTCCTGGCCAGGTAGCTCAGTTGGTTAGAGTGTCAGCACAATTGCACCAAGGTTTGTGGCCTTGACCCCAATCAGGGTTCCTATAAGCAGGAATTTATGCAATGAATGCATAAATAAGTGGGATAACAAATTGACATTTTTATTGCTCCCTAAAACCAATGAATAAAGTGATATTGATTAATGATTTTCTTGGTAAAACTGATGAGGGAAATGGAAAGAAGAGATGCTAAAAAGGTATTTTGATAGTGATATCATTGGTAGATTAGAGCTTCCACTATTAATTTTTCAGATAAGTGTTAGACACCTCCCAGTTCAATACAAAATTCTGGCATCTGATAAACAGTTAACTCATTGGCATATAGATACACTGCTTGCCTTATCTCCACAGCCAACTTAAAATTCCTTGAGGAAAAATGAGGTAATAATTTTTTTAATCCTTAGGTGTAGCATATTAGATAAATTGAAATATTTACTTTTTGCCCTGGCCGGGCAGCTAAGTTGGGTAAAGCACTGTCCCAATACACCAAGGTTGCAGGTTTGACCCTGGTCTGGGCACATACAAGGATTGACCAATGAATGCATGAATAAGTGGGACGACAAATCAGTTTCTCTGTCTCAAAAATCAGTAAAATTGCCCTGACTGGCATGGCTCAGTTGGCTGGGTGTTGCACTGCGAGCGAAGGGCCACCGGTTTTGTTACCGGTCAGGACACATGCCTGGGTTGCCCATTTGGTCCTGGTCAAGGCGTCTACAGGCAGAAACTAACCGATGTTTGTCTCATATTGTTTTTCACTCTTTCTTTCTCCCTCCCTTCGCCTCTCTTTAAAAATGAATAATGTTTTAGAAAAAAATCAGTAACATTGAAAATGTTGAACAATACTTATTGATCAAAAGACTGAAATTGCTTCTTCATGTAAGCAAGTCTTTACTGATTGTATATTCTGTAGATGGGAGTCCAGATAGTTTTCTAATTTTCTCCTTATCTACAGGGGCAGGCAAATGTAGGTTTATAGTTGTGAGTATGGAAGACGGTTTATTCTTGTATCAATATTAATGATTAATTTTATTGTTACATGAACAACTGTACATCTGTTTCCCACCGCTGTATTGCCATTCTTTTCTCAGTGCACATATTCTGAGCTCTCCTGTTGAAATATATTAATTGAGTGATTAAACTGATGTGAAGACAAATAGGAGGTTGATCTCATGCCACTTTCCATCTTTTCTAGTAGTGGATTAAGTGCTGTGTTGGGGAAGATATTAGAAGAAATGGAATAATTTTAATCAGCAGTGTAAATGTAGAATTTATACTCAGCATGTCAATTTTTCCTTCATAACTTTGGCAAAGAAATTTATAAAAATTACAAATTCAGGTCTTTAGTCAAGGAGTTATAAATCACATGCAATATAGTTACAAGCATGATGAATGCAGTATTTAACTTGTAAGCATGATAAAAGCAATATCTGTGGCAAATATTCTTAAATTTTTTATAAGAAACATTTATAATTATGAAATATTCCACTCAAGAAGGATAAGGAGTGAGTTATTTTTTCAGTACAGGAAATGCATTTTTTTTTGTAAAGTTCCATTTATTTTTACAGTTCTGTTGCTACAGCAAGTTGCTGAATTTGGGTAAATCACAATTTTTGGAAGTCTGTTTCCTTTTCTGTAAAATGAACAGATTGACCTAGAGCAATGATTTTTAACTCTTTGCTTTATTCAAGTCAATATGTCATTGTTGAAAGATTTTGTGGCTTACCATGAAAGCAGGACATTTTGAAATTTTAATAGTAATCTGAGGGTAGTAAGAATGAAACTGTAAATCAAGTACTATTTAAATTGATGTGTAAACATTTACACACAATGTGATATGAGTGTAGGCCCATCAATGGGAAAATCACTTCTCAAATGTCACATGAGGTCCATCCAGAAAAAGTCCAGCTGTTGTTAATATAACAAGAATGGTTTGTGCAACATCAATAGAACCTGGCAGCCGAGGAGAGTGGACTGGCATGCACATGCGTGAACAATGACGACTTCACTGTACTAGTCGGTGGGGGCAGTAGACACCATTGAGTGAATATTTGTGTACATGTGTACATTCAAATGACTGAGCAAGTAGAGTAATAGATCTGCATCATATTTTGCATTAAGCTTGAATATTCCTCTGTGGAAAATATTCGGATGATTCAGGAGGCTTTTGGGGATGATGCAATGAGCGCAGCACAAACAAAGCTGTGGCACAAACCTTCAAAGATGGTCGAGAATCTGTTGACAGTGATCCACATTCTGGAAGGCCTGCAACAAGCAGAGCACTTGAGAATGTTGAACGTGTATGGGCTGCAGTCAACAAAGATTAGCTACTGGCAGTGCAAGAACTAGAAGCTGATCTGGGGATTCCAAAAAGTACTGTGTCTGAGATTTTTAAAAAAGATTTTATTTACTTATTTTTAGAGAGAGGGAAAGGGAGAGAGAAAGGGAGAGAAACATCAATGTATGGTTGCCTCTCATGCACCCCCCAACAAGGACATGGCTTGTGACCCAGGCATGTGCGCTGACTGGGAATCAAACCATCAACCCTTTGGTTTGTAGGCTGGTGCTCAATCCACTGAACCACACCAGCCAGTGCTGTATCTGAGATGTTGATGCAGGATCTTGGCATGAAACGTGTTGTGACAAAATTTGTTTCGCAGCTTCTGCTGCCAGAGCAGAAGGAACATTGAGCTGCTGTTGCTAATGACTTGATTCAAATTGCTACCAGTGAACCAGACTTCCTCAAGAAGGTCATAACCAGAGATGAATCATGGATCTATGGCTGTGATCTGAAAACGAAGGCCCAGTCATCCCAATGGAAGTCCGCTGGTTCTCCACACTTGAAGAAGTCATGGCAAAGTCGCAGCAAGCTCAAGACCATGTTAACTGTGTTTTTTGATTGGGAAGGTGGTGTCCATCCCAACAACGAGTATGCCTCTCCAGACCAAACAATGCATAAGAACTACCACCTCAATGCTCTTCACTGGTTGAGAGATGTGATATGACGAAAACGGGCACAGCTATGGGCAACTGGTGACTGGCAATTTCATGACATTGCGCCCGCTCATAAATTACATCTCATGCAGAGTTTTTTTTGTGTGTGAAATATCAAATCACCCAGGTGACTCATCCCCCCTTATGCCCAGATTTGGCATCTTGTGACTTCTGGCTTTTGCCAAAATTAAAATCAGGTTTGAAAGGGAAGAGATTTCAGACCGTCAATAAAATTCAGGAAGATATGACAGGGTAGCTGATGGTGATTCCAACAAAGGATTTTGCTCAGTGTTTTGAACAGTGGAAGAGATGTTGGGAGAACTGTGAGGTCCCAAGCTGCCTACTTTGAAGGGGACTGAGTCGTCATTATCCTGCCCACAATGTTTCTTGTATGTTCTTCAAGAAATACCTGTTTTTCATATTGCATGGCTTGATACTTTCTGGATGGACCTCATCATATACATGATGTCAGTCTTCACTCCTCTTAACTTATTACTCCATTGTTCTCACTGCACCTTTACCTAGAATCACTTAAACATCCACTCCATTCTCCTCCATCAGAACCCTGATTTTTCCCCCCTTTTCCCCCATTATATAGTCTTTTCACTTTATTCTCTTTCACTGTGTTCTATTGCCAATACCTTTAACTTCTTTGCCCTTTTATTTATCTTTCTGTTCACGTGCCCTACAAGATACAAACCCTGGGGCAGCCTTAGTCCCTTGATTTTGGCTCAGGCCAAGTGTTGGAGAGGGAGCCACAGAATCACTATTAGTCCTGTTAGACATTTACCTCCCAACTCCTAAGCCTGCAGTGCTTCTGGAAACTCCTTTCTCTTTCTCCTTTGCTTTTCATGGTAATGGCTATTTTAAATCTCATCCTGACTTATTCTGTTAGCCCTCTACTCAGCCTTAGCAGACTACCTCTCCTCCTACTTCATAGAAAAAGTTGAAACTAAACCTTAATTATTTCTCCAAATGTAACTGAATCCTACACATCTTTCTCCCAATTGCAGCGGGAAAAGAATTGCCATTCTAAGGCTGATTCCTGTGCCTGTGCTCTGGGTCCTACATCCTTCCTATCTATCCTTTGGGGCACAAAGCTGTAGCAATTGTCTAACTTTGATTTCTCTGTATTGATTCTATCTCATAATTTAAATATTCTCAGCCTCCATTCTTTAAAAATGAAAAAAAAAAAAAAGGAGCTCTTTCATCATCCTGTAACATAAGTATCCACACTTTCGGTAGCCTTCTCAACATTCTCTTCTATTTAGTTTCAACTAACTGAAAATTTATTTCTGCATTTATCGTTCTACTGATACTGCTATCCAAGGTCATCAGTGGCTTTGTCACTAAATCTAGTAGTTTTTACTCCTTACCATTTTGTGCTATTTGGCACTATTTACAGCAGACCCCCTTATCCATGGTTTTTCTTTCTGTGGTTTCAATGACCGTAGTCAACTGCTGTCTGAAAATATTAAATGGATAATTCTGGAAATAAACTATTCATAAGTTTCAAATTGCATGCTGTTGTGAGTGGAGTGATGAAATCTCTCTACTCTGTCCTTCCTGGGATATGAATCATCCCATTGTCCAGTAAATCCTCGCTGTCTATGCTGCCTGCTCTTAGTCATTAGTAGCCGTCTCTGTTACTAGATTAACTGTTGTATCACAGTGCTTGTACTCAGGTAACCCTTGCTCACAGAGGCATTTTTATCATCTTGCATTATCCCAAGAAAAAGGATGAGTACGGTGCAGTAAGATATTCTGAGAGAGCACATTCACATAAATTTTTTATAGTATACTATAATGGTTTTATTATATTGGTTATTGTCAATCTCTTGCTGTGCCTAATTAATAAATGAAACTTTATCATAGGTGTATATTTATATAAAAAAATATAGTGTATGTAGGGTTTGGTACTGTTGCTGGTTTCAAGCATCTACTGGGAGTCTTTGAACATGTTCTCTGTGGAGAAGCAAGGGCTCCTATACTCTCTTTTTAAAATGATCTATTCAGCCCTGGCTGAATAGTTCAGTTGGTTAGAACATTGTCCTATGTTGGGGGGCTCTGCCCACAGAGCCCCTCTGTCCACCACAGATGAGAGTTAAGTCCACCAAGACATAATCTGCTTGGGGAGGAAACATGGCCAATCTCTCAAAGGAGAAGGGCCTTGAGCCTGTTCCTCAGTGGGCTTTTATTGGGTTCAGTTTGCACAGGAACACAGGTAAAGCTCATCAGTCATTGTCAGGCAGTAAGGATCAAACAATATATAACATTCAAAGAACTGTGAGGGCTTATTCTTAGTCAGGGTCAGTCAGCTAAAGGGCCAGAAAACTTTGGGAAACAAACTCATTTTATGCTTGGACCCTTATCAGAAAATTAAGGGTAGCAGGTTTCACAGGATTTTACGCATTCTTTCTTAGGCCTGATGGCCCTGGGGGAACCGCCTGTTCCTGCCCAGGGCTGTACTGACATTGTTTCAGGCTTAAGTCAGGTGGGGGAAGTAAGGTAGCCAAGAGATTAAGAGACTTCTTGCAGACAGCATGAGGACTCAGGCTATGTCAAAGCTGAGGGGTGAGGGCCCATCACCCCCTCTTTCTATAGCCCCCCAAGTCCTTCCCTGATGTCCCCATTGTGACCATGGCTGTCTTAGATCATCCTTCCCCTGGCTAACCAGTCATCTGCCTGGGGCCAAGTAGGGTGAAATAATGGGAGCAGAGGTGGCGCCCCAGCTGGGAGGATAAACTTTGTCTCCTTAGTGGCTTATAGTCCCAAGATCCTTTACTCAGCTTTAGCCATGCCTAGTTACAGCTTCTGAAACCAGGCAGGACAGTTCCCAGCAGTCTCCAGATGCCAAGGTTGCAGGTTTGACCCCTGGTTAGGGCGCATACAAGAATCAACCAATGAATGCCTAGATCGGTTTCTCTCTCTTTTTCTGCATCCCTCCCATCCTCTCTTAAAATAAATAGATAGATAGATAGATAGATAGATAGATAGATAGATAAATGAATAATCTATTCGGGGGGGGGGTATCACACACTTCTGGTTCACCTCTGGCCAATTTGATTGTTCTTTCTTAATCTTACCTCTACCTTTTTGTTTAAAACTCTTCCTCTATTTTCATTCTTTTGGATGATTTCATTTACCATCTACTTGATTGCTCTCAAATCAGTCTTTGTGGCCTAGACCTCTCTCCTAAAATCCGGAAAGTTATGTGTTTTCCTACCATTTCCTTTTGATATTGCATCGATAGCTCAGATTAAAAGTATTCCAACCTAAAATCTTCTCCCCCTCGAATCTCTTCTTTGTCTTGTACACATTCATTTATTCAATATTTGAGTGCTTTCCTATATACTGCTGTTCTGTGCTAGATTACTAGATATACACATACACTGAGGAGTCAGATAAAATCATTGTCTTAGTGTAGAGAGTGACAGACGAGAAACTGAAATACATAATGGCAAATAGAATATGAAGAATAATCAGGGGACTTAAGTTAGGGGAGGAGAAGTCACTGAGGATATGTCTACTAGAATGATATTTAAGTTGAGACCTGAAAGGTAAATAGGTGAAAAATTGGGGAAGAAATGAAAATTTTAGACAGAAGGAGCATGTATGAGCCCCAGGGGTGGCCAAGATCTTCACGTTTTATAGAACTGGAGAAAGCTGAGACCATGACAATGGGGGTAGATGAGAGGCTATGATGAGAGGCCATCATAGATGGCCTTATAAACTATGTTGGACAGTTTTAAAATTTATTTATGTTTGTGTATTGATGAGAGAGAGAGTCAGAGAGTCAGAGAGACAGAGAGACAGAGACATGGATCTGCTGCCCCACCCATCTGTGCATTGATTGGTTGATTCTTATATGCACCTCTTACCTCTTAACTGTCCTCCTGCCCTGTAGTTATATTTTTATGTCTCCCACTGATACATGAATTTTCTGATTGCTTCCATCCTTTACATAGATATCTACTACTTCATTTATCCTTTACCTCTCCAGTTTTCATTTTGGCTTGGGAAATTTTTACTCCTTCCTATTCCTCTCTCAAGTCTCAGCTTTAATGTGTCCTTCTGGAAACTTGTCCAGTTTCCATGTTCCTACAGCATCCTCAGCTCACTGTTAAAATCGATGTAGTCTCTTCAAGAACCTGTATGTTTCTGGTTTACCTTTCTAGGTTGCAATTCTTCGAGGCCCCAACCCAAACCAAGGGAAGTCCACCCATCTTCCTGATTCCGCAGGCACCCCTTTGACTCTGGACCCCAATACCTATACCCCTAGCCCTGTGAGGCTGTCAAAAGCACTCCTCAGTCACTTCTTTCAAAATGGGCGAATGTAGGGCTTACTTCTTGTAATCACTGTATTCTGCCAATTTCTGACATGGTAAGGAAGTCTTCAGTGTACTATGAGTTCTTCAATACCTTTAAGCAGGTGTTTTTTTAATAATTTGTTGCACTTGTCTAGTTGCTCAACACACATATATGTCTGACCTACCTGTTCTGCTATTTCCAGAAGTGAGAGTTCCGGGAATGTTCTTTGCAGTCTGTAACTACGTGATCTAATTTTCCAGGTCTTGACATATTTATTAATCTGTTTTTAAAAACTATGGTTAAAATGAGAAGTTCTCTCTATATAAACACAATGGAGACTTCTAAAGAATCTAAATTCAGGTTTTTAAGAAACTTAATTGAATTATAACATACATAAAAAGATACAAGTCGTAAGTGTATGGCTCAGTGAATTTCACAGAGTTAGCACAGATATGTAACAGCACTCAGACCGAGAATCAGAGCACATCAAGATCCAAGAAGCCCTTCTGATGTCCCCTTCCGGTCATGCTCCCCCCAAAGGTACACCCTCTCCCAACTTCTAACAGCACAGGTTAGTTTTGCCTGTTTGAACTTTTTATTAATGGAATAGTACAGAATGTACTCTTACTTCTGTCTTCTTTAGCTCAATGTTATGTAGATGAAATCCATATTATAATTTAGATTTTACTTTAAGAGATTTACTGTAGCTTGGGGGAGATTAAATAAAGAAGGAGGACTTGGCACATATGTTCCACCTCCAGATAAATTTAGAGAAAAATCTATTGTTCCACAGCTCAGTGGATACAGTAGATGGGTGTTTTGGATGTAGGGAATTCCAGGATCACTTTCAATGTATACAAAGAATGGGAAAAGGGTCTGAGATAATCTTCAGTTGACTTTTGGGGGGAACTAAGCTGCTTAGCATGTCAACCCCTTTCCCTCATCCATTTCTGGCACTGACAAAAATATAGCTTTATTGAGATATAGTTCACATATCATACAATTTGCTGGGTTGGTTTTTGACTGAAGTTCTAAATGTGGTCACTGGGATTAAAGAGGCTGGGGTTTTCTCCAGGTAGACACTTGACTTCTAAAAGGGATGAAGGGCTTCTACAATATACCATTAAACCCTGCATGGAACATGTCCTGTCTCTCTTCTTCCTATACCAGAGTCAGGTCACAGTGGAAATTAAAAGCTTCAAGATTCTCAAGTACAAAAGTGATTGGACTACCAAGTTTCACCAAATACATGAGGAAAATCAGTATCATGAAAAAAAGTACCAAATTCAAGAGATAGAATTAATACTGATAAATCAGTTAATATAGCAAGATGGTTTTAAAACAAATATATTATCATAGATTTGAGAATGTTGTATACTTTACTATGAGATAGATCTTGGCCATTACAAGTATTATTAAAATGAACTTAATATCTGGGCTACATGACAATGATACCAAAGCACAAATTAGATGCAAGAACAAACTGACATTCTTTGAGAACATAGAGGGAAGGTCAAGGGATTAGAAATAGTGAGAGCAAGGGCACCTGGTTAAAGATTCATGAGTTCATTATTTGTCTAATAGGAACCTGAGATAGGACAGAGAAAATGGAATGGAGGAAATAAAGAAATGGAGAAAAGTTTCCCAGAACTTAAAAAGACAAAAGTCTTAACATTGGAACGATCCAGTAAGTGCAAGTAGAATAAATTATAAGAGCCTGCACCTAAATACATTATGGTGAAATCTGAGACGACAAACAATAAAGAAAAAAATTTTAAAAGCTTTCAGACAGACAAAAAAGGCTATAAAAATACCGTAATCATATTTCTTAATGTAACACAATCTTGAAGGCAAGAAAACAACACATTAGAAGATAGGAGGGGAAATTATTATTTTTTATTTTAGCAGACTAGAATACTATACTTAGATAACAAAACATTTAAGTGGGAGGGGAAAAATACAGATTTTTACTACACTTGATCTTAGCCAAAAGACAAAAAAAATACAGATTTTAGATGTGCAAGGAAGGCCTCAACCAGTTTTTCCTAATGTTAGCACCTTATGTAATCATGGGACACTCGTCAAAACTAACAAATGAACCATATGGGAAAACATAAATACACAATGATATCTTGCCAATGATATCTCAGACATGGGTATAATCTCCAAAAGATAAAAAGAACTTACACAACTCCACTCTAAGAAGACAAGCAACCTGATTAAAAAATGAGTAAAGGCCTTGAACAGACACTTCTCCAAGGAGGACATACAGAGGATCCAGAGACACATGAAAAGATGCTCAATATCGCTAGTTATCAGAGAGATGCAAATTAATACCACAATGAGATACCACTTTACACTGGTCAGAATGGCCATCATAAACACAGCAACAAACAACAAGTGTTGGAGAGGTTGTGGAGAGGTTGTGGAGAAAAGGGGACCCTAGTTCATTGTTGATGGGATTGCAGACTGGTACAACCACTATGGAAAACACTATGGAATTTTCTCAGAAAACTAAAAATGGATTTGCCTTTTGACCCAGCAATTCCACTGCTAGGATTATACCCTAAGAGCCCTGAAACACCAATCCAAAAGAATCTATGCACCCCAATGTTCATAGCAGCACAATTTACAATAGTCAGGTGCTGGAAGAAACCTAGGTGCCCACTGGTAAATGAATGATCAAAAAACTATGATACATTTACAGAATGGAATTCTACGCAGCAGAAAGAAAGAAGGAGCTCTTACCCTTTGTGACAGCATGGATGGAACTGGAAAGCATTATGCTGAGTGAAATAAGCCAGGTGGTGAAAGACAAATACCACATGATCTCACCTTTAACAGGAACCTAAATAACAAAACAATCAAACAAGCAAAATATAACCAAATACACTGAAATAGAGAACAGGCTGACAGTGTCCAGAGAGGAGAGGGGAGGGAATTTCAGGGGAAAAGGGGAAGAAGAGTTTACAGGACACATGTATAAAAGACACATGGACAAAAACTGGGGGGGAGGTGGAAATGAGAGGAAGGGGGAGGGCTGGGTGGGTGGGCTGGGATGGAATGGGAGTAAAAGACAGAAAACTGTACTTGAACAACAATTAAAATAAAAAAAACTAACAAATGAAAATTGGTACATTATTATTAACTAGACTCCAGACTTACTTGAGTTTCATCAGTGTGTTTTACTAGATTCTTTTCTGGTCTAGGATCCAGTCCAAGATACCACATTACATTTAGTTATATTTGTGTTTGATTCTTCATGGTAAACCCAAGATGCAGCAGCCCTGAGAGTGGAGACAGTTGGAAGAGATCTCTCTTGCTCTCACACTTCGTTCTCTCTCATTTTCTCTGGCTTTTTTCATGCACTCGCACCCATACACATATGGCCATACAAACGGTGATGAGAGTTTTCCCTTTCCAACTGTGGGGTCCCTAGAGGCCTGACGAGACAGAAAGTCCATTGACACTCAGCTGCAGCTGAGGCAGTAGAGTTTGTAAGATTCAAGAAAGGAGCAGGGTCAGCCTGGTTGTTTGCTGAGGATAGAGTAGGTATAGTGAGAGATGAGGTCTTACAAAGAACAAATGCAAGGGGAAGAGGGAAAATACTGGAGAGAAGACAAGAGTTGAGAATAAGAGTGATTACATAGGACACATTCTGAAGGTTCAATCAGTCAGGTGTTTCTTTATACTGTGTAATGTAAAGGGGAGAATTAACTCCAATGGGACATAATTTTCTATGCGTAGCATTCACACTTGCCTGCTTTGCATCTGAAATGTGGTTTCTGTTTCCTTATCGGAGTAGGAGCTGGGGTTGTGAGTGGGTAGGAGAGTAGGATAGAAATAATCTCTAATATAATTAATTTTTGATTCAATATAAAAAGAGCAGAACTTCAGGGTTCTTGTCTCCCAGCTCCAAATTGTCTTTTTCTCCTGTAACACTAGCCAACTTTATGCATTTGCTTTCTTACAGATTCCCCCTTCTGCCTTTCCCAGCTCTGACTTCTTTTGCCACATGTGAAAAGTCTGAATTTTTAGGAAGTTTATGAGGAATTTTTGGAAGCTGAAGAGAAGAAAGCAGGGAGAACTTTGGGGATATCTGTGAGATGGGGGATGATTGGTAGGGAGGAAGCTCCGCCTTTGGACAGAGTCCACTTTTTTGTATTTATTTTAAAATCAAAAGGTAAATCAATTAATTTATGATAAATACAGCTGTCAAAGTGACTGAGCAATGACATCCCTTGGCCACAGCATTCTCTACAGGCAAGTTATAAAAACATAAGCATGAAAATAAAAACAAGGGACATAATTATATGATTAGAATGCTTGCTGCCACCAAGCTAAGGCAATCTATATACTTACATAAAGGGATTCACTAAGACCACTTTAGGGTAGTTAACCTGGGAAGAACATGAAGAACAGATTAGAATGGAGTGAGATTAACAATGGGGAAACTAATAAGAAAAGAGTTTTAATGATTCAGATGTAAAATCAAGGAGAAATGAATTAGTGTTAATGACAAAAAATATAGAAAGGAAGAATTGAACTCAAGGACAACTCTGAAAGAGAAATGAGAGGACTTTCAGCCTGTGTTAGTCTGCTAATACTATAGAATACCATAGAATGGATGGCTTAAACAACAGAAATTTATTTCTCACAGTCCTGGAGCATGGGAAGTCCAAGATCAAGGTATGGACCAACTCAGTTCTCTGGTGATGGCTGTCTTTGTGGGGTGAAGATGGCCCCCTTCTCACTGTGTTCTCACATAGGTGCAGGGCAGGAGGACTCAAAGAAAGAGAGCTCTGGTCTCTCCTCCTGTTTTTGTAGGGACACTAATCTCATGAGATCCCCACCTTCATCGCCTCATCTGAAACTAGTTACCACCCAAAGGCCCCACCTGCCAATACCATCACACCAAGAGTGAGGGTTTTGTCTGACACAGGGCCTTTGGGGGGATACCGTTTGGTCCATAGCACAGCCTGAGTAGGTTTTATGGATGAGGCATAGTGGAGAAAAAGACAACAATGAGATTTCTGGGCAACAGTGAGAATGATGGCCTCATTATGAGAAAAACAATGAGGAAAAAGTGTTGGTTAGGGTAGGAAAATAGTGCATCATTTCTGAATGTTGGGTTTAAGGTGATTATGGGACATCCGGTTGTAAACATCTATCACACAGTTAAAAATATGAGCTGGAATCTTGGCAGACTCAGAGAAAAAATGAAAGAGTTCAGAACCTTCAACATGTACATTGTACTTGAAGCATGGGAATAAATCATATATCTGAAAGAGGGAGATTTAGAAAAAAGATAAAATTTCCAAGGCTGAATCTTTGAGAAACAACTCACATTTCGTGGAGTGGAATGCAGAAGATGAAGGAGGGGTCAAATGGAGGATTCATCGGATATTACCTGCCCGAGAGTGTATGTTCATGCATTGGGCCTCAACTCATAGTAATGACATGGCTGAGTTCAAAACAAGATACATATTAATCTGCAAGAGAAACGAACAGAAATGCACGTTTATGAGTAGGGTTGACGTCAGCCTGCTAGGCTCCGGGCTGGAAGCAGGCAATGATGTTTTGGATTTCTAGCTCCTGTAGGAGGTTAGAAATGGTGGTTAAAGCGTTCCAGGTACGACAGGAACCAGAACCACATTTTCTGTTAGAAGTCCGCTGCTTTCCTCCGCCTCGCACCCCCTCAGGACAAGCGTCTGAAGAAAACTGTTGGCTCCTGCCTGGGGCATACACAGAGCACACGAAGACTGGAGAGGAAGGAAGATAGTGGATACAGTCTTGAGACTTGGAGTGAATCAAATTGTCCAGTGACTTTGGGACTGGATTGGTGTTACCTCTGTTTAATAATCTTGCCCTGGCCAGATGACTCAGTTGGTTGGGATGTTGTGCTAAACACCAAAAGGTTGCGGGTTTGATCCCCAGTCAGGGCGCATACAGGAGGCAACCGATCCATGTTTCTCTCTCCCATTGATGTTTCTCTCTCTCTCTCCTCCCCACCTTCCTCTCTCTCTAAAATCAATAAACATATTCTTGGGTGAGGATATTTTTTAAAACTTATATTTAAAAACTTACATTATATTTAAAAGTTACATTATATTAAAAAAACTCCAACAATCTTACCTGCTAGTATATCTGCTAGTAAGTAGTTCAGGATTGGCTGTCCAAGGAATTAGACAGAAGCAAACCAATGAACCACAAATTGTTAAATAGGGAGAGTTGAACACAAGGGAAAAGAAGAGAGAAGAATAAGAACAAAAGTCTCATACAAGATACATCCAAACGAAGATTACACAAACGAATCTAGTGGCCAGAAACATGACCAAGGAAAAAGTTATGATTATGTGAATTCAATATAAATAAAATTATTTTTTCATGGAATAAGATGTCGAAGACCTTAAAAAAGTATGTTTAGGATTGAATGAAGGAATAAAATTCATAATGGAAAATATCCACTAAAATCAAGCATGTATGGAATGAGAACAGGTAGATATGAATAATGTTTTTAGCTATATGAAGGATTAAATATTTACATCATTAAAATGGGAAATTTAATAGTTGGGACACACACCTGGTTGGGACCAAAGAGAATTAGTGAATGTAAAGGTCATTCTGAGGAATTCACTCAGAATGCACCACGAGAGGACTATGAATAGGTAGTCAAGAGAGATGGATAGAGTGAGAGGTTATGAAACTTCCAATAGAAGTTCCAGGACAAGAAAAGGGAAGGGATAGCAGCAAAGAAATATTTAAGAGAAAATGGAAGACAGTTTTCCAGAATTAAAGTGCCACAACTACTTAATCCCAGACAAGATAAAATAAATCTAACGCAGACATATCATGGTGGGTCTTCAGACCCACGGGTCTGGGAAAAACAGATTATTTAATAAGAGCAATTAGAGTGAGAGCAAATTCTCTTTGTCAACAAAGGATTCCAGGAAACAATACAGGAGACAATGAAATGATATCTTCAAATGTTGAGGGGAAAATGAGTTTGAACTAGCATCTTCTACCCAGCTAAATTTACATGAGAGTGTGGGGCAAAGAAACACAGCAGCACATGAAAGTAAAGGAAATAACGAGTGATGTGGTTCAGTAAGAAAGAAAAGTGAAACCAGGAGAAAGTGATGGGAGAAAGAGATACGAGAAATGATTGTGAGCACAGAAAATGACAAAATATGCTGGTAAATTTACTTACCTATCGATCAAATGACTGAAGTTTTATTTTTAAAGGCAAACCAAAGCTTAAGACAATAACAAAATGGGGAATTCTGTTCAATTGCCAGGAGGATAGAAATACGGAATAGTTTGAGATTGTTAGAAAAATTTATAGTTAAGCAATTTATTTTCAAGTCTGTAAAAGTAATCTGCAAAACACTAGAAACACGATCTATAGCTTTCAACTGAGCAGTGGGAAAAAGGATTACAGAAATTTTTTTAATTGAAGTTAAGATGGGAGAAAGGGAGAAAAGTGTTGGCAAACAGCCTCATGTATATATAAAAAATTGATTCATGACAAAGTTGGCATGGGACTAGAAATTGTCAGGGAAGAATTTAATAACTGGCTTATTATGACATGTATCCACATAGGGAAAAATAGACCCTAACTCACAGTATACACAAAATTAATTTGTAGTAAACACTTAAATATGAAATGTTTAGAATGAAATAGAAGATAATCTTTACGACTTGGGGATAGGAAGAGTTTATTGAACAATACAAAGCATAAATTATAAAGAAAAACATTAAAAAATCTGGCTACATTTACATTATAAAACTTCTATTTAGTAAAGACTATAAACGAAGAGAAAAAAACGACGTTCTGGGATCAGATACCAGTTTTCGTCTGGGATAATTTTTCTTCAGCCTGAAGAATTTCATTTAGCATTTCTCACAGTGCAAATCTGCAAGTGTCAAAATCTCTTAGTTTTTTTTTTTGCCTGAAACTTTTTTATTTTGTCTTCATTCTGAAGGACGTTTTTGCTGGATGTAGCTACTGCACTGACAGCTTTTTCATTTTGGCACTTTAAAGATGTTGATTCACTATCTTCTCATCTCCATCATTTCTGATTAGAAGTCAGTGGAAAACAGAACCGGTATTTCTTTGTCTGGAATGTGTCATTTTTCTCTGGTTGTTTCCAAGGTTTCCTTTTCGTCTTTGGTTTTTGGCAGTTGGAACCTGATGTGCTCGGATGTGATTTTCATTGTATTTCTCCCGCTTAGAGGATTTTAGGGCCTCTTGAATCTGTAAATTTTATTTCGACAAGTTTGGAGTTTTTCAGCCATTATTTCTTTTTTGAATAGTTTTTAATATTTCAATTAGAGTTGACATACAATACTATATTAGCTTCAGGTGTACAGCATGGTGATTGGACATTTTTCTTCTATCTTTTTCTTCTGTCACTAATGTCGAACATATATGAGACCTTTTGCTCTTGACCCACAGTTATCAAGGCTCTTTTCATCTCATTCCAGTTTTCCCCTTCCGCTTTTCATATTGGATAATTTCCATGGATTTAAAATTAAGTTGACTATTTGATCTCTTTTCTGCCATTAGGCCCATGCAATGAATTTTTATTTTAAAACACTGTATTTTTATGTTCTAAGACTTCCACTTGGCTCCTTTAAAAAATACTCCCTATTTCTTCTGCTGGCATTCTTATCTTTTCACTCATTATGAACATATTTTATTTTATCTCAGTAGCAGAATTAAACTTAAAAATCCTTGTCTGCTTATTTCAACTTCTGGATCATCTCAAGGGCTTTTGTTTTGTTTTGTTTTTCTGTTGGTTGTCTTTTTCGTTAAGAATAGATCACGACTTTTTAAAATTGTGAATTGAATTCGAATTGCATTCTGGACATTGTGAATGAAATGCTGTGGAGACTGCAAATTTTATTTTCCTCTGAAAGGTGTAGGTATTTATGCTCCAACAGATAACTAATCTAATTCATCTTAAACTATAAGCTAGCTCTTGGGTGGCAGCTGACATCTGACTTAGCCCTATCATCCCTACCTGGGTTATGTGTACACAGCCCTGGGCATGTACGTTCAGTGGTCAGCTAGAGATTGGGACAGAGACACGTAACTTACATGTCCTTCTCTCTGGTCCTATCTGGTGATTTTCTTTCTCTTTCCAACGCATGATTATTCTCAACCATATGCTTTGCTACTTCAGACCACAAAGGCTGTAAATACATTAGTGGAGTTTTAGCCACCCTGTATTGCACTGACTAAACCCAGCCCTCAAGCTGAGAACCATAGAGAATGGAAAGTCATATTCTTGTGACGTTTGCTTCTTCCAAGCGTTTTCAGAATCTACCTGCTTTTCATTAGTCTCCAATTCCTTCAGGGTTTCTTCTTTTTTTTTTTTTTTTTTTTTTTTTGTATTTTATCCAGCGTTTGTAGTTTTTAATCTTTGAGCGGGTCTGTCCAGCTGTCATTTATTTGGCCATGCTGAACGTGGGTCCTGGAAAGGGTATAAGTTTGGAGATTTTCCAGAACATCATAGCATAGAACTTAAGAGAAGGGGGAGTTTCAAAAATGAATAGGGAGGTATTTGAAATGCTGGAATTAGTCACCAAGAGATAAGATAATTGTAACTGACTCTTAGGAAATTATCAGTGACTATAGAAAGAACAGGCTTCAGCAAGGAGTTGATAATAGGTGGGATGCTGAGGAAATGGAGGCAGGAGGTGGAGTCATGGAGACCAGTATGATCTCAGTATGAAGACAGGGCCAGCTTTTCCAGGTTGGAAAGTTGATTCATGGTTGTGAGCAGAGTGGAACAATGCATGGAAGGTGGATATTTAAAATGTTGGAAAGAGAGAAGATGGTTAATGGGAGCATCTATAGTTAAAGACATATATTAAGAAGAAAAGGGCATTTTGCTCGGCAGTGAGAATGGGCACTACTTTTGCAACAGAAGACGAGAAAGAAAGGTTCACACAGATAGGTGGAGACAAAGAAAAGAAAGGTGACTGAGTTCACATTTGTTTCTTTGAAGTAGAAATTAGGTCATGTGTTGCAACGCAGAAAACAGTCCGGGTTAGTGAATTAGTCCAATGGACATGTTAGAAGACTGAAGTTGTAAGAGCCTAAATTGCTAGTTAGGCTATCAAGTAAATGGATGATTTCAGACTTTGAAACAGTCAGGACTAACTGCAGTGGAATGGGTGCATTTGAGTGGCTGAACAGTAATGCCAACAGCACCAAACACCCATACGTCCAGAGACTGTTCTAAATTCTCATTTGTCATTTGAAGTGTACCAGCGATTGCTCAAGATTATTTATGTATACTCACTTAATCCTGACTTTGAGGTAGCTGTGCTATTACAGGCATTTTGCAGGTGAGGAAACAAAGACATAGAGAGTTACTTGCTCAAGGTCACACCAAGGCAGGGGTGGAATTCAAACCTAGGCCACCTAACTCCTGAGTCTATACCCCTGACAAAATACACTGTCACTGGGGCACTGGAGGTTGAATCGATAACAAATAGCAGCGTTAGTAAGCAGAACAAGGGAGAGTAGTTTTCCAACACACACTTTGTTACTTTGTTGCTGGGTTATTTAAGACATCACTTTTGGAAAAAATTAAGTTTAATTATTGTTTTCTTTATCAAAGCCTTAATTCTCCCAGAAATTTCTGCATCAATCATTGAGTTGCCTTTCCTTTTCTTTCTTTCTTTTTTAAATCCTCACCGGAGGATATATTTATTTTAGAGAGAGAGGAAGGGAGCAGGAGAGAAATACTCCAACCAACTGAGCCTCCTGGCCAGGGTGTTTTCTCTTAATCACACAAAATATTTGTCAGAAATTTCTATTATATTCCTATTCTCTCTCATAATGATTCTAACTTATTTGGCTCAAAATGAACTCTTCATCATCATTTTTTTACAAGTGTTTATCTTTGAAGAACGGCACTTCTTTGTGGGAATGAACAATGGTATAGAATGATCGATCAGCGATCAGCGAGACGGATCTGTCGAGAAGTGAGGTGACATTGTCCAGTCAAATTTTATGAGCAAATTTTATGATCTGGTATTTTATGAACATTTCGCCAACACCATGACGCTTAGCAACTGTGTGTACGGAAATGGGCGGAGCCATCCGTACACTTTTTGTGCTGTGCAGAAATGTGTCTTGTTTGTAGCTCACATAGGTTTTTCTTAATTGGCAAACACTTGTTTTGACTATTTTGTGCATATCACAAACAATTCAACATTCTTTCCCCTAAAATAAGGATGATTCTTTTTTTGTTGAGAGGAAAAAATATTGATCTAGTCACCAGCTGTCAGCGTTGAAAATAATTGGTTAACTTACAAGTTCTATGGCTTTTGCTAAGTCAACTTGCTTTGATCATTATTCCTCAGCTTTCACGAACTACTTAAATTGTTTCAATGAGAATGGTCATAACGACTGGCAATTGTGTGGTATTCTGATTTTAAAATCAGAAGAACTTTCGCATCCATTATACCATTTCATCTGCTCACTAACTCTTTAGGGGACAGGGCAGGTTTCATTGTTCCCATTTGACAGATGAAGGACTTAAGGCTCAGAGTGGTCCTAGAATGAGTATTTATTCATGTGGTAGAACTGAGTCTTGAATCTAGTTCTGACTCCAAGTCCAGGCTCAGGTCGTCTGCGCACTCCAGATGATTCTTTCAGTATCTTCCTATTAACGTGAAAGATACCCTTTTCCAACGCCTTCCTTTCTATCGGCTTTGTCTGCTTTCCCAACAGAGGGTCTCCCTGACATGCCAGTCTCCCTCCCGGCTGGTTGCTAGGGAGCCCATCTGGGTCCCTCCAGTCTCCAATCTTGTGTTTTCCTTTTCTGTGGCTCTTCCAGCTTTGCCATCCGAGGAAATCTCCTTTCTTAGCCCCAACTTCTGAAGTCTTCTCACAGCCCCCCGGCAGTGGGACCTCCCATCCTATCATCGGCAGGAGAGCCCATCAGCGAGGGGAGGCCGAGGGCGGGGAGCGCAGCACGCCGGGAAGCCATGCTCAGGGTTACTTCTGCATTTCCTTCCTCGCGGTCTTCAGGAGCATCCTCGCCGCCCTCCGGCCCCGGTTCCCTCCTGCCCGCCCCGGATCCACCCCCCCTCCTTCCTCCCGGAGGTGGAGACGAAGCGTGGGACGCACCTGTGCCCCTCTCCGGTCACCTCGTTGAGGCATCAGGGGCTGTTCGCGGAGCAGGATTTACAGGCCCGGAGAACGCCAATGGGAGATCCAAATGGTCGGGGACTCCGGCACTTTAAGAGGCTTTTCTCTGGGAAACACCCGTCCCCTCCGTGCGCCTTATGAATGGAAATACTCCTCCCCCGGTCGAGCCCATTTTCCCATTTCACCAGGAGCCGCAGCTTGCTCTCTCCTTTCGGTCTCCCCGCCCACAGCAACGCGGGCAGCTCCAGGAGGGGACGGACAGGAAGCCTTTGGCCGCCTATTAAATCCCACCCATTTCTCCGGGGGCGATTTCCTAACCTTCCGGGACCGAATTCTGCAATTTGATGTGCGTTTTGTCCGAATGGTAGCGACACGGGCCTAAGGGAGGGGGAAAGCGAGGGGGTGGGGGGTGGGGGGATGCGCTCTTTTCCTCGCAACATCGCTGGCGGAGCGAGGGAGCTCACACGACACAGATTTTGGGGCAAAGCCTTTCCATCTGGACAGCACCATGTCCACCAAAGCGGAGCAGTGTAAGTAGCAGCCGGCCCGGCGTTCCGGCCCGGCCTCCGGCTGGGAGCTATTGCAGTTGCGGCGTTTGCGGCTGCCGGGAGACCTTGGCAGCGTGCTGGTGCGGGGGTGGGGGCTGAGGTTGGGGCGGGTCGGGGGTGAGGGGTGGAAGAGAAGGTGGGGGAGGGTGGACGTTAATGGCAACGCGGCGCTGTCCCCGGTGCTGAAAAATACTGCGGTCTCCCTGGCGCTTGTGGTGGGGTTTTGCAAGACTTAAAGACCCTGCGAAATGAAATGAAAATAGGGTCACTGTGGGGGGAAAATAGAGGCCTCGTATGTTTCTGATAAACATTTCAGTGTCTCTTGTTGGAGTGGGGGAAGGGGGGGCAGCGGCAAATCAGGGGCGGGGAGCTGTCAGTGCAACCAAAGCCGGCCTGGCCTTCTGAGCATGCCCAGTGCTGGGTGCCGGAGCCATCGGGGAGTTTGTCTGCAGTTCCCACTTCGGGTTGGAGAAGCTGAAAGGGAGAGAAGGGGGCGGAGGGGGGCGGGGAGCCGGCATCCAGGCAGAATTCAGGATCCAGCGTGCGGATAATCAGTTGAGGAATATCAACAGTAACGCCAAAACTAAGCACAGCCATAGGTCGAAGCAGGAGTTGGTGCTTGCAAGAAAGTGAAAGGGACTCTGGGAAAATGATCTAACCCTTTGTAGGGCAGCTCCCGCAAACTATAACAGATAGCAGGAGGGTTTTGGTTGTCCCAATGATGACTGACTGTGGTTGGTTGGAAAGAACCTGCTAAGTAACTCCTTGGGGACAGAGGAAGTTTCCAACACGAGCCCCGAAGTCTCTTATTGCAGTGCGCATTAATAGGCCTTGGCTATGCAATTGGTAGGCTGATAAGTGTGAAACCTTTTCCTGAGTGCATTTGAGGGATTCAGAAACTTAAACTTCTGATTGTAAATAAAGGATGTTTTTTATTAAGCAATGTGTTTGAATTTTTAACGAATATGCCATCTCATTGATTCTTGTTTCTTTCAAAGTAGTACACAGTTATATGTTGATGATGTTGTCACTACTTCAAAGTCGTTATAATTCTTCTTTGGAATGGCTATTATAGGCATTCTGTGAGGCACCCAAAACAGCAGTCTCATGATTTGGGGGCAGTAGCTTGTATGTGATAAAATGTAGCCTGCCACGTACTCACCAGCTGGGTTAAACGAACTGAAGACTCGTGGAATCCCCAGACTGACGGTTCCATAGAGATCGACTCTGCACCCCTGCCCTCCAGTGTTGGTACCTCTTTTCAATGCTTTACTTCCTCATCTGTAAAACTGGAGTAATACTGCCGATGGGGTTCTTGTGATTATAAATGAGAGAATACACAAGAAAAGCTGAGTAGTGAGCCTACTACATACAAAGTCCCCAATGAATGATGGTTATGATACTGACAGTTATTTCCCGCTTAATAGTCCCTCTCTTCTAAGTAGTAGCTAGGAAGTTCTTCTGTAACTTTTTTTTTTCTTGTCTCCAAAAGTGAAATCTACACCTCAAAAGATAAAATTTGCTTCTGCAGAGCCTTTAAAAAAAATGGATGTGTTATGTTTTGAGTAATAACATACTTAGAATGAGTGTGGATCTTCCCACTTGAGAATATCACATCCTTGAAGGTTTTATTATAGTACAGTTGTTAAAAAAGCTATCACCTGTCATTTGCTTTTATAGTTATACATTATGTAAGTAATTTCAGGTTAAAGTCAGAGAGTATTACTGTCCTCTTGTATTTTCTCTTCCTTGTTAAGTTTTGAGATGCACTGGATGCTTTTTCTTGTCTCTTTCCTGGACAGTTAATGCCAAGAGAAGTAAAATCTACCTGTGGACTTGATTGTGTGATGCAAAGAGTTTGCAATTAAGTAGCTATTTTAGAATTGTTTGTAAGACAGATTTGCATCTGTAGGTGATAGGAAGGATACCATAAGAAGCTAGGCATGTAGATTGGAGTTTTGCATGTACTTCTGATTAACTGTGAGACATTGGGTGATTAATTTAACAATTTTGTGTCTCAGGGTTTTCATCTATGAAGTAAGGAATAGTAGAAGCATCTTTGTTCAGTCCTAAGGGTTTGGAGGGCAAAGATGGTAAATGGGAGTGGGCTGTAAAAAGGATAAGGATGCTTTGAGTATTACTAGGTGCCTTTATTTAGACAGAAGGGAAGTTAAAAATTTCTTTTTTTTTTCTTACATGTATGAACATGACTAGGTCAAGATTTCAGAGCACATTATAAACCTGAAAATAGAGAAAACACATAAAAGGCTACATACTTGATATTTATGAAGGGGAAACACTTTTTAATAAAGAAAAGTTGCAGATCTGCCTTGGACTCAGAAGAATATGGCTAAGGGGGAAGAAAAAGGGAAGGGAAGGCCATGAGATTTTTTTTTTTTTTCTACTGGATGTGAAGACCCTCAGGATGGGAGAGAATGAGAGAGTTCATTTCTCATCTGCATTCAGGAACATGCATAGTACCACTTGCCTGTGGACCAAAAGGGGAGAATTAGATTTAATATAATGTCAAAATATAATTTCTGTTACTCTTTTTCTTGAGGTCTCTTGAGGTAGGTTAAGGTTTCACTGGTGCAGGAAGTGGACATAGTTTGGTTGAAGTACTTGCATTTCAGCTCAAGCAGATTACGTGACTTGTGACTTATCTTTGAAATACAATGTATCACAGATATGTGAAAAATGATTTTATTCTTATGTAGTGGTATTTTCTTTTATGAAATAAGTAATAATAATGAAAGAGAGGCAGGCTTTAGCTAAGATATAGTTTGGAGACTGCTTTTACACACTTGGTGTGTTTCTTATGCTGTGTGCAGAACTGTGACAACAGATGGTGAACACTTCCTAGCAGTTTCTTACAAGAGTTAAATTTTTTTCCCCTCCAAGTGCTTCTTTTTCTTACAAAGTTCACTGTAGTGAAAATGTTTGTGTACCTGATATAGAATCTGGAATGATAAAAATAAAAATTTATTGTGCTTTTATTTGGAATTCTAAAGACGAGTCCGAGTCTCCTGCACCCCCTACCTCCAGCTTTCTCTGTTTTCTAAGAGTTAACATTGACTGAGCTGGAGTACTTTGGGTGTTCACTTTTAAAAGAAGCTTGCTTTTGATAACAGCAGAAGTTAAGAGCTGGATTTCCAGAATCAGACTGCTGCCTGGTTATGAATCCTGGTCCTGCTTTCTTACGATCTGCGTGAACTTGGACAAATTTACTCAACCTCTCTAAGCCTCAACTGCATTAATCTATAAAATGGGGATACTTACAATTGTGGGGATTAAATGAGGTGATCTATGAAAGTGCTTAGCACAGAACTCTGGCACATGAGGAGTTCATAAATGTTAACCATTATTATTATCATCATAACTCTTGTACTTGCTGCTACATTATAAATTATAAATGTGGATCTAGCCACCCCCCCAAAAAAGTATTATTTAAATGGGACTTTTGGACTATTTTTTATCTTTCCTCCTCAGCCATTAGCCCAGCCTATTCTGAGTGGGAGGGAATCGCTCTGCATGGCAAATCCTTGACTTGTTTTATCTAAACAAAACATTTCTAAGGCATGAACTGCCTATCCATCACCTTTTGTATTACAATGACAGTGGAACAGCCAGTAAACATAAATCAGTTATATAAGTATCCATCAAAATGTCAAATTTGTGTATTAGCCTGCTGATAATTTGTGCATAAGCTCAGAATAGCTAATGATAGAAATGTGAAATTATGCTATTTTAATGTATTTATCCTATTCAACATCTTTATCTCAGTACCTAGAAGCCTTTTTGATTACATCAAAAACAAACATTTTAAAGAGTACAGCTAATTAGCAATATGATTTGAAGTTGAACTGGCCCTTCTATATGTATTTAAGAACATGCTTGGAGAAATTGATAGAATGCTTACAATTTAAAAAAATGTGTTTTGTACATTTTATGGTGATACTACTAAAATAGAAAAGTACTTCTTTGATTAGCACTGCAACCTGTACTTGTTTAGAAATCTGCACAGCATTGCTAATTTCTTGTAGATGAAACTCTAGTTTTTTTCAAATATGCAAAAATTTGAGTATGGGTTATTACCGTGTTTGTGGTAGCGAAAAGAGCATGTGATTTTTCGCTCTTGTCTCACATGATTTCTCTGCATCATTGGACATGACTTGCTTTATTCCTCATTTAAACTCTATTTTCTTTCTCTTTTGGCTGTTTCTACTTAGAACTTTTTTAGGGCTACTTTCTCTTTGCCCTTTCTAAGCATGATTCTGTCATTGGACCTTTCTCTCTCTTTAAAAATCCCACAGAATTTTGTTCTCATTCACTCTCATGTCAGTTATGCTGTCCATGTGGATGACATCCAAATACAGTTTTCTACTCTGAGCGTGTTTGTTGAACTGTAAGCCACTATCTCTATTCAGGCATCCTCTAGGCAGCTCAAACCCAAACTCCTCGTGTTCCGCCCCAAATTTGTACTTCTTTTTACATCACTCATTTCAGCGAATGGCACTACCATCTGCCCATTAATCCTAGTAAGAAAACTGGGCGTCTTCTTAACTTCTACTCTCTATGATTAGTATTGAGCAAATCATCAAACCCTGTTGATTCCAGCTGATTTAACCTCTTGATCTTGTTACATCGTTGGACATTTTTTTTACAAATTCAATGTGTCATGTTCTTTTTTCCTGAAATGCTTTCTTTCTCCCGATAGCCTGCTTCTTTGCCTTTTTATTGTTCAATATTTAGCTTGAAAACTCTGTCTGATTGATTGCCCTGTGTGCCCCACTTGTGTGCTCACGCTGTATTGCAATGATTAGCTTTCTTGTTAGGTGCCCACATGTACTTTGTGTGTAGACTATATTATATTTGTGTTCCTCCAGTGTGCAAACGCTATTGACCAGTGTACAGTGTTTGCACAAGAACTGTTTTGTGAATACATACAAATGTTACTGGGTGAGGCAAAAGCCTTTTGTAAAGAAAGATTGCATAATCCAGCTTTTGGATATCATTAATTTGAAGATTACACATTTTCATCAGTGTGAAGTCCTGCATTCTGTACAATGTTTTATCCTTTCTTTTCTAGCTAATTCTTATATCTGTAATTGCTTTCTTTTTCTAATTGGATTGGCAGATATTTCCAACACAATGTTAAATATAGCATAGAGAGTGAGTATTCTTGTTTTTAATTTTAGTTGGGGAGGTTCTGGTATTTCACTATTAAGTAAGATATTCTTTTGGGCTGAGGTGTATACTGAGGAAATAACCATCAATTCTTATTTTATGGACTTAAAAAAAAAAAACCCTGAACGGTGTTGAACTTTGTCAAATTCATTTTCTGTATCTATGGAGAACATGTGATTTTCTTAACTTTATTTGTATTCTGGATTGATTGAATTATGTCATATTTTATTTAATAACTTTTGCATTGATATTATATGTTAGATTTGTTTTTTTCTTTGCAGGGGTGGTGTGGGGAGTAATTCTAGCCAGGATCTGGGACCAGTGCTGTATTTACTATGTAAGATGAGTCTGGAAGTTTTCTTACTTTTTCTGTGCTCTGGATTGACTAAAGTAACATGGAGGTTACCTGAGTTTTAAGAGTTTGTTAGGGTCCCCTTGGAAAACCCTCTGGCCTGGTGCTCTTTTGTAGTGGAACTCTTTAACTTCTTTCTCTATTTCCTCTATGATGAGCCTTGTTCTATTTAAACTTTGTGTTTCTACTGGGGTCAATTTTGGTAAGTTTGATTTCTCTGAAAAAATTACTCAGTTCATCTAAGTTTTGCACAGAATTATGCAAAAGTGTCTTTTAGAAATGAAGCATTTTCCTTTAATTTGATGTAACTCATCATATCTAATGTTGTGTATTTAGGACAGTTTATGCCCTTGCCCTCCTTTTTTCTTGCCTGAGTTAGCTAGTGGTTTGTCTGTTCTTGAGCTCTTTTCTAAGGAACTTGTTTTTGGATGTATTTATTAATTGTACTTTTTTTGCTTCAAAATTAATTTATGCATTTATTAGTATTTCTCCTTTTTTCCTGATTTCTTTGTTTTATTTTGGCGGTTATTTTCTAGCTTTTTGAGTTTGGTGTTAATTTATTTATTTTAATATTTTTGATATAGACATTTCATGCAATAGATTTAGCTGTAGCCTACAGATTCCTCATAATATTAGGCTTTTGTTATTGTTTTAAAGAAATTCTACGACTTAATTTGGTATTTTGCCTTTGACCAAAGACTTATTTACAAGTGTGTTCATAAAATTCATGTGGAAAAAATTTTGTTCTTTTCAAATTTGCTATTGATTTCTATTTTTATTGAATTATAGTCTGAGAATGATATTTGCATTATTCCTATTCTTTGGAACTTGGTGAAATTATCTTTGTGGACTGACATTTGGTCAGTTTTTGTGAATGTTCCATGTGCACTTGAAAAGAAGTTGTAATCTCCACTTTTGGGATTTGGGGTTTGATTGAGATCTATGAGATCTATAATTACGCTGTCTAGATCTTCTATACCTTCATTAACTTTTTGTCTGCTTGATTTTGGATTGTGAGGTATGTTAAAGTTTTTCTGTTATTGTGTTTCCGTCTGTGTATCCTTGTATTTTTTGTAGGTTGCTGTTTAATGAAAATTATTGCTATTATTGGTAGCAATAATACTAGTAGCTATAATGTCTTCATCGTGAATTGTAGCCTTAAGCATTATAAAGTGTTCTTTATATATTTTAATGCTTTTTGGTTTCAATTCCACCTTGTCAGATATCAAGTTCATGACTCCCTGTTTTCTTTTTGTGTTTGCCTTATATCCCTTCTCCATCCTTTTATTTTTAACTCTTTTGAATCTCTTTGTTTTAGGTGTGTCTTGTATTCTGCATAGTGTTGGATTTTGCTTTATTAGCCAATCTGAAAATCCTTTTCTTTCAATAGGTGAGTTAAGCACATTTACATCTATTGATATGATTAATATGTTTGGCCTCAATTTTATCATATTATTTCATTTTTGTGTCTACACTTTTTTTATTATGCAGTGGGTTTTATTTGCTTGTTTGTTCCGTTGGTTAACTTGATAGTTAATACCTTTATATACCATTAGTCTGTATTTTTGGACTTAACTGGTTTCTTATATTGAACAATATTGAAATTAGCTTATAACGTTTTCTCCCCTGCTCCTTCTATCTTAGTATCTGATCTAAAATACTATCCTTTTCTTCCCAATTAATATTTATTGGGCAATCATAGGCAATCATATTGATATGCACACCTATTTCCCCACCCCAATTTCTGACTATTATCCTATATTACAGTCTCTTCTTTGTAACTGTGGTATAGCTTTGTTCTGTAGGCATATTTACATTTAATGCTCACCACTAATTCCTGTATTACTGTCTCTCAGTTTCTTCAGGTGTTCGAATGTCCTTTTCTAGTAGATTCTTTAGGAAGGGCGCACAGGATCATTGTGCCCTGAGTTTGGCAAGTTTATATAATAGTTTTTTTGCAGCTTTGTACTTGGAGGTCAGTTGGGGTAGATATGAAGTGTGGAACTCATATTCCCCTTACTTGGGTGTTTTAAATTTGTTATACCCTTTTTCTGGGGGGTATTAAGAATTGTTGAGAATTGTTGAAAAGTGTAGTGACAATCTTGTTTTCTTTTCCTTATTAGTGACAGCCTTTTTGCCTGGTTGCCCAAATGATTTTTTATTTTCTTTCAAAGTAGTTTTAACTATAATATGACTCGGTGTTGGCCATGTTGAAATGATTATGGTATATCCTTTCAATATGTGATTTCAGGTTGTTTTTTTTTTTAAATTTTAAAAGAGTGTCCTAGGCCCTGACTGGTATAGCTCAGTGGATTGAGCACAGGCCTGTGAACCAAAGGGTCGCTAGTTTGATTCCCAGTCAGGGCACATGCCCGGGTTGTAGTAGGGGGCATGTGAGAGGCAACCACACATTGATGTTTCTCTTCCTCTTTCTCCCTCCCTTCCACTCTCTCTAAAAATAAATTAAAAAATCTTAAAAAAAATAAAATGAAACTTAAAAAAAAGTGTCCTAGAATTATAATTTTCATATCTATTTTGTTCAATTGTTTGGCATTCTCTGCAATCCCTATCATATATGTGATGTTTTCTTTTTTTGCTAATCATCTATGTTAGATAAGTTTCTACTGAATGTTTTTAAAATTCCTTTCTTCATTCCTTTTCAGTTTTTTTAGAGTCAACTGTACAATATACTTTTATTAGTCTATATGTAAGCTAGCTTTTCATGGTGATTTTGCATGTAAATAGAATATATTTAGCTCTTAATTTGAACTGTCAAATATAAATTAAAAATTGAAACTCTTCAGTTGAATATTCTCTCTCATAAATCCAAAGTTATTTATTTTTTATTTTATTATTTTTTAAGATTTTATTTATTTATCTTTAGAGGGGAAGGGAGGGAGAGACATATCAATGTATGGTTGCCTCTTGTGTGTCCCCTGCTGGGAACTGGCCTGCAACCCAGGCATGTGCCCTGACTGGGATTCGAAGCGTGGTTGTTTGGTTCCCAGGCGCGCACTCAATCCACTGAGCTACACCAGCCAGGGCTCAAAGTTATTTATTATAAGCAAGTACAAGCATCTGACTATGT
Source organism: Artibeus jamaicensis (assembly GCF_021234435.1). Classification (NCBI taxonomy): domain Eukaryota; kingdom Metazoa; phylum Chordata; class Mammalia; order Chiroptera; family Phyllostomidae; genus Artibeus; species Artibeus jamaicensis. The sequence continues at coordinate 8,046,406 of NW_026521831.1, read as the reverse complement.
CACTGTGTCTTTTAGTGTAGATATACCCAAGAACCTATGTATTGAAATACTCGTTATTTTGTCCTCTTTTTGTTTATGGTGGAAATGGTTATACATAAAAATATTCACCCACTTTGAAGGCACAGTTGAATGGATTTTGCTAAGTATATACAGGGGTGAGCAAAAGTAGGTTTACAGTTGTAATACAAATAAATAATATAGTAATTAATAAATAATACAAGAAAACACTGTTTCATGTACTCACAACTCCCTGTACCAATTGTGTAATGACCCTGCTTAATCAGTATAAAGAATAGTCCATGTACCCTAAAAAGATTCCCGTGTCCCTTTGCTCTTGATCCCCTTCTACTCCTGGTTCGAGTAGTTCATATCTGTGGAATCATTCAGTGCATAATCTTTCCAGTGTGACTTATTTTATTTAGCATAAAGTTTTTGAGATTCATTGATAGTGACTGTAATATTTTGTTCCTTTTTATTACTCTTTAGTATTTCATGGTATGTATATATTATTTGGATTGTTTCCAGGTTTTGGCCGTATAAATAATACTGCTAAAAGTATTTGCATACATGTTTTTATTTCTCTAGGAAGGATACCTAGGAGTAGAATTGCTTGACAGTATGTCAAATGAACATTTAATGTTACAAGATAATTGCCATGTTGTTTTTCATAGTGGCTGTAACGTTTTTTTATTCTGACCAGCATTGCAGGAGAGAGTTCTTGTTGCCCCAACTCCTCATCACAATTGGTGTCGACAGTCTTTTTAACTTTAGTCATTCTCATGGGTGTGTGGAGTGGTGTTTCATTGTGGTTTTAATTAGCATTTCTCTGAGGGCTAGTGATGTTGAGCATCATTTCACATGCCTATTGGCCATTTGTGTGTTTTCTTATGGGAAATGTCTGTTACAATATTTTGTTCATTTTTATTAGATTTTTTGGTCTTTTTATTGAGTTTTACTTAAGAGTTCTTTATATATTCTGAATACAAGTTCTTTGTATTGAAAAATTTTGCTTTTATTCTTTGGCTTACCTTTGGGTTTCCTTAGCTATGACTTTGAGAAGTAAAACTTTTAAGTTTTGAAATTAATTTTATCAATTTTTTTTATCATTTGTATTTTTGTTCTGTTTAAGCAGTCTTTGCCTAACATAATGATACAAAGATTTTCTCCAGCGTTTAATATCTAACATTTAGGGCTTTTAACATTTTTGAGCCAGTCTTTACGTGCTATGAGGTAAGGTTTGAAGTTCATTACCCCATATGCAATATGCAGGTGTTCCAGCATCATTTGTTGCAAAAACGATCTTACCTCCATTGAATTATGTTGATAGCTTTGTTAAAAATCAACAAACCATATATTTTTTGGTCTATTTCCAGATGTTATTTTGTTTGTTCATTTATGTATCTATCCTTATGTCAGTCTGTATTGCTCTAAGTTTATAGTAAGCCTTGAAATTAGGTGGTATAAATCCCCCAACATTTAAAAGTTGTTTTTAGCTGTTTTAGGTCTAGTGCTTTCTGTGCAGAGTTAAAAACCAACCTGTCTCTCTCTTTTAAAGAAGGTTATTTGGGTTTTGGCCTATAGGTTAGTTGAGGAGGATTATTATTTTAACAACATTGAATTTTCCAATCATTGGAATGATATATATGTCCACTTGTTTAGGTCTTGTTCAATTTCCATTGTAATTCTGTGTCACATTGTTCATTAAATTTATTCCTAAGCTTTTTTTTTAGAGTGGAGCTGTTTTCTAAATTTCATTTTTGTAATTATATGGTGTATAGAGAAATATGATTGATTTTTATGTGTCGATCTAATATTCTGTGCCCCTGCAATGTTTACCTAGTTAGCAGCTTTTGGGGGGAATTACTTAAGGTTTTCAACACGTACCATCATGCCATCTGTGAACATGGTTTTACATCTACCTTTCCAATCTTTTTATTTCTGTTTATTGCTATTGCACTGGCTACAACCTGTAGCCCTACACAAATGCAAGTTGTGTGAGCACACAGCCTTGCCTTGTTCTTAGTCTTGGGTAGGAAGCGTTGAGCCTGCCATAATATTAAATCAACCTTGCGTTCCTGAAATAAACCACATTTGGTCATAATATACATCCTTTTAAAATACTGCATTCCATGTTTGCTACTATTGTGTTAAGAAGTTTTGAATCTATGTTCATGATCGACATAGGTCTATAGTTTTTTTTCCCCCTTGGTATATCTTTGTCTGGTTTTGTAATTAGTCGAGTTGGTTGATACTATGAGTTTGGAAGTGTTATATTTGCTGAAAGTTTATAGAGGCAGAATTTTTTTTCCTTAAATTTTTGGTAAAATTCAACACTGAAGCTGTTGGGGTCTAAAGATGGTTGTTTGTGTGTGTGTAGTGGGGGAAGGTTTTAAATTTTAAATTAAACTTAGTTGCTACAGAACTATTCAAGTAATTTTTGTTGTTGTTGTTTTCATTTCTCTTGGTCAACTTTGTTATTTATATCTTTCAAGGAATTTGTCCATTTTGTCCATTTGACAAATTGGTCCATTGGTCCATTTATTGACGTAAAGTTGTTTGCAGTAATCCCTTATTCTTTTCTCTACACGTATGTAGAAACTTGTGATGTCCTTTTATTTCTGGTATTGGCAATTTACGAATCTCTTTTTTTCTTGACCTGTCTCTTTAGAGGTTTATCAGTTTTATTGATCTTCTCAAAGAACCAACATGTGGTTTTGATTATTTTTTCTATTGTTTTTTGCCCCCAGTTTCTCCCATCTAAGTACTAACCAGGCCCAACCCTGCTTAGCTTCCGAGATCAGACGAGATCGGGTGCATTCAGGGTGGTATGGCTGTAGGCTCCCCCACTTTCTATTTTATTGATTTCTACACTTATCTGCTGTACTGTTTCTTTTAGTTTGCTTTGGATTTAATTTGCTCTCTCTTCCTTTTTTTAAGATTCTTAGAGTGAAAGCTTACTTTATTGGTTTGAGATTTCTCTGCTTTGCTAATATAGGCACATAAAACTATAAATGCCCTTGTAAGCCCTACTGTGGCTGCACTCCACAAATTTTGACAGGTTGTATTTTCATTATTGCTTAGTCCAAAACATTTTGTAATTTATACTATGATTTTTTCTCTGATGCAAATTTTCTTTAGAACTGTGTTATTTAATGTACAAATATTGGGATTTTTCCTGGTTCTTATTTATTGTTATTGATTTCTAACAATACCATTTTTGTCAGAAAAAGTAATCTATAAGATTTCAGTTTTGTGACATGAAATGAGACTTGTTTTATGGATCAAAACATGGCCTATACCAGTAAACATTCCGTGTGCACTTGAAAAAAATGTGTATTCTGCAGTCGTTGGTCACATATTCAAATTTGCTGGGTCTTTGCTGCTTTTTGTCTAGTTTTCCTATCAATTGCTGATAAAAGCATCCTGCAGTCTCTACCATGATTATGGACTTGTCTTTTTTGCCTTTAAATCAGTCAGTTTTTGCTTTACATATTCTGAAGTTCTGTAATTGGATTCCTACTCATTTATGATTGTTTTCCAGTTGAAACATCTATTTTATCACTACGGGGTATCTTCTTTATCCTTGTTAGTAAGTTTTGTTTTGAAATCTACTTATCGGATACTACACAATGCTACTCCAGCCGACTTTTGCTTACTGTTTGAGTGGCATTTACAGGGGTGGGGAAAATGTAGGTTTACAGTTGTGAGTACATGAAACAAAGTTTATTCTTTATTATTCTGTATTAATTATTGTATTGTTTTCCATATGAACAATTGTAAACCTACTTTTGCCCCATCTTGTATTTGACATTCATTTCTTTCCAAACTTCTAAAATATCCTATTGGCTTCTTAGGTGTTGTCTTTTACATTTTTAAGTAAAGGTTATCCTAGCAATTACAATGTATACTCCTAATTTTTCATAGTTAACATATAACTAATTACATCCTTTTATTTAAAATACACAAATCTTGTAGTCTTATAGGCCTATATCTCTCTTCCTTTTATTGCTACATGCAATACATATAATATATATGCTATATGAGAATGCAATCCATGAAACAATGTTATGATTCTAATTTTAAAGTTATATGATTTTTTAAATTTTATTTATCTTTAGAGGGGAAGGGAAGGAGAGAAGAGGAGAAATATCAATGTATGGTTGCCTCTTGTGAGTCCCCTGCTGGGAACTGGCCTGCAACCCAGGCATGTGCCCTGACTGGGAATCGAACTGTGATCATGTGGTTCGCAGGCCCGCGCTCAATCCACTGAGCTACACCAGCCAGGGCAAAAGTTATATGATTTTAATTTTAAAGTTAATTTAAAAATTAAGAGGAAAAAGAAAACATAGTCTTTTGTATTTACAAAGAGATTTGCCCTTTTTGCTGCTCTTCATTCCTTCCTGAAAACCTGTGTTTCTGTCTTTAGCCTGAAAACTTCCTTTGGCTTTTATTGTAGTGCAGCTCTGTTTGTGACCAAATTTCTTGGATTTCTTTGTCTGAAAATGCCTTTACTTTTATTATTGGAGGATATTTTTGGTAAATACAGAATTCTGCTTTGACAGTTTTTTTTAGTACGTTAAAGATATTATTCTATCTGGCCTTCATGGTTTCAGAGGGGATTACAGCCATCAAACTGTACCATGTTTATAATATGTATGTAATATCTCTTTATGTAATATCTGTAATTTTTCTCTTTATGCTTTCAAGATACACTGTTTGTCTTTGGCTTTTATCCGTTGGAGTTTCACATGGGCTTCTATCCACATAGGTTGCTAGATGTCTGTTCTGTTAGGTGTTTGCTTATTTTGTGTGTGAAAATTTCTATTTTTATATATATCAAATCTGGGAAATCTTTGGTTACTTTTTTTTCACATACCTTTTTCTGCCCCATTTTTTTTTCCCTCTCCTTTTGGTTTTCCATTTACACATCCTGAATTTTACTGTTCGATGTTATGTAACAGGTCTCTGAGGCTCTGCTCGTTTTTCCCCCAATCCTTTTATTCCCTGTGTATTTTTCAACCTTGAATACCTTCTATTGATCTATTTTCAAGTTTATGTACTCTTTTCTCAGTCATATCCATTTGGCTAAGTCCATCCAGTGAACTTTTTTAATTCAGAAATTCATATTTTTCAGTTCTAGAATTTTCGTTCTGTTCTTTTAAAATCACTTTTATTTTTCTATTGGGACTTCTTATTTCTCTGATGAGAGTTTCATGCATCGAAAGCGTGTTTTGTCTTACTTCGCTGAGGAGAGTTGCACTGGTTGTATATACCTTACTGTTAGTTCCGACATCTGTTTCACTTCACGATCAAACTGGACTGATGTTCTCTTCTTCGGAGAATGTGTTTCATTTTCTTGGTTCTTTGTCGAATAATTTTGGATTGTATCCTGTATGTTATAAATATTAAGTTGTGGAGATTTTGGATTCTATTATTTCCCACTGATGAATAGTGTTTCCTTTTTTTTTCTAGGTCATTTTCTTGGCTTGACTTGAAGTGTGAACTCTCTTCCTGATGCAGTAACTCTGTACTCTGTTCAGATCCTTTGCCTTTAGCTGGGCTGCTTTGGGTCTGTTTTACATCCGTGTGGTTCAGGGACCAGCTGGGGAGCTGGGTACTCAGAGGCTGCAGGTCCCTTTCCCCCTTGTCCGGTTCCCCCATTTGCTTCAACATTCACTGTTTGCCAGTTTTCCTTTTCTGGTTCCCAGGCCAGAAAGACTGGGTTGTTCTGTCTGCCTTCACCACTATGTTTGCTGCGTGGACTGCCCCGGGCTGAACGCCCCTCCTCCATGGCAGCTGGAATTCCCTCTCAGAGTCTGTCGCTTCAGTCCATTCTCCTGTGCTCTCAGGCCTCCATTTTTTTCATCATATCCAAGCTTTGTAGTTATTTTCCGTGAAAGGAAGAGAAGCTGTCAGTGCAGGTTTCGTTTATCATAACCAGAAGCCTCTTTATTTCTTTTTAATTTTTAAGAATCCTTCCTTCCTCTCTTTCTCTAGAAAGAGGGAGAAGGAGGAGAGAAACACCAGTGTGCGAGAGAAACATCCATCAGCTCCCTCTCGAATGCCCCTCGATGGGGATCTAGCCCTTGCAACCCAGGCATGTGCCCTGACCAAGAATCGAACCTGTGACGCCTTGGTTTGCAGGAGGCTGCACAATCCACTGAGCCACACCAGGGCAGAATTCCTTCTTTCTGTGTTTTATTTTTCTTAAGCATTGTCCATTGTGTTTATTTATTCCTCTTTCTAGTGCTTGAGTCTTCATTTAAAAATATTTTCCTTATTTCTGATTCTCTAGAGTTCTTTCACCTTCCTTTTCAGAATCTCTCCTCTCTATTCACCTAATTTCAGTGTGCTTAATAACCTAGTTTCAGTCATTTTCTTAATTTCTTTTAGCTTATTTTAAAACAGGTTACAGTTTTTATCTGTGTAGTGCATGTCTCTGCTTCTTATTTTCTTATATATTCTTGTACTTTTAAAATTCTTGTTTATTCTATTACAGTTGTACCAATTTTCCCCCCTTTTCCCTCCTTTGTCCAGCTCGCTCCCTCCTTCCACAGTCATTACCCACACTGTTGTTCATTTCCATGGGCCATTCGTTCAGGTTCTTCGACTAATCCCTGCTCTTGTACTTTCTATGACTTCACTTTTATTTGGACTTTCTTTGTGTTTTGCATCTAATACCCTTACACTGTTCAATGGGAACTCTCTTCTCAGCAGTTGCGTCTGAACACAGGGCTTTCTCTCTCGAAGGAAGCCTTGGTTTGTTAGTGTTTAGAGGTGAGCATCTACTCCCTCACCTGCAGATCTTATCACATGAAGAACCTGCCCTGCTTTGACTTGTTTTCGGGTTGGGCCACCACAGTTTCCTGTGCTTACCTGTGGACCACATGAGAGTTCCCCTCTGCCGAGGGCCAGGATGCCCAAAGGCCCTCTTTTTGTTTCTTCCGGCAGGGATGCTGATATCACATGGGTGTGGAGCTGTCAGACCTTTGTCCCATCCTCTGGTAATTGGTTCATTGGGCTACTTTGTCACCTAGTTCTGTTGTAGATATTATCCGCCAGTCTTTGGGTTGTCATCTTCCTTGATTTATCTGTTTTTAGTCAAAAGGGTTTGGGTTGATTAAAAAACTAAGCTGCTGCCACTACCCTCTTCCAAGATCCCTCCTCTTTCAGCATCTTTAACCAGACTCTTTTTAAAACCCTGTTCTCTGGTAGTTAAGATTCATTTCTTGAATCAAATGGCTGCTGCCTGTGTAGCCAGCCTTGTGACTGTTCGCCCACTCTGTGTCTGTGTCCAGATGAAGTCACAGCAGCCCCTTTAGTCCTTTCTCTGTTTTCTGTTGCCACTAAGAGGAGATGGCCAACATTTGTAAGTACAGGGGAACGTTCAAATCGATGGCAGTTGTGTTTGTTTTCTTACAACACTGAGTGTGGGCTTGCTCTTCAATGTTTTGAAATTAAATCATACAGTGTTTACAGTCACTATTTATACATGCTCATTGGATGAAACGATAAAGAAAAGCATGAGAATGCTTAACAGAAAAGTTGGAAAATCTCTCTGGTGAGTGAGGGGGATGAACGGAGATAAGACACAGGAAATATTCTTTTTGTCTTGGTCGTGGGTGTAAGAGTATATACTTAATATTATTTTTGAAATGGCATATGTAATTTATGCCCTCTTTCATTTCATGAAGATAAGTAGATTCCCTGGAACTCAATTTGGATTCAGTCTCCTTGAGGGCTCCTTCTGGGACGTCATTGAGCAAGGTCAGGAGTGAGTCTAAGAAAAGCAGGGTTCACCACGGTCAGGGTTCTGGTGGATGTGGAGATTGAGGGCCAAGGACTGGGGTTACTCTGTATTTCCTGCTTAAGCTCAACATGGCCTACCCCTAGTTCTTAGAAATAGGTCAAAGTAGAGTTCTTTGGAAGTAAAATGAGCATCCTTAGCTGTTTCAAGAAACTGTGAAAGAAAGGAGGAACTTCATTGGCTTAGGAATGAATAAGAATGGGGGCACACTCACCCAGGCACTCTGCCTCCGGTAAAATCCCAGGATATCCAGTGTGGGCCCTTGGTGACAACAGCTTCCAACAGCTCTGATCTTGACTGATTGCCTTCTATACCTGACGCACAGTGGGGTCTTTCCTAGGAGAAACTGTTACAGAACAGAGGTCCAAGGGGGGGGCAATATTTGGCCCACCCAGGGATGCCAAAAACTGCTACAGAACAACGGGGGCCCCTCCCAAGGATGATATACTAATACCTACTGAGCTTGTGTGTCCACCGCCAGAGGAAAGACATCTCTCAATGCCAGAGGTTTGTGAAAAGGAAAGGAAAGGTTTATTTAAAGCTATACAGACTTAAAGTAGTGACCCAATGTCCCCATTAAAATATCGAAGTCCTTTAGGATAACCACAGATGCCCACAGCGCTTCCTTCCCCCCTGCCCTAATTCGGGGTACCGTATCTCAGGAAAAGAAGCACCCGTCTGTGTTTCAGGCTGCTGGCACTGTCAGCTGTGTCACCATCCAGGCAGGATCTCTAATTACTCCAAAGCCATGTGGCACCTTCTCATGGTCTACTGGCAAAGAGTTCTGTTACCCTTCTTCCAGGCAAAGTCTCTTCTGCTTCCCAGGCCACGCAGCCAAAGGGATTATCCCAAAGCCAAGTGGGCCTCTTTTACCAGAGCTGCAGGGGTCTGCACTCTGGCCAAAACTGCATGGTTCTTTCCTTTACATGGCTGCGAAGAGGGTAGGATCACCACTCTGGCAAAGCCGAGTGGCAGTTCTCTGCTAAAGCCGCATGGTGATTCTCTCTCACATGGCTGCGGGAGTCTCCATTCTGGCTGAAAGCATGTGGTTCTCTCTCCTCACATGGCTAAGAAGAGGTTCTCACTCTGCCAAAACCGCACGGCTCTCTCTTCACATGGCTGCGGGGGCCCCACTCTGCCAAAACTGCATGGTTCTCCCTTACTTGGGCAAGAGGATGTCTGCACTCCACCAAAACCATGTAGCTCTCTCTCCAATGGCTGCCGTGTCTGCGTTTAAATCCCTGCGCCAATCTTTCTCTGCAGTCTCATTTCTGACTCCTCCCACAATCGGTTACACCTGCCAGGACTCCCGTGTCCTCTCAGCTTTACTGGGCTGCCATAGTGAGTTTGGGCAGGTGTGGCCCCGTGGCGTGGAGCCAATCAACTCCAAACCCTCATGCAGGTGCTGTAACTCAGGAGACCTGCCCCCAGTTAATCCTGGGTAGAAGCCACTCCCTTCTCCCTGGCTCAAAGCATGGCCACAGCTATTTAACATATCTATGAAACCAGTTAGAGGTTATGGATATGTTAAATGACCATTCCAGAGGTTAGCTGCGAAACTGTTGCTATGCAAAACAGCTCTCAGTGGCCCTCCTCCATTTGTCCCTTCCCCAACTGACACCTGAGGGGGGGGCGGTGAGGACATCTTAATATTTCCTGGACATCTTGAGTTCTGGACCCCATTCCAAATCTTTTTTAGGGCCCGCCTCCTGACTACGCCCTGTTACAAAAGGATGCATGGGAAATAACTTTTTTGGAACCATGATTGTCTAAACACGTCCTTATATTTTATTTAGAGCTTGCCTGATTATAGATTTCTACTTTGAGGGTAATATTTTCCAGGGTTTTAAAGACATTGCTCCATTATTATCTTGCTTCCTCTGTTGCTTTTGAGAAGTCCAAAGCCGTTCTGATTCCTGGTCTTTCCTAAGTGATATAAATTGTTAAAAATCTGTAGTGCCCTGGCTGGGTGCCTCAGTTGGTTAGAGCATCACCCCATACAACAAAAGGTTGCAGGTTCGATTCCCAGTCAGAGCACATACCTAGTTGCAGGTTTGATCTTCATTTGGGGCATGTAAATGGGAGGCAACCAGTTGATATTTCTCTCTCTCCCTTCCTTTCTCTCTGAAGTCAATAAATATATCTCAGGTGAGGATAAAAAAAAACCTCTAGAAACATACAGAATCTTTTGTCTGTCATCCTTTTCTGACGTTTCACGATAATTGTGCCCTGTGGTGTGTCAATTTTTATTCCTTGTGGGAGACATGAAAAGTCTGCCATATTCTAAAATTTTCTTAACGACTTTGTTAATGATTTTAAACCCTTTGGTTCTGCTGTTGCCTTTTTCCGGAACTCCTTTTATTCTGAACCTGGACCTTCTAGATGGATCGTTTCTCTCTTATTTTGTTCCTTTGTTTTTTTGCTATACTTTGGGAAGAATTTAATCAACTGTATCTTGTAGCCCTTCTATTGATTATTTACCTCTAAGGTCGTATTTTTAATTTGCAAGGATTGTTTGTTTTATGCATTAAAAAAATCAGATTGAATAGAAAATATCACATTGTACAGAAGCCCACTGCTCTATTAGCTTAAAACAGAATGAAAGCACAGTCATGCGTACAAAAGTAAAGGCAAAATGCTGGTACCAAACATAGCAGTTAAGAGGCCTGAGCCAGGCCCTGAAAACCCTTCACCAGAATTGGAGGCAGCAGCAGCTTGAAATCGGCACAAACATAGGGAGGAGGAGGCTTAAAAGAGCAAAAGGAAGACAGAGCAGTAGATTCATTTCGCGAAGGATAAAGGGACAAAGGGTTATATTTCCTGATGTTCTGGAAACATCAGAGCGTGCCACATGAAACTGAGAAGGTTAGCAGGGCAGGGTATTTTAGGTGGGAAAGGCAACTGTAGAAGCATTTATATGTTGTCTTGGCACTTAGCTGCTAGGGACGCAGGAGACCGTGTCGCTCATGCGTTGTGACTAAACTCATAATTGAGCCGCTTGCTCCAGTCTCCTTGGCTGAACACCACCCTGAAATCGTGCCAGTGTCCACTGCCCCAGGGGTCCTTGTCCTCACTGATGAGTCTGTGATGGGGGAGCCACCGTGAGACCTGGGGACAAAAACACAGGGCTCTGGTGGGAAAAGGGCTTCCGCCTGCCTCTCAGTGCTGCAGGGTTCCTGAGGGAGAGGCGTTGGGGTTGCTTGGCCACTCCCGGCTCCCAGTTTATCAGAAAAGCCTTCTTTTGAGCCCCACTCTCCCAGATCCTCCCCTAAGGGGTCCTCTGAGTTCAACAAAAGGCCAACTGAGAGAAAGAAAAAAAAAGAAACTGAGGAAAGAAAGTAAGGGGCCATCTTCTCTCCATGCCACTTGTTACTGACCAGAGGGACTGCCCCCCTTATGCCAATTTTAGACATTGGGAGTTTGTTCATTAACCTGGATCAGTGACTCTCAGATAAGGGGCGGGCCTGCTCAAGAGGGGCTCCCAGGCCCCCCAACAAGGTTTTGTCCAGTGCAACATGCCCCTGTTCCCCCGAACTGAGAATCTGCACACAATGGTGGAAATTCCCGACGGGAGTGTGTTGTACATCATGTGAACAGTGTCAGAGGCAGAACAAGAAACTGAAAACCCCTAATCTGTGTGGAGCAGACCTCAAAATTACGGAGTGGGTTTTTTTTCCTGATTCAGAGTAAGTTACAAGTTATTTCTCCTGTAGCTAAATTCCATGACTAGGCTCCATGCTGCATAGACGAGAACAGTAAATTCACCCATTTATCTGGACTCATCATCAGGATTAAAGAAATATAATTCTGTCCTCCCAAAGACAATTTCCAGAAAGACCTGCCTGTCTCCTGAGGTACCTGAGACTAGCGTTAGCCAGGTAAAGCATGGCGCGCTTTCTTAGAAGACTGGCTTTGCTCTGCTTCTTTCTCTTTGATACTGTACCAGTGGTCCACTGACTTGTTATGAGCAAGCATTGAACCTTTGAAATACTCGATGGTCTTCACTTTCAGCTGCAGGGTGGCATCCTCATTGCCCGCCGACACGGCACACGGGGATGCTGCTGGAAGTCAGACGTGGTCCACACGTGGTTCACTCGCTTCTCGATGGCTTTGTACAGAGCAAACACCTTGTGAGCACCTGTGATGACAATCACCTCCTCTCCAGCATCCGTGATGGTGCCCACGCCCTCCCTGCTCCTGCCTAGGGCCGTGATGGGCACCTGGGCGAGGTCTCCATCAAAGCACCTAGCATTGGCCAGGATGGAGACCATGACCGGTAGCTTCACACGGATCCTGCACGCCAGGCTGGATGCTGGCTTGTTGAAGGCAGTGTGTCCGCTGGAGCCAAGGCCTCCAACAAATGCCTCAGTCCCATCTGCAGCCTTGATATTCTCCTCAAAGGCACCACACTCAGCCTGTAGGCCGGTTGCATTGCCATGCAGAACGGGGGTGTTTTTTGGTGCTTGTCAGTGTGCTGGAAGAACTTGTTTCACATAAAGGAGTGGTAACTCTCTGGGTGGTCCCTAGGAAGACCCATGTATTTGTCCATGTTGAAGGTTTTCATGTATTTGAAGGACAGGTCTCCATTCTTATAGCACTCAAGTTAGCTTCCTGTAGCAGTCAAGTGGGGTGCTCCTGGTGGGGAGCCCCAGAGCGATGTACTTGTCTGGTCTTAGGTTAAACTGGATCTCTCAGTTGCCGATGCCTTTGGCACCCGTGTGCTGGCCTGGGAACAGTGGTCCAGGATGATGAGCTTCATCTTGTCTCAGATGCCTCCCTCCAGCAGCGGCAGCAGCAATGGTGCTGGGTTTCTGGTTTTTTTTTTTTTTTTTTTTAAGTAGGACCTCAACATTCTTTCTTGGGTAGAGTATCTCATCTTTCTGTTATTAATAATGGTTTTTTAAAAAAGATTTCCTTTTCTATGTAGATTATTTTTCTCCAAGTTGATTTTCTGTTCCTTCTGGTCTGTCTTGCATGTCGGAGGCTTTCTCTCAATGGCTGGCCATTCTTTGCTATCTTTATGGTTAAGGGTTGGGACTAAGGAGCTGACCTGTGCACATTGGTGGCCATTGATTGGGAAGCCCCTGATATCGCTGTCTGTCTTCAGGTTTTTCATTTTTGACTAGTCAGGTTCACAGAAGGAGGGAGAAGGAAAGAGGCTTCCAGTCTCCGGGATGAAGGATAAGGGTCCGTCTGCGAGGCATTGGGTGAGCCAGGCACAGGTTGGCACAGCTCTGTATTCAGTATTCAGACTTTACGTACCCAGTAAATCCCATTGGTTCAGGTAGGTTACCCGGTCTGCACCTGTTTGGTTTCTTTCATTCCAGAGACCCTCTAGTGTGTGTTCTCTTTAGGCAACTCCAGACCCCCTGAGGTACAGAGAGGGGCTTTCTCAGGGATGTGAAGCAGTGAAGAGAATTTAGAAATCCATTTGCTGCTTAAACAGCTTTCAGTCAATCTCTCCTTTTTTTTTTTTTGGTTTCTTTCCTGCTCCACACATCTAGTCCACGCCTTTTGAGAATTCTGAGACACACATTGTTTTTTCTCCGCTTTCCTTACTGCTGGCCTGGGACTGACTCTCTCTGGTCTGCTCCTTTTCTATTGGCTTCCGAGCTTCCCAAATTATGTTGCCGTGTGTCTTCTTGCCTATTGTTCCTTTCTTATCTTTAATGATTCTTTTACCGCTAGTAGGTGGCATTTCAGGTGTGTATGATTTAGATGGTACCGTTTACTCTGTGGTCTTAACCCAGAAACTTTCTCCCTAGCATCTTCGCACTCTTTCTCTCTTAACTTGAATATGACCTTTTCTGAGGGGCCTTCCCAAACCACCCTATGTAAAGAGGGTATTCCCAATCCCCCTTTTCTAATTCTTTATTTTAGCTCCCTGCAATGTTCTTCATAGACCTTTAGAACAACTCTTTGGGCCTAGTGTTCATCTCTGGCACTTTGCCATTAGCATCATGAGATCAGGAGCCGTCACTGTGTCCCACAGGGTTGTATCCCCCGTACTGGGCACATAGTTGACCCTCCGTGAATATTTGTTGACTGAGTGAGGGAACAATTTATACGCAGACTGCATAGATTTTTGAAATTGGTAACAGTTTCCTTAACTTTTTCGTGCCTAAAAAAAGAAGGGTAGTGGAATAAAATAGCAACTACTCATAAGATTATTGTGAGTCTTACAAGAGTTACTTGGCTAAGTGCTGAGAATAGTGCCTGGTACATAGTCAATGCAAAAGAAATGTTATGATTTTAAAAAGAGTCTTGAAGAGTTATAATTTTATATGTCATCATTGTTTAGTTTGATCAAGTTAGAGAAAATGTTGTATGGTGGACTGAATTATTCTCGGGAATTGTGCAGAATGTTCTGAGTCACAGCACATCTGAATTTTAACTCTAGGTTGATCATGGATCTCTAGTTGGACTTTAGTGCCGTCATGGAATAGAATGTACTTCACCAGGAAAGTAGGATCCCAAGTATTTCCCAGAGTTTGTCCATGGAGCCAGACATTTAAATTTCAGGACCATGCTCTTTATCATTTATCTCCTTATTTAAGCACTACTGGGATATCTCCATCTTCTTAGGGAGTATAATTTATTCTCTATGCCATCATTTTCTTTTGAAATGAAGCCACATTGATTGAACAGATACTTGGTAATTTCTGTATGTCTTGTGTTTTGCAGTTAGATATGGAAACTTAAAGAATGATTCAGAGTCATCAACTTCTGTGTATCTCTGAAATGATTTAATTTCTACCAAAGAGCTCTTTCATTCCTCAAAAATCTGCAGTTATAGAGAGCTTAATAGAGTTTAGCAATGAGAGATTAAAACATTCTCTAGTTTTCATCTGTTAAATCCATATGTCTTGATTTATAAGTCCTTGACCCCCAACTTGGTTCTTGCAGTTTCAAATACTTTCTTGTCACATCAGGAAGAAAGAACAAACTTGTGAGTCTCTCTTCAAAAGGGACAGGAGGTACTGAGAATTTGGCCACTTAAACTCTTCAGTTTAAAAATCTTGAAGTGAGGAAGCTGTCCTGGATAATTTTAAAAACAAACTTATATCACCTAGCTTGATTGTATGAAAATAAAATACAGCTCCATATTCCATTTCAAATTATTACTAATACTCAACAAGCTCTCATGAAGAAAACTCACCGCTTTATCACTTCCTCCATCACACCATGAAATGAATCTGACTTTCACAGTTCCCAGTACAAGCTCTCCTGACCACTAATGCAATAGAAATAGGAACAGCAGTCTTCTCTTTTGACTTAAATAAATTGTTTCCCCTTTCATTATTGCAAGTGCTCCATCTCTGGCAAATGAAGTGTTTCCATGTTAAAGCTTTCTCCATCTGGCAAGTGATTAGGGATCACTATTCATGCATGAAAACAATGGGTGGTTTTAGGTATCTGTGTGTTTTTCAGTGTGTTAAAAATGTGTGGTGGGTTACAACTAGTTCAATTGTTTCTCTTTATAGGTGACATGTCAGAAGGTGGCTCTATTATTTGCCTCTTACGTGACGTTGGGCAAGTTACTTAACTTCCCTAACTAAGCCTTGGTTTTCTCATTGGTAATATGCGATTAGTACTAATGATACAACTATTATTTTTATGTTTACCGGCACAACATAAACACTCAGAATTTAGAATTATTACTGTTATTGGGACCCAGAGAATAAGGATTATGTCTTTTGTTATTGATTTTATTTGTATTTCAAAGTGCCTAGCGCATTAATGAGAGTTTGATCGACATCTGATAAACAAATGAGATCACTGATAAATTTCCCTTCACCTTTGTTGCTTAATTTTTGCTTTACGCGTAAAATTCCTTTAATTCCTGACACATTTCTGACAAGTTCACTACTCAAAAATGTAACTGAGCCCTGGCTGGTGTGGCTCAGTGGATTGAGCGCTGGCCTTCGAACCAAAAGGTCTCCAGTTCAATTCCTCATCAGGGCACGTGCCTGGTGGGCCAGGTCTGCACTTGGGGTTGCGCGAAAGGCATCTGATTGAGGTTTCTCTCACATCGATGTTTCTCTCCCTTTCTCCTTCCCTTCTCCTCTCTCTAAAAATAAATAAATAAAATCTTTTAAAAATGTAATTGAATAATGTATATGGAAGTGCTTTGAAAAATGTAAAGGCTAGACGATTGTAATTGATGATGGTGATGGTGATGATGGCAGCAGTGGAGTCACTTGCTGAAGAACCGGAATGTTCTTTGCTGACCTCTCCTATCTGCTGAAAATGTCAGGTAAAGTTTGCCACCTGGAACTAAAACCGACTAAAGAATATATGTGTAAGTATGTGAGTATTTAGAAGAAATAACAATGAAAATTTGTGATATCTGATGTTTTTCGCTTTTGAGGGGAGATTTGACTGGTTTGGCTCTCTAAATATGTGTATCCTTTCCCCTCACCCTTCATTTGGATCTTTATGAGGTTTTGCTTTCAGTGAAAGAGGATGACCGTCCTCAAAGAAGGGGGCTCCTCTTCGATCAAGGATTCCCCAAGAACTCTGGTTCCTCACCAGAACTCCCAAACAATGCGTGGTGGTGCTCATTGTTCTCCCTTCATCTCCAGTTCTGAATATCTTTATTATTAGCTGTATTTACTTTTGTATTTGTTAAAGTAGAACGGGATTTCAGTACCAAATGCGCTAGTAGATTGTGTGTGTGTAAGGGATTATCATTGATTTGGTTGATGCCAGATCTTTGCTGTGTTTATCTTACTCCACAGGTTATTCCATTTTCAGGGACAGAGTATTGGACTGGGGAAGGGAAAAGAGAAGGCTCTCACATGTAACTGCTAATAATAGTAGCAGTTACTATCTACTATCTGCCAGTCATTGTGCTGGGTAGTTTACACACGTAATATTTTAAACCCCCCATTTTATAGGTTAGGAAGTTGAGGCTCAGAGAAGTTCATTACTCAAGTTCTCATAGCTAGTATGTAGAAGAGCCTGAATTCCAATGACACTGGTCTCTTTTTCCATATGCTTTGAACTCTTGGTTCCTCCATCTTTCCATCTGTAAACTAGAATATATTTATGTGTGTGTGTGTGTGTGTGTGTGTGTGTGTGAAAAACTCCAGTTATTGGGGTTGGGGAGGAGTAGGGTGAGAAGACTCTTGTAGTAACTACAGAAAATTACAGATGTATAAGGAAATAAACGAGGAAAGTTAGGAGAATCTGGAACATGGGGGCAGACGTGAAACTGAAGATGCTACAGGCCCATGTTGCCTGTGCCCTTGTGGAAGAGCAAGTTGTAGTTGCGGCAGCAGGAGGGAATGAGGAAGGGGAGGGGCTCACGTGGAATTGGTGAAATGCCCCTCGCAAATCTTGTTTGGCTCCTGACATATAAAGGGATTTATTTGTTAATGTTATTGGGTGTGTAGCACTGTTGCAACTATGTTATAAATGTCTTTATTAGTCAGAGATTAAAGTAAAATATTTATAAGTGGAATGACCTGAATAACAGCATTTGCTGTAAATACTCAAGTAAAAAAATATTGTGGACAGGAATCGACAGTGACCAGTAAGGTTGAGTGTTGGGTACATGGGCTTCATTTTGCTTTTCTCTCTACTTCTATGTGTTTAAAATTCTCATAGTGAGAAGTTAATAAATAAAAAAAGCCGAACTCCTCTTCCCAGAAAAGCTCCATGTGAAAATAAAGGATAAACCAATGAGTACTTTTAAAAAAGCATCGGGCTGAAAGAATACAAGTAATTGAATATTAGGCTCAGTGGGTATTAGACAGGACTCCGAATTCTGGGCTTTTTCTGTAACATCTTCCAACCAGAGTTCCCTCAGCTTGAGCTCTTTAACCGTACTAGGAGTTCAAGATGTGTCCTCAAATGATGCAGTTAGTCTGGGCGCCTTCTGCCCACAGTGTTCTTTTCTGTGGTTCTCACCCAACAGAGGACGGCACAGCCTAACTTGTTCTGAGTAGAACAGGGCCAATTTTAACCGTGCTATGACCTGTATATTTTCTGCTTCTCCTAAAATTGTTTCCCAAAATATTCTTCTTGGGAGTGTGCCTTTCTGAATGGTGCTTCACTTTCCTTCTTCACCTAGAGGGACACAGCTCTAATCCTCAGTTGAGACTGACTCAGAGACTGAGGACTGTTTATATTCCTCTGTTCTGACTGTTCTCTAAGCTGGTCAGGGGCAACTGGGGCGCATAGCACCCTCTGACTACAAGGCCATGCCTGGTTCTTCATGCAGTTAGTCACTCAGAGGGGGGCTTTCTGTCTGCCCCTCTGACTCTTGGAATAGGTCTTCTTTGCTCTTTCTCCATCGTTTGGACACAGCCCATCCTCAGCCCCTCAGCTGGCTTTCAGCCAGACCAGCCCCACACCCCAGTGGAACTGGGGACTTTGGAAGAAAGTGATACATTAGTTCTTGTGATACAAATTGTTTTTCCTGTAAGTGATAGAAAAAGGAAGTACATAGTGTCATATCCAAGATCCAAAACTAATCCATGAAAGGAATATAAATTCTAAACTGCTTTGTTGTACGATAGATCATGTGACATGTGCATTCATTCATTCATCAAACATTTATTTATGATAAGGCACTCAGTAAATGCTGGATATACAAAAATAAAAGAGATAGTTTCTGACCTCGAGGATCTGATGGCCCAGTTGAGGAGACAGTGACTGAGTTAATAATTATAACCTATAGTGATAAGTGCCACACTAGAGGGAAGCCCTGTGGACTGTGAAAGTGCCAAGGAGATGCATCAATAGCAGAAGTGGTTACAGCCGAGCTTCGAAGGATTCTTAGGAGGTGGCCGGGCAGAGAGGTACAGATTGCATTCTTGTCAGGAGAATGCTGTGTGCACAACCACAGTAGGAGCATCGTAAGCTGGCGTTTCTGCAAGTCAGTGTGGTTCGAGTGTGGTACGTGTGGATAAGACAGACGATGAAGTTTGACAGATGAGCAGGGATCTGTTCATGCTGGACTGGATATGCTGAGGTAATTATTTGGATTTCAACCAGCAGGACATGAGGAAGATTTGTATTTTAGAAAGATCACTTTGGATGTCATGTTAAAAAAGTGTCAGAAGGGAATCAGTCCAGATATGACTGCAATAATCTAGGAAAAGGATTGTGCAGGCTTGAGTTAAGGTATAGATAAAGGAGAGAGTAGATTTTAGATATGATTTTCTAGATAGAACTACCTGGACCAAGAATTAGGATGTAAGAGACACTTTGAGAGACACGAAAATAGTGAATTAAGACAGATATGCTGGACTATTAAGAAGGATGTCTAATTCCTTATTGATCGTCTAATTAAGAGAAGAAATGAAAAAGGTACTGTGTGTAATTTTTACTTTAACCATTATGGTGAATATTTACAGCAGTCCAAGTTTATGAACTGCTCTTTACTTATGTCGGTCATTTCTCAGTGAAAGGTTAGGCTGAAGAGAGATGGGTGGTTTAAAATGGGCAATGACAGCAAATCCATAAAGCCGTGGGCTTTATGTAGTGGAAGAACATGCCTAAAAAATAGGATGAAATTAGAGTACATGCCTCAAATCTACTTGTAGTGACCAGCATTTAGTTACCAGCACTTGCAAAGAGTGCGGGGGGAAATATTATTTTAATTTCTCGTTTGGCCAAAATGAGAATGAGACAAATAAACAACAACCCCTGAAGTGCAGAAATATTAAATGACTTGCTCAAGGTCACACATGGCTGTAGGTGGGAACTCAGGCTGCATCCCAGGGCTCTCTGCAGGACATTGTGATAAACTCCAGGACATTGACCCAGCATTTGAGGGCCCTGGACATGAAAAGTAAAGTGAGTGATATATTTGAAGAAAAGAAACCAAGTAACTACTACAAATGATAATGAAGAAGCTGTACAAACATTTGGAATACATATGAAGCAAAATGATTATTTGGAGCTCTGTTGGAATGAGACATGGGAGAAAAGCAAGTCATGAAAGAGTTCTGCGTTATTTCCATGCGAAACAAGTTTTATTTGGAAATTACTTACTTGTGTAAATTATATTAGAATTTTAAATAATTTACTTAGAGAACATTGATAGGATAAAGGGTAGCTGACATTTAAATTTTCAATTCATTTTGACCATTGTGCATAGGTTGACCATCTGTTTTGCACCTAGCATTGTGACAAGTTCTAAGGGAGGTACAAATATTATACAAGACAATTCTGTCCTCAAAGACTTTACACAGTTGTTACAGATACTAGATCAGCAGACACAGGACTAATTTGGAGCCACACAGAACAGTTTATTATCAGGGATACATTTATGTCATGAAGTTGTCGAAGTTTTGGGGCAGATGATAAGTAGTCAGAAGGACAATAGTGATGGCGATTGGAGTCAATTAGTAGCTTTGTGGACGGCGTGATTCTTAAGATGGGCTTCGGGGATTAAAGGGAATTGGTCTTTCAAGAAAAAAATGTGGGACTACTGAGGCAAACAAGTTTCAGTTTGTGTTTTCTAAAGAAATAAACTGATTTAGTCCAATATTTCATCTATTTGCCACAGTGTTCATTAATGAAATATTGGAAACAACCTAAATGTCGAATAACAGAATAAGGGAAGAATTAATATTGCATGCTATATCATACAGTTAAATACTTTAACGCTAATAAAGATAATGCAAGAGCAACAAGCCTGGTGGAGAAGCCTGTCACAGAGCTAGACTGTCACTGGTTCTGCCACTTAGTAGCTTGTGTCATTGGGTAAGTCACTTGCTCTTTTTGAGTTTTGGTTTATTTATCTTTAAGTGGAAATTAAAATAACTACTTTGAAAAATTATTGTGAGGATTAAAAATGTCTATAGAGCACCTGATAAATAGTGGACATTTAACAAACATTATTATTCCTACATATTAGGAGTATGTGAAAGATGAAAGATTTCTACCATCCGAAGAGAAACCAGAGTATTATTAGTAGAATGTAAAGAGATACTGTCTTTCTGAAGGGAACTGTCTCAGTTCTTATCAAAACCTTTAAAATGAGTATTTCCTGTCTGACTCAGGAATTCCACAATTAAAATTTTATCCTAAGGAGATCACTAAAGATATATGCACATATTTAAAAGGATATTCTTTGCAACTTTGAATGGAATAGTGAAAAATAACCCCAGATTTCACAGATAGGTGATTGATGAAGTAAATTATGATTCATGCGCATAAAGGAAAATTATAAAACCATTACAATGACAATGTGCAAGTGTATTTCTGATATGGAAAGGGAGGAAAGCAGATTCTAATATATACAGTGAAATCCTATTTTTATAAATGTATATTTATGCAGAGAAAGTTTTCTAGAGAGCTAATACACCAGAATGTTAATTGTGATTGTCTCTGAAGAGCGGGCCTTTAGGTTTTTATTTTTCTTTGTGCTTATGTGAATTTTTTACTTTTATAGCAGTGAGCATAAATAATTAAATATTAAAATTAGGAATAATGTTGCTCTTAAAAATATTTACTGACATAGGAAAATGCTTAAGATTGAGAGAAAAAACGATTTTAAATTTCTGTATTATATGATACCAATTTTGTTAAAGTATTTTTGTATATGGCTCAAACGAATGACTAAATTTTGTGGCTTTTTCTCGCAAAATGTAGCAAAGCTTCGCTGCATGGTGGGGACAGGCTGCGCAGTGAACTAGCAGTGTGGAGAGGTCAGACTCGTCTGTGCCTGGACAAGAACTACCCCTTTCGCTGACGCCTCTTGTGTTTTCCTCATTATCATCACGGCTTTCACAATTGGTTTTCCTGGCTTTTTCTTGAAGAAACAAAGTTCAGCCGTGGCCTAAATCCAGTCTTCGCATCTCTCCTTCTTTTCCTTCACCCTTGCGAGGACCCAGTAAACTCAGCACCTGCTGGTCACTGGGCTGATGTCATGATGAACAAGACTTAGTTTTTGAGGACTACTGTCCATTTGGGAGAGAGAGTCAACAGTCACGTCAAGAAGTATATACTTAAAAAGTGTGCTAACTACTGTGACC
The DNA here is from genome assembly GCF_021234435.1 of Artibeus jamaicensis. NCBI lineage: Eukaryota > Metazoa > Chordata > Mammalia > Chiroptera > Phyllostomidae > Artibeus > Artibeus jamaicensis. The sequence continues at coordinate 8,024,605 of NW_026521831.1, read as the reverse complement.
AAAATAGAATAGGATATTTTAAACCAGAAAAGTGTGGGTGGAGGTCAGGGCATTGAGTTGGACAAGAAAGTGAGCAAAGGCCTCTGTGGGGAAGTGACATTTGAAGCCAGCCTTGAAGGATCAGTAGGAGTTACCCAGATACAGTGTGATGGGAAAAGCATTCTAGGAAGAAGGGCAAGTACATAGAGAGGTTTTCAGGTAAAAGAAAAAAACCCTGCCTTTTTTGTGTTTAAAAAAACTGGGGCAAGAGCCCCCGTGTCTGGCTCTGGTGGTATGACATGAGGTTTGAAGGTAGGGAGGAACGATGTTACAGATTTTGGATTTTATTGAGGGCAGTGAGCAACCACTGAAGGATTTACATGAAAATATATTTGTGTGTGCATGTGTGTATCTATGTATATATATATGATTTTATTGATTTAATTTTAGAGAGAGGGGAAGGGAGGGAGAAGAGAGAAACATTGATGTGTAAGAGAAACATCGATTGGTTGCCTCTCGCATGTACCCTGACCAGGGACCTGGCCCACAACCCAGGCATGTGCCTTGACTGTGAATTGAACCGGTGACCTCTTGTGTTGTGGGACAGTGCTCAACCCACTGAGCTACACCAGGCAGGGTGAAACTGTTAATATTTTTAAAAGATCCATTTGGCTTTTCTGAGGGGAAAGAACTGGAGAAAGGCAAGAGAGAACCAGGAAGATGAGCTCAGAGGCTTTGGCAGTCCATCAGGAGATGGCGGTGCCCGGGCACGACAGTGGAGGCGAAGCCTAGAAGGTGGTTTGGAGGTAGACTTCGTTGGGAGCATTGACAGGATTTAGCGACAGATTGGATTACCGGAGCAAGGGAGGAGGGCCAGGTACTGTCAAGGATGATTTTTAGAACGCTTGTCGGAGTGACTTGCTGAATTATATAGATGGTGGAGTAAGTTTTTTGGGGAGTGAGGGAAGGGATAGAAGTTCAGTGTCGAACGTGTTTCCTTGTGATATCTCTGAGATTTCCAGAGGAGAAACCGAACGGACGAGGCCTGTTACTCCTAGGTGCTGCACACCTGGGGCGGAGATGCATGTGTAAGAGCCGTTGGCACAGATGGCGCGAGGACCTGGTGGGTGGGTGGGATCGACTGTGGAGAGGATACGGAGACAAATGCAGAGTCCAGGGCGGAACCCGAAGAATCCCAACATTTAAATATCAAGTAATAGAGGAGATGGCAAAGCACGTGGAGAGGGATCGTCTAGGGATGTGGGAGGAAGATGAGGAGGGTGTGGTGTCTGGGATGCCAACGGGAGAGAGTTTCCAGGATCCTGGAAAAGTGTCCGTCGGGCTCAGCAACAAGGAGGCTCTAGAGCAGGGGCGTCACACTCATTTTCACCGGGGGCCCCATCAGCCTCACGGTTGCCTTCAAAGGGCCGAGTGGAATTTCAACTCCTTAACAGTTAAGGAGTAGTGACATTGATACAGCCCTAAAATTATTTTGGCCCTTCGAAGGCAACCTCGAGGCTGATGTGGCCCCTGCTCTAGGCGATGGTGGAAAGAGCAGATTTAGCGCAGGGGTGGAGGTGGAGGCCAGACTGGACCAGGTGGATGGCAGAGTTGGAAGTGAGGGAGAGAAGAGAGAGTACACTTAACGCTTGTAATCGTGCCTCTGAGTGCAGAGACCGATAGCTGGGGGGCACTTCAGGTTACACAGTAGGTTGTTTTGCTCTCCCTTTCACAAGCATCATTTGAATGCTTATCGAAATGTGTAGGAGAGACACCTGATGGATGTTTGGTAGGAAAAGGAGGGAAGGCAGTGCAGCAGGCTTTTGGTATTTAATATGTGTCGAGCATGTACTAGGTAGTATGCTAAGTGGTTGGTACAGTAAGTGACTTATTCATCATAACAGCCCCATGAAGTTGGTATGATTGTCCTGATTTTACAGATGAGGAAACTGGGGTTCAGGGGAGATGGAGCTGGAGTCTTAATCCAGAACTGTTTGATTTCAGAGCTCAGACTCTTAGCTCTTACTTGCAGTCTTACAGGATCTCTTCTGTGTACTTGCCACTTTGCTAGAGCTGCCATAACGAAGTACCACTGCCCGGGTGGCATAAACAGCAGAAATTAATTTTCTCACCGTCCTGGAGGCCAGAAGTCCAAGATCAAGGTGTTGGCAGGTTTGGCTCCTCCTGAAGCCTGTCTCCTTGGCTTGTTCATGGCCTTTTCTCTCTTCACATGCTTCCTTCCCTGGCATCTCCTCTGTGTCCAAATATCTTTTTTTGAAAAAACCAAGGACACCAGTCAGACTGTATTAGAGCGTCTCTAAGGGCCTCATTTTAACTTATTCCCTCCTTTAAAGGCCTCGTCTCCAATATAGTCACATTTTTGAGCTTGGAACTTCAATATGTGAATTTTGGGTGGGGGGCATTCAGTGCACAACAGACGGCTTCTGTTTTCTTCAAGCATCAGGAAAAGCGGTTTTGAAGAGTGTGCAGAGGGATGAGACGGGGACCACCTAAAGGTCAGCTGACAGGGGAGATGTCTTGTTTATGTCCATGCAGCCCAACTATCTGAGTTTCCGCAGCAATATTCAGGTGTAGGGTTGGAGTCAAACTGAGAACTCTGCCCTGTGACGAGGCTGCTCACATGGACTTAGTGACCAAGTGACCCTCTCTTCTGTGCGAAGCGGAAATGTCACTGAGTTTTAGTCACAGCCTCAGCACAGCTGCACATCACTGTGTGTCAGGGACCTTTCTGGCTGTTCTCAAATAGTTGCGTGGAAGTGAAATAAATCTATGATTTCGTTGCATCCGCCAGTGCAGAAATTAGCTCGATCCGTTTTCCAACTGGTTCTACAAATTGTCTTTCATGATTCTCACCACTATCTTTGTTCTCCTTTCTCACCCCCCTTCTTTCTTCTTTTTTCCTCATCTTCTCACATCAATTATTTACTGAGCACCTACTGGATGTCTGGCACTAGGAATAGAAAGAGTGGACAGTCTAGTGTGAGAGACAGAGATGTATGTACACAAAAAAACCTCCCAGTGATAAGTATTATTGTTAAAGTGATAATTCATTCGTTCACTTATCCCACAAATACATCGAGTGCCCACTAAGTACCAGGCATGGGATAGAGATATGAGTAAGAGATGTAGTTTTTACCTTCAATAAATGTATAACCTGGTATAGGACAATAAACAGGTAAGTAAACAGAAACAATACAATGTGACATTTGTGAAATATTAAAAGATCTCAAAGAAGGAGATGACTCTTATTTCGGTTTTCCCTTGCATGTCTGGGTACCCACTGAAAATAGATACCGCCGCATGTTAACCAACAGAACTATGAAAAGAACATTCATTTGTGTCACAGACATGCTCCGACTGCTTGCTCTCAGGGCGTAGGGACAGTTTTGTAGCTCTGGAATGACGAGCAAGCATCGAGTTGGAGGATCTACAGCTCTTCTCTTCCTCTGAGCTTATTGTCCACAACCCACCAACACCCTTTCTTAGGTGGTGGAATGATGAACGGTTTTCCTGGAATACTTGCGAGAAACCCACTGGATAGTAAAGGAAAAGTCCCAGTGACAGAACATGACTGTGATGCCGGGGAAGGCATATGCTGGCCTAGTGCGTTCTCTCAAATATCTGGGGCTTGAAACTGGGTGTTATTGTGGGGCTTCCCTATAATGTGATTTTATAAAAGGGGATGAGCAGCAGATCAGAAATGCTGAGAAGAAAATGGATTTTTGTAGAGTATGCAATTGAAACACTTTTAAGTATCCCTTATTTTTACCTTATCTCAGGAAAAAATTATTTCCAACCAGATACTTATGAGGCTAATTGAGATAGTAGATATAAACTTGTTGTCTTCTTCAGGGGTGATGTGCCATACACACTCCAGGTATTATTATCTGCAATCTAGACTTATTTCTGTGGAAAATACTAGTTATATTGCGGAAATGCGTAGGGAGTCAGAGAGAGAAAGGACACCTGATAAATGGTGTACGTGGGATTTAGAATCCGTGAACAACCTAATAACAGCGGCAAGTTGCCCATGTCATGCCACGGGCACCCACTCCCACATTTTGACTGCATGGCAGAGTCTTACTGTTGAGTGTGTCACAGTGTGAAGAGGACTGGATGGGCGTCAGGGCTTGTAAGCACTAATCTAGCTCTGCCACCGACCTAACGTGCCTCCTTTCCCCATCTTTAAAGTGAAATGGAAAAGGGCTCTAAGGTCCTCCCAGTTCTGATAGTCCATCGTTCTGTGATTCTATGTCCTTGCCTATCGAAAGCATCTTTGACGTTCTTTAAGTTGCTTAAGCCAGAATTTCAGTTAGAACGCGTCCAGTAGCCTGTTTCCGTGGGCTGTTGGGAACAGCACGGCCTTGCTTCTCCAGGACTTGACGTGTCTTCTGTTAACTGCTAACAGTGAGCCATTCCACCTGAAAGGCTCCTTGGGTAGCCTCAAAGATTGAAAGGACAAATGGACAGTGTTGAGAGCTCTATGGAAGAGGAGACCCGAGACACGTTGATCATCATGGCCCCTTGGGATTTGCCAAGAGGAATGACTAGAACTGGGCCATTCACTGCAGCCAGGTCAAGGGTCAGGTCAGGAATATGGACGATGCTGGTGACTCCAGGTAGGTCTAGGAGGGTGAATAAGCCCATTTGGTCCCTCCTGAATTTTAAAAAGATCTGGGCAGCCAAGATCAGAAAGCTTAGGAAGTCTCCTAATTTCTGAAATGTCTTGGAAGAAGAATGTCACATTCATTTTTTAATATTTTTATTACCGCCCAATCATTGTGTTCTCTTTTAATACTAAGTCAATCTATTCTTAATATTCTCTTAGTTGACACATTTGCTGAGCACGCTTTCATGATTGTTTACTAAGTTAAAAGCCTGGTTTCAACGGATGCCATTGTGCAATGGACTGCCTTTATCTTAGGGTTTGTAGAGTGTTATTGAAAGACCTTTGAGTTTTCTCCTTCAGCTTTAGTTATGTAATATTAAATATAATTCTCTCATGGCAGAGATTTATACCTATTATTTTGCTAAAAAGAAGCTAACGTGGGGGTGATTATAAAATGATTTGTGTACTGCCTTTCTTAGTGGTTAAAAAAGTAATTGGTGATTTGGGAAAAGGATATTAAACCAGATAACTAAAATAATCTTGTGTACTTAATACAGTTATAAAAAATCAAAGCTCTTTTGTAACTGTTTCTGTCATAGAATGCTAGTAAAAATTTACATATTTTCCTTAAAATACCGATTAAATTTCTGTATCTGATCATTAAAAAAATACTGTATACTTACTACATAGTACAAGATGATTCTCCTTTTTCTTCTCGTTCTTTTTTTTTTTTTTTTTTTTTTTTTTTTTGCTTCTATCTAGTTGCTTCCAAGATCCGGTACTTACAGGAATATCATAACCGGGTTCTCCACAACATTTACCCTGTACCTTCTGGAACAGATATTGCAAACACCCTGAAATACTTTTCTCAGACCTTGTTAAGGTAAGCTTTAAACTATCCTCTACTTTGAAAGAATTGTTAGGTAGGACTGTTGAATTGATTGGGATCTAAATTTTTATTGAACTGAAAGTTTTGAAGGGCCTCATGTTTCCTAGTGCTCTGCCGGAAGAGTCTGGACTCAGGTTCTCTGGGTGTATATAGCAGATCAGATCACAGGCCTAAGTGAAAAGAAAGATTAGGCTGCCTGGCTACTGCCTGCTTTCCTCAGTTGGATGTCTTATCAAGAGCTTTATACAGCGATAAAAGTTTTATGTCTGGCAGAAGCATAGAGTGGGGTTAAAAGGGGAACCTATATTGCTAAATAAGAATAGGAAGCACTTAGAGTCTTAAATAAAATCAGAATTATATAGCATTTTAGGTTTATCAGTAGTATTTTGTATTTCTTGAAGTAGACTGTATGCTACTAAGAATTATTTTTAATCCGTGAAACACTTCAAGTGTTCAACATGCTGTACAATTAATATGGAAATTCTCTGGAGGGCCAGGCAACAAAAACAAGTATCATCCGCCTTTGCTAGAAGGCACAGAACAGAGGGGCCTGTGGGCCTTCCGGCTCTCATTAGGAAAGCTGAGCAAAGGCGAACTTATTGTTTGGGAGGGAGCATCCAACAGTGAGAGGAACAGTTTCCGTTAAATTCTCAGGCTTAGCCTCTGCCATTGCCTTGGTTTTCTCACTCCAAATCCGATTTAGGAAACACATAAATTTGACTTGCTACTGTTGGTTTTTTTTTTTTTTTTTTTTTTAGTTTTATAAAAACAAAAGTTTTGTAAGACAGGAGTTAGGTGGGGAAAGAACACCAGTTCGGATGAGTGCATTTGCTCTGGGGCTCCCCGTGGTCTGAGGCTTTGCGAGGACGGACCGAACACTGCAGAAAGGAGCTTCCGGCAGTCAGGGCAGTCACGAGTCTGCTGCAGTCCTGCCGTCTCTTTGTTCTCATTCTTCAGAGTATCTTTTCTTCACAGAACCCTTCGTGTCCCTGTTCTGTATTACAGGGACTCTGTTTGTCAGGTTCACAGATTTCATACTTGAAGAGTGAGTTTAGGACCTTGTTGAGGGTATTTCCCTTCTTTTCAAATTGCAGTGGAATAATTAGCTCAGTTTTCATAGTAACAATCAGATAAGTTTATACACCAAGGCATCTAATTCTGTTCTCTTGAATTCTCCTTTTGTCTTTGAGGTCACTTTCCTCAAAGGCAAACACTTTCCCTTTATCGCAAATCCCATAAGTTGTGCAGTTGAGAGGCACTTTTCCGTAGGGAGCAAATTCTGAATTCTGTTTGCAAAGAAACTGACATCCTAGTTGGCACTTGGAAGCTTACTGCTTAGGTCATAGTCATTGTGCCAGAAAGTTCAGAAATTTAGGGTACTAGTGTTACGTTTACAAGACATGGAGCTCCCTTTTGCTTGAGCAGTGGGTCATTAGAATATGATCACAGGATAGTGTTTTGATGGTGAAACTGGTGTTAAGGTAGTTTTGTTCAGGTGGCTCTTGGAGAAGATCATGTGCAATTGAGCTGAGTCCATTTTAAAGGGATACATCCAGGGCTGCTACAAATGGTAATGCTAATATTGCATAATAACAGTAATTATATGTGTCAGACACTGTTTTAACCACTTTACATGTGTCATCGCATTTAATCCTTTATGATAATTCTACTAAGTAAGTGTGCTATTGTACCCATTTTACAAATAGTGAAACTAAAGTATAGGGTAGTTAAATTACTCAGAGGTAGTATCTAGTGAGTGCCAGAACCAGGATTTGACGCTAGTGCTCCTAATCCACCCCGCACCCTCTTAGCAATTATGCTGCTTCTCCTTAGTACTACTAGTTATCATAACGCGGGGACACTTCTGTTAGTGACAACTTGGTTTGGCTTTTGGGGATGCTGGCATCCATTATGTGTTCGTAGGGTAGTCTGGGTTGTCTTTGGGATTAAGGTAAGAAAGGAAGTGTTTAGTGCAGAGATTTACCATCTTTTTGGATGTTACATTGAGCTGTACTGGAGGTGATGTGGACAGTATTTCAGCTGCCAGATGTTTTAGCTGTATCTCCCTATGAAGCACTTCATTGTGGATAGCAAGTCAGAGCAGAGTTAACAGTGTGCTACACACACGCACACACACCCACACACGTGAAGTCTGAGAAAGGAAAGGACACGGGGGATGTCACCCGTGAGGTGTTGGGCTTCAGTACTTCCAGATTCAACTCTTGGGCCGAACCCAATGCGTTTTCTTTCTTCTTTTTTCCTACCTCTACTTAACAAACAAACAAACAAACAAACAAACTCATTTCTTGTTTACTGGAAACACAGAACTGACAGCTATTGTCCTATATAATGGACTAAGTTATGATCACTTTCAATGTTGGTATATACATCCGTAGCTATCATATTTATATTTCTTTATTTTATTCATGCTATTAGAAAGTTCAAGACAGTAAGATGGTATAGGTATTTGGTGTCCAAGATTATTGACAGTAAGATTTTTTACTTACAAACCAGATGGTTCTGTTTTGCATTTTATGTAATAAAAAAGTTTTTTAATTACAGTTTACACTTAATATTATTTTGTATTAGTTTCAGGTGTCCAGCATAGTGGTTAGACAGCCATAGCATTTTACATAATTTTTACATTCAGAAGCACTTCTTGCTTTCAAAATTGAGATTCTGGGAAGGAAAGGAGAACACAGAATAGAGGTTAATTTTCACGGAGTGACCCTCTGTCTTTCTATTTGGGTATTCTCAAAGATGTTAAAATTATATTATTTTGGTTAAAATATGCAACCTGAAGTACCAGTAGCTTCATCTGAGTAAGAATTGCAGGGTTAGTGTAACAGTCCTCTGGCATCCATGTGTGCATATAACTCTCACTGATTTCAGTAGAGTTGGGTATACATTTCCAAAGTAAGAGATTATCCTAGCAGTTTAACTTCAATTAATTAAATGCACAGGAGACGAGAGATTATATTTAGCATAATTGACTAGATCAGAAGATGCTTAGTGCAAGTGTGCCCACTTAGCTCATAATTAATAATTAGACTCATGTTAGAGTTCAGGGAGCTTCCCTAACAAAACTCTGGGTTAGTGGAAGGTGAGTCCTGTGAGTTCGCTAGCCCTTGTTGAATTGAACTGACTTTAGGTCAGATTTCATCTATTGCGGGAACCCTTCCAGAGCATTTACTTTATCCAGCAGTGACCTGGGGGTCTGGCTAAAATTTCATCTGAAGGCTGAGTTGTACTCATTTTAATTTAGGAGGAACCTCAGTGTAGGAATGGATACACAGTTTGCATACAGACGGTTCAGTTTTTTGTTTTTGCTTTTAGTATTAGAAGCAATTATGAAGATCATCTAGTCCGAGTCCCCCCTCACTGCTTCCAGAGGTGTCTGTCCATTTGTATTGGAAGCACTCTGGGCTGTGTTTTAAACATCTACGTTCTTCTTTAAGGATCTTGCCTTTTACCTGGCAGAACATTTAGAGGATTTCCAGTCTTTCTATGGCGAACATTCTTTGAGAACCTTCCCCCATGTCTCTCTTCTGCCACTCAGGCTGCTAGCATATGACATCTTTTTAAGAATCAAGTTTGGGGAAAGCTACTTGCTGCTAACTCCTTAGAGAAGTTTAATATGTTTTTATAAGGGGCTCTAGCCTCAATTCAGTCCTCTTAATTAATTATAATTTTAGGCCTTCAGGTTATTGATTTGAGGTACACAGAGTAGCTTCAGAGCATAGCATGATCAAGGACATTTGGTTTAGTGCGTAATAGCAAGTTCATTTAACGTATTAATTTTCTGTGCTATAAATACCTTGGGGCAACGTCTCATCTTCACCAGCACCCACAGAGATCTTCTCTCAATTTCTCCTGGTGTCGGAAGCAAACGCTTGATAAAGAGGATCTCAGGAGGGAGAAGGAAAGGTGAAAGGTTGCCCGCTGGGTCAAACTCTTCTGAGCAAGGCATTGTTAATTTTCGGTTTGGTTGGATGTACAGACTTCTGGGAATGAATTGCAAATGGGGAAGATGGTTTTATGGTTCCCAAGCTAGGCAGTTTGGTTGGGGAAATAAGTTGTTTTTTTTTCTAAATAAAATTCACACAACATCATAAAATCACAATACATTATACATTTATTCATGAGCCCTTCTTAAGTTTTTCCACAAATGAAAACATTGCCTTACATTGAAACATGAATGGTGATTTACAGCTGGTTTCATGGGTGACTCATCTTCAGCCATTTTTTTTCTCAGCCTTACCACTTGTTAAATCAAAAGGCAGTGAGGGAGAAGTCCTGTCATTTCAGTGCTGGCATTATTCCCTCCCTGCATGTGAAGAAGCTGTTGTGGCTGCCATCGGGGAACCCCCACGTGCAGGAAGGGAGACAATATCAAAGCAGAGTCTCCAAAGTTGGCCTACTAGTGTTTGTCAAATTGTATCATACTTTGGAGAAATGCTAGTGTATATTTGAAAATACAATATGCTATATTTCCCCTACCAAGGAAAAGTCGGACGAGAGCGCTGTACTTAAAGAATAGCATTGATATAAGATAAACAGAAAATTTGATTCTCAGTGCAAAATGTCTTTTCATATCGCTCCTTGAAGATCCACATCTTGTAAATTTGAGAAGATGCTGGTAGTAGGCTAATTCGGGGCTGACATTTGGGAAATAGTGTTTCTGATTTATATCCATCCAAAGACATTGTCAGTGGGATAGAATCCTACAGGATTAAAATAGTTTTTTGGTGATTGGGCTTCTCATCAACAATAACACTCAGAGGTGGTACTTTTAGGAGTAATTGAATTATATGAGCAGAGTATAAAGTTTGATGGAATATCTGATGGTATTTATGTTACAAGTGGGCAGGCAGGGGTCATTGGAATGTTGATATTATCCCATTGTAAAGTATAAGCTTACAAAGTTAAACACATCACACACAAAAAAGGTAAATTAAATCCCTTTCAAAGTTAAAAAAAACTTACACTAAATCTTAAGTTATTTATTACTAAGAAGTATTACATAACTATTCTGAAATTATTTTTATTATTATTAATTGTTTTTCCCTGGACTTTGGGTAACAGAAGACAAAGGAAATCGAGGTAAATTAGGCACATAGAAAATAAAAAGCATGTAGCCACTTTTCTTACATTGTAACATATTTTGCACTAAGAGTATAGAAAAGTAAATGTAAATTTGGAATAGTAAGCATGCTTGACACTAACCAATTCTTCACCCCACTGTAAAATTGTAAATGTAGTATCATTAACTAAGAACTTAGTAATGTTTGATACACATAGAATAAGTGTAAAACCAAGTTACTTTTATGTAATGAAACATTTATAAATTGTTATCTATTTTGATTAACATATAAAAGCACGTTGTAAGTGTAGCAGATATTATCATTATAATGTATAGCTGTTGTTTTTAATGATAAATAGTATAACCTCCTTTAAAAAACCTAAACATTTAGCTACAGAGTCATTTCTTCTGTTTTTAAAATAACAGCTTTTCTGCTTTATTGCTTTTACTAAAAGGTTTTTATTTAAAGAATGAAGGCTAAAAGAAAGCCAGTTTCTTTTAGAATTTATTTTTACTCCCATCAAACTTTTTTTAACTTTCTAAATTATCTTTCCTCTAGTTTTTAGTGAGTTTTGTTGAATAATAACGTAAGTAGCAGCAGTAATATATGAGATCTTATTGTATGATATGCAGCTACATGACAGATACTGCTTGCTTAGTCTTTAGAATTTTGAAGGTAACTATTTAATAAACCACTGTTTGTATTCATAAAATAAAACTTTTCCTCCCCAATATGCCAAATTAAAAAAAAAACACACATAAATAACCATTATCATTAGTTCACAAACATATGCTACGGCCATCTAATATATATTATTTTACAGCTTTTCCAATGTAGTTTAGCTAACATTTTAGAAATATGTATTATTTCTAAATTCATATGCCTGTTTAAACTTCATTATCTCAAATGATACTGACAGAATGTCATGAAACAGTATCATAATATACATATAGACATTATTTTGATGCAATAAACATGTGATTTTTAAGACTTTCTTAATAAACACACATGTTTATTCTTTGCTAAAACATGTTTCTGCAAGTGCCATACCTATATTTTGCAAGTTTTTATTTACCTGATTAAGACTCTGTTCCTGAAAACTTCCTTTGCTTTGAAAGCTCCTTTTAAATTAAAAATAAAAGCCCCAACTTGTTAGACAAACCTGTTGTTTTTCCTCCTGGGAAACTTCTCCTTCACCAGACTGATAAACTGTAAAACATGGGTTTGGCACTGAAACATGCATTTTTATATTTTTGCTCCTTACTAACCAGATAACACATGAGATGCAATGCAACTTCCACAAAAGAAACCTCACGTTACTGGTATCTGAGCACTTGGACTAGATTCGTAGATGCTCTCGGTGTGGCCATTGCATCTTATGTGGGGTGTATCTGGTGTTTTATTATTTGTTTTAGAGTGTCATTTCAATGTAATGTGCTGTTCTTTGTGTCTTTGTTGTCTCTTTTTTTTCTTTGTCCCCCCAACAGCATTTTGTCCCGCACAGGGAAGAAGGAAAACCAAGATGCCTCCAATTTGACAGTGCCCATGACCATGTGTCTTTTTCCTGTGCCATTCCCACTCACCCCATCTCTAAGACCGCAGGTCAGTTCCATCAACCCTACTGTTACTCGCTCCCTCCTTTACAGCGTCCTGCGAGATGCTCCCTCTGAACGCGGCCTGCAAAGTCGTGATGCTCACTTGTCAGACTACCCTTCTTTGGACTATCAAGGCCTCTACGTGACTTTGGTGACTCTCCTGGATCTAGTTCCTTTACTACAGCATGGCCAACACGGTGAGCATTTGATTGAAAACTTTGAAAATGTACACGTGTGTTTATGGAAGCCGGAGGCTATTGTTATTGGAATAAATTGCTTGAAAGGTCTTTGTGTGGCTAAAGCCTTTCTTACACTGACATTTAATTATGGTGTTTTCCATCCTAACATTGCGCTGTACTAGGGCCAGAGGGATGTTATCCAAGTGGGCCTGAATTAAGTGGAATGGGCTGGGGAGAGGAGGAGGATTATAAGAGATTTATCTCTTCTCCCCTGAACTGCGTATCATGCAGACTCTTGTTGAAATGATGTGGGAGCTAAGACTTCAAAAATTTCTCCGCTGACAGTGTAAGGGGTGGAGCTTGAAGAGCAATGTCAAATGCACTGACTCAATTTTGTGATTTTTGAGAGACAAATCACAAATTCTCTCTGGGATTCTTTTTTCCTGTTTTTAAACCCAGGAGATTAGATAAGAAGAAATCTCAAAAAAAAAAAAAAAAAAAGGAAAATGAGAAAGAAATCTCTAAGAATTGGTCCAAATTTAAGTAACAATCAATATTTAATCACAAAATGTTGGCCAAGTGGTACAGTGTCTGTCTGTGTGTTTGGTGTGCAGCGCAGGGTGTCAGTGGTGCTTTGGGACAGAAGCCTGAGAGCACGCTCCTGACCTCTTCCCCTTTCAATTGGGTGTCCTTGGTCAAGTTCATTACCTTATTTGCTTACCAAATTCTTCTGACCCATAAAAAGGAGTACAGTAGTATCTACTGCTTAACCATTCAATATTATATTTGGGTGAATCAAATGGAAAACCATACAGTACAAAAAGTAAATAAACTTTTTTTTTAAGAATCAGATGTACTTATGATAGTGAGTGCATATTTCAAATTTAATGACAAAACTTGTTAAACAATCAAGCTTTATAATTTCTAGTTAATAAGCTTTTTTAAGGAAGAAAAATGAGAGAATTGTAATGGAATTATATTGCCACAGTAGTAACAAGTGACAAAATGAACTTTTGAAATATCAGTTGTTTTGACGTGAAAACACGGAGAATGTGGTTGCTGGAAGGGTGATAACCAGACTTTCACTGTAGAGAAAGATTGGAATTTGGGAAATGGGTGGGTGATGGGAGTTTATTTTGCCTTTCGGTTATGATTAACTCTCCTGTGAGAATGCTTAATGGCTTATTTAGTAAGATGTGTTCTTAATGTAGAAAAAGAATATTTTAAATCTACTTTCATAAAAGTGATAAGATAATGGTTATTGAATTTGTTTTTGCTTACATTTACAATTCTATAGTATAGTGAATATAAAAAATGTAGAAATTTGTAAACTTGCTTATCATATAATTTTGTAGCTGTTGTAAGGACTAGTCATTTTTATTGTGATCCTACCCCAACTCAGAAGGTAAAGGAGATGACTCTGAACACAAGGCCACCAGCGTGGCGAGCTCGCTGGGTGGCTAACGTGTCAGAGCTTTTCCTTGGTGACTACGTGGCTGTTGTGTCCGTGGCGCCCAGTCCCGGGTGGGGCTGCTGTGGTGAGGCAGCTGTTCTTTATCTTCAAATCTCCTTGATTAAGAGAAAAGCATTCAGTGTGGTAACTCGCAACTCATTTCATTGCAATTACTGTGTAAATCATGACAATTTGGGGGGAACGATTTGTATTTTTGCCTTTATGCTACAGCTATTTTGTGACTTTTCACTGTTACCTGTATAGTGTGCTCTCGTTCAGTATAACAGAGCTTGGAAGATGGGGGGAAACTCCCTACCCATCCCTTAGAGGCTAAAGATAGTACTGCGTTCATTCCCTAAGGTGATCTGATTGCCGGAAGCCCTGAGGGAGCTTGGGCCGAGGAATTCTGGGTCCCAAGCCGGAACTTCTAAGTAAGAGTCACCGAATTTTTGACTAGCTATCTGGGTGACTTTTGTACACCAAGTTTGGGAGCCACCGCACTAGGGCTGGAGGCTGTGTCTGCTCAAGGGGCGGTGCCCTGTACCTGGAAGAGTCACATTTTTGTCTCAGTTCAGATAGTAACTCTTAGGAAATCTTAGACAATCAGTTCCTTTCTCCAGGCCTCAGGCCTTTTTCCATTCTTCTCAAATGAATAATGTTTCTAATGGGCTCTGGGCCTTTTTCTGTGCTAATGTAAGTAGGCTCAACTTCAGCCCAGCTGTCTTTTCATGCACAGCTTCAGTTAATTCTTAGTGAACCACCTGTGGATGTTTCGTTTCTTCATTTGGAATCGGAGATTGACGGTCCCTGGATCCCCAGTGTGCGATGTGGCTGCGTCCTCACTGTTGACAGCTGATTGCTTGTGAAATGGCATTTTAATTCTAATGAAAATCAGAAATAACATTAGGCAACAAAATAGCACTGGGAAGGTACCTCTGAGAAAGGAGGAAGTCTAATAATTTCCTTTACAATGAATATGAAAATGACCGAAGTCCCCATTGTTTAGTCTCCGCTGATGACCTATATATCGGGAGGTCCAGAAAATATCGAAAATGTACGTTCATGGCAATGGGTTTGGTCTACATGCATTCTAAAGTGAAAAGTTATGTTTTTTCAAATGTCCTCTATTTTTACTCACTGTGCAGGTAATAATAATAGTAACAATGTTAGTATTAATAAAATGGCTAATATTTGTGGAGCACACCTTATGTGCTATGTCAAACACTTTATATTTATCTAATTTAAACCTAACAATCCTTCTAATGAAGTGAGGTAGGTACTCTTTCTATCCCCATTTGAAAATGCTGATAGATTATTATTAGGCGGCATGTTCTTATGTGATAATTGATAACTAAATGCACAAGGTCGTGCGGCATCGGTTTACAGCTTCGTTCCTTTGGTGCGTGCCGAATCTGCCGTTGGTCTGGAAGATGCAGATTACCACGTTGCCCAAGACTCCAGATGTAGGAAGATTGTGGTTTGGTTGATGGAGCAGAAATAGCCTGGTTTTATTTCCAGTCCTGCCTGTGACTTTCTAAAACTTCCAGTGAGAAAATAACTTAACGTTCCTGTGCCACAGTTGTCTTGTGTAAAATGTAACGGAGGTAAGAACGCTGGAGGGATCTCAGGATTCTCAGTTATCATATGGAAAGTGCTTCTAATTTATGAAACTGAGGAGCAATATGAGTACCAAGTATTGTGAAAGGCTGATCTGTATTGAGGAAAAGCTCATATAATAATGGACATGTATATTTCCTAATGCAATCATTCACTGGCCATTTATTGAGCAAATGTTGTATATACTCAGTGTACTGAGCAGTAGGTTTCAGAATTCTTAATAGGAAGGAAGCAGTAGTTGCTTGCAACTTACATCGGTTCATAAAACTTAGAATGTACACTTAGTGTATTTTGTTAAATGGCAAAATATTCAGTGACTGATTCCTCAATTCTTTTTTGTAGATCTTGGACAGTCGATATTTTATACAACCACATGTTTGCTGCCCTTTCTCAGTGACGATATTCTGAGTACTTTGCCCTACACGATGATATCAACGTTAGCTACCTTCCCTCCATTTCTGCACAAGGATATTATTGAATATCTTAGCACATCTTTTCTACCAATGGCTATATGTAAGTTCAATCTTACCTAATAGATTATTTTGATATATTATACACACGGAAATTGCTTTTGCTCTTTGAGGCTGTAGATTTTCAGGATTGTAATGAGATCGCTTGCTTTGGATATATGCTATGATTTAAATTCAGTCATTTCAGCGTGAATATTAGGGTGAAAACCAAAAACATGGGAGATGATTAAACCTGAGAATTGTTTTATTCACATAGTTTGATCTCATGCAATAGGAAGAAAGAACATGCCGAGGCATGATCTACATTTCTTGTGTATGAATGATGGTATTTTTTGCCTCTTGAGGAAGAAAAGGTGGAGAGGGTGTTGCCTCAAAAGCAGAAATTGTTATGGCTTGCATTTGGAGGCAGTGAGGTGTGCTGAGAAGGGCAGTGGGTAGAATCAGGACATGCAGATTCTAGGCTCACCTCCAGCTGCAATCCATTGTGTGATGTTGCTCAACGGATCCTTCTGGGGAAACGGCCTGTCCAGAAGGATAGCAGCATCAGCTTCTCTCACCAGGGTGTCCTGACAATAAAGTGAATCAAAACTTACCAAACTACTTTGACAAAAGCTAAGGCTTGAGACTCAGGTGCAAGGTGCTGTTAGACATATGGCGCTGTTTTCAATTCTGTTTCACTTTTTTAGACTTAATTCTTCAGACTTTCTAGACATGAGAGCAAAGAGAAAAATCACCGAGATGTGGCTTTTCTGATCAAAATCTTCCAAACACATATTTTTATAGAAATGGATTATGAATGAGTATATGTTTCAGTGAATAATCTCAAAAGATTATGGGTTGAGGACTCCAGTAAATCTTGATTCAAACCATAGCTCTGCCACCAACTAACTGTGTGACCATAGGCAAGTTGACGAACCTTTCCTTTCTTACCTGTAAAAGATCAATAGAATAATGACAATAGTTGCTTCTTGGGATTGTGGTGGGAATTGAGATGATGGTTGCCCCAGAACACTGGTGAGGTTCTAGCACAATGCCTAGTGTTCAGTAAGTGTGAGTTCACTTCTCTGCGTCCCTCAACTCTTGTTCTGTAAAAATGCCTTTATTGGTCGCACCCCATTACTAGTGATTGTTTTTCACCATTTTAATGTTATGTACTTATGATCTTATTCAAATTGTTGCTCTATGAAGATATGTATCTTGAGCCACATTTATGTATTTTACAAACAAGTTTAGTTTTAGCTATGGAATTGTAGTTTTCATGTCTTTTAAGCAATGGGTCTGACTTCTGCCTAAATTATATAGTCTGACTTCTGCCAAATGCAATTCAAAAAAGTTAGCAGACCGATCATACCATTCAAGTGATAGAATATTTAACCATTGTCTTTTTTTGTTCTGTGTAACTTCACTGACAAGTTCTTGTTTATGGCTACCGCCATGGAATTGGATAACTATTTAAAAAAATGAATGTGTTAACTGTTAGACTTAAAAAAAAGAATAGCAGGTGAGTCTGCATCTTTGTAATAATTGATCCAATTCACTGTATTTCTAATTTTTAGAAATAAGTTAATAGTTTGGGGAGAGGCATTGAATATATCAGGCCTCCGAAGTTATACTGATCACACATTGTGACAGTTGCCAGTTTGTTTCTTCACTCTTGATTAACTTCTACTTAATTAGAAATGAGGACCCCCAACATGCCTTGTAGTCACATTGAAATTCTAACTTATTTGAATGTGTGAACTGTGGCAACTAAGGACAAAAGAGTAAATTGAGTTTACAACACAGGTGTGAATTTTGGTGTTTATTTGGGAGTAACTTGTTGTTCATTTACGGTATGAACAAGTCGTTAATGTCTCCGAGACTCCAATTTTATTGACTTTAAAGGAGGGGTTTGGAAGAAATCTTCCATCTCTAAGGTTATTTTCTGGCATTAATAATCTAGGTTAAATAACACTGACATTATTTCGTGTAAGAGACATATATCTCCTGCTAACCCAGTCGTTAATCTGGTTCATTTATTTTGTTGCTCTGGTTTTAGTCACTTGTTCTGACTGGTTTCTCTTCACCAATCCTGTGGTTCAATCGTAGCCAGCATTTGTCATCCTTAAATCTTATAAAAATAAAAATAAATTGTAGTACTGACCTTAAAGCCAAATATTATTAAAGGAATCAGGTGTTTCTTTTGTACTTGTTCCTTCACAAAGTAGGTACAAAGACACAGACCCAAAGATAGAGGGGTCAGCTTCTAGATTCATCCATCGTGTTAAAACGAATTGATGCGAGAATGTGTGTCTGTTGCTTGCATCCTTGTTGTTTTTACTTTTTGGAAGTTGTTTTAGTGTCAGAAAATTCTGACTGAAACGAGAGAGGAGCATCTAATTCCTTCCAGACTATTTTTATTTCGGAACAGAGATGTTAGGATGAAGGGTGTTGCAATTTTCTGAGTACTTGATAGAGTCTTTAAAACCAAACAGCTTTCATCTCTTTGGTATGGCGTTCACAAGGTCAAATGTAAAGCATGGACAGTTTTCCAGGTATTAAATGAGGGTGTCATTAAGGGCCTAGAAGATGATGCTCTGAGCTCTGAGTGGGTCTAATGAGCTATCACAGCTCTTTCAGTTTAAGAGCCGTGAATGTTATCAGTTGTGTCCTTCATGTCATTTTTCTCAATAAACCTAATGCCGTGCCTTTATTTTAAATAAGTCCTTTGGGGTGGCATGGAGCAAACTGCCAGTGATTTATAAAAATTTCCTTTGACATAACCTTTTCTTTTTAAATTCTTCCATAAATAAGATATACTTCTTTTTATCCCAACTTTGTGCAATAGGCTTTGTTTATAAAAAAATATATTAAGGAGTTACTAAGAATTGAAAAAGTCATTTGCATTTCACCATGGAAACCTCTCTTTTTCTGATAAAAAAATCTGTGGCTTCTGGACTGAGTTGAAATATGGATGTTGGAAAGATGGTACTTTGGCAGAGAAGAGAAGAAGCTGCTCCTAAATGAACATTAATTGGTGAAGGCTATGTTATTTCAAAGATAACAATAATGCTGCACAATTTTATCAGTGAAAGATGCTGCTAGTGTATCTTGTAGCCAGGACTGTGCAGCCTTATCCAGTTTCCTTTCCAAGTTAAATTTCTCCCAAGTCATTTAACCTCTGGAAAAGCAAAAGTTCATTCAGATCTTTGCGTTGACTTAAAAACAGTTGTCTGACTTGACTCACTGTTTGATTTCAGACCATTGGCCCTGGATCATTGTATGTTTTACTACCACGACAAAGGATGTGTAGTGTGTTATGTGATCTTCCAAAATCTAATAAACATATACCAAAAGAGACAGTCAAAAACCAGCACAAAAGCCCTGGCTGGGTAGCTTAGTTGGTGGGGTTGTCGTCCCAACACACCAAGGTTGCGGTTTGATTCTTGGTCACGGCTCATACAAAAAGCAACCAATGAATGTATAAATAAGTGGAACAAAAAATTGATGTTTCTCTTTCTGTCTCCCCTTCTCTTTCCCTCGTTCTCTAAAATTAATAAATTGAAAAAAACATACAAGCTACTGATGGTATTTAAACAGTCTTTTATATATAAAATCTGTTTTATTGGCAGATGATTGTTTCTTATAAAGTAGGCCTTAGTATACTCTCAGGGTTTATTGTTGGATCAGGGGGAATTGTTCTTTTTTTTAAAAAAGCAGTATTTTATTGATTATGTTATTACAGTTGTCCCATTTCCCCCCTTCATGCCCCTCCACCCTGTACACCCTCTCCCTCCCACATTCCCCCTCTTTAGTTCATGTCTGTGTGTCTTAAGTTCTTTGGCTTCTACATTTCTCACACTACTCTTGCCCTCCCCCTGTCTATTTTCTGCCTGCCATCTATGCTACTTATTCTCTGTACCATCTCCCCCCCTCCCCTGTTGCTAACTCTCCATGTGATCTCTATTTCTGTGGTTCTGTTCCTGTTCTAGTTATTTCCTTAGGTTTTTTTTTTTAGGCGTGGTTGTTAGTAATTGTGAGTTTGCTGTTGGGAATTGTTTTGAAATGAGATTCCAGAAGAGCCAAATTGTTGTCCTTTGAGTCCTGACAAATCTCCTAACCTCATCAAACTTCCGTTTCCTTGGCTGTAAAATTGTGAATAATCATAACCTCCCCTGTCTGCATCCCCTGTTTGTTGTCAAGACCATGAGACAATGTGTAGGAATGGCTTTTGAATATTGTATGTTACTCTAGCACATGAACGGACCAAATCCATAGTCAAAGGACAGACGTGTCAAGTTCCATGGTAACCAGTGTCAGTACCTGCTCAAATTCACATGCTGTTCTGAAATGTCGTCTTAAATACTGCTTGAGATAAGGGGCCATCCTCTGATGCTTGGGATTTTCTCCCCTAGAGTTTGTTCTACCATAACAGCAGTTGTGATAACAAGTTTTGATCTCATAGAGCCTCCAGCATGTTGGTGGGCTGTGCCGTGTCTGTGATTTTTATTAACCTACTAGTCTGTAAATATTTTAAAGCTGCATAGACTTCAGGGTCCTGGTGTCTTAGTCTTCCCATTATGTCGAACCGATACGCCCTTCTGAAGGCATCGCTATCTTACGCGCACTCCCTGTCTCAGGAAACACGGAGGCCACTCATCAAAACATGCCGGGCAGCCTGGCCACACCCAGGCAGTGGTTCCGCTGTACGGCAGAACTGGCACCGGAATGTGTTTCTTCTTCCCAGACGACTCTGTTACCTTCACCCCTTAAACAAGTGTAAGGCGAGTGGGGTTTATTTAAGTATTCCACTGCAGACCACTTCTTACCACTATCTCTCGTCTCTGTCAGTCCAGCAGCTTCTGAACTGGTCCCCCTGCTTCTATTCTTAGCCCTGTTAAGGCTGATCTCCACCAAAGTGAGAGCTGATCTCCAGACATGTAAATAGATCACATCACTTCCTGCATCAAAATTGTCTAGTATTTTGAGGAACAAGTATGAAAGACACAGGGATGAGGACTGGGGGGGGGGGATTGGAGGGAGGGGGGAGACGGGGCGGGGGGGGTGGGATGGGAGAAATAGATAAAAAAGTGTACTTGAAAAGTAACTAAATAAAATTTATTATAAAAAAAAACTGTCTAGTAGCTTATGGGTCACTCCTATAATCACATTCAGTGGCCGTCTGTGATCTGGCCCTGCCTCCCCTCCTGCTTCGTCACCAGCTCTTCTGCATTCAGTCTGCATGCATTGGCCTCTGTCCACTTTCATCAGGATGCCGGCTTTTGCTCTTGCTCCAGGCTCTTCCCTCTGTCTCAGAAGCCTTTCTCACAAGTGGTCGCATGGTTTGCTTCCTCACTGTCTTTAGTGACAGGTCAAGCAGCACATCTTCAAGATGCCCTTCCTTACCCTCTAGCTGAAATAAGTGCTTCCCTCACTTTCTGTCTGTTTCCATGCCTTGCTTTATATTTGTTCTTCGGTATTTGCGTAGAACATCGCGGTCCATAGAACTTTCTGCAATGATGGAAATGTTCTGTAAAATTCTCTGTTGCCCAATTCAGTGGCCACTAGCTGGCTACTGGTGGTAGTTGAGCACTTGAAATGTATCCAGTGAGACTGGTGAACTGAGTTTAATATAATATAATATAATATAATTTAATTTAAATTTAAATAGCTGTATGTGGCCATGACTTCCATATTGGATAGCATTTGAGCTCTATGAGGACAAAGCCCTGCCTGTCTGGTGTGGAGCTGTGTCTGCAGGGCCTTGAGCAATGCCTGGAGTAGGAAGTGCTGAAAAATCATCACTTTTTGAATAAGTGACTCGTGCCCAGGCTACCAAGGCAGGTGGCTTGGGCTTATGTCCTAATAATTAAATTGGTGTTCTCATGAAAATAATTTGATTTCTCTTTTGTAAAATGGCTTTTCCTATATACTTTTTTTTTTTTTGGTGAGACTCATATAAGAGCATATATGATCGTACACTAGGAACCATGAAACGCAGGACCAGGCGGAGGAATTGCTGTTCGCAGAGGGAGGGGTGGCGGTAATGGTTACTCCAGTGGTGCTGAGAGGGTCAGGGACTAGGTCTGAAAACGATTGCATTTCCTGAGCACAGTATTAAGTGTAAAATTAAAAATTTTTTATTAATATTTTTCTTCCTACCATCGTATGTAGCTGTGGCCTTTTGCACCCTCATGGGGACGAGCAGCATGTCTGTTCACATCATGCTTTTTAATGAGATTCGATAAACGATGTGTGCCTGTGTGCACTTATTAAATTAGAATTGTGATGAGTTTACGCAGTCTGTTAGAAGGCTAAGAAATTGCAAGGCACTGTCTGTTTATATAATAAGCACTGGAGCCAATTTCCTAGGGCTTGAGCCAAGGGAGTGCTTTTGGCTTCACGGTGGACCATACTTGAGGGAGAACATGGATTTGTAGGGTAGGAGGGACATCCAAAGGTCGCTGAACCACTTGGGCTGTTCTATAAATAGACTTCACCTAAATCATCTGAGGTGCTTGGGCATCTCTCCCACTTACAGAGGCCTCCAGGCGCCACGCTTCTCAGTCTCCCGTCGCAGTGGTTTTCATTTTTCCAAAATGCTTATTATTAAAAAGTTTGAGATGAATTTAAACAAAGGTGAAATCCAAAAAGAATCTATATACATACATATATACACATAGGAATATATACACACACATATAGGAACATATATGTGTGTATACACATACAGATATATATGAAATTATTTTGTTTTGAGACTTTCTTTTTCTTCCTTAAACAGAGGGCACAAAGGAGCATGCAGTTAGTCCTCCCACACCTGGACACGCTACACTCCATGTTTTCTGTCTCACGTCTCATCTCTCCAGTGGAGGTCCAGGGTCCACTGGCATTAGAATCGCTTGGTGTGCTCATTGAGTATGAATCGCTCCTGCTTCCACACTGAGTTAGGTCCTGTAGGTCCCCAGGGCTGGACCTGGACAACCCCCCTGTCTCAACTCTGAGAACAACTGCATCTTCGTCTTTAGAGTTTGGTTCAGCGTCCTTTTTCCTTGATCAATCATATTCACTTAACCAACTCTACCATCTACGAGCAATGAATTGATCTCCACGTCTTTATATAATTATTAGAACTTATTTATCTTGTATAGCCAAACTAATTATCTATCCGAATATCACCTACTTGGTGGGTTAACAGCAGCCCAGCTGCAAGTGATGAATAAAAGCAGGCTCAGGTAAATGCAACTTCATTATAGACCTGTTTTGTTGGTTTGTTTATTTCTGTAAAGCTATTGTGATGGTCGTCGCCATCTGTTGTGGTGCTCAAGTCTTCTATGTGAAAAAGGAAAAGCATCATGGTAAATTTCCTTCATCTACTTTATGACAAGTCTTTTTTTTAAAAATATTTTATTTATTTATTTTTCGAGAGAGGGGAAGGGAAGGAGAAAGAGTGGGAGAGAAATATCAATGTATGGTTGCCTCTCATGTGTCCCCTGCTGGGAAGTGGCCTGCAACCCAGGCATGTGCCCTGACTGGGAATTGAACCGCAATACTATGACAAATTTTTTATTAGTGTTTTCATGGTACTTTTATACATGTGTTTTATTATAAGTTGCCTCATTCTTTTGGGGGTGTAGGTGAGATATTATTCCCACATATTACACTTCAATATAGAATAAAGTAAGATAAAATAAAATAAAGCAGATTTTAGGATTATCGGCTTTTGGCTGTCCATGTTCATGGTCTTGTCCATGGTTTGCAGGAAATTGAGAACTGACATTACACTCCCTGTATGCTGTTCTGGTCATGCTTCTTGACAAGTTGCCATACAAGCCTACCTATAAGGAGAGGTTTCTTCTACTTCTACAGTTATCCCTGAAAAAAATTTATTTTATATTTGAGTCTTTTTAAAGCTTCTTTTATTGTGTCATTACTGTTTTAGAATAATTAAGTGCTCTTTGGAGACAATGTATTACCTTGAATGACTTCAGTCAGTGCTGGTTTTGAATGTTTATTATTGGGGTTACCTGATACATTCCATTAAAAAAGACAAAGAAATTTAATGTAGAGTTGGATGTCATTGTAAACAAGCCGCTTAAAGATGTCTTAAGTGGTTCTCACCTGGAGAACACAGTTATTCAGCTATATGAAGAATTTTGGAGAAACCAGCTCGCTTTGCGATTAATGCTTGTGAACAGGATAAAATACTGAGCCACAGTTACTCACGGAGTCAAAAAGTGCTCTATGCAAGACAACTCAGACGGATGAGGAGATGGGAAGCTTCAGAAAACTATTATGAACAGTGGTTCTCATGGTGATGAAGATGGTAATGGTTAAGGTACATGTAAAGGTTTGAAGAAAATGTTTTACTGACATTGACAGTTGAAATAATTTTTAAATTAACATACAACTTTTCATAATACACGATTTAAAATTTGTGTCACTACATCAATAAGGTACCCATTATAAATAGACCATTATTTTGTTTGTATCTCAAAATGCAATATATTCAAGTCGGGTTCAGAAACTTTTTATTTTTACTTTCTTAAGGGGATATTCTTCAACATGCCCCTATACCTGGGACGTTGAGGACTCTGTTTTTCTTTCTTTTCCACCCAGAGACAACCTCTTAGGAGCAGAGATCGCATCTAAATACAGCTCTTTTAAAGCCATTTTAGCACATTCTGGCACTGTCCCTGCTCCTTGTAGATTCTCACTAAATGCTGGCTCATCGCTGACAATGGTGGTAGCATTTATATGCGAGAACAAATTTTGTAGTTTTATTTGTGCAAAATTTTCATGGATTTGGATGGGACTTTCAAAAAAAGTTTCTGCTTAGCTCTCACACTCTAGGCAAGGTAGCAAGTAACAGTTAACATACACATATATTAATTGAGTCTAATCCAAAATACTTTGGTTTCAGTGGGTTCCTCAAGGAGAGAAGGAGTTCCTGCCCATGTGAATCTCTCCGCATCCTCCATGCTCATGATTGCGATGCAGTACACGTCGAACCCAGGTAGGGAGATTTGGGCAGCTTGACTCATTGCAAAACCAAGAATTAAGCAAGATATCAGAGGAGCAGGCTGGAAATTCTTACATGGGAAGAGCTTGCTTGGTGGGTAGACAAGTGACGATGTGTTATAAAACAGAGTTTTGAGTTGGAACAAATTTCCCTTGTCTGTTGCTATTAGCAGTCCTCTTGCAAGCTAGTGATGTTTTCAGAATGTTTGAGGACACAGTTTTAGAATAGTGCCTGGAAACTGATTGACTATGAGTGTACTGGAACAGTTGAACTAGAAATATAAAAATCACCTGCAATTCTAATAGTGAAAGAAAACCATTTTTAATAATTTGTGAGTTTGCTCCTCTCATGCCATACAAGTATCCCTGAACATAAATTCTTTACTACATTTCTGATTATTTCCTTAGAATAAATTAATAAAAGAGGGATTAATTGATTAAAGAACTTGAAAAAATTTCAATAGTCTCATTAATTATATATGAAAGTACATTTAACCCATCACTAAGTATTATCACAAAACTCATATAGAATTGGACAGGTGAAAAATAATATCTCATTTTGATTTTCACTTCTTTGATTACTAGTGATGTTGGACAGGTTTCACACCATTTGCTTTGTTTGGTTTTTACCCATCAGTTTAATTCAGATGAACTTCAAGAAACTGACCTAAAGAGGGGCAGCCTGCTGGTCACATGCTGAGATATGACAATTTTTACTTTTATTTAATGTTTATTTGGAAGGTGAACAAATTTGATGGCACTGTTTTCAGCTTTATACTTAATTACATAGTCAATAATAATTGTATTTTGACTCAGGATGAGGAAAAAAGTATTTTTCATTTTAAAATGAAATGCTTCCAGTGTGGAGTATAATCCTTTAAATATGAAATCCTTTATGATTATTATATGTGTTTAATTAAAGTGTATATATATTAGAAGTTATATCTCGTATCTTACTCTTTTTGGCTTAAAGTACTCTCAAAATGTCATTTATATTATATAGTTTGTTCTGGAAAAAGTCCTTCATTTGGAATCTAGTTAATTGGAGTCCCTTCATGAGGCTTTGGTCCTAACTAACTTCTAAGTTGCGAGGCAATAAAGCAATGCAGGTAAAACATGTGCTTTGAGGTCACGCATGTGGGCTCACCTCTGAGCTCATCTGCAAATTGCCAGTTAGCATGACCTCGAGCAAATTTTAACCTCCCTAAGACCAAGTTCCCTTATAAAACTCCTACAAAATGGGAATAATTCTTCCTGCAGTGCCTTACGGTGTTGCTACGATTAATGAATTGAGCATATGTAAAGTGCTTACTTAGTGACAGGCACATTGTAAGTGCTCAGTAAATAGCAGTGGGATTGCTACAGTATGCCATGTTCTTCTTGGAGTTGAACGTTTCACAGGGAGACCACCGTGATCAGATAGAATTACTTCTGTTATTTCTAAGTCTGTGTCTCCCTCTGTTCATGGGGGCATGTTGATAGCCAGAAATGAATCCTATAGTAAGGATTACATTTGGAACCCCAAACCCGTCTTGTGATGTGGAAAACTTTTAAGAAGTGAGGTGATATCCACCAGGAGACACTCTGGGACCAAGTGGTAGGTCATCACCTTTTGTTTGATTTTTTTTCTTGGGGGAGACAGCAGGAGGCAGCTGGGTGTGTGCCGTCTTTGTGTGTCAGGGACGGAGTGCAGACCTTGTTCAACGAACAAGTGTGTTGAGCAAATGCTCTGTACACGAGGCCTGTGCTGGGCATCGGGAAAACCATCGGAAATGTAAGATACGGTGCTTGCCATGTGGAGCTCATGTCTAATTGGGAAGATTAGGCATATTCACAATGAATCATTAGTTTACAGTGTAAAGAAGTGTGTAAAACTTGCAAAATAAACACTATAGATAGGGTTAATGCATCAGAAAGTGAGAAGTCCTAATTAAAAGGATTAGGGAAGGTTTCATGTCACTTGACCAAAGTATGGTTCTTAAAATATAGGTAGAGTTTGACCAGTGTGACCAGTGTGGTAAGTGGGGCCTCCTGGAAGGGGAACAGTGAAAACAGAGGGACTCTGTTCACGGGGCTGTCAGTGAACTACTCTGAACAGGGCCATGGAGCAGACATGTGGAGAACAGCGGATGGTATGTATAAGAGAAAGTGGCCCGAAACTCCTGCACTTGAGAATTCGCTGATGGCTTAAGAATGAAATTCCAGTTCTAGAGGGTGATCTACATAATCAACAAATAGTCAATGACTATGTACTATGTGCCAAAACCAGGGACATCAGTGTTAGCAAAACAGAACTGCTCCTTGCCCTCACCTTGTGAAGCTTATCATACGGTGCATGGTGATGGCGAGAGAGAAGACACTGAAGACATTCATTGAACAATTAGAAAAGCAAATATGAAGTTTCAGCTGTGACAAGAGCTTTGGAAGATGTCCATTGTGCTATAAGACCCTGTAAAGGGAGATTTCCCTTTCACTGAAGAGGAGGGCTTCCCCGGGGGAAGTGACTGAGGGATGAGTAGGCAGCATTAACAAGGCCCACAGGGGCAGGGAGGGCTTTAGGCAGCAGAGCCCTGTGTCTGAAGGGAGTCTGATAAGCCAGTGGGACTGAAGATCAGCATAGTAGGGCTGCCTCATGGGAGATGAGACTGGAGACTTCTGTGGGCCAGAACACGTGGGATGTTGTGGAGTCTGTTTGGGAATCCTGTGTTTATCCCAAGTCTAATAATAGAATGGCACTGAAGGACTTTGAGTGGTTATGGATGCATCACCCAGGCTGCAGTTGAGACAGGATTCAAAGGAGCCAGCGTGGATACAGATTGACCCATGAGGAGGCCATTGCATTCGCTGAGGCATGTGAAAGACAGAGTTGAATGAGGCCGAGAAAATTGGGTACATCTGAGAGCTGCCTAGGTCTGGTCAGCTTTTGGTCCTGTAACTGAATGCATGGCTGGTCTGTTCACTGAGAAAGGGGGCACTGGGAGAGGAGGCCCACGCTTCTGAGGGAAGCTCATGAGGTCTGTTTTGCACATGCCATGTCCAAGGTGTCTTTGAGATATTTCAGAGGAGATGGTACATTTGGACTAACATATTCTGTCAATTATATCTCAGTAAAATTGGGGGAAAAGCTCTATATGTGACCTCAGTAATAATTCTATACATCCAGAACACAAAAATGTGAATAAATCAGCTTACTTAAAAAATAGACAGTGATAATCAGGAAGTTGTATTATGAGCCTGGAATTCAAAATAGAACTGTGTTAGAAGTAATGAACTTTGAGCCTACATGTAAGTGTCCAGTGGCAGTCATTGAATTTCCATGTAGATGGTGTACATTGAATTATATATGAGTGTGACATTGATTACTAGAGAGTGCAGAATGAAAAGTGGAGCGGATTTATGACCAAGCCTTCAGGAACTCAGAAGAGAAGGGTCCAGTAGAAGAATAGGCTTGCCAAGGAGACAGAGAGGTTGTATCTGTCAGGATGTGTTTGGCTGACTAACAGAGGCCTCAAACGACAAGAAGATTTGTTGTTTACTTAGTGGGAAGTCGTGGAGATAGCTCCATAGTATCAGGGGCTGAGATGGCATCTTTGTGTTTTTCTTGAACTTCTCAGGTTTGCAAGATGGCTGCCACTGTGAAGGTTATTATATTCTTACACAGCCACATCCACAAGCAGGTAATAGGATCAATCAGTCAGGGCAATTGAGCAATGTGTCCTGGTGTGCCTATTTCCTTTGATCAAAGAGCAAAAAAGTGTTTCACAAGTTCTCCAACAGATTCTCTTGGATCCTGCTGGCCAGAACTGAGTCACATGGCCATCCCTAGTGGCAGGCTGTGCTGGGAGTTGGACAAGGTGAAAGGGGTCATTAGCAGCTGAGTAGCAATGATAGTGTCTGCAAAGGGTAGTAGGAGAGAGGCACTCATGAAGTCAAGGGAAGAGAAAGTTTTCAAGAGAAGGCAGTGACCAGTCTGTATGCCAGTGAAGGTCAAGTAAAAGGCAGACTGAAAAATGCCTATTGAATCGAACAACAAGGAGGTCATCGGTGACTACAGTGAGCTATGCTTCAGCGTCACAATAGGGTTGGAAGATGGATTCGGGAAGGTAAAAAAAAAACAACCAGAAAAACAAATACAAACACCCCAAACAGCTCCCTTAGGTCTTGAGAAAGTATCTTTGTTCTCCAAGTAAGCATAGGCAAATCAAAGAAGCCTGCTGTTGCACAGCTTTTAAGAATTCCTCAGCAGATGGAACTGGCAATCAAATGATAAGACACCCACTCTAATCCATCATTCTGATCCATCCTTCTGTCACTTGCTATCTGTCCAAACTTGGGAAGATAGGAAACTGAGTCTCAGTTTCCTACCTGCAACACTGCAGCTGTGAGATTATATACAGGAAGCTCTTAGCGCAACACCCAGCATAATGGATGCTCAATAAATGTGGCCTTTTATTACAATCCTTTTAGGCTATTTTTTTCCCTATGTAGATCTTGATTACCTTGATATAAGTTTCTGTTGTAAAGGTATGATAACTAGGGAATTTTCTTAATATTTCCTTTGTTGATAAGATGAATGAAATACACTTCTCAAGGATCTTGGAATAAAAGCTTGGTAAAGTCAAGGGCTTATAGGATGTTTTGAAAAGCTTGATAATATGGAAATAAGTGATTTCCAATTTAATGATTAGAGTGAAAGTCATACTAATATAGTTTATTATATCTCAAAGGATGTTTTTATCTGGTATTTACACTTCATGTTCAAATTACATTTTCTTCCTTACAGTGTATCATTGTCAATTATTGGAATGCCTCATGAAATATAAACAAGAAGTCTGGAAAGTAAGTTTTCAGCCACATTTAACTCCTAGCCACAAACTTAACTTATGTAATATATCAATAGTAAAAGTTGTTTGCATGTTAAAAGTATTTTTAGGTCAAATGTATTGATGTCTTATCATTTTGGTGTGTAGAACCTATAATTTCTTACCAGTTAATTATTTATCATTTAGAGCAGGGATGATCTTAAACACAGTGGCTTGCCAGCAGAAGTCATTGATTATCACTTAATCTGGGAATTAGTGCATACTGTATTATATGACAGTTTTATTTAATTTAAAAGGTTGGTTAAGAATCTGTCTTTTTTAAAAATAGGAAATGTGAATTGTTAAGACATGTGTTTTAGGAAATTAAAAAATGCAGTGTTTAGCAAACTGGTTTGTGCTGTTTGAAAATCGATTATTTAACATTATTCTGAGTGGAGAAGGAGAATTTGTTAAAAGATAGTGTACTTAGGAACTTATTAAGTAAAGGAGCTAGTAATAAGTAAGGCATAAAAACTAATGTTTTAATATGATCACATCTGAGAAGCATGTCGGGATGATGAGATTCCAGGGGAATTAACCACCTCAAACCCTCTATTGAAATTTTCACTGCTTTGGTACTATTGAACGAGCTCCCTTTATTTTTATTTGATCATGCTAAGTCAAAATATTCCTCCCATTCCTTTAGGATCTCTTGTACGTGATAGCCTATGGGCCCTCCCAAGTGAAACCGCCAGCTGTGCAGATGCTGTTCCATTACTGGCCCAATTTAAAACCTCCCGGGGCAATAAGTGAATACAGGGGCTTGCAGTACACAGGTAAGAAGAGGGCAGGCCCGTGGTACCCCCGCTTCATTTCTTCTGTGTCTTGTTTGCCTTACCTGCTTATCTACATTTTTCTCTTGCTGGATTTATGTATGTGCCTCTAGACATTGCCATAAATCCATTCTGAAACTGGGTGGTATAAAATGAATTAATGAAAATTAATTTCAGAAGCGTTTATGACACTGCAGTGTAAGTCTCAGTTTCCTGTTGCTCAGTTTGCTACACGTTGCTCTGTGGTCTTAACTACCGCTGATGTTAATCCCTGCAGAGGTGTGAGTGCAGTGTAGTGCCACGTTCGCTCACCATGAGCAAAACTTCAGGTGGCCAGTTCTGTTCTGATGAGAAGATTTGGAGCATGTTCAGCGTTACCAGTTTATACGCTCAGTGAACATTAAATGACCCTGCTAACCTCGTTGGCCAGAATAACAGTTGGTGACTATTGGTGTCATTAATAACTGAGAAGTAAACATTGAATGTAATGACATTTAAATGTAATGACATATGTTTATCAAAAACAAACCAACCCCAGGTCCTCTGTTGTGGTTATGTTTATATATCATAAAATCAAAGAAGCAACCCGTGGCTAATGGAGTTTTGGATGCCCCCGACTACCTTCTCCCCTGTGCCCTTAATGGTATACATAATATTCTGAAAATGGAAGAAGTGGTTGTTTTGCCACAATTAGCTTTTATTCAAGTTATTGTGGGATTGTGTACTGATATTCTAGATCCTACTTCTTTCTTGGCATCGCTCGTATTTCCAAGGTGATTTGACGTGGTT
Organism: Artibeus jamaicensis; assembly: GCF_021234435.1. NCBI lineage: Eukaryota > Metazoa > Chordata > Mammalia > Chiroptera > Phyllostomidae > Artibeus > Artibeus jamaicensis. Next base: position 7,993,285 of record NW_026521831.1, on the reverse strand, counting down.
CAGAGGGGAATTAACTTAATTCTGTTTCTTATGTTCCTGATTAAAGCCAAGTGTTAGAGTTATTAACACCTGTTTTTGGGGGGGCTTTGATGGTCCTTGGTGGCCTTATTCTAAACTCAGAACAAATAATATTGGCTATAGTGGCAGCAATACTGTTAATTATGACAGTGAAGGTAGATAGGAAGTCATTTTTAAAAAATAGAAATTGGTATCTCTGGGGTTTTATATCCATGGTAGTAGAGAATGTTGAAGTGTTGCTAAATAGATAATTGAATATAAAAGCAAAAGTAGCTTGGAAGCATTAATAAAATAAAAGGTGAAATAACTGAAATATTTGATACCAACCCCTCTCAACAGATCCCTGAAATAAGCATTTATAGGATGTATGAATGGGTAACCAGTATTAAATGAAATGTATTTATTTAGTAAATATTTGAAGAGTAATTTAACATTCCAGGCCCTGTCATTTTTGACACAATCAGACATCGTGGAGCTTAGTACAATCTAGATATGAAAACTAATCCAGTTATTCAATCAATATTCATGGGGTATCTGCTATTAGCTAGGCATTATTGTAGGTCCTGGTGGTAACACAATGAAAAACCACACTACAATCACTAATATCTCAGTGTGTACATTTCGATCGTGGGGGAAAGACCAGGAAAGCACCTGACAGTGTGGTGAGTGATAAGGCAGAACAAGTACAGTTGACCCTTGAACAACACAGGAATGAGGGGCGCTGATGCCCCACCCCCCTGCACAGTTGGAAATCTCTGTATAACTTTAGACTTTCCCAGAATGTAACTACTGGTCACCTCCTGTTGATGGGTAGCCTTACCGATTATAGGTGAATAACATGTATTTTGTGTGTTATTTGTATGATATACTGTATTATTGAAGTAAACTTGAGAAAAGAAAATGTTATGATGGAAATCATAAGGAAGAGAAAGTCCATTTATAGTATTATTGAAAAAAAATCCGTGCATAAGTGCAATTTAAATTCGGGCTGTTCGGGGGTCAACTGTTCATAGTGCTGTGGAAACATACAGAAAGGACCTCTGACCTCACCTCCAGGGTAGGCAAGTTGAGGAGGGCTGAGGTGTCAAGAAATGTTCTTCAGTGAGTGACGTGTAAGCTGATTCCTGAATGAGATGCACCCACTAGATGTTACGAGGGGAGTGAATCATTAGTGGGTAAAATGTGAGACTGAGGCCGAAGGAACTGTGTGGATTTGGACTGGAACCTAAAGATAGCGTGATCATACTTTAGTTATTCCAAAAAGTTGAATGCATCCGGACAGTGGAGGGAGAGGGGGAGAGCAGCCCGGGAGAGGCAGAAGGCCGGTGAAGGAGATTGGATTTCATCCTAAAGGCAAAGGGAAACTGCAGACTGGTTGTAAAGGGAGAAGCCACATGATGAGATTAGTCTGTTTAGAGCATCCCACAGGCCCCCGGGGAAATTGAGAGCTGCTTCCAGTTCCCTCTGTGACCACACTCTCTTGAAGGGCCAGACAAACCTGTCTTCCCAGGATATAGTTCAGCCTGTGCTGACTAAGAGCAGAGCGGCTCTTTCTTCTTAGCTTGGCCTCTCTGCCTACGGGCATTCGTTCTTCAGTCCATCCTTGTAATCACGTCTCCACACACTTCCGTTCTTTTGACAGCATCATAATGTGCCTGCTACCCGCCACGCACTGTCCAAGTCGCTAGGGAAGCAGCTTTCTTGGGACTCCCATCGAGTGAGTGGGTCACGGCATTCTCTGCAGAAAATGGGAGATCACGGAAACAGTGAACCGTTCTGGTCTGTGTGTTACTATTTATCCAGCACTGTCTGCTTGTCGGACATTGTTCTTGCTGCTTATTGTCTCATTTAATACTCGACCTTTCTCCTAATTGAACAGAATTTATAGACTAAGCACCAGATTAGGTTTTATAGACATTTTCCTTTTTTTAAAATTTTATTTATTTATCTTTAGAAGGGAAGGGAAGGAGAGAAAAATCAATGTATGGTTGCTTCTGGTGCATCCCCTGCTGGGAACTGGCCTGCAACCCAGGCATGTGCCCTGACAGGGAATCGAACTGTGATCTTTTGGTTTGCAGGCCCGTGCTCAGTCCACTGAGCTACACCAGCCAGGGCCATGTAGACATTTTCTTAATTAGCTTTCACAAAAATCTTGAGAGGTAAGGATGAGGAGTGGGACATAGTTTAAGTCACATCACTAAATTCAGATGTATGATAAGGAAACTCTGCCTGAATTTGAACCTAGATTATTTTCATGGAAAACCCACATTTTTCTGGTTTAACATTTGTTATATTTGTTAACGTTTTGATATATTTCCTTTCAGTTTTTTGCTGCACATTTAAAATAAAGTTGAGATCACATTGTATATAATTATACAAGGTTACCTCCCCAACCTTTTAGTATGATAGTTTTCAAATACAGAATTTTAAAGAATAACACTATGAAACATACATAGCCACATAGATTTAATAATTGTTAGTAATTCACTGTAATTTTAACTCTATATATGTATATAAATTATTTATTGCTTTTAAGTATAATAACATAGGAATATTTGCAACTGGCATGAATATGACCGAATAGTGAGGTCATCTACAGAGTTTGCCTCTTCTGAGTTTATTAGTATTTATCAACAACCAAAACTACCCCAAGTATTTTGGGCATTAAATACGAGTTTTAAAGCTGAAAAAAATTATAGTTTTCTTGGCAATGACGGCCCCCTCCCACCCATTGTGTTGTTCTATGAAGCTCTGCTTCTGTGGGGAAGAAAGAAATTATTTAGCAATTCCCTTCAGCAGTGTCCAACAGGTAAATAACAGCCTTCGTGAGCAAAGGTCAGCACCAGTTGTGCTATAGTTTCTACTCAAACTATGAGACAAAAGGTGTGGGAAGATATATTATTTCCAGGGCAGAGAATGTTGAAAACACAGAGAGGGCTTAGCTAACTACAGACAGCACTGCAAGATTAAACCAAATTAGTAGTTAGATTTCTGAGTTGTATTCCCAGCAAGTACAAGAAGCTCTACCATCTTTTTATGTCGAAATTTCCCCATCAGTGAGTTGCTTATCTTTTTATTATCTTAGTTTTTTCTCCATCCACAAAATTAAAAAATGTTTTGAACCTTTTTACTGTGCATTGTACACATGTAGAAAAACACACAAATTTTGAGTTTCTGTGGACACCTCCCGCCATGTTCACTGCCATGATTACCGCCTTCTGCTATCCTGAAGGAAACCCATTGACCTGCCTTCCAACAGCAGAGATTGGTTTCGCCTGAGTTTGAATGTTATGTAAATGGAATCATACATTACTTATTTGTGTTTGTGTGCAAGGTATCCTTGGGTTGAGCATAACTGTGTGCTTTGTTCATGTTTATTGCTATATATAAGCTACCAAATGAATGTACCACAGTGTACGTGTCTGCTTTACTATTAATGGATATTTGGGTTGTTGCCACTTTTGGTTATTATAAGTAATGCTGCTGTGAACATCCACATATCTTTTGGTACACATATGTACGCATTTCCGTTAGCTGCATTACCAAGGTAGGATTCCTCGGTTAGAGGATATGCATATGTCCAATTTTAATGGATAATGGCAAACGGTTTTCCAAAAGGGTTGTACTAATTTATACCTACATTAAAAAAGCGTGAGAGTTCTTTTTGCCTATATTCTACATTTTGGGCAGTTCTTTATTTTGTTTTTAAAATTTTAACCATTTTTGAGGGTATGTAGAAGTATCTAATCGTGTGATAATTTGCGTTTCCCTTATCACTAATGCACACTTTTTGATCTATTTATTGGCTAGTTAGATATTTATATAATCTTTGTCAGTTATGTATGTTGCAAATATCTCCTTTTTTAATTCTCTAAATGATAATTTTGATTAACTCAAGGTTTAAAAAAAAGATTTTATTTATTTATTTATTTTTAGAGAGAGGGAAAGGGAAGGAGAAAGAGAGTTAGAGAAACATCAGTGTGTGGTTGCCTCTCACGTGGCCCCCACTGGGGACCTGGCCTGCAACCCAGGCGTGTGTCCTGACTGGGAATCGAACTGGCGACCCTCTGGTTCACCTCCTACACTCATTCCACTGAGCTGCACCAGCCAGGGCTCAAGGTTTTTTTTAATGCAATCAAATTAGCAACCTTTTTTTTCCTTTTATGTGCAATAAATGCATTATTGGGGTGACACTGGTTAACAAAAACATACAGGTTGCAGGTGCACAATCCTACAACACCTCATCTGTGCACTGTACTGTGTCCACAACCCCAAGTCAAGTCTCCTTCCGTCACCATTTGTCCCCCTGTACACTCCTCTACCTCCCCACTGGCAGTGACCACACTGTTGTCCATTTCCATGAAGTTTTTCTTTTCTATCAATTCCTCCCCAGTCCAGCTCCCCAACCCCTCCCTAGCACCTGTCAGTGTACTCTCTGAGTCTGTCTCTGTTTTGTTTCGTTCTTTTTGTTCATTAGATCTACATGTGAGCAAAATCATAGGGTATTTGTTTTTCTCTGACTGGCTTATTTCACTTAGCATAATGCACTTCAGGTCCATCTATACTGTTGCAAATGGTAAGACATCCTTCTTTTAACACAGCTGAGTAGTATTCCATTGTGTGAATGTACCACAGCCTTTTTATCCTCTCATCTACTGATGGACATTTGGGCTGCTTCCAAATCTTGGTGATTATAAATAACGCTGCAGCGGACATAGGGTGCCCATATTCTTTTGAATTCGTGTTTTGGATTTCCTCAGATAAATTTCTAGAAGTAGAATCTTTTTCTTTAAAGGACTTTTTATATCCTGTCTAAGAAAGTCTTTCCCTACTCCAAAATTATGACAATATTCTTCGTAGTCATCAGAATATTTGTATTTTACCTTTTACATTTAAATTGTATCTAGAATTAATTTTTCTGTGTGGTGTGAGGTGCACAAGTCAAAAATTTTTCTTGTGGATAGCCAGTTGACTCAACATCATTTATTGAAAACGCCCTTTCCTTCTGGTCTGTGGTACCTTTTTTAAGGATGGTTTTGCCTCTGGATCCTTTGTTTAGTTCAGTTTATGTATTTTTTCTCAACACCATAGTGTCTGAATTAATGTAGCTTAATAAAATTTTATATCCTTCAGTGCAAGTCTTTCCACCTTGTTACAATTGTTTTTCTCTTTCTCATCTCCCCTGTTTTCTCTTCTTACTGTTCTTTTTCCTCTTTTTTTTTTTTTTCTTCCTGGTTATTTTCAACTATTTGCTGAGTTAAAGAGTTTATCCAGTTAAACACATATAAACATACATATAAACAAACACATATAAACACACATATAAACATACATATTAAGATTTGTATTGATTGAGAATGCCTTGAATCTATAGATCCATCTAGGGAACTGATGTTTTTATAATATTGAGTCTTCCAACCTATGCACCTAGTATATCTCCACTTATTTAGACTTTCTTCAGTTTTTCTCAGTGCTGTTTTCTGTGTAGATGTCTTGCCTATCTCACATGTAGTATGTCCTTAGGTTTTTATTTTCTGATGTTATCATCAGCGATATATCTTTTTAAAATTACACTTCTTATCTCCTTGTTGCTAATATGTAGATATGCAGTTAACTCTGGTATATTGTTCTTATATCCAGCAACCTTGCTAGATCAATTTTAATATCTAATAATTTATTGTAGTTTTGTTTCAAAGATACTTTTCATGTATGCAATTATATTATGTTGAGTGACGGTTTAATGTCTCCTTTTCAATTCTTGTGCTTTATATTTCTCTTGCATTGTTGAACTGGCTACCACCTCCTGTGCCATGCTGAGTTCGAAGTTCCTTCGTGGTTTTATTTTTGACTCATTGGGCCATTTAGGAGAATGATTATTAATTTAGAAATATATGGGGATTTTCCTAGTGGGGTTTTGTACTGATTTATAGCTCGATTCTTCTGTGGTCAGACAATATACTTTGTATTTTTAATTCCTTTGACACTTTTATACTTTCTTCAGAGTTCCTGTGTACTTTAAGAGAATTTGTATTTTGCAGTTGTTGGATACTGGGTTTTATATATGTCAGTTAAATAAAATTTGTTAATTGTGTAGTTCAAATCTTCTGCATCCTTATTGGGGGTTTGTCTTTCTTTTATCAGTTACCAGAAATAGAATGTTAAAATCTCCTACTATGATTGTAGATTTGTGTATTCCTCCTTGTAGTTCTATTAATATTTGCTTGTATACATTTGGAGGCTGTATTACGAGGTATATACAAATTGAGAATGCAGTAGCTTCCTGGAGAATTGAAACTTTTACCGTGATGAAATGCATGTCTTTATCTCTAGCAATGCTTTTTTTTGGTGTTAAAATCCACTTTGCCTTATATTAATAGCTACACTAGATTTCACGAATGCCTAGCATAACTTTTCCTCTGTTTTTGACTTTGTAATCATATATTTCACATGTCTTATGAACAGCATATTATTCTGTTTCTTAAACTCAATTTTCATGACACTTGGCTTTTAATTGGGGTATTTAATCCATGTATGTAATGTAATTACTGATATATTTGATTAAAAATCCATTTTCTATATGCTTTCTATTTCTCCTGACTTTTTCTCTCTGTTTTGCATCTTTTGCACTGATTAAGTGTTCTACCTTTTTCTTAGTGAGCTGTTTTGTGTTTTGTATTCTTTTAGTTACTAGCCTAGAGGTTATACCATACATCTTGACTTATCGGCGTCTAGCACAAAATAGTAGTTTACCTTTTCAGGTAAAAGACCGAAGATTTTAACTTCTTTTACCCTCTCCTGACTTCCACGCTATGCTTAATTTTCATAATTTCACAAAACATAATTATTATTATTCTTTGCAGTTAATATTCATTAGATTTTCTGTTCATTAGATAGGAAAGATTCATTAGCGTGGCACCACTTACTGAAAAGACTGTCTTTTCTCCAATGAATATTTTCTGCTCCATTGTCAAATATTCATTGATTAGGTATGCTTGGGTTTACTTCTGGGCTCTTGATTCTGTTTCATTGGTCTATTTGTCTCTTTTTGTGCCAGTAGCTTTACACTATAACTTGACTTAAGGAGAGTGATGCCTCCTGCTTTGTTCTTCTTTCTCAGGATTTCTTTGGCTAAATGGGTTCTTTTGTCATTCCATACAATTTTTAGGAGTGTTTTTTCTACTTCTGTAAAATTGTTGAACTCTTGATAAGGACTGTATTGAATCTGTAGATGGCTTTTGGTAGTACTGGCATTTTAACTATTAATTTTGCTAATCCATGAACATGGGATGTCTTTTCATTTATTTGTGTTTTCTTTGATTTCTTTCATCAGTGTCTTGTAGTTTTCAGAGTAGATATCCTTCATCTCCTTCATTAAATTTATTTCTAGGTATTTTATTATTTTTGTAGCTATTACAAATGGGATTAATTTCTTTATTTTGTTTTTAGAAAATTTACTGTTAGTGTATAGAAATGTTACTGATATTTTTGTGTTGATTTTGTATCTTGCAACTTGACTACATTCATTGATTAGATCTAACAGTGTTTTAGTTGAGTTTTTAGGATGTTCTCTGCATAAAACTGTGTCATCTGCACATAGAGACAATTTTACTTCTTTTTTCTGATTCTGATAACATTTGTTTCTTTTTCTTGCTTGATTGTTCTAGCTAGGACTTTGTATTATGTGGACTAGGAGTGGTGAGGGTGAGCGTTCTTGTCTTGTTCCTGATCTCAGAGAATAGCTCTCAGCCTTTCACCATTGAGTGTGAGGTTACCTGTGGGCTTGTCATATGAAGCCTTTATTATATGGAGATATGTTTCTTCTATGATTAATTTGTTGAGCATTTTGAGCATGAATGGCTGTTAAATTTTGTCAAGAACTTTTCCTGGGTCTATTGAGATGATTGCATGAGTCTTCCATTCTCTGGTATTAATATGATGTATCACATGGATCAATTTGTGTGTGTCGAACCATCCTTGGATCTCAGGGATGAATCTTACTGATCGTGGTGAATGATCCATTTCATGTGCTGCTGAATTTGGTTTGCTAGTGTTTGACCAAGATTTTTTGCATCTATATTCATTAGGAATATTGACCTGTAGTTTTCTTTACTAGTAGTATCCTGTTCTGGTTTTGATAACTGGATAACGCTGGGCCAGTAACCTGAGTTTGGGAGTGTTAACTCCTGTTCAGTTTTTTCGAACAGTTTGAGAAGATTGTTATTAGTTCTTTAAATATTTGGTAAAATTCACCAGTGAAATGTTCTGGTCCTGGGCTTTTCTTTGCTGGGAGATTTTTGAGTTCTGATTTAATCTCTTTACTATAGATGGTCTATTCAGATTTTCTATTTATTTCTGGTTCAGTTTTGGTAAGTTGTATTCAATATGTTTCTAAGAGTTTTTCCATTTCTTTTAGGTTGTCTAGCTTGTTGGCATATCATTGTTCATAGCAGCCTCTTATAAGCCTTTCTATTTCTGTGGTATCAGGTGTGATGTCCCTGTTTTCATTTACAAATTTGTTGATTTGGGGCCCTCTCTCTTTTTCCCTTGGTTAGTCTAACTAAGGGCTTGTCAGTTATAGGAATCCCTTTTGTTTTTTAATTTAGAGACTTATTTATAAAAAAGAATTTTTCTTAAATGTTTTATATATAAATATCTTTTCATCAACTTTTGCCTGTAATGTAAAGAGTGCTTTTAATTAGAAAATATAGGTCCTTTTTCAGGAAATTTCTCATTAATGAAATTTTAAATTATTGCTTTTCTCAAATTGTCTTGGCATTTTTCTTGAGGGATACCTATAATTTATAGGTCAGATTTTTATTTTATGTGCTGTGTAGCTATTATAACCACTATTTTCCACATTTTATTTTATTTTATTATCTTATGTTTTATTCCACATAAATTTTCCATTTATCTTTTCCTCTACAGTCTTAGCTTTTTGGTTAATTTATTCTATAACTTAACTTTTCTTCCAAATCAACTCTATTTATTGTTTCGAGGGAGGGTTTCTAATTCTGCTGTTGTAGTTGAAGTGTACTCACACTCACATTTCTTATCCAAATCCATTTTTAGCTCATTCTCTTGGCTTCCTGTCTCACCCTGAATTTTTATGACTTTCTGCTCCTGCTTTTATAGAGGCCATGTGTTCCTGCATCATGTTGCAGATGCCACACATTTCCCTGGAATGTTTTGATTCATAGACTAGGTAATTTTCAGACACATGTTTTTTTTCTCAGTCTTTACGATGACATTTCTCTTTCTTTGAAGTATCTATTTGGATCATCCTTAATTTTTTTCCTTTTTAAGATCAACTTTATTGAGGTATCATTTTCATGCAATAAAATGACCCATTTTTTGCAAAGTTTGATAACTTGTTAACAAACTTAGACACTAATGTGACCAATGTGGTAATCGACATGTAGAGTACTTCCATCGCCCCACAAAGATTTCATGTTTCTCTTTCAGTCAATCCATACCCGTACCCTACTTCCTCTATGGGCAACCGCTGATCTGCTTTTTGTCATTATAGATTGGTTATCAGCCTCTCCTACGATTTTATATGAATGGAGTCATATGGTACATACCATTTTTATGTCTGCTTATTTCACTCAGCATAACATTTCCGAGATTTATCCATGTTAATGTAGAAGTAGTTCATTTCTTTTTAATGCTGAATAGCTTTTTGTTGTATGGATATATCACAGTTAGTTTATGCCCCTGTGTCCTTCCTATTTGTTCCTCCAAATCCCTCTCTCTTTTTCCCCTTAAATTTCCTTCTCTCTCCTCTCTGGTCATTGTCCCCTTGTTCTCTATTTCAGTGTCTTTTGTTTTTTTTTCTGCTTGCTTGTTTGTTTTGTTGTTTAGCTTCCTGTTAAAGGTGAGATCATATGCTATTTGTCTTTCAACACCTGGCCTATTTCACTCAGCATAATGCTTTCCAGTTCCATTCATGTTGTTGCAAAGGGTAGTAGCTCCTTCTTTCTCTCTGCTATGCACTCACTTCTTGATGAACATTTTGACTTATTATGAGTAAAGCTATAAACATCCATACAATTTTTTTGTAAAGATACACATTTATTTCTCTTGATAAATACCTCATTGTGAAAGTGCTGGATCCTATGCTAAGTGCATGCTTAATTTAAAAGAAATGTCCAGGCAGTTCTTCAAGAGTGGTTGTATCCTGTTACACACTCTTAGGCAATGTGTGAGAGTTCGGTTGTTCTACATTATTAGCAACACTTTGGATGTTGGTTGTTTTTTTAGTGTTCGATATTCTGATCACCACGTATTAGAATCATGTTTAATTTGCATTTCTCTGATAACAAATGATAGCAACTCTCCAGGTGCTTATTGGCCATTTGTATATCTTTTTGGGGAAGTTCTCAATGAAATCGTTTAGTCATTTTTCAAATTAGGTTGCTTGTCTATTGTTATATGTACAAAATAGAAGACTTTTTGCCAGATGAATGTATTGTGAATATGTTCTGTCAGTCAGGGGCTTTGTAAAGCATTTCAAAGAGCAGGAATTTTACATTTTGATAAATTTCAAGTTACCCATTTTTTTGTCTTTCCTAAGTTTATAAAGAAATCTCCTGTGTTTTATTCTAAAAGTTTTATAGTTTTTACATTTAATTATATGATTCATTTGTAATTAATTTTTTAAAAAGATTTTATTTATTTATTTATCTTTAGAGGGGAAGGGAAGGAGACAGGAGAGAAATATCAATGTATGGTTTCCTCTCATGCATCCCCTGCTGGGAACTGGCCTGCAACCCAGGCATGTGCCCTGACTGGGAATTGAACTGTGACCCTTTGGTTCTCAGGCCTGCATTCAATCCACTGAACTACACCAGCCAGGTGTAATTAATTTTTCATAATGGTGAGAGGTAAGGGTTGACTTTTTCCCTTTAGGATAGCCAATTGTTCCAGTTCAATTTGTGGAAAAAATTACTTTTTCCACATTGAATAACCTTGACTATTTTGTTGAAAACCAATTGACCTCATATGCACGGGTCTATTTCTAGACCCAATATTTTACTCCAGTGTCTATTCTTACACGAGTATCACATTGTTTTGAATACTGCAGCTTTACAGTGAAGCTGCAGTCACAAAGTATATATCAGGACCAGTTCTTTTTAAAAATTATTTTGACCCTTTTAGGACCTTTGCATTTTCATGTAAATTTTTCTATCAGCCAGTTAGTTTCTACAAAACAGTGTGCTTGGATTTGGATTAGGATTACATTGAATATGTAGTTTAGTTTGGGGGATACTTGATATCTTTAGAAAAAACTTACTATTGAGCCTTCTGATCCACCACAATCATGGCATATTTGGTCATTTATTTGTTTTAATTTCTCTCAGTAATGTTCACTAGCTTTTAGTGGACAAGTCTTGCAGATATTTTGTTAAACATATTTGTAAATATCTTACAGTTTTAGGTGCTGTTGTAAATAATGTTTAAAATATAGTCAACTTCTTTATTGCCATTATATAGAAACATAATTGATTTTTGTATATTAATTTTATTTTGCAACCTTGCTAAATTTACTTAGTTTTTGTAGCTTATTTGTAAATTTCTTAAAATTTTCTGTATACATGACTATGCCCTCTTGCAAATAAAAGTAATTAAAACATTTTCTTCTTTCTAACTTGTATGCCTGTTTGCCAGCCTGCTGTCTACCCTGCCCCCACCCTCCCTTCCTTCCCTCTTACCCCTCTTTTCCCTTTTTTTCCTTCTTCCTTCCCCTTTTCCTCTCTCTGTTTCTTTTTCTCATTGCATTGGCTCATATCTCCAGTTCAGTGTTGAACAGAAGTACCGAGAGTGGATATCTTTGTTTTTCACCCCATCCTGATGGGAGGAAGTATTAAGGCTTTCACCATTAAATAAACAGATTGAGGGAGTCCCTGTCTATTCTTAGTTGGTGAGAGTTTTCATCATGAGTGAATGTAAATTTTGGTCAAATTCATTTTCTTCTATTTTGGTTAAATACATTTTGAGATCATATGACTTTCTTTATTTATTCCATTAATATGATACATTACACTGACTTACTGTGCAATATTAAACTAACCTTGTATTCCTGAGATAAATTCTATACTGTCAACTGTGTTATAGTGTCAAATTTAATTTGCTAATTTTTTATTGTGTCCTTGCTTCTATGTTTATGAGGGATATTGATCTAGTTTTCTTTTTTTTAAAGATTTTATTGATCTAGTTTTCTTTTTTTAAAAGATTTTATTGATCTAGTTTTCTTTTTTTAAGATTTTATTTATTTTTAGAAAGAAGGGAAGGGAAGGTGACAGAGAGGGAAAGAAATATTATTGTGTGAGAGATAAACGGTTGCCTCTCATAAGTCCCCAGTCAGAGACCTGGCCCACCACCTAGACATGCTCCGTGACTGGGAATCAAACACTTTGGTTCCCAGGCTGGCGCTCCATCCACTGAGCTGCACCACCCAGGACTGGTTTGGTTTTCTTTGATCATAATGCCTTCATCTAGTTTAGTTTACAGAGTAATGCTGACTTCATAAAGTAAAATGGTGTTTCCTTCTCTTCTATTTTCTGAAAGCATTTATGTAGGATTTGTATTATTTATTCTCTTAGTTAATAGAATCACTGGTGGATCCATCCAGACTTGGGGTTTTCTTCATGGGAATGTTTTACATTGTGTATTAAATGTAATAGTTATGGGACATTTACATTTCCTTTTTATGGAATCAGATTTTGTAATGTGTGATTTTTGAGGAATGTGGGCATTTTCATCTGACTTATCAAACTTATCAGCATGTCTGTAGGATCTTCCATGATATCCTATTTTTCATTTCTGATATTGGTAATTTTTCTTCTCTATATTTTTACTCATTAGGCTAGCTAGAGGACTTATCAATTTTATTAAACTTTCCAAAGAACCAATATTTGGTTTTATAATTTTCTCTATTGGGTTTCTGTTTTCAATTTTGTTGATTTATGTTTTTATCTTTATTTTATTTTTTCAGGTAACACTGAGTTTTATTTGTTTTTTCTATCCTATTAAAGTAGAAGCATAAGTTATTTTTTGCTTATTTTGTATTTTCTAATATAAAAATTTTAAGTTATAAATTTTCCTTTAAATATTGCTTTAGTTGCATCCCACAAATTTGATATGCTGTGATTTTATTGTGCTTTGGTACAGGATATTTTAAAATGTTCTTTGTGATTTCTTCTTTAATTTGGGGATTATTTAGAAGTGTATTTTTTGAAATACACAAATATTTGGTGACTTTCCAGATATGCTTTTGTTACTTCCAGCTTAATTTCATTATGGTCAGGAAACATACTCTTTGCAAATGATCTATATAAATTTTTAAGGCTTATTATTTTATGGGCCAGAATATTATTTCTGTTAGTAAACTTTGCATATACCTTTGAAAATAATGTCTATTCCACAGTGGTTGAGTCATTAGGTCAAGTTGTTGAGAATGTTGTTCAGGTCTTATATTTTTACTGATTTTCTGTCTGCTTGCTTTATAAATTACTAAAAGAGGATTGGTGAAATGTACACTAATTATGGACTCACTTCTTTTAGTTTTGTCAGTTTTGTTTCACATAATTTGAAACTCTACCATTAGATGCACAGATATTTATGGTTGTTATGTCATCTCTGTGAATAGACTATTACCACTGTGAAATATTCCTATTCATTACTGGTTATATGCTTTGTCCTGGAGTACTTGTCTGATATTTACATAGACACTCCAGTATTCTTATTATTACTGTTTGCTAATGCTATGCTATTCATATATTATATAATGGCACAACTTCTTCTATCTGTTTACTTTTAACATATCTATATTTATATTTCACATGTTTCTCACAGGCAGCATATATTTGAATCATGTGTTTTGAAAAACTTAAGTCCTATTTGACAACCTCTGCCTTTTAGAACATTTACATGTAATAGGATTTTTTAGGCCATTTACATTTAATGTAACTACAGATATAGTTGGGGTTAAGCTCATCACTTTGTACTTGTTTTCTATTTATTTCATCTGTTCTTAGTTCCTTTTCTTTTTTTAATATCTTGCCTTCTTTGGGGGTAATTATTTTTTAGGATTTCATTTTAATTCTGCATTGAGTTGTTAGCTATACATGTTTTTAAAAAAAGAATTGCTTTAAAGTTTACAATATATACCTTCAATTTTACAGTCTGCCTTAAAATAATACTATACTAGCTTGCATGTAAATAGTTGATAGAATTCACTGGTGAATCCATTCCATTCTCTTTGTCTCACAACATATAGCTGTTATTTTTGTTTTAAACAATAAATCATCATTTAAAAACAAGTTAATATGAATAGAAAGTCTTTTATTAATTATATTTACCATTTCCAGGACTCTTTTTGCTTTTGTGTAGGTCTGAGCTTTCATCTAGTATCGTTTTCCTTCAGCCTCAAGACCTTTCTTTAACATTTCTAGTAGTGGAGCTCAGCTGGCAATAAATTCTCTTTTCTTGTGTTTGTCTTCAAATAGTCTTTATTTCATATTCATTTTTGAAGGATATTTTCACTGGGTATAGAATTCTAGGTTGACAGTTTTTTTCTTTCAGCCTATTAAAGATGTCGTTCCATTGTCTTCTGGCTTGCATTGTTTCTGACGAGAAATCAGCGATCATTCTTATCTTTGTTCCCTTGTAAGTAATGTGTCTTTTTTTCCTGGCTGCTTTTAAGATTTCCTCTTTATCACTGGTTTTCATCAACTTAATTTTAATGAGTTTTGGTGTGATTTTCTTTGTTTTTATTTTGCCTAAGATTCATTGAGCTTCTTGGATCTGTGGGTTTATAGTTTTCACTAAAACTGAAACATTTTGGCCACTTTTCTTTTCAAATAATTGCCATTCCCTGCTCCGTTTTCTTCTTTTTGGCTTTTAAACATACATGCTTATTCTTCTTCCTATTTTCCCACAGCTCATTGAAGCTCTCTTTATTTTTCTTCCAGTATTTCAGTTTGGGTTGTTTCTGTTGTTATGTCTCCTAATTCACTGATCTATTCTTCTGTATTATCTAACCTGCCATTACTTCGGTTCTGTGAATTTTTCATTTTTGATATTGTATTTTTAATTTTTAGAAATTTCATTTGAATCTTTATTATATCATTAATTTCTGTCTTCATTGTGTTCATGTTTTCCTTTAAATATATTTATAATAGCTGTTTCAAAGTCCTTGTTTGCTAAAACTACCTCAGTTCTGTAATTTCTGGGTTTGTTCCTAAGGACCAGTTTTTTCCCAGTTATGGATTACATTTTCCTCCTTTTAAATATTCAGTGATTTTTGACTGGATGCTGGACTTTGTGAAGATCACATTATTGAGTGTTTAGATTTTGTTGTCTTTGATTACAATCTGTTGAAGTTTGTTTTGGCTGTCCAAGTACTGGTGGATCAGCTTGATCCTTCCAAGTCTTGTTCTTATGTTTTGTTAGGGTGAAACTTGGGTAGCTTTTTCACTAATGGTATTTCAGCCCTCCTAGTATGGTATGACTTGCTAGAGTCTGTATTGAATATTCCAGGTTTTCACAGAGTTTCTTCTACTCTGGCTGGTTGGAACTTGAATATCTTCCAGCCCTGTATGAGATGTAGGAATTATTTAGGTTACAGATTCCCTATAGTTGTTCTCTATGCAGCCTAATGAAGTTTTGCCTTATACATGTTCAGATTAATATAAAGTCAACACTTCAAAAGGACTCCTCCTCAGATTTCTGGAGCCCCTCTTCTTTGGTACTCTACACAGCAAATTTATGTCATCTTGCCTGTCTACACTCCATTATTTGTCCCCTCAACTCAGTAGAACCAATCTACTGTGCTAATATTTTTCCCTTCTAGGGTCCAGGTCTAGAAAGCCTTCAAGAAGAAAGCCAGGGTGATTGTAGGAGTCACTTCATTGTTTCTTTTCTCTCACGGCTCATTGTTCTGTACTACCTGTAGACCAGTTTCAGAAAATAGTTGTTTTATATACATTTTTCATTTTTAGTTGTTTATGGTAGGAAGGCAAGTCTACTACCACTTACTCTGTCATTTGGAAGCAGAATTCTTCTGCTATATTTTATGCTATATTTTTGTTTTTATTTTCAAATGAAGGGAGATATGATTATATTTGTCATGTGGTAAGGAATGTAGGGTGTCATATATTAGAATCAGTTGTAATGTTTTCCAATTACAAATACCTGTGTTCTATGTTCACAGATTTTGATTCAGCAGATCTCACATGAGTTTTAGGCATCACTCTTTTGGAACCTTGACAAGTGATTTTTTATACACAACCGAAATGAAGAGTCGCTGTTCTAGTAAGCTTAAATCTGGTATGAATTCAGTGAGCTTAAATGAAAAGTCTTACTACCTGTTCTTAACTCAGTTTCAGTCTGTAAAAATGAAATAAAAGTTTAGAGGAGTAGGACTTTCTGGGTATCCCCACCATCCACATATAAAGCATTAGTCTGTGGCAGAGCAGGAGTCTTTGTATTCTAGCTTTATTCAAGTGCTCTGGCTGTTGCACATTCCGATTTGTTTGTGCCTGTCCCATAGCAGTTTTTATATACTTTGAATATTACTTTTATCCAAAAGTGTCAAGGAAATCTCTTTGATATTTATAAAGTGATAGGCACTTGTTCTTATAATATACAGATTTGGAGATGATTTTATCTTGGGTGTGCCAACTCTTTTTGATTAATGGTGCCTTCCTGGAGCACAGTTTTGAGAAGTATTCTAGAGTCAGTTCTGGACTCAGCAGGAAGGAATGCTGTTATGGATTAGTGATATCTGTCATGAATTTGGGATTAAAGGAATAGGGCAACATGTCCTATGTATCTGCAACTGCTGTACTGGTTAAAGACACTCTTTTTTCTCTAGTTTTCATTAATTACATAAGAAAATTTGTTGCTACTCTCTGTATTTATCTTGACTTTTCCACATGTGGGAAATAAATCTTATAGTTATGGAATGCTTATATTCAAATAATTTCTTCATTTATCCATTCCTTAATCATTTCCTCTTTCTCTCTAAAGATATAATCAATGTGATACTGTTACTACGGTAGTGATTTCTGGTCTGTACTTTTTGTCTTTTTTGTATATATTTTTGAGGTCAATGTCTCTGTTGACCATATTTTCTTGAATTCCAAATTAAACATGGAATCTTATTCTTCATCTAACAATAGGGTAGTATATTTGAAGTTAGAATACTTCTAGATAGGAAATTTTATAAAATATTTGGAGCATAAATTAGTCCTGGGTCATTAACAGTAAATATTTTTGAATTATAATTTGATATATAACCAAGTAGCAATATCCTCTCACCTGAAAATTCTTCTATATTAGGTCCATCATGGTCCTATAACATTAGAATATGGCAGTTTAGAAACATTTCTTGCTTTCAAACATATAATTCTATTACTTTTTTATGATGGAGTATTATTATCTAAGGGCTTTGGGCTGCAGAGTCATCTGGATGTTAATTATTACTTGTTGTGGTTCTTGTTCTGATCTGTTCCAGATCACTTGGTTCTTGTCCTCATTCTCTGTGTTAAGGAGAACATGTTACACTGTGTTGAGGAGTTGCATATTAGCTAATACCAGAGATTTAGTTTGTGGGTCACATGCGAGAGAGAGCTACCCTTTATTTGGGCAAGAAAGTCATCTTTTCAGTCTCCACATTTGATGGGAATAGGGTGGGAAGTGGAAGTTGTTTTACCATCATTAGTTGTTATCCATTTGAAACACTTCCTTGTGCCAAAAATCTAGGGTGTTTAGCATAGCGTACGATACTGAGAAGAGCACAGCGTTAAGAGCTAAGAGATACAGGTACTCATCCCTGCTTGTCATTTACTAATGCTGTGATCATAGCAAGCCACTTAACCTTTTTAGCTTTAACTTACTCATTTGTTTAATGAGGTTAATCATCTGCTGTGCCTGTCCCACAGAGTTGATGGGAGGAACCAGTGAAACCATAGATGTGAAAACCTTTGAGAACGTACTTATGGTATATCACTGAGGTAACATTATGCTACTGTCTATGCCTCCTTATACTGGATTGTTTCCCTTCATAGGAGAATGGATGATGGATTTGTGATATCTTTGCACGATTTTAAAGTTTTTCATAGATTTAAAAATGACTTTAAGAAGCCTTCAGATGACGGTTCTATTTAGGAAAAAGGAAACTAATGAAGCATCTGCTGTGTTTTTCACGAGGACCCAAGTATTTTTGATGAGAGGAACTCATCCACTGTGCTTTGCTTTGCAGCTTGGAACCCCATCCACTGCCAGCACGTTGAATGCCACAATGCGATCAACAAACCAGCCGTGAAGGTACCGTGTCTTTGGACCTGGCCTCGTATTGTATTGTCAGTGGTCGATTACCAGGAGCAAATTGTTCAATGACATGTTAGTTCATTTATTATTTGGGGAGTTCAGCTTAATTCTCCACAGTGGTAGGACTTTCACTATTCCCATAATTTAGTTTCTGTATCTGTTCTTCCTGCCTAAATCACAACGCCCTCTTTTTCAACAATGCCCACATGTCAGCAGGAAGGAGGTAACTTGTGTCTGATTTTTTCAGTTATTCTTTCCCTCACTTTTTGTTTTACTGCATTCACAGGAGTCCTCTGACCTCCCGATGGTTTCTGGCCTCCTACTCACAGGTCAGATTCTCCCCCCGTCTTACAGGTCCACCACCAGTGTACTTCCTTGGGCCGGCTTCACACTTCTCGTAGGCTGCTTCCTGTAGCCAGTCCTCCGGGATTGGCCAAGCCATCTCACTTCCCATCACATTTCTGTGGAGGTGGAATTCACATGACATCATTTAATCACTTTACAATGAAAAGTTCAGTGGCATTTGGCGCTTTCATAATGTTGTATCACCACCTCTTCTACTTCCAAAACATTTTCATCGTCCCCCCAAATTTTACTTTCTGAGCCCCAGTTTTCCTAAGGAGCTACATTAAAAAAAATTTTCACTTTGTTCTTCCCAAAAGGTAACATGCTTGTAAGTGTGACATGTTTTTGCACGGCAACCGGTCTGTGCGGTTTCTTTATGGCAGGAGCTCACACGGGTGTGACCTCGTGACATGTGGATTGAGGGTTTCCACCTTCTAGGGGCTTATAGATGAACATTAAATGAAAAAGGAAGGATGAAACTGCAGCGTGATGCCAGTTTATTTTAAAGATTGCACATATGTATATTTATCTTCACATTCATAGTGAAAAACCATTAGTAGTGCTCATCAGAACACTACCAGTGTTTGCATTGAGAGGGAGGGTTATTTTTAAATTTCTCTTTTTTCTTTTTCTCCAATTTTCTAAGCCTGTACATTGGGTGTAAATTATACTTATAAACAGAAAGTAATTGTTTTTTTAATGCAAGAGGCAGATATGAACATATCAGTATGAGTATGAACTGACCTGTTCACAGTAGAACAGAATTCACACTATATTAGTCACAAATCAGGTGGGTCCTGTTAGTGAATTCATTTGACACGTTCAAGGTCAACCACCTAAATTCTGTTGAGTCTTTATAGTTCTAACATCCTAGGAGTTTTTCCTTTTGAGTGGAATGGACAAATATCTTTACCCAACACAGTTATCAGTGGCTCATTAGAAATGAAAGTAAAGGTGAAGAAGAGGTCTTCATGGGGCGGAAGGGAAAGACTCAGGGCGAATGGATTTATCCTCACAAAAAGCCTAATATTTCCATAATAATGAGCTATACCACGAAGCACTATGGATTTTCCAAATAGAAAAGTATTATTTATTTTTGTTGCACTAGTTGCAAAAAAGTACTTTTGGGGCAAGAGCCAAGAGTTGTGATGGGATTCACAATGAAAACACGTTGGAATTTATAGTTTGTTATATCACATTCTGCTTCTGGTTTTACTTGATTCTACTTGAAAAGCACTTTACAAAATACTATGGAGCCCAGATAATTTTCTAACGTGAGAATCGGCAAACTATGGCATTTGGGGGACAGCCACATCTGGCCTGCTGCTCATTTTGGTAAATGAAGTTTTATTTAGTTGCTCATGTATTGTTTATGCTGCTTCTATGCTACAAGAGCAGAGTTGAGTAGTTGTGATCAAGAATGCGTGGCCCGTGAAACCTGAAATATTTATTCTCTGAACGTTTACAGAAACTTTGCCAATCCCTGATATAACATACCAAAAGGTAGTTGTTACCCATTGCATCAAAGGAAGCATGAAGTCTACTGAAGGAAAGTTTCACACGGGGTGTTTAGCATTCAGGAAATAATTTACAGATTTTGATGATGCAATTATTTAAACTTAGGAATTCTAACTTTTGTGTCCCTAATCATTGAAACTCCTCAGGGTTTTAACTTTAATGACAGGCTGTTTGGTTTATAAATTTGGTTCATTTTTCCCTTTTAAATTGGTAAAAACAACAAAAGACTGGTCAGAGGAATGTTCCAGAAGAATCTATGGTATATTAGCTGCATAACTGGCTAGAGCATGGGTTGATCATTTCTTGAAAAGCAGGAACAGAATTCAAAATGACTCTGGCAAGTCATAGAAACTTAAACTAATGCAAAGTACAAAATTCAGCCAGTCATCTGACTGTTTTGTTCACTTGATTTAAAACATCCAGAAACCGAAATATCCTGAAGATCAACTAAGAAGAGATGAACACTCTTCATTCCCGAGCTTAGGCTAATGAAAACTCAGCCCTAAATAATCCGAAACTGAACAGAGCACAGCAGGGGTAACCAAACTGGTTACCAAAAGGGGTAACCTTCTCCTTATGTATGGAAGGAAAAAAAAAAAAAAAAACACCTGGAAATGCAACATTGGAGGATGAATATAGAACTTAGATTCCAGAGTGAATCATTCAATGGTAGACTGAAAGCTGCATTTTCTGAATGAGGTTTCTCTTAAGCAGAAGAGAACCTCTACTGCCAGCATTTTGGTAACAGTTATGATTTTTCTTTTTATTAATGTACTTACCTTTTCTTAAAGAGATATATCGTGTTTACCACTTTAGAGAGTAACATAGAGGCAGTTGGAGCTGCTATTGAACAAGATGATTTTTTTAATCTTTGTGGAATCAGGGTAGATTCCTTGATAGTATTTGTTACTTGAATTGCAAATAACAGGAAAAATGGAAAACTATAGTAGCCACGTTTCAAATCAACCGTATGGACTCATGTGTCAGTCAGGGCAGGAAAAACAGTTACAGGTTGAATGGGTTTAACTAAAAGTATTTACTCACTTTGCTTTGGAAAATCTGTCATTATTGAAACATTTGTGCTCACGATGTCAGGAATGTGATGAATGGGACAGGAGAGTTTATTCTGGCTTTCCATGTGTTTCAGATGTGCATAGACCCTTCCCTGTCAGTAGCTTTGGGTGATAAACCGCCCCCATTGTATCTCTGTGAAGAATGCAGCCAGAGGATTGCAGGGTAGGTATAAGGGTCCTCAATGAACGGGAAATAGGGCAAGAACAGGAGGATAAGAACAATCACTTGGACTTAAATTGGTTACATTACCCATTTTCCCATTCTGCTCTGTTTCTTAAAGAGTGCTTTGTCTGATATTTAATGTATAGCAAACTTTCATTGGAAAGATTTCAGCTTTGAAAAGTTGCAATATTTTTCTCCGCGCGACAGGAGAAAGCAATTCCTTTCACTTGCCAGCGGCTCCAGTTCTCAAGTGACCCTGTTAAAAAGGCCACAGAGAAAAATAAAACTGGCTTTTCAAACATGACATGTAATTCACAGGGGTCCTCTTTGTGTGTTAGTTTCACAGACTCCCACTCAGCTTTGTACAGATCACGCTGTATTTTGGTTGGCTTAATTAGCATCTGGAAATTATCAGTCAAAGATAACTGAATATGATAAAATGCCTATAATTTATAATTCAGCTGGAATGCACTAGACATTTTAAAAGTTTATTATGATAGTGCTCTTAATTACACTTCCTTTCTATTAAAAGCCTTTTAGCAAGAGCATGCAGCTAATTAGCATTCATGTGGAAGGGCACCATTGCTGGAAGTTCAAAAATGAATTTTGTTTTTCTTCCTAGGGACCACAGTGAGTGGTTGATTGATGTTCTTCTGCCACAAGGTACGGTTTACTTCAGAATGAATCATGAGTAATCATGACTAATGGTATGGTTGATCTGTCTCCTTTTGTACTATTTTATTTAACAAAGATAGTAACAGAAGTATGAAACTATTCTATTCTATGAATATTCATTGATACAAAGCATTATATCAATGCTTACTTATAATCTGCCCACACTTTTAAAAATGAGGGAAGAGGTATCATTTCTACCCCAGTCAAGGGGAGATGTTAGCATTAGGATTCTGTAGGATTAAGGCCCTGTTGATTATGTCGAGGGTTTTCTGTGTATGTAACAGGTATTGCCAATGATACGTTTGCTGTGCCAGGTCAGAAAGGGAATAAGGAACATGAGCGGGAAGAATGCTGAATAATGGGACTTTCTTCTGCTGCTATTACTAGTCTCCTCATCAGTAAAATGGGGATACATGACCCATCTCCACGAGGAGACGAGATCGTAATGTGTGTCATTTGTCAGAGGTCTAAGAGCTACACCAGTAAGTTGAAGATCAGATAGATAAGCTAGTACTCTTCTCCCCACGGGGAGGCGGATGTTCTAGCCCCCTAACTGGGGACTGAAATGACCCGGAAAAATCCTGGAAAGCACAGGGTAGATGGCAGGTGGTCAGAGCTGGGAGCATACTGAGTGCAGACCAGGCCCATGGGAGAAACTTGGTGTAGACTTCAGAGGCAGGTGCTAAAGGACTGCGTAAGACCTCATTTAAAAAATAGATCTGAAGACCTTAATTAACTAAATTCTGTGACTTTTAAAAAAATGTAAGGCCTTTGCTTGATGATAATTATACTATATCATTGTAGTCTAACTTTTAGTATTAGGTCATCTGAACCTAGTTAAGTCAGAACTAATAGAAATGGATAGCTCAGGTCTAAGTAGTTGAAATTAGTAATCAGATGATGTTCTGATCCATCATCCTCATGGTGAAGCTCTGAATGCGGCCCTGCAACTCAGAGTCATAGTGTAATGGGGCAGCTGTACAGAGGGAATCACAGGGGTGTTGGTAGGTCTGCCTCCTCCTAGGCAGCCTTGTGACCCTGAAGGAGTCATGCCACCACTGTGGCCCTCAATTTTGTCTTCTGTCCAATGAGGAGGTGAGATTACAGTTATTTGGCTTTAACATGATCTGAATTCTAAGTCCTGTCTGAGACGTTTGAATTACTTACAGGAATAAGTGGAGCATTTGCAGCGTGGAAGGGTTTTTAATGCCATTAAAACCATAAGTAGATGATGATTCATGAGATGATTGAGAAGTTGTTTTGGCTGAGTCTAGAGGTTGAATTATAAAACTTGTTTTACTCCTCTTCACGGCTGCCCTTATGGGAAATGGGCTCTGTTTCTTTGTTGATATTTTGTGTACCTTCTTCTTACAGCTGAAATATCTGCTATATGTCAGAAGAAGGTAAGAACACACCATCTGTGTGGCAGGGCATGATTTGCTGTGTTCGTATGTAAATTCACTCATTGACACCTGCCTCATCTCTGCACCGTGGTTTCCCAGTGTGTCCATGTCACTGTTTCTGTGAAGGGGGAAGAGCGATCATTTAGCTTGCGAGACCGCTGTGCCCTAATGCTCTCTATTTCCATTTCTGCTTTGCTCACCCGTCTTACGCACCAATGTTTTTGATAACTAATCTGAAATAGAAGCTATGTGCTTCTCTGGAATAGAAGTCTAATCACAAAAACATTTGAATGACAGTGTAATACGTGCAACTTAACTTGGCTAAATGGTGCATCTCGTATGCTAAACATCCTTATTTTTTGAAGTGGGGTGCAAATGGTTCACTGTATGTGTTAAAACAGACTCAGACCAACTACATATGGGAAGTAGTTATTTATGTGTAAGTTGAATATTAATCTGTAGTTAAAGATTCCAGCTTCAAATTTCCTTTGACCACCTTCATGACAGTTTCCCTAAACCATATCGTTTTTTCGTTTTTGGTTCTAGTTGTGGAAAAGTACAAGAGAAAGTAGTATGGTGTCATATAAAGAACTTTGGGTTAATTGGCTGAGACACCAGCTTCTGCTCCCACTTACCTATGAGACTATGTACAGGCCATTTAAACTTTTTAGGAGTCTCCCATCCAAGTACTAACCAGGCCCGACCCTGCTTAGCTTCCGAGATCAGATGACATCGGGCACGTTCAGGGTGGTATGGCCATAGACTAAACTTTTTAGGAGTTAGTCATGAATGTGTACCTTTGGAGGGCCGTTCCAGTTATCTGCTGCCATATAATAAGCCATCCTAAAACGTAGTGGTTTACAACAACGAACATTTGTTCGATTGAAATTCTGTGGATTGGCAGTTCGGCTTACGCTCAGCCGGGCTTCTTTTGATAAACTTCTGTAGGTTCACTTGTGTGTTTGCATCAGTTGGTGAGTAGGCGGGGGATTCGCTGGTCCCAGATGGCCTCACTGCTCTGTCCGGGGCTTCTGTGGGGGTGCCTGCTCTGGCTGGGATGACTGGGGGGTCCAGCTCACCCTCTTTCTGTGAGGCGTCACATCCTCCAGGAGGCTAGGCTAGGTTCGTTCAGGTGGGGGAAGTGGTCTGAGAGAATGAGAGAGGAGATCGAAAGGCCTTTTGAGACTAGAGCTCAGCTGTCACGGAGCATTGGTTCTGCTGCATTCCCTTCTTCAGAGAATGTCCCCGGGCCTGCCCAGCTTCAAGGACTCGGGGGAAATAGACTCCTCCCCTTTATATAGCAGCAAGAATTTTGTGGACATTTTTAACTTACCACCATCTACCCTCTGAACATTAATTAGTACCTACATTCTCTCCACATGCAAAGTACTCTTACCACCTTATAAGACCTTAAAAATTCTTTTCCACTTGTGGCTTCAGGCTTAAAAATCCTTATCTTGTGATCTGCGTTTGGTCCGGTCACTGATGTAATACTTGGGGTGCAAATTCTCTTGATCCAGAGACCTGTGAACTAGAACAGCAAGTTATCTGCTCTCTGCACACCCAACCCACAATGGTGAGCTAGGCACATGACGACAGCAATAGATTTCTGTTCAAAAAGAGGAGGAGGAAACAGTTCTCAGTCACTGATCTGCAGGAGCTCCAGCCACGGACACACCGGGCATTCTTCTGTTTCCTGGGGTAGTGAATGTGCGTTAAATTGGATCTGCTTTTGCTCTCAGAGCAGTTCCCGCATCCGTTATTGTCTTTATGGGCATGTTGCTGCACTTTCTGAGACGTTTCTCATTTTTGATGAGAAATGTCCCATGTTGTAGCTGAGAAACTCTCTCAGTGTGCCGCTCCCTGCGTGTAGAAGGTGGGGTCTCACAGACCTCCTTTTATGTTGAGCCGTGCCTGTCCCCTTTTGTCTAAGTCGTTGGTGTTTTTGCTAGTGCAAGTTTAAAACTCGGCGGACTTTCAGTAAGTCTCCTGGGGGTTCTGTGCCTCCAAAGCCATCTATAATTCTTTTTGAGAGAGTCCTTTCTGTGCTCCGGGCACTTCAGTCTGCCCTTAAAATGATTAGGAGCCCTGGTCTCGCTGAGAGGCTCAACTGGGCAGTACCCTATGTCTTCTGAAGTTTTAATGGAGGATTGCACCATCATTCAGCCAACTTTTGGTTTGATTTTTATCCCGAGGCTGTTTCCTACTTTGAGAATCTTTTAGAAGCCAGAGACACTAAGATGAGAAACAGTTTTATTTTCTAAGTCAGCATGTTCTGGCTCTGGTGGTATACCTAACATATTTGACATCTAGATTAATGTTTTTACATTCCTTTCCTTTATATGATACAATTATTTTTACTAACAATCTTCAAATTAGCACATTTTTATGACTTACTCTTTAATGAACATTGTATTTTATATAAATGTTACTTTGGAGACCTTCCTTGAAGTTCAAGTTAAGTAGCTCAGAATCCTTTGAGCTGGCCTCAGGCACAGTTTGTACTTCTGGTATTTTGTGTTCCTGCATTTGAACAGTAGGTTTGGAATGAGCATCGAGATTGTAAAGACAAGAGATAGACCTTGTCTTATTTCACTTCTGTTGTTATTTGAGGCCAATTGGAGCTATTTATTTAGATTTAAATTTTAAAGCAGTGAAGGGAACAGAGTGTCTGGAGTGAACATTTGAACGCCACGCCCAGCTGAATCTAAACCTAAGGGAAATCTCTCCAGTTTGCTTTTGAAATGAATGCAAAGAAATGGCTTCAAATGGGTTGAGGACCAACTGTGGCTTGTAAATATATTATTAAAACTTATGAGGAGCCATAGTAGTTGTCCGAAACTTTGGTGAGCCAAATGTTATTTTGGGGTTGTTTTATCGCTGATAATTCTTTTAGAATTGATGGCACATGGTGTTAGTTGGTATTCCTGATACTAATATAGGTAATATGCCCAGGTACTGTGTAAGAAACCATTCACAATATAGCAACCCGAAACAACAATCATTTAATTACACTCAGAGTGTCTGTGGACCAGGGATGTGGACGTGGCACCATCCACAGCCTGTCTCTGATGATTTTGAGGCCTTACCTGGGAAGACTTTCACAGCTGGAGGCTGCAATGATCGAAAGGCCTGTAGGTGGTATGTTCGGACCCTGGGATGGGGTGGCTTGAAGGCTCGGTTTAGCCAGAATTGTTGACTAGAGATGTACACAGGGGCCAAGCCCCTGTCCATGGGGCTTGGCCATGGCAGGGTTCTGAGAACAGCGTCCTGATGAGGAAGCTTAGGAAGAGAGAAGGTTCACGACATTCATTCAGATGGAAGCTGCGTATCTTGCTATAGCCAGGCCGTGGGAGTCATAATAGTATCACTTATGCTTTCCTCTTTTGGGGGAAGTCGCCACCAGCCCATCTTGATTCAGGGCCCAGGTTCAAGGAGGCATATCTGAGGAACCAAACCCCAAGAGCCTCCTCCACAGCTGGACTTCATTTAGACGAGAAGACCTTGGACCTCCAGTTAGGAATTTGCATGTGGGAAGAATGTGAACAGTGTGTGACGAGAAGACAGGCTGGGAAATTGCAGACCTTCAACTCCAGGACTTCATTACAGCAAAGAACTACCCACCCAACCCGTATCCACATCCCCCCGTTTACGTAACAGTAGGATTCCCGGAGGAGCAAAGACGAAGTATAAGCAGAAGGAAGAAGTGAACTCTGAGATTACACTCCGATCCATCCCACACTGCTGGTGGTGTGGCACTGGTGTGTGCTTAAGCAGGAGAAGCCTCAAACCAATGAAAATTCCTGAGCTTCCAGCATGGAATTTACTGCACAAAAGAGAAACAAAGGGCAGAGCAGGACGAGTGGCCGGCTTGGACACATCAGGGCAGCCTGGAGTGCTGGAGGGGGTGTGGGCTTCACATGCCGCAGAAACACACCATTTTAATAAATAATTTTCAAAAATGATAACTAAAAATATTATACAAATTTTAACTCCTTCTATGACTTGTTGGCCCGAATCCTTTTCAGAAAATGAGATTTGCTAACACTAGTACCTAGAGCCTCGTGCTAAAATCAAAGTGGAACAAGCCTTACTCTGAAATGGCCTTACTCAGATCCACAGCTCGATACCAGCTATGGGTTTGGTGTGCATCTCCTTCCTTGTTCAGTCTCTCCAAGGTAGCTGTCATGGAGGGTTCTCAAATCTTCACCAAGCTCTGAGTTCGTAATGGCTTAGAATATATATCCCCTAGAGGTGTTCACATCTTATTAAGCTCCACTGAAAGACAGAAAAGCTCTCTGGACCCAAGACACTGAGTGTGCAGTGGCATGTCTAACAGGCTCAGGGCACACTTTTGGGTGGAGGTCAGGGATGTTTCCTGACAGTTACTCCAGTTGTTTTGTGTGGATGCTCCTGGCTCCCCTGCCTCTGGCCAGTGCGGCTCTGACAGTCGCCCCCTGACCTTCGGGGTCTCCTGACCTTCGGGGTCTCATGCTGCTCCACTTTTCTCGTTTCTGTTGCTTCATCTTTTGATTCCTTCCGGTGGGTGATGTCAGTGCCCGATGACCGGTGAGCTGCTGTGACTGCTTGCTCTTTTCGTGGTGGATAAAATAACTTCAACAGTTTAAAGGTTAAAACTATTCCTTTTCTATGTTGATGTGCTGTGATGTGCTCTTTCTGACTGTAGTTTTATTTTGTTTTCTTCGCATTTCTCTTGAAAACTTGAAACACCAACACAAAATAATCCCCAAAGCTGCCCAGCGCCCTCACTGAGGGGACTTTGCAAGGGCTTTTCAACTCGGTCCCACTCATATGTGGGCTGTTTCTACCACTTGCACGGATGGAAACCATTTCTCACCTTTATTTTTAACTGTGGCTGAATTCTAACTGACCTGCATTTTGGACACTAGTGAGTGGTACTTCAGAAACACGCAGCCCTTTTTAGCGGGCCCCTTAAATTTCCATTCTTTCCCATTCTTAGGCATACTTATGTCAAGTGATTAATTCTAACTGATTTCCCCTTTTTTGCCTCTAGAACTGCAGTTCCCACGTTAGAAGAGCCGTTGTCACCTGCTTTTCAGCAGGGTGCTGCGGTCGTCACGGGAACAGGCCTGTCCGGTACTGCAAAAGATGTCACTCAAACCATCACAGCAGTGAAGTGGGGGCCACCTCGGAGACCCACCTCTACCAGACCTCCCCTCCGCCCATCAACACCCGCGAGTGCGGTGCCGAGGAGCTGGTCTGCGCCGTGGAGGCCGTGATTAGGTAACAGGCTGCTATGAGTCGCTCACTCGGAAAACACCGCCTTGGCTTTGAGCCACCCTTCTCCCTTTGAGCTGTGTAAATTTAATTCAACTTCAAGTGCCCTCAGCCCAGCACAGTGTTGCAGTGATAATGTTTTAATTTATTCAACAAATATTTTTATCAAATGCCAGTTATGTGCCAGGCGTGTGTTAGGCACTTGAGAGGCAGAAGAGGGTAAAGTATAGTCCCAGCCCTCAGGTTGCCTGTGTGGGGACTGTAAAAACAGAAGCACGTAATTGTGATCCAGGGTGGTGAGCGCAGAGATGGCACAGCCAGGGGTCTTGGGGGGGATGAAGTGGGAGCACAGTCAGAGTGAGAGGTGGAGGGGGGGCCTGAGGCTTGACTGACAGCGGCCAAGTTGGGGAGAACTCTGGGTGATTCAGTACTGGGGTCGACCAGAAGGCCACGGAATAAGACAAGGGCTGAACATGCAGGTTCCTGGCTTTTTCTTCTTCTGTCTCACGACAAAGAAAGGAGCTTAAAAAATGGTAATATCGAGACTTGTTCTCTTTTTGTATAATATTAATTGAGGCAAGATTTTAAAAGAACTAAAGAATAATAATAGAATATAAGTTTTAAGGCTAGGGACTAAGTCTTTTCTGTTTTTCTCATCCCAGTATCTGACACATGCAGAAATGTGATGTTTGTCAAATAAAACATGACAGAAATTTGAAAATAGAAAAAACCCAATCATACTGCTGTCATCATCGTCTGTTTTGCACATGTTCTTCTACTTTTATTCAAATGCACGTTTTATTTATATAACTGTAATCACAGTGTATTTATAATTTTTTTTATATAATACACCATTAGGTAGGTATTTTCCATGTTGTGATTTCCATATTTATCATTCTTAGTGGATACATAATATTTATCTAGATTATTTTCCACTCTTAAGTATTTAGAATGCTTCTAAGTTTTTACTATTATAACTAAGTGATAAATATTTTTGCATACAGTGCTGTTTCTGTATTTTTTATTTACTTAGAGTAGATGCCCAAATGCGTTTGACTAGGTCAAAGGGTGTGAATATTTTAGTGGCTTTGGTGCGTCACCACACTGATTTTTAAACTGCGTATGTGAATTTACAGTGCCAACAGCACTGTCTGTTATTGCTGGGTTTTGCTGCACCCAATATTGGGTATTATTTTTAAAGACTATCATTCATTTAGCAGTTGAAAAGGTCATCTTCATCGCTCGTTTTCAGGTTTTTGAGTACTGGATAGTGAATATTTTTCCATCGGGTACAAGCCCCTCAATCTCTCCTTGTGTCATATATTTGATGTCCACATGGCTTCACATTAGATGCGGGGGAAGCACTGGCTTCTAGTGGGTTGGGTGGTGAACCGGAAGCCAGAAGGCATCAGCTCTGCTTGAGTCTAATTGATTGGAGGAAGAAGCCTCTTTGTGCCTCGCTTTGTTCATCTTTAAAATGGGGGTGGATTAGCAAATTAGGAAGGAAATGGAATTAGGCTTCTTGGACTGACTCCTACCAATTTCAAAGATGCTTGAATACTCATGAGGTAATTGCTCCGAACAGGCCATCCTCTAGAATGTGTTTTCTGATAGTCTGTCTTCACATCTCTGCTATTGGGCAGCTTGTTGAAAGAAGCCGAGTTCCACGCTGAGCAGCGGGAGCATGAGCTGAGCCGCCGGCGGCAGCTGGGCCTTTCCTCCTCCCACCACTCCCTGGAGAACGCCGACTTCGATAACAAGGACGACGACAAACACGACCAGCGGCTGCTCAGCCAGTTTGGAATCTGGTTCTTAGTAAGAAAACAAGTTGACCCTTCTCTACTTCCTTATTTCTAATGCCAGCCTTACATCCATGAAGGATTTCTCCTTTCTCTTTAAAGACCTTAAAGAGTAAACAGTGAAAAATTAACCTTAGCAGCATGACCCCACACTCAAGGACAGTGGATTCGACCCTGGGCTGCACATTAGATTTACCTGGGGCAACTTTTTAAAAAATGGCAACGCCCAGATTTCATGCTGGATTCTTGGGAACTTCTAGAAAGCTTTCTGGTTTATCCTCTTGAATAGCCAGGTGTTGAAACTTACTGTGCCAGGCTCTAGATTGTTTAAAATGCACCTTTTGCCAGAATAGCTAGGGTATATTGTGAAATATTGGACTCAATATGATTTACAGATAATTGACATTCCTGTTTCACATTCCATTGCCTATGTACATGGAATTTTTCTTGAAAATTCAGTCTCTGTGGACCCGTTTTTTTAAAAAAAAAATTATTGCAAGTCTACCTATAGCCAAAAAATTATAACCAAAAGTAACACAAGAAATTTGATTGATATCGAATGATTCAGCTGGAATGTTCATTCAGTAAAGATCAAACGTACAGACCCAAAGTTTTGAGCGAGCTAGATTCGTCAGTTCTGCAAAAACCAGACTGGTTTCTGCCTATTGGAGACATGAGTTAAGTCTCCATGGTGATACATCTTTTTCATGCTTTCATATGGTTACCCGAAAAGGCCCTTTTAAAAATCACATTGGAATTTAATTGTTGATTTTACACATCTTGTTCCAAAAACTTATTATCTAATGGTACGATGACTACTATTGTGAACTCTTTGAAGGCAAGGATAGGGTTTTATGAATTCTTATGATTCTGAATCCTATTGCAGTGCTCAATGAAAGGTTATTTCAGGATGAATGAATGAATGAATGAATGAATGATTAGTTGTTTTAAAATGTCTGTGTGTAATGTGGTGAATGGAGGGGTGCTCTTACATCCCAGAATTATTACTGATAGAAATTCTTGGCTAAATCTGATCATGTTAGAATTAAAGTGTATATAGCTATTTTTCTCACTGAAGGTGTTTATGAAATTTCCCTTGGTAGATTTAACTTTCTAAAAGCATCTATCCAGTGTAGATTGTGTAATGGATTTCTTATAGGAGAAAAGGCCTGTGGGAAGGTTCAGTCTTAAAGGGAGACGATTGTTGCAAAGTGCCTCTTCTTGGAAAGGAGCACGGTTTCTCAGATAAGTGATCCCCATCATTTAGAAAACTGCCTGTTTCAGATGGATGATCCGGGGCATCTTTTTTTTTTTTAACTGTTATACGAGCCTGTAATAATTGCGTGACTCTGGCTGGGGGCTGAAGCTGGCCTGGTCTGCCTGTTTCCAGGTGAGCCTCTGCACACCCAGTGAGAACACACCGACAGAGAGCTTGGCACGGCTGGTGGCCATGGTGTTCCAGTGGTTTCACTCCACCGCCTACATGATGGATGATGAAGTTGGAAGTTTGGTGGAAAAACTGAAGCCTCAGTTTGTCACCAAGTGGTTGAAGACGGTGTGCGATGTTCGCTTTGATGTCATGGTCATGTGCCTTCTTCCCAAACCAATGGAATTCGCCAGGGTAAGTGGAGGCCTACTGCTTGGGCCTGGCTGGAGAGGAGACTTGGGGGGAAGCATGGCCTTCGCCGTGAGGGTGGTGTCAGTGCCTGGAGAAGAGCAACGTGTCTTGTGTGTTAGTGCAGCTGAAGGAGCGTAGTTTAGTTTAGTGCATGTATTTGGGTGATGTCCTGCTTTGGTGCTGGTTTGGGATGGGGAGGAGTGGAAGAAGAATGTGTGAAGTGTCTGTAAGGATTTAAGGGAATATTCTTTGTGGACACTGCTGAATATTTTTATTAAGAAACAGGAAAAAAGAAAGCCTCTCTTTGTGGTTGCTAGAGCTCAGTCTCTTTCTTGTCTGCGGAAAGGCTAACATTTGGCTACAGGCAATTCTGCGCTTCCGCAAGCCTTTCTGGAGTGAACAGCAGCATTTCTGCCCTCCTGTTTGGAATGCCGAGAAGGGCGAGGAGCCACCCAACCTGTCTTGGCTTTTCCTCTGGCTCACAGGACACATTTCTGTGTGCTTTTGCTTCTGCTCTGTCTTGGGCTGCCAGGCTTCAGCTGTACGGCCGGGAAGATCTCACATTTCCTGACTTCAGCGTAATGTGTGTCTAACCCAGAATCCATTTTTGGCAGCAACAGATGAAATGTTTTCAGTGCCTTTTCTAAGGTTTTGTGCATGTGTGTGTGTGTGTGTGATTTTTTTGGGTTTCTTTCAATGAGGTCTTGAGGCAGGATTCGGTGTAAATAAGACATTTAAGAATAAAACAGAACACAGACCATCTAAAGGTGCAGCTTTTATTAAGTTTTCAGAACTCGAGCATTCTTGCATTTATCAAAATACACTTCTTTCTGCTTTGGTGCCACTGACTCACATACCAAACTGGACTTTTGCATACTGGAAATTCCCAATTTCCTGGCATTCTCTGACTGGGTTGATATGTTTTCTATTATTATTTTTTCCGAATGGTGAAGGGCTGGTGTGATCTGACTCTGGAAGATAAGCAGACATCATTGCATTGGGAGGAAAACTTGTCTGACTTGAGTTCAGTGGTTGAGAGAAGACATGTTAGCAAGAAAAAAGACAAAGTTTGTTTGTCTTATATGCAGGCTTACTCAGACCCACGGATAAGGGTTTTCCTACTTGAATGGGAAGATAAGGAAAATTATTTTGGGCTTTTTGGTGCTAATGCTGATGGGACTGGGTTGTGTGTCCCCAAGGGCGGCTGAGTTCACAGGAAAGCTCCCTTTGGGGGGCTCAGTGGCAGCTCTGTTTCCCCTGAGGGCTCTGCTTTAGTCAGATAAGGGCAGTTTGTGCACTGTTTTCTTTCTGCATCTTCTTCTGTGGCTCAAATGTTTCCCACTTTAAGATAATCTTTATAACAACTCAGGGGTGTGAGTGGGCCACCCACCTTTCTCCCATCTGAAACTTCTCTAGAAGTTTCACATAGAAAAGAGGCTTGGTTGATTGCTATGAAGCCACGTTCAGGGTAGGAACTTTGAGCTAAGAGATCAGCAGGGGAGGAAAAGAGCAGAGATTAGAACAAGGAAACAAAAAGAAAATGACAGCTTAATGGTGTGAGCAGACTATAAACCTAGTCCTGGATCCAGAGCTCAAAGCATCTTTAGATGACAGAGGGAGCGTATCAGTGTCGCGGTCACGGTTATTTCCTGGAGCAGAGCGGGGAGGATGTGGGCATGGGGTGATCTTCCTGAGCAGCCTGAACTCTTGCAGTAATAGGTCCATGGAGGTTCTTATCAAGTTGTCTTTCAGCTCATAGGGCTTTGGGTTGAGACAGCCTAGTTTCAATAAGTATCAGGTTTTAGGTCTTAGTGGCACCAAGTCAGTAAGGTGGGAGAAAAATTGGAAAGATCAATTATTGATAAAATGTAAAGGACAGCAGCAGCCACTTTCCAAAGAGGTGACAAATAGCCGAAGGACAATGAACGGGACTGGAATCTGATAATCCACAAGGGTAATAGTTTTCCACTGAAACACAAAATTTCTCTCTCTAATCACCCACATTTTGATGGAAGATAATCAAAGTAAGATTACTCTTGTTCACAAAATAAGTGTAGTCTCATTAAATTGGGGCTGATTATTTTCCTAAGTGCAGCAGGAATGGTAATTGACCACGAAGGCATTTTTAAGTTTGTTTTGCTGGAACTTTTATAAAGAATCTCAGATTGCACTTTCAAAAGCTTCTCAAAGTTAAGATGCCAAACCAGGATGAAGTCATCATACTTCATCTGCATTGTCTATAGATTTGAGTGAATTGCTTTTTTCTTGAGGTCCCCAAAATATTTTAAGTTTTCTGGGCCTGCCAGGAAGTGACCTTCTTTACTTGTCTATGGGATGGGAGTCCCATGAGCCAGGTACCAGGCTGATTTTTCCGAAAGGGCTTTGTGACACTAGCATAATGTTCAAACTTTGTTCTAAAATTGAGTGAAAGCCCGAACTCCTTGCTGTATGACAGCCAATAACTCAAGTGGCAAGGAGTTGGGGCAAGAAAAGCGACTATGTTCAGCTAGCTGAGAAGATGGAGGACTAGCGTGCTAAAGGACCATCTTGAGAAAGTACAGAATTCAGGCTTCTTTTATGTCAGGGGAAGGAGAAATGGGAGTGGTTTGAGGTCAGGAAGTAACTGATGACTGCAGACATCACCTGGACGCAGCAAGGGTCTGAGGGGGATGATGAAACTTCTTGGCTTTTGTTCAACAAACTAGGTGGCGGTGGTCCCAGTCACAAGGTTCCTATAAATACTTTGATAAACAATCATTTTTTTAAATCGTCACCCAAGGACACGCTTATCGATTTTAGAGAGAGGGGAAAGGAGGAAGAGTGAGAGGGAGAGAAACGATGATGTGAGAAACCTTGATCAGCTGCCTCTCGCATGTGCCCTGACTACAGACTGAACCCACAATCTAGGTATGTGCCTTGATCAGGAACTGCACCCATGACCTTTTGGCTTATGGACAACACTTCAACCAACTGAGCCACACCAGCCAGGGAAAACAGTCATTTTTTAGTAACCTTCCTTAACCCCTTAGGGCAGTAGTTTCAAGCAGCCAGGTTGCTTCAGTAGTTCCTAGGCTACAGGTTAGGTTCCTTTATTGATTAGGATATCTATGTGCAAGACTAAGCAGAAATTGTTAACTGACAGGTTATGGGGATTGAGTGGGCTTGAGCAAGATGGATTCAGAAAGATTAAGTACTTTATTCTATTACAGTTCCTTAAAACTTTCAACCTTAATTATAATGTCAACCTTAGTTCTTTAAAACTGTCTGGTCGTTATCTGCTTCTAGCCACATTACTCTCAATATGACATTCTAGTCAAAGCCTTGGTAATACAACCGATTTTTTTTTCAACTATGCCCTATTACAAAGAGCACAGATTCTTATTGAACTTGTGCAAATAACTATGTTGCCATGAAGATAAGAATATTCAATGAGAGTTTCTGAATTATGGAGGGGTCAGGTAGGGAGAAAAAGATGTACTTCATTTTTGCTTACAAAAAGGTACAATCTACCAAATTGCTGTTATAGATAGCCTAAGAGAAGTCTTATGTCTAGAAAATGGAACATTAAAGAACCAGCTTTGTTCCAAACCAAAAACCAATAAAAATGATCATCTTTCTTCATCAGTACATTTAGTCCCCTGTAATTAATTTTTGTTCTGCTTGATTTGGGGTTCGCAGTTTTATGGACCTGTTAACTGCTTCCTTAAAGTTGTGGAATCCTTACTCAGTACAGCAGAGCCGTCTTGTTGAGGAGAAATCGTCTAGCCCATAGAACACATTTTTAAAAAGATTTTATTTATTTTTAGAGAGAGGAGAAGGAGAGAGAAAGAGATGGAGGGGAAACATCAATGTGTGGTTGCCTCTTGTATGCCCCCCCAACTGCGACTCAGGCATGTGCCCTGACTGGGAATGGAACCAGTGACCCCTTGGTTCACAGGCCGCCACTCAATCCACTGAGCCACACCAGCCAGGGCTAGCCGGTAGAAGAAATTTATAAGAGTTTATTTGAGGCAAAATGTTGAGGACATGCCTAGAAGCCAAATCTCAAGGACCGAGAAAATGCCTGTGAGAAGGGCAGTTTTGCGGTTCATTTTATACAGTAGAATCAAAGGAGGAGGTAGAGAGAGGGTTACATGAAATCCATTGGTGTTAGATTAAGGGGGCAGGAGAAGGTAAAGCAGGAACATCTCTGGGGTTGGATAAAAAGCAAAATGGAGAGGCGCATGCTTACATTGGTGGGCGCAGGAGAGTTAACATTCACAGCACATAGAGAAGGTATGTGGTCAGGAAGACACTGATGTGGGCTTATGTCATCTCCTGCTCCAGGAGTTGTGTGCTCCGGTGCTGGCGGTCTTGCCTTCAACAGGTCTGGAAAAGAACATTGCTCTGACATTTCAAAAGTATGCTGTCTTAGACGCACAAAGACGTAGACGATTTCAAAGGTGAAAACTGACGTTTGTCAAGCCCTATGCCTTGACTCCCCACCGTGACGCACTTTTAGTCAGGAGTTTTTGTGCTCAGGCCGTCTGTCCTTCCCCGTGGTGACTTTTGGTCTCTGAGTTTGCAGGGCCCATGTGGGCTTGTCAGGGTCAGTATGTGGCCTCTTGTCTGGTCCATGGTTAGAAGACAGCTGTTTTTATTAAACCAACAATATTAGACTAGTCTTATTTATCAAAGATTTACCCAAGTCATAGGTACTTCAAAAAATTGGGGGTACTTCCTATACTTCTTCACATTTTGGGAATACTTAATTTATATACGCTGTTATTTTTTAAAAACCTCATTTAGATTGAGAACTTTTGAGGGATTTTATAACTTTTTTTTCTGCAATACCATGTGGAGGTAAGAAAATATCATATATGCATAACATACATATGTGAACATATAAGCAAATATAAATAAAGGAACCTTATAGGAGAGGCTGTCATAGTAATACAAGACTCACTAGTTTATGTGAGAATTGTTTTTCCTCTTCTCTTCATTTTTATTTGAACTGTGTTTGTAGCAGGTGGAACATGTTGTTACCTGTTCATTGTAAGGTCTCAAGCCTATCAGTATTTGTGGGAGAGACTCTATTTATTTGCCCTGATATGTAATCTCATGGAAGTTGTAGTTCAACCTCGGGCAGTGGTGTGGGTTGACTGAGAAGTTACTTTTTAAAGGCTAAGGAAAAAGGCATTGGAGGGGGTGTTCATTGGAGCTTCTCGGGAGAGGAAATAAATTTTCTCCTAGTTTATAACAGGAGGCACTAGTAAAAAGCAAGGCACCCCTTAGGCTGACAGCCAGAGTTATTTCTTTGGATGTTTGCATTCTTTTTACACTAACATTTTTTAGTTGAATTTATTGGGGTGATGTTGGTTAATAGAATTTATATGTTTCAAGTATATAATTTTGTAATGCATCCTCTGTGTGTTGTATTACATGTTTACAACCCAAAGTCAAGTCTCCTTCCATCACCATTTAACCCCCTTTACCCTCTTTTACCTTCCCCACTCCCCTTTCCCTTCGGTAATCACCATACGGTTGTCTGTGTTTATGAGGTTTTTTTGTTTACTTCCTTTACCTTTTTCATTCAGCCCTTCAACCCCTCCCCCCACTGCACTCTGACAGCTGTCAGTCTGTTCTCTATCTGTGAGTCTGTTTCTATCATGTTTGTTGGTTTATTTTGTTCATTCATTCCACCTATAAGTGAAATCATAGACAACTTGTCTTTCTCTGACCGGCTTATTTCACTGAGCATAATGTTCTCCAGGTCCATCCATGCTGTCTCCAAAGGTAAGACTTCCTTCTTTTTGAGGGCTGAGTAGTATTCCATTGTGTAAATGTATCACAGCTTTTTTACCTACTTATCTACTGATGGACATTTGGGCTGCTTCCAAGTCTTGGCAATTGTAATAATGCTGCAATGAACTTAGGGTTTCATGTATTTAGTCTCGATGTGGCTTCTTCTACAAATCCTTGGTTATGAGACTTCTCTTCAGCACGTCTTTAGTTGATTATTCAGATCGATTGCTCTACATTTAAGTTGTAATTGCAGTTTGGTCCTTGGGAGAAGTGAGTGTAATATCCACCTTACTCTGCCACCAGCTCAGATCTGAAAATCCCTTTAAATATAAAAAATTTTCCCGAATAAAAGGATCCATTGTCTAGCCATTGGCATTTTAGGATCTCCACAGGGATATCTCTTCCAAAATGTGACTCAAAACCAATAGGCCTTTGTGTGGCTTAACCATAAATTGTAGAGTCAAAGGAACCTCAACAGTGATACCTACTTCGGTCTCATCATTATCAGTCTATGAAGCAGCGACAATCCCAGAAATACAGTTACTTCCTCCAAATATCTAGTCAGTCACCTAGGATTTTCACCAATATGATACCAAAAAAATATATGAGCTTTAAATAAAATTGGTTCAGTTGTTTTGAACGATCTGGAATTCTATATATAATAATTAAACATCTAAAATTAGATTCATTTAAAATAAGACAGGGTTCCACAAATTTTGTTACATAGTAAAGGTTCAGGACTAATTAACCCGGTGTTACTTTGATATGTATAATGAGAATATAGCAATTTATCTAAAATTGGAATTGGAACCTAGATTTGTGATTTTAATTTTTTCTGCACTAGAATATTTATATACTATCTTAATTAATAAAAAATACCAGCATTTTAAATTCATGAATCCAACCAGCCTTTGAGCACTTTTAGGAAAAATACCGTGGCAGCACACGCAGCAGAGGGGAAGCAGCCCTCCGTGCCTCTCTGTTGCATAGTGAACAATCTCGAATACAGAGTTTATCGTAGTAGGAATCTGTGTTTCTCTGAAGTACCGCATGACTGCGCATATTTGTAATGGGTTTGTCAAACTTCAGAAATAAGAATGCTTGCACAGTATCCCCGTTAGGAATACATCTTTGGAATGTTAATTCATGTGCCATTTAGGAAGCCTGTAGAGGAACAGTTCACATTCAGTGGTGATTAATATTTGAATGTATTTGTAACCATGGTTTCTTTCTGTTATGTAACTTATGGGTCCTGATGGTTTGTAGGTTCTTGCAGATGTCGCTCTGAGGATACTGGGCCCAGGATTCAGATACAGCGGATCATCGCCTTCTCTGTGCCCACCTCCTGGAGGAAACCCTAGTGTGCAATTGTAACACAGAGTGTGTTCTGTTCTTTTCTCCTGCGGCTGTGGAACTGCCATCAGGTTGGCGGATACTGGGACAAGTCCTGCAGCACAGTGACTCAGCTGAAGGAAGGTCTCAACCGCATCCTCTGCCTGATCCCCTACAACGTGGTCAGCCAGTCTGTGTGGGAGTGCATCATGCCGGAGTGGCTGGAAGCCGTCCGAACCGAAGTCCCTGACAACCAGTTAAAAGAATTCAGGGAAGTACTAAGGTGGGTAAGTAGTTCAACGGAGTCACCGTAATCATAATGATATCCACCGTTTACTGAGCACCTACTGTGTGCCTGGCACTGTGCTAAGCATTTTATGTGAATCTCATTTACTTTTTTACAAAACCCTACAGAGAAATTTGGAGGCCCAAAATGAAGTAGTTGCTATAAATCGTGCTAAGGTGATTTGGAATTGTTCAGAAAAGATTTTGCTCTTGTGGAATAAGAGAGGCACCGTGTTGTTTACTTATTTTCAAACATAATTATGGTTTGGATAAAGTGAGAAAAGTCCAAAGGGAAAATGTTTTTAGATGCTGGGAAGCCACTCTCATTTTTTAGAGATGCAGTTCCTTCCATTAAGCCTCATGTAGGAACCGTAATGTTATTACAGCCATATGAATTATTTGTAAGGTATCATTCCAATGACATAAGCTATTACTGTAAAATGAAACATACTAATCACAGTTCAGAACACAGACTGACCTAGAGCATTTAGCTTCCCACAGAGCATGCTGGGAGTGCATAGGAGACCCTCCTGCAGCCGCCCGTTAGTCATTTACTTCTGTTGCTTTGCTTTCCAGCAAAATGTTTGACATTGAGCTCTGTCCTCTACCTTTTTCAATGGAAGAGATGTTTGGCTTTATCAGCTGTCGGTTCACAGGATACCCTTCCTCTGTGCAGGAACAAGCTTTACTGTGGCTTCATGTAAGTGAATGATACTTTCGGTCTTTTGGGCACCAGTTCTTAGCCTTTGAACTTCGAATCCCCAGCAGAGGGCAGGGAGCTACCACAGAGTCCATGATCTGTGTGTTTCCTGGGGACCGCCTGCAGACCGATGATCAGATTCATATGCGCAGATGACTACATTTTGAATACTTGTAGCTATAGTTGTGACTTATTAAGAAAACACAAATTTATGCCCTGCTATTACTGAATTGTAGTAGCTTTTGACCCATATGGATAGCTTTCCATCAATAGATACTAAGAGTATAATAGCTGTTTTGTGAGATTCGAATAAATATTTTGATGGGAATTGGGCATTTACTTGGAAAGGTTGAGAGCCACTGACCTAAGGAGTAGTTCATTCCGTTCGCTGAGCCTGGAGTGACCTTCTGTCCCGTTCTCATGCAAACCCCAGCTTATCTTTTAAAATCCAACTCAGCAGTAATCTCATCTGTGAAGCTTTCTGTTACTTTACCCCCCATATTCCCATCAGCATTCATTATTCTTCCCCCAGTATTCAGACAGGTTCACTGTGTGAATTCTAGTTCTGTCTAACATTTTAGTTTACTTTTGTCTCTTCTCATGATTATAAAGTGCTTTGAGGGCGGGGACCATGTCCTTTTTTTTTTTTTTTTTTGAATTTATAACTCCCTTCATGCTTTCTTCACAGCATCTGGCACGTGTCTTGAATTTAGTGGGTGTTCTTAAAAGTTTATTACGTTGAGTTGAATACCTGATAGAAAGTTTAGGGAGTTTCAAAAAAGAAGAGAGAACCAAAGTTTATTTATTTTTTAAAATGTTTTATTTATTTATTTTTAGCGAGACGAGAAGGGAGGGAGAAATTGAGGGAGAGAAACATTGGTGGGCAAGAGATACATTGATTGGTTGCCTCTTGCATGCCCCCCAACTGAGGACCTGGCCCACAACCCAGGCATGGGCCCTGACTGGGAATTGAACTGGCAACCTTTCTGTTCACAAGTTGGCACTCAATCCACTGAGCCACTGCAACAAGAGCAGAACCAATGTTTAGGTTAGCTATTGCTGCAGATACTTGTTTCACCGAAGGCTGTGATCCTTAAGGCTTTTCAGGTTCTGAAGGTTCCTTTCTAGTAGGAGCTAAACTAAGGAATGCTATTTTTCACAACTGACAAAGAGTAAAGGGGATGATACATATTTGTTTTAAAGCCACCTTTGTGACCTAGAATTTTAAGTTTTTATCCCCAGGTAGGTTTCAATAAGATAGTTTCTCGCTTTAGGAAAAGCCAGTTCTTCTGCAGGCAGCTACTTGTTGTTACTTGGTTACACACCCTTCGAGCTGTGCCAGGTGGGGACAGGGCGGTAACCTCTGTCCCCACCACAGCTGGAACAGTTCACATGTTTTGTGGACTGAGCTTTGCCATAGTTTTGGTGGGAAAGATGGAGCTCCAGTTGCAGGAGGATTGAAGCCACTGGCGTTAACCATTTGGGGAACAGTGATTCGAGTCAACTCTGTGATTAACTGATCGTGGAAACATTTATAGAGCACCCATATGCCTGTCACCGCAACATGCACTGGGGTACAGATGGGATAAGAAATGGTCCTTTTCTCATACTTACTTTCTTTGAAGAGCTCACAGTGGGAGAGACAGTATCAAATAATCAAATAAAATATAAAGTGACCATGGGTCTAAAAAGGAAGGTAGAAATTTCTGAGAAAGCTGAGTAGAAGATGGATTAATTCTGTCTGAAGGAAGGCGGCGTCTGTTTCTAGAAAATTCACTACAGATAAGATAACCTGATGTTGTTAGAATACCTGAGCTTGCTCCAGGTAACAGGGACAAAGGGGATGTCCACGTGGGAGGGGGAAGGGACTGATCTGAAGCTCACTAGCGCTCCCTAGTGCTCGCTGACTAGACTCATCCTGGGGGAAGGTGATGGCTGAGGCCTTAGCCCGCGGCACAGATGGAAGGAAGGGGCAGCACCAGGAGGTACTTTCGAGTTTTACTGGGAAGATACGTCAGATGCAGGGAGGGAGGGAGGAAGGGGAAGGTTCAGCGGTAATGTCGACTTTCTTAGTACAAGAACCTGAGGATGTTCAGTGGCTCACCTTGGAAAAAATGCCAAACACAGTTTTCTTTTGAATTCTAAAGTTTGTATTTTGGGGGGGATATATATTTGCTTTTTTCTTAGGTATTGTCGGAGTTAGACATCATGGTTCCACTTCAACTGTTAATAAGTATGTTTTCTGACGGAGTTAATTCAGTCAAAGAACTGGCAAGTCAGAGGAAATCAAGAGTCAATGAACTGGCAGGGAACCTCGCAGCTCGAAGGGTAATTATTGCCACTGCCGTTCTGTCTCCCTTACTAAGTTTCGCTTGATCGCACCGGGCCTAAAAGTAGCGTCAGGTAGTTCTCTGGAGGTGCTTTTTCATCTCCGCTCACCCTAAAGCCCTTTAAGCACATTAAATAACAAGAAACATTAATCTACGATAGGTTTGGTGTAGTCCGTAATCAAAATGTTATCAAGTTTCCATTTTCTCTTATACACGCCTATTAGTTATCTCTCAACCTTGATGAAGTCAAAAAAAGAGGAGCTTTTTAGGCACTTGTTTTTGGTCTCCTGGCAAATAAGAATTCTTTATCAGTTACCGAGCAGATCACTTCTTTCATTTGAGGATGAAGAGTTCGGATTTTTTTCAAACTATGTTTTGGATTTATTTATATGTATGTTTGTTTATTTGTTGTTGTTGTTCAAGTACAATTGTCTCCATTTTCACCCTACCTTGGCCCCCCCATCCCCGACTCCCACCCTCGAACCTACCCCCTTAACCTTTGTCCATGTTCCTTGAGGGCCCTTCCGCTGTTTTCCCCCATTATCCATCTCCCCCTCCTCTCTGGGTACAGTCAGATTGTTCTTTAGTTCAATGTTTCTGGTTATATTTTGCTCGCTTGTTTGTTTTGTTGATTGGGTCCCACTTATAGGTGAGACCATATGGTGACTAGGAGTGACGCTGTCACTATGAGGCCATTTTATTGACCCTTTGTACCTTTTTGGGTGAGAAAAGTCAATATAGTCTGATTCCAAGTCTATGAAAAACGTTGCACACTATTGATACTTTTTCTGTGGAGGACCTGGTAGAGTTTTGGTTGATGGAGTGACGTTCCCAGACCATGATTGGTCTGGGGGAGGTTGACCAGCATCCCGCGGTGGGCAAGGACTGTTCTCAGCTCTCTCCTTGTCAAGCCTCCCCCTTACGTTTTCCCTGGGGTCTACCACAGGCCCCCTGTCATTCCACCTGATGCCTGGGGATTAGAGAATATAACACGATCACGGGATCTTAGTTTGTATTCAGTACTTTTGAAATAAAAAAAAAAATCTGCCTCACAGGAACCAGCTGCCATTTATATTTTGGTTTTTACTTCTGCAACCTTTAATATTATATTACTTCATTAGCACTCTATACTGTGCAATGTAGTCACAATTAATAACATCACAGAACTGTGTGAAGCAGTTGGGGAAGAATTCATTGTCCGCATTTTACAACTACTTAACCTGAGGTTGAGTGAACTGAAGTTATGTCCATAGGTAACACTATCAATATCCAGGTATTCTGATTCTTAATGGGGTATTTTTCTGCTCTATTTTGAATTTGGTCATGGAGCTTGCTGGTTATCAGAGATCTTTAAGAAAGGAAAGATGATCGAGAGTGATGTACAGGTATGTCAGTCAGGGTCCTGCTGCAGAATTTATCCCAGATGGTTCAAGTGATGGTTCAAA
Organism: Artibeus jamaicensis; assembly: GCF_021234435.1. Classification (NCBI taxonomy): domain Eukaryota; kingdom Metazoa; phylum Chordata; class Mammalia; order Chiroptera; family Phyllostomidae; genus Artibeus; species Artibeus jamaicensis. Next base: position 7,949,205 of record NW_026521831.1, on the reverse strand, counting down.
CTCTGACTGTAGAGTTATGGGAAAGGTTAAGGGAGCAATAAGGATTGGTGAACTGTTGGTGAACCAGTAGTTCCATGGGAAACCATTATACTCCTAGGGTTGAAGAACAAGGTAAATACTTCCTTAAGCCCATTGGGAGCTGAAGTTATAAGGAAGGGCTGGCTAGAGGAGCTATAGGGTGATGGAGAGACTGCCAGAGATGTAGCATCAGAGCAGGCAAGGAGTGGGAAGAAATAGTCTTATCTCTCCTTCAGCTTCAGGCCTCCTGTTGGTTCCTTTCATTGACTTACCACCCCTGGGAGCCAGTCAGCAAGAGAGCCAGGAGCAGCTCAGTCCTTGGCACCCTTGGGTATAGGTGCAGGGAAGAGCAGGGCAGTGAGGGCCGGGATGTGTGTAGGGGGGTTGGGTTGGCACATGGAGAACAATTAGTCAACAGATTTGACATATATTGTTTTCCCATGACAGTTTAATAATGGTAATACCCAGAGTCTATTCTTTAACCAGTCATGACAATCTGACCTTCTATGCTTATAATTCTAAACTTGATCTTGCAATGTTTTACTTTCCTTGAGTTCTCATTTTTTCAGGTTATAGTTTTAGGTAGTGCAGGCAATTTAGTTTCATGGGAAATTTTTGATGGGATATACATGGCAGAGGGGGAAAAGGGGAGAAAAAATGGGTCAACTGTAATAGCATAATCAATAAAGTATATTTTCAAAAGAAGGTAGGTTTTTATAGACCATCAAAAAAACATAATAGCAAAGACAGCTGCCTTTATTCTTCAGAGTGCTGAAGTTTTACTTTTCTGTTAGAAAAGTAAGGGTAGACAGTTAGAAAGTTTGGGTAATTCTATTTCTTATTTTTATATTTTGAAAAGATTTATAGTATTTTGAGGTACTGATGCTATTGGCTAAGAAAGGACATCAGTGTGGCAGCTGGAAACACCTTTCACAGCCTCCAGTAGTTTATAGAGCCTCTGGAGCCTCTGCAAGTTCACTTATGTGCATTGATGTTCTTTCTTCTAGGTGAGTGTTGCCTCTGATCCTGGTCGACGAGTTCAGCACAATATGCTGAGTCCATTTCACAGTCCTTTTCAGAGTCCATTTCGGAGTCCTATGCGTAGCCCCTTTCGTAGCCCTTTCAAGAATTTTGGACACCCAGGAGGAAGGACTATTGACTTTGACTGTGAAGATGATGAAATGAATCTAAATTGTTTCATCCTCATGTTTGATCTTCTCCTGAAGCAGGTAGCTGAAGCATGAGCTTCCTTTAGTTCAGAAATGAAGCATGAGGAAAACATTGTATAGTGATTTTTTTTCTGTGTTGGACATCTTCACACCTACTGAAATGATGCAGCGTTACTCAAGACATTTCTCAAACTCCTTTGGGAATTTCCTAAAGAGCCTGCAATGATATTGCCATATGAGAATGGATATGAATTTTAGAAACGTCCTAGCATCATTAGAATTGATTCTGTTGAACAAATTTGGTGAACAAACTGGGTAATGCTATTGGTGGGAATACCAAGGTACAACTCTATAGTGATTGGCTGATTTTAATATATTTTATAAATTGATTTTTTGAAGGTAATTTAAAAAGTTTTGGTCAGGGGAACATTTTTTTAAAACTTTTAATTTTGAAATAATTTTAGACTTGCAGAAAAGTTGCAAGAATAATAAAAAGAATTCCCAAGTACTTCTCCCCTAAATTCTTCAGATATTAACATTTAGCACATTTATTTATTTCTCTCTCTTAATCTGTTTATGTATGTCTGAATGTTTTAATGAACCTGTTGAGAGGAAGTTGCAAGCGTATGTCCCTTTAACCTTAAAATTCAGACTATATTTTTGTAAAACATAAGTATGTTTTCTTACATAACCAAGTAAAGTTATCAAAATTAGAAAATTAATATTGTTTAATACTATTATCTAACTTATGGAAATTATTCATTTTCAAAATTGATATAGCAATCACCTTTATAACAAAAGAAAAAATTGTTTTTGTTTGAGGACACAATCCAGCATCAGTTATTGCAATTATTTCTCCTACCTCATTAGTTTTTATCCAGGATAGTTCTTCAGTTTTTATTTAGTTTGGTGTTCTTGATATTTTAAAAGAGTCCAGTTATTTTGTAGAACACCCCTGAATTTGAGTTTCATGATTTTTTATGAATTGACTTGGGTTGAGCATTTTTTGGCATTAGTACCACAGGTGTGATGTATTCTTTGAGACACATGACACCATAACGTCCCCTTATCAGTGGCAATAACTTGGTAATTTCTGCAAACGTCGCTTCTACAAAGTGATCATTTTTCTTTGTAATTAGTAAGTAACTTGGAGAGAGATACTGTAAGACCATGAGATTTCCCATTTCTCATCAGACTTTTACCTACTAGTTTAGCATCCATGGATGATTCATGCCTGAATTAATTAGTTCTATGATGGGTATCAAATGATAATTTTCTGATTCCATAATTTAAAAAAATGTATTAGTTGGTATTCTATTGAAGGAACAATTTTTCCTTCTCTCTCATTTATGTATTTATTTATTTATCTATTTATACACTCAGGTACTCAATGCTTATATTGGCCCATAGTTGGTCAGTGAGAGTCCCTTTAAGCTGGCTCCTGTGTTCTTTTGACATGCTCATATCATCCTTGAACTTTTTAAATTTTTGACCTGACAAGATACTCTGGGTTCATTTCACATTTTCCTTGCCCCAAACCTGAAGTCAGCCATTTCTCCAAAGATCCCTGGTTCCTTTTAATGGATAAGGGTATTTAGAAATCAATATCTGAACACTGGGTGAGGAGCAGCATTTTTTAAATATGTAAAACCTCACAGAGTGATAAGTTTAAAGAACAACTCTCTTTAAATGTCCTACATGATTTTAGAAATAATTCTCATTACTTTGGCTTGTGTTTATATTCTTTTTAGAAGAATCCATGGAAATTGATGTGTATTCATGGTCTATAAACGCTACCATCTTTAAATAACTTAACATTGTCAGTTAATGAAATTTATCCCCAATTAGTGTGCTAATGGAATAGTGGACAAAAGGACCAAACTCCTTCTTCTTCTTCTTCTTCTTTTTTTTTTTTTTTGGACTTTTTTTGGGTGTCTTTCAGATGGAGTTACAGGATGATGGAATCACGATGGGCTTAGAGCACTCCTTGTCCAAGGACATCATGTCCATCATAAACAACGTCTTCCAAGCCCCCTGGGGGGGCTCGCACACCTGCCGGAAGGACGAAAAAGCCACTGAGTGCAGCTTATGTCAGTCTAGTATTCTCTGCTATCAGCTCGCTTGCGAACTCCTGGAGAGACTGGCTCCTAAAGAGGAAAGCCGGCTGGTGGTAAGAGATGAGGGAGCCCTGCCCAACAGTAATGAGGACTGAGCACCCAGTGAAAGGTAGTCTCTGCCCAGTGTTAGCCTGTGTTCCACGCTGGGTTCTGTGTGAAACTGTGTTCGAAGGCAGTTTTCCTGCTCCTTCTACCAGCTCAGGCTCCTGGAAAACAATATGTGATGGAGCTACATTATATGCAGTTTTTTTCTTGTAACTCTTAAGTTTTATATTCATGGCGGCTAATCTTTTTTAAATAGCTATTATTTATTTATTTATGTATATATTTTTCTATATACAATTCTTGGGTTAGGTCTTGAGTGAGTGGGTTTTTAGCATATCCATCCATATAATTTTCATAAACACAAAGCATTCCCGGTATTCTTAAAATAACTTTTATCAGAAGGTCCTACTACAGAGTTTGGGTAACAGTGAATACCACAAAATGTACATATCGAATACTGAGTGAGTAAATCGGCAAAGGACACTGGGAATTCCTAGGAAACCTCAGTTTGTAAGACCCACTGATTTTGTCAGCAGCCAACAAAATCTTTATTTCATTTTCTGCTTCCCAAGAAAATTATTTAAATCAGGGACCGCTAACATTACATATTGGCTGCCCCATGCATTGGTTACTCCCTGTTTAGCTGATTTTCCATCTAAATCATGCATATCACCAAAACACCCTCATGCCATCACAGCTAGAATTATTTGAGTCATTGTTCACCATCTTTTTCTTTTCTTCCTTTCTCCTCATGTTTGTTTAGGTATGATATGACTTAAAACTATTTTTTTTGAGGTATAGCATACAAACAAAGTGTTTCTTCAGTTTTTAAGTACCTTTCTGCCCAACTAACTCATTAGTTTTGCCTGTCGCAACATAACACCCCTGTAGTATTGTCTTTTAACATTGTCATTAGGTACATGCTATAAAACAGTCACAGTAATACATGATATGGAAACACATTGAAATCAAGTAGCTTCGAGTCTGCTCGGGAAGATGTGTAAGTCAGTGAACACCCGGAGATGGAGTGATGAGGGTGTTGAGAGAAGTGCGGACAAGGTGGCAACAGGAGTGCAGAGACAGGACGACACCTCGGCCTCAGAGGTGCAATAGGGGTCCCAAAGGTCTTCCCGGAGGAGATGGCTCCTGAGCTTATTTTGCAGGATGAGTGGAGTTAATGAAATGAAGGCAGTGGGAGAGCAGGACTTCGGAGACCCAGGGAACTCTCCGTTTAAGTGGTGTAGACACAGGGGTGTCCAACCTTGTGGCATCTCTGGGCCACCGTGGAAAAAGAAGAGGTGTCTTGGGCCACACCTTAACTACACAAACACTAATGAAAACTAATGAGCCAAAAAAAAAGGTTTTAAGTAAATTTATGATTTGGGGCTGGGCCCTACTCATAGCCCTCCTTGGCCGCATGCAGCTCATGGGCCATGCATGGGATGGGTTGAGGAAAGGAGGGGGCAACACACTCAGGAAACTGCCAGTAGTTCAGTGTCACTGGAGCAAACAAGGAGGATGGCAAAGTAGTGACAACTGAGACAAGGAAGAGTCACTTTTATACTCAGATTTATTAAGGGCTTTGTTTGCTAAACTAAGTTGGGCTTTTGTCTTGGTGACAATGGGAATCTGCTGCAGAATTTTAATCAGGAGGGGATGGAATTCGATGCATTGGAGAAATTCATCCTGTCAGGGGAGGGCGGAGTGGAGGATTTGGACACTGGGGCCAGGGCTCTATCAGAAGGTCACTGTGGTCACTCTGGGAAGAAAATAGGGGCGCCTGGGCCAAAGCAGTGGTGGGGATGAAGGGAAGGGGCAGGTCTGGCTGACTTTTGAGGAAAGAGGATCAATATAGCACTTGTTAATTTGGCATTTAGGGATGGAAGAATTGAGAAACATTCTAGCTTTGCCGTTTATAGACGTTGCCATTGACAGAAAAGTTGTCACTCTAGCAGGAGAGGTGACTTTGGGGCAGGAGTGGGCTACGGTGTAGTCACATTTAGACACCGAGCACAGAAATGCCTTGTAGATGTCCGTGCCGGGCTGGCACGCACCATCAGGGGTGTGGATCTGGACCTTCAGAGAGAGATTGGCAGTAATACAAGTTTGCAGTCACCAGCATATTTGGTAGGATGTGCGGATTAAGAATCGAAAAGAGCTAAGGCTAGAATCCTGCAAGGGACCGACTCTTGAGACAGTAAACAGGGGAAGTAAAGACCAGAGGTAAAGACGAAGAGCTCAGAGACCCAGAGGAAAACTGAGGGAGAGTGATAACTCCAAAACCAAGATGCGAGGTAGTCCAAAAAAGGAGGGAATAAGTGAATCATGTCAAGACAAGGGAGGAAAAAATAAAAGCCTGAAATGTGTTCAGGGGATTCTGAAACTAGGGGTCCCTTGTGACCTTGGGGGTGGTTGTGGCCATGGATTACAGTGGTTTGCAGTTTATGAACAGGATCAACAGAGTAGAGGGCTCCTTGAAGTGCAGACTTCTCCTCGAGGAAGGGAACGAGAGTATAAAGGGGATGCTGGGGGTGTCCCAAGCCCCTCTGCCGTTCCTGGCAGGCTTTCTGTGTTGTGTCAGTTTGCACACCACCATCCCACGAAACATGAAGGAATAAGCATACGGGTAGGGAAACTGAGCCATCGAAACAACGCCCCATCTGCACAATGCTCTTGACATTTATCACAGGCTTAAAATACCAGAGGCGGAGGTGAAGCTGAAGGAGTTTGTTTTCCTCTATCAAAGTCTTATGGGGGAGACGCTCGTCAGTAAAGAGGGCTCTGTCTTAGAGCACCTGGTCCCCACTGTGCATATCAGACAGCTTAGCTCTTCAGTTCTCATCTGGGGACAGGTGGAGGACATGAGGGTGAGGACACGGAGGATGGGCTAGCAGGAGGCCTAGGCCAGTATGCTTGACAGGTGACAGCAGCCCCTGTGTCTTGGAGGATGACACCGGAAACGGGTTACTGGGTGTGCGTGGGGGAGTCCCAGCGGCAGGGAACTGCAGCAGGTCGAACGTTATGAAATGCAGTTTATAATGTGATGGTTGTGCAGTCAATCTCTGGAACTTTTTCATCATGTAAAACTGAAACTCTGAACTCATTAAGCAATTACTCCCTGCTCCCCTTTCCCTTACCCCTGGAAACCACTATTCTATTTTCTCTTATTATGAGTTTGACTACTGTAGACACCTCATATAAGTGGAATCATACAGTTTTTGTCCATTTTGTAACAGGCGTAGTTCATGTACCATAACATCTAAAAGGTTCATCCACGTTGTAGCTTGTGTCAGAGGCCCTTCCTTTTTCATGGCCGAATAATATTCCATTGTATGTACATACCACATTTTGTCTGCCTATAAATCTGTGTATGGATGCCTAGTCCTCTTTAACTCATATGTTATAGCAACTTCTTATTCCTAAAATTTTGACTTCTCCAGACAGTTGATATTTATATTTTAAGTACTTATGTATTCAAAATATAATAATAACAACCTAATTATTCCCTGCTAAGTAAGTAGTTATTGAACAAAACATTCATGGGTTGGAATCGCTTGATGAGTAAGGCATGATCACAGGGATTAGAGCAGAGAGGGAGAAGCAGGCCTAAGAAGATTTAACAATGTTTTTGATATTTTCCCATATTTATTTCAAGGGGATGAAAATGTTTCATTAACAGCTGATCCAAATTCCCACTAACCATTACAGAAATAAGCTCAAGTCTCTTCTGAGGCTCAGAAGAGCCCCCCCACCGGGCTCAGAACAAGACTGGGGCCCAGTAGGCACTCACTCGATCTAGAACATTCTTTATATTTCCAAAGGGCTGCTCATTGGGCCACTTGTCATTTTTGTTTCAGGAGCCCACAGACAGCCTTGAGGATAGCCTCCTTTCTTCCAGGGCAGAGTTTATCATAGGCCCTGAAGGTGAAGAGGAGGAGAACCCAGCCACCAGGCACGGGGAGAACCCAGGCAACCGCATGGAGCCCTCAGAACCTGCTGGTAGGTGAACTCTGGCTGATGGGAGACAGCTGTGTGCACATCCCAGTTCGTGCTGGCCCAACGTTCAGAACCCTGGTTTCTCAGATCACCATTGACTTGCACCAGTGCAGACCTGGCTTCCTTAGTACTGACCTGTGCAAATGAATCCTTCCCCCCCGATCATGACCTTAACAGATCCAGGATGTGTTTCTAGTGGAACGGAGGCCACTGGGCATCTTTCTGGCAGCAGGAGTTTATCAACAAACCCTGCTGTGCTGGTGTATCGTTTCTCTGTGCAGAAGTAGTTGTGAACCAAGGTGAGTGGCAGGAGTGGAGGGTGCTGACGCTCTTGACAGCCACTCGGGGCATTTGGCCAGAGCAGAGTGTGCTGGGACAGAGGTGATGGAACCGAGCTCTTGCGGCTTCTGCACCCCAGGGGCGTGACCAGGACTCAGGACAGGCTCACTGCGTGACAGCTGTGCAGTTTGTGCTCAGAGGCTGATAGGCTCAGCAGGCTGATAGGCTCAGCTCAGAGGGAGGGTGGCCTCTTTCTAGTTGCTTAAAAGCTCTGTGTGGGCTAGCTGGGGACAGCACGATGACAGGCAGGCCCAGAATCACACTCGAGCTTTTCAGACACTGAAGGAGTTTTGGGAAGTGAGGACGTGACCCTGTGTGCCTCTGGGAGAGCCCGCTCTCTGCATCTGCACTGCAGCACTCTGGGAACCTAAAAGGACCTGGAACAAATCGGAGGGGCTGTTAGTCTCCCTGCTTCCACTGTCCTGAAGTATTAAAATAGCTGGCTGGTCCCCGGAAGGCCCGCCCCCAGAACCAAAGTTTGGGGAGCATGAGCTTTCTGTCATGCCCTCAGTGAACAGCAAATACTGTTACATTTGTGTGGGGTTCATTGCAGGTCCTGGGGTGTCGTATTCAGACCAAGGTAACTGTATCATCACTACAAAATGCTTGGCTGGGACGAACTGCTTCCGCGTGGATTGTGTAAATGGTCAGTGGAGTGTGACTAACCACCGGGCTCACACTCAAACAATTGAAACTGAGACTTTGAAGGAGCACCTGAGATGACCCACTTCGTTGGGTTTCAGCGTGCACTTGGAGTTGTACAAGCTCTCTGTTGTTGCCTTCGGACCTTCCTTATTTGGGGTGGCAGTTGGTAGGAAGACGTGGGTAAATAATGGTAAAAACTCCGGCTGCCCAGCTTGCTTCGGCCAGACGGCTCTGACTTGCTCTGTTCCATACATTGGAGCTCTGGGTAAGATTTCCTTTGAACAAAGTGTTCCGTAGAAAAGAAGTTTGAAGCCTGCTGATTCAGTTCGGCCCTCTCATTTCACAGGTGAAGACTACACGTTTCAGATGAGTGAAATGGTTTGCCTCTTTTCACGCAGCTCGTATTGTTCATTCCTAGTTTAGGATTTGTGCTTATCATGCGGCCAAACTGTGCTGGAGCATCTGGGTCGCCTTGTTGAAACAAAAGGAAATGAATGAGTGTTGCCCACCTACCCCCAACTCTGGGTGTCTCTGGGGTGGCGGGGGAGGGGGCGTCTGTGAGCTGGATGTCCAAATATTGTAAAATAGTGGCAGAGATGAGACTAGAACTTAAGTCTCCTGGTTTACTTAGAATTAAGTTTACTTGCAGAGGCCTGGGTTGCATTTATGGCTTAAAGAAGCGAGGATTTCACTTATGACCCAGTAACCTGTTCTCTTCATATGCCAACATACATTTAAACCCAAGATAGCACACAGGTCAATGAACTGCCACTTTAATTTATTGTAGGTAACATTTTATTTGAACAACGCTTATTTTTATAAGTGACTCTTTTCCTTGCCCACTTGTTTAAACCTCTGATCTAGTCATCTCCCCCAAACCTGTATTTAGGCTCCCGGCATAGCTTCTGGTCTATTTCCCTTCTTTTAGTTTCTGCTGTCTGGCAGGGTACAGTTACAAATGCTTCCTCAGGGAGGTCTCCATCAATTTTCTGTCAAAGCCAGCCCTCCCTGCAGCTCGGTCCCCAGTCCTGCTGCCGGCAGTGGTCTGCAGCTCCTCTGTCACAGAACAGACGGGTGCTCTGTCCCCGTGTTCAGGGATGTCTCGTTCCTTGTAGAGGATTTCCTGATTCTGCATTTTGTGGCCTGGTGCCTATGTTTTCTAGCAGTCAGATATCTCCTCCAGTGAAAACACTACCAAAACATTCACACTAGACAAAAGAGCCAAGTGCCGATTATAAGGATTTAAAATACGCTAGTGTGGGAGAACTCCAACATACTATCTAGGACAGATGCCAAGAGGGTTCGACTTGCATTCTTTCTGATCCTAGGAATGACCAAAACTTGTAACGGTGATTTGGAAACATTTTACACTAGTTTCTAATTAACTTGTGAACACACTGCCATCATTTACTATACAAGCAAGGATTTTAGAGATCCTCCTAAGAAAGCCATGTTCTGATTTGAATATACTCAACTTCTTTAAAGTGTTCCCTTTTCCAGCGAGTCCAGGGGGCAGATCCCTCCTTAGGTGCTAACACAACTTGAACACCTCTCTTCAGTGCCTGCTTATCTCCCAGTTAGGAAAGCAGATCTAGCCAGGTCCCAGACCCCTCCAGGCAGCAGCAGAACTAGCGGCCCACAGGGGCATAGGGCGGGGCTGAGGTCACTTTAGGGAGCCAAAGGGGTGTGAGTACCTGGTGGACTGCACAGTGGACAGTGGAGGCTGAGAATCCCAAATCTAGAAGGTTTCCTTCACTTGCATCATAGAAGGGAAAGATGCTAACTTGGAGGGCAAAACAAAACAAAACAAAACAAAAACCATTACGCACTTTTAAAATGTATGTATTCCACACCCATTTTTACTCGGCTTTCTGATTTGGTCAGGTCAGGTCACGCACTGCAGGAAAGGAGGAGGCGGGCTAACCTTTGTGTGGTTATTTCCTCAGTGGTCAAGAACGATACGGAAAGAAAGCTCTGCTACCAACAGCTTCCAGTAACTCTGAGACTAATATACACCATTTTTCAGGTATGTTTTTTGAATATTTAAATTTTTGGTTTGGCAGCATTGCTATTTTAGATAATTCAGTAACCGGGTGGTTCTTTGCATAGGAAATGGCGAAGTTTGAGGAGCCAGACATTCTTTTTAACATGCTCAATTGCCTGAAGATCCTCTGTCTACACGGACAGTGTCTATACAGTGCGAGGAAAGACCACCCTCAATTTTTAGCCTACATTCAGGATCATATGTTGATTGCAAGGTAGGTCTTCCTTTTTTGTTTATGTGTCGGGCTTTAGCCATAAAAATTGAAGTTAGAATAAGACTTACCTATTCCTTTGGGTTATTTTCTTAACCAGGACAGGCTAATCACCTATGGGTACTACTTTAATTTCTTTTATGTTTAATTATTATGTCAATATTAATAATAGTAATTTTTTGGTTTAGATACTATGTAAATAGAAAAGGCAAAATAAAGATTATTTTATACCTCTCAGTTGTTAGATGGCTGAAGAATATAGGTTGGGACCCACGTGTGAAGGGCCTTGATGGTAGAGACTTTATATACACATTTAATAATGTGTGGGGATCTGTGGAAGGTCTTAGAACAAGAAATGGGGTCAGAGTTGTACTTTAACGGTATGAGTACGGAGGAAAGCGAGATCCTTGGGAAGCGCCCTTATGGGAATGAGTGCAGAGACCTGGTACAAGGGCACAAGAGATGTGAACATAGAACCTAGAACTTTCCTCTCAAGGGTTTGTTACGAAAGGATGGGAAAGATCATGTATTGGGTTGGCCAAAAAAGTTTGTTCTGATTTTTTCCCGTACGATGTCCTCTACTAGAGCTTACTTGTCTTTAACTTCATTTGAAACAATTTTGTTAGACTGTATTGTGACAGCTGTCCTATCGGTGTGCATTTTTTTTCAAAACCTTACCAAATGGATGTTTGTGTAGCCATTTTAATATTGAAGATGGAAGAAAATACACAACATTTTTGGCATATTATGCTTTCTTATTTCAACAAAAGTAAAAATGCAACTGAAACACAAAAATAGATTTGTACAGTTTATGGAGAGGGTGCTGTGATGGATCAAACATGTCAAAACAGGTTTGGGAAGTTTCATGCTGGAGATTTCTCTCTGGACGATGCTCCACAGTTGGGTAGACAAGTTGCAGTTGATAGCGATCAAATCGAGACATAAATTGAGAACGATCAACGTTCTACCAAGCGGAAGATAGCCGACGTACTCAAAATATCCAAATCAATAAAGTTATTGTTGAAAGTGGAAAATGTGTCTTTTATGTTACGGAAAAAACTAAATGGACTTTTGGGCCAATACTTAGAGGGAGAAGGGAGTGGATATCAGGGATTTTTAGGAGAATGATCTGAACCATATTTGTGGTCAGTGGGAAAGAACCCGAGGAAAGGGGCTGTTGCTGGAGCGAGGTCCTGGAAGGTGAGAGTATTCATTCAAGAGCAAGGGGTGGGTGGAAAAGAGGAGGGGTGCTCTTTCCTTTGACAGGAGATATGTTTTGAGGAAAAGAGAAAGCAAGTGTTAAGAAGAGTTCATGACAGATGCTGAGACCTTAAGAACAGTAGGTACAGCTGCCTTCTCCCGAGAAGGAGGGGACAGGGACTGGGCTGGAAGCTTGAGGAACATGGACAAAAAGAAGGGAACAGCCTACAGGAGGAAAGCAGTTGGGAGTCAACAAGAAATAACCGAAGAATTGCCAGCCGCAGGCCCAGCTGAAGGTAGCTCGTACAAGTTTGTGGTGGACCAAGTTAGGAGGACTTTGGGATTCTTCCTCACTGGGGCTCCAGGGAAATGGGAGTGGTTGCAGGGACCCTGTGTCCAGTAAGGCCACATTCTGAGGTCTAGGTGGATATGATTTTTTAGGGAGTGGGGACAGAAACATACTGTGGGAAAGATAGAGGATCTAAAGTTTTCTTAGAGTGACATTGGGCTTCTACAGGTGCAAGGGGAGGAGCTGTCAGAGGGGGAACGTGGATGTAGTGAAGAGTCACAGTGTAATGGACCAGACAAGCAGCAAATCCAGGCAAAGGCAACCAAGGAAAGGGTGGGGTGTTAGGCAGAAGCTCTGTTCATTCCAGGAGAGCGGGGGGACTGAGTGGGCTGGCTCTGCTTGTTCAAGCCACCTGTGTCGCATAGGTACTTGGGACAAATGGATCATTGGTTTCATGGACTCTCTGCCGCAGGCTTTGGGCTACATCGCCCAGGTTTTTCCCTCAAATACCGTGACGGACAAAGAAGGGATCTAGTGAAAGGGCACTCTTCTGCTTTTCAAACGAAGCTGCTTTAGGGAACTGAGAAAGCCTTATAGGATTGGCCAAGTCCAGGGATTTTTGTCATTGAGAGGAGTTCCTAGCAGTGCCATATACGGTTTGCCTCCTTTTACTAGATTGGAAGTTCCGTGAGGGCAGCAATTATGTCTTTTTTTCCTTTGCAGTCTCTGTAGGGCCTGTTGCTGTCTGGAAGCATCGTCATCCTTAGCCTCGCAATGGCGAAGGCAGGCAGTGTCAGGTCTTCGAATGCCTGCTAGGCATCAAGCACTATGCTTTTAATGCAACCGGCATTGGGAGGAAGTGGAAGTTCAGACAAGTTTCCTTTATACTCGGTTACACAGCTAATGAACAGCAGGGTTGGGGGTAGATCTGTGTGTGTCTGATTTCCACCGCTCAGGCGAAGCTTACGTTGTTTGAAAATTACCCCTTTTCCTGCTGTAGGTCTAGTACGTTTTCTGAGACACCAGCAACTTTACTGATTTGTGCCTCTGCGTATTCTCTATAAAATGGGGATACTACGTCACTCCTCCCATCTTTTCGTGGTGCGTTACGAGGTTTTTAAACTCGCAAAGACTTTTGCTTCTGGACTAACTCTAGAGCCAAACAGAAAACAAATTAAAGCAACAAAAAGAAACAAATGGCCTACTTTAAATAATTGAATCAAAAAATTTGAAGCCAATAATATATTATTACTAAAAATATATCTCGAGAGTTATTCTGGTAGAAATTGATAGACACTTAGCTAAACTTGGTAGGGTACTTTTTTGATTATCAGTGGTCTGGCTGGGGTTAGGCATGGCATGGTACTCACAAGATGTTAAGAGGGATATGTCTGTCTGTCTGTCTGTCTGTCTCTTTCTTTTTCCTCTCCCCTTTCTTCCTCCCTCCCCATTGCTTAGTCTCATTCCTTAGTCAGTCTGCACTGACTTCTTCTCAGCAGGCTGTTCCTGTGAGAAGCAAGATCTTCTCTGTCCAAGAGCCCATATCAGTATTTGCGAAAAGGACTCCAGCATTTTTTTGCTTATGTCGTATGCCCGCCCTAGACAAGTCACTCTTCATGGAATTGAAGTACTTTAGTCAGCATGGGTTTTGTGTTCACTGGTACAGTAGGAAGAGAGGAGGGGGGTACAGGTTGATTGACAGCCCTGCCAATTGAAGAGGCTGTTCTTAATAGAAACAGAGTTGTTTCTTGCTAGGATACTAAGAGGGCAAAGCCTCTGGGCAGGCAAAGCCAACAGAACTCCCCTGATGTTGAGTGTAAGAAAAAAAGTCCTTAATATCACTATCACTTCATTATTTTAACATAACTAATATCAATTTTATATATTATTTAACAGCTATTGTTCACTTATATACCTGAATTTAAAATATAAAACGAAAAATTTTTAGGTTAAGAAATGCAATGTTAAATGGTGTTTTTCTGTGTTGTTGCATGAAGGTAATTACTTTTTAAAAACATGAATGGAACAGAGCACAGGGAAAGTTTATCCGAGGGTCATAGTCTTGCGGATGAATGAATGCTATTTCACTAGGACCATTTCTACCAGCTCCCTGCTCACTACACTTCTGATAAGTGGAGATCATAGTAGCTTCTTTCCGGGACGGTCACCTCACTGCCACCCCTCTGTTTCTCCCTGCCTTCCAGCCTGTGGAGAGTCATCAAATCCGAGTTCTCCCAGTTGTCTTCCCTGGCGGTCCCTCTCCTCCTCCACGCTCTCTCTCTTCCTCATGGTGCTGACATTTTCTGGACGATCATCAACGGCAACTTCAACAGCAAAGACTGGAAGATGAGGTTTGAAGCAGGTACCTCGGTATTAACAGTCCTCCCTGTGTCACTTGGGCAACTGCCTGTCCGGTTGGGAGATCTCCTTTGGGCCCTCTGTTCCCTCCCTCTTTGAAGGGCACTGTCCTGCTGCTGGTGTTCTTTGTACTTAGCTGAGCGTCCTCGATAGCAGAATTTGGAAGGTCGGTCCTTAGGTAGGGTGGCTCTGTCTAGTTTGCCTCAGATAGTCCCAGTTAATGCCTGTCGCCCAGGTGTATTTACTACCTGCACCCTTGTTTACTTGCAAATGAGTCCTGGAGCAAATGATCAGGCATGTAGTCAAGTCTAATAGGTTATCTGCGTCAAAATAACTGAGGGTGTTGGTTGCAAATGCTGCTATTGGGCCCCACCCTAGACCTGCTGAACGAGGACCTCAGAAGGTAAGGCCAGGAATCAACATTGTGAACATGTTCTCCAGGTAATTCAATGGAGTTTGAGAAGCTCTGCTGCTATACCCTGGCCTTCGAAGCACCAGGGACCAAGTCTGGGGCAGTGATGAGTACAGTACCCTCGTGCTTAGAACGGCAGTTTCTCAGAGGAACACGGGAAAGAGAGATGTGTTCTCTTAGCCTCACATCTGCTGCCTCACTGTGCCAGTAGAAGACCTCCCTTCTCTGGGGCAGCGTGTAGGGCTGGTGTACCATACTGTGCTTTACTGGGGTGGTTGTATGTATTCTAGTGTCTCAAAACTTTAGGGAAAAGAAATGGAAGTTCCATCAGGTGACTTAATGATTATACTTTAGAGTTCAGTTTCTTAATCTCTGGGTTTTTTAATGCCCGTGAATCCAGGGGCTGGTGTATTTATAGAGTCGTCCATAATGTAAGAAGTTAGATCAGAATAAAATTTCCTAACAAATACAACATGGTAATGGCAACATTTTATAGGCATTAAATACAAATAAAGCAGATAAATAATTAACTGTGCTCTTTTATTCCGATGGAAGGCGTAGATTGTTGCCCAATGAATCTTTTGCATTTCAGTTCTGGTTCTATTGCTTCTCTGTTCAAAACAATTGAATGGATTTCCGGTGCCTGGAGGATAAAGTTCATACCCTCACACAGACACTACGGGCCGCCTTCCATCTGACTGTGCACGGTCACAGCCTCATTTCCCGCTCCCCTCCTTCACGTTGCCAGTGCCCCATCCCCATCACTTCCCGCTCCCCCTCGGCCATGTCTTGACCGTTCTCTTTTCTCAGTCCGAAATCCTCATTCATGGAAGATGCCACCCCATTCAGAAGCCACCTTCATCTGCACCAACTCTGAATGCCCCCACTAAGTTCCCCTTTCTCAGTTACTTTGGTGCAAAGTCATCTCTTCATTCCCCCACACTTTATTAATACCCCAGCAGTAGCATTTATGGCTCATTATACTGCAGTTCGGTTATGGTTGCACCATCTTACCTCTTTTGGTCGATTTGACTTTGAAGTCAGGACCTGTGAATGAGTCACATGTTAGTTGGCACTGGCTGCCATGACTGACAACCATGGATGGGGGGCTTACACAACAGGAACATACTCCTCCCAGGTCTGGAGGCTGGGAGTCCAAGGTCAGGGTGCCAGCCAGTTGGGTTCCTTGCCGAGGGCTCTCCTCCTGGCTCACGGATGGTCACCTTCTCTCTGTGTTCTCACGTGGCAGGGAAAGGGGGAGAGAGAGAGAGAGAACGAGGGAGATCGAGCTCTGGTTTCCCCTCCATTTTTTATAAATACATAAATCCCATCATGGGGCCCCATACTCATGACCTCATCTAAACCTAATGACCTCTCGAGGTCCCGACCCCAAATGCTGTCACGTTGGGGGTTAGGGCTTCAACATGTAAACTGGGGGAGGGGCACAAACATTCAGTCCCTAACAGTTCAGTTTTCCATGTACTTCCGTGTCCCTACAAGTACTTAGGATGGTCTCTTCGTTATATAGATATTTCAAATAAACGAGTCAGTGGATTTATTGAACCAATACTATGTCTGTGGGAGCAACAGAGAATAAAAGAACAGACCCCTGCTCTCAGCAGCTCCCAGTTCCATTGACGAGGCCAAAAACGAACATGTACGAGGTTAAGGAATATAATGGTGTGAATATAATTCGAGATCACCAAAGAAGAAACGTCACACAGCAATGCACACGTGCCATGTCTGAATAGGCAGCACTTCTGCAGGAGGAAGGGCCATGGGATGGAAAGGCCACTCCAGGAACTCGGGGTGGACTTCACAGAATATGCAGAATTTTAACAGCAGATTCTTTTGAGGATGGTAGAATGTCCATTTGCAGAAAAGAATAGAAAGAACATCCTAGGCTGCTTAAACAAAGCGCTGAAATGTCTTCATTTGCATGAAACTATATTGCTTCACTGTCTACTATAACTTTTTATCAAGCTATTTTTAAGAGTGGCTGAAACCACTTAACACAGATTTGCAGAATGATTAGAAATTAATCAAGTAAGGGTGCATCTATTTCATGGAAGAAATATGCTCCATAGCCCCAGGAAGACTGATTATCATTTCACATCATGTCATACAAAGAGTGGAGTCCGGGGTCCAGAATCTAGAGCCCAGGCTGGTGGGCACCTTGCACCCCCCTGCATGGTCTGCGGAACCTCCTGGGATGGGCAAAGTCATGAGCACTGAGGCATTTTGGATAGTTTGAAATACAACTGGAAGTTAAACAGAGGGAAAGTCCACTTAAAAAAAAAAAGAAAAAGAGAGACAACCCAGAGCTAAATCTAGGCTGCCCGGCAGAAAAATACTGCACTGGGTAGAAACAGTCTCTGTTGCACAGATAGAAGAGCTTGAGCAGGTGGCATTAGAACCTCCTTTGTTTGGTATTGGAAATCGGTGGATGGGGGGCCCAGGGTTACCCTTATTTTTGTGGGCTCATTTACTGTCTAAGTAAATGTCTTTCTGTTTTCACTCTGTGCCTTTCACACTGCAGTGGAGAAAGTGGCTGTGATTTGCAGATTCCTGGATATTCACTCCGTGACCAAGAACCACCTGCTGAAGTACTCTCTGGCACACGCCTTCTGCTGCTTCCTGACGGCTGTGGAAGACGTCAACCCAGCGGTGGCTACCAGGGCCGGCCTCCTGCTTGACACCATAAAGAGGCCGGCACTGCAGGTGACGTCTCTCGGCCTGTGCTGTCTGCTCTGCTAAGTCGCTGAGTTAATTTGTCACATACACACATCTCATACTGATGATGATGATAGCAGTGAAAAATTTTAAATTGGGGGAAACATCCCAGAAGCATATCTTATGAACAGACATCTCGTTTTTATTTGCTGATGCTTTCTTTTCAGCCTTCATACATGTACTGAATCACTCTTGACGGATGTAATTATCTATCGCGTGCTTATTTTTGGTGGTAGGTTATTAAATTAGGCTTGTTTACTTTATATCATTTAGCTGGCTTCTGGGTGAAAAGCCCTTTTGTGAGAGGCTACATACTAAGAGAAATGAGATAAGTTATAATATAAATAAAGCAAACCTTGGGAAGGTAAATATGCCACCAAAAAATGAAATGCTACAAATTAAAGCCAAAGTAACATGAAATATGAGACCTGGAGAGGGTTGTATATTTATCTCTGGCACCTGTATTTTATAGTTGAAGGAACCAAGTCTCAGAGAGAGAATGTCACTTATCAAAGGAGGCAGGGTGAATTAATGGGAGAACCAAAACCAGAACCTCCAAACTCCTGATCTTGTCTTTCCCACACTACCACCTGATTTATTATTATACCATTGTTATTAAAACTAATAATGGCAAGAGCTAGCATTTATCAAATAGGTAGTGTGTTTCCAGGGCGGTGGATCTGATGTAATTCCTATGTTAACCTTTTGTGTGTTCCCATTTTACAGATAGAAAAGCTGAGGCTTAGAAAGGTTAAGAAATTTCAGGGTCACACAGCTAGTAAGGGGCGGAGCAGACTCGGGTCCGACTCATAATAAAGCCATGCTCCTAAGTGTGTGTGCCTGCACCCTGCCTCCCAGTCAGTTTAAGGGCTCTTCTCGTAAAAAAGACTACAAAGCAAAGGCAGACGGTGCGGGCTCTGAAACATTTAGGGTTATGCTGCCTGTGGACACACACCCTCCCCTGTAAAAACTCCCGGTTGTTTTCTGGGTCGTCCTTCTGTGTTGATTTTAATAAGACAGGCTGGTTGTCTGGCTTGCCCCTGTTCTGGACCCAGAACTCAGGAGGCACTCATTAGAGGAGAGTTGAATGAATTAATAAGATGGTTGAATAAATTACAGTTTTGAAATTTTATTGAGTTAAAAAAAGGGAATGACAGATGGTCTATTCATTCCACCTTTGATTTGTAAAGATTCTGTTTCACTCACATTCTAAGGAGATTATTCTGTTTTCTTATAGAATCACTGAAAGAATTCTAAAATCTAAATTTCTTTTAGAGATTTTAATTCCATCACTTCTAGGCTGTTTGGCTAAGATCAAGCATAGAAGTTTTAATTCTCAATTTTAGAATTCAGCACTGAAAGGGAATTTAGAAATGATCCCGTGTGTGCTAAAAACATAGCTTTGAGTGTAAGCTTCTGTTGTGGAAACTACAGACATTATGAAAAGAAACATTGGTTTGAAGGTATTTGGATAAAAAATTGTAACATACATTTTGTTCATATTTCCGAGTCAAAATTCAAGGGATAGTCTACAGTTAGGAGAAGCTGCTCTTTTGTATTTTCCTATCAACATTTGCGATAAAAAAAGATTTCAGTTGGATCCTCCCACATTATAAATTAACAGATTGAGGCACTCACCTTGTTTCTCTGACTTTGCTTAGCGCGTTTGCTTTGAAGCGACATAGAGCTTCCCATCTGACCTCTCCCTCCCTTCCTTCCTCATCTGCAGGGGCTGTGTCTCTGTCTGGACTTCCAGTTTGACACCGTGGTGAAGGATCGACCCACAATACTGAGCAAGCTTTTGCTCTTGCATTTTCTCAAGCAAGATATTCCTGCCTTGAGCTGGGAGTTCTTTGTCAATAGATTTGAGACACTTTCTTTGGAAGCTCAGCTGCATTTGGATTGTAATAAAGAATTTCCTTTTCCTACAAGTAAGCAAAACTAAGAACTTGCTTTAAAGAGTTGTGGTTCCCAGGCTTGTGCTTGACAGACAGGCAGAGGATGTTCTGCACGCAGTTTCAGTTCCGATGACAGGGGATGCCTTGACTTCCGTGCTCAGTTTATCGAATGCTTGTTGAGTATCTGCTGCAGTTATCTGCAGGTTAACTACATGCTGGCATTCTGAAACCATAATCCTTCTCATTTCTCCGAGGACTTGTGAGAACCATCTGTGACACACACATATGCCCTGTAACTATTATTCAGTCTTCATGTTTGTAATGTTTGTGAGCAGGCTTGTGAGATAGATTTGTACCCTGCAAATCCATGCTCGCTTGCTGGCTTATTCCTCGGGTATCGACAGCCCTAAGTAGATTGGGGAAAGGCTTTGGTCACTCAACTAGTTATCCAGCGACAACAAAATTAGATCATTTAATCTTATTTAGATGATAGTCATGATGGGCGATCGTCATGATTTTTAATACAAAACTTACTAAGAGAGGAAGGTGAATGAGTTGTGTATCCACGAAAGATGGTTTTTAATCCTGAAAATACTCGCAGGCGGGTGGTTTCAAGCCAGCTGCCTGCCATAGCCAGTTAAGGCAAATAACCCCAGTCCCTCCCGCGCAGCCATCACCGCAGTGAGGACCAACGTGGCCAACCTCAGCGATGCCGCGCTGTGGAAGATCAAGCGGGCGCGCTTCGCCAGGAACCGACAGAAGAGCGTGCGCTCCCTGAGAGACAGCGTGAAGGGGCCCGCGGAGTCCAAGAGGGCGCTCTCCCTCCCCGAGACCCTAACCTCCAAAATTCGTTGAGTATCTTTTTTCATCTCTCCTTTAAGCCTGTTTAATGTCTTTCCGTTGACTGTTCACAGAGTAGCATATTTAGCAAATAGCTCAGCCATCAGGTTTGGCCTTCGAATCCCCCAGAGGGTCACCCCAGGGGTGTTAGTGCCCTGGGTGGCTTTTTCTAGTTTTGGGGAGAAGCAAAGCCCAGATCCAGCAGTAGATGGTTTTAAAGTGTGTAGGGGAGCAAATTCATTGGTGCCTGGCATGAAAGTGCAGCATTCGCTCCTAAGTCCTCAGAGGGGAAGGTTTGCTCCAGCCGGGTAACCTGAGAGCTTTCTGGAAGACACTTGGACAATTGTCACGCAAACCACAATAGAGGCAGCCACACAAGCGCCCAGACAAACTGACAGGAATGTTTGCTTTTGAGAAAGACAAATCAGACCAAGAAGTTGAATTCTGCCCAACTTTACCATTAAATTAAGACAATCCTCATTGCCAACTTAATAAAAAGACCATATATACTTAGTTTTTAAAGGTCTTTCTTTGTATTTCACTTTTAAAAAGAACAGAATCTTCTACGAATTTTTTTTTACATTACCAACTCACTGATGAACTCTAATGATTAGCAATGGCTCATGAATGAGAAATAACTAAAAATTCATAACTAAATCACCATATTAGTGAATGGATATAAATATATTAATTAGCTTGTATAATTTATTAAATGATTTATTTAATTTTTAACTGCTGTAAAGTTAATAAAATAACACCATAAAACATACTTCTTGTGCCCTGGCTGGGGTGGCTCAGGGAGTGAGTGCTGGCCTGTGAACCAAAGGGTCGCTGGTTCGATTCCCAGTCAGGGCACTTGCCTGGGTTACAGCCAAGGCCCCATTTGGGAGCTTGTGAGAGGCAGACGATGGACGTTTCTCCCACATTGTTGTTTCCCTCCCTCACTTCCTCCCTCCCTTCCTGTCTCTAAAAATAAATAAATAAAACCTTAAAAAAACATATTTCTTGTCCTATCAGAAGCTGAGAACTTGGCTTTTCCATTGGCATTCATCAGAAAACAGCCTTATGTAACATAACCATTTTTAATCATAAACATGATTCGATTTAATTTATCGCATTTTCTCTATTTTTCGACAAGCCAAAGAAATGTGGTACGTTGAACTTTGAAAGAACCAATACAAGCCCGTTAAGCAATCAATAATGCAGTTTTCAGAGTGCACAGGTAACCACAGGTGCCCATTGAACAAAGTCTCCTGTAGTCACGTGAGGCTCCAGCCGGAGCCGAATCGGGTCCTAGAGCCCAACCCCTGGACCCAGTACATCACAGCAACTAGAAGAATTCCCCAGCTCTTTTAGTACCTAACCGATCACTTTGGGGCATAAGGGTTTATTTCTTGTTCATTGAGTCACGTGACAATTTTGAAGATTAAGAATTAAAGTAACATGGAAGGGTGTTCTTGAGATTCAGGTGGAACCCCCGAACTTTGGTGATGCAAGCATCTTGTATGTGACATTAATGACAAATAGGAAAACGACTCTTGCCCCTGCTGTCCCATGCAGTTAGCACTGAGTGTATTTTCTAGGCTCAAGTTGTTTTTAATGCTTATTTAAATAGAGTTGTTGTTGATTTTTAAGCCATGAGGCTGACCAGGCATGAGCAGTCTGCTCCAGCTCTCGGTGGGACACCCGAACAGACACCAGGTGGGTACCTCTGACCTGAAGGGCTGTGTGCAACTGTCTGTCCCAGGCAGACAAGGCACAGACCAGAGTGACGTGTCCAGGACTCGCAGGCTCCAAGGGTCTTTCCCTAGACGCTCACGCATTTGAGCCCCTGAGATAGCAATTCTTTATATTTCACTGTTGGCAGATAACTTCGATCCTGTTAACTTTCGGTCCAGTAAGAAGCTTCATGTCATCTGAGTATGTGCTTCTCCCCAGAGAACCAGTATGATTAGAACCTGACCTAGTGCTTATATTTGTATGTGTATTTACACATAGAAATATTATGTTCATACGCATCTGCTCTAGGGAAAACACACATGTCATTTGCATTTTCAAAGGTTATGCATTTGACCCGCCATCATTCACCATCCCCTTAGCCATTCCTGATTCTTTGCAGTTCTGCATGTATTTCTGTCTCTCAGGGAAGGAGGATCTTATATTCAGCGTGGTATGGTGTATCTGTCATTTGATGTTCCATGAGAGGTTACATTTTATCCTGAAGGATCCTGAGGGTGGAAGGGACTCTGGCAAGACTATTACAGACCCCATCTTTTCTTTCTGTCTCAAGACTCAGTTGAAAAGCTAGTCTGTAGTATTATTGCTCAGTACGACAGTCCAGCCTCTCACATCTCTGGGAAAATGTGAGCATGTGTTTCTTAACATTAAGAAAAGCCTTCAGTCATCTGGTTGTCCCATCAAAGTGACCAGATGGAACGGGGACAAATAACAGTATTGTTCATATTACATATAAAGATAATTTACATGACACCACCATAAACAAAACTTGCTTGGATTTGGAAACTTATAAATTGCTTGTAAGACAATTTCAAGCTAGTTTCCTATTTTTGTGTTATTATTTGCTGGGCACTGAATGTTTTAACTTGGAAGCAAAGACGTGCCAGGGTATTTAGAAGACTGCAGGCTGGTTTAAAATAGTAATTGAATGGAAATTCAAGAACTCACTACTTGAATATACTGCTGTTCACGCAGGTCATGAGCTCCTCTGCGAAGACCTCCCATTGACTAGGCCAGAAGTAAAGCAGATGCTCTTTCATTGTTGCTTAAGGCTGGACTTTTGGGCACTGGATTTACAGTTTAGGCTCTGATCTTAGCACGCGCAGCTGACTTTGCAATGGAGATTCACTTGCGTAGAAGGTGTACCGTGCAAGACTTGGGATGAGCTGCATTCCTCTGTGACACCTACGAGTCAAACCAAACGCCTTGTGCACATATGTAAAATTCATAGAATGTTACAGTGGAAACATTATAAGTATGTCAATACTCTCAATTTACAGAAGAGGGAACAGAAGTTCCCAGAAAGGAGCAAGTGTCATGGGTTAGTTGATAGCACACAGATCTGGGTCTCAGGCCCAGAAGTCTGGGTCTCTCTGGCAAGGCACCTGTGGTCACTGCTAGCAGGGGAGCCACACCTTTGTTTAATCCCACCTGATGAAATACTCACACTTTCACCTGCTAATCTGAAATCGGCATAATAATGATTAGATATAAAGTGTACTTTCACTAACGCTGTGAGAACCAGGAATTCTTTGTCTTTGGTGATTCAGAACATTGTTGAATATTAACTGAATATAATGGAGTGGTCATGGGGTTTTATAATGGCATAATACTGAACAAACAGTATTCACTCCATGTGATCACAGGGAGCTCAATTGTATCTTGTTCTTCATCTCCTGAAATGAATCATTAAGCAGTAGTAGCTAGATAATAATAATAATACTTCATATATGTATAGTATTTCTATCTATAAAGAGTGTTTCTACACAAATCATCCAAGTTCAATTTTTACAATTGTGGATAACTGTAAAGTATTACTTTTTTCCACTTTACATACAGACAGGAGCACTGAGGTCCTGGGGAATTAAGAAATTCTTCTTAGATGATTTGCTGAAGCTCACATGTTACTAACTAGTTAGGAGTAGAACTGATGCTTGAATCCAGGAGACTTGATTTGCTTTTTTCCCCACTATAGCAACCCCTTGATGAATTGGCTTTAGGGTGTTCCTACCCTTGGGGACATGAGCACACTGGTCTCGTTATGGAGCTGACCTGGGCATTCAGGTCCGTCACAGTGAGCAGCCAGTAAGCCCGTGGGCATCCAGACCAACGCACCTTTCCAGTCATAACCCAGCGACTGCTCTAGGCAAGGGTGTCCGACCTTTTGGCATCTCTGCACCACACTGGGTTGGTGCAGAGATGCCAACCCAGAAAAGAAGAAGAGTTTTCTTGGGTCACACATTAAACATGTTGTGACACATAATGTCTTAAGTAAATTTATGGTTTTGTGTTGGGCTGAATTCACAGCCCCCGTGGGTCACAGGTTAGACACCCCAGATCTAGGCTGTCCCAGTCCCTAAGGAGACATGGATGCTCTACTGCAGCCTTTGGAGAAATCTGGAGAAATCTTCTGATCGCTTGGTCTGAGTTTGTACAATATCAAAAGGAGAAGGTGTCCTGTGCTGGGTGCCTGATGCCAGGTAGCATCGGCAAAACTTGTCCTAATCTTTCCTGCCTCCCTCTTGGTGTCCCAGCCCAGAGACTCCAGATTGCTTCTCTTTGCTCTCTCTCTTTCTTTCTAGAAAGATGGTTTGCAATTCATATTTTCACTAACATCAAAATACCTATTGATCATCGTGATCCAGTAAGTCAAAGAGTAAAGTTTTTTTTAAAATTTTTTGTAGGAATGCTCTTGTTTGAAATGGTAGTTTTGGGAAATGACAGCGTCTGTCGAAGCACCTGCTGTACTAGCAGATATGAAGAATGCAAAGATTCATTAAACATTTTTATACTCCCAAGTTGTTTATAGTCAAGTAAGAGAGATCAAGTATGAACATAAGAACTCTCATCCAGAGTGGAAGTGTCAGTACTACAGTTCTGTTCCTGTTAAATGCAATGGGAGGACAGCTGTGAAATGGGAAGCAAGGTGTGAAAAGTCACGCCTGGACTGGTGGGTGGGATGTAGACTCACAGTGATGGGGTTTGGGGTAGGAAGAGGCAAAGGCAGGGGTGGGGAGCATATGGAGGTAGTCACCAGCCCCAGCTTCATGGCCCTACTGTGGCTGTGTGCACGCGTGACAACTGCTGTGAATGAAGCTTTAGGCTGAGTTAATGAGCTGGGGAGACCAACGAGTCAGTGAAGCTAGAACTATGAAAATAACGCAGCCTCGTCTGTAGTGCTTGATCATTTGGCTTCTCTCGGGCAAATGCAGAGTGAGCTCATGGGAGGGGTCCTTTCTTCCTCTACGTAATCGTAATCGTCACTTGTTGGTTTGGTGTGGGGTCAGTGAGTTGACTTAAACAGAGGAATTGTTTTTTGTTTCCCTAGCAACTTCCTTATTGTTTCAGGACTTCATCAGTTTTTCTCCTGTAGAGAAGACAAGATCTGAAATACTTACTTGAATTCAGTGTGTCAGACACCGCCCCAGTTTCTGTGAAGGATATAAGAACCCATCAAACATAGCACTTGCCTTCAAGGGGCCTTGGCTCTTCCAGGGGAAATTAGGCAGCTAGTGAATAAACAGTTCTGCCTTGGTAACAGTTCTTTGTCACATGAAAGTTAGGAAGTGCTAAAGGAAACTTCCCTTCATCCTTCCCTCCCTTCCTCCCTCCCATCTTCCCTCCTTCTTTGACTTTGGGGGTTTACAGAGTATGGGGATCACATCCAGTTGCTGCAGGGTGGGTGGGCACATGGAATAAGAATGGCTTCTGGGGACCAGACCCCTAGGGTTAAGTTGGGGGTGAGGGTGGAGGGCCACTTTCCAAGGCGAAGAGAGCACCGCAAGCAAAGACCTAAAGGCAGGAAAATGCTGGCGACATCCTGAGACCCAGGAGCATCCTGGCTCGTGAGGAGGATGTTGAGCATTTGGGGTGGACTGGGAAGAAATAAGTCTGGAAGAGCAGATCCTGATCCGCCTGGTTTCAAATCATCTGAGTAAATAAGATCGTATCATACCATGGGGGGTGAATTCGTTGTTGCCACTCTGTGGGCAGATCACGATGGGCCCCGCCCATGTTAAAGGTGTAGCGGAAATAGCTCTCTGCCTCACCACGATGAAGATGCTTACCTTTCTCTCCATAGAAATGATACAACCAAATGTCTTAACACGTTAAATCTCTATAGTTAAAACATATTCAGGAATTTCATGGAATAGAACTCAAAAATGCTTTAATTGTCCACCTTAGAGAAAATATTGTAGGTATTTAGTTTTAAAGTGGAAATTTTGTACCCTTTATTGATAGTGAAATAGTATTTTTATCAACAAAGAATATCCCAACTTTTCTAAGCTCATTTTTCTCACGGATTTGATGAAGGTAACTTTTCTTAATGAAGAGTGTACCGGTCACAAGCCTATGGTATTGTGAAGAAAGACCATATATGAAACACAGATTTGCAAAAGCCCACCCTGGAGTGGTAATTATTGGGAAGAAAAGAGATCTCCCTCCCCCATACTTTATGCAATTGGCCCCATTTACTAGTCCTTTTTCAGTCAGTTTAAAGGTTTGTTAAAGAGCATTCTGTCTCAGTTATTCAGAGAAAGCAGCAAACTTAATGCGAAAGCATTGAAGACCAGTGAAGAATTTAATATGGGGACAGGGTGTTAGTGAGATGATAGTCATTGAGAAAATGTGATTTGATGGCAAAAAGCTAAGGTTACAGACTCTTAAAATGAATGTTTTCTTACAATGAGAAGAATTTGGACACATTTAAAGGGGAAAAGCCTGGTGGTTTATTTTCTAGACCTGAACTGGGATAGAATAAAACAGGGAGCTTAGCCTGGAGTTCCCTCTCCTCCCTACTGAGGTTCCTTGTTTCCAGGGCTAAAAATCAGAGGGGCTGCTCCTTCTCCCGCCCTCCTTGATTCTACTTTTAACTTTGGGGCTTTGGCGTCAAGCCGATCTGGACTTGGAGGTGACTTGGCAGGACTCAGTGGTTCGCGCTGTCTGAAACCTGCCCCAGAGCTGAGATGGACTGAGGAGTGAAGCTGTATTGTAACAGCCGTCACTTGTCGCTGTGGGATCAGTGATTCCTGCAGGAAGCCCAGCTCTTCACACTTGCCGCAGTCTTGGCCTGGGTTTGCCCAAAGCAGTAACTTACCTTCTTCCACTTGGAAAAAGTATTTTTTCCCTCATAGTCTGGAGGAAAAAAAATCAAAATGAAATGTTTCAAGGTGGAAAGAGAGTTTTCTACACTGTTTCTATTTTGTTTTGTGAGGATTTACACAGGTACAGCTTTGGTCTGATCTATTTGGAACATTTAATTTTATTATACAGCAGTGCTTCACATTATTGGGTTCTCAGTGAAATAGGGTGATTTTTTTGTATGAAGGCTGATGCATGGCTAATAAGTAATGATAATATTAACAATTAATTCATTAACTACTCTTCCTGTGAGACACCATCATAAATAAATTCTTAGGTTTTATTTGAATAATTTTTGGAAAAAAACTTCTCTGAAGTACATTACACATATTTTTTCCATACAGAACAGACTCTGGGACAGAAAAGGTTCGAGTCCTGGGGTCACGGTGAAGTTGGTCAGGTGCTTTTCCCTCTGTTCGAGGCTCTCTGCCTTACTTGGTTTTGCTGTTCTTTCACACATTGCAAACCTTCCCTTCTCAGTATGTCCCTTTTGAACAGACCAGCATTCTTCTGATCATCTGGGGAAACTGGACAACTCAGCCCTTATGTGTTGTTCTAACTTAGTCACTTCTGAACTTGACATTACCTTCATGCCACTGCTAACGAGAAAAGTGTTTGGGCTCGAGGCAGCTGTTTCCACAGTCTCCAGAAACATTTCGTCTCTGGCCTCTCTTGGCTGTGTGCTGGAAGATTGGGATTTTGCCGAATCGGTTGACGAGCTGGTGGATATAAATTATGACCTAGCTCTTTGTTATATCCTTTATACCATCATTAAATAAATGTGATCAAGCTCTGGTTTGTAACAGTTTGTAACCAAGGCTTGTCAGCATTTAGCCAAACTTTTCCCTGCGGGATGAAAGGTGAGGATGCTGCAAAAACGGTCTTCAGTTTAGAAGACGCAGCTTGTCAAAGGAAGGACAAGAATAAGCCCCCAAACAGCAGTAAAGAATAACAACTCTCACTCTTCCTTCCCCCAAAGCCCTAAGCTAAACCAGATCAGAAGAGGCAGAAAAACAAGAGAGACAGGGTGTAATTTCTGACTCTGAAAAATAACAGAGAAAGTCAGTGTCCGGGAGCTGCTTGGATGTAATTGTCTGTTCGGCTAAGAATAAGTGAAGGGCTAAGATATTTTTTTCTTTCCATGTGAACTTTCAGCTCACCTTCATGTGGCATTTTTTTCTTTTTTCTGTTTTTAAAAGTTCATGCTTCCTCCTTTCTGTCTGTGGTCTCCCCTCCCTGTATGATTCTCATTACACTCAACAGGGCTTATAATTTGCTATTTATAATTCGGACTGTGTCATGCAAAGACTACACATGGCTCATGTCTCAGGATTTGAAACAGAAAACTTATTCTTCACCAGCTGATTTGTGAACATAACTGAATCGAGATAATAGTTTAAACAAAATAACCCAGTGAATGTTTTTGTGCCCAGTGGGTTTTAGATTTTCTTTTTGTGGTTATTCTCACATGTTCATTTCACAAAGCTGGAAGGAAAACCTGTCTTTGTTGCTGAGAATAAACCTCTGCCACGTTCTTTAAAGCCCTAAATGCAAAGTTTCTTTAGGTATTTATCTCGCTGCTCGAAGATAAACCAGCTGTGTAGTGCCCCCGTTTTTATTTCTATTTCCTTATTACTCCCCATTACTTAGTAGTGGATGGATTCAATAACTTTCTTGGACTAATGCTTTGCTTAGTAGGCTATATCGTGCCTTTAAGTTTTTCTAGAAAGAACCTTTAAATATTTATGGCAGAGGAATGGTGATTGATCAGAAATGAGTTTTTAGTGTCAGTTTGCTTCTGGAGGGACCGCCCACCCAATGATGGCCTTCCTTGTACCCACAGGGCAACAGTCCCCCGAGAATGACAACACCATC
Source organism: Artibeus jamaicensis (assembly GCF_021234435.1). Classification (NCBI taxonomy): domain Eukaryota; kingdom Metazoa; phylum Chordata; class Mammalia; order Chiroptera; family Phyllostomidae; genus Artibeus; species Artibeus jamaicensis. Next base: position 7,920,137 of record NW_026521831.1, on the reverse strand, counting down.
AAGGACCTGCTCCCAGAGGATGCTGGAATCGACCACCAGACAGTCCACCAGCTGATCACAGTGCTCATGAAGTTCATGGCCAAGGATGAGAGCAGTGCCGAGTCAGACATCAGCAGTGCGAAGGCCTTCAACACGGTCAAGCGGCACCTGTACGTCTTACTTGGCTATGACCAGCAGGAAGGTTGCTTCATGATTGCGCCTCAAAAAATGCGCCTGTCAACTTGCTTTAATGCATTTATTGCAGGAATTGCCCAAGTAAGTGTAATACAGCTTTCGGAAGTCATACCATTAGACTGTCAGTAGAAGCAAGTAATTGAATTCCATTTAGCCAACACTGGTTGAGTGGAAAGGTTTGTACAAGTTCCTTTATTTAAGGCAGGAGCATGTGGAGGTGAATATAAAGATGAGTAACACTCAGTAACCTGATGTCATAAAGGGAGTTTGGGATTTATTTGGGGGGGGTAAAACATACAGAACATAAAATGGACTATTTTAGCCATTTTTAAGTGTATAATTCAGCAGCATTAAGTACATACACATCACTGTCATCACCACCACCATCCATCCCAGAACTTTTTTTCCATCCTAAACTGAAACTCTACCCATTGAACGATAAGCCATGTGGGATTTTTGTTTGTGGGTGTTTTTTCTTTTCCTTTGTAAATTTTTACTGAATTTACCGGGGTGGCATTGGTTAATAAAATGATATAGGTTTAAGGCGTCCAGTTCTATGGCACATCATCTGATTATTGTGTTGTGTGTTCACCACTGAAAGTCATGTCTCCCTCCATCACCATTTGTCCCTCTTTTGTCCTGTTCTACCTCCCCATTCCCCTTTTGCCTCTGGTCATCACCGTACTGCTTTTGTTATTTTTAATCCTGTTCCTTTCCAGCTTCAAGTAAAGGGTTGAATTAATCATACAATTTACTCCGTGTTGCATTATCATTATTGGCTATTCCATGTTTGTTTGCTACTTCTAACTGCTGGGTCATATGCCAGCTGTACAACTACCTGCATTAACTATCCACCCCCCTGCCCAGGGTTGGGCACTCATGTGGCTCCCAACTGCGCATGACCCCACGCAGCTCAGCAGTGGGCATCCTTGTATGGGCACCTTATCCACAAACCTGGGAACTCCTTTGAGATATGGATCCAAGAGCAGCATTAAGGGATTACAGGGTATATTGTGGGCCTACTTTGACCAGTGCTGCAAATCTGATTCTCCAGAATGGCTGCATAGTCTGCAAAGGTTATAGGACTTGGGGCTAGAGAGACATGCATACTAATTTCAGCTCTGCCACTGTTACTAACTGCTATGGCCTTAAGCGTCCTCTGTTTGCTCATTGGTTACAGACTTTTTTTCAAAGATTAGAGACAACATATTGCAAGGCTCCTGGCTTAGTGCCTGTCTCATGGTAGGAACTCAGTGATGGTAGCTGTTATCAATGAGCACAAATAGATTGTAAAATAATGAAAACAGACAAGCAAAGCGGGAGCGATACGAGTGTAGTTGTCTCTTGCTGATGCCGGTAACTAGATGGAGTGGCATGAGCGCTCAGCTGTCTGTGACGAAGAGAGGACACTCGGTTTCAGACACCCAGCACTCCCTCTCCTCCCCCTCCCTTCCTCCTTCCTTCCTTACATCTCCCTCTCTAAACCCATGCTACGTTTATTCATTTTAGAAATGTAACCAATGAATTAAAATACAGATCTCCAAAAAATCCTTGACAAAGCACCAACATTTTGGTGTATAGCACTGGCTCCAAATTTACACACACGCATGCAGATATCATATATGCACATGTATGCACGCATATACATGTCCATTTTAATAAGATCGTGTTGTACATATTGACATATGTATGTTTAATTTTTTAAATTGCAAAATATATTACCAAGTTCATATTATGTAAATAAGTTTGTTTCACATCCTATTTGATGGCTACATACTAGTCTATTGTGATTAAAAACACTCTTTTTATTAACTAATCCCGTATTGTTGAGTGTGTAGGTTGCTTTCAGTTTAGGGTGGCTGTGATGCTGAGCATCTTTATGCATGCATCCTGGCGCACTTGTCCAATTATTTCCTTAGGAGTATTTAACTGCTGTGTTGGAGGCGGTATGCTTTTTCCTACTCCGAATGTGATGCTAAATCGCTCTCCCGAAAGGTTGTATTGAGTAATACGGTGGTGTCTGATGTCCCCTTCTCCAAGTGATTTTCAATACTAGGTGTTTTGCTTGATTCCAGATTTTACTCTAGTTAATAGTGTAATAGGTCACTTTAATAGATAATTAAATAGGTAAGTTAAATAATTAGATGATTAAGTAGATTGCAACTTTTAATATACAAATTTTTAAAACATTTCTTATAAGGTTGGACTTTCCTCCTTTATGTCTATTGGCCATTACTTATTAATATTTTGCAAGATGCCTGTTAAATATTTTGCCTGTGTTTTGATAGTTCAAATTTTTCCTTTTGGCTTATAGGTATTCTTTATAGTTTTCCTTCAGTTATTAATTTCTTTCCTCTTTCAGGTAATGGACTATAACATTAACTTGGGAAAACACCTTCTCCCCTTGGTGGTTCAGGTGCTCAAATACTGCTCTTGTCCTCAACTACGGCATTATTTCCAACAGCCACCTCGTTGTTCCCTCTGGTCCCTAAAACCGCACATCCGGCAGATGTGGTTGAAGGCCTTGCTCGTCATCCTTTACAAGGTAAGCTGCCATAGCCCCGCCAAGAGACCTATACGGAGAATTCTGTAGGACAGTAATTTGACCTTCAGGAGAATTGTCATGTACAGTTAGTGCCGAGGAGCAAAGAACTGTTGGAATGAAAATAGAAATGGAGGCCCTATCAGTGTATTGTCTTGAAAACGTGTAGAACAAAAACAGGTGAATTGTAGGACATTGATCAACCACTTCTATTTACGATCAGAATCTGTTTTATCTACGTATTAATTCTTATGTCAGAAAACAAAGAAAAACACAGCAGAACCAGAGACGTGGAAACGTGGCACAGACTGACAGTTGCCAGAGGGCAGAGGGAGGAATGAATGGTGGAAAGAAGGGGAAGGGACTAGTCAAAGAACATGAACGACCATGGGCTTGAACAACAGTATGACGACTGACTGTGGGAGCAGGGGAGTGGGCTGGGCAAAGGAGGGCAAAGGGGTGGGGTGGGGAGTTGGAACTGTAATAGAATAAACAAGAATTAAAAGAGAAAATTAATTATTGTGCAAAAAAGGAAACTATTGAAAATTGTACTCATACAGCAAATGTTTTTAATATGCCAAATAATTTTCCTGAAAGGGATTGTAACTACGAACTGGCATGTGTGCAAGAGGAGGAGAATATGGTCTCTTTTCAGAATAAGGCCATGTTAAGAATTTATGTTTTGGTTTTTTTGTATTTTTCTTTTTATCCCAAAGGAACCCCGAGAAAAATACCTAGCAAGCTCAAGTACAAAACTTCCCCTTCAAAATAACCGTCTGTGTTTTTCTGCCTTCATTTTCTCGTGCAGTATCCATATCGAGACTGTGACATCAGCAAGGTCCTGCTGCATCTGATTCACATAACAGTCAACACACTCAATGCGCAGTACCATAGCTGCAAGCCCCACGCCACGGCGGGCCCTTTGTACAGCGACAACAGTAACATAAGCAGATACAGCGAAAAGGAGAAAGGTACTTTGCGTGTCTTGAGTCTATGCTGACCTGAGCTTGACTGCGTGCTACATTCCTAGGCAGGGTTTCTCTCAGGAGCTAGAAGAGTACCCCTGGGTATCATTCTGGAGTCAAAAAATCACTTCCTGCTTCACTGGTTTTCCAACTTCCCCGTGAACGTTGCTGCCTTCATTTTTGAAAAAGGAGCATTCCAGAGAAATAATTAACATGCTTCTAAAGTCCATTTTATAAGAGATGGTGTTTGGCCCAGCGTGTCTGCTTTTGGTTAAGGAGCCTCTGTAAGCCTTTTCCTACGTGATGGAAATGCCTTGCTTTGGGCTGTGAGGTGCATCTCGGTCGGCACCTAGTGGAGCCACGGGACCTTGTCAGTCTCTCGTTGGCTCCTGAACTCTGCACTCGCAGGTTTGAGTGGAGTGTAAATTTGCTGAAGTGCATTTTCCTAGCTGCCTTATTCAATACAGATTGATTTAAGGCAATGGCAATGAAATATTTTTGCTGCATAAGTTTACATTATTTCTAATATCGATGTTTTTTATATTGCTAGCTTTTCCATAAAGGAGGCAATAGAATAAAACTTTAGAGTAAAACTGTAGCCTGAAGGTTTTTAGGTGAGAGCTGAAGAGCCAAGTGTATATCTTGAGTGCATGTCACAGGGTGACTAGACTTGTGAAAAAGGACATCAAGTTCAATCCAAGGAGAAAGCCAGGTGTCCCGAGACCCTTTGGGCTGTTAGATAGAGTTGTGTAGTGGTTTGACTGACTGCTCTGGAAATACCTCAATGGGATGGATCGGAGCCAGTGTTCCGTTGTTGGTTTATTGCTGCAAGGTCCAAGGGTCTTGGCTGGTCATGGACGCAACTCCGAGTACTAAGTTTTTTTAGTTCTGGTACCAGTCAGATCCTTTCTGAAGAACGTCCTGTTTACCAGTTTAGGGCCTGGTTCTGGGACGTTAGGTAGATTCAGTTACACTGTGGATGTCCTCAGTGTGAGCTCAGTGTTTGGGCCGGTCCCAGATGAACCTTTCTTTCTGGGGCAGGGTGCCGTCTTGGGGCCCTTCTGTCTCTGCACATCAGCACAGTTGAGAATTATGTCAAAGTCATGTAATGGAAATCACACAACTCTGTCTTCAAAACCTCTGTGTTTTAAAGGAGCATGTTTCTATAAAGGCAATAAAAAAATAAACCAAATCACCGTGTTGCATTGCTCCCAGAAACACAGGCATTTGATTGGCTTTCCCATCTTTGTGGAAATTCACTGAGAGTTTTATATCCATTTTGATTAACATTTTTTTAATTTGATGAAAAGATTAATCTTCTCAGTTCATCTAGCATCCGCTTCAAATGTCACTGCCTTGGAGGCTCTTGTGTGTTAGGACAGGATCTAGCTGAATCCTGTCTATACGCCCCCTGTAGTCAGGGAGTGTAAAATAATCATAATGGCACCTAAGCCTCACTTTGGTGTGTAGGTAGGTAGGTCAATTCCATTTATTGAGATATTTATAAAGTGCATTTTAGTAGCCTTTTCTCATGCTGCTTTGTACATACGTGACTTTGGCCTTTCCAAAGCATGAAAGAAGAACGTTTGAAATTAAGTGAACTTTATGGGTGGCCGTGTAGCAACCCCTTCCTTACTGATACGGTTTTGGGTTTATCTTTGATTCAGAAGTGGCCAGATGGGGACAGAAGAGGGCAGAGAGACAGGCTTGACAGGTGCTCTAGTGACTAGTGTGTTTATGGAGCCTCAGGAAGACGAGTCAAAGATTCCTTCTGGAATTCATAATAGTTACACCCGGCAAACTCCTCGGAGAAGAGTCTTCACAAGGGGGAAATGTTATTTTCTGTTTTCTTTTTCCTTTGTTTACTCTTTCAGTCCATAATCATTTGTGGAGCTTCTGAGATGACCAGTGGCTTTTCTAAGCTTTTTCTGTGTGTTGTGTGTTTCATTACCAAATGTAGAGTACAGTATTTTGCATTCACAAAGTATAAAGTGCATGTACTGTTAGGCTGTGTCTATGCCAGTTCTCAAATCCCAGGAAGGCATATAGTTTTGGAAAGAGTGAGAGCCACTCATCGTGTGTAATTTTCTTTTGCCAAAGTAGCCTGAAAATTCACCCAAAGCAGGGATGTTGGGCAGTACTGCGAGTCCCCGACATGCATGTCTTATCTGGTTTTAAGTGCACCGGAAAGCTTCTGCCTGAAGGCTCTGGCGGAGCACTGAGGTGCCTCTCTTGCAAATGCTGCCAATTGTCATATGGACAATGAGGGACAGCCTTGTAACAGGTTGCTCTGTCCGACACATGGATGATTGGATCTGGGTGAAATGCCCAGCCACGGCTGGACTTGGGCTGGCGTGGAAACCACCCCAGACGTGGTTCCGTGTGATGCTTCCATTGAAATGCTTGTGTAGACACAGCCTAAGAGAGAGTAACCTCTCAAGTGTAATTTTGACTTTCTCTCCCCAATTAGAAGAAGATAGTGTTTTTGATGAATCTGATATTCATGACACACCTACTGGACCCTGCAGTAAAGAGTCTCAAACTTTTTTTGCAAGATTGAAAAGGATAGGCGGCAGCAAAATGGTGAAATATCAGCCGGTTGAGATGAATGTGCAGAGAAGTATGAATTTTTTCCTCTTAGTCATTTTATGCAGAAATGTTGTACTCTACCGTTTGTTTGGGGTGAAATCTTAATTTTATTGCGTTACTACACATTTTAATACCGTTGATTTTATCTATATGTATGCACAAACAGTATATATATACATCCACATTTATATATATACGTGAACTGACAGATACATCATTAATGTCATGACTGTCCTAGAGGGCCATTGCTTGATTTGATTTGTTGCAAAATGTTTGCTTCTCTTCCACACAATTTGAATTACATTTTGCTAGCTCTGCCCCGGCCCAAAGCGATCTCCTCTCCCGTGTACAAATGAACAGAGCTGAGGAATTATCCCGAAGCCTGATTTTGGAAATACGATCTTAGACTGCCATTGTGGGTTCTGGCATTCCAAAGGTTTCTGGGTTCTGAAATTACAATGAACCTTACAAAAACTTGGCCGGAAGGTCAGCGTGGCCTTCTGGTGGAGCTGGGGTAGCGATTTATGCCAACTGTGTGCCCAAGTGCGAGGGGGAGAAAGCATGGTGACATCTCCAAGTGAAATAGTACTAGCTTTTTCTGTTTTAATCAGGTGAAATAGAGCTGGCTGAATATAGAGAGACGGGTGCATTACAAGACAGCATTCTCCACTGTGTGAGAGAAGAAAGCATTCAGAAAAAAAAGCTGCGCTCTTTAAAACAAAAATCTCTTGATATAGGGAACGCAGACTCCCTGTTGTTTACATTAGACGAGCACCGTAGGAAGTCCTGCATAGACCGGTGTGACCTAGATAAGCCCCCCGCCCAGGCGGCTTACATCACGCCCCGAACGCACGACCCCGGACGTCCCCGCCAGAATTCTGCTGCCAGGCCTGAGGGCGCTGAGAACTCTGCCTCGGAAGGTTTTCAGGAATCGCGGAGGCCCGTGATTCCAGAAGTTAGGTTGAACTGCATGGAGACCTTTGAGGTCAAAGTTGATTCCCCCATGAAGACTGCTCCTAAAGAGGATTTAGATCTGATTGATTTGTCCTCTGATTCTGCGTCGGGGCCCGAGAAACACTCTGTGCTCTCGACGTCTGACAGCGACTCCCTGGTGTTCGAACCTCTTCCCCCTCTCCGAATAGTAGAGAGTGACGAAGAGGAGACCATGGACCAAGGAAACGATGGTGCCTCTGGTAAAAATGCTGCCTCCTCACCCTCCCTCCCCAGCCCCCTGTCTGTCCTCAGCCTGAGCACAACCCCCCTGGTGCACGTAAGTGTGGAGGACTGTTCCAAAGACTTTTCCCCAAAGGACTCAGGAAACAATCAGTTGGCAGGCGACAAGGACTCCAGTCTCATAGCTCTGGAAGACCCCCCAGACTCTGCAGAATTATCAAAGCTGGGGGCACTGCAGGAGTTTCCTTGTGGCAGCCCGCTGACACTCAAACAAAAACGGGACCTCCTTCAGAAGTCATGTGCTCTCTCTGAGATATCACTGGATGATAATCTTGAGGCTGATGTCGAGGAAGAGACGCTGGGTGGGCTGGTGCCAAGTTCAGGGGCAAAAACCGTCCTCCTCAAAGTCCCTAAGGATGCCGAGAATCCAATGGAAAGTGAGAAGCCCGACACCAGTGCTGAGTCGGACACAGAACAGAATCCCGAGAGGAAGGCTGAAGAAGAGGGAGCCGAGGAATCCGAATTTAAGATTCAGATCGTCCCCAGGCAGCGGAAGCAGAGGAAGATCGCTGTCAGCGCCATCCAGAGAGAGTACCTCGACATCTCCTTCCACATCCCAGACAAACTGGGGGAACAGAAAGAGCCAGGTAAGCCAGCTCCCACCTCTCCTTCCTCCCAGACTTACACGCGAGTTTGTGCATCTTACTTGTTGGGACCTTGGCGCTGACTGTGCATAAATTCTCAGTCTTATAATGTCAGGGAGTGACATTATAATTGCTCCATAATCACCCCAAATCCTTCCTGCCTCGTTGCACGCATTGGATTCAGATGCAGTTCTGGTGGCTCCATAAATGTTCCTGTAGCTATTGTTTTTAAATTCTTGACCATCCTTGGCAGCAAAGAGGCAATGGTTAATTCATATCAAGATATTCCAAATATCATTTTAAACTTCTTCTATCAGCAAAAGTCATTCATTTGAACTCTGTTTGCTTTCTTTTTTCCCCTATTCTCTACTTTAGTGAGCCATGACAGAGTCTGACAGAGGAACAATCTTGACGAGCTAAAATGAAGCAGAGCGCTTAGAATACTTAAGAACTGACTGTGTAATCATTGAGGGCCACAGCTGATTGTGTATTTTAACCAGTGTTAGCAATCTGGTGGACATGTGTGCCCTCAGGAACCACCACGACAGAAAAGCCTAGTTGCCCAGTTACAGCTGAGACCCCAGTCCGTGGACACCACTTGATGGTGAACTTGTCCCCCAGCACATGGATTTTCTGCCTCAAAGTACCATTGCTTTTGTTTCCTTAGAGGCACCATTTCTAAGAAGGAGGACTTGCAAACCTGGCAACCCAGACATCCACCTCACCCCCAAACACGGTCTTTGGCAGTATTCCATAGTAGTGATCACGTACTTCTTCATCTCTCAGCTCAGATCTAAAAAAAAAAGAATGGGCCCTGGCTGGTGTAGCTCAGTGGGTTGAGTGCGGGCCTGCGAACCAGACAATCGAGGTTCGATTCCCAGTCAGGGCACATGCCTGGGTTGCAGGCCGGTTCCCTGCAGGCCATTTCCCAGCAGGGGACTCATGAAAGGCAACCATACATTGATGTTTCTCTCCCTCTCTCCTTCCCTTCCCCTCTAAAGATAAATAAATAAAATCTTTTAAAAAATAATTAAATAATAATTTAAAAAAAGAATGGGACCTCAAAACTATGCAATTGGTTAGGGATGATGATTTTATTAGCTTCAGAGACGATGGCATTGAGAACTGGCAAAGAGCTAGGAGACCCCGTTGTCTAGAAGAGGGCACTGGCGCCAAGGAGGTGATGTGCCTGCCCCGGGTCCCACGGCCAGGCAGTGGCAGCGTCAGGACTGTCTCTCGATTCTAGCCCCACTTCTCCCACTGCCCCCCACAAAAGCCCCTCCCAAGAGAAAGGGCTCAGCTCCTTCATTCGCATGGGTATTTCCCAAGGTTTCTAGCTGTTCTCTACCTCGGGGGACAGAGCCATGCACTCAAAGGGGCTCTGTAAAAATCTGTGGAATGGACATTAGTGTGTTTGTAAGAGGTCATGCTCCGGCCAGGCAGTGGGAGGAAAAAGATCCCGGTAATAACAAGAAAGTTTAAGAGGGTTTCTAGGGAACCTGGGATACCTTTTCATTGTTTGGAGCCAGGAAAACTTCTGTATGTAGATAGAGGAAGGAAACCAGGGAGGAAATTGGTTTTATATTAATTACGCTTGTTGCTAGAACAAGAGGAAGGTATCTGACAATTATAATAACACGTCCTTAAAGATTTTATGATATATATTGTACAGCCCTAAGAAGTTTGTATAGCACCGCACCTCTCGCAGGCGTACAGATCTCCTACCCGTCCTTGCTGGGTGTGGGCAGGAGCCCCGGGTGCCCAGAGTAAGACTCACTCCCCCAGACCTTCTCCCCTCTGTCAGCTGGAGTCCAGGGAGGCCCAGACACCTACCGCTTCGGGCCCCTCCAGGGGCACAGCCTGGCCGCCACTGACCCCCTGGAGTCCACCAGGTCCAGTCTCGTTGTCCCTGAAGGAAGCCCTAGGCCACCCTTTATCTCCCTCGCTCTAATTTCCGTGAGGCCTTGACCATCTCCTCTTCTGGATCTTTCTCCTACTGTATTCTGATTTCTGAAACCCTCCCTTGGTCAGAAGAAATTCATGGTCCCTCATGAGCAAAATCCTGTACGTACCCTCTCCCCTGTTTCCTTCACCCCTCATGGAAGGTCTAATGGAAACCCAGCTGTCCCCGAGGACATGGCTTTCCCCACAGCCCTGTGCCCTTGGGTGGGGTTGGGGGTAGGCATCTTCCTGCTCCTCACTGTCCCCCTCAGCACCCCCCACCCCGGAATATGATCCAGGTGATGCAAGAGGCACAGGAGCACAAGCCCTATTTCGTGGGTGCTTTGCAGGCCTTTGGTCGCGTTATGCCTGCAAACGTTCGGTTGGCTGAGAAATTCATGTGGCTCCAATCACATGGCTGGAGCCACAGTCAGGAGGGGAAATACACTACCTTTTTAGTGGGAGGAACTTCAGAGCTGCATGGCAGGTGGTGTGGATTCAGGGAAGAGTAAGGCATTGGGGCCAAATCTCCGCAATATTGCATGGTACATGCTCATACTAAAAAATTATCGGTGGTTCATCTGAAATAAATTTTAACTGGGCATCTTCTGTTGTGTCTGGCCACCTAAATCTGCCTTCGTGTTATATCCAGAATCTGGCCCCTTCTGACTGCCTCCCCTGCCTCTACCCTGGTCGGAGCCACGATCATCTCTACCTGGGTCACTGCCATAGCCAACTAACTAGACCTCTGTCTTCTGCTCTTACCGACTTTGTGTCTTCCCAGCATGGCAGCCAGACTGATCCTTTAAAACATGAGATCATATCGTTCCTCTGCTTCAGACCCTCCACGGGCTCCCCGTATCTTTCACAGTGAAAGCTCAAGTCCTAAAATTCCTGGAACACTGCGCGTGGTCCGATTCTCATTAGCTCTCTGGCTTTATTTTGCACTGCTCTCTTCATGTCTTCTGCTCCGCCACAGTGGCCTCTCCCATTTCTTGAATAGTATTTATTTCACATTCGATACAGTCCCCGTTCTTAAATTGCTTATGCTTTAGCGAAGTTATAGACAAATAAATAGGAGATTACGTTAGAGTGTGTTCAGCTAGGGAGACATTAAGGACAGGGTGCTCTGGAATTCCATAAAGCGTCACCTGGCCCAGTGTTTTTTGTTTGTATTTTGAGGGGAGGGCCCCTAAACACCTTCCTGGAGGAGGAATTTTCTGTGTAAATTGAAGTGTAAATGATGAGAGGGTAGAATGATATGGGTGGAATGAAGCATAAGTGTTCTTTAGGTATTAGATGAAAAGGAATTCAGGGGGAGGCTCGGGGACCTGCTCATGGGCAGACAGTGTGAGCTCGAGAGCCTTAGTCTCATCATTGTGCTGTTGTGAGTCTCCGAGGGGCGTGTCCACAGATGCAGAGCGGTCTTGCGTAAAACCCCGAGACCGCTTTGCATGTAATTCCATCTGAGTAATTAGCCGGGTCAGAAAGCATACAATGGAAGATAATGGGTATAAAAGCAGAATGGGTGTGTTAGGCAAGAGGGGAAAAGGCATAGAAAAGGTTCTAGAGTTTTAAATAATGTCTATTTTAAAGGAATGTCCTGAGTGTTAAGTAATGTGTGTGTTTGTAGATCCCTCCGCTAAAGGACTCTCCACCCTGGAAATGCCTCGAGAATCTTCCTCCGCCCCCACTTTGGAAGCAGGGGTGCCAGAGACGAGCAGCCACTCTTCCATATCAAGTAAGACTTCTCGTACATTGATTGTGGAACATTATCTGCTGCATTATTTTCACTTTTCATACTCCCGGTATTTTTTCTTTTTTTAATGTGTTAGCTTCCTAGGTAACACTGTGTTGTATGGTCTCAGAGACCCTGGGGCATAGGCTGGCCTTTGTCAACATCTCAAGTGTTCGATGAATCACTATGGTTACCAATGGGCCAAGAACCCTAATTTGTTAAGGAATAATCACTGCAGTGCATCACTCAATAAAATAATAACTATATATTGCAGGCCTAACCATGGAACATAGAGCTGGTTTGGGACAAGTGGAAACATTGCCCATGGCAGAATTTTACATGGATCCCTTTAATTTGAGTCACTTTCCTCACTGACAAAATTTTATCTCCGTTATCATAGAATAAATGCATCTGGCATCTCATGATTCCAACATCCTGGTTGAATGAAGCCCTTTTGGATCAGAAAATATAAATGGCCTGAAATTTTGTAGGGTCTCTAAGAGGCGACTGTTTGGAAACTGCCTTCTGTGGTTGGGTCCTAGATTTTGTCATGAGGAGCATGCGTCCCACTGAGGTGAAGATGAGGGTTTCCCCAAGGCTCAGTGGGGGCAGTGAGGACACTTTAGGAAATTGTCTGCAGGAATCAGATGCAAAGAGGGGCAAGTTCTGCAAACCCTTGTCACAGGTCCCGTGGAGACGCTGCCCGCGGAGCTGGTTAATTTCATTCGACTCTCTTGAAATGAGGAAAATTCTGAAAAAAATCAGATAAAGATCTCAAATGCTGGACTGGTAGTATGGAATGACTTTCTCATCTTCATTGTTCATTCATTCATGCATTCATTCATTCAGCAGCTATGTATTAAGTGCTGAGTGCCAGGCACTGTACTTGGCACTGGGGATCTAATGTGAATAAGTAAGACACCCCTTTTTCTCAAGGAGTTTACACTCATAATAGTAGAAAGAGCCACCATTGATTTGACATCCGTCACGTGCCAGGCACCACGCTAAGCAGTTGACACACATTGTTACCTTGTTCAGTCCTTACATTGTGTGGCAGGTGTTACCGGCCTCATTTATAGGTGAGGAAGCAGAGTTGCAGAGAGACTGAGTGGCTTGTCTGAGATCACACGGCCACTACTACTAAGTGGTAGAGACAGGAATTGATACCAGGTCTGTTTGACTTTTTAAGCCCATGGTCTTTTTAGCATACCACACGGCCTGGGAATAATTCAAACTCAGTTATAATAGAGATCATCAACATTCTAAGAGTTTCCAGATGACTGTTACTTGCCCCTTTGGTTGCAACGAATGGTTAGTTCTGAATCTAGTTGTTCTTTTTTTATCACAAAAAATCTGTTTGATAACCTGATATAATACCCATTTTTAAGTCCACACAAAAATCACGAAAAAGCATATTTTCTCCTCCTAATTTGCATGAGTCATCTTTTTTTTAAAGCAGTTGTATTTTATTTTTCAAAAGATTTTATTTACTTATCTTTAGAGGTGAAGGGAAGAAAAATGTCACTGTATGGTTGCCTCTGGTGTGTCCCCTCCCGGGAACTGGCCTGCAACCCAAGCATGTGCCCTGACTGGGAATTGAACCTTTGGTTCCCAGCCCGGTGCTCAATCCACTGAGCTGCACCAGCCAGGGCTGCATGAGTCATCTTAAAAAAGTGAATTCCAGTTAGAATCCCAAGTTGGATATAAAAGTGAATTCTAGTTAGAATCTCAAGTTGGATATAATGGGGGAGAGGATGACTAAGTCAGTTTGAGTTCAGTGCCAGTTAAAAATATCATAAAATAAAAGCATCAAATGTGTCATAACCCTCGAAACATGACTGAGGGAATCCATAAGTCTTCCCTTATGGGTGTATGCATTTATTTATGCTTGTTAGCTGGATGCATTTCACCTTTTTGTTTGTTCATTTTTGTCACGGAGTGCTGTCTGCAGCAGAGGGTCCGGGGCATCGCAGTCTGGTGGTTAAACGGCCTGTTCAAAGTGGGCAGCGACCAGAGGGGAGAGGGAAGGGAACTTAAGGGGAAAAAGGGGGAGGGATTTTGAGGAACAAGTATGAAAGACACAGAGATGAGGACTGGGGGGGGGGAATGGGAGGGAGGGGGGAGACTGGGCGGGGGGGGGGGAAGAGAAAAAAATGTACAAAAAAAAAAAAAGAAATTGCATTAAATCTGTAGATTGCTTTGGGTAGTATGGGCATTTTAATGATGCTAATTCTTCCTATCCGTGAACATAGTATATGCTTCCACTTATTTGTATCTTTTTCAGTTTCTTTTTTCAATGTCATAATTTTTTGAGTACAGGTCTTTTAGCACCCTTGGTTAAATTTATTCCTAGGTACTTTATTATTTTTGATGCAATTGTAAATAGGATTGTTTTCTTAGTTTCCCTTTCTGATAATTAATTATTGGTATATTAAAAAAGGAAAAAAAAAACGGCCTGTTCACATAAACCGGTGCATGTTCATCCTTGAGCGCAGAAAGCCCCAATGGCGTGCACCCTGTGGAAGTCCAGGACATCTCCAACATCTTCTCTCTGTTTACCTTCGCCATCTTTGTTTTTTTATAAACATTTTCAAGGTTTGTCCAAAAGAAGGCATGTGGGCTCTTGGCTGGTGGAAGACAGACAAAACAGCTCCAACACTGGTGGACTGTCACCTTCTCTGGGCTGGCAGCTGGTGTCTTATCTTTTTCTCCAACTCATTTTTATTAAAAAAATGCTCCAACTATCAGTTTTACAAACTCTCTAAGGGAGACACAAGAGCAAGGTGCTGAGGTGACAGACACCCGAAGCAGCTTCTTTTGGTGTGTTTTTCCCCGTTGAAAGCCTGCGTGGATTTAGCGAGACGCATCGTTGGGTTTCCAGCTCCCTCCTCCTCTTCACGGGAATCGCGAGTTGGCCGGTTCTCGGGGACCTGTTCTTGGGGGCCCAGTGCCAGGCGTCTTATACCCTGAGCTAAACATTAAGGGGTCTTGTTCTCAGGGAACGCTATTGGCTTTAAAAACAACAGAGAATTAGAGAAATTATTCAATCACTAGAGGTTTTAAATCTTTTTTCTTTTTGCTGCTAATTTTTAAATTTGTTAAATCTTCTAAAAGATTTCTACTTTTGCATTTTAAAGAACCTATACTTTTAAACTGAGTCATAAAATTACCCATCAGCCAGAGGAATCAGATATTTCTCATATTAGTTTGCACGGTCATTTCCATGAATTTGGTTAACATGGATCCCAAGACACAAGAATTCCTATCTGTCCCTCTCTTTTTGTCAGCTTATTAGCTGATTATTTTGTAACTAAGCATGCCATGACCACCATGAATCCAGCAGCATGCTAATTACATTAAAAATGATGTTATAATTGGTTTCACATCACACCAAGTTGCTGCCTTGGTACCATGATTGCAAAACCTGTGTGTAACCTCAAGGCTTCCTGGGGGCCATCCAGTCACCCCAGTTGCTGCCTCCGCCTTCTAGGTGATGTAGTGCAGAGCTTCCGTTGCCGAAATTGGCCTGATGAGAGAGTGAATGACCACCAGTTCTCAAATGTCCTGGTGTTTGGGATCATGTAGAAAAAGCACATGAGTGATGCTCTGCCTTTCTCCCGGGGCTGGTGGCAGGGACTGGGGGCACCGCTCGCAGGGGAGAAGGGGGGCAGGAGGCAGGCGGCTTCCGCTCAGCAGTCTACTGGCAGAAGTGCTTTTCATTGTTTTTCTGGTTTGGAAATGCGTCTAACTTGACCTTTCATTGGTGGGATATTTGTCAATGCCTGACAGCAGTATGAAAACATTGCTGCTGTTTTCGGAAACAAAGATGTGTACTAGACTATGCGTGTGGAATGCTCTTTGATTCACAGTTTGGGAACCGTAGGCGGATGCTCATCCAGAGATTGAAAACAGCATGTTTTTGTCTTACGACCACATCATTTGCTGGTTGGTTCCAAGTAGCCTATTTTCATTTGCCTCAACTTCTCTCTAAAAATTGGGGTTGATCTCTGTCATCCTACTTCAAAATATACATGAGCACACACACGCACTCACAGGACCCCCGGAGATGCAACGGAGGCGGGAACTGTGCACAAGCTCCTTGAAAAGCGAGTTGAGCTATAAATTCACAGTGTAATGATCTGTCTTAAAATCCTTTTTTGGAAGGTGGCAGAGTTAATAAATAAAAAGTTAAGGACAGTAATCATGGTGTGGGGTAAACTTTTAGAGTCCACAGCTAAATGCGTGTAGGCACCGTTACCCCCTTTACCAAGTGAAGGAAGGCAGTGGAATAGCGAAGCGCCTCAGTCTTTCATTTGGACAGGAGCGCACGCGTTACCAAACAACTGCGAACAGCCGCTGAAGATTCCATTAAGATTCTGTATAGATGTGTAGAGGCTTTTTGTGCCGGCGGATTGATTCTCCCTAGTAATCATCTCCTCGTTTCCTCCATATAGCTCAGTATAGGCAGATGAAAAGGGGATCTCTGGGAACTGTGACAATGAGCCAGTTAATGAAGCGACAGCTGGAGCATCAGTCTAGCGCCCCCCGTAACATCAGCAACTGGGACACTGGTGGGTCAAGCTTTTTCTTCTTGTTCTACCTTTCAGATTAGCTAACACCACTTTCTCTGGGTCCCCCATGCTCGCTTGCTAAGGAATAGATTTTCTCTTGTGCTTTGTGGTTCAAACAGTTGTTTAAAAAAGAAACCCTGGGATAATGAATAAGTGTTTTTAAGCTTTCCAAATGTCCAGAGCCACCACCTAGGCTGGTCCAACCCTTTCCCCCCCCGCCCCCCTAAGACCCAGATTGCATATATTAATTAGGTTATCTACCTGGGAGTTCAATGATGCAAATGCATAAGGGAGGGAATGGATCTATGATTGATGTGAATTAAACATATAAACCAAAACACCAGGTCATCAATAGTCTCTGTTTTATAAGTCATAAAGTACCCCAAATAAGGGACTTAACAATAATAATAATAACCAATGGCAGCTTAGTGGTGGTGCGATCTGCTGGTAGGTTTGGGAATGTGAGCCCAGTGTGTCGGTCAGCAGGGTCACTGTGCTGCAGCAGCGCATCCTCTTGCCCATTCGGTGGAAGTGCACCCAGCCTCCGGCTCCGCTGTGTCTGTGTCTATGACTACCCTGCCTTTTCCGCACTTTGTCACCATGTTCTCTCTGCACCTTTACCACTCTCTGAAGCCAGGAGTTCCTTCCCCGATCCTGCTCTTTTGAGTGCCTGCGTTTTGTTTTTTTTTAATTAAATGGGTCATTTGGGTTACAAGATCATACATATGAAAGTACTTCGCAACATGCATGCACCAGGAAAATATCAGGGTTTATCACTCTGGTCTGGGGGCCAATACTTGGATTGAGCTAATTTAGTATCTTGATTAGTACTTTCTGGCTACAGTTATATGAGATTATTTTACTATCCTTCCTTATGATCAGGAATTAGAATGCTCACCAAACCAAAATCTTTAGATACTGATATTTTTTCAAAACCATAATAGTTATGTACATTTCAACTTATTCCCACCCTTCACTTTCTTACTAAAAAAAAAAAAAAGCTGGTCTAGATAACTAAACCCCACACACTATACACAATCCTACATTTAACAAATAGTTCAGCTCTCCTGACCTTTATCAGGGTTGTTAATGTGTTAAAGGGTTAGCGTTTTATCTTTCTTTTAGTGGCAGGTGGTAGTGAGTAATGACATAGCCAAAAGCCAATAAGCAAGAGAGACAAGAAGAAAGACACCAGGTAACCAGTCTTGAGAGTTTGGATGAAAAGCCTTTCTGTCCACACCAAGGACTTTGCTTCTCCCTTTACTGAGATGAAGTTGTGTAAGGAACTGAGAGTGAAAGCCACTGTTCAGTTGGCTCTTTAATCATTAAACGCCTGGCTTTTATTAGGTTGACCTGGGCTCTCTACAGAGTAATTGATCATCACTATTTTCTATAGCGAGTAGCTCAGCCTAAGCCAACCAACCAGATTCTGACTATAGTTGCAGCCTGGTATGATGGACCCAGAAGAGATAAAAAGGCAGAGAGGTCAATTTCCTATCTAAATTTCAATCTTAAAAAATCTGCCCTGGCTGATGTGGCTTAGTGGATTGAACCCCAGCCTTCGAACCAAAGGATCACAGGTTCAATTCCCGGTCAGGGCACATGCTTGGGTTAAAGGCCAGGTCCCCAGTAGTGGGTATGTGAGAGGCAACCACACATGGATGTTTCCCTTTCTCTTTCTCCCTCTATTTCCCTCTTTCTAAAAATAAATTAAGTTGTTAAAAAAATCTACATGATGCCAAATAACCCATTTGACTGAATTTTTCACTTTTCAGCCAATTTAAGCCTTGTTCATGTCACTCTGGTTTCTTATTTCATACCCGCCACTGACATGCTGTTTGAATTTCTTTCACCTGAGTTTTCCTGTTCTTGTTTTCCATCCTCCGGGTTGGTTTTCTAGTCCCCTGGTCCAACTAGAGCGTCCTCTCAACCTTCTTGTTTTTGTGAGTGCCATAAAAAGTTCCCCCCAAATCTGAGACCAGAGGAGAGTCGATGAGGGTGCAGTTCAGCGTTAGGTCACATGTCACTTCACACCACGTGTGCTGATGCAGCGACTCCCTAGTCTCCAAGAGAACAAATCTGGTCGTGTGTGTAGACACACTGAGGCGAGAAGCCTACAGCAAGGGTCGTGACCAAGGCACCTGCTCGCTCACGTCGTGCCTGCCTCTCCTCCGTCCGTCCGTCCCTGCAATCTGATGGCTCGTGTCTTTGCTTCGTTTTTCCTGTGAAACAAGCGTGTCGGAAGCACCGCTCCCCCGTTTCTGCCTCTGCCCCCTTATTCCCGCTCCTCAGCCCTCAGCCAGCCGCCTGTCATTTCCTTACTACCAGTTCCACATCTACCATCATCATACCAGCTCCACCATCTCGGCCAGTGCCCCAAATGATCACTTACGTATTTATTGATTTGCATAAAACATTTGTTTTATGGCTGTGCCATTGGCCTTCTATATTTTTCATTTCATATGAGGAGATGCAGGATTTGAGTTTTTGTGGGGGGGGAATCTGGACTAATTTTGGATGATTTTAGATGCTCTTCTGCCTTTAATTGCATTTTGTATCCCTGAAGGGCAGGTTTGTAGTGAAACCCCAACCAGCCCTACCCTGAAAAGTAGGATGTTTCTTAGAAATGTTAATAGTCAACGATAACGATGGCTGAACAATGGCCCCCAGAGATTATGGTTGAATTCTTTGTATTGTGAACTGTGCTAAGCTGACCACGTTGAACACTGAGGTGCCCTATTTATCCACAGAGCAGATACAGCCCGGGAAGCGCCAGGGCAACGTGCCAATGTGCCTCAACCCGGACCTGGAGGGACAGCCCCTGAGAACGAGAGGTGAGTGGAGCCACCGAATCGGAGACTGTGAGATGCTGAGAGACACTCAGCGTGTGAACCGTTGAGCCGTGCAGCAGGTGCTGAGACCTCTTGTTGAGCAGCCGTGAGAAGTGGCCCCAGCCTCTGCTCCAACACCTCCATGGAGTGGGAATGCAGGACATCCCCTCTCTGAACGTGACCGACAGCAAGTTCCCCCTAATGCTGACTTTCTCGACCTCGGGACCACATGAAACAACTCTAGTCTCTCTTCATGGCCAACCACTGCTTACTCCCTCAGCCTTTTCTGGACCACACACCCCTGGGTCCTTCAGTATTCCTCCCAATATGTATTAGTTTCCATGTCATCTTGTGTCTGCTTCTCTGAGCCTGGTCCAGCTCATCTGTGCTCCTTCTAGAACGTTGAGGTCACTGATGAATAGCTTCTTTTTAGCCATCTGAAGTTGCACAGAATATACACTTGACTTTGTGTTGTTTGTAGGAGCAAGCTGAGAATAAGTCTGTGCTAAGATCATCAGGATATGTATTTTCAAAATTTGTCTCATGGCTAAGTTAATCATTATGTTAGTTCCTTTCTAATTCAGAAAGTGGGTTAACGTATTTGTAAAAAGCAAAATAATAAAAATGAA
This sequence comes from Artibeus jamaicensis, assembly GCF_021234435.1. Lineage (NCBI taxonomy): Eukaryota > Metazoa > Chordata > Mammalia > Chiroptera > Phyllostomidae > Artibeus > Artibeus jamaicensis. The sequence continues at coordinate 7,900,340 of NW_026521831.1, read as the reverse complement.
TTGTGATTGCATCTCTTAGCTAGTCCCTTAGATCAAGCAGGCTTACTAGTCTGGAACACAACACTCTCCAAATTTTCCGGAGGAATGAGGGGATATTTGTCTCTAGATTTTGCTAACATTTCTGTGGCACTGAGTAGCACTTTTTGTCCCTGTAGCTAATGGGAAGAGACTCATCTCATTTATGGACCCTACAGGAAAAGCTTTCATAAGCAGAAATCAGGGGGGTCGGACAAACTCTGGTGCCTATCTGTGATCTAGTGATGCAGTTGGTAATGCACACGTGGAAGGAGGTGTTGAGAACAAAGACAGACAGGGAGCGTCTTTTGGGGTAAAACGAAGAGCCTGTTGACGCAGCCGGGGCTGATGTGTGCGGGCTTTGAGACAACCAGTGCCTTCGTACTTTCTTTTGCCTGCGAGGTTCCCAAAGTGGCTTTTGTCAAAAATTCTAGCTTTGAAGCTGGGCTTTGGGGGAGGTACCCTCTTTATTCTGCAGTTTCTAAGAATCTTCTATTTCTGTTCCTAGTTCCATAGAGCACGCACGTTGGGTATTTATGTAGGGGAACCAGAGGTCGTGGGGCACCAGAAGCATTGCCTGTAACAGGGGGATCACGGGATGCCCTTGAATACTGCAGACTCAGCTGTGACCCAGCTATGACAAAAGGCCACGGGGGTCTGTGGCTTCCTTTCTGAATTGCCCACCTTCTCCTGGTACATTGCTCATGGCTCTCACATCATTAGCAGTGGTCAGGAATCCACTGGGTTGGCTACTGTTGCCCAATAACTTAACCTGTCTGCTCTTAGAGATGAGATGTTCACTGCCGTGAACACTGCATCGCACATGCCGTGTTGTCATTTGAAAAAACAACTGCACAACGCCAACAGCTCTGTCATTAAAAATACCCACTCGTTGGCATTCGTGTTGGATGGTAATTGGCATGAAACCACCCAAATGACCTTGAGTCCCTCCCTTTTCTTGACTTGAATTGTGATTTCTGTATTATGTAATAATAGGCAGTGATCTGAAAGTTTTGACTCAGAGGCCTTAAAAAATCAATTTCTTATGTTTCTAGTAAGACTGCGTATATATCAACATACATCCAGTGGGCGGAGCTTTGCCACTTTCAGGACTGGCATTTCAGGGTCTGGGACACATGGTCTGCCAGTGGTCAAGGAATGTGGAGTTTGGCTTTGAACTTTCTGTGTTCACCATACTGCTTACCCATCAATTATGATTTTTTTTTTAATCCTGGCCCAGGTCTTGCTTTTTCTGCTATTAATCAGTTTACACTTGTGCTTATAACAAACACTGTTGCTTCCACTCCAAGCTGCCTCGATAGGAAAACAACTGGAGAGCTTCATTAAGGATATACTTGGGCCCACTTAGGAAAGAGGAGTATCAGAAAGGGCCGACAAATACAGTTAAATTTGCACTCCTGTTCGGGATCTTTAGATGTAACCTGAAGGTATTTTCAGGTACCTACCTTTGCCTCTGGGTCTGCAGGCCCCAGGCCTCTCACAAACCCAAGCTGTGGCTGCCGATTGGGGAGGGAGCCCAGACGTGGCCGGGCAGCATTCTGACTCTTTGAAGGCTCCTTGCCATTTCTCCTCCTGCAGATTGACACATGTCCCCCACTCGGCTGGGTTCCTAAAACGTGTATGTGGACGCCGTTAGAGACCCCTTCTCTGAATCGTTCCTTTCACCTGTTTAAGGAAGGGTCCACCAGTTTTATTTCCAGCCCCAAGTTCACAGTTCCCTGATGGGAAATGGGTGCTTCAGTGACCATCAGGTTAATCTGCCTTCTTTCCTGTTTGAAGAACTCTGAGTCTCGGGGCTTCCCTTGTTTGTTGGTAGAACAGGGTGTCGTTCTGGACCGGCGCTTTGGGGGTCTTCTTGGAGTGCCTCTGTCCATACCCCCCGGGGGTACCCGCCCGGCGCCGCTGGTTCTCCTGGCGGAGAGCAGTCTCTGGACTCCCCACATGCACTGGTCTCCACGGCACGTTGCAGGGACTCCTGCCTCGGGTTTCTGTGACGGTGTCAGAACCCCACGTTTATAAAACCCCACATTTAGACTGTGTGGTACAGATCGGCTGAAGACCCTGGATGGCTCCTTCAAAACACTTGATATTTTATTCTTAAATATTTCAGTTTAAAAAATGAAGTTTTGGGCTTTGGGGCTTATGATGCTAATTTCCAAAGTAGAAAACAGTCCTGATATTTCTTAGCTCAGCCACCTCCCCTACTGAGAAGTGCGGAGTTCTGGGCTCTAATTCCTTTCCTGAATTTGCAACATTTCAGTGTTGGTGTAGATTTGTGATTCTAGAAACAGTACCATATGGGCAGTTTCCACGCATGCCTTGTAGGTAAGGGTCCTAATCTGTTTCAGGTACCCTTGAGTAAATTTCCCCCTTTCCCATCTTTGTCCTAGTACCCCGTGGGCACCTGAACTCTTTCTGATTATGTTCAAGGTCAAGAAGCCAAGAGAGAGACAGGAGTCTAGCTCTCACAGCCATTTAAGCTGAAACAAATCACAGTCTCTGTTGAATTCATTTTGCTCTTGAAGGTTTTTCACAGCGCTGTGGGCCTGTCCGCGTGACCTGCCAGTGAGTGTGATCTTTGGAGGAGTCGTCAGAGGACAGCGGGGCTGTTCCTGGCCCCCAGAAGCAGCTCTCCACTCACCAGTTGTCTCTCTGCTGCTTGCCTAGGGGCCACCAAGTCCAGCCTGCTGTCAGCACCCAGCGTCGTCAGCATGTTTGTGCCGGCACCTGAAGAGTTCACGGACGAGCAGCCGACGGTGATGGCTGACAAGTAAGCTCGCATCCCTCCTTCCTTGACGCCTTTGCAGAGTTCGAGAGTGGGCTCCCTAAGCTGTGTGATGGCATCGAGGGGGCGTGCCGTCATCCGTCCTTCAAATGACGGTAGCCACAGGTGTTGGCATGCATTTGTTATTCTAGAAATACAGTCTTGTATGGGCAGCTTCCAGTTAGGCCAAGGCACTTTTAAAAATCTGGACAAATGCAAATAATATCCACTTACTGGTTATCCCTGGCAATAATTTCATGCAGATAAAACCCCACAGTCAAAAGCTTCCTACTGTTAGCACGGACTGAGCTGGAGACTTGGTCCCTATCCCTGTTCTACCAGCAGAGTCCGGTCTCCGATTCTCAAACTGCCTGCGTTGCTGCTTGGTCTGTCAGCCTCCAGTGTCCTTTGCTGCCTGCAGGATAAAATCCAGACGCCTTAGCTTATGAAAGGCCCGTCTGGTTGTGAGAGGGTGGCCTTGCCATTTGTCACCAGGAACTCTTGGCCAAGCCCCCTCATCTTCTGCTGTGTTCTGTCCTCCGTGACTTCAAGGATGCCCTTCTCTTGGCCCTGTCTCTGTGTGGCGAACCCCTGTTCACGCTCTAGCACTTAGTTTCGGGCAGATTCCCAGGTTCCGTAAGGCAGAATTAGTCGTGCTGTTCCCCAAGCTTCCCCACGATTTGACGCATCTATCTGTTCCACCACTTACCCCAGAGTAGTTTAATTGTTTAGGCGTTAGCACATGCGCATTCTGCAGCAGACTGTGCGTTCCTTAGAGTCTGGGACACTTTCTTCTGTATTTTGTGCTCTAAGCTCCCTCCACAGTGCCTGGCCCATAAATGCTTGTTCAGTGCCTATGGGGAAGAATAAGATTTATAGGATTTCAGGTTTGGAGAGGTCCCCATGGGCCGGGGAGGCTTCCTGGCAAAGGTGTTCCAAGTGACATGGGGCAGGCTTGCGACAGAGGGTGGGGTGGAAGGGGCTGGTGTGGAGACTCACATAGCTGACAGTCGTCGCGGAGACGTGATGGTGCCTGTGTCAAACAGCAGCCTGGGCGTGTCCTCGTGGGGAGCGCCTGGTCGCTTCGGGAGGACTCCTGTTGCCTCCCGCTTTGGTGTGATGTTCCCATTGTGTTTTCCTGGTTTCTCCCAGTCGCCTTCCTGGTTGCCTTATATACATCCTATTCCTCTTCATTTTTAGTTACAAATGTGACTCCTATATTTTTAAACAGTCAAGTCGTAAGGAATTTTATCTATATATTGAGTTGGTGAAAAAGTTTGTTTTTTCCTGTAAGATGGCTCAGTAGTGCTTAGTTGTCTTTAACTTCATTCGGAACAATGTTGTTAGATAGTATTGTGAGAGCTGTTATACGAGCATGTGTTTTTAAAAAACTTATCAAAATTGGTGAATTTTTTAAAAGATTTTATTTATTTATCTTTAGAGAGGAAGGGAAGGAGAGATGGAGAGAAACATCAATGTGTGGTTGCCTCTCGTGAGTTCCCTACCGGGAACTGGCCTGCAACCCAGGCATGTGCTTTGACTGGGAATCGAACGGCGATCGTGTGGTTCGCAGGCCCGCACTCAATCCACTGAGCTATGCCAGCCAGGGCAAAATTGGTGAATTTTTATGTAGCCATTTTAATATTGAAGATGGAAGAAGATATGCAATGGTTTTGGCATATTATGCTCTGTTATTTCGGGGAAGGTAAAACACAACTGAATACAAAAAAAGATGCGTGCAGTGTATGGAGAAGGTGCTGTGACTGATCAAATGTGTCAAAAGTCGTTTGGGAAGTTCGTGCTGGAGATTTCTCTCTGGATGATGCTGCACAGTTGGGTAGACAAGTTGTAGTCAGTAGCCATGAAATCGAGATGCTCATTGAGAACAATCAATGATCTACCAAGTGGGAGTCAGCCAGGCAGCCAACATGCTCAAAACATCCACATCAATGAAGTTATTGGTGAAGATGAAAAACAGTTCTTTTATTTTACGGAAAAAACTAAACGGACTTTTTGGCCAACCCAGTATGATACTATTTAGGAAGTTTTCAGATGGAAGGGTCACGACAGCCATCACAGCTCGGGCTCCCTGGCCCTCCCCAGTGCACTTCCCCTTCACCTTGCACAGCTGCCCAGCCGTGGCTGCACAGATGAGCCTCGGCTTTGACTGAGATGAATTAAATTGAGCCTCCGTTAGATACTACAAAGAGCAGTGAGTTGTGAGTTACTTAACAGCAGGTGCCATTGTGTTTTACATATTATCCTCTGTAGGTGTAGTGAGTTTATAAGACTGACCTAACTGAGTGGTGGAGAAGAGATGGCAATTCAGGCTCCCCGGGTGCTTTCTAGAGAGTTCTATTGGCTTGCTGTCTCTCACCCACAAATAGGACATTTTTAAATTTGAAAACTTAGGAAAGCTTCCATTTGTGTCAAGGCATTTTTGATTTTTAATTTCAACAAATGAACACATATCTAGTTTCTGACTATCCCTAGTAGTAATTTCACAGGCCTAAACTCCCTCAGCTAGAAGCCTGGATCTGTTAGTCCAAATGGCACTCATTGTGAAAAGGAGCAAGTTCTTGGACAGGCCAGATGTTTGTGAGCAGAGAGAGTGCTTTCAGTGCTCAAGGGAGCCTTCCCGGTCTCTGCCACGTGTGCCGCTGTTTCTGCATCTCCGCTGAGGGTGGCGTTGAGGTCTCCTCTTTGTGGTCCACATGAGACCACTGACTAACTTGGGGGACCATTTCAAGACCCACCAGAAATGACTGTATGTGGTTTGTTACCTACTCAAGGCATGGTTGGCTTTCATGAAAAGCGTTCCTCTGCTTTCTTTGCAGGTGCCATGACTGTGGGGCCATTCTTGAAGAATACGATGAGGAAACCCTTGGGCTGGCCATTGTTGTCCTCTCCACGTTCATCCACTTAAGCCCGGACTTGGCGGCCCCGCTGCTGCTGGACATCATGCAGTCCGTGGGAAGGTGAGCCTCAGCTGCTGTTTCGTTTGCTAGGAAGGAGCCTTACTCAATTTATAGATTGAAATAAAAACTACCAGTTTAAAAGGGAAACACTCAGTAACCTTATCGATGCTTGCTATGTGTGAGATCTACTCAAACTGATTCTAAAAACCCACTGGACCAGACTTTTGGTTGAACTGCCCAGCTGTGTAGGGTCATGAGTCTCAATGACACTGGAGGGAAATGCGCTGAGAAAACTCTGTCCTTTGCTGCGCATCGCTCTGCGCGTGAATGTATGTAACGGTGCTCGGAACCGTGTGCAGGTCAGAGTAAAGACTTTATATGGTTTGCATGTTATGATCATTCATCTCTCTCTGCCCATTTTAAGATGGCTCTCCAAGCATTTTGTAATCTTCAGGTGGCTCCCTGCATTGTGCAGTTGAAGTGCTGGAAGATGGGGGTATAGGCAGAGGTGTAGCAGTTCCACAATTCTGACTCAAAAAGGGAGGATGCACACTTTGAGAACAGGGCCTTCAGCCTAAGGGGAGGAAGATTAAACTTAGCTGCTTCGAAAGTTTTCATGTTAAGAAACTTCCATTTAGTAGACAAGACCCAGGAAGAAAAGTGAAGTATTTCATGAATATAAGTGGCATTCAAATTCAGTGACCATGAACAGCGTATGGAAGAGGGTTGAATGCATTAAGTTTCCAGTCTGTGTGGGCACAGAGCTTAGGTGCTTTATGGTCTGTGGGCGCTGGCCAAGCTCTGGTACTTTATTTGTGGCGTAGCTGTTGAGGACAGTGATGTGTGGAGTCACTGGGTGGCCATGCCAGATGGGACGTGATGCTGTAACGTGTGGTATGAGGGGTAGGTGCTGTACAAGTTTAGGATGGAAGTGATGTTTCAGGGAAGTTCTCTATGGAGCGGGTCATGGAAAAACAGCATTCCACAAATTCCTGGTATTTGAGGAAAGAGAGTGAATCTTCATGGAGCTAAACCTCAATCTTTTTTTTAAATGAAGAAATGCTAATCGCAAGTTAAAGACAAATAGGAAAGCATTAAAAAACCCTTGACCTTAAAAATACATGACCCCTTTATGACCCCTTTATCTCTCTTCCCCCAATTATTCTGTGGGAACCACAGGAGTATATAGTTAGAGATGGTATAACTGTTCTACTTTACAAACAGCCAATGCAAAACTGAGCGATAAACATGGGGAGATGGAGAGATAAGATGAATTGTTTCACTTAAGCCCTTGATTTTAACCTAATCATTATGATTGTGGTGTAAGTTTTGTACCAACTCTCAACAATGCAGTGCATGGAGAGTTTTTGTTCATGCAGAGTCACAGTTTCTACCATCAGTACTTTTCAGTTTTAATAGTTCATTGTTCTGGATCTACTAGAACAATAATTTGAAGTAGGTTATCTAAGTTGTAATCATTATATAGAGGGGGTTTATTTACATATTTTTGTTTTAACATTAAGAGAGAATAAACTATGTTCAAGCATGGCCAACTGTTAGGATTGAAACACATGTGCTCTGAAGAAAAGCAAAGTAGCAGATACATGTTTACATACACACATGTGTGTATATGCATGTAAGTTTACATATATATGCGAGTGCATGTACGTGTGTGTGTGTATAAATCTCTGCCTCTTTTTGGAAGACTAGCAAGAGACAGGGAGAGAACATTTAAAGCAAGCTTCCAGAATTCTTAACAACCTGAGCCCAATCACCAAACCTGCCAGGAAAACAGATTCAGCCGTCGCCTGATTGAGGGCTTCCTGGCACGCCCCAGCTCCACCTGAGGTCATGTGGATGTGCAAACACTTGGTTTGTTTGTGCCGGGCCCACAGGAACTGTGTTCTAAGAGTAAGGACGTCCCTTTCATGTATCCCCCAAGCCTTTCTACATGATTTTGTATTTTGCTCTCTATTTACACCCCTCTTAAGACTCACCTACTCCTCTTTCTAGGTATAGCCTTCAAGATCACGTTTCCTGTGCCCTTAACTACCGTTGATTTCATTGCCAGTGTTAATCTTTTCCCTGCAGTCTCATTAGCACGAGAGGGCCTGGGCCCATGGCACCCGGGAATGGTGCGTGGCCTTAGTGGTTGCCGGACCCGCTGCTCCTCTGCACACGTGCTCGTGGCTCCCCTCACTCTCTCGTGGTCTCAAGCAAATAAATCTGTAGCCTTCTTTTTATTTGTTTCTTCAGTATCTTGCCGATCAAGGCAGGTTTTTCTAAACCCACCAGTTTAGTATATTCTTTCCTTCTATATCTATAGATTATTTCCATGTGTGCAGAACCATCTAATTATACTTTTCAAAAATTACGTTTCATACGGTATTTTGATTACTTAACACATTTCTTAATATGTCCTCTCGTCCCACAAATAGCTGACAAGTACCCGTGACGTCCCGTGTTACTCTCTCAGAGAGGCCTTTGCAGTCGGCCGTTTGTCTGTGGTTGGGTTTCAGAGGTTGCGTACGCAAAGAAGTGAATGTTGAGTTGAGCTGATGTGGGGATGGATCGGGTCGGACGCTGTTCGGATGCCTGTCTGACCTGCCTGCAGAGGCCATTCTGTAGATGGGCCGGGTAGGAGGAAACCAACCTCACTGCATGCATTTCCGTGGAAATCAGGTCGCGGGAACTAGGTTAAGTTGAACCCTGGAGACTGACCACCATGTGGGCCCTTCTGTCCCTGGTCAGAGGTCTCCCACCTGGCCCTGTAACTCAGAGCCACAGCGGGTCCCACCGCAGGGCTCACGCATGTCGTCATGAAGACCTAGTCATGTGACTCCGTCTGCTTTATTTCCCAGGTTGGCGTCCAGCACTACTTTTTCCAGCCAAGCGGAAAGGTAAGGCCCTACAGTGAGCCCAGATCTCACTTCCTCCTTGTCTCTCCCGCTTGGTTATCCCGTTTCCAAAACACCAGAGTGTACAACATGGAAGCAGTATCATCAGCTTCAGTTGCAGCTCCAGAGAGCACTTGTTCATTTTCTGTTCACACCCTCACTCATCCATGCGTGCATGCATTCAGTCACTCGTTCGTGTTGGTCAGTATTTTTAAGCCCACTCTGTACCGGCATTGTGCCAGTTGCTTAGGTTTCAACCAGGTCATAACTGGCATGATCCCTGCCCTTGTAGGGCTTACAATCTACCTGGGAGACAAAGAGGAATAAAATATTTACACATACTTATAACTGTAGACCGTGCTAAGTGCAATGTGTTCAAAGCGTAGTGAGTCATTTATTTATTCAACAAGTACTTTTGGAGTGACCACTAGGAACTGAGGGTACAGTAGTTAACAAAACAGCCTGTTCTGGCTCTCACAGAACTTAGCTGAGAAGGCAGACAACTGATAATGTAATTCTGCATCATTTAGTGCTAAATGCTATGAAAAATAATCAAGTCAGTCCAGGAGAAAGGGAGCTCCTGGAGGTAGTACTCTAGAGCTAATGGTCAAGGCAGCCTCTCTGAGGAAGTGGCATTGAACAAAACCCGAAAAGGGGAGACGCACCTAGGCAGCGATTTATAGAAAGAATATTCCAGACAGAGAAAGCAGCAAATGCCAAGACCGTAAGTCCGGAAAATACCTAGTGCAGTTGGGGAAGAAGAGTCATGGGGCTGGAGCGCGTGGGTCTGGAAGGAGGGGTAGGGACGGGATGGAAGAGGTGAGGGGAGGCCAGGCCGGGGAGAGCCCGGGAGGCCGTTGTACGCAGTGTGACTTGCACCAAGCGAAGCCGGGAGTGAGGAGGGATGTGACTCCTCTTGTGTTTTGAAAGGACCACTCTGGCTCCTGGGCTGAAAACAGGTCGCGGAGGAAAGCAGGTCAAGAGTAGACGCAGGGGAGCCAGGTTGGAGGCCATTTCGGTGTTGCAGGTGTGAGTCAATAAAGGTTAGGTTTAAGGTAGTGGAAGTAAGGTTATAGTCAGGAAATATTTTGAGAGGAGAAGCAACAAGATTTATTGATAGATTGGATGTCAGGTGAGAGAGAAAGAAAGTAGGGCAGAATGACTTGCAGGTTTTGGTCTGAAAAACTGGGTGGCTGAGTGTGCCATTCACTAAGATGGATGAGCCTGTCTCCATGAGAGCTGAGTGAATATATGATAGGCAGACCCGGCGTGAAGCAGGGGTGAAGGAGAGGAGGGCTTCCCTTAAAGTGTGGTGTTTAAAATAGGATCTGAAAAAAATGAGCTGGGTTTAACTGTGCATGTAGTTATGGGGAGAGCGTGTGCAAAGGTCCTGAGGTGGAAAAGGACGTGGCATGTTGGGGAGACTATGGAAAGGCCAGTGCGGCTGCGGCCTGGTAATGCAGGCCCTTGCTGAGATGGGTTTGTCACACAGGACAGTGCTTGCAAACCACGTGAAATGTTCTGGGCTTTCTTTTAGCAGCAGGGGAAGGCCACTGAAGGATCTTTAAGGAGCGGGGTATATGTGTGTGTGTGTGTGTGTGTGTGTGTGTGTGTGTGTGTGTGTGTGTGTGTGTGTAGCATATAGGAAGGTTACTTTGGCTGTGGTGGGGAGAAAGGACCAGAGGACAGCAGCAGCGGCTGCTGTGTATGACTTCAGACACACCGATCTCTCTGCTTTGGCTGCTCATCTATAAGAGAGGCAGACCAACAGATGACCTCCTTGTGCCTTTGGGCACTGTCGTGAGGTCCGAGTGACAGGGCATCTGTAACGGCGTAACTGCGGCAGGCCCTGCAAATGTAAGATAGTGTGGTTGTCACGCTTCCGTAATGTAAGGTTTTAGGAATGTTTGCTCTTCTTTTTTATGCTCTATTTAGTCATAGAATTACTTGTTTTGTCCTTACTTTTCCCCCTAACATTTTATTATGAAAAATGTTAAACATACTACAAAACTGAGAGAACTTTTTGATGAATGCTCATCTACCCATCACCTAGATTCTACAGTGAGCATTTCACTTTATCACACGGCCAGCCATCAAGCCATCCTTCTGCCCATCCATCAATCCATTTTATTTTTGGATGTATTTCAAAGTAATTTTCAGGCATTAAGATACTTCCCCCTTATATTCTTTTTTTAAATCCTCACCAAGGACATATTTATTGACTTTGAAGAGAAGGAAAGGGAGGGAGAGAGAGGGGAACATCGATGTGAGAGAGAAACATTGGTTGGTTTCCTCTTGTATGCGCCCAGACCAGGGGCTGAACCTGCAACCTAGGCATGTGCCCCTACCAGAAATCGAACCTGTGACCTTTCGGCTTATGGGACTACCCTCCAACCCACTGAGCCACACTGGCCAGGGACCCCCTATATTCTCTAGCAAATTTATTAACTAAATCAAAGTTTAATTTTTGTTTATGTTTTTTCTTCTGATGCAAAATTCATATTAAAAAGTGCACATATCTTATCTGTACATTAGCTGAGTTTTGACAAATGCATACGCCTGCATAACCCAAACACCTGTCCAAATACAGAGTGTCACCATCACCCCAGCAAGTCTCCGTGCTCACAGGGACAGACGCTGTCCTGGTGTTTCCCGCTACGGCACTTCATGTAAACGGAATCACGCTGTACGTGCTCTTCTGCGTCTGACTCCTTTTACTTAGCGTGATGCCTTTCAGTCCTTCCATGTTGTCCCACGTATCCGCAGTTAGTTTCTTTTTCAGGGCTGAGTAGTAGCCCGTAGTTTGTTCATTCATTTTTCTATTGAGGGACATTTGCATTGCTTCCAATTTGGAGCCTTATGAAACTGTTACAGCATTCTTACAAAAGCCTACTTTTGAACAAATGTTTTTATTTCTCTTAGGTGAATGCTTAGGAATGAAATTGTTGGCTTATAAGATAGGTGTATGTTTTAGTTCATGAGATACTACCAGAATTTCCCTTTAAAGTGATTTTGTATTCCCACCAACAGTGTATGGGACTTTGATTGTTCTGCATCCTTGCCAAAAATTGGTGGTCTTGGTCGTTTTAATTTTAGCCATTATAGTTTTAATTCGCATTTCCCTGGTGACTAAATGCTATTGAGTATATTTTCAAGTACTCTTCATAACTCTTTGTAAATCTTTTCAAACTTTTTGCACATTTTTAACTGGGCTCTTGTCTTTTTATTATTGAGTTGCAGGGTTGCTTTATGTATCCTGAATACCAGGCCTTCATTAAATATGTTTTGAGAATATTTTCACTCATTTTGGGGCTTGCCTATTTCTTTTCTTAATAGTGTATTTTAGTAAGAAGTCTTTAATTTAGATGCAGTCTAATGTTTTACAAATTTAAAACAATTTATAATTATTTCTTCCTGTTCTTTGTCTAAGGAATCTTTGCCTACCCTCAAGTCAAGAAGATATTCTCCAAAGTTTTACTTTGGAAGTTTTATGGTTTTAGCATTTATATGATCCATCTCAAATTAAATTCTGTTGGGTGGTGTGAGGTAGGGGTTGCTGTTCCTTCTCATCCATGTAGACATCTAGTTATTTCTTCACCATTAAAAAAACGACTTTCCCTTTACTCATTGGATCACTTTGGTGTCCGTTAAAAATCAGATACCACATTAGGGTCGAGCTATTTCAAGGCTCTCTGTCCCGTTTCACGGGTCTGAGTGCTGAGCCTTAAGCTGGCACCGCACTGTCTCGGCGACAGGAGCCGGTCGGTCAGTTTTGAAGTCAGAGAGTGTGTATCACCTGACTTTCGTCATCTCTTCCAAGAAGATTGGTTTGGATATTCTAGGTTCTTCACATTTCCATATACATTTTAGAGTAAGCTTCTCAATTTGGTGTGAGGCAGGGAAGGCTGCTGAGATCGTATTGAAGCTATAATCAGCGTGGGGCTTACTGACATCATAAAAACACTGAGCCTTTCGGTTCACGAACATAGTACACATTCCCATTTCCGCGTCTTTCCTGTTCCTCTCTGCAATGCTTTGTGGTTGTCACTTGTTAAATTTATTCCCCTAAATTTTGTTTTAATAATTACAGTGTAAATGGAATTTTAAAAATTTAATTTTCCAACTTTTTTGCTGCTGGTATGTGAATATACAATTGATTTTTTTGTATTAACATTGCATTATAATAAGCTAAGTTCACGTAGTTGATTGGTTTTTGAGAATTCAGTCATTCTGACATTCCTGGGGTAAATTCTGTTTGGTCATGGTCCATTACCCTTTTTATTTATAGTTGGATTAAATGTCCATGAGAGCTGTTGGTCTTTTTTTATGTTTGTTTGTTTCCTTCTTGTTTGTTTTATAATGACTTTATCTGATTTTAATTTTAGACCTATGTTTGCCTCATAAAACAAGTTGGGAAGGGCTCCCTAAATATTGAAAGAGTTTGTTAAGTTTGGTGTTATTTCTTCCTGAAGAACATGTTGGACCTACAAGTTCGAACCCACGTTTCAGGGTAGACATGACATAATGAAACAGTGTAGCCAAGAGGGACTTCTACCCAGTTCTCGGTTTGGATTTATATCCCATCTAATGCTTTAATCTGAGGGGCCACTCATCTCTCAGCTCCCTCCTGACACTCAGAGGTGGTACAGAGGATGAAGGGGACACTGCACACATCAAAGTCCCGTCCATTTTACCTAAGTACCAACTCAGAGCCCCGCCCCTCTTCCCCCAAATCCTTCCCTGTGGGAACGAACATTTCCCTCCCTGTGTTTTGCCTCAGGGCCACTCTCTCTTAGCCAGTGACACTTTCTGGGAGCATCTTATTGATCATCCTCATCCTAGTTTTGAGTCCCGACTCTGCCATCCTCTGGACTGGCGGGCTTTGCAGGTCACCTTTTGTCCCTGGGCCTTGGAACCCTCATTCATATATGGGGGTGGCTGGATAGCCTAGGATCACCTGGCATTTCCTGGTTCTCTCTTTCTAAAAACTGATTAACAGGGTTCTGTGTGATTAGAATATTTTATCTCACTGGTGAAAATGACAGTGAGATATTCCGTAAGAGGACTGGTTTAAATGCCTGAACTCTAAGTAAATAAGTAAACCAGCCCCTAAGCTCACGCTGTCTGTCCCACGATTCCTCGTCTTTCTTCTCCCTGCTCCGCCCCAGCATGATGGTTCCGGGCAACGCAGCGGGGGTGGCCAAGCAGTTCCTGCGCTGCATCTTCCATCAGCTGGCCCCCAACGGCATCTTCCCGCAGCTGTTCCAGAGCACCATCAAAGGTAATTCCTCCGTGGGCCGTGCCAAGACCGCAGACGCGGCCGGCTGCTGGAGCCGACCCCTGCTAACCCTGACTGTTCCCTTTCCAGATGGGACTTTTTTGCGGACCTTGGCCACGTCTCTGATGGACTTCAACGAGCTGAGTTCCATTGCTGCCCTCAGTCAGCTCTTGGAGGTGGGTTTGCTGGACACTCGCAGCCCCCGTGGAATCCCTGCTGAGGAAGCAAGCTGTTTGATTTTAAAATGAAATTAAAAAATTTTTATTAAAGATTTGACTATAAATTTAAAATAATTTAAAATTAAAAAATCTGTTTAAAAATTGCCAGCGCCTAGGCAGGTGTCAGATATTGCTGTTTCTGTTTCTATTTATTTAAAGCGTCTGGACATTCTCAACTAAGGGGTGGTTGCCACCCACTGGGCGCTCACCCCCAGGCACTCCCTGCCTTTCGAAGTGTGTGATGGGTAAAGCAGCTTGCCCTGGGTAGTGAGACTCGGATTCAAGTCTCTGTTTCACTTATTCATGTATCACGAGATTCGGATTCAAGTCCTGCCTAATCGATGTATCGCTTATTGTACTGCAGGATGGCATCCATGTCTCACGTCCTCCACTTGCCCTCCCTCCCTGGTAGCTTGGGGTGTTGGCCGAGTGCCATTCGGACTTTGCTGCTGGTCATCCGTCTTAGTGTTGGGCCAGTAGAGTTTCCCGCAAGCATCACTCCTTGTGTCTGTTAAGCGCCTAGCCAGGCCGGTGGTAGATGTTTGAAAGATGTTTTTCTTGCTCACAGTTCACCTTTTGTCACTGAGTCAAAGATCACAATTTCTTCTCCCATTTGTCTGAATGTGTCGGTTGTTCTCTGTACCCCTGCCTGTTGGTGAGGATGACCCTGTATAGTGGGCATACAACACAACTCCTGTCTGAATGTGTGGTTTTATAAAACTGACCTTGACCAAGTAGCTACACAAATGACCGCTCTGTTTTAGCCCTTGATTCCCTCTGCTTTTGTTTTCAGGGTCTCAATAACAAAAAGAATTTACCAGCAGGGGGTGCTATGATACACTGTTTGGAAAACATCGCTACCTTCATGGAAGCTTTGCCCATGGATTCTCCCAGTAGCCTCTGGACCACAATCAGCAACCAGTTTCAGACGTTTTTTGCCAAGCTGCCTTGTGTTTTGCCTCTGAAGGTAAGCTGAGACCAGGATTTCACTGTAAATTGCTTTCTTCTGTTTGTCTTTTTTTTAATTTATTTTTTATTGAGAGAGGGGAAGGGAAGGAGGGGGGGTTTTTTGTCTGGTGACCATCCGCCTTGGGTGACTTGATGCTTCGTAAGGAGCTATACAGTATCTCTGTTAGCCACGGAGTAGAGGATATTGTTCAGGTTGTTCTCTACAAATGTCACAAAATGACATTTGGACTTAGTGATTCCATGTTTCCTGTTTGTTTAAAAAATAGGGGTCAGAAAGACGTTAGATTGTGTTTATCTAAAATTTTTCTCAAATGAGTATTTTTTAAAGAACTTTTAAAAAAGATTTTATTTTTATTTATATTTAGAGAGAGAGGAGGGGAAGGGGAGAAACATTAATGTGTTGTTGCCTCTTGTGTGCCCCCAAGTGGCGACTTGGCCTGCAACCCAGGCATGTGCCCGCGTTCAAGCTACTGAGCTATGGCAGCCAGGGCTCAAATGAATATTTTTAAAGAAATACATAGGTGAATAAATATGTAGTTTTGTCTAAAAGGAGACCAGACATATAATGTAAAGCTTCAGTTTCAGAGAATGATCTAAACGGATGTGACTGCTGTGTGTTTGTGAATAAGGTGCCTGCAAGGCCAGGGGGAGGCCCCTGATGGCTTTACACCCTCCTCTCTGCAGCCTGCCTCCCCCCAAGGACACACACACCCCTTCCTGGCTGCAACTCTGATAGCCTGAGGAATGTTTCCAACATGCACTCATTCAATGTGAAAACGAATCCCGTGCTGTTAAAGCTGAAGAGACCTCTAAAAACCGTCCTCTCCGAGGTCCCCGTGTTGCAGTTGGGGGCTACAGATTCGGGGAGGCGGTGGCAGTGTGGGGATTGGAACTCGAGTCTCCCGACTCCCAGCCCAGGGCCGTTTCCACTGAGGGACTTCTCGAGTCCTTCTGAAGTGCGGGCGAACTGAGGGCATTCCGTCTCTGCAGCAGGGAGAGGGAGCTGGCTGGCAGTGGCCATTGCCGTGTCCATGGGCCTCGTTTGTCCCACAAGCTTTTTGTGCCCTATGCAGATCCCAGGTAGAAGTATGCAGCGTGTTATGAATCATTTGTTAGTCTGACAGGTGCAGTTACATGTTAGCAGCACCGCTTCTAAAACGAGTATCACGTGTATATGAAATGGTTCATAAAGACCGCCCGCCCCTGATTGAGACCTTTACCCAAACTGGCCGATTGGGAACATATGACCCCCACGTAGGTTCTGTAAGGATTATAATTCAGGGACTCGTAGCTTGGCGTGTGCCGCTTTCCTTGAGATGGAAGTGACTGTGAGAAGCAGGAACACCAAGATCTTTACTATCGCTCATCTTCTTTTAAAATTTTATTAAAGAGAGTATTTATTTTTAGAGAGAGGGGAAGGGAAGGAGAAAGTGGGAGAAAAACATCAGTGTGTGGTTGCCTCTCGTGCGCCCCCTACTGGGGAACTGGCCTGCAACCCAGGCACGCACCCTGACTGGGAATTGAACCAGTAACCCTTTGGTTTGCAGACTGGCACTCAGTCCACTGAGCCATGCCAGCCAGTGCTGTCTCTCACATCTTTTGATTCTCGTCCATTCACAAGTATGGAGTAGTGGAATAAGTCCAAGCGAGAGGTTTAGTACTTTGAAATCACATATGTACATGGCTACTATACATAAACACATGGGAAGTCAAGGGTATGCACTTGGCCACATGGAACTTCCCTAGCATCCGAGAGCCATTTAGGGTCACTTGTTCCTTAAGAGAAGTTGGGGGGAAGGGCAGGCAGGCAAATTCAAATGCCTATTGGCTGATGCTATAGTCAAAATATTAAACTTGAAGACTGACCAGTTGGAAGTATTGCCAGCTGCAAACAACTGGTAAACCTAATTTGTGACATCCAGCCCTGCCCACAGGAGCCCTCACTGCCCACAGGAGCGGAGTGAGGTAAGATGATGAGGAGACTGGAGACCCTGGCCAACTGGAAAGCGCTTCCCACAGGGTCGGCCATTCGTTATGTGGGGGTGCAGGTCTCGTGCTGATGATCTTCCCGCATCTTCCAAAATGCTATTTCCTGATCTTTAAAATGCCATAGGGACCCTCTGGGCTGCCAGTTTTCAGCCCCAGGCTCAAAGTAATGCATACGTCACGTCAGCTCTGATGGGTATTGAGGAAATTAAATTGACCAGTGGTTCCCTTAGGGAACCACTTGCCAAGTACTTTCAGAATGCGTGTGAAAATTTCTCCTGCTAGGTCAGACTGGGCACTGCCTCTGGTCATCTGCTGCTTCGTTTTTAATCTCTGGGGGAAATATTAAGCCATTGAAAAACCTTCTGTAGTTTGTTCTCGTCAGTTTAGAGAAGTGGATTACAAACTTCGGTATGCGCCCATGTCCCTGGAGGACTTGCTAAAAACAAAACAAAACAAAACAGATATCTGGGCCTTATCCTGAGAGTTTCTGATTCAGTGGGGGTGTGGCCTGAGGATTTTCATTCTTGTAAGTTTCTGGGTCATAGAGGGGCTGCTTGTCCAGGGGTTATCCCTGGAGAAGCGTTGGCCTCCTTCGTACTATCTTAAAGAAGTTACTATGGTACCCAGCTGCAGAAATTTAACTGTAGCCTGCTACTGTGATATATTTACAATGTTAAATGATATTATTGTTTATTCTTGCTGTAACATTTTCCCCAGTCCCAGTAAACTCGATTTAAAAAGTACATTGTGATGTGGAATCTTGCCAAATACAAATCTAATAAATTTGTGTGATATGATTTTCTCTTGTGGAAATTTTACTGCTTTTCCCCAGGTTTTTGTCATGTCTTTTAGTAGCAGAGAAAGGGCAGACAAAACTGGTTTTTATTTGAATTAATAAGCCTCATGGTTTTAAATCACTCTTTTTTTTTTCCAACATGGCCTTTTCCAAATCAGTGTTACCTCTTTAGAGTTGGGCATGTGCCTACCTATCCGTATGTCCATTCAACTATCCATCCAGCCATCCATCCATCTGTCCAATTCTTCATCCAACTCTGTCTGATTTAATTTTAGGGCTGTATCTTTGACAAATAGTTTAAGAACTATGTTTAATTATTTAATTGTTCAAGATGGTTTAATACATTTCTTTAAAGCCTGAGAATGACTTTTTTCAGCATGAATATATGTTACGGAAAACTATAAGGAAGCAGCTGTATCTCAGATTTCATTTCCCAAAGTGAGTGCTCATAGGAAATATATGAAGCAAAGATACAATAAGAAGGGTGCTGACTTCTATTTTTTTCATATTTGTTCACAGTGTTCTTTAGATTCCAGTTTGAGGATTATGATTTGCCTCTTGAAGATACCCTCTACCAATGCCACAAGGGTATGTATGTTTCAGGCAGACATAACCAGTTGGTATCCCGTTATTTTTTAACTTAAAAAGAAAGGCGTGTAGCAGTATTGAAGAAATGGTTATTGCATCCTGAACGCTTCACGTTCAATCTCCACGAAAGCGTCTAATGTGAAGAGCTCTAATAGATCACAATGTCATTATGCTATAATTGGTCCTCTTAGTTCTGGGCCAAGTTCACCAGTCTGTCCTCCATACTGCAAACTGAATGATGACCCTTCTAAACACAGATCTCATTGCATTAATTCCTTGCTTTAAAAATCTGTGATAAGTTCTCGTTTCTTTGAGGACAATGTCCAAAATTCCTTTGTGTGGCGCACAAGAAGGCACCCCGATAACTTTCCAGTTTACCCTTCGGCCCCCTACCCATCCTCCACGCCTCCTGGGAGCCTTCAGATCCCCATCATCATCAAAACAACCCCCACTGTTTTTGAGCACTTACCATTCAGCAGGCATTGTGCTAACTGCTTGACATTTATAATCTTATTTCATTTCATACTGCCTTGCCTTTGCTAAGGTCATTTCCTTTACCTGAAATGCTTAATACTCTTGTCAGTGAGGTGAACTTCTCATTCTTCAAAATAAGACTGAATTTCAATTTTTAAAATGCTGATATTCTCTGTAGCAACTTCCTCGTCTGTCAGATGCCATAATACTTGATGGAGCTCTCTGAATTAGCACTCACACGGTATCAAAGTCTCCCAGTGAGAACGAGCTGCGTGAGGTCCAGCGTCGTGCCTCGCTCACCTTTGTGGTCCTGGCTTCATTTCTGGTCTGCGTTATAGGAAATGGTACCACAGTTTGTACTGCAATGGCTTGTAACTACTAGTTAATATACCAAGAAGGCACAGTTTCCATCACTTTTTACCTTGAATGTGCTTTCAGAGACTCATGGTTTATGTTGGAAAGTTGCAAAGAGATCATTTGGTCTAAATCTGTGCATTTACAGATAAGGAAAGAGGCTCAGAGAGATGGCATGTCTTGGCCAAGGTTTTGTAGCTGGTTAGTGGGAGACTTGAGACTTGCACCTACGTCCTCTGATTCCAAGCTCCTTGGTTTTTCTGTTGTATCGTGTTGCCCCATCACCATGCTGTTCCGCTAGATAAAAGGTCAAGTTTCTATGTAGGTTTGAATTCAGGTTTCTTTTTCTCTTGACAAGTAAGGATGCATTTTATGTCAACAGAGCCACATTGCTGTCCCCATTCATTCACAGGGCAACAGCATTTATACAGAGTGAAGGATGCTGGATCAGCAGTACTATTTCAAAGAGTTCATCTAAGGTTTTGTTTTTTTTTTTTTTTAATGTGGAAAGTACTACATGAGTTTATGTGGGGAATACAGAAAAATGAAAGATATAATTTCTGTCCTCAGGGGGAACTAACATGTAATGATTCATTTATTCTATCAATAAGGAAAAAGGATCTTGAAATGCGTATAACCATTGAATCTGTCATTTATTTTCCGGGAACGTATTATGAAAATGCAAATATTATGCAAAGACCTATTTATTGGAATGTTATAATAAAATATGACTTTTGTGGCCATTAAAATGGAGGATAATGAAGAATCCCATAGCACTGGAAATTACTTTTGTTATATTAACAAAATGTAGGGTTGTCTATGTGTAAGATTTCACCTTATGAACTGTGTACAGGGAAGAAGGGAAATATAACAAAACGTTATCGCTAAGTGGTAGGATCAAGGATGACTTCTGTTTCCTTGTCTGCACTGCCTACAGCCCCGCGTGTGTGAACACCATGTACTGCTTCTACCATCCAGGCAGTTAGGACTATAGAGGTTGAGAAGTAGCGGAGATAACGACATGGAAGTCTCGCAGCCTAATTAAAATGATCCTGTCTTCCCTACAGAGCAATTCTGCCTCTGGAAATTGCTCTGGAATAAGGTTTTCAATTCCATTCAGTAGCTGTGTAGGCATTAAGCAAGTTACTTGCCTACTATCATCTTGGGTAGAACGGGAACACTGAAGCTTCAGTGTTATGATGCAGATCGTATCTCATGGTGGTGGAGGGCTAACTGTTGCCAAGTGGCTTGTGTACATTATCTCCTTTAACTCTTACAACAACCCAGTGAGCTGGAGGCCATTACCATCCTCATGTTACAGAGGAAAGAACCAAGTCCAGAGAGGTTACGTCACCCATTCAAGGTCACAGAGAGCTGGAGCTTAAAAACGTGTGTGAGAACTCTAGAACTTGTATCGTTAATTACTGTAACATACTATCCCCTCAGGTTTGTTACAAGAAATTTGAATAAGATAAACTACATAAAAGTGTCTACCTCTGCTTGATACTTAGTATGTGCTCAATAAATGTTTCTAAATGGCTTCAGAAAGTATATGGACTAAAACTGACCCTCTGTGTATGAATTCAGATGGGGAAACCAAAAATGACAGTGCCTTTCTGAGGATGGACATTGGCAGGAAGCTGGATCAAGACGAGTTTGATCCCAGTTCGGAGTGCTTTGGCGCTCACGTGCAAGGGGTGGTTTGTGCTTTAATTTAACTGAGACTACAGACTTCCAAAGGGGCTGGGTTTGACAGACCCTGAGACGTCTAGACGTTCTAAGAAACAGAGTGGGAGATTGGATGCAGACCTCACAGTCTTGATTGCTGGGGGTGGACGTGAGGGCAGGATTTGCGTTAGGTGGGTTTGGAAATGATGCATCTGGGAAAATGAATGTCTTCTTTTAGTGATAACATGGTTAAATCATGATCTTCAATCCATTGAAGACCATGGCCTTGTTAGACCCATAAGGTTGCTACAGTAGCCACCTGGCAACGGATTTGAATTGAAAAGAATGATCCTATGAAAGTATTGTTAAGACTTTAACACTTTTTGAAAGGAAAGAATCAGCCATTGATTGTACTTGGCCTCAATCTCATTGCAGAGTCTGTTGGAACCATTTTCGAAACTGCTCAGCTTTGTAATTCAGAATGCGGTCTTCACATTGGCCTACCTGGTGGAGGTGTGTGGCTTGTGTTACCGGGCTTTCACCAAGGTAAGTCTGCACGTGGCGGTAAGATCCCTCTTAGGTTCATCGCTTCAGTGCACTTTTCAAGTGAGTAATTCTACTAAGGTCTAATAAATATCATTGGAAAGAAACAATTTAGATATGTACATAAGATAAATACGCAAATTTGGAGGATCGAAGGGCCCGTGGTTTTCATAGAGAAGAGGTATTTTGAATGAAATGAGATCATTATCTAAATGACCTCTGAATGTCCTTCTCAAGTTCACCCACGATGAGTGGGCAAGCCGTCCCTACATAGTATTTTTATCCCCAAAGTAGAAAAATACTGGGTTGTCATTTGCGAAAGCCTGTGGAGAGCACCTTAATTCTCATCATTTGTCTGTCTCCCCAGTCCTGGGTTCTTGGCCTCTGAGATTGTAATCTCATTTTTTGACATCTTGCCTTCATAATGCTTTCTCTATTGCATTATCTTTAGTATCCCCTGCCCCACCTCTGAGGGATGGAAAACTACTGCTAGCCCGGTGCACATCGCAGCCTCGTGGGAGCTGGTAGATGCTAATGGAAAAGCAGGAGGCCCTCTGTCCTTACGAACAATGTGCAGATCTTCCTTTTTCAGTTTCCAAGTTTTCCAAGTTCATTTTCAATGGGAGTCTCTGTGTCTGTTGTTCTCTTGAGTATTCACAATATTCCGTTAGTCACGTTGTTCACTTCTGTAGGACCTTTATTTTCCTCAGAATAATCTAATTTTGTATCAAGGCTTTTATTCTGTTTAAAACACTCTTGTCTCCTTTCTTTGCACCTCATGTTCGTTCTGCCATGTTAAGTGTCCCCGATAACCTCCTCTTTAGTCCTTCTGATTATAAACTATTACTCTGCTGGAACGATATGTTTTCCAGCTACCAAAATAATCAGCATTTTTCCTTTTTCCAAATTCTTCCCAAAAAAGGACTTTTGTCTTGTTTTCACTTAAAAAAAAATCAGTCTGTAAGACATAGCACCGGATGGAACGAAAAGATGCTCTGTACTTAGAATTCATCTTCTTTCTGTTTGATTTGTTTAAATTGATGCATTTTGCTAGAGGAAAAACCATAATGAGTGTGTATTTTCCATGTTGTCCATGATAGGTACTGATTACAGGGCACTTTCAGCCACTCTGAATTCAAGATGTCCTTGGCCTTGACTATTCATTAATACATTATATCTCCTCACCATGTGTCCTAACTTCAGGGGCCTGTCACTTGGTGTTGTCATCTGCCCTTTCTCACTTCTTCAACCTGAACTGAGTGTTTCTACAGAAAGCTTCAGTTAGGGTGTTCCCACCTACCTCCTAGATTATGAGACACTCTAAGAGAGGGTTAAAGTGCAGTATGTAACCAAGCCTTCTCCCTACCTAATCTAAAGAAAAGGCTTGGAAAGGTAAGGACTTGAAGACTTCTCTTTATGCCAGCTTGGCATCCTAGAAAACTTGAAAACTATCCCATTGAAACATTCAACATGCTGGATGAAATCAACATGATTTTAAAAGTGGAGCTAATTTTATTAAAATGAAAAGAGACAGAAATGAAGAGGGAATTGAGAACTAGAGTGGTAAGCATAAAAGTGGCCATTGTAGAAATCTTGGGGTGGGTGGGGAGTTGCTCATCTTGGTAACTCAGTGGCTTGAGTTTGAAAGCCCACACAGAGAAAGGAGATGAGGTTTTGGGAGTATTTCAGGCCAGGAGTTGGAGCAGAGCTGACCCCAGCAGAAAGTCAGAACCCTTGAGAGGCTGTATACATTTGGTAAAAGGGTAATTGGGGAAGAATATATTCTTGGGTGGAGGTGACAGAGAAAGGGATCTGAGTGTGGGAACTGGGAACGATTTATAGTCTCCCTTGGGAACTAGTAAATGTATATCCATCTTTGAACATGTTTAGAGTTTGATTTATAATGCCTGCATGCGAACTAAAACGTCAAGTAACATTGGTGCTGAGCAAGCAATAGTATCAGAGTGTCTGGCAGAAATAAACTTGAAGTCCATTCTCAGACCTCTCTGGAGGGATATGCCTTTGACCTAGGCCCAACTAGGGTCTAGGACTTCCATAATTAAAATCCTGATGAACATGAGCTCACAATCTGACATTATAAATCATGTGAAGAAATAATCCACCATGAGCTAGTTTAGTTTAATCAACAAGCAGCAAGATTATTCCCCCTAGAGATTTCCAATATTAGAACTGTGTGATAGAGACTATAAAAACATACTTTAAATGATAAGCATAAGACGGAAAGATTAAAAGCATGAGAAGAGAGCTAGGCACTTTAAAAAACCAGATAGATTTGAACAAAGTAGAAATTCTAGAAATGAAATAGTAACAGAGACAGCTTGATGGACAGGTTAAAGAGCAAATTAGACATAGCTGAAGGGGGGATTGGTGAAATGGAAAAAAGAACTGGAGAAATTACATAGTGTGCAGCCAAGAGAGATGAAGAGATGAAGACTCTAAAAAGAAGATCTAACCTGTATCAAGAGAGTGTTTTAGAGGGGGAAATAAGCTTTTTATCAATTCTAGAATTGATGAAAATCAGTAATGCCTTGATTCGGGAAGCACAGTGAGCACCAAAAGTATTATAAATAAACTCAAGTTTGACCTGCTCATGTCACAGTCTACATGAGTAAGGTACAACCTGCCAGACCAGCCAAGAAAAAAATGTGTAAAAAAAGATGAAAAGATGCTCCATAGACTTCTTAACAGCACAGTGGAAGCCAGAAAAAATGGGAAAGAAAAGACAGTGGATACAAACCCACAGGGGTCTCTCCAGGTACTTGATTATGGTCAAGAATGGATACAGGGGGCTTCTGAGACATTTACAGTATGCTGTTGTTTGCTCTGGGTGCTGATGACCTGAGGGTTCAATCTCTACTAATGCATTTATCTTTACAGTTATGTTTTATGTGCTTTTCTGCATGTGTGTTACAGTTGACTATAAAAATGGCTTACAGAATTGAAAGCAGTCTAGAGTTCCATTAATAGGAGGACAGGTTGATGAATTTAGGTATGTCCATACATAACATATTGAGTATTAATAATATGTTTAATTGAAAGAAATAGACCTACATGTATCAATAGGGGCTAATACAAAAATATAATGTAGTGAAAACTTACAAGTTGCAGAAAGATATGCACAGTATGATGCCATTATAGAAGGTTTAAAATGTACAATATACATATAATATTATACACTATAAGAGGAAGTTAAAAACATGCAAAAGTAATATCACACATTATAGTGGAGACAAGTTGTGCATTGTATGATACATTATAATAGTGTTTTATAATTAAATATTATATTAGAAATTTTACACATATGGAAAAATAATATTATATATTTTGTGTATAATACATGTGTAGTGAAAGCATTAAAAAGCATACATGAAATAATAGGCACCATTCAAAATAGTGGCTACTTCGAGGGAGAAAGAATAGGTAGCTTCAGCTGTTTCTTTGGTATCTGATTTATAATTAAAAAATGTAAAATCAAAGCAAAATGTTACAATTTGACAAGGGCATGTGTAGCACCTAATATCTTTGTTAGGTATTTTTGTTAGCATCTCTTTGTTTTTATAGATGCTTAAAATTGCCCATTTAAAAAGTAAGTTCCTTAGGGAGGGTAGCAGATCCTTGAAGCTGTCGTACATGTTTCTCTCTAAATGATTTTCTATTGAAAAAAATACTTTTAGATTTGTTTAATTTCTGCAGTTCTGGGAACCTATATCATTCCCTGGGAATAACGGCCAAATCCTGTGGTTTCAGTATTTAAGAGCTAGCCTATCTTTTTCTTATCCATCAAATTATGTGGTCTCAGTGCTTCAATAAACTCATCACACACACACACAAATGCCTTTTTAATTTTTCCTGTTAGTTTTAATTTATTTATGAAGAACAGTACACTGTGCATTTTTTAAATACTGCTTTTTGCTTCTGATCTGTGCATCATTTAGAAGCCCCTGTAACATGGATGTATTCTAACTGAGATTTTAGAGACGCTCACCTTCTTCTGTTTGCTTTATTCAGGAGCGGGATAAGCTGTACTTGTCCCGTAGTGTCATTCTAGAACTGCTGCAAGCCCTGAAGCTGAAATCTCCATTGCCAGATACAAACCTCCTTCTGCTTGTCCAGGTAGGCTTGTGCCTCCTTTGTAATACTTTCAGGAGACCCAGTTATGTTTGGGAAAATTCAGGAAGGTGTGGGGCATATGCATGAGTCAAATATTTCTGTGCCTGCTCTGTGCCGGGCAATATGGTGGGCACTTTAGAAGTTCCCCTCACTTTGTCCTTACAGCCACAGGAGGCATTGGCTCTGTATTGTGGATGAGGAACCTGGGGTTCGGAGCCGTTCAGCGGCTCGCCCACCCGAGGTCACACAGCTGGCACAAGCAGAGTCTGCATCTGAGCACAGGGTCTGTTCACGGCGGAGCACGGCCTGGCCAGCCTTTCCTGTCACGTGCCCGGATCACCGTAACAGCCCTGAGCTTTGGTGCTGCCTTCCCCTCTCTCTACACCAATCCAGGCTTCTGGCTGCCTAGAGGAATTTTGCTAAAACTCTGCTTTTTATCAAATCACACTGTGCCTTGTAAACCTACAGTGACTTTGCCGTGCCTGAACTACTGAGATCTTTCATTCTCTGGCCACATTTGACTGTTCAGTGGTACTTCCCATGACAGATGCTTACTGACCCCTGTTTCGGGCTAGTTTCTGGGAATGCAGGGAGGTAACAGACATGGGCCCCATCTCGACAATGTGCTAAATAAGCATCATGTAGCATGTAAAGTACCAGGGCAGAGGGACTGGTGAGCCAGCCTGGGAGATGGAGGCAGGAAGGGGTTGGGGAAGCAGGTGATGAAGCCACAGCCCCTTCTCTCTGGGATTTATTATCTGGTAGGTGAAGCTGACATGTAAACAAAAACTCCCACCACAGAGTGATGGGTGCGGTGGCAGAGGGGTGCTGATCAGGGAGGGGGCAGAGAAAAGGGACTGTGGACCTTGGAGGGTGCACGGAGACTGAGGTGTTTACTCAGGAGAAGAGGAGGAAGGAGACCTGTCATTTACCATTTCATGTCCACTCCCTGGTCCCCTTCTTTCACTACTATCCACTGTATGACTACTCCTTAGGGTCAGAATTGAGTATTCCTCAGAGCTTTGAGGTTTCATAAAAAGTTGGTGTACTTTCAATGAAGAATGAGTTTCTGATGTCTTTGAAGAGCTTTTGGAGCACATTGAAGCTTTTGGAGAGCAGTGAGCACTAGAAAATGACAGTATTTGATGTCGGGCATGATGCAGTCAGAATGAGGTGGCTTCTGCTGTTCCAAGTCAGTGAACAGCCCGAGGGGAAGGTGGAAGCAAAGCGCACGGCCTGGACATGACTGTTCCAAGGTCAGGCAGACTTTGAAGCCCTGCCAGTGGGTTGCCTG
Source organism: Artibeus jamaicensis (assembly GCF_021234435.1). Taxonomy (NCBI): domain Eukaryota; kingdom Metazoa; phylum Chordata; class Mammalia; order Chiroptera; family Phyllostomidae; genus Artibeus; species Artibeus jamaicensis. The sequence goes on along the minus strand of NW_026521831.1, from coordinate 7,873,423 downwards.
GGGCCAGCCCCTCCTACGCACACGTCAGCAGCTATGCCGCTTTCGAGTACGAGCAACTTTGACACAAGTGAGCATAAAGATGAATGGGACCCACACCGATCCGGAGGGGAGGGCAGGTGAACTGGGCTTAGTGAAACAGCCCAGGGCAGATTCAAGGCCAGCAGGATGACAGTGTGTAGAAGCCACTGGCTTCTGGTAGTGTTTTGGTTGGTGACCTGCCACCTGAAAACAGCCTAGGTTTTAGGCTCTGAAGGTGCTTTCCCATGGGCACCGGGGAGCATTCCATCAATTGCCCCCGTCTCAAGCAGAGCAGATCTACAAGGCTGAATCCTCTTGGGGTCGGGCCCCCGACGCTGTGACTGTGACTGGGGGCGGGGGCGCTGGTTTGCTATGAAATTCGTTTGTCAACCATAATAAGCACTTGTCATGAAAGAGCAAAACAACACTGACAGCTTCAATCGCCCGGTGCTTAAGGAAACCACGAAAACAGTGATTACTGCATCACAGCCTGGCAAGCGAATAACAAAAACAAATCAACTTTAGGGGAAAAAAAGGCAAAAAGTTGATTCTTCCGAATGTGGTTTTTAGATTCTTGTATACCGTGTTACTGGATTCCATTTTCATCTTTTTAAAACCAATGGGTATATGTTATTGAATCATTGAGCTAAAAAGTCAAGTTATAAGTTACGTAGGCCGGAGAGGCATTGTGAAGACATTCTGAGATCGTGCCTGTGAAAAACACCTTTAGGAATGTTTCCACCTCCAACGAAATATGTAAAGCTTCGTGCTACTTCGAAGTGATGTATCTTGGTTCTACAAACTTTTAGCATAAATAATTTTCATCACTGAGGGGAGTGAAAAGGAGGCATACTTAAAAGTTCCAGTATCTGCCCTGTGGTTTCTGGCTAAGTGATGGAGAGGAGTCCTCTGTGGAGCCATGCACGGGAGGAAGGACCTCGTCCCTTCATGAACAGTACGTCCCTCTGTAGGGGTTTGTCCTTGACCGCTTGGGAACAGTTCCCTGGAGGACAGCGCCATGTGTAACCTGCTCTCTGGCAGCTTCTCTTGGGCAAGAGAACCTAACCTGGAGTCCGAAGGAGCTGTTCCCCTTACTGATGGGGCGGGTCAGGCTGTGGCACCCTCAGTATGAACAGATGTGTCTGAGACAGGCAGTGACTTCCTTATGGATCCCATGTGAGGGCTGTTGTGTGGCTTCGTTTAACCCGGAAACTGAAAAGAAAGCCCCATTTGGAAGGAGAAGCCCCCCTGGTGAGCCACCACGAAGGACAGCTGGCCCCATTAGTGAGAAGAGAGTCAGTTTCTCACACTTGGATTTACCCGTTGATCTTTCACCCCCCAGGAAAGCACGAGGGTATTTTGTCTGCCTCCTGAACTAATAATTTAGTAGATAGATAAGTTCTCTGAGAACTTAGTTCACAGAGAGGGAGCTGTTTCGTTCTTCTCATAGATAGGCTGTGCCCTTGTTGTTTACCAGATGCTCTGCTGGTGAGAGTCCCCTTAAGGAACAGTGAAACCCCTGCCCAAGGAATGTGGGGTCATTCCAAGGCAGTGAATTAAAGAACCAGTCTGTTCTTTAATTCCCAGGATTTCTTCCTGGGGGCCGGGTCGTGGGAGGCCTCCCAGCCTGCGAGGGTGGGCTGTCCAGCCTCGACTCCTGTTGCGTTTACTCAGGTATGAAGGCAGGCAGCCTTCAGTGTTCAAGTGGACATTTCTAAAAGACAAAGATGCATGGAGGCCGTGAAGAATCTGCAGAATAGAAACAATGCAGGCATTCTTCAGAACCTACACTGCAGACGAGCAGGGCCTGGTTCTTCTGCGCTGTGGACCGAGCTCTGCCTCGTATCAGTGCAGATCTGTCGACATTGTTGCTTTCGCTCACGACCTTTTCCCTTCTGCTGGTCTGCTGTAGCTACTTGCTGTAGCTACTTGCTGTAGCGAGATGTTCTTATAAGTGTTCTCAAGGTGGATTACAGCAGAGTTTTCATAAGAGGGTGACAACCCATTAACAGCCACTGTAAAGGCCCCATAAGCTCAAATCCAAAAGAACGCCCTCAGCTCCTATTATGTGTCAGGAGTAGGTAGACATCCCGCTAATTTGCATGTGGCACTCCCGCTGTGTGGGATATACCTGCATATTCAAGTGTGAGAAATCATGTGGGTGAAAGGTCTTCTTTTAAAGATAGGCTGGTTGTGGGCTGGAGGACAAAGAGCCGGCAGGCAGGGGGACTGCGATTGTTTTTACCTTCACAGTCACCGTTGGCGTGGGGTTATGAAAATCAGTTGAGTTACTAACAATCGGACCCCTCTTTGGGATGAGAGGTGGGGATACTATTTTGAGCCTCATTTTGATCATGAATAATGGGTATTATTCTTCTGTATTCTTTCGTGTCTGTGAGGGAGGGCCTGTTTCTCTCTGAAAGTAGGGAATTCTTGTGTGGCAGTCACCCTGCCCCTCCTGATTGTAGTTATGTCTTTCTCTTTTGAGCAGTTCTGGAAAGTCTAATGGAGTCTTTTGGTTTCCAGTCAGCAGCCATATAAAATGAAGACAGAAGAGCTGACTTAGTTGTCCATATTATATTAAAATGCACTGGATTACAGTGCATTGATAACAAATAAACAGTAGGTGGTTTTAGGCTTATGCACTTTTAGACCCTTCAGGACCCCAGACTCTCTGCAGCACCTCCATAACGGTTAGGGTGATGTTTGATTAACTTTGATTTCTAAGGGCTATCACAGATCAAACATGTGAGTTTGGCCTCGTATCTTGGCACGACATGGCTGACAACCTACTTGCTTTGTGTTTCTCTTTGCACTTGGCCGCAGATGCCGGGTTAGAGAGGCTTGTGCTGATGGGAGACAGAGATGTTCAACATTGTGCTTCTTCACAAATCTTATCCTGCCCTCAAGGGCGCAGCCCGGCCGTGTTGGCTTCAGGGTGAGGGCGTTAGCCCACCTCGGAGCACTCCCCCTGCACACACACTTCTGTGCAGTTCTGTCTTGCCCTTGGTCTCTCTCAGCTGTGTAGTCTCTTGCTTCCATTTTAAAGAAATTAATTAAAATGATGGTGTCCTGACAGAGGTGTTGGAACTTAGTTATAAGTAGTTTGTCTTAGATGGCAGACACAGATAGCTTTTGCAAATACATTTTATGGGGAAAACTATCTGCCAGGGTGTTGGGAGTTCATGCTTTTCACCATGTACCTCTATCAGATTTTTCTTTTTTTTACTTATAGATTTTGGCCAAAGTTATAGGCTTTCCTTTTTTTTTTTAAGTCCTGATTTATTTACCTTTCCTTGTATTAGAAATAAGCCCCAGTGAAAAGAGCAGACATAAGCATTCCTGAATACAATAATGGAAAATTTTTGGTATTCCTGGGATGTTACAAACTGGCACTTTCTCTGCCAGATTTGGAGTTATCAGCCAGATGGGTTCTTCAGCCTCTGTCACTGTATTTGAGGCCAGTGGAAACCATAGGCTGTGAACGCGGAGATGTGTGTCCACCCCTCCAAGTGGCTTTCAGAGACAGCTCTCCTTGCTGTGCTCTCCCTGCTGCTCAGTCACCTGTACTGAAACACCGTTCTTGGAGGAACACACGTGAAGACCAGCTCGTGGCCTTGAACAAGATGTCTAAGGGCTTCTTGACCTTGGAAGGCCTGTGGCTTATAGCTCTTCCTTGTTAGCCAAGACCCGACGCTAACACTTGGATGCTGACCCCTGATTAGTCAGCAGCACACTGGTTCCTGCTCCTCTTCAGGCCCCCTCGAGGTTTTCTCTACCACCCTAGCGCGTGCGGCTTCTCCTAGTCTGACAGGATCCGAGCCTGCGTCGCTGAACTCCCAACTTCTCTGTGCTCTTCCAGCATGAGATCAAAATGAATTAGAGGGGAGAGCTGTCCGAGCTCTGAACTCCGCAGGGTGTCAGCTTTGGGTCCCCAAGTGCCTGGGGCCACCAGGCAGGCCCAGGGGAGGGAAATCAACCAGGAGGTAATTGCTGGTAGCAAACTCTACAGACTTAACTTCTCCCCTGAAACCCTAGCTTAGGGTGTTGCATTAAGCGGGAAACATCTATAAGGATCTGTAAAGAAGGAGGTTGCATTGTAATCTGGCAGATCCACCCTCGTCATGATCTCGAGTCACAACCGACCGGTGGATTCAGTTCACAAACTCTGGCCGAGCCCCTCTGAGGGGTTAGGCCCGCAGCTAGTGCTGGGGTGAGCTGCACAGAGTCTGTGCTCGCGAAGAGCGCCTGGCAGGTGAAGAAATAGACTCGCGGGCCGTTGCACTTCAGTGTCATGACTGTGGCAGTGGAGTGTGTGAGGTCCTGGGGGCCCACAGAGCAGGAGCGCGGTCCTTGTCACACAGAGGATGGGCGTGAGTGAAGCGGGAGAAGGAAGGCCAGGCGCGGAGGGGCCTCGGGGGGGGAAGAAACAGCTAGAACGCTCACGGGGGGGGGGGTGATGGTTTTTCTTCTCTCCTTCTAAATGTACGATATATAATGATGTAAGTGTGGAAGGATCTGTGAAAACTCAGTAACTGTCGAGAAGCGCCGTGGGACACATGGGATAACTTCAGAATTCATCTGACAGCACTGACACCTCCTCTGGCCTGCCTGACCCGGCCCCTGCTCCCCGCACCGTTGCACTGTCGGGGTGAAGTGAGGGTCGGCACGCTCATCTCTGGACCGTGACCCCGGGTTTCTGCTGGGCATCCATTGTCGTGATGATCCGGTGCCACGAACCCAAGGCAGATCGTCACGGAAGTCCACACGAATGCATTTAAGCCAAGTCAATAACATTGTGAGCTACTTATTACTGTGCCCATGCTCTTAACAATACTTACCCTCTCCATTTCTTATTAGTTTATTTGTGCAGATGCTGGGACCAAACTAGCTGAGTCCACAATCCTGAGCAAGCAGATGATCGCTTCTGTACCTGGAGTAAGTCCTGACTGGATTCATTGTCCACGTTTTACTTGTTTCCTCTTTTCCTCATGTAGCAGAGAGGAGTTTCTGGCCTCTGTCCGGTTCATGTTGTTAGAACAAACACTGTAGAATTGAAAACATATTAGCATCTTTTTAATGAGAGTACTAGTGAAAATTTAAAATAATCCCCACCCTTGGAAACTTCTAATCCCAGGAAACAGGAGTAAAATTGAAGCAGCGAGTTAAGGACAGGGAAAAAAATGACCAGACGTAAAGAGCACATTTGTCATGGACCCGATTAACTTTGGGTTAATTGTGGGGAGGAGGGGGGTGTGGAGGTGAAAGGGGTGGGGGTGGGGGAGAAATGGTGATGGGAAAAAAAGAATAGATTTAATTAAAGTTCCATTTTTTTCCAGAATCATTTTTTTTATATTGGCTCCCTTTGCCCAATTTGATTAAATTGCTTCCAGAAAGAAATAAGCACTGTAATACCTTTTTTCCTTGATCACATTTCCTCTGAAAATGAGGAAGTTTCCATTGTTATCAGCTAGTGAACTATTTGGTGAAGTGTGAAGGTGATCACTGACAGGTTAGAAGAGGAGAAACTACAGTTATTGACAGCAAGTTCACCGCAACAAACTTGGGAACTGTAGAGATACTGTTAATTTAAGACAATTATTTAAATTTTCAGGAGAGAAAAATTAATAAAGAAAAAGGATCGCCTATAAACTCCTCTTCCTCAAAATGAGAACTCTGTCGTTTTGTTTTTCCATGTTTTGATCTATTCATTATCCCAATTTGCTTATTCCCATATTGTTAGAAATATATGTATTTTCCAGTTTCTTATCTTCACCTTTATTTTGAATTATGCCCCTGGGATTAATTCTTTAGATAAAATTCCTGAAAGAGTAGGAAAATCTTAATGGTACCATTGGTACATATTGGAAAACAATATAAAATATTGTTTTCCAAAAAGATTTTATTAATTTACATTTACTTTTTTTTAAATTTAAAGATTTTATTTATTTATATTTAGAGAGAGGGGAAGGGAGGGAGAAAGAGAGGGAGAGAAACATCGATGTGTGGTTGCCTCTCATGTGGCCCTCACTGGGGACCTGGCCCGCAACCCAGGCATGTGCCCTGACTGGGAATTGAACTGGAGACTCTTTGGTTTGCAGGCTGGCACTCAATCCCCTGAGCCACATCAGCCCGGGCAAATTTACATTTATAAGTATACCAGTTTTATCCACAACACTAAATAGTTTTTAAAACTACTCTTTATTTAATTTTTTGGCATGTTGAACTTTTATGAGAGAGGAAAAGTGATCATTAAACACAGAGAAAGTTTTATTGCTAACATACTAATGTATTTCCTTTCTCTTTTTCTGAGTATTTGTTTAAACCCACTTGAAACCATAATACAAGTGCCACTCAGGTTCTTGTGTTGTAAGCCTTCTCCCCAGAGCTCAGTGTCTGCAGAGCACCTGCACGTGAATGTGCCACAGAAGAGTGGGTATGAGTGGAGGGGCTAGAGTCGCAGTGGCAGGAATTCGGGCCGTGGCGATTTCTCTTTCTTTTTATTAATTTGTATTTTTCAAGTGTTCCATGTTGCACAGGTTACCTTTACCATCTAGGCCGTGTAACTTCAAAATCAGACCTAAGTTTTGAGGGAGACTTGGATGCGATTCACTTTAATTCGTGTTTTGGGATTAGAGTATGTTTTCAACATCTTTAGCATCAGCTTTCCTATTGAGATGAACACAGGCCTTCTAAACCAGGTGGAGCGTGACTCTTCGGGGGTTTTTCGGTGACACATCTGAGGTTAATGCTGATGGTTTGCAGAGTAGAAAAGGGGGACAGGGAAATTGCTCTCTGTTTTATAAGGGAAGATGGCTCGCTGAGGTTATCCTGACTGTGAAGGGTATTTTAAGGCTTTTCTCAGATAGAGCTGCTGCCTCTAGAGCAAATGTAACTGGGGAATAGTAAATTCTTTGCTCTCATTTTCTTTTTTTTGCAGTTTAAACTTACAGGACAAATATTAAAAAGTGCTGTTAGTAATTATTTTCTGTGACATTTGCCTACTTGAAATGGTACAAAATATTGCCTGTGAAAGACAGAAATCCCTTTTAAGAAATGCAAGAACAGAGCGTATGCTTCTGTTCGCACGGCATGTGAAAGGTCAGAGAAAATGGAATAAATTGGGGGGAAATCCTTTCTTGCATTAAAGGATTAATATTCCAAGAGCGGGAACACAATAACCTTTTATGATTCCCTCACTTGATTTAAATTAAAAGAAGAGAGGCTCAGGACTTACAAAATGCTTGGAAAACACTCTGACAGAACTGCCAGGGACCTTATTTTCCTGTTTGTCAGCCCGTCGGCAGCCTGACAAGCGTGACAATTCTGGAAGAGAGAGAAGGTGATGCAGTTCAGTGCGGTGCCCATGGACATGAATATGGGAAAGTGATTTCTGACTGGGGGAGCTGGTTAAGTATATAACGTCCCAGGTTTTCCTACAGGAAGCTAAGAAAGGCCTTCCCCTACTATGCAGAGGGCTTCAAAGACGGCCTGCTTTTGATCCACGTTACACCCAGCCCGGCGTGCGGGGCTCTTTGATGCAGTAGCCCAGCCATTCATTTTCCCTTTTGCTTATAACCCTACACAGTCTGCACCTCCCCGAGAGCGCAGGCTTGTGCCATTTAATCACCTGAAACACAAGGTTGCTGTCTTTTCCTTTAAAACTTCCCAGACATGCTGCCAGTGTCTGGGGAAGATGACCGTTTTGCTTATTTATTTGTCTCCAACAAGGAGACCGGTAGTACATCTGTCTCCTTAATAGTGTACCTACCGTGTATGACGTACGTTGTAAGTGACTTGACTTACAAAAAATTTCCGACTCTTCTTGCAGACACAATACTGGTTTACATACTTTTTTTAAATAGAGAAAGTCGAGATTCTGGTGGTGGAATTTGGTGTCACATATTTTATGTGTCTAAGACTCCACAGAGTGATAAAGTGTCCCTGTAGTTTAAATGTGACTCACGTCACAAAGGCTAATACTAATGGCTTTACACGGGTTAAACCTTCGTATACTGACCGATGGAAAAACAGCCGAACAAAAGCCAGTTAAATCACCCCGTGGAAAAAAGCGTGTCTCCCCTGTCTCCCATAGGCTGTTTCTTTGCCTTCCGCCACAAACCTTTGATCAATGTCTGTCCCAGCTCTGGGCAGACGAGCTCAGACTGTGTGCTGAGTTTAATGGGGTGAGTCAGAATCCCAGAAACAACTCATCAGCAAACAGCATGAAGCCAGAGCAAGACAGTCATGGCAGTCAGGGCGGAGATGAAGGTCGTGAGTGGCTCACAGTGCACACCCAGCCCTGTCCTTGTGTTTCAGTGCGGGACGGCGGCCATGGAGTGCATGCGGCAGTCCATCGGCGAGGTGCTGGACTTCATGGCTGACATGCACACACTGACCAAGCTGAAGGTGAGAGCGCGTACATGGGTCCATCCCTTGGGTTGGCAGAACAGAGATGTGTTTCGAGAATTCGGCAGACCAGATAGGAACTGACTGTTCCCTGGATGAGCCTGCATCTGGGGAGCTGTGCCTCCGCAAAGAGGGGAAGGACATTTATTTACACAGCACTGGCCACCTGTGTCACTTTACATTTGCCATTTATTCAGTCCTTCCCATGGCCCTATTGAGGTCTTATTCCCATTTTACAAACATGGAAACTGAGGCCTGTTCAAGGTCACGCTGCTGGTAAGTGGTGGAGTCAGGCTGGACCTAAGACCGGAGTGACTCCCACGGCAGCAGCATTCCGCAGAGCCTCACTCAACTGCCTAGAGGCTCCATGTCCTCGTCTGCAGAGCACGTCTGAGCACACCCACCTTTGCTGATGGTTACAAGGTTCGATGTGAAATAGTGCATGTGAAGAGACTTTTGTAAACTAACGCATTATGCAAACGTAAGCTCTTTATGGTGTTTGTCTGCATTGAAGCTCTCTTTGAGAAAATAATTAAAGACAAGCGAATAGAACACACTTTAATTTGCAAATGGGCAAAATCCCAGTGCATTTGTTGAGTTTGTGGATGGTTTTTTAGGGTGGAATGAATTGCTGATGCAAGTCAACTTCCCTGCCACGAGTCTACTAAAAGATTGATGGTCTGAGAGGTTTGAGGAAGGCCCTAGACAGAGGGCAGAAGAGAACCTCAACACAGCCCAGAGAGCAGCCAGATTGCCATCTGGCATGAAGTGGTTCCTTTCTGACAAACAGGGTATAGCTGTGCCAGAAGTCCCTCAGCTAACATCACGGCCCCTTCAGCACCCAGATCAGCACCAGACTCTGCTCAGAGGAGCGAGCATTTCTTGGGACAGCAGTAGGTTTGCACATCCCAGTGGAAAGTAGAATCAAAACTTAAAATGGTGATTTCTCACACTATCCAAACCCAGTCACTTCCAAGGAAACTCCCCTAGCGCTTGACCGTATACTAGTTACTGATCGCTGAATCTGGTTGCCTATACCTAAATGACTTTAATGTACCAAGAAGAGAGAATAATTATTACCTATACATTTTTAGCTTGTTTTATGTAGCCACTTTCAAACTGAAGACAAAAATAAAAAGACAAATCCCTGATGATCAAAAGGTTGGGGAGTACAGATGCCATCCACCCCTCTGATTTTACATAGTATTAGCAAACACGTGGGGAAAAGGCGACATGGCAGATGGCCCGTCTATGGCCATGAGACTAATTAACGTAGGTCTCGACTCCCAGTTCAGTCCTCTTTCCACTCGATAAGTCACACCAAGCAAAGAACTTTTAAAAAAACAATTCAACAAATTTGTGTTGAGTACCCATAATGTACCTGGCATTGTTCTAAGCATTTAGGATGCAACGACCAACAGAATGAATACAGTAGCTGCCCTCATGTAACTTACAGTCTGGCAGTGGAGGGCAAGTGTCATGAAAATTTTATACAGACTGAAGTAAAACTGTGACTTTCACAATTGCTGTGAAGAAGGGGTAGACAGAGGTAGGAGTGCTTCTAATAGGCTGATAGGACCTGGCCAGGGAGGAGGCTTCCTGGAGGAAGTGACACCTGAGCTGAAGTCCAAACGATGAATAGCAGTGAATGAGGTGAAGAAACACAGGTGTGGTAGTTGAGGCAGCATGAGCAGCATGAGCAAAGGCCAGCGATGGGAGGGAACCGCTGAGGTGGGACCGAGGGAGGGTGGGTACAGTGCAGAGCCCCGCTGCAGTTAGATCGTTCCAGGCCTCTGAGGTTATGCAGAGGAGTTTTGTTGTCTTCACCCTAAGGACAGTGGGAAGCTATTGAAGTTTCGTATGTTGGGAGGGGTGACAGTGGGTGCACAAATGACAACCTGGTTTTAATGAGCAGGCTGAAATACCTCCAGGTACTCTGCCAAAGTCACAAAACACCATTTGGTTTTGTAGAACCACATGAAGACATGCTCTCAGCCTCTGCATGAAGATACCTTTGGTGGACACCTCAAAGTTGGGCTGGCACAGATCGCAGCCATGGAAATCTCCCGGGGCAACCACAGAGACAACAAAGCTGTGATTCGCTATCTGCCTTGGCTCTATCATCCCCCTTCAGCGATGCAACAAGGGTAAGGCCCTTCACATTGGCCCAAACAAGGGCCAATGAGGCAGGAAGCTCCCTGTGCTTCCTGGGGCTCAGCCAGAGCGAATGACTGTGCTGAAGATTTATGGGAGTGGAATGTGATTGGTTGGGAAGATGGGAACCGAGACCCATCTCCATCCTTGCTCGCTGACCTGAGCACCTCAGGACATGCTGCCAGTAAAAGAAACTTGCCCTCACACATAAACCTCGGTCGACCTGAGGGATGATGAAAACTTGGAGCTTTGCCACTTTAACTCTCAATTTGAACTCACAAAATAAATCCAGAGGCATTTATTGAGCACGTACATAGCTTCTGTCTTCAATGAGCTTAGGTTGCAGCTGGAACGAATTCTATGGCAGAGATGAAATGGAGTGCGGGGAGGTGTGAGCCCCTGATCCTGCCTCTGTGGGAGGCTAAGGAGGCAGGTAGTTTATTTGGAACTCGGAGCAGGGGCGAGCCTGCCATTCTGCATGGTTCACTTCCTGGCTGGAGGACAGGTGTAGGGTGGGGCGTGTGGAGGGCAGGAGGAGGACAGTATTGGAGAGCAGGGAGACGGGTGGCTGTGTGTCATGTCTTCTCCTCCATTCCCTCCCCTCTGGCGGGGACATCAGACTTCCTAATGAGAGGGAAGGAAAGAGATTAGAAAGAGAAGGTCCTCAGGAAGGTAGCCAGGTCCGTGGGAGAAAGGCTTGTAATCCTGTGTCACTGAAGGCTGCTCTTTGCTCAGGAAGCTCAGATCCAGGATTAGAGTGAGGACCGCGCTGACCAGACACATCATTTGTGAGCACTGTGTCGCCTTGGTGTTTTATTGTATGCAGTGTCTACAAGTCCGCACTTCCCAGTCTGCCCATCCACAAGCATTCGTTGAGCACCCAGTGAAACAGAGCGTAAAATCATCTTTACCCTCCTTCCTGTTTGACAGACCTAAAGAATTCATTGAGTGTGTCTCCCACATCCGGCTGCTGTCCTGGCTGCTTCTGGGGTCCCTCACTCACAACGCGGTGTGTCCAAACTCCTCTTCTCCCTGCCTGCCCATACCTCTGGACGCAGGCTCCCACATCGCAGACCACCTTATTGTTATCCTGATTGGATTTCCAGAGCAATCAAAGGTAAGCGATTTTGGCAAGATCGAGACCATGTGCATCGAAATTGCTAATGGAAACCCTTATCAGCCAATTGCGCTTTTTTTTCTGAGAAGAAAATGCATCTTATCACTGGGCCTCCTGTGGATATTAGGAAAGCAACTTGGTGCTAATGCCTTATTTAAAGTTGTTTAAATTCTCCAACTCTCTTTTCTTTCCCCTAAATTGTTTTTTGCTTCACTTTTATGAAGATAAATTACAGAGGCAAGCAAGAGTTAGCTTCCTGGGCATTTCTGTCTCAAAATAATGAAGAGGAATAAGAGGCTAGAAATATAATAAAAATTCCGTGATCAGTTTTTAGAACCAGATGTGAAGTGGAGGAAAATTTATGCTCTATCTACCCATATACTTCATGCACTGCCTTTGCAACTCAAATCTCTAGCGGCGTGTGAAGATACAAAATGAAAATAAGAAGGCCAGCTGGGGACTCACGAAAGTACACATTAGAATCACCTGTGGAGAGGAACTTTGTAAATTGTAGAGACAAATGACCTGCTTCAGGGGATAAGTAAACCCAAGGCAGCCATGAATCGTGAGCCAGTACAAGCACACTGGACACATTGGTACTAAGTAGCTCTGAGGAGCCAAGGCCCCTTCGCAGAGCTTAGGCAAATTCTGGGAGGACACGGGGGATTGGGGCCAGGTCAAGCTGACTCTGATAAAATAGAGCATCCCCCTCAGTGATGTTTGCAGGAGAAATTAGGCCGTCAGTTTCTAGTGTGTTCAACCCAGACCTGTGTTGGATTCTTAACAACGGTGCTTCGTAATTTTGTGACTTTGAAAAAGTGAACCTCTCTGAGCTCTGGCTTTTGTTCTGTAAAGTAGATGAAGGGATGGTTTGAGAATTATGGAGGCGATCTGTGAAAAGCGTGCCTGGGACATTGTAGGAGCCCACTCGGTCAGTCTTCTCCACCAGCAGGAATACTGTCTTCGCTGCTGCTGCTGCTGCTACTACTCGTAGTATGATTATTAAGTGCCGGGCAGTGCGTTTGCATATGTATATATCGCCTCATTGACTCCTAACTATAACTCTTTGAGGAAGGCACTATTATCCCCATGTTGTAGGTGGGGAAACACCCTAAAATGGCAGAATGATATTCTTCCTAATCTAGTTAAGGACTGAGAACGTCAGTTCCATTAAAGGGCCAGGGCATGGGTACATTTATTCTACAAACTAAGGTGTCTCCTCTTTGAAAAGGTGCTTTGTTCTCCAAGCACATTCCCACTGACCGAGTGGAGGGCAGCTTGCTGTCAGGTGGTGAATCAGGAGGTGTGACCCGGAGCTAACTCCCTCAGCCTCTGGCCGCTGGAGTGGGCTGTGCTTCAGCTATGCTGAGCCGTGCGGGGAGGGCTCTGCGGAATGGCCCAGCCCCCCAGAAGGTAACGGCTCTTCCTTTTGTTCCCCCTCAGACCTCCGTGCTGCACATGTGTTCCCTCTTCCATGCGTTTATCTTTGCTCAGCTCTGGACCGTATACTGCGAACAAAGTGCCGTAGCCACCAGTGTCCAAAGTCAGAACGAGTTCAGCTTCACGGCGATCCTGACGGCGCTGGAGTTTTGGAGCAGGGTGACGCCCAGCATCCTCCAGCTCATGGCCCACAACAAAGTGGTGAGTTCACGAACGAACGCGTTTTCCCTCTCGGGTGGACTCTCCGGCTGCGTAGACCACTCCCCGCCCTCCCACTGTCTTTCTTCAAGATCGCAGATGGAATGTTATAGAAACGGATTGGTGAATGTTTGCATTATAAACCGGATGTTCTGCTCGCATAAGAATTTGATGAAAAACAAAGTAGACAAGTCAATCAAGCAAAAACAATTTTTGTTCTCTCTGCCTTGTGCTAAAGGAATATATATGAAACTTCTACCTTTAGGAGCTGTTTTGGGGGCTACAAATTCCCAGAGTTAGGAGGGAGATTCATATTAGTTTTGGAAAAAACCTAGCCAGTTAGGCCAACTTTCTGTGGGATTTTAAGAGCAGACCAAGCACATGCGTTCATCATACTTGGGGCTCAGAACCGGAGAAGAGCCTCACCTTCTCCAGTTACCCGAGGGCACCCAGCTTTCAAACCTGGTTTTCTTTTCATGGAGGTGGCTGCATTGCGAGTGAGGGGCTCCTCCAGACCTCATTGGGAAACACCTGGGATGTGGCTGGCACGAGCACGCTTTGTTGAACCTGCCCGGACCAGTTCGCCTGGGGCCAGGGTTGAAGGGTGTAGGGAAGAGATTTACAAGGGAGTCCTTTAGTTCAGTTCACTGCTTTGGGACAGGATTCTGAGCTGGGAAAGCAGCTGATTTCACGTCTGCAGGGGGCAAGGAAGGGATGGAAGAACATTGTGATCGTGACCCCAGTGTACTTGGAAACTCAACGCTGTACCACCCACAGAAGGCGTTCCAGAGAGTGGAAATGGGGTTCCGTATTTCCTCTAGTGAAGCACTTCTTTTGTTTAGAGAAGCAGGTGTTATAGGGCAATTCTGTACGGGGAGAGATGTTTTAGTTCAATTTAAAGGACATTTATATGAAAATTTGGGGGTGCACAAACAGCTCCGACTGCTGTGGAGATAATTACATTCACTGGATCATAGCGTCTGGGACTGAAGAAGAATGTGGAGCTGAAACTATTCTGTCATTTCACAGACGATGAAATGGAGACCTCACCTTCACTCTGACTTAAGCTAGAGATTCAAAGTTTCCTTCCACTGTCATCCATTTTTTGATGCCATTAATACTGCTCTTTCAAAGCTCTTTTGATATTCCAGTGTTACAGATGAATTTTGGATAAATGATGTTATAAGTGAATTTGAATTAATTTTATTCTGAAAATTTCCTCCAACCAAGTAAGCCAGGCTGGTAAGGTCCCCCTGGAGTGTTTAAAGTCCCGCCTTAGAATTTTCCACCAGGGGTAGCACTGCCTCCGCACCTTTGAACTGATGTGAGCATAGCTGCCTTTTTCACGGAGACCAGAGACTCAAAGACAGGAGTGCAGTAAATTAAACGACCACTCCAGATAATGGCATGGAGTCAGGATTGAGATGGAGAACAGGGCCGAAGCTTCAAGTTCTGTGGCTAGAAACGAAGGAATCGGGAGCCATGGATCCCGGGTTGTAAATCAGTGGAGGGCAGATTAGCGAGATCCATTCTGCAATTCCCTGGGCAGCCCCGAGGGAGGGGGGGAGGTGTGGCAATTGGAAAAGCTCTTTTGCTTTGAAACTTCAGCTTTCCACAGAACCCGCAGAGGTGAATAAACGGGAGCCCCTGCGGTCCGCTCTGGTCACTGTGCAGGCAGAACTCACCGGCCCGGGTACGGGATCTCCGTGGCTGCAGCTAGTCCACGAGGTTTCTGTTATTGGAAGTGGACTTGACTTCATGTTTCTTCTTTCAGATGGTAGAGATGGTGTGTCTCCATGTGATTAGCTTAATGGAGGCATTGCAAGAATGCAATTCAACAATTTTTGTCAAGGTAGGAAAATCTCATGATTTTTATAAACTGTTTCTTGCTGCTAAAACAAATGTGGATTTATTCAAAGGTATCTCCTGAAGAGGAAAATAAAAGTGATTTAATTTTAACACTCAGTGCTGGGGCTGGAGGCATCAGGCTCATATAATAACCTTCTACTAAATGGTTATGCTTTTATTTTTTTCTCTTGCTTCTCCGCTCTGACCAACTCTAACTGGGCCAAGTGTGTCGGACCATGATTGCTTGCAACACAAGCAGTCGGTCTGAGCGCGGCTCTGAAAATGACCCTATAGTCATATGAACTGGTTGGAGGTGCCTCTCCTCACCCATCACCAGGATACCCAGAAACCAAAGAAAATAATCTGTGACTGTTTGACTTGTTAGCTGGTACTTTTCTCTAAGATAAATCAATTTAGTTTCTAATGTTGCTGTTCTAAACCACTGGACAGTGTATGAAGGTAATCTAAGCATTCTTTTGTCTATCCAGGGGCACGACAAACTATTAGTATAAAAAAGTAAGAGTAAAGGAGAACTTGGTTTCTCACTTTATTTATTTTTTTTAAGATTTTAAAGGGAAGGAGAAAGAGAGGGACAGAAATATCAATGTGTGGTTGTCTTTCACACACCCCCTACTGGGGGACCTGGTGCGCAACCCAGGCATGTGCCCTGACTAGGAATCAAACCAGAGACCTTTTGCTTCACAGGCTGGCACACAGTCCACTGAGCCACACCAGCCAGGGCTCACTTCGTCTTTTTATTTCCCCTTTTTCCTTTCCTTCCTTGCATTACACCACTTAGTGTCACTGATTCTTTGTGTTTCCTCTTCTTGTAGGACTTCCTTCTTTACCTCTGACTTCCATACGCCATTACCCTGGCTGGACACCTTACATCCACCCCACCCACTCCCCGCCTTCCCAGAGTGCATCAGTTTGGAATCTTAAAACTTTCCGTTTTACCCCTTGGCTGACTCCCTTCTTTGTCCCTTATTCTCTCTTTTTCTTACTTCTTTTGGATGGAACTTTTAATGATTAAATTTGGATGTAATTTCCTCTTTTTCTTCTGTTTTCCTAAGTAGGGACTGAGATCGTTAATTGGAGAACCATTCATTGGAGAGCCTCTTTGCGTCAGTCATCAGTGTCTAGTGCCCTAAATTCCTAACACTGCGGGAGCTGCCTTCCTCCACATCCTGATGCGTTCTCATCCCCATTCAGTCCAAAATACTTCCTGCTTTCCCTTAGGGTTTCATTCTTGATTCATAGGTTATTTAAAAGTGTGTTTTTAGTTATCTTATTAGTTAGATGTCTTACTTGTTACTGTTATAATGGTTGATTTTGAGTTTACGATATGCATTTTTTACTCATCACAATCTACCTTCAAGTAAGATGCTGCATTTTGCTGTGTGTGATGTGCTCCCGTGTGTACTCGCACCCACATTTTTGACCCAGACTTTCAGGGAAAACAATCTTTTGTTTAAATTTTTTAATGTAGTTATTTATTTACTTATGTATTATTTAGATACTTGTTTTTCATATTATGAAGGAATTTTAGCATTTATCTTGAACATATTATGGATACAAGAAATTTTATGTAACAAATAATTATAAAACACAAGAACAGATGCGAGGTATTTCGGGTCCTACCCATGTATAATGTGCATCCTTATTTTCCCCTCAAAAATGTGGGCAAAAAAAAAAAGTGCACATTATACACAGCAAAATACGGTACTGCTTCGTGTGTAGTATAAGCACACTTTCTTTTCCCACCTTCTGGCTTTGTGATATTACTGCCATATGCTTTACTTTTACATGTTTTACATACCAAACCATACATTATTACGGAATTTAAACAGTCGTCTCCTAAAGAGATTAAAAATTTTTAAGACATTTATTTATACTTGTTATTGTTGCCATGTTTGCATGGCTGTTATCAGTGTCCTTCCCTCCTTAGACAGGGCTGAGCTTTGGGCTCCTCCTGCCCAGACGACCTCCTTCTCTAGTTCTTGTTGGGGTCTCCTCTCGATGAATTCCTCAGTCCTGTCTTTGTCTTCATTTTGAAAGACATTTTTGCTGGGTATTGAATTCTACATTTGCATTTTCCCCCTCATACCTTAAAGATGTTGTTTCTTCACTGTCTTCTTCCTTATATTGTTTCTGACTAAAAATATGTATTATTCTTTTTTCCCCCCCATGGCTGCTTTTAAGACTTTTCTCTTTACCATTGTTGTTAAGTCATTCGATGGTGAAACACCTTGGTGTAGTTCTATTTATGGTTCTTGTGCTTGTGTTCATGGAGCTTCTTAAATATGCGAATTTACAGTTTTCCTTTTACTTAATATCAGCCCTGTTTCTTTAACTACTTCTTCTATGCCTCTACTCAATGTATTTAGTATTTCCTTTACTTTCTTGACTGTATTGAGTATAGTTATAACTGTTTTACTGTCCTTGGGTACAAATTATTATGTGTCATTTGGGGGTCTTTGCTAATTACTTGACTTTTCTTACTATGGGTCACCTTTTTTTCCTGCTTCTTTGTATGTCCGGTAATTTTTTATTGAGTTCTTGACATTCTGAATTTGATTTTCTTGACATGGTTAAATTCCTTAGAAACAGTTTTATTCCTCGGAGACTTGTTTGAAGCTTTGTTAGGCCAGATCAACGCAGCATTTTGTCTAGAGTTAGTATTTCTTCGCTGCTGAGGGAATATCCCAACATTCTGTGACTCACAAGGTTTTCCACCCCAACTCCTGGAAACACAAACTATTGCCAGCCCCATGTGATCTGCAGGGATTTTTTCCCTCCAATAATTTGGGGTGTTTTTTTCCTTCAGCGTTGGGTACTGTGGCACTGGTCAGTACTCAGCTGAAGACATGAGGGAGACCTTTGATGGATCTCCAGGGTCCCCTCTCTGTGTGCAGCTAGCTCTCTGCTCTCCAGCACTCTGCTTCACGGACTCGTGCCACAGTGGCCTCCCGTGACACCTGGCTCCTGAACTCAGGAGGACGGCCGGCTCTGCCTGGGTTCCTCCTCCCCGTGCAGCTGCCTGAAAACCCTCCCTAGGCGGGGAGCTGGGCCACTTGTAGGGCTCCCCCTGTTTGTTGCCTCTCCTTCGGTCGGCCTTGCCCAGCAGTGCTGATGTTCAGCGTCTGAAAACCATTGTTTCACCTACTCCATCTGGAATGCATTTGTTTTGGGCAGAAGGGTAAATCTGCCCTTTGGTAGGCCATCTTTACTGAAAGGGAGCGTTCCACAGCTGATTTTTATTTTGAGGGCTAGAAAAAGCATGCAGTTCAATGAATACATCGAATCAAGCAGGGTGTCTTCCATTTATCCTGTAGCATAAATCAAGGTCAGAGAAAAGAGATTACTTTTGTTTTGATAAAAAAACAACCTCTTTTTTTAAACTGTCCTTTAGTTTTTCAGATATTGTTTCTGGAACAACAACAAAAAAGCCAACCAACTTCATTATAACATTACAGAGCCTAAAATAAACCACATCTGATTCTCGCCGACAGCTTTGTAGGTGCCACTATCAAAGGGGAACTGAAATGAATGTTATTCAGTCAGTCAAACTAGCATTCCTGAAATAGGGTGACTGCTGGATTATATAATGCTCCCAGTAGTAATGAGATTTAACCTGAAGCCTTTACTCATGTGATTTGTGAGTCGCAAACCTGAAGGTCCCTCATATGTATGTTTTGGTATCTTATGGTTGCCTGTTACATGAACAGGGAAATGATGAAACCCTTTCTAAACCAGCCTTACCGTTCCCCTCGGTTGCCTCCTACAGGACAGCAGTGGGAAGGGTGTCTGCCAGGGTCTGATCTCTGAGTGCTCCCGGGCCCCTACCCTTTCTGGTCCCTCAGGATTCTTGACAAGAGCTTAGTTCAGGTATTTTCCAGATATAAAGAAGCATATGGACCTGCTTTCATATCAGATAGGTCAAGAGTTAATTACAGTCTGCAGACATTCAGACCCACGGGGTTTGTTTCTTGCTGTGCAGACATCAGGGAGGAAGTGGTTAGACTTGTTTATATTTTTCCAATTCAGGATGTCAGGGAGCACAGCCTTATCTGGCACCAACCTTGGTGACCCTACAGTTTGTTGTGAGTGTTGGTGGCAGGGGGAGGTTGGGAGAGGGTGCCATTTTCTGGTATTTTGAATTTTAATCCGCTCGTGTCCTTTGGGACACAGCATACTCCATTTCTAAACACAATATTTATGTTAGAAACTAAATGTCAACTGGCTGCAACCTAAACACTGTGTTTAGGAGCAAACATTGCTGGAAGTCAAGTTAGCAAATCATACACATCGCAGAATGTTGAAAGCAGAACCACAGTTGACTTTAGCTTTGGGAACAAAAGCAGAGAGTAATGTGATTTGTCACTTTGCTAGTTTATTATTATTATTTTTTTGATGAATTAAATGAGACTGGCAGTCTATGGCTCTAACTAGTGAAGAGAAGGGTCATTTATACACTATTCCACGTCCCCAAATCTCTCTTCTTTTCCTTGTCCCAAAGAGCAAACCACCCTTGGACCCCACAGTCATCCCTGCAGACAGCATCCTTCTCCACCCCCAACGCCGTCCCTGTCTTGCTTGGAACTGCCCCCCATCTCCTGCCCTCCCACCCCCCAGGCTGCAGACTGACGCCACAGTTGTCTTCCTGGAGCGCTTCTGCTCACGAGTGGCCCCTTTCTTCAGAAGCGTGTTGAATTTGGAATAAAATCCGGTCTCTGCATCTGTGTGGATGACGAGAGTCCTCACCTCTGCTCTTCCCAACTGTTTATCTCGGGGCCCCTCCCGGGGACCACCTCTCCGTTGTCACTGAAGCCCCACTGCCTGCCCCTCTCAGGCGCTCCCGGCTCTGGCTTTGCTGCCCGGGGAGCTCTTGTCTGACTTGGCTAGTGCTGCTGTAACAGAGTATGACAAATTGGATGGCTTCAGTGACAGAAACTTGTTGTCTCACAGTCCCGGAGGCCACAAGTACAAGGTCACGGCATTGGCAGGGCTGTCCGTTCTGAGGTGGAGGGAGGACCCCCCCAGGACCCACCCAGAGCTCCTGGCTGTTCACTGGGCTCTTTGGCTTGTAGATACCTGCCTTCATCTGACATGGCATTCTCCTGACTGTGTGTCTGTCCTCGTGTCCCCCTTTGATAAGGACACCGGTTCTATTGGATCAGGGCCCGCCCTACTGTAAATGACTTCATCTTAACTAATTCCATCTGCAGCCACCCATTTCCAAATGAGGGCGCACCGCAGCTGTGTGGGTAGGGGTTACAGCATCTGTTTGAGGGGGCACAGTTCGAGCCGTGGGAAGTAGCATTGGGGGAATGATAGGATGCATATGAACATATTAAAGATCTGAGCAGTACTAAACTAAAGGAACTAGCATCCCCAGACTCAATGGACCCTAATCCCACCCCCACCTTTTAAATGCCAGCCGACTTCTAAATCCCAAGGGAGCCAAGCAGACAGGAGAGCCTGGGCTGAGGGCATCAGGTGGGGCCCCCTGCACCCTCCCAGGCGGGGGGTCCACACCGAGTGGGGGGCAAGGCTGAATCAGGGGCTGTAGAGGTCCCAGGCCCCCCTGCCTTCTGTGCTGTGAAAGTCTTCCTCTCCCCCGACCCCCCCACATCTCCCGCCACTGTGAGCACCTGAGCTGCTCAAACCCCGAGCCGACTCACTCTTGCCGGGTCTCACCTTCCACATCACAGCCAGGCTTGTCTTCTTCTGTCACTGAACCATTTCGGACACTTCCCAGTGACATTTTCCTAATGACTACAGACAGAGTTGCCACGCTACTCAGAGGCTCGGGTCTAAAGATCCTTGGAGGAAATTCTATTTCAAGAAAGCGAGGATTTAATTAAATAAATACACATTTAATTTCCTGTGCTTGGTAGCTTTTCAAGAGACAATCAGTCATGTACTCTAAAGTGTGTGTTTCAGGCACTCAGGGGGCACTTACTAACCTCCAAATGCCACCAGCTCAGCAGGGTCTGGCAACAGAAAGACGCTTTGCTGATCACGGGAAACTCTGCAGCGGGGGCCTGCATCCTTTTGTGACCTCCAAGGGATTCGGTGTGTCCCCTGAGTCACCGAAGCTTACCTGGGGGAAGGGCGAACCGTGGTAACGAGGCTTCTGTGTTTCTCCATACAGCTGATACCTATGTGGCTGCCAATGATTCAGTCGAATGTCAAGGTGAGTCGCCCCCGCAGACAAGGCTCAGTTCCCTCCAGAGAACATCACGACATTCATAGGGCTCGTGTGTGCTCGAGAAAGGTGGGGAAAGGCGGGTTCTGCCTGCTCTTGGTCTCAGGGCGCTGACAGTGCGGCAGACCCTGTGGGCCAGCAGCAGACTTGTCGCTGAGGATGAAGGGGGGGGTGGTGGGGGGCGTGGAATCCCAGAGTCCGCCGAGGCTCCGGTAGGGACCAGAACGCAGGCGGAACGGCCGCTCTGCCTTCGGAGGGCACGTCTGGCGGCCTGTCCTGGTCGCTGACATGGACGTTTTGTGATGGGAAGAATGCTGTTCGGAAAGGAGAGCCTTGAAGGAAGGGCATTTTCGTAGGAGGAAAGCGGGGCCAGAAGGAAGAGGAGCCAGCACAGCGCCCACAGCGGGAGGGGAAGACCCCGACTGCATGCGTTTCCCATGGCCAGGCTCTGCCTGGAGGGACGCGCTGTCATTGCAGGGACAAATGCGCCCCCTGACCAGGAAATGTAGTTACCGGGGCTGGACGCAAAGACGACAAAGCTGGCCACCTGCGCCACCCAGCACTGAGCCCTGTCATGGCCCTGGCAGCAGGGGGCAGGCAGTGGGGAAGGCGGGAGCCTTCTTGCTGGTTTTCTTCCCAGAGCTGGGGAGGGACACTAGCGCAAGGGAGAGGGGTGACACCAATGTGCCCAGACAGCAAGCTGTCGACGGCGGCTGCAGGCTCAGAGTCCTAGTCACAGTGTGGGTGCTGGTTTTGGCCACTGGTGGATAAAGCTCATCCCAGGGCTGGAAAGTGCTTTTGTTTCCACCTTGAGGCCTTGAGGGGTTGTCTGCACTGCCTCCCCTCCCCCCCCCATACCTAATGATGATCCGTGGCCACTGGACGTTGGATGGGCTGCTAAGAGCAGGCCAGTGGCCATGATGAAAAGCTCGGAAAAATATGGAAAACTTCCAACCTTGTTTCTTCATGTGTGTTAACATGAGGACAGAGAGATTGTAATCGTGACAAAAATGAAGTGAGCACTTAGTATGTGCCACCTTCTGCTCCAAACTCTCTATTAACTCATTTATCCTGATAAAAACCCCATCAAATGAGTGAGGTGCCATCCCCACTTTGCCCATGAGGAAATTCAAACACAGGCTGAAAAAGTTTGTTCCCAGAGTAGTCCTCGGAGGAGCCAGGATTTGAACCCTGGGAGGCTGGCAGCCTCGTGGGGTGAACAGCTCCTGGGGGCACGTCTACTGTCAGCATTAAGTCCTGGTTGCAGTGAATGAGTCAGGATAGGCATGGTGTGATTTGGATGGATCTGGGCCAGGCCGACTCTAGAACATGGTACGTGCCCACGCATGTGCCTTGGCCGTGCTGAGCACCGCCAAGTTCGAGAGCTGGCCTTCTTCAAGCCAGACAGCCCTTGAGCCACGTGGCAGTTCTGCCTGTGGAAGTCCAGGCCAGCACTCCCTGAGTTGACCGTGAACTTTGGGAAGGAGGAAACTAAAAAAGAAATGTCTCGCCCTTTCTTAACAGCACTTATCAGGCGGACTGCAGCTTCGCCTCCAGACCATTCAGAACAACGTCAACCACCACAGCCTAAGGACGCTGCCGGGCTCGGCCCAGAGCAGCGCCGGCCTGGCCGCCCTCCGCAAGTGGCTGCAGTGCACCCAGTTCAAAATGGCCCAGGTGGAGATCCAGTCCTCAGACGCAGCCTCTCAGTTCTATCCTCTCTGAGCGGACTCCTCGGCTCTCAGCGTCAACACTCTGGTTTAGCAATAATGGGTTTAAAAAACAAAACACTTTGATCCAAGCAGGTTGGGGAACATACTGGTACTGTACATCCTCTTTCTAGTTTAGTACGAGACGTGCGAAGGCCGGAGAGGGCCAACGACGAAGCTTTCTTGCTACACACATTTCTGATGACTCCTTGGGCTATCTGATTAAGTGTTTCCTTACATTATTTTTTAAAAACCAAATCATTTTTCTTTAACTAACTTCTATTTTTTTTAAGAAAAAAAAAATAGACTGGTGGGTACTCACAGAAAAGTTGTATAAGTCCCCCTGTTGCTATTTTTGATGATAGAGAATAAATAGGGTTTTTGAAACCTTTGTAGTGTTTTTTCTTAAAATCCACTCTTGGCAATGCAATAAAAAAAACAAAACAAAACAAAAAACGTCACCATAAGCCAGTGACACTTGACTGAAGCTTTTTGTCATTACCCTGGGAAAAGTGGCAGCTTGCAAGGACCACTACAAAGTGCACTTAGAAATTAGGTGGTTAATCTGTGCCAATGGTTTCCTTTGTTTTATAATATCATTTTCCAAAACCATCCAGTAGCTGTTATCATTTTTAAAACTAGTTTTTCCAACTCATTAGTTCTGGGCTGTACTTTCTTGTAAGCTTTCTGATAACCACTTTAGTTTTGTGAATAATAAATTTTATTCTTTTGTTAACACTTGTATACAATTCAATTTAAAACTGTAGACTGCATACTGGACCGGGCGACTCCCCACGCAGGTGCAGAGCGCCCGGGGCCACGGTTTCCTAAAATGGAATTTTAATAGTGCGAGGACCCCAGGACTCAGCAGCACTTACCCTTTGCGTTTGACTGTGCAAACCCCCCATGATACTTCCCTTCTCTGTCCCTGTAACGCACTGACTCAGACAAGACTTACTATACCTTTGAGCTGTATGCTGACCTGCTATTAAATGCGTTTTTTATGATCTTTGTGAGCCTGGGGTTTTTTGAAATCAGTTTGTAGAGCTAGAGTTTAGTTCCTGATAAGCATTTCTTCTCCGTTTTTACAACTTCTGACTTCCCTTAGGACGAAAGTGCCGTTTATTCAGAGGACAGGGCTTCCTTGCAGCCCGTTTGGTAAGAGAAGTGCACCTTTGTTTGGAGCCTGTTCTCCTGGAAGGACGTTTAGGGCACCAGACGATTCCTTTTTTTTTTTTTCATCTTGGTTAATCAGAGGCTTCTCTTGTCTTTGGGGAAGTCTGATACCTTCGTGTTTCTTGGGGGAGAACAAGTCCTTGAAGGTGTGGGTGTTTCACAAGTTCTGGAAAGACAAGGCAGATCTCCATTCTTATGAAAAATTGCAGGGGACCAGGGGATCTCTGTAATAAGAGTATAGAAATGCTTGTTCTTATTTACTAACAAACTCTTCTGAAAGGCCTTCCCACAGTCATAATTCTCTGTCCAGTTGGGCTTGGTTATGCTTCTATGAACATTTTCTCTTGTATTATAGAAACTTACACATATATTTATCTCATGTGTAAACTGTGACAGCTTCCAGGCTATGCCCCATCTCTGTATCCTGGGGTTTGGCGTGTAGTGTGTGTTTAGTTAATGTCTGTTGCATTGAATGGATTTGATTAAGCAATAGGTCTCTCGAGCTCTCCAGTGGACTCGCCAGGGCTGCCTTGTAACATTCTCCTTTTGTGCGGGGACCTTAGAGAGTGTTACAGAAACAGCCAGTGGAGGAGGCCCTGGCTGCTTTCCCAGTGAGGGGTCTGATGGACTTCCCGCTCTGGGCTCGACGGTGGGCCTGGTTCTTCGCTAGTCCTCGCCCGCCCCACTGCAGCAGCCAGCAGCCCCATCGTGGCCCCATCCTACCAGTAGACCAGGTCCAAAGTCATCCACAGCTCGTTCCCCCACCCCACCTTCTTCCCCTAGTTCTTTGGATGGACTTCTGCTTCAGTTTCCTTCTGTATTTGCACCCTTACCCCTGAGGGCTGGAGGTGAGCCCTTTACTTAGCCCCTGTGTCCAGGCCCCTGTCCAGTGCTTCCTGCTGTCCTGCTTCTGAAAACCGTGACCCTTTTTCCTGCTGACCTGACCCAAATGCTCTTTGCTCTGGGATGTTGCCACTTTGCTGGCTGACAAAGACCAGCTAGGTTCCCTGGCCTGTGCCGCCCGCCACGTCACCCCCAACTCCCTGTGTCTTCATCTTCTTTGTTATCTCGTTATGTCAGTCTCTCCAGCAAGTGGGGCTCAGGCACTTAGCAGAAAAAAGTCAGGAAAAGAGGGGACAGATAGACATTGAGTAGGATTGCCCCCAAGAAGTAGGAGAGACCATTCACCTAGGCCAGGGGTCAGTATGCTACAGCCCACAGGCAGCCAAGCCTACTGCCTGGTTCTGTAAAGTGATTCTGGAGCACAGCTGACCCGCCACCTCCATGTCACGTGTGGCTGCATCCGTGCTGCTGCGGCGAGGTTGAAGACCTGTGACGGAGGCTCTGTGGCCCCCAAAGCCTAAAATATTTACCATCTGGCCCTTTCCAGGGAAAGTCTACTGACCCCTGGCCTGGCTAATGGCCCCCGAGGAGCCCCGAGTCGAACCTTTGCGTGGATATATTTTTCCTACCGCCTCAGGGTGTTTTCAAATTTTATTATTACTGTTTCCTCATCTGTAAAATGGGGACAATGACACATTCTACCTCTTACGGTTGTTGAGATGATGAAATAAAAGGATGCGAGGAAAGAGCTTCGAGCACTGCCCGCCACATGCAGGCACTTGATAAAAGTTATCGCTGTCAGAGAGTGGAGAAATAAAGCCACTTGCCCAAGGTCACGCAGCTAGTCCGAGGCAGAGCTGGCACGTGATGGCAGGCTGGCTGACCCAGGGTGGTGCCCTTAGCCACTGCCCATCTGACACCTGCCACACCATGCCCATGCCCAGGGACCGCCCGACCGCAGTGAGGGCAGAGATTCGGCAAAGGGCACCCGATCAGATTGGCTGGTACTAATCACAGGCTTGGAGAAGGGCCAAGGAACAGTCTCAGTTTTCCTTCCCTCATGGAGTCCTATTGGTTTCGGCATGTGAATAGAATGTTCTGAGATGCCCAAGGGCACAATGAGCCACGATCTGCGAATGCATAGATTCAGCCATGATTCACAGTGGGCATGCTTCTTACTAGCAGGGTGACCTTGGACAAGCTATTAAACTCTCTGGACCTCTTTTTCCCTTACCTGTGAAATGGAGCTGCCTGCCCATCTCGGGGCCGGTGGAGAGCTCCAACGGGACTGTGATGGTGCTCGGGAGACTGTGCTGGAATCCACGGACCTCCGGGGGGAAGGATGCCACCGTCTCAAGAAGCCCGCACGAGGGGACAGCTCACAGCTGCAGGCTCATCTGGCTTTCCCTTTCAGCCATTCTCTCCGAAGCTCGTCCTGCAAGGTGCATGGCAGCCAGACTTGGGCCTGAGCCAAGGGCGTCCGGTCTCCACGGTTGTACCATCTCTTTGCAAGCCCGTTGTTCTGCCTGACGTCCCAGTGTTTTCAGCAAATCTCTTTCCAGAGAGTCTCATTTGGGGCTGAGAGGTTGCAGAACCTTACCTCCATTTCGAAGCTGAGATTGGATTGGATCCGAGAAGAAGGTTATCCACCAAGACTCTTTTGAGAGCCGGGACTGAAGGGTTTCTGATGTTAATTGGACAATGCAAATCATTTAATATAACTTCAGTGGAATTAATTTGCAAACATGTACATTGGGCAAGCTCAGTGTTTTGAGAGTAGTGGTCTCAAGAAGAATGAAGGGAGGGGTTGGCACTCGGTGGAATAGTACCAAACTGTGTTTTTGAACGTTGAACCCTTTGGGAGACAGCCGAGATGCTGTTGGTAAGAAGCTAGCTAGTACCTTCTACCGACAGCGGCAGTGAGCCCTTGTGAATGGTATTCAAGAGAAACCACAAGAGTCATCATTAATCAAGCATCTACGGGGTACTAGGCACTTTGTATACATTATGTTGACTCCTCTTAACTCTTCTCCACACAAGATAGGTGGTGTTATTATTCCCATTTTGCAGGCGAGAAAACTGAGGCCCAGAGGTTAAGTGACTTATCTAAGGTCATGGAGCTGTAAGGGTGAGCGTTAGGACCAGAAGCCTCTTTGGCTGAAATGTACCAGGAATGTGGGGAAGAAATTTGAGGGCTTTTTTTTGAGGCAGCCCCGATTCGTTGGCATCTCTATTTATTGATGTCCTCTCATAAAATTTCCATCGAGCCAGAGTCATTGCATCTGACAAAGGCATTTTCCGCTTGGCTTTGGGGATTCATTTATTTGAAAAATATCAGAGCTCACCAATTAAATCTCATTTGGTTTCCCACTTAATATAATAGTTATATGAGAAAGAATAAAATTTTATGAATTAAAGATTGTGATGAACTCTACTAGATTGAGAGCCTATTGGGAATTCCCTCAGCTGTATGGAGACTTGCCCTGATTAATTTTAACCATGGCTACCATATCTGAGGGTAGGCTGTGTGTCAGGCGTGTTAGATACACGGATCTCACCCAGTCACAACAGTGATGCGAGGTGGGCACTTCCGTCGTTAACCCCATACTACAGATGAGGAAACTGAGGCGCTGAGACACTGAGTATGCTCAGGAGTCACTCAGTAAGAGGCAGAGCCAAATCTGAATCCAGTTATGTCTGCCTTCAAAGCCCTGGTCATTTCTAGTACACAATTCTCTGCTACTCACCTGAGCAGAATGGTCACCTAGAATCGAGTAGACCCGAAGTCGGCAACCAGCAGCAGCCTGCTGGCTGAACTTGGCCCACAGCGTCTTCTACTTGGTGAGCTTGGAGTTTTAATTTCAGCTTTTGTTTTGAACACCTTCGATGGGGTGGGCGGGCTCCAGTTTTGTACAGTTCCCAGGGCTAACCTTTCTGCGGTGCCCAACAGCCTCTTGGCAGAAATCCTGTTGCCTTCGGGTCAGTTTGCAAGGCCTGGTGTGCCACCCGTTTGGACTGACCCTCTCATTTTATGGGCCCAAGAGAGGGTGGGATTTACCCAGTGTCAGTCAGCAAGACAGTGGCACAGGGAACTTGGGACCATGCTCTTTGCCCCCAGTGGCCCTTGTCTCCCTGGCACAACTACCCTACCCCCACCTGCAGGGCTCCGGGCTGAGGGCCTGCCCCTGCACGCCCACACCCACCAGCTTGACTGCATTTCAGGTCGGGGCTGGTCTCTCCAGCCCACCACCATCCTGGTTTCCTACAGCTCAGGGAAGCTGAGGCTGGGTGCGGGGAACTCCGGGTGAGCCCCTGGCACCAGTGCTTTCCTGCAGGTGCACAGGACATTGGCAAAAGTCACAGGTTTGGTTGAACAAAGAGCTGGCTTTTTAATCACGCAGTCCGACAAGCCTCCGCCTGCAGGCCAGTGGAGAGGTGAGCCTCCTGGGGCTGCCTGGCAGACGCCCTGATTTCTGCTCCTTCAAGTGGCCTCTTGGAAAAGAAAGGAACCAGCAAGTAATCAAGCCTGAAGGACAGAAACACTCCAGGTGAGGACAATCACCCTGGGCTGGGGCAGGGGTGGGGTGGGGTGGGGGCAGATGGGGGCCTAAGACAGGTTCTGCAGCCAGGTCGGTTCTGGACTTGCTACGGATCTGCTCTCTGACCACCGACAAGTCACTCCCTTAATCTTGCTAGGCCTCTGTGTCATCGACTACAAAACGAAGGTGGCGTTTTTTGTGAGGAGTGAAAGAAACGAAGCCTGCTAGGAACTCAGCACAGAGGGCGAATTGCAACATGCGCCAGGGCTCCCCTTGCAGGAGCACTCAGCGCTCCCAGGTGCTGGCTCCGTGCAGAGCACCTGACACGCAGCCGTTTCCTCCTCCGACTGGAGTGTTGTGGGCAGCGGGTGGGTGCCAAAGTGAAGTCACAGCTTGAGACGGGAATCTGGCTCACGTTCTTTCCAGACTGGCCTCCCCGCACTGCCGTGCTTGGGTGCCGACTCCAGGCTCCCCGACTTCCTCTCTGAATGAGTGTGGGGAGGCCCTCCTCCTCCGTACGTGTGTCCTGTGGTTGCTGGGACTTCACCTAGTGTGAACACACCCTTGTGTTTGTAACATTTTGAAAATAGTAAGTGGATATGTTCTTTATTCTTCAGGGAAACCCTGTTCCCCGCCTAGCTCCTCGGATGGCCTGGGGCAGGAGGAGGTTCAGATGGAGGGAGAGGCCTGATCAGACAGGAGGTGGGAGCTCAGAGCCCGTGTCGGCTGGGGGTTGTCGGCAAAGGCAAAAGGGGGGCACGTGCAGGGCAGGGCTGAGAGGCCAGCTAGGCCTGCACCTTTCCTCTTGGTGAGGACATTGCAGAAATGCCCAGGTGAGCCCCAGAGCACAGTGACACGCGGACATCCAGGGGAGGTGCCTGCAGCTGGGAGCCTGTGCCCGGCTGCCCTTCCCGGCCTGCGTGAGTGTGCAGACTCCAGAGTCCCCACTGCTGGTGCTGAGAGAACAAGAAGACGGGCAGAGCCCGTGGTCACAAGTAAGAGACCGCTGCAGCTAGAACATGTGCAACTGGACCTGGGCACCGGCTGGTCGCCCTCAGAGGCTAGAAGGCCCTGGCATGGCCTTCAGTCACCTGGCTGGGAAGTAGCCTCGCCCTGCCAGGACCCTGATGACACCATGAGGTCCGAGCCTTGCTTCTGCCCTGACCAGGCGCCCTGCTCAGGAGCACATCCGGGTGCCCGCTAGTGGGGACCCAGGAAGATGGCTCACAGACTGAGAATCTATCCAAAAGAGACTTGTTAAATCAGAAGAGACCTAAATGCCATCAATTTGCAAATTCAAGTTTTTCTACTCTCCCACCCCCCACACACCCGATGAGGTGGGGATTCTGAACAGTTACATGAAATAAAGTGCTTTATTCTCTTCCTTATGCTGCATGTAGTGTTGAATGTGTAACCCACAGTGAATGAATGAATCCTACAAATAGGTCTTGTGCCGGCCATGGGAGGAGAAAGTAAATGCACACACTGGTCACAAACAGGGAGGGGTGATGGGCTGGGGTGAGGGAGAAGCAGGGAGGACAGGAAGGCACCGGAGAGCCCGCCTCTGCCGAATAAGGGTGGATACTGTGGGGCCTGGAGCCCCGCTCAGGGGCACCACTTGTTTCAGGCTTGGAGACAGGGTGTCAAGACCGCAACAGGGACTTTGTCAGGCGCTTTCCTGAGCTGATTTTGGAGAGGGAGGAGAGAGCATAAAGGCGCTTAGTGCCTGCGTGGGGGTGGGGTGGCTGAGAGGAGGGGAAGTGGGTGGTGCAGTGTGTGAGTCGCCAGTCTGGCTGGGTGGGGGAGCCGTGTCCAAAGGTGAGGACAGTGGGGTCACCACTTGGAACTAAGCACACAGAAGAGCCTTTCTGCTACAGCCGTCCAGTCAGAGGCGGTCATTCCGCCACACGTCCGGAGGCCATGTGGGGACGCCAGTGCATTGCATTGTGTCCTATGCCTCAGTGGTGGCAGTGGTGGGGCAGCTGGTGAGCCAGTCAGGGAGCAGGCAGGAGTCCGACAGGTGGTCAGGCACGCACTGTCGTTGGCTGTGTCAGTCGCCCAGAGCTGGAACAGGTGGCCGAAGCCCCAGAGGTTCCAAGTGGGGATGGGATGCGCTGCCTAGGAGGGCCCGCCACTCTGTTCCGTGCCAACAGCTCCTCCGCACCAGCAGGCCCTTCCCCGCCCTGCCCCAGGCTGGGCCAGGTGCTCGTCTTGCAGAGCCTTGCACGCAGGGCCATTGGCCTTGGCATTTGCTGTGTGAGTTCGGCCAGGCTGGGGTGCACCGGAGTATGGACAAGGCCGGAGGTGTTTGCCGAGTCCTCCCCGACCTCTAAGGGGGCACCCGTGCAGGCGGCCAGTGGGCAGAGGAGAGGAGCTCTCCGCAGGGCCAGGATGGCAGGCAGCCTTTTATTAATGACAGCGGTGGTGATGACATCAATGACGGCTGACACCCACTGCGTGCCTGTTGCATGCCAGGGCATGTGTCAGGTTTGGCACACAGCAGCTCGTAGAACCCCAGGTGGTGGGGGCGCTCCTGGCTCAGACGTTCACAGCTCCTTTCCATGTGCCTGGGACATGGGCCCTCCCCCAAAGTCCCTGTACTGAGCCAACCATCCCCTGGGCTGGGGCCAGGGTGGGAAGACACCCAGACCCCAGCTCGAGGCACACAGGGTCCTTCCAGTAGCCTCCGCCAGTCTACTCCGAAGCCACGTGGGATGTGGGTGGGGCAACAGAGCCCAGCAGCACCCTTACCATGTGGAGACAGCCTGGGTTTGGGTGCCCCTCAGGTGTGTCCAGTGGCCAGGTGCTGAAGATAACCAAGTGTGGGTTCAAACCCCGGTGCCACCCGTCTCCTGACACCATGTGACCCTGGCCACCACACTCCACCCCCCACCAGTCTCTCCACTCCTCAGTGGTAGCGATGATGCTGCAGGGGCCAGTTTTCTCCCTCCCCTGGGCCCGCTGGTCGGGAAGCTTTTCCCTCTAGGCGCTGGGAAGGGGCGTTGCTTCTGGTGAGGCTGGAAGGAGATGGAGGCCCGGGAGGTGGCTCACGTTCCCCGCCTTCCAGGCAGCAGGCGGCCTTTGCGTGTGCTCTGCCGAGGGCGCAGGGCGGGCCCCACACTGGGATGCTCCGAGCGGCTGGTTGGAGGGGTGTCACAGACTGACTGGGGGTGTGACGAGGTCTGGACACAGACACGGGCATAGCAGGAGGCCTAATGTCTCCCCTCCAGCGTGGGCGGCTTGACCCCCATGATTCTTAGCAGCACTTGTCAAATTCAAGTGACTTGCTTATCCCTTTTGTCCGGTACTTTCCCCATTTTAACCCCAAAAGTCCCACTTTTGGGAAAACTTTCCAGTACCAGGCAAACTGGGATGGCTGGTCACCATCTTCTCAGCCAAGTCCAAGGATCAAGGCGGCCAGGTGGGGGATCGGAACCTTAGAATCCACATACATGCCGGCTTTGGGGCATTAGATGAAACCAGACAGAAATGAGTGCCCAGACCAGCCCTGGTCTCCCAGCAGGTCCTTGGGGAAGGCCACACCCTCCTCCACCATGCTCCCCCTGCTGGCCCTTTCCCACCCCCTCCCCAGGGACGAGCCCCCTGCCATACACAACTACAGCCATCTTTATAAGTATATTTTAATTGAAAATAAAAAAGGCATGGTGCTTTCTCATAATCAGCATACAGCCCACCCTCCAATGCTGCCGCTCCCGCTTCATGTGCAAAGTCTCAGCACAAAATTGACACCACTGGCTTCTTGGTGGACAGGTCACCCCGGCAGGTCCACTGAGGCAACTCCCAGGACAGAAGCTGGCTTCCCGCGCACATGCGGCACCTCGTTAGGAAGGCAGAGCTCCAGTATTAACCTTCATGCAATAGGTATCGCGCGCTGCCCGGGCTGCTTAAATCAGACACTTTGCACAGGTTTAGACAGTACAGTAATGTTGTCTATGTATTGATATCTCTTTAAATATAGATAGCTATATATAATATATATGTTTATATTTTTACGGCTATTAGTCTTTCTTCCAAAACTTGCTTTGGAAGCTTCTAATTAAAACCTGAAACTCTGGGTGATGCTACAGGCCATTCTGAAGTTGGGCTCAACTAGGAGACGTGGCGGAAAAACATCTGTTTGAGAAAACGCAGAGAAGGGACGTGCCTTTCATTCTCGGCCTCCACGTGCAGACCACGCCGAGGGCGGCAGTTTCATCCTTTACATACAAGTTCTAAGCTCAAATACCAGGCTGGTCCAGTTTTACGGACGCTCCGGTTGCCTAAGCTAAAAATCCGGTGGGGCTCTCTCGCTGCACCTGTGAAAGCTGTCTTATGAGTGGGTGATTCTCGGTTTGGGGGTTCTCAAGCAAATCCTTTAAACAAACAAAAACGAAAAACCAAAGTTCTTCTCTTGGTTTTCACTGACTGGACGGGAAGAGATGCTGCAAACCCGACTTGGGGGACTTCCATGTGCTCTCAAAGGCTAGCTTTCCACAGAGCCCTGGCTGCGGCTCCGGGGAAGAGGATGCGGCCCCCAGAGCCCGATGGAAGGCTCACCGGGCGCTGGCGGGTCAGGCTAATCACAAAATCCGGGGCTCTTAGGTTTAAGCCAAGGTCGGGGAAGGTGGGACCCATGGGTTTGTATGAAGGTGGGCTGTGTTTGCCCATCCCCCTTGGATGCCCCTTCAGGGTGGCTGCCCAGCACATCTCGACCCCTTAGCCAGGTGCCTCCTCTGGCTGAAGGCGCCCCCTATTATCTGCTCAGGGAACCGGTAGGGACCTACACAGAGAGGTGCAGGCGGCTGGGGGAGGACTGCGGGGCAGGGTCTGCCCTGCAGAGGACCCACGACCTCTGGCCTGTAGCCCAGCCGTGCGTCCCTCAGGGCAGCAATGGCGTCCACCGGGAGTACTGCGGTGCTTACGAGGCTGGGGCAAGAACGGAGGCCCAGGTGGCACTGTGCTGTGCTAAGGTGTGCAGGGAAAGCAAGCCCACATCCAACCCCCAAACTGTCCTTACACACAGGGAAAACCAAGGGGCAGGGGGCCCCTTCTGGGACGCTGTGGCAGGGCCTGTCCTCAGCCTGTGCCTGCTGACCTGGGGGCAGGACCAGGGTTAGGACCATAGGAAGCCCACCTTCTCCCCTCTGCTCTGTGAAAGGCAGCAGGACCTGGAAAACTCAGGGGGCACAGGGCTCCGGGACAGTGGGTGTATCCAGGCTCAGCCCAAATGCGGACTGGTCTTCAGTCTGTCAGTCTCACCTGGATGTGAAAGTCTCACCTGTGCACCCCCCCCCTCCCGCAACCCTGAGTAGTTCGGGAAGCAGACCACATCCACCTGGCAAGGTTCCTACCTGGCCAGGGAGTGAACCATTCAATGTGTCTCATTGCTCCCTAGGAAATGTGTGGGTGGTGAGGAACCTGTGAGGTCAGGAGCCTCTCCCAATCCAGCAGGGGATGGAAAGCCCCAGGGCTGCCATCTCCATGGGCCTAGTGATGTGTCCACATGTGGGTGGGTGGCTTCCCTTCATCCACCAAGCACTGTGGAGGGTTCTGCGCTTCTAGAACACAAGACCTTGGGAAGAGTCAAAGGGCCACTGGAAGAACTTGGCCTTCTGTGGATGGGTGGAGGCCTGGGGGCTCCCAGGAGAGGGTCGGTCCCCATCAGGGTTGCAGGAGAGCATCGGGGAGACCCAGCCCAGCCCTGCACGCCCGCTGTGGGTTTGGCACAGCAGTGGCCTCTGCCAGAGGAAGGCAGGGCCTGACTCACATGGACGCATCAGTTCCTACAAGGGTCAGGTTTAGGGATGCTTCTGCGAACAGGCCTCGTGGCCTCTGTCCTTCCAAGCCCGTGGCCTAGTGCTCAGTGTGTCCTTGTGTACCCCGAAGGCCAGCCACTACCCGGGAGTATAAACGAGCCCCTTTGTGTGCTCAGGCAGGAGGGGACTTGGCAGGGTGGGCGCACAGCCCTCTGTGGCAGCGGGTCAGGAGCCAGGCAGGATCCAGGGGCCCGGGGGTCAGTGGGGACAGGAGGGAGAAGGCAGGCCCTGCAGACTGAAGACAGAGCAGATGGGGCGGCAGACATGTGTGGGAAGCACCTTAGAAAGGAGACGTCTCGCAGCCTTGTCCATGGCTTCTGTTGGGGAGGGCATGGGCACAGAGCAGCAGGCCAGCATCCCGGGGGCGGGGAGAGGTTTTCTGGCAGGGGAGCAGCCCCTGGACTGCCTTTCTTTTGGCTGAAGGGGAACGCCTCCCCGCTCAGCAGACAGACCGGCCCTGTGCATTCGACAGAGCACGTGCTTTAGACAGTAGCCGGGAGACAGCAGGTCACACACAAGACGAGAGATGCGGAGAGCGTTGGGCGCTGGCGGAGAGCCGCCCCAGGGCAGCATGCGGGTGCGCCTGGCTCAGCCTGGGGCCTGCGCCGCCCCGGCCCAGCTGCGAGGCTGGGAGGAGCGTGGTTTCTCCTTCGACAGGCTCAAAGCCGGCAAGACAATGAAGTCCTGGACAAGCCCAGTATCAGCTCATGTGCCACCAAGGTGCCCCTCTGGCCAGTAGTCCGGGGCCGCAGAGTCACACCACGGCGCTGTTCGCGGCCACGCCTTTGCTGCCCTGCGAGGACGTCATGGGATACTCAGCAGTGCTGGTGCCGTTCTCCTCCTTTCTCAGGGGTTTCCTGGGAGCGGGGGCAGGGGCAGGGGAGGCCAGGGAGGGGGAGGGACATCCGTTAATTATCAATGCCGGTGGGGGGGTATGTCCTGCCCTCCCAGGTAGCCCACCAGGCTCTGTTCTGGTTAGCATCCTTGGACCACTGGGCTCTGGGGCGGGGCGGTGGGGGCTGTGGGGGACTTGAGAAGGCTCTCGCTCCCTTGCTGAGGTTCTGGATTCGCAGCAGCAACTTGTGGTTCAATTCTCATCTCTCTCGAGTGGCTCGGGAGGGCTCTGGCCCCCAGCCTGAGGCTGAGTGGCCACGGCTTCCTGACGGAGGCCACGCAGCTGTGAGGCAGTCCCCTGCTACAGGTGGCTCTGAGGCCTGGGGGCTGCAGCTCAGATGCCCGTGTCCCCAGGAATGCTGGGGCTGAGCCTGAGCCGGCCTTTGGTGTCAGTTGTCTAAAGTGAATGTTTATGGTCATCACTGAGAGCCCAGGGAATGACAGCATCTGCCTTCTCAAGCATCCCCGGAGCTACCCCCGCACCACCCTTGCATGAGGAGGATGCTGGCCAGCTTGGTGCCGATGCGGTAAAGCCCTTCAGGAATCAGTTCAGGGGGAGGGGCCGGGAGGTGGTTATCATGGGGTGGGGTTACCAGGCCTGCTTGGACAGCACCCCGAGACTGAATCTATCAACTCTCCCTTTTCTCAGGCAGGAGAATCAGCCCCTGGAACACGTGGAGAAACCCAGGCACACTCAGACTGGGCGCCAGGCCCAGCCGCGGCGGCCCCTAGAGATGTGAGATGCAAACCAGCACTTCCCAGACCTGTTGTCCCCTCTTACAACGGTCCCCTGAAGAACCAAGGCCTGGAGTTTCATTTCATTTCATGGGGAAACTGAGGCTTAGGGAGAACTGTGACTTGCCCACGGGCCCCCAGCTGGGTTACGGTGGAGCCTGCACCACCACCCACTTCTACCGAGTCCTGGTCCGGACACCTTTCTGTTACATCACCGTTCCCAGAAGGCATCCCTCGAAATGGGCTCTGTGGTCCCATCGGCTCCGGGAGGCCTCCTTCCCCTCCTCCTGGACATTCCTGAGGTTCTAGGAGGCCTCCAAGAAGCCTGTCTCATTGTGCTTTAACCAAGCACACCCCGTGTCCTGGGGTCTGAAGACCCCAGTTGATGTGGACGATGCTCACAGACATCTTCTGGAAGCCCCAGGTTCTCAGGGCTCGGAGGAGTTGCCTTGAGGTGACCGGTTCATGGACACGACAAAGCCTGAGCCTCTGTCCCCGGAACTTCCTCCCTC
This sequence comes from Artibeus jamaicensis, assembly GCF_021234435.1. NCBI lineage: Eukaryota > Metazoa > Chordata > Mammalia > Chiroptera > Phyllostomidae > Artibeus > Artibeus jamaicensis. The sequence continues at coordinate 7,836,804 of NW_026521831.1, read as the reverse complement.
TGTCCCCTTCTCCCCTTCCCCCGTCTCAACTGTGCCTGTCCGGGGGCCTCGCTCAGTCTGACGAGGCTGCTCAGGCCTGATTTCTGACTCAGTGGGTCTGTGTGGCCTGGACAATGCGGGGGCGGGGGTGCATTTTCTCACAGTGAGATCTTGTGTTGTCCCAACCACTCTACCATGAGACCCCTTAAGGGAGATTCCTAAATACATCACCCATCTACCAGGTGGGCACTGGTTATCAGAATCGGGATTTCATGAACTTCTAACAGGCAAATACCTCTGGGTCTGATAAGTCTGCCAGAGGTCTCGGTCAGGGGGCATAAGGCTTATGGGCCTGGGAGGGTGCATCCCGAGGAGACGAAGCAGGAGCCTGGCAAATAGGCTGAGCCTGGGCACGGGGTCCCTGCTTGGTTGCGGCTGAGATATCAGCAGGGTTACTTCTGCCGGAGGAGAGGGCAGATTCTAAAGCCAGGCTGAAGGCTGGATGCCCCTTTGCATTCTGGGAGCCTTGGGGGAACATGGTGGCCCAGAGGGCCTGGCAGTAGGCCAGCCTAGCTGGAGGGACACTGGGGACAGGGCAAGGAGGCAGCCCCAGGCCCTTCGCAATGGCTCAGCCAGTTTCCCAGGCCAAGAAAAGATGAAGGGGGTCTGGGCAGGGGCTCCACCCAGTGAGGAGGGAACCTGTGGCTGATGCAGGCCCCCGATGCCGGCACCCCGACCCAGGGGCGTTCCAGAACCTGAGCTTGATGAGCGGAGAGGATGGTGCCCAGGGCCCTCCTGAGAGGTGGAACTGACCTGCTCCTCTCTCCCCCGGAGCGCAGCCCCAGCCACTCTGCACCCTGGGCTGCTGCCCAACCCTCTCCCGATGTCCTTCTGGGACTCACTGGAGCCCAGTGGATGCTGGAGCTGTTCCTACAGCAGGAGCAGGCTCCACCTCAGCCCCCCACTGTGCTCTTTCACGGGCAAGCCATTCAACCTGTTAGGCCTCAGTTTCCTGCTCTACAAAACAGGTACAGCGATGGTGTCTGTTTCACAGGCTTGTTGGGAGCAGTAAACACATTAGTGTGTGGCAAGCGCTTGGAGGAGCCCAGGGCATTAGCAAGCGCTCCAGAGCGTTTGTTAGCTCCCAGGACCACAGGCAGGAAGGTGTCAGTGCGGGGGCTGTGCCCACTGGCAGGCGGTGGGAAAGGCAGCTGGCGCTCTCCCCTCTCCCGTCTGCAGGGACTTCCTACCTAAGGCGCACCCTGAGGGGACAGGCGGCAACGCTAGAGACTCCGTGGTGCTGGGAGCCAGCTGGGGCTGGTCCCAAGAAACCAAAGACAGGCATTTACCCCCTCGGGCAGGCAGAGATGGCCACACGCGGCTCCCTACATGCATGGTTCCTAAAACCAAGGGAAAGGGTGGTGAGCTTTTCCTCGGACTCAAGGCACCTGAGGGTGCGTTCTGCCACCTTCCCACGACCTGGGGCCTGGCAAGCGGCAGGCACTCCACCGGGTCTGCCTGGAGTGCTCCTCTGACAGCTCCCTCCGCAAATGCCAGCAGCCACGGGCTTGGGCAGGAGCTGCCTCCGCCAGCACGTCTGGGCTGGGCAGGGACGGCCAGGACCCCGGCGGCCCTCTCGGGCCTTGCCGACAGCGATGTGACAGGTCCCACTCTCGGTCTGCCACTCTGCGGGGGAAGCTGGACGCAAAGATCAGCTCTGAAGAGCCCGAGAAGGGAGAGCCGTGGGGCTCACTCGTTCACTGTCTCCTGTACCCCACAGAAGGTCTGTTAAAGATGGTCATGGGTGTACAAAGCGTTAAGATGCACTCTAACCAGAAAGCCCCCTCAAGAGGCATGCATAGCACTCCCTGTGGAGGGCCAACCCCCCTTCTACCCTCTCCCCCTCCCCCCTTCCCCTGAGGTTTTGTTTACCTTCTTCATGGCACTCATAGCTTTTTAAAACTTCATTTATTAGTTTGCTGGTGTGTGTCTGTGTGTGATCTGCTTCCTCCACTGGGACGTGGGGTGTGGTGGCGAGTGGACAGAGACTCAGTCTCGTTTATCTCGACATCCTGGCACCTGGTCCAGCCCCCAGCACACAGGAGGTGCTCAGTAAATGCCTGTGGCCCAGCCTGTTCTGCTAGAAGCAGCTCACACACAAAAAACTGACATCACCAGAACTCCGCAACAATTCGAGTGCTCAGGCGCACTCGGGTGCGCACACCCTCCCAGGGAGCACTGAGCGTGCTGGTTGTCTGCAGTTAATGGTCTGCAGGATCGGCCAAACCTGTGTCGATTTTATTGGTCTTTCGGCCAATACCTTGTAAAGTAGAAGAAAATGGCTCTCAAGTGGCTTAATGGCCAATGGACTGGGAAGGCGAAGGGCCTGCTCCATGGGTGGCCCTCCTGTGCCTGGGGTGACTCAAGGGACAGGGCCTGGTGCAGGTGGGACCACAACCCAGGACTCTTCTCTGCGTCAGGGGTGTGGCTGATGGCCTCGCCCTCTAGTGCCCACAGACCCGAGGGGCTTCCTCCCTCAGACCGGAGGGGCTCCCTCCCCCACCCCCCGCCCCGCCAGAGGCTGAGTCCGGCCCTCCCGCCAGGGCAGTGGGTACGCTGCACCTTGGCGCTTCATCTCAACAACTCTTGCTGGTTACTGCTTGTTTGACCGCCATATCCACCCTGCGCCTAGGGTTCTTTGGTTGTCTCTGCTCACAGAGCCTTAGTCTTCCTTCAGCTAGTCCTCTCTGGTTGTAAAACATGGTATTGGGGGGGCTGATTAACACCCACTTCTCCCCCCAGGGACGTATGCCTTGAAGCCGAGCGCAGCCCTGGCACTGGGCCCGGCCGAGCATTTCGGTCAGCATCTACATGGTTGAGCAGTAGCCTGACCTAGTGGCAAGTGGCAGGTGGTGCGCCTGCCATCTCAGGACCAGAAACAAAGACTCTGGGGGCTGGACAGAGTCGAGGAGGACCCCCATTTCACCCCCATTCCATAGATAAGGAAAATAGGCCCCCTGCTCAGGGCTGGGGCTGGGGCTGGCGCTGGGAACGAAATTCGGGGACCTAGACTCCCTGAACCCAGTCCTGGGTTCTTGAAATACCTCCTGGCTGTCCCAGGACATGACCATACCAGGCCTAGGGGTGGGGAGGGGGTTGGGTGGGGTCACAGGGGTATGGATGCCCAAGGGCTCTGGGGCCAGATCGTCCTGTGGTTATAAAGAAACCACTCTCAGGAAGCTCATGGCAATGAGGCCACTGAAATGCCCACTGCAGAGTTTGGGGTTGTTGATGGGCCTTAGGGGCCTGTCCCCATCCCACTGTGAGCACTGCGCCTCCTCAGCGCCTGGCCTGGCCAACATCCACCCTCTTCCAGAAAACCTCTCAGGGCCCCCCCGTCTGGGTGAGTTGCCCCTCCTCTGGGCTCCCCCAGCCTCAGAGTCCTCCGAGCACCCTATCACCCAGCACGGAGTTGGGACTTTGGCAACGGTTGCTGTGTAACATGTGAAAGCTTGATTCACTGGGCGTGCATGGGAAGTGCTGAGCACGGCCCCATCCGCCAAGGTCAGTGCCCACTCGGGTGCTCCTCCATCTGCTCCTCAGGCTCCTCCAGTTCCTGCAGAGGCCTGTGGCCCCTCGGCCCACACCCCACCTGCCAAGCCGAGCTGGCATGTTCGGAGTCACCTCTCTACCCAAGCTCATTCCAGAACCCTCCTCCCAGCAATCTGGCTCCCAAAGGCTGTTTCGGGGCCAGTCATAAAGATCTCTCACTTTCTCCCCAAGGACTCCAGGCTGTGAGAGTTTTTTAAAGCAGAGTTTAGGCCCTGGCCAGGAAGCCCGGTCGGTTAGAGTGCATCCCAATACCCCGAGGTTGTGGGTTAGACCCCCGGCCAGGGCACATACAAAAATCAACCAATGAATGCATCAGTAAGTAGAACAGCCAATTGATGTCTCTCTCTCCCTCTCCCCTGCTTCCTCTCTAAAATTAAAAAAAAAAAAAAAAAAAAGCAGAATTTATCACTGAATTTTCCTTTTAATGGTTTTACAGTGACATGAAATGCTTTTGCCTCCTGAGACAAGGCATGATTCAGGAGAGAAGTGTGGACAGCTGGCTTGCACACCAGACAGCGGCCAGCAGAGGTCAGCGGGAGAGCAGGGAGGGTCACTGGCCTCCTGCACTGGGTTTGACTTGCCTCCTTCTCCCTCCCCCAGGGGATTCCGCCTCCCTCCCGGTGGCTCTGGGCTTGCCGGTCTCTTTTTCTGCCTCCTTCTGACCGGGGGGCAGAGCCTCCAGTGACTGAATGTCTGTCCTCCGGCGCTGGGACACCTTTCTGGGTAGTGAGGATCTTGGGCAGGGACCAGCTCTCACTCCCCTGCTCCCGGGTCTTGCCCAGAGGAGGACGCAGATCATGGTGTTGGGGCAGAGAACGGACTGAGGTGCAGTCTCCATTTACCACCCCGTCCAACCTGTGCCCCTGGATGCTGATGCTGATGCTGACGACTGCGCACCTGGGGTCCCCTGGGTTTGCAGAAGGGAGTCGCTGTGAGGTGACCGGAGTGCCTGGAGAGAGGTCGGGGCATTGCCTCCGCATACATTCCCATGTGGGGGCTGCATCCCTGGCAGTTCCAACCTCGGCTCATGCGGACGGGCCTCTCTCAGGGGTCTCTTGGCTGTCCAGGTTCCCCGTGGCACCTCCCCTTACCCTTGTCCCAGGCATGCTCACAGCTCCCACGGTGGCCCTATATTCTCGAGTCCCGCCCACACCCCAGGGAGCCCCGCCCACAGCCCCTGGAAGGGATCCACTGAGCCACCTGGGGTGAGTTCTGTCTTTCCAGGGCAGGACAGGCCGACCAGCTCTGGAACCAAGAGCTTAGAGCCTGTCGAAGAAGCCAGGGCAGACAGGAGTCCTCTGGGGTTGTTCAGGGCGGAGGGGAGGGTGGCGCCCCCACACCCCCCCGAAGTCTAGTCCAGCATGCCTCAGCAGGCTGGCACTGCCCGCCAGAGACTGATGTTTGTTCCCCATCCCCTCCTCCCGTTGAAGCAGCAAGTAACTTCAGAGGTTTGGGGCAGAGAGGGAGGCAGAAGTGACTTTTGGAAGAACCCGGGCAGGGCCCTTGACAGGACTTATGCCCCACGCCCTGGCGGTGCCCCAGGTGGGTCTTGCACACTCTTTCTCAAAACCCTTCCCTGGCCCCCAGGACCCACTGAGTCCCCAGCCAGCTGCTCTGCCTGGTGGGGCCAACACCGCCCTGTCTGGCACACGGCTCCCTCCGGCCCCACCCCAGGCGCCTGGAGCACCTCCCTGGCTGTGTGTCCTAAAATCCTCGTCCCACCCCAGCAGCCTCTCAGACAGATGAGGTGACATCCCGATCAGAGTGAACTGACCCCAGACCCCAAGAACTGCCTCACTGTGCAGCAAAGCCCAAGGCAACTAGGGGAGGGTGCCTCAGACCGCCTTTTGAAAGGTAACCGAGATGGCAGTTACAGAAATGACAGTGTTTCTGGAAGACACTTTGCTGTTTGGGTCACTCATGACCCCTCTAGAACGCTCCTATTCATCCTTCAAAACCCAATTTGAGTGTCACGCTCACTGCAAACCTCCGAGGCATCTCAACCTCTCTCTTCTCCCCAGACGCACCTTTCTCTCCTCTGTCATCCATCTTCCTCTGTCTGCACCTCTTGAAATAAACAGAAGCTGCTGCACTTGCTAAGTGCTTACTGTATACCAGGCAGGAACACACATTTTGTGCATACTATTTGCAGCAGGCAGCTCACCACCCCCCAGAACAGTATGAAGTCATTAGTCTTTCCACCCATTTCACAGATAAGGACCCTGAGGGCCAGAGAGGTCAATGGGTTTCCTCCTGGCAACACAGCTGGAAGTAGAGTCTGAATTTAGGTCTGACTGTAGAGCCCAGTCTCTAGTCCAAACCAGCACGGTGCCTCCCCCTAGTGGCTCCACTACCAGCCCTGCAAGCAATGCTTCCCGCCTCTGAGGCTTTGAGTGAGCCCCCGATGGTGGGGCCTGCAGTGATGGGGGCTGGGGGGGTCATTTTCTGCATCACTGGCCCTGCCTTGTAATTGGTGCTCATCACATGCTCCCTGAACTGAACACCCTAGAAATGATGGGGGTGTAAGGTCTGAGATGGGCTTGAAAATATTTCAGCCAACAAAAAGCTAAAAGGAAAAGGAAAGCAATACAGCAAATAGTAGCCAAACCTTGATAACTGTTGAATCAGGGTGAAGGTAGATGCGAGTTCATGGTATAGTCTTCCTACTTCTTAAATGCTTAACACTTTTCATAATGAGAAAAATACAGTGGGGGTGGGTGAAGGAGGCCAAGCCCAGCTGGGGCCCCCTCAGGGCTCAAAGCCAGTAGACACTCACCTTTTTATGGCTTTGTAACAAATGATGACAAGCACAGTGAGAAACAGCAGGGAGGCACAACATACCGCGATGATGGTCACCAGCCCCGACCACCAGCTCTCCTCCGGGGGGCACGAGGTAGAGTTGGGAGCTGCAAGAGACAAGAGCAGCCTGAGTCTCCCCTGCGTGAGCTGGTCCTGGCTGCATCGGAGGTGGACCATCGTGGGGACATCCAGGGTGGCCTCACTGCCATCCATGGCCCAGGCCCTCTGACCTGTGCTACCGTCCCCACCCCCACTCCAGCAGGCAGCAGGTGACATCATCAGGCTGGCCTGGGGCCAGGGCAGCATGCTCCCAGCAGGGGTTAAGCACCGCGCCTGCCCGGGGCCATCTATCCTCCCTTGGCATGAGCTAACTGACAGCAGGGTCAGGTTTAATTTCCCATGAAAAATAACAGAACATCTCATTCTCTCAGCTGAGGCATTAAACCCGCTCCCTCTGAAGGTGGGGGTGGGAAGCAGGGCTCGTGGGGGACCCTGGGGAGGAAGGAGAGAAAGGGAAGTTCATCAACATCAGTTCTTAAGCTAATTTCTTGTGAGGGGCAAGCTGTCTCCTTTCTGGGATTTGCCCATGTGGAGGGGTCTGCAGCTGTCTCAGCTTGTATGTGGTGCCCGGAATTTGGAAAGGTCTGTCATTAACAAAACATCTGGTACTGGCTACAGAGCCCCCTTGTCATTACTCAGTCCATGAGGTCCTTGGGGTGAGCTGTCCTCCCCCTCGGCACAGGCTGTGTGGGGTGGACCCTCAGCTCAGGCATGGACGGGCTTGAAAGGAAGCTGGTTCACTCTCCTCTGAGAAAGGCCCTGGAAGACCCTGGCACACCTGGGAAGAAGCACCAGGAGTTGCAAAAAAAAAAAAATGATGGCGGGGGGAGAAGGAGAAGGAGGGGGAGGAGAGGAGGAAAAGAAGAAGAAGAAGAATGAGGGAGAGGTGAGAGTGAAGGAGGGAAGAGGGGTTAAGGAAGGGAGGGAAGGGGCATGGTGGATGGACCAACATGCAGACATTATTAGCGACTATGGGCAGGTCTTCAGGACGTGACTACATGCAAAAGTATCAACCATGCCCCAGACTCTGCGTCCACTTAATAATAATAGGCACTGTGAGGAGCACACTGGTACGTGGGGGCTAAGTGACTGATTTCCCAAAGGCCACCGTGGAGGGCTTTGTTATCGTCATTGTGATCAAGGTCATTCAGTGCGGTGAATCGCACCCATCTGAAGCATGTGGTCCGATCAGCTGTGACAAGTGGGAACCCCGGGGTCAGCAGCACTTCCCTCATGACACACAACATCTCCACCAGCCCCAGCAAGGTTCCCGGGGCCTCTTCCTAGTCCATCCCCACCCTGGGGCAACTGGCCACTCTTCTGCTTTCTGTGGAAATGAAACTGTGTGGTGTGTATTTCTTCTTTCTTGATTTAGCAGAGTGGGTTTGAGATTTGTCCACGTTGTTGCATTTTTCAGTGGCTCTTCCTTTTCTGTCGCCAAATAGTACTTCGTTACGGGAGTAAACCACAATTTATGGATCCGCTCACCTCTTGATGGGCACCTAGGCTGTTTCCGGGTTTGGGCTTCTATGAACAGAGTTGCTATGGACATCCACATATCAGTTTTGGCACACACATTTTCATATTTTCTTCAATAAACATCTAGGGCTTCTCTCACGGGGTTTGCGTGATTACTTCTCTAGGGAACTGCCACGCTGTTTCTCCCAATCACTTGCCCTCTTGTACTCCCATCCGGAGTAAGACAAAATGGAAAGAAGGGAGTGGTTACGGGTCCCAGAACTGCTATCGTGTTGGCACCCTCGCAGCTGGGTGGGGAGATCCAGGGAGCCATTGTAGGCTCCCCAGGAAACCAGGGTTAAAACCCTGTTAGCAAATGCAAGGTGCGGGGGGGGGGGGGTTGGCCTTCAGCTCCTCAGAGAGACCATGCACACTCAGAAATGCTTCCCGATAAATGGCTGGGACAAGGATGTCACCAAACAACATGGATGTTCTCAGCCAGGGTGATATCCTTCAGAAAACCCAGCACTGAAATGACTGCAGGGTACAGAATTCGAAATAGGAATAAACTCTAAAATAAGGGAAAGGGTATTCAGAAAGATTCTCATTTCCCCCCGATTAACTTCTTCAGGGCGTTCTATGGCTAAAAAAAAAATCCTTTCCTCGATTCCTCACATTGGGGTGTCCCTGGCTTGGCTGAGCCCACACAGGGTACATTATAGCAGATCCCAGAAAGGAGGTCGCTGTGGAGAGCCAGAGGTACGACCAGGCACGTGGGCCGAACCCCAACGGGTCTGCCTCCTTATTTTCACTGCAAAGGTTAAAAATCTTGGTTCCTGTCCATGCTACCCCAGGCTGGGGCAGCTCAGGGCTGCAGCCCACAGGGACCCTCCCACCAGCCTGCCCATGGTCCACCTGTCACCCAACACTCCCATGGTCGGGAAAACATCTACTGTGTGGTCTCAGCCAGGGGCATACCCGCTCCACTGGGCCCCCGGAAATATGGGGTGGGGGCTGTGTTCGTGGCTACAATGAGGCTGGCAAAACTACGAGTATGAATGACCACCACAGCCTGGAAAGTCCCACATGAGGCAGAATTACCCCTTGAAAAACGCCCCCAGGGTGCCCAGTGAGAAATTCCAACTCCACAAAGAAAGGCTGGTTCTACACCTCACCTGGAACTTGACACTGAACTTCTGAGAGCCTCTTTTCTTTACAGTTGCTCTCAGGGAGGTGGGACTCTCCTTTTGGCTTACTTTTCTCAAATACAGTTAGTATCGAAAGAGGGGACTTGTCTGAGAGGGTCTTTCTGCACAGGGCCCCCTCGAGTGCTCAGCAGTGCACACTCACCGCCGTGTGGGGCAGTCACCCGAGGTGAAAATGCTAACAGATAGGAAAAGAGGGAGATATCTGGTGAAACTTAGTCCTACTCACACCTCTTAGATTTTGCCAAGAAAGCAGCTGTTGGGTTCAAAGAAGGCATCCTTACCTACCCTTGCGTGAGTCACTGGTTGGCAAGGACCAGAGGATGTTGGAGCTGAAAGAAGCCTGGGAGGTGTCATTTCCAAAAGGGAACACAAACTTGAGTTTAGGATCAAGTAGCTGTCCCGGGGGCAGGGTGGGACCCAGATCTTCAGGCAGCAGGCTAAGTCTGCCCGGGTCTAGAAGTCCTTCCCACTGGGCGTGGCCAGCACTTCTTTCCAGATACAGTAAGACAGCTTATCCTATGGGGACAGACTGATGGGTCATATTCTAGAAGACAGCTTCGTGAAGGAGCTCATTGACGTATTCATTCATCCACCAAAAATGCACTGAGCATCCTCTGGGCCTGGCACTGTGCCGGGAGCTGAGGCTGCAAAGATGGATTCCACGTAAACTGCTCTTACCAGGTGTGCTGCCAGCTGCCCACGGGACACTGCAGAGCTGGCTGCGACCCGATGGCCTTGCTCAAGGAGCCATCAGTCTCCAAGAGGAGAAGAGATGTGCTCATGGGCAAGGTGAAGGTCATTCGTGGCTGAGGAGAGGAAGCCACAAAGTGCTAAGGTTCCCAGGGGAGGGAGGAGCCTGTGAGAGGCAGGTGGTCAGCAGAATGGGGGGGCAGCCAGAGTGTGAGGTCCCACACCTGAGGCCACCCAAGCTTGGTCCCCTCCACCAATGTCACTCTCCCTCGCCCCCTGCCAAGATTTTGCAAACACAACAGAGGCTGGAGCTGCCATGATGTGTCAGGGTTCGCCGCACTCCCTCTCCTGGGACCCAGCGAGGCTTTGTCTGCTGTATTCATTAACCACTCCTGTCACCTGTAAAGACTCTGGACCAGCAACCCCAGGCTGATTTAGAACTACCTGGGCTCAGTTTCAATTTATCAAAGGAACTGCTTTCTTTTCAACAGAAAGATGCATCAGTAAGAGCTTCCTGCAGAGATGAAGTAACCGAGGATACATTTGACGCCCCCCCTCAAAACATGCAAAAAATATACCAAGTATATAAAACAATGGCTTACAAAACGGTGGACGTCAAGGCAACAAAGGCAGAGATCCCTCAGGGACAAAGAACAAAGAGGCGAGCTCTTGGGGTGTCTAGCTACCGCCTGGAGAGTTCCCAGATGGGCTGGGCCGCCACTGGGGAAGTCTGGGAGATGGGGCCGAGAGTCCAGGCGGTGAAGAGGACAGCCGAGGACAGCCACACTTGAGTCCATCAACGGATGTATCATTACTGCCCCTGGCAAGTGCTGGGGGAGAAGATGTCAGGGCCCCGACACTTTGTGGAAGTCTCTAGAAAGAAAGCATTGGGGGTGGGTGGAGGGGGTGCAGCTTCAGATGTACCCCTCTGAGTGGTCATCAAGAAGGCTGAGCTAACCAAGGAGATTTCTGGGGGGCCTCGTGGACTCACCAGCCGTCTAGTGTCATGAAGGAGCCGTGTGGGTCAGGCAGGTCCCCCAGCCACTTTTGGCGAGAAAATCTTCCCTACATTCCTCGTGGGCTTGTTGTGACTATCAAACAAGAAGACGGGAGGTGCCGGGAGTGGCGGCCACCGTGAGCTGGGACCTCCATGGAACAGCCTGTTTTTATCCCCTTTGGGAAGTGGGGAGGGGGAGGCCGAGGGGCCAAGTGCCTGTCGGGATTGGAACGCAGGTCTGCTTTGAGACAGTACGCACAGCCAACTCAGCGCATATTCGTGGGTGGCCCGGGAACCTGCCACTTCCTCCTCCCCATCAGGGCCGGCTGTGCACACGGAGGTCTGACTAACAGGAGGGGACAATGAATGGATCAAAGGAACAATGAATGAGGTGAAAACAACCTCAGTTTTGCAGGATTTCTTTCAACGGTTCCTACAAGAGGGGAGTGACGGCCAGGTTCTTTGTTTTACTATCACGTGCCACTGTGGGATGGAAGCCATAGCTTTATCCAAGGCTCGGCCCCGTGACCCCGTGCCCGGCCACCTTCAGGGGCCAGCGCCTGCATGCACGGTTCCCCGTTTCTTGAGCATAGCCCCAGGGCCAGATACGGCAGGCGCCACCTCGGCCATGTCAAGGGTCTCTGGGGCATCATCACACCTCTCTCCTACCTTTCAGAGTCTTTGGTGACCCGTGCCCAGGACATCTGGCCAGTTTCCTGACTGATGCCCCGGAGCCGAGTGGGCAGTGGATGGGGCACTTAATCAGTGGGGCTTGAAGGCACCACTTGGCTTCCTGCCTCTCGAAGCCCAGTGCCCAGCCCACCAGACGGGTCACAGGCACTGACAGTTTGGCCCAGGGGGCTCCTCGAGGGCCCCAGAGCTGTACAGACCAGTCTCCTTCAAGGGGATGATGTCGGGACACACTTCCCAAATGGCAGAGGACACATCCACCCTTCACTGTGGGAAACTGAAGTCAGAAGTCCCCTGGGGGCCTCACGACCCTGCCTGGTCCCCACCACGACAGTGTCCCAGGCACTGCGCTGGCCACTGGCAGCAGAAGTGGAGGGGGTTGCATAGCCCCTGTCCAGGGGACAGCCTCAGGGCTCAGTTGGCCCTCATGGTGTGTGAGGTCCCTTTTGGTACCACACTCTGCAGCCCACGTGAAGGGTCGTGAGGAAACTGCCACACGCCTGGGAGCCCGAGCCCTGGGGCACTCAGCCTTGGGGCGCTCAGCCTTGGGGCGCTCAGCCTTGGGGCACGCCGGAGAGCATGGGGGCATTTCCGAGCCTGAGAGCGCTCGCCCTGCCTCGGCCAGTTCGCCTGAAGCACCTGTCGGTTTTATCGGGCCCACGAGAACAGTGAGGGGTCCAGGACCTCTGCTGGACCAGTCGTTGGTGGCAGAAGCTGTCTCACTGACTCTGGACTAAAAAGGATGCTGAGGCTCCCAGGAGGGGAGGAGAGACCAGGGGCCTCCCATCTCAGCCCTGCTTCCCGCACCGCCTCCAAGTACCCCGCAGACAGGCGTCCTCAGAGGCTCCTTCTGGGCTGAGTACCCCCTTTCACTGCCTTGGGGTCCCCAGCCCCGGGGTCCACTGAGGAGGAGGTGGTGTTTGGAGCAGGGCCCACAGCCTCCTCCCCCAAGCCCCACCCCCACACAGAGCCCATTGTCTCCACACAAGGGCTGACTCAGGCCCACTGCTGTCCATTCGCGGGCACAGGGCCCCCTCGAGGAGGCCTGTGCCAGGGCGTCCACCCTCCCATGCGGGCCAGCTCCGGTGTGGGGCCACTCACGCCTTTCCTACCCTGAAGGTGCCAGAGTGTGTGGCAGAGTCAGACGTGGAGCTTCATGCAAGCCTCCAGAACGAGCCTTTTTTCTAGAGAGAAAGAAGTCCTTGCCTTTGGAACCAAACAGGTGAAAACAGTGAGCTTCTGTGTATCAGCCTGGGGGAGGGGCTCCACCCCTTTGCCTATGGGAATTGGCTCAGGCTTCCGGTATGGCACAGAGACCCCCCCACCCCCCTTTCAAAAGTCTTCCCAATGCCTCCCCTTGACCAGAGTTCCCATAGCAGGACATTCCTGGTGGCCCAATCACAGCAGGCAGAAGGCTCGGATTCCCAGCCCACAGTGAACAGAAAGACAAGGGGCTGAGCTCCAGAGGGTGTAGGGAGATGGGGAGGGGTGCCTGCCTTTTCCAAAGTTAAGGGGCACCCCTCTCTGCTCTGCAGGAGGGATGCAGGTTGAGGTCTAAATGGGGTTTCCTGGCCTTCCACCAGGGCTGGGGTTAAGCAGTGCGCTGGGAAGGCAGGGCCGTGCTTGGTACGCTCTGGGGACGCCTGTGTCCTGCCCAGCCCTGTCCTGCCATCTTCCTAGAGGTCTCACGCCACCTCCCCAGCCTGGCTGGAGCCCCCGCTGCATGCCAGCGGGACTGCGGGGGTTGCTGTGGCTGGGCGTCCGATCCACTGGGGAAGGAAACTGTTGGACCATGGAAGTGCACAGGCCTTGGCCAATCTCTGGCAACAGGTTGGTTGTCTCAGGGATCCAGAGGGGCCCGACCCACAAGGCCAACCAGGCTGGACACCTTGCTGGCTTCACAGGGACAGCTGTCCGGGGCCCCTGGTCCCCCCCTCACTGCCGGCCCCCTAACATAACTCCTGCCCTTGGCCTCTTCTCAGCAACTACCCTGCATGTGAAGCATCCCTCACACACCCAGACCCTGTGCTGTGCATCCATCAGGAAGCTGCGGCCTCCGAGACCCGCCCTCCCCTTCCCAGACTCAGGCCCCAGCCGGGAGTTGGCACACCCCCCGCTCCACAGCTAGGCCACCAGAGGCAGATACTGTGGCTGCGCCCTCCGAGCCAGCTCCACCTGCCCTTCCTCTCCTCTCTCCCACTTCTCCCAATGCCAGGCCTGCGCTGGTTCCTCCCAGGTGTCACTGTCACCAGGCCCCTCCTCCCTGGGGCTCTGCCCCCAGTTCTGCACATGGGTCATCCTCTCAGGCTTTGAGTCAGGACCTGGAGTTAAATTCCAGATTCTGACCCTGGGAAAACCATTTAATCATTCAGATTTAACCTCGGCTCCTTCCACTGTGAGGGGGGAAAAAGCCATGGAACCTCCTCCAGTGGCTGGCGCAGGACCGAACGAGATGCCCAATCACAGAGCACACGCAGCAAGCAGTCGCCACGAGCCCCTGGGAGGCCGGTGCAGGAAGCCGTGTTTAGGTTGAGCTGGACAGGATTGGGGAGGGCGGGAGCCCACCTGCGGGAAGGCCCCACCTGGGTTTGCCTGGGCTCGCAAGGGAAGGGACGAAGGCAGAGGCAGCCTCTCTGTCCCTCTGGCTGGTGCCTGGGACCTCCCTGCTGCAGGGGCTCCGGGCCCTTCCATCTGTGACTCCCAGTCTGGTGCCCGAGCTCCACGGGACACTCAACCCTCTGGTTTATTTATTTCTGCCTGGTGTCCTGGGCATGGAGCCCAGTGTGGTGGCAGCATGGATGCTTATCATCAAGGACGCTGTTCTCGGGCTCGGCTCCTAAAGGGGGCATTAAAGAAGCTATCCATTATTAATAATCATCTCCATTATTCCTGTGCCTAATTAGGAAAGAAAATTTATGAATTGGGTTTAAGTCTCCAGGGTGGGGGCAGCCACGGCTCTTCCCGATACGGGGGAGAGGTCTGGGTGGAGGTCGGGGCAGAAGGCGAGCCCAGCAGGCTGCTGCCTGTCGTCACTGATTCTGCTTCTGGTGGCGACTGCAGAACACATCTCCCCTTGTTCGCCACGGAGCAGCTGTCTTTGTGAGGCTCCTTCAGGCCAGGACATGCTGCACTCCGCCTGGTCTCTGTTCCTTGCCCTGGGGACCCGCCCCAGCTCTGCTGAGCCTTCTGCTCCCACCCAGGATGCCCTGCTGCCCAGAGGTCCCAGCTTGCCCGCTTTGGAACGGTGCAGAGCTGTCGAGAAGTGGCGAGAGGGTGCCACTTCGGGAAAGCTCTGGGTGACCACATGAGCCCGCCCCATTGCCCTGACTCCTCACCCACCATTCAAGTGCTAATCCATCCACTCACTCAACACATATCTGTTAAGAGTCCACCCTATGCCAGGTGCTGTGCCAGGCTCTGGAGACATGACGATTAGCAAAAGGGACAAGGCCCCTGCCCTCGGGGGGCCCCCCAGCTGCTGGGAATGCACACGGGTTCAGCGATCACTACGTAAATGCCTGCTGTGACGCCTGCCTCACCGAGCCATGGAACTGGGCCCCTGCTTTCGGTGCAGAGCAGAGAGCTGTGACACAAACACAGGAGCCGACGTGACTGGCCTGAGACTGGTGGGCTCATCCTTGCTTGTGATAGGCTTGAGGCTGGGGGACAGGAACATGGCCCTCGTGTTACAGGGCCAGCAGAGCCCTCGCACCTGCCCGACACTCGGCAGAGAAGGGCGCTCTCTGCCCTTCAGCGGGTACCTCACAGACGATGGGCCGGGACCCGTGAACACCCTGTCAGGTAGAACCCGCTCCGTCCAAACAGCTGTGATCATTTTGAGAAGGGGTTCAGGATCCACTCAGCCTCGTGGTTGACAAACTCTGGCCCGAAGGCCAAATTCAGCCCACCACCTCTCTTTGTAAATAAAGTTTTATTGGAACGCATGGAATGCAGACACACCTCAGTGTTTACATAGGGTCACGGATGCTTTCTGACTACGTTAGCCAGGTTCAATGCCCACAGTGGAGACTGTATGACCCACAAAACCTGAAGTATTTATTTACTTTCTGGCCTCTTCCAGAAAAACGAGGGTGGTCTTCAGCTGAGATTCTTAGATGGATTTAAGTGAGTAGTCTGAGGTACCTGCCACTATATCCCAAGTTTTTACTTTGCAGTGAACATTCTACTGTTTCCATTTTATTTTTAGAATGGCCCTTTACTCCAAAAGTCACACCGACGCCCCGGTGGGAGGTCTCTAGGCGAGGGGCACAGGACGCTGTCCCCCGGGGTCTTTAACAGTGACCATGTGGTGAGACAGCAGAAGCACAGAGGACAGGTGGACTGAGCATGGACCCCACCTGAGCCACACCGCACTGGCCCAGTGACCCCCACATAGTTGCCGACATGACAAGCCCCTCACGTGCCGATGGGTGACGACACTGACGGGGAGGTTGTAGGGGAGCTCTGGTCCTGTGGCCCTGCTTCGGGGACAGCCAGTGCAGGATGGGGTTGTGGCAGTAACAGTCATTCGAAGGCAGGTCTAGGGCCCTCGATTAGGCTACAGGATTTGGGTCGACTTAGGACCGACATCCACAGGAACTGCCCCCACTCTCTAAGTGTCCCTTAAATGCAGTGGGCTGACTTAAAGGCAGGGACAGCCACCACTTTGAAGCCACGTTCCAAGGCTCTGGCTCCTCATGTGGCGAAAGGCTCACCCTCAGGGTCGGCAGCTCAGTCCCTTTCCTCCTCCGGTGGTTTCAAGCCCACAAGAGAGCCACTGGCCCTCCTCCCTTCCCCAGGCCCCTCTGGGCATATCCTGGGGTCCTTTTGCTTGTCGGGTATTCAGACCTCAGTTGCTATAGCCACCTACCCCGGGGTGGCTATGAAGGTGCAGGTGACAGGTGGAAGCTGCTCCCCACCTGCGCCGGGGCGCAGGGACGCGCAGCTCCATCTGACTCTCCAGGGCACCCACAGCCTTTCTTTGCAAGAGCATCCTAGGGGTGCCAGGGCACCCAAGCCCCAAGAGGAGAGAATTCACTCCCCTACAACCTGGAGCATTGTCAACCAGGGACGACAGGTACCAGGCGAGAGAGCCAGCCCCTGCCGCCTGCTGGGGACACTGTGCAGCGAGACTAACCTGGAGTCCCCTCCGGAGCACATTGAGGTCGGGTCTTCGCAGGATTGGGCCTGAGGTTACTACACTCTCACTAGCTTCCTCTCCTTTCTTGTCCCCCCCAGGAACACGTCCTTGAAAAATCCCGTCTCCAGCTCTGAGGCCGGGTTCCACGCCAGGCACCTCAGACAGGAGGTCACCCAGGTGCTGGAGGACCCTGGGCTGCCTTCTAAGGAGGCGGAGTTACACCCCCACGAGATGCGTGTGGCCTTCCACGTTCCGACACTGCCGTCCTGGGCTGCCCCGTGCTGGCTCTCTGGCCCGAGCCCGAGTCCCGGGTACAGGGTCCCTGTTGAGTTAGGCTAAGAATGGCTGTCGCCCAGGTTGTGACCACAAAGGGATGGTGACACAGCTGAGAAAGATCACAGCTGCTCGGTTTGTTAAAAACAAAAAAGGAAAACACCTGAAATGTGTGTGGCTCTAGGGCCAAACCACGGTGCCGAGAAGAAAACCCACCAACCTGCCCACCCCACACTGATGGCCCGAGACGGCCTCTGACACCGAGCCGCCAGCCATGTGGGACCACTTACGTTTAAAATACTCAAATGAAAACCGAATGAACAATTCAGTTCCTCAGTGGCACCGGCCGTATTTTCAGGGCTCCGCAGCCTACGCAGCTGACAGCTCCCGTGCTGGACAGCACGTATCCCTCCCCAACCCCAAGAGACACAGGGCAAGAATTATCTGCACCATTTTACGGGTAGGGAAGCCAAGGGCTCCCGAGGGCCACAGAGGCCAATCCCAGAGGCACTCGAAGGGAGGAGGAGCTTCTGAGCTACAAGCTGCTGTCGGGCCGTCCAGGACAGGGAGGGCAGCGGGGGGACCAACCATTCGGGTCTCTGCGGAGCCGGGGCATTTCTAAGGCCCATCCCTGGTGTGCATACTCGCTCTTTTAATAGCCACACGGCTTTCTTAGTTGATACTTGTGACCTAAAAAGTGGCCACTTTGCCTTCGAGATAATAACAGTGCAGAAGGCTGCTCTGTGGCTCCACCCTCCGTGATGGGCCGTGGAGCCACAGCCGTGAAATGGCCCACGAGAGCCCCGCGGCTACTATCCATGGACAACTTCTGTCTGAAGAATGGGCATGCTGAGCCGTGGCAACCAGCTCCTGCCTGGGAACTCCATTCTGTCTCTGGACAAGCAGCTCAGTCTAAAGGTCAAGGCCATACACCCTGGCTGCTGCCACTGCATTGGAAACCCTCTGAACATGTGCAAGCACTTCATCAATCCGGACCTCAAATGCCCACCTGCCAATGGGAGTCGTGACCTTGGCCTAGAGCAGGGCTCCTCAGCCTTGGCACTGTTGATGTTTTGGGCTGGATCATCCTTTGCTGTGGGGGGCTGTCCTGTGCCTCCTCAGCCTCTACCCACTAGATGCCAGGAGCACCCCTCTCCCAGCTGTGATGACCAAATGTCCGCTGGGGAACAAAATCTCCCGGCTGAAAGCCGGGGGCTGGAAGATCTCCAAGCCCTTCCCTGGCTCCTACACGAGGTACAGAGACAGAGGCCTCCTGCACTGGTGCGGCTAACGGCACAGACCTGCCTTGGCCTCCCCTGGCGCACCACACCAATCCCAGCCAATGGAAGGAGCTAAGCTTGATGGCCTTCCAGCTGGAACCTAAGATTCCAAGCCAGTTGCCTCCACGGTGACCCCTGGCTACTCAGAGGCCACCCAGCGGAATTGGCCGTAACCATGTCTGAGAGGCGAATGCATTATCTTCCAAGGCATCCACGATTCTCTCTGCCAATGCAGGAGACAATGCGCCTTTGCCTCCCACAGCCCAGTTCATTCTCCATCTGACAACAAGGAACCCATTCACTCTCCGGAGGGGCAGGGGACAGGCCAACATCTTTTCCAGGAAACGGTGGCCTTTGGCCTTCTCTGACTGCTGGCAAGGGTGACACAGAGACTTGGGAGCTAGGAGCAGGCGCTGCTCATGGCTGCCTTGTTTTTCTCTGGTGGAGAAAGGGACACAAACCAAGGGACATCCCTCCCCGACCCGCCTGGCAGAACTTCGTCATCTTTCCCAGGCGGAAGGCCCGACAATAGAGACTCTTCTCAAGGCCACCGGACACAGACACTTGCGTGACTACAGTGTGCCGGTACCCCCACCCCCGCACCCCCCCGAATAGGACTTCCCGGATAAATGGAAGGCACCACGGGGCGGGGCTTCAGTGACCTGTTCTGGGCAGAGCAGCTCCGAGTCTCAGTACGGGATGCCAAACCCCACTGTACAAAGATTCTACAACTACCATCTACGCAAAGTCTTCGCCACGAATGCCTACGTTCACGCGAAATGCCAAAAGTCTTGTCTGGCCTGCCAGGCTGTTTCTGAGCTTTCTCTAGCAGTTCTGATTTGTCATCCTCTGGCAGATGAGTCAGTGTCCAAGGTTTCCAAAAATTTTATGGAGAAATAGCTTTACATTAAAAATGTAATACATTTACTAAAAAACAATGATAATAACATTAGTCTCCTTTGCTGAGCATTTGTTAAGCCCCATGGGATGTGTGCTCGTTGAAATCATCTGATTTAAGTCTCCTGATCCATTAGGAGACATGGGTGTCACTGTCCCCACTGACAGGAGTGAGGACAAGCTCAGGTAGGAGCAGGCCATGGCAGGGTCAGGGTTCCAGGACATTCTTTCCTCCACGTTCTATTATAAATCAGGCAAAGAGCAGAGTCAGTGGGTTTTAGCAGCAGGAGGCCGTGGTCCAGCTGGAAGAACAGATTTAACACCGCCTGAGGATGCCATTGATCTTGACCAGTGGTTTCCATGCAGACCGTCTCCAGCAACATGCCCTGCCTTCTCCAGCCCTTTATTTATTCCTCTTGAGGGTAGAGGATGAGACTTACTCAGTGGAAGAGTTTGTGATACAGGGGCAGGACCTGGGGGTTTGGGGTCTGCTTCATGCCCACCCCGGATGCCAGGAGGGATGGAAAAGGGAATAAAATTCTCAGCAAGAAAGACAGCAGGGACATATCACATTTGTATATCACATTCAGGATAAATTCTCCCCTTTTAACTCTTACAGCCACGAGCTCCCCTGGACACACCGTTCCAAAATCCGGGGGACATGGAGCATGTCGGGGACCCAGCCACTGCCACCTGTTCTTTATTGTTCGTGACAGCTGGCCACAAAGGTCACCATTATCAACTGTCCCATCACCTTCCTTTGACAGGGACATTAATGAAGCCTGGGAGGCGAGGACTGCCTCATACAGACAGGGTGACTTCGGGGACCAGCCGTATGCAGCTGCTTTGGAGAGCGGAGTTGCCAGAAACAAACGCCATGTAGCCGAGGCCTGGGGCCAGGCCCTGCACACTCTGCCTCAGCCCCTCACCTGGGGAGGAGGTGAACTCCTAAAAGCTCTTGTGACATTGACCTTCCCCAGCTGTAGGGAATCTCCTGATACCAAATATAATCGCTAACCCTGAAGGTCCTTGAGACATCCAGGAGCTGGTCAGGAAGAGCAAAAGGAGGCCTGAGGGTTAGGCCAGGTACTCGGCTCCTCTCTCCAGAGGCAGCCGGTTCTCAATGTTTCCTCTGAGACAGAAGGGCCGTGGGCATTTACATACAATCCAAGTGAGCGCACCTGTTACGGACCAAGTGTTCGTAGGCTGGATCCTGAACCCCAACGTGATGGTCTAGGAGGTGGTGTCTTTGGGGTCATTAGGTCAGGTGGGTGAAGCCCTTGAGAAAGGGATTGGTGCCCCCATAAAAGGGACTTCAGAGAGACCTGTCGCTGCCTCCGCCATGTGAGGACACAGCAAGAAGGCACTTTCTATGAGCCGGGAAAGGGGACCTCGCCAGACACCAAATCTGCCAGAGCCTTGCTCTTGAACTTCCAGGCCCCAGAACTTGGAGAAATAAATGTCTGCTGTTTATAAGCCACCTGGTCCAGTCCACGACAGCAGCCCAGACAGATCGGGACGGCATTGCACACACACACCGCAGCTGCTGTCATTTCTGAGATACAACGTGTGTTCCACTTTGCATGTCTCGGCCCTGCCCTCACACCGGTGTGGACGGAGCTGCTTTTCTTTCTTCTCCCTCCTCCCCCTCCGCCCCGCCCCCTCTCAGCTGAACCTAGTGCCTCTGTGTGGATGCACCACAGTCTACCTAACCAGTTCGGGAGAAGCTGTTTTTCAAGTGCAGGATCTCCACTCTTTGCCTGTCATTTCCAAATCCAAAACATAAGTTTGGTGCCAAAACCAATCTGGTACTAAAACCTGAGCTTCCGGGAAGTGGGTTCTCTATGGTCTGGATCCATTGCTTCAGGGGACAGCCACATTTTTCACGGCAGAAACTGTATCAGGTGCTGAAGTGCCCGGCAGGCAGGGCGACATCATGCACGGCACACACCTAAGCGCTTCTCTGAAGTCCAAAGCACCCGACTTCTTAGGCGCAGCTGGCCCAAGTTCCCGGGAAGGGACCTGGGCTTTCCTTGCATGCCTTTTGGAAGGAGCTGTGGCGAACTGGGCGTGAGGGGCGCCTGCCCCAAACCCACCTGGATGCCAGCTCAGTATCTTTCCACCTGCCCTCGTTCCCCAGCCGGCCCGCAGCAGGGATGAGGAGCGGGCACGTACTGAGGACGTCCGGGAGAGGTGTGCACCCCAGAGAACAGGCGCTCACCCCAGTGCCTCCAGGTCACTCTGCCCTTTCCCCACCCAGGTCCTTTCAGACACCCACAGTCACCTTCTGTCCCCTTTCCTCTCCTCCCCAGCCTCATACTGCCTCACAGTCCCCTCGTCATTGTGAGGGGCTTCACTCTGAGGACACTTTCCCTTAATAGCAGAACAAGATGCTGATTTTAAAAAAGAGAATAAACAGATCAGAATTTTTTAAAATGTGAAGTGTCTTTCTTAAGCATTTATTGTTTCTTTCTTTGTCTTTTTAAATTTATTTATTTATTTATTTTTTAGAGAGCAGGGAAGGGAAGGACCCAGAGAGGGAGAGAAACATCAATGTGTGGTTGCCTCTCATGTGGCTCCCATTGGGGACCTGGCTTGCAACCTAGGCATGTGCCCTGGCTGGCATTGAACCAGCGACCCTTTAATTTGAAGCCCACACTCAATCCACTGAGCCACACCAGCCAGGGCACTTTCTTTTGTCTCTTCAAACACTGGGTGTCACCTGGGAGACCATGGCCCATTTGCGTAGCATCTAATCCAACTGCCCTCCCTGAACTTCTACAGGACAGGCAGTGACCCAGGCAGTGGTGCCAGTCAGGGATCAGTTTTAATCCCTGACAAAAAAGGAAAGGAAGTTGTCATGGAAAAGTACAGGGTCCGTAGGTCCTGGGCTGCAGGTGGCCTCTCCTGCCTGCCGTGGCCTCTCACCCCGGGGTGGGCGGAGGTGGGGGAAGGTCCTGCAGCCTCGCTTCCTGGCCCCCATCTCTATCCATACTCTTTCCCAAAGAGATATATCTGGTCCCACGCCAGATGGATCCGGCTTCATACGCCAGCCGGATGCCAACAGCCGGATGCTGTAGCGCCAGCACCCCCTCAAGCTCCAGACCCATTCATTCGGTGGTGACTCAGTGTCTCCGCACAGCTGGTCTGCAGGCCAGCTCAGACTTTTTGTGCCCAAATCTGAACTCTTCCTCTTCCCCTCTTGGACTCCTCCCCTCCTGTCTTCCGTTCGCCCAGCTGTGCAATTTAGAAATGTGGGGGTCTTTTCTGAGAACCCCCTCCCTCATCCCTCCCTCCATGCAATCCTACAGCACATCCTTGGACCGGCCATCCTGGCCCCTTCTGCCCTCACCTGCGTCCTCCAAAACAGGCTCCGAACTGCTCGATCCCTCCCCCACCCGCTCTCTGCACTGCCGCCGGAGGTGCCTCGTAAAATGCCAACCGCGTCATGTTACACTCCTGTTCAGTTCCCTTCAAAGGCTTCTTACCAACTGTAGACTGAAACCCAATTTCTTTTTTACTATGCTGTCCACTCCCCATGTTGGCCATGCAGGTTCAAATCCTTGTAGGGAAGAATCTAGAACCTTTCTGGCAGCGACCGGACTTCCAGAACCAGTGGGTAACTTCCAAGGGCAAAGCAGGCAAGTTGTGGGAAGTGCATTAAAAAAGGAAGCAAAAGAGGAATTAGTGGTCTTGCTAATGGCTGTACCTCAGAGACAGCAGCGTTTAAGAACGTCTGGCCACTGCCGTCTCCTGCTCGCACGCCTGTAGTCTCCCCGGGAATTTGGTGGAAACATCAGAGCCATTAATCCCACGGGGCTTTAAGTGGCCCACAGAAAGCTCCTGGAGTTGAATAAGGAGATAGACTGCTTTGCTGGTTACAGAGCCCAGAATGTTCTCAGAGATGAAAGCCCTTTGTGTATTTCTGCCCATGAAAAAAATGCAGGGTTCCAGACTGGGGTGAAGCTTTGTTCCCAGGCTGAGGTTTAGGGTTCTGGGGCCCGAGCCTCCTCTGTGTAGAGTCTCTTGGAGGAGAGCTGGGTGCTTCGGCCACTGGGCTTGGTTTTGCTGGGTGCACATGGTCAGTGGAAATGGGGAAAAGGGAAAATGGAAGGAACAAAATGGGGAGAGACTGCGAGAAACATTTAAAAATCTCAAAAGCAATGAGATAAAATTTGGTAGGTCTTTAGAGCAATGGATTCTGCCATGTCTGGGCCAAGAAATTTGGAGCACTCTGTGCAGTATCTAGCTTGGTGGAGCGGGTCCCCCAGGTCACCGGGACAGCCAGTGCCTGATGGCTCACTGATATGGCTGTAGAAGGCTGCCCCCCTGCCTCAAGGCTTCCTCTCGGAGCCGCCCACTCTCTGCATCTGCCAGTGGGCTCCGCTGAAGCTACATCCCAGCCCACACCACACCCTGCCCGTTCCCTGGGCCTCCTCCTGAGACCGCCCCTCCAGCAATAGTGGGCACCTGAACCCCTGCCCCACGCTTTGCCTTGAGGGCACCAGGTCTAAGACTGGGTGACAAATGAAAAATTTAAAAGAAAATGAAGTCTGTAAAGACACAGCCTAACACAAGCACCTGGCTACAGGAGTCTGAGTAAAAGTTCAAAGCACATATCAGCATTCAAAGGATAGAGTAGAACAACAGCCCTGGTGATGGGCGCAGAGCTCTGTCCTCTGGCCAATGGGAAAGTCCACACAGGCATGACTGACATCCTGGGGTCCAATCAGCATGTGCAAATTTAATGACCAGGAGCCACTCCACAGGCTGTGTGTAGGGAAAAGCGGATGCACAGTGTGCCTTCCAGGGCCTGCCAGGTAGTCCTTGGTGCCCATCAGGGACCACGGCAGTCATTCCGTGATACAACCACTGACCCCCCGAGGACCTGGACCAGGTCTCGCATGTTTGTGCCTCTCGGCGGCAGGCCAGGTGTTCAGTGAGTGGCTGATGAAAGAATGTGAATTGGCTCCACACTTCCTAACAAGAGTGACACAGGATCATCTACAGAGACAGCAACTGTCACCCATGGTAGTCTACGGCCGCCGAGGCCCCCCAAAACGGAAGCAATCAACTCTCCTTGGGACTCCAGGCCAGAACGTGAAACAAGGCTTGGTGGCTGAGCAGTTTCTTAGTGGGTTCTCTGTTGTGCTATGGGGAGGGACTTCTCTGTGGAGAACTGTCCTTTGTATGACGTTTGTTGTCCCTGCCCCTGTCTGCTAAATGCCAGGAGCACTCACCCGCCCTGCCCCCCAGTCACTGTGCCAATGACCTAAAATGTGACCCCCCCACATTTCCAAATGTCCACTGGGGGTGTCTCCACTCGTGACTGAGAACCCCAGGTAAGGCAAAAGTCGGAGTGAAGAAGGGCGGGACACTGCCTCCGCATGGTGTGTGTGGGGGCGCCATCTGAACTTGGAGAAGTATGAACTTGGAGTAGGAGGAAGAGGGCTTGAAAGGGAGGGGAGGGGAAGGAGAAAGAGAGCCAGTTTGAAGGGATTTACTGGGTGCTCAGGGAAACTTTGCATTTCTAGAATAATTGGAATTTAAAAGTTCTTAAGCCCAGCAATTCTCCTGGTGGAGGGGAGTTGCAGCCCCAAGAAGCCCCTAGAACAACCTGTTTGTGACCCTACCCTCCGGGCCTTGAGGACGGAGGCCTTCCTGGAGGAGGAGGACTGCCCCAGAAGGAGGATGTGGTGTCACCAGCAGAGAGCCTCGTGTGAACGCCACGGTGTGGAAACTTCCCACCCAGGCTGGTCCAAGACACTGAACCTTTACTGGGTTTCTTCTCTAGCAGCCAAAGGTCAAAGGGCAACCTGGATGGGATGTACAGGTCGAGGCCAGTCTTGCTAAAGGGAAGGAGGGCCCATGCTGCAGGACTAGCAGTCACTGTCCCCATTTGCAACCTAACTGTACTTAGAGGGACGGGATGAGAGGCAGCATAAATCAGGTCCCCATAACCTGATGGGGAACAAACCGGGCCAACATCGCGGCACTGTCCTAGAAAGAGATGTTCCTTAGAAAGGAACCCTAGCCCTAACCCTTGCCCACAGCCACGGCCTGGCCCAGGCCACTGTCTCTCCCCGAGACCACCACCTTCTTCCTGCTGCCTTTGGTCTCCTGCTGCTTCCCCTCCCCCAGTCAGGGCCATCTGAAGGCAGCTTAGATGGGAGCTCCACAGCCAGCTCCCCACTGTCCCCCCAAGATCCCCTGTGCGCCGTCAGGCAGGCTGCACCCTACTCCCCACCCCGACCCTGCCCTCAGCCCCCACGCCTCCCACGCACTTGAACCCTGGCATGGACAGGCTGTCCATGGCTTCCAACCCTGAGCCCCTGCCGCCCCTTCTGCCGGATCACAGTCCCTTCCCCAACTCCATGCCCAGCCTTCCCCTGAGAACCGTCCCCCCCAACTCAGCTGTGACTCTGGCAGGACACCTGTCCTGGGCCCAACACAGTCCTCCCGGCCGCTGCCTGGCCTCTTGGTGCCCTTCCTGTGCGTGCTGCCTCCCCCATCACCTGCAGGCCTCCCAGACTCCACGTGAGAAAAGGCAGAACCCCAATCTTCCCCAAGAACCTTCCCTGCAGGCTCACCCTGTCTCACCCATGGCCTCATCCTCCGTCTGTGGCCACGGTGGAGAGCCCTAGCCAGATCTGTCGAATGAGTCAACGACCGTGAGTGACTTACTGCTCCTGAGACGGATGAATGAGACATCCCTCCAACAGGGAAACACTCGCTGGACCACTGATCTGCATCCTGAGTGGGAGGGAGGCGGGGGCTCCTGGCTAGAGGGAGCAGGCCCGCCCGGGTCTGAGCAGGGGTGAGAGCACCTGTGGCCAACCCCGTGGAGGAAGGTGACTGCCTGTAGCCAATGGCACCAGTGTCCTTTCCGGGCTCGCCGGCTCAGCTTCTAGCTGCCAGTGTTGCATCTCTGCCTGGGGAAGTCGACTGCACCCCCCGCCCTCAGCCCCTTCGGTCCTCAGGTGAGTCACTCTCAGGTGCTGTGACATTTCCCAGAGCTCCCCATGGACACCAGGCTCCCTCCAGCGCCCACAGTGGTAACTGGCTTGATACCTCACCCTCTGCTGCCCACCACCCTTTGCCATCTCCGAGCAGCCACCTGCGCAGGGACCCTTGTCTGCGTGCCCATTTCTGGAGGAGCCTACTCTCAGGTATGGTCCCAGGTGCTCCCCGGCAAATGGCAGCCTCTTAAAAAACGTCGGCCTCCTCCCTCCCCGTTGATCCCGGAAAGTGTCTCTCTGTCTGCCTCGTCTGATCACACGCACCCATTTCTTCAAACACTAGTGAGCACCTTCCACATGTCAAGCTGTGAGCTGTCTCTGGAGACACAGATGAATCCACAGTCCCCGTCCTTAGGGATCGGATCAGACACTTAACAGGTCAGGCGGACGGCTTTGTCCTGGACCCGGGGGGACGTCCTAGATGGATTCTATAACATCATGAAGTAGCTGACTCTGGCAGGTGATCGCCCGGGGCCGGAACTGTTCTGTCACCTGTGAACCAATCTGACCCTCCCAACGGCCCTGCGAGGTCCACGTAAAGTTACTGGTGCCGGAACCAGCCCTCAGTCCCAGTGCAACAGGCTAGTCCTTTCAGCAAGGACCTCGCCGCCACCTCCCACCATCCTGCAGGGTCCCCTTCCTTTATGGGGGCCACACCCCCTGAGCACCTGCCTGTGCTGGGCAGTGGTCCACTCTGCACACTCCGTCTGAGTTCCGCCTCTCACTACTGAGGAAGGAGGCCCTGTCCCCACTAGGGACGAGGGAACTGAGGCTCAGACTGCCAAAGAACACCCAGGTATATGTTACACGTCCAGAGGAGCGAATCCGCAGAGGCAGGTTGGGAGGGATAGGGCTCCTTTTGGGGAGATGACGAAAATGATCTGGAATTGGGTCGTAGTGATGGTCAGATAACACTGTGAATATGGTAAACTGCTGCACTTATACTAAAAATGGTTAAGACGGTGACTTTTACCTCAGTTAAAATCAGTACAAGAAAGCGAGCGCCCAGGAAGCACAGGGTGGGCGTGGATGTGTGCGTGTTTGCTTGGTTCCAGCTCAGCGTTGAGTCCAGACGCCTCACACCACCCCAGAGTCCGGGAGGGCAGGACCCAAGCCCAGGGACTTCCCAGCACCCCTGGCGACATGGGCGGTTCCTCAGTCACTCATAAGTCTCACAGGCCCTGTGGCCCCAAGTCCTGCTGCATCTCACCTGTTCCTCTTTTTTGACACCAATCCCTTCCCACCCCATGTCTCAGGTTGCAGCCGAGTCCCAACCTCGATCTCCACAAGGATCACCTCCCTCTGGGGCAACCTGGGGCATCTGTCGTTTTTAAGGCTCTCAGGCGAGGCCACTGGCGTCCGAGGCTCAGATTCCCCAAGGGCAGGGCTGTGGACAGCTCATCTCTAACCCAGGACCTGTCACGGCACAAACTCTTGGCCAAAGTTTGGTCAATAAATCAACGGATAAAGGTTTATTGAGCAAATTAAAGTCCACATAAATCTGTAATCCTTCATTTGCTGAATTCAGGCAAATAAATGGAAGACAAACAATTCTACTTACTGAATTGGGAAAGGGAGAGTCAGTACTTGAAAAATAAATAAAATCACTTTTTAAAAGAAAGCCAGAAACTATTAAAATTCTTACAAGGCCAGACACTCAAGCCCAGGGACAAGAGCTGTGCTCACAGGGCGAGGTGCTCAGTCTGGAGCGGAACTCAGGGAAGAACCAGCCCATTTTAGGGAAGGGGAGCTGAGACCAGCTTGGGTAAGAGACGTACTCAAGAAAATGGTGTTGCCGAGAGAGAGCAGGAGGCACCAGGCACTGGGCGAGGCCAGCACCAGCAGTGTCTGTGCTCACGACCACCTTCGGGGGACGGAATCCCAGCTGCATTTGCAGACAAGAACATGGTGCTTGGAGAGGTTGAGTGACCAGCACCTGGCCTGTGGGGGAGCCAGAGCCAGCCGCAACCCCCAGGTCCCCCGGCTCGCAGACCAGGCCAGTGTCTCAAAGACAACAGGACAGAAACCCTGCCTCCCACGAATAATGAGCATCCGATACCCCAGGGCCCAAATCAGTGGTGACAGTGAGGACCAGCGTGGCACCAACACAGCCCATGCAGCAAGGGATGCTCAGTGACGTGGCCCATGTTTGAGGCCCGCAGCCCCTCATCAAGGGCTTGCTCCGGGCAGGATGGCGCTGTGGGGCTCACACTCTGTCATAAGGAGCCTGGCGCCCTGCGGAGAAGGTGGGTCCCCAGGGCTGGCCGGACCTGCTGTTCCCATGCTCAGCTCTCGAGGCTTCCAAAGGCCTTCTCTTCCGTTTGCCCCAGGGATCATGTCCTTATAAAATGGCAGCCGCTAAAACACACAGGGGCACGATTGAGCCACTCACCCATTTCGGGCCCCACCGGGTCTGCATTAGCCCCTTAGTGAGCTCACAAATGTCCCGAGAGGGCCGAGGAGGGGGAATGTGAGTGACATTTGCTTGTTCATTGCACAAAACCTGGGGACATTGCTGTCCCTCAGTCCACAACCACTGCCACTCCGGAGTCCCATTATCCAGCCTCCAAACCCTCTTAAACCAGACCAGGGCTCGACAGGTCTGCCCCCCCTCCCCCTGCCCAGGCCACAGCCAGGCTCCTTCATCATTGCCTCTCACCTGGACCCTCCTCAGCGGGGAGCCAGTCTCTGTGAAGTGTGAGTGAGGCTCACCACTCCCCTGTTCAAAGCCGTCTGGAGGCTTCTAGCTGCGCAGAAGAGAAAAGCCCTGCCCCTTCCCTAGCCTCCAGGGCCCTGCCCCCGAGTGGTCCGAGCACCGTCTCCTCTGGGACACGCTGCCTCCGGTCTCCTTCACCCATCACGCACCCCAAGGCCTTCCTGCATGGTGGACTCGTACTTGCTGTTCCCACCACTGAGAACCACCTCCCCTGAGACTACATCCCTCCGCTATCAGCTGAAATGTCATCTGTCCCCAGACCATGAAATCTAGGTGAGCACCCAGTTGCCACCATCAGATCGTATCCTTTTCATTACCCCCGTGACATATGTTGTTTTCTATTTTCCCTGTGACATTTGTGTTTATCTTCTGTCCCAGCTCCCACCCGCCCTGCCTGCCCACACTTGTATAGCGAGCTATGATCTTCACGACTGCATTCCCAGGACCTGGCCAGTGTCTGGCAAGAGTCGACAGTAGAAAACCTTTGCAAAAGAAATGAATCAGTAGCCCCAACCAGTGTGGCTCAGTCCCGCAAAGCAAAAGGTCACCAGTTAGATTCCGGGTCAGGGCATGTGCCTAGGTGGCACATTTGGTCCCTGGGTGGGGTGGGTACAGGAGGCAACCGATCAATGTTTCTCTCCCTCTTCGTCTCTCTCCCTTCCCCCCTCTAAGAGAAAAAGAGAAATGAATGAGTAGCTCCTGAGGTCCCATGGTAAGCAGACATGTGCTGAGGAGCCAGGGCTCTCAGTGGACCCACCAGCCACGTGATGACCGTCTGTCTGTATCTAGCACAGAGTCCAGGCGTAAGTCAAGGAATTAAGTAGACATGTTAATTAGATATGTAATGGGTGGGGCAACTTCTAGGAAGGCAAAGAAAAGTTCAAAGCGTGTGCTTGGATGTGTGCGTGTTGATGGAGGTGTGGTTTAAAATATATGCAAATTCTCTACCTGGGGGTGGAGTCAAAGCCCCCACTCCTCCAAGGGAGCTGCCTTGGTCACTTGATTCCAAGGAATGAAGTGCCGCAGCAGAGGTGATGCTGCATGAGCTTCTCAGCTGCATCGTCCAGGGGGCACGGCCTCCAACGGCTTCTCAAGCTTGGAACTCGGCCGCCATGCTGTGAGGAAGCCGTGGCCACACAGAGGCAGGGTGTGTGGGTGTTCCGGAGTTTAGGCCAAGCAACAGCTGCACCACCCACGAGACACAAACAAGGAAGCCTTCAGCATGGCTCCAGCCCCAAGCACCAGACTGCAGTCGCAGGAAAGACCCCCAGCAAGGTCCTGCTAGTGGAGCCTTGGAAGCCCCGTGGCCGTGAGAGGAGAGGGTGACTCACTGGTGGTGTTTTTGCAAGTGTTCCGTTTCAGGGTGATTTGTTCCACACCCACAGAAAGTCTGAACAGGGAACAGCATGGCCCCCGTGGAAGGTGAGAGAGGTTTTCCTGGAGGGTATTTGAGCTCGGCATGCGGCAGGTTAACCACTTCCAGGGAGGCCTTGCAGACGTG
Source organism: Artibeus jamaicensis (assembly GCF_021234435.1). Taxonomy (NCBI): domain Eukaryota; kingdom Metazoa; phylum Chordata; class Mammalia; order Chiroptera; family Phyllostomidae; genus Artibeus; species Artibeus jamaicensis. Next base: position 7,806,485 of record NW_026521831.1, on the reverse strand, counting down.
AGAACTTATAGGTACAAAGGTGCCGAGACAGGAAAGGAAGGGGGACCCTCACAGCGGGCTCCAGTGATGCAGGGAGGGGCAGGCAGAGGAGGCAACAGGAGGTCATTGGGGGCCTCGAATTACAGCCCCTCCTTAGCCAGTCAGCCAGGTATAGATAACTCACCGTCTTTGAGGCCTAGAGCCCTCACAGACTTTGGGGTGAGTATCCCTACTACAAAGGAGTGTGTGAGGCCGGAGCTGAGGAAAGCAGAACTTCCCCTTCAGTGCTGGGAACTAAGTATCAATTTCCTTCTAGTATTCTGAGTGGACCAAAACAAAAAGAACATTCTAGAACTTCCACAATCCCATTTTTTTTCTCTGTTGTAACTTGGCCTCGGCACATAGAGATGAATCAGGTGACCCATTCCTAGCTCCACCACTGCTGGGTGACCTCTGGGGAGTCACTTAACCTCTTTTTAAATTTTTCTAAGAATAAAATAAATGCAAAAAATGAAATAGCGGTGCTTCGAACTTCTTAAAGACAGGCACTAAGGAAATGCATGCTCATGCCTCTGCTCTGCCGCTGCCATTTTGGGACCAGCCAGCCTCAGGGGCAGGTCTCAGAGAGGGCTGTGCTGCCTTTCCCTGCTCCGCCCTCCTGCCCCAGCCTCAGCCCTCTGAGTCATGGGCAGGGACCACTGGGCCACTGCTGGCACTGACAAAGGAAGCCCAGAGCTCAGGGCAAGTTCTGAGCTCTGGAGGCTGCGGTGGACTCTTTGGTCAGGCCCTGGGGCCGGTGTTTTGCCTCGCCTCCCTTGGGGTTCAGCCCTGCCCACACCTTCCAGAAATACCTGTGCTTGGGGGACTATGGTTGACTCTGAGAATCACAGGCCTGGTGAGGGTGACCCTGGGAGACACTCTCTGACAACAGTTTCCTTTCTATTGAGTTCCTGGAGGAGTCTACACACCCTTAGAGAGCCCACTTCATCCCTGAGTTTCTACTCAGACCTTTCGCTCTCAGTAGACAGGTGCCAGAACCATGTTTAAGCAACTCCAAACCTGGAGGTCACTGAACTATTATTTCACCTGTTACCATTAGTATTACTTATTAGCTGCCATGTATGGAGTATGACATGGGTTCCAGGTTTTGTGCTATGCCAACTTTGTGGCCTTGAATCCTCATGACCACCCCCATCTGTGGCGGGCATTGTCATTAGTCCCATTTTACAGATGTGGAAATGGAGTCCCCAAGCAGTTCAGGACAGCTTGCCCAAACGCCTTAGCTAAGGAACAAGGCTTGAGCCCAGGTTGGGGGGCAGGAGAGCCAGGTGGTGAGCCACCGCATTGCAGCAACCCTTCTCAAGCACGTGGTGTCTGCCGAGAACAGCCCGCAGAACCAGCAGTCTCACAGAAATCCCTTCTCGGGTAGGGATCACCAGCCCCACTTTATAGATGAGGAGACTGAGGCTCTGACGGGGATGCACTGTGCCCAGGGTCGCAGGGCTGGGACTGGAAGGGTTGGGACCACTGCTGAAGCTCCCTGACCTGAGGCCATCCCCTAGGACGCTGGTTCTCGCACTGTGCACCGCAGGCCAGCGGCCTCCGCATCTCCAGATGACATATCAGAAATGCAAACCCTCGGCCCCAGCCAGACCAACGAAATCAGGAATCCTGGCAACCTGTGTTTACAACAAGCCTTCCAGGGGGTTCTGACCACACTCATGCCGGAGAACTACTGGTCTAGTGACTCCCGAAGGCCCACAGCTGGCAAAAGTTCACCAAGTGCATCCACCACCTCGGCTGAAGTGCATCGGGTCATGGGCAGAGTTTGGGAAAGGAGGGCAGCAAGCAGAGATGCTGCCCAAGACTCCCCCGCCTCACTGGAGCCTTCTCCCTGCCACTTCCTGATGGCAGGCGGGACTCAGGGCAGGGCTGCTGGGAGAGGGCACAGAGCTGGGCCCACTCAGAGGGATGCGGGGCTGAGTGACCCCCCAGAGCAATGAGCTCCAGATGGCATTGGGGGCTAGTGCTTTAGAAAGTTTCATGGTAAAACAAAACAACAAACACACCAAAACACAGAGCAAAACACAAAACCCACTCTGCCTTTGCCAGAAGGGTGACCAGCAGGAGGATGACCAACTGAGCAGGTTTACCCAGGACCGAATGGTTTCTGGGATGCAGGACTTCCCAGAGTGGACACACCAGGCTAAGCCGGTCCCCCTGAGCAGCAGTGTGCTGTCTGGCCCCGTGGAGGACACCCACCAATTCGTTTGGGCAAGTGCTTCTGCCAGGTACTTCCATGGGAGACTTGATAGGTCTGCTTGAAGTCACTCAGAGGTTCCTCCCTTCCTTCTCTCTCCCTCTGCCCAGGCTTCTGCCAATCAACATGGTGTCAGCGGGGAGTCTCCGGTTGGCTCCTTCGGCCCCTAACTCTGGGCCTTTGCATCAGTCCTCCACGGCCTGTCTGGCCTCTCTCTGCTCCGGGGTCTGCCAGGGAATTCTTTCACGCCTTCTCACCCCTTCCGGAATGAGCCTGTCCTCAGCAGTGCCTGTATTCCCCTGTCTGGCGCTCACAGGCCACTGTGCATCCGAAGGATTTCCATAGGATGATTGGCAGCCATGTCAAAAGCACTTTTCACTTATGGAAATCCTCAAGTCAGCCCCTTGGGTGGGTGGAACCTGCAAACCTGGTTTGTAGAAGGTGGGGCCGAGGCTCAGGTGGCCCAGTCCTCCTACACACACACACACACACACACACACACACACACACACACACACACAGAAGTGGCCGAGCCGGTGCACCAGCTGAGGCTCGGGGACTCAGACTCTCATGCTGGTTCCCAGCCTTTTCATCACCCGGCCCCTGCCAGTGAGGACAAGTCCCTGGGTGTCTCTGTGTGCCTCCAGTGGCCCCAGCATGGGGCTGGGCACACAGCAGGTGCTTGGCTACTGTTCCCCCACCTGAAAGAGAGGCCCTTGGGAGCAGGGGGCGGAAATTCAAGGCCCATCCGATGAACAAGTGAGCAAAGGCTGGCATGAGCCTGGAGGCCAGGTATCCAGAAAGACAGCAGGAAAGGACACTACTACAAAAGACAGTCCACGGGACTGTGAGCTCCATGAGAGCCGGAGCTGCCCCTCTCTCGCTCACGGCTGAGTCCCTAGCCCAGCACCTGGCGCGTTCCATGCACACCTGCTAAATGACAGCAGAGCTTCCGCAGCTTTGGAGCCCTGTGCCCTCTGGGAGAGTGGACGATTCCTTTCCATTGTAGGACAGGCAGAGGTTGTGGCTGTGGCCATAGCTCGGTTGGACATTTTACTGGGCACCACTTGTGCGCAGGGTCCGGGTTGAGCTCAAGAAGGACTAAGAGAATGTACAAAACATTCTCTGCCACTGGTCTAATCTGCCAGGCACTTCATGGCTGTGGGGTGCATCCACTGACCTCTCTGCCCAGCGTTCATGTCCATGACCTTGGGAGGCCTCTACTCCCTTAACCTCTGTCTCTGCACTCCAATCCCCAGGGTGGTCACATGGCCCACGCCTGGCCAATCAGTATATTTCATCCATAGCCCACTATGATTGGTCCAAGGATAGACATGTGACCCAAGATGATCCAATGAAAGTCAGCCCCAGATGTTTGGGGAAAGAGAAGCTCTCTTCCTAGGAAGATTACTAACTGCAAGGTTGATAGAATCCTGGTGCCTGGAGTCCCAGGTACTGGTCCATCCCGAGAGAAGAGGCAACCCAGGAGAAACCAGGAGAGAGAGAAGAGGGCCGAGACAGAAATCCAATACTGTCATCATGGAAGACCTGCTGCTGGAATATCCTGGCACATGAGGTGAAAACTAGCATCTCCCTCCCTGGTCTTGTGTTGCTTAAGCCACTTCAAGGTGGCTGTCTGCTGTGTGTGACTAGAAAGTCCCGCCTTAGGACCAAACTGTACCTGCTCCCCGCTCACCCAGGAGGCCCTCAGCCCCAAAGCTCAACCCAAGGCGGCTGTCCCCAACCTTGGGGCACTCTGCCCACCTCCCCTTCCCTGCAGCCCCAGCCTAGCTTCAGCCTCGTGGCTGGTCTGGGGACCGAATTATCCCCAGAGTCTCGCCCTTGACTCCAGTCTGGTAGCTCATCCCCAACTGCACCTCGGCGTCGTCAAGAAAGCTAATCTCTCTATAGCACATATACAGAATCACGACATTTCCCTGCTTAACCCCTTTGTGGGCTGGTCACAGCCCACAGCAGACTCGTAAAGGGCGGGGCGCGTGTCCCTGCAGCTACGTGAGCTGGCTGCCCACGGCACAGGGACCCGGCACTCAACACGGTGAAACCCAGGACCAGGAATGAGGCCCCTCTGATTCTCTCACAACCCTTCTGCTGTCTTCGCAGAGAAGAGCCCCCACAGAGAGCTACCAGGGCCCCCACACCTCGCTAACATGGGCTTCATTTTCATTACATTTATTTTTACGGTCACTTGATGTTTGTGCTGTCTTTTCATTGACAGTGGTTGTGTCAAGTTTTCTTTGGAAATTAATTTGCATAAACACAAAAGTGAGTCTATTTAAGGAAAAGGGGGCAAAGAACAGGAGGCATTTGGGTACGATGAATGACATCTGGCAGACTGCGATTCACAGGAGAAAATGGGATCTCATCGGCCACACGCCCGCCCGAGGCCCTGCCCGGCCTGCCCCTGGCCCACCTGCTGAAGGGATTGTGACCCCAGGGATGGTCCCACAGAGGCAGACCTCCACACCTTTGCCCATGCTGGTCCTTCTGCCCAGGGCCCGTTCCCACCACCTCCTTATCAACTGGGAACAATGTCATTGACTCTTAAGACCCAGGTCACAGTTAGTATGCCGTGGCCGAGCTACTCAGGGGTCTCCCGGGCACCGGATGGCAATGTCTGCACTGTCTCTGGCCACCTCTTGTAGGTTGCTCACAGGAGGGTCGGTCTTCCCTTTGAGGCTGAGAGATCCCAGGAGATCAGAACGGCCTCTCATCTCTGTGTTGGGCACAGCTCAGTCAGCACCAGGTGAGCTGAAGGGGCTCTAACTGGGTCCATCAGATACAAGTGCAGCTGGGGACAGCACAGGCCTGGGGTCCACACCCAGGGAGGAGGAGACACCCTCAGGGAAGGGGTATGATCTCTCTGGGCAGATGCCTGAGGCCAGGCCCCCCAGGACAGCTCAGGGATTCCTTCCGGAGAGAGGAGGAGGTGAGCATCCTAGGATGGGGGCGTCCTGCAGAAGCCCAGAGACAGCAGGGGCCCTGGTAGGCCAAGTTTCTCCACTTCAACTTGCATTTGAATAGCTTCAGAACTGCTACTTCCTAAGCCCCACTGGAGTGTCTCTGAGTGGGTGGGTCTGAAGTGGGTCCCTGAAGCTGCCCTTTTAAAAAAAATGCTTCAGGCAATGTTGATGACCCCACTCTGAGAAGCACCAGGGACAGGTGTCAGATAGGAATGGAGACAGGTAGGGGCCCAGCAGACAAAATGCAGAAATGCACGGGAACTGCGAAGATGCCCCAGGACATTGTGTTGCTGTCTGGACACACAGCTGACCAGAGAGCAAGTGCCATCGAGGTTCTTTAAATACGCCCCAATAACTCAACGTCGGCGCATTTAACGAGGGAGACCCAGCCAGCATCAGGGGCATTCTACAAGCTGAACCACAGATGATCGACCCCAAGTACAGAATCTCTTCTCAGAGACCTTGTCAAGTAGCAATTGTGTGCAGGGCCCTTAACCCTTGGGGGGTCAGGACTCGGCTGTTTCTGGCTAAGAAACCCTCCTTTGTTTGAATGACCAGGAGGTCGAATTGTTCATAGATGAAATCAAGGCAAACGAGCGAGGGGGTGGGGAGCCAAGTTCATTGCAAACGGCTGAGAGGCATCCAGGCCACTGTGCTCCCAGAGCCTCCTTAAACCAGAATTACAGTGGAAAAATGAAACTGTGCGTGGGTGGCTATATAAGCCTGGTGCCCAGGGCCTGTCCTTTAAGGTCTGGCCTTTAGAGCAATCTGGGCCCCGCCACTCATCCAGTGGAGGTTGACTCTTATCTGATTAACGGGAGCAGAAACATCCTTCTCCGTCCCGCAGGAGCGTTCTGTGGGGAAGGCGTTTTGCAGACTGCAGGCGAAAGTTGGGCCTTGGCTTTCCTCCTGCTCGGCCAGTGGAAAATTACAGAGGAGGCAAGGCTGCCCTCTGCTATGCCCAAGGTTCTCCCGGGGCCCGGAGGACACCAAGAGAAATCGGAAACAGGCAAGGCTTTACTCACCTGGGGCGGAGAGGAGTCTGGGAGGCGGCGGGGGCGGGGGTGGTGGTGGCAGCGGAGGAGGGGGCCGGCACTGGCAGATATGTTGACAGCTGTCAGTCACCTTGGAGCAGGACTTCTGGGGCTCACCGTGTGTCACCTGCAGAAATGGACCCACGTGACCAAGAGATGACAGTGAGGCAACTGGGAGCCAAAACAGGCCCGCCCCACCTGCTCCCTGCCAGGCCAGGACTTGGGCTTCTTCTCCCAAACCACGGCAGGAAGAATAGACAGAGGCCAGGTTCAAAGAGAACAAAGTTGTAGGAGGCGAGCTTGGCAGGTTTGGAGATTAAGATTTTATTTCCAGCTCTGCCGGGGACCAGCTATGGGACTGTGGCAAGTGGCTGCAATATTACAGAGAGGCAGAAACAGCTGGAAGATGAGCTCCTAGAAGCTCCCCAGCAGACCGACGAGGACGCTGAAGTCCAGAAGTGGCTACCCCTGGTTCCCCCACGTGGGTGGGCGCAAGACTCCGATTTACGCCACCAGCAGGCAGACCCAGCCACTCCTCCAGTCTGTCCTGCTCCAGTACACGGCCCAGCCTTCCCCTTCCCTCGGTCCCAGCTCCTGATAGCCTTCCTGGGACGGCCAAGGCTCTCCGTCTTCAGGGAGGAAATGCCTTACTGAGCCAGGCGTCTGCTCTGGTGATCCACACAACCAAGGACAGCCCCAGCGGTCTAGCGTGAAACACACCCAACCAGGCCACCTGCATCCCTCAAAACCCCCTGAAAGCCTGTCCATAGGTCAGGGGATCACATGGCCACAGGAACCTGCATGGGAGACCACCTGCCCCCCCCCTCAGCGTCTCCAACCCCAGTTCCCCTGAGCTCTCACCCGCAGCTCTGCCCTCAGGTCCTTCTTCTGATCTCTGGCCCCGACCCCACTCCCACCCTTTTCGTGGGCTGCTCCAGTGAGCCGGAGTGTCCCCACCCCCACCTTTCCCCACTGGCCCCTCGCCCAGCGCTGCTCTCACCTGCTCAGGGAAGCAGCCCTGACCCCCGGGACCTGGTCAAATTCCCTTTTCATAGACTCCTCCTGCCTAGGTCCCACTCTACAGGGCCGAAGTCTGCCGTGGGGTGACTACCTGGTTTCTGCCCATCTGCAGTGCTGGGCCATAGATCTACGGGGGCAGGGGCCAGGCCTGTGATCATTTCTCTCACTATCATAACCTGGCACTCAAGGGGATGCCTGGCATTCAATGAACATTTGGCAAATGAATGAGTGAATGAACAAATGAAGAAATATTAAAAGCTGGACCAGAAACCACGCCTCTGGAATGTGGGTCTGATGTTTTTGGACATCAGTGTCATTTCCTGACCTGTAAGCTAGGAAGAGCAGTGAGAGCTGGTTGTGTTCACCGAGTGGTCCCCAACACCGACTGCACATCAGAATCTCCAGGCAGCCCCCCCCCAAATACTCCCATCTGAGCCTTAGCCACAGTTACATCAGAGTTTCTGCAGGTGCAGCTGGGCATGGGTATTTTAAGCGTCCCAGGCTAAGCTTCTAATGAAGCCATAGACTGACTGTCCGTGCCCACGCCCACGTCCCTCCCTGAGGCGGTGCCGTAAATCCGAGGGGCTGGTGCTTTGTGTCGGTCCCGGGGAACAAGCTGATTTAAAGGAACGAAGGAAAAAGTTGGTGGTCACCCCCAACCCCAATAATGCCCACACTTAATTTCTCTGGCTGTCATCTTGAGTGAGTAGAAACCTGGAACCCTGATCTCCCTGCAAAACCAAAACCAACCATGTGCGGCTGCCTTTAAAGGCCAGTGTGACCCTTGGCTGCCCATGTCCTGGACCAGCAGAGAGCCCACAGGGCTCGGATTCCCACTGCCTTTGGCAGACGTGAGCAGGCTAGGTAAGGGCCATGGGGACGGCAGCAGGAGGGGAACCGGTTTCCGGCTCTGACGGCACCAACAAGGCCAAGAAGCTCCTGCTTACCACCTCTGAACGTTTCCAAGGGATTGTTGACTATGGTTCAAGCTCCGAGAGGCAATCTGTGTCCCGCTAGAAAGAGCGCATCCTTGGAGAGTGAGCCTTTTCTCTGTTATGTTACCGACATGATTAGCTCTTTGCCCCTCAGTGACCGGGCCACTGGCTTCTCCACTGCACAGCAGTCAGTTCTCCCGCCGGCGCGGAGCCTGCCCTCCACATTCTGACCTTCTAGGACTGCGGGGGGTTGCTCGGGAGCTCCGTCTGCACAGCCGCTGGCCCCAGAGATCGCCTCTGCCCTGAACTCTACCAAGTGTGTGAACGTCAAGCTGTGAAGGCCACTGCCAAAGCAATTACTTTCCCACTCTCCACAGTGCAATTTACGCGAGAGCAGCACGTTTGTTTAACCTGGCCCAACCCAATGACCTATTTTTGTGAGAGGCTATACGGGCGCAGATGTATAAGAGAGTTTAATGCAGTGAAATTATAGGCAGGGAACCCAGGGCCAAGCTTCGAGGCTGATGGGAGAGGAAAAATTTCAGGAAGCTGTGGTGTCTCAGGATGGCCCCACTGGAAAGGAGGCCGGCACAACCGCTTAACCCCATTGCGAGAGTATCTGCTCTGGGCTGGCTGTCCCCCCTGAGGGGCGGGCCCCACCTGGGCCCCTTCCTGGAGTTTGGTCCAGCGTAAACCTGAGGCCACTGAGCCTGTCCCCACTGACAGCTGGTTACGAAAACCCTTGATCCACTTGCCAACCTCTGTTCGGCTTGCAAACCCAGCCTTTGCACAGCCTCCTCAAGCAAGCCATCCTGAGCCCTGCGACCGCCCCAGTGAGACCCGCCTGCCCAGGGCAGCTTCCTCACCTTGTACGCCCTTGTCTTTGGGGGCATCTTCCCCATTGTTTTGTAATGTTCACTCCCCCCACTTAAGCTGGCAGGTAGATGAGCCTGTGCTTCATTAATCCTGACTGAGTGTGACTTCCTGAGCTCTACTGTGCGCTGGCCATGGGAGACGGGCTGTCACTTCACCAAGAGGATAACCGGGAGGTGTGGTTGTTACCATCCATACGTAGCGGGAGGGACAGCAGGCTCAGTGAGGGTGAGTGATCGGCCGGAGCTGCCCAGGGCCCGCGTTCCGTGGGAGCTCAGGGAAAAGATGTGAGGGGAGGTGATCTGCCGCCCAGTGCCGACACACGGGGTCTAGCCCGTCCCCCACAACCCAGGCCCATTTTGGGGTCCTGTGGGGTCATGGTATGGCATTAGGCAAGTAGAGAGGAGATCTTAGTACCGGGAGCTTGCATCCATACCTGGCTTGATTGGTTTACATCTTAGGGAGTCCCACAAGGACAACAAACTTGCCCTTGAGGTCACCTACTCTTAGCTAGACTTGACTAAGAAGGAGCAGAGGCCCAGAGAGGCCAACGACTTGCCTACAGCCCACAGAGCAAAAGCTGGCATCGCGACTTCCTAGGATGAATTTTCACTCCAGCTTTGCCACCCTCTGCCTTCCCTCCCCTGCTCAGCAGTGTTTTCCTGGGGCCAGAAGTCACCTGGATTGGGTACCTGTCGCTGTGGTCTGGGGCACAAGGGGCTCCATGGCTGCCAGTTCCCACTCCTGGCCACTCAGTTCAGCTCTCTGGTCCAGGGGATGCTGCCTCGTAAACAGGACTTGTATCCATTCATGCTCTCCATCCCCCTCGAAACTGGGACCCCACCCTCTCTCTGCTGGGCAGCCCCCACCTCTCCCGTGGGGTTGCCAGGTGAAATGCGGATGCCCTGTTAATTTCAGATAAACAACCAAATTTTTAGTATAAGTATGTCCCAAATATTGTAATGGGACATATTTATTATGCTAAAGAACAATCTGTGGTTTATCTGAAATTCAAATTTAACTATACATCCTGTATTTTTATTTGCTCAATCTGGCAACGGTACCATCACCAGCCTCCTTGACCCTTTGCCTCCTCGCTCCCCACCCCGAATCCATCTTTCTGGCTGGAGCTGGACTGAGATGTCTAAAATGCCCATTTGAGGTCATGTCATCTGTTGCATAAGCCTTTGACAGTCCCATTGCCCCTAGGAGGAAGTCCAAACTGCAAGATACGATGTTAGTGGCTCACGACAGTGGCCTCACCCTCCTGCTTCCAGCCCCGGGGCTGTTCCCTCCACCTGCACGCTTCAGTCACGCCCCCCGCGGCTCCTGACTTCTCCTGGTTTCTGCCTCAGCTGAAGCACCGCCCCTGTGATACCGCTCAGTCTCTTTTGCTGGGTCCCATCTCCTGTGGAGCCATCTGCCTGTAAGTGCTCGTTTAATTATCTCTCTCCAGTAGCAGGCAGTCGCTGCCCCGAGGGCAGGGACCACTAGGTCCCTTGCACTTAACACAGGGCCTGGCAAGCAGTAGGTGCCCAGTAAATACTGCTGAATTCTTAAGTGAAGCCGTAGCGGCTGGCCGGAGGGGGAGGTCGGCATCACTTGGGTCTGGGGGTGGCACCTTGTCCGCACACAGAAACCCATAGGCTCGGCCCGGAGCCTGTCTCCCCACCCGTGGCTTTAGGAGGACGCCCACAAAGATGATGGCTTCTGGCATCTTTTATGGAGACAGGCCAGCACCACAGTGACTTGATGAGACACACTCCTGTCACACCTAATAAATCTGCCAGCCTGTCATCCTCTCCGCTTGCAAAAAAAAAAAAAAAAAAAAAAAAAGGAATCATCCGGAAGTGAACTTAGAGGAACCCGACATCACAAAAGCTCAAAATCTCAATTCCAGACACATTAAAGAGAAAAGGGGGGGGGCTAATGGATGCCCCCACACCAACCTTGCGGCAGTTTAAATGTCATCTGACTTGAACGATTGAGTTTCTCATCATCTCGGCAGCCTCCAGAGGCTTCGGGCTGATTTCAAGGTAGGAACCCAGTGCACTGGGGACCACAGGTCTCTCACTTCACCAATTATCCTATTAATTAGAAGACTTCATCACATCAGTCTCCCCCTTCCAAATGCTTAAGACTTCAGGGGGCTCTTCTGACATAACTTTCGTGGAAACTCTGAGTCCTTTCTCTATGTTAGAGACACTCCCATGACATGACAGGGTTTAAGCACCTCCACTGACAGGGAAATACTCGGCTTCATGCCCTTCCACTTTTCCTCTTCTTCCCTCTGTTCCCCTCGATTCAGCTCTCTTGCTTAAAACCGGATCCATCCTCCCCCAAGCCCCTTTCCCTTGGCTTCCCAGTCCTTATCATTTGTAGATTAATTTTTCCAGAGCCTGCAGCCAAGATTTTATCCATTCTACTTGTCTAGTGGGTTCCTTTTCTAATTGGTTTGCACGCAAATTGATTTGTATTGAGTAACAGCATCTGAAACACACACACACACACACACACACACACACACTTGTGTAAGTACTGCCTGGCTGAAAGACACTGATAAAAAAAAATGGGCTACTTTTGCACAATTATTTCTTTTGGTGGTGGTAGTGGTGAGTCTCCAGTTTCTATCTGGGAGAATTCTAGTCATGGAGAAAGATAACATCACTGGGCTGCTCTCTACACTGGCTGAAAAGTCCTATGGAAAACTGGAAGCAAATGAAAATAAAAATGAAGAGAACATCATATCTCAGGCTCGACTCCAAGTTGAACAAGGGAAGCTGGTCCTTAACCGCCTGAGTATTTAAAAGTGACAAAACCCTGCATCCTGACGAGGCACAGCTGAGTTTAATAACTGCTGTTTCGCACGTTAAAGGAAGCCGGCAGTTTTGAAAGGAAAACAACTGAGAGTGAGGCAGAGGCCAGCCAGGGAACAGGGCAGAAGGGCCTGGTGCCGGGCTGAGGGGCGGGGGACGCTGATGGACCCACCCACTCAACCAGCATGTCCGGTCCAGCTTTAGAGCTCCTGGTCCTCGCCCAGTGGTCACTCGGCCACCACCCAAGCAAGGCTGGCTGAGCAGTTCCCAGCAGGGCCCCATAGCCTGAGACGGCTCGTGGGCCACGGCAGACTGGCAAGCAGTCCCGCCCATATCTTCTTCTTTGGACTGTTCAACTCACATAGGCACGGGAATAATCCCCAACCCCCCAAATGCCACCAAGCATTTCCTAACCCTTCCAGTTCTGAGGCCCTGTCTTGTGGGCCTCAGGCCACAACTGAAGCCTTTCTCTAGAGTCTCTCATCTCTTCCTGGCCAGACTTTGGGGAGGCTAAATTCTCTCCAGGACTAATCAGAGGGGGGCTGCAGGAAGCTGGGGTCGGAGGAGTGAAGTGGCACCCCGCCCCCACCCGGTCCTGCCCAGGTCACCAAGCCCCTGCAGTCCGCGCAACTGGCGCCAGCGCTCACCTGCACGAAGCCCCAGAGCGGGTGGAGCGCGCAGTGCAGCAGCAGCGAGGGCCAACAGCAGCCGCGGCGCAGGACCAGATCCCGGAGGAGCATCTCGGCCCGTGGCACCCGCTCTCGGGGCGAACTGTCAGGGGAGCAAAGCTTGGGTCAGGCGGGCGCCGAGCGGGTACTGTCGTGGTAGCGCACCCAAACACTGAACAAGCAGCTAGACAGGCACGCCCCGCACTCTGGGGCACCGTCGTAAATCAAGCCTGTCCCCTCACTCCAGTTTGCACATTCGGTGACTTCTCGTGCACACTCTCAGGAACCGACTTCCCAGAACTCACACTCTATCTTGGTGCATGCCCTCAGAACCCTGCGTGAATATCTTGGCCCAGGTGCACGTCCCCAGAATCCTGCACGCACACCTTGGCCCCATGCGCTTCTTCAGAAACAGTCAAGCACACATAGAGTGTCCTGTGTGTCACCCCAGAAACAGCCATACACAACTCACTCCCACAGTTAGCACACTCCGAACCCAGAGGAATCACTCACCCTGCGTGCACACCCACCGACTCCTGCCTGCACACTCGCTGACCCTGCATGCACAACACCACGAAATCACACGCTGCGGGCACCCTCCCTGCCTCCTTGCCCTGCCCGCCCTCACTGCGCACCTGAAACATATGCGCCTCCGTGCGCGCCCCATTTACCCTGGCACGCACCCCCGAGCCCCGGCCTCCCGCCCCAGAGCGTGAGCTTCCCCCAGGTCTCCATCTCCGCCCGCACCCCTCCAGTGCTTCACGCCACCTTGCCTGGGGGCCGCCCCAGCCGCTTCTCGGCGCGGTGAAGGGAGGTCTTACTCCCCCCCGCAACAGACTGTCCCCGAGCCGCCGGACGGCCCCCATTTAAAGCCAGCCGCCTCCCCAGTCCCCCGCCTTCTAGGCGGGGCCTCGGTGCTCACCCGAGCGACTGCGCGGGCGCTTGGGGGCTTCACGTGCCTGGGAGGAGCACCGGGCACCGGAGCAAAAGTTTGCGTGCGGCTTGGGCCTCCAGGGCCGCTGAGCTGGGGTCCCAGGCGGTGCGCGCTCGCACTGGGTGCAGGGCGCGGTGGCTCCAGGCTGCGCCTGGCCGCGCGCGGGGCGGGAGGGGCGGCACCCGATGCCCGGGGCCAGGGCAGGCTGCCGAGGCGGAGGCGGGGGCGGGGAAAGTCTCTCCCAAGCCCCGGGTCCCCGCCCTTGGCGGTGGCGCCGCGCGGCTGCCCAGGGTGCGGGGGTGCAGGAGCTCTCCTCGTCCGTCACGCCGGCCCGCGAGAGGCAGCGGCGAGAGACGCTGGCTGAGAGCGCCCGCTCGGGCAGCAGGGCCGCAGGCGGAGGCGAAATAAATAATGCACGAAAAAGGAAAACAGACGTGAGCCTCGCCAGAGCCTCGCCCGCCTCCCGCGCGGGCAGCGCTCCCGCCCGCGCTCCCCGCCGCCGCCAGCGCTGCTGCAGTGATTCCTGGTCTCCATCTAGCGAGGTTGTTGTGAATTGGGCGCTCAATCATTTATTAATTCGCCCGCGAGGAAGGGGACTCAGCTCCAGGGGGACTTGCTCCTTGCTTGCCCTCCTCCCAAGTTTCTCCGAGGCGGCCGGAAGGGGGTAAGGACTGATTCGTGGAGACCCCTGTTGGCGCTGTGTCCTTGAAGACCCTTTCGGAGGGGACGGAAGCTCCCGCAGGTGCCGGGGCTCAGGCGCAGGGGCCAAGGGCTCGCTCTCCCTCCCACACAGGCCCCTCTCCAACCACAGGGTTGCGTCTGGGCAGGAGCTGCTGATGGCCCTGGGGAAGGTCTTCCCACTGCTCTGTTTCCTCAGCCACCTCCAGCTCCTCTGTTTGCAGCGAGACCATCAACAAGTAGTCGCCAAGCAGCCCCGGACCTTTCTTTCAAACAAGTCGCCCCCAGCTCCCAGGCCACACCTCAGGCATTCGAAGCTGCTCTGTTCATCTGGTGCAAGCGAGTGGCAAGCGCTTTGACTGATGGCGTGGCCTTGCAGAAGGGTCCCCAAGGCATGGCCAATCCTAGTTTCCGTTTGGACGGTGGTACCAGGGGCTCTGGACAGAGAGTGGGGCATCGGACACTGTAGTTCATTCACTGAAACAATATTTTCTTCCTTCATTTCCCCAGTCTCTAAGGGCACCCTTAAGTCACCTCTATAAACACATACTCTAAGTACAGACTGTTCGCCCTGCAAATCGGCTTTCAGACCAGTTTCCTAGGGACCACCTTTATGTGGAGTGCTGACCTAGGCTCTTCCCCGCAGGAGCTCTGCGGAGACACGTGAACCAGGGAGATGCTGGGGACAAACAGGAATGAGGCCGTGTCCCCTTCCTCCAGGAACTTGGGGTCTGACCTGGGAGACAGTCGAGTCGGCCATTCCACTGTCGGCCGTGGCTGGGAGAGGGACCTGCGCTGTAAGGGGACAGAAGAGTGAAGGCTGGAGGGAGGGTCCGTGAAACAGGATGAGGTGACCTGCTGGGAGTCGAGGGGTCTTTCACGTGTTAGGAGCCCCTTGGACAAAGATGTGGAGATTCTGGTTCATTTGTTCATTCGTTCATCGTTCACTCTTTCATTTCGTACATAGTGCTTGTGAGCATCTACTAAGGGCCAGGCAGCGCATTGGATGCTGGGTACACAACAATGGACGAATCAGGTCTTGTTGGTGCCCTGGGGGGCCCACGGTTGCGGGAGGAGAGACGGGAATAAAATACTGGTGTGCGTGGAGGCTTCCTACACGCCTGTGTCTCACCGATGGTGTGAAACCAGGGAATGGGGCACAACACGGAGCCCTGGTGGTCAGCTGAGGTCCAAGTAACCCTGCATTTTGACGCCTTTCCACTCCATTATCCCAGGCAGGATATTTTGGTCAGTGATGTTTATTCATGGAGCTCTTTGCCACTTAAAAATGTTCTTTATGCTATGTTTTAATCCAGTTCTCACAGTTCTGCGAGGTAAATATAATTGCCCTGTCTGACAAGTTCAGAGAAGTGACTTACCCAGGACCATATAGCTGCTCAGCTGGGCTTCCAAAGTACTGACCCCCCCCCCCACTAGAGGTCCAATACTTTGGAAGGACCTGCGCAGGTTCTGCACGTTGGAAAGCCTGTGTTGTCCATTCTGGCCTTCAGGAGCCCTGGTCTGGACCCAGTGTAGACTACTCTTCAGTGTGACCTGGCCCTCCTACCACTGTGGAATATCACAGCCTTTCTAGGGTGAGGGCTGGGCTCTGTCACGGTCCCCTCCTGTCACGGCAGGACGCAGGCAGGCTCTGGCTCTTCTCACCCCTGCTGGACTCACGTGGCAGCCCACACCACAGTACCCGGGATCTGCCTCCGGGGGCCAGGAAACTCCACTCAAAAGGCAGGGAAACCTCGGGGCAAATTTGTGACCAGGGAAAAATTAAGGAGGCGGGCCTGGCATAGGTTGGCAATGGTTTCGTTTGGCCCTCCAGGGATGTTCCGTAGGCATGAAGGAGCAACTGACAATGCTTTTTTCAGAAGATGTTGCCAGCTTGGCAACACACAACCTTGTGTTTGCTTTCTTCCTTGCTTCACTTCCTCTCCCCGCCCTTTATTTTTGTGGCCCTAGGGTTGTATCCCTCAACAAAGTGTTAGCAAGCAAGCAATGCTTCAAGCTCTGCCTCCTAAGGGACCTGGGACAATTTGGCACTGCCAGACGCTCTAGAGAGAGAATGTTCTGGATGAACATTGCAGCTGGCTCCCCCATCTATCTGGCAGCAATAGGGGCCTCATTACTGAGGGTAAGCAGGGTCCTATGTGGCATATAGGGACGTAATTTCTGCAGCTTCACCTGCAGCTACTTGGAATGAGATGCGTGTAGAAAGCAAGGCTTTGGGAGGTCCAGCACCTGCTGCCTGGGATCGTTCTGGGAAGTTATAACCGTGAGGATTGGGAGCTTAGATGGCTTCTTTTGACAGTACTCAAGTTCTGCCAAAACGGGGGTAGATTCAGGAAAGCTGCTTGCCGACCTAAGGCATTCTCTGTGGCAAGCTGAAAAGAACACTGAGCACGCAGCCACCCAGGTGTCCTACATCCAAGTCAGGGGTCTGGAATAGGGACATTTGGGTGCACAAGCCTGAGACTCTTGGACCCCAAATCTCCCTAAATCCTCTGGCTGGTAGAAGCACCCCTTTTCTCCTTTGTCACAGTAGAGCAGCTCCTCTCAGCCTGGCGACCGAGCAGTGACCCTGTTGCCGCAGGTGCCTTGCCAAGATGGTGCTCGTACCTATGACAGTAGTCTACATGAGATGCTAGAAGTTTCCTGGCACACTACTGAGAAAAGGGACAGAAGGCTGGGAGACATGCACATATTAGCATCATGAGACCACCACCCGACTGTCTCCTGGGATGGCCCAGAGGACATTCCCTTCACTGGTGAGTGGGGGGAGTGCCAGCTTTTGTGTGAGAGGTTTGATGGTAGCGATCCTCTGAAGGCTGAGTTCAAGGGTGGGAAATGGTAGGGAAACTGACTCCTTAGCATCAGTGGGAATCAATGTCTTAGCAAAGGCCAGCTGGGCTCCCGAGTCATGAGAGACCCAGGGGACGTAATTACCATAAGGACAGCAAGGCTAGAGTGGCAATCGGGCTGACCTTGAGCCATAGGTGTCTATTTCAGTGGGTGACAGATCATGGTGTCACTAGGGACAAGACCAATGGAGACAAGGATATTGCTCAGTTTGTATAATTATTTCTTAAAGAAAACCAAGAGTGCAAGAGCAGGAAGATAACAGGGTTTATTACAATGGAAAATGAGCTGTTTGTTCACAACCCAGTGCCCAGTGATTGAAGCGCCTTAGAAGACAGGCTGGGTAAAGCTGCTGAGTGAGAAGGTTGGTCAGGAACAGCAGCCACCCGATGTGGGACAGAGGTGGCACGCTTTGGGCCACGCTCGAGCAAGTCCACGAGGAACAGGTAAGTTACATCAGCAGGTGGCCTAGATCCTGAGCTCCGCAGAAGTTCTTCCTCAATTGTACCTAGAGCCTCAAAGAGGAGGCTACCTGTGACTCCCTGACAGAGGATGAAAGGACCGAGGCCTCGTCTACAGTATATTGGTCCTAGTTGGGAACAGATCACCGTTGCATTACATCCCCGCTTAAGGGTGGAAGGAGCGCTGGCCCGAGGTGCAGACAGGCACTGGCTCCTGGGGCAATGCAGGGGTACCCTCCTGGGGGTCAGGTGCACAGGAAATCGGTGAGTTCGTGGAGTGGGAACAAAGGGTTTTTCTGCCTCCTGCTTACACACCAGAGAGCTTCCACTGCCAAGGAAGCTCTCAGAATCCAGTTGGATGGGAGGAGCCACCCTGTAGAAGTCAGCGGCCTCTCTCTGGCCATCTTAGTACCCCCCCAAACCATGGCGTGGTCTGCCGAAGGCTCAGCTCCAGATCATCTTAGAGACGACAGCTTGTGGGCTTGAGACGTTTTCCTTCTGGATGTAATGTGAGTCGGTAAGTGTGTCTCCAGTCGCTAGAATACACAAGTCTGGGAACCAAGGTGTGGATGTAGGCTTGGGCCCTCTGAGCCCAATGGCCAGTGAGATGCCTGAAGACTGTATTCCTTGTTCCTGCAAACTTAGACTGTCCGGCGTGAGAGGCCCTGGCTCCTATGGCCCCTCTCTCCCCCGAGCTCAGAAGAAAGGCCATGTGAGGACAACGCAGCTGTCCGTGATCCAGGAAGAGAACTCTCACCAGAAGCTGACCCTGCTGGACTGTTATGGGGCTTCCAGCCTCCAGAACTGAGAAAAAATGAATTTCTGTTGCTTAAGCCCTGCCCCCACTCCCACCTATAGTATTCTGTTACGGCAGGCCCAGCTGATACACTGGGTTTCACTGGGGCTTTTATGCTCAGAGGAAACCATACATGGGCCAAGTAACCCACGGACCCTCCAGTGAAGAACCCAGGCCAGCTGACAAGCTGGCTGGAGAAATCTAGAAAGAGCGGCGTGGGCGGAGGGAAGATGAGCAGTACCAGTTGTGGCCCTGGGACCGGCTGCAGCAGTGGGACCACTGCCTGGTTCACTAATGCTCTTATGTCTTCTTAGGAAGTTATGATTGACCACCTCAAAAATGGGACTTGTACCTTCACTCTCAAATCGATTCTAGCTTGTTCTTAAGTTAGATCCAAATATCGTAAGTGGGTGTGAGCAACTCTGAATAACTCTAGGGGTGGACTGTATTGGAGCCCATTTTGCACTTCCTCAGATTTGCTCAGTTAGCTTTGCACTTCGTGTGGTTCAGTGGAGAGGACGGCCATCGTCGTCATCGTCATTGTCATTGTCCCCTCTCCTCATACCACTGTCTCTTGCCACTTCCCCCAGGGTGAGAGCTGCGTTCCAGTGAGGCCGCCATCATGCCCACCTTGGGAGGGACCCCAGCTGCAGTGGGCCCACGCCCAGCCTGACCATCTTCATGGAGGTTTTGGCTTCTGCTCAACTGAAGTCCCGCGCTCCAGAGACTGGGTGGGATCTGATCCCCCCCGCAGCTGTGCGTAGGGGGCAACCTGAAAGATCCGGGGAGTTGACTCCCTGTGGCATGAATGTTGATCAATGAGAGAAAAGGTGTCTGGCAGGTCATCCACCCCCTTTCCCCACCCGCGGTTCCAGATGGCTTATTCAAATCTGTCTTGTGGGGCTGACCAATGAGCTGTGTCCCTCACAAAGCTGGGGCCTGCTCAGTAAGTGTTTTCCTCAGCTTTCCTTCCTTCCCTGCCTGTTTTTCCTTACTCCTGACCTGGGGTTGCACCCCCAAAATGTGTTAGCACATACACTTTGCTTCAGGTTCCCTTTTCGAGGGAACCTAGATTTAGAGAGGTTCATAGGAGTGTCATGGGCTGGAGAGGTTGTGGCCACTTGCCTAAAATGCAGTGGGACACCATGGCAACCAGGGGACCTCGTATCTGAGACATCCGTAGGACCATAGCAAACTGAGAGCGGCGGTTCTCGCTCCGCTGGACTCTAATTATTAGGATGTGTGCAGTCCGGGGTGGCAGGACGAGGGCTTGCGGGAAAGAACTCTGATGTTGGTGGTGCTTGAATCCAAGTCGAGCCTGGGACATCCCCTTAACCTCTCTGGGCCTCAGTTTCCCCAACCACAAAGCCAGGATGCTGGGTGCCCCTTACTGGGCTGCAGTGGGGAGCACTGGAGATGGTACCCATGAAGCTTTGAGCCTGTTGCCCTTGCAGCCAGGACTGTAGGAAATCCCATCCATTAAACCGAAGGGCACATTGGCCTCCCTTCCACTGGGCAAGCACCGGGCCAGGGGCTCTGTTTGATCCTTTGAGTTCAGGTGCCTGGCAGCACCCGGCAAGGAACAGGAGCCCTGTGAATACCTGAGAGTGACTTTGTGGACTTCGGGCCCCCGCTCCTGTGGGGAAGGGCCCCTCACTTATGAACCTTTCCCTCTTGGTGTCTCCTCTTACCCCTGCTGCCTCCTTGGGATTTTGCAAACCCTCAGGCCTACGCCTGCCTCGGGGGGCCTCAGCCTGGCTGTTCCCTCGACCTGAATGCCTTTCCCACAGTGTCAGCAGGGCCCATCCCCCCACCCACTTCTTGTCCTCATTCACATACCACAACTATTTAAAATGTTAGCCGCTGGCTGCGGCTCTCCCATCCTCCTTACTTTGTTTTATTTTTCACCCTAGGATTTACTGCTTTCTAATATACACTTTATTCTATGTGTTTCCTTTGGTTGGTGAGTGTCTCCTATCCCTAGAATGTAAGTTCCGTGAGGGCTGGAGACCCCTCCCCCTGAGGTCCCAGCAGGCCCCTCATGCATCCCCACCGACCAGCTGTGGTTTCAGCACAGCTGTGATGGACAGTTCTTCAGGCCCCGGGTCCTCCCCCTTCGCCTTCCTACCTGGTAGTGTAGCATCTCTTTGTGTACAGGAGTGTCCTCCTTGGAGGACAGCCTGAGGCCAAATCTTTACAGTTCCTTGGGGGTCCCCAGGGGGGTGAGCCCGCTGGTCCACAGCAGGAACTGGCTCCTCTGCCCAGCCTTAAGTGGCCCTTCCCTCTTCCTCCAGGCTCACCTCCCAAATAGATCACCTACATGAGTTTTTGTCCCGTCTCTGCTTTCAGGAGCACCCGGACTAAGAGAGCCTCCATATTCCAGAGCCTAGAATGGCCTTTGACCTATGCTGGCCAGCTACATATTTGCTGAATGAAGGAAGAAAAGAGAGACAGTTTGCAAAGTTTTATATTTTGCATCTTGCCTCATGATGAAATGTTTGGGTAACTTTTTATCATAGGGAGAACTTGTTGAACTACATTTTTTTCTTGTTTACACTAGGATTTTCACAGAATGACTTCTGCCTGGAAACCTGTCTTGTCTTTGAACTTTGTAGTTTTTTCAGGGAATGAGAATTTTGCCATTTACTTAGTCAGAAATGTCAGAAGCATCAGGGAGCATGGAGATCTCTAGTGAACACCCCCGTTGGCCAGTCCATCTCTTGGCTGTTTGTTATAACTTTCCCACAAGCGCTCTAGGCACTTAACAAACATGTATAGAATGCAGGCTGTGTCCCAAACGTGAGCACTAGGGACCAGGATTCCCTGCCTCCCTCCGGAAGCTCCGGGGCTGGTGGGGGAGACAGAGAGAGGAAGAGGTGATTATAAGTGTGCTGGCAGGGGCTGTGACGGAAGTGAGCACAGGCTGCAAACCTGCAGGGAGAACCCGGTGTTTTTAGCATCTTGGCACAATTGTACTTTATGCTTTAGATGGACCAAATTGTGCTCTTCTGCACTCATGGACTTCACACATGCAGTTTCCTCTACCTGGAATGTTTCCCTCTCTCTTCTTGGCTAAGTCCTCATCATCCTTCAAACCCCGGCTCTCATCACTGTGCCCAGGAAACGTCTCCTCCATTATCCCACATCCCACCAAGCTCACCCTGTCATCCGTGCTGTCTGTCTTACAGGCACTTGTACAGCTGCCCCGTCTACCCTCCTGTATGAGTAATGAGTAATGGTGATTTAAGCAAAAAAATCTATCAACTCTGGTACCAAACCAAGCTGGGGTTGAATCTCAGTACTGCTATTTCCTGGCTAGGTGTTCTCGGGCATGGCTGGAGGGGAGCATGGAGGAGTACGAGGGACCAGGCTGTGGGAGGGAAGGCCCCACCATGGTGGGCTTTGGAAGCCATGCTGAGACATTGGCATTCATTCTGGGGGCAGTGGGGAAGACCTGAATGGTTTTAAGCAAGACTGTTTTGGGCATTGCACGTTTGCAATTTATAAAGACGAGGCTGGCAGCGCTGGGGAGGAGGGATGTGTAGGGGAGTGAGCAGTGGCTCAGAACCTAGGCTTGGAGTCACACAGTCGAAGTCTGGTTAGTAGCCTTTACCTAGTTGTGCCATCTTGGGCAATCATGTATACTTCTCAAGCCTCAGTTTCCTTACCAGTAAAATAGGAATAATCATATTACTTTCTTTGCCTGTGAAAATCAACAGGAGAATGTAAATGGAAATGAGTTTTGTCAGCTCTAAAATACCACGCAAATACCAGATATAATCAGCAATCGGGAGAGGTTTAAACATGATAATAATCTATTTCCGGTAAAAGGAAGTTGCGGTTAGTGTGGTATTCCACAGAGCAGGGTCCAGGCTCTTTCTGGCTTATTGATCTGCCCTCCTCAGCATACAGGTTTCTGTTTACCTCATGGTCCAAAATGGCTGCTCAAACTCCAGCTGTCACATCTACATTCCATGCAGCAGGAAAAAGGAAGAGAGAAAGGTATGATCCTCCTTTTAGCTGTGCTTTGCACAAATATCCAGTGACACTTCTGCTTACATCCTATTGATCTGGGCTTAATCGTGTGACCACACCTAGTTGCAAGGGAGGCTATGAAACCAATTTCTTATTCAGGGCAGCCATGTGCCCAGCTTGAATCAGTTTTTATTACTAAGGAATAAGAGAAATGTCAATATTGGAAGACAGCTAGCCATTTCTCTCACGTCTTTCAACGATCTGCACTGTGGAGTCTCCTGCGTTGGATTCTTCAATGAGGAGAGCACGCAGCCCACCAGACACTGCTCCCCAGAGGCGGTGCTGCAGAAAGGAGGCTCAGTTACATTTCATAAGAGGATCGAGGTCATCCTTCCTCCCCAGTGATGGGAGCCCTTTCAGGGGTCACAGTCCAAACAGAAAGACATTTTTACCTCACTCTGTGGCACAGGTGTGATGAACAGGCCAGAGACCAGCCTCTGGGAGCTCAGGTCAGAGGGGCAGGGGTTGGAGCGCCTCACCGCAGCAGCTGGCCTGGCGGACTGCGGGGGCGAAGCAAAGCCTTTATACCATCAACCGACAAAGACACTGGGATTCAAGAGGGTGGGAAAGAGGGATCTGAACACGAATCAGCCGGCCACGCAGATGGCGTGGGACCAGATAACCTGGAACACACAGGCACATCTCCCCGGAGGACCAGATCCTTCCTCTCAGCCTCTCTGCCCTTGTTAGTGGGTGGAGCAGGAGGCTGGAACCAGACACCATGGGCCCGCTCTAGCATCCGTGGTCCGCACCTAACCGAGCATGCAGAAAGCTTTAAAAGAGCCCCAGAGGAGCTCATTCTTTCCAGGTACTTCTATCTTTAGATCCTCAGGATGCACAGATTCTTCCAGGCTATTGGAATTGAGATGCTGGTACCCAGAGTGGGCAAACCAGGCAGTAAGAATGAGTAATATTCGTTGGCTGTTTACAGAATGGGGCCAGGCTCTGTTCTGAAGCTATTGTGGTATTAACACCTTAAATCCTCACGGCAGCCTTGTAAGGTGGCTGCTACTCCAGACATCGTTCTATGGAGAAGGAAAGAGGCAAAGAGCAGGGTATCTGCATCCATGGTTCCAGTGTGTGCCTCTTACCACCCCCATCCTCTTTGCCACATGACTTGGTCCTGCTTTCCCACTATGACTCAGCCACTTGGGCCCTGCTTTGAACCCATGGGGTATTTGAAAGAATGATGAAAGCGGAAGTTTGGAGGGTGCTTTGTAACTGGGTTTGCCTGCTTTTGTTTCTCTGCACCTGTCCACATGAGGAACATGTCCTGGCCAACCTTCCAGAAGGCAAAAGACTTGGAAAGGAATCAAGATGATGGAGTCATCCCAGCTGAAGCCACCGTAGATCAGCCAACAGCCAGCCAAATCTCACACCTGTGGGTAAGCCCAGCCAAGACCCGAAAAGCTGCTTAGCCAATCTGCAACTGCCTATAGGGGCATGAGCAAGCTCATGCAGACCAGCAGAGCCTGGCCTGGGTCGAGGGGTCCTGCAGATTCACAAGTTAAGCAAATAGTTCTCGTCGTACCCCACTGAAGTTGTGTGGCATTGTTATGACAATAAGGAGCTGATACAAGAGGTTACCTGACTTCCCAGCTAGTCATTGGTACAGCCAGGGTTTGCATCTGGGCACTTTTCCTGCCGAGCCCACACTCTCAGATACTATTCTCTGCCACCTGCTGGCAAACTGTAGCCTGCAGGCCAGATCCAGTTCACCACCTGTTTCTGTACAGCTCATGAGCTAAGAATGGTTATTACAGGTGAATATTTGCAATGAGTGTTATGACAGGGAATACTAACTTTGAACCCCAGTTAAATAAAATGCTGCTATCCCATAAAGAGAATTCCGTTCTCCTTATTAGTAGACCTATGTTACAAGATATTGTTCTTTATTATATTTTGAATTTCACCAATCATCATTTGTGGGAATTTGTTCTTTCTTATTAGGTAAGTATCTGTATAATATCCTTGATGTTGACTCTTGGCCAAGAAAGCCTAAAACAGAGTTTCCAGCAGAAGTTAACACCTGCTCAAGTATGGTTGGTTGGGTAATAATATGCGTCTAATAATTTATAGTTTTAAATATTCCACTTCAAATATCATATGGCGTGCTTGAGTGTGATATTGTTGTGTTACAGAATTACATGCTTATGATTTCCTAATAAAGAAGGGGCATTGTTTGGGCCGGACCCTGTGTTTGCCAGCTGGCTCTTTTCAGAACTTGTTTACTGACTCCCGTTCTATATGATGGTTTGATTGAGATGTTTGGTCTTTGAATTTGGTCCTTCGGCCAAGAAATGGAGAGGGCCAGACTGCAAAGAGCTTGAAAAGCCCTCGGAGATCTTCTGATCAACCTCGGAAGCAGAGTGAGAGCCCAGGTTTCTGGTCTCCTAGCCCAGAGCTCTGCTACTGCTCCCTGGAGGGGCCAATAAAGAACAGTGGATTTGTCTAAAGGCCTCCAAATCTCCACCTAGAATGTTCTTGGTACCGAGGGCCTTTCCAGAGCCCCTCCTCGTGTCCTCCCTTCTGAGGGACCGTACTTACTCCTGTGAGCACGGATGAGTCACTGTTTCTTAATGCAGCCCTGCCCCGAGCTATCTAACATGAACTTGTGCTGTGTGCCTCTGTGGTAATTAACAATTCTGAGTGTCTAAGATGATTTTTACTGGAGACGATGGAGAAATTCTCTTCTGAAGAGTTTCACAAGCTGGCCGCGTTCGAAAGGAGAAATGAAATGGGAGAATTAAAGGGAAAACTCATTTCTTTCCCGAGTGTGTTAATGAGCTAAGCCACAGGAGGCCATGTGTAAGTCGGGCTGCAAGTGGCTGTAAATTAAATTTATTACGCGCCAAGGGATTCTAATAAACATTATTTAAAAATAGCAACCATACGAATGGCCTGTCTTGACTCCTGCTTCAGACTTTCCTAAAATCTCTCAAACAAGCAGCATCTGGCCTCAGCGAGCCCCATACCTCTCACTAAGTGGCCCCAGGCCCAGCACTAATAGCAGCAAGCTTTGGTTTGCAGCTTGGCCTCCCCCGGGCACCTCCAAGCCCAGAACAAGTAGCAGCCACCTGAAGATCGCTTTGCGGCTCCTGCTGGGCGGCCCTGGGCAAAGACAGGTGGCAGCTGACCTTGGCGTGCAGCTCCCAGGAGGCCCCAGAGCCAGCGCACCCAGTGGACATCTTCATACCACATCAAAGCACAACCCAACCCCCTCCACAAGCTACACATTCCAGGTGTGGTCTCGGGGAGCACCAGAGCCCCACTGAAGTAAGTACTGCTCTGTGAGGTGGGCCCCTGCACAGCTGATCCTCAATGGCGGTCAATCAGCCAGTTCTTGCAGCTGATCCGCCTGCGGGTATATCCCTCTCATTGATGTTCCAATAGCAATCAAGACTCAACTGCAACAGGAGGTTATACAGCCCATGGTTGGGACTGGCGGTGGTAGGAGATGGCAGCTCACCTGGAGTACCCAGCTTGGGTGATAAGGGAGGCTGTGCCACTGAACCCTACAGAATACCTACTACACAAGGCCACTCGACCAAGCCAGGGAGATGTAGCAGCTTTGCCTAAAACATAGACACAAACACAGGGAGGCTGCCAAAATGAGGAGACAAAGAAACATGTCCCAAATGAAACACCAGAACAAAACTCCAGGAAAAAAAAAAAAAGGAGACAAGCAATCTACTAGATGCGGAGTTGAAAATACTGGTTATAAGGATGCTCAATGAACTTAGTGATAATTTCAACAGCATAAAAAAGGACATGGAAACCATAAAAAATAACCAGTCAGAAATGAAGGATATACTAACTGAAATAAAGAATGGTTTATAGGAAATCAACAGTACAACAGATGAAGACGAGAATCGAATCAATGATTTGGAAGATAAAGAAACAAAAATCCCAATCAAACAGCAAAAAGAAAAAAGAATAAAAAAATGAGGATAGTGTAAGGAGTCTATGAGACAACTTCAAGTGTACCAATGTTAGTATCATAGGGGGTGCTAAAAGAGGAAGAGAAAGAGCAAAAAATTGAAAATCTACTTTAAAAAATTGCAGCAGAAAACTTCCCTAACCTGGTGAAGGAAAAAGACATACAAGACCAGGAAGCACAGAGAGTCCCAAACAAGATGAACCCAAAGAGGGCCCCTCCAAGACACATCATAAATAAAATGTCAAAGGTTAAAAACAAAGAGAGAATCTTAAAAGCAGCAAGAGAAAAGCAGTTTGTTATCTACAAGGGAGCCCCCATAACACGGTCAGCTGATTTCTCAAAAGAAAATTTGTAGGCCAGGAAGGACTGTCAAGAAATATTCAAAGTGATAAAAATCAAGGACCTACATCCAAGGATACTCTGTTCAGTGAAGCTATTATTTAGAGTAAAAGCATGTATAAAAAGCTTCACCACTGAATCAGTATTATATGAAATGTTAAAGGGTCATTGTTATGAAGAAGAAAAAGAAAAAAAAAGAATAATAAAATGGCACTAAATACATATCTATCAACCATCGAATCTGAAAAACAAAATGAACGAACAATTAGAACAAAAACAGACTCACAGACATAGAACATTTTGATAGTTGCCAGTTTGGAGGGGGTGAGGAGGTGGGGGAAAAGCTGAAGGTATTAAAAAGCTACAAATGGGTAGTTACAGACCAGTCACGGGAATGTCAAGTACAGCATAGGGAATACAGTCGATAATAGTCTGCTAACTACGTGTGGGATCAGATGGGCATGAGACTCACAGGCATAATCATGTAGTAGGTCATGCTATGTCTAATCACTGGGGTGTGCCCCCGAAACTAATATAACATCTCACGTCAACTTGTAATTTAAAAAGAAAAAATGATTTAAACAAACGTTTTGTTAAAAAACAAAGTCTATATTACTTTAAACTCACACTTTCTATTTTTCTCCGTAATTTACGCTTTCGGAATATAGAGACCGGATGCTACTTTAAATAGGTGGCCTGGACGATGTTCCCTGCGTGTGGTGGAGAAGCCGTCCCAAACTTGTGGGCTGTCTGTCTGTCCGAATTGTACCCTTGCCATTTGTTAGCTGGGTGACCACAGCAAACATGACTTACGTCTACCTCCCTGTTCTCACTGTGCAAAGTCGCTCTGAGGATCCCAAGAAAGCATCCGGCAAGGGCTCACCCTTGGCAGAGCTCTCGGCGAGGGCCGAAGAGCAGCAATGCGCTGTAGCCGCAGCTCCTCGACAGGTTGTTCCCGTTTATTTCTCCCACGCACTTCCCTGAACCAAGCTTACCCCTTGGTTTGTCTCAACTCCCCCCTCCCCCGGGGTTTTAATGACTTTTTGTCCTTTGTTCCTCTTGGCTGCGGCATCAATTGTCTGACCAGACTTCCTAGTGCCCCGTCACATCCTGGAACACGGGTCCCTGCCCTCATCAATGTGCTCCGTCATCAGTGCCTCTGTCTCGGATTGGCGTGAATGAGACTGAGTTCCTTCAGGGCTGAGATCATGTCTGGTTTTCTTTGCAACCCAGTGCCCGGTGCAGACCAAGTGCTCCGAGAGGGTCTGCCAACTCAAAGGACCAGCAGAAGATAGCATGAACCTAGAACGTGGGGTCTCCATAGGATACAGGTAGAGCTGACTGCCTTAGCATAGAGTCTGAGGCAAGAAGTTGGGTGCAAGGAGTCTATTCTGCAGGGAAGACAACGGGGAAGGGGAGACAGGCAAGGAGGAAAATGGCAATAATGAGTACTTTATCGAGCTGCTGTGGGCAGCTGGGTCCCGTATCCACTGGGCACCCCCAAGAAGCTGCATAGAATGAGACTCAGAACTGTTTCGGGGAAGGGACGGGGGCCAAGGCTTGTACCCACTGACTCCCACCCCCTGTTCTAGGGACTGTTAACCCTCCTGCAAGCTGCACTTCCCTGTGCGTGTGCCAAGCCGGCACTGGGCAGGGAAGCGCAACGCAGCCGCACTGTAGGTCGGGTTCCGTGGGGGACCCCAGAACTGCACCACAGCTGCAGCCAGCATCAGACCTCGGTCTTATTTCACGTGGTGGGCACTGCTGTGGCACCCAGTTTGGGAGAGAGCAGCTGGCCTCTTAACACCTCTGACTCTGGGACCTAGGGAGGGATGCCCAGGGTCTCTTTGGTCCCCAATTCTACTCTCACCTATAGGACCTGCTTCCTCCTTGGGAGAGTCTCTGTGGAAGCCAGACCCCGGGATGACCTCAGTGATCACTGCCTCCTGACATTCATGCACCATGTAGGCTCCTCCTTCCCTGAGTCACAGTTAGACTGTGTCACCCGCAGCATGTGGTGGAGGTGACAGCGAGTGACTTCTAAGACTAGGTCACAAAACGTATGGGAGCTTCCATCTCAGCCTTTTGGATATCGCTCTCTGGAAGGAGCCGGCTGCCACATCATCAAGCAGCTCCATAGACAGGCCCATTAGGAGAGACCGAGGCACCTGGCCGACAGCCCGTGTCAGCTTGCCAGCCCTAAAAGTGACTTACCTTAGAAGTGGGGCCTCCAGCCCCAGTCGAGCCGTCAGATGACGAAAGCCTGCCCCACCGAACCCTTCCTGAATTCCTGACCCCAGCATCCATGAGCATCACGAAGGGCTGAACACCACCCTCTCTGCGGGGGGACTTCAGCCTCGGTCTAAACTCCTGTCTCAGGATGGACTCGCCCAACCACAGCAAGAGCCGCAGTCATGCCATTTCCGTATGATCCTGCTTTTTATAAAGGCTGAGAGGCCAATGGCAGGGAAAGAACAGGGGAGGCAGCCCAGGGTAGGGGCCGCCACCAAGTGGATTAAAGTAGGTAATGAATCAGTCATTGGGTGGACTTGGTCACTCTGGGTCGTCAAATGGAGAATTCACGTCCTAACCAGGTAGACTTGGCCATGAGGTGGGCTGGGCGCCCAGCCATGGGCTTGGGAAAGGGGAGGAAACCAAAGCTGCACTGGCCTGTCTCGGGCTGGTCCCGGGGGCAGATCTCACAACCCATGTCCAGCATCCAGGTGTTAGAATGAACCTGGATTTGGTTTGGGCCTGTGTCAATGCCCCAAGGAATTCAGTTTGGTGGGTGGACCCAACAAATCAGCAGCTTCAGTTCTGGAAGGCAGGTTGGATGAGATCCCAGGCGTTTTGTCCATGACGGATGCAGTGTCTAGTTACCTGAGCCGGGGGATCTCAGGGCCTCCATGAAGAGGACCTGTTTCCTAAGAGCAGGTTCTAGTCCTTGAAACTAGTGTGGGAATTTAGTCATATGAAATGATGTTCATGCATGTAGCCTATTCTAAACAGTGCCTGATACACTGTAAACCCTTAGTGAGAGTGAGCAATGATGGTGATGATCATGATGAGGAAGAGGAAGAGGAGGGACAGGAGATCTGGCCGACTCAGTGGGGTTGAGGTAGAAGACTTGCTGGAACCCCCAGGTGCCAGGCTATAAGCCAGTGGTACACAATTCCTAGCGTGGGTACCAAGAGCAGTCATGGCCCCCCACCTTCTGGTGTGTCTGTTTTGGTCAGGACTGACTGAGGTTCTGGGAGGTGTAGCCCCCTTTTCTGCAAAGGTGAGTGCTTAAGCGAGGTGAGCGCCCGGCTGCACTACGGGGAGGTGGGGCGTGCATCATTAGCAGATGCACAGGAGCAAGGAGACTAGAATTTGCAAGGAGGGGCTGCTTCGGGATGCAAGCGATGGTGGTAGTTGTGGGAGAGGGGATGGCAGGTGGTAGAGGAGGGCCAGGGAGAAAGGCCTGGACCAAAATGAAGGTTTCCCAGGGGAGACCTCGAGAGGAGGGAGCCAGCCGAGATGACTCATGAAGGTCGATGGGCAAGTCTGGCCTTAAGTCCCTGCTCTTTTCAGCATTTTATGTTGGAGAGTTCCCAGAACAATGCAGAGGGTTCCCTAACCGTCCACTAGCCCTGCAGAGGGCAAATCTCGGGCCTCCTTTGCCAGGGTGCTTTACCGAACTCTCTGGAAGGCAGTGGACTCCTGCTGGAGCCAGAAGCAGCTGCTCGACCGAGGCCTCTGACGGCTTCGTGGCGGCCTCTGCCCCCAGTGTGCCTCCAATGAGGGGGTGTGGGTGGAGGGTGCTCTCTGGAAGTCTAGGCATGCGAGCTACGGGTGGGTGGAAGGGTCCCACAGGCCCAGCCTGGCCGAGGAAGCGATGCGTGGGTCTGGGACGGGAGGCACTTATCCCTGGCTCTGTGAAAGCATAGCTGTGTGATAACCATTAATTTCTTAATTGAACAAATGTCTCTTGACCTGACATTGTGGTAAGCAATAGGGACAATAAAAGTAACAGGATTTATTTAGTTTCTGTGTGCCAGAGACTGCTCCGGGTGTTTTTCTTTAACTATGTTTTTTAACCACACGGAGCCAAGTAAGATGTGAGTTGCTCACGGCCCAGACAGACCCCCCGGTCTGACCCTCCGGTCAGGACAGCAAAGGGGCAGGGACAGTGCAGCGTGTAGAGCTCCACGGCAAGGTGAAGGGCAAGGCTGCCAGAAGGTGGGGCCAGAAGGGCCTCGACCCAGCCTTGGGGATGCTGCAGGCCAGGGAGGTAATGTCTGAGTTTGACCAAATGGTGGCCTGGAGTGAGCCAGCCAGAGGAGGAGCAGAGGGTGGAACAGGCCGGGGACAGGGAGAGAAGGCCCCTCTAGAAGCTCCAAGTTACCAAATCCCTCCGGGTCTCGGTTCCCTCACCTGTGAAATGGGAATAGTAGCCACCCCACAGGATTGCCATGAGAACAGAGGAGAGATAACATATGCTCATTTCTAATGTGTGCTCTGGCTCCGGCTGCCCCTTAACAAGTGACGTATGTCATTATGAGTGTGTGGGGACCCGTCCTCACCCCCACCAGATCTCCCAGGTGACCCCACACACCTTCCCCACCCAGCACAAGTTACAACCAATCTACCACAGATAGTCATGTCCCTTTGAAAAATCCCCATGCCCTGGTGATTTAGGATCCATGAGAACTTGACCTGACCGGGTGGGGGTGTCAGGGGTCAGGCCTGCACACCTGTCCACAGAGCCGGGGGTTGCTGAGTGCCACAGAGTCAGCTGCGCAGGGCCCTGGGCTCTCTCTTACCATTCGCCCAACCGCGGGCAGTGCCGTCATCTTTCTGAGCCTCCAGAGAACGCTTCTGTCAGGTGAGGAGGAGGACACCCACCTCAGGGTCCAGAAGGACTAAACCCAAGAACCTGCATGGTGCCCGGAGCATAGGTCCGCCTCTGCGCCTAAGCTTTAGCCTTCATCCTCATGCTTATCCTCCTCCTCACTGTCATCGACACCTGCCTCGCAAGTTGGTTGGATAGAGGAGCGACCTGGGAGTCAGGTGCCCGAGTCAGAGGGTCGGGGGAGGACTGGGGACATTTCAGACGTGAGAGGGCTGCATGGGAGGAAAGCCTAACGTATGCATTAGGTATCTGCAGTAGTGGCAGAGCTGTGAGTGATCACGAGACACTGGAGCTCTGCAAAGGACACGTCAGGAGCTTCCGTGAGGCCCGACACAAGCCTCGCTTTGTGCAGCGTGAGCTTCAGTTAGAGCTCAACAGGGCTGGAGGTACGGGGCCCCTGAGGGGGAGTTCCCGGACCCCGCAGCTCTCGGCCATGTTACTGATCGTCACATGCTGCCCTGCCTGCGAAACTGCACCTGGCCTCTCAGAGACAGGCTGCTTCACTGTGTGTCACAAGTGCGCATTGTGGACCCACTGTGAGTCAGGGACACAGAGCTCAATGCATCTGTCCTCACTTTGGGGGACTCGGAGTCTGGCTGGAGAGACTGGGGCTAGCAAATAATACAACAACAAGTGGGAGTTGAGAGGTAAGCTCACAATGTTCAGGGGCAAAGAGAAAGGGCAGTTAATTCCGGATGGGGCTATTGAACGAGCGTCCGGTGGGAGTGATGTCTCATGAGCCGAATTTCGAAGGCCAACAGCGGCCACCTCTCACTAAACACCTGCTCTGTGGAGGAGCCTTGAACACATTCTCTCGTTTGATTCATACACTATTGCTGAGGAGTGGCTGCTTCCATTCCTGTTGTTTAGAGGAGAAAAAACTCCATGAGATGTTCATCCACCTAAGGTGACACAGGTAAAGAGTGGGGAAGAGGGGTTTTGAACCCCTGTTTAATGATTAAGGGGAACAAATGGTACGGACAGATCCAGAGGTGACCCAGATCGCTGGACTTAGGTGACAGGAACATTGAAGAAGTGATTATAAATATTCAAGGACTTCAGGAAACGATGGGCTGATTGAGTAAACAGATGAGGAATCCTTGCCAAGAAATGGAAACAAACCATATGAATGTTTTAGAACAGAAAATTTCAATAGGACATAAAATAAAACAATGGCTGGATGGGCTTAACATCAGACTGGAGAGCTGGTGAACTTGAAGACAGCCGCACAGAATTACCCTATCTAAAGAAGAGAGAAAACACAATGATTTAAAAAATGAACAGTACCTTAGTAACCCCCAACCCAATGTTAATTAAGCAGGGTGACACGCATGTATTCTAGCATCCCAGAAGGCACAGAGAAAAAAATAGTTTAGAAAAGTATTTGAAGAGATAATGGTTGAAAACTGGCAAATTTGATGCAAAATGGGTGTTTTTCATTGTCCATCAGTTGGTTAATGAACATTGCATGTCTTCACCCAATTTCATCTGGAAGCTCAGCAAACCTTGGGAAACCACAGCGAGAAACATCATAGTCAAACTCGTGAGAACCGAAGGTAAAGCCAAAAATCTTCAAAGCAGACAGATTAGAAAAATGACACATCCCATACAGGAAACAATAAAAATCAAGGCTGATTTCTCATCAGAAACAATGGTGACCCAAAGGAAAATGGAATAAGAACTTTAAACAAAGAAAGAAACAAACTGTCAACACAGATTCTGTATCTTTCAAAAATAAAGATGAGCTCAAAGGAATTGACAGTGGGGATGTAGGTATTTGTAACCCGAAGTCCATAGCAGAACGATGTACGTACAGTATCCAGAACGTGGAAACAACCCCATGGCCATGGTGAACGAACAGGTAAACAAAACGTGTTATATGAGTACAGGAGCGCATACAGTGGAATATCGTCCGACCCTAAAAAGGAATAAAGTGCGGGCACATGTTACAACATGGAGGAATGTTGAAAACACAGGGTAAGTGACACAGGGCATACACAAAAAGCCAAATCCAGATGACTCCGCTCACATGAGGGATCTTGAGCAGGGGAATTTATAGAGACTCAGAGTAGGTTGGGGGGCTGGTGGTGGGAGGGGCCGTGGGAAGTTACTGCTGAATGGCTTCAGAAATAGTGGTGCTGTTCATACAACATTAATGCCACCGAATTGTACACTAAAACGGTTAAAATGGCAACATTTACCACAATTTAAAAAATGATTTAAGAAAATGAATGGCGTAATAATGAATGATGTAATATACCAGAAACTATTGACATGTACATTTTAAATGGATGAATTGTTGATATGTGAATCATATCTCAGTAAGGCTGTTTAATAATGAGGGGAAAATAAAGATATTCTCAGACAAACAGAGGCTGGGAAAGCTTGTCCCTCCCAGGCTGGCACTGCAAGAAATACTGGAGGAAGTTCTTCAGGCTGAATGGAGGTGAATGTAGAGGGCAGTGCAGACCTTACAAAGGTGAATACCCAAAATGACAGATGTGGGTAAGGAGAAAGTATAAGCTTTCACTTTTTTCTCTTAATTTCTTTAAATGGCAGATCACAGTCTAAAGTAAAAGTAATAGCACTGTAATATCAGGTTTATCATGTACATAAAAATAAAATATATGACCTTACAAGTACAACAGATAAAAAAAATCAACGTAATTGTACTTTTGTAATGTTCTTGAATTTGAGCACTGCAAAGCGGTACAATATTGAGCCTAAGTGGGATTTTTTTTCCACCATCCCTGCCCTGCTCCTCATTGCTCCGCAGTGCACACCTACTTTTTTAAATTTCGGTGTTTTCTATCTGAAGTCTGGATGCTCTTTCTTAGGAGGGATCTACACAGATAAGTGGGCTGTGCTGAGTTTTATATTAGTTATATACATGAGGGGATATATTAGAATCCCCAGAACAACCAGTAAAAGTAATGAAAAGTAGGCTATGAAAAACAACGTAGCTAAAAATGCAAAAGAGGACATAAAATGAAACACTAAACAATAAATTGATGCAAAAGAAAACATTCCACAGAACTAGAAACGCAAAAAACGCCGAGACAAATTAAAAAATGGCAAGATGGTAAACTCGCCCCCGACCATAACAGTCATTGTACTAAATGTAAACGGGTTGAGCAGTTCAGTTAGGAAGCAGAGGTTGTCAGACTGGATGAATCCGCAGGACTCCACCACACGGTGCCTGCACAGGACACTCTGTAGCTCTAAAGACACAGGGAGGTTGGAAGTCATGGGGATGGGAAAAGATGACCATGTGTGTGCAAACGAAAGAGAAGCCAGCACGTCTCTGTCTTCGTATTAGACAAAGTGGACTGCAGAACAAAGCCTTTGTTCGGGACAGACGGTTGCATTCAACAGAAAGGCATAATCATAAATGTCTCAGCACAAAACAGCTTCAAAACGCACGGAGCAAGATGTGACGGGAGTAAATGGCGACGCGGACACTCCATGTGTCCGAGTTGGTGCTGCTGAGGCTTCTTTCTCGGTAACGGAGTTACTCCCCTCTGCAGAGCCAGTGGGCGGTAGAGACAGACCAGGCAGCGGAACAGAGAATGGCTTTTTGCCTCATGTCCTTTCACGGATGCTCCAGGGACCCTGGACCCATGGCACTCATTTCTCTTCAAAGCTCCAACAGTAGCTCCCAGTGCTCATTGAGCAGAGGTTTATTATGAAGAGTTTATAGGCAGAAGCCCAGAAACACTAAGTAACTAACAACCACAGGACACAGGGTATACAAATTGCACCCACCCCCATGAAGTCATCTCCCTCCCACGCTCAGGTCCCTCCCCCAAAGGGGCGGGACTAGAAACCCTGCTGCCTCTGGCAAGGTGCATTGTCTGGTCGGTTTGTCTCTTTTATCAAAGGAGCGTCTCCTCGATTCTCTCTTGTATTTTTTAATGGTTCAGCTTGGCAATGTTATGCATCAAGCCCTAAGGAGCCCAGCTTGAGGAATAAGAGAAAAATCAGGTGGAAGTGAATGTTCCTTAGTTTTTTTCCACCGTCCCTGCCCTGCTCCTCACTGCTCTGCAATGCACACCTACTTTTTTAATTTCAGTGTACTCTATCTGAAGTCTGGATGCTTTTTATTCAGAGGGATCTACACAGATAATGAAGAAAGAACTATTGCTCCCACCTCCAGAGACAAAGAAATCACAACAACGTGTAGAATATGGAGTAGAAACTCCTTGGCCGCTCACCCTTACCCAGGTGCATCCCTTCACTCATACGTTGGGTCACACAAGCTGCTCGACATACACGCATAGTGCAATCACTTGCAGACTTGCTCACACATGGGTTTGCATGCTCAGGCACTTACACAAACAACAGGCATGTGCACACACACATAGAAAGACAATCAGGGTTTATTCCAGCTTCAGGAATATTGTGGGGTGGCCTGACTTGAGCTCACGAGTTTTTGATGAGGGCTTCACCAGCAGGAACATCATGAATTATTCATCGAATTATTCAATAATTAATAAAAGTCATCGCAAAGAGCTTGGCTGAGATAGAACTCTGTAAATAATTCCTCACTGTTGCTGGAGTATGTTTGTGTATGCGTGTGTGTACGTAAGGAAGACAGAGACTGAAGCGACAGATTAAACAAAGACGTCTATTTTAAATTAACGTCAGAACAGGCTGCTGATGGCCTGGTCTCAGTTTACTGGCTTTTGTTTCTTTACTCCTACGTCAGGAAAAGAAATAGCCCCAGACCCCCTCTTTGCAGGCCTGCTTTCTGCTTTTTTCTTGATGGGCTGTGTGGCCACATTATATCACCGAGATTGGCCTCAGGGACTCTGTGAGGATGTCCCAAAGGGCCAGTCTACAAGAAAAGGAAAGACAAATGGCTATGAGCTTATGAAAAATGTTTCATCCAAAGTGGATGAAAGAGATACAAATGCGGTAAGCACAATAATGAAGCACCGCTCTTTGCTGTCAAATGAGGAGGCATTTTTTAAAAAACGTACCCTGAGCACTGGCTGGTGTGGTTCAGGAGATTGAGTGCCAGCCTGTGAACTGAAAGGCTGCTAGTTCGATTCCCAGTGAGGGTACATGCCTGGGTTGCAGGCCAGGTCCATGGCTGGGGGCATGCGAGAGGCAACCAGTCAATGTATTTCTCACACTGATGTTTCTCTCCCTCTCTTTTCCCTCTCTCTAACAGTAAATAAATCAAATCTTTAAAAAAAAATCATACCATGGCAGTGTCCCGAGGGTGCTGCAGGGAGGGGAGACCCCTCTTTCTCAGGCTGCTGGGGCAATAAAAACCAACAGTTTTGGGAGCACAGCCTGACGGTACAATTCCAATACCTGTCACGAGTCTTTAAAATGTTCAAATGCC
The DNA here is from genome assembly GCF_021234435.1 of Artibeus jamaicensis. Classification (NCBI taxonomy): domain Eukaryota; kingdom Metazoa; phylum Chordata; class Mammalia; order Chiroptera; family Phyllostomidae; genus Artibeus; species Artibeus jamaicensis. The sequence continues at coordinate 7,769,621 of NW_026521831.1, read as the reverse complement.
TTAACCCACATCCACTTCTCGATGTGAGGGCTCGATTCTGAGAAAGCAGGATGTGATACAGGCTCACCGCAGTGCTGTTTGTAAGTGGGGTACCCTGACGACATGGGGGGCCTGGGGTCTGCAGCCCGATCCCAAAATCCCCCACATTTCTCATTGCTCTCCAGGTTCACAATGTCACACTTTTCTCCCTGCTTCCCTCTCTCGCTGGTGGCCTTACCTCTCTCTGCCAGGAGGCAAGTGGGCTGGGATTCCTGCCCGCAGGAATGTCCCCAGGTTCTGTGCCCTGCGTCCTGTACAACGAAGAAAGGGCCCCTGTCCCATGCTGGATCCCCACCCCTCTCTTAAGGACAATCGGTGATCCCTCCCTCCCTGCGGGGTCATTCCCAGAAGCACACAAATGTATTCTAGAATCTCCAAGCTTTAAAATGTCCTGCCCTGACCCCAGGGACCATCCCATTTCTATGCTAGTCTTCGCACTAAAAAATGTTGAGATGCTCAGCGGAACTTTCGTAACATTCAGACTCTCCATCTTTGGCACTTGACCTCAGTCCCTCCTTCCCCACAGCTCCCTCCAGCTGAGGGTCATCAAGTGCCCAGCTGGTCATGTTCTTCTTGCAGCCCTTTCTATTTCTCAGGTGGCTCAAGTCCCTTTTCTGCCCTTGCCAGCCGTGTGACCTTGGGCAAGTAACTTAGCTTCCCTGGGCCTCAGTCTCTTCATCTGTAAGTTAAACCCCACACTAGCCTTGGCTTTCAGTGGTTGTTACAAAGACTGAAAGACATCATCTCGTAACCCCTTTAGCACAGAACCCACCACATGTCGGGGCTCCATCAACACTAGCTTTTGTATTCATCGTGAATTTAGGTAACTCTTCAAAGCAGCTGACACATGGCCGGGAGCGCTCTTTCAGTTAACTAAACCCCTAGGCCCCTCAGCTGTGTGTTACAGAAAAGTCAGAAGACACTCAGAGGGGTCAGACCTAGAGTGACTCCAGCCCTGTCTCCCAAGGCCCAGACCCCAGAGCCCTGCCCTGACCCCGCCAATCGGCGCTCCTTCTCCATGTGCTGCTCGATTTAAACCTGCTTCTCTTTCACGGCATCACACAGTGTGGGTGTGTCTGAGCTCCCCGGAGACTGGAGACTGGAGACTGCCCGAGGCTGGAGTCCCACCTCACTCCTATTCATAGCTTCAGCGCAGCAGCGGCAGCTGGTGAGAACCTGCCCACAGTAGGTGCTCAGTCGATACTAGAATGACGCGTGGGGAGCAGAAAAGCCATGACCTGCCTCGGAGCAGAGGAAGGGACCCCCGCCCCGAACGAAGTTTGAGGGTTAGCTGAGCAGAGTCTGGGCCCCCCAGAGGGGAGAAGGGATGATGAGAGGCCTGGGCTTGGTGTCAGGATTTCTTGGGTTCTGGTGCAGGCCCTGCCACTTGCCAGCTGTGTGACCACAATTAAGTGGCTCTGCCTCTCTGAGCTTCGATTTCCTCACTTGTTGGAGCAAAGCCACTTCTGTCATCTTGTGGGAGAAACTCCCAGAAACTTGCTTCTTCTCACCAACACAGTAAAGAATTGTAGATCGGCGAGTCTATTGTCCTGTGAGAAGTGTCCATTAGTGATACATTCTGGTGGAAGAGAACGGGCCTTGCTGAGGTGAGGGACACAGGTGAGAGCGGGAGGAGGGGGCAAGAGCGAGACAGAGAGCCATTGTTCCAAGGACTTACATAGTTGGCGGGATGGGGGAGGGGAAAGAAGTTACACACGGGCCGTGCCAGCTCCCCAGGATGGGGGCTGAACATTCACAGGTGTGAGTGGGGCACTGTGGGCCCTTTCTGGGCCTTCAGGCCCCGGGAGGGAAGCAGTCTCATAGGCTTTCTTTCCCAGATAGCAGACGATCCACAGAATTTCGATGACTCCTGAGTCAGTGGGTGGGACATGCATCTCTCCTCCTCCCTGCCTTTGTTTCCCCTCTGGCCACTCATTCTACCAGAACAACCCCCCAGGCTGTTGGGGGGCCTGAGTGGGGCTATTGTAACCATTGTGGTATGTGCCGGTCACCCTTCGGAGACCTTTATGATGAGCCGGGGTCATGACTGTGATCCCCTCAATCTTGGTCACAGGGAAACTGAGGCGTGGGGTGGGTGTGGGGCGGACCAGACACGCACTGTTGGACTCCAAGGCCAGCTTCCGGGGCCCTGTCGGGTTTGCTCCAGGCATGCTGGCCCCGTGGAGGCAGATGGCAGTCCTGGGGCAGAGTGTGCAATGGTGGCACCTGACGCAGGCTGGACATCAGTCACCCCAGCCCCACCCTGCCCCTCACACCTGCTGCGGTTGGAGCTGCTCCTGACTCGGCCATCGCAGGCCGGCATGGGACTCCCCGAGGGCCTGTCCACCCACCGATTGGAGTGTCCCTGGGGGTGGGGCTGTCACGTAGCTGCGCCCTGAGCCCTGTGGATCTCACAGCGCTGTCATCACAGCCGGTTTGTGAGCGTGCGTCTGGGCAGGGGCAGGGGGGTGGCATACCTCCTGTGGGGTCTGAAAAATAGCTCTTTTGGCTTCAGACGCAGGAGACAGCTGACCCTGCGGTCATCCCCACTGAGCAGTTTCTGCTTCTTCTTGCTTACCTCCTGGGACCCGGGTCTCGTTTCTTGTTCCACTTACCGGGCCAGTCCTGGCTTTTAGTTCTTTCTCAGATTCAGACAGAGGCTTCCCCGCTGTGACGCTCCTGCTCAGACCCAGTCCTGCCCCGGACAGCCACGAGCCTTTTGTTTTATTTTATCACTGTCAAAGCGTTTCAACCGCAGGGAAATGGAATAGGCACGGAGGTGGGGCAGGCCCACGCTGACTCCCAGCGCCTTCCCTATCAGTGCCGACCTCGGGCCAAGGGCCTCTCTCGGGAGCCCCGCTTTGTCATCTCCAGAGTGGGTTCAGCAGGAATCTGCTGGGAGGATTGAATGAGGAGAGGAAAACCTCCAGTGCAGGGCTCGGCACATAGTAGGTGCTCAATGAGCAGCAACTTCTGTTCAAGTTAATTTGAATTTCTTTCCCACAGGACAATCCCCTAGTATTTACTGTTAGGTTAGCCAGCCTCCCTTGGCACCCAGGTTCCCCAAGCCCCCATAGCGTGTGTGAGCACACGTGTGCACCCGTGTGGGCGTCTCAGTCACGACTCCCGGAGCTCCGCCCCCACGGGAGGTGTCCTGGCATTTCCCTTGCCGCCTCGCCTGAGCCTGAGTTTGCTTAATTTTGTCATTAGCAGGGCCTCGGGCTGTGACAGTGATTTTCATTATAGAAATGACAGCTGGCAGCCCTCACGCTCGCCTTTCTGCTTTGAAATGGGTGGTACAGAGCTCTGACTAAGGACTCTCTCAGCCGCTCGAGGCAGTCCCGGCTCAGGGAACATCCGCCCCCATCCTGGGCTTGGACACCGATGCACGGAACTCATGCTGGGGGGCTTCGTTCTAAGTCCTAGTTTGGCTCCTCACTTCCCAGCACTGGACAGCACTGGACAGCAGGCACTCTTGGTATGCACTGGAAGATGCCTTTTAGGAGTTTAATCATGCCCTGATACTGAGCCATGTCTCCCAAAGGCCTTGTCAGGGGGTCAGTTGGTCAGGGAACTGGGTTTGTCGTCCTGCCGACGGTTGCCAACCTCATCACCCTGTCAAGTGGGTTCGCCCTCCTGAGAAAGGGGGGGCCTGTTGTTACTTCTCGCTCAGGATCTTCAAAGGGCTCAGAGAGAACAACGCGGTGACCTGTCCTGCTGCTGCAGATGATATGCAGCTCCCGGCAGCCCCGTCGCCTTGGTCGGGTCCACTGGAGGCGGAGGGTCTGCGGCAGGAAGGGCCCACGTGGCAGGCCGGCTGGAGTCAGGCTGCAGCCCAGGGCTTCCCACAAGGAGGATTTGTCATGCCATTATCTGAGACCCGTTGTCACTGCCTGCAGCAGAGCCTCAGGAGCGGGCGACACTGTGCTCATTGTCGGGAGCCCCAGTGCAGGGATTGCTGAGAACAGCAAGGTCCCCGGAGGTTTCAGCACCCCCCACCCCCCACAGGTGCCCATCAGATATTACACTGAGGTTCCCAGCCCCGACCCCACCCCACCCCGCTTCCGTCTTCTGTCAGTCATTTACCAGGATGGATTTCAGGGACCAGGAAGTATTGATTTAATCACATCTCTAAACTACTCGACTGTCTTTTCCAAAACGTTGATGGTGGTTTTCTGAAAAGGCTCCTGACAGCTGAGAGCTTTTCACTTCAGAGACCAGTCTCCATTCCCCGTTGTTAACCCAGGGGCCGAGCTGTCATGGTGCAGACAGATGGATGCGGGAGGGAGGGACCGATGGCCGGAGGAGGGAGAGATGGTCAGGCGGTGGACGGGCGCTGGATGCGTGCGTGGACAGGGGCTCAGCTCGCAGAAGAGGCCACACTTTCTTTTTCTTTGCCTTAGTCTTCAGAGAGAAGTGTTACTCCTTTATGTGCAAGGTCATTCACTTAGCAAATGCTTATCGAGCGCCTGTTATATGCCGGCTCTTCGGGACACAGCGATAAAGGAGACGCTGTGCTTGCCGTCAAGAAGCTTGCAGCCCCTCAAAGAAGTCTAGTAAGCTCGAGAGGTCTCATGAGTGTGAGTGAGGTTACACGGTGCACCACACTGGGGCAGCGGGGTCGGCAGTCAGGGGAGGCATCCCGGTGGAGGCGATTCAGCAGAACCTCACGCTGCGCTTAGTCTCAGCTCAGCTCCTACCCTCTACCTCTTCCTGCTTATGTTCCTTACCAGCCTCTCACTCTTTCTTTTTAGGTTCTGTGTGTCTTACGAAAACGTTCTTGTGATGTAATACGATAACCTCTGGCTTCCATGGTGAATGAGCTCTGCTTTCTTCGGAGACCCCCAGAGGCGCACAAATTTAAGTCACCAGATCAGGGATGTGTTGAGAAGCCTGTTTGGAGTCCCAGCTCTGCTGTTGACGGACTGGGTAGCCTTGAGCGGGAGGCTCTCAGCTCCTCATTTGTGAAAGGGCCCGGGGAACCCTGACATCTTTGCCGCTCCGCAAGTCCGTGCTGACCACTTAACACAAGGTCAGCCCCGGGGTGGCCGCGGCCTCTCTTCCTGGCACAGCCTTTGCCCAAGTCGCACGGAGCCTTTCTGATCACATCATTGTTGTAGTGCCTCGGCCGGCCTCGGGCTTATGGTCTGTGGTTTCTGGGCCATGCCGGGGTGACTGAGGGCGCATTTCTTCCAGCCCCCTTCAGGTGGCACTGAGATGTTAAAATCCTGCAGTGCAGGGCAGGGCACCGAGCCGGGAGTCCACGTGCAGAGGTCCCGCTGCTAACTCTGCTAGACCCCCCACAGCACTCCTGTTCCTTCCTACACAACCACCCCGAACTTCACCTCCTCCAGGAAGCCCTTTGGGATCACTTCGTGTCCACCCACCTCACCACCGCCTGCAGGGCCTCCCCTCCCTCCCCTGCCTCCCCTCACCCCAGGCCTGGCACTCGCAGCCCCCCAGCCACTCTCCGCCTCGTGGGGCAGGGCCATCTCTCCCCCATCTGGCACGAGGTCTGGAATCTACACGGGCTTCGGGAGGCTGCTGAATGATTGACAGAACAAATGACCGAATGATTGGACGAGTTAAATAATGACTCTCATGGCCTGTAACTGGCACTTCACTCTGTAACCCATCTCTGAGCCTCCTGCTGTGTAAAGGTTTGGACTAGATGGTCTGAAGTTTCTTTTAGTTCAAACACGCTATACTTTGATTTAAATTTGTCAACCCAAGCCCTCCCTGGCCCCTGGGCTGCCCTTACACAAGCACGGACAGACACCAGCCACACCAGCTGCCCAGCACCAGGCTCCTGGCCTCTTAGGTTGGGTGGGTGACTGACTCTCTGTGTGACTACGTGTGACAGAGGGCAGGACAGCTGTGGGCTCCTTGGGAAGTCATCCACTCTCCCTGGGGAGGGAGTGCCTTTTCTCTTTCTTGGCTCTGTGTCTCACGCCCCAGGCCTTGGGGGTTGGCTCTGGTATAAGTGAAGACAGAGGAGGGTTGTGAAGGAAGCAGTCACACACAATTCAAGAAAATAAACCAAGAGAGACATCCTGGAAGAGGCAACATTTGAGATTGGGCTGGAGGCAGGGAGTCCTTAAATGCAAGGGTGAGGAGCTAGCCACTGCAGACAACTTGCCCAGGGCTGCAGTCGGAAAGATGAACCAGGCGGTGTGTTCGCGGTCATACTGAGAAGGAAGGTGGAGGATACAGTAGCTCAGGGCCGGTGCAGGGGGTCCAAGTGAGAAGTCGTGAGTGATGAGTGAGGCTTTTTTCCCCTCATGGTGTTTTTTGAGTAGTCACTCTCTTGCTCCAGAACCTCCACTAGCTCCCCGGGGCCTTGATGATGAAGTGTGAAATGCTCAGCCTGGTGTTTGGGATCCTCCTCAGAAATGTAAAAAAAAAAATTAATGTTAGAATTGTAGAAGCCATGAAGAATAGGGAAAATATACCTACATATATAATCTTGGCCTGAGAAAGACCTTTCTAATCATGAGACCAAAGGTAAAGGTGCAAAAGGAGGTGAATAGGTAGGTCTGAGATGAACGGGGAGGTCGGCTCCTTGAGCTGTGGCATTGTTGCAAATAAACAACCTGGCGATGGCTGACAGGTAAGCAAATCTGGAGCGGCATGAAAAGATGCTCCCAATGTGTTTTGTTACAAAATGAAACTTTACATAATATGAATCTGCTTTTGTAAATTAAAAATGTGTATGTTGTATGTAAACAACATCCTTTGAGTAATAATATATTAAAGCAATAACAGTTACATCTGAGGGAGGTAGGGTGGTATAGGGCTTCTGTTTTCTGTTTTGATTATCCTTGTTTCCAAATATTCTTCAATGAGCACGTCTCACGTCTGAGCAAGAAAAAAGAAAAAGGCTTTAACAGAAGAGCATTTTCAGCCTCAGCATTTCTTTCGATCCTTGCAAGGACATTAGGGAACCAAAACAGGTAATACCAGAATTAATGTGCTTTGGGGAGACTGAGGCTCACAGCGAAGGGGCAGGAAAAGGCACTTCCGTCCGATGCCGTGATTGGAAGTTGAAAGAATGCTGATTCAAATGGAGGCGGGGACCACTTCTTTCTCCCCTGACACCCAGCCCCGCCCAGGACACCAGGAGAGCACTTGGAGTAAACATGAGCAAAGATGACCAAAAGTGTCGGGTGGGGACACCAAATAGATCTCGGCCACTTTTAGCACAGCCCATTCCCATTAACTCTGCTGAAACACACATCACCTTCCTAGGATGCTATTTGTTATTTGGAAATTCATTTTAAATTTTTATTATGAAATGTCCAGATATTCAAAAGCAGAGAGAACAGCGACCTGCCGTGTGCCCAGCACCCAGCTTCAGCACCCACCCACCCTTTGCCACGCTGGTTTCATCCCCAGTGGTTCACTTCCACCGGCATCTCAAAAAAGAGGAGTGTGTGGGGACGCTTCCTTATGTGACCTCAGTGTTATTCTGTCACCTGATAATAGGAATATCCTGATAATTCATGGATGTGGCCTGCCACCCAGACTCGAATTCCTGCTGGGGCCTTCTGAGGGCTCCCTACGTTCTCAGACACAGAGGAGACGGCAGTGTCGCCAGCGTCAGGACTCCTGCGCGCCAGTGACCTCATGTCTAGAAGAAGCTGAGCCCAGCCTCAGAGCCGGGCGCTGGACTCTGCAGCCCAGCCGCAGCTCCTTCCAGCTCTCGGCAGCCGCAGGGCTGGGGCTCGGCCCTGGCAGTCACATGGCATGCCTCGGTGTGCAGTCTGGGACTGACAATTACTTGTGCATCCATCCATCCACCTGTCCATCCGTCTGTCCATCCACCCGTCCATGCATTCACTCCACAAATGTTTATAGAACTGGGCTCCTCGCTGATGGAAGGGAAACACAAAAATAAATGACACTATCATATGGTTAGTGCGAACACAGAGGTACAGACACAGTTAGAGGTGGGCGGGGGGCCTCCAGGTGAGGGAACACCATGTGCAACAGCCTGACGGTGAGAAGGGGCCTGGAAGTCTGAGAAATGGAGGAAGTAGAGTGGGGAAGTGATGGGAGGTGAATCTAGGATAGAACTGGGGTCAAGTTCAGGGCTATAGAGTCCATTAGCCAGGGAGACTTGCAAGCAAGGCAATGACATGGTAAGCTGTACAGAGGCAGGAATGTGGTGGAACGAGGGACATTGGAGGCAGGCAGATGAGGCAGGAGCTTTTGGAACAAGCCAAGTGCAAGATGGTAGGCCTGAGCTCAGGCGCTGGCCAGTGGCGGAGGGAGGAGGAGACCGGACAAGAGGGGAGCAGGTAGCACAGACTGGAACCGCTGCCCCACGGGCATGAGAGTGAGCGAGAAGGGTCGCCAGGGCACCTCTGTCTTCACTGGAAACTGGGAACCTGGTAGCATTAATCCAGACGGGCAACGTGGGGCCCAAACGTGGAAAGGGAGGGGATAACGGACAAGTTTGACTTGGAGCCTACAGCAGGCCCCTGTAGCATTGCCATGGTGGGCTTGTTGGACAGGGAGCTGCCTCCATGGGCTGGGGCTTTGGGGATCAGCCATGTGCTGGAGTGTTCTTTCCTCAAAGACAGAAGAAACTCCAGCAGGATGCAACAGACGCTTCCCAGATGCGCCTCTCCCCACCGACCACACGGGCGTGGGGGCTGCAGCGGGTCATGTCCAGAGGCTGCTGGGTAAGATGCTGGGCATGAGCAGGTCGAGGGGTGAGGTGCAGAAGGGGGTGCGACCCCGCTGTGGGTCAGAGGTCAGAGCTGGCTGGGCAGCGTGAGTTAGTTTTCTACAGCTGCTGTGATGAAGACCCGCAGACTGGCTTTAACAACAGAAATGTACTGACTCGCAGTCCTGGAGGCCAGAAGTCCAAGATCAAGGCGTTGGCAGGGTAGGTGCCTTCTGAGGGCTGTGTGGCGGGGTCTGTTTCAGCCTCTCTCTGCGGCTCGTAGACGCTGCCTTCCGCCCCTGTCTCCTCACACCACCCCCCTCTGTGCCTGCCTCTGGGCCCAAATTTTCCCTTTTTATGAGGACACCAGTTGTATTGGGTTAGGGTCCCCCCAAGGACCTCATGTTAACTTGATTATGTCTGTGAAGACTTTTTCCAAATTAGGCTACATCCTGAGGTGCTGGGATTTAAGACCCTAACATGTGAACGGGTGCCAAAGAAAGACCCGGAGTGGATGAGAACAGGGGAGACACTGGCCTCAGAGCACGCTAGGAAACCAGAGAAGAACTCTGCTTACACATTTCCCCCCAGGCCTGAGGGATGACCAGGTGGCCAGTGGGCAAGTGGGAGCCATGGGAGGTGTCTGAGCAGGGGAGAAGCCCACCCATACGTGTGCCTTGGGAAGAGCTGGTGAGGAGAAGGATCTGCTGTGTGACCCCCACAAACCCTCATGCCGGGGGCCTGACAAAGGCCTCTGAACCTTCTGTCACGTCTTGACTGGAACAGAAACTGAGACAGGCGGGGCTGCAAGGGGCAGAGGTACAAATAGAGCTGCCACAGCGGGGACACGAGTGCTTCCAGGGAGGTCCCCCAGGACAGCCATTCATCAGAATAGGCTCAGATCCGAGGGATCAGAAGGAGGAGGCGGCCTGTTGGCTGGAGTCAACATGAAATACCGCCTCCGAAGTCGCCCGGGTGACCTTTCGTCTGGAAAGCTCTTGCAAAGCCATAAAATTAATGGCAGATCATTTAAAAGCAGTTCAGTTAACTCTCGGAGCTTAATCTCTGCTGCGCCCTCCGGAAGCCGAGCCGAGCTCTGACCTGCCGTCTGCGTGTTCCAGGAGCCAGAACACTCGAGCCGGTGCTCCCTGGGGCCCTGGGCCCTCGAGTCCCGGCCCTGGCTCTGCTCCGAGGAAGTCCCCCTCGGGCCTTGCACGGGGGGACTGAATTTGTTTTGTTGCAGGCCAGACCCTTTCCCCCCAGAGTCTGTCTCGGGGTGCTTCGGCCTCTGAGTTGTCCCTGGGAGGGCGGCTGTGTGGGGGCTGCAGGAGGAGCTGCATTTGCAGTTCTCTCCATTGCATGACGAGCAAGAGCTTCCCAGGGTTGAAGTTCGGGGGGCACCGCCAGGCCCTTCCCTCTCCTGGGGTGTCTGTCTCTCCACCGTCGTCCCCCTGTCTCTGCGGTTCTGCCCGTCTTTCTGCCTTTGCCTTCGTGTTTGTTTCTGCCCGGCCTCTCTATGCTGAGTCTCTCTCTCTCTCTTGCCCTCTTTCCCCTGCCCGCCCCCCGCCCCCCAGCTCTCATGGCTCTCTCTCCATGTCCGGCCTGCCTCTCCCTTTATCTCTAAGCCTCTCTCTGTGTCCATGTTTTTCTCTGAATCTTTTTGTCAGCATCTTGTCCTTGTCCCTGGCGGTGGCGGAGCTGACACTGGCTGGGAAACCCTGGGGCCCCTCCTGGCGAAATGCCCCTGCAGCAGCCAGAAGAAAGTACAGCACCGGGCGGCAGAAAACCCGCCGTCCTCGCTCCCGTGTTGCCCTGCACTCTCCCCTGCCGTGGCTGACAGCAGGACGTGGCCCTGCTCCCACCCAAACACTTGTGGCACCGACCTCCTGCGGAGTAACCCGGAAAACCGCGCTCTGCGCCTCGGCCCTGCTCTCTCTCTCTCTCTGCACCTCTGTGTCTCCATCTCTTTCTCTCTCGAGTCCTTTTCCCTTCCCCTCAGTGTGGCTCTTTCGCCCCCCACGTCGCTCATTGCAGGTCTCTGTCCCCGCCTCCCCCCGCCCCACTCCCTCCCTCTCTGCCTCCCTGGTTCCCAGCTCTCTGCAGGTCTGCGGGTCTACGTCTTTCTCCCTCTCTCACAGGTTCAGTCTCTCTCTGCATGGTCTCTTTCTTGCTTCCATTCTCTGTCTTTCTGATTCTTTCTCTTGTTTCCTCAGCACAGCCTTTGGCCTGAGGCCCAGGGTGGGGGTGGGGGGGGACCTTGATCTCTCCTGGGAGCCGGGATGCCGGGAGGGCGCGGTGGGGAGCTATGTGGGTCAGTGCCACTCGGGGTGGAGGAAACGTTTCCCCTGGAGAAAAGGCTAAGAGAGCCAGTGGCTATGACGCCGCAGCCTCTGAGTGTTCGTCCAAGTCCTGGTGGCAGGTGCAGCTGGAGGGACGCGGGGCCAGCCTGCCCAGGACGGGGACAGTGCTGAGCCCCGCTGGTGTCCACAGACACTGCCAGAGATCAGCCAGGGCCACATCCGCCAAGAGGACTAACAGGGACATAAACAAGAGAGGGAGAGGGTGGACAGGCCTTTGGAAAGCACATTGCTCTCCTCCCTTCGCGAGAATCTTTTCCTTCTTTCCTGTTGGTTGACCCTGTGGCTCCTCTCCTTATCTTCTTCTGCCTGAGGCCTGCCTCCTTCACCTCAGTCTTTTGAGCAAGCTGTAAACCTAATTCTGCCCTCTGAGAGTGTCCTGAGAGGAAGACTGGCATCTGTCGGATGCATTAGACCTCAGACGTCACCAAGAACTTGTCCATGAGCTGTTGCAGCCGCCCAGTGGGAAGTCAGCCCCGTGCCAGTTTTACGGATGAGCAAACCACGGCCCAGGGAGGGGGAGGGACTTGCTCACCATCACGCGGTGAACAAAGCCAACGCTGACCACCTTTCCACCACCCATGATGCCCATGGGCTCATCCGGGAGGGGCTTTCTTAGGAACGTGCCATCTCTCCAACCCCCCTCCCGGCTCCTCGCGAGGAGCTGCACCTTGGCGCTGGCTGGCCCTTGGCTGAGGTGTCACCTTTTCCTCCAGGCTTGGCAGCTCCATCCTGCCCAGAGGAACTGGAGGGAGGGCGCTGGCCCCGACACAAATCTGTTTGGATCCTAGAACACTGACCGTCAGCGACTCCGGCGGGAGGTGAATTTCCAGTCCTGTGTTACATAAGGAAATGCGAAGTTTGTATTTCCAACTGCACCAGGATCCCGCTCCTTGGCTGCGACCTCCCATCAGCAGGGGCAGCGTGAGGACGAGCGGTGGATCAGGGTGGACTGGGGCGGGGCTGAGCTGGCCCTCAAACAGGGCAGCCTCAGAACACTGCCGTGGACTTGGGCAGCTCGGGGCGGATGGACTCAGGTAGCCAGTGGTGTGAGCTCCTGTGAGGAGCTGGGCCTGGGCCAGGCACAGTGGCCATTTTGCCTCACACAGACCCTCCCAGCCTTCCTGGGGCCAGAGGGTGTGCTGTCCCTAATCTGTAGAAGAAGAACCCAAGACTTAGACCCCACACCCCCACACCCCCAAGCCAGGAGTGTCTGTTCAACCTACTATGAGTAGCTGTCCCCGGAGGAGGTGATGAGTGAGTGCTTCGTTCCCGGGACTGTTGAGGCTGCAAGTCGATGAGAACGGGTGGGGTGTTGTACACCTTAGAACGAACCTCACACGGGGTGGGACTAAATGACTTGGGTCTCAGGCACTTGATGATTCTTACCGTCCTGAGACCACCGGTGTGGCCAGAGCCCTGGCCTCCAATGCTCCAGCAAGAATCTTGCCTAGGAAGGGAGATGATATGAGTCAAGTTGGTCCTGTGGCCTCATTGTCCGTGGGGGAATTGGGGAAAGCCTGTATGCCCATCAAGAAGAGTCTAGATGAGTAAACAATAAGCCAGCAACTAAAACGGCCTGGGGAGCTCTCCAAGACTGGCGAGGAGGGAAACCCAAGACGCGTCGTTGCGATGAGAGCGAGCTGCGCAATGAGGTGTACACTGGGAGATCGTTCACGGTCAGAGATACACGCGGAGCCCAGAGCCTTAAGCAGTCGTACGTGGTGACAAGGGTGTGTCAATGCAGATCTGGAGGGCTGGCGGGGGACACCCCAAACCCACGGTGGGGTTCCCTCCAGGGGAAGCACTGAAATGAAGGGGGACGAGGACAAGGGGGGATTGGGATTTCTCTGTAGTGTTTGAATAGTTTACAGTGGAAATGTAATCATGTGCTCCTCTAGCAATTAAAATAAACGTATGAGAAAAGAAAAAGAAAAGGGCAAATCTGTTTTGTGGGTAATAAATGCATGAGGTGGCAGCTCGATTGGACTGATTGATTGACACTCATTCAGCCAATAGAAAATAAAGAGCGTGTTTCCTCTGGGACAGGCCCGGTGGTGAGGGCTGGAGACAAGACAGAGATCTGTCCCCAAGGGGCTTAGGACTCAGAGAGGAAGGTAGGTGGTGGACGCAGAATGACAGCCCAGGTGGTGTCATCCCGGCCCTGACCACGCAGGAATCCCACAACTGGGTGGCCCACGATGTCCTGGAATCTCTTGTCATGAAGGTGACATTTAGGTGGGGCTCTGCAGGATGAGTAGGAGCCCGATTAGCAGATGGGGAGGGGCTCCTGGCAGAGGGGACGGCAGAGCCCAGGCCAGGCTTCCCACCGGCGCCCGTCCTACTGGAGCCCGTGCCGCCGACGGTGCTCGCCGTAGCCCTGGCCTGGTCCTCTCAGCCACATAATCTCTCTGACTTTACGCGCTGTCTGCGAGAGGCTGCAGGGGGAGTGGGGGTGGGTTCCTGCCCTGCCAAGTTTCTGGGATCAGTATGAAGGTCAAGTGAGGTCATGGCTGGAAAAGGGTTTTATAAACCAAACAACCACCAAACAAATAGTATTTAGAATCTAGTCTGGTTTCTAGAAGCTGAGTGTGTTGTCTAAAGAGAAAGATCACATCTAAAAAGAGGACCTAACTATGCCCCTCTCGCAGCCCCAGCCTGTTAACCGGGGGCAGGCGAAACCTGTGAGGGCCAGGCGCCCCACTTCCCGAGAGGTTAGAGGCCCAGCGGGGAGAGGGAGGGCAGGAGGAGGTGGCCTCATCACAGCCCCGGGTCATGAGGACGGTGTCTTTTCCAGCCAGACCGTGGGGCCAGGCCAGGCGCAGGCCCAGCTATGAAATAACCAAATAGGATTTTCTTTGCTCTCAGACTTGGCTGTTTTTCATTTACTTTACATCTTGCCGAGGAAGGCAGCTCTTTGGAGATTACACCTCCAGTCCGCCCAGGGAGCTTCTGGTCTGGCTATTGGGGGTCCCCAGGGGCCCTCATGCTGACGTGGTCACCTCTGGCCCCCCATGGCCTGGGATGTGGGCAGAAGTGCCACTCAGAACTCTCGGGGCCTTTAACTTTCTCGGGGACCAGCGTTGCGAGGTCCAGGGAGGTGGCTCAACCAGGGACGAGCAGGCTGGAGTGGTGTTTAGGGGGGAGGGCCACAGGGGGTCCAGAGGTGCTACTGAGGTGCACAGCTTAACTGTGACTTTCCTTCCAGAGCCTGAGACCCAGGTGTGTCCTGCAGAAGCTGTGTGATGCTGCTGTCCCCACAGAAATCCACAGTGGCCTGTGAGGGGGACTGTCCTGCCTAAGTGGGCCTGCTCCTACGTACAAGTGCAGCCCGAGACAGTCAGGCTTATGTTTGCAAGCAGGATTCAGAAGGCAGGTCAGGCGAAATCTCTGGAGAGCTGAGGCCTCGGCCGTCGTCTGCAGCTCGCGGTCTAGGGAGCCATGTGGAGAGAGAGCAGTGAACCAGGGTGGAGGCTGGACGGCCTGGGACCCAGCTTGAGCTCTGGGCCTGAGGGCAGGGGCGGACCTGGGGTAAAACGGGATGGGCGCCGTGACTGCTGCGGGGTTCAGACCGCACCGAAGTCTGACGACTGGCTAGAGAGAGAGCTGTTTTACTGGCGGTTACAGTGTAAACAGCAAATGGCTGCCGATTAAAATCAGCACGGAGTCAAGGTGCAGAGGGCAGAGTCCCCGGAGACCAGTGCGCCTCTCCGGGCACAGTCTTGTAGACGGAGCAGCTCAGTGTGGGACAGACAACAGGAGCTGACCTTACTCAGTCTCCGGCCCCTCCAGAGGTCAGACGGATCCCACGTGGCCCAAGGCCCCCACTGTCCATCGCCCGGAGTAGACAGCTGGGTGAGGTACAAGGACGTGCCTGTCGGCGGGGTAGCCCAAGGGCTCAGAGGCTGTCCCCGGAGCCGGCCCTGGGCCAGACCTGTCTTTGGAACCTGCAGGTAAGTGTACACAACCCAGGCCTGCTGAGTCAACCGGTCACTGCTCCACAGAACTCCCAGACAACTCTGGGAGCCTGATGTTGTCCCCGGCTGGGTGAGGCTGGGTGCAGGGCAGGGCCAAGTGAGAACCCCGCCTGGCTGGCAGGAAAAAGGGCTCACCCAGAGCCCAGACGGTGCTCATCTGAAGAAAGACAGAGAACAGAAAAGCAACAGGAGGCCAAAGCACTTCTGTTCCAGGAGGAAGGCTCAGCTGCGTGAAATCTCATCGTAAAGAGGCCGTGGTGGACAGCAGCCCCGGCCACCAGGGACCCCGACATGGCTGCTGGTTGCCCATGAGCTGATCCTCTGTGCAGGCAGCAACCCAGAGACAAAACAAGCCAGGTAGTGCCTCAGGCAACTAAGAGGGGCTGAAGGAACTGGGGGTGTTTAGTACTTTACAGGACAGGGACATCTCTTACATCTAAGCATCTGCTCATTTTCTCATCCCTCAGGTCACAACTCCACAATTAAAATGAGTTGTTTTCCAGAAGAAAGAACCAGAACAAAGGATTAAAATCGGGAGGGAGGCTTGAGTCCACCTACAAAAGGACATACTAACAGAAACTTCCAAAGGCAGGAAGGACTGCCTTGAGTGGTAGTGAGTTCCTTGTCACTTGGAGCATGCAAGTAGGAGATGAGTGGCCACCTGTCAATGAAGCTGTGGAAGAAGTCCTTACTCTGAGAGGGAGGATGAACTAAACAACCCCCCCCCCCATGACTCCTCTGTTTGGGTGTCCTTGTGGGGCCTGGGCACTAACTGCCTTTTACACGTTCCAACTCGCCAGGTTTAGATTCCATGCTAGATCACTGCCCTTAGCTCCAGCACCACGTTGGTCTTCTCCGGTGAGCGTCCCGTATTCAGAATGTGTCCGGCCCAATGCTGATGTTCAGCGGATGCTTTTCAACACCCGGATGAACCCCAACCCCCTCGCCTCCCTCCCCCGTTGGTTTTGTACAGCTCTTCCCCTGCGAACCATGGCCCATGGACCTCGCTGCACCCGCTGCACCGGTGGCACCCCCACACACTCCTTACTCCCACCCAACCCCGGGACTCCCCGTGGCACAGGTGAGACATTCTGTGCTGCTCGGCCTTGTCCAGCACGCTGCCACTGTGCACATCCCGTCCCCTTGCCTGTCTGCCTCCCCCTGAGACTAGGAGTTCCTGCAGGCGGGGGTTCTGTCCAGGTCATTGTCGTGTGCCCAACGCCCGGCCCGGGCACCGGCACGAGGCAGTTGCTCAGAACCCGAGTGTGGCACCAACGTGGGGCGTTTGTAGGTGGGCTGCAGATGGCGGGTCCTCTCCACGCCTCCTGCCAGCAGAGGGTGTGTTAACTTAATGAACGAGCTCTTGCAGTGCTAGGAAGTCTATGTCACTTTAATGAAATCCAATTAGTGCCTTCACCGTGCAGCCCTGGGCCCTTTTAGACTAAAGAAGTTAAATGAGGTGACGCCTCTTCCCGTAGCGCGGAGGTGTCTTCCCTGCCCCCATCTCCCTTCCAGGAACAGCACTGCCAACAACTGATTCGCAGCTTCTTTGATCTCCAAACGCACGCACGTCTGTTTGCCACGTGTCCGCATCTCAGGGTTCTTTGATTGTCACTCTGCAGCATAACACAGGGGCGTGTTCTTTCCCTGGGCATCTACTCACCCCCCTTCCTGTTCTCCTGTCTTCCCACTCACCCATCCACCCATCTGAGCCCTCGCTCGTTCACCCACCTGCTCACCCAAGGACACATCGGCCCAATCGTTCCCCCACCCATCTATCCACCCACCAAACCACCCAGCTCCCCACCCATTCACCCATTTACCCGTCGACTTATCCATCCACCCGTGAAAACACACCCTATACACATTTTTCAAACGCCCACTTGATGTGAAGTCCTTCGCCTGGTACTGCGGAAACACAGATGTGCAAGACGCAGCTTCTCTCCCGGAGCAACCTCCAGTCCAGCAGGACGCGTCTGGCAGCAGACGATGTCGTGGTGAAGGGCATGAGCTCTTGCAGCAGGAAACCTGGGGTAAAACCCCACCACCCAGTAGCTCAAGAACATGGACAAACTGCTTCACTTCTCTGTGCCTCAGTTTCCTCACTGCGAGTCGTGCCTCCTGAGCAACCGGGATGAAGTAATGAGACATTCATATCAACTGTGTAGTCTGAATCCTGATATATGCTAATCGATCAACAAGTGATCAATAATATTACTTACGGTAGTATTGTTTCCAGGATCATTCTCCATGCCCTCATCTATTATTATGAGATTTGATTATCCATGCGTGTAATGATTACTTTATACGCCCAATGAATATTGAGTAGCTACTACGTATCTGAGCCAGGGCTAAGCTCTGTGTCTCCAGGGTTTAGAATCTTATCGTGTAGACAAGACAGACACACTTGAAATTGCTCCATAGTTATAATGACCACAAGAATGGCTGTAATAATAATACCTAATGTTTATTTACAGCTTATGATGTGCTAGGCGTCGTTCTGGCATTTTCTGTACGTCAGCTCCTATCATCCTGAGACAGGTTTTAGTATTTTGCCCATTTTACTGGTGAGAAAATCAAGACAAGGTTAGATGTCTCACCCAATGTCACCGAGTTGGTAAGCAGAGGAGCTGGGATTTGAACCACTTTCAACAAGAAAGGGGCTCAGCCACCACGCACGTAGGCGTGTGCAGAGGGACACATTCCTGCTGGCAACCTGCTGGGAGAAGTGAGACAGGGCAGGAGACAACTTCCTTGTGGAGAGCAGGGGTCAGCACACCCTGCCCCCGTGTCGGCCCTGGGCCCGCCGCAGCAGCCATGCCTTCCCGAGTCTCACCAGAGCCGGCGAATCAAAACCATGGGCTGGGGTCTGCATTTTCAGCGTGCACGTCCACTCCGTAAAGCCGTCACCCTAATGTTGAAAGCGGGGGCTCGTCCCGGCTTCCCTGCCTACTCCCTGTGTGTTGGCGGGCATATCATAGCTCCTCTGGGACTCAGTTTCCCTTCTAGAAAGTGGGGATGATAATGTTCGCCTCTTGGCCCACGGCCAGACAAGGTGATTACGGAGCCGAGTGCGGGGGTGTGGAGGCAGGTGGGCACAGCACGCTGGGGTCCCAGCTGCTGCGGGCGGCTGCAGGTGGAGGGAAGTGCCCCTCGGGGAGATAAGGCAGGTCAACCAAGGGCACGTGCAGGCATTTTCAGAGTCTGAGAATGCCTCGTGGCCTCAGCGTCAGGTTCATCAGACCCCTTCTGGGTTTCCAGGCCTTGGTGGAATCTGCTGAAACTTGAGCCCCGATCCTTCCTTACCAGGAGACGTGCCCAAGGCTGGTTCTCCTGGGAACCTTCCTCCAGGGCAACTAGCTCAGGCATGTGGCAGAGTGTGGTTGGGACCTGCTGGGAGCTGGTTGCAAACGCCACCCAGGATCCCATGTGGCAGCTGTGGCCAGAGGTCCCCTGCGACCTGGAAAGCCTTCTGGCCCTCTGTGGCTTTGTAAGTAGCAGGCAGGGCTATTTTGGATTTAGTACTCACTTCTGTGAGTGAAGAGGTCGCCCTGGAAAGAGGGCTTTCTCGGCGGGGGCATGACTGGGGTCAGTGTGACAGTGGAGGATGGAATCTCACTGTCAGTGTGCCTGTCACCGTGACTGTCACTGTGAGCGAACAGCTCAGAGCGCTGCTGGCCCCTCCTGGTGGCCTGTTCACTGAAGTCTGTGTAGCCTTATAGGGCAGGGGCAGCGCTTGACAGGGCTTTGGCTCAGCAGGAGCACCCAGCCATGGCCGTGGCGTTCTGAAGCCTGGCCAGGGAGACAGAGCCCCTGCGAGGGACGCAGGAATAAGGCTGCCTTAGAGGAGGGAGGCCTGCCCAGTATGGCAGCAGCTGGGGCCGTGGAGGGTGGGAAAAACAGTCGCCGTGTCCGAGCCCCAGGCCCAGCACCACAGAAGTGATGAGAAGCCCCGGACCCCAGGGCAGCTGGCACTACCTGTGAGGACAGAGTCGATCTGAACACTCCCGGTCCCTGCAGAGTGACAGGCCCCCTGCAATACCACAGGATGTCTGGCCTGGCAATGCTGAGCAGGGAGGTACATCGGTTCCCCGAGCTGGTATAACAATGTGAAGACAGGGCGGCTCCCACAACAGAAGTGTGTTCTCTTGAGATTCCGGAGGCCGGCAGTCCGAAATCCGCATGTGGGCGGGGTTGGTCCCTTTGGAGGCTGCGAGGGAGGGTCTGGCTGCTCCCAAGCCCCTAGGGATGTGCAGAGATCTTTGGTTTCCTCGGATGTAGAAGCATCCCACTCAGCTCTTCCTTTGTTTATGTGTTCTCAGTGTGCATGTCTGTGCCAAATGTCCCCTTTTTATAAGAACATCGGTCACATGGATTAGGGTCCAACCCTATTTTATCTTAACTAATTACCCCTGCCAGGACCCTGTTCCCAAATACGGTAACATTCTGAGGTCCTGGGGGCTAGGACTTCCACATCTGAATTTTGGAGGGGCTTGATTTGACACATAACAGTAGGGGATTTTAGCAAGGAAGGTTTTCGGCTTTAGACAGATGTGCTGGTGCCAGTGTGGCAACAGGCAACTAGCCCAGAGCTGATGATGACGCTTCTTCATTCATTCACTCATTCATTCACCTACCCACTCATCCATCCTTCTACCCACTCGTCCATTCATTCATCTGCCCATCCATCCACCCATCCATCCATCCATCCATCCATCCATCCATCCATCCATGAAATGCTTACTGAGTGACTGCCAGGTTCTGTGTTTGGTGTTGGAAATACAAAGGTGAGTTAGGTCTTTTTCCTGCATTTGTCCTGAGTGTGAACTGACAAATAAACCAATAAATTATACTTCATAACAGAGGAGAAATGACTTGCTCCAAGAGAAGCAATGGCTTCCCTGAGTAGGGACCTTGCAAAGGAGGCAGTGGAGCCCGGGGGCAGTAAAGGAAAGGAGGGCGTTCCAGACGGGCCACTATCCAGTCCCAGCAGGTGAGGAGAGGAGTGGGGGGGGGGAGCCGGGGGCTCCAGACAACAAAGCCCTGCATCCCGTTGGGTTGGTGGTTCTGGGCAGAGGACTGGCGTGGGGGCAATGGGGACATGTAGGGACACATGTGCCACAGCCCCTCTTCTGGATTGTCCTCCGCCATCCCCTTGTTTTAAATACCAGGCAGCTTCAGCTCAGATGGAAGTGACTTAAAGGAGGTGGCCGACAATGCAGATGGCTGAGATGAGTAATTGGTGACCCTTCGGGGCCTCAATCACGCAGAGGCGTCGTCCCTCCCATTTGGTGGATGCATTTAGATTTGCCACTCTCGCCTCCGTGTCTGGAGGCTCTGTCTACCCTCCATGACAGAGTCCCGCTGCCCTTAGAGGTCCCAGGAGAGAGTGGGACTTTGCCTTCCTTGCTGTGGGTCCCCAGCACCTGGCCCAGCAAACAGGCTCAGATATGTCAACAACAGCAGAGCAGTTTAGTTGGTGGTGGCCACCGCCTGGCTGCCGTCGGAGAGTTTCCCGGAACACGCCGGCGTCCAGTCGCCTCCTCCGTGCCGCTGGGCCCTCACCCTTTCTGTTTGTGCAACTGAAACAGACAAGCTTGTAACCATCACCTGTGTCCCGTCTTGACAAAAGGCAGGGCCCTCTCCTGTCCGTGAGGGGATGAGTCGAGAGAGGAAGGCCCTCACTTGAGGGCAGGGGGCAGGACTCCGGGGGAGGAAGCCGGGTGTCCAGTGCCTGGAAGCAGCGGTCAGTGCTGGGGGACAGGCAGGTGGGGGTCAGGCTCCATGAGGCGGGTGGGGCTGGGGAAGAAGCCGGGTGGCTGGACTGGGCTTCTGGATGGTGGGTGCATTCATAACAGAACCTCAGCCGGGGACAGGAAAGGAAAAGGAGGAAACGCAGCCGGGGCAGACTGGAGGAGGCACTGGGGACCGACGGCAGCGGCCACCGTGGAGGTTACAGGAACGGAGCTCGGAGAGGTGGCTACTGACGTGCATTCGATGAAGGGACTCACGAACGTGCACCTGTGCCTGGGCCCTGGGCGAACTTTTCACAGCTGGAAGGAGGTGGGCGTCAGGGGAACCTTGACGGTGTTAATTGGGATTCAAACGGTGCTAAATCACTTGGCTTGGGGGAGGCAGCTGAGAAGTCTTCTTATTTAAAGTGAGTCATAATCCCCCAATTGGCCCTTTCCCTCTCTGTGTTCTGACCCCCAGCCTCAGTTTCCCCAAGTGCGGCTTGAGAGGGTGGAACAGGCCAAGCCCAACTCGAGCCTTTAAGAAAAGTGTTTCTGGAACCAGGGACACTGTTTGCCTCTTCCAGGCCCCTCAGGGGTTCATTTGCATTCTTGGAATAAAAATGTTGACTGTACTTCATGCTCAGCCACACATTTAAATGCTTATTTGAGGTTTATTTTGGAGAAGCCACACCCAGGAATGCTGGCAGGGCAGGCAGGGCCACCTCCCCGGCCCCCCAGGAGAAGCAATCAGCCCCCCGTGGAGCAGAGCTTGGAGCCCACAGGGGCTGAGCCTCGCTTGGACAGGGGGAGGCTCCATCCAATGAGAACCTCACCCCAGGGGCTGTCGCGAGGCTGTTGGAAAATGTCTCATTTTTATGTGTAAATAAGTCATTTCTGGAGAGTGCTCTGATCTCAGCAGGCTGCTGCTAAAACGTTTTAAGTGGGTCCTTTGACGCCGTAAACTTTGTGAAGCATTGTCATCGAGTTTGGTTCTATTTTCCTCCACTGATTTCATAGAATTGTCTACTTCTGTCATTGTCCTAGCCTGTCCCACCCCTGTACTCTACTTGCATACTTCTGGGGACAGAGAGCTCACCACCTACAGGCCACCCATTTTGTCTTTGGATGTCACTGACCGTCAGAAAAGCGTTCTCAGGTGCGCGGGTATCGAAACTCTGCCCACAGCGGGCACCGAGCCGCACCGGGCTCTGACTGCAGGAACCCGCTCCCTTCACCTCCCATAGCCTCCCTCTGTGTATTGGTCCTGGGTCCCCACCCCCTTGCCCAGGCCTGTGAGTCCCGCAGCCCCTGGCCCTGTCCCCTTCCTCACCTCATCTGCTCCAAAGCCGTGGGCCATTCTGTCCCCCGGGGACGCACAGCATAGTCCCACCTCGGGGCTGTTGCTCATGCTGTTGCCCCGGCAGGTTCCCTTCCCAAGGACCCCAGCCCAAATGCCACGCCCTCCTTGGCCCTCCCAGGCAAGGCGGCCCCACCCCCTCTCTCCTCACTGTATTTTCCCATGTCATTTCCTCCAGACATTGCCTTCACGTATGTGACTATTGTTAAAAAACAAAACAAAATTCCGCAGAGCACATTTTGAAGATCTCATTGGCCTTCTTCAGTGATTCACCAATGGGGCAGCAGCGTCCATTGTAGCAGGTAGAAAGGAGCTCCAGGAAGCTGCACAAAGCGAAGGAGTTTCGTGGAGCAGAACGAGAAGTTGTGCCAGGAGGTGGGAGGGCCACTTTCCCTTAGGGGACAGCAGGAGACTATCGGGCAGGTGACCTACTGGTGCTGGCCAGGCAATTCCTGATTGGTCGAAGCCTGCATTTCTGGAAGAGCCAAAACCAGAGCTAAGTCTCGGTTCAGTGAGGTAGGGCTTGGCACAAGCGACTCCATGTGGGGCCTGTGGACTTGGCTTCAACTCTGTGATACGGGGCAGTGCAGTACTTACTCACGCACATAGTGGCATCCGCTCGACCAGACCTCGAGCGCCCAAGCACAGGTCTTTGTCCTGCTCCGCCGCAGGCCAGGTCTAGCGCCAGACACCCAATAAATGCCCGTCCTGGGTGCACGGCACGCAGGTTTTCAGAGTCTCCTTGCTGCTGGTTCCTCCATGGCCACTTGCAAAAAGTGGGTTCAGGGTCCTTCAGGCTGATCTTCCCCTTGTTCACAGCACGAATGTCCCAGCTCACTCCACAGCACAACCCTTCCCACAAACTCACGTGACTGTTCCCCAGACAAATCCTAGCAGCAGACCCGAGAAATAAAACAGATAAACAGGAAGGTGACCTGGCTGAAGTGGGGGAAGGAGAACAGAGCCCCTCAGCCTCTGGCCCCCTGGCTCCCAGTGTGGTCCCTTGGACACCTGTGGAGGGCAGTGCTTGGCCTGCCCATATTTATGCCCCTTTGTCTGGTACAGGACCCGATTTTCCTCTGCTCCCACCACCCCTCATCCATTCTCAGGCAGGGATTTCATCCACCGGCCCTGGCCAATCAGCCAGGGCCATACCCCGGCCAAAGTGGCTGGCTCAGGAAGAATGTGTGACCGAACTGGTCCGGAGCATTGCCTTGGCACTTTTCCTAGAAGCACTGAATAAGAAGTCTGCTCTTCGTGCTGGGGGTGCTGGGATGCTGAGTGTAAGCCAGGAGCTGCAGGCATTTGCAGGAAGGAGCCGGACAGGACAGCTGACGCAGGAGACAGCAAGAATGCAAGCAAGTCCTGGGGACCTTATTTGGACCCCTGGATCTGACCATACCTGCAACCCTGTATGTATTTCACAGTTACCTGAACCAAAGGCTTTTTCACTTTGCTTAGGCTTGTTTGAGCTGAGCTTTCTGTCACTTATAACTGAAAGAAGCCTGACTGCTGCGTTAGGGTCCATGCAACATGATTTAAGGACCACTGGCCTACAGCATCCCAAAGTCAGGCAGAATGCATTGGACGCTTCAATGTCTGCTGGCTGTTTGTATGGGTGATTAAAAGTAATAATAATAATAATAGGTGACAAAAATGCCTCTGCAAGAGTTCGTCAGTACTTGTGACAAATATGACAGAAATGGATTAATATTCTGATTACATAAAGAACTTCCGTAAATGGATAAACAAAGCAACCCTCCAGGACATCAGTGAGCAATAGAGAAATGGCAAAATAAACGGTTCAGGAAGTAAACAATGGAAAAGATAGGCTCACTGGTAACCTGAGAAATCCGCATTGAAACTAGAAGATACGATGTTTCTCATCTTTAATACGTGCAAAGATTGAAACAAAAACAAACAGCAAGGGCTGCTGGGATGTAGAAAGACTGACATTCTTCTGTGACAAACCTTTTGAAAAGGATTTGTCAAAAGCATGTCTAAAACGGGTTGGCAAATGTTTTCTGCAAAGGGACAGAGAGTAAATATTCTCAGCTTTATTGAACCACGTGGCCTCTGTTGAAACTGCTCAATCTGCCACTGTAGTTTGAAAGCAGCCATAGACTACGTGCAAATTCATGGACATGGCCATGTTCCAATAAAACTTTATTTATAAAAACAGGAGATGGGCTGCATTTGCCCTGCAGACCATGGTTTGCCAACCTGTAGTTTTAAACGTTT
The DNA here is from genome assembly GCF_021234435.1 of Artibeus jamaicensis. Lineage (NCBI taxonomy): Eukaryota > Metazoa > Chordata > Mammalia > Chiroptera > Phyllostomidae > Artibeus > Artibeus jamaicensis. Next base: position 7,745,244 of record NW_026521831.1, on the reverse strand, counting down.
ATTATTAGATTATTAGTAACATGATTGTTATAAAAACATGTACTTACATAGAAACATACTTAGGATATAAAGTTAAGTGGAATACCTGGTTATTCAAGTTTATATAATCATAGCTATGCAAATGAGAGGCAGCAGATACACCGAGAGCATGTTCAGTTCTGTAAGAAACCGCCGAGGCAGTGTGTGGGTGCTCCTGTCACTCCACATCCTTGCCTGCACTTGGTGCTGTCAGGGCTCTGGATTTAGCCCTTCAGTGTCTGTGCAGTGGTCTCTTGCTGTTACTTTAGTTTGCATCTCCCTAATGATATGTGATGTTGAACATCTTCCACATGCATATTTGCTATCTTTTCCTAGTCTTTGCGGAGATGTCTGTTCAGATCTTTTGCCCATTTTTAAATGAGGGAGTGTATTTTCTTGTTGAGTTTTAAGAGTTATCTGTATGTTGTATATATATGGGCACTTTGTCGGATATGTGTTTTGTAATTATTTTCTCCCAGTCTCTAGATTGTCTTTTCATTCTCTTAACAGTGTTTTTTTCCCCACACGGAGCAGAAGTTTACAATTTCACTGATGTCCAATTTATCAATTTATTCTTTCATGAATCATGCCTTTGGTGTTCTATCTAAAAAGTTATTACCAAACCCAAGTTCATCTTTGTTATCGCTAGCAGTTTTATACTTTGTACATTACATTAGGTTTATGATTCTTCTTTTTTTTTAATGTGGATATCTAGTCATAGTACCATTTGTTGTAAAAAAAAAAACCAAACCTACTTTTCCCCACTGTATTGCCTTTGCTCCTTTGTTGCAAAGCAGCGAGACTATATGGGTCTATTTCTTGGCCCTCCCCTTTGTTCCTTTGACCTATTTATCTATTTTCTCACCAGTAAAAACCTGTCTTGATTCGTGTAGCTCTACAGAAAGTCTTGAAGCTGGGCAATGCCGGTCCTCTGCCCACGTTTTTCTTCTTCAAAAGTTGTATTGACTCTCGTGGAACTTTTATCTTCCCAAATACACGTTAGAGCCAGTTTCTCCTTATCCACAAAATAACTCGCTGGAATTTTGATCGAAATTGCCTCAAACCTACAGATCATGGTGAGCAAATGCACCTTTTCACCAATGAAACCATGAAGGCCCCGAGAGGCAAACCGAATTGTCTGACATCAGTGTAATTAAAACTCATATTTTGTCGATTCTGACAGACACGCGTTTTATCACCTGTGAAATAGAGGCGCTCCGTACAGTTGACGCTGACAGGTGACGGTCATAATAGAGTGGTCCTTGCCCACACAGGTACATAAACATTTGCAGACATGACCAGTGGCTTGGAAAATAATCTTAGAGGTGACACTGGAGCGCACCTATAAGAACTGGTGCCTGTGGTGGCGCGCGGTGACGCCACAGAGGTACACCCAAGTGATTCGGAGGCAAGGGCGGCTCTGAGTGTGCAAAAGTGCGTGGATACCTCTGCCGACGTATTTTGCTTGTATTTTTCTTTTGACGTGTGCACAAGGGTGACACATGATTTAAAAAGACTCTAGGTCTAAATCAGTCTGAAACAGTTTTCTCCATAAACGTGAAACTTAAAAATTTAAAATGGAAGAGAAGTGTCCTCCTTTCTCAGTCTCGTCCGTGTCATCATTGCGGCACAGGTTTCTTCTTCCTTAGTAGGACAGAGGAAAAATGGAGCATCTCAAAGCTGACGTCGCTGGAGTCTGTGGTGTGCAGTGATGTTTGCATCCGTCACGTGAAGGAGTTTCATAAAGGGGGTATTTACGAAGTGTGGGCAGGGCTGGGGGAGTCAGCTAGGGACGGTGCGGTGCCTCGGGGGTGGCCACCCTGGGAGCTGGAGTCACCGCCAGGCCTGACAGGCAAGGACAGGAGGCAGTTCCCTTCCCAGAGGCAGGGGACAGGCGGTAGGAGAGGGCAGTCGAGTGGAGCTGCCGCTGTTGGAAGGAAAAGAGCCCGAGGAATGAACCTGTAACTTCACGGCCCCCGATCCTGTGCCATGCCCGCCACTGTGGGAAACCACTGAGAGGCAGAGGTCAGGGCGTCACGGAAGTCACCCAGCGATCGCCCTCCTGGGACACCAGAGAAGGTGGAGTGTGGGGCTGGCTCTGGAGGGGCACAGGAGGGGCACAGGAGGGGACGACAGAAACCGTCTCGGTGACAACAAGGCCTGCATCCCGCTGTGCTTCTGGTGGCCCCACCACCTGTGATCCCAGGCTCTGCACTTGGGCCCGTGGGCAGTGACGGTGACCAGCTGGACGGGGCACCTTGAGCTCCCTTGCTGTCGGGGAGGACAACGTTTTACTACACAACCTATGGGCTGTTGCTGCCCCACCCCTGCTGACTGCTGTGTGGCCGGGTCAGGTGCAGCCAGCTCCCTCTTCCACCCCCACCCAGCCTCCGATTTACAGAATGGGGTTCTGTGGGGAGACACGAATATCTGCTTCAAGTCTGAAACTTGGCTTGGGGATGGCAGACGTCAGCTTGCTGGCCTGGTGATGGGCAGCAGGAACTTGGATTGCGGTGTGTTTATAGTTTCTAAGGCTGAGACGTGCGTGTTTCCAGCTCTGCCCTAACGTCTGCTTGCCCAGTTGGCTTGTCAGGCTGGGTCTTCTCTGATTTAAAGCTTCGGGTCTGCCAACTTGATATCTGGAGGCAACTTGTTTGCCAAATCCCCCGCCGACATGGGACCAAAGGACCTGCGCCCATCATAGCTGGGTCCCCACTCCCCTCTTTGTCATGTGCAGATGAGCCACCTGAGGTCCAGAAGGAGGGTGCTGGCCGCAGGCCACAGCACGTGCGGTGGAGCAGAGGCCTGGGGGCCGGGGGCAGGCCTGCATTCAGGGCTTAGCTAGCCCTTAGCTGTGGATCCGTCACCTGATCTTCCTGTCCTCAGTTTCCCACTCTGCAGCATGGGGGAAAGAATGAAGACCACATCACGGGGTGGCTGTGAGACTCCAGTGGGCTGTGGGCCGGAGGGGCTCTGAGCACTTTTGAGCAACACTTGGAGCTGGTTCATGTCCACGGCCTCTGAGAGCTAGCCCAGAGTGGGCCTTTAGTGTCCACCGAATGACTTAAGGAGCACAGAAAGGGATTCGTCGACTGTGGAGTGTGGAGGACGTGCTACTCAATAAGTTCCTTAGTGCTCTCTAGTGGGGCTGGCTGGAAAGTGATGGATCTCACCAGCCTTGTCCCTGGGCCGGAGAGTCCCCCAGACGATGCCCTGTCTGCTTTCCTCAGCGGCAAACCCCGATGTTTTACTTGTGGGGCTTAAAGGGATAACAAGGGTTTGAACAGGAACCACCCCACTATCAGGTGCTGCGGTGGGCAGGCCCTTCAACCTGGACATTCACAGCCGGCCCGACAGCAGAGAGCATCGGCCCTGGGTTACGGCCACGGCCAGGAGGGAGCAGCTGACGCAGGAGATGAGCCCCAGGACCCCCAGCGGCACGTGGGTTGGACCGAGCCCCGCAGGCTCTGCTCTGCTCTGCAGCAGGTAGGCTCAGGGGAAGGTGCTGGCTCCTGGAATGGGCATAGAAGGGCGGGGAGAGGCCAAGACGCCGGAGTCTGTTGAGGACCCCAGCAGTGATCATGACCCCTACCAGCCACATGGGTGCTGCTGCCAGTCCACAGAGGTGAGTGGTTCTGGCAGTGGGTGCACAGAGGCTGGACTGGTCTCAGACACAAGCTTGTCCTGGCTACTTGCAGATAAAGGGACAGAGGCCCAGAGAAGGGGGACGCTGGCCATGTAACACACAGCAGGTCGGCCTGGAACTCAGCTCCTTGGTTTCCCGATTCAGGGTTCTTCCTTTTCTCTCCAGTCACATTTAGGGGACAGTCCACAGGCCCCGGGAAGGTGACACTTCCGGGCTCTGCCCATGGCATGTCCATGGAACAGAAAGATGCTCTCAGCCGAGCGGCTGCTTTGCATGGCTCCATCGTACCCGAAAGAGACAGCAGCGTCTGCCGTGGTGCAGGGCGGAGCCTGTGCAATGTATACGGCTGCTCCGGCTGCAATGTGCACGACATAGGCTCTCCTGTTGAGAGCGTGCCCAGAAGAGGCTCGCAGACCGGGTGGTGCCCCCATCATTCCTGGTAGCTGGTGCTTCCTTAAGGAAAGGGGCTATGCCCTGGTTAGACGACTCGGGAAGGTCAGCACTGGGAGACTTTGAAGGCTAGCTCAGCCACCCTTTTTTTACTACATAAATAAGGAAACTGAGGCCGAGAGAAGAGGAGGGACTTGTCTGCCAGCACCCAGTGGTCGGTCCCAGCTGCTGTGCAGCCCCTGCTGTGGCCTTGGAGGTTTCTGTGGACCCACCTGTGGTTCTAGTCACCCCAGAGCCCACCTGTCGCCCTGCGCCACTAGACACGTGCCCGCCCCCCCTTCCACCCATTCTGTTGAGGGAGTTTCCCCAGACCCCGACAGCCCACCCTTGCTCCAGCTCCTCCTGCCAGTCCCTTCTCCTCCCAGCGTCTCCAAAGTCACCTCCTCAGGGCCTTTCTGGAGCTCCAATCACCAAGGCACACACCTTGGGGCTCCGCACACCCACATGCCTTCAGCTGCCTGCCGGCTCCCGCTCCCCGCCCGGACACTCCTGCCGCACCCGCACTTCCTTCCTGCCGGTCTGGTGCTCTGTGGTCCTTGGTCCGTTTGCTCCTGCTGTGGCCTGTGTCCCAAAAAGGGGACACAAAAAGAAATCCAAAAAGTCCGTGAGGTGTTTTCCTTGAAATAAAAGACACATTTTTTATTTTCACCAATAACTTTATTGATTGGAATGTTTTGAGTATGTCGGCTATCTCCCACTTGGTGTAATGTTGATTGTCCTCAATCAATGTCTCAGTTTGGTCACTATCAACTTCACCTGGTCCACCCAACCACAGAGCGTCATCCAGTGAGAAATCTCTGGCACGAGACTTCACAAACCATTTTTGATACGTTCAGTCAGTCACAGCGCCTTCTCCATACACTGCACAAATTTTTTTTGCTTTTAAGTTGCATTTTTACCTTTGTTGAAATAATAAAGGTAATATGCTGAAAATGTCTTCAATATTAAAATAACTAGACAAAAATTCACCAATGTTGGTGTTTTTTAAAAAATAAATGCTGATACAACCGCTGTCACAATACAATCTAACACAATTGCTTCGAATGAAGTTCAAGACAACTAAGCGCTACTGAAGCCAGCTGACAGAAAAAAGGCAAACGAACCTTTTGGCCAACCCAGTACCTCAGGCCTCAGGTGTTGCCTCCCATCTCTGCTTCCGCTTCTTCTCTTTGGCCCCGGCTTCTCGCCAGCTGATAGCAATGGCCAGGACCTGGCCTCCTTGTCCCCTAATCCCCGCAGGTGCGGTGCTGAAAAGCCTTCCAAGGTCCTTGTGGATTTCCGTGTAAAATCTGAACAGCTCAGCATGGCTTAGGAGGCCCCTCCAAACGGGCCCCCGCAGGACTCTCCGCCCCTGTCACCTGTCGCCTGCCCCCTGCTCTCCAGCTGTAGCCAAATATCTGCGGCTCTCACCAGGCTTGTGCTGATCTCGGTTCCTTGTCACACACACTCTCACTTCCTGGAGCGCCCTCTCATCTCCTTCCTCCGCACCCTTAACAAATGCCCCTGGTCTGAGAGTCAGTCCTTAACTCCCTGCTGTGGCTGAAGTGCCCCAGACACAAGGAATCTGTCCTTTCCACGCTCCCCGGGGCAATTTCAACAGAACACATGCCCAAGGGCTGCACCCGGTTCTCTGTGTGGTTGTGATAACTCTATCCCAGAATATTCTAGAAAGCCTGCCATGTCAGTGATGATGTTCATGTAGGAATACCTTGAAATCTGCTTTCATTTGTAGTGTCAGTCACCGACAGGCCCTGGGCTCTGGGCAGTGGTTGGTGCCAGTAGCCTCGCCCTGTGCTCACAGCAGACTGTAGTAGCCCGCGTTTGCTGTGTCCCACTGTGCGGTCGCCACTTTCCGGGTGTCCGAGGTGTCTCGGAGGGAAGACAGCTGTGGGGTTGGGGTTGAGAGAGCTCTGGGCCGGGCTGAGGGCCGGGATGACCCCTTCCTCTGTTGTGAGTGATTCTGTGCTCAGACGGGGACCCTCTACACCCCCTTCTTGCCTGAGCACAGGAAGGGCCCTTACCAAGGGTCTGCCTGCATTAGACCTTCTACCGCTGCCCCTCGGGGGTTTGTGCCCTGACTGTGCCCCTGGCCTTGATCCTGGGAGTCTGATTGGGGTTTGAGCTTGGGGCAACGTTTCCTCTGGGCTCCTCATTCTTTATCGCCATAAGGACTCTGAAGCAGGTGGTCACTGACACCCCTGCTCACAGGTGAGTGAGGGAGGCTCAGAGATAGGGAGTGGGGTGTTCGGGACACAGGCAGGCCTCCCCCTCCAGCCCCTGTGCTCCTGCACCTTCCAAAAACGGAGGACCTGAGGTGCCGGTGTTGGGTTGGGAGTGGAGCCAGGCTGTGTGAACCGTGAAGCTGAGACTGGCAATGGCTGGGACCACCTGGTGGCGGCCCTGGGAACTGCAGGCAGGTTCCCAGGAAACCGGGGTGCCACTGAGTGGTAACGGCTCCTCCATTTATTATGGTGGTGGGATGGATACACTGAGGCACCAATGCCTACCTGATGGGTTCGCTCCTTTTCATTCAGGTTTAGAATTCTAGAGTCTGAGTGGGGTCCGGCCGGGCTCCGAGCCAGGGAGGACTTTTTTGGGCCTCAGTTTCCTCACTTGTCAGCAAAGAGACTGAGTTGGATCTCTCGGGCATCCTCTCAGCCATGAACATCTTCTGTGTTATGATGGGGGACAACTGGAGATGCACCGATAGGACTAAAATAACCCCTTTCCAAGACTGAGTGTCAGGATTTGGGGAGAGAGGGGCCAGGCACCCTGAGTTTGGAAATGTGTTTACCCACTTGGTGCAGAAGGAAAAGATGGGCTGAATGCACTTGGTCACCCTCCTGGATTCATGTGCCTGCCAGGCAGTTTTTGAAGATGTTCATATTGAAGCCTAAGTGAAAAATGAGGCTGTAACTCCAGGACAAGAGGCGGCAGGGCCCAGGGCTGCCGACTGAATCAGGTGGCCTGAGGCCATCCCAGCTGTGTTAATACCAGGCACCAGAGCTGAGGGAAAGATCTGTCCCCTGAGATTCAGGCACCGTCCGGCTGACAGGGCTTGTCTTCTGCTGCTGCTTCTCCCTGCAACAAATGCCACTTGGGTCCTTGCCCCGTTCCAGAGAATTCCCTGGGACAAGGCAAACTTATGGGCAAAGATGGACTGTGTCCTCTTCCTTCTAAAAGCCACGAGCAGGAAAAAGCTGCACTGATCTGCAACCTGGGAAGAAGGCATGGTTCATCCCCAGCAAGGCTCTGCCTGAGGGGTCTGAGCCAGGCCCCGCACTCTGCACCCTGGAGAGGGGACTGCTGTGCGGGAGTTGCCCCTTTCCTTCTCGCCCACCTTCCTGAACCTCTCCCATCCCCTCCCCCCCTTCCCCAGTGGTTGCTTTGGGCCCTGCCCTCCCCCAAATGCTGGGATTGGAGCCCTTCACCTCGTTTTAATCTGGAGAAATTTGACAAACAGAACAACCCTGATAGGAAAAGGACAACTTCACTTGTCAGTCTGTGACATTTTGGCATTTTTGCTTCTAGATATTTTTAGAAGAAAAATCCCCCCACCTCTTTCTCTTTCTCTCTCTCTTTTTTTCTCTCTCTCTCATTAAAAATGATACCTGCTCTTTTAAAAGAGTAAAAGTTAAACAACACCACCCGGAATTGCCTCCTGCTGCTGTTTCGGGGTATTCACTCCCAGCCGTGTTGTTCTGTGTGCATTCAAGAAGCAAAACAAATAGCATTTAAGTATTCTCTCCTTCAAAAACAGGAACACAGCGGGTACAGTTAGAACCCCCATTGTCTACCCTGCTCTATTCCGGTGACCCCCCCTTCCCCCTGCTGATGAAACCGCTGTTTTCAGTTTGAGGTGGCCCTTTGAATCCAGGTAAAATGTATTTACACACAGTGATGAATGCACGGAGAATACACAGCATTTTGCGCTTTGTTCATGACGTTGTACTTGCTTTGGTCTCTCAGTCTGGCCTGGACTCTGTTCTCGTGGGCCTGTCTTTAGATAATTCTCTACCTTCCCTCTTCTTCCTCTTCTCTCCCTCCCTCCCTCCCTCCCACCCCCCTTTTCCTCCCCTGCCATCCTGCCCTCCCTCCCTCCCTCCCTCCCTCTCCCTCCCTCCCTCATGGTCCATCCACTCCCTGGGCTTTGGTTTCTTGTCCATGGGTGTGGGCTGATCCAGCCCCACCTTGTACCCCCGGCCCTGCATGTTCACTCTACCAACCCAGAAAGCCTCCTCAGCCACCCCCTGTTCTCTACCTCTGCCTTTGTGTTAGCCTTTCATGCTTATCCACTCCTATTTTTGCGCTTACCACATTATGAGGCAATTACCTTTGTTCATCTCCCCTCAGGGCACGATCACCTCTCTGTTCTTGACATTTAACCCAGTAGTACTTAGAAAATATGTGCTGATAAGTATGAATTAAGCTTTAACTGAGCCACTTCCCAACCCAATTTGGCTTGCACACCTCCAGGGACGGGGTGCTCACTCCCTAGAATAAAGTTCGAGCAGGGACTCCTCCACCGAGACCCACAGTAGCTCCTGCGGCAGTCAGGGGTCTCCAGCAAGGGTGTGCTGCCAGCCTAGCACACGTGGTGTGAGACGGTGGAAAGGGTGGGTGTTCTGGAGAAGACTGGGTGTCTGTGTGATGGGTTAAATTGTCTCTCAAAAGGAGATGCTGAAGTTCTAACCTTTGTACCTGTGAATGTGACTTTATTTGAGGAGCGGGTCTTTGAGGATGTAAGCAAATTAAGATGAGCTTATAGTGGTTAGGGTGGCCCTAAATCCAGGGATTGGTGTCCTTATAAGAGAAAGGAGAAGGAGAGTGGGGGACAGAGATCCGGAAGAGGCACACAGCGAGAGGGCCACGTGACAGCAGAGGCAGGGACTGGAGTGATGCAGCCACGAGCCAAGGACACCAAGGATGGCAAAAACCACCAGAGGCCAGGAAAAGGTGAGGAAGGACTCTCTCCCTAGAACTTCCAGAGGGCACGGGACCCTGCTGACACCTTTGTTTCAGACATCTGGGCTCCGGAACAGTGAAGGCAAGAAGTTCTGTTGTTTTAAGCCACCCAGTTAGTGGTCCTTTGCTATGGTGGCCCTAGGAAACTAAGACAGCTTGTTATGCAGCAAACGCTAACTATTGCACTCATAGGTTCATTAAATGATAGTCATGTGATCTATAAGAGCCAATGAGATTGTGCAGAGATTGCTGTTGCTCAGCAGAAATCCGTTTCTTCTTCTTGGCAGACAGCCAAGCTCGGAATGCCCGTGTTGTTACTGAACCCAACCAGTGGGGGGTGGGGGGTCCTACTCCTCACCACCTACCCCGCAAAGCTCCAAAGATGGAGGTCGGTGGAACAGGAAGGAATTTTTTATTTAATGGCAAGTTTCTGCCTGACATATCAAAAGTCAGGGAAAGAAAAAGTCAGAGTATGGCACCAAAAATAGTCTCATCACAACTGCTGCATAGGTTCAGGAACTGAAAGTAACACAAAAACAAAAATCTGTTCGCAGTGCTGACAATTATCACCAAGGTCTCTAGAAATAATGGCTAGTTTCTGCCTCAAAGCCCATTCCACCTCGGCCCAGGAGCCTCTTGGCAGGATGGGGCTGCTGCTCTCTCCCCCCTGCTCTCCATGCTGTGTCTTGTCATCTGGCCCATGATGGAGTCTCACTCACGCCCCCATGACCTGAGTCCTCCCAGCACGGGGCCCCCGAGAGCCGGGCTTCCCCCATCCAGGCCACAGAAAGCTTTTCGACCAACTCTTCCAGCAGCTCCATTCTGCAGTTCAACGAGGTTCAAGTGCCCTCTGCTGGCAGTCAGCTGAGTCCCTGCTGCCTGAGCAACGACTAGGAACGGAGAGGTGAGCCGCAGGTCCCTCCTGCCCCTTCCCAAGTCCCATCTCCCATTGCTTCCCACTGTGGACCCTCAGGTGCACTAGATGTCCACATCTGCCCTCTCGGAATGCTTCTCCTCCACTGGTCCCTCTGATACACTTGTGACCATCTCTAAGACTACTAAGCACCACTTCCTCCAGGAAGCCTCCCCTTATTTCACCCAGGGAAACTGTCTCTGTGAAAACCCCATCACTCCCTTGCCATGCTATAAGGTCCTTACCTGTTCACTCACCTTTCCCCGTGGAGAGCATGTCTCCCCTGTCCCCAGCACCCAGCACAGGGTCTCGGTGGGAAGTGTTTGTTGAATGAATGATTTTCCCCTCCACCTGTGTCAGGGGTTCTGAGCAGGACTGCTCTGAGGTCGGGGTGCTCTGGAGTGAAATGGTATGTGTATGTTGTACGTGGGACAAAAACATTATTCATGCCTATGTGCTTGCTGAGAAAAGATTCAAAGAATGCATGGAAAATTTATAAACTGAAAAATGACCCCCTGCAATCCTCCCTCCTCCTGCTTCCTTTCACGAACCACCACTTATCACTCTGGGGTGCGTCCCCCCAGGATTTTTCCAAGCAATTCCCTCTTAGTTCATTTACCTTTCCTTCTTTTTCTTGTTTTTGACATGAATGGGGTCCTACTATACACATCATTCTGTACTTTACTTTTTCATGAGACGATCCATCCTAAGTCCCGTCTCTGTCAGCACCTGTAGGTCTCCGTCACACGCCAGCACTACCGCCTGAGTGTGTAAACTCCAAGTCCGGTTTTCGTCTTTGCTTTTGTTTGTTTGCTTGCTTTTTTGCGGTTGCAAACAGCATTGCTGCAAACATCCTCACGCCTGGATCTCTGCTCCGAGTCTAAGGGCAGACTCGTTTCATATTGTAACAGAAACTGACAAAATGCCCCCAAAGCATCACTACCAACTTCCGCTCACATGAACACGGCTTCGGTGTGTCTCCTCTTCCACATCCTTGGTAGCACTGGGCCTTGTTAGACTTCTAAAACATTCTGGCACACCTGACCATCTCAGCCTTCACATCCGGTGAAATCTGGTTCAGATGGGCATGCGGGAGAGCCACCAGGGACAGCGGTCCGGAAATGGGACATGGTAGGTACAGCACATGGGCCTCCAGCCTCTCATTGCCATTGCCGTCGGCCCCATTCCTCCTTGGCCAGGGAGGGAAAGTCCTTCCCCAACCCCTGCTGAGCACTCGATCCTGGACCCAGAGCCCAGGTCCCTCAGCAGGTGCCCACCCCCAGGGAGGGGAGGGGGTCCCTCGCAGGGCTGACCAGAGTCCCCAGAGAGGCCGTGGACTCCTGGCAGCATTCCCCATTGGCCTGGCTGAGATCCCAGTCAGTGTAAAGGAAGCAGCTCCAGCCTGGAGAATGCTCAGGGGACCAGGGAATGACACCCGGGGCCAGGCACAGCCAGGAGAGGATGTTTACAGTGGCCCACTGGGCCCTCGGAGGGGAGGCTGGAGCGTCCAGGGGGCTCACCTCTTAGTCCGCCCCACCCCGGACCAGGAGGACTCTGTGTGGAGATGAAATTTGGAAACAGCCTGTCATTTGTGTCATCTGAAAAGGTGGGAAGAGGGGAGGCCGGCCTTGGAGGTCCGCAGCAGGGCCCCATGGGGACTCTCATTGGTACCCTGGGGAGCCCTGGTGGTCTGAACAGCCAGGTGCAAGCAGGTCAGGGGAGGAAGCTCTCGGACTGGAGAACTCGGCTGGGAGCTCCCCGGGTAGAGCCCAAGACCGACCCATGCTCGACGCCTTGGGAAAGACGAGGATAAGGAGCTCCTGACCTCATGTTGGTGTGGCGTTGCAGAGTTCCCACCTCATCCCCGTTGGAATTCACCGTATGCTCTTTTGTTGTTCAGGTGGTATTCCCATTCCCAAACCCTGCCCGCACAGCGAGGTCCTTGCCCACAGGCGTGGGTCTCCCCTCATGGCTGCTTTGGAGCACCAGGCCTTCTGTGCTTGGTCAACTCCTTTGCTTCCTTTAGGACTCAGGTCCAGGCTCCTACCCTCTGACCTTTTGCTTTCCAGCAAACATACTTGATGAAGTGTGCCCTGTCATTGAGTGTGAAAGCCAGGTCCGTCCCCACTGGACGGCGCCCTCCATGAGGCAGGGCTCTGGGCATGGATCACCTCCCCTCTGTCCTCCTGTGTCTCCCCATCCAGGTGTTGTGAATAGAAGGATGGGCTGTGGGTGGTGCTAAGAGGTGACCAAACGACCTATTTGCCATCCTGAAGCCGGCTGTGAAATTCCTGCTCGGCAAAACCAACGTGTGGCCTCAGGGGGTCCCGGGTCTACGCAGGAAAAGGGGGGTAGAGGGTGGAGACAGGGGAGGGGACAGCACAGGGGTTGTGCAATACCTTCAGGGAGCTGGGCGTGGGGGGTGGTGTGTTGTCAGAACTCAGAAAGGGCAGGAGCGTGGGCTGCTCGCCGAGGTGTTGGGGCCAGAGACTGAAGGGCTGATTGGTCCAGAAACTCCGCGTACCTGGAGCAATTTCAAGGGCGCCCTCTTGTGGTCATTGGAGGCCAAGGCTGAGGGCTCAGGGGAGAATCCTGCGTTTTCTCTTGGCCAAGGGTGTGAAAGATGGCCCCTGAAGAGGGGGAAGGAGCGCTGGTTGGAGTCAGGCTGCTAGTGCTGACCATGCCGCTAATTCGCCAGGTTGCGTTGAGCGAGTCGTTCACCTGCCGGCCTCAGTTTCCCCATCTGATTAATAAAGGGATTAGATGACGCACGCAGCTCTCACAGGTGGAAACTCGGACCACAGGCCAGCCCTGAGCTAAGCACTGGCAGGTGTTACCTTGACCCCCTTTGAGGACATGGCAGGCAGGTGCTGCCTGAGAGGAGGAAACCGAGGCTTGGAGAGGTTAGAAGACCTACTGCTGGTCACCCAGCTGGTGAGTGACAGAAGTGGGGCTTGAAGCCTGGTCTGTGACTCGGACGCGCCCCCTCTCCTGGGGTTTCTCATGGTCTCCGGGGTCCCTGCCATCTTCACCTGATGTTCCAGGTGTCCTCTGGAGAGAAGGAATTCACGGGAGCCACTGGGGTCCTGGCCGGCAGGGAGACAGGAAGTAAGACTCAGACAGAACATTCAGGCCCAGCGACCTCGCGCACAAAGTGTGTGGCCTTCGCAGGGAAGGAGTCGTGGCCACTGCCCCACCAGTTTCTAGTGGCGTGAACCTGGGTAAAATCATCTGTGCCTCAGTTTCCCTTCAGAGGATCTCTATGGTATAGGTAGAGGATTTGGTGAATGAGCTGGAGCTCCTGCATGTCAGCGCACAGTGAACATAAAGCTCTGACTAGTGCTTGCTGGTCTTGGAGAACCTCACTCCTGATGGGCCGGGGATGGGGCTGGGAGGGAATAGGGGTGAAGCAGATGCCATGGCAGACCCTCGCCAGCACGCCTGGGGGTGTCCTCAGGCAGTGGGAGTTAGAAGCCCGCCCAAGGCTGAGGTTTTAGACTCCCTTTTTTGGTGTTCGGGGTGGGGGGTCAGGTTCTGGATGTGGTTTGTGAGTGAAGCTGTGCGTGGGCGAACCTGAGAGCCAGGCTGGCTTCAAGGTCAGGGTCCAGGCACCTGCAAGGGCAGGACTGCCGTCGTTCGAGATGAAGGCACTGTGGGAGGAGCAGGCTGGGTGGGTTGGGAGCCAGGAGCTCAGGTGAGGGTGTGCGGAGCTGGGGAATCGTGGGCCTCCCAGGGAGACGGTGGGGAGCTGCTGGATGTGACTCTGGGGTTCATGGGAGAGGGCCAGGCTGGAGACTGGAACGGGGGGGTCATCGGCCCACAGGTGGTCCTTCAGGCCTGAGAGACCCACACAGGGTCTGAACGCAGAGGAGGCAAGACGAGGCCCGGGGCTCATTCCGGCCTCACTGGACACAGACCTAGCCCCTCTGCTGCCCTGGCCCGGGAGTGGACTGCATCGCACAGCCTACGGCTGGTGTCTACCCACCTCCCTCCTTTCCCCCCTAGGACTTCTCCCTTCCTCAACAGAGCTAAAGCCACCTCGACTCATCCTTTGTCCCTAGGGAAGGGGTCTGTGGCAGCTTGGGGACTGTTGCCACCACCCCTGTCATCCAAAAGCCTTGGTCCTCATTCAGGGTCTAATGGGAACTATCACTGCCAGCCCCTCAAAGATGTCTTTGAACTTGGAACTGGTTGTGGTCCAGCCCTTGGCACTACCTGGTCAGCCCCAAGTCATCCTTGAGCCCATCTTTCTCTATGGTGGTGGCAAGCCAGAAGGTTGAGTAGAATTGCCCCACTTTACAGATGAGAAAAGTGAGGCCCAGGGAGGTGAAATTACCTGCCCAGAACAGCAGAGGCAGGACTGCATTGTAGTTGTCTGACTTTGAAGGTACTTTACGTCTATTTCCAAGAAGCAAACCTGCTCCCAGGAGTACCTGCCACATGCCAAGCCCTGAAAGGCCACCCACGGGGGCCAGGCTGGCAGGAGAGCTCAGCCTTGGCCCAGGGGCAAAGGTGAGGGGCTACTGGCTTCACCATAGTAACTCTCCCTACTCCCCCACTACCTGATCAGGACCCAGGGAACAGAGCGAGCTAGCAGGCCTGAACGGTCGGCTGTTGGCTGATGATGCAAATGTCCGTCTCTTGGGGAAAAATGTTACTCAGAGAATTTTCCGAAAGTGTGTTTGGTGCTGGATCTGGGCTACAGACAGAGCTGTGATCAGAGGTCAGGAAATGAAAGTCAGATGTCAAAAAAAAAAAGGATTCCCTTGCATAGTACCAAAGCAGGCTGGGTACTCCAAGCGGGAGGGGCCGGGTGGGGAATCTGTGAGGCAGGAGACAGGCAAGAGGGCACGACGGCCTGTCCCCCCTACTCTGAGGGGCGCTGTGGAGTGGACGCAGACAGAGTTCGAACCTAACCCCCTCTGCCACCCAGCTCAGCAACCAGGAGCACGTTCTTCTACACCCTCGCCTGCCGGGCAGGAAGGCAGAGCCCCCCGCAGACAGGTTTTGTTCGTTCATTCGTTCATTCGCTCACGTGTGCATGCGTTCATCCAGGGTTAAATGAAAGGGTGGACGTAAAACTCTTGGCACACGGTGGCGTTCGAGGGGAGTTGGGCCCTTGCCCCTCATCACGTGTCCTTTAGGAAATCCGTTCCTGGGGGCCAGGGCTCCTCTCTGAGGTCAGAGGGCGCCGTCGGTGCAAAGCAGTCGAGGGAGAGCTGCAGCCGGGAGCCCGAGCACAGAGGTGGCACCTGCTGTTTGCAGTTGTCTTGACACTGGCTATTGGAGTCCCCAAGGCGGCTCAGAAGCCGACCAGTCCTTTTACTTTACATTTCATTCACTCAGTGGGCCTTTATTATGTGCCTACTGCATGCAAATCAACGTGGAGGACAGCCTTCCCCCTCACTTTACCTCTCCCACTCCCTGCAGCCACTCCCCGCCTCCAACGTGGCAACCGCTCGCGGTCCCCACTCTCCACAATGCCTGCACCCCTGGCCTCTGTTGAATTGAACCGATGAACTCTGGCGGGGAAAGTGGGGGCACTTGTGTCCTTGGGAGAGTCACTGCCCTTCCCTGGGACACTGTTTCCTTGATTAAAATCATGGGGTGGGTTTCCAGAATGCCACGCTTCACACCCCCGGCTTTGCTTCCCACGATTTCTACCTGGACTCAGGGACACCTGGCATATATAGCCAGCCCCTCTCTCTCCACACCCAACAAGACAGCACTAGCCGATCAGGCCTTCTAACTGCTGAGCCCTGCAGGGCCCTCGGAACCTTGCCACGGGGCACCCGCCAGCCATCACTAATCAAATCCGAACTGGCAGTTGAGATTAAACGGACATTTCATTCCTGGCCAGCGCCCTAGGTCAGGTGGAGAGACGCATCTGAGAGGCACCAGAGGAAACAGTCAAGGTGATGAACACGTGGTGGGGGGCAGGGACCAGGGCAGGGGCCAGAATGGGGGGCAGCGGCCCACTGTGGACACCCATCAGGGACACAGAGACATTATTCCTGTCCCATGAGCCCCTATTTACAGGTGAGATGTGCCCAAGACACATCTCAGAGGGGAGCCAGAGGGGAAGAGAAGGGCGACATTGACCATGACATCTCTGTGACTACAGCTGCGCTGCAGACCAAGGGCACAGGGACCAGCGGGGCTGGGCTGGGACACCTCCGGGTCGTCACATGGCCTCCAGCAGCTCTGAGGGCACGGCCACACCAGCATGAAGCCTCCGTTCTGAGGCAAGGTCACCAGGGCAGGGCACGCCGGGCTGGACAGCAGCCAGGTTCACTTCGGCCCTGAGCCTCCCACCCCAAGGAAGCCTGTCCGCTCTGATCACAGCTGATGGCACGCCTCGGGCTGGTCTGGGACCGAAATACCAGTTATGTAAGGGGTCAGTTACATAAATCCTCTTGTGACATCTGTGTCCCACGTCCACGGAGGCTCTGGTCAAGCCGCTGTGTCCCCCGGGCACGTCTTCTGAGTCCGGGGGTGGGACCGCACTTGGCAGGGCTGGGCACGTCCGCATCTCTGGGCTGGCAAAGCCCCTGCGAGGGAGTCAGGGCCCGTGTGCTGGGGACAGGTGTCAGTAGGGGCAGCACCACGCGGTGGTCCTGACCTGGGGTCTGGCTCTGGCTGCCAGCACCCTGTCCCCAGCCCTGTCACTTACTGCCCAGGGGACCTGGGGCAGGTTCTCTAGCTTTGTGCCTCAGTTTCCACATCTACAGAAGACAGTGGTCACGTGACTGGGAAGGACACAGGACTTCACACGCCTCACTGACTTTGACCGGATGGTGAGCTCTGGGCAGGCATCTGACGGCCGTCCCGAGATCGCGAGATAGACTTCAAAAGATTAGCGCTTCAGCTGTTCTCCATCAAGGTTTCCTAAATATTCTGCAACCAAAACAAAGGAGGGCTGACGCCAGACCACAGTCCATGGCCTCTGATTTCGAAGTTCTCTGTCATCAGAACAGCTTCCTCGTTTTAATCCGTAGTTTGCAAATACGTGGCAGTGTGCCTTGGTTCGTGTTAAGTGGATCAGCCCTTGAGGCTCTCGGCCCTGACCGGTTTTCATACTGCGCTGTGCACCGCATTTTTAAGGGACTTCTCTGCATAAAAGGGGCTTGCAGGCCCGCCACCCCGATGCCTCCCCAGCCCCACTGGCTGGACCAGGACATGTCATTTGTCCACTGCCCCCTCTCGCCTCCAGTTTCCACCTGCATCTGTGCCAGCTAAGCCCTAGAAGTCAAGTGCGTCCGGTGCCACCCAGAGATGCTAGATGGGTGGCTCCTTGTAGTTTAGGAAGCCAAGGACAGTCAGGGCCTGTCGCTCTGTCTCACTGGTGGGCGGGTGGCAGAAGGTGGCTCTTGAGTCATCCAGACAAAGTCAATCTCCCCTCCAACACACAAGCTGCCTCCGGGACAGTGGGGCAAGCCAAGCAAGCCCACCCTGTGCCCCGGGTCCCTGGAATGAAGGAGGTGCTGAATGGACTCACTGGGAGCTGGGAGCCACTGGCGCCGAGTAGCGTGAATACCTCTGAGGCTGGGCCGACGCAGCCAGAAAGTTGGAGACCCACGGAATGACAGGGAAGGGAGACCTGTCGGGAAGGGAGCCTCAGGTTCAAGTGAGCACCACTTCCTTGCCATTAATGGAGCTTTCTAGAACTCCTGCTGTGGCACAGGGGATGCAGTTGTGAAACAGCGTTTCCTGCTTTCAAAGCCTCCACGGTCCCAAAGAAACACAAGCAACTGGACATCAAGTATAACCACAGCAGCCGCAGAGGTCGATGAAGACCCGCTCTGTGCCGAGGCCGCTCTGGTCACTGGAGATGGAGGGATGAACCAGCAGACACACTCCCCACTGTCGCTCTCCGGGGGGTGCACACGGGCAGGGTTGGCTGGGTGGGGCAAACAGTAAGTGAGAAGGACCTCAGGGAAGAGCAGTTTCCGGTCCACAAGAAAAAAATCAACTCAGCGGAGTGGGCCCAGTACTCAACTCATGAACCGTTTAGTGACAAGCTACTCTGCGCAAGACCCCAGTAGGGGTCAGATTACGAAGGGCTGTCCGTGTTAAGCTAAGGAGGTTAGACTTCTTTGCATCTATAAACACAGGGCTGGGAGAGCGAGTCGTGGGTAATGCTGGAGCCGGGAGCCTTCAGAGCTGCTTGAGCTGGACTTTGAAGATGGTTGAGAGACAGGGTTGGCTGAACAGCCCTGAGTTGGGCCCAAGGATGAGAGATTTAGGGCTTGTCTTTGGGCATGTCACTACCTGTAAATAAGGAGAACCCTCCCTCCCTGACCACACACAGGACCATAACTGGGGAGGGACTGCCGAACGGCTCGAGATGGAGGCATAGTGTTACTGCCATTTCCCTCCCTACCCTGGTCCGTGTGGCCTCTCAGAAAGACACAGAGCACCTTTCCCTGCAGGGGTCAAAGGCAGCTCCCAGAGGGCTGTCCTGAGGCCAGGGGTGTCACCAGGCCAGGACACGACCCTGGATCAGGTTCTCAGGTCGCAGCTCCCTCCTGTCCCCCGGGACCCACCACCCACAGCTGCAGCTCCCAATCGCACTCCTGAGTCAGAAGTGGACGGTCACACCCCGAAGGAGGGGAAGCAGAGCCGAACCCGGGGCTTACATATAAACTGTGAGCTCTGAAGCCTTCGAATCTGGCAGCACGTCCTCATGCCTGGCGCTCGGGAGGAACTCGGGGAAGCAACATGGCATGTGGGGGGCCTCCACAGGCTTTGCATGCAGACAGGCCTGCTTCAAGTGCAAGTTCAAGTTCTGCCAGTGATTAGCTGTGATCCTTGGGAAAGCGACTTCCACCTGCTGTCTCTCCCTGTAAAAGGCCACGAGAGCACCCCTGTGAGGTCAGGTGAGGGCTTCCACGCACCGATGTGGGTTATGGGTTTGGTGCATATCAGGTGTCCAGAAAGTATCAGTTACTTGGTCCCATTTTCTCTGCCCTTTCTTCCTCTTTCCATCTCTTCTTTTCTTCTTTCTTTCTTTCCCCAAGAAGTGGGAAGAACACAAGGGAAGAAAGGCGCGTGTTAAGAGACAGGAGAAGGTTTTTGAAGCTGCAGACTTGACTCCCACAGAGCTCACCAGTGTCACGGGTTGTGGGTGTCAGTGTGGGCTGAGAAGCAGGGGGGGCGATGTCACCAGCAGGCAATGTCAGGATGGGCTGAAGCGACTGCAGGTGCGACTGAGTCTCAGGGAAGCTGAGACCACACGGAGTGGCGCGAGGAAGTCCCGAGAGAGGGACCAGCAGGAGCAGACACGGGACGTGGGGAAGGCCAGCGTGGGAATGCGGCCGGGATGGTTTGCGGCCGGTCTCCCAGCAGAGAAGGATGAAGCAGGGGGCCGAGCAGCCTGGCACAGGGTTATGGGGGGATGGGCACCAATGCCAGCCTGTGCCCTGGCCCCCTCGCATCAGGCAGCTGGAGCTGGGGGGAGACATCCAAGCCCGACCCGGTGATCTGGGGCGTTTCCTCCAGCTGTGTGCGCTATGCGGTTTGGGGAGGAAAGAATGTCTTCTGCCCATCCCAGTCGGGGCGGGGGGCTGGGTTATGCCACAGAAACAAGTAACCCCCAAAATTCAAGGGCTGATTTCATCCATGCAGAGGCTGCTGCCAGTCTCTAGGCCATGCGATGGCCACTGACCCAGAATGCTCCAGTCCAAGGTCACCTCCATCTCGGTCCACACTTCCCCAATCCCCACAGCAGGGGAAGGGGGTGTGGAGAATACCTCTCCCCACCCCACCACCCACGATGGGCTATCTCTGCCAAGCCCTTCATTTTGCCTGTGGGGACCCTCAGGCCGGAGAGGGCGGGGCGTTGGAGCAGCTGTCCATTGGCCAGCAGGATGGGTGGGGCCAGCACTCCTGGGGAAGGTTCGGCCCCACCCTGTCACTGCTCCCAGTCTGGGAGGGAGGACTTCAGAGAGGACTCCCTGGCATTGTAGGTTGTGGTGCGAAGGTGTGGGTTGGTGTGTAGACCACTAGCCATTCTTCCAACCAGGGGTCAGGAGGAGGTAGCAGAGGAAAGAGAAGGCAAGGAAGAGAAAGGAGAGAACCAGGAGACAGTCGGGGGCTGCAGGGGCCCACCAGGCTGGCTGGCCTGGGGGCCTCGACCGGCTGCATTCTCCCTGCAGCCTCCCTCCACCGCCGGCCTCACCTTCCTTCTGGCCAGCTGGTGGGCAGGGCCCGCCGCAGCCGGCTCGAGCTCCCTTGCTTGCTCAGAGCGGCCCTGCTTGCGGCCCTGCCGGCGTTGGCACGGTGACAGTAGCCAAGTGTGCAAACTTGTGCCATTGTCCCCAGGCCAGGGGGAGCCATGGAGACTGGCTAATATGACACAGGAAAATGTTTGCTGATGGCAATTCTATGGGCTTTGTCCACCTCTTTCTCCATCATGACGACTCGATTTAAGTCCCTAACTGTTTGACTACAAATGCAAGGGGACCGTGCAACGCCAACCTTTTGTCCGGCCGCGCTGAATGGGCAATTCAGGCTTTGTGCAGCTCAATTGAGGAAGCAAACATAAAGACAAGATTCCTGAGAGCTCCGGCCGCCTTCCCATGGATATCCCAGCCCCTCGTTAGCGCGTCCTTCCCGGCTACCTTTGCCCGCGCCAGTGTGCCTCTGGCCCGCACAGGCCTGCCTGGGCCCATGCCTCGGGGAGCGGGGTGGGGAGAGGAGAGAGCCACTCAACACTCAAGGACAGCAGCTTACCGTCTGATTGTCTGTCTGCACTGGAGCATGGCAGCTGCAGGCCCGGGGCCCTGGAGGAGGATGGCAAGCCCATCTCTTCTGGGCCCGGCCCCTCCTCCGTCCTGGACTTTTTAAATGCACACATGCACACACGCTCACACACGCGCACACACGCTGCCCCCTCGAGAAACCAGGGAACTGAGGTCAAGGGGAGGAGGGTGTGGAGGCCGAGAGGGAGAGTGGAGCTGAGGGGCAGAAATTTACCGGGAAATGATTGCATTTGGGAGCTGTCTTTTTTGTGATGGTCCCCATGGTGACAATTTGTGACGGCAAAGAATGTGGGAACGGGGCGCTGCCGCCTGATTGGGATGCTTTGTATCTGGAGAGGCGCTCCTGATTGGCCTGAGGGGCCCCCCAGCTCTGGGGACTTGCCCTCCATTCAGCCCACTCGAGGGCGGCACAACTGCTTCCAGCCTGACGCTTGGAGCTTGCGGCCGCAGGGCCTGGCCCAGGTCTGCAGCGGGAACCAGCGGGGCCACGTTGGTGCCCGGGGCCCAGGCCCGCACCCTTGGTCAGTGTGGAGGCTGGGAGGTTGGGCTCGGCCGGAACTTGGGGGTGGGGCAGGCAGGGGCCTGGGGGAGGGGCGAGGGGCTGTGGGAGGTGGCCAAGGAGGCATGAAATTGCGGCAGATGCTTCTGCGGGGGAGTTCTCGCTGCCACAGCCTGAGCTCAGCCCGCCAGGCAGGCCTGGGCTTGAGTGCCAGACAGGGGTCCTGCCTGTCCTGCGTGAGAGCTGGGGGTGGAGCGTGGCGACCTAGGAGGGGGGCTGATGCTGGTGGGGCTGGGGGTGGGGGTGGGAGGAGGAGGGCACCACCGGGGAGAGATGGGGCTTGGCTTTGCTTGAAAGTGAAGCAGTCACCTCTGCTCAGAAAAGAGAAACTCTGCTGGCAGGTCGAACACGTTGGCAGCCTGCTGTGTGGGAGGCACAGTGCGCTGGGAGCCAGCGGCTCGTGCTCCAGCCCCAGCAATGCCACCTGTAGCTGGGTCACCTTGGGCAAGTCACCTGACCTCTCTGAGCCTCAGCTGCAAGTGGAGGGCAGCAGACTCCAGAAGACTGTGTTTGAGCCTGTTCCACCGCAGCTGCTCAGGAGGAAATCCTTAGTGGTTTTCATGGGTGTCCCTCTGCCCAGGACTCTGCTCGCAGCTGAGGAGTACTGGGGCTGGGGCCACCGTTACAGCCAGGGAGCCTTTGGGGAGGGCTGAGTTGGCTGCTCAGAGAGACTCCAATGGCCTCTGTGTCCCCCAGGTCAGCTCTGTGCCCTTCCCTGGAGCGGCCACCTGCTAGCAGAGCCGCCCTCTTCATGGAAAGCCCCGTGAAGTGGCCCCCTGGTGATGGCATCCGACAGTGACGTGAAGATGCTGCTGAACTTCGTGAACCTGGCGTCCAGTGACATCAAGGCGGCCCTGGACAAGTCCGCGCCTTGCCGCCGCTCCGTGGACCACCGCAAGTACCTGCAGAAGCAGCTCAAGCGCTTCTCCCAGAAGTATTCCCGGCTTCCGCGGGGCCTCCCTGGCCGAGGGCCCGAGCCCCACCTGAAACGGGGGCCTGAGGACCGGCCCGGGAGGCTGCCCCTCAATCCTGGCCCTGACGCCAGTCCTGCTGGTGGAGGGGACTGCAAGGAGAAGGCTCTGGGGAACCCCTACGGGGTGGAGTGTCTCTCTAAGGAGCAGACCCTACAGGGGCAGAATCCAGAAGCTGCCAGGCCTGGCCAGGTGCCCATGAGGAAAAGACAGCTGCCCGCTTCCTTCTGGGAGGAGCCGCGGCCCACCCACAGCTACCCCATGGGGCTGGAGGGGGTCCTGGGCCCCAGAGAGGGACTTCCCTATGAGGGTAAGAAACACTGCAAGGGCTTGGAGCTTTTAGGGCCTGAGATGGCCCTGGTGCCCATGTCCCCAAGGGCACCGGGTGAAAAAGAGCCACCCAAGATGCCCGGAGTCTCCCTGGTGGGCCGTGTCAATGCCTGGAGCTGCTGCCCCTTCCAGTACCATGGACAGCCCGTCTACCCTGGCCCTCCAGGGGCCTTGCCTCAGGGCCCTGTCCCCGGCCTAGGCCTGTGGAGGAAAAGCCCAGCTTCCCCCGGGGAGCTGGCCCATTTCTGCAAAGATCTGGATGGCCCGGGGCAGAAAGTATACAGACCCGTGGTTCTGAAGCCTATCCCCACCAAGCCGGCCATGCCCCCACCCATCTTCAATGTCTTTGGCTACCTCTAGCTGGGCTAGGAGGGCCTTGGCTCCCACTCCTGCCTTGCAGGAGCATTGGGGGCCCCGGGAGCTCTCCTTGAGAGGAGTGGGCTGGGCGGTGGCGTGGCCTCTTGAGAACCTTCCCTTTATGTGTGTGCAAACTGGGGGGGGGGGGGTGGCAGGCATAGGGCCGCCTTGGGAGCGGTGGGGCTGGGCTCGCTGGTCCCTCTCCAGCCAGGCCAGGGCCTGGCAGATCACTGTGCCATCACCGCGCAGACCTCTGGCAGGCAGCAAGCTTTGCCCAGGTCTGCCAGCCACCCCAGAAGCCTGGGTTACTCCTCTGTTCATCTCACCCACTGTAAGCCAGTATCGGTTCTGTTCTTGTTGTTCTTTGTACATATTAAGGTTAAAAGAATAAAGATGTTTCTTTTGCAGTTTCTACATCTCGGCTGTCATCGTGATGCTGAAGGGTCCCCAGGCCTAGGAAGTGCTGCCTGTGCTCGGGAGGAGGGCTGCTCATGGCAGTGATTAGCGGCGGGGGCGGGGGCAAGGGGGCCAAGGGCCTGTGCGAAGTGTGGGAATGGGTGCTGGTCAGGCCACTAGGGAAGGGCGTTGTGGTTCTCCGTGTCAGGGGACAGAGGCTGCGGGGAGCCTGGGTCCTCGGAAGGTCAGACAGCGCTGGAGAACAGGGAGGATGGCGCTGGGTGGCAGAGCAGTGGCCCTGGCTCTGCTGTGGCATGTGGGGCTGGACCTTTCCTCAGGGCCTCCTTGGGCCACCCGCAGAATGAGGGGTGGGGTGACACTGGTCCCCTCTGTGGTGCCTGCCACTTCAATTAGGCCTCAGAATCCTTCCCAATATAGGGCTCTGGGGTTGGGGGGGGCTGAGGGATTTCCCACTCTGCCTGCTCGCACTCCGGCTTCCCCCAGGGGCCTGTCCACGAGGATGGGCGGCACACCCACTGGGAAGTGGCTCCCGTCCGACATTCTGGGGCTTGGGAGGCACAGAGGCCATGCAGCAGGGGCAGAGGGGTTCTGAGTGATTATCCAGCACACAGGACAGGGAGTCCTCAGCCAGGACCTCCCCCTCAGGCGGCTCCAGTCCCAAAGAGCAGGGAGGGACCAGGAGCAGGTATGTGCGCATGTCCTCTCCCCCTGCACATCATCACAAAGGCCCCCGAACACACATAGCACAGCAGCATTAAAAATGCTAATCCAGGCTCTGCCACCTACTAGGCTGTGTGACCTTGGACATGTTACTCAACCTCTCTGTGCTGAAATGTCCTCATCAGAAAAATGTGATTAACACAGACCTGCTTCCTGGCTTGTTGCGGGATGATGTGAGCGCCTGGGTCTCTGAGGACTGCTGCCCAGGTGATGAAGACCCGCACCTACCAAGGCCCCCTCTCCTGAAGGAAGTGTGATTTCTCAGGGTGGGTGCCGCCCAAACCCACTGCACCTGGGCCCCCACAGCCCGGCTCCCCTCAGCCTTTCCCAGGGGGAAGCTGCAGGTGCGTAAATTCAGATGCCAGGGGCCTTTGTCTGCAAGCAGAAACCTTTACTACACGTTCCACCTGCCACCGTGAGTCCCCAAAAGGGAGCAACCCAGGGGAAACGCACATCTAGGAAGGCTTTGGTGCTGATGCTCCTCTGACCAAAAAGGGCATCGAGCTGGTTCAAGGTGAAGCCCCAGAACTCACCTCCTACGCAAGCCTCAGTCCTGGCACCAGGCCCAACATGCTCCTGCTCACAGGGTGGAACCGCGATCCGGATTTGAAGCGTTTGGTGATGCCGCAGAGACATCTCTGAGGCTGAAGTCCCCCCGGGGCTGGGAGACTCTGGGGGTGGGGTGGGGGTCTCTGCAGAGGGTGATAGCTGTAGAATCTACAAGCAGTGGTCAAAAGATGTGCCAATCACACAGTCTAGGCACCAACCATTCAGAAGAACCTTTGGGAGCAGGCCGGAGGCCAGGCATTCACCCTCCAGCTGCTGGGTTGTGGGAGGTGGGGGCGGGGACCCGAGAAGCTCACAGCTGGGGAAGGCACTTTGGGGGAAAGGGGGCCTGAGCAGTGGCCGTGACCGACTGACATAGACACACATGAATAATCCAAGAACCCAAATGCGGCACCAGCGCCTGCCAGGAGCATGGGGCCCACCTCCTGCAAGTAAATGGGGTCCCTGGGCAGTGGCTGAGCCCTCCTTCCCCACCTCTCCCACCGCCTCCTCAACCCTACCTCCTCCAGGGGGCGTCTCGCTCAGGCCGCCCCGGGGTGCCTGGGGCCTCAGCCTGTTAGGACCCTTTAGGCCCTATTGCGGCCTGAAACATCCCGTGGATTAAGAGTTTACCGGACACCCAGCCCCGCCCCCAAGTGCACCTGAACACCTTTCTGCTCTGTCTCGTCACCGACGGCCTTGCCCTGACCCTTTCGGGGTTGAACACCCTCAGTCTGGGAGGGCTCAGGTTTCCATCCGGATCTCTCCAGGGCCACCATTGTGAGGCCAAGTGGGACCATGACCATGCACAGGCTGAAACCCCAGCGACAGCTGTGTGTGCTCGGGCAAGCACTCTCCCTCTCTGGGCCTGTTTTCCCGTCTGTACTATGAGCGAGTGGGCAAGGCTCTGCTGATTCCCCTCTGGCCCGTGGCTTTGGAGTGTTGCTAGGAAGGCTCTTCCTTTTTAGGCAGACACTGGGGCTTGCCAGCTCTATGGGAAGCCAGAGTAGGGGCCACCAAGGCCGTCAGGGGCCACAGCGATGACGAGCCCGAGGCCCCGGAGGAAAGAGCCAAAGGCAGAGCTGAGCCTACAACCAGAGCCCCCAGCCCTGCCCAGCTGCTCACTTTCCAGGAGCCAGAAACACAGTTTGACCTGGCTTAGGACTCTTCCAGACCCTGCGGCAGCCCGCACAGGCTCGCATCAGGGTGGCCTGCCACGGCTTCAGTGGCACTTGGTGAGTCACGGTCACTTCCATGGAAACCGGCATGTGGGCCTCAGCGCAGGGGATTCTGATGAGAAGGTGCTTTCTCCCCTGCCCCACCGAAGGTGGTTGGGCAGCCCCAGCCTGGCTCACCCCACAGAGCCACGAGGGGCTGGAGGAGGTGACGGAGGGGACAGGGCTTCCTGTCTCTCAAGTTGGCGACTTTGCAAGGGCTGAATCAGCGACGACCACCACCCCAGCGCCTGGGCTCATAGGGGCCAGCACACAGACAGTTTTTCCCCTCAGTATCTCAGCTTTTGTGGCAGAACAGGATTGAGCGGGACCCAGAGTGCCAGGGAACATGTTCGCCGGGGACAACTGTCAAGAGGTCTGTGGGCACCGAGACCCCGTTTGTATGAAGCTCCTGTCTCCCTGGTGATTGATCGAGGACAGAAGACCACCCTTGATGGCTCTGGCCACAGTGCAGGGAGCTGCCCCTCTCCTCGGGCTGTGGGTCTCTTCTGATGGATGACGGACACACCCTCTGGGGTCCTTCAGAAGCCCAAACCCAGGTGACGCATTCAGGGGTCTGTGTGTCTTGTCTCCACCCCCACTCCTGCCCTGAGCAGCGCTGAGGATCCAGGCCCTGGGGGGACTGATGAGAGGGACTGCGCTGGACAAAAAGGCACCTGTGCAACATTTATTGCACCCAAAGAAGCCCTCTGGGACCCACGGTCCCCCCGCCCCCCATCTGAAGTCAAGTGGAGAGTTTTACAGAACAGGGGCAGGGCCAGCTCCGCAGCAGGGCTGTCCGGGAAAGGCAGGCTCACCCCCGGAAATGCCAGACCACAGCCTGCTGCGAGTTCTGCCCGCCAGCCTCTCCCGCCCCAGGAATGAAGGTCCCTGCCATTCCAAATGGCACAGCAGATCCGGGATCTACTCATCCATTGGGAAATAACATGGTTTTCTTCCCACTTGACACAGTCCGTTCTCTGCTCAGGGCACAGCTCTGGCCAAGAGACCTGGCGAGGTCCTGGTGGCGGCCCCAGCTCAGTGGGAGCAGCCCACAGCCTTGTCCATCAGCAGGTCCCCTTGGATTTGGGGACACCCCCGTCCTGAGATTCAGCGAAACAGTCTGAGGAACACTCCGTCTCTGTGTGCCCCGGTTACTGGGTGTTCTCGTACTTCAGGTACCTAATCAGCCTGCCTGGGAGGGGCAGCGTGTCCAGGAGTTTTATACGGTATTTCCCAATGGCCTTTCGAACTTGCAGCCGGCACAGATGAGCCAGAGGTCTTGGGGGCTCTGGATAAAGGAAAGAGAGAAGAGGGTTTGTCATTTGCAATCTGCAAAGGGTTCGCTCCTTCCTCTACATACACAGGCTGACCTCAGCTCAGACCTTAGCAACAGGCAGGGAGTCAGGCCTGGGCTCTGGGTGGTTCCGAGAGGCCAGGGCGGGGTGCGGGGACTGGGCAGCTCCCAGCAGGTTCCAGAATCCCAACGGGGATGCTGCCTCATACACTGGAGTTGCCTCCGCTGGTGGGGGATGGCGGGGTGAGGTGGGGACAGGGACTGCTGCAACTAATAATGGGGTCATTGATTTCAACCCTGGGCACAGGGTCTGGCATAGGGAAGGTGCTTGCTGAATCAGAGAATGCCATTCATTTATTCATTCAACAAACACGGACCAACCCCTTCACTCTGCATGGCTCTGTGTTCAGGTCTAAGACCCAGAGGTGCCAGCCCAGGGCCTTTTCTGAAGGCTCCACACCAGACTCTGCTACCTGAGTGGGGTCCGGACAGGTGGGCAGGAAGTTGACAGGTGAACGGAGACAGGGGCATTCCAAACAGGGGAGACAGCAGTGCCAGGTCGAGGAGGCCAGGGCCACCAGGGAAGACTGGGACCCAGAGGGAGTGTGGGGGGAGGACAGAGAGGCCAGGCAGCTGCCTCACTAGGTGACAATGTGCCATCCTGCATTTCTGACACTTCCGCTGCCTGTCCATCTCCCGCAGGACAGCTCCTGCCCTCTGGGAAGTGCAGCCCCTTCCTCGGCTGAGCAGAGACTGAACTTGGAGGAAGGCAAAGGGCCACTGGTGGGCAGAGGACCCAGGGCCACTGGGGCCGAGCTTGTGACTGGATAACTTAGACGACTCTGGGCTCATCATGCCACCTTTCAGAGCCTCTTCTGTCCTTCCTGCAGGAATAATGATGCCCACATCACAAAACTGGATGACAAACCGTGTGGAGTGTTTTGCAGTTGGAGGGTGGGCTTTCAGGTAACCAAAATAGGTACTGCCTAAGAACAATTTGTTCTGCTTGTTCCTAAATGTTTAGTGCTGCTCCTTTTCCCTGGGACCTGGCCTAGTTGTAAGGGATTATTAGCCTTCTCTAGGGAGGACAGGAGGTGCAGACAGAGAGGGGCAAGGCTGACATCCAAGTGTGGACTGCTCCGCCCTCTAGTGGCTGTGGAGGATCATGGTGCCTGTAACCGATTATTCCTGAGCTCCATGTTGACTGGGCATCCAGAGCTGTGCTGAAATCAATGCCTCCCTCCCCTGTCACCGGCCCAGGAACTTCACCAAGGGTCTCAGTTCAAGTGCTTCCCAGGTGTTTGTATGAATGCAAACTCCTGCAGTAGGTTTAGTTCAAAGGGGTGTGGGGACCAAGAAGGAACGTGGCAGGTAAGAGTCAGGGCACTGGGACAAGAGGTATCTGCACAGGCAATAACCCACCGAGTGATGGACTGTAGCAGCAGCAGGGTGACAGCTTGTCGCAGGTCACTCTCTGCCCCTTTGAGCCAGAGGCAGCCCAGGGCAGCTGGGACACCTCTGGGCAGATGCTCGATTCTCAGTGTCAGCGTCAGCACCCAGTTCCACTGCTTCTACCTCACCTGCCCAGGTGAGCTCCACAAGGCCCAGGTGAGAAGCCCAGAGGGATTCTCAGCCTGGCTTAGCCAGGCTGCCCCATCAACACCACACACAGCAGCTGGACTGTAGCCACAACCCCCAGCACCCCTCCCAGCGCCACTGCAGGCACCTCAGGCTCCTCTGTTCAGGTGGGGACTCTGAGGCCAACGGTCACCGAGCAAGCTCCCAGCTCTGGAGCTCAGGGGCCTGCCTCCTAGACCAGAGCTGCTCCAGGTGGACTGTGGGCCAGCAGCACTGGTGCCCCCTGGGGGGCATGCGGAAGCGCAGACCCTCAGGCCCTGCTCCAGACCTGCTGGCTCAGCACCTGCACTTCTGACAAGACGCCTGCGTGCTTTGTATGCGCTTTGCAGCATGAGATGCTCCAGACGTCATCATTCTTCCCTGGACCGCCCCATGCTGCCTCTCAGGTGGCCCACAGGTATGGGCAACTCCCTCCAAACTCCCAGGATACAGTCATACCACGGTACTCATCGGCTTCAAAACTTGCCAAAACCCTGTACTCATTGCATTTTGACGAGAAAAAAATGTGTCAGCACTCGGCGCTTGCTCGGGACTTGTTGCACTTGCTAGAACTTGTATGAGTCAGGACACCTTCCCGCAAGAGAAAATGCTTCCTCACTGACCGCATTCAGTATTCATAGGTTTTGGCACTCGTCATGCATTCCAGAGCGAATTAACGACGAGTACCGAGGTACCACCATACCTTAGGGAGCTGAAATTCTTTAAAATATCCTGGAAAGACTTAGTGGAGGGACTCAGGTTGCTCAAACCTGGGTTTGAATCCCAGTTCTGCCACTAACTAGTGGTGAGACCTTGGCCCCGGTGACATGGCCTCTCTGAGGGTCAGCCTCCTCATTTACAAAACAAAGAGTCACGGGGACACTGTATGTGACACTCAGCACAGAGCCTGGCATGGAGCAGGCACTCATCAAATGTCAGTACCGGTCACATGCCCCAAGCCCGAGGGCGGGGCCTAAACCGGCCAGCATCTGTGACAGCCCCTACCTGCCTTCTCCTTGATCACGGCCCAGTCCTCGAAGCTGTCGATGTGCTCCTTCAGCCGAGAGCAGAGCTGCACGTTGCCCACATAATCCAGAAGGATGTCGATGATGGGCCCCGCCCAGCGGCTCACCTCGGGGGTGGACAAGACCTCGCAGAACTGAAAGAGAGCGCACACCCACACTGGGGCACCAACGTCCAAGGGCACTAATGTCCAAGGGCACCACCCCCGCAAGCTCATCCCACAGGTGGCAGCCTAAGGCTGCCTGAGGGCAGGGGGCATGGGCGAGGGCAGATGCTGGGTACAGCCGGGCTGGGATCCCGTCCCTCCTCCTACCCACACAGGCCTCTGCTGCCAAAGTGGGAGCTGGGCGATGTGGGCCAGTCCATCGCCTCTCTAGCCTTAATTTCCTTGTCTAGGAAATGGGTTTGTAATACCAGCCGCAAGGGTTTATGAGAATTAAGGTGATATGAACATAAGCTTTATACATAGTAGGGCCCCCAAAAGGTGGCCATTGGCATTATAATTATCCCCAAGTGAAGGGTATTTCTAACTTCCTTGTCATTTTAGGTTCTGACTTTTTATTTTTAAAGAATTTTGCATTTATTTTTAAAGAGGGGAAAGGAGAGACCAAGAGAGGGAGAGAAACATCAGTTGGTTGCTTCTTGCACGCCCCCAACTGGGGACCTGGCCCACAACCCAGCCCTGTGCGGGAGACCTCTCAGTTGGCAGGCGGGAGCTCAATCCACTGAGTCACACCAGCTGGGACAAGTTCTGACTTCTGCAGTCACCACTGTGGACAGGTGCTCTGATTTTTTGCATCTCACCCGAGACCAGCCTGCTCTCACCTCCATCCCAATCTTGGTCATTCAGTCTTCCATCCCAGGCACAGGTTTGCCAGGAGGAGCACGGGGCGGGGGCCAGGGGCAGTGATAAATCCCTTGCGTTTGCAGAGTTCCCTACTGGTACCCTGCTCCACTGTTCCTTCCTTAAATTCTCCAAGACAGCAAACCAAGAAAAAGGATTTCATGTTCTTGTGAACCCTACGTTTTGCTACCTCTAATGCATGCTAACCCCCAGGCTCCGCTGCCACCAAAGTGTGCCAACTTCTAGTCTATACGCGCTCCAAAGCACACAAACGACTAGACCGCACTCCCTCCAAGGCATATGAACTGCCATGCCTCAGAAGTTCAGCCCACGTAGTCTACACAGCCTCCGAAGCAAGCTGCCCTGGCCAAACTCCCTAGGCGCCCACACCCCCTAGGCACTCACGCCCCCTACCTGGACCACACTGGGCGCCTTGTCTCCCGCAAGCGCATCCCTGAACCTGTTGGAGGGTGGAGGGGCGGGCGGGTGCGGGCCGTTGCCATACAGGCAGGAGAAGCAGGGCTCGCCGTTGCAGCCGAGGTCCATGAGGAACTTGAGCAGCGACAGATACTTCATGGCGAACATGATGGTAGCGGGGAAGGAGGTAGGGTGCGTGGCGATGTAGGCGTCGATGTTGGCTCCGTGGTCCAACAGCAGCTGCATGATGCGCAGGGAGCCGTGGCGGATGGCCACGAGCAGGGGGCTGATGAGGTCGCGGTTGGGGTCGGCGCCGGCCAGCAGCAGCAGTTCGGTGGCGTATGCGTTGTTGTTGACCACCGCGAAGTAGAGCACGGAGCTGCGACGGTCCTCGTAGAGGCGCGCGCGCTCGGGCGCCAGCGGCGCGTTCACGTCGAAGCGCGCGCCCAGCAGCATCTCCAGCACCTCGTCGTTATTGCGCTCGGCGGCCAGGTGCAGCGGGCTGATGCCGCTCCTGCGCACGCGCGTGCGGCTGGTCACTGGCAGCAGCATCTGCACGATCCTGCGAGGTGGGGCGGGCAGGCACAAGTCACTGAGCGGCTGGCACAGCGGGGCCAGCCCTCCAGCAGGGGGTGCTGAGGAGCCAGGCTCGACCACTCACAGCTACTGTATAGGGAGGTACGGGCTCACAGACAGGGGGCGCGGAGGACCCGGCCATTCTTCACAGTTACTACCTTGGGGAGGGTGGGAATGCGGCTATACCTACTTCACAGATAAGGAAACTGAGGCTCAGAGAGCTTCAAACCTTCCCAAAGTCTCACAGCTAGGTAGCGGTGGAGCTGGGTAACCATGAAGTCGCCTCCCCTGTCCTGTCTCAATGCCTCTTATGCTGAAGCCTGTGTAGAGCCTCTCCCAGGCTCTCGGTGCTGCCTGTGGCCTGCAGTGGGCTGGTCAGGCCCCGCTGAGGCTGCAGGTCCCTGGCTCTACTCTCCTGTTGAAGCAGGCACTGCTCTCGGTGTGCAACCTGCATTAACCTGTTATGCCTAAGAACCCTGTGAGGTGGGTACGAGTACTATCCTCCTTTACAGATGAGGAAACAAGCCCAGAGAGGGTATGGGACTTGCCCAGGGACACACAGCCAGTAAGTGATGGAGTCAGGATTTGCACCCAGGTGGTCTGATTCCCCCTGGAGGCAGGGCCCGACTCTTAAGCCCCGCCTTACGTCTTGCGTAGCAGTCAGGGTGGCAGCAGATTTGTCACAGGGCTTTGTTTTCTTCCCAATGCCTCAACTGGCCTGGCCCCACCTGACCTTCTCTGCAGCCCTGTGGAGTGGCCAGAGCAGGTCCATGGCGCTCTTCTAACTGACGTGGCTCAGGGGAATGAAGTGACTGATCGAAGATTTTTAAGCAGTTCTGGGGTCTTGACCCCAGGACTCTTGACCCCTTCTTTGTTGTCTTCCCCTGGGCCCCAGCCACCTGCAGGAACAAGCTCCTGTCACGATTCCATACCCTAATCCACCTAATCCCTGATGACAGGTGACCTCATGGCTCCATGTGGTCTCCAAGGAGGTGGCCGTGGCCCTGGCCAGCTGGTGCCACCAGGCCTGTTCCCACGCCCCTCTGCCTCCTGGCACGCTGACGTCCCGCTTCCTGGAGATCTAGTGCCAGCAACCTCCCGCTAGGATCTCAGTGGAAAATGTTGTTATTGTTAGTAACGCCGTGTTTGCCTAAAATCTGCATCTAAAACCTCAAAAGGAAATTCTCACACAGGGGGGCTAATTGCCTACTAATTTCTATTTGTGCAGGCACAGGGGGCCTGACCTTGCTCTGTAGAGGTGCTGGTCAAAGGCAGGGCTGGGGGCTCACCCTGGACTGAGGCCATTGGCAACAAATGCTCGCTAACAGCCGTAACCTGCGCAAGCTCAGGGGGAAAACAGCAGGAGGGTCTGCCCGGGGCCGCCAGCCAGATGGGGCTGGTATCTTGGCAGGTCACAGCTGGTCTCAGATGCCCCCCTGCCGAAGGGAGGGGGAGTGGCAGAAATGTGGGGACGTGACTGGACACAGCCTAGGTTCCCGGAAGCACTTTCTTAGCCTCGCAGCCACACCATCTCACTGCTGCTCACTCCTGCAGGACTTTGCCCATCAGCAGATAAATGTGTAATGCTGGCCAGGGTCGGGAGGTCAGTGTGTCCAGCCACCCATTTCACAGAGGGCGGCTCCGAGACCCGGGTGTGGGGTGGGAATGAGAGTGAGGTCGGACAGGAGGTGATGGCAGAGCCAGGCCAGAATGTAGGCGTCCAGCACGCCCAGGGCCAGGCCTTTCCATGATGCCCCTGACACCAGGAATGCCCAATGCTGGTGGCCTTGCTAATACCCATCCACGCCATCACCTCCCTCCCCTGGCCCACCTGCTGGCTGGAGGACAGGCTGGGGCCTTCCCACGTCTCCCGCGGGCAGGACCTGGGACCACAGAGTGCTTACTGCTCAAAGTGCTCCTTACAAAGAGGAACAAAGGGCCGTTGCCTGATAGAACCCTCAGTGTCTAAGAGGCTCCGTTCCCTGCCCTTCCTCCTTTGCCCAGCTGGCGGGGGGGTGTGGCAGGGGGCACACCTACCAGCTCAGGCCCAAGACCAGAGCAGACCCAGTGCAGGGCTGTTTCAAGGGGTCCCTGAGCAGCTGCTTAGCCGGTGACCTTGGACCCCCGTCCCGATAACTAGGCCCCTGACCTGTTCTTGGGACCTGCCAGTAACCGAACCCCACTTTCTTTGCTCCAGGTGCTGACTCCCACCAGGATTCTTGTGGCACCAAGGCTGCTGCCCAGCCACGCTGCCCATCTGGCCTGAAGCCCAGGCCAGCAGCAGGGGACAGAGCAGAGAGCTTTGAGCCCAAGAACATTGTCGTTAGCATGTGGGGGATCCACCTGGGGCAGTGGCCCCAGGTAACCCCACCAGCTCTGCTCCTCAGCGCTGGGCCATCCCATGTCACTGAACCTCTGTAAGTTACACCTACAACAGAGGGGTAACACAATAACAGTGAGGATGAGGATGAGGATGATAGCTGCTCTTCCTGGGCCCCCTTCCTGTTGTTGTGAGTACCTTCCCCTCCTCAGCGATCATCACCATAGTAACTCTGAGTGTTCACTGCATTCCGGGCACCGTCCAAGTGCTTTACTCGTTTACCGTGTTTAATCCTGGAGCAGACTCTCTGGGCTAAGCACTTTATCTCATCTACTGTTCACAACAACCCAGCAGGGTGGGATGGTCCTGCCCAGGTTACAAAATGCAATTTAATGACACTTTCACTGAGGCTGCTTTTGAAGACAAAAATGAGATCTTACGCGTTAAGCTGAGCTGCACATAGTAGGCACTCAATAAATGGCGGCCGTTGGTCTCTTGGCCACCAGGGTGAATGTAGCACCCTGCCTGCTACTCCAGATGTGGAGGCGTTCTGTGTCACAGACCGGGTCACGGCAGTGTGACCTTTGTCAGCATTCAGTGTAAATCTGACTGTGAGCTAGACTTTCACAAGGGAACCGGCCGCCCACAGACAGCTCTGCTGCCAATACCACTGAGCTGCACTGTGTCAGCCTGCTGTGTGTGTGTGAGTGTGTGTGAGTGTGTGTGTTTGCTGGGGGAGGATTATCTCTTCTCTGAGTCCGTGTGACGCTCACGCCGGAGCCAGCAGAGCCGCCCCGCTGGTGCAGCATCTGCCCCAGGGTGATCCCAAGGACACACAGGGACTCCCGCAGGGTCTGCGGCTTCTCTGGGAGAGGCCGGGAACTGGATTTGGGGCGGGTCCCCCTTGAAGGAGGAGGGGCACTCAGCGTGGAGCCTGCTGAGGGTTCAAACTGCTGGTTCTCCTACCAGGTGACTCGGAATCGCTCAGGGAGTCACTAAAAATGCAGAGGCCTGGGCCCTGCTGTCTGGGGCCCTGATGGCTGTGCAGGCAACCCACGTGCCTCCTCATTTCCCCCAGAAGACACAGGCAGCCCAGAAACTTCCTGCAGGGGACCGGGCTGGGGAAAGTGGCCCAGGCTCCAAGCCTCAGTGTCCCTTTCAGTTAAAGGGGACACTAACTTGCCTGTCAATGTGCTTTGTAAATTGCATTTTAATTAAATGGGCTACACGTTCTCTATTCTGCCATTTTCCAGAAAGAGTTGTAAGAGGCTTGCAAGGATAGTATACATTAGAAGTAAAAGAGAAAGAATATTTAAGAACGACTGGGTCGAAAGAGAGGCCCAACATTTGTGCCTGTGTTATGCGTCAGCTGTGAAATAGACTCGAAGAGACTGCCTCTCTCCTGAGTGGCACGAATTGTGTGTGTGGACGCCTTTTAGGAATGATGCCGCCCCGCCCACAGCCCCGGCTGCAGCCCCCTCTGCTTGCACTGGAAGCTCAGCGGGCACGCAAGGCCGGAGCTGCTGGTATTGCAGAGACGCCAGGGGTGCCCAGGTGTAGTAGCCATGGCTGAGAACCCTGGTTTGATGACATTCTACATTCAAGGGAAACTTGGGGCATCTGTCCTTGTCTAACACAGTTTCTTCATAAATCTGTCTTTGGTTCTAAGCTTTAGTTTCTCAAGGTGCCTTTGCTGAGCTGTAAATTTAAAAAGGCAAACCTGTGCTTCGGAGGTGACCGAGACTTTGATGTCTGCGGGGCTTCTTTCTCAGCCACACCTGAATGTCACACACTCCAGTTAAGTGTGCCAAAGAGATGGTACCAACAGGTGAACGTGGAGACCAGCTGCTGAGCGTCACTTTCCAGGCTGTGGGATGTCCCGTCCAACCCCTGAGCAGCCTGTGGGAGGTTGGCGTAGACAGAGCCTGTAATGCCACAGGCGAGGGAGTGGGTGAAGGGCTCACCTGGCCATGGGCCCTGCCCGGTGGCAGAAGCTGCTGGGAGCCCGACTGGAACCCTTTGTTGGACAGGCCTCAAAAAGTGGCCTGGTCCCTGTCAGCCTTGGGGGACAACGGAAAGCGGGGCCTGGGGCTGGAGGGTAAAGAATAAGCAGGGAAATGTCTCTGGGAGGCAGCATGAACCCACAGGAGACTCTGGGGGAACTCAGACCAGTCCCAGCAGTGGATCCTGCAAGGGCCGGCCTTGCTCCCTCATCCTCAGGAGCACCACCCAGTGCTCCTTCAAACTCCCACTGACCTGCTGGGGCCAGGCATCTGGGTGTGACTGAAGGGGGCCCAGCGACAGGCCCAGCTCTCTGGCAAAGCCACTTCTCTTCTCTGGCCTCAGTTCCCTCCTCTGCAAAGTCAGAGGTTGGAGTAATCCCCCTGAAAGCATGAGTGAGCTGAATCTGGTTGGCTCAGGGTTTTTTTTTTTCCGAAGGTAGAGATTGGTTCCCTTCTTCTCTGGAGATGCTGGCTCAGGGGCTCTGGGACATGTCATTCAAGGCATAGCCCAGAGTGACGGGGCTGGACAGGCAAATATGGGGAGATGGGGAGCCAGCGGGTTTCCAAGGGCCAGCCCCTTTTCTCTTTTTCACTCTCTGGATCTCTCTGGGGTCAGGCTCAAGATAAACCCTGTTTGCTGACTGATGCTGGATCTTTCTGGAACTGAAGACAAAGATGCCTGACTCACTTTTTCCCTGGCTTCACTGGGAAAGGATGAGGTGTACTCTCCCTGCGTAAGAGAGGCAGAATGCAGACCCTCTGAGCCCCTCCTCTCTGGTGGGCACTCTGCTGGGTGCTGACTTCCCCTTCATATCTCACCAGTCCCCACGACAGCCCCTGCAGCCCCAGGTGTGACTACCTCCCATTTTACAGAAGAGGATGCTGAGGCTCAGAAAGGTTAAGCAACATGCCGAGTGGCCTCAGCAGGAATTCAAGTCCAGATCTGTCTGCCTTGCAGCCTGCTGTGTGGTCCAAAGACAAGCGGGGTTTCCTTCCTGTACCCATTGGGTGTGGGGTGTGGAGGGGCATCTTTGCTTGGCCACTTGTGCCGCCGGCCTGCAGAGCAGGGCGGGGGGCTGCTTGCGTCACCCCTGCACTCTCTGGGACGCTGCTCTCACCCCCAGAGCCCCCTGCCTTAGCAAAGAGAGCCGGCAGCCCCACCACGCAGCCGCCTGCGTCCCCCTCTTCTCCCTGCCGAGGGCAGGGCTGTGCCTCCCGAAGTGTGCCGTTTGGGGTACACAAGAAGGGATTTTAGGTGAAGAGGTTTTTATTCATTGTAAATTGGTAACTTGAACAATTTAATAGTGTGACAAATGTTTCCTTTTGAGAATAAATTCATTCTAGTTTTTTTTAAAAGTCTTTAAAGGAAAATACTAAGCAATGAGACTATAGCTGTCTCAAATCAGGGGGGGAGCCTATGAATGGTCAAAGCTGGGGAAACACTGGTCACGTGGAAATTCCTGGGCCCTGTGCATTCTTGATGAGCAGCCGGAGCTCCCCTGGACGAGTGCTCCCCGGCCCCTCCAGCTAGTGGCGGTGAGGGTGGAAGTTTAACAAGTGGCAGGGCGGGAGGGGGTGGTGAGGGAGGGGCATGATCTGTAGCCTGCACCAATTTCTGTGGTGTAAATTCTCCCACCACGGCCAACTGCAGGCTGTCCGTGAGAACAATCAGCTTAGAAGAGCTGCTACGGACTAGCTCTGCCTCTGCTTCCAGCCAGGACCACTGCGGAACGCCCGCCTGTCCGGTTGTGAATTTGTGCGCATGCGTACATGTGCACAAAGGAACGCTCACCCGTCAGGTCGTGAATTTGTACACGTGCGCATGTGTCTCCCCTCCCATAGGAACACTCCTTTCCCTCAATTTGCTCAGGGGACCTGCACTTAGTAAGCGCTCAGTAAGGGCTAGCAATTATCCCTCGTGCTGTTTTTATCATCGCAGGCCTCCCTGCATGCTTGCTAATTGCCTGAGAGGTTACCTTTGCATCCCCATCAGAAATGCCCACTAGTCCAGATTCCTGCCGTCTGCAAGCTGTGTGACTTTGAGCAAGTCACTTGACCTCTCTGTGTTTGACCCTCTTCATTTGAAAAACGGAGATAACAGTGACTACCTCAGTAGGTTTGTTTAAAAAGTCATTAAAAATGGAGCCATCAAAATGATCGAATCAGTTAACAACAGAAGGTGGCGGTCGGTGCCATGCGTTTGCTTGGTCATTATTGTTCTTGTCACTGCAGGCATCGGCGCTGGCTTGCTAATGGCTGGGTTTCCACTGCGGGTGCCCTCCTCTCTGACCTGAGCCTCCCTCGTCCTATGGGAGGGACATTCGCCGCCCCACCCCCACCCCAGGGTGGGCGGGCAGTGGTGGCCCCCGGCTGACCTGTAGTTGCCCTTCTTGGAGGCAATGTGCAGCGGCAGCAGGCCGTCCTTGTTGGCCTTGTTGGCGTCGGCGCCCTGCGACAGCAGGAACTCCACCACCGACTCGTGCTCGTTCTTGCAGGCCTCGTAGAGGGCCGACGCGCTGTCGCTGGCCTGCGTGTTGATCTCTGCGCCTGGAGAAGAAGAGACGGTGATCAGGGTGGTCCCCGTCCCTGAAGAAATGTCCGTGCTGGGCTGCTGTAACTGCTGTGCCGTGACACTCTGGATCCTGAGAAAGGAGGGCCCACCTGGAGGACCCCCCCCCTTCCATGACACCGAGACCCTGGGGCCTGCCAGCCTGGGCAGAGGCCTTTGGGTTGCACAAAGCTGCCCCGATGATGCTGCACTTTCTGCGCACTTACTATTTGCCAGACTATGTTTTACTCGTGTTGTTTCTTTGAGCCCACGATGTAAGCCCATGGGACCAGCACTGCTCTGGTCTCTGTGTCACAGAGCACAGGAAACCTGCGCCACTTGCCCACGGCCACCCAGCTCATAAGTGAAGGGCCTGAATGTGAATCCAGACAGTCTGACGGCGGAGGCCTCGCTCCTCACCCTCAGTCCAGGTGGAAAGACCCAGGCCCTGCCACGCATAAGGCCCTCACAGCTCTTCGAGTGCAGAGCCCTGCCACCATTTCCAAGACTAAGAGAGGGATGGCTTCCTGCCCCCTCTGAACACAATGCTGCACTAGACAGACAGGCAAGGTGGCCGGGCCCAGGACGGTCGTCTCCCACATCTCCTCCGTCTCCAGGCAGCAAGGCAGAGGACCAGCCTGCACTCGCTGCCCCTGACTGCCCGCCCGTCGCCCCTGGCTCTGGGAGGAAGCAGGGCTGAGACAGCAGTGGAAGGTCAGGAAGGGCTGCCATCGAAAGCGTGTCTTAGTCATGGCCTGTCACTCTTGGGGCACTCTGCCTATCTCAGGCATTCTGGTCATTTTTGATTCCTGATGACTGATTTCTGGTCTAGTGGGCTGGGCACAGACTTTGGTGACTGACAAGGACCTGCTGAAGCTGCTGTTTCCTGGCTCACAACCCCCGGTGGCCGTGCGCAGCCTGTAGGGGCCCCATTTCCTC
Organism: Artibeus jamaicensis; assembly: GCF_021234435.1. NCBI lineage: Eukaryota > Metazoa > Chordata > Mammalia > Chiroptera > Phyllostomidae > Artibeus > Artibeus jamaicensis. Next base: position 7,705,791 of record NW_026521831.1, on the reverse strand, counting down.
CCCTGATGACTGGGAACAATCATACCTACTATGTGGGGTAACTGCAAGAGCTAAGTAAATACCTGCTACAGACCGGATGTGGCCATCCCCCAGCCACGTGCATGTGCTGAAACCTAACCCTCAGTGTGGCCTTGTCAGGAGCTGGGGCCTCTGGGAGCTGATTTGGTCATGAGGCTGGAGTCCCCATGAGTGGGACTTGTATCCTAACCAAAGGGACAATAGAGAGTCTCTTCCTTACCCAACATGTGAGGACACGGCAAGATGACGCTTGTCTAGGAGCTAGGAAGTAGGCCCTCAGCAGACACTGAATCTGCCAGCACCTTGACCTTGGACTTCCAGCCTCTGGAACCGTGAGGAATAAGCTCCTGCTCTCTACAAGCCAGCCAGTCTGTGGTGTCCCGTTAGAGCAGCCCAGACTGCACCAATGTCCTGCACAGGGCCGTACTTGAGGATGGAGGGGTCTGGGCACAGGGTCAGGTCCAGGCCCCCCGACCTCTGAGGGAGAGTCGGCTCTGACCGACCACAGCCGCCCTCGCAGCCAGGCTTCCTGGAAGCCTGGAATCCGCTAGCACAGCCGATTGCTCACACGGGAAAAATATTTGGGTTTGAAAGTGGACTCAGCCCATAAAGGGAGCAGACCTGGACCCCGAGTGCCAGCAGGAGAGCCCGGCAGATGTGCGGAGTTCGCCTGGTCCCCAGCCATCAAGCACCCGGCCCTTTGCCCGGGCGCCTTGCCGGGCTCCCAGGACCCTGCCTGTGCCCCTTGGCTCTCGAGCTGGTCCATCCAGCTTCAGGCCTGGCTGTAAGGAAGTGCCTCGGGCCTATTCCCCTCACCGCTCAGGCCCAGGCTAAGTGGACACTGATCTGACCAAAGTCCCACAAAGGCCATTCTTGAGGTCCGGGTGGTGGCAGAGTGCACAGAACATGCAGTTCAGGGTCAGATGGACCTGGTGAGAATCCAGGCTCTGACTGTGACCCATCGTTTAACCTCTGAACCTCAGTCTTCTCGTCTACTAGAGGGGATGCGGTCACTGTCTACCCCATACGGCTGTGGAGAAAACCATGTCGGCCTAGTCTGTGTTCATCCGTAGCATAGTGTCTGGCACATAGTAGGTCTTCAGCAAATTATTCCAACTCTGTCCCTGGGTCTGCCTTACCTCTGGCCTGTCTGTTACTAGAGAGAGAGAGGGTCCTCTCCCACAGAGAGAGAAAAGAAATCAAAGGTGTTCTTGGGGGGAGATTAGAATATAATGTTCTTTACCCCGAAGAACATCTGCCATTCTCAGGGGCTTCCGCTCCTGGGACACCATAAGGCAATATTGTTTTACTTCCTCTGTTAAGTGGATACAAATTTTTTTTACAGGCAAAGAGTACAAAGGCCTGAGTTCAAATCCCAGCTCTGCCATTAATTTGCTGTGTGTCTTGGAACAAATCACTTTCCCATCCTGGTCCTTGGTTTCATCGATGATAAAGTGAGGAAGTGATCTGGATGTTGTCTGAGGTCCCTGCTGGCCCTGAAGTAGGACGCGGTGGAAAGGATAGTTGGGGTGTCAGGAGACCGGGAGTCTGGCTGGTTCTACCACTAATTTCCTGTGTGACTATAGAAAACTCGCTCTCCCTTTCTGGGCCTCAGACTCCTCATTTCTAAAACAAGGATGGCAGGTTAGATTAGAGATTGCAAATGTGTGGCAGATGTTCCACTCCCCACCCCCAAGTCTGTGCCCAATTTCAGGCAGCACCGCTGGATCTCAAGTGTCTCCCGCTGAGCCTGGACACAGCCCCAGAATCCTCCTCACCACTCCAGGAAGCTACTCAGTCACAGTGCGGCCATGCGGGGTCACCTAAACTTGCCTTCCCTGAGAGCTGATTGCTGAGGTCCTTCCCAGCTGTACCCCTAGGGGACTGCATGACTCAGGGACCCTTGGCACTCACCGTGCTTGGCCAGGAACCTCAGGGCCTCCATCTGCCCACTCTGGGCGGCCACAAAGAAGGGGGTGATGCCGTAGGTGTTCTTGGATTCCACCTTGGCGCCTCCACCCACCAGGATCTCCATGACCTCCAGGTCATTGCGGGCAACAGACTCATGCAGAGCCGTCCAGCCACGGTTGCAGCGATGGTTGGTGTCTGCCTTGTATTGCACCAGGATCCTTACCGCCTCCACATTCTTGCGCTCACAGGCTGTGCCAGGGAGAAGCAGGATGGTCAGCAGGGCCCCTGGCAGGACCTGGCCAGCCAAGCCTTCACTCATTTGTCCATCCACTCATTCACTCATTGGCTCATTGGCCATTCATTCGGGAACTGTCCACCGACTCTGCACTAAGTTTCTGTCCCTGCACAGGATATACAACTAAAAGTAACAGCAACACTAACAAGCAATGACGTTTGTTGACATGCGCATAGTATTGGTTATGTGCTGGGCACTCTGTTCTAAACACTTCACATGATTAACTAATTTAATTCTCCCATCCTTAAAATATGCTGCTATTACCTCTTTTCACAGATGAGGAAAATGAAGCACAGAGAGGTTAAGTGACTTGTCTGAGTCATGCAGACAGTAAGTGGCAGAACTGGGATTCAAACCCAGGTTGTTGGATCTAGAAAGATCTCTGTCCTGGAACATTCCAGGATGCCCTGAACTCATATCCCCTTCCAGTGTCACCTGCTTCAGTCCTCTGTCACAGACAGAAGAGGAGGAGGACAGTGTCATATTCCTGCTCGAAACCCCTCCTCAAAGGCGGCTCACTTAATCCGGGCTAAACTTTACCTTCTGCAGACAGTTTAAGTCTCCCTCAACCTGCCTGAACCTCCCTTTGGAGCCTCCTCTCTCTCTAGACCCCAAATGTACTCTTGGCTCCGGTCGGAGTTATCACCAGGGAGCCTGCGCACTTGTCCAAATCCACTACCCCTGGAAGCTTCTCCAGGTCAGCCAGGGGGCTGCTGAGAAGAAGTGGGGGCTGCCTGCATCGTGTTCCAAACAGGACCCCGGGCAAACTCCCCGAATCTCCAAGCCTTGGTTCCCTCGCCTGTAAAGCAGAGATAACAAGACCTTCCCAAGAAGATGCTGTGGGAAGAACAAGTGAGGTAGGGCATGGAAAGTTCCAGCATGGTGCTTAGCATACAGCTGGAGCTCGTCCAGGACCAAGGCCCAGGCTTCTGCTGTGAATCACCCAACATCCTAGGAGCTCTCTCTGGGACAGCTGAGGCTCCAGAGGATGGCTCTGGTGGCTGGGCGGACTGGGGTCCCGGGGGAGACACTTCCACCACAGGTCTGCAGCGGACCCGGCCACCATTTCCCCAGGGTGGGCTGCCTACTGAGTGCTCCAGGTGCTGGATACCAGACCCGTGGGAAGTCAGGGATTTCTGCAGTCTTTCCCAGTGTGGAGGCCGTCTCCCTTGTGCAAGACCCGCGGCTGACTGTTTAAGCATGGCGGCACGGATCGGATGCTTTGTCGGGTAGGAGTTCAGAGCATGGGGCTGGCGCCCTGCTCCCTGAATTTAAACCCCAGTCTGCCCAGTCTGGGTGTGCTCCTGGGAACCTCACTGCAGGTCGCCGCGCCTTTGGCCCGCATCTGTGACGTGGGCATGTTAGCAGTGCCCACCTCCTACAAGGATGAATGAAAGGATAGTGCCCGGCATATAGTGAGCACTCCGTCCATGCCAGCTGCTGTGATTATTCAGGTTTCCACTCTGGGCACTTGTTAGAGTACCCGACGTCCTTGGGTGATGTGTTGGTTCAGCCAGGAGTGTGTGGTTTTCTTAAACGTCCTGGATGAACAAATTCTCTCTCATACCTCTTTGTCTTTGCTTAGGCTCTTCCCCTGCTTGTCCAGGGTCAGCTCAGGCACACCCTCCTGTGGCGCCCTTCCCCCATGTCAGGGCCCCCGCCTGCGCTCCCAGGTGCTTCGAGGCATGCTCTGCCCTGCCCTTAGGTGCCCCCTGGACTGGGGGAGCAACGGGTGTGGACGATTCCTTTCCACCAGGAGCCCTCAGCACACCCACCGATCATTCCCAGCCCACGGAGGACTTGGGAACTGTTGGCTGAATATGTGCCCGAAGGAAAGATTCAGTTACCTGGATTGTACATCCGAAAGAGGCTGCCCCTTCGAAGAAGCCCCAGGGGTAGGGGGTTATTCACCTCAGGAGTAATGCTCCCAAGGGCCCACCTAGTTTGCAGACGCCTCCTCAGGGAAGCCTCCCAGGAAACTCACCTTTGTAGAGTGGTGTTTCTCGGGACTTATTGGCGATGTCGGGCTCGGCCCCCGCCTGGAGCAGGAACTGGAGGCAGTCCAGGTGTCCCCTGCAGGTTGCCAGGTAAAGAGCCGTCTCCTCCTGCAGGGTGCGCTGGTCGATTGTCGCTGGGTATGCTGGGGAGGGCGGCCCACTGCGTTAGTGAAGGAGGGAGGTACCTGCCTCTCCCCGATCCACCCTGCACCCCACACCAGGTGTTCCTAATTTCCTCCCAATGCCAAGGACAAACTTGGGTGGCATCTGCCTAAATTTACTACCCAGACTGCCTATGTCATCTTGGCCCTGGACTCAGTAGCTTTCACAGGGCTGTTTCAGCTTCCTGGTCATATGCATCCAGCTCAGAGGCCACCTCCCCTGGGAAGCCTTCCCTGGTTGGGCCTCCTCCTTCTGGGAGTTCCCCTGTCTTTCCCTCACATTCCCACCAGCCACTGCTGGGAGCTCAGTCTCATGCAGCTGTTTCTGCCCTGGAGTGTGGCGGGCTGTCCGAGGTCTGTGCCGCTGCAGGCAGGACCCACCCACATCTGGCTTATGGGGGGAAGCGAGGCTCAGAGAGGAGGCATGATTTGCCCAGGGTCCCGCAGCTGTGGGGGATGGTCTTGGCTAGCACAGGTACAGCTGCATTTTTTCCACACCGATTCAGTCCCTGGAACATTCTAGAACAAGCTGGCAGGTGCTCTCCCCAAAGTCAACCTTCCTTCAGTGCTTTTCTGGGAATTAGGCCTGCAGAGATTGGGTGGGTTGTGGAAGGTTTTGCAGTGGGGCCACAAGTCATTTTCCCTCTGCCGGCCTGGTGACTTCAGCTCTGCTACAGAAGCAGAACCATGCATTGGCCCCTCACCCAGGTTGGGGGCCAAAGAGCATGAATCTCTAGGAGGGAGGAGCCTGGGCCCTTGAGTCCTGCTCCCACCTCTGGCTGCACCCAGAGCGGCTGCCTCACCTCGATGCAGGGCCTTCAGGCAGCTCAGCTGGCCATAGTAGGCCGCCTCGTGCAGGGGCAGCCAGCCCTCCTTGTTGGGCTCGGAGAGATTCTTCCCCACCTTGATCAGAGCCTTCAAGGCCTCTTCATCATCTTCTTTGATGGCCTTTAGCACAGGGTCCACGGGCCTGTGGAAACAACGGTGGCCAGTCCTCAGGACCCGGCAGGGCAGGGGCTGGGCCAGGCAGCCTCCCTCCCAGTGGGAACACAGGGCCTGCTGGTGGGCAGGAGTGGAGTTAGCTGCAGAGTTCACTCTGTCCTGCTTGTCCCTGCTGGTCTGGGCCAGGTGCCCAGCCCCCAGTGGCCAGTATCCTCAGCAATACAGAGAATAATCCTTACTAACCCATTGCGTGTGCCCTGGGAACTGGGCCCTGACCTTGGCCCTCTCCTTGGCTCCTCCAGGTCTCAGCTCCATCATGGCTTTCTTGGCCTGCCTGCCCAGGTCTGTCTGCCCCTGTCTCCAGTCACGAGTCCTCATGTAACCGCTGGCCTTCACAGCTTTGACCACGGTCTGTCTCCCCCACTGGACTAGGAGCCCCAAGAAGACAGAGACAGCATCTTTCTTACCTCCCATGACTTAATCCCCAGGGCTCAGCCCCGGGGCTGGTTCATAGTAGGTGCTCAATAAATATTTTGTGCAGGGAAAGAAAGAAAGAGAGGGAGGGAGGAAGAAAGGAAGGAGCGGAGAGGAGGGCGAAAGGAAGAATTCAGAACCTAGGAACCCCAACAGTTATTTCACATCTTCATCCCTTCTATTTCCTAAAAGATAGCCTCTCTCTCTCATCAGAGTTGTGCTTGTTTCTCTGGGAACTGTATTTATATCTTGTTCAAAACGCCATTGCGATGGCGCCCCTGGAGCCTTGACAGACACACCGGCCCACAAAAGGAAAGGTGGGGGGTCTGGGTCAAGCCTTGCTGCTGTCCAATCCCCCCGGGAGCGCCCTGGGGTGGTCCCACAGCTCTCATCTCCAAGCTGGCCATGAGGGGGACTCTGCTGGAAACGAGTGGGAAGGTGGCAAGTTCCTCCACTTCCACAGACGGAAACCGAGGGTCCCTTTTAGACGAAGCTCACTGGTGGCAGAAAGAGAATTCGGAGCCCCCTCTGCCCCTGTGGTTTTCAGTGGCCGCCTCTGATGTTACACCACGACCACTTCCACGGAGAGGATTCAGGCATATGCTGCCAGCCCACAAAGGGATGGACAGCTGATCTTGAGGGAGGTGGTAGCAATAATTAAACCCCTTCCCTGAGTGTAGCTCGCAGACCGAGCACCTTTACCTGGGGGCCCGTTTGTGCTTGGAGCAGCTCTGAGTGAGCTCTGAGCAGCACAGACCCCTCAGGGGGTCTAGGAGCCTCTGCTGTGAGCCTCTCTCTAAGGTCTTTCCAGCTCCCTCCCCTCCTTGCTCCCAGCCTTTATCCTAACCTGAGCACTTTCAGCAGCTGAAAGACTGAAATACTTGAAGGATTAATAAATCTGAAGGCTTCACAGTTTAAACTCTGAATGCCAAAAAGAGGGTTGATACAAATGATAACTCCTTTGCTTGGCTCATTAACACCACTTCATTTGTTCATTCATTCATTCATTCATTCATTCATTCATTGGTCCATGTATGCCTGCACTCCCTGAGCTCCCTGCCCCCCATCCTTGGAGAGTCAGTGAGGACCAGGGCTGTGATCCACTCCTGGGGCACGTTCTGCATCCACGGTCCCATTTCCCAGCTGGAGAAGTGAGACAGGGCCCCACCCCTGTCGGGGGCCGGGATAGGCCCAGATGGTCCCCAGAGCCGGCCCCTCTACCCTCCCACCGCTTCCTCCAGCGTGAGCGGACTTCCTCCTGACTCTCAGCCTCTCCGGTTATTAATAGCTTCAGAGCATTGATGCTGGTTAAGTTACAGACCCAGCAAGGACCATGGGTAACTGACCAGATAAGCCCTGAAGTCCCCATCATCGCCATCACTGCCACCCTGATGCGTTCCTCTTGCAAGCGGCCAGAGCAGCCCTTGTCGGTTGCAGGAAAAGCCCCAGTGGGGGGTGTGTCCCGTCTGCCTGGAAGGTGTCCAGTGGGACCCCAGCTGAAGTGGAATGGAGGTAGGCTGGCCGTTCCTGTGGCCTCGGGGGTGTGCAGCATCATGAGAAAGCTAGCAGGACCCGCCACCCAGCCTAGGTCTCCACCAGCTGTGGTCTGAGGGTCCCAGGGCTCTCAGGCGCCCCCTCCGATGGCTTCTCCAGTTGCTCAGCCTCTGAAGTGCCCTCCCTGAGAGTGGGAGTGGCTGCTGGGATCTAGGGTGGGCGGGGACAGACAGTCAGAGGCTAAGGAGCTGAATGGGACCCTGGAGCCCACTCTGTCCTTACCAACCTCTCTCACGGAAGGGAGACTCAGTCAGGCACAGAGACTCCCAGGCAGTCACACAGCAAACCTCAGCATTGTGGAGACCAGAACCTGGGTCTCCCTTCTCTGCTCAGTGAACGTCCCACCTGCAGCACCAAGGAAGTGGGGGCTTGAAAAAGGCTGGGAAGGGGAGACCAGACATTGGCCAGTTGCCTCCTCCCCTCCCTGAAACAGAACTGGACAAGGAAATAGTGGTTCCAGAGGTGGGGCCTTTCTTTTGCTTTCAGCTGCCTCTGGGGTCAGCACGGGAGCAGAGAAGCGAACGGTACAGAGCTATTTCCCATGGACACACCTTGTCCAGCGCACCCTGGTGCCAGCAAACAGAACTCCTCCTGTAGCTGAAATTATGTCTGGATTTTAGCACCTGGCACAAACAAAGGCAACAAACCAAAAAACCCCACAGTGATGGCCAGAGGTGGGGGGGAACCGAGACAGAGCTGGAGCTCTGAGCTTCTCTGGGCCTCTGCAGTTCCAGGGCCATCTCCCCAAATCTCCCTCTTGCCGGGTCCCCCGATTCAGAGCCCCCTGGGGCCACTCCTGCACACCTCATTTGGGAGCACTGAGGGCTCGTTACAATCACAGCATGGCTAGCGATTCCTTGAGGACAGTGTCTGTGACCACCAAACCCAGCTCAGCAGGAGCAGCTGGGCCTCGAGTGGACATACTGGAGAGAGCTGTGCCTGGCAGGTCCCTTCGGAGTGACCCCCTGTCTGGGGACTGTTGGCCTGCTTCCCAGCCCCACCCCCACCAACCCCAGTTGGGAGATCGAGCTGAGATGGTCTCAGAGGCAGGCTGAGGGGTCACTTACGCCAGCTGGGAGGTCTTGTTGCGGTTGTATTTCTGCATGACCCCTTGGAACAGGCCCAAGTGGCCCAAGGCCGGCGGGTTCTCGGGAGGCACCGTAGACCTGGAGGGTGCAGGGCAGGAGTGAAAGAGGGAAAAGTACTGTGCATATGAGAAGCGGGTCATGGCCAGAGGCAGGACCGAGGATGGAGGGAGAGCGAGGGAGAGAGAGACTGACTGACAGACCAACGCAGGGCTCTGAACCAAAGCAGATGGCCCAGTCCTCTCTGTGTGCTGGACACAGCTGCTGTGTCTCAGATTATTTTTGGCCCTTGGAGGAAGCCCTGGGAGATTTAAATGACCATATAAGACAACAATGAGGTTAACCTCAACCCCACTCCTACGGTCCCCTTCCCCAGCCAACCACACGGGAGGCAGATATGAAGCAAGGTGACATTCTTCACCCAGGAGGATGTGAGAAGTGTCAGCGGCAGGTCCCAGGATGAAAGGGGCTCAGCCTCAGCGACAGGCAAGAGCTTCATGGGGGTGGGGACAAGGGGACAAAGCTGGAAGGCCAAGCCGGTCTGTGTCCCTGCCCCCACTGTGCTGGCTCCAGGGTTGGAAACAAACAGTGTAAAGGTCCCAGCACATGATGCCCGAGGAAGGTCACTGGGGCCAGGGCTTGGAGTCAGACCGACATGGGTTCAAATCTAGGCCCTGGTATTTCCCGGCCGTGTGACCTTGGGCAGGTTGAGCTTCTCTGGGTTTTGGTGTCTGGAACGGCCTGGTCTCAGACAGCTGGTGAGGTCTGACCGAGTGAATGGTGCGAAGTGAGTGGCAGAGGGCCACGCATAGGGGTGTTGTGTTTGACCCTGTCCACCAATTTCAGCGAGATTTTGCCTTTCCGAGCTGCAGTACCCTCGCCCCCTGGGGCTGCTGTGAAGGTGGAAGGGGCAAAAGGAGGTGCAGCGGCCACTGCAGGATCTGGGTTAGCTGGGGTTGTATTGAGAACGGGACCTGTGGCCCATGCTGGTCCCACATCCCACGGGTCAGGCTGTGGCACTGTGGGCCCCCCTGCAGGCCCGGCCTGGTCTCCTGTGCCCCTCCAGAGCAGAGCCCCTGACACCACGCTCCCTCCCCCAGGGTGCTGGTCTCCTCCCACCCTCTGTGCTCTCTGCAGGTCTGAGGCTGCCACACCCATAGGCCCTTTGGCTTTGAGCAAGCCTTGGCCCAGTTTGTGCCTCAGTTTCCTCCTTCGCAACAGGAGGCTGTGGGACCACACCGGGGACTTCCTCTCTGCTGGTGTAGCCGGTGAGCCTTTGCTGCAGCGACCTCATGTGAAAAGCCAGCGTGTTGGGCAGTTCTAAGAGACCACGTCCCCTGGCCCTGAAAGCCCTCGGGTTCGGTGTTATTTTCTATGCTTGCTTGTGGTCCCGGCAAGGGCAGCGTGCGGGCAGGCTTCTGTCCCCATGATATCCTGGGGGCCTGGTGCCCATCATCATCGGTCCATGTGTGGCCTCCCATTTTGTAAAACGTCAGTTAAAGTTTACGACACTTACTCGGCTCCAAGGCACATTACCCTGTGCTGCTAATGATGGAAGGATACACGGGACAGAGTGGATTCTCTGTGTCCGGCGTTTCGCCCTGCTGCAGAGAAGCACCGGTGCAGCCGGAAAGCAAGAACAGAGCACCACGTGAGGGTCTAACACATGCAGGTGGGTAGAAAAAACCCGGAGTCAGAGGGATTCGGGCAGGGTGGTGAGCACTGGGAGAGAGCAGACCCCAGCCTGGCGCGGGGCCCTCTCTCTGATGGCACGATAATAACAGCGGCAGCGAGACAGGGAAGAGAGGGGGTGGGCAGTGAATGACCACCATGCCAGCCCCAGGGATCGTGCCTCATGTCCGGTGGTGCACTGTTCCCACTTTGCAGAGGAGGAAACAGACAAACTGAATTCTATTCAACAAGAGTTTCCCAGCTCTGTGCTCCAGCCTGGGGGTACAGACAAATGGGAAGCTTCTTTTCATTGACCCCCGAGGGGTGGGATGGGAGATAAAGACACACACACACACACACACACACACAGCCCCAGGGCAGAGGCCGAGGGGCGGGAGCACCCATTCTGGGAGCCCTGAAATTGGAGTTAGCCCAGTGTCAGGGGCAGGCTGGCGGGTGCTCCCCGCCTCTGAGCAGAGAGTCGAAAGTGGAGCGGACCAGGCTCCAGCTGAGCTCTGTGCTCTCTGCTCACCGATGCAGCCCCACTTCCTTCTCAGGCCCCCAGGGGGGAAAACCACCCCGCTGACTCATCAGAGGTGAGAGGAGCCTGGCGGGATGTGGGCACAGGTCATGCCCTCGAAGAGGCCCAGGTAGGGTCTGTCCTCCGCGTGGGCGGGCAGGTTGCGGGTCAGGAGTGCAGCACCATCACCGGCTCCCAGCAGCCCCTGCTTCAGAGTCCAGCTGGCCCTGGCTTCACACTCGGGGAGAGCAGGGAGTGGGGATCTGATGACAATTCCCACCAACCTCTCCTGGAGCCGGGTCTGAGTTAATGAGAAGTTTAGGCCCAGCCCCAGGAAGGCGTTAAACTGGGCCAGACCTTGCTAAACACAGGTGGTGTTCAGGCAACTTAATAGGGGAGGAAGCTGACAAACATGAGAGTGTACCCGTGCCTGCCACTGTGCCCAGGTCCTGTGTTCTCTCCTCTGGTCCTGGTACCAGCCCCCTGTGTGTCAGGAATACAGTGTCCGGTACACATTAGGCACTTGATACATTTAAATGAATGAAGCAAAACAAACAAAGCAAAGCCTTTGGCAGGGTGATGTCCCATATGGTAATATCAGTGCCTTGCAGCTGCATGCCAGGACCTGTTCTTGGAGAACCAGCCCCCTGCCCTCCTGGGCAGGGAGAGGAGGAGCTCCCCTGGCATAGCCACCTCCACCCCTTTCCCGAAGGTCTTTGGAATCAGCCCACCACCGGTGAAAATTGCTTCTCGATCTGCCACTGGCCAACCTATCTTTGCTGGGATGGCCAGAGAGGACTCATGGAGGAGAGCAGGCATTCCGGCTGTGATTTCTGCCTTCCACACATAGCTGAGATTCATCGAGCACTTCCTACGGCCAAGTTTTGTCATAGGCACATGGCACAAAGTATCTCATTTCATCCTGTAGTCTATTTTGTAAAGGAGATGTAGTTGGTCCCCTTTTGCAGGTGGGGAAACCGAGTCTCGAAGAAGTCTGCTTCCTCTAGCTTGCTCAGTGAACTCCTATTCATCCTGCAAAGCCCACCCATTGGACTAAATGAAGAGACCCTTTCTGCGTCCTTCTGAAATGGAGACAAGCCCCTTTGCTGCACCCTTCCTTTACCTCTGTGCCTTCATCCTCATTAGCCTTCGAGCTCGGGAGACGGCAGGACCAGGCCTGATTCACAACCAGATGCCAGGCAGGCATGTGCCACATTAGAAGTGTGCAGCGAATTGTTTACCAGGTGCACACAGCAGCCCAACCAAGTTCCTGCTTCCCGCTTTCTTCCTTTGTCTTCTCAGAAATGCAACTTTAAATAAAATGCAGAAGTTCAAAGACTGAAGTCCCAGCTTCCTGGACCCGCTCTGGCTGGTCCATCACAATAACCTTGGGCTCCCTGGTCACTCCTCTCTGGCCAGTGGCGCATGAACCCTGCTTCTCCGTGGGACAGGAAGTTGGGTCTGCCTTTCAGGAAGCCCTCAGTGGGCCAAGGCTCGGAAGATGATCCTCACGCACACTTCAGACTTCGCTTCTTCCACTGCTTGGGAGAGAAGCCAGTTGGGAAATAGCTGTAAAAGGGAACCTTATACTTTTTCCTGGGCTGTGACCTGGCTTTCATTTCTAGGATCCCAAAGACTCAGGTGACCTTTATGTCCACAGTTGTCATTTTGCTCATGAGACAATAACAGTAACTTACATTCCTAAAGGACTTTGTTGGTTTCAAAGTGCACTCATTGACCTGGAAACATTCACTAGGCGTCTGCAACGACCCAGGCTCTTTGCTGAGGAATAGCTGCTCCCTGACCCCAAGGAGGTCACACAGTGTAGCTGGGGACACTTTTGGGAGGCAGGTTATGCTTTGTTAGGGTGACAAAAATGTTTTTCCATGGAACAGAGGTACATGTGCGGTGGGCACTCGGGGAAGAGGCGGGAGAGGCCAATTCAGGCAGCAGGATTCGGGGCTTCCCCACCTTCCTCCATCTTTCATAGGAGCCCTGTGAGCTGGGCTCAGCAAGCTTTTATTATTGCCATTTTGAAGATAACGCTGTTGGGGCTCAGAAAGGTTAATAACTGGCCCAAGGTCACACAGCCAGTAAGTGATATGGGCAGGATTCGAACCTCCACACCCACTTCTCTTTCCACCCTGCTGCCTCTTTGTTCAGCCCTTTATTCTCCCATTCATTTATTACCAATTCACTGGGTCGGGCACCACACTGGGCACGAGGCTTCACAGGAAGGAAGACTGGGAAGGCCCCGCCCTCCCAGAGTTCACAGGTTAACAGCCGAAACATGGAAACTGTGAGTCGGAGGCAGGGAGGAAACAGCCAAGCGAGGAATCAGTGAGGGGGTGACCTCCGAGGCCCTGGCCGGGTGGCCAGGCAGGATTTGCTGAGGAGGTGACATTTAATCTGAGACCTGAAGGATGAGGAGGAGCTGGCCATGTGGGGGCCCTGGGGACATGTGTGATGTCCTGCTTTGGGTCCGGTAGGGTGGAAACCATGATATTTGGGGATAAAAGCGAACAAGGACTCTCCCAGCTCCCAAGAGTAATGCTGTGTCTTGCTTGTGAGCACAGTCCATGTGTCTCTTGTCCTTGGGGCCCCTGAATTTCTGTGGGTGGGAGGTGCAGACCCAAACCCCACTCTGAGGCAGAGCTGGTTCAGGGTCAGGACTTCAGAGTGGGGCAGGCTCCGGCCCTTCCTGGCCCTGCCGTGCTAATGTTTTCTCCCGTGGACAATGGGCACAGAAATACCGGCTTGTGGGGCGTAGTTTGGGCTCAGAGGATGGCTGTGTGCTGGGCACGTGAGGAGGCCCAGAGAGTACTGGGGGGGAGAGTGACCTGAAAATCACCAGTGGGATTTGCTCCCCCAGCAGGGCCCACGCCCAGCTTCCTTTCAGAGACGAGGGGGCAGACAGAACTGAACCTAGAAGGTTTCAGGTCGCATCTGGAGTGAAGCAAGCCCGTCAGAGAAAGACAAGTCCCATACGACCTTCCTCCTGGATGGAATCTAATGAACAAACTGAACTAACAAGCAAAAGAGAAACAGACTCGTAGAGATGGAGAACAGACCAGCAGCTGTTGGGCGGCGGAGATGGGGGGCGGGGTGAGAAAGGTGAAGGGATTAAGCAAAGAAAAAGACTCATACAGACAACAGTGTGGTGACCAGAGGGAAGCGGGTTGGGGAGGTAGAAGAGGGTGAAGGGGGACAAATGGTGGTGGGAGGAGACTTGACTTGGGGTGCTGAACACACAATGCAATGTATAGATGATGTGTTATAGAACTGTATACCTGAAACCTATATAATTATATTAACCAATGTCGCCCCCAATACATTCAATAAAATGTTTGTTAAGAAGGGACAGGAGGCAGGGCTGGATTTGCCCCCCTATGTTACTTGTACCTGGGTCTTCGGTGAGGACCGAACAACCTTGGGCAAGTCATTTTACTCCTCTCTGAAGGCTTTTTTCCCCAGGAGGCTGGACAACTGTTTGCACCTGCCCCCTGTGGTTCTCAACTTCCTTATTTACTAGAGGAAGGAAGAGACCAGGGTCCAGCCTTCAGGGTGCCATTCCGTCCTAAGATTTTAAGTGTGCGCAGGACTCCCAGGTGGGGCTCCCACGCTGGGGGAGGGCTGCAGAGGCCCAGGAAGTGGGAACCTGCGCTGAAGTCTGGGAGGCTGCCTTCTCTCGGATGCCCTCCTGAGAAAGAGGAAACTGTGGTTGACTTAGGCTGAACTGGCCCAAACAGGAACCAGGGCCTCCTGGGGCCCAGGTCGCCAGGAGTCCCTGGCTCTGGGCTTCTGTTTTTCAGGTTGGGTCCCAACAGGGGACGTCCTCAGGGGCAGCTCAGTAACCTGGAGCCTTCCAGCTGCCCAAGGCTGCCTGCTTTCCCCTTTAGAACGTTCCTTGGTGCCAGACATTCTAGGCCTCTGCCCAGCCTGCCCGTCAGAGGTGGCCCAGCCTCAGCAATGGCCTGAGTCACTGGGGGAGCGCCCTGGTAGGTTTCATTAGAGGACAGGCTGAGACGCACCATCACCCACCTTCATCCTGGTCAACTGGGGTTGGACATTGGGAAGGGCCAGTTTATTGTTATTGCCACTGATGATTCCCTGTTATGATTAGGGAAGGAAAGTGTGGTTCAGAGAGGTGAAGTGACTTGTCTGAGGTCACACAGGAAGTCAGCTGGCTGCTGGAGACAGGGATACTTGAGGTCCATGCCTCAAGATAGCACTGCACAATTGTCACAGCCGTGCCCATCCCCCTGTCCCCACTTCCCAGTACACACTCGACTGGGACTCGCTGATGGGCAAAAGCATTTTTAAATGTTTGCATTTCTTTTTTAAAAGCATTTAAAGTCCAATGCTTAATTACATTTCTGGTTCCCGTCTCCTACAAAGAAGGTGGCCCCTCGATCTGCACTGTCCCATAGCCACGGGTGGCACGAGGCCAGTGAGCCCTTGAGAAGTGGGCGTCTGGGTTGGATGTGCTGTGAGCGCAGATACACACTGTACTCCCAAGACTCGCTATGAAAAAACAAAAGAATGCAAGCATCTCTTTCGTCATTTTTATATCCATGATGTGGAAATGATAATATTCCAGGCACAAATGAATCTCACCCGTTTCTCTTCACTTGTCAGTGTGGCTATTAGGACGTGCAGCATGGCATATACGTGGAGCTGCAATTGTGGCCCGTGTCCTAATTCTACTGGTGTGACTGATGCTGCTCGGGGTGGTCCTGCTGCTGGGAGCACGGGGTCACGCTGAGACAGGGGAGCGAGAGCAAGGGGGCAGGATGGCTGTGCCGAGTGGATGCCATTCGCTTCTCAGACATGTTTCCCAGGGAGGCTGCACAGTTGGGCTTGGGAGGTCTGGCCAGACTCAGATGTCTGTTCTGCTGCATTCAAACCTACAGCCAGCCGTGCAAAGCTAGGCCTTGGACTTTGGAACCAGACAGTTCCAATCTCTGCCATTTATTCAGTGTGTGACCTTGGACCAGCTGCTCAACCCTGAGCTTCAGTTTCTTCATCTGTAAAGTGGGGATCCAGCCCAGAACCTCCAGAAAGTCCTTAAGGGGATCAAATAAGGTGAAGTACATGTAGCACCTGACCCAGTATTTGGCACTGTTGGAGTGCAGTAAGTTTAGATGATAAATGTAAGTCATCAAGGCTGTACAATGCATCCCAGAGACCAGGACAGTTTGGTTTTGGGCTAACAGTGTTTGGGATCTGCCCCTTGCCGAGGCCCAAGGTGGTCTCTCCTTGCTTACCTGGTCCTTGGATACACATGGGCAGGTTGGCGGTTGGCTCGTGTGGGCGCGGCGGCCTCGGCAGTGGCTGGGCCCCGCGTCTTGTCAGCCAGGCTCTGCTCGATGGCCATCTGGACCAGCTCATCCTCGCTCAGGCTGCTGTACAGGCTGTACTCCTCGTTCCCGATGGCGCGCTGTTCGCCCGGAGTGCTCACCTCTGTGGCCATCCTCCGAGCCTCTGGCTCTGGCCTCGGGGGGAGACCCTCAGTGGGGAGGAGGAGGCAGCCAATCAGAAAGCCCTGTGAGGAGACCCAAACCATCCTGGTCACCAACAACACCGCAAGATAGCTACGTTTACCTGCTGAGAAGGCTGCACTATCTTCTGGCAACTGCACACTTTTTACCCATTTGTTGTATTACGGGATCACCTAATCATTTGTTTGTCTGCCCATGCCCCCACTCATCTACTCGCCAGTCCACCCACCTATCAACCACCCATCCCACCATTCACCCATCTGACCAGCTATTCATCCCCCCATGCATCCATCTGTCCACTTATCCATCCACTTATCCAACCATTTGATCACCTATCTGCACAATCATGCATGCCCCTATTCATCTGCTTACCTATCTGTCTAATCACCCAACATCCGCCCATCCCTCTGTTATTCACCCTTTGATCGTTCCATCTGTCCACCCACCCATCTGTTCTCCATCCGTCCTCCCATCCATCCCACTCTGCGTCTGGCCAACCATCTGCTCATCCGCCATTCTCTCTCCCATTCCAGACAGCCTCTGCATACGTGTGCCCAAACTTCATTAATGGAGAGGGCACTCACTGAGCACCCACTCTCTGTCGGGCACCCTTCCAAGCACTGGTGATACAGCAACGGCCCCTGACAGATAAAAATCCCTGCCCTCGTGGCGCTTACACAACAGCGCTCACACTCCTTCCCTCCGATTGGCCAACAGCACCCCATCCTGGCACTTTGCTGTTCCTCTGCCCCGTGCTGGGGCTGAGAGTGCCAGGGACAAGTCGGACACAGGCCTGTTACTTAAAACCCCAGGGTCTAGTTAAAATCAATTGTTAAAATAATTTGCCATGTTAATTCCAGGGAAGAAAGAAAGAAAGAAAGAAAGAAAGAAAGAAAGAAAGAAAGAAAGAAAGAAAGAAAGAAAGGAGGGAGAGAGAGAAAGAAAGGGAAGAGAAAGAAAGAAAAAAACAAACAAACATAAAAACTGCCTCAAGGAGATATGGACTCTGGTTGAGTCAAGTGCTTTTAGGAAGTAAAGTAAAATCGGCTCAGCCTGATTTTCTCTTTGACTGGCTGACATGCAGCGTGACTCTGGGTCAGTGGTTCTTAGCCCTGGCTGAACATTAGCATCACATGAGGTTTTTTGAAAATACCAGTGCTATAATATGGTTTGCTTGACAAATATTCACCCCTCTCCCTGGAGGCAGAGTTTCCTTCCCTCCCCATTGAAATTTGGCTTGACCGTGGACTTGCTCTGGCCAGGGAATGTGGTGGACACGATAAAGCAGCCTCTTGCTTGACTTGTGCTTGCGCCGTGGGGCTTGCTCTTCTGCCATCGCTAAGAGAAGAGCGCCCCCTGGAGGCACTGCCCTGTCCTGGGCCCCAGAGTGAACCCACCTCTGGCAGCCTGAGCCCCACCTGCACAGAGGAGCCCCGCCCAGCAGGGCCTGCACTGGAAGCTGAGCAGCCTAGGTCAGCCTGCCTGCAGCAAACCTGCAGCCCCAGAGCATGGGAATAAATGTTCACTGGGGTGTTTTGCATGCAGTGTCTTCACAAAGAGGACAGCCCCATGGCTGATAACCAGACGTGAGGGTGATTAACTTACTAACACTTTGGGGGAAATTCGAATTAAGACCCCAGTGCGGCACCACTGCACACCCACCAGAATGGCCCAGGCGGAAAGATGGGAAGCAGCAAGTGTTGTGAAGGACGTGGAGCAACCAGGGTGCCCTCTCCGTTGGCAGGGGTGTCGAAAGGTGAAACCAGCCGGAAAACCAATGGGATTTGCTAACACTGAACATCCCATGTGCGGTGACTCCCCAGTTCCACTCCTAGCTCTGTGCCCAAGGGAATTATGTACATATGTCCACCGAGAGACAAGTTCAAGAATACTGGTAGTAGCACTGTGTTATTCATAATAAAACCTATTGAATGCTCCCCAGATGTCTATGAACATCTGGGTAGATTGCTACATTGTGTGTATTCATGTAAAGGGTAGTACACACTGATGAAATAGACACACTGCCACTACACAGGAGATGATGAGTGTCACCGGCCACAGTGAGCAAAAGAAATCAAATAACAATGAACATAGACACAGGATTCAATTTACATGAGGTTCAAGGGCAGGCAAACCTGGACTGTGGTGCTGGAAGTCAGACTAGTAGCTACATTTGGCAGCACTACAGTGCTGGGTGACCTCGGCGAGTCCCTGTCATTGCCTGGGCCTCGGTTTTCTTATTGCAAAAGGAGGATTTGGACTCACAGGTTTCCAAGAGCTCTTCCAGGTCTAGCTTCTGCATCTCACTAAGATCCCTGGTTTAACACTGTGCTATCCGAACCCCAAATTACTGTCCCTGGGGGTCCCCAGTGGCAACCTCAACAGGTTCGCTGTATGTGCAGAGCTGAGCATTGTCCCTGAGGGAAGAGGGAACCGGGCAGGAGTGGAAGGATCTTAGATATGGATGTCGGGAACTCTCAGGTCTAGTTTCAATTCTGCAACTTCCTAGCTGTGTGACCTTGGTCAAGTCACTTCCCCTTTCTGGACCTCATTCCTTTATCAGTAAAAATAGGAATGAGACAACCCACTTCCCCATGGTGTCAGAACAATTCATGAGCTGTGACATGTGTGGGCAGCTTATAGGGCTAAAGCAAGCAGTTGATGGGGACACCTCCATCCCCTCACCCTGTGGCTGCTGTTGGCCCTGCTATGGGCTGGTCAGAGGCTTATGGACAGCACTCCACTGCTGTGCCCTCCCCTGACCAGATGCTAAGGGAAGTAAAGGTGGCCAGCTAATGGTCGCCTGGAGCAGCCAGTCTCCAGCAGCCAACCGCAGACTTGCCAGGCCTTCCCTCACGTCCAGGATGGTGTTCAGAGCCTTTTCCATTTATCAATAATTTCGTGGCATTGCCCTGACAACAGCCCTAGAAGGGAAGAACATTTTTTATCGAATTAACTTATTGATTCTTCAACCCCACCACTCCTCCCACGAGGAATCGATGCTCCCATTTTACAGATGAGGCATTTAAGGTCTGGGGAGGGAAGGGAAGGGTTTGCACGAAGACCGACGGCTGGAAAGATGGGATCTGGGGCCCGGACTTCCTAACTCAAATCCAGCACTCCTTCTGGGAATTCCAGGAACATGGATCCAAGTACCTGGCACACGCAGCATGTGCAGACAGGCTGCATACACATGGGGTCTGAGCAGATGGGCATCCTGGTCCCGCCAGGCCACCTGGCCTACACCTGTGCCGTGGGCACCAACCACATCACGGTCTCAGCCCATACAGGTGAACAAGGTGAGGGCTGACCTTGAAGAGACCTTGAGGGAGAGGGCCTACCCCACAGTGAGCTCAGCCATTTCTTTTTTTCCCCACGAGATCCTCCGTTTTTGAGGGTCCCTGGGTAAGTTGCCCATCTCTGGAATCCTTATGCGCAGAATGGAGACACTAGTAGTAAGTGCTATTATTTTAGGGTTGGCGGTAGAACCAAGAGGGCTCAGTGTGCACAGGCTTAGTGCTGGGACTCACGTGACACCAGGCTGCTTCGGGGGGGGGGGACTCCCACCACTGAGTCTACGCAGTTGATGGCTGGGGTCTCTGCCAGGGACTGGGGGCCTCTCTCCAGGGGCAGATGGGGCAGTTCAGCCTTAGCACAAGTGGACAGTTATGAAGTCACCTGTGGGGTCAGCTTGACCAGGTTCAAATCACAGCATTACCGTTTATTAGCTGTGTGACCTCTCAGAATCTCAACTTCTCCACCTGTCAAATGGGTATAATAACGAGTCCTATGTCATGGTGAGGTAAGGGTGGGGCAGGAAATAGAGACCCTGGGTGATGCCTTCCCCCTCTTTTGACCTCAGTTTCCCCTCATCTTCATTCTGCCCAGCTTGATTTCTGAAGCCTCTGCTTAGGGGCTGGGCCAGGTTCCAGGCCTGAGTCCTGGAGAGAGGCCAGCACTCTCAAGGGCCCTCTGGCAGGCTGATGGGGACAAAAAATAGCCTTTCCCAGGGAAAGGAGAAAGCAGCAGGCTTTGACCGCAAAGGGGGCGGTGCTCAAGAGTGGCCAGCTCGGGGTGCAAGAGCAGGGTGGGGCCGCTCATGGAGCCTCAGGGACTCCTCTTTTGCCTCCTTCGTAGCATCCCAAATGTTGGTTCCAGGGGAGTCCCCACCTCTCCCAGGTGGCATCTGTAAAATGAGGACAGCAGTGGCTGTGACCGGCTTCCCTGAGTTAACACATGAAAGCAATCAGAACAGCGTTCTTTGAAGTTGAGCCTCAGTTTCTTTATCTGTGAAATGGGCGTAGATACATGGGCCCCCGCTGAGCTGCGGTGAAGGTTAAATAACAGTGTTCGAAAAAGCAACCCTTCCTCCCCACCAGTTTCTTCCCTTCCCCTCTCAAATCTGGACCCACCCACAGCCAGGGTAGTGGGTTCTGGCCTCAGCAGGTGGGGTCTCTGAGGCTCTTTAGGGGGCTTCAATGGAAGAAGTGGCTTGCTGGGTGTCTCATAAAAAAATTGAGAGTAGGGAACAGGGCTGAGAGGTGGGGAACAAGAATGGACTGGCAGCCATGCTCCAAGACACCAAATGCCCCCTCAGCCAGGGACTTGGGTCAGGAGTGTGAGCCTGGACAAGCCCCTTCCTGTCCTCAGACCGTTTGTAGGTGGAGGCTGCTGGTCCCCCTTTCCATCCTTCTCCTTTCTCCCCTCCTCTCGCCTCCCCTTCACTCTCCTTCCCTTCCCTGCCGGGTCACCTGGCCAGCCATCTTTCCAGATTCAGTTCATGCATCTCCTCCACCAGGAAGCCCCCCTGATTTGATGGCTGAGGCATCTTGAGCTGTGTCCAAGGGCACCACTTGCATTCTGTTGCTATTAACTGGTCTCCCTACAGAGTCGGAAAACTTCTGAACAGTTTATATATACTTACCTATCTGCCTATCTATCTATCTATCTATCTATCTATCTATCTATCTATCTGTCTAAGGCAGTCCTAACAACTGGCGGCTTAGCCTCGCCTGGGCTACGTGAAGAAACAGGGAACTGACCTGGGCTGTTCCTCCACCCCGTGGTCCTTGACCCTATTCCCTGGAATGCCCGAGAAGTTTATGTTGAAGCTTATCTTTCGGGCCTGCCATTCCCCAGGATCCATGGGGTCCTGAGGAGGCTGAGGAGACGCTGTTCGCTGGAGGGCGAACCAAAGACGTGCTCTTGTCCCTTCCTGGACTTACTGCTTTAAAACCTAAGCCGTAAACATAGCTGGTGCCCATGGCCCCTGCACTATTTCTGGCTGCTTTCCTGTACTGTACCATTTGACCTTTTTAATCCCCAGCAGGTAGGAGAATAAGATTCTTCCCATTGGCCAGGTGGGAAGACTGAGGCCCAGATTGTAAGTGGCAGAGTGGGTGGAGACCAGGCCTACCTGCTTCTCTTGGCATCAGACCCTCTGACAACGAATATATGAGCCGTGGCCAGGGGTCAGTTACTCTGGAAGTTTCTGCTCTGGCTAATGGGTGAGCCGACCTTGGGGGAAGGGAGAGTGGAATCCAGTCCACCTCACTTGACCACCACCCCTGGACCCCACAGAATGGCCCACGTCAAAGTCCCAGGCAGGCTTCTGCCGGGGGCAGTCCTGGCTGGGCCTCTGCTGCTGAGGTCCAGGGCCTCACAGCTGCTGGGCATTTAAGCCTTTTGTAAGGCCTCTAAAGATGCTAAAAAGCTCCTCCCAGCATCACTAATCCCAGACTTTGATGCTGGTTACAAGCTCTTAACTTCTCTCAGGCGCCAGGACCTTAGGCTCCTGAGCTTGGGCCAGGGTTGCTGGATGTTCTGGGTGGGGGAGGTGAGGGGGTCTGCTCAGGGCTGCAAGCCTCAGCTGACCCCACAATGCAGGTTCATCTCCCTGTTGGCTGGAGGGGAAGCTGAGGCCCAAAGAAGAATCATGACTGGCCCAAGGTCACCCAGGAAGGAGGTGATGGCCAGGGGTTTGAACCTGTCCAAAGCTGGCTCTGCTCCTTCTCCCACTCTGTGCCTATTGTAGCTGGGAGACGAGGTAAAGATGGGGGGAGGGGGGCAGGTCGGGGGAAAGGGCATCGACCCAAGACTCCATCCAAAATGGAGTTGCTGTGAGTACCAGCTGAGAAAAACGCCCATGAATGTCAAGTTTCCATTTTATTTCTCTGGGCCCCAAGCTGTCGAATCTCCTGGCCCATGGGTCACCTTAACCTTAGCCCCAAGTGGAGGACACCTCTCTCCCCTCCTGGCCCCAGGGATCTGGGCCAGCACAGCTACCCCTCCCACGCCTCTCCTGGTCCATCTCCCCGTCTTTCTCCTTCTGCAGCCAGACCCATTCATGGGCTCCGGCCACATGCAGGTCTCGACACAGGATTTAGACCCCTGACCCAGCTTGTGCCCAGGGCCCGGGGAATGCCAGGCCCCACCACCTGTGCCAACAGCCTGGGATGGGAGTGAGGAGGGACCGGGCTTGCTGGTCCAGGGTGAGCTTCCAGCAGCGCTGCCCCTTTCTCCTGCCCTCATAGCCCCAGTGCAGTGCCCCCAGCCCTGTTCTGGGCAGGAGGACAGTAGGGACCCTCGCCTTGGCCCCTGGACAGCAGAAGGTTCTGGAAGCTCTAGCTCCAGACTGCAGTGTGGGAGGGCCTGGGTGGGGTAGGCAGGGGTGCCCTCCCCAGACCCCTCCTCACCCGGGCCCAACCGCGGGGCTGGCTGTAAATCTTTAAATTGAGATCACACGAAAATCATCTAAGATCTTTCTCCTTTCTGTCCCCACCTTATCCGCCCTTAGTTAAATCTTTTCTTCTCTTCTTCCTTATCTCCTCTCTCTTTCCACCCCTCCCTTCTGTGTCCTCTTCTTTATAAAGTTCAGGGAGGTTCAGACTCACTTATTTTTATATCACCACTGCCTTCCCCAACATTTCTCTCAACCACAGAGCTCTGAATGGCTTCATTCATTCTCCTAGGCATTAACTGGTCCAAGAGATGGTGCTAAGGATGAGAAGTAAAGATACCAACCAGTCCTGTGACAGCTGCCTCCTCCAGGCAGCCTGACCCTCAGCAGCTTGGACACAGGAGGGTGTTGATCAGGTCCAGAGATATTTTTGGGTCTCCTTTGGGAAGGTGCTCCTGGATCTAGCCTGGACCTGATCTGTAGGCATGTTAGGACACCCGGACAGTGCCAGGGACGGGTCTTTTTACTGCTGTGTCGGTCCCCTGAGAGGCTGCCGGGGGCCTTGGCTTTGAATGTGGGCACTGGTGGCTAATAGACCAAGAGGCCAAGGTTTCATTTCCAGCCTCAACACCTCCTAGCTGTCTGGCTTTAGGAAATACCCTTGATCTCTCAGACCCTCAGTTTCCACGTCTGGAAAATGGGAGTGACACCCCTCTCTAACCCACAACACCGGCGGGAAGAGTCGCTGAGAGACACCGCCACAAGGTCGGGGCCCTGTGCCGGGCTGGTAGCAAGGGCTTGGTGAACGGTCATGGATGCCGATCGTGTTAGGATCCATTGTATGGTCACCAGGGGCGGGTTACATGGGGCCCCTACCCCAGAGTGGAGAAAGAGGACCCCCTCCCCCACAGGGCACTCACAGCCTGGCCTATTTGTGCAAGAACGAGTGATGCAACCAGCCCGGTGGAGGCCCCTGCCAGCCCCCGAGGCGGGTGTGCCATAAACAGGCCTGCCGCCAGCTGTTGGGACCCATCTAACTGTTGTGACAGTGGCTGGAGCATCTGCCCCTGGCTGCCTCCCTGCGCTTTGCTCCAGGCCTCCGAGGGCAGACGTCGGGGCTGGGGCCGGTGTGCTGGGGTCGGTGTGCTGGCCCCGCTGGCTCAGCCGGGACCCCTGTGAGCTCCCTCCAGGGCCAGCCTCGTGTGCCAGCTTTCCCTTCATTGAGGTGGCTCTTCTGTCCCATGCAGCAGTTGGGACGGGCTCGGCCCCACCCAGCCTCAGGTCTCCATCATTTACCTGTTTGCCCTAACAGCCACACCTTACTGCCTCCTCATTCCAGTCTATTACCTTGGCTTCCTGAAGTCAGATCCCGCCTGCCCTTCCTCTGCTCAAGAACAATCAGATTATGTCCTGACCGGTGTGGCTCAGTTGGTTGGAATATCACCTTATAAACCAAAAGGTCGTGGGCTTGGTTCCCAGTCAGGGCCCACACCTGGGTCATGGGGTTTGAACCCCGGTTGGGAACTGCATGCGAGAGGCGACAGACCAATGTTTCTCTCTCACATAGATGTTTCTCTCCCTCCCTTCCCCTCTCTCTAAAATCAATAACCGTGTCCTTGGGTGGGGATAAAAAAAAACCCAATCAGATGTGTTCCATCTTCTTGACTGGCCTGGAGGGGTCTGCCTCTGCCTCCAGCTCCCCCTCCCAGATTCACCCCCACTTCTGACCTCCGAGGGCTTTTGCTAGAGCCACACGGCACTATCAACAAACACCCAGGCCCGCCCGACTGTCTGCCTTGGCCGAGCTGTCCCTCCACCTGTAAGTCCCTCTCCCTGCCCTTCTGCCTGGTGACATCCCTTCCATCCTTTCAAAAGCCCTCTCCTGGTTGAACGTGCCCTCGTATTTACACACACACACACACACACACACACACACACACGCACACACACTGTATCCTTGCACCTCTGCATTCCCATGTAGCATTTCCCCTTGCTTACACTGAGCTATGGTGTTTGTTTCCAAATTCTGTTTCCTCTCCCAAACCCCAAGCCATTGCAGGCACAGCCCATGGCAACTTGGTGGCTCTTGTCCCCAGGATACTGGGCACACACAGGCGCTCCATAAATGTCACATGAAATGGATGCACCCATGCGTGACAGTATCTATTCACCCAAAACAAAAGCGTTTCCGAAAGTCATTTGTCTGATACATATTGCCCAAGGCCTGCCAACCAACAATGGCATCATTGAAAACTCCCTCTGCATTTCCATTTTTAGACGTGCACAGCAGAGTGATTTCTGAACAAGAGTCGTCCCCGAGAACGGATAAGCACATGCAAACGGCTGTCCCCCAGATCCGAGAGGACAGTCACTGGCACGGTTTCTAACTCCAAAGGACAGGAGAGGGAGACGCAAGA
The DNA here is from genome assembly GCF_021234435.1 of Artibeus jamaicensis. NCBI lineage: Eukaryota > Metazoa > Chordata > Mammalia > Chiroptera > Phyllostomidae > Artibeus > Artibeus jamaicensis. The sequence goes on along the minus strand of NW_026521831.1, from coordinate 7,680,566 downwards.
AAGTAGCTCGACGAGAAGCGGCTCTGAATACGCCGGCCCAGCAGCCTCGCTCCAGGTTTGCACAAGGAAGTTGAAAGCATGCGTTACCTGCTAGGCTCGGAAACAAGGGCACCGTTCGGGGGGAAAGACAGGATTTTCCCGAGAGTGTCTTAATTCAGCACATGCTCCCCGAGCGCTCCTTCCGCCCGGGCCCTGAGCGCCTGGCTGCTCTGCCTGGCAGCTCGGAAACGCTCTCCCTTGAAGCAGGGAGTTTATTTCGGGCCCACCGCATGACCAATGATAGCAAGCCAAAGTATAAGATGTTATGAATCTCAGATTTCCTGTTTGGAGACTGCAGAGGCAGCGGCTGTGGTCCTGCCTTCAGCCCCTCCAGGGTGCACCGGCCCCGCACTTTGCTTCAGCGAGCACCTCGGAGCGTTGGCCCTCACGTGACGTCACCATTTGGGATCCTTGACATGGAGGCCATATATGGGTATGTTTCTGGAAGTACCCAGGGGGGAGCGAGAGGGGAGAGAGCAGCAGAGGGTGAGAGACAGAGTGACAGGGAAACAGACTGGAGGGACAGAATGGAGGTGAAGAGACAAGAGTGAGGGTGGGAGAGGTGATGAGAGGAAAGAAAAGAGGAAAAATGAAGACGATGGAGAGAAAAAAGGGAAAGGAAGAGGCAGAAAGCAAGGATTAGGAATAAATGGGGAGAAGAAAGAAGAAAAGACAATTAGGAAAACCAGGGAAGACAAAGAAAGAAAGAAATTTTGACCAGTTAAGAGATGAAAAGGGGATACCCTGACTGGGGTAGCTCAATGGATGGAGCGCAGGCTGCGAACCAAGGGGTCACCAGTTCGATTCCCAGTCAGGGCACGTGCCTGGGTTGCAAGCCACGTCCCCAGTGGGGGCCACGTGAGAGGCAACCACACACTGATGTTTCTCTAACTCTCTTTCTCCTTCCCTTCCCCTCTCCCTAAAATAAATAAATAAATAAATAAATGAAAAGGGGGGGAAAATACAGTAAAAGAGAAGAAGGAATAAGATAAAGACAGCATGGATGGGAGAGGAGAGAGGGACGGAAGAGAAATCAAAGGAAGGAGGGGAGACGGGTGGGTGGGAGAGAGAAAGAAGGGGGACTGAGAGACAGTGTTGGGGGGAAGGAGAGAAGGCAGGAAGGAAGCTGGACTAAGGGAGAGAGAGGGAAAGAGAGGGGAGCAGGGAGGAAAGCATTCAGGGTAAATGGCCTTTACAGAAATCTCTGGGAGTGTAGCAGGTGGCAGAGCCGACAGCTGGAGGTACCAGGGACCCAGCTGCTGGATGCTGTGAAATGGGGCTGGAGGCACAGAGGGTGGGGGAACAAACAAACAGGCAAACAGGCATGGGGGGCAAGCCCTGGGCAGAGGCATGCAGCGGGGGGTGGGGGGAGCTCTTCCCCCAGGGATGGGGGAGAATATCCCCTGTTTCTGCAAGAGAGCAAATGGCATGTGACGTCAGTGCCAAAGGGCAAAGGCAACACACACAGGCACATGCTGAGCAATCTAGGGGCTTACCTGCCCACACGTGCGTCTCGGGTCACAGAGTCCATTCCTCTCAACGGGAAGGAATTCAGTTTCAAAGGTCCATTCCCCTCGGAGGATTTATGATTTCCTGCCCATTCAAATGACTTCTTACCAACTCAAACTCAGTAGAATTCAGGATGCCTTTAAACTCACATGGAATATTCCACTGGAAAATAAATCTCAGTGAATACAGGGTTCCCTGGGGTCAGGCCAAGGTTCTGGAAGTCGGACCTGGTACTGAGGACAGGAGGACAGCATCTGTCCCTGGCTGTCCCCCAGCCACTCTGGCACCTGCTGAACTGTGCATCTTTCCAGCTGGGATAGTCCCCTCAAGGTTAGCTCAAGCTCAGCCCCTCCCGGACCATGTGCCATGGTAAGGATATGAAAGAAGGGTGGAGAGGGGCCGTCGGATGCTCTGTGCTGTTTGGGGATTTTCCCTGGCAATAGAAGTTCTAGTGGAGTGTGTCCCTGGGGTCCTGCTGCTTCAGCGGCTCCCTGCTGGGGGTGGGCTTGGGCCCCCTGCTCTCTCTGTCGCCGGCCCCTCTCTCTCAGGTGGCCCTCTGCCTTTTCTCTCCCTCCCAGGCCAGACAAACCTCTGAAAGTCAACAGAACTGAAGAAACTCACTCTCTGAACCTTGTTGACATATCCCTGGACTCAGCTCTTGCAAATCAAGAGCCCAAATTGTGGGTGAAGAGTCACAGGGAACGCAGACGACAAAGGGGGGACTGGCCAGGCACACTGACTGGTAGGTGACAACGTCATTCCTGCTGTGCTCACACGGCCTCCCCAGCAAGTGCCATCATCACTTCACGGATGAGTGAAGTGGCGAGGCTCAGAGAGGTTGGGGAGCGTGTCCATAGCCCCACAAGGGCTGGTTTACACCTGAACCAGGTCTGCCTGCCACAAGGCCAATGCTTTATCCACAGCTCTGCCCCCCGTGTCACAGGGGATCCTGATGTGGGGGCAGAACTAGGGGTCTCACCAGCCTACGAATACAAATTGGTGACTATGTGCTTTTCCCCTGGCCCTTAGCTCAGCCCACCTGGGAGGCCTGGTGCTGAGGGTGCAGAGCCTGACAAAGGCAGGCTGGCCCAGCGGCTGGCATCCCAGGTGACTCGCCTCCACCAGGAACAGGTGGGGCTAATTCGGGGCCAATTCTGACTGTGTGTTGCCACATCCACTTCTGCCTCCGAGATTCTGATTTCACTTGTGAGAGTCAAGGCCTGAACAACAGTGACCTCCAGCACCTGGTATTCAAGTGTAACACACCCCCGCCCACAGGAAAGCGTGCACAGTGCGCGGTTCTATCAGTTTTCACAAACCGAACAGATCCAGCATCCAAATCTACTGAAGAGGGAATATTACCAGCTCCCTAGTGCCTCCCTTTCACTCCTGTCCCCATCTCCACTCCATCACCCACCAGCTCCTGCCGAGGGGGACCACGCTCCTGACCTCTGGGCACACAGGTTTTTCCAAAGTTCGTGCCTTCTTCCATTCAACAGCGCACTGCGCTCATCCTTGCTGCTCCAAGTAGCTGAGGACTGGCCCTTCTCACTGCCGCATCGTGTTCCGGGCTACGCACATGTCACAACCTACTATTCCACTGCTGGTGCACATTTGGCTAGCTCCCAGTTTGGGGCAATTAGGCATGCTCAAGTATGCTTCTTCTGGTGAACACGTGTACCGATTTCTGGTGGAAGACACCTGAGAGGGGCCTTGCTGGGTCACAGGACAGGCAGCAAGGTGTGCTCAGCTTCAGTTTAACTGCCAGGCGGTTTTCCTAAGTGGCTGTAAACTGCCGTCCCCACCAGCTATGAGTAAGAGTTCCAGGCGCTCACATCCTCCCCTTGGTGTTTTCCATCTTTCTTCATGGAGTCCGCTCTGGTGGGCATTCGTGGCATCTCGTTGCAGTTTTACTTCACATGTCCCCGATGGCAAATTATGTCAGGCATCTGAGAAGCCCTGGCCTCAGTGATCTCTGGAGACCTTCCAGGGTCCCCAAGTTGGTGCAGGCCCCAGAGGTGGTCCTGTGGTCCAGGTGTCCAGGGAAGGCGTTCATGGGGACAGAGAAAGGTAAATGAGGGACAGGTGCAGAGGCAGAAACCCAACCACTGGTTGGCCTGCATGGGACCACACATGGGCCCTGAAGGGCTCTGCTCCCCGAATCCTAACTAGAACCCCCCTCCCTCACTCTCTAGCCCGCTTTACCTATTACGTGTTTGTTTGTCATGAGCTTATTGCCTGTCCGTCCCATGTAGAATAGTCGTTCTGGTCACTGCTGTCTGTCAGTACCTACAACAGTGCCTGGCACATAGCAGGTGCTCAGTAAACAACTGTTGCATGGGTGCGCTCACACTTGGGCCACACAGCTCCTGGGTGTGATTTCGGGAGGGCTGTGGCGCTGTCTGCCAGCCTTTGCTTGGCCGTTGGCCATACAATCCTGCACGCACACACCAGGCTTTTCCTTCTTGCTTACTTTCATCTGAATTCCCATGAATAAAAGGGGGAGTGTGTGTGTGGGTGTGTGTGTGCTGGGGGAGCTGTTCACTGAGCCCCACAACCAGTAAGGCCCAGAAAGGGAGCCACACCCTGCACATTTTCCTTATGAGGTGACACCTCTTCCAAGGAAGGGGGTTGGGGGTGGAGCTGGGGTTGGGGGGTGGAGCTGGGATTGGGGTCCATGCCAAGAGCTGGGACTGCTTCAACCAAGTAAAAAAAAATATCACTGGCTAAAATAAGCACCCCTCCAGTCCTGGGCCCTGGCCCCCAGCCCTGGCCGCCTCTTGTATCAGTTTATTTTGGTTTTAATAGATGAAGGGGAACAGACAAGACAGCGGCAGTGCACTGGAGGGGAAGGACGGCCAGCAGACCTCGGGGGAGGGGGGAGAGGACGCACAAAGGCCCCAAGTCCTGGGAGGGAGGGAGGGAGGGAGGGAGGGAGGGAGGGAGGGAGGGAGGGAGGGAGGGAGGCAGAGAGAAGTCCCCATTTCTCTCCTTTCTTTAAAATGAGCCCTGTGCTCTCTGGGGTGTGGTGGACGGACAGTGTCTTTCTTCTGGGACTTTTAGAACCCTGCCCATCCCCCTCCCCCACCTCCCAGCCTAGAGGTCCGAGGCAAACTCCAGGGAGAGAAGAGTGTTTTCATTGAAGGTGAGGAGAGTTCGGGCATAACTTTTGCCCCTCTGGCAGGAGAGAAGGCCAGGCCAGCTGCATGCCCCATGGCCCCCCAGGTGTGGGGGTCACACCACTGGGATGACTCATCACCAACAGCAGGGCCCCCTGGGACCAGAGCACTGCTGGATCCTGGCCCCATTCTCTCCAACACCCTGCATGCGTGCAGAGGGCGGAACAGTGGGGCCTTGATCGGGGTTTTCACCACCATTAGCAGATCCCAGGTGCAAATTCCTTCGTGGGACACTGGGCTCTTGCAGCCCTGGGTCACATCTGACTGTCCAGACTAGAGTGGCCAGGACAGAAGGAAAGGGCCACGCCTCAGTCAACATCACTGTCTCGTGAGCTAAATGCCACTTTCTCTGGTGGGAATCTACAACCATCCCCGCCTGCGCACTGAGTTATCCTGCCCCAGGGGCAGAGTGGGAGCCTCGAGGTCCCTGCTGGGGCTGCAGCCTGCGGTCGGAGCCATCTGCAGGGGAAGCCCTGGCCCCAGAGCTGTCTGTCTGTGAGCCCTGACTTTCTCCGAGCGTCTCGCCCCTGGAGGTGCCCTGGGCCTCGTGGCGACACGCTAGGCCATGCCTGCCAGCCCTGTGCAGACATCTTCCTTGCTGGGAGGTGCCGCCCACGTGCAGGCACAATTGGCCCCGCCTTGTCCTGTTCCCAGCATGGGCACCGGTGTCAGATAACCCGGTTCATTCCACGCTTGCTGCAGCCCATGCGACAGCTGGGGACCTTCCTGAATCTCAGTTTCATCTTCGAAGGTGCGGGGGTGGGGGGACAGTGACAACCCCCTCCCTCATGGCTGTTACAGGGGTTCAATGAGATCCTGGGGCTCACACGGCCCACCAGGGGCCTAGAACTCAGGAGACACAGACCCGTGGGACGTCCTCCACCCCGCCTGTGGGGGCCTGAGTGGAGGAGGCAGTGCCTGTGGGTCAGGTGGGTCTGGATCTGACCTGGAGACCCCAACCCCTGTGGGCCAGCTGGTTCACTTGGCTTCTCTGTGGCTTGATCTCACTGCGCCGAAGTCACCCACTGGAATTTGGGAACAAAGTTAGACCCAGCGTGGCCCACATGCCCGAGTGGGAGACATCCCACATCCCTGCTGCTGGGAGCAGGTTTTGCATGAACGTAGACATGCTTAGAGTGGACCTGGAGGGAAAGACAGGGTTGCAGCAGTCCCACCCTCCTTCCCGGGGAGCAGCCCCTGGCCATGGGGACACCGCATGTCCTGCTGGGTGCCGGGGCTCCTGGCTGGCCCTTGGTCCTCCGGGCAATGCTGGGGGGGGCCACATCGCAGTCCGTTGCCTCCATAACTGTGGCAGAGGAGAGAAGGCAGAGGCCCTGGAACGCAGTCCCTGGCCCGGCCACTGTGGAGACACAGCTCACAGAGAGCGAAGTTGCTGCTCCAGATAGGCAGCTGTCACCCATTTGGCACCTGTACAGTGGCACCCAGCTGAAGGGAGGCTGACTGCTCTCAGGCCTCAGCTTTCACCTTGGCCTTGCTCCTTGGGGAATCCAAAGCAGGCCGTGTTGTGACAGTGCAGAGGTGTCAGCCAGACCTGGCAGTCTGGGCAAGGCCCTACACTAGCTGTGGTGGGGAGGGCCAGGGTTTGGGTGTGCAGCCACGCTGGGCATGCAGCGGGCAGATTGGGGTGCTGGCATCAGGGGGTGGGTGGGATGGGCAGATGCCCAGATTTGCCAGCCGACTGGGGACCCAGGCCATACGTGGCCATCATGTGAGGGAAGCCCTTCTGGGACTTGCCAGAACTCTGTGATGGTGACACCCCCGTCCACAAAACCTCTGACCCCACTGGGCTGGAAGGGAAGAGAACAAAGATGGTCAGAGCACGCAGGGGCTCGGGGTCCATCTGCTGCAGCGTGCTTCTTCTGAGGAAAGGGAAACTGGGCCTGGAGACAGAGAAGACCTTGGCCTGGCTTCGTAGAAGCCACGGATTCCAGAAATTCACTACGGTTTTTCCGTATCCCCCGCCCAAGCCTACAGGGTGATCCCAGTGGCTGACAACCCCTTCACGCCGTACACTCTAGAGCCCAAGGTGTTGGAGCAATTTGCCGGAACCCCACCACACCGGAGGTGGGCGGGCCCGGAAGACAGGCAGCACTTCCTCCTGGGCACATTTAAGATGCCTGCTGCCCCTGGAGACTCCCAGAAATGCTTGGCAGTGCGGGGTTACAGTGGACCACAAGCCCTAGTGCTCAGCTTGAGACTGCAAGCAGGAGCAATTGGGGTGTCAATGTCATTGTGTCTGCTTGTTCCCCTTCCCAGAAGTCAAGCTAGGGTCACTCCCAGCAAAGGCTCGCTGGTAAGGTGCTTGACTGCTCCAGATGTCCCTGTGGAGCCCAGTGGCCAAGAGCCCAGACTGGAGTCACCCGCCAGCTCTGCCATTTGAAAGCTGTGTGACTTTGGAAAACTTACTTAACCTCTCTGAGCCTTGGCTTCCTAATCTATAAAATGAGGGGAAGTGACAGTACCCATGTCTCATAGGAAGGTTGCAACGATTAATATATATTATATAAACATATATCTTAGACTAAAGACTTACAGAATGGTAAGGGTTGTTACTACCTTAAATATCCTGATAGAAATGAAGAGGATGGTGGTCAGTCAGAAACAACGGTTCTTAACTGAGGACACTTCCCCCCAGAGTCAGTGGACAATTCTTGGAGACATTTTTTGGTAGCTATAACTGAGGACGGGGTTTGCTACTGGCATCAAGTGAGTCCAGGCCAGCGATGCTTCTACTCTATCATGTACAGGGTCCCCCTCCCCCTGCCCTACAACGGGGAGTTAATGGCCCAATTGTCCACGGTGCCACCGGGGAGAAAGCCCAGCTGGAGGTGGGGCGGGTAGTGGGAGGAGGCCTTGTAAGCAGAACAGAGTCTGCACTGAGTGGGGCAGGGGGTGGGGCGCTGGTGCTCTCTTTCTATCACTGAAGACACCTGTGGATTTCAGGGCCAGCTGCTGTTGGGGGGGGGGTGGTGGTGCGGGTCTAGGTGTTTGGATTTCAAATGCTTGTGACTGCTACAGGGATGGCTTGTTGAACAGGGCTTGTCACCAGTCCCGAAGGTCACGAGCAAAGGGAAATGCAGCCGGGGTTTGAACAGAGCAGAGTGGATAGGCTCAGCGGTCACCATGAAGGTTGGAGTTTCTCCATTAAGCAGAAAAAAGGGGGGGCCCTGGCGGGTCTCTGCCCCGAGAGGGACAGGCCCCCTGCTGGAGCTGGTGCGTGCACATGCACAAGTGTGCACAGGCACAAGCACCCACATGGGCACGGAGGATGCTTATATCCCTGGAATAGCTTACATTCTTGTCAGGAAATGAGATGAATGTGATATACCAGTTGGTGAGATAGTTGGCAAATGAAGAACTCTTACAAAAATAAGAACTGTTGAAGTCTTTTGTTTTCTAAAAGGTCTCCATTTCTTTTTTGGTGCACATGTGGGGCGAGAGGCGCCTGACACATTAAAAGAGCTGGGGCCTAGCCACCAAGGTGCCAGTCTTGGTCCTTCCGGAAAGTTCTATGGAAATTGTTTTCCTGCCTGGAGCCCCAAGAAAAGGAGGAAGGGGCTGCATCGTGTGGCTGCCAAGAACACAGGCCCCAACAAACTCAGAGTGCCCTCACCCCCGACTGAGCGGCTACACGCTGCTGCCCCCACCCATCTCTCCTCTGAGATGAAAAACTCTAATTGTGAATCAACTGGAATTCAAGTCAAACCCACCTGAATATGTGCAACACCAGAAATAAAAAATGGGGTAACAATGACTTGGGAAGAGTCTCTGAGTCCTGGTATTTGACCCCCCCATCCTAGGTCATTTCAAAATAGCGCGGGCTGTCGGGCAGAATTCCATCAAGTATGTGTTTGCTGCTGATCTTTGTGTGCGTGGACGCTGCCTCACGCACATGCACGCACATGGCCTTGCGTATGCCCAGCGAGGCGGACCTTCTGGGAGGCTGCTGGGGGCACCTGGCACAAGACGATCCAGGGGGGAGGAACGTGAAGGTACCTGCCGTCCCACATCCCCTGAGGGGCAGATGTGGCCACCCCTGGGTCACAGCCCAGGAGACCGAGGCTCAAAGATCATAAGAACCATTTCCAAGTTCACTGTTAAAACAGGGCTTGGATTTAAGGGTTTTTTTTCCTCTCTCTCTCTGTCCTTTCTTTTCCTTCCTTCCTTCCCAATGTTTTTGGTGCCATTGACGCTGACCAGCTCCAAACTGCACTGTCATCGCCGCTGGCCTGGCCAGGCAGAGCTTGTGACCTAGACACACACTGGGCCTGTGCCCCGCCAGCCCCTGGCTCCTGGGAGGAGAGCTGACTCTTCATGTTGATACAGGGCCTCTTTTGTGGTCCTTCTCGGCTGGCCGACTGGCCCCAGGCCCCCTGGGCCTATAAATAGCCATAGTGCAGGGCCCGGGGATCAGGTGTCTGCTGGTCCGCACGTCTGGGAGAAGGAGTGCTGGGGCCTGAGGATAATCTCCACACTGCCGTGCCCGGTAGTGGCCCGGTTTCCCACCCAGGCGGACCGGTGTCTATTGGGCGAGCGCATCTGTGTCTCCCTGAGGGTCCTGCATTTTTCGTTCTGAATCTGGTAATCCCATCTGCAGGCCCCTGAATGGTGCCCCAGTGTGTGTCCCTCAGGTCATGGGGCACTCCCAGCCGCCTCTGGTTCAAGGCCTCCATGGGTTGTAGGTGCGGCAGTGTGCTATGCAGAAATGGAGCTCGGGGCTGCTTCTTGCTCCTGTGGGGGCAGCAGGCAGCTTCCCAGGGGTCGGGAACATAGCCATCACCTAGAGATAAGGTGAGAGCAACTGAAGTTTCGCCCCAGCTGCCTGGCATCAACCTCTGCTGGGGTCAGGGGCAGAGGCATTCAGGGTCACAGCAGAGTCCTGAGGGCTGACAACCAGGACAAGGGCAATTGGAGAGAGAGGGCTTAGAGAGACCTGCAGCTCCTCTGCAAACTGTGAACTGGGTTTGGGGGTCAGACTGAATTCCCCTTCTCTCACCTCCCAGACATGTGACTCTGGGCCCCAGTTTCCCATCCGTGAAACAGGGACAGCCCTTGCTCCAAGGTGGCCTGTTCCTGGCCCTCGGACACTGAGCAGCAGGGTCAGCACCGGGCTGAGGTCTGCCCGCCTCCGTAGCACGGCCTCCCACCCTCTGAATTACTGAAGATTTGCTGCTGTAACAAATCACCACCACCACTGGCTCAAACACAGTTGTTTATGTTTCTTGGAAATTAACACACAGCCGGTATTCTTTGTTGGCAATTGGCTCTCCCTGTGGTGATGACCCAGGGACCCGCTCTGCCATCTTATCACCATGAGACTTCCAAGGTCACCATGCCCAGTGTATTTCAGCAGGAGAGGAAGCAGCATGGACCATTGCCACCAGCCAGGCGTGGCAAAAGTAGACATTGCTCTCCTATCAGCCTGGCCAGCACGTGGTCCCCTGGCCACTTCTAACTGCGCGCAGGCCGAGTGAGGTCTTCCAGCCCTGATCTCAGGAAGAAGTCCTTCTAGCCCAGGGAACAATGGCCCTGGAGAGTTTGGGAGGAGGGCCCGAGGGAAGGGGACCCCTGGTAGCCTCAAAGAAATGAGGCCGCAAGCCTTGGTTTGTGCTCTGGCCCAGGAGCAGACCTGGGTCTGTGAGCAGACAAGCATCTGTGTGCACACAGCAGGTTGGGAAGAGACCCCACCGTCCGTGGCAGAGGAGGAGGCACATGAGACGGAAGCAGGGAGTCAGCTAAGACAGGGCATGTTCTTAGGCCGCTACCTCCATGGGCAGCTGCAAGGAACTCTGGGAGCCAGTGTGGAGCAAAGCCTCAGAGTAGTCCCCTTAAAGGAGGGGGGAGAAAACTGGGGTATTTATACACCCCCACATCAGCTGGTGTTTGAAGGCTGCTCCTGGGATGGCATTATCCCCTGGCCCTGGTGGCCTCTTCTGTGGCAAAAGGGCCCTGGGCGAGATGAGCAGGCACGGGTGGGTGGAAACCTGGGGGTGTGTGTTGAGTGGTCAGGGTGGGGGACCTGAGCAGGGCACTCACAGTGTCTGCTACACTCCGAGAAGGTGCAGGGCTCACTCTCTTGACTGGTCCCCTGAAGGGAGAAGGCAGGGGTCAACCCCAACCTGCGGCCATGTATGTCGTCTGAGCTTGAGCCCACGGCCCCCAGATGCAGGGTCAGGGAGCCTGGAGGCAGCTGCGTGGCTGGCTGATTACCTGGCTCAGTGTCCGCTGACCTGATGGGAGCCCAGGTCTGGAGCTTCTTAGTGCGAGGCCTTGAGCAAGAGAGTCACCTCCTGTTTCCTTGCGGGCTATTGTAGGGGAGACCCTTCTCAGAGGTCGCCTGGGTCTTTGCCTCGTGAGTGCTGCAGCAGGGCCTCCCTCACCCAACCCCCCACACACTCCAGTCACTCGGATGTGTCGCTCTGCCACCAGCCCCAGAAGGTGCTCTGCCTTTCCCAGTGTCCGTGTCGTGGGATTAGATCAGCCCCCCCTGGGGAGTCTCCCTGTCTCACGGCCCACCATCCGAAACCCCAATGACATCTGCAGAATCCCTTTGCCGTGAAAGGTGACACAATCACAGGTGTGGGTATTGCCCACAATCACAGGCCTGGCTGGGGACTTGCGGCAGGGTTACGAATCTCTCCACCCTCTTCCAGGCTTTTAGGACACCACGCCCTCCTGGGTCTCTCCTTTCCTCACTGCTGGTGTCCTTGACTGCATTCATACCCCACCGCCAACATTTTTAAGAACATCAGGACTCTCTAAAAAATTATGAGAGGGCTTGGCCCAGGCCACCCAGGGAGCTGGCGGAAGTCACCCCAGCTGAGCACCATCAACCCCTACTTGGCAGCTCATGTCCTAGGGGCCGGAGTGACCACCCCAGGTCAGGTAATTCCCGGGAGACTTTGGAAAGTGCTAAATCACCCTCTGACGGCTGGGAGTGAAGGCGGGGTGGGTGACCCAGGCAGAACTGGCCCTTTTTCTAGCTTGGCTAGACAGTGTTCAAGATAGGACCTGGCCTTAAGTACAACAGAAACAACTGGGGGCCTGAAAAAGGCCCAAGGGTTGGATCTGGGAGTGGAACAGCACCAGGCAGAATACTAGTAATAATAGCAGCTTTTCTGGAGCACTTACTGTGTGCCGGGTGCTCAATGGATGTGTATATCAGCTTATTTAACTCCACAACTACTTATGAGGAAGGTCCTAAGGTTAACTCCGTTTCCCAGAGGAAGAAACTGAGGCTCGGTGAGGCTAAGGGACTCCCCGAGGCCAGACAACTCCTGACTAGAGAGGAGTTGACAAGCAGGGGTCCCACCTGTAACCCCTTAGTATTTCTGCCATGCGCAATATGGCTCCTTCAATGTAACACTAATAAGTAGTTATACTAGCAAGAGACTCCATGTGGGGAAGCAGTCAAACTAGGACTACAGAAGAGGCATTACAAGGAGACATGTTTGGACATGGCGTAAGGAAGGATAGAGGTCCTATTCTAGCTGTCAAATTGGCCCAGCAGGGAACATGGCCACCCTGGGAGGGAGGGAGCTGCCTGTCGATGAACATATGCAAGTGAAGAGGCCGCTCTCATTTTCTGAGACCCTAGTAATAACAGACGCGGTACCAAACACCTCACCTATGTCATCTTTAGGTCCTCACCACTCTATCACATGAGCACTACTGTCCCCACCTTACAGATGAGGAAACTGAGCGCAAAGAGAGGGACCCGCAGATGGTTATGCAGGTGGTGAGTGAGTGAGCAGGACTCACACCCAGAGCTGTGCCTCTCCAAAGCTCTGCTTGGACCCTACACCTACTGAGCGCCTGCTGCGTGTCCGGCAGAGACCACTGAGTCCTGGTTCTCACACTTGGGGAGAACACATTCCAGGAGCAGTGAGACAGTTTGGAGCAGTGGGTGTTAAACTAGAACCAGACGAGGATGAGGTGAAAGCAAGAGTAAGCCGGGGTCAGGGAGATCCGGGACGGTCAGGGATGGCCACTCTGAGCTGGTGGCATCTGAGCTGAGACCCGAAGAGCAAGGAAGCGTAGAGAGCACTATAAAGAGCTGTGTGAGTTGAGCTCTGGTCAGAGGGAACCACAGGTGCAAAAGCCTGGGGTGGGCGGGGCAGGGGGAGCCCAGTGGGAGAGGAATGGCCAAGGGGGGGGCCAGATCGTTCAGGGCCCGGTCAGCTGGGATTCAACCTCATTTGCCAAGATTGGTGGATTTTAAACCGGCGATGCACCACAGACAACTCCTACCAACTCCTGAAACCACCTCTTAAATCTCCAAGACTTTTGAGTTAGCAACTGTTAGCAAGCAGTTGTTAACAATTAGTAGCTTGAAATCAGTCCCGGTGGGAGCATTTACACCATGGAAAGTGGCAAACACCACACATCATGCTCTGTCCTCAGAGGCTGAACTATTTACCTGCACAGCACCAGTTTAAGGCAGGGAAATGGGAGATTGGGTTTGCCCTTTAAGGGGCACTCTCTCTGGCTGCTGGGTGGGGAGTGAGCTGCAGGGGACAGAGAAGCTGGGTGACCAGCAGGGAAGAAGTCGCACTGGTCCACACTGGAGAGATGGGGGTTGGGACCAGGGTGGGCCAGTGGATGGATCTGAGTGATTTTGGAAGTGGAACCAGTGGGCCTTGCTGAGACCTTCCCTGATACAGAGTGAAGACGAGAATGGAGGAGCCAAGCTGGGGGGTCTCCCAGGAGGAGAGTCCCCCTGGGCCCTGGGACTCACCTCCCAGGGTAGGAAGAAGGGAAGGGACAGATCTTGAGAGTCTATCTCAGTGGAGGGTCGCGGGTATCTAGGCAGTGTCAGGTCTTAGCGCGTCTCCAGCCGAATAAATGGGCCAGCGCCCAGCCCCTACACCCCCACCCTCGAAACTGCCTTTGGGGGCTGACCCCAGCAACTGGGCTCCCTGGCTTCAGCCCCTCCTTCATCAAAACTCTCTCATGAAAGGGCCCTGAGATTGTAGATATTTCCCTTCAACCCCTGTCTCTAAGATAAGGCCTGCAAATTGTCTTCATACCCTTGTAGACTTTCTTCTGCACAGACACACACACATTAATTTTTAAAAATGAGATGCTGTTACATGTAGATTATCTCATTTCATCCTAGGTGCTACTATCTCCACGCTGTATTTCAGGAAGCTCAGACTCAGAGAGGTTACCTACTTTCCCCAAGGTTACACAGCGGTTTGTCCTGCCTGGCTCTGCAGACTCACTCTGCACCCTCGCCCTCGCTGACTGCTAGAAAAGGCCCGCCAGGACCTCGGTGGGGGCACTGGGGGCTGCAGGGCCAGGGGGGTTGGAATTCTGGGCCGGAGGCCTGGTCTGGCCCATCCTTCTGCTGTGTGGTGAGACTCAAGCTCTGGGGTCAAATTCTAGCCCCAGGAGTCCTCGTTAAGATGGCTTTTTTAAAAGGGAGGCGGGTTCTGTTGCCATTTAATTGTGGCTGTGCCCTTGAAGCAGGCTCCCAGCTGCCAAGGTTCCCAGCTGCCTGGAATGGACAGGCCCAGGGGATGGAGGAGGCTTGGGAGGCCTGAGACCTGGGCCCTCACCAGCTCTGCAACCTTGGCAGTCCCTGCCTCTCTCGGCCTTGGTCTTCTCTCTGCTAAAGTTTCTCTCAGCCCCAAAGTAAGCCCCTGGTTCCCCACCTAAACAGGGAGGGCGGGGTCTGCAGCTGACTGGGGAAGGAGTGGGGGGCGGAGGAGGAGGAGGAGGAAGAGGAAGAACTAGAGCAGAGACCAGGGCTCTGAGGCAGGAAGTAGGTGAGGACAGGAGCAGGGTGGAGCTAAAGTGCAGGTTCTGGAGTCTGCAGATCTGGGCTCAAATCCCAGCCCAGGACCTGGCGGGTGCAGGGCCCTGTGGCAGGAGAAGCCACACTTGGCTCTGCCTTTGCTGACTTGAAATTCTTAATTCTCTGAACAGGGAGCCCAGCGATTTCTCCTTTGCCTTCCGGGCCCTCAGTTTCCTCATCTGCAAAATGAAACAACACTTCCACCAGCTTGAAGATTGTTTTGAGACGGAAAAGGGGAGGCTTCAGGCAAAGGGCCAGGCAGGGCGAGTCTGTGATGGGGTCAATCCCTGGCAATTAGGACAGTCATTCTTTAGGTCTCGCCCCCAATGCTCCCTGCACGCTGTATGGGACACTTCAGGTCAAAAACAACATCCTCACTGGGAAGCAAACTGCCCCCCACCCTCCCCACAAGCCCCTCCCTGCAGCTGTACTGGGTCAGGTGGGTTAGGGCCCTGAGCACTGGGCGGCTCCCCAACAGCTGCCCCTCCCCTGCTCTAAGTCCCGCCCTGGAGGACCCCCACTGGATTGGTTCCCAAGCCCTGGTAACTCAACCTGCCAGGCATTTCTGGAGTTCCGACTTCCTGGATTAACACCTCAGCTACGGAGCCTCTGCGGGCTCAGTTTCCCCATCTGGGAAGTAGCAGTGTTACCCCGTGGGTGTGCCCTATGAGGTGAGCCTGAGCAGGGAAGGAGGTTAGAACTGTGCTGACAAAGGTTGGCCAGCGCTGCTGCCTCCTAAACGCTGAGCACGCGCTCTGAAATGCCAGTGCGACTGTGCGCCCCCCACCCCCACGGAGACCCTCCCGCTGCTGCTGCTGCTGCTGCTGCTGCTGCCTTCGGGGTAAAGCCCGCACTCCTTGGCCGAGCTGATCTGAGCCCCTCCGTGGTGAGCTCAGCATCCATTTCTCTTTCTCCTTCTGCAGGGGATTTGCTCTGGGGACCCTCCAGCCCCAAGGTGATGTGACAGCCTCCTCTGCTGAGACTGTCGTTCAAACTAAGGGGTGGGCATGTGACCCAGGCTCAGCCAACCGGGTGACCTCTCCAAGGGCCTCCATTCTTGAGGATAGGGACCCCGATGAAAGGCTGCTGGGGAGAGTTTATCTGCAGGGTATCCCTTGAATTCCTGCTGCCTGAATCTGCAGGGGTGCCCTGGGCCCTGTCCTCCGTAAGTCTGGGTCTTTAGCTTTTCTTCTCATTCCATGCCCTCCCTGGTAGCCTTCCACGGTGCCTTCTTGGCCCAGAGAAACCCGGTGGGTTTCTGTTGCAGGCAACCAGACAGCCTGGCCCATAGGCCCCGCCTCCTGCTGACAGCTTCTCCAGGCGGTCCCGAACCACACCTGCTCTGGCCTTCACCTTCTCTTTCTAGGGATCTGCCTGCACACACTTCTCACAGGCCATGCGTGCCACTTGGTGCCTCTGAACCTTTGTCCCTGCCACTCCTCTGCCAGGAATGCTCTTCCCGCCTCCTTTACTCATTCTTGTCCTCAAGAACCACCTCGGACATGGTCAACTCCAGCCCTCCTCCCCACCCCCAGGCCAGCTCTGACCTTCCAGGCAGCCCTGGGCCCCAGGCCTCTCTCCTCTGCCCCTGCATTCCCCGCCCTGCCTGATCCCAAGGCCAGAAGCAGGCTCCACTCGCCTTCCTTTCTCAGTTGGTGCTCAACACATGTTTGATGGGCTCCAGAACGGGGGGGGGGGTTAGACAGAGAAGACCCCCCGGGGCCCACTCAGGGCCTCCTGGGCCAGCGGGGACTGGATCCATTGCCCCCTGCCATGTGGGGAGTGTCAGATGGAGAAGCAGTGCCATCCCAGAGTCCCAATGAGCCCCACCCCTCTCACCTTGCCCTCACCCCAGCCCCACGAGGCATGGCTGGGGCCCAGGCTTAGGTCCCAAAGGCTACATTGCTTGCCCACTCCCCTGCCCTGGCATGGTCTTGAGCCGTGGGCAGAGCTGAGCCTTCGTGGGTTGCTGAGTGCCCAGGCTGGAGAAATGCCCCAGCTGCAGCCACCTGAAATCTGGTAGAACGAGGTAAGAGGGCAAGTGCCAGCAAGGCCAGGGAATTTGGGCAGCCCACAGAGTGGGGCATCAAGAATGACCCCACTTTGCCTACCCGTGACTAAGCTTGAGAGAAAGGACAAAAATAGCCCAATTTCCCCTAAAGCCACCAATGCTTCTCCACCCTTTCTCCTTGGAGCGGAACCCGGGAGGCAGGAGTGGGGAGGGGCGGCACAGAGCCACGGAGATTCCAGCCCTTGCCCACAGGTGCATACTGCAGCAGACGTGTCATGAGGACAGCATTGTGATGTCATGGCCCGTGGTGGCTCTGTGCTCCTGGAGTTGTGAGTGAGTCAGCTGGGCCCCTTCCTCCTTCCTGTGTTCATGTAGGTACGTTTGATGCTCTGATGCTTGGGGGAGGGGGGGCTGGAAGAGCTGAGCCTGTGGCCCCTCCCCTTCTCTCCTTGCTTCTCCCATGGGCTGGGGCTGGTCCAGGAGATGGCCAGTGGGTGGCACCCTTGGGGAGACTTCCTTTTGTTCATAACTGGGAGTCAGACTTGGGCGAGTGGCCCAGGAACTCTTTGCAAGCCTGGGTCAAAACTGCCTGTTCACTAGGCCACCTTCCCGGCTTGACCATGAGCCTATTCAAAGTGTCCATCTCGGCCTCCAGTCTAGCTTGCTCTGTGATGTGGGTTAAATGCTTAAACGGGTAGAGGGGAGGGTGTGGGGATAGGTAACAAAGGTGCCTTCTCCCTGTGGGGGCAGCTTTCTGGACTCTATCTTGGGTGCCATTGGAAACCTACACCTGTTGGAAGTCCCAGGCATCTTGGTGCCCTTGAGATTTGGTGGTGGCAGGGCGCTCCCACTATGGGCAGCAGGGCCATAATGCTGCTAGGGACTGGCACGTTTGGCCCCTCTCTAGCTGGGATGCAGCTCAAAGACCCCAGATTTCAGAATCACTGAATCCCAAGTCCAAGTTCAGTCCTGCTGTATGTATGTCCTTGAGCTGGTCACTGGATCGCCTCTGAGCCTGTTTCCTTTTCTGTGAAGGGGGAGTGTCATCTGGCTTCCACGGACTATCAGGAGCATCAGAAGGACAAAGCTGCTGCCCCGA
Organism: Artibeus jamaicensis; assembly: GCF_021234435.1. Classification (NCBI taxonomy): domain Eukaryota; kingdom Metazoa; phylum Chordata; class Mammalia; order Chiroptera; family Phyllostomidae; genus Artibeus; species Artibeus jamaicensis. The sequence continues at coordinate 7,662,909 of NW_026521831.1, read as the reverse complement.
ATGTCACTGTTGCCTTTCACCTTCTTCCTGCCTGGCCCCCATGGCCCTTATCCTCCAGAGCAGCCCGGCATAGTGAGAGCAATGCCAGTGACCATGGACACAAGCCAGGGGACTGACCTGAGTGACGCTGGTGACAAGGACACATGCCTGCAGGTGCTGTCACAGGAACTCTGCCAGCTCCAGGCCAAGTACGAGTTTTTCCAGGGCCCCCCCGCCCCCCCATCCCAGTGCCACTTGCAGTGAGCTGAGTGGCTGGGACTGAGCCAAAATGCCAGGCATGTGGTGCCTGGAAACAAAGGGGGAGGGGCAGCTATGGTGAGGGGGCAGGGCTTGCTCCTGTCCCGTGACCTCAGACCCCGGGCCAGTATCAGCCCTCCTCAGGCACCATCTCCCATCACGAAGGGATGGGAGGGCTGTGGGCAGCCACTGCTGAGCCCCTGTCAGCCCAGACCCTCTGAAATCAACCTGCAAGATTGTCACCTGGGTCTGAGTGGAGACCTGTGTCCTTCCAACGGCCTCCACCTTTGGCGGCTCCACAATTTCAGGTTGCCCACAGATGCCTGAATTAGATGTGAATGGATGTGTCTGAGCAATTTGTACGGAACATGGTCCAACCCTTCCATCAGATTCTGTAAGGGCCTCCCAGCCCCAGTAAGGCTTGGCTTGTGGCTCACAGGGCCCCACAAGGTATTTGTAGGAAAAGACTATTTTTTCCTGCCTTTTCCAGGGCTGTGTGGGTAAGAAAATGGGGCCTGAGAGGAACAGCCGCTTGCCCTGGGTCACTCTGCTGTCACTCAGAGACACCTCTGTGTTGGCTCCGCCCACCGGCCCTGGCAGCCTGCTCCGCCTGCTGCCCTTGACTGCTGGTTTGGACTAGGCCCAGAGCGGCTCCGACTCTAGCCTAGGGGGTCCCCTAAGAGTCAGGTGGCTGGGCAGCAGCATGCAGCCTTTTCCCCGCCAAGGGCTGCTGGGACCTCTGACCCCAGCCTGAGTGCTCACGGTGTGCTCAGTTCCCCAGACAGAGCCCTGGTCAGCCTGGGAGGGAGGGCTTCTCATTACCCCCATTCCAGAGGGGCGCAGAGAGATGAGACACCTGCCAGGTCTCCAGCCAGTAGGGGCTCTGGCCACCCACCACCTGCTCAGCCTCCAGGAGAGGCACCGCAGACCCCCGTAGCAGAATGACCCGGCTTCACTCTCCCCGGGCCCCTATTCTTTGTGGCTCGGTCTGCTCAGCAGTAAACTGTGGATGGAGAGACTGAAGCCGGCGGCCCACCGATGGCGGTAGCGGCCAGCATGGTTCTGAGCAGGAGACCGCAGAGGGTGGCCTTGTCAGGGGTCCCCATCCGGAAGCCTCCCAGCCCCATTCCCATCCTGGCTCACGCCTCACCCCAATGTCTCCACAGGCAGAGGAAACTGAAGAGAGAGGTCGAGAAGCACAAGCTTTTTGAAGACTATCTGATTCAGGTCCTGGAGAAAATCCCCCAGGGTATGTCCGAAGCTTCCTCAGAAAGCCCGTCCTTCTGTGTCCACTTCCTAGACTCGGGACCGGAGCACCAAGCGTGGTCTTCTCGAGCCTCAAGCTCCAGTCGGAATAGGGCTCCACGGAGGCCAGTGCCACCGTGTTTAGAAGGGTACAGGTGCTGAGCCAGCCTGCTCAGGGAACCCCGGGCCAGCCAGCGCCGGCCACGTGGCCCGTGGCAGGTTCTCAGGGATTTGGTTTCTGTGGCTGTACAGTGGGAACAGCAACAGCGAGGTGCGCTAGGTGAGCTCACCCTTCATATGCTTGCAGCGCGGACCCGGCATTTAGGCAGCGCCCAGGAAGTGCGCGCTGTTATTCCTCGTGCTTCGTTTGTCTTTGGATTTGGTTTGTGTTTTGCTCTTGTCGACTAAAATTACACAGCCATCTGAATGCGTTTATGTATTTTGCATTGCATTATCCTGATTTATACCAGAGTCCACTATTACACATGCTGGAAACTTGTTGAGGGAGGGAAGGGAACATACACATTTTTATTGTCATCATATTATCAGTTCAACATCATCAATAATCATAAAAATAACTATTACCATTTACTAAATATTTAATCTGTGCTGAGCTCTGTAGTAAATCTTTTCTACTCTGAGTTTCTGGGAACTGTGTCTCCGGGCTCAGGGAGGTTAAGGTCGTTGCCCAAGGTCTGCCAGCCGGGAGGTGATGGGGCTGGGTCTCAGGCTCTGGTCTGACTTCATAGCCGCTGCACTCGGTGCTGTGGCGCTGTGGGAGCCCCAAGAACTCAGCCCCGGAGGTCAGGGAAGGCTTCACAGAGGAGGTGGCTTCTCGGGGTCACCAAGGAGTTCTGCAAAGGAGAGTGGCATCGCAGGCAGAGGGAAGAGCACAAATTTAGGCTGGAGATGCGCCCTGCAGGGTGGGTTTGGAAGTGGTGAGCTCCAGTGTGCTGGAGCGCTGGAACCTGGCAGGGGCTGCTGGGAGCTGTGCTGGGAGGGTGGACCAGCACCAAAGAGCCTTGAGCACCAGGCCAAGCATGGGGCTTGAGGCAGACCCAGCCCCCAGTGCTTCTTCTAGCAGCTTCCTGGTTTGGGGTCTTCCTAACTCAGCACCTCAACCCTGTTCAACCCATCCAGAATGGGTGACCATCAGAGCTGGAGACTGCACCATGCAGGGTGGCAACAGTTCCTGTCCCCTTCTTTGAGGCTCCCCCAATGGGCAGTTTCTCCTCAGAGGCAGTCTCCTGCCTCCCTGGGCAGCCCAGATGCAGAATCTGAGACCCCACTAGGCAGCCTTTCAAACGTTGTTGTGTCTTTTGAAGAGGCGGGAGGTAGCTGCTGGACCAGCCCTTCTGTGTTAGTGTCCGCCCTGCACGGGTTGTCTGGCATCCCTCCACTCTGGGGCTCTGGCTGGAATTCTGGGGCAACAGCAGAAGTCCCATCTACCTTATTAGCATCAGTCGCTGCAGGGAACAGGTGGGGACCCCCGTTCTCCTGCCCACCCATCCCCCATGATGCTGTCTCCTTAGACTACAGTGATGGGGAGGAGCTGGAGGAGATCCAGAAGGAGGGCCTGGTGGACGCCCTGGTGGAGCGCTACGAGAAGCTCTTCACAGTCAGCCAGGACATCCAGAAGCACCTCGAGGCCTTCTCCAAGATGAACGAGGCCATCCACCAGAGCTTGGAGGCCATTGAGAAGAGCCATAAAGCTCTTATCCCGGTAACAGCTGCCTGCAGCTGGCCCATTTTCCTTGGCCCAGAGAAATGGGGTGATAGGAACCCCTGCCCCCCAGCACTCTCCGGAAGGCCTGGAGCAGTGGTGGTCTGTTGGGTAGCTCCAGTGGGGCTGCCACTCCAGAGACTTGCTCCGTAGCCTTTCCTCTCCCCCTCTGCTGGCTGGGGGTTTCCCCTGAGGCTCAGCTTATGTTTAAAAGGTGTTCTTCACGGTAGAAAAGCCACAAGTTCTGGATTCAGACAGACTGGGGTTCAAATTCCAGCTGAGCCTCCGACTAGATGCATGGCTCTGGGCAAGCCCCCACTCTCTGGGCCTCAGTTTCTTCCTGTCAAATGGAGGCAATGCAACCTAGCTGCTGGGCTGTTGAGAGATAGCGAAGTCAAACTGCCTCAAAGTTTTAAGTGCCCCCAGAAGTTCTCTCTCTCTCTCTCTCTCTGGTTAATCTTATAATAAATAGAACTTTCACAAAAAGGATGGGCGCGGTAGGCAGAAGAGACTGCCCCGTCAAAGGCATGGCATGAAAAATGTGTGTGCTGTAGGTGGGGCCTGGGGATGGAGGTGAAGGGGACACCGGATGGAGAGGAAGAATGACAGGTTGGCTGCTTCTTGCCAAGCACCAGGGCATGACATCTCCAGCGAGCCTCTTCCCCCTGGTGGCAGCACTGAAACCTACACCCTTCTGTACCTTTTTTTTTTTGAGAACCTGCCCCTTTGTGGGCAGGGCCTGCGTAAGCACTAGACATGCTTTACCTGTTTCGGCCTCACCCTGGCACCTCCTCCGGGCAGGTGCTCCTACCCCAAGGGCTGAGACAAGGGAAGTGTGTTAGTGCAGAGTTAAGTTACATCTTTATTTAAAATTTTGCTATTTTGTTCATCACAGAATTTTTTTGCATTAACTTTGTTTTTAAAAAACACTGCATTAAAATATTCTTTATCTTAATTGCTGAGGTTTTTCTGACGCCCCCTTACATTTTGCCCCTTAGGCCCAGCCAAACTGTTCTTGCCACTTTCAAGGAGAGGAAACTAAGGGCCAGAGAAGTTAGGACACTTGTGTCTGTCCTGTGTCTTCAGAAGACACTCCATGGGGCCTGGAGGTGGCACTGTGCTTAGCACAGCCTTGTTCCCGGTGCCCTCCCAGTGACCCCTGAGGCTGGGAGGGCACAGACCATGTCCCTGGTGACGATGGGGCACAAGATACTCTGGGGCTGAGTTGGGATTCCAACCCCATCGGCCTGGACGTGCCCCCTGCTGCATTTCCTGTGCCCTGAAGGGCTCTGACCTCCCAGAATTTTTTCTGCATCCCACCCCCATCATCACGCAGACCACCCTGGGCGGTGCCTCTTGGGGCCTAGGCAGGCTTGCTGCACTGAAGTGACCTGGCCATTCTCCCCACAGAGCCTCAAGGTCCAGCTGTGTCAGCTGCAGAAGAGGTATGACCCCGGGCAGCAGCAGCAGTGCCAGTCAGAACAAGATGTCACCTACCAGAAAGACACGGACAGCTGTAATGTGAGTCCACTGAGCTGGCCCCGGGGTACGGTCAGGGGCTGGGGGCGGCTGTCTCCTCACCCCCCCAATACCACCCCTCCCCACTTACCAACTTGCTCTCCACAGTGACCATTAGTTTTGAAAGGGCTTCTTTAAGATGGGAAAACTGAGGCCACGGATAGTTATGGGCCCAGCTCTACCAAGAACCAGAGCTGGACCCCCTGTCCCTGGGCCTGGCCTGTGCTGAGCACTTACTCAGTCCTGCTATCCTGCTTGTGATTAATAATAAAATGATAACATTTAGGTGAGTGGCTCTTGTGCACTATCTTCAGTAATTCTTGTATTTCTTTGACCAGGGAGTGCTTAGGCCTGCCCCAAAATAGATACTCCTAACTGGTCTTGATTCTAACCCATTCCTGTTGCACAGATGAGAGAAGCAATGCTCAGATGTATGAGCCATGGCTGAAGTTCATGACCAAGGGCCAGGATCTCTGAGCTCAAGCTCTCAAGCTGTTTCTTCCTGGCCTTGGAAATGTGAACCAGTTACCCTCCCAACCCCTAGGCCCCACCTAGTTCTCCAGCCTCAGGGGCTGCTGGGAGGACACAGAGGGAGGCCCAGGCACAGAGCTGCTCTGGGCATGCTCCACCTGGGCGGGTCAGCACATGTAAATGTAAGGCCTCCTCAGTCCTGTGGGATCCTAATTTGGAAGCCGTGAGAGTTGGGGTCTGTAGGCTGCTGACCTCCGGCCACGGAGCTTAGACAGGGAGCAGATTTGCCACAGTTTCTGGAGCCCCTTCTGGTCTTTTTAAGGTGGGAAGCAAGGCTGCCGCAGCTGAGTGCCACCCTGGAGGCCTGGAGGCCAGCCCTCTGGTGCCACCTGGAGTGAAGAGCGCTGGGTTCCCCCAATCTCCTGCCCAGCCCCTGCCCCAGGTAGGGACCTCGGACCCTGGGGGGAGGGGGGCTGATTCAAGCCCCTTTGGGGGTGGAACACAGACCGGGGTGAGAAGGTGCTCCTGGCTCCAGGACGCCCAACCTGAGTGAGCTGGGGCCAGAGGCCAGGGGCTGCTGGGAGAGGGCTTGAGCCACTGCCTCTATCCTCCTCTTCCTCCTCCTCCCCTTCCTCCTCCTCCTCTTCCTCTTCCTTCTGCAGAACCAGCTGCTCAACTACGTGGGAACTGCCATCAACAACATGGCCCAGCACTGCTGTTCCTCTGCCCATGTCGTACCCAGGAGCATGGGCCTCTTCTCCAAGCTGGACCTGATTCAGGTGATGGCTCCCTACCTCCCAGGCTGGCTCCAACCTCAGCCTGTCCTGAGCAGTGGCTCCTAGTGCTCTTGTGTTTAGCCCTTATCAACCCCTCCCTCCACAGCCTCATGGGCACGGTACAGTGGGTCTCCAGGTCTCTATTAGTCTCTCAACAAACTTGTGATGAGCACCCATTAGGTGCAGGGTCAGAGGTGGATGTCAAGGAATTCCTGTCCTGCCTGGTCTTTATGCGTGACCCCACCCTGGCACCCCACACTCATACACACACAGTGTACACACTCTTAAAGACAGTCCCCTGTGCTCTCTGCACACCTAACAACACACACCATACGCTGACACACCTGCAAACTCACCCACTAAAATGCACACAGACGACATCACGCATTCGCACATGCACATGCTGGGAGGGGGCACTTCAGTGACCGAGAGAACCTGCGTGCAGGGCGCTCAGTTTAAGCTGAAGTCCGCGGAACTTTCCCTCCTCGCTGCCCCCGCTGAGACCGAAGCCCCAGCATTCATAATGCTGATGCCGCCATGACAGAGAACACGTGACCTCTGATCGGCGTCCTCTGACCACAGAGCATACCTTTTAAAATTTTTAGTAGTTTTATTGTGATATAATTCAGATACCATCACATTTCTCACTTCAGTGTTTTCAGTACAGAATGGCACAACCATGCTTAGTATCTAATTTCTGGATATTTCATCACCCGCCAATGCACTTTGCATCTGGCCTCCTTCACTTCCTAGAATGTCTTCCAGTTCCGTCCATGTGGCAGCGTGAACAACACTCCACCCCTGTAAGTGACTGAATTATAGCCCATTGTTTTGGACAGCCCACATTGCTTTTATCCGTCCGTCAGGTGACGGCCGTTTGGGTTGTTTCTGCTTTCTGACTATTATGAATAATGCTGCCATGAACACTCAGGAACACATTTTTGTACGGACACATCTTTTCATTTGTTTTGGGTACATACTTAGGAGTGGAATTTGAGTTATGTGGTAACTCTGTATTTACCATAATATGGAGGAGCTGCCATGCTGTTTTCCAGAGTGGCTACATAATTTTACAAGCTTATGGTCAATATATGAGGCTTCTAATTTTCCACTTCCTTGTCAACACTTGGTGTTGTCTGTGTTTTGTAATTTAGCCAGCCCGAAGGGTGTGAAGTGCTGTCTCATGGTGGTTTTGATTTGCATTTTCCTGATGACTAAATGTTGAGCATTTTTTCATAAAGTTTTATTGACTATTTGTATATCTTCTTTGAAGAAATATATATTCAGATCCCTTGCTCAGTTTTTAATTGGATCATTTGTCTTTATTGTTGAGTTATAAGAATTCTTTGTCTATTCCGGATACAAGTCCCTCATACAATACATGATTTGAAAATATTTTCTCTCATTCTGTGGATTGTCTTCTCATATTGATGGTGTCCTTTGAAGCAGAAAGCTGTCAATTTTGTTGAAATCCGATGTTTTTATTTGGTTGCATGTGCTTTAGGCCTCAAACCTGAAAACCTACCTAATTCAGGGTCGTGAAGATTTATACCTAAGTTTTTTTGTAACAAGTTTATAGTTTTACCCTAATATTTAGGTTTATGATCCATTTTTAGTTAATTTTTGTGTATTTTACAAGGTAGGAATCCAATTTAATTCTTTTGCTTAAGGATATTTAGTTCTCATACCATGTGTTGAAAAAAAACTGTTCTTTCTCCATGGAATTGTCTCCTCGCCTTTGCCAAAATCAGTTGGCCACCCATGCAGAGTTTGTTTCCACACTGTCTAGTCTGTGCCCCCGGTCTAGCTGTCTGTCCCCCCAGCCTAGTTGTCTGTCCCCACGCCAGTACCACACTGTCTTTGACTGCTGGAGCCCTGTCGTAAGTTTTGAAATCAGGAGTGAGTCTGATGACCTTGTTCTTCTTTTCTGAGGTGGTTTGACTCTTCTAACAGGCCTGCATGTCTTGCACCATGCTTGGATGTTTGGTGGCTGGGTTTCAGGTGTGGCATGACCCGAGGTCAGTGGCACCCTCGAGGACCTGGCCTCGCCACGCTCCCCGTCTGCTGTCTTCGGCCTTGGCGTCCTCCCAGGTCATAACTTGCTTCCCTGCTTGAGGCGGGCTCAGTGGAGACATTCAAACAGCACCCCTGGCTCCTCTGGACCCAACATTGCCCAGTGGCAGCAGTAAGCAGGGAGCAAGCCTGCAGCCCACCCAGTCGAGAAGGACTTGTCACAAGAGCATCGCAGGCCGTATCAGGGCCACTGTGTGGCAGAGCTCATCGGTGGCATCTGCGGGGGGGTTTCACTCCTTCAGGTTGCAGCATGCATGACACAATTTTGAAAGAGGCCATATTTGTATAAATAGTCACAGTGTATCAATTTCATCTCCTTCCCAAGAAAAAGGAAGAAATGTCCGGGGGTCCCAATGGCCTCCTGTAATTATCACTCATCCTGGGTTTAGAGTCACCTGCATGAGCTCAGCACCGTGCCAGGCAGAGTTGGAGGTGGGGGCGATAAAGGGTCACCTGTCCTCAAGAAATGAACACGGCTCAGAGAGGGAGGTGAGGGCAGTCAGGGTGTGCTCCATGGAGGGAGCAGTGGTCAGAGGCAACCACACTCAAAAGCCACACAAGAATCTAGACTCTGGGTCCTCCAGCTCTGCCACCACTGGGCTGCGCAGCTTCAGGCAAGTCACTTCACCTCTCTGACCTAGCTTTGCTTATTTGCCAATTGTCACCGATACCATGTCCATTTCAGGGCCCTTGTGAAAGCTAAAGGGGATGTAAGCAGATTTTGATGGTGCCTTGGTCCCTGGGAAGTGGTGTCAGGATATAAAGAATGGTCAGGTGAGAGATTTATTCCCCCTCCCCCCTCAGGCATTTATGTTGGACAAAAAGGAGACCGTGAAATTTATCTTACTGCCACGGAACCCAGAGTGTGCTGATCCCGTGACAGCCTCGACGGCCAGGGATTCGGAAGGTACCCCAGGCCCTTCTGGAAATGTCCGAGGAGCCAAGATTTAATCCCAAGGACACCCTTTCCCGGCACCCAGATTTCAGAGTGCTCCACCGGGTGCTGACCTGGCCGGCGGCATGCAGGCCTTCCAACATCATGACCATGTACTGACCTGCGGGGCCTCCTTTTCTCACTGTCCTTGCCTCGCCGGTGGGTGGGAGCCAGCCTGGGGGCAGTGAGAGGGCAGTGGTGGGGGGTGCCACTCCCCACACTGGGGGATTGGTGGGGATTCAGGGGAGCTCTGCCTGGGACCACAGGTAGGAAAGAGGGGCTCCTGAGCTGGAGGCAGGTGCCCGGTGGGGAGTCCTAGTTGGAGACCTGCCACCAGGAGCCAGGCCTCCCTTTCCATCATTGGTGGGTCCGTCTGAGACCCAGGCGCTTCGGATGGATGCCTGGCTGTAGGGAACGTCCGAGGCACAGGAGCTCGTGCAATGAGCCGCCTGGAGCCACAGGAGGCACGGGAGCTCGCCTTGCCCACGGCAGGCGGGGAGCACTGAATCTGCAGGGGCATTTCGTCACCGGTCCCGGAAGCAGACTACCAAGCCGATGCCTTCTGCCCACACCTCTGAGGGTCCCAGAGTGCCCAAATAAAATGCCATTCTTAGGGAAGCCTTGGCAAGGCGAAGCCCCTCTGCAGGCTGGTTTTCCCACCTGTAACATCAGGTGAGAGGACCTGTAAGGGAGTCGCCTCTCCAGACAGATGTTCTAGGTCAAGGCTGGAAAAGCGTAGTCTGCGTGGAAGGCACTGGTCTGGGTTTATTGTCAGGGGGGCAGAATCATCCTAGTAATCACCGCAGTTGTGAAAAGCGCTCACCACTGGAGGTCGGCTGATGCTAGTTAGTATGGGTAAAAGTTCAAAGTTAAGGGCAACATTTGAACTGCAAACTGTGTTGAGTCAGCAAATTAACTTTCAAAGAAATGTTTTGGAAAAGATGCTGCTACTCAGTGAGCTAACCCCGAGGGTCCACGGTACCCGGGTGCCAGTGGGAGAGGGGAATGGGAGGTTCGGAGGGTGAGCAGGACTTGGCCACCGAGTTAATTAGGAACTAAATATATTAAAGGTGGCTGAGTGTGGTCACATCTGTTTTTTAAAGAGGGGAAGGGAGGGAGAAAGGCAGGGTGCATACCCACAACCCAGGCATGCACCCTGACTGAGAATCAAACTGGAAGCTTTTGGTTGTCAGACCAACGCTCAGTCCACTGAGCCACCCCAGCCAGGGTGTGGCCAGGTCTTAAGCAGTTGAAACAAAGGGGATCTGAGGAGGCAACATCCTGTTGAGTTTCTGGTCTCACAGGCCTTTGTGGCAATGAGGACTTCTCAGCTGGGGCTTGAGTCTGATTTTGAAAGGAGGAAGTTGGGGAGGGGAAGAAAGGGAAGGAGACACAGGAGGAAGGACTTCCGGTTTGGCCGGGGGTCGAAGAAGGTGGGCTGGGAGACCACCATGGGGTCCCAAAGGCCAGGCCGTGAGGTCGGGCCGCCAGTCACACATGAGGATGTCGCAGTGCATTCGTGCCGCTCTGACAAAAGACCATGGATGGGGAGGCTCACACGACAGACACGTATTTCTCACAGTTCTGGAGGCCGGGAGTCCAAGATCAAGACACCAGCAGGTCCAGTGTCTGGTGAGAGCTCGCTTCCTCATTCACAGATGACTGTCCTCTTGCTGTGTCCTCTCATGGTGGAAGGGGTAAGGGGGCTCTCTCAGGTCCCTTTTGTAAGGGCACTGGTCCCACTCCTAAGAGCAGAGCCCTCAGGGCCAATCAGCTCCCAACGACCCCACAGGCACATCGGGGGTAAGGATTCCAACATATGAGCTGGGGGTGGGGGGCATGAACATTCAGTCCATTGCAGAGACCCTCTCACGTTAGTTCATACTCCCTCAGTTCTCTTTTCCCACAACATCCACTTTCCAGTGAGATCTAAGCATCCCATTAACCTCCCCTAATGTGAGTATCCGTAAGGCCAGTGATTCTTTGATGTGAACTTCCATCAGGAAGGCTTGTCACAGCACAGAGTGTGGCCCCGCCCCAAGGGCTCCGGACCCAGCAAGATCCCAGGTGATGCTGATGTTGCGGGTCCCAGGACCGCACTTCAAGAGCTGCTACTTCAGAGTCACAGCCAATCCTAAACACCTAAACCGGGAGTCTGAGCCACCTGGAGCACATCTCCCCTGCCTGGGCTCCAGGCCCCCATCCACACCATGGATGAACTGCCATTCCCGGAGGGCCACCCCCACTCCATCTAACTTGTCTAACGCCCTGCAAGGTGTTGGATGCAATGGCCCCTTATGGTCCCAGGGCCTGGATCGAGGCTTTGTAGCTTTGCCTGCCAGGGCTCTGTGGAGAGCAGGTTGTCGTCCTGCCTCCTGCCATCCGCCTGCTGTGTAGCTGTTGTGCATTTGTAGGTCAAGTTTAGATGTGTTGTCACACTCCTTGGGAAGCAAGATGATCAGAACAGACAGCCGGTGTGGCAGTGGCCTGGCGGGCTGTCAACCTAAATCGAACAAGGTCCCAGGTGGTTCTGATGCAGACGGGTCTCCAAGCACGGGGTGAGAAGTGGTGCGTGTCTAAACGTCAAGAAGAAGAAAGCCTGGCCCACGTTTGCGGGGTCTTCAGTCGGGAAGGACTTTGGAAGCATGAAAGCACCAGAAGTGACACCTGAAAATATGACCACAAAAAAGTTAAAAGTACATCCACCTCAGAACACACAAAAATATTTAAAGACAATAAACTGGGCAGACACATTGAGAAATTCAAAAAAGGAATAAGTTTTGACACGAATTCTTCATATTCAGCAAATCAACATAAGTAAAAATAGCCTATAAACATGAGAGATAGTTCAGCCCACTAAAAATAAAACTAAACCATATAATTTCTGCCCATCTCAAATGTTTAAGCAAAAATACTACTCATAATTTAGGGTCTCCGACCCTGTGGTACCCTTTTTGAATAAACTCTCTGGGTAGCAGTTTGATAAGAGGTCTCTAGAGGGTTCAACAGTGTTTCTGTCTTTGGCTCAGTAATTCTACATCAAGAAATTTAATAAAATCAGAGCTGGTTGGTTCTGAATGGCAGAAAGCCCAACTCAACTGGGGCTTTCTGCCAAAAAGAGAAGGCACTGGATTTTTAAAAAGATTTTATTTATTTTTAGAGAAGGGAAGGGAGGAAGAAAGAGAGGGAGAGAAACCTTCACATCCCTGGTTTGCCTCACATCTACCCCAACCCTCAACCCAGACCTCCGCTAAATCCACTGAGCCACACCAGCCAGGGCTGCTTTGTGTTTTTTAATTGAAAGGCCAGGATTCTAGCTTCAGGTGCAGCTTAACTCAGGAGCTCAATGTCAACAGAATCCAATCTGTCTTTGTCTTTGGGCTCTGCTCTCCACACATTGGCTTTATTCTCAGGCTCAGTGTAAACAATGGCAACTCTAACAATGAAGTCAGAGGAAAAGATGGTGTCTTTTCCCAGTAAGTCCCGAGAAAGTCCCAGAGTTAATTCTGATTGGATCACCTTGGGTCATGTGCCTCCCTTCAAAGAAATTCCTGATTGGCCAGGCCTAGGCTACCACATTCATTCTAACCAATCTCTGTAACTAGGGGGGATTCTTTGCTCTGACTGGCCAGACCGGGCTTAAATTTTTGTTTTAGTGAGGAAGAATATTTTTCCTGGTTGGAGGCCAGTTCCGTGGGGCCAGTGGTATGTGCCGCATGAACTTCATGGACTGAAAGAAAGGGGTAGACGTAGGTCCCCCAAAGGGACATCAAACTCCTGTCATCACAGGAAGGTGGGGCCTGGAGCTCACGAGCAAAAGCAAGAGACCATTGTTGCAGATGCAACAAGGTGGCTGTATAAACATGCCTACCACAGTGTTATTTATAGTAGCCTAAATAACTGGAAATAGCCTAAATATCTCCGAGGATATGATAATTGATAATTAATAAATGATAATTTATTAATGATTTATTGATAATAAATGATAATTCTGCAACCATAAATTAGAAGCCCCAAAATATTTAATGTAAGGAAAAATAGGATGTAAACTAAGTGAAAAAAGGGGGAATTTTTTTAAAGTAGACTACGAAAAAGTACAAATTGGTAATTACAAAATAGACCTGTGGGGGGATCATTTTGAAATTATATAAATGTTGTACACCTGAAACTGATATAAAATAATATTGAATGTCAACTGTAATTGAAAAATAAAATTTTTAAAAAGATAGGCAGAAGTTAAAATAGCCACTTGCCTACATAGGATGGCTTAACTGAGGTAAGTCAAGTTCCACTTCTCTGCTTTACGACTTTTCTATCATGTTGATACCATTTAAATGAAGGGACGGGTAGTGCAGTGGGGCGGGGGACGTGAATCAAAGTGCGCTGAAATGATTCAAGATCATTGCAAGCTTACTCTAAAATTTTTTTAAATAAAAAAGTAGACTATATACCCAATTTGGTGAAAATTACCTGTATAAAAGAGAAGAGAGAACTACACTAAAGCAGTGCTTCCAGGTGGGAGGTGCCTGACCCCGGGGAGGGGTGGGGGAGCGTTAGACTTCCCAGGTGGGGAAGGGTGGATTGAACTGGTGGTCCCAGGTCCCCACCCCCCTGTGGTGGCATCCACATCCACATTCTTGCCAGAGGCTCAGGGTGGGCAAAGTGTTCATCACCGCCTCTTTGCATTGGCCATGTGACTTGCTTTGGCTAATAGGATGGAAGTGGCTTATGACTCAAGTGGAGGTTTAAAACATCCTTGTGTAGCCCTGGCTGGTATAGCTCAGTGGATTGAGAGTGGGCCTATGAACCAGACAATTGCGGTTTGATTCCCAGTCAGGGCACAGGCCGGTTCCCTGCAGGCCAGTTCCCAGCAGGGGATGCATGAAAAGCAACCACACATTGATGTTTCTCCTCCTCTCTCCTTCCCTTCCCCTCTAAAGATAAGTAAATAGAAATCTTTAAAAAAAAATAAGTAAAACATCCATCCTTAATAAAACATCCTTGTGTGGCTTTGGCTCTGAATCGTGAAATCCCAATTTTTTGTATTTTTCTTTATTTTCCCAAAGTTTTTGTAATGAGCACGCTTAAACTTTATAACCAAAGAAAGTGCTTTATTCAGAAATGGGGGAAATTCATTGGAAACCCACTCTTCTCGGCATCTCACTGATCCTACCTAACCTTTGGTGTCTCCAAGAACAGAACTAATGGTCAAGTCCTTCACCCACAGGAGTGTCTTCAGGTCTCTGAAGGCCAAATTCTTGGCTCTCTGAATATTGTCTTCAAGTTTGGCAACTCTGGTTTCTTGGATGTGGCCCCATCTCCGAATGGGTCTCCTCCACCCGTCTCCAGCCTTCTAACATGGCGTCCCCGTCTGAGTTCCCTTCTCCAGGTAAGGAAGTTGGCCAGACAGCAATGACGGGAAACATCTGGAAGAGGCTTCCCTGCCTTGGCCCCAGCTGGGAAGGTGCTGGGCATTCCAGCCCCTCATCCGGGGGCTATGTCCTGCCCAGCCCTGCTCTTGTAGCCAGGAATGGCCAGGCTACTTTGGGGCTTGTGCTCTGGGGCTGGAAATGTGGCCAGCCCACAGACACGTCTTGAACACCTTCAAACCTGAACTGCCTGGCCCTGGTATATCCCCTGCTGTTCCTACTAGGTGTCTCTAGAAGATGCTGCAAGGTTCCCATGCCCTTTGGTGCCAAAGCTCACTTATCCCTGGCTGCCAGCTGCTCAGGCTCTCTGCACCATTCAGTACTAGGATGCTGTGTTCAGAGCCCAGAGACAGGGAGGCCTGGCTCCCCAGGTGCACTGTGGAAGAGGAAGTGTGAAGGCTGGAGCTCCGTCTCCTTGGCCCCAAACTCTCCGTGCTTCAGTCTCCGGGGCCTCCCTGGCACATGGCAGGTGTTCGGTAGTGGACGAATGGGTGCATGCGAGTGAATCAAGAGTTAGGCTCCCCACAGGGTGGTTCAGAATGCTGCCTGCAGACCACTGTACTCACCGCGTCCTCCCTGCAACCATCAGCTAGAAAGTGGCATTTCCCTAGCTCCACACTACATACAGATGGGGAAGCTGTAGCTCAGCAGTTCTGTGGCTCAGCCAAGGTGCCAGGGGTTGAGCAGGGACATTAACTCAAGTCCATGACACCCAGTGGAACAACTGGAACCGGAAATGGTTTGGTGTAAAAAGAACTAAGAACAAGAGGCAACGTGCCCTGGATACTTACTGGCTGTGTGCCAGGGACCTTGCTGAGCCCGTTGCCACTGAGGCAGCCTTCATACCAGCCCTGCGAGAGCGACTACCCCCATGGCACCCAAGAGGAAGTGGAGGCTCAGAGAGGTTGAAGGCTTGCCTGAAGCTGCACAGCCCAGGAGCCAAGCCCCATACCTGTCTCCCTTGAGCTGGTGCCACTGGCTGAAGGTAGCATAGCCGTGCTGTGAATCACGAACCGCAGGCAGGAGTCATGGCTCAGTGTCAAATCTGCGTAACATTTCCCAGAGATGACAACTTCCCCCTGCTTTTTCGAGTTGTAGTTGAGGAAAGATTCCATTACACATATACTGAGATTCTGGGTAAGACTGTTTTGTTTAAAAGCATCACTACTAAAAAGTTTTTTAAATATTGGGTTTTTTTTAAAAAAATCCCCCAGATTGTCCAAACCTCTCATTGAGTGAGTAATCAGAGGCCAGAGAGGGCATGGAAGTCAGTTGAGGCCACACAGCATCGAGTGGCAGAGTCAGTCCAGCCTGGGGCCCAGCGTTGCTGTAAACTAGCCCAGGGCTCCATCCACGGGGTTGTGCTAGAAGGAGAGTGGTGTGATCCTGCTTGAGGGTTCCTAGAGGCCTCGACTCACTCAGGGTCCTCCTTCTAGGGACCCTGAATGCCTTGGGTGTGGGCTTGACTAGGGCTAAGGCTGAGACCAAGCCCCAGGCAATGCTGCCATAGCACTTTCCTTCTCTCTCCAGCGGACTCCTCATCTGCACCCCAGGTGACCACACCTGACTTGGTCATTCCTCTACCAAGCGAAGCCTAGCACAGCCTGGAATGAGCACTAGATGAGGAGTCAGAAGTCCAGGATCCAGCCCAGCTGGGCCGCTTCCTAGCAGAGTGAGCAGCACGGGCTGCTTAGGTCCCCTCTCTGGCTTCCTAGGCTATAAAACACAAAGTCAGACCCTCTCCCAAAGCAAATAGGGGCGAGGGGAGTTCAGTGCCCACCCCTGCCTCTCCTGCAATCACATGCTCAGTGATTTCAAAACCAGCTCTGGAGTCAGCTGCCTGCATCAACTCCCACTGTGTGCTTGTGTGAACTGGCCCCCATAGAGCAGAGGTGAGAAAATTAAGAAAGATAATGTAGGTTGAGAGTTTAGGGCACAGTGGGTGCTCAGTAAAAATTAGCTATCAGTCTCATTGCTCCTTGAGCCTCCATTGGCCCCACCTAGCAAATAGATGCACTTGGAAGATGGTGTTGGTTTACCCTGGAGACTAGCCCGGTGCCTGGGGCCAGGCAGTGAGACTGGGGTGGGGAATTGCTCAATACCTGCTCCTGGAAGTATAAATACTTGTAAAAGGGCCCTTGTAATTCACTGTAGTCCCTCTTCCCACAAACCTCCTCCCCCCACCCCCGTCTCCCCCACCTAATAATGCACCTCAAGGGCTGGTGAGTAAATGTTTAAATGACACATATTCCTCTGTTTGATATTTAGTAATAACGACCTGGCCGCATGAGTCACAAACCTGGTTCACAGTCTGTGGCTCAGATACAGCCGCGCAATTCCAGAGGCCCGAAATCCATGAACTCCACAAACATTAATTGAGTGCCGGGCAACCTACTGGTTCATGAGTTGGAAGGGGATAAAATATTATTTAGAAACTACACAGGGCAGGCAGTCACTGTTTTGGACACGTGTTCCCTGATTGTCCATCCTCTGATCCTGAGCAAACTATACTTTATGACCTTTGTTATGAATCAGTGAGGGCCAGCTACGCTTTCAGAAGACCCCCATTTGCAGTTTTGGACAAAAGCCTTTTGGCCTTTACAAATGAAGACCTCTCTTTCTATATTGTGCTAACTCCTTCGTTAGTTAAAAGCTTTCTGTGTCTTTAAAAGGGGGCCGGACCCTGTCATATGGACCCTGAAGCATAGGCTGAAGGCTCATGAAGTCCCACCCACTTTCTGTGACGTTTGGTGCTCCGGCCTCTGATTGCTGGCTTTAGACGTCAATCGCGGGGCGTGTGTCTTACTGGGACACAGTGGAGGTCTCAGCTCTGGTTTTCAGAGCGGTCGGGTGCATTTGCCTACCCTGGCCCCCACGTCCTCGAAGCCCCTGCCGCCAGACCCAACGGCGAAGCCAGCCAGTGGCTCCTGCGGCGCCCTCCCGCACCCGGTCGCTCCTCGCTGGGGCGGGACCTAGCCCAACAGCTCCGGTCACTATGGTCAGTGGTCGTGGGGGGAGATGGGGAGAGCAGAAAGGGGAGGGGGTGGGCGAGGTAGGCGGGGTCGCCGCCGTGGCGCACGTGCACTCGCGGGACTGGGTTCGGGCGCGAGGCTCAGCTCCCACCGCCGGACCCGTGCCATTCAGACCCCCGGGAGTGCTGAGTTGTGAGGGATGCCGGAGCCCGCCCCGTTCCTCCTCGGAAGGCCCCACAGGGCCCGGTAAGCACCCTGCCGTCCCCCACGGATTCTCAGCAAAGGGACCCAGCTCGGCCCCCGTACCCCCTGCCCCCACTCCCTGCGCATTCTTCTCAGGTGTCGAAAGGGTGCCGTCGTAGGTGCCCTCAAGCAGGACCAGGATAGGGGGAGGCTCTAGGGCTAAAAATTGCCCCCTCTTTGTTAAGGAACCCCCAGTTGGCATCTCAGCCATCAGAGACCCCCATCCCAAGCATCACGAGTGGACCCTATGGGGTGCACTCGTGTCCGGATCACTAAACATTCTCTCCGTCCTGTCGTCCTCAGGTGTTCGGAGTTAGGACTCACGGGCAGAGGCCGCCTCAAGTTGTGAGGCAGGTGAATTAAGAGTTAGAACAAAGCAAAGACTAGAGGAGCCCCTGGTTCAGAGTCCTGTCTGAGCAGAAAGGGCTCCAGGGCCCCTCTGAGCTGAACCCCAAACTTAGGGCCTGAGCAGGTGGGGAAACTGAGGCGCAGACGGGGACAGGACTTGGACTGACTATGGTGGACCTGGGGCTTGAACCCAAGGCTCTGGACTCATAGTCTAGTGACTTCAGTGGGCCTTCCCCACTTGGGGGAGGGGTCGGGCAATCTGCAGGGGACTGGGTATGATGACGGCCTAAAACCCTTCACCCTGACCCCCCTCTTCCAGGAAACTTGTAGAGTGTAAGGGCTGGTGGCCCTTATGGCGGCTTGGGGTCACAGCCTGAGTTCAAATCTCATCTCAACCCCTTGAGAAGCTGAGAGGTGGTGGTTGGTCCATTCCCCTCCCTAATACTACTCTGCTCATCTGTGCCATGGGCTGCTGCGAGGGCCACCTGAGGTGACGCCGCTTTTCCTCTGACGACAGAGTCCTGGAAATAGGTGTGCAGGGTGCTTGGTTCTTTGTGCTTGGCCTCTTCCCTCCCACATCTGGGCATGGAAATGAGTCACCACTTCCCTGGTGCTGCTGGGCAGGGTCATGGGTCAAAGCCAGGTCATGGCCCGACATGTTCTGGGTGTGGCACGGGCAGGCAGGTCATCTACGCCAGAGCTGTCCTGGACAAACCAGCTTTTCGCTGGGGTATGGCTGAGGCCTCAGGGGCATCTGGAAGCACCAGCTTCCTGCTTCCAGTGCCCAAGGGTTTACCTTTCTTTGCTGCTCCTGAAGGGCCCAGGTGTTCCTGCATCATCCACGAGGGGGTGGCCTGAGATGGGGTAATAATGGGTTTAGCCACCCTGGAGCTGGACTCTGGCATGCCTTCTGCCACCATTAAACAGCAAGGACTGTGGGGGCTGGAACCCCAACTTCTGATCTTTGTGCAGACCTCTGATCACTCCCTGGTCCTGTGTGCCCTGACTCATGAGACCAGAACCTAGAATGCAGGCAGGTAATGAACTCCAAACCCTTACCTGGTCATTGGGAGGCTTGGATGCCTTGGAGAGGGATGAAGTGATCAACCCACTGAGCAAGACATCTCCAAGGCCTGAGCCTCTCAAATCATGGGGGACCCAGGTTGTACAGGGTCTGTTCTCTTGCATTCACTCAGCACTTACTGAGTACCTGCTGTTTGCCAGGCACCATGGTGACCCTGGGCTGCATGGTGTGGATGGGGTTGTGTGTGTGTTGCACAGAGGAGAATACTTTTGGAAAACACAGCATCTTCCTTCCTTTCCCCATTTCGAAGTCATGGGCTAAGCTTGAGGAAGGGTCCCAGGGAGAAGTCACAGAACCCCTGGGGAAGATGGGGGCTGGGGTGAGGACCAGGCCTGGAGCTGCCGCTGGTGGGGGCTATAGGAAGTGAAGGGTCTCAGGCTCACTCCCAGTGCATTCAGTGTTGGGGGAAGGAAGGAGTGTCTGTAGTGAACAGCACATCACAGGGCCCTGCAGTGGCTGTGTTCTTTCATTTGTCAAACAAGACCCCAGCAGGCAATCTAGGCCGCCAGGCCCTGTGCTGGGTACTGATGAAAGGACCAGGGCCTGCCCTCTCCTAGGAGCCAATGCCTGTTGGTGAAGACAGAGCTGTATACCAGCAATTCCTGAGCCTCTGGCCATGGCCTGAGGAGTCTGACCAAGGGCTTGGGGAGCACAGTGGGAAGCCGGCACCCTCTGGGGGAGTGGGAGGGTTGGCAGGGTTTCACTGAGCAGAGCTTTAGAACTGGTGTGGAAGGGTGAGTCCTTCAGGAAGGACCCCCGGAAGGGTGCATTCAGGCAGGGTGGGATAGCATGCCCAGAGGCCTGGAAATCTTGTTAAGAACGGGATGTTCTAGGTAAAGGTGGTGGCCTGTGTGAGTGTGGGGAGCTGGGGGGGACAGGAGAGTGGAGTCTAAAAAGTAGGTGGGGTCAGCCGGTGCTGAGCAGCTTCACAGGCCGCACTGTGAAGACTAATGCTTCTTCTGCTAATGTGGAGAAGCATACCGATTTTTGACAAGAGATGGTTGCCTGATGATCTCTCTGGCAAAGGAGTGAACCCAGGGATGGCGGTGGCCAGGCTGCAGACTGAGTCCAGCTCGTCCATTCGCTCAGTCGTCCGCTCAGCATGCTGCTTTGGAGCATTACTGGGTGCCAGGCATTGGGGATCGAGTCATGACAGGCAGACATGACTGGATCTCCTTATAGAGTTGACATTCTAGTGGAGGGAGACAGTACGCAAGTCAGGGAGGGAAGCTGCATGCCAGGGAATGCTCAGAAGCAGTGAGACAAGTCAAGGCAGTAGAGGTGGGGTGGTCAGGGAAGGCCTCTCCAAGGAGGTGATGTCACCTGAGTCATGTGAAGAGGCAGCAGCAAGAGAAGGTGCAGATGCCGCGAGGTGGGAATGTGTGTGTCCTGTCAAAGGAACACACAGAGGGTCATGTGGCTGGAGCCCAGGCACAGTGAGGTGAGCAAGGCCAGATGGCGCAGGACCTGGGGGGCTGCCCTCCCCAGGTCAAGGGAAGCCACTGGGGGTGTGGAGGCGGGGCATGCTGTTGGCGGGCTTACACGTTAAACACCTGCCCTGGCTGCTTAACAGTGCTGATAGGAGTAGAGACCAGAAGTCAGTTGGGGACCCTGTGGCAGCCTCTGTGGGGGGTGGAGTTGGTGGCAGCTTAGGCTGGATCCAGGAGCAGAGCTGACAGGGGAGAAAAGGAGGGGAGAGAAGACTCCTGGGCCTCTGGTATAAGCCCTGCTGGCTGGAGGGACCCTTGGGGGAGCTGGGGGCACCTGGGAGGGGAGGCAGGGGTGGAGTGAGAGAGCAGTTAGGGGCGCAGTAATTCCAGGGTGCTGGTCAGACTCGCCAGTGGCTGGTGGCTGTTTGAGGCCAGATCTCCAGGGAGAGGTCAGAGCCAGAGACAAGTTCTGAGGATCCATCAGTGAGATTCTGTGCAGGTTCAGGCATCAAATGAAAGGAGGCCAGTGTCTGATTCAGGGTCTCTGTGAGGCCAGCCAGTGACTGTGACCCAAGGCACATGGGGACCCAGGTGCAGCGTCTTCCCTATTTTCTGAACTGGACAGCAGAGAAGGGGCATTTGGATGGTGGGCTGAGTAATAGCCCCCCTAAGAGGTGCCCATCCTAATCCACAGGACCTGTGACTAGGGTACCTCACAGGCAATAGAGACTTTGCAGGTGCGATGAAGTTAAGAGTCTTGAGGTGAGGAGAGACCCTGAATCGCCCAGGTGGGCCAGTGATGCAGTCACTGGGGTCCTTAAGAGGGGGACGGCAGGAGGGTCGGGCTGAGAAGGAGCTGTGACGATGGAAGGAAGGAGGGGTCGTAAGCCAAGGAGTGCAGGCAGCCTCTGGAAAGAGTTCTCCCCTGGAGCCTCCAGAATCACAAGGTAGTAGTAAATCCATGTTGGTTCCAGTTCCTGGGCTGTACTAATTTGTTACAGCAGCAAGAGGAAACTCATTCGGGGCCCTGGGGCTTTCCTAAATCTTTGGCCTCCAAATATTTTTGATTACTCACCTCAGTAGAAATGTTTTGATCGTGCCACATATTTGTATATTATACATCATACCCTCAAGTAGACATTTGAAAGGGCATTTTTTTCAGTCCTTGAAACAGCCCACCCTGGACACCCCAGCCCCAGGCAGGCAAGGCCAGGGCCGGAGCCTCTGGAAGTGACAGGGACCTTCTGGAAGGGGACAGTAGCAAGGTTCTGGGCCCTGCCCTGCTGGTGGGTGAGGCTGGAGGCTCTGGCTTCTACCATGAAAGAGTCGGTAGCTGGAGGTCAGGCCATGCCACGAGAGTGGCTTCAGGATGGCTGGGCCTGTTTAACGAGGTGACTCACAGCCTAGGGTAGCCCTGCAGAGTAGCCTCAGAGAGAGGTTGGGCTGGCCCAGCACTGGCATTGCCTGCTGGGGCCCTGGGGGCCCGTGAGAGGCCTGCTGACACCTCAGAGCCTGGGCTGGAGGATGCTCACAGTCACCAAGGGCGTATTGGTGGTTTATAGGCAGACACGTGAGCCTGGGGTCGGGCTGTTGAGGAGCCATTGGGTAGTAACAATGGGGTATGTGCAAGGACCAGGTGGAGGCTCTTCCTGGAAGGTGAGTGGGTGCAGAAGGGAGGTGGCTTTTATTATTTCATTCAACAAACGTCTCATCCCCTGCTCTGATCCAGGCCCTGCGTTGGGCCCTGGGGAATCAGCCAGGTGAATAGGAGGTCTCAGAGGTTTGACAAGCCGTCCTGTGCCAAGGGAGGCCCCTGTGGCTTTGGACACTTGGGTGGGTAGGGGCATCTAGGCCCCCAGAAATGCCATTTCTTAGTTGTAGTCCCTCTCCTCTGTCCTGGATGCTGGGTGCAGGAATCGGGGCCACAGGAACTCGTTGTCAGGTAGCAGTTTGGAGTCTGACTGGCGTGGAGACGGGGGTAACCCTGGAAGTCACTCAGTGCTTCTGGTGGTAAGCTGTGCGGAAATCTAGTCATCCGAAATCCAGACACATTTGTCCTGATGGAAAGGGCTTTGTAACATCAAAGGGTTCACTGTGAGCCCTGGCCGGTGTGCCTCAGCTGGTTGGAGCATCGTCCTGTAACCAAAAGGTTGCGGGTTCAGTTCCCAGTCAGAGCACAAGCCTAGGTTGCAGGTTGATCCCTGGTCCTGCCTGATCCTTGTCTGGGTGAGTAGGGGAGGCAGTCAATGGGTGCTTCTCTCTGATACCGATGTTTCCCTTCCTCCCTTCCTCTCACCTTTCTTCTCTCTGTAAAACCAATGGGGGAAAATGCCCTTGGGTGAGGATAAAAAAAAGGCTCCACTGTGAGCGAGGTGGCCTTGGCTGAAGTCATATCCAGTCAGGAGCCTGAGAGGCTGCCCTGGAAGGCTCTTGTGGTCGAAGGCAGTCGTCAAAACCGATTTCCATTTGCAAAAATCTGTGAGATTGTCTCCTTGGGTCGTGTGCAGGTACCAGGGCCCCCTATTTTAAACTGTTAACTACCAATGGCTTTAACACCAATTCAATTTCGTTATTTTTGTGCTGTGATCAGAGCTGTTCCTGGGGTGGGTTGGAGCCCCGGGTGCATCTCCTACCTGTTTAAGCCCCAATTCTGGGTGGGGAAAAATCTGAGCCAGAGGCATGGGCTGCGGGGGGTTGGCTATTCAGACAGATCCATCTCCTGCACTTGTGAGGCTCTGCCAGCACCTGCTCCCAGCCAGATGACTTCCCGGCTCCCCAGAGGCCCGAACTCTGGGCCAGGAGGCTAATCCCTCTGGGGTGGACTTGACCTAGACTCGGAGCTGGGCTGCAATGCGAACTTTCACCAGTAGGTGGTGCACCTGGCCCGGTGTTACTGCTTCCGCATTTCTAGCATGGGGCTGGTGCAGGCTGGATGTTTAATTGTTGGATTTAAGAAAGAATGTACGAATAAGACGGGAAGGATAGAGGAGACAAAGGGACATGTCACACTCCAGCATGAAGGCCCACTAGGTTGGAGGCATTGTATTCTATAAAATGAATCGGTTCGGCAGTGACAGGGCGGTCCCTCCCCATGATGGGGCCGACCTGGCTCCCTGCCCAGGGAACGTGGTGTGCAGCGTCCTTCTCACGCCACGCGTGCCTTCCGTGGGGAGCTCACGGTCACTGTGTTGGGCAACCGGCACTTCAGAGGCTTCGTACGTGGTGAAGGCCCATCAGTTGCTTTTGAAATTGTCACAGCTTTGCTTGTCTTTTAGAGTGAAACATCTTTCAACCTAATATCAGAAAAATGTGACATTCTATCAATTCTCCGGGATCACCCTGAAAACAGGATTTACCAGAGGAAAATCCAGGTGAGGCCGAGGGTCAGGAGAGGCTCCTAGATTAGACAGGCTGGAGTCGGGAGCAGAAGGGACGGTGCCAGTTCGAAGGCTAACAGGCTTAGCATTTGAACCAGGTCCTGGGCAAATTAAAGGGCTCCCAGAATATTTTGGTGTTGGGCATTTGCCTTGGTGAGAAATCCTTTAGTTGCAAAAAAAGGAAAAAAAAAAAGAATTTTAAGCTAGGCACTGTCCTAAGTGCTTTATTTACTCACTGAAACCTCGCTGCAGCATTGAAGGTCAGTACTTTCATTACCCACGTTTACAGCCCAGGGAGCCGAGGCTCGGAAGTTAAATAGCAGGCCCACCGTCCCACAGCTAGTGCGTGAGCAAGCTGGGGTTTGGTCCGGGCAGCCTGGTCACTTCCCCCGCACCACTCGCTGCACCAGTCACCACCCTGGAGGGAGAGCCCGCTCCAGCGGGGCTGCCAGAGCAGAGCAGGCACAGCTCACAGAACAGGGCCCCCGGGCAGCAGGCGTCTGCTTCCCTCTGTGCCCTGGCAGGACTGTCTCTGGGGCAGGAGCAAGGACGGGGCAGCACACTGACTCTCGTGGCCCCTGGGGCGTTCTCGTCCTTCCCTGCTGGCCTGTCTCAGCGGGCTCGTCAACTCTGAGCCCTCTCATCCGTGGTGAGAAGGGGACTCCACAAGCTATTGGAAACCATCTCTGCTGCCAGAACTGGAGCCTTGTGAGGGAGGCAGTGAAGGGGACCCAGGCCATTTCAGAGGGAGACTGACAGTGGGGGGTGCAAAAAAAGGGGTGTCGTGGGGGGACCTCACCTTTTGAGGTGTATTTGAAGGACAGGTCAGACTGCTTCCTAAGTTTGAGAAGGCCCTTCTAGCTGACTCTGCAGCCCCCGCCCACCACGCAGCCACATGGAACCCGCCTCCGCTTACGCCGTCCACTCCCACCATGCCCAGCCCTCCTGCTCCTCTTCTGAAGCCTGGGGTGGAAGCCATCGCTCCTGGCCACCCCTAGGGCCTACCCCGTACTCCTGCTGTCCTCCTTTCGAGACTGTACCCCCCAGACCATAGAGAGCCTGAGGGCAGGGCTGAGGGGGACCCCAGTCACCCCCTGGGGCTGGACACAGCAACTGGCTCAGAGTTTCTATTTGCGGGATGAATGAGAGTTGGGAGGCAGTGAAGGGCCAGGCAGGCTGTGGGGGAGCTGGTGTTACCTGGGGGTGAGGGCCTGGCCCCGACAGGACACCGCGGGAGGGGTGTCGCTGCAGACATTGCCCACGTTTCCTGATCTCCCCACAGGAACTCAGCAAAATGTTCACCGCAATCCGCAAGACCAAGGGGGACGGGAACTGCTTCTACCGGGCCCTGGGCTATTCCTACCTGGAATCTCTGCTGGGGAAGAGCAGAGAGATCCTCAAGTGAGTGGGCAGAGGGTGGGCTCCCTGACTCAGGGTCCACGTTCTCTGTTCTGTCGGTGCTGAATTTCCTTAAGGGTTTTTCCTTGGCACAGACTGCTTAACCCCGGGAGCGAGCTGGAGGGCTGCCTGGCAGCGCTGCTGATGTTCGGCAGTGCCCAGCTGCCTGCTGTGTTGGAGGAGGGGGCAGCCAGGCAGCTGGGGAAGGCACTAATGACCTAACAGTCACTGAGCACTCAGGGCTGGTCGGAGGAGCCTGGCGTCAGAACTCCTTTGCTAATGCAGGTTTCTCAGTGGTGGCACTGCTGACATCTTGGGCAGATCCACTGTTGTCCTGCGGCTGTCCTCTGGCCTGTGCTTGTAGGACGGTTAGTAGCATCCCTTGCTTCCACCAACTGGCTGCTGGGAGCACTCCCCTTCCCCAAGCCATGATAATCAAAAGTGTCTCCAGACATTGCCAGGTATCTCCTTGGGGGGGTGGGTGGGGTGTGGGGGGGGGGGGGCTGTCAAGCCTGGTTGAGAACTGCTAGGTTAAGGCCATCATCTTCTGTTCCCAATATAGATGACCCGAAGGCAGACAGAAATTAAGCCACCTATTCTTTATTTCGAATGAGTCATTCATATCATTTCCTGAATGACAGACTGGCTGAGCCCCTTTTGATGGAGAGTGAGCTATCTCAAGTCACTCCCCACCCCCACCTTCTTGCAGCCGTGCAGGTGAGAGGTGGCAGAGTGAACGGGTCGCCCCACCAGCTGTGTGCCCCAGAACTGTGACATGCAGAGGCCCTGGGCTCTGAGCTCAGACCTCACTCTCTTGCTTACTTGCTGTGTGACCTCGTGCAAGTGACCTGACCTTCCTGAGCCTGTTTCCCGTCAGTGAAATGTGGATCATGTTGCATAGTTCTGGAGATTGACTTTATTCAGCATGGCAGTGCCAGCAAGGCTCACCCCTGTGTCTCTGTCCCCTTCACCCCTGCCCTCCCTGCCGTCTCACCCAGTGGGGTGCCGCACAGGGCTCCCTGCTGGAGCCCTGGGGATGCAGCGGTGAACGGCACACAGAGCACCTTCCCTGCCTAGGGCTCACATCCTGACGAGACAGACAGTTCATCAGGACAGTGTTTGAAGGGGTGAATGGTGACGCGTGTGGGGAAAAAATCGTTAGGGAAGGCAGCCAGGTTGTCCAGGGGCAGGGAGTGTTGGAGCCGTGAGGGGGGCAGGTCACGTGGGGCCTTGTGGGCCTCCATAAGGACCTTAAATGCTCATACTGGGCGGGCGCAGCCTGGAAGCAGCAGGGGTGGTGCTCAGGGAGAGATCCCCGAGGAGAGAAGCGGTCAGACTCCAAATACCTGTGGAGTTGGTGCCAGCAGGGTTCCCTCGTGGTGCGGGCCTGGTGCAGGCTGCGTGGCGGGTGGTGTGAGCGGAGGGGGGTCAGCATGACTGCCGCGGGCATTTGGCCTGAGACTTACCGGGAGAGAGAAGCCACTTGCTGCAGAGAGGCCGGAGAGGCGGGGAGCTCCAAATTGGGGGTTCCCAGTCTGAAATGTCTGTGAGCCACCAAGGCGGGTGTGCAACCCTGGCAGCGGGATGAGTGAGGCTGGCGTTACCCCCACTTTGTAGTAAACTGAGCTTCAGAAAGGTCGAATGACCTGCCCAAGGTCACACGGAGGCTGGTGTCAGCTGAGAGTCGCAGTACCACACTCCTCCTCCCTCACATCGTGGGGGCATGAGTCCTGGCCTGGGTGTTCCCCCCCCCCCCGTGTCTTGTACATCGCGGTGTCCCTGGTGCCTGGCACAGTGGGGGTGGCAGTCATTGGTGAGGAACGGTGTGGGATGCTGTGGAGGTTCAGGGGTGGGGGCAGGGGAGCTGGGCGAGGGGGAGCAGAGCTGTTCGGACCGCCACCTCGCGGGGACAGCGACCAGAAGGATCCTCACAGCACCTGCACCACCCACACAGCACAGCGGGGAGTCCATGGCCCGAGAGTGACCCAACAGACCTCAATGCCCAGCACAGCACCACCCCCACCTGCCCTGGCCAAACCACACTTCGTATAATTTCAAGCTTACGTAACTTGACTTTTAAATAATGGCTGTTTCAAACCTGGCTGGCTGATTTCTTGAGAATTTAACAACTAGTTCTTGTGAGAGCAGACAAACCCGTTCCCTGGCCGTGGGGTGGGAGGGGCTCTGTGGCTGGACGAGATGAGGCTGGCGAGCTAGGCAGGGGCCCTTCCTGGGCACCGGTGCTGAGGGAGAGGGCTGTGGCAGGTCACTCAGGGGTCCCTGTGCGGAAGGAACCAGGAGCAAGGACAGGCTAGGCACGGCCTATGCCAGAGGTGGTGATGAGCCACGGGGACAGAAAGGAGGGACAGAGCCACGAGACCTTTGTCTCAAGCAGGTGATCACCTCACTCCCTTCTCTGCGGAACTGGTAGAATACCCATGTCCTGGCATCGTGCACTGTGCGGACAGGACAGGTCCGGGTGTGGCCCATGTGGAGGTGCTGTGAGAGGCAGGGACGTCCTCCCCGTTAGTGACATCCACCTTCTCACTGTGCCGGGGACAGCTGGTGAGAGTGGCTGACCGCTGACAGTCACAGCGGCGCTCCCCGGCATTTCCCAGTAAGCACCAGTCTACCCCTCAGGTTCAAAGAGCGTGTGCTGCAGACCCCCAACGACCTCCTGGCCGCCGGCTTTGAGGAGCACAAGTTCCGAAACTTCTTCAATGCTGTGAGTTACCCTGGGCACAACGGCTGAAGACCGGGGCCCTCCACGCTGGCAGGGCGGACAGGAGTGGGCGCTGCCGGTGCTCCCTCACAGCCACGGCTCTGTGCTGCACCCCGCCCCTCCTCCCGGCCGGGGAAGGACCGAGATTGCCCCCTGCTTGTAGAAACATGGGGGCCCTGCCCTCCTCCTGGGAGGGGTGCCTCCTTAGGGGAGCTCTCAGGCTGGAAACTCCTTCCCACCATTTTCTCTCCAGCCCACCCTGACCCCATTAATGAAGGCGAGGGGGATCTCTCCGTTTTAAGTAAGCATCTCAGCCGGACAGTGCAGAGACCAACTGCAGCTCGCTGGACACGACTGGGCCACATCACTCATCACAGGGTGTTTCTAACCCCGTGACTTAGCTTTGGGGGATCTCAGATTGATTTTGGTACCTTGACTTGGAGATTTAGAGGTGAAAACTCAGTGGAGGGGCCCTGGGCGGGGCTGTGCGGCCTGGCGCGGGCCCGCCCTGGCTGACCTGCGGGGGCCAGTTTTACAGTGTGGTGGAACTGGTGGAGAAGGACGGCTCCGTGTCCGGCCTGCTGAAGGTGTTCAACGACCAGAGCGCCTCCGACAGGATCGTGCAGTTCCTGCGCCTGCTCACCTCGGCCTTCATTAGGAACCGCTCGGACTTCTTCCGACACTTCATCGACGAGGAGATGGACATCAAGGACTTCTGCACTCACGTAGGTCCTCAGGGCCTCGGGCTTTGGGGACTGGGCCCCAGCCCTGGGCTCTGCCCCACCCCCTCTCCTTGGGAGACAACAGAGCACCTGGCCAGGGGCTGTGGGCAGGGCTCTGTATTTGCAATTCAACGGGCACAGATAAGCCAGAGAAGCACCCTACTTGAACTGCCTGAACCGTGTGGCTTTGGGCAAGTCACTTCTCTCTCCCAGCCTCAGACTTCCCACCTGAGAAAAGGGGCTTCAGACTAGACCGTGACATAATTAAGGAGTCACATTTGCCTGAAGATGTGTTTTGTTTACCATGTACGGTATTAAGCCCTCATTTAAACACTGGGCACCTCTCATGAGACCCAGCTCCAGGCCTTATTCCTGCATGGCCACCATCAAGAGACGCTAAGTGGCTGACACGCTGTGACCCAGGCCCACGAAAGCCAGGGTTGGAATTCCCACTGGTCCTCTGCCAGGCCTCCTTCCTAAACCGCTTTTTGTGTTTTTTTCCATTTTGGCCTTTGCAGGAAGTGGAGCCGATGGCCACGGAGTGTGACCACATCCAGATCACGGCCCTGTCTCAGGCCCTGAACATCGCCCTGCAGGTGGAGCACGTGGACGAGACGGACACGGCCCTGAACCACCACGTGTTCCCCGAGGCCGCCACCCCTTCCGTTTACCTGCTCTATAAAACTTCCCACTACAACATCCTTTATGCAGCTGATAAACGTGATTAATTTTAGGCCACGAAGTGGAGTCTGTACCCTAACGGGGACTGCATTCTGAATGGAACATTATGGCTCTTCAATTTTTTAAGCGATTTACACTGTAGTTAGAAAACAGAACACAGACTTTGGGGCAGAGTCCCTGGGAATGAGGCCTCCCAATTATGGACTGTGGTAATTTGGCAGTATTTTTAATATTCATTTTCACAAAGGACCAAATGGTTTTTAACTCGAAGTTAGGGTCCAGGGTCCTGGCTCTGCTCCAAGTCCCTCAGGACCTTGGGTGAGTCCCTCCCCTCCCCGGGCCTGTGTCTCCAGCACTGACATTCTCCTGTTCTACACAAATAAGCCAGGGCTCTCTGGTTTCTCTTCACCGTGGGCAGCGCTTCTAAGGGAGGAGAAGCTCAAGGTCAACTGTCTTAAGCGACTTACAAGTTCTATAAAAGTGAATCCAATCTAACCAACTGTTGGGACTGGACTCTGGTGGATGGCTGGATGAGCGCCGGCCAGCTGGGGCCAGCCAGAACGCACAGGCTTCATTCAGCGCTGTTCCAAACTTCCGTGATGGGAGCGTTTTCTTACCCCTGACTTCAGAAGGAGAGACTTATGCCAAAGCCTAGAAAGCGGACTTTAGCAGGAAGTTCAAGCTGTTGGGCCCCCTCTACCTCTCTCAGGGCCAGGACTGCCTGCCTGGCCCCTCAGGGTTCTGCCGCCATCCCCACTCGGACAACTGCTCAAGAAAAATGAGAATCTGGGAGCTGGAAGCTGTGCATCCATCCCCAACGCGTACCCTGAAGTAGAAGCAGGCACTCAGGTGGAGATGCTGGCACGTGCAGCCAGACTCCAGCTGGGCAGAACAGACACGTTTCACACGGCTGCATTTTTTCTTCTTTCCCCATCCCCCGCTTCAGCTTGGTTTATGGGCTGGCGAGAGGTCAGACGGGAAAGAACACAGGCAAGCCAAAGAAACTGGGATTGAGGGAGACTTCTGGAAACTGCCTGGGAGTCGAGAGCCCTGGCTGGCAGCCTCCTCATTCGCCCACCTGGACACGCCCACCTGGACACGCCCCTTAATAACCTCACCTGCTGCCTCAGGACGTCAGAGCCCTGGCTGGGCTGGGGCACTGCTAGCCAGTTCTCTTCCTCTGCGGGAGGAGACAGAGAAGGCAAGGGTGTGGCGCCGCCCTGTGTGCCACTTCCTTCATCAAAGGCCTCCTCACCGGCTCCGATCTGCAGGGATTTGTCAGAGTCTATTAGCGCTGTGTGCAGCGCGGGTCTGCTCCGAGTCCTGGGACACAGGTCACGTCAGGGTGCTTAAATTCCAGGCAGGGGTGTAGGTTCCTGTCCTGCCATCGGCTGGAATGTGAACCCAAGGGCTCAGACTGAGTGGTATGTCACTTGTCCACAGGAATGTGAACCTGACCCTTACGTCCGAATTACTTCCGTGTCCCGCCTGCTCCGAGCAGGGTTGGGCTCCATGACAGCACACTGAGGGGGGGACGTGTTACGTAGTGTGTGAGTATTGGCGTCCCCACCCCCAAACTGAAGAGCGGGGACACACGACACAGCGGCCACTGTGAAGGTTGTGAGGTGGGTCCTGAGCCCCAGCCAGGCGCCCCGCGCAGCGTGAGCTGCACTGGCTGCCGCTTCCCTGCACGCGTGGCTTGTGCAGCTCTCACAGAAGCGGTTTTCTCTTTGGCAGACTGGCTGGAGAAATCCCCTCTGAGACTTACCTACACTGTGCTTCCAGGCCTGGGGCCCACCAGTGCTCAGCTGGGACCCTCTTCCCAGGAGAGAGCCCACCAGCTAAGAACCAGAGTGCCCGAGAGAGGCGGGCCAAGTTCCTTTCCCTGCGGGAAAGCACTGCAGAAAGAGTGGCAGGGTTCAGTGGAACTCTCAGACGGGTGGCTCTATGTCCGAATAAACCCATTAAGTTGAAAGTATTTTAAGTGGAAAATGCATTTAATACACCAAACCAACTGAATGTCAGTTTAACGTAGCCTACCTCACATGTGCTCAGAATACTTAGCCTACTGTTGGGCAATTATCTTGGGTTTCATCTCAAGAACCCTCTCTTCTCAGCAGCAGGAGACAGACGGGTGGGATGAGAAAACAAAACACAACATCTGAAAAGTGCTGGTGACGGTGTGCCCTGCAGCGCACCGGCGGCCCGGAGCCACAGCTGGCCCGGAGCCGCAGCTCGCTGCCGCCACATCACGGCAGAGCAGCTCACCACATTTGACCAGCCCCGGAAAGACCAAAACTCAGAATTCAAATACGGTTTCCACTGAATGTGTGCATTCACTTTTGTACTATCAGGAAGTAAAAAAATCTAAGTCAGGCACAGTCCGACTTGTTGAAATCAAGCCATGCTAACAATCACTGTCCTTGGATGATTCTCCTCCCCTCCCCACAAAGCCATCCCTTTCCAGACCAAAAGCTGGAAGGAACGTTGCTTTAAGAGTTTATAACTGCGTATTTATTACTTTCTTTCCCGAGGAAACTTCATAAATCGGGAAATATTTACCAACAAAAAGAACAAACTCTCCTGGCTTTTGACTGGGTCCCTATTTAAGCATAAAGTAGCTCTTGCGGCGGCTTGCGTTTGGATCTCAACTTTGTAACTTACTAGCCCTGTGACCTGGCCAAGACACTTGGCCCCTCTGAGCCCCAGGTCCCACGTCAGTGAAACAGCTGCACATCACAGGACACTGGGTAGAGTGGAACGAGACTGTGTGAAAACAACTACAAGACCCGACGTGTAGTGAGTGTTTCACATCCCAAGGGCAGCAGCGGTACTGCTCAGTAGGGGGACATGTCACCTCGCCAGTGGCACTATGGTTTCCCCAACAGTGGCCTAAGAACCACACACATCCCCTTGCTGAGCAGAAATGGGGGCGGGGTTGTGGCTCTGAGTGGCTGCGCTGGGGCCTTAGGTCCTTCAGCAGGAGTGTCAGACTCACGCTCACCCGGGGCCACATCAGCCAAGTGGTTGCCTTCAAAGGGCCGGATGTGGTTTTAGAACCATAGAAATGTAACTAACTCCTTACCTAGGGGCAAGGAGCTCGGTGCTGCCGGGGTAGAAACAAGGTGCCGGTTTGCCCTCGGACCTCATGTTTGCCACCTGTGCCCTACAGCTTCCCAGGGCAGTTGGAGAAATCATTTCCTAGCATTACAGTGGTTTCCCTGACGACTTTTGTCCTGGCTTATCACTACTTGGTACCGGTGGGGCTTGGGTGTGAGTGGACTGGGGGTGGCGCTCCGCTCCTTGCTGAGTGGAAGGTCCAGGTATTCGGGAAGCCCTGCCGTTGGGCTGCAGGCATCAAAGGAACCACACGCCTCATCAGGTCAGAGAGCAGAAGTGCCTGGGAGGCTGGCCTCATCTTCTAACACCTACCCCACCAACATGTTACTCCAGCAAAATGAATAAAGAAACAAGACTTGCCGTGAGAAGTGAGGGCAGGATGTCAGTGGACATCAGTAGATCTGTCTGGCCTGTGACAAGTGGCCCTGGGCCGCTCATGGCTCAGGCTGCTAAGGGACTCGAGCTTCCCAGACCCC
Source organism: Artibeus jamaicensis (assembly GCF_021234435.1). NCBI lineage: Eukaryota > Metazoa > Chordata > Mammalia > Chiroptera > Phyllostomidae > Artibeus > Artibeus jamaicensis. The sequence goes on along the minus strand of NW_026521831.1, from coordinate 7,629,930 downwards.
CATGCATTATTTAGAGAACAGAGGACCCCCGCTATCCTCTGAGGGCTGTCGCTCAGGCGCTGACCTCAGTCTAGGGCTGTCTTCTTCCGCATCCTCCCCTCCAGGTCACTGGTGACACTGCTGTCTCTGGAGACCGAAGCCATTTTCTGAACTTGCTCTGGGCCCACAGGCGCACACCCGGGGCTCCAAACCAGCTCTGCCACAGGCCGCTGTGCGACCCCAAGAAGTTTTAGGCAGTGTCAGCCTTCTCAGCTACAAAAAAGGACACTGAGACTCATGTCTCAGGGCCCTGATGGAGACAAGACGAAATGATAGTTGAAATAGCTAACAGTGCCTCCCAGTGCCTGGGACTTGGTCTACACACAACGATACCTGAGCCTGGGTTCAGATCAACATTCTGCCGCAGTCACCTGAAGGGGCTGAGGGGACACTGCTGCCATCCTGCCAACCTTGCCAACCGCGGGGCAGAGGGATACCTGTTTAGAAGCCCAGACTCGGCTGCACAGAATCTGCGCTTCTCCTACGACTGAGGCAATCGTGGCTGCTCATCCAAACTGACCCAGAGGAAACCAGGGTGACATGGGGAGGCCACCGGTTCCCTCAGCACATTTACACCTCGCTCTGACCTAAGCTGAGGGATGTAAGGGCCATAAAGCAGCCTCTGCTCTCAACCAAGACGCTGTGGGTGCGGCAAGTGCTGTGAAGAGGGGAAGCGTGGGTGTCTTGAGAGCCCACGGCAGGTGCGCTCTCCAGAGGTCCCGGGGACCGGGGAGGCGAAGCGGTGCCCAAGGATGGGAAAGGCATCAGGCCGAGGGAAAAGCTGACGCTAAGGCTCAGGACAAGAGAAGGGGCGTATGGGCGCATGGGAAACAACCAGTTCTGTCACAGAGCGGGGAGAGAGGCAAGGCCAGAGGAATGGTCTAGGACCAGGTCCTGACAACCTCACACACAAGTGCCTCTGATGTCAGAGAAGCCTGTGCTCTCTTGGAACCTGGCGATGGTGACCTCTTCCCTGCCCGCCTCCCCAAGTGGCTCAGACAAAACAACAGCTGCCAGCGAGTGGTAGGGAGCCCAGGAGCTAAGGGTTCTGCTGTGGGGAAAGCAGGGACGTATGCTGAGGACCCAGGCAGGATGATTTCACAGTGATCCACAAAACTCGCTGGCCTGCTGCTCCATCCGCACTGCCCAGCGGGGTGGGGCACCGCCATGCACATCCTGCAGCCAGGGGACTATGACACAGTACCCCCCACGTCCTGGCTGAAAACACAGGAGGGCATGCTAGTTCAACTGTTTTTAATTAAGGAAATCAAGTGGTTTACATAACAATAACAGCCTGTAAACACTGACACACAGATATACATGAGCTGCTGCAAAGAATTCTTACTCCAAAAAGCAACGCAAATCTGTACGAGGTCCCCCCACTACGGGGCTGGTGTGGAAAAGAGGGAGACTTTCGTAATCAGGCTGACAGTGGAATGAAAGGAAAGATGGAAATTTCCCATAGAGACACAACATGTGGTCACTAGCAGACTCTGACACGGGGGCAGTTAGTGAGCACTGGTACTTGGCTGTGGCTCTCCCTGCTGCCCTTTTGTTTTTGGCTCCGGCTTCTTCTTCTGCTGGGAGAGGCGGCTCAAGGCGGACTCACCGTTTCTCGGGGCAGGCCTGAGCGCAGGCGGCTTGCCAAACTGAGTTGGATACTTGGTTTTCAGCTCATCTTTAAACAGTGGTTGGGAGAGCAAATGGCGCAGCTCCCTCTTCAGCACCTTCATCTGCTTCTGTCTCCGGCGCTCTTCTTGCTGGTCGGCTCTACCTCCTTGAAACACGATACAAAAAAAATCATTTACTAGAAGACGGTTTCTCCTGATGGAAAATACTTGCGATGAAGAATGTTTTGGAACTCCTGGACAGGAAGAGGTCAGAAGTCCTCTGCAGAAACTAGTGTCGACTGTCCCAACACAGTTCAGGAGGGACAGGTACTGGGGGCCGCTCCGTCCTCTACCTCTCACGAAAACCCTCTAAGGTAGGAATTACCTTCCCCTTACAGTCCAGGAAACTCAGAGGTCATCTGCCGAAGGTCACAGAGCTAGCTGTCCAACAGATTGGAACCCAAGTCTCTGGACTTGAATATCAGTTTTCTTCCTATGACCCACCCCCTCGCAGCCTGGAGTTGGACAACTCAATAGCAGCAAACTCCTCAGGAGACAGGAAACGCCGTCTCTGCCACCCAGCTCTTCCGCACCTCCCCACCAGCACTGTGACGGCCCCTGCGAAGGCGGGCACAGCCAAGGGGCTCCACGCCAGCCTGTCCTCAGGAGGGAAAGCCAGAGCCTCGTGCGCCTGCAGCCCTGGCCCCAGGCCCGAGCTACCTCACTGTCATCAAGCCCAGTGGTCTGGTTTCTGGCTTCCACGCTGAGCAGACAGGAGCATATCTGCCTCTGAGTCTGTTGGGTTTGGCACTGAGATGCCAGCATCCCAGCTGGGCTCACCTAGGGGCTGGAAAGAGCACTGGACCTAACTGGTGTTGTCAGTTCCAGATGCGCTTCTGCCACTTAGACTCGGGAGCTTCCTAAGGCAGGGACTACACAGATTCAGCCCTGAATCCTTAGCCTTGGGCCCAGGAAATGCCGGGTAGGGGGGCTGTTCTCCTACACAAACTGCTTCTCCTCTGTGAGCCCTGGTTCCCCTACTAACCAGGGGTAAAAGGGTAATTATTCTTGCTATTTGTCATGAGAGTGTGGACATCAGATGAGAAAATGACCAAAGTGCTTCATTACTTGGAAGACATGTGTAGTAGTAACAATGACAACAAATAACTTAAGCCCTGGTTGGTGAGGCTCAGTGGACTGAGGCCAGCCTGTGAACCAGAGGGTCACTTGCTGGTCCGATCCCCAGTCAGGGCACGGGTCTAGGCTGCAGGCCAGTTAAGAGGCATGTGAGAGGCAACCACACATTGATGTTTCTCTCCCTCTGTAAAAATAAAGTCTTTTTATAAACAAGTAAATAAGTAACTTGAAATGTACCAAATACTTTCTACTTGCCAATCGCTGTTACAAGCACTTCAAAACCATTGAGTCAGGCCCTCTTCACAACAGCCCCATGAGACAGGTACTTTGTAATCTGCATTTTATCCATGAGGACGGCCTAGGGACAAGAAATTAAGAACCCTGACCGGCTAACAGAGCCAGCTGGGGGAGCAAGCTGGCACTCAGACACGGGCAGCCTGGCCACGAACCCTGCTCCCAAAGTCACTGTCTCCTCCACATGTGGGTTGTGGCCGAAGGCTCCAGACAGGACAGAGGGAACAAGAGTTTTAGGTTCATCTGGGAGGAGGGCCTGCTGCAGAGAAGGGAACGGCATCTTGCCGACTTTGACAGCACCCCTGGTGGTGGGGAGGTTCCAACAAGACAGAGGTTGACAGGAAAACAGAATAAACAAACTGAATGCACCTGCACTCCTGTCCCGCCAGCCCACTCACCCTTATACATCTCCTCGTCCAGCTCAATCTCAAGGGCAGCTGCCGCCTGCTCGATCCACGAGTTGTGCAGACACGCCTGGAAGTTCCGGTACTCCGCTTTCTCGATCTGCCGGGCCAACTGGATTCGCCCCTGGGCCAAAGGAACAAAAAGTGTTCCTCTGATGATGGGTTCAGGCTGCTGGGAACCAAAGTCTATCCGGGTTGCGGGTTTTTGTTTTGTTTTTTTTTAGAAATGCTCTTGGGCCCTGGCGGGTGTAGCTCAGTGGATTAAGTGGGGGCCTGCGAACCAAAGGATCACAGTTCGATCCCCAATCAGGGCACATGCCTGGGTTGCAGGCCAGAGGATGCAGGAGAGGCAACCATACATTGATATTTCTCTCCTTCTCTCCTTCCCTTCCCCTCAAAAAATAAATATAATAATTTTTAAAAAGCCTTAAAGAGAAAGGCTCTTGGGACCAGTGGTCCCTGGTAAAAAAGCAGAGGGCAATCGTTACACGTGAGTACACACAGGAAACCAGAGTGGCCGGCTTCCCACACAAACCCAAGGAGCCCCCCCTTGGAAGCCCACTTGGCTCGGACCGCCAACCTGCAGGTGTCCGAAGGAACGCCTTCCCAGGCACCATGGCTGGCCTCCACGGGCCAGCCGGGACCCCGAAGCACCTCCAGCCCTCAAGCGCAGGGACCACAGACTCGCGGTGCTGCCTTCCCTCTCTTCCACGCCGTGCTTTCGGAGAAACATTTCAACCCTCCCTCTCGTGGGTGCTGGGGCCAGACAGCGGTCACAGGACACACCAAAAAAAGGGGAGCGACCTTGCCATGTGAGGGAAAGGAGCCATGAAAAGCCAGGGTGGCCCCTGATCTCCTTACTAACGGTGTCCTTTGTACCCGCTCTCCATCCTCATCTCCCCATGTTCTCCCGAAGTCTGTGAAACGTCCCGTGCTTTTGCTCCCTTAGTTCCTGGAACTTCACCTCCTCTTCACATCTCCATGTCTCTGCCTAGAGGAGGCTCAGAGAAACCCTCATCGCCCACCAACTCGACCTTGGCCCACTAGTCCCACAGGCCTCCGTTTGTGCCTGAACACCAGCGTGGGCTCAGCCTGCCTCACAAGCCAGTGGACCTCCACGGAGAACGCAGCCCACTTGCCATCTGACGCACTCTGGCCCACAGGGAGTGGCACCCGCTCAGCGAGTGCCGAGGAAGATAAAACAAAACCCCAAAGGTAGAATTACTGGCACCTGCTTCAGGACCGCGACAGACCTCGAGTACCTGGCTCACAAGACACTGCCCTCACTTCCCTGCACCCACCGCAGGGCATGGCCAGACTGCCCTTGTCCGGAGGAGGAGGGGGAGGAGGGCGAGGCTTTAGGGGAAGGTGGTTCAGGGAGGAATCCCTCCCTTTCGGCCGCTCACCCTTCCTCCTTAGACCAGGGACAGCGCGCCACCCCACGTTGCTATGCACCCCCGTTTTGCTCCTGGCATCCTTAGTTTCTCAGGTGTGGGAGCGACTTTCCACACAAGTCCCGTGTGTCACGGATGAGAGTAAACATGACTGAGACATGATGTGATCTGCTTGGGGAGGAGAAGTGGCCCATTTCTCAGGGGAAAAAGGCCTCAAATCCCCTCCTCCAGGGCTTTTATTGGGTTGTAATACACAGGAATACAGGGGGCAAGGATCAAACAGTAGATGACATTTCAAAGAAATCTGAGGGCTTACTATGAGTCAGTGTCTGTCAGGAACAGAGTTTTAGGGTTTCCTACTGGAACCCTTAACATATGAATGAAAGCACTCTTAGCAGAGATTTCACAAGTCTTTGTGGTACCAGATTTTTTCCCCAGGGCACGATCTAGCAAGGCAAGGAGCTGCACCCTCCCCAACAGGTATTCAGGCTTAAGGGGATTAGAGCCAGGAAGCGCTTCTCCCAGAGGACACTGGAACTCGGGCTTTGTCAAAGCCGGGGGTGGGGGCAAGAGTCCATCGCTCTCTGTTGCAGCCCCCCCGAGTCCTTCCATGAAGGCCTCCCAAGTGATCGAGTCTGGCTTAGGTTGCCCCCCGCTGTGAGGGGGTCTTACCTGTCATTGACTTCTGACAGAGCTTTGGGGGCAGGGAGAGGAAACTGAGGCAGCGTTTGCTACCTGAGACAAGCTTTGTCTCCTGCAGCTGGCATTCCAGAGGTCGTCCCTCGCCCTTAGCCACAAGGGGTAAAGTTACGATTCCCAGAACCAAGCACAGCTGTCTACAACACTCAGGGTTATACTTCCGAGGTGAGGGAGCAGCACGACCCCTCCCCTCATTAGCAGTGGGCTTTCACCTTCTTCTTACCTTGACTGCGTCCATGTACTTTGTCTGCACGGGGAAGAATGGGATGTCCTCATCTTTCTTGAGGGTTTTGTAAATCTTCTTAAAGTTGATCATGTCCTCAGGCCCAATCAGCATCAGGCTGAGACCCTCACTGGCGGCCCGAGCAGTCCGACCACTTCGGTGCACGTAAATCTCCGAGGTGCGGGGGACCTGCCGAGGGAGGACGGGGAGTTTGTATGTGGCCACCCCGGCTCTTCCCCTCAGGGCCAGCTGCCCTCTCAGCCCAGCAGCCAAGACCCTCTCCGGCACCATGGGCTGAGCCAGCTCTCCTCCCCCTCCCACAGGCAAACTGTCCCCAGGTTTACCTCCAGTTCACCATGCGGGCCCTGGTTCAGCCCCTCACGGCTACTCCAGTGGAAAACGGCAGGCACTTCCTACGTGGTCTCTAGTCCTCCCCACTCTCCCTGACCCAGCCCAAAGCTGCCAGCGTCACCTTCCTGAGTCAAAGCTCTGACCTTTATACCCAACCCCCTAAACCCACTGGCTCTTCATTAATTCTACACACACAGCTGATGACAGTAAGCATAGCCAACATTTACTGAGTTATTACAATGTGCCTGGCAGTTCTAAACACTGCATGTACTGTCCCACTTACTCCTCAGAAACAAATGCTAAGCAAGCAATTCCTTCTAGGTCATCCAACTAAGTGGTGAAGCCAGGACTTGAACTGAAGCAGTCCAGCTCCCCACTCCCGCGGCACACACTGCTGCTCAGTCTCGGTCTTCTCCCTGGAGCCCAAACTAAGGCACAAAGAGACTAAATAACCTGCTTCAGGCTACACCGTTGGGATTTAAGCTCAGGCAGGTCGTCACTAGACCCCTTTCTACTTCTCTACGCCAAGATAACCCTTTCCATGCTAAACTAATTACCGCCATTTCGTGGAAGAAACTAAGATTCTAAACTGCCCATGTCATGTAGCTTGCAGAAATCAGAGAGGCTGGTGTCAGACAATGCCAAAAAGCTCTGAAAATAAATCTCACCCGAGCGTTTCAACAATGGCAGCAGCTGGCCCGGACACCAGATGCCAGTGGTGTTGTCTGTTGCACGAGGCCTCAGGACCAACAACTCCGCCTCCCCCCCCAACCTCTGCATTAAAAATTCCCCATTTGGCCCCGGCTGGCGTGGCTCAGTGGCCTGAGTACCAGCCAGTGAACTGAAAGGTCGCTGGTTTGATTCCCAGTCATGGCTAGGAATGCCTAGGTTGCAGGCAGGGTCCCCAGTGGGGTGCGTGTGTGAGGAACTGACGGATGTTATCTCTAGCAAATCAATGTTTCACTCTCCTTCTCCCTCCCTCCCCCTCTCTCTAAAAATAAATAAAACCTTTAAAAAATAAATAAATAATTTCCCCATTTGATGCTGGGAGATGCCCACAAGCTCCCTGAGCCCCTACCTGGTAATGGATGACATGCTGGACTTTAGGAATATCCAAGCCCCGAGCCGCCACATCTGTTGCCAGAAGGACACAACTGTGGTAGAGAAAGAAAGCTCATTAATGACACCTAAGGGCTGCTAATTAAATTCTTAACACCTGCTAAGCACTCCCAACACTATAATGCTTACAAACACTGAGTTGATACTATGTGTCTCCCTTCTATGGCTTTAGAAACAGGCTCAGAGAGGTCCCTTCCCAAGGCACACACACGGCCGCAACCAACAAGCCACAACCAACAAGCCGCGCTCTGCGGGCCTAAAGACCACCTCCGGTGAACTAAGTGACGCCACACACATTCCAGGTCGGTGACCGCTTACCTCCCTCCAGCCACACAGATGTCTTCGCTCTTCTTCACACACGCCAAACATGCCCTTTGCCTTTAAGCCTTTGAACTTGCTACACCTTAGGTCTTAAAAGGTCTTCCTCAGATAGTCACAACTTACTTTCTTCCACTCTCTGCTCAGATCTCACTTTATCGGAGAAGCCTCCCTGGCCACACACACAGCCTGCACTCCCCACACAACTTTACTACTCAACACTGGTATCTTACTTCTCAATTACTGTTTCCCTCCCCTGGAATGTGAACACCACGGACTTTGTGATGTCCACTGTGCTATTACCACCCCCTAGAACAGTGCCTGGCTGCCAAGTACGCACTTGATAAAACGTGTGGGGTGAGTTTCTCAATGTGTGTATGTATGTACAGTTCAAGAGAAGTTGAATACATATGAGGTCCGTTTTAAAAACTTAAGATCCCGGGCCCTTCAAGAATCAAACTCCTTGTATCTCTGAAAAAGGAATGAAGAATATGATGCAAACTTAAGTTTATAAAATACTAGACCACTGTTCGAGGTCAAGGTCAGCAGACGTTTTCTGCAAACAGCCAGACTGTAAATTACTTTTGCCTTTGTGGGTGGTAAGTCTCTGCTGGAACGACTCAGCTCTGCTACTACAGTGCAAAAGCAGGCCCAGACAATACATTAAGGAACCTGGTTATGCTCCAGTCAAACTTTACTTATAGGAACAGGTGGTGAGCCAGATCCGGCCCATGGGCCAGTTGGCCAACCCCCGATCCTGTAAACCACGAAATCTACCTACCAACATTCAGAGGGAGGTACACCGGACACTTGTTCTAAAACTAATCACCCAGTAACCAGACAAAAACCACTGTGGGCAAACGCCAGTTCAGAATCAGCCTCGACGTCCCAGGCCCTCATCTTGCCAACGTGCCCCCTGCTGCCTGAGCACCAGTCTGGCTCTGAAGCAGACAGGACAATGACAGCACGCAGGGCACAGCATGGGCTCTGGGCTCTGCCAGGCTGAGAAACCCGGGGCAGGCTGATTGGCTTCTCTAGAGCTTACTCCTTTCACCTATAAAATGAGAATGATAGTGATATCAAAGCTAACGTTCAGCAAGTCCATACTACGTGCCAGGCATTGTTCTATACATGCACAGATTCACTAATCTTCGTAACAGCCCTCCGAGGTGGCTTCTGTTAATTACACTAATTATAAGACTGAAACAGAAAATTTGACCAGCTCACAGTGGCACAGCCAGAATTTCATCTCAGGCAGTCTGGTTCCAGTCTGTACTTGTAACCATCCATCTATCCTGCTGCTTCTCAAGAACGTCAGAAGTGAATGCCGTAATGGATCTAAATTGCTAGCACAGTATTTAACCTACTGGTAAGTGTTCATTATGCTGGGTATTACTGTCATCACTGCTCATTATTGAAGTTTCTGTTGGGCATCACCTGCAACCAACTGCTTTAGACGAGGGCGAGCCTGCCTCGCTCTGTGCAAACAAAGGGCTCCTTCTACCGATGAGGCCCCCCCGACAGAAGGGAGCTTCCCACCATCTCCCCATCACCCTGTCAACCTGGACCCAATGGCTAGAGAAGGGGCTCTCGGGACAGGCCTGACTTACTCTTCCAGGCGGGCAAACTGCTCCAGGTTTCTGAGCCTCTGCTTCTGATGCATACAAGCGTGTAGGGTCAGCGGCATGATGTCTAAGACTTTGAGGAGCCCAGAGAGGCGTTTGATGCAGGAGATACTGTTGGCAAACACTAGGGTGCGGCCTGGGTGCTGCATCAGGAAGTAGTACAGATATAAGTCCTTCTCATCATTCTCACAATGGATCTTGGTCTCTGTCAGCGTCTCCACTGTAGCTTCATTTCTTGTGAGGTCAACGACCTTGGGCTTGCCCCTCATGCCAATCTTCTGCATGAGAAGGTCAAGTTTGGCAGTTTTGTCAATTTTCTTGGTGTGCTTCTTGTGAAGGATTCGAGCAGGAGCTTGATGTACCAGGGTCAGTGTAGCAGAAAAAACAAGTGTCTGTCGCTTTGGGTTGTACTGGGAGTCGTTGAGCATCTCTAGCAGCTGTGAGAGCTCAGCAAAGTGGCCTTTCTCAACCATCCGGTCAGCCTCGTCAATCACCAGGCACCTGCAGACCCAGACACCCGAGCTGGTTAACAGCCCGTAAGAAGAACCACCTAGAGCAGGAGTCCCCATCCCCCGGCCCGCAGACCAGTACTGGTTTGTGACCTGTTAGGAACCGGCTGCAGAGCAGGGTGAGGGAGCGGAGCCTCAATCACATTACCATCTAAACTCCACCTCCCGTCCTCCCGTCTCCCCCCAGCCCCCTGCCGTGGAAAAATTATCTTCTACAAAACCGGTCCCCAGGGCCAAGAATGTTGGGGGCTGCTGATCTACATAGCAATCTACTACGGCCCCCACCCGAGAGAGAGAGAGACAGAGACAGACAGACAGACAGACACACACACCCCACCATGCCGGGGCCTCGACTAATGCCCCCCATGCATGCTCGGTTTTCTAAAGGCCAAGGTCTGGCCGTACAGTACCACACCATGGCACTTCGTGACAGGGAGACGGCACTGCCCACTACCGTGTCACCTCAGGCCCACTTCAGAACAGAAGGGGACGGGGCAGGGCAGTCACTGCCTCTCACCTGAGCTGCCGAAGGTTGCTCAAATGAGGGTGCTTCTCCTTAACCAGCTCCCACAGCCGGCCTGGAGTGGCGATCACAATCTCAGGCTGGCGGTTCAGCATCCTCTGCTGTTTCTGCGTGGACATTCCACCAACCAAAATAGCAGTTTTAATTCCTATACACACAAAACATAAGGGACAGTGTTACTCCGTCTGGCCGCTCTTCTTCCACAGCTGACACAGGACCCCCGGGTCAGCAGAGGCAGTCAGTGACCAGCACAGCTCCCCTCTCCGGGTGGGGCTGTTGGTACCACCCAGAGGACTTACCAGGTCTTCTACGAGCTGGGCCTTGCCTATGTCCCCCACCTCATCGCTTTCTACTCCCTCCTCTGCAACCACAAGGAAGGGATGCATTTGAACCCAGGCGTGCTTACACCCAAAGCTCCAGAACAACTGAGCAGCGCTCCACCGTGACACTGGAGTGAGGTTCCTTGTAGTGTGTCACGCCTCCCCCAGGAAGCCCTGCCCCCCCCCAACCAGAGTTAACTTGAATCTCCTCTGACGCCCAGCACTCTTCTCTCCTCTCTCGTGGAGGACTCCTCCAGGTATCCGGAGTGAGAGCAACACACGGTCGCGTGGGCAGAGCGCTCAGCAGAGTACCTTGCACATAGTAAGAGCTTGGTAACTGCTGCTTTTATCATAAAATTCAAATTCCCACTGAGCAGTGGGTTCTTCCCAAATGGAGTTCTACGGGGGAATTGGGTCCTGATGCTCTAAAAGCAGAGGTCAGCAAAGTTTTTCCTAAAGAGTCAACAATAAACATCTTTGGCTTTGTGGTCTAAATGGCTCTGTCCCAACCACTCTCCACTCCACCCTGCCCTGCTGGTACAGAAGCCACCAGACAGTGTATAAACGAATGGGTGTGGCTGCAGGTTACTTACAAAAACAGGTAGTCTGCCAAACCCTGCCCTAAGCATACACTGTACCCCATAAACTAATTTCCTGCGCATCTACAATGGCATTAGCTGTGTCGTTCTTAGGACAACTGAGGAAGTGTCACTCAGTTTTCTGCAGGGCTTAGTTCTCTGACAGATGAAGGAGGTTTCCCTGGAGGGCAGCAGCCACAGCCCACTCACCTCTGCCAGCCCAGCACCTAGGATCCTCTCAGGAGATGTTTATTAAGTAGAACTGAAGCTCACCTGTAAACCTGGCCACAGCATCCATGTGCTGTTTGACCTGGACGGCCAGCTCCCGAGTGGGGGTCAGAACCAGTCCAAGCAGAGGACGCTTTGGATGTGTTTCACAGGTTACAGGTTCACCACCCAACTCTCGTTCCAGCTTTCCAGGCTGCTCTTCATCAGACTGTTCCTGTCTGTCCCTGTCCTGTTTGGGAACAGGTGCCTCCCTGATCAGGGAAGAAGGTCCCTCCCCAGCATCGTCATCACAGAAGGGCAGCACCTGGTCTGAGGTGGCAGCTCCAGCCTCGGCTCTTGCCTTGCTGGGTGGTGCTCTAGGCCTTGTCCCGGCCTCACTGGGCAGTGCCGCACCGTCAGTTCCAGTGTCAGCAGACGACGCTCCAGACTCAGCGTCAGCCTGGCCTGGTGGTCCTGCCTCGGCTCCAGTCTCTCCGGGTGCTGCTGCTGTGTTACTCGGAGGTGGGGCAGGCTTCTTCACCTGCCACTGCAGCACTGAATGGATCATCGGAATGGCAAAGGCAAGAGTTTTCCCACTTCCTTTGAAGTAAAACGAGTGGACAAAAACAGGATGAACCAACAGGTGCACATACTTCTGTCTGGGGTTCTTTCTTTTACCCAGAATAAAGCATCCTTGAAATAGCAAAGTGCCACCCAACCAACCCAAAGCCCCTCCACCCTATGTAAGTTTCCTTACAGCTCTGAACCTCTAATTTAGGAGCCTGAGGAAAACCTGGCAAACTGGCATTGAATGTCCAAGCAATGAAAACCCCAAAGACATGGGAAAGCTGTGCATGTGTGCGTCTTGTTGCTGTTGCTAAGGAACACAAAGGAAATCTACATTCTACTCTCCCCAAGACCTTTCTTTGGTGCAGAAGGAGGGATTAAAAAAAAAATTCTGCCCTGGCTGGTGTGGCTCGGTGGACTGAATGCCAGCCTACAAACCAACAGGTCACCAGATCAATTCCTGGCCAGGGGACATGCCTAAAGTTGTAGGTCAAGTCCCCAGTTAGGGGCGTGTGGGAGGCAACCAATCAATGTATCTCTCACACACCAATGTTTCTCTTTCTCCCTCCCTTCCCCTCTCTAAAAGTAACTAAAATCTTTTTTTAAAAAGTCTTAGTTTATGAGAAAATTTTAACCACCTGCATGAGAAGGTGGTCTATGCTTGAACATTACCAACCCGGCCTTTAAGTATACATGGAATCCAAATTCTTGGAATCCAAATTCTTATCACCTGGGTGGTCAAAACAAACAGTCCTGGCTGGTGTGGCTCAGCACAGTGAGTACAGGACGTGAACTGAAAGGTCACTGGTTTGATCCGCAGTCAGAGCACATGCCAGGGTTACAGGCCAGGTCCCCTGTTGGGGAAGTGTGAGAGGCAGCCAGCTGATGTATCTCTCACACATCAATATTTTCTCTCCCTCTCTTTCTACCTCCCTTGCCCTCTCTCAAAAAATAAAGAAAATCTTTAAAAAATATTAAAAAACAAACAAAACACCTCGAGGTGAGAATTTAAAGTGCCATAGTTCCAAAGTTATAAAGCCTAAGCAGAAACAAATAAATGAGCTCTGGAAGAAAAACCCTTTATCACAGGTCTCAAAAAAATTATCAAACATAATTTTCGAAGGAAAAGAGCAGTTCTCAGGATTAAAAAATCCACAAGGAAATGAGTTACTGTAAGCAAGAACTAGAAGGGAAAAAAGAGCAAAAACAGACCCACAACACTCAGGTAAGAAAAACAGCACTTTCCACCAGAAACAATGAAACTGGAAGACTGTGGAATGATCCTTGTACTTGAAGACTTGAAAAAGGAACTGACAGTCTAGACCTCGACACTCAGAAAAATCTCTTGCAAAATTTTTTAGGCATACAAAACCTGAAACAATCCATCACCAGTAGACCTGAACTATAAAAAATGTTAAAGGAAGTCTTTCATGCAGAAGAAAATCTGGACCAACAAAAAAATGAAGAGCACCAGAAATGGTAACGTGAAAAAATATAAAAGATGTCATTTTCTTTTTTCAACTTCTCATTAAAATAGTTGACCAGTTAAAGCAAAAATAGTAAAAATGTATTTTGAGATTTCTAACATACATAAAGTATAAAACAAAAAGCACAAAGGACAAGAAAAACAGAAATATCAGAGTCTGCCTGTGGATAAAAAGGAGGGAGGCGAGGGAAGGAGGGATTATGAGGGGGGTCCACAGCACCTGGTGGGGCTGGTGCGCATATGCATTGTCTATATGGCCACAGCCCCCGTTTTTCTGAATCTCCGACCTGCAGGTTCCCACCATGCCACGCGGGGGGCCTGGTAAGAGCTGCGGTATGAATCCACTGTCAGGCTCTAGCCACAGGGGCTCACGACAACCTTGCCTCTCTGCCTCCGGAAACCCACTTCCAGGCCCCTGAAGCCAAATGTGTGACAGCATGAAGACCCGGGCTAGAGTCTGGGCAGTGCCACCGCCAGCTATGTGGCTTTGGAGACAATGTCCATCCTCTGTCATACCCAGTTACCGCACCTGCAGGAGGTGCAAATTATAACAGAATTTATGCTCAGGGTGGTTGTGAGAACTTAATACAGGGCTTGATGCATTTTAAATGCCAAGTCGGTATCTAAGTCGTTATCACCCCCGTTCCCCTTTAGTAGGCTTTCCTTGCTCCTCCGTCTGTGTGATTCTAACACAGGACATCACCCTGTGTCTCCTGAGCCCTCTTCCAGAAGGCACTAGTCCAGTCCTATGCCGTATGATGTAGTGGTCACTAGTCCCATATGGCTATCGAGCACTGAGGATGTGGCTACTCTAATTTGAGATGTGCTGCAAGTTCAAAATATATATTGGATATTGAAAACTTAGTATAGCGCTGGCTGGTGTAGCTCAGTGCATTGAGTGCGGCCTTCAAACCAAAGGGTCGCCGGTTTGATTCCCAGTCAGGGCACATGCCTGGGTTGTGGGCCAGCACTCCAGTAGAGGGCGCACGACAGGCAACCGCACACTGATGTTTCTCTCCCTCTCTTTCTCCTTCCCTTCCCCTCTGTCTAAAAATAAATAAATAAAACCTTTAAGAAGAGAAAAGAAAACTTAGTATAAAAAGGAATGTGGGCTGTTCTCTGGAGTACTTGAGACCTTAGTTCCCTATATGTGGTCAGTTTGGCTCAAATAAACTCTTACAAAAAATAATTAAAAAATAAATGTAAAAAAGATCATTAATAATGCTACATACACACTGAGAATTTTTTAATATTATTGGTTAAACATATCATTAAAATTAATTTCACCTCTTCTTCTACACCTTTTTAACACGGCTCCTAGGAAATTTCAAATTACGCATGTAGCTCACATTTACATATATTACTGCTGGTCTAGTTGGAGGACCAGTTCCAGGCAGTAAAAGCTCCTTCCCCCCAACCCCTCGTTTAGCCCACCTGTCGCTCTTCAAAGTCTGCGATGGCTTGGAGAATGAGGCACTGCTTTCCCTGAAAGCCTAGTCCCAGCAGTGGCCCCATGCCCAATCTGCCTATGTGGCTATCTACCACACATTCAGATCCTTCCAATGACATAAACTCACCAACTCCCAAAGCCGTCCTGTGCATCTTCCTGTGCATCTTCGCAAGAATTCCGCACATCTTCCATATGCCAATGAAAATCTACCTCTCCAGAGGGCTGATCTCACCCCTACTTTAACCCTGAGCTGTTCAGAAAAGGCTGGAGAACAGGAATAACTACCTCGTGCAGCTCAGCCACAATGACTGTCCGTTTTCATTTACTGCAGCATTCACATTTAACCCAGAGCGAAAGAAACGGGTATTGCTGTCATTCCCGCTTCATAACGGGGCCTACACTGCTCAGAGAAATGAAGTGACTTGCCGAGGTTACCAATCAGAACTGCCAGACTGCAACCCAGAGCTGGCTGACTTCTATATACCTCCATTCAACATTGTTTTCGTGGTTCTGCTCCCAGCAGCCCCCTCCCAGCTGCCAAGCTGTTAGCAGCTATAGGCGAAACCCAGAAGCAATCTTGCCCTGACCAGAGAAGGGTGCCTCACCTGTCTCGGCAGCCCCAAGGATGTCCAGCTTGTCACGGATGGCAGGTGCCAGGGTCAGAGCTTGGATGGGTGTGGGTGCAGAAAAGCCTAGAAAGCTGAGCGCGCGGAGAACTGGCTTGGGTACAAACAGATCCTTCCAGGCTGACACATCCACCTTCTGGTCATGCACTTCAGGCACCCACGTCTTTGCTCTTTTGGGCACCTTTGCAGTAGGAGCCTGGGAAGCCTCTGGGGTTTTTTTCCCTTTCTTTTTCTTCTTTTTCGGAGCAGTCAGGGCCAGGCTTCCTGACGCCGCCTCCCCCACCTCTGGATCTGGACACCTGGTGCCATCTCCCTGGGGCTCTGGCTCGGCATCTTTGACCTCAAACTCTTTCTGGGCACTGGGTCCTTCAGTGTCTACGTCTTTCTTCTTCTTCAACTTCATTTTTTTCTTTGAGGAGCTACACTCTCCTTCCTGTCCTTCTGAAACAGCTTGGGCCTTTCTCTTCTTGGGCTCCTCCTTGGAGAAGAGACTGGAGGGATTCTTGGCAGGGGAGACCAACCGGTAATCTGTCAGTTCCTCAAAACACACCAGGTCATCCATCTGTCCATCTGCAAATACACTTGGGTCAATCTTCACCTGCTTCCATTTTCCCACAACTTTGATTCCCTTCATCTGAAACTTGCCACAGCTTCGGGACTTTGGCCCTGACTTTTTCTCCTTCAACTTCATGGCTGCTGAAAAGGAGAAATGTTCCATTAGGTTGCCAGCCGAGAAGCATGGGGTCAGAGGCAGCAAATATTTTCTATGCGGCCCAGAGACTATCACGCCCTGCAAAGAAGTGAGGACAGTGCGACCCACTCTACCATTGAGGCTCATGCAGGTACTAGAGAAAATCAAAGGAGGAAAGAAATACACCCCAAGCGGCAAACACAAGGCCCTCAGGCCAAATCCAGCCCTCTCTACCTTGTTTTATCTGGCCAAGCACCTTGTTTCTACCCAGTGGCAGCACCGGGCTCTCACTTAACTGTTAAGGAGTAGTTACATTTATGCATTCGGCCCTTTGAAGGCAATCCCGAGGCTGACGTGGCCCCTAGTGAAAATGAGTTTGACACCCCCGAAATACACCCTCAAAGTAAACAGCATGGCCTGGAACAAGGGGGACACAGAAGGTGGAGCAAAGACACATGAGACAGATCCGCTTTGGATTCCAGATCCAATTTCACTAGTGCACCTTGGAAAGCCCTGCTGAATTCTCCCTGAACCTCAGTGTTCTCCTCTTTTTAAAAGGAGGAAGGGCCTAATAAGAAGTCACAAAATGTGTGATGAAAAGCATGAAGGATCAATTCTACCCCACCCAAGCCATTCTGAAGGCAGAATAAAAATCTGGGGTTTTTTTTTTCCGGGGGGAGGTAGGTAATTGAGGGGAAACCACTTTATTGAAAGTGAACAGAACTTTCTTCCTTCCCAAGTCTTGCCTCAAGACGGCAAATAAATGTCTGTCCCACCATTCCGGCCTTTGCCAAACAGCTTAAAAACATCCAACTTTTTCATTACATGTGAACTGATTAAGAAAAATAGCGTCCTGCAGAAAATGCAAAGGTGAGGCCCGGTTCAAAGCAGGACCCACTCGCCAGCTCTGAGGCTGTGCTGGCCCTATGGATGATCTCTGGGCCTCAGCTTTCCCATCTGTAAAATGAGGGTGAAGAGGCTATTGGCTTCATTGGATCCTCACGCATATACAAAAAGGTGACGCACGTCAAAAGCGCACGGCGTGGCGCCTCGCGAGGCGAGAGCTGCGGCCCGCAGGAGGGCTCGCCCACCGAACCAGCGCACAAGGAGCGCAAACAATCCGAGCTCAACCACGAGAGGTGTGCGCGATGCTCACGCACGTGGGGGCGCTGAGCCCTGCCTGCAGATCAAGCCGGGTCCCTCTTTGCGGCGCCTGGTCGCCGGACCGCCGTTGCGACTCACCTTAAGCACGGGCCGCAGCACAAAGCGAAGAAGATGAGGCCGCAACCTCGAGGCCCACCGAATGGCCACGCGCAGGGTCAGCAGTCGGCCGACCTCGCTCCACCCGAGAATCCAGGGAACGGGGGAGGCCCGCGATGGGATCCCGGGAGCCTGCCCCCAGCTTCTCTCCAGCCCCGGCACGCACCGTATGGAGACGTCGCCGCGGACCCCTCCGATGTCGGGGGACGGAACTCAAAAGACGACACAGTCCTCTCCCAGCTGCAGCGCCATCCGCAGTTCCGGGGCGGAGCTTCTCCGGGCGCACGCACGCTCTCTGCGGCAGGAAGTCCAGCCCCCATTCTAGACGCAGCCATTTGATTCGCTACTGGGTGTTATCAAGTATTTCTGCAGTGTGGGAGTGAAGAGGGCGGAAATTCTACGCTTTGAAGGTTCGTTCTTCCTGTGATTAGTGGGCAGGGGATGGTCTCTATGCTCCAAGGGCCAGCTCCAGCGCTGGGACGCAAGCTTGGTTGTTTTTTTGCTTGCAGTGCAGCAGCTGCTTACCTGTGAGTGTCGCCTTGCAAATGTTTTAGCAATTAATTTGCAACCCAACCAGCCTGCATTGGAAGTGTTGTTTTCCGCAGTTTTTTCATTGTTCGCTGATGGTTGAGGGCAGGTCCTCGTCCAGGCTTGAACCGCAAAGTTAAACTGGTTCCTTTCTTATATGCAGAGAAATCAGCTTCACAGTCTGGGGAACTTTGGGAAGCCCTAAAGCAGCGGTCCCCAACTTCTTTGGCCCCAGGAATTGATTTTGTGGAAGACAACTTTTCTTGGGGAGGGGGGCAGAGATGGTATCCAGATGATTCAAGTGAGTTACATTTATTGTGAACTTTATTTCTATTATTATTACATTGTAATATAAAATGAAATAATTATGCAGCTCACCATAATGAGAATCGATGCAAGCCCCCAGCCTGTTTTTCTACAACTAGACTGTTCCACCTGGCAGTGATGGAACCACAGTGACACCTGAAGTGTGTTGCTCATGTCCAGTCTACTCTGTCTTCTTGTTTGGGTTCTTGTCACTGCAGAAAACCCTGCTTCACAAAGATTGTTAGCGATGGAAGCAGGCTTTTCAGTGCTTTCGTGGCAATCTGCCTTGAATTTAATCCGGAATGTATGGAGATTTTAAGTGGTCTTAAATATACTTTTTAAAATTGATTATGCTGTTACAGTTGTTCCCATTTTACCCCTTTGCCCTCCTCTGCCCTGTACCTCCCTTCCCTCCAGCATTCCTCCCCTTAGTTCACATCCATGGGTTGTGTAAGTTCTTTGACTTGTCCAGTTCCTGTACTATTTTTAACATCCACCAGTCTATTTTGTACCTACAAATTATGCTTCTTATTTCCCTCTACCTTCTCCCCCATTCTCCCCCCGTCCCCCTCCCAGCTGATGATGGCATCTCCATGTCAGCTCCATGTTGTGATTCTGTTCTTGTTCTGGGTTGTTTGCTTAGTTTTTTTTTTTAGATCTGGTTGTTAATAGTTGTGAACTTGTTGCCTTTTTAATGTGCATGGTTTTGATCAAGTCTCTAACATTTCCTGTAATAAGGGCTTGGTGATGATAAACTTATTTAACTTTACTTTGTCTGGGAAGCTCTTTTATTTGCTCTTCCATTCTAAATGATAGCTTTTCTGGATAGAGTAATCTAGGCTGTGGGTCCTTGCTTTTTGTCACTTTGAATACTTGCCAGTCCTTTCTTGCCTCCAGTTTCTTTTGAGAAATCAGCTGATAGTCTTATGGGAATTCCTTTACCCATAACTCTCTGTTTTTCTCTTGCTGCTTTTGAGATTTTCTTTTTATCTTTAACCTTTGGGATTTTAATTATGATGCGTTTTGGTGTGGTCCTCTTTGGGTCCACCTTTTTGGGACTCTGTGCTTCCTGGATTTGTATGTCTATTTCCTTCACCAAATTAGGGAAGTTTTCTTTCATTATTTTTTGAAATGAGTTTTCAATTTCTTGCTCTTCCTTTTCTCCTTCTGGCATCCCTACAATTAAGATGCTGGCATGTTTGGAGATGTTCCAGAGGTTCCTAAGCCTAACCTTATTGTTTTGAGTTCTTGTTTCTTCTTTTAGTTTTGGTTGAAAGTTTATCTCTTCCTTATGTTCCAAATTGTGACTTTGAATCCCAGCTTCCTTCCCTCCACTTTTGGTTTCCTGTGGATTTTTCTTTATTTCATGCAGTGTATCCTTCACTTTCTTTATTTTTCTGCTGTACTCAAGGAGTTCTCTGAGTATCTTGATAACCAGTGTTTTGAACTTTGCCTCTGATAGGTTGGTTATCTCCATTTCATTTAGTTCTTTTTCTGGGGTTTTGTTCTGTTCTTTCATTTGGGCCACATTTCTTTGTGTCCTCAATGTAGCAGCCTCCCTGTGTTTGTTCCTGTGTATCAGGTAAAACTGCTTTTACCCCCTATCTTAGTAGTGTGACCTATGCTGAAAGGCACCTGTAAAGTCGATTCACCTGGTTTGTTCACAAATGGGTCGTGGATCCACTCCTTCCCAGTTCGGGGGTCTTTTGTGGTTGGGGAGTAAATGCTCCAACTCCTCTGAAAGCTGAGACAGGTGCTCAGACACCAGCTGGGAGAAAGAAGGTCCTGGCTCGGTCTCTTTCAAAATCTGCAAATGTTTGAAACGTGTCAAAAATCCCAGTGTCCACTCGTCGCCCTCATAATTCCAGTTTGGCTTTGAATGCAGCTCTTTCATCTGATGACTTGGATACAGTTGTCATTCTCCCCTGAAGTGACAGAGTGAGTTTCTTGAGCAGGTTGAATATGTCACACTGTGTCACACAAGTAAGCAAGTTTTGTGACCCATTCTGTGTCACTGAAATGTTTTCCCAGTGGTGACTGTTTCTCTAAAAGAAATCTGTGAAGCGGCTCTCGTAACTCAGAAAGTCAGGCCAGTGATTTCCCTGTAGAAATCCGTCTCACCTGTGTGTGTAAGAGAAGACGTGTGTGTAAGAGAAGACGTGTGTGCTCTGCATCCATCTCCTCACAGAGCTGCGTGCACAGATGTGAGTTAAGGGCATGCACTTTAACGTAGTTGATCATTTTAATCACATCCTACAAAGCATTAAGTTCAAGTGACATTTTTGGCTAGCCAGCATTTCTCTGTAGGTGACACAGTGCACAGACTTGCATTCAGAAGTGACCTCTTTGGCCAGAGTAGTGAAACCAGAAAGCCGTCCAGTCCCGGCAGCTGCTCCGTCTGTGCACACACTGACACGGAATGACCAGTGCAGTTTTCCTGCTGCGGAATCACTCAGAGACGTGACTAGTTCTGGAGCGGAGGCATTGGTGGGCAACAAAAGCACTCATGACACATCCTCCTGAAAAATATACCGCATGAAAACAAGACGCGTCAACCTGGATTGTGGACCACAGTGCCTCATTAACCCTCTCCAACGGTTGTACCTGAGCACCCTCCGCTGTTTCATCGACTCGTCTAGTGATGGCGTCGGAGCACGTGCCACCTTCTGAACTGAAGCTTCTCCTAAGAGTTCACGACAAACGTCCTTAGCAGCGGCAGCATCAGGTCTTCACCAACAGTGAAGGGCTTCTTAGCTTCAGCAGCGCGGTCAGCCACTAAGAACAGTGCTCTCAGTGCAGATACATTCGAGGAGGGGGACTCCAACAGTTGCTTCTGTTCTTCAAGGGCATGTTTTTTTTCTTTTGAAAAGCTCCAAAGGCTTGTTTTTTAATGCAAGGTGCTTGGTGTCCCTGTGGTGAATCAGTTGTGAAGGTTTTGTGACTTAATTGGATAGCCAGTCAGCACATGTTATATACAAAGCAGGCTTGGAGAAGGTGAGTCACCTGTTGCAATGAACCCATAATTTAGGTAAAACTCTTGGTATTTTCTTTTAAATGCAGCTTTCTTTGTGTTGGCAGTCTCAGAGTCTTCTGCTGTCTCATCCTTGGGTCTTTCCCCCTTTTCAGAGAAGCTCTCCAGCGATGTTTGTTTTTACTCATTTGGGTTGGGCTTAGCTTGCGGGCTCACCAAAACCGTGACTGAGACAAGTGCATAGTGCAGGAAGGAGGAGCGGGTGGAAATGGTAAGTAATATAATGGGTGGGCCACTCGCGGACTGGAACAAGTGTCGGATTCCGACTTAAAGCCTGCCACCAGATGCAGCCTAACTGTTACTTGCCGCTCCCGACGGGGCTTCCGTGAGTCTGCAAGCAGCTGACTTACCGCGGTCTCTGTGCGGTCAGACGTCTCTGCTGCTGATGGTCTGCACGATCAGCCGCCCCCGGCACTGGCATCGCTGCCTCGGCTGCACCTCAGAGCACCAGGTGTTGGAGTCTCGGAAGGAGCGCAGAGCCTAGATCCCTCGCATGCGCAGTTCACAGTAGGATTTGCGTTCCTACGGGAAATGAATGGTGCTGCTGATCTGACGGGAGGGGGGGCTCAGGCGGTACCGTGAGAGATGGGGAGCAGCTGTAAATACAGATAAAGCTTCTTCACTGACTTGCCCACCACTCACCTCCTGCTGTGCGGCCCAGTTTCTAACAGGCCACAGACTGCTGTTGGCTGTTGGTCCATGGCCCGGGGTTTGGGGATCCCTGCCCTAAAGGAAATGGGGGAGATCACCAAGCTTAGGTCAAGTGAGCCTCCCTATCCCCTTGCAGCCACCATGAGACAGAACTTGACTCATTTCTTGGGGGACTTGACCAGTGTGTCCCCAAGTGTCCGGGTGGCACAGAGCCTGTGTCCTGGTGGTTCCTGAAGGAGTCGGATGACAAAGACGAGCTGTCCCTGGTGGCAGAGGAACAAGGAGGGACTTCATGTCTCTCCATGGCAGGACAAAGATGCCCGTCTTCCCTGGGCAGTTATACACCTCGGAGGGTGAGCTCCGGCTATCAACCTTTTGCACTGGCAGTTGGACCATTGGAAAGGGATTGAACCCAGTGGCTTGGAAAATGGGAACCAGAGGCGTCAGTGACCATGAGTAAGCCCTTGTGGGATCAGGATATATTGATAGACATTTGGGTCCACCTGTAAGAGCTCGAGGCAGTCTTGTTTCTCACATTCTGACCCATAAGGCACTGACGCCCTCTGGCAATCAGGAAGCTGATGCCCTAGCTCCAGTACCAGCCCTACTGGCTGGTCAGTGGATACGGCTGATTGGATGTGTGAAGGAGTGGCCACTGCATTATCCGGGTGGGATGGCCAATTGCCCTTGAAATGCAGTGACTCGGTTAACGCAGTAGCAGCCTGTCCTGTGTGCACCAGACAACACTGAACGCAGCTACCAAAGGAGTCTGGAACTGTCCACCAGTGCTCCCAGCCAGTGAGAGACTAGTAAATTGATCCCTTCCTGTGAATGAGAGTTCCAGGTATGCCTTGGTTTATTTGGACGTTGCATCTGACTTAACCCCAGCTTTACCATATTGGTATGCAATCCTGGTGGCCACCATTTAAGGGGGCTTCAAGAAGCTGAGTGTCATCTATGGGGCATTGTGTTGCATTGAAATCACCCCATCTTTGCATTAGCAAGGCAAAGGTGAGGTCTCCCTGGCTCTGAGCCCAGAGTGATCGTGACTCATCTGGTTCATCCAGCTCTTGGAGTTGCACGTCATCCAGGACGGGACTATTTAGCCTGCTAGAGGCCTCAGCAGCCTCACTACACACAGGACTTTTGACACTGCTCTGCCTTCTCAGGCAATTACTTCCCAAAGTAGGCAGAGGCGTGGGAGGTGGAAAAGGGGAAAGACTGCACTCACACCATCCCTCTTTGCTGCCATCCAGGGCTGCTGTCACCGTGATCAGAGGTGAGTGTGCTGGGAAGGGGTTTGAGTCCACTTTTGCCCTAAGACTTAGGCTGGGGTGGGGCCGGTGGTTAGGGGACAGATGAATAGAACCCTGGAGATCAGGGAGCCAGGCAAAGTCGTTAAGTTATGAAGCTGGCTGGGGTCTGTGCCGATTTGGGGGATGTGCCTGGAGGGGCCCACTGACTGCTATAGAACAGAGGGCAGGGATCTGGGCTCCAGAGAGGTGCCCCCCCTCACCCCAAGTCCATCACAAATCGGGCACAGCCCTTCGGTGTTCAGACTCTGTTTCTGGGAAACATAGTGGTGACCATATGCTGTGTACCTAGTGTTCCAGCACCTCCAGCAAGATGTCAGCTAAAGCCATAGAGAACGGGGAAGGGTTTGCCCCTGATGCCCTCCTGCAGGAGTCGGATGGTGAGTGCCCTCAGGTGGCTCTGGAGGGCCAGGTGGCCCGGGGCTTGGGGTGCATGGCCCAGAGCACAGGGGGTCTCCCAGAGCCACCACTAAGGTACATCATATGGGTGAATCTCTTCCCTCCTGGGCCTCTGCCTGCTCCTCTGTGAAGTGAAGGACCTGCCCGCTCTCGGTGGCCATGTCTCCCTCTCTCTGTCTTCTCCTCGGTTTCATCTCCAGTTCCATCACCATTCAGTGTGGCTGTCGCCGAGGTCCCCTCCCTGTACCAAAGTTCTTGAGAGCATCCAGAAATGGCAGAGGTGCCATCTGGGGCCCCTGGCTCTCATGCCCCCTCAGGGGCCTGGGGCAGGCCCCACAGCTTTGGTCCCACAGCTGCCTACCCACTGTGGGCTTCCCCCCCCTGCTTCTTTTCCAGAGGAGGAAGAAACATCCCAGCTATCCCCAGCTGGTTCTGCTATTGGGGGGCCTCCGCAGGGGCCCCCATCAGGGCCCGATGGACCTGGCTCAGACTCCACTGACCCGCCCTCACATGGAAGAGAGAAGTTCTTCCACCATGCAAGTAATTGCTCCCTGGGTGTTAGTCTACCAGACCTCCCTCTCCCTCACCGCTCAGCTCAGCCCTCTGACTTGTCCGCATTAAGGCACATGTCCCTGGAGGACACGCTGGTGCACCAACGTTGCCAGAAAAGGGGCCTGGTGTGTATGGGCGAGGAAGTGGGTGATGCGCTGAAGTCAGAGGGACTGCCCTTCAGGTTCTGGCTTTGTGGCCAACTTACTGAGTGACCCTGAGCCAGACACATGCCGTCTCTTAGCGTCGATCCGTTTGTGCCTGAGTGCAGAGGCCTATGCTCCTCACAGAGGTCTGCTGCTCAGGCTCTGGTCCCCCAGGGGGCACAGCTCAGGCCTGGCTCTTTGCCAGCTGAAGTCCAAGGCCAGTGCCCTGACCTGCGGGCCCCACAGCAGCCAGGCCAGGCTCAGTTTCGTTTCTCCCACTGCTCCTCCGGATGCACCAGGGCGTGATTGGCAAGCCACTCCCAGGACACATTCCTGGAGCAGTCTCATCTCTGAGATTCAGCCAGCCCGGGGATAGGCCAGCAAAAGGTCCTCTCTGCTTTTTTTTTACTGTGGCAGAATACATGTGACATGAAATTTGCCGACTGAGCTGTTCTTAACTGCACAGTCCCGTGGTATTGAGGGTATTTGCACTGTTGCATGGCTGGTCTTCAGAACTTGTCATCTCCCAACACTGACACCCTGTCCCCACTCAGCGCGAACTCCCCGCTCCCTCTTCCCCTCAGCCCCTGGCACCCACCGTTCTACTTTCTGTCCCTACGCATTTGACGACTCCAGGGATTTTATGTGAGTGGTGTTGATGCCCGACATGTCCAAACCTGAAGAGGATTTCACAAGAATTTATAAGTCAAACTGATGACTTGTGCCCAGAAGCAAGATCTCAAATGTTGCTGGGAATAACAGTTTTTTAACCGTCTTTTGAAGTTTTGAAATTAAGGAGGGGACATAAGGAAGACTGTAGAAAGCCGAGTGGGGGCTGGATTTCAGGATCGTTAACAAGATCATGTGCTCTCTTGAGGGTTAGCACTCCCTTCCGGGGTGTCACTTCTGGTATTTCGAAGGTGTGTTAGCCTAGATAAAGGAGCAGAATAAAGGACCCGGCGGGCTTCACACCTTTCACTACAGAAGTTATAGGCCTGGGGCTTGACTCCCCACCACGACCTGCCCGGTTAGGGATCTGTGATCGGCTTGCCCTGTGAGGTTGCTTTCCATGGCAGATCCCCTTTTATTGCCCACAGTGGAACCATACAGCATTTGTCTTTCTGTGATTGGCCTATTTCACTTAGCATAACGTCCCACCGTTCAGCCATGTGTCAAAATTGCCTTCCACCTAAAGGCTGAACAGTATGCTGTGGTATGTAGACACCACAGTTGTTTATCCATTCATCCGCCTGTGGACACTTGGATGGCTTACCCCTCTCGGCTGTCCTGGGTAATGCTGCTGTGAACATGGGGAGCAGGTATCTCTTTAAGACGCTGCTTTCGGTTCCTTTGGGTACGTAGGCACAAGTGGGATTGCTGGGGCACAGGGCATTCTACTTCCATTGTTGGAGGAACCACCTCCCTGTTTTCTGCAGCTCCTGCACCATTTTACGTTCCCAGCAGCAGTGCGTAGGGTTCCGAGTGCTCACATCCTAGCCCACGCTGGTCATTTTCCAGTTTTTTGTTTGTTTTTTTTTAGGTAGAAGCCATACTAATGGGTATGAAATAATATCGTGGTTTTGATTTATATTTCTCCAATGACTGGGGATGCCAGCATCTTCTCCTGTGTTTACTGGCCATTTGTAACCTTTGGAGAAATGTCTGTCCACAGTCCTTGCCCATTTTTATTGGGTTATTTGGGCATGTTACTGTTGGAGGGATTCGTTATATGTTCTGAGCACTGACTCCTTATCAGCTACGTGACTTGCAGGTTGCTTTTCCCCTCTGTTGGTTGTGTCCTGTCTTCGTCGGCGCTGCTGTGGCAAAATGCCATAGCCTGGTGGACTGTAAACAGAAGTTTAGTTGTCACAGTGCTGGGGACAGGGTGGGGGAGTCCAAGGTCAAGGTACCAGCAGACTAGTGTCTGGTGGGAGTGCACTTCCTGGTCGGCCATCTGTTCGCGGTGACCTCACATGGTGGAAGGAGCAAAGGGGCTTCTCCGAGGTCTTTTCTAAGGGAACTAATCCCCATTGTGAGGGCTCTATCCTCCAGAGCCGGCTACTTCCCAAAGGTCCCCTACCTCGTAATCCCATCCCATTGGGCATTGGGTTTTGCTCTATGAATTGGGAACACAACGTGCAGACCACCGTGAGTCCTTCAATGCACAAAGGTTCCCTCTTGGTCTGTATTTCTTTGAAGTTCTCACCTCGCTCCTTCTTGCTCACAGACCTGTGCCTGGCGCTGGGGAAGGATGCCAACAGCACGGCTCTTCCCTGTACCCCAGCAGCGAGCATACGTTTTATTCTGTGTAATGTCCATGTCGCTGATCGTGGACAGTGGGGGGTGATGCCAACCAGGGTGGCAGTGGTGGAGGTAATAGGGGTGGTCCGATTCTTGACCTGTATTAAAGGGGAAGTCAACGGGAGTTGCTAACAGACTAGAGGTGGAGTGAGATAAAAAGAGGGGAATCTAGGATGGCCCCGCGATTCTGGTTGCTGAGAGAACGGTGCTGCGCTGTGTGGAAACTCAGGGGCCAGTGAGGAAGCTACTGCAGGAATCCCGTTGGTGGCCTGGTCCGTGATGGGAGAGGCAGAGGATGGTCGGGCTGGGTACTTCTGAAGGTTAGTCAGCAGGATTTGTGGGTAGGTTGGAGTGCAGAGAGGGAAACTGGAGAACACCGACCCCACATGTGCAGGGCTGCCGAGAACCTGGGGCTGAACGGCCGTCAGAGGGACAGCTGTGGCAGGGGACCTGTGTCCAGCTCATGGCGCGTCTGTCTGAGGTGCTTCTCAGACACCCAGGCAGACCTGCTGAGTAGGTCTGGGCTGGCTGTGTCCGAGTGCAGGTGGCCCGAGAGTCAGGGTGCTGGGTGAGGGCAGCCGAGTGGTGGAACGGAAGTGGAGTGGGGATCCGAGGACGGAGCCCTGGACATGCCGTCGCAGAGGTCAGACGGACAAGAGGAGAGGGGCCTGAGAAGGCGAGGCAAGGGTGGCAGAAGAGACGTGGGGAAGGATGAGCCCTGAAGGCCAGGTGAGGAAAATGTTTCCTAGGACGGCCATAAACAAACATGGTGTCTTAAAACCACAGAGATGTACTCTCCCACGGTTCTGGAGGCTGGAAATCCCAAGTCAGGGTGTCCACAGGGTCGTGCTTCTTCTGAAAGCTTGAGGGGAGAATCTACTCCACGCCTCCTCTGGCTTCCAGTGACTGCCAGAAGTCCTGGATGTCCCTTGGTTTGTGGCTGTATCACTCCAGGCTCTCTTGGTCTTCACACGTCAAGGTGCCTAACCACTGTGCAATACCGCCTCTCCCTCCACGTAGAAAACTATTCTGTGGATCTTTGCCATAGGGAATGGGTCCAAGCGAGGTGGCAACTGCAGGAAGATGTGGTGCAGAGGGAGAGGCTGCCTTTGTTTTTCAGCTGGGGGGTGGTAGAGCCTGGGTGGGTGCTCTTGGAAATGGTCCAGGGCGGAGGGAGACTGATGGTGAACAAGCAAGGGAGGAACACTACAGGAGCTCTTCCTGGAGTTGAAAAGAGCGGGCCAGCTCAGCACGCAGGTGGCCGGGAGCAGGCAGGCAAGAGGAGTGAGGGGGCAGAGACATGGCGACAGAAGGGGGTGCGCAGAAGCTCTCTTCTGGTTGCCTTGGTTTTCTCGGTGAAGTAGGAAGCTGGGGGATGCAAGGAGGTGGAGGTGCAGTAGGCTGGGAGATGAGGGGGAGAGAGGCTGTGAGTGCTGGGTGTTCCCAGGGAGTAGGGGAATGAAGAGAACAGGAAAGCCTGGAGGGCTTGAGCACAAGAGAGGGAGAGGCGGGGAGAGCGCCAAGGGTCTGCGGGCGGCACTTATGGTGAGTGGGGATGGAATCTACATGGATGAAGAAGACGTGGAGGACGTGGGGTGAATGAGGGACGGTGTTGTGGGTTATATTGGGTCCCCTCAAAGAGATACATGCAATCCTAACCCCCAGTACTTGTGCATGTGACTGTAGTTGTAATAAAGATGTCAGTTGAGGTCCTGGTGGGGTAGCACCGTTGGTTAGATCGTGGTCCTGATACGCCAAGGTTGCGGTTTCGATCCCGGTCAGGGCACATACAGGCCACAACCAGTGAATGCATAAGTGAGTGAAACAACAAATTGATGTCTCTCTCTCCCTCCCTCTATCCTTCCCTCCCTCTTTCTATCTTACCCATAAGTAAAAAGCAGTAGTTAGCATTGAAATGGCATTAAAATACTTTTTAATTGATGTAAGTTGAGAGGAGGTCATATTGGAGTAGGGTGTGACATGTGTCCTTCTGGGAAGAGAACAGACACGGGGAGAAGGCCATGTGAAGACGGAGACAGAGGTGGGAGTGATGCAGCCATAAGCCAAGGGTTGCCGGCAGCCACTGCGAGCTAAGAAGAGGCAGAGAAGGAACCCCTCCTAGAGCCTTCAGAGAGTGCACAGCCCTGCCGATGGCTTGGACTCAGGTGCCTGGCCTCCACAGCTAGAATAGGAGAGAATCGTGGTACCTGGTTACAGCAGCCCCAGAAAACTAATACAGATATTGGAAATGCCAGTGTGAAGACTTGTTCCAGGCTGTGCTAGAATCAGAGACTGCAAAGGGAAGAGGTGAGGGACTCTGGGGGGCTGCGGGATGCAGACAATGGGAGGAGGCAGTTGTTAACGACAGGGTCAAGGCAACTTTCTGCAATAATGAGCATGTTCTCTGCGCCATCCAATGTGGTGACCACTAGCCACGGGTGACATGTTAAGAACTGCACTGCCTGGTTTCAGAAGCTGTATCCACCCCTTCTCCCCTCCTCTGCCCTGCCCATGGCTAAAAAGACCTTGGGGCCCTAAGCCACTAAGGAGACAAAGCTTATCTTCCTGGAAGGGGCACCACCTCTGCTCCCTTTACTTCACCCTGCTTGGCCCCAGGCAGATGACTGGTTAGCCGATGATGCATTAAAGTTCTCAAGGGAGGGATGGCCTAAGACAGGCACGGTCATGATGGGGCCGTCAGGGAAGGACTTGGGGAACTATAGAAAAAGGGGGTGATGGACCCTCACCCCTCAGCTTTGACATAGCCCGAGTCTTCATTCTGTCTCTAAGAAGTCTCCTAATCTCTTGGCTGCCTTACTTCCCCCACCTGACTTAAACCTGAAACAGTTTTGGAGGTGGGTGCGGCCCTGGGCAGGAACAGGCAGTTCCCTAGGGCCATCAGGCCTAGGAAAGAATGCATAAAATCCTGTGAAACCTGCTTTGCTAGGAATGCCCTTAATTTTCTGATAAGGGTCCAAACATAAAATAAGTTTGTTTCCCAAAGTTTTATGGCCCTTTAGCTGACTGACCCTGACTCAGAATAAGCCCTCATAGTTCTTTGAATGTTATGTATTGTTTGATCCTTACTGCCTGACGATGACTGATGAGCTTGCCTGTGTTCCTGTGCAAACTGAACCCAGTAAAAGCCCACTGAGGAACAGGCTCAAGCCCTTCTCCTTTGACAGATCGGCCATGTTTCCTCCCCAAACAGATCGTGTCTTGGTAAACGTATTCCCATCCATGGAGAATGGGAAGGGGCTCTGTGGTGGAGCACCCCCGCCCAGTGATGTTTGAACACTGGAGGTGTGGCTAGTACAACTGGGTTTTTAATTTTCTTTCTTTTCAGTTGCTTAAGATTTAAGTGGCTACATGTGTCTAGTGCTTACCTTAGGGACAACATGGACCTAGGATATGTCTGTGTGGGCTATAGAGACAAAGACTCTTTGGAAGTGAATTTGTTGGAAATATCACCTGTGCTGAAATGTGGCAGGTGGGCTGAGCCCCAGAGGATGGAGGGATTTCACTCCACCTGGACCTGGGACCCTGGGACCCTGGGACCCTGGGACCCTGGGACCCTGGGATGGGCACAGGGTTTGTGGAAGAGGGAGAGGACAGACAGGTTGATTTATCCCACAACAAATAATAAAGAGTGTGTTTTTCTTGCTTCTTCATTTTGTTTTTGGTTTTTTTTGGACAATGATGCCCATCGTAGGGGCTGCAAAGAGCAGGGTGGAGCCTTTTGAAGGCTGTGCACTGCCCGACCTGGAGCTTCTCAGAGCTTTGGACACCGGCACCCACCTCTGCCTGCTCAGTGCATCAGACTTCCCAGGGAGGCGGCGGGGGCTGTTCTGTCCTCCGACCCAGCCACAGGGCACCTGCCTTGGGAAACGGGGGGGGGGGGGTGGGGGGAGACCAGCGAGGTGCGCTCATGCGTGTTCTTTGTGTCCCCAGAAATGGCTGGTCTGGCTGTGACCGGAGGAGGTGAGTCTCTCTGGGGAGGAGCCCCAGCCCCCGCCTGCCCCTGGTCCTAGGCCTCTGGGAGGAACCTACCTTGACCAAGCCCAGGATTCCCTCAGCCCCACGTGTAAACCCTGGGAGAGCCATGACATCTGTCCCCAGGAAGCAGGGCCCTGCAGGTGCGTGGTTCCCAAACTCACAAGCTGAGCTGCGTCTGGTTCCCGCAACTGCTCTGCAAACCTGGTAGCTCATCTGGTGAGCCCTAGAGCAGCGTCCACCAGTACGGTGGCCGGAATGAAAGAAAAGAAAAACGTTTCAGTCACAC
Source organism: Artibeus jamaicensis (assembly GCF_021234435.1). Classification (NCBI taxonomy): domain Eukaryota; kingdom Metazoa; phylum Chordata; class Mammalia; order Chiroptera; family Phyllostomidae; genus Artibeus; species Artibeus jamaicensis. The sequence goes on along the minus strand of NW_026521831.1, from coordinate 7,598,994 downwards.
TAGCCAAATCTCAGTGCTCGACAGCCGCATACGGCTGCAGTATCAGACAGAGCAGGTGCAGAGATTTTCGTCATTGAAGAGTGTTCCGTGACTGCTGTGCTCTGGAGATAGAAGAGAGGAGGGAAAAAGCGCCCCCTCTGCTCCCCCTGCCTTCTCCCCATGCCTGCAGGGCCCTGAGGGGCAGCAGGCAGAAGCCCCCACCCATCACTCCTTCAAAACAGCAGCTCTGGTGTGCCCTTTGTGCTTGGGGGAAGGACCCTGTGTTCCCTTCCGGAGGGAGAGGGCCGAAGACCGCTGCTCCTTCAGCGTAGTTCATGGTCCACGAGCGCATCTGAGGCTGGGGCTTCGAGTCCCAGGCTGCGAGAACAGCACAGGTGCCAGAACAGTCCTGGGAGCCTGTTGGCTCCTTGGACCTCATCTGCAGCCTTCCCTTGTGTGGGTCCCTGTCTTTGCTCTGGGACTCTCTCAAGGACAAAGCAGACCCCAATTTATCCACCAGGAAGATGTCAGGGAGATCAAGGGGCATCTGTCCCATGGCCAGCCTCAAACCCCCCCTCCTCCCCACAGTGGTGGCTGTGGGCGCGGTGCCCGTGGTGCTGGGCGCCGTGGGTTTCACCGGGGCAGGCATCGCAGCCTCCTCCCTAGCGGCCAAGATGATGTCAGCAGCCGCCGTTGCCAACGGGGGAGGGGTTGCCGCTGGTAGCCTGGTGGCCACTCTGCAGTCTGTGGGTAAGTGTCCTGAGCGGGAGGGGGAGGAGGGGAGGGTGGGGGGTGCCCCTGGTCCTTTGTCTCTCCCTCCCCGCTCCCTCTTTTGGTTGGGGGTTGGAGGGTGGGTCTGGGGTACAGCCTGGCCGGTCTGCATTCCCAGTCAACCCTACCAAATCTGGGCAGCCACCCCCCTGGCCCGCTCTCGAGGCCCCAGCCTAGTCCTGTGGAACGGGAGTGCCTGCCATTTCTCAGAGGGTCTGCCCTCTGTCACTGGTGGACTCACCACCAGGATTCAAGTGTACTCTCTGGGCAGCCCCCTCCCAATGCAGTTGTCCTGGGGGTTTAGGAAATAGGGGCGGGAACAGGCTTGGGATGTTGGGGCCTCTGGCCTTCGGAGGGTCCCTGGGATCTCTGACCCCACATCCTTGCCTGGAGCCACTGGGGCCACCTCTTCCATATGCTGTCAAATTCTCTTCTTCCCCAGGGGCGGCTGGACTCTCCCTGTCATCCAAAGCCCTGCTGGGTGTGGCTGGGTCATCTTTTGGGGCCTGGATGGGGCGTTCAAAGCAGACAGACCCTTCCTCTCCACCAGATGGACCCAGTGGAGGTGACTGTCAGGATGGCAACCCCCCCACTGACAAGCCCCCTGCCTCCCCAAACTGCTCAAAGAAGGATGAGAAATAAAGATGAGATGCCGTGACCTCCCCCAGATGTCTGCACTGCGTTGTGTCGGACAGGGCAGGGTGGGCCAGCGGGAACTCTGTAAGCACACGCGCCGGCGTCCTCAGTGACTGGAAGCTACGGGTGGTCCCCGTTCGGCCGCTTACTTGTGACCCTGAGAATGTCGTGTGTCCCCTTTATGCCTCAGTTTACTGCCCTTCAGGTGGGGCCTCAGACCAAGTGTCTTTGAAGATCTCAGCCAGGGCAACGTGATAGGACAGCTTGGCTCTGGGGTGGTGGTGGACCCTGTTTGAGCCCTGGACCCTCAGCTGGAAGGCGCTACTGACCTCAGGCATTATCACCCCCCCCCCCCCACTGGAGACTCAGAGTCTGACTGGTGACTCTAGGGCAGCGGTTTCCAACCTTTTCCAGGGCACACAGAAACTAATTACTAAAATGCTGCAGCGCACCAAAACGTGTATTTTTTTTTGTCGATCTAACAAAAAAGAATTACGTGTAATTTTGATTCATTCACGCCAGATGGCCATTGTTGTGTTGGCTGCTGTCAGTTTGTCAGTCTAAAGGAAAAGTGGTCAGTGCCCCCGACTAAGTGGTCAGGCCCTGGTGTTTTAAAGATTCTGGAAGGAGACTTGCCTTGGGGTAGAGAACACACAGTATAATGTACAGGTGATGCATTACAGAACTGTACACTTGACACCTATGTAATTTTATTACCCATGTGTTGCCCCAGTAAATTCACTTGGAAATAAAACAAAATGCCTTGCAGCACACTGGTCGAAGATTGCTGCTCTGAAGTTCAGGGGCATTGTGTCTGCCTGGCCTGATGGCCCCTGGGGCTCTCCAGGGAAGTGAAGGTGTTGCATTTCTCTGGGGAGCTCTGTCCCTGTCGGTCCAGAACCCAGGGTTATTGGCTCCCAGAAGGCACTGACCAGTGCCTGGACAGACAGGACTCCCTCTTCTGGTGGGGCTCCCAAGAGGTGGGCCGGCGCAGATCACTTATTTCCCGGGGCCCACTGCGTGCCCAGCCCCGGCTCCTGAACCAGGCGTTCTGTGCCCACTGCCCTGGCGTCTGCCCCTGCCTGCCATGCAGATAACCCACACCCAGCTGCTGGAAGGCCCTTTTCACCTTCGGCCTGAGTATCAGATCTCAGCCTACTGGCTCCGGGGCCTCAGCATGGGTCCCACTGCTGACCTCCACACTCCTTCCTGTACTGGAATCGGCCCCTGTGTTGTGTTGGCTGTTGTCAATTTGCCAGTGTAAGGCAAGACCCCAAAGACGTGAATGAGCTCTGCTAGGATCTTAAAAGTCAGCCCAAAGCTGACTCTTCATATACAGGGGAGTCCAGCTGTGACCAGAAGAACCACCTGTCTAAAGTGCTGGCCCCCTGAAAGCATGCAGTCAATATTTTTAAGTCACCAAGTTTTGTGACCCATTGTTCCTCATGGAGGGCTAATTGATAACAATGTGTGCAATATATTCAGAAGATTGAGCTAGATGGCATGGAGGACAGAAAGTAGAGATTCTAATTGCAGCTATTTGGGAAGGCTTCCTGGAGGAGGTGCCATTTCATTTAAGATTATGTAGTTATAAGTCATAGAAACTTGACTACAAATGGCTTGAGTTCAAGGGACTTTGTTGGCTTCCTGAAGCGAAAGACAAAAAAGTACGTAGGCTTCAGTCAAGGTGGATTTAGCAACTCAACCCTGATGCCAAGGACCTGTTTGTTTTGGTCCCTCCTCTGCTTCTGAGTTACCAGCTTCATCCCGTGGCTGCCGAGTCTCGTGGCTCCAAGCTGGCTGTCAGCAGGCTCTGGCGGCTGGCTGCTTCTTCATTCATGTCTCTCCCAAAAGCGCTTGTCCATGAACCTTCTGCTGCAGAGCAAGAAAGGGTCTTTCCCAAAAGCCTCTGGTAAAGCCTCCTGTTCTATTCACCCCCAAACCAATCGCTTTGGCCCAAAGATGTGAAGTGAGTATTGGTTTCAGTCATTCTGGGCTCAATTTTGGAGGCTGCAGAGAGAGCACAAGGCCTGGACAAGCCCAAGGTCAAGACAGGGGCCCCCAGTACCTAAGAAGTAGGTTCCTGCTTCAAGGGGACCAGAAGTAGACAAAGACAGGGACTGTCCTCAGAGGGGAGACTGGGCCTCCAGGGGCCCCGCGGGAACCTGAGCGGTGCCCTAGCCAGGCAGCCTGCATTGCGTCTCTCTCTCTTCCTCAACTCTGCCTGCTGCGGCAGCGATTCGGAGAGCCCGGTGGGTCTGCAGGCGGGCCGTCGGCAGCCTCCTCTCTCTTTATTTTTTAATTTTACAAAATGGGATTGTAATATTTTTAAATAAAAACCAACATTTCATTGCATTTAAATGACCTGAAGTGGGAGGTATTGACAGTGGGGGGGGGGGGCTTTACATGTTGGTGGAGCAGGGAGCATAGGGGAAAACCACTGTGAACCTAACACAGCTCTGAAAAAGTTCTTTTTAAAATATTGTCTAAGAAATATTTTGCCCTCAGAAATGTAAATTGCTACAGATAAGGTTGAAGTCTCTTCGATCTGATAACTGTCTTGACCCATTGTCAGTCTCTCACTCCCAGAAGTAAAGGCTGCTACAATTTGGTAAGTACTTACTACACCCTTTTAAAGTGATTTCTGTTGATAGCTGATAGAGCGGCAGGTAGGTAGGCCAGAGACAGAGTAGATATCTCTGTAGAAAACATTGTACATAGTGCTGTTCTATACCTTTTTTAAAAAAGATTTGTAGAGGGGAAGGAAAGGAGAGAGGGAAAGAAATATCAATGTATGGTTGCCTCCCATGCGTCCCCTGCTGGGAACTGGCCTGCAACCCAGGCATGTGCCCTGACTGGGAATCGAACTCCAATCCTTTGGTTCGCAAGCCCGCGCTCAATCCACTGAGCTACACCGGCCAGGGCTATGCCTTTTTATTGTATAGTTTTGTTGAGGCACCTCATACATAGTGTTCGGCAGCTGGCCTTTTTTTCTGTTCTGTAGGTCTTTTTTATTATTTTAATCACTATGTAATATTCCAGGGTAACAACATACCACATTTTATTCTGCCTTTTTCCTATTTTACTAATGCTTGCGTAGCCGGATGTTTAAAAGTTCTGTGTTTTGGAGAAATATTGGCTTAAACTTCAAAGCTGAGAACAGAAGGGGACAAGGACCCCAATTCCAAACAGAGCTGCTGGTCGTGCCCCTCGGGTTTGGTGAGTGTAGCTCTTGACGCCCTGGGACTCCCGGCACCTAACACCCACACCCGGCCTTGGTAGGGGGGCTCAGGATCCACCGGGAAACACACTGCAGAAGGGGTTTGCTCAACAAGCACTTGTTGGGTGTCCACTCCAGCGCTGAGGGGTGTGGTGCAGTGGTCAGTACGACAGGGACCTCTGTCCTCCTGGACTTCTCAGGGGGGCTGACAGGCGTTTGGGTTCTTCTTGGTTCCCCTTGATGCACAGGGGCAGGGTGTGAGCTCCTTGACACCCGAGTCCCTTGCCTGCCTGGTGGAGTTTGTCCAGGACTGTGGGTCCACAATGAGCTGGTGGAGGAGGGACTATTGGAGCTGGGCGGCCTCCGGAAGCTGCACTTCTAGGGGCTGCATGGAAGCTTAGAAACACAATGGGGCTTGCCCAGGTGTGGAGACCCTGGAAAGAAAGAGGCAGTGGATGCAGGGGTGGAGGGTGGGGGTGTCAGGGAAAGAGAAAGGGTCCAGAGAACCTTCCACATGACTCGTTAGCGCATCTGTAGAATGGGTATAGTTGTGCCTCTTCCTGTGGTTGTGAGGATTAAAATACTGTAAGAAACCCCCAGAGCAAGTGCCTGTGCCAGACACCCTGCTGATGTTGCTGTCTGTGGTGCCCTCTGCTGGGGAAGGTTTGAACTGCTCACTTTCTTTGCAGGCTATTGTGTCCTCACAGCAGGGGTCACTCACCTGCAGGGTCCTGACAAGGTAGAGCCTTCCCCAGCTGATACCTCCAATTCTGTCCTGGCTGCTGCTCCCCAACAGTCCACCCCTCCTGGGTTCCTTCATCCTCTAGAAGGCACAGTCTTCCGTCTTTAGACTTTATAGGCCCAGCTCAGACACCTGCCTGGCTTCCCTCAGGTTCCAAGGGATTCATGTCAACCTTTCCAAGTGGTCCTGCTGAGAGCCAGGTAGGGGCCAGGTGGGTAGACCGCTTTCCCTCTTTTCCCTGCAGAGTTTGGGAAAGAACAGCCCACCAGTTTGCTCTTGTTCTTTCTCCCTCTCTCTTCCCTTCCTCTACAATCTCAACTCAATAATTAATTCCTCTACTTTTTATTTTTTAGAGATTTTATTTATTTATTTTTAGAGAGAGGGTAAGGGAGGGAGAAAGAGAGGAAGAGAAACAGTGATGTGCGAGAGAATCATCAATCGGCTTGTTACCTCTCACACATCATCTACCTGCAACCCAAGCCTGTGACCTGATCAGGAATCGAACTGGTGACTCTTTGGTTCGCAGACCAGTGCTCAATCCACTGAGCCACACCAGCCAGGGCCTAATTCCTGTACATTTAAAAAATAATGAATGGTATAGTTTCTTAGCATACCCTCTTGGCAAAGGTTGGGAAGTGGAGGTTCTTGGCACATGCCTTTGAACCTCAGCTGAAACCCTGATGAACCTTCAAGGGTTCCCAGGGAAGTTCTGCATTTAGCATTTATCCATGGTAAAAGTATAAAACCATCCATGGGAATAATTAACTGTAAATTCTGGAGAGGGGTTACCTGTGGGGCGGGAGGCAGAGAGAGGAGATTGGAAGGGATTCTCAGGTCATGTTCGTTCTATCTGTAGCATCTGAGTCCTTGAGTGGAGTGGGAGGGGAATAAGTGTTTGCTGCATTATTATCTGTAGCTTTTTGGATGTATGGACAGCAGGACCAATAAAATGGCATTGGCCCAGTCAAGACAGGGTCAAGTGTGCAAACCAAAGTGGAGTCTGTCGTGTCAATCAAGATGGCTTCCAGTCAGCCATGGCACTTTGGTTCAAGAGGGAAACTACCTAAGTGAATGCAGACACATCTGGGAAGGAGACACACCTAAGGCATCTGCACATGTGATCAGAACAGCTGAGTCAGCAGAGTGGGACCGCCCAGAGATAGGCTCCTGGGGAAACTGCACTTGCTGTCACGGATGCCAAGAGACCCAGAAGGGTGGAGTCCACTACTTTAAGGGTATAACTGAGGCAGGCTCCGGGCCACTGCCGAGACACCAGAGGGCTGCTCCACGCCATGCTATCTCCCCTAGCACCGGCCACCAGAGGCTCTGCCCTGCTGGACTGAGGACTTCGCCTGCCCAGCTGCCCTTCCAGCTTTGGAGACCCTTCCTTATTACAAGACGCTGACGACTCCCTTGTCCCCTGTGCTGACTCCCAGACCTGCAGACAGAGTCTCTGGGACTGGGGTTCGTGAGCCCCCATTGATGGCTGTGTGTGTGTGTGTGTGTGTGTGTGTGTGTGTGTGTGTGTGTGTGATATTTCTCCTGGATTGTCAGTGTGGGTATGATATTAATGTGTGTTGATGTTCTACTTTGAGTGAACCTGCCTTCAATAAAAGCTGACTGAATGGCATAGTTACCGTGTGTGACTCTGGTCTATTCCTCAGTGCCCAGCTGCTCAGCAGAAAGCTAGCCGAGCAGTTGCCAACTGATGAATAGGAAAGACTGTATTGTGAACATACACTCAAGACAGGATGCCTGAAAACATTTCCTATTATAAACGGGGCAGATTTTAAGAGCACCTGTAAGGTAAGAGGGAGGAGAACAGGTGTAGACATCTCCTTCAGCAATGTGCTGGATGGCAGCAGAGAAATTTAGTGGCAGTTGGTGAGAGTTTGGGGGTCAGAAAGTGATTAGAAAGTTGATCTCAATAATCTGTAATAACAAGGGTTTTCCCTTGATGGAAAAAGAGGAGACAAATGTCTGTGGTTTCGGTGTCTTAGAAAAACAAAATCTGTGTCATCTGCTGCTGTTTACCTTGGGCCCTGCTTCCTGCTGGTGGAGCTGCTTTGAGCACCCGAGCCAGACCCCCCAGGAACACTGCCAAGCCCAGTTCTCGTTCTCAGGAGTTCAGGACAGAGGGTGGAGAGTTACAAGGTCAAAGTCTTTGAGCAGGAGGACAGTGTGAAATCATGGGAGTGGGGCTAGTTCCCGCACAGAGGTGGACGGAAGGCAGTCTATGGAAGCAGATGCTGGGTGTCTGTGGGGCTGACGTGGCACAGAGAAATCTTTTCTGATTGTATCTAAATAACCTCTTGATAAAATAAGAAATGATCACCTGAGTGTGAGCTGGGAAGAGATGGTGGTAGAAGCTTTAAAAGTTGAACTTACTCTTGACACTTTGGGGAATTGCTGGGTAAAAGCCATACCCATGTGCTGGTCATTTGCCCTCCCGTCCAGAAGCGACTGAAGCCTCGGCCCCCATGTGAACTCCCCCGCAGAATCAGGATGGACTCTCCACCCCCAAATGTAGGTGCTGAGACTGATGATCACACACACACACACATACGTTTACCGTGTCAATTAGCAATATCTCTGGTGTTGAATGTAGCTGGTGGGAGGTGTGTGGATTCCTGAGCAAGGCTACAGATCTCCATCTGAGTGTAGCGGAAACGAATGAAAAGAACAGGTTGCACTACTCATGCTGAGTATTTAAATTAAGTTACAGGGATTTCTTTTCTGTCTGCTCTCAGCGTGGCAGTGGTGGTGAACCTGACCTTGTCATCTGTCTGCATCAGGCCTGCACTAGCTTCCCGTCTCGCTCAGAGTGCAGGGTCCAGTCCTGGAGTGGCCTGTGAGGCCAGGCACAGCCTGGCTCCCTGTTAACCTCTGACATCACTTCCTGCCCCCTCCCTCTTCCTCTCACGCCATCTTGTTCCTTCTTGCACCTGGACCTACGTTCCTTCTCTGCCTCCGTTTGCTTGCGTCTTCAAACCACACACTGTATACCAGCTTATCTTATCTAATGTCCTCTTACAGTGTGTAAAGTCCATGAGGGCACGTATTTTGGTCTAGTTTTGTTAGAGAAAATTGGCAGTTATTTTAAAACATAGCACAGCACCCAGGGAATGACTTGTTTATGGCTTGTTTTTTTCTTTTGCTTCTTGCTTGTCCCAGCGCACCAGAGATAAGGATTGCCCCTGTGTGCTGGAGATAACATTCCGCTTCTTGCTTCTGTAAGCGGCTTCTTGCTTTCGCACCAGAAGTAATGGTCTAAGTGACAGACCACCCCTCACCCTATATAAGCAATTGCTCCCTGATGATCGGGGCCCAGAATTTGGAGACTGCCTCCTATGGGTCTGCACCCGTAAATAAAGGATCCACTTCGCTTCTTCCAGTGTTCTGCCTGAGTTCTTCCCATAATAGTTTGGTCCTTGATCTAAGGCAGTGCCTAGATCCCTGTCTAGCATGGCGGGCCTTTAGTACAGATTTTTGGGATAACTGAACACTGTCCACTGGACATAGGGGTGTCCAACCCTCGGCCCAACATGAAATCGTAAATTCACTTAAACCTTTTTTTTTTTGACTCATCAGTTTTTATTAGTGTTTGTGTATTTAACGTGTGACCCAAGGCAGCTCTTCTTCCAGGGGGGCCCAGAGATGCAGAAAGGTTGGACATCCCTGGACTAAGGCTGTTCTGAAAACCACCTGCTTGTCTCCATGAGAAGTTAATGTTTATCCCTTTACAATATAACTTGGATCAGATTTCACATGATCTTTATCATGCAGAGAGAGGACACTCCACCCCCATTTAAACAACAAAGTGTCTCCCATTAACCGACAGTGGTGGCCTGGGTACAGTGACCAGGTTCCATCCCTATAACTAGAATTTTCCGTCAACCGGGAAAGGAGGACCATATGGCTGTAGTTTCAGTTTCGTGTGAAACAAATGTAGTTTCGGTTTCCTATGAAATGAAACCTATCATCACATTTGCGGCTTGTATCCCTAGGGGGCGGAGCTGCTCCAGAGCCACACCTCCAGGGTGCTGTCCAGACTCAAGCCTGGCGCTCAGTTCCACATTCCAGAAAATCCTTCCCTCTGGGTAAGACACCGGGGTGGAGGTGGGGGGCTGGCAGGGGCTGCTCTTTCCTGGCCTCCAGCTTGGGGTGGTGGTGGGCTCAAGGCATGGAGGGGGACCCCTGTGGATCCCCTCACAGAACGATGCTGTTTCTCATCAGGATGTCAGCTGTCAGAGAAAGTGGGTCTCTGGAGGGAAGTCCCTCCAGACGCCACTGGCCCCTGGGCTCTGGGACTCTGGGGACAAAGAGCCTGGTCTATTCCTGGTTTGGGGGTGAGATAGGCAGGGGGAAGAGACCATTGAGGTTTTGGGGAACTGGATCGGAGCCATTCCAAGCCCGGGCTTTGGAAGCAGCTGGCCCTTGGGTGAATCACTCACTCTCTCTGTCCAGACCCTGTTCTCTCATTTGTGAAAGGAAGAGAGTACGCTCTTCTTCATCGCTGTGTTAGTGAGGAGCTTGCATCAGGGCAGGGACCCAGAGTAACCTGGAAAAGGGAATCGGTACTTACTCGGGGACATTCTAAGTTGCAGTGCGGAGATTTAGGGAGTTCCAGGAGTGTCTAAGGAGTTGACGCTGGCGTTTTTAGGAGGAAGGAAGCAGCCCTCCTTGGGAAATAAAATCCACCTCCCACAATGAGGTCTTTTCATAACCCCAGTTCCCACACCTGGACCCTTTCCAGACCTGCTGCCCCACAAGCTCTGAGAGAAGCTTCTCTATGCTCCACCAGGACGCCTTTGGGGATGGCCAGGGGTGGGGGAGGGGCAGGGGAACAGGTGCAGCTTCCCCACCCCGGTCAGAGCTCCACCCTTTATGCAGGTTTGCCTCCGCTGGGTGTTCATTGTTCTGTGCGCTATGGAAGCCATCCTAGCCTCCTCCCTTGCCAAGGTAATGTCCGCAGCGAGCCTGGCCAAAGCCGGTGGAGCAGTCTCGGGCAGTGTCCTGGCTGGACTCAAGTCAGTGGGTGAGTGCTCCTGGGAGGGCTGGTGGGGGTTTGAGGAGGCGGCTGGAGACAGGGGGCACAGGGAAGGCCCTGCTCAGTGACCTGCAGGGACAGAGAGGGTGGCTTCCTCACCTGCGGCCTCTCTCCCCTGCCCTGGGCATCTGTCCTGGCTCTTTCTAAGAGGAGAGCCAGAGGGAGGCAGGACCCAGCGGGGTGGGAGCTCAGGAGGTCTACTCCCTACCCTACCCTCCAGACTGCAGGGACCTTGCCTGGCCCCTGCTCCCTGGCCCTCCTTGCCCCTGGATTCACTACCAGAGAGAGTTCACTGCTTTTAGCGTTTTGCCTATGTGCCCAGATTGGCCCTTGGCAGCGGTTTATAATGTTGGACTCGGATCCAGAGCCTTGATTGTAACAAACTCTTCAGTTTGGTCCTGTTTTCTCTGTTAGTTCATGGGAGCACCCTCCTGGGTGTCGTTTCTTTAATTTGCTGTTTATCTTCTCTTTTGTCCCCACCTCCACCCCCAAAGTCAGCCTTTCTAATAGGTTAATGTGTATCTGTTTTTCATACATATTCTTGCAAAATGGGTATCTTCTGTTTGCATGTCTTTGTTTACTTACAGAATAGTGTGTTATCTATCTCATTCTGTTGCTTTTCTTTGCACGAAAAACTAAGATTTTGACATCTGTCCATGTGCTGGGTGAGCCTCCGACCCTCCCTCCCATTGCTGCAAAGTGATCGAATGTGGACTCACCACCAGTGACTTCTTTCTCTCCTCTGGGTGGACACCCAGGGGTCCTCCTCCCCCACCAGCACAAACAGCATCGTATGGAATGGGGGGAGGGAACAGGGCTCTGGCCACAGCCTGATGTCAGGCCCCAGTGCACCCACTCTGTGACCCTCTTGGCCCAGGGCTCGTCCTGCCATCCAGTGCTGCCCTGGGCTCGGCTGCTTCGTCCGGTGCTGTCCTGGGCTCTGCTGCTTTGGCCGGTGCTGTCCTGGACTCGGCTGCTTCGGCCGGTGCTGTCCTGGACTCGGCTGCTTCGGCCAGTGCTGTCCTGGACTCGGCTGCTTCGGCCGGTGCTGTCCTGGACTCGGCTGCTTCGGCCGGTGCTGTCCTGGACTCGGCTGCTTCGGCCGGTGCTGTCCTGGACTCGGCTGCTTCGGCCGTGGAATCCTTGTTGGAGACACTGCATGTCTCCTCCCTACTGCAATCCCCTGCCGAGGCCCTGACTGCTTACCCACTTGGAGGTAACTGGCCTTGGGTAGCAGACACCCTCCGTGGGCCCCCACTGAGTGCACAGAAGTGTGACTGGAAAGTTAGGGCCTGGGCCAGATCCAACAGTCCCTCCTGTTTGTCAGAAACACAGATCCCTCCTTAGCAGATGATAGATAAGAAAACATCTAGATTTTTCTCAAAATGCTGTGAAGTCCTGATCAGTAGGCTTAGCAGTGGACATTTATCAGTTGGTTTAGTTCTCATAACAACTCCAGAGGAGGATAATGTCCCTTATTTACACTTGCAGACACGGTTGTGCAGGGGCCTTGGCCGGGAAGGGAGGGTCAGGCAGCTGGGAACTGCAGTAGCAAGGAAATGTGGCCAGGCCTTGAGAGGAGGGCCTCCGGGCACAGCAGGTTTGGAACAGCCCAGAGGAGCAGGCCCCCCTCCCCATCCCTGGGTGACCTCGGGGGCCGGCCAGCAGGCAGGTTGTCAAATCTGGCCTGCTGACGTCAGAACCTCTGAACGCCAAGCCGCCAGCCAGCCTGGCATTGCTCGCTTGTCAAGCGATAATGTGAAGCAGCAAGTACATTCTGAGCAGACTTTTGATTCTGGAGTCTCTGGTTCATAGCCCACCCAGGGGGCCCCTCTGACCATTCAGTTTTGGTTTATGTACCCCTCTCTTGTTATTTCTTTGTTACCTCAAGGCTGTCTCCCTGGGGGGCTGGCTGAGCTCACTGCTGCACATCTTGCTAGAACTCCCGGCCCCCCACAAGCCCCAAAGATTGCAGCCTTGGCCACTAGATGGCAGCAGACCAAGACCTCTGCCTGCTCCCCAGGGACCATAGTGTTAGGGAGTCAGGCCCATGCACAGCTCAGTATGATTCAGTGTTTTGTTTTGTTTTGTTTTTAAACATTTAAAAAATATTTTATTTATTTATTTTTAGAGAGAGGAGACAGGAAAGAGAAAGAGTGGGAGAGAAACATCAATGTGTGGTTGCCACTCATGTGTCCCCTACTGGGGACCTGGCCTGCAACCCAGGCATGTGCCCTGACTGGGAATCAAACCAGTAACCCTTTGCTTCACAGGCCCGTGCTCAGTCCACCGAGCTACATACACCAGCCAGAGCTGTATGATTCAGTGTTTTGAGTGGCTCCAGCCACAGGGCAGCAAGGATGAATTCTGATTGGGAGGATCTGGGAAGCTTCCTGGAGGAGCGGGCAACAAGTCAGGTCCTGAAGAATCAGCAGCATTCATTTGACTCATTCAGGCGTGACTGTCAAGTAGATTCAAGCATTGGACAGTGCTTGCCTGACTTTAGCCCAACAGAACATATGAAGCACATTCTCTATGGAGAGGGACTGCTGTCTTAAGGAGCTTTTATAATTCCCCACTAAGCAAACAGTGACCCAATTTTAGATGAACTGACATGCTGGCCCGGCAAGCATGACCCCCGTCCCCTTCGTCTCACCTGGCCCCTTTCAAAGGACCACGCCCTAAATTACTTGGCGAAGAAGTCCCCCTTGTCCGGGAAGGAATGAGGCAGCGGTTCGCTTGGGTTTCGTTTGCTTTCATTCCGTGTTTGGTTTTAACCAACCAAACATGGCTTGGGAGGTAGAGAGCAAGAAAAGGATAACTTCTGGTCTTCCCACAAGCCCCCAACCAATCAGCAGACAGATCAAGCCAGACCAAAATTGTAACTGATGACTGTTTTTGGGCACAAGGACCTCAGACCCCGTCAACAGGTAACTTCAGGCCAGGGGCGCACACTTGTTGAGGACCAGCCTTTTGCCCTGGCAGTCAGACTCCCCAGCAATGCCCACCAAGCCCAGGGCAGTGAAGCCCCCTTTCTTGGAAATCCCAGGTCTCAGTGAAGCAGGGGGAGTGTGGGGTCAGCCTCCTCCCTGTAGGTGGGTCATGAACTTGGGGAGTGAAAGGGAGGCCAGCGTGGCTCCACTCACACAACATTCTTTTGGTTTCCAGCCAAGACTGCTGCAGCAGTGATTGGAGGAGGTAAGCCTCTTTAGGGAAGGGACTCGAGTCGCTGTCACTGGGATTTGGGGAGTAACTGGCCTTGTGTGTGGCCACATTTGCCCCAGGCCTCACGTAGATGGTAGGGAAGGAGATGGAAGGATGGAGATGAGCAAGGAGCAAGGGACTGGAAATGAGAAATGGGTTTTGAAACAAGGAGGGTGATAGCAACTCTGGTGTGGAAGCAGCCGCGGCAGGAGACCCATTTCCTCTTCGCAGAGCACTGGCTGTGTGACCTTGGACATGTCTTTGAATTCCTCTGAGCTCCCATTTTCTCCTCTGACATATGGGCCAATATTGCCCACCAAGGATTATCTTGAGGCCAGTACAGAATCAGGACAGGCAGGGCATTAAAGAGAGGCCACATCAGCTCAGTGACCTGTCCAGTGCCTTCCTATAGCCCTGTGGTGATGCCATGGAGCCCCTGAGTTGGGATTCACTGGGATTCACGCAGAGCTCGGGGTGTGCTCCTTGCTCACGCTAGGCCCCTTGGAGGGTGAGATCGATTGTATCACAGATTTCCTCAGCAAAGATGAGGAGCTTGTGAGCCATGCCCTGCCTGCGGCATCTTCCTAGTGTAGAAACTGAGACCCAGAGGGCAAATGGCTTTGCCAGGGAAGGTCCTGCTGCAGACCAAAGCTGGGCCCAGAGCCCTGTCCCCAGTGACCGCACAGCCTCGCCTGCTGGCCAGGCCCATAGTCTCTCCCAAGTTCCGAGTACACCCTCTTCTCCACCCTCTTGAGGTCCTCCAAGCTTGAGCAACAGTGTGGAGCGTGGGGGAGGGGAATCTGTTCCTTTGAGTGTTGCCTTGACCTGGCTCCTCTCCCTGGACAGCCGTGGCTGTGGGCGCTGTGCCGGTGGTGCTGGGCACTGTAGGCTTCACGGGGGCAGGAATCACAGCCTCATCTTTGGCAGCCAAGATGATGTCAGCAGCTGCCATCGCCAATGGAGGTGGGGTTGCCGCCGGTAGCCTCGTGGCTACTTTGCAGTCTGTGGGTGAGTGTCCTTGGGGGAACAAGAAGAGCAGAAGCCTCAGAGGGGCCAGCCCAGACCCTCGCCCCAGTGATCTTTCATCTGTCTGTGCCTCAGTCCTGCCCTCCATGCCCTGTCTCTGGGTTTCTCTGCGGGAGATGTAGGAGGCAGGGGAGGAGCCCCAGCCTGGGGTATGTGTGGGTTCAGGTGGACTCCGCCCAAAGTGGGTTGCTGGGTTACTTGGAGCATCTCCACCTACCTGGGGCTCAACCTCTTTCCCTAGGGAATGAGACAGCTTCCAGCTCATGGTTTAACCCCTGGAATTCATGCCACTGGGTAGTTGCCTGTAGCAACCCTCCCAAAACAGAGATCCAAGGGTTTGGGGAAACCAAGGCGGGTAATGGGTAGGGTTTCTGGGCTTCGGGCCCCCTTAAAAGGTGCTGGAATCTGCAACCCCATTGTCCTGTCCCACAGAGCTGTCCCTGCCTGCTGGTCCCTCTCCGCTCACCCTCTGCTTTTTCCCAGGAGCAGCTGGACTGTCCTTGTCATCCAAAGTCATCCTGGGCTCTGCTGGGTCAGCCCTGGGGTCCCTCATGGTATAGGTCCTCATCGCGCCCAGTGCAGAGAAGAGGACCAGGTAGGGCCCTGCCCACCAGCCTTATGCAGTGGGGACCAGACCCAGGGTGACAATGTGCCTCATGCTGTACCCCCAGAGGAAAATAAGGAATAAAAATGAGTTGCTGTGACTTCTCTTTCCTAACCGAGTGGTCACAGCCACACAGTGTCGAGGTGCAGTGAACGGAAAGGAACGTGAACGAGAAGACCGGAAGTCGCCCCTGCCCAGCTTCTGACTCCGAATATGACCCTGGGCCTGTGTTTGCTCCTCTCTAAGTGGGGAGTTGATCTGCGTGACCTCAAAGATCCCAGCCGGGGTGGGTGTTGGCTCAGTTCCTGTGCAGAGTCAGGAGAAGGGGGACAGGAGGGCGTCCGGTTTGGAGCCGCTCACCAGACAGCCTGAGTGGTAGCCTGGGGCCCTGCTACCTGCCAGTGTGCACAAACAAAGCACAAAGACTCGCGGGGGAGGAAAGAAGCTTTTATTAACAGGGCACCCAATCGGAGGGGGCTGCGAGTATCCCTGCTCCAAGGCAACCTCCACAAAGCCCAGAAATTCCATTGTTTTCAGAAAGACCAATCCAAACCCATGCCCAGAAGTTCCCTGTTATTACTTACCTGTCCTTTTGGAGCCCAGGACAACCACACAGATGGGTCTCCATCCTCAGTCCATCTCTCTGTGGTCTGCACTTGTGAGTTCCAGAGTCGCCATGGCCTAGCAGCAGCTTCCTCCCTTTCCTAGGGCTGGGACACGCTGCCAGACCACTGCAGCTGGTCGTGCTAGGGGCTCCATCTGTGGGGCCTGCCCGTGCATTTGTGTGCTGCTCTCAAAGCGAGAATGGGAGTGGTCCAAGACCTGTGTGCCGTGCGGCCATGTGTCTCAGGGTTGCAGCATCCTGTGGGCTGCTGCTGGGGAGTCATGCTCCCGACCCTGCAAGCAGGGCAAGGCAAGAGCCCCGGGAGGAGCCGGGTGCCCTCTGGGTCCTGCAAATGCAGCAGTTTTCTCCAATCAGGCAGAGTGAGGGGAACGCAGAAAGGGCCAAGTCTCTGCACACCCTCTGTTTTAAATCTTTTGCCCCCAAATCCCACACGAGGTGGAAGTGTCCAAATTCCCAGCCAGTCTTGGCTGGTGTCTACCACACACAGTGTCTCTCTGCCTGGGGCAGAGCGTCGCCATGTTCACCCTCACGATACACGTGTACTGTGACCTTCTCAGGCCACGTGGGCTCTGCGCAAACTGTGTCACAAGCCACGTTAGTCGTTTAGCCGTCTCTGGGTTATGGAAGCCTGCCTGCCACGCAGTTTGGGTTGCAATTCGATCACCACCTTGGTGTTTTCTCTTTTCTGGCCCTTCTCTGGGAAGTGCAGCCTCATGCTCCAGATCGGGGATCCCCTGCTCCCCAGAAATCTGGTCAGACCCCTGCCCCTGGGGGGGGGCCCTGCCCCTGCCCCCTTACAATCACAGAAGAGGAAGTCAGAGTTTGAAGCAAGAGGAGGATTTGAAGATTCTTACCACAGCCTCCAAATGAGAGCCTAGTCTGGATGAAAAACCTTGATTTTGACCCTAAACAGAGAACTCAGTCAAGCCCACTTGAACTTCTGACCGACAGCTATAAAGCAATCAACCAATGGGTATTATTTTAAGCCCCTAAACTTTTTTAAAGATGTCATTTTATTTATTTTTGGACAAAGGGAAAGGGAGGGAGAAAGAAAGGGAGAGAAACGTCAATGTGTGGTTGCCTCTCCTGCGCCACCAACTGGGGACCCGGACCACAACCCAGGCATGTGCCTAAATGGGAATCGAACCAGTGACCCTTTGGTTGGCAGGCTGGTACTCAAGCCACTGAGCCACACCAGCCAGGGCTAAGCTCCTAAATGTTTAATAATTTGTTAGACAGAATAGGAAACAGCCTTGATACCCCCTCTCTCTTTATCAGGCTGAAGGTCGTTCACTTGGGAGCTGGCTGAACGTACCAGGATTATGGAAATTCCTGGCTCCCACCGACCCCTGGGACTCGGTGTCCCCACCCACCTACAGGAGCCCCCAGTGTCAGGGAATCCAGGTCCCTTTGCCACTAACCAGTCCTGGGTATCCGCCCTCCGAGAGGGGCCCACGGTGGGAGCCACGGAGCTGGCTCGTGGTTGGGGAAAACAGCGGGCACAGAAAGGGGCCCTGAGACAGGTGGACATGCAGCGGCTCCCACAGCTCCTGGACTGGGGCGGGCGGGGAGGGACAGAAGGGCTTCTGTTCCCCCGGAGCCCCGCCCCCATCTGCCTGGGTCCCACGGTGACTTCTGGGGCCCCTAGATGGTGGCTTTTAGAGTGACTCTAAAAGACGGAAACAAGAGGATAAAAATGACACTAAAGGGTTATTTACTGCTGCCCGTGGCTCCTCACAGAAAATCCGCACACCATTCCGAGAAAGGGGGCGCTGCCTGTTTGATAGATGTTAAAAAAAACCTGTAAGAAGCAACCCTAAGCCCCCAACTCCCACCACCCCTGAAGATGGCCATTCTTCGGCAGGCGGGGAACGGTCCGCAACACGAGTTCTTCCCAGGTTTGGAGCCTTGAACTGGCCTGTACCTCCCGGCTCCCTCCCAGCTGCCTCCTGGAGCGACCACTCCCGTTCAGGGAGACAAGAGTATTTTCCTCGTGAATCAAACAGCGTCCAGCTTAGGACAACCAGGGTGTGGGGTGGGCGGAGTGGGTCATGGGGGTTGACCACCTGAGGGCCAGCCCCAGCCAGTGGGGTGCTCTCAGCACCTTGGGGAACAGGGGCCATGGCCACTGAGAAGGAACATTGTTCACACTGGAATTGTGCAGTCCTTTCCCTGACAAATTGCAAAGACTCAAGGACAGTTCTCTGGTGTGAGTGATTTACCCCATGGCCTTTGGCACGTGGCATTCGTCCAGAGTCGCCTGGCTTGGGGGCCAGACCCTAAGTTGGGCTGTGTTCTCTGCCGGGATTCCGACAGCCCTGGGGTCTGGGCCCGAGGCAGGCCGTCCCTGTCTGAGCCTCCTCCTGCCAGAAGGGGGAGGGCGAGGCCCGAACCGCCGATGTCAGGCACAATCGGATAGAGTGCTGTGGCGAGAGCGGTTCTGGGCTGTGCCCCCCAAAACAAGGACCTGAGTGCAGCAGTTTATTGGGAGGTGACTCCAGGGAGCACGAATGAGGGAATAGGGGATGAGACAGACAGACAGCCAGCCAGCCAAGAAAAAGCCCATAAATGAGTGAGTTTGCACTGTGGGCAACTGAGGCTCAACCCTCCTGACCTCTCGGAGACACTGTGGAACTGGCCTTGGAGCTGTGTCCCACCCAAGGATGGTTATCTCCTGCCTAAAACCCATCACTGGCTCAGGGCCACCCCGCAGGGACCAACACCGGACACTCCAGCCAGCCTTGTGGGCCTCGTAGGCTGAGCTCTGGGACAGAGTCACAGGTGGGGGCGGTGGGGGCAGCAGGCAGGAACTGGAAGTGTCAGGGGTACATGGGGGGAGAGCTCCACCAGTGTCTGCGGCACAAGGCAGGGACAGAGGAGAGCAGTATTTATGGCGGAAGTAGGCATGCCTTGCCCGCTGGCCCTGTGCGTGGCAGGCCCGGCCAGTCTCATCAGGGTCGATCGGGCTGGGTTTGGGTGTTGGTGTCGCTGTGGTCACTGCCCCCACACTGCCTGCTTCAGATCAGTGTGCCTCCTGCTTCCTGCTTCTTCTCCAGCCTGAGCTTTAGGCTTCCGTTTTCTGTGTGCATCTTGGACCGGGCCTCTCCGCACACGTGCAGGGCCCTGGGGTTCTCAGTGGGCCAGTCAGTCTGGGCAGGGGCAGTGGGCCTGGGCCGGGGTGGAGGGTACGGGGGCACTTTCTCCGTAGCCCTGCAGCTCTCTCGGTGGTGGGCGGGTTCTGTCTGGTCCAAGAAGGTTCTGCACCCCAACTTCAGGGGTGATTTTTTTCCTTGTTTTCTTTCCCATCTGCCATGATCTTCACCTGTGCTTTGTGGGGTGTGGGGTGGGTTTCAGGGTTTACTGCCCTTCCCTCAGCAGTGAAAGGCTTATTCCCTGGGAGAAGGAAAGTGGGGGCCTCAGGCCTTGCCTCAGTGTGGGAAGGTTTCCCTGGGTTTCTGCCTGCCCTTAATCCTTCTTGGGAGCACCCAGCAGGTCCTCCGAGAAGAACCTGAAGGTTGGTCTGTAGCTCCTGAGGGACGCATAGCCTCACACTAGCTCATACGTGGCCTTGAGCAGTCAGTTAAGACCGTCAGCTGAATCCTCACCTGCTTGCACTGGGGCGCCCCCTTTTTCCTGTGTTCGGCCCCAGGCGGCTCAGTGCTCTCCTGCAGGCACCTGACTTCCTGAGAGTTCAGGCCATTGGGGGCCCTGCCATGTCTGCTCTCTCAGGGGTTCGAGAACAGTTATGAGTGTGTTGTGGACTTTTCCTGTTGCAGCTTTCTACACTCTGGACAGTCCTGTTCTCCAAGAGGCCATGGAGCGGGCTACAAAATGCAGCGGGTGCACCGGAGCCTTCTCAAAACCATCTCCTGGGTGTAAGAAGTCTTGGAACTATTCTTATTTATTTTACATCTCATCCTTAAAAAAAAACCCACAACAGAATGACACCTCTCTAGCAGGAAAAAAGACCTCATCCTGGAGACGAATAGAGACTCAGAGCCACCCAAAGGCCCTTGTCGCCAGGGTAGGAGCTGGTGAGGGTCAGTTCCTGTTTGATTTCCCAGGCATGGTGTGATGGTGAGTGATTGGGTCCCCTCCCCGTGAAGTGCCGGAGCCCGTGCAGCATCTGGCGAACCGCACTGTCCTGGCGGTGTGCCCGCCAGCTCCCCCACAGGAGTTTTGAGGTCTCACAGGGGAGGCCAGTGTCTCTCATCTCTGGACGTCTAATGCCCATTCAGGAGGAAGGGCCAAGGGCTCCCAGGCCGGTGGCTCAGTGTGCATCCTGGCTACCCCTCAGCCCAGCTTCCCAACAGAAAGCTTATCAACCCCACCATTGAATGAAGGGTACACTGAGGCCCACAGAAGGGCTGTGAATGGCCCTGGCTATATAGCCCATCCCTTGTGAGACTAGGACCAGCCAAAGCCTCCTGCTGACCGATTCTGCGCCTGATCAGCCTGCCAACCCCGCAGCCCCTCTGCGACAAGGCAGGCTGGGAGGATGGGGAGAACCAGAGCCCTCTAACTCACAGTGTCCCAGCCAGGCTGCAAGGAGCGGAGACAGGGGGGCGTGTTTGCAGGTGCTCTTTATTTCTCATGGCTCTCTGACCTGAGTGAGGGTTTCAGAGGTTTGACTTGGGATGCATTTTCTCCAGGCCCATCCCCTTCTGCTCTGGGTGTAGCCGGAGAAGAAGGGGGTGACTTTTTTGAACCTCCCAGCAAGGCTCCAAAAACAGATCCAGTGGAGGCCAGGAGGATGTTGGATGCCGTGGACAGCCCAGCCGCCCCTGCAGGAGAGAGAGGGTGAGCACAGGGAACATGCAGTGGCCAGTGGGTTGGGGACCCTCAGGAGGTCTGAGGCTGGGAGATCCCAGCCGCATCCCTCCTCTAGGTCCTGAAACCTGCAGGGCTCTGCTGCTCTGGGGAGAGGAGGCTGAAGGTGGCAGAGAGAAGAGACAGAGCGAATTCATGCGAAGTGGGAGGCAGAGGAGAGTCGCCACAGGCTTTGAGATACAGGTCCCCTCACTTTACACTAGTGGTCACAGAGGCCTGAGAGCGAGGGGGCCCACTGAGGCTCCCCAGGTGTCAGATTTGGGTAGATCTGGACCCACAGCCTGGATATCACTCACCTGGGCTCCTGTCCTTCCCCTCCCTCCCAGAACCCCTTGCCCCTCCACGCCACCCCATACCTCACTTAGAAGGAGCCAGAAAGAGAGCTTGGGAAAGACGAAGGACCAGGGGCCCAGAGGACACAGAACTGCAGGGAGAGGGCAGACCCTCCCCTCAGGCTCAGTCTCTGGGCTGAATCCTGTCCTGGCCCCACCCTCCCCTCCTCCCCCTCCCGCTCAGGACACTTACCCACAGACTGCAGAGTGGCCACCAGGCTACCAGCGGCAACCCCTCCCCCGTTGGCAATGGCGGCCGCTGACATCATCTTGGCCGCTAGGGAGGAGGCTGCGATGCCTGCCCCGGTGAAACCCACGGCGCCCAGCACCACGGGCACCGCGCCCACGGCCACCACTGCGGGAGGAGGGGCTGAGTCGACATGTGCACTCAGGGGAGTGCACTCACTTAGGAATTTCTTGACAGTGTCTACTCTGAGCCCACCGGGGGCTGCAGCTTGGAGACGGGTACCAAGGTGAAGAAGGTGGGGGGTGGGGGGTGTGGGGTGGGAGGAGGAGGGGGATGGGCAGAGACATCAGAGGAGGCCCTGGCTGGATCTCTAACTTGCTGTGTGACTCTGGGGAAGTCACGACCTCTCCCTGGGCTCAAGTTTGTGTGTGTGTGTGTGTGTGTGTGTGTGTGTGTGTGTGTGTGTGTGTGTGGTGAATTAAACCACTGCAGCTTTAGCGGCCACCCCCCTTTCCGATGAAGTCTCGTCTGCATGCTCATTATCTGTAAGCACTAGAAGAGCAGCTGCGGCAGGGATCCGTGCGAGCACTGCTCTCTCCCCTACAACTCACGCAAGCAGCTCCGGGAGTGGAAGGAGTGCTTTGTGGCCCGCAGCGCCAGGCCTGCGAAGTCCCCCACCCACCCCAGGAGGAGGGCTCCAGGTAACTCACCTCCTCCAACTGCAGCAGCAGCTGCTCTCTCTAGGGAGACAAAGTGGGGTGGGAAATAGTGGGAGGACAACAGTTAGTTGTTTGAGGTGGTGAAGGAAGGTGGCCAGCCAGTCCTCTGGCCCTTCATGAGTTGGATTGGAGCCCGGAGGCCAGCCCCCTGCCCAGGCCACCACCCCTGGGGCAAAGTAAGACTCACTTATCATGGCGAGGCCTTCCTGGTCCAGCCTCCGCTCAGGAAACGACTCTGCTCCTTGGGATGTAACTTCCGGGGCAAACCAATGGGGACACCGCTCATCCCTCGCCGCTCCTCATCCCTGGCAAAGTGCAGGAATAAATGTGCCTTCTGTCAGCCTGCGGGTCCGACCCCTCTGGCAGGTCCACCCACTCCTGCCCGCCTGCCCCCTGGCGGTTTCCCTTGGGTGGCTTTCTTGCTTGATGGCTCTACTGAAGAGTTTAAAGTACCTGGAACTCAAAGCCAGTGGGCTGTGGTTCCAAATGGTAGTATCCACCGCCCCACCCAATCCCCATCCCCTTCGCCCCTATTAAAAAGAAGCAAAAAACGCCCCCAAAATCTAAAGAGAAAAACATTATTTGATTTCACTTGAGTTCATTCCCTTTCAGCCTGCTTCTCCAAAGCCACCCCATCCCTGTCAACGTCTGAATGTGTAACCCCACCACCACCAAATTCCAATCTCTCTGTTCACACTCCTTTGCAAAGCCCTGACTTTATTCCATTTATTCCTCAGGCTGTTTAATATTCTTCAACAGGATTTTTTTTTTAAGTTGCGTTTATTGAGGTATAATTCACACAAAGTAAAACTCCGCCTTTCAGTGCCCGCTTCTGTGAGTCTGGATGTACTTACAGTCCTGCACCGATCTGCTCCAACGGAGAGCATTTATTCAAATTCTCACCACCCATCCCTCAGCTCCCAGCTTTCTCCTGCTTCTTTGAGTCCGCACCTCACAGGGGCACCCCAGACCCCGGGACACCCCAGGTCCTGGGACCATTGATCTGGATCTGTTGTTTTCCTTCCCTCCCTGCACATTTGCCTGTTCCAGGATTTCAACACGATTGTCACTTATCAAACACTCCGTCCTGTGGATGCCCTATACTTCAGTGTACCGGTCCTCTTTTTGAATTTACATTCTTTCTAATATTTGCTTTTATGAGTTATCTTGGCATGAAGTGCTTCTGGCGTGGTGCACAGTGTTTTCTGATTGTATATTCCCAGAGGTGGAATTGCTGAGTCAGAAATTCTGCATTTCTTAGGGCAATTTTTACTTACTGTTAGGTTGCCCTCCAAAAATATTGTATCAGTTTGCATTCCCCCTAAAAGTATGTGAGAGAATCTATGTTTTGAGGTTTTTTTACTCCTAACTATGAGCTTTGTAAAAACAAAACAAATACAACCCCCCCCCCCCAGAAACGTCTGCTGCCCTGACCGATGTAGCTCAGTTGGTTGGGCTTTTTCCTGCAAAGCTAAGGGACATCCACTTGGTTCCTGGCCAGGGCACACACCTGCAGGGACACGCCTGGGTTCTGGGTTTGGTCCCTGGTCGGGCGCATATGAGAGGAAGCTGGGATAACGGATCAAGTGTTTCTTTGGTTCTCCTTCACCCTCCCTTCCTCTCTCTGTAAACATTCAGTCCTTATTTTATGAATTGTCTTTTTATGTTCTTGGACCTTTTTCCATTGAATTATTTCTTTCACTTATAGGTGTATCAAAACTTGTTGTATATTAACTATATTAATCCATTCTCTCAGATGTTGCAAAGTTCCCAGTTCATCACTGTCTTGTTTCTTTGGGGGGAAAGTTGTTTTCTTTAAAACACAGAAAAGTATTGCCATGTATGCAAATTTGCTGACATTTTAGCTTATTGTTTTTGTCCTTTTGTGTGTACAAAGGCTCTTGCTGCCGGTTGTGAGACTCGTCACCGCCTGTTTGTTCTTCAGGTTCTTCTGGGGCTTCACTTTTTAACATGAACTTTTAATCCACCTGGAATTTCATGTGGTACATACAGGACACTTGCCCTGTATGTCTTAGCAAGCTGTTCCAACACCACTTACTAAATTATTTTTCAATTCCTCTTTGCTTTGAGATTCCAACTTTATATTCAAAATGTGTATACTGGTACCAGTATACTTACTTTGAAAGTTTCTATTCTGTTCTAATGAGCTCTGTCTTCTTACAACAATAATTGACTGTTTTAATATTTATTAATTTAGTATTTGATTTATGATCTGACTGTGCCAATTTTGATTAAGGTTCAAAAAAATCCTGCTCTTCCTACCTAATAATGCCTAAGATAAACTTTAAAAATATTTTTTAAACTTCCCCCAAAATTCTTTGCTATTTTGATTGAAATTGAGCTAAATTTTGAAATTGAGTGAAATATTTAGGGAGCATTATCTTTACAAAGCCTATTCTTTACGTGGAGGAACATGATAACTTATTCAAATTTTCCTTTGTATCTCTTGGTCAAATTTTGTAGTTGTCTGCCTATAAGAACTACATATTTTTAAACAAACTTGATTATTTAAGCAAAATTTTAAAAAGATCTTTAAATTTTATTTTTAGAGCGAGGGGAAATCGGGGGAAAGAGAGGGAGAGAAACATCAATGTGTGGTTGCTTCTCATGTGCCCCCAACTGGCGACCTGGCCCACAACCCAGGCATGGGCCCTAGACTGGGAATCGAACCAGCAAACCTTTGGTTCACAGGCTGGTGCTCAATCCACTGAACCACAGCAGCTAGGGCTAAAAAAGTTTTATATTTACAGAAAAATGGCAAAGATAGTAGAGTTCAACTGTACCCCACACCCAGTTTCTTTTTGTTAACATCTTTTATGAGTACATATGTTTGTTACAATTAATGAACCACTATTGGTATGTCATTATTAAGTAAAGTCTATACTTTACGCAGATTTCCTCAGTTTTAACCTAATGTCCTTGTGTTCCAGGACCCCATCCAGGATGTCACATTACACTTGGCCATCTGGCTAGTTAGGCTTCTCAAGGCTGTGACAGTTTCTCAGACTTTCCTTGATTTTGATGACCTTGACGGTTTTGAGGATGACGGGTCAGGTGTTTTGGAGGATGTTTTTTCACTGGGATCTGTCTGAATTTCTCCTTATGATTAGATCCATGTTATGGGTTCTGGGGAGGAAGACCACAGAGGTAAAGTGCCATTCTTATCACATCATGTCCAAGTTGCCGACTGTCCGCATGACTTACTACTGCTGATGTTGAACTTGATCACCCACCTGAGGCCGCGTGTGTCCACTGTCAAGTGATTGCCCTGCATTTCTTTCCACACTGTCCTCTTGTTACAGGAAAATGAAGCAACCAGATACCGAGAGATTCTGGAGTACGAGGTTTATTAACATGCACGAGCCCAGAGAAGTCAGTCTCCAAATTCTGAGCCCCGAACAAAGGATTCTTGGGGGTTATATAGCCTACAGGCTCTTCCTGTCTACGTAGCAAAGTGGGATACAGAAGCGGAATGCGGTAATTAGTTCTGTCTACCGGGCAGAAGCAGAGTACAAAGGCTAAATGTGAAAATTAGTTCTATCAGCGGGGGTGCTAGCCCCAGTCCTTGTGACTATCCTGCTGTTTGCTTTTCCCAGACGGCCTTATCATTCTCCCAGGGCGCCCTGGGTCTGGGTGAACAAAGGTTTTCCAAAGCTTCCCACATCATTCTTTGGAAGGAGGCTACTGCGTACAGCCCACACGTGAGGAGTGGGCAGTTTATACTCTTTGAGGGTGGAGAACCGTCAAAATTATCTGGAATTCTTCTGCATGGGAGATTTCTCTCCTCTCATTTATTTAATCATTTGTTTAAATTAGTATGGACTCACTGATACTTATTTTGTACTTTGGTGTCTAATCTGATAGTACTTTAATTATTTCGTTGCTCGAGTCTTTTCGCCTTTGGCCATAGTGAATCTTTCCATTGGTTCCTGTGTCTCTCTGGGACACTCTCATCATGATGTGTGTGTGTGTGTGTCTGTCTGTCTGTCTAGGATTTCCCCACCTTCTTGCACTATATGATGCTGCAGGCTTACTTAGTTCTATGTCTTGTCCCCGTCCTGAAGCTGAGGGCCCGGTCCCTTTTATTAGAGCACAGTATTCGAGATCAACGTCTGTGTGCCAGGTGTGCTCACTATTAATGAGGTGTTGTTGCTTCTAGGCCCTTTCACCTGTATATGTACATGCACGCATTTCCTCTCACCAAGGAAACACGCGGATGTGTGCTCACCCGTGTACATACACAGATCTGTAAATATTTCTATTTGTAACCACTTGTATTGATGTTATGCTAAACATGAGTTCATGCTGATGTCTCTAACTCTAACTCATCACCACAGGTCATTCTAACTCTCTCCCCTTTCTTACCTGTTAATTTCCACTCAAGGAAACACATGCTCCCTTTACCTAAGGGAGCTTATTTGCTTAATTATTCAATACTGGTATACAGCACAGCAGTATCATAACTATTAACCCAGGGCTACGTATTTCTTAAGCTTTAAAAACTCTTTGTAATAATCTCTCCTATCCTGAAATAGAATTCATTGTAACATTATCCAGTTATACACAATATACCGCTCACACTATAGTGTAAAAGAGAAATAAAAGGAAGTTATAATAAAAGGAATGACTTTCAATACAGATATGCTCAAGTGTTCTTTTAGCAGAAGATATAACAAGTTGCCTATTAAGTTTAGATTTAAGATAATACAATATCCAGATGAAAATGGTGAGGTTATAAAATATTTGATCATTCAGAACAAGGGATTAAGAAATATATCTATATATCCCTATCCACAGATCCATATCTAATCACCACGAATGTGACCGCCGCACCAACAGGCCTGTTCAGACACTGAGACAGTGCTCCTCACAACACGATTTTCTGAAACCGTCAGTAACTTTCAGTGAAGTTCAGAACATGTCAAGGTACAGTGTCTACATGATTTGCAAGATAACTGCAGTTCTTGCAAAATTCAATCCATATCAAAACTGTGGAAAACATACATGTAAAACATGGTAAAATTCTAGGCTCAGGTAATTATGAATTCTTCACTTACATGAAGGGACATTGGAAATTTGTATGGAATAAATTTTAGTTGTGTGGAATTGTTCTGTGCATTTCAGGACGTCGGGGACCGTTGGCCCCTATGGGCTAAATACTAGAGCATCGCTCCCATCACTACTATAAAATGTACCATCTAATTTCAAAAATGTCCCCTAGGGGGCAGTACCATCCCTGTTAAAAACTACCATCTTAGAAGGTGACTTAAAAACCTAGGCATGTTTATAATTATTTGAAGAGAAAATATATAAAATAAATGGTGTTATTATTTTTGAATGCTTTAGAATAATTTGTGTATCCTGAATATTTTATTTGTGCATAAGAATTTGGTACATGTAACAGGTTATTCTAATTTTAATGGTGTGCTTCAGTAAAAGATTTAATCTTGTGATTATAAAGATGAAACATTCAAAATTATATAAGCTTATTGTTTTTTAGATTTATAAAACTCACCATTTCATGAGGTTGCTTCTCATGAAACATGCAGTTGTTAGAAACAACTGCAGGGTTTAAGAATAAAATTAACTGTAGATACAAAGTTATAAAGAAAATGGGCTATGTTAATATACATTCTGCCTATAATATTTAAAGGATTTGATTAACTAGGTTGTAAAGGCTCTTTCAGATTTATACATAGCATATTAAGGATTTAATTAAACTTAAAAACTTCAGAATATTAGCTTTTAATTTTGATTTCAATAAATTCAATGTTAACAACAAAAACCCAAGCCTCAAATAGACCTTGCTGTTTACAAAAGCTGCTTTTGGGATAACCTCAAAATCAATGCCCACCGCCCACCCTGCCGATTGGGTCGGTTCTGGTTTTCTGGAATTTGCAAATGAAGACCACAAGTTTAAACACTCAAGCATAAGAGAAAAGGATGTTAATTTGAATACATTAGAATTAAGAGGCTCTATTCAATGTGGTCACCATGAGAAGAATGAAAAGTCAAGTCACACCATGGGAGATAATATTTGTCCCAAACATAACTAACAAAGGACTGATATCCAAAATATATAAATCTCTTCTACAAATCAAAAAAGTCAAACTGTCTAGTAGGACAACATGCAAGAGACTTAAACAAATGAAACATGAAGCTATTCAGATAAGCAAATACATATATTAAAAGATGCACAGTCTCACTGAATCAGGAAATAGAAGTGAAAACCACAACATGAGTTTTGCTTCTGGCTAAGATGTGGAAGGATGTGAAAGACCTTTGTTACTTGCTGAAAAGAAGCAATCAATGGATAAACAAAGTATTTTTTCTTTAAATCCACTGTTGACAAATATTCTGTATGAATCAGAGTAAACACTTGAAATTTACACATGGTCTTTGTTGCTTCCTTTCTCCTCCTCCTCCTTCTTCCGGGTCCTTCAAAAATCTAAAAGTCATTCTTACTTCATGATCTATGCAAGGCAGGTTGTGAGCTGAATTTGAACTGTGGGCTGTCATTGGCCACCCCCTGTTTTAAAGTCAACAAAGAGCTACGAACAAAGAAATATAAAATAACTAAACTCCAGAGATAAAGCCTTCCCAGACACAATGTCAGGTATAAAAGAAAATGACAAGACACGCAGTGAAGCAGGAAAGTGTAACCAGTAGTCCAGAAATAAAAAATCAGCCCCGGCTGGTGTGGCTCGGTGGATTGAGTGCCGGCCTGCAAACTGAAAGGTTTCCAGTTCGTTCCTAGTCAGGGCACATGCCCGGGTTACAGGCCAGGTCTCTAGTTGGGGTGGGCAGGAGGCAACCACACACTTGATGTTCTTCTTCCTCTCTTTCTCCCTCCTTTCCCCTCTCTCTAACAAAGGACTGATATCCCCAATATATAAATCACTTCTACAAATCAAAAAAGTCAGACAGTCTAAAAATAAATAAAATATTTTTTTTAAAAAAGGAAAAAAAATTAGTTAATAGACACAGTTCCACAATGACCCCTATGCTGAAATTGTCAGAAATATACTTTAAAATTGTTTTGATAATATGTAAGAATCTAGAATATGTAAGAAATTAAAGAATTGGAAAGTCAGGGAGAATTGGGTGCTAAAAACTGAACTAAGTGGAAATCATAGAACTGAAAAATATAATATATAAAATTATAAATTTATGGAATGGGATTAACAGAATACTGGATACAACAAGAGAATTGAATTCTCCCTGGCTGGTATAGCTCAGTGGATTGAGCGCAGGCCTGTGAACCAGCGGGTCAATTCCCAGTCAGGGCACATGCCTGGGTTGCAGGCCAGGTCCCCAGTATGGGGTGTGCTAGAGGCAACCACACACTGATGTTTCACTCCCTCTCTTTCTCCCTCCCTTCCCTGTCTCTCTAAAATAAATAAATAAAATCTTTGAAAAAGAATAGTTAAAAAACCAGATATTAAAAAATAATAAAAATTTAAAAAAGGATTTTGAAGAAAGGTCAGTAAACATAATCCAGCTGAAGCAGAAGAAGTAAAAAATGTTTGACATTTCAGTAACCTGTGCGATAGTATTGAGTGGCCAAATGCACATGTAATTGGTGAGAAGGAAAATAATAGGTAAAAATAGTATTTGAAAAATTATTGGCCAAAATTTTACAAATTTGATAAAGACAAAAACAGTAATAACTCTCTGATCCTAACAGCTCATTGAACCCCAACGAGGATAAGTCAGCTAGATACATTATAGTCAAGCTTCTGACAATCAAATACTGAAATAAAATAATTAAAACCTGCACACAGGCTAAAAAAAGAAACATTTGTATAAGGAAACAAGATTAATAGCAAACTTTTAAAATCAAAAGCAGTGGTGACCAGAAAACAAGAAAATGATGACTTTTAAAAATATTGAAAGGAAAAAAACTTTATTAATCTACAATTCCATATCCAGGGCAAATATCTTGCAAAGCTAAAAGAGAAACAAATACATTTTAAGATAAACAGAAGTTTAGAGAATTTTTTTGCCAAGAGATGCAAACTTCAAGAAATTCT
Organism: Artibeus jamaicensis; assembly: GCF_021234435.1. Taxonomy (NCBI): domain Eukaryota; kingdom Metazoa; phylum Chordata; class Mammalia; order Chiroptera; family Phyllostomidae; genus Artibeus; species Artibeus jamaicensis. The sequence continues at coordinate 7,569,015 of NW_026521831.1, read as the reverse complement.
AAAGAAATTTCTTAGCCCTGGCTGGTTTAGCTCAGTGGATTGAGTACAGGCTTGCAAACCACAGCAATGCTGGTTCGATTCCTAGTCAGGGCACATGCCTGGGTTGCAGGGGGGGCACTTTTCTTTTTTTTTTCAGTTTGTATTTATTAAGAAATACACACGCAGAAGTGAAGTATGTGCAGGAACACAAAGCAGGGGCAGGGGGGAGAGATGGAAATTAATATTATAAGTTTCAGATGTTGTTGTGATGGAAAATGCTGTTGGTTAAAAATGGAATGTGATAAGTTAAAAGTGTTTCAGTTTCTGGAAAAAAACACTAGAAACGACACAAGTTTTGCTAAAAGGTTAATTAAATAACTAAATGGCATACTACATGATACTTGATTCACCCCAAATAAGGCAGGGAAGGATGAGTTTTTCATTGGGACAAATGAAAAACTTAATCAAGACGGTAGTCTTAAACCCAATCATATTGATAATTACTTAAATATCAATGAACTAAATTCTTTATGCGAAAAGCAGAGGTCGTGGGACTGAATAATGCAGATAGACCACTCGGCAAGATAGACCATAGACTGGGCCACAATATAAGTCTCATAAATTTCAGAAGATCAAAAACATACCGTATGGTATCTGACCACAGAGCTATTAAGTTAGTAATCAATAACAGTAATTTCTTAGATATATGGGAATTGAGTAACTTACTTCTCAGTAATCCATGGGACAGCCCTGGCTGGTGTGGCTCAGTGGATTGAGTACCGGCCTACAAACCGAAGGGTCACCAGTTTGATTCTTAGTCTGGGCACATGCCTGGGTTGAACACCGGCCAAGAGCAGCTGATCCAGGAGCAACTGATCCATGTTTCTCTTTCACTCTTTCTCCCTCCCTTCACCTCTCTCTCAAAATAAATAAAATCCTTAAAAAATAAGTAATCCATGGGACAAATTAAAAAATCACAAGTGAAATTAGAAAATATTTTGAATGAATGAAGATACAACACCAAAATGTATAGAAATGTTTTTGTATTGCTTTAAATGTTTATGTTAGAAGATTTAAAATAAACTACCTTATTCGAATTAAGAAAAGAACATTAAATCCAAAGTAAATGAAAGAAAATAAATGAGAAATAAGAGCAGAAATCAATGAACTAGAAAATAAACACAATGACAAAAAAAGTGAGCAATCTTAACTTTCATTTTAGTAAAACTTTTTAAAGCCCTCGCTAGAGTTTTCCTTGATGAAGGAAAAAAGTGAGAGAAAACAAAAATCACCATCATCACGAATAGCAGGATAATAAGAAAATGTTATAAGTAACTTTATGCCTATATTTGCCAACATAAAGAAATGGATGTTCATTGAGAAATTAACAAATTGACCCAAGAAGAAATAAAAAACTTGAAAAAAAAATAAACGTTCTTTAAACGTTACATAGATGTGATTCAGTGCTGAGCAGCAGGCCAAGGGTGCTGGGATGTGGGTTCCAGCCTCTCACAGCCTCGGTCCACCTTTCAGAATGCTGGTGGCTCACCTGGCTGGGCCTGTTGCAGTCGAAATTCTGAGGACAGGATTTTGGGAGAATTCCACCCTGAGTTGTGAGCACCCTCTGGTGGCAGAATGGTAGGGCAGCAGCTACCCTGAGGGAGTTCTTTTATGGCAATGGCAGAAGACATAGGAGGCTTCTTCGGGCCTAGGCTTCGAACTGGCATTCCATTCTATTAGCCAAAGCAAGCCACATGGTCAAGCCCCAAATCAAGGAGTGTGGAATTGCTCTGCCCAAAATGAGGCCGGAGCAAGGGTGTGAACACAGGCAGGGGTGAAGAACTGGGGGTATTCATTCAATCTCCCGCACCTGGTCAGTGCTTGGTATATACCTGACTGGTTGACCTGCATGCTAACCTGGACATTCTCTAGGTTTGGGAGGAGCACTCAGGAGCATTTAAAACTACTGACTGTGAGGCTTTCTTTGATTTGATTTCCCCAAGGTTTCAGTGGCAGAGAGCACAGAGGAGCCCGCCACTTGTGGTCTTGAAAAAAAATTGATGAGCTTTTTCCAAAAACAAGTACCAACAACCAAAAACACTCCACCAGCAATTAGTCGAGGGCTTTTAGGACCAGGGCCTGGGACTCCATCACCGTGGACTGGAAACATTGATTAGCAGAGCCGCTCAAGGGCTGCTGCCAGGGCTGAGGCCAAGCCAGAGGCCTCTGGGCCAGAGTGCAGTTTCAGTTCACTTGCCAGACTTCGGGGAAGAGACTAATAAGGAGCTTTCCCGGACAGCGGCCCGTGCACTATCTCCCTGAAAGCTCGCCATAGCTCTGGAAGTGGGTATTTTTAACCCCACCGAAGGGAACGCTTGCATCTGTGCCATGCTAATACCCCTCCCTGGGTAATTACTTGAATGGAAATTCGTGGAGCATGACGCAGTCCATTTCCCCACATTGCTGGAAAATTTTGAAGCACAGGTCAAATATGCTCAACTTCCGATTGTGTCAGGTTTGCTCAACAGAAAATCCAGGGCAAAAAGAACATTGCTCATTAAATGTCCAGGCAATGCCTCCAAGGCAGCTTGCAAGACCCCCTCAGCTGTGCCCTTTGCCACCTGGAGGGTGGGTCTGCTCCGTGGTTTCCCCACCCCCTAGTCACTTGCTGACCTCAGCGTTGAGTCTGCAGGGGCCACACAGGACAGGCTCTGAGGCTTGGGGGCAGGCCGAAGATCTGCCAGCCCTCCTGGAGAGATGAGGGACTCTTGTAGGCCGGGGCCTTTTTTTTCCATCTGCAGTGGTTGTCCCCTTGGCTATCCAACAGCAGCAAGTGCGAGCCGTCCACTCTTCAGCGCCTTTGGTCAATAGCTACCTTGAGAATCCATGTCAAGTGGCTTCAGTGATGGGGAAAGAGCCGGGGTAGAGATGACACAGGGCAGGCAGAGGAAGCACCGATCTGTTTCCTGCTCATCTCCATCATCTTATCTTCTTCGTTTCCCATCAGGCTGCAAAGCTCCTTCCTGACCCCTTACTTCCCTCATGCCCCACCAGGAGGAATGTGGGGCACTCAGCCCTCCGCCCACTCTCTTCCTTATCCCACGTTCTTGTGCTGTAGCGGCCTGACAGTGTTTTCTAGTTGAGCCGAGGCTCCAGCAGCTTTCCCAAGGCCGTGAAGGCAAGTCAGTGGCAGAGCTGAGTTGGTACTAAGAAGAGCTCTGGGCTCTACATTGCACACCCCTCCCCCCACCCCGCCCCCTCCCCCACCCCCAAGCACATCTGTGTTTGCTTATGGTGATGCTTCCCACACAAATCGCCTGGAGGTCTTAGTAAAGAAACATTCTGGTTCAGCAGGTCTGGACTGGGGCCTGGCATCCTGCATTTCTAACAGGCTCCAAGGTAATGCTGATGCTGCTGGTCCAGGGACCACACTGAGTAGCCAGAGTAGAGTGTCTTACGGTGAATTTCTACCCGCTCTGTCCCTCTTGGTCCTTGCTGCAACCCTGTGACCCTGGCAGGGCGGAGCTAGTATACTTATATTTTACAGGTAAGAAGGCTGAATCCAGGGAGGTGGCCTGACAAGGTTGAAGCCTTCTGGGTAGCAGGCAGCAGCAAGGAATTGGGACCCAGGCTCCTGATTAGGACCCCGATGCTGGGTTCACCTCGCTGCTGACTCTAAGATGTTAACTGCGTGAAGCCGTGGGCTCCAGCCTGCCAGGTACAACTTGGCAGCGGCTGCACACCACCCAGTGTGTTTGATGTCGCCCACGCCCCTGCCTCGAACAGCCTTGAAACAGTGGGGACTGTCCTATTATTCTGACGTCCCATTGTTCCCAGCCTAGTGAGGTGCCTCAGAAAAGCGAAAGACTTCAGTGACATTGTGTGTGGACGTAGGTGGAGAGCACACACATTTCAGAGGGCAGAGCCTGTGGTTTCCGTGTGCAGGATCAAGTGTGCTTTGCCGGCTGTCCTTGGCAGTGAAAATGGGCCATATAAATAATACATTGAAATAACAGAGGCTGCTGCAATCCGCCAGAAGGGCTGTGATGGTAGAGATGACAGACTTATTGGCCCAGGGACTGTGGGCTGTGCCAAGGGCACTGAGAGAACTCAAAAAGGGATGAGAAGTTGAGGCTAGGTGTTCAGCGTCTGGATTTCCCATCAGCAGGGACACACGCTCTTCTCTGTGGTCAAAGCTTGCTGGACTTTGCAAAGAACCAATATACCCAGAGTTGCAGAACTAAGGCAGGAAAAGAAGGACAAAAAGGGTCCAATCAATGAGTGACGATTTCAGCCCCAAGGAATCTGAGACAGTCAGGTAGGAGGGGTGAAGGTGAGGAAGTCTGAGAGCCCAGCTCATCGGCCAGGCAGCTGGGGAAACAAGTGTTTAGGCCGGGATGCCTGCCCGAGGGCAGCCTGCTTGCTGTGGGCAGCAGCGGGGCTGGGGTGCTGTCTGGTGACCTGCAGTCTCTCCCCTGCTTCACCTCTTTGCCTTCTCATGGCCAGGTCTTGTCTGCCTTTTCTGAAGCAGAACAAGGGGCTCTGGATTTTAAACAGGGGGCAGCAGGGCAGCAGACTGTAGAGCCTTGGAGAGAAGGACTCATCTTGGGGGCACACAAGGAAAAAGGCAACATTTCTGGCATCAGGGAAAGATCTGCGTTTCAATAGGTTGTCACCCCTTTTGGTCCTTGTGCAGCACTTTTCCTGGGCCGTTATTCCGCTGGTATTTCAGTAGGCCTTGTGTTGGGATATATTGTTTATCTGTCTGTTCCTCAATATAACTCATCAGCGGAATGAATGAAAGAGCTGTGTATGAAAGTCATTCTCCTTTCAGGACCTTATTTGCCTCTCCGACAACCATGATTTGATGTCTCCTGTCTGCCAGCCAGGTCCTGTGCCCAGCGCTGGCCATCCAGAGATCAATGTCATGGTTATATGTAAATAACATGGATATTAGCATAGTACACTTTCTAGAGCAGTGCTACTCAAAGGGCCTACCTGCTTCTACAAAAGGAGCTTGTATCATAACATAAATCAACCCACTGTTCACTGAGAAAGTCTTCCTTTCAACAAGAAAAGTCGGCTACAGCCTAAAGCATGGGCGTAGCAAAGCAGTTGATTGCTCTTCCAGCAAGAGGTCCTATAAGGACCCTTGAGGTGATTGTGGCTGTTGGTCTGCATCACACACACTGAGTAGTACTTTCTGTGTATCAGGCACACAACTCAACACTATGTGTATAAATAGTGTATGTGCCCACACACACACACACATATACATGTTTGTATGTGTATTAATTTCATTCTTTAAATTATGCAGTAAAATGTGCTTTTCACCCCTTTTAGTGTATAGTTCTATGCATTTTAACATGTCTATCGGTTTGTGGGACCCTCACTATAATCGAGATCCATCACAGATTCATCACCCCAATAAATGTCCTCCTGCTCTCCCTTTACAGCTGCCTTCTTCCTCCACCCTGAAGCCCTGGCAACCCCTGCAGATGAAGGTGACATCCTAGGGATGGAAGGGGCATGGCCCCGCAGGGGCTGCACAGAGCTAGCGGAGCGAGGACAAACTCCTATCATTGTGCCCCTTTCCTTACGGCAGAACCTGGACATACTGCTCACACCTAACTGCAAGGGATTCTGGGAAATCAGGCCTTTGTTCTGCAGGCCCATTGTCTTGAGGCTTTCCCTGAAATAGGAGGGGTGACCATCACAGTCTCTGCCACAGTGAGGCTCAAGAAATGTCCCATTTCCTTATTTTTTAAAACCAGTCAATCCTGGCTCAGAGCTGCCTTTATCAAGGACTGGGACAGGCTGACCCTCGGTTCTGTGGGGCTCCGTCTAGCACACCAGGGCTCCAGAGCGCCGTGGAGAGAGGCCCTCTGCCACTCAGTGCTGCTGATGGGGAGGGGTCGGGGGCTGCTTTGTCCCCCGAGGGGCACTGAGGCGGGGGCAGGAAGCAGTCTTCCTGAGGGCTCGGCCTTGGCACTCAGGCTCCGGCCTTCACAGAACGGCTTCCTCAGCGTCTCCTCCACTGCTCTCGTCCAGGGCCAACAGGGATCTGCTGGGTTTCTCATCCCCCCGGACCCCAGCAGTCCCTGGTGTGGTCTCGGGGAGCCTCGAGGTCCAATTTCTAAACAGTCCTAAATATACATATGTATTTACAATGCTTGTTTTAAAGATTTAATTTAATTTAATTTTTTAAAGATTTTATTTATTTTTAGAGAGAGGAAAGGAGGGAGAAAGGAAGAGAAACATCGATGCAAGAAAGAAACATCGATCAGTTGCCTCTCTCAGTCCCCCCACTGGGACCCGCCTGAAACCCAGGCGCGGGGGCGCCCCAGCTGGAAACAGAAACAGCGACCTTCCATAGGCCCGCGCTCAGTCCACTGAGCCGCACCAGCCAGGGTGACTCTTTTTATTTTTAGAGAGAGGGAAACATCTGTCATTTGGTTGCCTCTTGAACATGCCCTGACCAGGCCTGACTGAACCCGCAACCCAGGCATGTACGCTCACCGGGAATCCAACCGGCAACCTTTGCTTTGAGAGGTCGTGCCAAACCGACTAAGCCGCACAGGTCAGGGTATGTGAGCATTAAAAAAAAAAATAACTTCAGAAGAGCCCCCAGGAAGGTGACTGACCTATGGCATTCTACTAAACCAAACATTGTTATGTAAGGTAGGTGTCTCAGTTGGGGTCCTGGCAAGAAACAGGTCACCTAGCCAACGGGGGCAATTTGAGGAGGATTGAACAAAGGGACCAGATGGAGATCTGGGGCTGGTAACACCAGGAAGTCCGAGGGGGAGAAGGGAGGGAGCCATTGTCAGAATTTGGAGAAGGCGAGAGCTGGGGAGAGCTGGGGAGAGCGGGGCTTCTGTGGCCTCAGCTGTCAGCAGCCACAGAGAAGATGACCATAACCTGACAACACCCTCCTCCCCGCTCCTGTGCCTCCTCAGGGTTCCTCCGCTGGCTGCACCCAACAGGAGGCAGAGGCCAGGAGCCTGGGTGTCAGCGTCCGTGGGCAGCCGGGTCTGGAGAGGCCCACGGCATAGGGGGTGGCGGAGGACAAGGATGACAGGTACAGCAGCCAATGCTTGCGCAACCATTGCTGTGAGTCAGGGATTACTCTAAGGGCCTTTCTGGGTTGACTTGTGTAACGCTCAGAGGGCTATGAGCAAAGGACAGAGGAAGCTGGGCGAGGATTCAGAGGCATTCCTAGCAGCTTTCACGGGAGAGACGAGAAAGGAGGTGGATTTGAGCTGGGCCTTCCGGGGCGGGTGGAGCTGTGGCTGGGGAAGGACCCACGCAGGTGGAACGCCCAGTTGGAGGCACAAAGGAGGAGCAGTCAACACTCCCGGATCGAAATGCACAATTTATCCCCGAGTCAACAAGGGCACTTTGTGTGTGGTACAAGCAGGGAGGAGGGGTGGAGGGAGGGAGGAGGGGTTCGCGTGTTCAGGCAAGATTGGGATCAGGAAGAAGTCAGGCCTTCCTGCCCCTGCAGCGGCCAGCCAGCTCTCTCTAATCACGTCCTTTAAGAAAAAAGCCAGGCCAGAAGAAAGAGGCCTTGGAGATCGTTAACACCAATGGTGGCCATCGTTATCTGTGTTTATATGCATTGCCTCTAACAATTAACACTGTCCTACAAAGTAGATATTACTGTCTTTTTTTAATAGACAAAGAAACCGAGATTCAGAGAGGTTAAGTAAGTTGCTCAAGGTCACGCAGGTAACAGGTGACAGAGCCAAGGCTCAATTCCAAATCCAGTGAGCTTCCTAGGACACTGTGATGCCTTCCACACCTGCAGTGCAGACACCAAACACACAGAGCGCAGGAGGCTGGAGCAGACCGTGGGAGTACATGATGGGCATCCGGACGGAGGAGTCAAGGGTCAAGATCATCCAAGACAGTTCCTGGAGAAGAGCAAACATAGTGTAACTTGGGAGGGCAAGGGGAATTACTAATATTTGTGGAGAAAAAGGAAAGAACTTCCACAGTGGGGACACCTTCACCGGGGGTTGGGAGGTGGGAGAGAGGGTGGTTTACAACACACAGGGGCAGTGATCCCGGCGAGAGCTGGAGGCTATGGGTGGAGGGGGGTGCGGGACTTTGCTAAAGAAACTATAGGGGCCGTGACTTTGGACTGGCTGCCATGGGACTTAGACAGGAGGTCCGGCTCTTAAACAGAAAAGTGAAGCGACAAAAGCAGAGATTAGGGAAGATTAACATCCAAGGTACACAGTGACCCCACAGTCAAAACTTGGAAGAATGCCTGCAATACAGCTCTGTAAATTAGAAACTAATAATTAGTGGCTTTTAAACACATCATCATATTTTAGAAAGGGCTGTCATTCAAAATGTGGCTAACATATAAAGTAGGTGGGTTTTTTTCCCTTTTTCTGAGTTAGTGAGTTTAACTGACACTTGTATTACTTTCCTGGAAAACTGCTGCCCCCAAACAAAACCCATGAGTGTGTGGGTATCCATGCAGCGGAGAGAGGAGCCCTGTCGCTCTGGGGGTGGAGGCTGGTGGGCACCTGGAGCCAGAGCCCTGCTGCCGGCCCCCAACTGTACTGAACAGTCAGCAGAGGCTGACAAGGAGGGGTTGCTCGCAGACCCTCAGGGCGATGATGCCCAGCAGGGGCCCAGCGTGCCAGGCTCCACTTAGACCCAGAGAGGAATAACTGCTTTCCCCAGACATGGTGAGAGCCTAGAAGATGGCTCTGAGCTGGTCTTTATACACTTGCCAAATCAAAGTTAAACCGACATGAATGAACTTAACCGAGGGAATGAGCAAGCTAGAGAAAGGTGAAGCCCATGGCTGTGATAGGAATGGGTCACCTGAGGTCCCTGAGTAGGTGATATAGTTCAAGGGCATGGTCGTGGCACAACCACCAAGTGTGAGGCTCTGTGCTAGGCACTGGGTAGATGCAAAGACAGCTGAGGCCGCAGATGCAAGTTCTCAGACACTGCCTCTTCAAGGACCCTTCTCTAGCACACACACACCCTCACACACACTCGTACACACACTACCTGGTTCAGGAACAGCTGCCTTACCAGGGGGCCCACAGCCCCTAGAGTTTATACTGATCCCACTGCTCACCACACCGAATTGTCATTTGCTAACTTAACTGTCCCCGGCGCTCTCTCCAGTGCTTGCGTGGCATTACTTGGATCAATGTTTTAAAAAATTGATCAACCAGTGAAACGGGGTAAGGGAATTTCAGTCTAGCCGAGGAGGTGAATGAATAATTTTGAGTTATCTTGAGACCATTTACTTTCCTAAGAGAAGCGATTTGCGAAGTGTCCTTCAGGAGCTCAGAAAAAAAAAAACAACTCATCTCATGCACTCCTGGGCTCCCAGGTGACTGTGGAATTCTGAGAAACTGCAGCCACTGACAGGAGGAGGGACGCCCAGCCACTGGGGACAGGCTGGACGGTGGGGAAGAGCCACTAGGAAGAAATGCCTGTCACCTTTGACCCTCTCACTCCTGGGGAGGAGAATGCAGCCAGGTTCCCAGCAGCCTTTGTTCTCCTACAACAGGCAAGAGAAGTGGCTTCAGGTGGTAATGATGACTATTAGCTGTGGAAACACTGGCCCTCACTCTTCTGCTCATATCACGGCGTCGAAGGCCTAGGTGTCCATGCTTGACCAGTATGATGGTGCCATATTGGAAGGGAATAAAGGACAGAAGATGAATCGTTGTCACCCAGTGGGTGGGCCATTGTGGGCAGTCATGTAAAGAATCGCATTTCCTTCCTCCCTCCCTGTGATCTTAACTCTTTCTTGACCTCTCTGTTCTTCCGCCTGGCCCTGGGAAACGTCCTTCGGGCCTGTGGACAATAATAGACTGCCTGTTTTGGTGATGAAAAACACAAGGCTGCATTTCCTTCTCCAGTGTGAGGTTCTGTCTAATTATGTTAGCATAATGAGTTGACACAAGACACGGAGTGGTCACACTCATGCCAGGCAGCCGTGGTTTCTTAGCAACAAACTAGAAACTGTGTGAAGTAAGTCCTGTTTGTGTCTAGGTTCACATGTGTCAGAGCTGTCATTACTGTTGAATGTAGATGCGCATTGATCTCTTTTCCAGATTCTAGTGCAAAGAGTTTGAAAGGCTGTAGCATTCTTGCAATTGTTTCATGGGTCTGGAGCTAATTTTTTAAAATTTTTTAAACATTTGGTTTTTAAAGATTTTTATTTATTTTTAGAGATCAGGGAAGAGAGAGAGAGAAAAAGAGGGAGAGAGACATCAATATGTGGTTGCCTCTCGAGCGCCCCCTACTGGGGACCTGGCCTGCAACCCAGCCATGTGCCCTGACTGGGAATCGTACCTGTGACCCTTTGGTTTGCAGGCTGGCACTCAATCCACTGAGCCACACCAGCCCGGGCTGGAGCTAATTTTAAGGAAGCATCTTATCTGCTCATGTTGATCATTTCATGTGTGCTATGCTTTGAGTCACAGCAATTTGTTTGGAGTAGCATAGAATATCCATTTTGAAGATCTGCTTTAGTATCTAAATTGATCAGCCCCTCCTTTTTCTGCTGCTTGAATGATCTCAGGATACCTTATTTCTGCTTTACCTCCTGCGGTAGAGGTTCAGACAGGAGAGGAAACGTGCCCTGGGTCACTCAGCTAGTGAGAGGCAGGACTAGGGTTCGGATTCTAGGTCATGTCTGTGGGATGCGGTGGAGTTCTCATGTCTCTGGTTTGAGTGTTGTCCTCACATAGTGTCTTCTTAAAGGCGGTAGTCAGAGGGTCTCAGGGTGTCTGGGAGGCAGGTTATCACTCCCCTAGGGCCCAGCACCAAATGGTCATTGTTCTGGGCGCGGCCTTCCTCTGGATCAAGGTGTGGAATAAAGCCAGATTCTAGGCTCCATGGTGCACACTTCCTGCCACGTCACAGGTGTCCTATTAGTATGTGCTGAATGAATGAGTGAATGAGTGAGTGAGTCTAATTCTACTCATAGCCACAGTTTACACCTGCCACGCCAACTGAAGCAGAACATAATGGTTTCTGTTACCCAATACTCAGGAGGTTATTTTGCTGCAAACGACAGTACTTCGGTGTGTTAGAAAAGAATTGTAAGTTCTCAGTGTTTAGATTATTGTTCAATAATTATTGAGATGGGGAGAGAAATGGAGCTGCCCCCTCTTATGAAACAGTGAGCCAGCGTGAGTCAGGAGGGAGCATTAGCAGGTGTTGTGGCAAAACAGGTGGCAACGGACCGCCTGGGGCTCTGTTTGCCAAGACAAACGCGGCCACGGTGCACAGTGCTGGGATGAGGTCCCTGCTCTGCCTCGCTGAGAAATGGTGCAGAAGCATTTGACACCAGTTTGTTTCATCCTGAATGTGGGCCATTCTGATACAGCCTTCCTTCTGAGGTGCTTTGAGTCTTTTGGGCCAAGGCATCTATTTATAGCTGGGCCTGCAAATATAGACTAACAAAGCTCTGCCTCATCTCTGCGCCCAGCCTACAGCTTCTGCAAGCACCTGGCTGCGCGTGCCGGATCTCTGAGTGGTACCTGAATGTGAGGGCTAGGGAAACCCTGTGCAAGCAGACCCTCGGGTGTGTTCTCATTTGTGTCTCTTCATCAACCACTTCTTCTGTTTTCTCTCTTATGACAAATACTCATCATTGCCTTGCCAAGTGCCAGATAAACTGGGAGATATGAAATGAATATCATTCCCCAGGGTGGAGAAGCCCCCCTCACTGGACGCGGTGTCTTTGTGGCTCAGGTTTTATTGAAAACTTACTGGCAAAGGAGGAGCCTTTCAAATGCAGTGATGCCAACAACTTCATAGTGAATATTTGACATGTGTTTCAAAGTCTTCCCACTCGTTGCTGTCCTCTCCCGTCCTTTTCTCGGGGGAGGAGACTTTGACTCCTGCCTGCCATATGACTCAGGAGTACCTTGGATGGCTAGAGACTCACCGATGCCATCTCTTCAGACAGTAAGCCTCCGTCTTAGGTCTTGCTCCCGCTTCTCCCTCTCTTTTCCAGGGGAAGGAGTGAGTAGTTAAAAAATTTAACTTACTCATGGGCGTGAATTATATCACACCCTTTCTCCTCCATACCTCATGCCCCGCTTTGGCTTAAAAGTCACTTTTGAGTAACTATAATAAGTTTTGTTTTTAAAACACATACATGGTTATTGTATGAAGCTGCACTTGTTCGTTGTTTGTGTTTTTTCGGTCCGTGGATATCTGGCCCCGTGTGAACCTACACGGAGATGTGTGGTCTGCGCTATATAAGGTCTGTGAAGTCTGGTTCTGTCAAGAACACCCATGAACACATTTGGGCTGTGCCGAATGGCCCTGTCCAAAACACCCGCGCTCAGAAAACATCCCTGGGTTTGACTAGCTCATAACGTTTATTCACACTTTTGGTTTAAAGGATGAATATCATCATATTTTATTGGTCCGATAATTGTGTTGGGTGTATATAGCCAATAATAACCCTTCTTGTCCCAGACACCTAGCTGGTCATGGCATGTGGGGCCAGGTGGATGGGTCAGCAGGGACCAAGTGTCTCAGTGGTTGTTTGGACGGGGTCAAACATCCCGCCAGGCTTGCTTCTCCTTTTCCATCATCAGCTCATGTGGGCAGGGTCTGCCTCTCTTTCACACCCCTTTTGTTCTTTCTCAGCCCAGAGGGTGGTACAAGGCAAGCGGAATAATGCTTTATAAATACTTTTGTTTGATTGAACAAGCTTTTCACATTGGGTTTGAGCAAGTGAGTCACTTTCTTTATGCAATAGAGCTGAGCCTATAGCCAGGAACCCAAACCAGCTTTCGACTCTGCGTATTAAAGGAACTGATGAATGAATCACAGTTAATAAGGAAAATAAAAATAAATAAAAACCACACAGACAAATAACAAATGCGCGATGTGGCCAGGGATAGACCAACAGAAGTGGGTGAGGTTGAAAGTGACCAGTGGCCTTGCCTCCCTTCCTGGCTTTGAAACCCACCTTATATACAAAACGAAGTGCTGCCTGGCGAACAGGCACGGAACCCCGGCCCAAGAAACCCACCGGTGAGAGGAGCTTGCCTTCCAACACACGCCACGCTCATCTCCTGCTCATGAGCCCACTCTGGTGTCCCCCTGGACGTTACTTACAAAGCACAAGTTCTGAGGTAAAGCCACTAAGATGGGACAGGAAAGTGTTAAACCCGAAGTGAGAGGCCCTGCTGAGTGCCAGGCCTTCCCTGGGCGTCTGTCTGTCCAGGCTGCAAGCCCATGAAGCTGGCCCCACCTGGCATGTGGTAAATATTTGGTTAATGAGTAAAGAAATGCTGCTTCGCAAGCACAGGCCTCATGAACCAAAGCTCAGCTGTGGGAGGAGAGGGGGTGGAACGTGATAAGAGCCCTAGGACCATCTTTTGTTCTAATGAGGTGATGTTCGGTGGACCCTGGCTGGGGACTGAGCCCCATAAAGTCCAAGCCCTGATGAGAAGCTTAGCACCTTCAGCCCACTCCCGTCCTCCAGAGAGGGGAGAAGGGAGGGGATGGAGTTAATCACTGATCACACCTGTCTACTAATGGTAGACAGGTGGAAGTGGAAGAGGGTAAAAAAACAAAACAACAATAAATGATCTTCAAACCAGAAAACAAAGCTCAACTGTTGAAATGGCTCTAGGACCCAGTTAGAATGTGGGGGTGTCTCCTCTGTACGTCACCAAGAGCAATTCTGCACAGGCAGCCTACAAGTATCTCATTCTGACACTGTCTACCTGGGGGTAGCATCAGACCCACAGGTCAAGGGCTCAGTCCCACGAGCCGGCCCCACTGCAGAGGCCAGTTGCTGATGCAGGTTTGTCCCCTGGGGGTTCTGTCCAGTCGACTACAAATCAGGATTCCTGTGACCTCCTCCTTGGGTTTGATTAATTGGCTAGAGTGCCCCACAGAACTCAGGAGCACAGTTGACTTACATTTACTGGTTTATTAGAAACGGATACAGAGCAGCAGCCCAGTGGAAGCGATGGGCAGGGGGAGGTGCAGGGGAGGGAGCTCAGACCTCCGTGCCGTGTCCTGGCGGGCCGCTCTTCCTGACCCTCCACCGGACACCAACCTGGGAGCTCTCTGAACCAAAAGGCTTCCTCACACGGGTGTGGTCAGTGATTAACTCCATCCCCGCCCTTCTCCCCTCTCTGGAGGATGGGAGTGGGCTGAAGGTGCTAAGCTTCTCATCAGGGCTTGGACTTTCTGGGGCCCAGTCCCCAGCCATGGCCCACTGAGCATCATCTCATTAGAACAAAAGATGGTCCTAGGGCTCTTATCATGTAGGAAGTTACGAAAGTTTTAGGAGCCCTTTGTTAAAGACGGGGTCAGAGGCTTTATATCTATCTATCTATCTATCTATCTGTATATATATATATATATATATATATATATATATATATATATATATATCACCTGTCCTGAAAGTATTCATCCATGTACTATGAAAAAGAGACGTTTACTGAAGAAGATACAAGAAACGATGTACAATGATACCGCCTTGGTCTCCTTCAAAGTTAGGACCTTCTTGAGGAAATCGGGTTCATTTGGTAGAAGTTTGAATCAAGTCATTAACAAGTGCAGCTCAATGTTCCTTCTGCTCTGGTAGCAGAAGCTGCGGAATGAGTTTTGTCACAACACGTTTCAGGCCGAGATCCTGCATCAAAGTCTCGGACACAGTAGCTTTTGGAATCCCCAGATCAGCTCTGGTTCTCACACTGTCTGTCGCCGGTCTTTGTTGATTGCAGCCTGTACATGTTCAACATTCTCAGGTGTTCTGCTTGTTGCAGGCCTTCCAGAATGTGGATCACTTTCAATAGATTCTCGACCATCTTTGAAGCATTTGTGCCACACTTTTATTTGCACTGCACTCACTGCATCATCCCCCAAAACCTTCTGAATCATCTGAATAGTTTCCACAGAGGAATGTCCAAGCTTAATGCAAAATATGATGCAGATTCAGTGCTGTACTTGCTCAGTCATTTTGAATGTGACGCCACACAGTGCACATGCTCATTCAACAGCATCTGCCACTCCCACTGACTAGTACAGTGAAGGTGTCATGGTTCACGCATGCACATTCCAGTCCTCTCTTTGGCTGCCAGGTTCCATTGATGTCATGCAAACCATTCTCACTATATTCACAATGGCTGGACGTTTTCCGGGCAGGCCTTGTGTGTGTGTGTGTGTGTGTGTGTGTGTGTGTGTAACAGATTTAATTTTATAATGTTAAGAAATTACTTTTTCCAATTATAGTTGATACATACTAGTTTCAGGTGTATAACATAGTGACTAGATATTTATATAACTTACAAAATGATAAACGGGAGAATCTGGTACCCATCTGACACCATACACAGTGCTCCCAGTGCTGTGCTTTACATCCCCATGAGTGTGTAACTACTCAGTCCCCTTTCACACGTCCCTCTGGCATCTCCTCCCCTCTGGCAACCACGCATCTGTTCTCTGTATCTATGAGTTTGTTCCTGTTTTGTTTGTTCATTTATTTTGTTTTTTATATTCCACATATAAGCAAAACCATATGGTTTTTGTCTTCAAAGACAAATATTAAAAATAAGAGATGCACCTGGTGTTCTATCACTTAGGAAATGACGAGAGTTTTAGGAGCCCTGTGCTAGGAACCAGGGGCAGAGACCAATATACATATTTTTTATTTTACAATTGTCTACTAATGGCAGGCAGAATAAATATATGCATGTATTAACCTCTCATATTTTTAAAACTTCTGAGCCAAGAAGTCTTAATCTCTTTTTCTTTCTGACATTTGTTAATCAGCTGCCATCCTGAATAGATCTGAGTCCCATCTCTCTTGCTAGAGAGGCAGTCCTTGAGAGAGAGGAGGGTGGAGGTGTACAGGCATGAAAGATTCATGGTTGGGGGAAGCGAGTCCCTGCAGAGGAAAGATTAATTGTCATGGTGTGTAGAATTTGATACATTAATGACAACTCTGGTTCAGAAGAGCTTAGATGAACAAATTTGTTGAGGCAATACTACTTCAGAACTTTGGGAGAGGGGGCGAGGATGAATTGGAGCTGCATGCCCTGGGCTTTCCTTTGGTTTCCTGTGTTGAAGTCAAGGTGAATAAAATTCCATCAGAAGAGGCTGGACTGCCATTTCCCAAAGGGGATGGACAGGTGGGGAAAAAATCAAATGACAGATGCTTGGAGTCCTAATTCCATTGGAAATTCCACCTCTCTTCTAAATGAAGCTCATTGTTGACTGAGTCAAGAAAATCAGCTTCACACCACATTCGTTTCTTCACTCGACCAGCATGTCTTGAGTGCCTACTGTATGCCAGGCACTGTGTTAGGTGCTGGGGGCTTTGAAGTGAAATTCAACTGAGTCCTCATGCTAGAAAAGCCCTCAGTTTATCCTGAAATAAAATCGAGGTTGTTGGGTTGGGGCACAGAGCCCTCCCATCTCTTGGTGCCTTGGGAAAATGACCACTTGCATCCAGAAAGCCCGGATGCTGGAGGAAGTCATTTTACTCCACAGAAGTTGGTGAGCTATAAGTTGTCATGGCAACAGATTAAACAAAGTTGGAACTGGGCGTGAGGGCCCCAGCTGTGAGCACTGTTGCCCTGTCCTTTCCTCCTCCGCCTGATGACTCCTTGCTCATTGCAGAGATAGTTTTCCAGGGTATGGGATTGGGCAGCAGAAGGATCAGAAAGAAGGGAGCTGCTGGGCAGGGGAGAGGCCAGTAGAGATGCTACAGATTCAAATAGAATAATAAGCTAAAAAGCGTGACACTCATGAGACTCTCATCACATGCCAGGCACTGTGCTGTGCATTGCTGCTGCATCTCAGTGGATTCCCACGATAATGCTGTGTGGCCGGCAGTCTACTTTCCCCCATTGTCGAGGTGAGGAAACTGAGGCTCAGGTTGGCTGCAGGTAAACTGCCTAGGGAGCTAGCAGAGCTGAGAACCTGGGTGTGTCTGATTTCCAGGCCTGTGTTTTTCGCCCAGCGGCGGTGGTTCTGAACCGCAGTGACCGTGTACCTGGGGGTGTACAGGGGGGATGACCAGAATGCAGATTCCTAAATGCAGCTCCAGGTCTGCCGAATTGGAATGTCTTGGGTGGGGGCTGTGGAATCAGAGTACAAAGGCATCTTGGAGGTTGCTGGTCTGAGTGAGGCCCAGAGAGGGGAAGTGACCTGCCTGGGTCCCAGTCTTAGTTAGGACCAGGAGCCAGGGCTATGCCAGCCTATCGGCTTAGAGGTGTGGCGAGGAGTGTTCACCGGGAACCAGGACAGGACACACTTAGCCCCACCACTGAAAGTTGTCCTTCAATCATGATGCAAGGCTCCATCAAACTGGTGCTCAAATGAAGAAAAAGAGAAGAGGGAGAAAGAAGCTTTATCCAGTGCTTATTATATTTTCTTTCCAGCATTTTTGCCTACAAGGCTAACCCACTTCCTAGCCTGGTCACCAGGGTAACCATCACCCCCACCTTGACAGTTAAGTGTGTACCCAGCTCCTTGCACCCACATCCACGGCCCCAGACCCAGGCCTATAATCAGCCTCCCGCTTCCTCTGCACACAGGCAACAGCGACAGTCAGACAGCCCCCTGCTCTCTGGGCTTACCACCCCCCCATCACGGTTCTGCAGACACCTCCTCCCCACGCTCACACACCATGTTTGCTTCCCTCGCCCACTGCCTCCCAGGAGGCAAATGTGCAATCTGCTCTCTGTGTGTATCATCACCGCTGGAGGGTGGAATCTGCCCTCGAGTTGGGGTACAACACAACACACACAGCCCACACGGGAGAAAACCACACCCTCTGGGAGGAGGGGGGCCATGGCAGTGATCATCCTCTCTCCCTTAGTAGACAGCTGAGGGGGTGGCTGGAGTTGAGGAAGAGTTTGCAAAGTGACGTCAGAAGAAGGGCCGAGGTAGCAAACAAGGAGGAGGACTGGGGAGACGAAGCAGCTCCCAGGCTGTGAACCCAAGGGCCCCGGCCTAGGAAATTGGAGACCCCCGTCCCCGCAGACACCTGGAGTTTGACCACACAGTTGAGGAGGCTGGGTGCCCTCTTCAAGGACCCTACCAAAACAGTGTCAGGAGGCCAGGCTGCTAGGGCCATGGAGTCCCCGTCAGGACTTCAAAAAAGCCAACTCCATCCAGCTTGGCAGGCCCAGGGGCCACCCAAGTGCCCTGCCAGCTGGTCTGAGCTCTTTCCTGGACTGGTGGAGCCAGGCAGTGCTTCCCACCGGCTCTATCCAGACCTCTGTCCCCCATACTCTAGCTGTGTCCCTCCTCACCTAGTTCTTCCCTCATCCCTTATCCCTCGTCCCTGTGTTGAACACATCTTAGACCATGTCAGATTCTCTGGCTCTCACCTATCTCCTAGGCTCTGAGCCACTTCCGTGCTCAGCCCTGGGGACCAGGGATTGCTGTTTTGAATACCCGCCTTTCTTTGTCTTTGCAGTTGAAGGCCAACCCCTCCAGCCTGCCTCCTGCAGGACTGGGATCTGGCTTCTCCAGGGACCATTCAAGTGCAAGCGGTTTAACTGCCCAAGGAGCCAGCTTTGGCCAGCAGGAAGCAAAAGGCCAGAGGAGCCTTACCTGTCCCACTCCCCTGGAGAGTTCCCAGCTGCACAGCCAGTCTGGAGGTGTCCTGCATGGTCAAGGCCCTGGCTGAGCCTCTTCATGATCTGGGGGCCAGTGTGGCAGCCAGTGCAGTGATTTGCTTTGCCATCCTGCTCTGCCTCCCTTCTCTCTGGTGTCCCTGGGGCTGCACTTCCCAAGGAAGGGTTAGCACTTAAGCTTTGCCCCCAACTGTTTTTTAGGGAATCTGGTCTCAATCAGCACTTAGATTCAAACAGAACAGAATTCTGCTTCTATATTATCTAGCCTAATTCCTTCATTTGACAGAGGAGCTGAGGCCCAAAGGAATTATGGGACTTCTAGTCAGTGGAAAAGCTATGGCCATTCATGACTCTAACAAATAACTAATGGGCACCTACTATGAAGAGGAATTATTCTAGTCATTGGGAATGTAGTAGTGAATAAAATGGACAAAACCCCTGCCTTTATGAAACACAACATTTGAGGGGAATTATAGGAGGAAAAAAAGACTGTAAATGAGATGAATAAATAATGCATGTGGAATGTTGGACTGCTAAGTGTCAGTGGTGGTGGGTGGTATGGGTTAAATTGTGTCCTCAGAAATGCACATGTTGGGAGGGAGGTGGGGAGGTGGGGCAGGGGGGGCTGGTATGGGAGAAATAGACAAAAAACTGTACTTGAAAAATAACTAAATAAAATTTTTAAAAAAGAAAGAAATGCACGTGTTGAGGTCCTAAACCCAGTATCTGAGAATGTGACTGTATTTGGAGACAGAGACATCAAAGAGGTGGCTGAGTTAAAATGAGGTTATTAGAGTGGGCCCTAACCCAATCTGACTGGTGTCCTTATAAGAAGGGGAAATCCAGACACACAAAGAGACACCAGGGGTGTGTCTGCACGCAGAAAAGACTCTGGGCAGGTGGCTGGCCATCTGCAAGCCTCAGGAGAAACCAACCCTGCCAGCACCCGGATCTTTGACTTGCAGCCTCCCGAACAGCATGATAATAAATTTCTGCTGTTTAAGTCACCCAGTCTGTGGTATTTTGTTAAGAAGAACTTCACAAACTAATGCAGTTGGATTTTAATTTCGTAGAAGGTATCCTGAGCTGGTCTCACCGAGAAGGTGCCATTTGAGGAACTCCCGAAGGTTGTGAGGGAGCGAGCTATCTGCAAGTTCAATGGACGAGCACCCTGGTGGAGGGGACAGTGGGCTCCCAGGCTCTGACCCTCTGACCAGGATCATGCTGCCAGAGGGCAAGGAGGCCAGAGCGCATGCAGAAAGCGGAGTGAAGGAGGGAGGACACGGGAGGCACGGAGTCAGAGAGGGTGTGGGAAGACATTCTCTGCACAAGATGGGGAGCTATTGTAGGGTTTATAGCAGTGGTTCTCAACTGGGGTGGAAACGGGGACTTCGTCCCCAGATGTCCCATTGGGCAATGCCTGAAGACATTTTCCATGGTCACAGCTGGGGGTGGGGAGTGAGGAGAGGTCAGGAGAGGAGACTGACATCTAGTGGGTAGAGGCCAGAATGGTGCTAAGTACCCAGCAGCGCAAGGTCTGTCCTCCTTGCCAACAAAGAAGTGCGGCAGCCCACATGGTAATGAGGTTGAGAAGCCCTGGTTTAGTGCCTGAGGTGATCGGGTCTGACTTTGTGTTAGCAGGATCAGTCTGGTTGTGTTGGAAGCAGCTTTATAAGCGGCAGAGCAGAAGCAGAGGCTCTGTGAATTCAGGTGAGAAATGACTCGGCCTCGGACCATGGGGGTAGAAGATCTACTCTGCAGTTCAGTGTTCCCTGTTCTCTCCTTCCTGCCCCTTCCCTCTTTCTCTCTCTACTTTCTCTTTTTTAAAAAAGATTTTATTTATTTATTTTTGGAGAGGGGAAGGGAAAGAGAAAGAGAGGGAGAGAAACATCATTGTGTGGTTGCCTTCCACATGCCCCCACAAGGGGCATGGGGACACGGCCTGCAACCCAGGCATGTGCCCTGACAGGGAATAGAACTGGCGACCCTTTGGTTTGCAAGCCAGCACTCAGTCCACTGAGACACATCAGCAAGGGCCCCACTTTCTCAATAAACATCTACAGAACCCTTACGAGGTGCCCGGGAGGTTCCACAGACGTGGCCCACTAGGAACCCCATCTACTTAGACTTAAGCTGAAGAGAAGGGAGCTGCCGGGAGTAGCCGCTGACGTGGGGAGACTTTGGGAAGTCCACTTGGGGCTTTAGATGGAGCTCTGCGACACCTGTCCCTAGTTGCCATCTACTCAGACACTAAAGAAAGCACAGAATGAGTACTGGGTGGGTGAAGTGTTCATCCGGCTGCAAATCCAACACCTTGGAAATCATCCTAACGCCTCTGCCTCCCTGACCTCTAGCCCCTCTGCCTCCTGGCACACACCCCCGGTTCCTCCCAAATATCTCAAACCGGGTCACATCACTCCATCTCTGTTGTAACAAGTCCAGTCCAAGCTACTGTCATTTCCCACCTGGTCTCTTTGTTGTCACTCTTTCGCCTATTTGATGAGTGTGTACATTTACTTTCCTTTGATTATCAGTGAAGTTGGCCTCTTTTCCTAAGTTTATTGGTGACTGCTCTTCTGTACTCTGGTTGTTTATATGTTTTTGCCCATTTTTCTATTTAGTTATTTTCTTACTGATTTGTGGCAGTTCTTGATTCTGGACAGCAATCCTTGTTTGGTTAATTTCTTACAAATATCTTTTCCCAGTCTATGGTTTGCCTTGTCACTGTTTTTGCGGTGTCTTTTGATGAATGTAGGTTCTTCATTTGAAGGTAGTTAGATTTATCATTCTTTTATTGTATAGTGTGTGCTTTTTGTTTTATGTAAGAAAACTCACCATATTCTGATGTCATAAAATGATGCTCTTATATTTTTTCCAAAAGATCAAACGATTTGTCTTTCATGTTTAGTTTTTTTATTCACCTGAAATTGATTTTTGCATTTGGTCTGAGGTAGAAATCTAATTCAAATATTTTTCTCACATGGACAATTGCATTAGTTTCCTATTGCTGCTGTATCAAATCACCATCATTCTCGCGGCTTAAAACAACACAAATGTATTACCTTACAGTTCTGGAAGTGAGAACTGGGTTTCGCTGGGCCAGTATCAAGGTGTTGGCAGGGCTGCATGTCCATCTGGGGGCTCCAGGGGTGTTGAGTTTTTGCTTTTCTCCTCCTCCAGATCGTAGGGGCTGCCCACTCGGTGCCTCTGCACCCTCAAGGCCAGCAGTGGCCAGTCAAGTTTCTCTTGCCTCGCCTCTCTGACATGGACCCTCCTGCCTTCCCCCTTCACTCATAAGCACCCTGGCGATTACATCGGGCCCACCTGGATAATCCAAGATAGTCCCTCCAGCTTCAAGATTTTTCAGTCACATCTTCAAAGTGCCTTCTGCCATGTATGTTAACATAGTCACAGGTTCAAGGGATGAGCATGTGCACATCTTTGGGAGACCATTGTTCTGTCTCTTACAATAATCAATTGATTCAATGCAATTTATTAGATATTTTCTGAAGCTGGGTATGAGGGGAGGACACCGGTCTAGTGGTGTCCTCACCACTAGAGTACTGACTTTGTGCCAGGAATTTCTCTAAGCATTGTATACATATTATCTCATTTAATTCGCACAACAAGGCTTTGTGTTACATGCTACTTATATTCTCGCCTTAGAGATGAGTAAAGTGAGGGAAAGAGTGATTAAGTACCTTGCTCATAGCAGGAAGTGGCAAAATCCCCAGCAATTTGGAGTTGGGCTCCAAATTCCATGTGCTTAATAATCATGCTATTGCTGAACGAACTAATAAAGTGAATACATTTAGTTTCCATTAGGTGTGTGGCACAGCCTAAGTCACATCATTTCTCTGAGCCTCACTTTCATTATCTGTAGAATTGGATTAGTGTGCATGTCTTCTGTGCATCACAGGCCTGCTTCTAGGGCACACTGAGACGAGTCTTAAGAAAGCAGTTCAGATAAGGAAAGCAGGCTCCCAGATTGTTCCACTGTGTGTTGCTGGCAGAGTCAGGACCGGGACTCAGGTTTCCTGGCAGCCAGGCGAGGAGGGGGCCATTGCCACCACAGGGTGGTAACTGCAGCAGTCAGAGATCACTGTCATCCAATGGCACATTCTCTTTCACCCACCCCCTGCGCTGGAACAGCTAGCATCAAAGCCATGTCTCTGTGGGTCCAATTAATTGTAGGTAAGTATGTCATGGAACCTCTGATGATGCTGTTACAAAATCCAAATATAATATAATACTTTTAGCTGAAACAGGGTTAGGTTTGCAAACATTATTCAGTATCAGACCTAACTGTGATAGGCAAGAGTAAGAAGTTAAATAGAGGAAAATGTAGGAGAATATTTTGTGACCGTGGGTGGAAAAAATCCTTAAACAACACCCCAAAGCATATTCTACAAGGCTAAAATTTGATGCATTTGGCTACACCAAAATTAAGGATTTCTCCTATCTGTTAGATAGCAAAAACCAAGTTAATAGGGTACATGAAATATTGGAAGATTTTGTAATGCCTGAGCCTGATAAGGGATTAATATTTAGAATATATAATAAGTCTTTCAATTTGTTCAGAAAAATAATAGGAAATGCAGCAGAAAATAGGCAAAGAATGTCAATAGGCACTTCACAGACAGAAAAAGATCTCAATGGTTCTTAAGGATATATGGAAAAATGATTACCATCACTAATCAAAGAACTACACATCAAAATTACACTGTGATGTTACTCTACCAATATCAGACTGATATAAATGGGGACATCAGGTAATACCAAATGTTACTGTATACAGTGGGGGAACAGGAGTATTCCTACCTTTAGGTGTCAAAATGTGCAACATGACAAAGCCATTCTGGAGAGCAACATGTGGCAGAGTGACACCAAGTACTTGCAGACTCCATGGCCCAGCAGTTCCATTTGTCTTGTGGTCCATAAGAGATGTGTCCCATCCCAGAACTATCTGTGGTACCAAGGAACTGCTGGCAGCGTAACTGTCCATTATTTAAGGAACTGATATGTAAAATATGTTAGATGCACAAATACTACCATCAATGGCAGGAATTCATGAACTCCTACCCACAAGCCCCATCAGTAGCTCTCTGAAGCATTATGCTGAGGAAAAACAAGAAACAGAGTGAGTTCTTAGCACAAGATCATGCATTTATATTAAAAAATAGATACATAGTCCTGGCCAGGTGACTCATGTGGTTGGAGCATCTTACTGTGCACACAAAGGTTGCAGGTTCACTTCCCAGTTGGAGCACATACCTAGGTTTCAAGTTTAATCCCCAGTCTGGGTGCCTACAGGAGACAACTGATGGATGTTTCTCTCTCTTCCTCTCTCTCTAAAATCAGTAAACATATTATCAAGTGAGGATTAAAAAATAGATACATTAACTAAAACCAGTATCTTTCTAGGATATATACTTGTACTGGGACGTAAACATATGAAAGAGGGTGCAAATGGGTGGTAGGGAAATGGGCCTACGGAGAGGGAATGAGTGGAAAATAAGTAAAAAAGAGAGAGGGAGTGAGCAAGCCTTGCTAACCCTTCTGAGCTGAAGAGTGTATCAGCGAGACCCAAAAACTCGCCCCAGTCGCTCTTTCATCCCTTCCAATTCTTAACAGAATCAAATGCAAGTGACTCAACGTGGCTGCCCAGAGAAAAGCCTCTCTGCATGAAGAACTTGACTCCCTTCACTACAGGCACTCCAAGTTCTACTCTGACCGGAAGTCCCACAACCAAAACACGTCCAGGCTTCAGTCCGCAATCGCCTTAGACTTACTGCTTATTTCTCCTGGAAAATTCCTATTGATCGTTTAAGATTCAGTTTAAGTTTTCCCCTCCAGAAGTCCTTTCCTGCCTGCTGCACTTTCCCAAATGCCAGCCTCTTCAGGACCTCATTTCCATACCCCCTTCCCCATCACCCCCGTGCAAGCCTCAATGCAATTGCTTATTTTGGGTTTATATCCCTCCCCCAGAGATAGCGCTGAACTAGCCAGCTGCCACAAGCCATCCCAGGAATAACGAGAAGGTTACTCCAGTCTAGCCGGTTAAACGAGACCCCCGCCCACCTCTTTTTTTCTTCGCTTCCCCTCTCATTGGTTCAACTTCGCCGCCCGCCCAGCCAGCCCGCCCCAACACGTCTCCAACGCGGCCCCAGTACCCCGCCCCAGCCCGCCCACTACACGCCCCCAATCTGGTCCCCGCCAGTTCGGACAGTGGAAGGCTCTGCGCACGCGCGGCGGGTTGGGGCGCGCTGGGTGGAGGGCTGAGAGTACGGAAGAGCTTTTGGGGCGCCGAGTTGTGAGGCGGTTGCGTCCGACCCGCTAGCGCGCGGCTCCGGGGAGGGGGCGGGACTGAGGCGGGCACCGTGGCACTCCCCGCCCTAGCCCCGCCCCCTCAGGCCGCCCGCGCGCCCGCCCCGCCCCCTCACCGTGCCTGCCCCGCCCCCTCGGCAGCCGCGCTCCAGCTCTCTCTGCCGGCTCGCCGCTCGCCGCCCGCCGAGTTCCCGCGGCCGAGAGTGGGTGAAAGTCCTGCTGCCGGGCGCCCGCGGGGCTGCGCGCGTCCGGCATCCCGGGGCCGCTCCGGCCCGGGCGGCGAGGGGGCCCGGCGGTCCATGCATCCGCCGCCGCCGGCCGCCGCCGCCGCGATGGATTTCAGTCAGAACAGCCTGTTCGGCTACATGGAGGACCTGCAGGAGCTCACCATCATCGAGAGGCCGGTCCGCCGGAGCCTCAAGGTGCGCTCCCCGGGGAGGAAGACCTGCCCGCAGGGCGCCCGGAGGCTGGCCCGGGACCCGACCCCCGTCCCGTCCCGAGGCGGCCCCCTCTCGGTGTTCGGCGGGCCCCTCGGTGCTCCTCCGGTCGCCGTGTCACACGAAACCCGCCCTTCCCGCGGCCCCTTCTTCGACGCACCCCCAGTTCTCCCAGCTTGGACCCCCATCCTCGAGGGACGGGCCGCTGGCTTTCTCCCCTGACCCGCGCCGGCCCGCGGCTCCAGGGCACTCTCGGTGCCCCAGTGCCCGTCCCCAGCCTGCCCCAGAAACGGCCGGCCGAGCCCGTCCTTCGGACCGGCCCGCGTCTCCCCCGCCCCCCGCGCCGCCCCTCTCGGGCGGCCGCGGCCCCTGCGGGGCGGCCCCCTTCCTCACGCCGCTGCAGGAGCTCCTCCTCGGGGCAGCCGGCTTCTCCCGGGTCCTCTCCTGGGTGCCCCTCCCGGTCCCCTGGTGCCGCCGCGGTTCTGGCCCCAGTCCCACTCCTCGGTGAACACAGCCGCGATTGCGCGCCCCCCGCCTCTCCTTGAGACACCCCAGATCCCACCCCCTTTCTCCCCTCATAGCAAGCCCGCGTCCCCCTGCCCCGCAGTCCTCCCGGGCCTCCCTTCCCCGCCAGCACCCACACCAGAGCCGTCCTGCTGCCGATCTTCAAAGCCCCGTCGGCCTTTTCTGCCTTCATCCTGAGTCACCACAGGTCCTTCCCCTCCCTACCCCCCCAGCCCCTCCACGATTCCAGTCGGGACCCTGCTCCCCACCCCCGTGGAGGGAGTCGACCTTCACTGGCTCCCCCTGCCCCCGCCGGCTCCCCACCCGGCGAAGTCATCCTCCTCCCAAGCCTCCCAGAGGCCCCAACCCTCGCTGCTGGCAAACCTAGTTTACGGACCCCCGCCCCCAGCCATCCTCGTAATAGCTCCCTCAGCCCTTCTCACTCCCACCTGCCGCAATAGCTCGAGTCTTTGATTTCCTTCCAGCCCCAGATTTTATTCCCTCTCCCCCCCCCCCCAAGATTTCTTTTTTCTTTTTGGTTCTCACTGGGCTGCAGTCCTCATCCATCACCCTTTCAGTATTTCCTGGGGTGGAAAATGCTGGAGAAACAGCCTTGGGGTATTAGGGAGAAAAGTATGTATACATTTTTATATAAAATTGACTTCAGCAATGTTCCGAAGCCACGATGTGGTTTTCAAGCTTCAATCTAGAAGCTAGAGGAGGGAGAGAGAAGAAACAAACAAAAACCAAACCCCAAACCTCCACAACCCAAACTCAACAATTAGAGACAATTAGAGAGACCTCCTTGGTTGGCGTGATCACCTAGAGTCCTCAGACCCTTGATTAGTTTTCAGTGATGATGCTTAAATCAGTGGTGAAACTTTTTCGTTAGTCGGTAGTAGTTATATGGGGTCCCTGGAGCAGCCTTGGGAGGGGGGAGGCAAAACTGATGGATGTTGTGAGCATAATTTCTCCTTTACCCTTGACAGACACCAGAAGAAATAGAAAGACTGACAGTTGATGAAGATCTCAGTGATATTGAAAGGGCTGTTTATCTGCTCAGGTATTTCTGAATGTCCTTTTGTGAAATTGCTGCCCTTTCCCTGCGGCAGATGAACGCCTTCTGAAATGTCATGTTCAGTTCTGTTCAGGTTTGCTTAACCGTTTGAGTAGGAGCATTTTTGCATGCATAGCACTTCATTATGTTACAAAGTAAGATCTACATATGGGCTTATACATTTGAGAACTAAAATGAAGTCAGATCCTTAACTTAAAGAATATTGCTTGGAAGAGGAGGAATAGAGTTAATGGTTTGAGTTGAATCTCATTCTCGTTTTCATTTTCCAGCTTTGGTGATTCTCACATAACATCCAATAAGTTTAGATGAGACTTGAGGATATCCAGGAATTAATTTAAGTTAATCGTAGAGTGTGAACCTTATATACTATTACTATATAGAAAAAATTCCACAAGTTCAATTTGTTGCTCAGAATATACTGTTCATATTAACTTTTGTTATGTGAGCTTTATAATAATGCTCGAGAGATCATAAAATTTAATTGCATCTATTCTCATTTAAGTTTTATCTCCCAAGCTCTACAGAATTGCTGAAGTTGTGGGGTTAGTTTCTTAAAAGCTAATGTGGCAAACATTAACGACCATATCTATGAAAATACTTCAGAAAGAGAAAATTTCCCAAGATTTTTTGCATACCTTTGTTTTAAAATTTTTCTTTAACTTGAACAGTATGTTTTCCCTGTTTTATCCGATCAGTTTTCACTTTTGTTTTTCAGTATCAGATTTTGCAAAGTGGTATTATTTCCCCCCCCAGGTTGCTTGTCATCCCTGTTTGCTTAGCTTAGGTCTGCTTTACCTGTTCAGGCGCTGGCAAGTTACTTGTTCTTCTTTCTTGCCTATAGATCATGTTTCTAATCCCGTATTATTCATCCAAGGATGCTGTAAAAAAAATCCCTGTCCATGACGTCCATTATAAAAATGATTCTTTAGCCTATAGTGACATCTTGGGGTTTTGTTCTTAGTTTAGTCAGAATTTCAGCATGCTTACAATTTAGACTGTCTTCTCTAATAATTCTGTCACTTTAAAGGGTTTCTGGATCTTGGACCTTATGTTGTTGTTATCATTTTCACCCATTTATTTAAAAGATAACTGTTATTGATGTTTAAATCAACAGCATCTGTTTTGGTGTTTACATAGAGAATAACTCAACATTTAACCTGTTTTGATATTTTATTGTTATATTCAGTGTACTTTATTCCTTAATGATTACAACATGGTGAGCAGTAGTTACAAGCATATGTCTTTTCCCACAGTTCTTCGGTTTGGTAGGTAGACAATGGTGTAAAAGTTTGGATAAGTGTATTTTAACATATAGCAGTTAATGATTTGAAATAAGTTCCTGCTGACTCCTACTGAATTCTTTTCTTTGTATAAATGCTGGCTTACATTTAGGCAATGGAGAGTCTTGCTCTACTTAACTTGCGACAGCAGATACCTTATTCTAGATATCAGCGACAAGGCTGCTTTTTCAGGATAGCTTATTTGTTTTCTATTTTACTTTTATTGTTTGTTAGGGAACCTGGCCTTCTGAGTTGTCAGTATTTCTCAGACACAGAACGTAAGTTTCATCCAGTCCTGGAACTGACAAAGCCCTGTCAGAGACAAATGGGTCCTCTCATTCTTACACGAGAGAATTTTAAAGAGATCCGATATCTCCTTTAGTTTCTTGTGGCTCATCTACCTTGAAGGAGGTTTGCAAGGTGACTGAGAAGGCGAACACTGGTTTGGTTGTGTCTGGGTATCTAGCCGAGTGCGTCTTTTGTGTTCCTAACATCTCACCACCTCCTGGGGGAAAGTGGGATTTCACCTCTGGGCCAGATTCTGAAGGGATAACACCAAGACTGCCTGAAAGGCTCTTTCTTCTCTGGGATTCAGGGGAGGCTGTGGGATTGTCTGTGGGCATTTTCCAAACTTGGCCTCTGTTTAAGCCTCATCTGCTCTCAGCTAGTGAGCCTTTTAATGAGCCTGCTATTTTAAATGTAAATTTTTCCTTTTTTAAAAAAAGTTGCACTCCGCAATGCTGTAGAACCTAATACTGAGTCCTGTTTTGTATTTTTTTCTCTCTCTGTGATTTTCGGGCTTATTTTGATCTTTAATACCCAGATTTCTTTTTCTCTGTGCTTTTGAGTGTCAGATTTGTTTCTCTAGCTCTCTTATTTTGTATATTAAAACTATTTTGGAGTATATAAATGGAGATTCTGATAGCATTTAAATTGAATCTGATATTAAAAAAATCATATACAGAGCACTGTCATCCAATGAAAAACAAATTACACTGTTCATTATCTTACCCTGAAGTATGGTAGATCAGTTATTAATGCTATTTTCACAATTAAGTGTAGAACATTATGGTATTTAAAGATTTGACACAGTTGAGTTTGTGGTTTTGCATAAATATGATGCTGATATACCCATCTGTGGCATTTAGCACTGAAGCAAAACAACTTTCCTAATAGTCACAGCTTGTGAATTAGTCAAAATCATGCCACAACATCTTTTCCTGTTCTCTATCTTCTTTGTAATTTTGGCATATATTTTAGGAATGTACTTAAAACATATGAATTATTTTCTTAGAGATATGTATAGATGCTGTGCTTTCATGAGGTAAATCTCTACTCATATCTCCAGTTGCATAAGATAAATAATTTCAGACTTGTAAACTTGGCATAAGCAACTCCATCTTAGCTGTGCAGCGTGGTGTCCTACTGGGTCCTCACTTTGTTTTAATGGCTTGATTGAGATGCAGTTCACATACCATCCAGTTCATCCATTTAAACTGTAGTGTTCAGTGGTTTTTAGTATATTCCGAATAGCATTACCATCACCACAATCAACCTCAGAGCATTTTTGTTGCCCCAGTAAGAAACCCTGTACCTATTAGCAGTTGCCCTCTACTTCTTCCAAACCTTTCCAGCCTTTGGGAACCACTAGTCTACTTTCTGTGTCTACAAATTTGCTTATTTTGAACCTTTTATGTGAATTAAATCACACAATATGTGGCCTTTTGTGACTGACTTCTTTCACTTCTCATGTTTTTAAGTTTCATCTATGTTGTAGCAAGAATCAGTACTTTATTCCTTTTTATTGGTGAACAGTGTTCTCTTGTGCAGGTATATCCATCCATTTTGTTGTTCATTCATCAGCTGGTGGAGACTTGGGTTGTCTCCCCTCAGCCCTTCACTATCTGGAACAGCCGTGCTGGCCTCTTCACTGAGTCTTAGATATATTGTGTTCGTCCTTACCTCCGCTCTTCCCCATCCTGGACTACCCTTTCGTTATATCTCTTGAACATTTTCCATCCCTGGGATCCGGCTGTAATCTTGCATCTTTCATAAGGCCTTTCTCGACTGCTGAAACCACATGGATCCTGGGTTTCTTTGAGCTCCCGTATCACTTACTGGCTATATCCCTCAATTAATTAATTATTATTTTGTATTCCCTAACGTGTGTGAGTGTGTGTATACATTTTCCTTAACAGGAAATCTCCAAGCTCTTGGAGGAAAGCTTTGCAAGCTCTTGGAGGACAAACCATGTTTTATATTGTTGCTCTTTTGGTTCTTTCTTGTTCTTTGCTGTGATATAAATATGTACCTTTTGGTAGAATAAAGTGTGTTTATTTGAAGATGACCGAAATGCCAGGTGGGTTAAGCAACTTCTGATTTTTTTGTATCATGTGCAGTAGAATCAGACAGATTTAAGTTATATCCTGTTCTACCTTTTATCATCTGCATGACTATGGGCAAGTTACTTAGGGTTGTTAAGCCCTTGTTTTCTCATCTGTAAATGGGAATAATTTCTGTTCCCTGAGGTTGTTGCATTATGTGTAGAGCCCCTGCCACAGAATAGGTACCTAATGAATGTTAATTCCCTGTCACCTTTCCCTACTTCCTTGCTACTTAAGTGCTCATGGTAAATTTCAAACTTTAAAAGAGGATAACAGGATAATTTTACCTTCCAAGGATTTAATAAAGTAAATAACAGGCAAGTGAAGTATATGAGCTGAAGTTTGTGGTAAATATCTATTAAGTTTCTTTGCTAGTAGTATTTATTAGAAACCAGAATCTTCACAAATTATATCATTTTAAACTGAGTTAGAATTAAGGTCAGCTTGTATTGCAGGGTTTTTTTTTTTTTTTTTTTTACCTCAAGCAGTATTTGTTATTTACGTTATGTGTTAAATGTGTGGACTGGTTAATGTACCAAACCTAACATTTATGTTGCTTACATTTGCAATCACTCATCACTTTTAAACAGTTTTTCACTTTGCGCTATGAATTTAAAAACATTTTGCACTTTACTGTCCAGGGATGGTCAGGATAAAAGTGCACTTGTAGAACTTCTTCCCTTTTCTTTCTCTTCCTATTTTTTAAGGAGTATGTGCTCCCCCTAGTGCTATCACAGAGTGAGAATTCCACAGCCAAACCTGGAAATAAACACAAGTTAAGGTCTGACTGTATCAAGTGGTAAAAATCCTAACTCTCTTAGAATTAGGGTTCCCTGAAGGATATTCAACCATTGAAGATGTGGGAGGCGTGGAGAAAAAAAGGGTCAGGACTTAGTTCTTCACAGTCACTGCTTTTGGTTTTATCCTTTGGTACGTGGTAATCATGTCAGAAATAATGGCAAAACTTGTTACCGCTCCTGTGTGGATGTGACTTACAGCATGACTTTTCACCCATATCAGAGAGAGATGTTAATAATGTGAACTATTCGTAACTCAACTAATAGTTACTTTAGAAGAAGACGTACCAATCTGTTGAGTATTTACTCTTTGTTAGGCATCTCTGGGGAGAATGAATGGCATTGTACCAGCAGATACTTGTGTTTAAAGAAGTATTCATTTAAGAAAGCAAATGCATTTTTTAAAAATTTCAATAAAATGGAGTTCATACCCAATCACCAAGTGTGTTGGGCATTGAGAAGGTGTATTCTGTGTCAGAAATGTTAAGAAGACGCATCCAGATTGATTCTCGGGGCCGAGTCTTGCTCATTTACTTACTGAGAGACCTTGGGGAAGTTCCTTATCTTTGTCAAGTCCAGGTCTCTGAATCTAAACTGGGAGGAGTAGTACTTACATGATAGGACTGCTAGGAAAGGTGGAGGAGATGTACATAGAGGGCACAGTGGTTGGTGCAGAATTGTGTTCGGTAGAGGATGGTTATTACTGGTCTTCTAAGTCATCTGCTTGCAATTCACAACCTGTTTTACTTTGGATGTACAGGGAAATTTCCATCCAGAAACTTCATGTGGTTATAAAGTTTTCTCTCCAGTGGTGCCACTTTGCAGTTAGTCCTCCACCCTGACCCAAGGTAACCAGTGATCTGCCTTTTGTCACTGTAGATTAGTTTTTCCTGTCGAGAGTGTGGACATGTATTTTCATATTGCATGGATAAATGTATAAGAATAGAATGCTAGGTTATCTGCTGAGTGTGTATGTATGTGTATATACATATTTATTTATTTGTTTATTTTTGTACAGTTTTACTTAAGTATAATGGATACCCAAGAAACCGCACATATTTAAACTGTACAGTTTGATGAATTTTGATATATATACACACCCATAAAGCCATCATAACAATTATGATAATGAACATATCTGTCACCCCCAAAAGTAACTTTGTGCCCTTTTGTAATATCCTCTCCCCTTTCTCTGATTCTTCCTACACTTCAGGCAAACACTGATCTGCCTTCTGTCACTACAGATTAGTTTGCAGTTTCTAGAATATTATACTAACGAACCATGTAAGAGTTACCCTTCTGTCTGGCCTCTTAACGTAATTATTTAGAAGTTCACTCATGATGTTGCATGTATCAATTGTTTATTCCTTTTTATTGTTGATAATTATTCCATTTTGAGGATATAGTACATTTTGGCTGTCCATTCATCAGTTGATGGGCATTTGGGTAATTTCCAGTTTGGGGCTATTATAGACCAAATGGCTCTAAACACTCACATACAAATCTTTGTGTGGACATGTGCTCTTCATCCCTCTCTGGTAAACAGCTAGGAGTGGAATGGCTGGGTCATACTGTAGGTATAGGTTTACATTTTTAAGAAACTGCTAAACTGTCTCCAAAGTGATTGTGCAATTTTGCATTTCCACCAGCAGTGTGTGAGAGATTGAGTTGCTCTATACGCTTGCTGATACTTGGTGTGATCAGACCTTTTTACTGAGGCCATTCTAGTGGTATTTCTAGTGGTCTAGTGTACCAGTATTTCATTGTATTTGTAATTGAATTTTCCAGGTGACCAATGGATGTTGAGCATCTTTACATGTGTTTATGAGCCAGCCACATAGCTTGTTTGGTGAAGTCTGTCACCCATTTCTTGGATGTATGCTCTGTGAATATTTTTTCCCAGTCTGTGGCTTACCTTTTAATATTTATAACAGTGTCATATCTTTTAAAGAACAAAGGTTTTTTTATTTTTTGCTTTTCTTTTCTTTGCTTTTCTGTGGTCTAATTGATTGCTTTTTTCTTTATAGTTAGTACTTTTTAATATTGCATTTAAGAAATTTTTGCCAAGTCCTAGATCATTAAGATATTTTCCCCATTTCCTTCTAGAAGGTTTAAAGTTTATGTCTTAATTTTAGATCTGTGCTCTGTCTCCAGTTAAATTTTGTGTATAGTGTTGAGATTAATTTTCCCTGCCCCCACATGGCTATATTGTACAATAGAAAGGGCCAGTTTGCCACTCTAAAAACCAGGGGACCTGGCACCTGTCTTGGTGATCACATTTGAGTCCCTTAAGTTTTTCAGGCTCTGTTTTCTTCACTTTCCTCCACATGATACAATGGGTTGTGTCTGATAGAAATTAAGCTTCCATGTTGCTTCAGCAGGCTATCCTCGCCTCTAAGAAGGGAAGGAGATCATTGAACTCCAGTTTCTTATTTCATCCACTAGGAGATGCTAATGGACATCCCTGAAGGGCAGGAAGTCCCTGGGTAGTGAACAGTGTCAGAGCTTTTTATAAAAGGTCACTTGTAAGGTAGATATTCATAATTTGAAAGTGCAAGGATTGGATGCCATAATATTATAATCAAACCAAAAATACTGTTCATTTTGCTGAACTAAAATATATCAGAGTTGAACAGTATTTTCTTTAAAGAGTTCTGCACACTGTAGATTTGATGTGCAGATTTGAGTAACTTGTGGGTGAAAAGTGTTATCTCATATAACTTCCCAATTATTTGGTGGATTTTTTCCAGATGTCTTTTTGTTACATTGGTTTTTGATTTAATTCTGTAAATGGTCACAGAACATACTTTTGCTTGACTTCAGTTCTTTTACATTTGCTAAGATTTGTTTTTTTGGCCAGAACATGTTGATCTGATGAATATTCCATGTACCTTGGAAAAGAATGCGTGTTCTGCTGTCCTGTGTAGTATTTTATATGTCAAAATAGGTCAAGCTGGTTGATGGCATTTTCAGACTTTCTGTATCTTAAGGGTGTTTTCTGTCTGCTTGTTCTGTTGACTACTAAGAGTGGAATAGTGCCATCTCTAAACTATAATGGCGGATTTGTCTATTCCTTCTTTTAAATCTATTACTTTTACTAGCAGTTCATATATTATTGATATCTGTAGTTAAGTACATATAGAGTTTAAGCCATTCTAGTGGATTATTATGTTTTCTTGGTGAATTAATCCCTTTATAGTTATGCGATGTTACCCTTAGAAATATTGTTTGTTTTGAAGTTTATCTGATATTAATATACTCACTCCAGCTTTCTTTTGGTGTTTACATAGTTTATCTTTTCAGGCCAATTTACTTTTTAAAAAAATTAAATTTTATTTTGGAATTATTTTACATTTCCAGAAAAGTTGCAAAGATAGTACAGTGTTCCTTTAAGCCTTTCACTAGCTTACCCTAAAGCTAAATTCTTTTTTTAATCCTTATCTGAGGACATGCTTATTAATTTCTAGAGAGAGAGGGAAAGGGAGGGAGAGAGAGAGGAGAGAAACATTGATCAATTGCCTCTCATATGCGCCCCAACTGGGGACCGAACATACAATTTAGGCATATGCACTGACTAGGAATCAAACCCACGACCTTTTGGTTTATGGGACAACACTCCAACCACCTGAGCCACACTAGCCAGGGCTAAAGCTAAATCCTTACATATCTATGGCACATTTGTCAAAACTTAAGAGATTAACATCGTTACATCACTATTGACTAAACTCCAGACTTTGTTTGGATTTCATCAGTTTTTAAACTAGTGCCCCCCTTTTTTTTTCTGTTTCAGCATCTAATCCAGAATACCATATTGCATTTAATTGTCATGGCTGCTTAGTTTGCTATTGGCTGTGACAATTTCTTAGTCTTTCCTTGCTTTTCATGATCTTGGTAGTTTTGAAGAATACTGGTCAGGTATTTTGTAGAATATTCCTCAACTTGTGTTTGTCTAATATTTTCTTCCTCATTAGATTGGGGTTATGGATTCTTGGAAAGAATGCCATACACTTGAAGTGCCTTTATTATCCATCATTTTAGGGGGTATACGCAGTCAGCATGACTTATCACTGGTGATTTTAATCTTGATCGAGGGGTTAGAGCAATATCTGCCAGGTTCCTTCTCTGAGTGAGTGGTAAGGGAGGACCCCCTAACCTTGGTCCTAGTCTTGGGCAGAAAGCAAAGCCCTTCTATCTTCCACCAGTGAGTATGACGCTGGCTGTAGGTTTTCATATAGAGACCATTAAGTTAACAAGTTCCTTCTATTACTATTTGCTGACAGCTCTTTAAAAATGTCTTGAATGGATATTGAATCTTGTCAGCTGCTTTTTTTCCTGAATTTATTGATATGATATATGCCTTATTTCATTTTTTAAATATGGCGAATTACATGGATCATTTTTCAAATGACCTGGCCTTGCATTCTTGGGGTGAAATCTACTTGGTCATGATGTATGTGTCTTTTTATATGTTCCTGGACTCCATTTGTTGCTATATTTTTGAGGATCTTTGCATTCATTTTAATGAGAGATATTGGTCTGCATTCTTATTTCTTATTTCCTTGTAATATTTTTGCCAGTTTTGGTTTTAGGGGAATGCTTATGAAATGACTTGGAATGTGGCTTTCAATTTTCTGGAAGAAATTATGTAGAATAGGTATTTCTTAAATTGAGATAGAATTTACCAGTTAAACCATTTGGGCCTGAATATTTTTTGGAAGGGTTTTTAACTAAAATTCAATTATTTAATAAATATAGGGCTATTTCAGTCATATATTTATTTCTTTTAAAAGAGAGCTATTTATTTGTTTATCTACTTACCTACTTATTTTTAATCCTTACCTGAGGACCTGCAACCCAGGTATGTGCCCTGACCGGAATTGAACCCACGACTTTTTGGTTTGCAGGGTGACACCCAACCAACCGAACCACATTGGCCAGGGTGCCATCACATATTTCTCTTCAGTGAATGTTGGTAGTTTTTGTCTTTCAAGTATAGGCATACTCATTTTATTGCACTTTATATGTGTTGCTTTTTTTTACAAACTGAAGGCAAGACCCTCCACCAGCCAAAAGTTTATGACTTGCTTTACTGCATTGGTCCGGAAGTGAACCTGCACTGTATGCTAGGTATGCCGATATTTAACTCTGTTCTATCGACGTTACTGAGTTTGTGGGCATCGGTCGTGCTGTGCTGGTATTCCCTTTTAATGTTTGCAGGATCAGTAGTGATAGCCTCTTTCTAATTCATGGTATTGGTAATTTTCATCTTCTTCCTTTTTTTTTTCCTGTTTAACGTGGCTAGAGGTTTATCAAATTTACTGATCATTCCAAAGAACCAGCTTTTGCTCTCATTATTTTTCTCTAATGTTTTTGTTTTCCATTTCATTGATTTTTGTTGTAACACATATTATTTCTTTTTTTCTGCTTGCTTTGTATTTAATTTTCTTTTCTTTTTCTAGTTTCTTAAGGTAAAAGCTTAGGTTATTGATTTTAGATCTTCTGTTCTAATAAATGCATTATAATGTTGTAAATTTCCCTCTAGGCACTGCTTTAGCTGTATCCAATACATTTTAATGCATTATACCCTTATCATTTAATTAAAAAAATGAAAAAATTTTACTTGGAACTTCTTTAACTTATGAGTCATTTAGAAGTGTGTTGTTTAATTTCCAAAACTTTGGGGGTTTTCCATATTTTTTGGTTACTTATCTCTAGTTCCATTATGGTTTGAGAATGTGCTTTGTCTGGTTTCTGTGACTCCCTCCTTTTTCCCCGTGCAGCTCCGATTTCATCTCTTACTGTTCCTTTCTTCCCTTGGGGTGTACTGCAGCCGTCCTTGCTGTTCATTAAACATACCAAGTACACATCGACCTCAGGGCTTTTGTACTTACTATTCCTGCTGTTTTAATGTTTCCTCAGACACTTACATTGCTAGCGCTGTCATTTCTTTCCGATCTTTATTCAAACTTGTCTCTGATAAGTGGCACTACTATCTACTACTTACTGTCACTGCTTAAAAACCTGGGCGTATCCTCACTCTTTACTGTTTCTCATCTCTGCTACTTAAACAGATTAAATCTTTCTTTTACAAAATTGAATTACTCACAGGGTTTCTGTATTTTGCTATATATTAAAAAACCCTACACTTGTTTAGTCAAGATGGTTTTCAATCCTTGCTTAACAGAAACCTGCTGGAGGGTCAAATTTATAGTGTTTTTACTTTGGAAAACATTCATTTCTTTTGGTACACTAGTGGGTAAATAGATGTGGCCTCCTTTCTTAATGTTCCAAAATAGTATATCTTTCATTATTCAGCTCACGTCTCTTATTCACTGTTAAGAAATATGTATATTATCAGTCTGTCGACTAATTTCATGTTTCTTTTTACTAAGCAGTGAGAGCTATATAATGTATGTTTGGGGTTTTTTTTTTTTTTTTTAGATGAGTAGCTAAGAAACGTGGAGCAGAGCCACTAGAATCTGTGTGACCTTGGTCACATCATTCGGCCTCTTCACTGTCATGATGTGAGGAGGTGAATTGCAGTCCTAAGGCCCTCTTCGACTCCAGCTGCCCCTCATAGCTTATCTTTAGCATGAGAGAAGAAGAATCATAATCTCACACTGCTTTTACAAGATTGACTTTTGGTTGACTGATGAACATTGAGATTTTATTATTGATTTGTTTGTATTCAGTAGTGTGTTTCTTCTGATTCACTGGCTCAGTTACAGTCACAGTCAAATGAACAGAAAGGAGCCACAGGATATCGTTAGGGACTCTCTTTCTGGGTCAAATAGCCACTCCAAGATTCAGTTTTGTCTTCATGACAGAACTTCCAAATCTGTGGCTATGGCCTTGGGCTTTGCTCCCCGACTTTAGCCCAGGGCTGCTTTGCTGGGTGGCATCACCATGATGCCTCACTGGTGTTTCCCACTCGGTGCGCCTGAACCTGAATTCCTCATTTTAAATCTAAATGTGTCTCCACTCAGTGTGGAAGCCTGATTAGCTATCCTTTTAAATTACGCTGGAGGGAAACCTGGGAATAGTTTCACATTATTCTTTTTTCTTTCAGAAATTAGTTTTGTATCAAGTCCTATTGATTTTATTCCCGCAAGATGCCATTTCTTCCTTTCTATTCTAATTCAGATACACAGAGCAGGGGGCTTTGTTATTTTCTTCCTACTTCCAGAGCTCAGTGACTGGTGCTTCATAACTGTTCAGTCAATCTTTATGAAATAATTGAATAAGGCACATCTACCTTGTGCCTTCTACACTTTATTTTCACCAATTCCTACTTATTCCTACTGAAGATCTCAGTTCTTCAGAGAAGTCCTCCCTTGACCTTCAAAGTGGGTGATGTTCTTAATAGTGCTATGTACTGTTGTTCCTTTATAGGTCTTTGCACACTTAGGATGGTTTAATTGATTTTTGTTGTTGTTTAATATTTCTTCCCTGACTGTGAAGCCCTTAATATGGCAGGGCCTTATCTGTATGCACCACCATGTCCTTGCTCAGGGCTTAGTTCACTGCCTAATATGTAATAAGCACTTGGTCAATATTTGTTGCCTGACAAATTCTGTGAGTAGGCATAAAGCATTATCAGAGAATCCAGGACCAGTGCCTGGTAGGCAGCAGGTCCTGAATAGAGACCACCTGAATCTCAGTCCACCTGTCTTCTACGGGTTAAGTGCTTGGTAGTCCCTTCCCCTTCCTATCATAGCTATTTATCATCCTTTCTTCCTGCAGGTTCCAGGGATTCAGCCTGATTTTCTCTCTTTTTTATACAGTTGTCAGTTACTATTCTATTCTCCCTCCTGGGTTCCTTGCTTCCTAGGTTAGCTGCTATGTAAACCCAGTCTTCTTAGCAATCTTTTGCCCCTGCTGTGTTCTATATTTCTGTATTTTTAATAAGTGTTTTTAAAATGATGTTTACTGCTGTTTGTTAATGGGGAAATAGAAAGGCTGGTTTTAAAAAAATAATGGGAGAGGTTACGGTGTTTCCAGACATCTTCCAAATTTGTATAGTTATTCCTGAACTCGTAATTTTTATACCTTTTAATGTTCTTGTTATGGGTTGTATATTTAGGGCAGACCTTAGTAATGTTTCCTTTTATCCTTTGCAAAATACAGTGAAAATATGATTTTCAAATGTTTGTAGCATGACTCTAGCATGTGTTTAGCATAAGGAATACATTTCAAATTGTGACCTGAATATACACATGTGTTTGTGTATGTGTATTAGTGTGTATAACTGACACTGTTAGTAATTATCCTTCTGGGTATAATAAATTAAAAACACAGATGTTAACAACAAATATAATCTTAACGTTGAAGTAGAATGTGGAAAACCCCAAATAAACAGTACAAAAACTAAAACAAGGAAAGATTTATTAATGCAACAGGTGTGTCTGCCCCTTAATAGGCTCATTCCACTCCAGAGCCAGTAAGGATAGTGCTCGTCTCACGTGCTATTGTGAGATTGGAGGGGGCTGTGAGGGGAAAAAAGAGGGTAAAAAATTTTAAGATGTGTCCTGGAGAATCATAGGGCTGTTTGTACCTCCATTGTAAAAAGAGGGAGGAGGAACAGGAGCTCAATTTTTGCCATAGGAAGTTGAAGAGCCATTCATAAGGAAATGCCCTCTATGTAACCGGGGAGGCTGGTTTCATGATGAGAGGAGTTTGTATCTTCTTCAACAATGACCGTGAAACCTCTGCATACTAAGCTGATATGGAATTAGGACAGCAAAAGGTATATAGAGGAAGTTATTAGTAAAGGCATTTATCATAGTGTGATATTACTAAGGAATTCATGTGGAAACTTTTCTCTTGCAAAGTTATCAAACTAGAGACATTTTGTCAAGGTTTTATTTGTTTTTAGGGGGAGGGGAAGGGAAGAAAAAAGAGAAGGAGAGAAACACTGTAGTGAGAGAGAGACATTGATCAGTTGTCTCTCATATGCACCCCATCCGGGGACAGGCCCCCACCCAGGCATGTACCCTGACTAGGAATCAAACTGGTGACCCTTCGCTCTGGGGAACTCAGCCAACTGAGCCACACTGGTCAGGGCTAGAAGACATTCTCAGGCCTGTAGTTCAGCCACTTCTTATGATGGACTATCACCTGGGTTCTGTGGTAGCTCTCAGTTGTGAACTTAAGAATTGTAGGTAAGAATCCTGGCTCTCACCTTTAGTACTTGGATGGCTTTGGGTAAATCTTATGTTATTTTCCTGGGGCTTAGTTTCCTCAGCTGTAAAGGATGGAATAGATATATAAAGTCAGGATTAATGTGAAAACAAATGTCAGGCACAT
Source organism: Artibeus jamaicensis (assembly GCF_021234435.1). Taxonomy (NCBI): domain Eukaryota; kingdom Metazoa; phylum Chordata; class Mammalia; order Chiroptera; family Phyllostomidae; genus Artibeus; species Artibeus jamaicensis. Next base: position 7,528,303 of record NW_026521831.1, on the reverse strand, counting down.
AGTAGATCCTTAAATCTTCATTTTTCTTTTATTCTTTCTTTGGTGCTATTAAAAATGTAATTTGTTTGTCTGTGATTCTAAGCATGATAACTACAAGCAGAGTTGAATGCTTCTCTAAGTACGCAAATCTTTTAAAGGCAGTGTTATGAAAATTTGACATTATTAAGGATTCAATTTTGTAGTACTGATATGAAAATAAGCCACTTTTGAAAAATTACTGACATTTTGGGTTGGTATTCAGGAACTTCTGCTTATTATTCCTGAGTCATCTGTGTTTTAGAAATTTCTGTCTTTCTTGGAAGTGTAATTCTCTAAGCTAGTTATTTAATTAATTTTATTCTATTCATGAAAAGAAACTGCTTAGTAATCTACTTTGAGTAAAGAAATGATGAAATATCAACTATTTAAAGCTGAGTTTTCATTGCAGGCCTGTAGCAAGGCTTTCGTGGCATCTGCATCTTTGTTCTAAATTCCAGCTATGTCAGCAACTTCATGTGTTATATTGTGGGTTTGAAATGAAAGCTGCTAGAATTAGGATCGCAGGCTCTGCACACGCAGATCATTTCACATCCTGCACATCAGTGAGCAGTAGCAAACTAGAGTTCTCGGGTTAATTTCTCTGACTACCTTGTGTTGTCATTTTTGGATAGCATATGCTCCTCCCCCTCTCCCTTTTCTTGTTTTAGGATTAAATAAACTGTGAGTGTGTCTGGCTAGGAAAAGAGAAGGGCCTTTTGCTATACAGTCAGGATTTTTAGTGTGTGAATCTGTTTTTCTGATTAGATTTTGAGTTCTTAGAAGGTTGAAGCAAGGTATAAGAATAGAGAAAGACAATGCTGTCAGTATCTATCCAGACCTGTTCTAACATGCAGAAGGGCTCGGGTTTCATAAATAGCACAGATAGCCTTGTTTTTAGAGGCCCGGGATAATGTTTCTGGAGGTGCTTTAGACAATACCATATACTGAGGATCTCTGGTCCTTTTTGTGGTTTCTCACAAATTGGTTGTCATTTTGTTTCCTTCCAGCATTATTAAGAACCAGCTTTCTTTTTTTTTTTAATTATGTTTTTAAAAGCATTTAGCAGCACAGTTACACATTTTTCTCTACCAGTGCTACATAGCTTAGGATCAGGAGTGCGATGGAAAAAGCAGACGGGTGGGTTTGGCATTGGTTGGGCGCGGCGTTTGGAAGAGCAGCGGTTGTGTAATAGTCAGTACGTGGGTTTTGGGGTCGTCCAGACTGGGTAACTTTGGGCAGATATCATCAGCTCTAGAAGTCCTAAGTTGCTCATCTATAAAATGGAGCTAGTAATGACATCTAATCTACCTCATAAGATTATTGTGAGAATCAACAAGATGACTGCAAATAGGGTGTTTATTATCATTATGCCTAGTCTATGGTATATCAGATACTACTTTTGTTGTTATTAGGAGGAGGAAAATTGAAAAAGTAAGGCCATTGGTGGGACCATAATTGAAGTAATGGTCAGGAAGTTCAGGCTGGCAAGTAAGAAAGTAAAAGAAGAAGGAATATTAGAACCCAGAGAATAAAAAGGAATTAAGGGATTAGCAATGTGACAAGGGTAAAAAAAATGAGTTTAGCAGTGAAAAAATAGAAAGTGAGCATTTATAGGCAGCAAATGAGATCAGAATTTAAGATTCTAGAAATGGAGCATTTCCAGGTAATGATTGTCCAGCTTTTAACAATGGTTGTTGATGTAGAGACAAATTCCACTTAAATAAGAAATGGAATATAGAACCCTTACTGTGTGCTAGGTACTGTGCTAAGCATCGGAGAATGTGAAATCTGGACAAAATGTCATTGGATTAGAGGGGGTCAGACACCAGCCATCCATTCACGGGGATGATGAAGTGAGCATGGCAGCGGCCACAGCTGGGATGACAATGAAGCCTTCGAAACTTTTTATTATCGCAAAAAGTGCCTGAGAGGATTGACTTGTTTGCCATTGGCTTAAGATATCACTATAAATGGCTCCTTAAATAGGCACATCTCCCAATGGGAATAAAATAATTAGTAACATTAATTTAGAATTCAAATGATAGCTGTCCTAAATTCATTGATCTAACTAGTCCCTTCCTCTTTCCTTTTTAGCCACCAGTGCACAGATTAGATGATTAACCCAGTTCTTTTTAGTTTTAGAGGAATGGCTTGCTGAGTGGGCTTGTGTCTTTTTTGCATGAGTACTCTAAAAAGGAAACATCCCACAGAACAGCACAATTAGGGCAAAAAGGAACGGCTCGTGGTGTAGCCAGGAGGATTAATCTTTTTGCCTTTCAGTTGCAAGTTCTAAGTTTTGAAGTCCAGGAAGCTTATTTTGTTAAAAAAATATATAATTAAAATAAAAATTAAAAATATAAATGAAATATTTATTAAACCTTTATTTTAAAATGACATGTACCATATTGAATAGCAATAAAGTTAATTTTTTACTGTTGACTTAAACCTCTGCTGATTGTTTTTGGGTTTCTTCCATTAAGTGATTAGTGGCATAGATTCACACATATTTGGCTTATTTCTACAAATTGTAATCAAAGTCAGCAGGAGATAACAGTAGGTCCACAGCACCCAAGAAATTCCTGGGCAGACAAGCTTCCTGTGTAGCCAAGTCTACTCTTCGGCATGTCTGTTTTTGTGTGATTCACAACCCTTGGCCAAGCGTCTGCTCATCCTTCCTTTGATGTGCATTGAAGAGGACTGCACGTTCCTCCACCTCTGCTGGCTGGTTTTTGCCATGTCACTGTTAACATCGCAATTGTGAAGAGGAGCCCTGTTGCCAGGACAGAGGAGTGAACGCATGCGCAGTCAATGTCAGACGGACCTGCTTCATTTGGACAAATTGTTACCGCGCACTCGGCTCACTTACTCAAGTGGTCTAGAAATGTGGGGAATCTGCAGGCGCTTCCATTTTGTTTTGAATCTTCTTCTGTCTTCTGTCATGATCGGCTTCGGAGTGTTGTCTCCAGACCAGTGGTCTCAGCATCACCTGGGAACCTGTTAAAAATGAAGTTGTCAGGCCTCACCGATATCCACTGACCCAGAGAATCTCTGGGGTGAGATGCAGCTTTAACAAGTGCTCCCAGCTGATTCAGATTCACGTTCAAGTGTGACAGCCCTGCTGTAGTAGATTGTGCTTACCAATGTGTATATAGTTCCTTGAAGTCTCTGGCAATATATTCCCACTAAGCTGGATGTATAGGTTGGAAATATAGAATTGCCATTGTTTTAGGTCAATAATTTTCTCAGGTTGGCAATTTTGTATGGTTCAGCTAATAGTTACTTTGTGCAAACCAGGATTTCTTAAACATCTCCTCGGTGCATCATTGGCATTGTCTGTTAGGGGCAGCTGTCCTGTGCCTTGTAGGGTGCTTAGCGTCATCCCTTGGATTCTAAATGGTGATGATCAAAAATGTCTCCAGCTATTGTCATGTGCGCCCTGGTGGTGGGGGCAGCACTCCAGCGGAGAACCACTTGCTAACCTCGTTCTTTTCTCTTATAAGCACTAATTCCCGGTGTACCACCCAAATATATCTGCTTTTTTCTCTGAGTAGGAGAAAGGCCAGACATAAATTGATTATACTAAATTAAAGTAAGATTTTAAAAAAGTTATTTTTCAGTTGCAGTTTCCTTTCAATATTACTTTGTATTGGCTTCAGGTATACAGCATAGTGGTTAGAAATACTTTACAAAGTGATCCCCTGATATTTCCTGTACCCACCTGGCATCATACATAGTTATTACAGTATTATTGACTCTATTCCCTGCGCTGTACTTGCATCCCTGTGACTGTTTTGTAACCACCAGTTTGTACTTCTTAATTTCATCACCTCTCCTACCCGGGTCCCTCTGGCAGCCGTCAGATGTTCTCTGTCTCTCCGAGTCTGTTTCTGTCCTGCCTGTTCATTTCGTTTGCATATATGTGGTAACAGTGAACACCCTTGTCTTGTTCAATATCGGGGGAGGTATTCATTCTCTCACCATTAAGTGTGATGTTAGCCCTAAGTTTTTTGTAGATGCCCTTTATCTGGTTGAAGTTCTCTTCTATTTCTAGTTTGCTGATAGTTTTAAATCATGATGAGTGTTGGATTTGTCAGATTTCTTCATTTGTTGAGATGTTCATATGTGTTTTTTTTAAAGTCTGCCATATTGGTTTTTCAAAAAAATTAAACTGTATATTTTGAGATAGTTATAGATTCACATACAGTTTTAAGAAATAATACAAGGGGACATCCAAAACACCCAGAATTTATTAATTAAAAATTGTGTATTTATTATTATATGTTTAAACTTTAATCACCTTCAAAGTACTCTCTATTTGATGCAATACATCTATGGAGACTTTTTTTCCACTGCTTAAAACAGTTTTTGAATTCATCAATTTTGGTGCCTTTTAGTGTTTCTGCCATTTTTTGTTTTACCACTTTCACGTCGGCAAAATGTTTTTCTTTGAGGACTTTTTTTCATCTGGGAAAACAAAAACACATCACTTGGGGTGAGAACAAGTGGGGCACAGGGGTCATGTTGTTTTTGGTCAAAAACATGCATGAGGTGTGGGCAGGTATATTTGTAAATCACCCATCATGAAATGGGCAAATGCACCGAAAGAGTCTTGAAAAAAAATGCAGTGAATCCAAACGCAGCCTCTCACAACAATGTCAGCTAGTACATTGATAAAGATGGGCTCCTAGAATACTCACCCAGTGGGGGAAGCCCATACAACGGGCCCGCCCTCCAGAAGATAATTCTGGTTTTTCTGGGTCTCCCCCATGGATATACCCATGTTCTCTTTACCCAGTTTCCCACTATAGTAAATTTTTTAAAAACTATAGTACAACATTACAACCAGTTTAATGACATTGATACAATCAATACAGTTAAGATTTTCACTACCCAGGTTATATCACTATAGTCACATCTACTCCCTTCTTCCCCACTGACATCCATCCATCTGAAAATCATTCTCTTCTCCATTTGTATAATTTTGACATTTCAAGAATGTTACACAGGGTGGGCAAAAGGTTTGCCATTGTGAGTGCATGAAACATAGAGTTTATTTTGTATTGTTATTTGTTAATTATTGTATTATTTTCTATATGAACAACTGTAAACCTACTTTTGCCCTACACCATGTAAATGGAATTATGCATATGTAACCTTTTGGGCTTGGCTTTTTCACATAGTGTACTTCTTCGGAGATCCATTAGGTTATTGCATCTGTCGATACTCTGCTCCTCTTTATAGCTGAGTAGCATTCCATGGCATGGATGTACCACTGTGTGTTTAACCATTTGCCCATTTAAGATATATAGGTTGTTTATAATTTTTTTAGATCAAATAAATCTGCTCTGAACATTTATCCATTGGTTTTTGCATGAATATAAGCTTTAATTTCTTCAGGATAAATGCCCAAGAGTGCAATTTCTTGGTAGTATGTGTTGCATGTTTAGTTTTAACAAGCTGCCAAATTGTTGTCTAGAGTGGCTGTACCAGCATCCATTTCCACCAGCAGTGAACGAGTGGTCCAGTTTCTTTGCATTTGGTGGTATTATGATTTTCTACCGTAATCTTTCTGATAAGCGTGTAGTGATATTTCATTGTGGTTTTACTTTGTGTGTACCTAATGGTTAATGATGTTAGACATCTTTTCACGTGCTTATTTACAATGTGAATCACCTAAGGTAAAAGATCTTTTGCCCATTTTCTAACTGCATTGCATGCTTTTTTACTATTGAGTTTTGAAAAAATATTCTAAATACTAGTCCTCTGTCAAACGTGTGGTTTGCAGACATTTTCTCCCAATCTATGGCTTGTTTTTCATCCTATTACCAGGCTTTTCACAATGCAAAAGTTTTTAATTTTAACGAAGTCTTATTTATCAGTTTTTCTTTTTTTCATGCTTCTGGTGTCAGGTTTAAGAACTCCTTGCCTAGCCCTAAAATCTAGAAGATTTTCTCTATGTTTTTTTCTAAAAGTTTTATAGATTTACATTTCAGTAAAACATAAGTCTGTGATTCATTTTGAGCTAATGAGGCCTAGGTCAAGGTTTTTTGTTTGTTTGTTTTTTGCCCATGGGTGTCCATTGCTCCAGCACTATTTGCTGAAAAGGCCGTCTTTCCTTCCTTGAATTGCCTTACCAACTCTGTCAAGTATCAGTTGGGTATATTTGTGGAGGCTGATTTCTGGGTTTGCTCTTCTTGTATATTTTTTTAACCGCACAGTTAGTGAATAAAATTCACTGAATGTTCAGTGCTAAATTTTACTGACTTCAATTTGTTATCAGTGGAAAACAAGTTCTTGCCATGACTCGAAGAAGAGAATTTCCTGAGAACTGCATGGGAGGATGGGGCTCTGATGGATGGTTTATTGATAATGTAAAATTAAGAGGGTTCCCCTCCTGACTTCCCAGTACCCTATATCTCTCCATCTGGCCATCAAAAAAGTCCAACTGTGTCCTCACCAAGGCCAAGACAAAAGCCAGCGTCCAGAGTTTCTGCGCCATATTGAAGTCCAGCCCAGTCCAGCACCTGGCTAGCTTAGCGTGTGTCTCCAGCTGCCGTCCATTGTTGTTCTGCAGTGTGCAGGCTCTCTCCTGCAGCCTGTGTGGAATCCTACGGCCATGGGCTATGCGACTGCTAGGGCCACATGGCCATGAAGAAAACAGGTACATACACCATGAGAGTGCAGGTCCTGAGCAACAGAGAGAGCTTAGTCCTTTTGGAGCTGGTGCCATCTGCTGCAGGCTGGGTAACTTGCCATGGTCACATGCTCCCGGGCAAGAGAGCACACGAATGACCTGGGGAGTGCATCACTGTGTGGGGGTTGCTGGGGAGAGAGAGGGAGAGGAGAGAGAGAGAATGAGCGAGCGCTCCTTCGTTTCCCTGGGGTAATATCAGCTTGGACTTGGGAAGGGCCAGTTGCAATTTCTTTTCTTTTTTTAAGTATAGTTGGCATTTTTTAAAGAAAGATCCCATGTGTTTATTTTTTTAGGGAGAGGGGAATGGAGGGAGAAAGAGAGGAAGAGAAACACTGACCAGTTGCCTCTCACATGTGCCCTGACTGGGCACCAAACATACAACCCAGGCATGTGCCCTGACCAGGAATCAAACCTGTGATCTTATGCTTTGCGGAACAGTGCCCAACTGAGAGCCACATTAGTCAGGGCTTAGGTGCTTTTCCAAAAGAACCAATCAACTTGCCAAGCTTTCGAGGACTTTGGATGGGTTTACACCCCCTAGTTAGACCGACAGACCTCTATGGTCCAGCACCACCCCCTGTCTCCCGCAGCGGTTTGGTTCTGGAGGAGGGAGCGCAGGAGTGTTGCTCCCCTTGGTGGAGCAGTGCTGGGGTCCCCTGGTAGCTTCCTGGTGGATCAAACAGGCATATGCTTCCCCATTTATTAAACTCAATGTCTGAATCCCTTTGCTCCCTTTCTCCATTAATAATTAGTTAAATATCAAGGTAACAAATTCACTCAGTGAGCCATCCATTTGTTCATCCTTTCAAGATACATTTACTGAACGTCCACTCTGGACCAGAAGTTGTCAACATGGACCATTACTTTCGCAGATACTGCTCTTCTCTTTCAGTCCTCTGATAGTGCACTTGTTTCCTGTGGCTGCTGTAGCAAATTAGCATGAACTGCATGGCTTAAAACATCAGAAATTTGTTCTCACACAGTTCTGGAGGGCAGAGTTCTGAGATTAGTGTCACTGAGTGAAAGCCAAGTTGTCAGCAGGGCTCTCAGGGAGCACCTTTTCCTGGCCTCTTCCCACTTCTGCCGCGGTCAGCATTCTGGACTAGTGGCGGCGTCGCTCCAATCTCCGCTCTGCGGTCAGACTGCCTTCTGTTCTGTCTGTCTGCTCCTCTGAGTATCTTCTGAGGACACTTCCTCCTGGGCTAGTAGCCTATTTGTGTAATCCAGAATGATCTCTTCATCTCAAGATCCTTTTTCAAATTAAGACCCCAATGCAGGTTCTAGGCTTAGGGCATAGACATATTTTACGGGGTAGCAGGGGCACCATTCTCGACCTACCAGAAGTAGTGATTTTATATGCAACTTTAATTTCCTTTTCTTGATCTTCTCCCCATCTTAGCCTGTGTCCATTATTTCAGTCCTTTATTTTCTTGATTCATCTTTTAAAGTGTTTGCTTAGAGAGGATGATGCTAGTGGGATGTTGTCCTGGCTTGTTGTTCATAGCCTATTACTGCAGCAGCTTTCTCCATAGCAGGGCAGCTCTGCTGAGGATCAGAATGTGCTTCTACTACCAGAACTTAGAAAGCCGAAGCAAATAAATGTAATACTAAAAAATCTTTAAAAACCATAATAAAGTCTTATGTATATATAATAATGATGGTTCCATTTGAAGAGTTTTCTAAAAATTATTTAAATTAAGATAAATAAATATGGCATCAGTGATTAGCATTTAAATTGGTATCAGGATACCAGTGCTACATTTACTGGCATCTTTTATATGTTTATTTCAAGTGCTTGGACATCTTATGTCACTTAGCTTGTGTTTTAAAAACAAAGAATTTTTTATATAGAACAGTTTTTCTCAGAAGAATCTGAACACCTTTTCTAAGGTATTTAGACCACTAGAGTATCACTGAGGTTATTTTGGTAAAGCTTTAGTGACCTAATGAATAATATGTCAAGAAGTACTATTTAAATATGCCCTACTGACCTTTAAGAATATTGAGTATTGCTTTAAGAAGTTTCTGGCAACTCACTGAGTCTGTTTAGGGCCACAGGTCATTTCATCATACCAGAAGCAAGTTGTGTGATTCTGTTATAGTGGATTTTGTCACTGTCCCTGCTGTTGTTATGACTATTAATAGTTTACTGGAATGAAAATTTGCCATATATATTTCTAAAAAGTACAGCAAATTAGCAGGTCACAGGAAAAAATGAGGTAGAATTTTAAAGTAAGTATTCAATAATCTGAAAGACTTTTAGACTTAAGACATGTATGTAGATAATCTTGTTTTTAGCATTAGCATAATTAATATATTCATGCACTTATAAGATTTACTTAATGAAATTTCAGTTCTGGCTTTATATTTATATCTAAATGATATTTTTAAAGTTTACAACTTTTCAAAGTTTGAGTGTTTGTCATGAAAAGCAGTTGTTTTCAAATGATTCTCTACTTGTGTAGTCATAAACCAGGAATTCAGCTTATAATTACACACTTAAAATTTGTCTTTTCTTTGTAAGTGCTGGTCAAGATATCCAGGGAACAAGTGTGATTGCAAATCTTCCATTTTTGATGCGACAGAATCCTGCTGAAACACTTCGGAGAGTCTTGCCAAAAGTTAGAGTAAGTTGGTGCAAAATAAGATTTGAATTTACCCTTTTTTTCCCTCCAGTAGCATGTTATCATCAGGAGAAAATTTCAGAGCTTTTGATGGCTGATCTTTTGTACTTACTCATTGAGAGGAGGGAGGATTTGGGGACACATTTTGAACTGTGATGAAAATATTTAAAGAAATTAGCTGATAGAAATGGAGAAGAAATCTTAAATTGTAAAGATTTCTTTAGTCATTTTCTGAGCAGAGACTTTCTAATAAAGTTAGCTTTTCAGTAGCTCAAAAAACTCTTAAATAGCCTTACAAAACCATAGCTGTCTTATTTGGTGTTCTATTGACTTAAATTTATAAGAATAGTATTCTACACCATTGACACTATACAGTTTTATGTATATTCCTAGTAATAGCCCTGTGGTGTGACATCTAAAGAATCATCAAATAAAGACTGAATTGTGGCCATCACAATTTTAGTTTTATGTTTATTTTATTGCTTCCTAGATTCTTCAGAATTAGTTTTTTTGCCATTAACAAAAATATTTGATCTACTAGAACATTCTCTCCTCTATTTAATATTTGATTATTAGTATATAATGTTAAATATTTAATACATAGTATTTATTAGTTATTTGTACCCATGTGCAAAGCAGTGTTCTTAAGAACTTGAATGAACAAAACAGACAACAACTGTATCCTTAGGGAACTTACCTACTAGTGGGGATTATGTTTGTTAATAGTTTTGTGTACTTTTCTTTGGTTTTCTGTTTGGTTATAACTTTTTCATAACTTTTAGAGTAATATGTGTTTAAGATGCCGTAATTATTAGTGCGTCCTTGAGTTTTATTTCTAGGCACCTATAGCATGGTTTCAGTTACTGTGATTTAGTTTTCTGTTATTTTTACAAGACAGCTACTTCTGTGCAGGCAATATGAGGGTTTTCTTTTTTTTTTTGCTAGTTGCAGCAGTGAATTGAGATGTTTGTTTTAGCATTGTATGTGGTTCAAAAGTGAATCAAACTTTTTCATATCTGTTGTCCCAGATTCATGCTATAATTTAAATGGAATTAAGTTTATACAGTGTAGGTTTTTAATTTTACATTCAGCTTCAGTGATGCTAACTAACCTGGCTTGTCAGCATTAACACCTCCAAGTGCCAGTTAAATGTTAGAAGGCAACAAGTAGTTAGGTGCTTTTAAGAGTTATTCTATGCAAGCGAATTAGATTTAAAGCTAAAAATACTGAGCGTACTACACACATGTGTTGAGCAGGCTAAGTCTGGTCCACAGATAGCATCCTGGATGACCAGAGTTTCATAAAGTAAAAAAAAAAGATGAAGAATAGAGATAGTGACCTTTAGGTCTCTAGATTATTTTGAAAAAATTATTTTGCTAATGAGGTTTCAATAAAGTTTATTAAATAATAATGCCCCCCCCAAATCTTAATTTCATAAGAATGTGTAAACAATAATATATACTATATATACTGTACATGCTATATAACTGAGTTATAAAGATGATTTTAATAACCTTTAAGTAATAAAAAATTAATCCATAATATAGAAAATTAACTGGATGAAGAGTTACAGTGCTATAAAGAAAATGTGTACTAGTGAGTATGTATTAAGAAAAACCTTTATTTGATGAAATGATTTCATTCATTTCTTGAGTTAATCATCAAGCATACAAAAAAGATGAAATGAGTCCCAGATTCGATTCCATGCCAGGTAGGCCTAAAACCTACAGGAAACAATTGAAGAACAGGCATAGCAGACTTGTGATTCTGGCTTTATGTAAAAATGCTAAAGAATTAAGCAACTCGGTAAGACTTTATGGAGACAATAATAGTGATTTTTGTAGAGGGTTCACTATATAATATAGGCAGCTAAACGTGTAAACAACCCCATGTCAAATTGTAAAACCTATGTGATGTGTAAATCATTTTTAAATCATTGTGTTCATACATTGTTAAGATGTCTTTGTACTTGAAGTCAGCACCTTCCTGAATTCTGCTGTGCTTCTGTGAGTGATTATTTTCAAATGATAAAACAATGACAAAAGTCACACATAGCCACTGTATTCACTTTTGGCACAGTCATAATTTCTTAATTTTACAAAAAAGAAATCTTGTAGTGCAAGTGAGCATTTATTTAGTAATAATGGTGTTTTTGTCCATATGTAAATGTTTACTGAATACCTCCCAGTTCCCAGCACTGTTCTGGGCATTGAGAAAATATAGTGATCCAAATAGAGAACTTGCATTCAAGGATGTGGCAGTCCAGAGGAGAAACAGACAAAAAACGAGTGAGTGTGTGTAATGATCAGGATAAAGTGACAGGGGGAACATTGGAAGGTCAAGGAAAGCCTTTTTCTGGAGCTAATAACTGACAGGCTAGGAGGAAGCAGACATTAGAAGGGTCGGGAATGAGTGTGGAGGCAGAGAGAGCAGCACAGTGCCCCTAAATTAAAAGAGCTTTGTAGAATTGAGAGACACATGTTTGGTTGGGGCCTGGTGCGTCTGGGGAGGGTGTGTGGCTTAAGAAGACGGTAGAGTGATGGTCAGTGACAGAGCACGTAAGAGCCTTGCTTTTCTAGGGTGGTGGGAAACCACTGAAGGCTGAAGCTGAGCTGTGACCTTTCCTTTCCATTTACATTCATCGTTTTGATAATTGTGTGCAGAGTAGATTGGAGTGGGAGAACTAGGAAACCACAGCACTGGCCTTTGTGATGTTCGAAGGTGGCTAGGATTAGGACAGCTAATTTGAGACAGCAAGAGGAGCGGCATCCATCTGAGATGTGTTTATCGAGGTGGAATGAACAAAACTTCCCAGGGGGTGGGATGTGGCAAGTGAGCGTCAACTTCCAGGGTCCAGGCTTGAGCGTCTGTACGGTTCTGCTGGTTTTGAGCATTTTGATGACTAGTTTGTTAAACCCATGGAGAAGAATAATTTGATTAGTACTTACCAATCATTGCTGATTATTCTGTGAGTGATATGAACAATAAGTGTTTTTTGTAAGAAACTAATCATTCCCAAGATTCTTATCATGTCTATGATAGTAATATAAGTAACTTCTAGAACTCACCCTTTACCTTAAAGAACACCAGATGAAATTTTACCCATGATAATTTTATTTTTTTGTTTTATTGCATTTGTGTTTCATGCTTACAATAAGGTGTTAAGTAAAAAATGGTTTTTTAAATAGGCTACTATTTGCCCTGGCTGGGTGACTCAGTTGGTTGGAGCATCATCCCATACACCAAAAGGTTGTGGGTTTGATTCCCGGGCAGGGCACATAATGTAGGTTTGGGTTTGTTCCCTGTTCAGGGTGAGTACAGGAGACAACTGATAGACATTTCCTTCTCTTCCTCTCTTTCTCCGTTCCTTCCCCTCTCTCTAAAATCAATAAACATATCCTCAGGTGAGGATAAAAATAAGTTGCTATTTTCATTGTTTTAGAGATGAAGGAATTTAAGGTTAAAAATAAACTGGCAGAAACCGAGTCAGGATTAGAACTGAGCTAAGCCATATTATCTCTACAGTTTACTTTCTACATTTTATCTGAAGTGGACAGTGGATGATAATGCAATTAGGTCACACATCTGAGGGTTAAATTTAAAGAAGAATCCAGAAAGGAAATATTTTGAACTTTATTCTTAATTTCCTAGATTGGAGATACTTTTAAATGTAGTTGTTATAATATATCCATGTTATATGATTTTAATCCTAGGTTATCTATGAAAAAGAAACTTTTTTGTTGTCTTTTTTAAGTTCGAAATCTTTTCCACACTGCATTTGATTGAAGTCCTAGATGTTCGATTTCAATATTTGATTTGAACTTTTAGTTATGTAGAAGTGAAAGAATTTGATTGTCAAGATAAATTTTTGAATTATTGTGGTCTTTTATTAAATTTAAAGTGGTAATGGTACAATTACAGTATATAATATTGGTGATTCCTTTGTAATGGAGTGCAAAAAAGTTTGGACCTGTTGAGTTATTGAATCCTTTTTAAAAAAAACTTATTTGCAAATTAAAATATATGATATAAAATTATATAGTAGAAAATGCAGGTGACAGGGGTGGGTAGGACAGGGGACAGTAACAGGAAAATGGGGGCAACTGTAATTAAACAGCAATAAAAAAATTAAAAAGAAAAATGTGCAGCGTTGGGAACAGACAAAAATAGCTGTAGCTAACATTATTCAGGCCTTACTGTGTGCCAAGTGCTATACTTGATCAAACATGTTACACATTTTTGTTTTGGTGAATGTTCATAGCAGTTCTGTAAGGGTCGCTTGATAGAAGAAGAAACAACTTAGCTGAGTGACGTGCCCAAAGTCACAAAGCTGGCAAGTGGTCCACTTAGTTTGAACAGGAAGTCTGACTCCCAAATGCTTTTTCCTGACTATAGTGCGAGCTCTTCATTAGCCAGTCATGGCTGTTACGGATTTACAGTGTGTAGTTTTACTTGTCAAGCCTAGTGGTTCTCTCATCTGGTCAGTATAGCAGCCTCCTCCCTGGGCCTGTTGCTTCTGCTTTGCCCCCAGAGCCTGCTATGCCAGACAGCTCCTTTATTTATTTACTTATTTATTTGTATGGGAACAATCTACAATTTTTTGGACAAAATTGTGTATATTTAAAGTGTACACCATAATTGAATATATGTATACATTGTGAAATGATTACCACAATTAATATATATATCTATCATTTTACATAGTTCCCTGCGTTTTCTTCAGAGAGATCTTTTAAAAGCATCAGTCATATCTTCTTCATGTAAATTGGAATCATGTATGGCCCCACTAAGATACAAGGTCTTAATCCCTAGAACCTATAAATGTTACTTATTTGGAAAGTGTGTTTGAGGATCTGGGTGGGCTTTGAATGCCCTGCATCCTCGTAAGAGGAGAGCAGAGGCAGGCTGAGCAGGCACAGAGGAGAAGTCCCTATGAACACGAGGCAGAGGTTGGAGGGATGTGACCACAAGTCAAAGACACCATCAACTGCCAGAAGTGGGAAAAGGTGAAGAGCAGATTCTATCCTCGTGTCTCCAGAGGGGCAGTGGTCTTGCGAACACTTTGATTTTGGCTGCGTGATACTGATTTAGACTTACGGCATCTAGAAGTGGGGAAAATAAATTTCTGATGTTATAGGGCACTCAGTTTGTGGCAAGTTACTTTCTGCAGCCACAGGAAATTAACATAAGTAGCTTTCCATTTCAGATAGATGAAAACTTTTGCCATGCCCTTAAATGAGTCCATCTAGCTTTATGACCTCATCACTACCATTCTTTTTCCCATCTGACAAAAGTGCAGACTCTCAGTCTGGTTTATCACAGTATCCCCAGAACCTAGAATAGTGCTTGGCAAAATAGTAGGCACTCAAAAATAGTATAAAAATGAGCATGAATTAAACTGAATATTCTGAGACCGTGTCTCTACCTGAAAGACTAATGGCACATTGGCCTGATCCACTGCCGGCAGTCTGGAATCAGATAGAAGCAAGGTCTCAGTGGACTAATGTAATGCTGATTTATGTTCCTAGAGACACCTTTTTTGGTGGGGGAGTGGGAGAAAACATAACAAGGAATGGGCAAAAGAGACATAATCAACATGAAATTTGATCATTTGAGATTAGTAAATATGGTCTACCAATCTTCTGATTCTGAAAATATTCATTCTACTTTTATTAATTTTGTGTTACTTTACTTTCATTTATGGGAATAATAGGAAAAATTACATAGGTTTCTTCAAATGTGATTTTTTTATTAGAATATTTCATATCTACTGGTGATACAGCTATTTTTTTAAATGGTCTTATTTTCAGATTTTTATAGAAAACCATTACTGTGTAAATAAAGATATCTGTGGATAAAAAGCCTAATTTTTCTTATCCATTAAGTCCTATTTTAAGTGGCACAGATATGTGGATAAATGATAGCAATGTGAGGAGCACTTCCTGTGGGCCAGGGACTGTGCTCAGTGCTTTGGATACAGCCTCTTAGACTTCTTGTAACAATTCCACACGATGTATTTGTTCTTATTTTATAGTTGAGAAAATCTAGACCTAAAAGGTTTAGTGCTTGATGGTGCGTATTTTGTTGGAAGGTTTCTAGAAAACATGAAATTTTATGATTTATTCTTATAGTTCACCAAGAAAAGAATTTTCTTAACTAAAGGAATTGAATAGCAAACAGATGACACAAATTGCTTTTCTTTTTTGTTTGCAGCTTGTAAATAAAAGTACCTGCCTTCTTCACTGTAGGTGATGTTTTTCAAGTTAAAACTTCTGAGAAAAGCAAAAAGATTTTGTGAAAGCAACCCATTTATACATAATAGGCAGAACACAGTGTTCCAGATACCTATCATAAAAGCCTACAGTAGAGAATAGTACTGTACCACAGGCTAAGAATTTAGGGACTGCCTGATGTGAAGGAAGCTGGGGAAGAAAGCGAAATATTTTCCATGCTGTAAGTTGATGAAAAACAATCATTAGGATCAGAATTGACCTTAGTGGGAGATTTCTATGGGCTAGGAAGCATAAAATTAAATAACTGTTTTTCTAGTGCACTAACTAGGAAAAAGAAAAAAGAGGTAGTATTAACCAAAGGAATTACAGATCATCTGTATCATCATGAACGGATGATACAAATTTCTTCTGTTGTTTACAGCTCAAAAAAAAAAGTACATTGACTACAAAGCATTTGGAGAATAATGTCTGTTATGCCCTTTTTTTTTTTACGTAAACCTATTTGTGTTTAAGGACAAAACAGATTAACACCATTAATTATTTTACAATAATCATTAAATTCATTGGAAACATTTACTGAGTAAATGTTTTGGGGGGCATATATAAAATGTTATACTTGCTAATATTTCTAATAGACCTAGAGATACTGCCTTTTAATAAATTCTGCTGGAGACCAGTGTTCTCATGTGTGCTTCTTAATCATTCAGTCATTTGTTACTTTTGCCTTGCTTACAATAAAAATGGACTAGAGCTTCTAAAATTGTTAAATCAAAATCCTTTTATTTCCGTGCTAATAGGACCACTTCATTGTTACTACTTGAATACTGTTTCTGACTTCAGGCATTTGAGTGATACAAAGGATCATTTATAGGTTTTTTTAATAATCCTTGCAAAATTATGAAACAAAAGAGTTATTAACATTCTCTACTGTAATAAAGGTCTACAATGTTTGACTTAAAACTTTATGGATTAACTAACATTTTGGCAGTGTGGTGAACTAAATATCCTAGAAAATTTTCCCAAATTAGAACATCTGGAAATGAGATAAAGTACAATAAGCATTCTTTTAAATGAATAGAAACTGTTAAGCTTGAAACAGTTTAAGTACTATTTAGTGCTCAAATACAAATCAGCCAGTTCCACTTCTACTGAGGATGCAGGGATACTCATAAAAACACCGTTCTCATTTTAACAGCAGTGGGTTATTCACAAAATCCATACAGTTGTAATTTTTCTGGAGCCTATCAGAGGTGGTTATAAGACAACCAGGTAAACTGAATTAGAGCAACAGCTCCCCTAAGGAAGGATGGGACTCAGGGACACTGCCTTTGACAGATATGGGAGGAAGAAGCGTTTACCACAAAGGGTTGTTAGAAGAAAATTAGTGAACATTGTGTTAAGATTTTATAGGTTGACTGTAGGGTAGCATCACAGTTTAGAATAACCTGGAGCTCCAGAAACCAGGGAAGTTTGCATTCACTTGCATGCAGGGGACTGGAGAGAGTCCACCTTGCCAATGCAGGTTGGCGATGATTGGCTGCTGCCGGGGGCCAGGAACACAACACTGCCCACTTCTGTGGAGCTATGAGCATGGACATATAGGGAATTTCAGCAGAAATGGAAACTATGAAATGATCAAATAAAAAGGATAATATCGGAGATGAAATAGTCCTTCAATGGGCCTAGCAGCAGTTTGGACACTGCTAGGCTCAGCTGGGGAAAGAATCAGTGAACTTGAAGGCAGAAATTATCTAAACTAAAACACAAAGATAAAAAAGTGAAAAAAATAATAGAGGACCCTGACTGGTACAGCTCAGTGGAATGGGTGTCATTTTTCAGATTGAAGGGTCACTCTTTTGATTCCTAGTCAGGACACGTGCCTGGGTTGTGGGCCAGGTTCCTCACTGGGAGCGTGTGAAAGGCAACCAATTGATGTTTCTCTCCCTGTCTTTCTCCTTCCCTTTCCCCCTCTTGCAAAATGAATCAATAAAATCTTTAAAAGAGAGAGAGAGAGAGCATTAAATGGCTTTGAGACAGTGTAAAGAGAACTGATGTATGTGCAGTTGTAGTCCCTGAAGAGAGATCAGGAAAGAACTGTTTGATGAAATAATGGCCAAGACTTTTCTGAAATTAATGAATGACAACAAAGCAAAGATCCAAGGAGCCCAGAGGATCCCAAACAGGATACACACACACACACACACACACACACACACACACATCTAGGCACAGCATGATTAAATTGCTTAAAATGAAGAATATAAGCTTCTGCTCTTCAGAAAATACTGTTAAGAGAATGGAAAGACAAGTCATGGAATGGGAGGGAATATTTATATCTGATAAAGGATATGTGTTCAGACTACATACAGAACTCTTAAAACTCAATAGTTAAAAAAAACCCCAATTGTTAAAAGCAGGCAAAAATTTGAACAGACACTTCACCACAGATGATTCGTGGATGGCCAGTAATCATAAGAAAACATATTTAGCATGCTTAGTCATTTGATAAATGCAAATAAATTCATACACCTGTTAGAATAAAAAATGACCATTATCTCTTAGACATTTTTCAAATTTTCTTCTGTCTAATCTCTCTGCTTGCCTTCCAGGACTCCCAAGTTCATACATATTAGACCTTTCCATAGTATCTTATATGTTCTTATCTTTTCCATCCTTTTCTGTTTGTGATTCATTCTGATTATTGATTTTGATTATTATATTCTTCTGGTATAGAGTTTTTGTTTAGCTCTTTTGAAGGTCTGCCACATCCTTTCTTTTAAATCTTAGAATTTTCTGTTGAATTGTTCAATTGTATCTCCTGTCACCTGGAACCAGGTGCTTATCGGGTAACACCAATGTACCTGGAGCTCCTTGTGGTGCATTTTAAGTTTCTGTTGCTTATGCTGGTTCTTACTCCTATTATTGTATCTCTTCCTGTGTCTGAATATTATTGATTGTGTGTTTGATCTTCTAATTATTTGTAGAAATAGTCTGAGGCCCAGGATGCTATCTTCCTCTAGAAAGGAATATGTTGTCTACTGGCAGCCATTTCACTGCACTAGCAGTCAAGCCTCACTTAACCCGTTTTAGATATTGAATGACTTGAAGCTGGGCTGTTCTCCCTGCAAAGGTTAGTCCCTTTCCTGTCCCAGGGAGCTTACCAGGGCCTCTGCAAGGCTGTCAAAAAAAGTCACTTAAGCTCTTGGCCACTTGGGAGCCTTTTCCAGAATCAGCAAATGTTCTCAGAGAAAAAAACAGGCTCCAAATCACACGCTCACCTTTCTGGAATTCCATTATCTGTTAGATCCTGGGTGGGTAATTTTTCTAGTAGTGGGTAATCTAGGATGGGTAATTTTTTACTTTTGGATGAGTGATGTTATATGCTTGTATGCAGATGACTTTTACATTTTTTCAGTATTTTAAATTATCCTCATCAGGAGAACTGATTAGAATGACCTAATCTGCCATTACTGAAAGAGGAGTTCCCTTTCCATTTTATTTTTCTTCTTGATTTGATATCAAAACAGTATTAACCCCAAATGTTTCTGTATGCACACCTGCGTACAACCCCCACATCCCTCCACACCGTTATCACCCCTGCCCTTCATAAACCAGTGGGTTGTTTTCTAATACTGTGTTAGCAATAGCCCAGAACTTAAATATTCCATCAAAACTTTTTATTTAAACTTTGAGTTTTTCAACATCCTTATTTTGTTGAGCTGAAATGATGTCTGCACTACCAGATACCCACGTCTGACCTAGGTTTTCTTTGTAGGCAATGCCATCTACACCTAAGCCTTTAAGTATTGTCCATATATAATCTGTCTATTTTGTATAAATTCTCTTATTTATATCAGATCTTTTCAGAGTATCAGATCAGTAAATAGAGTTTCTTGTTTGTAATCTCTCCTTGGATGCCTCAAAAGCATCTCCAAGCTAACAAGTCTAAAATTGAGCTTCTGCTATTTCTCCTTGACATTGGGCTTCCTCCAGTGTCTCCTGTCCTAACCTGGGGTTCCCCCACTGTCCCCTGTCCTAACCTGAGCTTCCTCCAGTGTCCCCTGTCCTAACCTGGGGTTCCCCCATTGTCCCCTGTGCTAACCTGGGCTTCCTCCAGTGTCTCCTATCCTAATGGGTAACACTGTTATTCATTTGATTTTCAAGCCAGGATTTTGGGAGTCATCCTAGATACCATTTGTTCTTTTACTACTCGCTTAGACAATCCTCTTATTTTATATCTAACATATTTTCTGAATCCATCCACCTCTCTCTAACCACACTACCTCCACCCTAGTCCAAGCTACTCTGAGGGTTTGTTCAGAGAAGGCAATAGCTTCTCAGTGGTCCTTGCCCGCTCCTCCCTCTCTCCCTCCCTCCCTCTCTCTCCACCCCACCTCACTACTTTCTGATTGAATTTTCATCTTTATAGTCAGCATGGTATTTCAAAGCATTTATGACTACAGTGTGAATATTCTTTTGCTCTGGTGAATGTTCACCCAAGGCCGTGCGTAGTTTGGGCTCCGTCTTTCTCACCAGCCTGAGCCCCTGCCCCACGACTGTGCTCCAGGCACTCTGACCCCCTTTCACTTCCTGTACCTACTCTGGGCTGCACACATCTCAGTGCTGGGAATTCGTTCTTATTCTTCCTGCTTTCCTGCCTCCCTGTGCCAACTGTTGTCTAGTTATTTCTTTCTCTTTACATGGGCCAGTTGGTACTTCTCCATGATGCCCCTATGCAAAGAGGTCAGGTCACTCTTTAGCTGTTCTTATGTCACCTTGTACTTCTCACCCGTAGCTCTTGTCCAGCTTTAATGACGGCAGTAACAGGCACATTGCTAGTCCTGTTCGTCACTAAGTCTGCAGCCCCTAGCACAGTGCCTTGAATGTGACTAAATAAATATTTGTTGAATATTTAACCACAAGCAATGGCAGTCTCTCAAAGGTAGGCAACCATGTCTTTGACTTTTCTCCAGTTCCCTAGAGCTCTTTGTATGATTCCGGTACTTAATAAATGGGTGTGGGTGAAATGAAAATTATATTAGCAGACTTAGATTTTCATTGGGCTACTTTAGAGAAAGATTAGGATAGGAGGGAAAAGTACACTGCCCTGATTGACTAGAAAGGAAGCCCTATTTTCCCTTTATAGAAATTTGCCATACTTTCCATTCCTGCCCCCCAACCCCCTATGACACAGTTTATACTTAAAAAAATATTTAATGATTCCCAGTTCCCTGCAGGCCAGTTCCCAGCAGGGGATGCGCAAAGGGCAACCATACATTGATGTTTCTCTCCCTCTCTCCTTCCCTTCCCCTCTAAAGATAAATACATAAGTAAAAAAAATTATTAAAAATATTTAATGAAATAGAACTACCTTGGATCATTTGAAATGGTTGCTCATTGCTGTTGTATCCAGTAAATAGATATTCCTTTGATATGCACATCTTTGTAATGTTCTAAATTGCTTCTTACTTACATTTTAAGCCGAAATCATGAAATACATGATTCTAACTCATTATATGTTAAATGACTTGGCAGACTAAGTCTAGCTAGCAGTTCAGTTTCAAAATCATTGTCTTGGAATGTGTTTCTGTGTTTGGTGTGGTCATGATTTTGCGCAGCAGGATACTGCATTGCACACTCACCTAGTAATACTATAGTACTGCTGGTCTTGGGGTTTCTTTAGTGGGAGGAGGCCTTTGGGGTATTTTTATGTGCACCTCCTCGTGAACCTTGCAGATCACTGAAATGCAGATTTATAAAACAGTGAAACACACCTCTTTATTCCTGTCTCCACTCATTTTTCCCTCTCAGGGTTTGAGTTTCAGGGCTGTTGACTCCTTTTTCCTGCTTTATCTCAGTGGGGAACGTGGCAGTCAGTGACAGGGAAGAGATTAAGATGCGGTAGTTAATTGATGGAAATGCCTTAGAGTTGCCACACTCCAGTCATTCATATTTAACCTAGTTTTAAGGTCTTTCATAAATGTTATCATTTTATAGCAAAAGAGTTGCTCAATATTATTGTTACTAAAACTTCCCACATCTATGACCTTCAGAACCCTGATATTTCATATGGCCTAGATCTTCAGTATTTTCATATTTAAATCCCCACTATTTAATTTCAAAAAAGTCATTGATGTTATTTCTCACAGTATACAAGGATACTTTATAATTTTAGGGCTTTTTCTTACCTTTAACCAGCACCACTTACGGTAAATGTGTTTACCAGTTTTATTCAGTAAGTTTAATTTCCAAATGCGTGAATCTTAAATATTTGCTCTTTTGAAATAAATCTTAAATATTTGCTCTTTTGAAATAAGCCAGTGACTTATTTCCTGCTTCTCCGTGTTGTATAGTATAAAAAGAAATCTCTTCTTGGTGCATGTAAGCGGGTTTATTGGAGACAGAGCAATGGAGCAATTTCCAGTGCAAGGACTGAGTCATATCGTTTTACAAAATGCTTTCTGCCACCATTCATGCTAACTAAAGAGTGAAATTAAACACAGAAGTGTCTAGTATGTTTCCATTCTTGAATTTGGAATAGATTTTGAAGTTTATAAACGAGTACTGTGAACTCGTTTATAAACTATCTCACTTCATTTCTGAGGATTCAAGTTGGAATGCCAGCCGTACAATAGTATTTAAGAGGAAGGGGAACTGGCATTAAGGCATGCACTTAAGCAATAGAAGAATTTACTTTGCAGTGCCTTCCAAGGTCCATCAGGTCCATCTCTTATTTACCCAGAGAGTGTGGATCTCACTGTGTTTGTCCAGAAGGTGTGACTCTGTGGAGGAGAGTGCTTATTGGTAAGTATTGGACTCTTACCGTACCATGTTTCAGGAAAATATGTTTAGAAATCAAATGATTTTTAGCAGTGATAAAATCTCTGAGTCTGTGCTGGTTTCTTAACAGTGGACGGTCACAGATGTTGAAGTCAGCACAAGAAGAAAACCCAAATTCTGATAAGACTTGAAGATTTTTCAAAAATTAAATGCAAATAGGGCAGATGTTTCTGCGGGAGTCAAGACTAAGTAGTACAGTACGAAGATAAGACGTTGGAGAGCTTCTCATGTCCTTCTTTTGCATAAAGGCTGCATACATGCAACTCAGGACTGTAGTGAGTTTCTAAGAGGGGGCGGAATTACATCTCTCGGAATTTAAAATGGCAGACTCATGTGACCCGGAACGTACATTGTAGCACAATTTATTTTAATACTTCTTCTCAAAGTCCTTTCTGTTTCTAAATAAAAGCTGTGCCTTCTGAAACCTGTAAGTGACATATATTGGCCACAACAAGCCTTTTGAAAGTGTTTTCCAAATCCAACGTTATAAGTGTGGAGCAATGTCTGTTTTGAAATCAGTAAAACAGGAAGATACGGGAGGGTCTGATTTCAGAGGCCAATTGTTGCTTCTGCTTTATGCCTTATCATGTCTTTTCTTTTTCTTTCACCCAAGATCCATAGTTGACTATTGGTTGAAAAAAACTTGGAAAGTAATGTTTGTGCATGTGATACAGAAGTTTAAAACAAAACAGAACAAAACTGAGCCACCCACACGTGAGACAGGTTTTCTGGGGATGAACCAGAGCACATAAACATGCCACTGTAAGCCACTGCCGGACCCCCGTGTGCCCTCTGGAGGGCTTGGTGCTGATGGAACCTGTGCCTTAGTAAGAGATGACAGCAGTGCAGAATCTGGGAGGAAGAACCCAGTGCTCAGACTTGGCAGCAGGCAGACAAGGGTTGAGTCCTGGAGTTGCCAGTTACTGACTCTCTGGTCTTCAACACAATACTTGAGGATTCTGAATTTGCTTGTCATGCTGTGGAACCACATGCTGTAGAATGTCTTCTGGTGTGGTGACTGGTGGTGGTCCTGCCCTGCTGAGTCAAGAAGACTGGCCACATGGTCTACATCGTGGTTACGGATATGCTGGGGTGGGGGATGCCAGGAACCCCTCCTCATTGACATGATAGTAGGGATTGAGAATGCATTTCTATGAGACCCATTTTTGTTTTGCCTTGTGTCTAATTCTGCCAATCCCTAATCTTGAGGACTCAAAAAATCTCTTGAAGATGCAAAAATCTCTTGAAGTTGCCTTTTAGGAGGCGTCAATAACACGTGTGAAGGGAGAGAGCATCAGGAGCACACAGTTGAGGTGACAAGGGTAAAAGATGATCAGTCATCCAGCCGTTGACACCAACGCCTGCTGTGTGCTAGGGCTGGGGGACATGAGAGGGAACAACAGAGACACAGGTTCTTGCAGCTGTGAAGCTTACGTCCCAGATGTGGGAGACAGACCATGCACAAAGGACTGTTAGGGGGTGGAGATAATGCACTTGTAAAGGGGGTTGTGGAAGCTGGGCAAGGGAGTGGCTTTCAGGTTAAAATTGGGCTCATGGAAGAGGTGATATTTGAACAGAGGCTTGAAAGAGATCAGGGAGCCAACCACGTGGAAATCTGGGAAAAGGGGGTACTCGGGGAACAGATCTTGTAAGTCTCTGAATGGGCTTTGACTTTTCCTTTAAGTGGAATGCGAAGCCATTGGAGAGTTCTGAACAGGGAAGTGACCTGATCTGACTTACAAGAATGTCTCTGGCCGCCGAATAGTGATGGGATCAGGGACTAGTCAACAGGCTATTGGAGTAATTCAGGCTGGAAATGATGGTGGCCTGGATCTGGGTGTAAATGGTCAGATTCTGGGTCAGTATTGGCTGGTCACTGGATTGTGGTGTGGGAGGGTCTAAGAAGTGTTCACGTTTTTGGCCTGACAGCTGAAAGGGCAGAGTTGTCGTTTGCTGTTTACTGAGGTGAAAACTGAGGGAGGACATTTTGGGAGGATAGCATCTCAGGTGTGGACAAGATGAGGTCCTACTAGATGGCCTCAGGCAGAGAGGAGATAGGGGGATATACCGAGGTCATTATTTAATGCTCAGTTTGCACAAAGTGGTAAGTTATAAAAGTTCTGTTTAAGTGGTTTAAATCTCTGAGAAGATGGCATTATAATTCACATTTTATAAAGTAGGATGTGGTGCAGAAAGATAAATTTTCTGAAGATCACAAGTATGAAACTTTGTTTTGTGGCTGCAAGTTCCACATTGTTCTGCTAACTTTATTATGTAAAATAGGCATTCAGTTTTATAGTTGCCATAATTGGCTAGACAAAGTACAGTATTTCTCTTAGCTACCTTTATATCGCATGCACTCTGTCTGTCTTCCAGAGAAGGATAGGTGATATCTTTGATGAGGTTTGTGTGTAAGTTTTTTTTTTAACTTTTAGTTGTGTTGAAACTTAAAATTCTCACGTAGGCTTCAACTTTGAATATACATTTAAGAAATTTTAAATTGTGAATGGAGATGGCAATGAATATAATTACTTTTTAAAAACATTTTTATATCTTATCATTTCTACTTTTAAAAGCAGTTTACTGTAAAATGTATAATGTTTATTTTTCATAATGCAAACATGTTATTGAGCTTTCACATTGTTGTTCTAGGTATGATGGCAAACTACAATACAAATAGCAAAATACAAATTGAAATCTTATAAAAATTGCATATTCTATTAATTAAAGGTTTATGTACTTTATCATTTTCATTCATAAAGCAATAGAATGTTATTTTATTTATATGTTCCCAAGGCATTTAAACTTTATGTCATCTAATGACTTAAGTGATCAGGAACAGATTAATTAATATAGTTTTCTTAAATAAAACAGTCATACATATTCTTAAAAGTCATATACAGTCATTTGTGGAACGTGACTATGTTTTCTCTGACCTTGGTTTTTTTAAACTTAGCGTTTGTGGTCTCTCATCTGTGTAATGGCTGACTCTCTCTGATTACGCAGGACGCCCTGCACGTGGCGGGTGTGGAGATGCAGCTGACGGCTGCAGGCTCGTTTCTCACCATTCTCCAGGAAGACTCAGTGTCAATTCATACATATGCCCACTCCTTCCTCCAAGTCATTCTTCTGCATCTGGAGCACAGGGACGCAGGTCAGGGGCCTGGTGTGCTTCTTTATGTACTTGCTTATTGCTTCTTGTACATGGTCATGCTGTTCTTTGAGTCCGTTAGTCTGATGAGGACAACCAAATCAGGCCATGTTGCCCAAGACTTGATCTTTAGCATGACTAAAAATAGCCCTGGCTGTTTCCTTACAAAATTCCGTGTCCCTGAAAGCTGAAGATCCATCAGTTCATCTTATGTTTTATTTACACTTTCTTCTTAGATTTTTTAAACATTTTACAATATTTGTGTTTATAATATTATAATATAGTATCAGCAAAATGCACAATTAAAGATATCTCCCAATATTATTTTTTAAAGATTTTATTTATTTATTTTTGAGAGAGGAGGAGGGAGGGAGAAAGAGAGAGAAACATTGATGTGAGAGAGAAACACTGATTGGTTGGCTTTCCTATGTGCCCTGACTTGGGACTGGACCCACAGCCCAGGCATATGCCTGACTGGGAATGGAACGAAAGGCCACTGTTTTGGAGGTTGATGTCCAACCAACTGAGCCACACTAGCCAGGATCCTCCCCAAATACTGTTTTTAAAGATAAGTGCTTTCTAGATATTGGGTAAGATGAAAACTAGAGAAACTTGACACTATTGATAAAATAAGTATTCCATTTTATTATTAAATGCTATAACAGTACTATAACTATTAATGGCTGAGTTGAAACTACACTTGTGAGACTTTGAATGTGGCCTGTTTCAGGCGTCAGCAATGCGTGGCTGGAAACTCTGCTGTCCGTGATCGAAGTGCTGCCCAAAGAGACCCTAAGGCACGAGGTAACTCCTTTTTTTTTTTTTTTGTAAATAGTCATAGTCACTTTTAAGATTTTGGGTTTTTTTAAAATAAAAATGGTATTTAAAGAATAATAAAGTTATTTCCCACTCTGAAAGCAACACATGCTCGTTATAGAAAACCTAAGTAATACAGAAATTAGTAGGAAGAAAAATCATAATTTTGTACTTAGGCATTTTTAACATTCTGGTATATTTTTATTGCAGATTTTTCTACCTATGTTAGTTGCTGTTTGGTCGTAATAGTGATCATTTAGTATTATTTTCCTATGTTATTTTAAACTCATGTAGTAGTAGCTACAAAATATTTTACTCATTGGACATTTAAGCCTGTTTCAGGACTTTTATTATCAAAACAAGGCAGTACTAAACATCTCTGTAGAGCTTTTCCTGTTTTTCAGATGACTTCCTTAACTATAGCTTCCATAAAAGCAGAATTACTGGGTCAGTGGGCATTAATATTTTTCAAAATATTTTATTTATCTTTAGAGGGGAAGGGGAGGTGAGAGGGAAAGGAATATCAATGTATGGTTGCCTCTCATGTGTCCCCTGCTGGGAACTGGCCTGCAACCCAGTCATGTGCCCTGACTGGGAATTAAACCACGATCTTTTGGTTCGCAGGCCTGTGCTCAGTCCACTGAGCTATACCAGCCAGGCTGGGAGTTAATATTTTTAAGGTTATTAACTAGCAGTATGTAAAAATACCTTTTTCCCTGGACTTTTATCAGCAATAGTATTCCACTTTAATCTGATTAGCCAAAAATGGAATTACATTTTAATTGGAATTTAAAAAATTATAAAAAATTTAAAATTTTTATTGTATATTGCTATTGTATATTTTCTCATATACTATGTTTATATCAATTTCATTTAATCTTTTGGAATTAACTAACAGTATCATTAATCACTACTTGTTTGTGCTATTTATCTATCAAGGTTGCCAGTCCTTTATTATGTTTGCTGCCAGTGTTGTTGCCAATTTGTTATTTGGTTTTCATTTTTCAACATTGTTCAACACACCCTTCTCAGAAAGTTTCAGTAAATTAAGATGAGAAAATAGGCAAATTAGAAAATTTTTTTCTGTAATGAAAAGTTTTTTCATCCTGTGAACATTAGCCCTATATTTACTTCATTTCAAATGTGTCATGGTTGAAAAAAACAATTGTCTATCAGTAAAATGCTCTCCGTGGATTTTATGAAGTGTCTTTGTCCTTTGCCCTCATACAGTTTCGGGTCCTTTCTCAAGGGCACAGTACTTGCTTGGAGATGGGAACACTGACCCAGCCCCAAGGATGCTGGTGTACTTGATGTGCAACGTCCAGCTGAGTGCCCACGTTTAAATGTTGACTGTAGCGTTGATGTGTGTTATTTATGGTTTTGTGAAGAGTGATATGTGGTAGAATGCAGTTTTTACTCTAGAATGCCCTCTGTTGTTTAACATGATTTTTAAGATTTTATGTATGCATTTTATTTTATTTCAAATATTTTACTTTCAAATTATATTTAACATTATGCATTCAGTAATTCTGGCTACTTTGTTGAGAGGAATAAAACCAGTTGATGTTTTATTAGAGTCATGGAACTTTAGAACTTGGAGGAATCTTAGTATGACATATTCTGATTTCCATTTTAAGTAGATGAGAAACCTTGGGGTGAGAATTGGCAAGCTGGCTTGGACAAATAAAAGAGCTGGGACTGGAATCGGGGTTTGATCTTTGTAGTTCTCCCCAGTTTATCATGCTGCTGTGTTTTTCAGTGCTCAGCATATACATAATGCAGTATAAGGCTTGGGTCACTGTAGTCAAATGACAGAATTTCTTAATAGAATCTTTTGAAGCTATCATTTATAATGCTTTGTATCCCGGCAGGATAAATGCAAAAATCTCTATGGAATAAAAATAAACTTAAGGATAACTGGCAAATT